>NC_140590.1:1180334726-1182734726 GCF_964204655.1 Triturus cristatus
AATAGACAAGGGAAACAGCACTCTTTGTACAGGCCCTCTTTATTTGCAATCATTAAAAAAAAGGCTGTTGGAGGCATTTAAACACTGCGGGCCCGATTCACAGAGCTAACTTAAGACAAAATCCTAAAACTTACTACCATTTTGGTATTCATAGATAGCACTTACTCATTTTGGTATTCACAGAAGGCACCTACTCATTTCGGTATTCACAGAAGTTAGGAGTCCTGACTTTACTACTCCTAACTGAGAAAAATCCTAACTTTAAGACTTTCGGTGTTCACAGAAGCCATTTAGGAGTCCTAAAGTTAGGAGTCCTAACTTCTGTGAATACCGAAATGAGTAAGTGCCTTCTGTGAATACCAAAATGAGTAAGTGCCTTCTGTGAATACCAAAATGGTAGTAAGTTTAGGATTTTGTCTTAAGTTAGTTCTGTGAATCGGGCCCAACGGGTTTGCCTTCACCCTTCTTGTTCTCTGAATTCGTTTTTGTTGGCATTAGGACTCTGTGCACTTTGCTACTGCTAACCCGTGTTAAAGTGCTTGTGCTCTCTCCCTAAAACATGGAAAATGTGGCCTACATCTGATTGGAACATTTAATGTTCTCATAGGTCCATTGCATATGGTACTCCATGTACCCAGGGCCTGTAAATTAAATGCTCCTAGTATGCCTGCAGCATTTATTGGGCCACCCTCTAAAGCAGAGCTTTAAAACATGTCTAAGGCCTATCATTACAACCTGTAGTGCAGTTTTAAAACTGTCATTTCGACCTGAAGAAATAAACCATTTGCCAGCTCTAAAGCTTCCTTTTCAATACATATAATTCATCCTTAAGGTAAGCTCTAAAGGCTCATAGGCAGTGTGTATTGTATTAAAAAATGTAGGACTTGTGGATTTAGGTTTTATATGTCCTAGCAGTGAAAAACACCTAAAGTTGTTTTTTCACTGTTGTAAGGCCTGTCTCTTCCATTGACTAACACCGGTTTGCCAATCATGCGTTCTTAAGTTTCTCATGTCTTGGTGGTGATAAACTCCTACATTTGTTTTACACTATTGTAAGGCCTATTTCTACCATTTGATAACACTGAGTTACCGTATTACATTTAATAAGTGCTAACTTTGGATTGGGAGCAGATAGAGATGTCATGTTTGGACTTAAATGAAATGTACACTGGACGAACAGTCATCCAGACTCTTCTCACAAGTAGACTTGAATACAGAAAAGTCTTCTACATCAGAATCCCAGCCCATGTCCTATGCGGTCTCCAGACCACCTAGAACGCCTCCGCCAGACTCATAGTGAACATCACGCGAAATGAATACATCTCTCCACACCTCAACAATCTCCACTGGCTCCCATTCAGGAAATATGTAAGTTAAAGCTACTCACCCATTCCTTTAAAGCTCTCCACAACACCTGTCCAGCATACCTCAACCACCACCTCAACTTCTACCAACCCACCTTCGATCTGTCTCAAGGCAAGGGCACACCTCCCTCACATCAAAAAGACCAAAAGCAGCCTCCCAAAACACCTCAGAACCTCCCCTTCCCTCATGGACTTCGGAAGGAACCTAAAGACATGGCTCTTCCAGATGAAACAGGCATGATCTCCTCCTCCCCCTCAGGCCTGCCCTACCTAGCACCTGGATACCCTCACAGGTGATTAGCAGCGCTATGCAAACTCACATAACATGAGTTAAAAACCTCTTTAATGGTAAATTCGGATTGTAGGGGCGGGCAGGGCTCGCAGAGTTGCACTACACGGAATTCCTTGGAGTTGCATAAAAACTCAGTGGAATTCTGCGCAGTTCCACGAGCAGGCAGAGTCTCCTCTGGTTTAAAACCTAATATCTAAATAGAAGTGTTGGGCCTTGGCTGTGCATCAAATCACTCACAGCACACATTTTCAATCTACCTTTTCTATTGGCATGCTCCCTGACGATCAGGTAGACTGACAATTGCCATGAATCAATTATAATTCCCAGCCTCACTATACTAATTTCTTCATTCTTTTGCACATGCACATTTTAAGTATTTTTATACAATGTGCAACACCAGACATGCTGTAGCAGATTATGCCCAGGCACGCGCAGCTCATAAGCAGGATCCAGGTGAATGCTGATATGAAGAAGCCAATAACTTCTCTGGCTCAGCTGTGATCTCTCAGAGAGAGCCTGGCAGACGAAATGATAAGGCAGCGCCTTATCATTTCGTAAATCTCGAGTCAATAATATTGACAGCAAACAAGAACACTGATCCCCGGCCTCTTTCCTCAGACTTCTACTCTCTTCTTGAAAATAATTACACAGCTTAAGTGGGGAGAGTTCCACAAGGTCACCTTATCATCACAAAGGGTTATCCATATTACAGGACATTTTGAGGCATTTATCATCTTCAGCATATTAGGGTATTTAGCAACACACAGCACCCCAATAGACATCCCTGTCCCTATGCTCGGTTGACATGACTAATTGTCACTGCTGTTTGTCATGTCAAAAAGCCCATTGCAGCAGGGCCATAAACGCTTATCCTTGCGTTATCAGTTAATACACCCCCCACTAACCAGCATACCTGGCGGGCCCGTTGCAGAGCGTCCTTGAAGGCGTCATTGACTTCCCCGGGAGATGCAGCAGAACAGGCGTTGGGTGGTAGAACGGTGGAATAGTCAACCATAGCAGCTATGCTGACGCTCCTTCTTCTTCCTCTGAAGGGAATAAAATAGTGGATGCTAGCCACCCTGCGCATTCCGACAAGATGAAGTGAACCAGTCTCGTGACAGAAGCCATGAGATGTGTACTGCCCAAATGCTTGAGTTGAAAAAGAAAGAGACCGGTAAGTCAGATCTAGTGGTGGGTGCCAGTAAGCTCTGCTACGTGGTGTAGGCCGAGGTTTTGCCAAACTCTGCCCTCTAAGCAGAGTGCGAAGTGACAAAACTCCGTGAACTCGGTCTGTGGAACCGAGTTTACCGCCCACCCCAAACTGTAAGTCACAATTCTGAAAATGCCACTTTTAAAAATGTGCTATTTTCCTATCCCACCCATTTGTGCCTTCTGCCAGTATCCTGGGTCACATGACTGTGAATGGCTCTGCTGTTGCTCTTTGTGCATTCCTCCTAGACAGTGAGACAAAAGGGGCTACGTGTTGGCAGGATGGGCCATCCTATCAGGTTTGCTGGGGGTGGACCTGTTCACTGCTCCACTTATAATTAAAAGGACTGCCTCCAGCACACACAAGGGAACCTGATACTAGTCCTCTGTCACTCCTGCCTTTTTGGAGCCTTGGCAGGCGAAGGGGAGAAGTTTCCAGAACCAGATATGGGGGTAGCATAGGGAATCTCCCCACTTCAAAGGCTGGCACCAGGTATACATTTTGGACCTTCAGAACAGCTCTTCAGTACACTCCTGAACCTATGGAAGACTTCAAAGGGGTTGTTTAGACCCACAGAGGACTGTCTGCAGATACTAGAGGACTGCCCTGCTGCTTGAAGGCTGCCTTGCTGCTTGAAGAACTGGATCATCTCCTTGAACCAAGGTTCACGAGAAGTGACTCCAAGGGCTTGTTGTCTGGCCTCTTGTGTGAGATACAGGGACATAACAAGCTTCTAAGGTCTTGAACCTTGCCCCCAGGTCCTGGACACTTGGAAGTGGTGCTAGAGACATTGCTCTTACCTAACCCTAAAACTTGGGAGTTAAAAAAATGATTACCGAAAATTGCCTGGAGAACCAACAAAAGACCAGGACATATCTGCCAGCCCATCTGCTTGAGGTGCATTGCTGGTCAGCCTGACTTTGCGGTAGCTCCTGCTATGTTCTTCTCTGAAACAGAAAATCCATTTTGGTGGGTCCTCCCAGTGACTATAACCCGACTTCTGGAGCCCTCTTCAGCTAAAGCCCGCAGCTACCTTCTGCTAGATGTTTTTGACTTCCAAAACGTTGTCTAGGTCCGAAGTTAAAAATCTTCATCGGGCTCCATGGTGACCAGCTCCCCATCGGCGATGATGGCCAACTCTGCCTGGAAATCCGGCCTTTTCCGTTTAGAGCATTTGCCCGTCATGATTGCCGGCTTCACTGAGACTTTCAAACAAATTGTTATTTCAGCACTTATACGACACATCAGACAGTTATATCCAATAGTGGTCCACAATGGGCTCTCAGTTCCCAACACATTTATAATGGTCAATAACATGATAACATTTCACAGTAACTCCTTCCTACCCACCTCCCCCTCCCTTGGGTGAGTGGAGTTCCATTAAAAAATAGTAGTCAGTAGGATAGATTGGTTTGGTCAGAGCCCCTTTGTGTCTACGATGGGCACCAAGATGGCTCTCCTTCATTTGTGTTTTTCTGGTTCTGGAAGGGGGTGCATTACTCTAAACTAAATTAAATTAAGAGGGTGTTCATTTAGTCTTCTTCCAGCTGCTTTCTGATGACGACTCCTCCTCGGACAGAGCCTGCGGCCTTGCCTCACTGACCTCTACCTTCTCCTGGACTTTTTTTCAAGAAATTTTCCAAGTCCAAAAGTAAGCTTATAGCAGACCCAATCCACCACGTGTATCAGACCTGCGATCCATTGCGGTTGGCCTTAAATTTTGGCTGTGCCCTGATCTCGCCCAACCAGATACCCACTGTTGGAGCTTTGATCTTTTAGGTGCTAGATGACACTAAAATGTTTTTAAAAATCATAACTCTGGTTCTACTAATTGAATTTAAATAATTTAAGTTTGATTCTATTTCTTTGAATTTTCTCTGTTTTTCGAAATTGGTTTGGGATTTTTATTGTGTTTTAAATGTATTACTGTTTGTGTACTGCATAAATAATTTACACAGTGCCTCTAAGTTAAGCCTGACTGCTTTTGTACTAAGCTTCTAGAAGGTTAATCACAGTTCAATTTAGTGACTTTTGTGGTTCACCCTGACATGGATTGTGGTTGTTGCTTGAGTAGGGTTTTTCACCCCCCGCTCATTAAATAACCCCATTTCTTACAAACCTGTTCTGCATTCTACTCTGCAGCAATATAGGTGCACATATTCGCCTCTCTTTTGCTTACCCAATGCACACCAACTACTTGGAGTGGTGTACTCCCGATACCGACTTTGATGCTCCTTGACTGGACCTGTCTCTAGTTTATTAGTCCAACATAAATTTGCCTTCCAAAGAGAGGATAAGAGGTATTTTCTTAGACAGAGAAAACAGTGCATTTTATAACATTTTATACATCAACTACAAAAGAACATGGTTCCCAGGATATGCACCAAATGGGTAACAAGCAAGAAGTAACATTTTAATACATTCATTCCCTCATAATAGTATTATATTAGATCCAAATGTTCTCAGATTCTTTTTTGGTAGCATGAGTTGATACATAGTATGTGATACAACCTGGGACAGCCAAGTTGTTCTTGATTAGGAACATCACATTTAGTGAAACTTCGAAAGCCTCAGCCTTTCAGTCTAAAGCGCAGAATTCTTTATTACAGCAAAATCAATAAAAGCGGCAGTGATCTTGTGGTGTGTTACGATGTCACATTCAAAATGGAAGAAAGCATGAAACTGGCTTATGTTTGCATAAGCTTGATTTCTAATACATTAAACACTACAAAAAATCATCACATCTACATCTTTATTACAATATGGCTTTCATCCTTTTTGGTTTCTTTGAATCCTTCCAATTCCTTCATAGTATCATAAAGATCACTCTGCTTCTCTTCAACCTTTGCAACAATTATTTTCTCTTTCTTCGTCTCGTTGCTGACAGCTGCTTGATCCCACAATTTAACCCATCATTTGATGAAATTTGATGAAATTCCTTTCCAGATTTTTCGGAAGAAAAGCACACATGCAATACCGATTAGTATATTCAAAAGAGGGGTTAAAAGCAATTTTAGTATTCCTCCACCTACACTCCCTAACCGTTCACCTATCCAATAGACCTTTCCAATAGACCCAAATACAGAGTGTATTCCTTTCCAGACACCTGTCTCTTCCAACTGTTAGTTCATGAGTAATATTGGTAATATTGGCAACATATCGGTGAAGCTGGTTCTCTATTTTAGGAATGAAAGCACCGCATTCTCTAGCGTGGATTACCTTGCAGTTTCAGCCTCCCTTCTCAAGAAGCATGACTAATGCAAGTCTATTTTGCATTATCATACCTCTCATAACAAGCAATTCTTTGTTAATCACTGTTAGTGTACCTACAGTAAAGTGGCAAGCCTGTCCACTAAGTTTGATAATTTTCTAATCTTTACATCATTTAATGCTGGCTTCTCCAAAAAGTAGTTCATGAGTAACTGGTAGCTCTCCAGCTACCTGTAAGTAGCTCCCCTGTGTCTAGTCCAGCCTACGAAATTAGAAACTTTTCCTTGACTGAATCAATATATGTATTTCAAAATTGTATTCAAAACGAAAATGTGTGCCTTTTCAAAACTGATAAGCTGATGTTTGGATTTCCAAAATATATTTAAAGCTGATATTGAAGAGATAAATTATGTGGCGTTTGGGAGGTTTATTACTAATATTATTACCTCGGTGCAATGGGCATTTAAGCCATGGTTTTTATGTATTACCCACGTAAATTCATTCCAAATTGACAAAGGCTTTTTTTTTTTACATTACTGCTCGCAATCCTGCCTGATCCACAGAGGTGATCACTGTGGGTAATTTTACATAGGGTGGCAACTAACAATCTTTTCTAACATGGTCACTATTCCAACACTAATGAGATTAGTAGCCCGGGATGATTTTTATTGATCATAAATTGCTCTTATAACAGAAAAGGCTGGAGACCCCTGATTTAATGCAACTCCAACTGAGGGTATTAGTGCTCCAAAAACATTGCTAAGTAGCTGCTTAAAACTATGCAGGCTTTGCTTCATATATTGGACAAACTGAAGATCTATTACATTACTAACTGTGGCGTAAAATACTCAATGACCCAGGCTAAGGGCCCTCATGACAATTGATACTTTGATTCCTTTGGCAACGTTTATGTTTTTAGTGTTGATGATTACACATTTATTTAAATGCTCCTTACTATATCTATTTTATACTTCAGTGATCTTTTTATGCCATGACTACTCATTTTACTATTGTATAATGTATTTTAATAAGGAAGATTGTTGTTTATAATTTTGTGAATGATCATAATTTGATCAAATAAAGAATACTACTACTAGTAGGTTTTTTTTCTTTGAATTATGTAATTGAGTCCAAGACAAAACAAAAGGGCTCAATTTGAGTGAACTGTTGACAAACTCAAAAAGACGAATAGATAGATAGGGTAATAGTTAGAGGACTATAGTGCCATTAAGCCTCCAGTTGACGCTGAATAAAAATCCCTACAGATTTCGAGATAGGGTACTGATGATACAATAGTTGTAGAAGTACAAATCTCTCCAATCAAATATTACAATCTTATTTTCAAGATCTGATTTGAGTCAAAATGGCACAGCAACGGTTGGGTTAATGTTTGATGTCTATCTGCTGGGGAAAACATTTCTCATATGCCAATGAATTGAACAAGTAAATGCATGAAGTTAAAATATCAAATTCCTATCATTCTGAAAGTGTTTATAGCTATAATGTTTATTTTCCAGATCTTAGCCGAATATCAGTGGCGGACGGTGACATTTGAAAGTGGTGAGGCGTAAAATGTTTGGCATACTTCAGCATAGCGAGCGAGCATAGCGAGCAAGCCCGAACAACCTAAGGGGGGGATCAGTGGGGGTTCTCCCCCCGAGAAAATTTTGAAAAAAGAGTGGAAAAATGGTGCATTTTCAAGCAAATTTGAGAAAGCAGAAAGGTTAATAAAGCAATGAAGAAAGTGCAGTTATTACAGTAATAAAGAGATCATGCCATATAACATAGGTAGCTGCTTATTCAGTATAACCACAGAGCTTCATAACAGACTTTGAGATATAATGCATTTCTGAGTACCTCATTTTCGTATGCGGGGGGGGGGGGGGGGGGGAGGCCGGGAAGTCTGACCTCGGAGCAATAGTACTGAAGTAAATGCTTTCCTCATCTCCCTGTGTTTTAATAAAGTATTCACTTTTTTTCTACTCACTCAATTACAATGCTGCCATCAGTTCAAATTACAGGTCAGAGATATGCTGCCTAAT
The DNA here is from genome assembly GCF_964204655.1 of Triturus cristatus. NCBI lineage: Eukaryota > Metazoa > Chordata > Amphibia > Caudata > Salamandridae > Triturus > Triturus cristatus. The sequence goes on from NC_140590.1 coordinate 1,180,342,845, forward strand.
GTATGTACAGCCAGTTCTCTCCCACTAATAACCTGTCATTCCCAGGATTTGAATGTCACAATACAGGCCGCTCTGGTAATGCTCTCCGGCAGTGCTCTGATGAAAAGTTTGGGTAAATCATGAAAAATATTTCAGTCCCGAATCAGCGGAGAGCCTTTCATCCTACCCTGACCCCGTGATCTGACAAGTCAGTGACACCTGCAAAATAAATGAACGATCCTCCAGCCGAAATTGTTTAACTGTAGCCTGATCAGTTTTATTATCTTGCTAATCCGGATATCAGCCGTTTCATCAGAATGGGAGATATGCATATCGTGAATTATTTTGACAGTTACACACAGAATTTTGAGTGCGGCAGAGGGTCCACGAGGTAATAATCCAAAACTACACAGAGTGACTAAATGTATATTAAGAAATGGCTATGAAGCAAGGCAGGGAAGTTAGACGAGATAAGTGGCCCCTCTTATCGATCACCGTGAAATGATTAGATAACTCATCTACAGAGCTCATCATTTTGTCATTCGGTCCATCAAACCGTAGAGCGCTGCTCTGGCCTGTGGGAATAGAAGGCGAGCTCTCCAATATATATATTTATATCGAATTACACTCCCTTGTGCATTGGACGCACAAAAACAGTTACGGACAACTTCTTGAGCTGGTGCCAGATTTTCTTTTATTTATTCAAGTTGAGTGCAAAGCTCCTTCATGAGGCGTTTCGGGCCACTTAGCTCTTGGTCACATGACCGCATTACGTACATTAAGAGTTTTTCTTGGTGATAGTACCACCACCTGACTGTGCATGTGACAAACATAGTAGAGCCAGAAAAAACATTCTCTCTTGTGGCATAATCATACTGTACAAACTTAGTAAAACACATTTGGGTAATTAATACATTAATGTCATGTATTAAAACCTCAGTTAGTAAAATCATTTAATTTGATGGTGCACCTGAGATGACAACAGCATATAACCATTGTCGTAAATATCATGGCACACATGCTTGAATCACCGTGCTGCAGCACCTCGTAAAAATAGTCATATTTTGTACAGTTAAAAGCCACATAAATATAAATATTAATACATATTATATATAAATAGTTGATAATAAATAACAATGTCTGTGCAAATACTGCAAGTACAAAGTTTACAGACCTCAAATGGCTATATCAACTATCTTGATTCGACAACGTAGCTCTCATATACAGTCACAATGTGCAAACCATATGTGCAAAAGTGCTTGATACTTAAAAGCGTCTAAAATGCTGGATAATGAATATGTAAAAAAACTTTGTTTCAGACGACGCAGATATATATATATTTTTTTTAACGTTTAGCATTCAGCTTTCATGGCCGCTGTATGGAGAGGGCACAGTCTAACTCGCTCTTTTCTTGCTACCGTGCTGCACAGGTTCGGTCTTATGATGTCATGATGCTGTGAAATGATGAATATTTGTCTAACACGGAGACCTTTTAATTTTCGCCGGCAATATTTCACCGCTCCAATCAGGGCCTGCACTGCAGTCGGGGATGCGGCTCGCCTCCTGGGGTGTCACTGGACAGTGCACTCCTGACAGCACCAAATCATCTGATCTGGGAGCTGTAACGAGCTATTGCCGCAATTATTATTATCTGCCCTAGTCATGCATTTCATTACAGCGCGGCCCGGGCAGCCGGAGATTTCAGATGCATGCAGGGCAGTGTTATTTGGCGTCGCCGCCATTTTACGAGCTCGCGGGCCTCGGTCGTGTCATTCAGACCCGTCTCCAATAGGCTGCGCAGGAGTATGTCTTGTCTTGTCTAAGTATGTATTGAAAGTCAAACTTATACACTTTTGTATAAATCGGTCACCAGACTGCAATAATTATTATATGTGGGAAATGAACTAATTAGGAAACCAGGGCACACAAGCATTAGTGAATGGCGAAGCCAAAAGGTCTGGCCTTTCTTTACGATAGACACGTAACTGAGCAGTGGTGGCAGGAGTGAAGTCTGGGCCTGCCATGAACTTGACTGTGGACATCGGTGTAGTCATTCGTCCTACCCTTTCATCCATCCATTCATTCAGATGTATCCATCCATCAAGCGTTGTTTATAGCAGGGTAATGAATTGGCATTGCAGAGCTGAAAAACACACTGAACCCAACAACTCTTAACGAATAACTACTTATAGTTACACACACACACACATTAATAAAAAAACTTACATTATGGAAAGAATAAGAGATGATCGATGAATGGATAATGGGAGAACTCTTTCTCGATGACTCGTGCTCGTGACTGCCTGACTGGTGAGGTGACTCGACAGTGTGCAGGCGCACTGGCGCGGTGACGTGGTGCGCCAACAGCGTAGGAACGGCCAATCACTACTGCAGGGCTTCACATTTGCCACAGTGTGATTGGCCATACGCGGCACCATGAGTCATCATGATGATGACCATGCTGCTGCACTGCGCGCGCGGTGAAAGACAGCCAATTCTGGCGCTGCATTACCAGTGCCACTGCGCCAGCAGCGCCAGGATTGGCTTAAGAGCAGGGTTACTCCCTGCCCATAATGAGACCCGGGGGGCTGCGTCATGAGAAGCACCCTCGGGTCCCAGTCGCCACTGAAGTCGATGGGTGCTATAGCACTACAGCACACACACGTGTGCGCATGGTCGAGCCAGGATTCAACAATAATAGCCCAAAACGTGACATGCGCAGTACAGTGAATTGAATCAATGTCAGCGCTATTCCCACGTCAGCGGCAGCCCCGCCCCTACACATACCCACACAGACTGCTGCGAGTGAGTGCGCGGCGCGCGCTAGTTGTCACTGACTTCACGTCTGCATCCTGCACTCTACTAGTGCGCTGCCATTTGATTTGCAAATAACAATTGGGGGAATAATTTATTATTTGTGTCACTGTGACTGTGCATGGGCCGTGGGACGGTGGGGCAACGCCCCAACGCCCCCAATGGACGCACCGCCACTGCCGAATATGTCAAATCATGCAAGTAGAGAACTGTTTTATGTGTTCCTATCTTCCAGCTTCTGCTGCTGAAGGAGCTGCATATTTCCACCTACCGTTATCATACTCTTTTGCCCCTGCAGTATCTTTCTTTACCTATTCTAACAGCAGCTCTCTGATAAATTGTTTTATACTGATTATGGAAAGGAAATTGTGACAGATGAAAATACGTATTTTTGGTCTACAAAACATCAGGGTTTAAACAAAGGAATCAACATGAGTATATGATGAAAATATTTATTCCTGTGACTAACTCAAATGTTACTAACCAAAGCATACATGATTTAACCTGCAAGATCAGTAAGGACAAGATAACTTTTGTAGATGAATTAAATGAAAGAATAAGGCAAGACGAGGAGAAGGAAAGTAAGAGAGTTAGAGCAGAACCTAGCAAGAGGAAGGGTAAAGAAAATCTAGAGGATCCAACCCCACTGCTAAGCCTTGATGTTGCCAAGGAGGAACCTTATGCATGATAAGGAGACAGGGAGGGAATGAGTCTATCAAAGAAGTGAGAATGAGCGAATGTGAGCATAGTTACTTAATTAAAGGGAGAATCTTAGATAAAATAGAGGTAAGTATAAAAGGCATATATTATGTGTGTGGCAAATCAGCTTATTTTCAGCTGCCGCACAGTTGGGTAGGTAATTGTTATGCAGCATTAGTGTTCAACATGATCTACCGCACTAACTTAATCCTAATGCGCCAGGTATAAAGCAAATATTGTGATGGAATGAACACTAGTCATATCTGATCTAAGCACTCGCAAACCATCTACTGGTCTTGTAAACGATAGGAGGCGGCATACCGGTATTAACCACTTTTTCCTGACCTGTGCATAACAGGTGCAGAAGAACATAATGTGGTCTATTGATTCAGAACTGAGGGTACATGCAGGACACAGTGGAGTTACAGTAGCCTGCTTCCATTTACTTCTACTGTAATTCAGGGGCAACGTTCCGTACCTTAATTGTAAATAAAGTGCATGTGGAGGTTCAATTTCATCCACAACAGCCTCAAATTAAAATATACATTTAAAATCTAAAAACCTTCCGGTTAGGGTACACTGTACTGTAACATTATGACGGGGTCCTGAATTTGGGCCCAGAACTTTGCCTTTAAGAGAGATACTGTATCTTTCGTCAGGGATTTGGGATCCTCCCACATAAATATATAGAACACATTAACCCCTAGGAAAGCCTGGGGGAGGGAACTAAAGGCACAAGGCACCAGGAGAAGGCAGCCTCCAACATAAAATGTTTACCACATACGAGCCGCTCCCAGTTAGATGACTAAGGTGTCTACAGTGTTAACAAGATGGGGACATCTCACTAAAAATAACGGACTGGTCTCACACACCACCTGGTGTTATGCTTCATCATTGGCCAGTCCTCGCCCTCCAAAAACTTGGTTTGATGGAGGGCGGGCATACACCTGACGACAGGGATGCACTTCTAAACTAAGTGGGGGCCCGTGAGAAAAAAAAGTGAGTGATTAAGAGGCCATTATGGTTGCTTATTCATTATTAATAGGGTCGGCAACCATATGGTGTTAAAAACAGGTGTACGGTGTTTGTGGATATAATTGTCCTTACACCGTTGTTAAGTGATGGTCAACATATTTTTGCCTAATGGCCCGGTCGGGTCCTTGGCATTCATCAGGACCTAATATTGGGGCTCCGTTCTTACCCTACTGCGCAGGGTAGAAAACCACTTTGTGGCGTAACAAATGTCCCTGTCCACACAAATCCGTGCTGTGGCTCCTCTAAGCCCAGGGGTAGACAATACTAAGCCCCATAGAAGGAAGTGAGGGGAAGACCCCTGTTCCTAAGGGTTTCAGGGTGCTTCTCCCACTGCAGCACCTAGATGTTGCCTCTCCTCCTCCTCGCCCTCGCACTTTCTCTGGTCCTGAAGAAGCACACGGGATCTCCTCCTGAAACCAATAAATTGCGCAAAACATGTCGACCTCTAAACATGCCCATTAGGGGGTGTGTTTTATGTTTAGCTTCAGAGGGCCATCATCTCCCTCAAAACAGCACTACCTCTTGCTTTTTATTGATGATATAGGGACTCTCGCTTTAAAACATTTTCTAGTCACCTCTCCAGTCATCTTTGAAACTTCACATTAGGACACTACTGCTACTCATACCCCCATCACCCTTACGACTTTATCCTGAAAAGATATCTGATAAAGTGACCCTTTGGGGGACCCGTAGGGCATTGCACTGTCGGCCCAACGAGGAGCATTGCCCATTGATGAAGCATAACATCCTTCGTGGTGTGTGAGGGCACCATGATCAGGACACACTGTCCCCAGTATCACAGTATTAGAACAACTACAGTTCCTTTCTTTACCTCTCCTTCATAGTGTATTATTTTTCTCTATCCAAGTGTTTAAGTGCATCAGGAACAGTTTACAAAAGACTTTCTGTGCAGTATCTATGAGGCTGATCGGCCTATAGTTAGAAGGGTTTCCATTATCCCCTTTTTAAAATATCAGGAAAATTTCAGCGCCCTTCCAAGTACATAGGATGTCCCCTCCACAAGCTATGGCATTAAATGTCAAATGAAGAACAGATCCCCATATGGTGGACTCTGAACGGTAGAGATCCCCAGGTATCTTATCTAGCCCTGGAGCTTTGCCCTTTCTTAAGCTGCTAATTACAGACATGGTTTCTTCCAATGTGAAAGAAACTACTTCAGCTGTTTCTGTTACAATTGGCAAATTTGGGCCGGCCTTGGAAATCTCAGAGTTTATATCACTAACCTTCCTAGCGTACAACTGAGTAAAATGCTCTTCCCAGACGTGCAGTTGAATAAAGAAATCCTCTTTTGCTACCGTATGCACTGCTACTTTGGCCAATAAGTGTCAAAATAGCTTACAGTCTTTCATTCTTGATGTTTCAAATAGAGTGCGCTAATTTCTTTTTCTCCCAACTCTTCTTAGCCTCTGTCTGTATCTTATTGTAGGCTCTTCTTCTTTCAGCTATAAGAATACTATTCCCATCCTTTACTGCAGTGATTAGGGCTGTCTTGGCCTGTTTACAATTCCCATTGTACCAAGGCACATATTTCCACCTAGTAGAGGTACTTTGCGATTGTCTACAGAAATAACCCTTAATGGTCTTGAGAAGATGAGAAAAGGTAAGCATAGTTCTTGGGTCATCGTATCCAGAATTTCTCAAGTTAAGGAGAGCAGATACTACCTCGACATATATGGCAGCTAAAGATTTCTCATCAGTTACTACACGGCTCTATTTGATCCATCTGTCATCATTTGTGGTGACTATAGGCGGAGCCACTCTAACTGTACTATTTGTCAAATAAGGAAAATCAGCTTATCCCATAACCAGTGAATTATGATCACTATCGTGTCTGGGTATGACAGACATATCATGTACTTTATGCAACAGATCTAGATCAACCATTATATAGTCAATCCTACTTCGAGCATTTGCCCTTTTAAAAGTGAAGGATGCTTCTGAATCAGATTGTGTCCACCCATTACAAGCACGTACTCCATGGATTAGTGTAAAAGATCAAACTTGCTACCCACCTTTGTGCATCTCTTAAGGGGAGGTACCTGCAATTCTTGTATGCCTCTTGCGGATTCTTCCTCTTGGACGAGATCCCGCACATAGTCCACAGGTTCATATGTTACATTGAGGTCTTCTCCTGCAATTAAATAGTGTCCACTCATGGAGTTATCTAAAAAATTAGTAAAGGATGCTATTGTGGGAGTTTCCTGATTTTGGTTGTTAAAGCGTTTGTATATATTAATTAACCTTAAAACAAACTCCTTTTTAGGGATTTGAGGTCAAGGCCTCATATATCAGCTGACTCAATGTTTAGCCTGCAAACTTTCAGCCAGACTTGTCCTAACCCAAATAAGTAGGCCTCCAGACGGTCAACCTGCCGACGATGTTCTGGCTTGAACACTAAAATGAGTATACTCCACTCTGAAGATTGGTTCAGTAGCCCTGGTTTCCTGAAACAGGCATCTATGGCATCCGTCTACTAAATTAGCCCAGTTGGAATCCCACAGTCTAGACATTACCCTGCGACATTCCAAGAGGTAACTTTTAATTGTTTTTTGGGGATTGATAGCTCCTATATCCTAGGGCCTGCTCTTATCTTCTCTTCACCTAGTTTAGGGTCTAGTTCAGAATGAGCATGGCGTTGGGGTATAGTAATTTGCACCTTGGTTGAGGTGTTGACTCTTTAGGATCTAGCCCTCTGCAGTTGACTTGTTAATTCTTTGGCAGGATTCTTTTTACATTCAAAAAGACCACTTGAGAGTCAATCTAAATTATCAAGGTCAGCGAGAGGCTGGAACCTGTTACGAGTTGGTGTTATGTGGGTGTGGTGACCCCGGTACTGGGCCTGAGTTGGGCAACCACCATCAAATATAGTTGAGCGGGTATGCATGAGATGTCTGTAAAAATATCTCTGGTGCAGAATGCTGATCCCGTGACCTGGGCCCAACCGAGATAACTTGCCCCCATACTTTATCAGTTGTTCAGCAAGATAAGGGGACCTACAACTAACCACAATACAATCACCCTGTAAGTATTTTCTCAAGGGACCTATCCAGCCCAGTCTTCTAATAAATAAAATATCTAGGTAGCTAGAATTGGTAAAATCTGTGTTGCAAGATGACCAGTGGCAGACTTTATTTATCAATTGGCTCGTGGACTCATTCTTATTAACAAGTAGGCGGAGAACATTGGTTAAAATTGCCACATAGAGACAGCACTCCGGTGGGAGATCCAGCTTCTATTGATTGGGAGTGCTTCATATTCTGTAATCCACTTGAAGGGATTTCTCTAGGTTGGGTCTTACTTCACTTCTGCTGCTACTTTGCTTTTCACAGACCACAGAACTACAGAAGCCCTCTGAATTGGGGGCCTTGGCTCTAGATACACTGCCATTTGTAGAACCTTCTCCCCCATACACTCCCACCCGTGAGACGGGGTCCCTTGTGCATTTATTAGGAGGGCGGGTGGTAGGGATGGTTTCGCAAGACTGGTGTAGAATATGTAAATTGGATCTATCCACCTCGCGGTCACCTCCGTCAGTGCTGCAACTCCATGGTGCCGGCCTCACTGAACTGTTAAACATTCTGATGCTATCTATTGTGTTTTGTAACATTGTCACAGAGTCCTCCAAGTTACTAAGGGCCATATGTAGGTGGGCTAATACCGGTCGGTAACGGCCGAAAAACGGTAAATTTTCCGTTACCGACCGGTATTTAGCCCTTTGAGATGTAGGAGGCTGGATTGAAGGATTCGGTAATTTACCGATTCAGCATTTTAAGAAATCGGTAAAATACCGAATCGATAAATTACCGAATCCTTAAATCCAATGTAGGGAGCACTCAAGTGAGTGCATTTTTGGTTTAAGGATTCGTTATTTATCACCAACTACAAGTTGATGGTAAATACCGAATACCTTTTCAAAAGCAATTTTGTGTTTTTTTAAAAGTGCCATGTGGCAGACATACATGCCCTTAGGGCATGTATGTGTGCCACATGTGCACACATGCATGATTCAGGGGTGCAACAGGGTGTCAATGTGACACCCTGCCACCCTTGAATATGCTCCCCCTATTACCGATTCGGTATTTACCGAATCGGTAATAGTGAATGGCTTCCCATTCATTCTTATGGGCCTCCAGGCCCATAGGAATGAATGGGAAGGTATGCTTTATTACCGGTAATAACGAATATTACCGAATCTGTAAAATTTATCGATTTTTTACCTACATTCTATTTACCGATTCTTAAATACCGAATCGGTAAAATTCAGTATTTAGGAATCGGTAAATAGAAATTACCTACATATGGCCCTAAGTGTTTCCAAAAGGGGCGAAGGATTAGCAATCAGTACTGACTCGAGTTTACTAGATATTATGTCCAGATTCGACCCGGGTATAAAGTCAGAGTTAGTGGACTGTATCTTATCTGTGCGATACAGCAAGGGTGAATTGACTTTGTCCCCCCAACCTTGACATACATTTGGGGTCTTCTTTGATCTGGTACATGCCATTTGGATTGGGCCTGTTAGTTTAGTCTTCTTTTTCCACTTCGTTGGCAGCCCACTTGCAGTTAGTAGGGAAAGATTAAGGGGCCGATTACGATGGCGGGCGGAACATTGTCTGTACCGCCATGGTAATGGGAAAAGACCGCCCGTATGGTTCGCGGCGGCACCGCCGGTCCCATTACGATGCACTGCCGGAAAAATGCGCCTGCCGCGGTCGGAATCCATGAAACACTGCCGTGCACGTGTGGAAAAGCTGAAATTCCGTCCACGGTGGTCATAATCGTCACGGCAAGCTCACAAACCGCCGATACACCAGCACAAATCCTGCAAGTGCAATTATGATGGCACCGCGGTGCCTGCGGTACGACCGCTTGTTACCGACCGCCACGGTTGTCAAACATGAAGAATGGGAGACCCGGAGACCGGACCAGCACGGTCCGACCGCGGCAGTCGAGCGGAAACAGTAATGGCGGTCGAAGGCAAGTACACCACAAAACCAACAAATGTGGGTGTGCACCTGGCTCAGCCAATAAAAACAACTAACACATCCTATTGACAGATGCCCCTGGAACACATAATCTACAAATCCCAGCTCAACACTGACAACACACCTGACATGAATCCTCCCTTTGGACGCACCCACATAGCTGAGCATAAAACCTGCCCCTGCCTCACCACAATTCCCAGCAAAAATCCAGAAGTAAAGGGCCCCACCTTACTACACAAACGATAGACAAACCTGCACACATAACCCCATCACAAAGACACCCACACCACACATATTGTTATCACCCCCACCCACATCTGCACTCCTAATCACTCAGCGCATCACACACCATGGCACAGAAAATGCCCAAATTCACTGATGGTGAGTTGTCAGTCATGGTGGATGAGATCATAACAGTAGAGCCATACATCTTAGGAAGCAGGGTACAACAGACCCCAGCAGCCAGGCAAAATCAAATGTGGCAAAGGATAGTGGACAGAGTCAATGCTGTAGGGAAAGTTCCACGTAACAGGAAGGAGATCAGGAAGAGGTTAACTGATCTCAAGAGCAAGGTCAAGGAGAAGAACAGCATGAACCGTGAGCTGGCCAACCGGACTGGCAGTGGACCTCCCATCCCACCAAGAACATTCAACCCATGGGAGGAGAAGGTGCTGGGTATACTGCACCCAGAGAGTTGCACTGGAATTGAGGGGAGGGGGGGTGGGGGCTGGTAAGTACCAACAAAACCCTGCCATAAGACTGCAACGTAGTATCTTGCACAACTATAAAGCAACAGCTCCTAGGCCCAATTGTTCCCATGTCCAAAACACTCTCCCCAAACAGGTTCCACAGATCCCACATCAACTCCCTCTCATTCAACACAAATGTACCTAGCAATATTTAAATGGTGGCACATATACAGGCAGCTTGCACTACAACTCTCACCAGGCCCCCTTGTCACACAGCTGAGCAGGATGGAGTACTCCCCCAGAAGCATGTGGCAGCCATTGCATTGTTCACCTTCACCTAACAGCTAAGTAGCCATCTTCCCAGGGAGAGCTGTTTGGGGGTGGGAGGCCTGCACTACAACTCCCACCAGGCCCCCTTGTCACATCCCTGAGCAGGATGGAGCACTCCCCACAACCCCAAGCATGTGGAAGCTATCTCATTGCTATCCTAAATGTTACAGATAGGTAGTAACTACGTGCACCACGCTATACTTTCCCAAATGCATGTTGCCACATGCCCACAACAGCAATGTAAATTATGTTGATGACAACATGTCTGTGTTGTCACACTATGTGTACACTGCACCAAGATTAAATGCACAACAGACACCATGGACTACTAAGGTATGTATCTCAACATCATGTCATGGTGCACAGTCTTTTTGCAGACATGCAAAGCCATTACATTGTAAAGTGTTTGTTGCATCTAATGTCACAAGTATTAGTCTAACATCAAGCTTGTTGCGTGCAACTCAATTACCATATGACCTCTGTCCAACAGGAGAACAACAACAAACTGCACAGGATAACCCCAACATGTAGATCCAGGCCCCACCACCAGAACGTGAGCTCTCTGATGCAGATTCCCTCACATTGTCGGACCTGGATTCCCAAGCTGGCCCCTCTGGTGTGCCAGGGAATAACATGGCTCAAGCCCTCACCGTCACCACCACCACCACCACCACGGCAACAACAACTGGGCTGGCCCCTGCCACTACAACCTGTGTGACATCCATCAACATCCGCTCCCCGCCACGGCAACATCAACTGGGCTGGCCCCTGCCACTACAACCTGTGTGGCATCCACCAACATCCTCTCCACCATGGCAACAACTGTGCTGCCCCCTGCCACTACGACCTGTGTGTCCTCCAACAACACCATCACCACTGCTGGCTGCAACAATCGCCCTGCCACGGTGGTTACCAAAACCACGCACAATCACAGCAGGGCAGGGAGAGTGTGCCAGTGCGTCGGGGGACAATGCCACAGGTACATGGCAGGAGGGCAGGTGGGAGGGGAACTGGGGCAGAGACACAGGAGGACAATGACCATGAATCCCTGGCCACCATTGCAAGAGTCCTTGGTTCCTACCAGGAGAATCAGGGAGTAATCTGTAAGCTTGCTGAGGACATGCATGAGATTCGCCTGCTGCAGCAGTCCATGGACACACGGATGGGCCAACTTGTCAAGCTTGTTGGCCAGCTAGTGGGTGTGCTGAGGGACAGGCTCCCAGGCCAAAGTGCAGCTCAACCCCCCTCCAGTGGCACGCCTGCCATGCAGCACAACAAATCAGCTCTAGCCACAGAGAGGGGTGTGCTGGAGGAGAGGGAGCCCTCAGACACCACTAACCCTGCAGCAGGTGCACCCCCTGCCAAACGCACCGCGGGCCGGCCGAGAATCCACAGGGGAGGATCTGGTGGCAGGCCACCGTACCAATGCCACTCACGGAGCCAGCCATGATGGTACCTTGTTGTTCCCCTTTGCATTGACTCTGTTAGCCCACGTTGCCAAGTTGATGGCCTGAGTCTGCTGGACTGTGTGACTCCTGCTTTGTGCAGACTCCTCCATTAATCTCATCTACCATGACTGACAAATAATGTAATCACTTCACACAATCATGTACATATTCACTTCACTTGCACAAAGCCTCTGTTTAAATAAACACCCATCACATACCTATGTCTGTGTCAGCGCCATGTTTATTTACGTTGGTACAATGACAATTCAGTGTTCACCATAACACCAGCAGTGAATGTGAAGAGGCCTTGACAGTGTGAATGAACCTGGAAAGACACGAGAGAATGACATTTACTTCTCATGTTACGCCATTGCGGCTGAAACACAACAATAGGCATCAAGGTACTTAAACAAGTACACATGCACAATTACCTCAACATATACATGCAGTACCTGGAGACAAATACCCTGTGCCACACACATCAGCCATCATCCCACACACAACAACAGGCAGCAGTTAGGAACATCAATGCCTTCACACTAACATCCAAGCCAAAACATGATGTCCCTGTCCTACGAAGTCACTTACATTCAAGGGAAGTAGTTGGCAATGAGCTGTTGCCGCAGGTCAACACCTTCCTCTTCACCACTATCGTCATCACTGGAAGTGTGTGGGTTTGCTCGGGGGCATCTACTGCTCATCCTCATCCAGGATCAGTGGAACGGCTTTGCGCACGGCAAGGTTGTGGAGCATGCAGCACGCCACTACTATCCGGCACACCTTTTGTGGGGAATACAACAGTGCACCTCCGCTCTTGTCCAAGCACCGGAATCGGAACTTCAGCAGGCCGAAGGTGCGCTCAATCACACGGCGTGTCCTACCATGAGCCTCGTTGTAGTGGACTTCATCCGGTGTACCTGGATTCCTTAGTGGGCTCAGCAGCCAAGGCCGGTTGGGATACGCTGAGTCACCTAGGTGTGGCATGCACAGTGAAAGTTTGTGATACAAACAGTTGACCAGAACAACATGTCACACACAGCACACTGCTTGACTCAGTGTACTCACCTACAAGCCATGCACACTCTGGATGTAGATTTGCCATCAACCGTGGTACTATGCTGTTAGGATGTAGGAGTCATGGGCTGAGCCTGCAAATCTCGCACACACATGGCTGATGATCAAATCAGTTTGGCATATCACCTGCACATTTATGGAATGGTAGTGCTTCCTGTTCCTATACACCTGCTCACGTGCTTGTGGTGGTACAAGGCCAATGTGTGTGCAGTCAATGGACCCCACTGCATGAGAAATGCGGCCAAGGGCATAAAAACCAGCCTTCACAGTGGGCAATTCTTGTGTATGTGGGAATCGTATGTATTGGTCCTTGTACAGCATCAGTGTCGACACAACCTCCCACAGCACCATGCTGAACGTGCCTTGCGACATCCCACCGCCACTGGCAACCGTATATTGGAACGATCCCGTAGCAAAAAAATGCAGAGCTGCCATGAGCTTCACTGTTGGGCACAGGGCAGTTGGATATGTCCGTTGAGGTGTCAGATGGGGCTCCAACTGAGCACACAGCTCTTGCAGTGTAGCGCGATCAAGACGGAACTTCCTGATGACGTCCACATCCTCCATGTCTGACAGAACTGTGAAAGGACGGTGCACATTTGGTCGTCGTCTACATGAAATGGAAGAGGACTAATGTAATTCAGATCACGCTATGAGATGTGTCAAACATATCACATATTGACTTACACAGCACAAACAATTAAGGGACCACAACCATTGATGAATCTACAACTCAGATGCAGGTTGTAGGAGAGTAGGATCTGCACTTATGTTGCCCCCACGTTTTTTCTGATGTATACACTGGTTTCTGGCTATAGTCTGGCTGGGTCCCTAATAATCAGGACCCCAATCTCTCTGTTCTCTCTAAACAACTTTGAGTGCATACTAGATGCACTAGTGATTGGATACTGTGGTACCTTACGAGCCCCTACTATATGGTACCTTAGGTACCTAGGGCATAGGCACTTCACAGGCCTACCAGGGGCTGAAGCATGTATTATGTCACCCCTGGGAAGCAGACTAAATCTGACACCACAGGCCTGCTACTGCAGCCTGGGTGAGGTAGTGTTAGCACTCCTCACAGAGGTATAGGTTCCTATATCTCACCATACACACACATATAAACCTATCAGTCACCCCTAAGGCAGGCCCTATTAATCCTGAGGGCAGGGTGCTTGGTTTACAATGTGAGGGGGTGCCTCTGCCTTATCAGGGCCCCTCTGCATCTGGCAGGATCTATTCCTTGTGGCTGTTTGTGGATGCGGTTAAACCATATACTCTTAAGTGCATTATTAATGCTAACTTTGGAATGACTGCATCAAAATATGTCGTGTTTGGGGTCAAACAACTTGGAATCATACCCCCACATCAGTCCATGATGTGGGAGTATGATCCCACCCTTCTAGAGGGGACGACATGCGCCTACTGTGGTAACACGGTAGAAATCTGAAAGAGTCCTGGCATCACAAAATGGATGCCACCAGCACAGACACTGGGCTGCCCTCCTGCTGCTGACTGAAACTCGCAGTGGAGGAGGCCCGACAATAGGCATCCTGTCACAGGGAGGTGTCACTACCTTCCAGACAGGATTTAGTGTATTGGGGCTGGGTGGGTGCACTTCTAGAATGCTTTGAAGTCCTGCACTGGGGGAACAGTAGGCTCCTCTGTGCATATGCCAGCTCAAACCGGTTCAGGGGCTACCTGTCCCTGCTCTGGCGCAAAACTGGACAAAGGGAAGTGGGTGTAACCAACCCCTACCCTGACCCTCCCGGAGGAGTGGTCCTAAAGCTAGTCCCTCCCCTATCTTCAGTATAAGATAGCAAACCATGCCATTACAAAGTAGATAACCCTGGACGACGCTCTACAAAGAAGATTCCTGGCCCTTCGATGTTCCACTACCTTTGGAAGACAGAAGAATCTCTCTTGGAGTCAAGGAGTGACTCCCCTGCTTGGCAGGCACCAGAAACTCTAATCAACGGTCGCAAACTTTCCCGCTCCCACCGGAGTCCGAAGTCCCTGCAGCCCTGGAAGTGGATTTCCTGACTTCTTGACGGCCATTTTGAGTTCCCAGCAGAGCTGAGGCGAGTGGACCCTACGAGTGAAGAGGAACAGCAATACCCGGGTACCGTGCACTATTGTCGAGTGCAACCCCTTCACGACATTCTATGATCTTGTGCTTTAGACCACTTGTGGCCCAAGCCTCCAGCAGGATTTCCCTTGAAAATCAGAGGCCTACCTTGTCCTGAGTGACCGTGGGCTCCTGTGAAGTGAATCCTCACAAGGTATCTTTGCAATCCCTTGCCCGTTGTCTTGTGGGTCCCCCAAAGACTTTCTTATCAACTCAAAGGGCTCCCCCAGTTGCTCCAGGCCTGCCCTCACTTACCTTTGCTGGGTGAGTCCCTCAGACCTTGCTGGTCTGCACCATCGACTTTCTTCACACTATACAAGAATTGCTGTTGCCAAGGCTTGTTGGCTCCAATCTGATTGCCAACACCGCAGTCAGCTGCAGACGTCATGGGATACTCTGAATCCAGCTGCTGGTCATTGTCGATCCTTCCTGGACCTCGTGAGCAAAGAATCAACACACCCTTGATCACCTGAAATCACCCGACATCCGTGGGCATCCATCTTCCTGGCCCCAGCTCACTGGCAAGTGACTGTGAACACTGTCCCTTCAATTTTCAGGTCATCTGCATCTAGAATCCAGCCTTGGATTCCACCAGACACTTCTTCAGCCGCCGCAAGCAGCATATCTTCTTTGGTCTCCATAGAAAACAGCGACGTGACCCGACACCAAAAGACACCTTTGCACCCGGCTTCCCTGGGTGAGGTAACTCGTGCACTCCGGTGCCCTAGTGTGTGCTGGCCCTCAAATTACTTACCTTGTAAGTGGCTTGCTTGTAGACTTCCTCGAAGTACCCTAAAACTTTAAAAATCAAACCGCAACTTGCTCCATTATAATCAATAGGGAACCCGCGGCTGTGTTCACACACTGCATGCGTCTCCCGTGTGTCTGTTACTTACCTGCTTTCACTGCAGTAGTGAAGCCCCAGCGATTCTACAGGCCCTAGGCCTTGTCATTCTGCAAGTCGACTTTCCTAAACCTCTTTAGTATATGGTCTGGTACGCCCCTAGGGCCCCAGCCATATTTGTGCTTAACTTATTGTGAAACGTTGATATTTGAATGTGTTCCTGATTTATAATCTCATAAAGAGATTAGTAGAGTGTGTCTAGAAATAAATACATATATATTTGATATATATACCTGTGTGGTGTCCTTTCATTTGGTAATTCAAGAGATTATAAGGTAAAACAAGCTGCATTACATTCCTCTGAGACTTAGCCTGAAGGCTGCTCTCCACAGCTACCACTAGGATAGCTTTCTTTAAAAGGTTGTCTTAAACCTATCTACCATAAGAGTCAAATTGGACTGGTGCAAGGTGGCCACTATAACTAGTGACCAGCATATGCCAGGCCAACTTCTCACAAAAGGTTCACATTGAACACATGTGGGGTTACATCTGGTCATGTTGCACATACTGACTACCTTAAAAACAGAGTCGGACGTTGTGACTGGCACACCAATGCATCTTGTGTCCCCAGCCCTAGGAGTAGGTGACACAGCAGATGTATGATACAGCTACACTGCTGACTTGCATGTAGCTGCAGTGCCTGCCACACCTTGCTGCCCAAGTTGCACAGACCACTAGTGTTCACCGCAATGTACACAGTGTGTGTAAGCAGATCACATGTACTAGTTCATTCAGATTATGTGCACATAAAAAAAACACCAGTATTTGTCCATGCAATCATGTGTGTGGACTGATTAGCCCTCTCACACAGTGAGTAAATTGTAAACATTGGACTACATGACACAAGCAAGAGATGTACATCCACACACATATCATAGGTGACAGGAGTTAAGTGCATGTCAATGCATGTGACATTGCCCACACACATGGCATGTGTAGGCCTCAGTGAGTTGTATGTCACACTATCATTCATAGTGCAAAACAACTGCAGGAAGACACTGTGGTGGAATATTGTCAAAGTTTAAAAATCTCAGAGTCACATTGCTAGTGCATATAGTGTCCATATGTGCGGTTGGCGTGCCCCGTAACTGCGGGGTAGCACATTGGACCCACTTGTAAGATGCAACATAGCGGTAACGACCGCCTGGCCTCCGCGGTGTGACACCGCCATTGCAGCCAATGGGACCCGCGATCGCGGTGGTGTGAAGCAACATTTGAAAAACGCGGTAGGCATGTTCCGCATCCGCGGGTCAGCTCATTGGACCCACTTGTAAAATGCAACATAGCGGTAGCGACCGCCTGGCCTCGGCGGTGTGACACCGCCATTGCAGCCAATGGGACCCGCGATCACGGTGGTTTTAAGCAACATTTGAAAACCGCGGTAGGCGTGTTCCGCATCCGCAGGTCAGCTCATTGGACACACTTGTAAGATGCCAACCAAGTGGCCCAATTACAGCAGCTGACTATCAATGATACAACCCCAGGGGCCTATAAATCTCTGTGGGAGACCAACAGATCTCACATGCCTTCAGACACTGCTGACTGCCATTACTCAACACCAACTGCTTGATTCCCTGAATCCTGGACACAGTGATGGCGAGGACGGAGAAAGTCAGGGCCAGTCCCTTCACCACAGAGGAGCTTGAGCTTCTGGTGGACGAGGTCCTTGGAGAGTATGGGAGGCTTTTTGGTGCGCCAGATGTACTGGTAAGCGTTTATGAACACAAGTGTGATAGTGCTCAGAATGTAACCTTGATGTTTCTGTGCACTAGTATGTGTCTGTGAGTGCAAGTTCATGTGCAGGCATCCACATAGTTACCATAGCATGCTCCATACATGGGCAGTGGGAATTGCATTCGGGTATTTGTGCTGAGGAGGGAATTGATACACCTCTCCAGCCATTCCTGCACTACCTTAATGAACATGTTGGTCTGAGAATAGGTAATGTGAATATGTGTCACACTGCCATGCATGGTAATGTCATGTAAATGATGTCTGTAGCCTCATTACGCAAAATACCTGACAGGGCTGAGGGTAGGGAGTGCCACACCCAATTCAGGGGGCCAGTAGGAAGGAGTCCAGTGAGCTAGTTTGCTATTGGGGACAACTATCTCGGTCTTTTCAGAGTTTAACTTTAATTGGTTGTTGTTCATCCAGGTTTTTACATGCATCATGGACCTCCTGACGAAGTCTTTAGATTCTGTGGAGTTCTCTAGGGAAAAGATAAGCTGCATGTCATCAGCATAGTTAAAAATCTTTACCCCCATCTGCTGAAGACTAGAAATCAAGGGTCGTATATATATATATTGAAAAGAATTGGCAAGAGGGAGGAACCCTGTGGGATACCACAGCTCAAAGCTACCGTTTTTGATTTAAAAGGCGAGAGCCACACCGACTGTTTGTGGTCCTCTAAAAAGGATCTGAACCAGTCGCGTGCCAACCCCCGAGACCCGCTGCGGCAATGCGATCAAACAAAATTTTGTGGTTCACGGTGTCAAATGCGGCAGACAGGTCAAGGAGGATCAGGGCCTGAGTGCAATCAGTGTCAGCCTGTTCTTTGAGGTCATCCAGAACCGATAGAATCACAGATTCAGTGGAGTGCGCTGGACGAAAGCCTGCCTGGTGAGTGTCCAGGAACTTGGTGGTTTCCAAGAAGGAACTAAGACAGGTGGCAACATGAGTCTCCAGCAATTTAGCTGGGAACGGGAGAAGAGGGATAGGTCTATAATTCTCCAGTTTTTTGGGATCTATGCCTTGCTTTTTTTGAAGTGGGATGACCACTGCTTCTTTGAAGTCTATTGGTACAGTGCCGTGGGACAGTGAGAGATTCAGAAACTTAGGAAAAGTATCAGGGAAGGACCGATAGATGGCTTTCAGAATGTAAATGGGACAGTCCTCCTTAGGAGAGCCTGATTTGACCTTTGCTATGAGATCCAAAAGGCGTTTCTTATCTAGCACAGGGAAGATGTTAAGGGAGTATGAATTGGAGTGGACCTCATTGTCTATGGTTCTACAGTTGTTTGGGGTAATGGTAATGGTTGGTGACTAAACTGTGTGAATGTTTGTGTCAGTCTGTCTGTTGTTGTATAAGCTGCTGCATGGGTTGGTCAGTAGCTACATGAGTGTCTATAATATGGATTATCGATTGGTTGCCTGAGTATTTGTATGGGTGCCTGAGTGCGTGTGTGGGTGGGTGGCAGGTGTGTGACTGTGCATAGATGTTTGAGTGGTTGATTCACTGGGTGTATGGATTCAAGAGTGCATGTGGAAACCGCTGTATGGGTGTGTTGGTGAGTGAATGAATGTTTCAGTGGTACATGTCCAAGTAACTACATATGTAAAAGGCAGTGGATGTGAGAGTTGGAGTATATAAATGAATATACGTGAGAGTGGCTGTATGGATGAGTGTGTACTTGTATCAGAGATTGTATAAGAGAGGAAGTATGCGTTTGTTTCTGTTTGAATAAGTGATGTAGTGTGTGTATAACTGTATAGGTCAGTAAATGGAAGTGTGATTGATTCTTTGCATGACTGACTAGGTGGTGAGTAACTGGATGAGTGGTGATGTGTTAGTGTCTGTTAGGTGTATGAGTGCATATGATAGTGTTGTATTGATGAGTGACTGCATGTATGAGTGATTATATGGGTAAATGAGTGGATGTGTGTGTAGACCTAGGAATCAGTGAGCGCGTATGTAGTAACTGGTATTGGTGTGTCGATGGTTTTGAAAATGGTAGTCTGTATTTTACAGTGGGTGTGAGAAGTTGGCCTGGTATATGCTGGTCACTAGTTAAAGTGGCCACCTTGCACCAGTACAATTTGACTGCATGCAGTGTGAGAACACAGCCGCGGATCCCAATAGACTTCAATGGAGCAAGTCGCGGTTGGAATTTTAAAGTTTTAGGATACTTCGGGAGAGTCTACAAGCAAGTCACTTACAGGGTAAGTAGTCCTAGAGCCAAAACACACAGGAGCACCGTAGTGCTGGAGTTACCTCAACCAGGGAAGCCAGGTGCATAGGTGCCTTTTGGTGTCAGGTCGCGGCGTCGTTTTCAATGGGAGCCAAAGAAGACTTGCTGCTTGTGAAGACAGAAGTAGTGTCCGGTGGAATCCAAAGCTGGATTCAGAAGAAGGAAGACCTGAAAGCCGAGGAGACAGTGTTCAAAGTCACTTGGCAGTGGCCCGGGCCAGGAAGCTGGATGCCCACAGTCGTCGGGTGATTTCAGGTGATCACAGGTGTCTTGACTCTTCAGCCACGAGGTCCAGGAGGTGTGGACGGCAACCAGGAGCTGGATTCGGCGTGTCCTGCAAAGTCTGCAGCTTACTGCAGTGTCGGTGACCAGATTGGAGCCAACAAGCCTTGGTAACAGCAAGTCTCGTGGAGAGTGTAAAAAGTCGGCGGTGCAGACCAGCAAGGTCTGATGGACTCACCCAGCGAGGGTAAGTCAGGGGAGGGCTGGAGCAACCAGGGAAGCCCTTTGGTTTTGTAGAAAAGTCTTCTGGGGACCCACAAACCAACCAGCAATGGATCGCGAAGACGCTTCAGGAGGTTTCACTCAACAGGAGCCCACGGTCACTCGGGATGAGGTAGGCCTCTGATCTTTGGTGAAAATCCTGCTGGAGGCGTGGCCCACACGTGGTCCAATACACAAGTACGTACAACGTCATGAAGGGGTTGCACTCAAAAATAATGCCCGGTACACAGGTATTGCGGTTCCTCATTACTCGTGGGGTCCACTTGCATCAGCTTCGCTGGGGACTCACGATGGCCTTGAAGAAGTCAGGAAATCCACTTCCAGGGCTTCAGAGACTTCGGACACCGGCGGGAGCGGGAAAGTTTGCGAGCGTTGATTCAAAGTTTTGGTGCCTGCCAAGCAGGGGAGTCACTCCTTGACTCCAAGGGAGATTCTTCAGTCTTCCAGAGGTAGTGGAACGTCGAAGGTCCAGGATTCTTCTTCAGAGCGTCGTCCAGGGATATCTAGTTTGCAATGGCAAGGGTTCCCTAACTTATACTACAAGGAAGGGAGGGTCTAGCTCTATGACCCTCCTATGGGAGGGTCAGGGGAGTGGGTGGCTACACCCACTTCCCTTTGTCCAGTTTCGCGCCAGAGCAGGGGCAAGTAGCCCCTGAACCGGTTTGAGCTGGCATATGCACAGAGGAACCTACTGCTCCCCCAGTGCAGGACTTCAAAGCACTCTAGGAGTGCACCCACCCAGCCCCAATACACTAAACCCTGTCTGGGAGGTGGTTACACCTCCCTGTGACAGGATGCCTATTGTTGGGCCTCCTCCACTGCGAGTTTCGGTCAGCAGCAGGAGGGCAGCCCAGTGTCTGTGCTGGTGGCATCCATTTTGTGATACCAGGGCTCTCCTGGATTCTACTGTGTTTCCACAGTAGGTACATGTCTATCCCTCTAGAAGGGTGGGATCGTACTCCCACACCAGTTACTGGTGTGGGGGTATGATTCCAAAGCGTTTGACACCAAAAACGACATGTTTTGATGCAGCCATTCCAAAGTTAGCATTAACCGCAAGGTTATAATGCACTTAAGAGTATATCGTTTAACCGCATCCACAAACAGCCACAGAGAATGGACTCTGAGAGCTGCAGAGGGGCCCTGCTCAGGAAGAGGCACCCCCTCACATGGAAACCAAGCACCCTGCCCTCAGGATTGATAGGGCCTGCCTTAGGTGTGACTGATAGGTTTATATGTGTGTGCAGGTAGAGATATAGTGTACCTATACCTCAGTGAGGAGTGCTAACACTACCTCACCCAGGCTGCAGTAGCAGGCCTGTGGTGTCAGATTTAGTCTGCTTCCCAGGGGTGGCATAATACATGCTTCAGCCCCTGGTAGGCCTGTGAAGTACCTATGCCCTTGGTACCTAAGGTACCATATACTAGGGGCTCATAAGGTACCACAGTACCCAATCACAAGTGCACCCAATATGCACACCATGTCAATTAAGGGAGTAAGCAGATAGGCTGGGGTCCTGGATAGCAGGATCCCAGCCAGACTAGTCAAAAACCATCAAAACACCAGAAAAAAGTGGGGGCAACCATGTAGTCAGATTCCACCTTCCTACATAACCCCCACCCCTCCCCCAAATGAAAGGAGATAAGGCTAACCTTGTCCAGATAAGCCTTTATTTCCTGAGTGGCCATATAAGGAAGAGCCTGCACTGGCATGGTTGCTCCCTGTCTCATGGTCCACTTGGGAAATCCTACCCCAAGGGGTTCTGGAGTTTCTCCAAAGTCTAGGGAAATTACCTGTATTGCGTTTTGGTACAGAAGCAGGCTGGTGGGGTGTCTGAGTCTGGAAGTGAGGCCCTATTTGAGGTGGTCTCAACTTCCTTAGTACACTAGTCACCATGGAAGCCTTTCTGTCCATGACTGTCATATCTGTCCCTAAGGGTCAACCTCTGGCTGCCTACAGCTGGGGGTTGGGTCCCTCTGGTTGGAATAGTGGAGGGCATTGGAATGTTTGGGGCAACTATGCCCCAGGTCTCCCTGTGCCAAACAAAGTCCATCTGGGGGATACCTGTACCTAGGAGTAAGGGGGATCCCTAATTTTGTAGAGGAATATTCACCTGGCTAGAACTACTCTGCTGGGTGTCCCTAATCTGCTGATGAGGGGGTTCCTCTGGACAGGGGCCCACTAAGGGTCCAGTGACCTCCCTGACCTCTGCAGCCCTGGGCTGACTGAGGCAGGGTAGAGAGGGACAGGATACCTGCTCCAGACTGGGTACCACCTTGGAAGGATCCCCTGCCATCGGAGATGTGGGCAGGACAGGCCTGACCACTTCTGGGGCAGTTACTTCACAAGGGGCAGGATCAGTTCCCTTAGAAAGCTGACCCTTACCTTTAGTCTGGTGGGGGGGGGGGACTGTTCCTCACCCCCATGCTCTCTGTTTGTGTGGAGTGTTCCATTGTTTCAGGCTTCACTCCCCTTAATTTCTCCTGGGGTGGAGGTGCGGCCCTCAGGGATGCCGAATATTCTTAAATGGGCATTGTGATCCACCTCAACCCAGGCTGAGATTTCCAGATCATTCACCAGTAGACAATCTACAGGCAAGGTTGGGGACACTGCCGCTCTCTTAGGGCCAGTGACCCCTCCCCAGCTGAGATTTACCACTGTCATGGGATGGTCTGTCCTAATTCCATCAATATTGGTCACCTGGTATCTAAACTCAGGTAAAAGATGATCTAGGGGCACTAGTCTCCTTGTCACCATGGTGACACTAGCCCGTGTCCCTGTAGGCCACAGCCTTCTGACCATTGATCATGGGCTCTTGTCTGTACCTGCCCAAAGTATTGGGACTCATGGTAAAGTTGGCAAACCCCATGCCACCATCACAGACTAGAGTTGCTTGTGTAGGGGACCTGGTTAGGCCAGAGTCCACCTGAGTTCCCCAAGGAAACCCAACTAAGTTTTTGGGTGCACTCCCACCACCTGGGGGGTTACTACTGGTAGTAACAGGAGGTGTTGGAGCGGCAGTGGGAGGACAATTTTCTATATTGGCATTCTTTGGACAGCTGGAGTCAGTTTTCCAGTGGCCAGGTTGTTTGCACACATGGCAATATGGTTTCTTATTGGAAGAGGAAGGATTTTGGGACCCACCCTCAGAACTGGGTTTTGGGGGCCCTTCAGAGGACTTTTCTGTATTTTTATTATCCCCACCTTTCTCTTTGGGCTTAGTGGAATCTTTATTCTGGTCACCACCTTGGTTCTTGGGCCTCACCCTGGTTCTGACCCATTTGTCTGCCTTATTTCCCAATTCTTGGGGAGAGGTCAGATCAGAGTCCACCAGGTACTGGTGTAAGAGCTGGTTTTGACAATTGTTAAGGATCTGCTCTCTCATTATAAGATTATACAATCCCTTAAAGTCAGTTGCTCTACTGCCAATTATCCAACCCTCCAGAGCCTTGGTAGCACAGTCTACAAAGTCCACCCAGTCCTGTGTATGTGCCTTCTGGGTGTCTCTGAACTTCAACCTGTATTGTTCAGTGGTTAAGCCAAACCCATCTATTAATGCACTCTTCAGGACTTCATAATCATCAGCATCCTCTTCTCTAACAGTGAGGAGCTTGTCTCTACCTTTATCAGAAAAGGAGAGCCACAAGATTGCTGCCCACTGTTTCTGGGGGACCTGTTGTACTCTACAGGCCCTCTCCATAGCAGTTATCCATTTATGGATATCATCCCCACTCTGGTATGGAGGAAAAACCTTGGACAGGTTCCTATGGTCTGGAATGTAATCTCTGACTCTAGGAACACTATTGCTGCCACCAGGGGGTTCTAAATCCTCTCTTCTAGAATCTCTCTGAAGCTCAAAGGCTTCCTTATCTAATGCCAACTGCTTGGTTTTGAGGGCAAATCTTGCTTCCTCATACTGCAGTAGTTTGTACATTCTTTTAGAGGAGGTTTCCCTTCTAGGAAGGTATACGTTCCTCTGCTGGACAGATTGTCTGCCAGAGTGGTAGGAGTGGTCACATTCCCTTGAAGGGGATCTAGGCCACTCCTCCACTTTGTCAGTTCTCTTAGAGAGCATTCCGCTGTCCTTTACAGATCCCTGTGGGTCTGGCCCTTCAACCACAGAGTCCTGGTCATCTTGATTTTCATCATCTGACCCAGAGACTATGATTGACCCACCCCCTGATTCAGATCTATTAGCTCCTAGAGCCAATCTAAGATCATCTGTTGTTAACAGCTCTATCAGGTGTAGGGTGGAGGGACTCTGTCCTATCCTCAGGTGCCTTGCAGCACACATGGCTTTCAAGTTAAAGAAAGTCATGTCCTTATACTGAGGTTGGGTGGACCCACTGGCTCCAGCCCTTAAGGACATTCTAGTGTTGTGCAGTGTTGTACTACCTACACTAGTTTGTGGCCTACTGATCCTAGCTTGAGCTGTAGCAAGGGTGTGCTATCCCTTCACACACAGCTCTAAGTTCAGTAGAACTTGTTCATACTAAGCTTGACTTTATATGTACCTTGAGTACCTTTAGTGGTTTTCAGTTAGTAATTCAAATAGAGATTTTCTGGTAAAAGGGGGCGCTAGGTGGCGCACTGGTGAATGGCGGCCGTCGAGTAGGGCTCCCGCTGTCCGGCGGTTATTCTCCGCTTAATTATCCTTAATTGACCCGTCCGGGGGCTACAACTGAGCGAGGAGCAGTGGCGAGGTGTCCGGCGAGTACTGGCCGCGGATGAAGTAAAACGGGCGGCCGGTGCCGGAGAACGACGCGCCGTTGTCAGCGGCACGAGAGTGGCGTAGCAGAGCTGGGCTGTCCTGCCGGATCGTGCTGGTAGGAGACACCGAGGCTGCATTAACGGTTGCAGGCCGTGGGTGCTGGGACCGGGCCCGACCACCTGAGGGACGCAGAAACTTGGCAGTGGCTACGGAGCGGAGTGGATTAGACGGCTGCAGACGTTGCTGAGGGTGCTCCCCCCCCCCCCCTCTGTTTTTTGAAAGAGCGCTGATTTCGTCGTCCCCAGGAGGAGTTTGGAGGCGAGGTGCTGTGGGGGAGCCAAGTGACATCGGGGCTCAGTAAGGGTGAGAGGTGTTGCCCCCCCTGCCCCACCCCCCTCTCGCCCCATCTGCCTTGTGAATAGCGACCGAATTGGAGCGGAGGCACCCCCCCTGGACACCGCGTATAACTGGACCGGAGTGCGATTGAGGGAGTGAGCAGTCACTAGGCTGAGACACTGGGACTGGAGGACCTGGGTGCCCCCCTGAGTACAGTCGCGAACCTAGGAGGAGCTGTGAAGTGCTGCGTTGCGTATTGCCTTCCTGGGGCCCGCAGAGGTGATCAGGGGTGCCGTACTGGACGGAGGCCCAGCCCGCACGTGGTTGACGTCTCTGGTATGCCGCCGGCTGGCCGTGAGGGTCGATAGAAGTGAGTGGAGGGTATAGCTGGTGTCTGCTGGCCTGCTATACGGCGCTCAAATATATGGACAGCCTGGGCTTGCGGAGTGCAAAGAGATAGAAGCTCCTGGGAAGCGCGGAGGGAGCGTCGACGCTGCTTCTGGCCCGAGGGGGTCGTCTGCTGCTGCTGCCAGAGAGGACGTCCGGAGGCCAGCATGGGCAGGAGTGATGCGAAACAGCCCAAACTTTCGTTTGAGGCTAGTAAGAAGCCGCCCAAGGCTGTGGAGGTGACGCGTGGACCGGTGGAGCCGCCGGTAACAGCAGGAGGGTCGGCAGATGCGACGCCCAATTTACAAGATGTCTTGCGCGAAATGCGTCAGGGGTTTGCGACGATCGCTGACAAAGTGGATAGAATGTCGTCCCGAATGGATGCGGTAGTACAGAAATTGGACGCCCAAGAAGAACGAATCACGGGGGCGGAACAACGGATATCGGACACTGAAGATACGGTGACACGGCACACCTCACAGCTATCCAGAATGGACAATCTGCTGCGCCTCATCGCTGCTAAGAATGAGGATTTAGAAGCGAGGAGTAGGCGTAACAACGTACGCATCGTAGGTATTCCTGAGTCGACAAATGTGGGCAAAATGGAGGAATACGTGGAGAAGATGTTGGTGGCGGCGATCGGTTCGGACATTTTTTCCCCCCAGTTTATTGTGGAGAGGGCGCATCGGGCCTTGGGCCCCAGGCCTAAGCCGGGAGCGGCGCCCAGGCCGATCATCGCCAGGATGCTCAATTATCGCGACCGTGACGCAGCTTTGAGGGCCGCACGGGGTACGCGTACGTTATCCTACGAGGGCAACTCCTTCACGCTGTATCCAGATTTCACACCGATGGTGCAGGAGGAACGTCGAAAATTTGTGGCAGTCAAAGCGAAATTACGAGACTTACAACTGGACTATGCACTGCTTTACCCGGCGCGCCTGCGGGTCACGTATCAGGGGAGGCAGAAGTTCTTCACGAATCCTCAGCTGGTGGAGGATTTCATCAAACAGTACAAGCGTTCCCGCAGATCGGAGGCTGGAGCTGGGAACGATGAGGACCCTGTGCGTGAGGAGCTGGTGGACGGTGAACCGTGAGTGGGGTGACTATAGATGGCATATTGGACTACTTGTGCGGCTGATGGAGTTCCCTGAGAACTGGTGCTGGGGTGACTGGCTATGAGACATTGCGATGGGGAATGGTTGGGCCATGTGGTCGCGAGCACGGAGGGGTGTTGTTGGGGTGTGGGGCGCTAACACTGCAGGAGAATCCTCTACAGATTACACGGGGTGTGGCACAGTGTTGGCTGCTGTTAAAGGAGGCAGGGATTTGCTTGTTGTGGGACCCGGGTGGATCAAGAACTAGCGCTGGACACCTCCTCGTCTCGCCGCGCTGGACTGCACGTTGTGTGGTCGGGCTGGCGTTTCTGGGGGGGGAACTGGTGGTGCCAACTAGACTCGTTTCCTGACGGGAAATACCCTAGTATATGTTGGGGGTTTGGGGAAAGTACTTGCCTTGCTGTTTGGGGCAATTGTGGGTGGGGAGGGGGGGTTACAGGACTGGCAGGTTGGGGTTTGCTTCAGTGGGAGGGGGGTGGGCACACGGGATGTTGCAATGGTTTGTATGTTGGGAGTTCCAAAACGGGTGAGAGAGCGTAGTACCAGGAGGGGGTGTGTGGTTTATGGAGGAGTGCATGGGCTGGAATCCGATACACTGTGGAACGGGCCGCTTTTGAATATTCGATCTGATGGGGTGGAGGGGGGCTATTATTGGGTGGAAAATACCTGGGGTATGATTGGCGGGCGGAGCTGGATGACTGCTTTGGTACTTGGGCGGTTAACAACGCATGGCGGATATGGCGAGTAAGTCACATGTCACTGTCGCCACCTGGAATGTCCGGGGGCTAAATGACGCCAGGAAATGTAGGAGGGTGGTGGCTTATTTGGAACAGCATAAGGTGCAAATTGCATTGCTACAGGAAAGGCATCTCAGTCCCCGGGCCACTTACACCTTTGCAAGCAAATGGGCGGCAGTCCGGAGCTTCTCCTCGTATTCAGGGTATGCCAGGGGCACGGCGATACTGATCAAGAAGGCGGTGCCGTTTGTTACGCTGGTTGACCTTACGGATAAGGAAGGAAGGTTTGTCCTGTTGTGGGGCAGACTTGGTACTGATACGGTCACAATTGTGAACTGCTATGGGCCAAATGTGGATTCGCCTGCCTTCTTTGCCATGCTCTGGGGCAAGATACTGAACACTGGTTCCATGCATGTCATATGGGGGGGGATTTCAATCTCACAATGACCTCAGGGCTCGATAGATCGGATGGCAGCCCGCAATACCATAAGGGAGCGAGGGAAGTCATGGAAGGTATAGTTGCAGAAGGAAGACTTGTAGATAGCTGGAGGTTTGTGCATCCTGGGGTCCGGGAGAGGACACACTACACAACATATGCCAATTCTTGGGCCAGGTTAGATTATTGTTTTCTGTCTACAGGCTTGGCGGCTGATCTAGGTCGAGTGGCCCACTTACCAAGGACGTATTCGGATCACTGTCCGGTACTGGTGCAGGTGGCAATCCCGGGTTTCTGTAGGTCAGCACCTAGGTGGCGTATGCAACCCACGGCATTATTAGATCCGGTGTTTCAGGCGGAATTAGGGGATGAGATAGCGGAGTTTTTTCCCCGCAATAAGGGGTCAGTAGACAGTGTTGAGACCATTTGGGAGTCGTTTAAGGTGACGGTCCGGGGGTATTACATATCTAAGAGCTTCGGTGTCTTGAAATCAATACGAGGCTCGCTCACCAAATTAGAGGCTGAACTAGCGGAGCTGGAAACTAGGATGGCCCGGGAACCAATGGGTCCGGTCCATAAGGAATTCCGAGAACGGCTTACGCAGTACGAGCAGGAAGCGGATAGGGAGTCCAAATTCAGGGGCAGATATTGGCGTGCCCGCCGTTACTGTGAAGGAGAAAGGCCAGGGCGCGCCTTAGCGGAAATTACTAGACATGCCCGGGGACCCACGCACGTTCTAGAGATCAGAGGGCAGGGAGGGATCTTCCAGCAAGATACAAAGGGAATATTAGCTCAATTTACTGCGCATTATGAGGAATTATATGAAGCCCGCAGTGGTGGGGAGGTGGTGTTTGGGGACTTTCTGGATGATGTGGCGTTATGTTGGTTAAGCGATGACCATCGGGAATTCCTTGGGGCCCCATTTGAACCTGATGAAATTCGGGAAGCGATTATGTCTCTGAGTAATGGTAAGGCGGCGGGGATTGATGGCCTACCGGCGGAATTCTATAAAAGCTATATTGATATCATGGCGCCGGTGCTACGGGAGGTGTATGAGGAGTCACTGGAGGTGGGAGTGTTGCCTGGGACAATGCGGGAGGTACTGATCACCTCGCTGTTGAAGCCAGGAAAAGACCCAGTAGAATGTGATTCATATAGGCCGCTCTCCCTAATTAATTGTGATGCGAAGATTCTGGCGAAGGTGCTGGCCACTAGACTTTCCCTGCTTATGACAAAAATTGCTCTCCCAGATCAATCTGGGTTTGTCCCTGGTCGCTCAACTGCTGGCAACTTGCGTACGCTTTTCTCCTTGATAAATACGATAGCGCCGGAACTGCCTGTAGCCGCTGTGTTTCTTGATGCCACCAAGGCATTTGACTCGGTTGAGTGGAACTACCTGTTTGCCATCTTGTACAGGATGGGCTTTCCCAAAATATTCGTCGCATGGATCAAATTGCTCTATACTGACCCGAAAGCGAGAGTGCTCATTAATGGTGAAGTATCCGATTCGTTTCTGCTCACTAGGGGTACCAGGCAGGGGTGCCCGCTCTCCCCATTGCTATTCGCTATCGCGATTGAACCGCTGGCATGCCGTATCCGGCAATTGCATAAACAGAGTGCTTTCAAATGTTACCAACGGCAGATTGATGTCTCTCTCTATGCTGACGACTTAACGTTGTACATGGTGGATCCACAGGTAAACCTTAATCCGTTACTCCGAGAATTTTTGGTGTTTGGGCGTCTGTCGGGCATTCAAATAAACTGGAAGAAGTCGCAATTTTTTCCCCTGACGCCTGCAGTGGGTCGCTTTCCTCTGGACTACCCGCTAGAATGGTGTGAGTCGGATCTCAGATATTTGGGGGTCCAGATTTCAAAGGATCGAGAGGAGACGCTGCGGCTGAATTACGGTACAGCCATAAATAAGCTGACAGAGGATGTGACTCGCTGGGTGTCTCTTCCGCTTACCATGGCGGGCAGGGCCTCGCTGATCAAGATGGTGGTATTACCCCGTTTTTTATATTTTTTCCAGAACATCCCGTATTATCCGGGGGCGTACTTCTTTCGAACGTTGCGTACCGAATTATTGCGGCTGTTCTGGGCTGGTAAGCAGCCTAGACTGGCATGGTCGGTCATCACTCGGCCATACGAATCTGGAGGTTTTGATGTTCCCGATTTTCTAGAGTATTATCTGAGTGCGCAGGCTCAATTTGCATACCATTGGTTTGCACCTGCTCCATTCCTACCGCAGCTAGCGGTGGAGGACTGGCTAACCCGGCCTCTGCCATTGATGGGTGTCCTTCAGGGCTCAAGCCGTGCCTTTGATACGCCATTTACTACGGTGCCGTGCACGGTGGATGCATGGCAGCGTATACTACGTCGATTGGCGCTTAGTTTCATGTATGCTCCGACGCTGCCGCTGGTTTATCACCCGGACTTGTCGCTGTTGCAGGAAGGAGGGTTTCAGGGGCTGTGCGCCAGGATAAAAATACGGCACTGGGGTGACCTCTTCGCTAGTGGTCGGTTTAAGACGGCAGAACAGTTGTTTGGTGGCTATCAGCCCACTCCGCTGGATGTCTTTTACTATCTCCGGCTGCGGCAGGGGCTGCGGAAGATATTACCAAGCTTCCCGGAGGAACCAGTGGTAGTGAGGCCTTTACAAGTACTGCTTACGTCTACGGATGGTAAGCATTTAGTCTCTCAGTTATACAGCAGTATTCGGGCACACAGTGGAAGCATGGAATGTAGGGCACTCCAGCAGTGGAGACTTGAACTAGGCAGAGATATAACAGAGAAGCAATGGACGTATTGTTGTGAGCTCACCTCCCAGATCTCCTCCAGTAGCAGACTGCGCATTATCCATTACAAGTTCTTACAGCGTATGTATTACACGCCAGTTAAAAAGCTTAGATTTCGTCTATCAGACAGCGACAGATGTGAGAGGTGTCAGGCGGAAGGAGCAGATTTCCTGCACTTGGCATGGTTGTGTCCTGGAGTGGCAGATTACTGGCTGCAGGTGCACTCGGCATTGACGGTCATGTTGGGGGATGCGGTGGCCTTAGATCCGCTTGTGATGCTGTTGGGATACACGGCATCAATACCTAAGCTGACGCGCAAACTGGGGAACATTGCTCTATTATTAGCGAAGCGGAGAGTTGCATGCCGCTGGGGCAGAGGGCGAGCACCGAAATTTAAGGAATGGATAGGGGATCTTTTATACTGTCAGGAGCAGAGTGCTATCTACGCTGAGACGCAACCATTAACTAGCAGAGCCAGGGACGTGTGGGACCCATTTAAAGAGTATGTGGCGGCGTATACTGCCTCCGTGGAGTGGGAGAGCCAGGTGTCGGCTGAGTGAGGACTCGGAGCTGGTGTGGTTAACTTGGTGGGGTCTGAGTGATTGCCCTTCAGGAGTGTGATGGAGGTGGAGTACAATAGGGGGTTATGCTCCGGGACGTTTGCGCCTATGACTTACAGGTAGTGCACATAGGGGTTGCGCCTGACGGATGTGATGCTCCGCTACTTGCCCAGGGTCCGTGGTACATTGTATAATACTACTGGTATGTTGGTACAACAGGGATTTGCCGCCGGACCTCCGGGTTGTCGGCCACATGGCTGTGTACAGGGTGATGGAACGCAGTGAGAAATGTTATCTGGAGCCGGCCCGTGAGGTTGTAGGCGAATAATGTATGACTGTGTCAGACGCTAATAAAGGTTTTGGAACTTAAAAAAAAAAAAAAAAAAAAAGATTTTCTGGTAAAACAATGGCAAGCTGGAATCCCACACGCCGCCCACCAATGTGAGAAGTTGGCCTGGCATATGCTGGTCACTAGTTAAAGTGGCCACCTTGCACCAGTCCAATTTGACTCTTATGGTAGATAGGTTTAAGACAACCTTTTAGAGAAAGCTATCCTAGTGGTAGCGGTGGAGAGCAGCCTTCAGGCTAAGTCTCTGAGGAATGTAAAGCAGCTTGTTTTACCTTATAATCTCTTGAGTTACTAAATGAAAGGACACCACACAGGTATATATATAAAATATATATGTATTTATTTCTAACACACTCTACTAATCTCTTTATGAGATTAGAAGTCAGGCACATATGCACAAATCAATGTTTCACAACAAATTAGGCACTTATATGGCTGGGGCCCTAGGGGCGTACCAGGCCATATACTAAAAAAGAGGTATAAGAAGGACAACTTGAGAAGGGAGAAGGCCTAGGGCCTTCAGAAACACTGGGGCCTCACTAATCCACCCAAGGCAGGTAAGTAAATGACCCACGGGAGACGCATGCAGTGTGAGAACACAGCCGTGGATCCCAATAGACTTCAATGGAGCAAGTCGGGGTTGGAATTTTAGAGTTTTAGGATACTTCGGGAGAGTCTACAAGCAAGTCACTTACAGGGTAAGTAGTTCTAGAGCCAACACAAACAGGAGCACTGTAGTGCACGAGTTACCTCACCCAGGGAAGCCGGGTGCATAGGTGTCTTTTGGTGTCGGGTCGCGGCGTCGTTTTCAAAGGGAGCCAAAGAAGACTTGCTGCTTGTGAAGACAGGAGAATTGTCCGGTGGAATCCAAGGCTGGATTCTGAAGAAAGAAGA
Organism: Triturus cristatus; assembly: GCF_964204655.1. Taxonomy (NCBI): domain Eukaryota; kingdom Metazoa; phylum Chordata; class Amphibia; order Caudata; family Salamandridae; genus Triturus; species Triturus cristatus. Next base: position 1,180,375,747 of record NC_140590.1, read on the forward strand.
CCTGAAAGCAGAGGAGACAGTGTTCAAAGTCACTTGCCAGTGACCCGGGCCCAGGAAGATGGATGCCCACAGTCGTCAGGTGATTTCAGCTGATCCCGGGTGTCTTGACTCTTCAGCCACGAGGTCCAGGAGGCGTCGACGATGACCAGGAGCTGGATTAGGCGTGTACCACAAAGTCTGCAGCTTACTGAGGTGTCGGCAACCGGATTGGAGCCAACAAGCCTTGGCAACAGCAAGTCTCGTGGAAAGTGAAGCAAGGTCTGAGGGACTCACCCAGCAAGGGTAAGTCAGGGCAGGCCTTGAGCAACCTGGGGAGCCCTTTGGTTTGGTAGAAAAGTCTTCAGGGGACCCACAAGCCAACAGGAAAGGGATCGCGAAGACGCTTCGTGAGGATTCACTTCACAGGAGCCCACGGTCACTCGGGACGAGGTAGGCCTCTGATCTTCGGTAGAAATCCTGCTGGAGGCTTGGACCACACGTGGTCCAATCCACAAGTACGTAGAACGTCGTGGAGGGATTGCATTTGACAATAGTGCACGGTACCCGGGTATTGCGGTTCCTCATCACTCGTGGGGTCCACTTGCCTAAGCTTCGCTGGGGACTCACGATGGCCTTGGAGAAGTCAGGAAATCCACTTCCGGGGCTGCAGGGACTTCGGACTCTGGCGGGAGCGGGAAAGTTTGTGACCGTTGATTCAAAGTTTTGGTGCCTGCCAAGCAGGGAAGTCACTCCTTGACCCCAAGGGAGATTCTTCAGTCTTCCAAAGGTAGTGGAACGTCGAAGGTCCAGGATTCTTCTTCAGAGCGTCATCCAGGGATATCTAGTTTACAATGGCAAGGGTTCCCTAACTTATACTAAAAGAAAGGGAGGGACTAGCTCTATGACCACTCCTATGGGAGGGTCAGGGGAGTGGGTGGTTACACCCACTTCCCTTTGTCCAGTTTTGCACCAGAGCAGGGGCAGGTAGCCCCTGAACCGGTTTGAGCTGGCATATACACAGAGGAACCTACTGCTCCCCCAGTGCAGGACTTCAAAGCACTCTAGGAGTGCACCCACCCATCCCCAATACACTAAATCCTGTCTGGAAGGTGGTTACACCTCCCTGTGACAGGATGCCTATTGTTGGGCCTCCTCCACTGCGAGTTTCGGTCAGCAGCAGTAGGGCATCCCAGTGTCTGTGCTGGTGGCATCCATTTTGTGATGCCAGGGCTCTTTCAGGATTCTACTGTGTTTCCACAGTAGGTACATGTCTACCCCTCTAGAAGGGTGGGATCATACTCCCAAACCAGTTACTGGTGTGGGGGTGTATGAGAGTAGGATCTGCACTTATGTTGCCCCCACTTGTTTTCTGTTTACACTGGTTTCTGGCTATAGTCTGGCTGGGCCCCTGCTAATCAGGGCCCCAGCCTCTCTTTTCTCTCTAAACAACTTGGAGTGCATATTAGATGCACTAGTGATTGGATACTGTGGTACCTTATGAGCCCCTAGTATATGGTACCTTAGGTACCAAGGGCATAGGTACTTCACAGGCCTACCAGGGGCTGAAGCATGTATTATGCCACCCCTGGGAAGCAGACTAAATCTGACACCACAGGCCTGCTACTGCAGCCTGGGTGAGGTAGTGTTAGCACTCCTCACTGAGGTATAGGTGCCCTATATCTCACCTTACACACACATATAACCCTATCAGTCACCCCTAAGGCAGGCCCTATCAATCAAGAGGGCAGGGTGCTTGGTTTACATGTGAGGGGGTGCCTCTGCCTGAGCAGGGCCCCTCTGCAGCTGGCAGAGTCTATTCTCTGTGGCTGCTTGTAGATGCGGTTAAACCATATACTCTTAAGGGCATTAAACCTAGCGGTAAATGCTAACTTTGGGATGGCTGCATCAAAACATGTTGTGTTTGGTGTCAAACGCCTTGGAATCATACCCCCACACTAGTAACTGGTGTGGGGGTATGATCCCACCTTTCTACAGGGCTAGACATGTACCTCCTATGGAAACACAGTAGAATCCTGAAAGAGCCCTGGCATCACAAAATGGATGCCACCAGCACAGACACTGGGCTGCCCTCCTGCTGCTGACCGAAACTCGCAGTGGAGGAGGCCCAACAACAGGCATCCTGTCACAGGGAGGTGTAACCACCTTCCAGACAGGATTTAGTGTATTGGGGCTGGGTGGGTGCACGAGTGTTTTGAAGTCCTGCACTGGGAGAGCAGTAGGCTCTCTGTGCATATGCCAGCTCAAACCGGTTCAGGGGCTACCAGCCCCTGCTCTGGCACGAAACTGGACAAAGGGAAGTGGGTGTAACCCCCCACTCCCCTGACCCTCCCATAGGAGTGGTCATATAGCTAGTCCCTCCCTTTCTTTTAGTATAAGTTAGGGAACCCTTGCCATTGCAAACTAGATATCCCTGGACGACGCTCTACAAGAAGAAGCCTGGACCTTCGACGCTCCACTACCGCAAACTTTCCCGCTCCTGCCGGAGTCCGAAGTCCCTGCAGCTCCGGAAGTGGATTTCCTGACTTCTCGATGGCCATTGTGAGTCCCCAGCAAACCTGAGGTGAGTGGACCCCATGAGTGACGAGGAACAGCAATACCCAGGAACCATGCACTATTGTCGAGTGCAACCCCTTCATGATGTTCTACGAACTTGTGCATTGGACCTCGTGTGGTCCAAGCCTCCAGCAGGATTTCCACCGAGAATCAGTGGCCTACCTTGTCCTGAGTGACCGTGGGCTCCTGTGAAGTGAATCCTCCCGAGGCGTCTTTGCGATCCCTTGCCGGCTGGCTTGTGGGTCCCCTGAAGACTTTTTCATCAAACCAAAGGGCTCCCTTAGTTGCTCCAGGCGTTCCCTGACTTACCTTTGCTGGGTGAGTCCCTCAGACCTTGCTGGTCTGTACCGCTGACTTTCTTCACATTTCACAAGACTTGCTGTTGCCAAGGTTTGTTGGCTTCAATCCGATTGCCGACACCTCAGTAAGCTGCAGACTTTGTGGTACACTCCGAATCCAGCTCCTGGTCTTCATCGACGCCTCCTGGACCTCGTGGCTGAAGAGTCAAGACACCCGTGATCACCTGAAAACACCCGACTTCTGTGGGCATCCAGCTTCCTGGCCCCGGGTCACTGGCAAGTGATTTTGAACACTGTCTCCACTGCTTTCAGGTCTTCTTTCTTCTGAATCCAGCCTTGGATTCCACCGGACACTTCTCCAGTCTTCACAAGCAGCAAATCTTCTTTGGTCTCCATCGAAAACAGCGACGCGACCCGACACCAAAAGACACCTATGCACCCGGCTTCCCTGGGTGAGGTAACTCATGCACTCTGGTGCTCCTGTGTGTGTTGGCCCTCGAACTACTTACCCTGTAAGTGACTTGCTTGTAGACTCTCTCGAAGTACCCTAAAACTCCAACCGCGACTTGCTCCATTGAAGTCTATTTGGATCCGCGGCTGTGTTCTCACACTGCATGCGTCTCCCGTGGGTCCTTAACTTACCTGTCTTGGGTGGATTAGTGAGGCTCCAGAGCTTCTGAAGACCTCAGGCCTTCTCAAGTCATTCTTCTTATACCTTTTTTTTTAGTATATGGTCTGGTACGCCCCTAGGGCCCCAGCCATATAAGTGCTTAATTTGTTGTGAAACATTGATTTGTGCATATGTTCCTGGCTTCTAATCTCATAAAGAGATTAGTAGAGTGTGTCTACAAATAAATACATATATATTTTATATATATATACCTGTGTGGTGTCCTTTCATTTGGTGATTCAAGAGATTATAAGGTAAAACAAGCTGCTTTACATTCCTCAGAGACTTAGCCTGAAGGCTACTCTCCACAGCTACCACTAGGATAGCTTTCTTTAAAAGGTTGCCTTAAACCTATCTACCATAAGAGTCGAATTGGACTGGTGCAAGGTGGCCACTTTAACTAGTGACCAGCATATGCCAGGCCAACTTCTCATATTGGTGGGCAGCGTGTGGGATTCCAGCTTGCCATTGTTTTACCAGAAAATCTCTATTTGAATTACTAACTGAAAACCACTAAAGGTACTCAAGGTACATATAAAGTCAAGCTTGGTATCAACAAGTTCTACTGAACTTAGAGATGTTTGTGAAGGGATAGCACACCCTTGCTACAGCTCAAGCTAGGATCAGTAGGCCACAAACTAGTGTAGGTAGTACAACACTGCACAACATTAGACTGTCCTTAAAGGTTGGAGCCAGTGGTTCCACCCAGACTCAGTATAAGGACATGATTTTCTTTGACTTGAAAGCCATGTGTGCTGCAAGGCACCCTAGGATAGGACAGAGTCCCTTCACACTACACCTGATAGCTCTGCTGACAGCAGATGATCTTAAGTTAGCTCTAGGAGCTAAGGGATCTGAATCAGGGAGTGGGTCAGCTAAAGTCTCTGGGTCAGATGATGAAAATCAAGATGACCTGGACTCTGTGGTTGAAGGACCAGATCCACAGGGATCTGAAAAGGACAGAGGAACTTATATCTTCCTAGAAGAGAAAACTCCTCTGAAAGAATGTACAAACTGCTACAGTATGAGTTGCCCTCAAGGTCAAGCAGTTGGCATTAGATAGAGAAGCCTTTGAGCTCCAGAGAGCTTCTAGAAAAGAGGGGTTAGAAACCCCTGGTGGCAGCAACAGTCTTCCTAGAGTCAGTGATTACATTCCAGACCATAGGAACCTGTCCAAGGTTGTTCCTCCCTACCAGAGTGGGGATGATATTCACAAATGGATAACTGCTATGGAGAGGGCCTGTAGAGTACAACAGGTCCCCCAGAAACATTGGGCAGCAATCGTGTGGCTCTCCTTTTCTGATAAAGGTAGAGACAAGCTCCTCACTGTTAGAGAAGAGGATGCTGATGATTATGACGTCCTGAAGAGTGCATTAATAGATGGGTTTGGCTTAACCACTGAGCAGTACTGGTTGAAGTTCAGAGACACCCAGAAAGCACAGACTCAGGACTGGGCTGACTTTGTTGATTTTGCAACCAAGGCTCTGGAGGGTTGGCTGGTTGGTAGTAGAGTTACTGATTTTAAGGGATTGTATAATCTTATGATGAGAGAACAGATCCTTAATAATTGCCAAAAACAGTTGTTGCATCAATACATGGTGGACTCTGATCTGACCTCTCCCCAAGAATTGGGAAAGAAGGCAGACAAATGGGTCAGAACCAGGGTGAGGCAGAAAACCCAGAATCAAGGGGGTGACACTAAGAAGCAGGATCCTAAACGCTCTGAGAAAGGGGGGATTAAGTCAAAAGACCAGAAGTCATCACAAGGGCCCCAAAAATCTGCATCTGGTGGGGATTCACAGTCCAACAAGGGAAAAGGCCAAAAGAAGCCCTGGTGCAAATTCTGTAAACAGAAAGGGCACAGGACTTCTGACTGTAACAAGTCCAAAGACCAAACCACCACCACTCCTGCCCGTAAGGCAACTGTTTCCCCTAGTAGAGCTACTGGTGGAGGGGGTAATCAGAATAAGGGTGCAGTAGGGTTGACGCTGGGTCCTGAAATACCCACTCAGACATTGCTGATTTGTGATGGCGACATTGATATGTCCTTCCTAGTGAGCCCCAGTAATCTGGGCAAATACAAACAGCAGCCTGTAATAAATGGCAAACAGGCTTTGGCAATCAGGGACACAGGTGCTAGTGTCACCATGGTGGCAGAGGATCTTGTGGACCCTGGGCAGATCATCCTGGGTGAAATGTACCAGGTTACTAATGCAAGTAATGTAAGGACCAACCATAGTCTGGCAGTTGTGAATTTCTCCTGGGGAGGGGTAACTGGCCTCAAGAAGGTAGTAGTCAGTGCAGACCTCCCTGTCGAATGTCTATTGGGCAATGATCTAGAGACTTCAGCCTGGTCTGAAGTAGGGTTATGGACTCATGCTGAGATGTTGGGCATACCTGCAGAGGTATTTGCTGTGACCAGGTCACAGGCCAAAATACATAAAGCTGAACCAGCTCTGGATACTGAAACTCAGGGCCGTTTCTACCATTAGGCAGGACTAGGGGGCTGCCTAGGGCGGCTAAAGGGGGAGGGCGGCAAAAACAATGTTTGGGAAATCCTCGAACGGCCGTCATTCGACCTCGAAAGCGCATTGGGTAGCGTTAGCGCGCCTTCTAAAATTCGACATGACGTGAAGTCACGTTCAGCGCCACGGGCGGGGGCAGTGCGCGGCCATTTAACATTGCCTCGACGATCCAGGGCTGGAGCAATCGTGAGGCATCTGGACTTGTTCACGTAGGAGCTTCCTGCAGCGAGTGAGGGCGCCTGACAGATCAAGGGTGCTCCGCACAACCAGGTAAGGTCCGAGTAGCAGCATTCCTGGGAAGTTGAGCGGGAAGGGGGGGGGGCGAATACAGCACACTTTGGAGAAAGACGCGATGCCCTTGTCCGTTGCCCCTGGAGTCGCTATCCTCCTTCGCCTTAAGCGTTTATTTTCTCCTCAGCATTTAATAATTGTATTTATCATTCTGCAGACTGCATTTCTTTCAAATGCAGTGCGCAGCATGGTATGTAACACATGGTATTTAGCACCCCTGATCCTGTTAGGTTGTGCAGGCCCCTAGCGAACCGTGTTTAGCGGGGCCCATGATCCGGTTCTGCCGTCCAGGTGCTATGCCATGTTGCCCTTTCCTATATTGTGGCCGCGCCAGCATCCCCCCCTGTATTTATTTCACTTGAAATGCCCTCTGCTATAGCACAGCGCACGATATAAGCAGGCCTGCCACCAATCAGCCACCTTTATCAGCAATTGAAGATAGGTTAGCCATTCTATTTGGCAACTGTAATAGGGGGAGAAAACCTGTCCAAGTATGGGCACTTGTTTCTCACGTTAACAAAGATTGAAAGTTTTGACGGGATTTGGTAACTGGAGCAATAGAAGCCGTCACAGAAAGGGGGCCTGCCTCCTCGACAGATGAGGCTATAAAGGTCCCTCGAACAAGGCAAAAAAAGCCAGAAGCCGCTCTGATGGACAACAAGTACTGACAAAGCCTGTGGACCTGGCTTTGTGCTTACACTGAAATGTCCTTTGTGTCTAAAGCGAACCCGGAGAGGAGAGTCGTCTTTTTTTATTTGTAACCTTATTACGTTGCTGCAGCATTATTGCTTGAAGATAATATTGTGTATGAAGAGGATTATAATACATTTAAGATGAAATAAAGCATGGTGTTGCTATCTGCTGACCAAGAGACATTTTGTAAGTCCAGTGGTGATATTTTGTTCAAAAATGGGCGTAGAGTACATAGCGAACCAAGAAGAATGAAGCAGGAGAGTCGCACGATGAGGGCAGTAGTGTGCAGGATAGGTTTTTGGGCAGGAGCCACGTCACCACTTTCAGACAGTCACTGACTGGTTGTTATTGCCACTTTGGTCTGTTGCATGCACATTTATCTCATGCCTTAATGTTGCCATTCTTCGGTCCTTCCTGGGCCTACATTGTTGACCTCCGGGGCTGCCTTGGGCAACTGTCCACCTTTGTTCGACACCTGGGACTAGGATGTTGCAGCGGGCCAGTATGAGCAAAACCAAGTAGGCCTAGTGTTCGCTATATCTGCCTTTGGTGCCTACTTACCTAAACATTACAAGACGGACTGCTACTTTCTTGCCAATAAGCTTTTTCCACAGCAGAGTCTTGAGCAGAGGACCACATGAAATCTTCAGCTTCTCCTTTTGGGCAGGGCAATTAGGATATTTTTTGAGGATCAAAGTTCCCTTGCTTGTAGGAGGACAAGATGGCAGCTGCTACTGTTTCCTGAGATGGGAGCGCAGGGGTTCGGTCGGGCCCATTTCCCTTTACTAGCCGAAGTCCCACCCTCTCCCCTTCTTCCCAAGGATGGAGCTGTGCTTTAACCTGGCTCACTTGGCCATGAGAGGGGTATAGCTTCAAGACCCAGCCAGACCATCAGCAAATGTGTGCTGAATCCAAGGCAGGTCTGTGTCCTCCCTCGTCTCTCATCTCTAGTGCAGCTCAGTCCCATGCTGGCCTGTTTCTGATGAAGTATACCAAACCGGTTTATTTCCTAGAAATAAAAAATAAAGTTGAGGGCGACGGCGTCCCAAGTGTTTTGTTAAAGCCATCCTCAGGCCTGATACCAAGGCTCCCTAGTCTGGACTCCACCTCATGCCGCTTTCTTCCCCGGCCCTACACTTCCCATCTCCTTAGAATACTCTTGCAGGCTCGTTTTCAGCCCTCCCGCTCCCTTTGTCGCTGTTTCCACATTTTTTTTTCCTCCTCTTTTCTCCCTTTTCAGCCTTTCTCATTTCGATCTCTGGGTCAAAGTCTGAAAATGAAAGATAGGTCTCAGTGCCTAAAAAAGAAATGGTCTTCTGAAAGCAGTCTCTCTTCCATCCTTCCTCCAAAAATCACAGAATTCTTCCCACGAGGGAGCAGTGGTCTCTAATGTACATGTCTCGGACAGAAACATTAGATGCTGCCATAGACTATATATAGTAAAAGCTGGGCTGTTGGGTGACAGAGGCGATTATTTTGTAACCACTGGAATAGTATTAGGCCTTCATGCTACACTTCGGTCGCATCAGAGCAAAAAACGATTCTATTGCTGCATGTAGCACCAAAGTACACCAAATGTGTGTGTATGTGTGTATGTGTGTGTGTGTGTGTGTGTGTGTGTGTGTGTGTGTGTGTGTGTGTGTGTGTGTGTGTGTGTGTGTGTGTGTGTATGTCAGACTACTGTACTACAACTGTGGACATCTGAGTAGGGCTCTAAAGCACCCGCTTGTCCTCCTACCCAAGAAAAACATGAGCCATCTCTTTGTATATCTATCCCGTTAGTGTTTTTATTGCAGAACTTCTATTCCGTTCGGGTTTTTGTTGCAGTAGAGGGGTATTTTGAGTGTGCTGCAGTAATGTATAATGCCAAAAATAAAATCCAAACTTTGTTTTATAGAAGAGTGATTGAAAACATATCCAGGCACTGTAAAAAAAGAAACACATTTTGATAAAATGGACCATTTAAAAATGGCATTGAGCCTAGCAGATGTGATAAGCATTCTAACACCTGTCAATTCTGAGCTGAGGCTCCTCAGCACATGGACTGTTGTCGAGTGTTGCCCTTTGTGTCAAGCGTCAAGCCTCAAGACTCCGACTGGAGCTTAGCATCTGTAGTCAGACTAGGACCTAAAACCCTAGCCCACCCCGTCGGCTACATGGTATAAATGAAATGTCATTTACATAGTTCACCCATTACATGAGCTCCTAACCCCTACAGAAACAAGTGGTTGGGCAAGGCAGCCTCTTGGACTGATATATTTTAATCATAAATCCGTGAAAAACCCACAGCAGGTATCAGCAAAGGATTCAACATAGTTAATCGGAACATTCTCCCTTCCAAGGTCTGTAAAATAAGGTCCATTGACTATGCTGTTGGATCATGGTATAATCTCCTGTTTATTGGGCTTTGAAGTCTGTAGAGGGTGCCATGGTCTTCATCAAGAGTGAAGGCATCGGATGTTTACCCATGGGCCGCAGACGATGCTGTGATTGTGGGGCACCCACATAACTGTATGCTGTCATGCCGGCGTAAGCTAGTCTATATATCTAATGCATTAATTCTTCTAGCCTGGATGACAGGGGGAGAGAGTGATGGTAGTAAAAGGGAGAGGGCGGCATTTTTCAATTCTCGCCTAGGGCGGCAAAACACCTAGAAACGGCCCTGCTGAAACTATGGACCAGATTCTACACAAGAGGAGGAGCAGTAGGGTTAAGGCAGTGCCTTCCCCTCTGACTCAGATTACAGATTCCCCTCCTAAGGGAGGAGAAGCAGATCCTGAAGAAGGAACTGCCCCAGAGGGACTTGAGCCTGATCAGGTTGAGTTCTTGGGGGCAGGGGGACCTTCCAGGGAAGATCTGAGTAAGGTGCAACAGTGCTGCCCCTCTCTTGAACCCCTCAGGCTGCTGCTGAGGCTGCTGGGAGTGCTAGTGGGTCCCATAAAGTTTATTGGGATGAGGGGCTCCTATATTCTGAGGCTAGAGACCCAACCCCTGGAGCCACCAGGAGGTTGGAAATACCTTAGACGTTTAGGGGGTTCCTCTTGACCCTAGCACATGACATCCCTTTAGCGGGACACTTGGGTCAAAACAAGACCCGGGACAGGCTTGTTCCACATTTTCATTGACCACACATGTCAGAGGACACCAAGGAGTTTTGTCGCTTCTGTGTCACTTGCCAAGCCAGTGGCAAGTCAGGTGGCACAATAAAGGCCCCCCTGATACCACTACCTGTGGTGGGGGTACCCTTTGAAAAAGTAGGGATTGACATTGTTGGTCCCTTCGACCCTCCAACAGCATCTGGGGACAGGTTTATCCTAGTGGTAGTGGATCATGCCACCAGGTACCCAGAAGCAATTCCCCTAAGGACCACCACAGCCCCTGTGGTGGCAAGAGCCCTCATTGGAGTCTTCTCCAGAGTGAGTTTCCCAAAGGAGGTTATATCTGACAGAGGTACCAACTTCATGTCAGGGTATCTAAAAGCAATGTGGAAGGAGTGTGGTGTAAACTACAAATTCACTACTCCCTATCACCTACAATGCAATGGGTTAGTTGAAAGGTTCAACAAAACCCTAAAGGGAATGATTAAAGGCCTCCCAGAAAAGCTTAGGCGAAAATGGGACCTTTTACCTCCCTGCCTTCTGTTTGCATACAGGGAGGTTCCACAGAAGGGGGTTGGCTACAGCCCTTTTGAACTTCTGTTTGGGCATCCTGTAAGAGGCTCATTATGTTTGGTGAAGGAGGGCTGGGAGTTACCTCTCAAACAGGATGTGATGGACTATGTACTTGGTCTCCGCTCCCGGATGACTGAATACATGAAGAAGGCAACCGAAAACTTGGAGGCAAGCCAAGTACGACAAAAAACTTGGTATGACCAAAAGACTGTACTGACTGTATACCAGCCAGGACAGAAAGTGTGGGTGTTGGAGCCTGTGGCCCCAGCAGCTCTCCAAGACAAGTGGAGTGGCCCCCATACAATTGTTGAGAATAAGGGAGAAGTCACCTACCTGGTGAATCTTGGAACTCCCAGGAGCCCCCTTAGGGTGCTCCATGTCAACAGATTGAAACCATATGTTGACAGGGCTGACATGGGCTTGCTCATGGCAAGTGATGAGGATCAGGAGGAGGAGAGTGACCCTCTCCCTGACCTGCTCTCACAGAACCCTGATGATGGGTCAGTAGATAGTGTTGCTTTGGCAAGCAGCCTCACTAATCATCAGCAAACTGAATGCAGACAAGTTCTGCAACAGTTTAGACATATGTTTAGCCTGACCCCTAGTCAGACATAATGGTGCACCCATGAGGTGGACACTGGAGACAGTCTGCCTGTCAAGAGTACAATCTACAGGCAACCTGACCATGTTAGGGACTGTATCAGGACGGTAGGGAGACGGTGGCAGCTTCTCCTGACCCCGCTTGGCGCCCATTATTGCAACTAAAGCGGCTACGCTGTGTTCATTTTAATATTGAAGGCAGCTTCGAGATAGAATTTTAAAATTGAAACAGTCACCATTTTGCTTTTTATTTTAATTGCAGCTCATTATATGTTGTTCTAAATTTAGTGGCACGCTGTGAATTTTACCACATACTCGCAAACACTGAGGTTGCTAGGTGTTGTATTAGACTCACTGTCTCCTGAACCGTGCCTGCACGCTCGGCAGCCAATCCCGGTGTGCGGAGGGCGGGGCAGAGACAGGCCACACAGGAAGACGAGCCGTTAGCGCTCTAGCTCTTCTTCATTTCAGGGCTATTTAGGCGACTAGGAGGCACCGACTTTTGCGGTACGGAGACCGTGGCAGCTTCTCCTGACCCCGCTTGGCGCCCATTATTGCAACTAAAGCGGCTACGCTGTGTTCATTTTAATATTGAAGGCAGCTTCGAGATAGAATTTTAAAATTGAAACAGTCACCATTTTGCTTTTTATTTTAATTGCAGCTCATTATATGTTGTTCTAAATTTAGTGGCACGCTGTGAATTTTATCACATACTCGCAAACACTGAGGTTGCTAGGTGTTGTATTAGACTCACTGTCTCCTGAACCCTGAACCGTGCCTGCACGCTCGGCAGCCAATCCCGGTGTGCGGAGGGCGGGGCAGAGACAGGCCACACAGGAAGACGAGCGGTTAGCGCTCTAGCCCTTCTTCATTTCAGGGCTATTTAGCCCCTCGTCGGCTCCAGCGCGCAGCGTTGGCGCCTACTCCTGCGCCTAAGACAAGCCGAAGACCAGCCCGTCTGCGCCCGTCCGCGACAGGACGGGGCTAGGGGCAGGGGGCTATGGCGATTCTCACAAATACCCCAGAGACCCCTTCTAGCAACCGGAGAACATACACCTCACAGGTACTGTTAGAGTTACGCAATCACCTCCCGATTGTATGTGATAAAAATATATCAACTACCTTAGAAGGCCCGTTTACTTGTCAGGCATGCCATATACAGTTCCACCTCTCTGCGGAGGAAAGAAATCAATTGAGGGATCCAGTTGCCCTGCAACTTAAAGCGCAAGATACTGTCCCGATAAATAATACAATGGATAGTCTCCCCCTGGGGAGCAAAAACCTGCTTTGTAATACTCGCTCACTAGCGAAGCATGCCACCCAGGTATGGGATCTTATATCAACGGAGGAACCCGACCTTTGTTTCTTAACAGAAACATGGCTTAAGCCTCACTCAGTCCCAGCCATTACATTGGGTATTCCGTTGATACAAAATAGTCAGGCTGGACCGTCCCAATAAAATAGGAGGGGGGTGGCAATCGTCTCTAAGGAGGAATTGAATATCATCATTCTCGAGGAAATATGTACACCCCAGATGGAATTATTAATTTATAAAATCAACTCAGCACCTAGGGAACAAAGGAAGGGAGCATTGGTGTATCGTCCACCGGGCCCAAGTGGGAATTTCTCTGTTGTACTCATAGAGGCCTTAGCACCGTATGTGCAAGAAAATCAGGACTTCCTCTTGGTGGGAGATTTTAATGTCCATAGTGAGTCAAAGAAGTGCATGGAGACAAGAACTCTCATAATGGATCTGGACTCTCTGGGACTTAAAAAGATCAATTATGGACCCACTCATGAGGCAGGCCATACCTTGGATTTAGTTCTGTCCAACTCATCCTCAATCAAATGCATGGCACCTACTCAGGCAGAATGGACAGATCATTTTATCCTAAAATTCCATACTGCTGCCATTGATAAGCCACGAATACAGATCGCCTTGGCTAGTAAAAGGAGACCTTGGCATAAACTTACCACGGAAGCCTTCAGAGAGAAGTATAAAGCTCCCCTGTCTAAGAACTCTACAGATGATGTAATAACCGCTCTTAATAGGTTTGAAGAGACGGTTAGAGAAGCAATAAACACCATTATCCCGCAGAAAGTATACAAACCTCGCCCGGCAAATAGGCAAGAAGTCTGGTTCTCTGAGGATCTAAGATCTCTGAAACAAATAACCAGAAAACTGGAAAAGTTAAGGAGACAGTCTCAGAGGCCTGAAGATAAAGAACATCATAGAACCTCCCTTAAGATGTATCATAAGGCCATTAGGGCGGCACGAAAAAATCATATTGCAGCACAATTAACAGCGGCTGGGAAAGATTCAAAAGTACTGTATAAAATCTTACAAACTTTTACCAAGCCAGTAGCTTGTGAGACTGCAGAGGTTGCATCCCAGGATCTTTGTGATGAGATCTCCCTATTCTTCATGAAGAAGATAGATGGGATCTATGACAAGATTATGGTCTCAAACGCAACTGCTGCAGGAGAAAATAACACTTCTCAGAATATTGCACAGCAAGTGCAATCTACTCAGTGCCTTACAAGCTTTCCCCCCATTTCCTTAGAGGAGGTAACCTCATTAATCACTCAAATCAAGAGTGGTAGCCCTTTGGACACCATCCCTGCACGTATCATGCCTATGTTGGCAGATGTTCTGGGGCCAGGAATTCAGAATTTAGTCAACCTCTCCCTTAGCACAGGGGAGGTTCCTTTAGACTGGAAAAGGGCGCTGGTAAGACCACTGAGGAAAAATACTGCTATCCCCTGGACGGAATTGTCTAACCTAAGACCCATCTCGCTTCTCCCCTTTTTGGGTAAAATAACTGAGAAATTCGTAAATCGGCACCTGTCGAATCACATCGAAAAGGCAGGTGGGCTGGATTCTTCCCAGTCAGGTTTTAGGCCAAGACACAGTACCGAGACCACCTTGTTGTCAGTCGCAGACGATCTACACATGTTCCAGGATAAAGGTCACTCTGTTATCCTGGTTCTGCTGGATCTGTCTGCGGCGTTTGACACCGTGTCACACAACATCATGACCACCAGGCTAGTTAACATTGGCCTGGAAGACAATGCTTTGGCTTGGTTGAGGAGTTTCCTAACAGACCGCACCCAAAGGGTTACCTTGGGTGCATATCGGTCAGAGGAGTTGGGGATCTCTAAGGGGGTGCCACAGGGCTCCTGTTTGAGCCCCACTCTTTTCAACATCTATGTGGCCCCCCCTAGCTAACATCATGAGGTCCCACGGTTTCATCCCAGTGTCATATGCGGATGACCCCAACTCCTCTTTCCTTTTAAAATCCTCACAGCTGAGGTTAGGAACTCCTTTGCCCAGGGAATGAAAGCAGTGGCTCACTGGATGGCATCTAACTTCCTGCAATGTAATGTTGCCAAGACGGAAGTGATGCTGTTCGGGGAGGCCAAACTCCTGTGGACTCCTGACTGGTGGCCTCAAGATCTCGGCCCAGTCCCTGAGCCCAAGCAGGTAGTGAAAAATCTAGGGGTTCGACTGGACCAGGAGCTTTCCCTAAAACATCATGGCAACCAAGTGGTGGGCTCTTGTTTCCACATCATTGGTTTGTTGCGGAAAGTGTTTCCTTTGATGCCAGACTCTACTAGAAAAACTTTGGTGCAGGCTCTAGTATTGAGTCGATTGGATTACTGTAATGGGCTATTACTGTCTGCAAATGAAGGAGTAATTTCCAAACTCCAGGTGGTCCAGAATACCGCTGCTCGTCTTGTCTTAAACCGGCCCCCTCGCACTCCCTCTAAACCTCTGCTGACCAAGCTTCATTGGCTATCCATCAAACAGAGGGTGAAGTTTAAAATCTGTTGTATTATACACAAATGTTTACATGGGAGAGGCCCTGCTTACCTGTCCAACAAATTCTCCCCCTATGTTCCCACGCGCTCTCTGAGATCCAGTGAACAGGCCTTGCTGTGTGTACCCAGAGCAAAAAAAGCAAGACAGGAAACTAGAGCCCTTTCAGTTGCTGGCCCAATTCTATGGAATAGCCTCCCAATATCCTTGAGACTCTGCGATGATCACCTCCCTTTCAGGAAACAATTAAAAACTTTCCTATTTCAAAACTAACATGATAAACTGCTTGGACTCTTTTCTTGTATTATGGTTGGCCAAAGGCGCGGAGATACTCCTGTGGGAGTCGATTCCAGCGCGGTATAAACTCGCAAATAAAATAAATAAAATAAAAGTCCAGAAAATGTTGGAGTTAGGTATAATTAATTGGGCTAGTCCAGTAGTCCTAGTGCCCAAACCTCATACTCAGGGTGGTAAGAAAGAAATTAGGTTTTGTGTAGACTACAGAGATCTCAATGCAGTCACCAGGACTGATGCCTATCCCATAGCAAGGGCAGATAAGCTAATTGATACTTTGGTCTCAGCCAAGTATCTTAGTACATTTGACTTAACAGCTGGCTACTGGCAAATCAAGTTAGCTGAGGATGCCAAAGCCAAAATAGCATTTTCAACCCCTGGTGGGCACTATCACTTTGTGGTGATGCCCTTTGGTTTGAAAAATGCACCTGCCACTTTTCAGAGGTTGGTGAACAAAGTTCTGACAGGTATGGAAACTTATTGCTCAGCTTATCTAGATGATATTGCTGTCTTTAGTTCCTCCTGGCAGGATCACCTGGTCCACCTCAGAAATGTTTTGGAGGCCCTGCAAAAAGCAGGCCTCACTATCAAGGCCACTAAATGCCAGATAGGGAAGAGTCAGGTTGTGTACCTGGGCCACCTTGTAGGTGGGGGCCAGGTTCAACCTTTACAGAGCAAAATCCAAACCATCATGGGAGTGGTGCTCCAACCACCCAGACACAGGTGAGAGCCTTTTTAGGCCTGACTGGGTACTATAGGAGGTTTGTTAAGGGATATGGATCTATAGTGACCCCCTTAAATGATGTGACCTCAAAGAAAATGCCAAAAAAGGTTCAGTGGACAGCTAGCTGTCAGAAGGCATTTGAAAACCTAAAGCAGGCCATGTGCACTGCCCCCATCTTACAGAGTCCAGTCTACACTGATTCAACCGGACACTTCTCCTGTCTTCACAAGCAGCAAATCTTCTTTGGCCCCCATTGAAAACGACGCCGCGACCCGACACCAAAAGACACCTATGCACCCGGCTTCCCTGGGTGAGGTAACTCCAGCACTACGGTGCTCCTGTGTGTGTTGGCTCTAGAACTACTTACCCTGTAAGTGACTTGCTTGTAGACTCTCCCGAAGTATCCTAAAACTCTAAATTTCCAATCGCAACTTGCTCCGTTGAAGTCAATTGGGATCCCGGCTGTGTTCTCACACTGCATGTGTCTCCCGTGGGTCCTTTACTTACCTGCCTTGGCCGGATTAGTGAGGCCCCAGCACTTCTGAAGGCCCTAGGCCTTGTCTCCTCGCAAGTCGTTATCCTTAAGTCTCTTTTTTAGTATATGGTCTGGTACGCCCCTAGGGCCCCAGCCATATTTGTGCTTAACTTCTTGTGAAATGTTGATTTATGCATATGTTCCTGACTTCTAATCTCATAAAGAGATTAGTAGAGTGTGTCTAGAAATAAATACAGATATGTTTGATATATATACCTGTGTGGTGTCCTTTCATTTAGTGATTCAAGAGATTATAAGGTAAAACACGCTGCTTTACATTCCTCTAAAGGCTTAGCCTGAAGGCTGCTCTCCACAGCTACCACTAGGATAGCTTTCTTTAAAAGGTTGTCTTAAACCTATCTACCATAAGAGGCGAATTGTACTGGTGCAAGGTGTCCACTTTAACTAGTGAACAGCATATACCAGGCCAACTTCTCACACCAACGGAGCTGAAATTACGCCTTTCAGTCTGAGTCTAGCAGTCGGGAAAGGCTATAGCAATTTTATTTGGTTTATAAATAGTGTGCTAAACCCTAGTCTGGTCAGGATTGTGAATAGAAAGGTCCATTGCAGCGAGTCGAAAGCCTTGGTCACATCTAATAGAGCCGCCAAGGCTTTATAATAAGGGTCTAGGTAATGTAAGACAATAAAAAAGGTGCGTAGATTATAGGCAGTACACCTCCCCGGTATAAGTCCAGATTGGTCAGGGCGCGCAATCAGGGATAACAGGGGCTGCACCCTAGTAGCCAGGAGCTACGCATATATTTTTGTATCAGTATTGATCAATAGAAATGGACTGTAGGAGTCCATTTCGTGTGGCGGTTTGCCTGGCTTTAGGAGGGTTAAAATGATGGCTTCTCTCATTGGGGGGGGAAGAGTACCTGTCTCTTGCGCCTTCTGATAGAGCAATTATGATTGGGGCACCAACAATTCGGCGTAGCATTTATAGAATGACACCGTGAGGCTGTCAGAACCAGGTGCCTTTCCCGAGGGTAGGCTATTAATTACTTAAATTATGTCCTCTTTTGTGAAGGGCTCTTCTAAGAAAGTTCTATGTGCTCTGCCCAACCAGAGCAACCCAAGAGAGTCCAGATATTCCTGGAGTTCCTCCGCGTTTGTACTCAAGGTAGATGTGTATAATGAGGCGTAGAAGTCAGTGAACTGCTCTATAATACCCTGTGATCCCTGTACCAATTCCTGATTGGCACCAAGTAGTTCTGTAATATATGTATCCCTGCTAGGTGGGTGCAGGAGGTTAGCAAGTGTCTTTCCTGGTTTATCACCTTCCCCGTATTTTTTAGATTGAGTATATTTCCCTAAGAATTTTACTTCTCTCTGCGCATCCCCTTCATACTCGGAGATCTTAGTCCTAATGTCTTGTAGCAGTTTGGAATCTTCTGACTCGGAGTAATGAAGCTCAAGGCCTCTGATGTCTGACTCGAGTTTACCCAGAGAGCCTCTTATAGACTTTAACACCCCAGCTTGCCTGGCTATACATTTCCCGCATATCACTGCTTTGAAGGCCTCCCAGAGTGTAGCTTGAGTCGTGACTGATCCTGTTTTTGTAGCACAATAATCGGTTATGTCACCCCTTATCTTCTCGTGGAACACTGCATCAGTAAGGGCATGTGTGGGTTGAAGCCAGCTAAACATGAGAATGGGGCCGTCTGGCATGTTTAATAGAAGGAGTACATGTGCATGATCTGATAGTGTTCTAGTTAAGTGTTTCACCTCTGTAGTCAAGGCAGCAATGTCATCAGACACCAGCCAGAAATCTAAACGTGACCAGGCGTTGTGTTGAGATGTTATGCAGGTGCCTTCTGGTATGTCCGGGTGCGATGCCCTCCAAATATCTACTAAATTACCCTCTAGGGCAATTGCTTTAAGTGCTGCATTTGCCTTAGGATACCAACTTGCGAGTGCCACTCTTGCAGTCTAAGTCATCACTCATTAGGGCGTTGAAATCGTCCCCCCATATCAAAGTTTAGTTTCCCACATTTGCTATCTTAGCCCATATCATATGGAAACATTTGGGCGTATCCACATTTGGCTCCTATACTGCCACCAAAGTAACACTCACAGTGCCAAGCCTCCCAGCCAAAATAATGTACCTGCCCTCTGGGTCCACAATTGACTCACAAAATATCGAGGACAAAAATATTGTGACAAAAATATCAATGTCAAAAGTATCGTAAAAAATATAGTTTTTCTTAAATGTTAAAAAAAAATGTGTAAAATAAAGTAAATAATACATATAATTAAAATAAACATAGTTAAAAATATGTTTAAATGTTTAAAAATTAATAACTAATACATATAGGTGCCAATTCCGATCCTGTAAAACCTGGGTACGAATGGTCGTACGGAGCGTATTCTCCGTCCGACTCGTACCCGGGAAAACCACCTTACAAACCTGCAAGTACGATTCGTACAGAAATACAATTTCTGTACGAATCGTAAAAAACTACGTGCGGCGAAAAAATAGCCACAATTCCGAACCGGGACATCGCGTACGTGACGTCCGGACGGGGTCAGGCAGCGTTTTACGGACCAGCAAGTACGATTCATGCCTACGTCACTCCGCACGGCTCATTTTTTACGGCAGCCAAAAACTGCCGGGAAATTGAGGACGACGCGAAGAAGGAGCACATGTACGTGACGGACAGCCATGGACCCCATCCTACGTGTCATCCCGGCCCTCCTAGCCTACGACCTGGTGCACAGAAACTGACACAGACGCCGCAGAAGGTCAGAACAACACCCATGGGCAAAGGGGGGGCGAGGGGCCGGAAACTTAACCCCTACCCAATTTTGACCACATATATCATGTACATACATTACCTCCAGGGTCTGGTCACTTCGGGGGGCGTGTCCACCAATCCCTGCGTACCGCCACAACGGAAGTGGACGCGTCCCGTCACCACAAAAATGTTGGTACGGCCCATACCCATGCCCTCAGTGCGTGGATACGGGCCGTACCACGCGTACCCCTACGTCACCACAACAATGGTGGTACGGCCCGTACCGACGCCCTCAGAGCGTGGGTACGGTCCGTACCACCATTGTTGTGGTGACGTAGGGATATGGACCGTACCCATGCTCTGAGGGCGTGGGTATGGGCCATACCACGCGTCCCCCCTGGTCACCCCAACAATGGTGTTACGGTCCGTACCCCTACGTCACCACAACAATGGTGGTACGGACCGTACCCACGCTCAAAGGGCGTGGGTACGGGCCGTACCACCATTGTTGGGGTGACGTAGGGGTACGTTTGGTACGGCCCGTACCCATGCTCTGAGGGCGTGGGTACGGGCCGTACCAACATTGTTGTGGTGACGAAGGGGTACGCGTGGTACGACACGTACCCACGCCCTCAGATCGTGGGTACGGTCCGTACCACGCATACCCCTACGTCACCCCAACAATGGTGGTACGGCCCGTACCCACGCCCTCAGAGCGTGGGTATGGTCCGTACCCCTACATCACCACAACAAACATGGTGGTACGGCCCGTACCCACGCTCTGAGAGCATGGGTATGGGCCGCATCACGCGTACCCCTAGGGCACCAGTACATTAGTGATACAAGGCGTACACACACCACGAATGTTGTCATAGGGCCTGGTGCAGCATCTAACCAGTAAATTGGGGTGTGTGTATGCCCAGGAGAGCAGTGTACTGCACCAAGGGTGCGGGCGGGTGGGTGGGTGGCTGCCTAGGATTCAGAGCAGTGGACAGAGACATACGGGTGGGCGCAGAGGACTCCCAGCAGTGGACAGAGACATGTGAGGGGTGGGTGCCTATCACTCCCATCAGTGGACAGAGACATGTGAGGGGTGGGTGGCTATCACTCCCAGCAGTGGACAGAGACATGGGGGTGGGTGCAGAGGACTCCCAGCTGTGGACAGAGACATGTGAGGGGTGGGTGCCTATCACTCCCAGCAGTGGACAGAGACATGTGAGGGGTGGGTGCCTATCACTCCCAGCAGTGGACAGAGACATGTGAGGGGTGGGTGCCTATCACTCCCAGCAGTGGACAGAGACATGGGGGTGGGTGAAGAGGACTCCCAGCAGTCGACAGAGACATGTGAGGGGTGGGTGCCTATCACTCCCAGCAGTGGACAGACATGTGAGGGGTGGGTGTCTATCACTCCCAGCAGTGGACAGAGACATGTGAGGGGTGGGTGCCTATCACTCCCGGCAGTGGACAGAGACATGGGGGTGTGTGCAGAGGACTCCCAGCAGTGGACAGAGACATGTGAGGGGTGGGTGCCTATCACTCCCAGCAGTGGACAGAGACATGTGAGGGGTGGGTGCCTATCACTACCAGCAGTGGACAGAGACATGGGGGTGGGTGCAGAGGACTACCAGCAGTGGACAGAGACATGTGAGGGGTGGGTGCCTATCACTCCCAGCAGTGGACAGAGACATGGGGTGGGTGCAGAGGACTCCCAGCAGTGGACAGAGACATGTGAGGGGTGGGTGCCTATCACTCCCAGCAGTGGACAGAGACATGTGAGGGGTGGGTGCCTATCACTCCCTGCAGTGGACATAGACATGTGAAGGGTGGGTGCCTATCACTCCCAGCAGTGGACAGAGACATGTGGTGGGTGCAGAGGACTCCCAGCAGTGGACAGAGACATGTGAGGGGTGGGTGCCTATCACTCCCAGCAGTGAACAGAGACATGTGAGGGCTGGGTGCCTATCACTCCCAGCTGTGGGCAGAGACATGTGAGGGGTGGGTGCCTATCACTCCCAGCAGTGGACAGAGACATGGGGGTGTGTACATCATCCTCAGATGACCACAACTCCATGGGTGTATGAACGCATCCCCAATTTGCGGCTATGTTGAGAGTGCCATAACAACACATCACTGACAGCAGTGTTCCACTCCCATGAGGATGGATGTCTTTCCCCCACTGCATGACACACCACATGTGGGTGTGAGGACAAATGACACATGCATACCCACCCCTGGCGGATGCAGCACAATACACACACTGAGATCATGCCACAAGACTGTATAGTCATGTTAAAGCCTACTAAACTAAGAGAGCCAAAGGGAACACACACTTTCGCGCACATTCCAGGAATGATAGGAATGTACAGGTGCTGGGACAGCCACCAAGTTGTTGTCTCCCATGGAAGGAATAGGGTGAAGTTCCCACAGATACAATGCCCACAATTGTGAGTCAGGTGCCCAAATACCCTGCAGAACAAGTACCATATGTGTGCTAGGCTGGGAGTACACACATGCATAGTGCGGAAAAGGGACAATTTCTCCATGAAGGCATGGCAACATACTATATACACAAGTACAGTGACTACCAAGGATGGCACAGACGATGCAGCCGGAGACATTGCTGAGCAGGCATGGCCATAGTTGAAGGGATCCGTCACCCACCAAGGAAATGTAGACACAGGTCAGCACAACAATTGTGCAACTCCCTGCAGGGAAGATGTTAGGTGCCACAGAGGAAGGAACACTCCTTGGGACAATGTCTACAAACACAGAGCATAGACGACCAAATAATCTTTGCAGAGACCTTGTGATGGCACGCAGATACCAGGGTCCACCCCATGAGCAGCAGACTACGACATTTCCCAGACACCTAACACATTATCACCACCCCAACTCATGGAGCATCAGCACCAACATCAATACCTGAAAAGCAATAGTGTTCAAAGGAAAAACAAAATGCTTTATTCAGCATTAAATTAAAACGTATAAAAGGACACTATTTACAAAGGCCATAGGCCAGTCCAGATGCGAAGTCCTGGGGGGGGGGGGGGGGGTGGGGGGGCACATGGCCACGCCTCTCCCCTAGCTTGCCTGCACATTAGAACCCTCAGGTTCATCGACTGGGGGTGGGCATCATGTGGGGAAGGACCAGGCACCGCAGGGACAGGAGGGGGGAGGGTAGGTGTGGTGGGTGCAGGGACGGACGACTGCACCACAGGGGGGGCAGCGCCAAAGGTGGAGGTTAGCACGGCGCTGCACACTTCCGCAAGCTCGTCCAGCGTCTCCCCTGCACCCGAAGAAACCACAGGCCCCAAGGAGGCGGGGGGGTCGGAGGGATGGCTTGCAGCGCTACTGGGGGAAGTGGTGGACAGGGGGGGACTCAACTCCCCTACACGTGGAGTGCCTTGCCTGTTTGCGGGTTGGTGCACCAGTGGGGCTGAGGCCCAGCACAGCCAAGTAGGTCTCCTTCTCAGATTGTGGGGCAGGGGAGCCGAGGGGAGTGACATTGGAGGGACTGGGGAGTGAGGCATGCGGACTCGGACTGTGGCTGCGTGTCTGCCTGTGTGCCCCAGACCCAGTGGGTGTGCCTTCTTCCCCCTGAGTGTGCTTGACAGGAGGTGTGCGCTTGCCCTTCCGTGTTGGTGTGCTGCCTGTGTCTGGTGGGGTGCGTGCCTGGGAATGTCTGGGTGTGCTTGGGACAGGCATGGGAGTGGAAAGTGTGGATGGTGCAGGGGTGGGGGGGGACGAAGCGCTACAGGAGACTCATTGCTGCCATCAGTGACGAGTCCATGGACCTCACCAACATCCGTTGGTCAGATATCGCTGATGACATGCCCTCCATGTACGACACCATCTGTGTCAGCAGTCTGGTGTGGCCATGGAGGACACTCAGCATTGATGTCTGGCCAACCTGCAACTGCCGCTGAATGTCCACAGACTCGGCAGTGAGGGCAGCAGGGGGGACAGGGGCAGGGGGTGCGGTGCCTGGCACGAAGGAGACATGTTGTTGCCCTACACGGACAGAAGGGACCCGAGCAACTGGGAGGGCGGTGATGGGAATGGAGGGGGCGGTGACAGATGTAGGGCTGCTGCCAGCTGTTGGAGCAGCCTCCGCCCCCTCTGGGAGTTCAGCCTCGGACCCGTCAGCGTCGTAGTGGGTGTTGGTACTAGACAGGTCCTCCGCCTGACTCTCCTCGCCCTCCGTGCCACTTGCTGAGGCAGACTCGCCAGCACTGGTGGCACTGGTGCTGGATCCCTCCTCCAGGTCCGTGCAGGTGTCTCCCTCGGTGTCCCCCGATGATGCTGTGGGCAAGGTGAAGAGACAGGAAATAATCAGACACCTGTATACATATGACACATGAGTTCAAACAAAATAGGTCACAGTGCATATCAGGAAATGCATCATGAGTAACATCTAGAATACTCCGCACATATGTAAGCCCTGCACTCCAGTTGGTTGACCCACCATGCCACTTGGAAACAATGAAAATTAGGACACAACAGCAAATAACTCGATATCCAATTATACAGACAATATAGTGTCTGGGAACAGTTGAGCACTGCCAGACTATGAAGGCATGCCACCTCTTGTTCACTGTGAAAGAAACAGTATTGGTGCACCCAAGGCCAAATAACAGACGCCAATGCTGAAGGTGTCCCCACACTCAGAGACCTGTGAGTACTTTGGAAAGCCAAAAGAAATACATTGTGAACCCTTGGGAATCACAACACTTAAGACAATCGACATGTTTAGAATGTGTGTATGTGCCACTTTTTGAACAGAACACACATGTGCCTGTATAACAGAAGTCACACAAGGAGGTGCACACTAAACTACATTTACACAGTCATTGTATGAGCTGCCAGCCTAATTCAAATAAGCCACTGTTAAGAAGAAATGGGGTCTCAGTAAGTACATATACATGGCACCACGGTGGTCTGGATGACTTGACACTCGTAAGTTGGTATCAGCAACAACCAAGGACTTACCCAAATGCAACCACACTGTGGGAACATGTATATGTATAATCTCAAAAAAAAAAAATCCGAACTGTGCCTTTGTTTTAAATGTGCCAGCGTGTCCCAGAAAAGTGTAAAGGTGGTGTCTTGTGCACTTCTTTGGGAGACATCTGTCATGCAGGTACATTATTGTCCTTCACAACAAAACATGAAAGTCAAGCATATAAACTATTGAGACATGTTGACAAGTGTAGTGAGTGCCAACGTACAAGACTTCTTGACTAACAACTTGAATGATGCCACCGGTCACATGGCCATCCGTACCATGATGACACATTTGGCAACACATCTGACCCACTACCTGTCATGTGGAGTGGCACACATGTCCAAACACAGGACAATGCATTAGCTAATGGCCCTGCAATTGTGTCGGAATAAGGAGCACCTGCACTGAGGAGACACCCTCATGGGAACCAAGATTGTCCACACAGATGTCAGCACACACAGACCAAACTACGTAGCATCTGGACCACACACCGGTGCCAAAAATGGATGAGCAGGAACCATGTCTTAACTTTTGACACATGCTGCAAAGCACACACATTAAACCCTGCACAACATGACTGGGTCACTGCATGTTGAGTGTCTGTCCAGACAATTATCACACACAGGTCAGACCTGGCAAGGAGACATAAGTTTTGGACATGTAGGCCTTGCCCTCACAAACCCACCCTACCTGAGACAATGTGATTGAGACAGAGCAAGTACTTACACCTCTTAATCTGGGTTTACTAAAATGTGCATCAAGAACTCCTAAATGTACTCAACATCACCTCGTGAGGCTGACCACACATATTAGTGACAAACAACCATCATCAGATAGTTGTACATAGACACACAGGCACTGGCCAGTGTGAGTATGCCTTTAAACAAAGGAGAGGGGGCTCTCACACCGAAGGGATGGAGCACCCAGTAACTGATAAGTTCAAAAAAAGTTTTCCCCTCGGATGAATCATACATTAATCATTTCCCATTCAAACATTCATATCCATTTACAAACCATATAAACTACACGGCTCGTTGATAATTGAGGCACTTATCGATCAACCACACTCTGATTAAAAATCAATTTCCTTTAATTGGAAATATATCCACATATAATACTCATATGAGTTCATTCGCATATAAAATCACCAAAGATGAACAAATCTTTACATGTATCACAAAAAAGAAGAATTTGTCACAACAATAAATAAAATACATAAACAATATACTACAATATAAAACAATATAAAACAATATACACCAATGTAAAATGAGGAAGAATACAAAAAGAGACAATGTACTATGTCATTTTTAGCGTTAATTTGGACATTTGAATAGGCAGCAACAAGCATAGGTATAAATCCCTTGTCTTAAACTGTTTGCTGACTTCACCAAATTTAATCGCATATGTGGGCGTCGACGCGTTTCGATGGTGTAGTTTGAATAAAGACCACCTTCTTCAGGACAATATTTTTTGTCTTCCTCAATCGTTAAAATGACCATATCACATATGGGCCTTGTAATTTCATTGCTATTATAGGTATCACAGTCAGTTTCGCAATAGGCCACTTCTTATACAGGCCAATGTACTGTATTTTAAATTCCAGAGTGCGAACCGTGATACCGTTCGTTCTGTTTGGGTCACGGGCTCCGCACCTTTAGCGGATGTTTTATTTAGCGCGTGGCTCTTTGTTAGATCACTCGCTCTGGGTATTGTATCCGGGGTTGATCGACTCGTATCCAGTCTCCACCGCGTCTAGCGTCCGCGTTCAGTGGGTCGCGTCATCAGTCCGCGTCCTGTGTGAGTATGCACAAGCCAAATGGGGTCACCCTGTACAGTGGACACATGTAGCACACTTTACGTAAATACAAATGAGGCCAGGGAACAATGCCACAGAGGCCAACCTATGCTGAACACACCGAGAATGGGCAAAGTGTTGGATGACACACATGATTCCTAGGTAAAGGTGTCTCAGGGGACTGTAGTGGGCACACTGCTCCATGGTCCTGGAATGATCTGACTGTAACAGGAGCAACCGTCCCGGCACTATGCATATCACCCACTCATGCACATCATGTCTGAGGCCACAACATCAGTCATGCATGCTGCAAGTCTGTTCATTTTAAACCTCACACTCCTATGTTGAGACTCAGCATCAGTGCCAACAATTATGGACCCCCAAATGACTGAACAGGACAGGGCACAGGCAAGGTACCTACACATGTCACAGACCACCCCCACACATGATGTAGCAAGCATTGTGCACTTGGATTAACTGGCAGCCTAGATGACCATGGAACACATGTCAAGGAGGGGAAGAGAGGAAGAACAGCCCCGGTTGACTTGGGGCAACAGGATATGCACTGCACATATAAACCCTGGCAGTGTATCCATGCGACTGAGCACTTCCAAAATCTGGTGACACACAACAAACACACATGTACCTACCCCCTCCTTGCTGCTGTCCCTTCTGTAAACGCCTATCCATCTCAGGGAAGACCACCGCCAGGACACGCTTCATCTGATGGGTCAGTCGTCGACGCCCGGGGGGGCGTGGAGGTGAGTCCCCCAGCAGGACCCGGGCGATCCTCCTGGTCCAGCACCGGATGTCCTGCCAGCGTTTCCTCACTTGGGCTAGGCGCCGACTGCGACCCTCCACCGATATCACGGCCCTGACGGCCCGCTTCCAAATTCTCCCCTTCTCGTAGGCGGTTACCTGTGAGGATGACAAAGTGAGACAACATCACTCCACCTGTTCCATGTCACAGAGACACACATTTGAACATCTTTGATTTGTTGAACAGGGCATAGTATGCTGCCAACTAATAGCACCTTTGTCATAGGGAAATTAGCCTCTGTGGAAGCCCCAATGCACTACATAGCATTGAAAGTACACAGGTGGCATGAGGGGTGCGACACACTCCCTGATCATGGCACACACTGTGCATCACAAGCAACACAAGGCTGATGGACAGCACCTCAAAGCAGTCACATGCCCCAGGCCACTGATGCAACCTCAGCAGAGTACACAGACACACACAGGCACAGATCAATCACCTGCCATTGGCAACAGCAGATACAAACCTCACTCTGCACATGTTCCACTTGCCTGCTTGCCTGGGGGGTGTCACAGGTGTGGGGCTAGCTCAGCAAGTCAGACACACAGCACGGCTTCCTTCTCACATCAGATGGGTAGAGCAGTTGCCTCCTCCATGCAGCTGTGGTGCAACACTCCACATAGACACTCACCCACATGACAAGGAACATTCACACACATTAATTTCCAGGGGGCGTACACATCATTTGGACACTCTCACCACAGCTCCACTCAACTCCACTCAACTCACACACATCTGTGGGTACAGTCACCTGTCACATCGGGGGGACCACTGAATCACCTCAGGACTATAGAACAAAAATGCCCAAGAGGATTAGCCAGGCTGAATATGCCATGCACCATGCAGTGAATGTCACAGTAAGCACAATGCAAGTGAGGAGTGCAGACATGAACTACATCATGCTCTGCATGAGAGACATAAGCCATTCCCCCCCCCCGGGACCCACTCTAAACAACATTGCATGTCTGTCACACCTGGACACAATGCCAGAAGTGACAGTCACAAAAAAGGTGCACAGTCAAAGCTAGTGAAGTCAGCACTCACCTGCTCCCCTGGTCTCCCATACAGGCTGGGGTACTGTGGGAGGATGACGTCCAGCAACGCCTCATTCTCCTCCTGGGTGAAAGGCTTGGCCCTCTCCCCAGACCTGGACATGGTGCCAGAGGAAGCAAAGACAGCAGCAGTGGTGTCGAATGAAAGGTTGTGTAGGCAAGTGCCCTCTCAAGGGTTCTGGCTGACTTATATCTGCTTTGCTGGGCTGTTTCATTTACAGGAGTACAGAGTGATTGGTCAGACTCATTTGCATCCTACGTTTCCTCCAATCCCTTTAAACATACACCAGTGAGTGCCTTTGCATGGTTCAAAATTTGAGCATCATGTCAAGTCAACAACCACTTTGCAACATTGTATATTGTCTCCAACCGACTTTTGCTGGCCACCTGATGGAAAAATTTGAACTGGAAACTCGGTCTCCATGACAACCAGCATGCATTTAGCCCATAATACTTGTCCCTCATGTGTCCCCTATGTAATTTTACAATCCACACACAGGTACGGTGCGTTTCACACGTACCCCTACGCAGTGCTTAATTTGTAAAATATTAAGTGCAGGTGCTCAAATATTTGTCGGAGGCCACACCCCCTTTCACCTGGCTCCACCCACTCCCTCCACTGGCTCCACCCACTCTCTATTGGCTCCGCCCACATCCTCAACTGGCACTAATGAAAGGCAGATGTAATAACCGATCTGAATTTCAGCAAGGGAGCCTTGCTCCAAGTAAGGTTTTGATAGGAGGTTCCCCTGCTCTGAAAATTTTGAAAAAGATTAAATTAAAAGTGCATTTAAAGCACAATTTTGGAATAAATTAGCTAATACGACTAGTGCATTGAAAAGGGACATGTGAAACATTCCAGTGCTCTATGTGCCGATTTAGGGAAAGGACAATACTCACATGCATTATAATGCCTAGCCCTGGCATAATGGTGGCATGACACGGTGGTGGCTAGTTTTCGGATATTAGCATCATTGCCAAATTGAGGTAGCCACATGTTGTATAATGGTGGCCACCATTGACAAACTGAGGGCATCCTTGAACTTATGGTGATTACCGTTTTTAATATATTTTGAGCATCCATAGTATTAATGGTGTCTAGACCTGACACAAAGGTGGCATTCACGCAGTGGTACCCATTATTGGCCTATTGTGTTGCCTTGGCATTATGGTGGCCATCTCTGGCATAGCACTTTACATGCAGCTGAAGTCTTTGATAACAGTTTTAAGGTTACAGTAGATTAGGATTGAAATTTATGAATTGCAATTAACAAAACAATCTATGTGACAAAAGTAGTAACTCCCTGAGCTTCCCACATAAAAATACTGTTCTGTGATATGCAGAATAGACTTTCTTTGCAGCAGGCATGTTAACTCTCTTTCTGTGCTACTGCAGAGTCAAAAGTTGCACGAGACAACTCTTATCTCTCTGCAGCAGGAACATGATAAATCATCACTTTATCTTTCACTTACCAACAGAGTCACTGAGTGTTGGGTAAATAATTTCTGCTGCTCAGCCTGGTCTCTGTAGCTGGTGTCTGTAGGGTCACTCACTGCAGACCCGTGATCTGACTGATAGTGTTGTGACATTAGAAGACTAGCCCATCTGCAGCTTGTAGTGAGGGTGAGAGGTCATGGTGTGGCACGCTTTCAGAGCTGTGCCCTGCGTTTAGACACATGGTGCCCACTCTCAGTCTCACCATGACTGGCATAGCCACCAAAGAATCCCCACGACCAGGAGAGAGGAGCACTGTTCAGGATGTCATGGAGGTCTTTGAATTATGAATTCGGTCGGCAGCAGAAGCAATTCTTGGTGGTGGTAGGATTTTTTAAATTAAAACATCCTGCTCAGCCTGCACGGACCAGTGGTAGTGCCTATACCAGACATGAAGCTGCCGAAATTCCAGTAGGGCTGCAGGCCATGAGTGTCCCTCTTGTGAGTGCAGCTCTGTCTCACCTGAGCTGACAGGAGCGCAAATACATCAGCTCCCGCCAGCCACAACAGAGAGCTGTAGGGGTGGTGAAACCATGATGTCCGGGGGCTAGTGCTACGATTAACATTACAGAGATAAAATCTGCTCAGCACGCGTTGGGCCCAGGCTGCACTCGGCAAACTTGAAGTGCTTGAAAACGTGTGCACACGTGAGGCCTTAACAAAACTGAAAGCAAGTCGCAAGTGAAGCATGTTGCAGTGCACCATGGTACGTCGGTATATGTGTGTCTTTCACAGAGAAATAGTTAGCATTTGAAAGATAGGGTTATTTTCTGGCGTACAGGCTTAGATGACTAGATAGTTTGTCTAATATGCCGTTCAGTCACACTGTATGTAGTTTCACGGCCGGAAATGGTGGCAGCACAGTGACGAACGAGGCAGAACACAGAACATATTCCTTACAGTATTTTGCTGCATCACATTAATCAGACTGCGCTAAGATGTCGTTTGATGTTACACTATGTGGCACAAAATGCCCCGGTGCTGTACACAGTCACATCTGCTCACTGCCCGCGGCTGGCAACCAGGGCCGGCTTTAGGGCGGTGCGACCGGTGCCACCGCATCAGGTGCTGGCTTCCTGGGGGCGCCGCGTTTGAAAGTTTATTAAGCTTTTGAAGCACCTGCTGCAGCGTTTCTTTCCCCCGGCAATTACCAGGCCCCACATAAATGTCAAGAAAACTCGTGTGATTAATTATCTTCCTGGAGAGAGATGAGCATTTTGTATAGTTGAGGTTTTGACTTCAGTGAAGTTAGTGCAGAGGGTTAATATGCCTGCTGCAAAGAACGTGTACCAAGTAGATTACAGAGTGTATATGATGTAAACAGATCAGCAGATTACTGCTTTCAAAAGAGACATCCTTTTGTTACTTGCAATTTATAACTTAAAGTCCTAATATAGAATAGTGAGCTATTAACTTTCATCCCAGAACTACATACACACCGCAAAATATACATTATTAGAACATTGATTAATGTTGCAACAAGGGTTAATTTGGCTAGAAATAGATTCTTATTATTAAAGAAAACTCCCAACTATGCTGTTTATTTTCGACTCTGCGTTTGTGCTTCTCCACACCAAGCACTCAAACTATACTGCCTACCAGTATGGATGACATGTGACTCCTACACTTTCAGTCCTTTGGCTTATGTATCATTTCCTATACACGGATTTACACACGTATGATTGATTGTCTCTGTGTAATGTGTGTGTGATGCAAAGTGCTCGGACACCCTACACTGGTATGAGTGACGCTATATAACTGATTCAATGCATCTGAGAGACTGTGGTTATGGAGACTTGGTCACTGTTAAAGGGTGCTAGTGAGAGAATCCGTGGTGGAGGTGGTCATTGGGGGGGCGCCAACAAACATTGTCGCACAGGGCGCCACCAGCACTAAAGCCGGCCCTGCTGGCAACCTCACCTGCAGCTATGCCAGGGTTTCTGAACTACAGTACTGTAACACACCCGACACCCACTGACTGCAGACAGCTGCCTGCAGGCGCGCTGCCTTTAAAGGCATTATTTAACACCACACACTACAGGGTGCACTGCAGCCATAAAGTACTGACTGGGTACTCACTTACTTCAACGTAGAACATACAAGGGCAGGATCAGGCAAGACCGCGGCTCACGAGAATTCGGGTTTCCCACGCAGCTCATTGGTGAATCCAGGCAGTGACAGAGTCCTGGCGGCCGCTGCAACTTCACTTCGTCTCTCTGACCCTCAGCCTCAGCAAAAACTGAATTTGTGGCGCCAGGGTCAATCATGATTTTAAACATACTGCACCTGCGCAACGTGACGGCCGGTGCGAGCAGACAGCCGCGCTGTGTAGGATTCGAAATTACTGCAAAATGAGAGGCACTATCAGCCTACTCCAACAAAATCCAGCAGCGGAAGGTGAGCACTAGCAGGACATGACCTCAGTCCCCGTGGCGCCAGCCTGTATCACGCAATGGACACTACCGACGTGAAGTCAGGTCTGAGAGCGCAACGCGGGAAATCAATCTCCCAAATTGAAACATTGTTGTAGAAGCCTGCCATCAGCAACTGCTACTAGCTCAGCCAGCAGACTCTAAGCCTGCGAGAGCAGCACATGCAGGCCACATGAGCGCACTGCCAGCCAGCCACTCCAGTGTTTAAGGACAGTAGGCAGAGCTAACGGCTTGTGGAGATTAATTTTATTTTCGAGCTGACCTGGCTCGCTCTCTCAGCACTGAGGGCAGCACAGCAGCACTCTTCTTCACCGAGGGACTCCGGAGACCGTCTTTGCGAGTGTGAAGTGAACAACACTTCCTTAAGCCGTATTAGGGAACTAAAGCTACAATTCAAGAAATATGTGCATGTGTCTTGCTTTAAAACTGAGCACTAATCCACTAAACAGCTAGGAAGTGTCGCTTAGCATGGTGTTCCCACAAAGGGAGCGACAAGCTACTTAGACACTGAATTCCACATAAGATTTTGCAAGTAAATAAATTCCAGGTTTCACACACTTGTGGCAAAGTCAAACATTTTACAAATCTACGCAAAGTTTGAGGATTCTTCCCATAGAAGTTTGAGCAAATTGGAAAAAATAAGACTACAGACCACTAGTGACAAATTGGCCCCACTTCGACGACTTCCGGTTTCACTGCTACCAATTAGCCACCTTTCACCAACCTGTAAACCACAGGTGAAGTTCGATCAAGTGCCTAGAGGCGGTTTACTTGGGGGTGTGACCAAGATACAGCTCTTATCCTGTGAAAAGAAGTCCCTTTGAGGTGAGCCACTTTGATATCCCAGCACCCTGATTCCCACTCCCCCTCCCTGCCCCCTCCCCCCGCCCGGGCCGGTTCATCTGCACGCCTGACTGGAGCACATTTGAAGTCATTCATGCTTGTGCTTCCGGGGTCCCCCAAGACCCGGTGCCGGTGAGATCTGAGGCCTGGCATCTTCTGGTGGCGGCGGCCTTTCCTTCAAAGGTCTCTCCCCCACCAGGCACCGGCGGTCCCTCCTTGAAACGGGATCCGCCTGGCGCTCGAACTCCCCAGCCAGGGCAGCATTGTGCCCGGTGCTCACAGAGGCGAGCCCCCTCCTCGGCGCCCACCCGAGGGCCGTAATGGAAGCTGCCGGCCCGGGCTCGGTTTCACGAAGCATGCTTGGGAGAGCCCCCGGGCGGCTCTGCAGACCTGCTGTACCTGCAGCTTGAGTTTCAGGCCCTGGCAGATGTACGCCAGAAAGGCAATTATATTTCATTTACTCTTTCACGCATGATGTATAGACTGCAGTGCAGTCATGCAGTTGATGTAAGTTGTAGACCCGGTGCTGATAAAAAGGTGCCGGTGCTAAGTACCGGAAAGCACCGGCACAAATAAAGCACTGCCCCTACGGCACCAGTTGCAGTGTGTTTGACACGTACGTGTACGCACTGGTAGTACACGTACGTGTACCACCAGTGTGTACACGTACGTGTACCAACAGTGTGTACACGTACGTGTACGACCATACCTATTGTACACGTACGTGTACGATCATACCTATGTGTACCACCAGTGTGTACACGTACGTGTACCACCAGTGTTTACACGTACGTGTATGACCAGTGTGTACACGTACGTGTACTACGGTAGTACACGTACTTGTACTACGGTAGTACACGTATGTGTACCACCAGTGTGTAAACACGTACGTGTACCACCGTAGTACACGTACGTGTACTACCGCCCTCAGAGCGTGTGTACGGTGCGTTTCACATCTTACACTGGTGATAGGAGGTGCACAAGAAAGGAATGGAGGTCTCAGACTCGCACAAGGCTGTACATCAAGTCATTGTCAGTGCAGTCCTTCTTGTGCAGGGCCTGTGTGTGTCAGGCAGTGATATGGCACATGTCTCCTCATGTTTTAGCACAATAGATGTGTGATGACCTGTGTACACATGCCATGTGTGATAAGGCACTATGTGGCACACTTCCCCTTCACACTTTGCACATGTGTGCATGTAGTACAAACGTGTCAAGCACTGCATCACTGGTATGGCACAGTCACCAACACCCGCAACTGTCCCCTGATGCCAGGGACAGGGACACTAACACCTGACATCTCACTACCAGCGTGCCCCGATGTGACTATGTCTTGTGTGTCATGTGTTCCCATGAGCTTGCCGTTGGTGTTCCGTCAACTGCATCTGCTGTTGCTGCATCCAACATGTGTCTGTGTGTAGATGGCCATGGCACACATATACGCACACCATGCCACATGTGGAATCACACGTTACGTGTGTCTGGATGCTTTGAAAATGTTTTTTGACATAAGGACATATCTGCGTCGTCTCCATGTCTGCGTTTTCGTTTTTCACGTGTACCCCTTCATCGCAATGTGTGTGAGCTGCAAATTTTTAATGACATGTGCCCTGTGCGTCTAGCTTGCCGCCAGCTGTCTGTATGAGATGACATCCTTCAAATGCAGATATGTGGATGTATGTCACTCCTGTGATGCCTCTGGCTGTTCACTTACACTGGCCCCCAGCTAGTTTCAGGGCATGTAATGTAGAACTTGACAATCAACGGTTGTAGCTGGCTCTTCGAAGGAGTCTCACCTGGCTGGCATACGTGTCTTGGATGTATTGCACTGACCAGACTCTGTATTTAGCAGATGTGTATTTGCAGTTGAACATGTGCTCAGTTAATTGACATTGATGTTGTAATGTACTCACTCTTAGTTATTCCTTCAAAATTTCTGCAGGGCACCGCCTCTCCCCCGACCAATGCCAGACTTGGGTGCCATGAGGGAACGTGACTGCATAAGACGCTACCGCTTCTCGCAAGAGTTGATTGAGCACTTGACCCGGCTGGAACCACACCTCCAACCGCAACACAGGTATCCTACTGCGCTGACCCCCAAGATGAAGGTGATGGCAGCCCTACATTTTTTTGCCATCGGTACGTTTCAATTCACCATAGCTGATGTTGGTGGCATGTTCCAGACCATGTTCAGCCGTGTCCTGCATGATGTTTTAGAAGCCATGTTGGAGCACCTGGATGAATTCATCCATTTTCCGACTCGTGAGCAGTTGACAGGTGTCAAGGGTGAGTTCTATGCCCTGGGAGGGATGCCCCATGTAATTCGGTCCATTGTTGGGACACATGTGGCTTTGGTACCACCACAGGCACAGTAGGTAGCTGATCGAAACCGAAAACATTATCACTCCATTAATGCCCTTGTGGTGTGTCTACGTAACATGCTGATTTCCCATGTCTGTGCACGTTTTTCCAGGGTCAGCACACGATGCCTACATCATGAGGCGTAGCAGGGTGCCACAAATGATGCTGCGGCTGCACAACCAACGAGCATGTCTGGTTGGTGGGTATACTCGGTTTGTCCTGTATTTAGCGGTATCTTTGTATCTTACGGCATCTCCTGACCCACTTCTTTACATGATGTTTCCATGTAGGGGACTCTGGCTATCCCAACATGCCATGGCTGATGACACCTCTCCGCAACCCCAGAACAGCTGCAGATCACCGTTACAACAACGCCCATGGGCAGACCAGGCAAGTGATTGAGAGGATGTTTGGCCTCCTGAAGAGCCGATTCCGGTGCCTTCACAAGACAGGCGGGTCCCTCCCATGTGCACCGGTGAAGATCTGCAAAATCTTCATCGTGTGCTGCATGCTGCACAGCATGGCAGTGGAGAAAGCTGTGCCACTCATCCTGAATCCGGATGAGCAGGAACATCCACCCGTGGAGGATGAAGGGCTTGGTCACGAGGCAAGTGAGGAGGAGGAGGAGCAAATCCAGAGTCAGCTCATACACAACTTCTTCTCATAATGGTTAGTCCCTGGGTCTGAGTGTGCACGCTTGGAGCCTTGTGTGGCATGTGTTGCAATGTGTGTGTCCAGCTGACTATGCTAAGTGACTTACAGGTGTGTTCTGATGTGTCACTCGAGTGATGTCATTCCACACATTTTAGCGGAGACAGTAAATTTAAAACTAGCATGGTGACAACCTTATTCATGTAGAGTAAATGACCATGCATGCGGATGACTATCTTTTCGCTGACTTCTTGTGTGTGTCATCCCCAGGTAGTTGCGCATGCTGTCTGCTCGTGGCATTGTTGGGCTCCTGCTATTTCTCATGAGTATTGCAACGTGTGTTGAATCAGCGTTACATGCATGGACATGGTGAAAAGTCTCCTTTGGGTAAGGATTGCAGCAAGGCATTTTGGGTGTGGTAGTTGTTTGGAATGTGTGGGCACTGCTCCTGTGCAGGTTTTGTTACTATGCATACATGTCGACTCACCATGGGGCACATGTGGCATGACTCCCATGAATTGATAGTCACCCTACGTGACAGTCATCTGTAATGGGATTGTGGATTGTGATGAAGGCATCAATGTGTGTAAAACTTCCCTCTGAAACATACGGGATGCTACGGGCGGACATAGTGTGGGACATCCCCATAAGAGGCTCAATGGGGGAATTGCAGCCTCTCCGTGTGCAGCAGGGGGTGCTTGGCTCACCCACTTCACTTGTGTGCCAGTTCAATGGATTTACAGCATCTGTGGTGTGAAGGGGGTGTCCAGTGTAGGTCCCACATGTTCAGCCAAATGACCTGTGAGTCTGTTCATATTGATGCATTTCCCTAGGTGTGAGCCTGAGTAATAAAGGTGTTCCTCACACTCCAAGGTGCCTCATCTCTGTCAATGCAGGTCTCTTGCCACTGTGCATGCGGCATCTCTGGCATAGTTGTCAAAGATTGTGCATATGAGTCTATGTGTAGATTAGCAACATGCATGCTGTTCTTCATGGATTAGAATTTCTATTGTGCATGAAGTCCATGGTTGTGTATGTATTTGGGCATGTTGGTCCCCACAACGGGCCCTCAACACCTGCTGAGGGTGTGTTTCCTGTGCGCAGCTCGGCCTTCAGTTTCCTGATCCGGTGTCAGTCATCTTTGGTGATTGTGCATCCATTGTCTCTGGGTGTGCCATGGAAAACCAGACACTCCTTCCTTTACATACGCCTGTTGCAGTTGTCCTTTCTGACATCCTTGTCTTTGTGTGCAACTTGTGGCATATTTTCCAGGACATGCCGCCTGCTGCAGCAGCCCCTGCAGCAAGGGCACACAAAGTTTCCGGATTTGGCAACACACACGCCTCAAAGGTGCTCCTCCCTTCCTCCCTCCACCCATTCATTTGGCTGTCATCAGCTTGTCTGTGCCACTGTTGCGGCCACGCGGTGCCAAAGGCTGGACCGTCTGCACATGCAACGTGCACATTGCACGACCCTCATGTCCTTGCATGACCCACATCACACTACAGTCTGATGTTGCAGCCACCCTAGAAGCAATGTCCATCCGCAAATCTACCGCCTGCTCTCAGGCATACACTAAGCGTACACACAACACCTTTGCATGATGAGTGTGCAACTCCAACTGCCTACACAGCGCTGCCACGCCTTCCAGGCCCTGTCACACCAACCAGGTCATGTCCCTCCTACTCCCCACCGGCTCTGTACCCCAGCAAGGCTATGGGAGTGGGACTCAAGGCTTCTGCATGTAGTATGGTGTCGTCGTCTGGCACATGGCACAGGTATCATCTCTCAGCGTGTCAATCTACAATGTGTCCAGGACCCCCCTCCCCCCATCACATGCGCACAGCACCTCATCATCAGCTTGTATGCCATTGACAGCCAGGTGCTACTCACCCTCACCAAAGACACAGACATTGCCAGTTCCAATATTCAAGAATGCATGAGATCCATTGATGAATGGCTGAACATCAGCCACCTTAGGCTGGAATTGTACAGGACTGAGGTAATCATCTGAGGATTGTCCCCTTACAGCTGGGTCAACTGCTTGTGTCCCACCCGCAAGAGCGGTGCACAAGCACCCAGTGGCCACGCACACAAGATGGTGTGCATCATGTATTGCTCGCTCACATTTGCCATGCTAATCACCAGCATCTGTACCTCAGGCTGCAACACCCTCTGCATTATGCACATGATCCACAGATAGATCCAATACAAGGAAAGACAGACCATCCCCCAGGTCCACGACAACATCCGTGTCAAATGCTGCCCTGCCCTCTACGGAGCAAGTACATCCAAACTCCCGGGAAACTTGTCCACATCCAGGGTGCATCTGCACACCTCAGCTTCAACATCCGACGCCCCAGCCACATCACCGTCCACCAGAGATAGCTGCTATGGATCACTGTCTGCTGCAGGATGACCTTCACATTCCCCACCCACACTCAGGAGGCAGGCCACAACCCGACCCCAAACCAACCTTGTACGTCTGTCATCCGAGACCCCGTTGGGCCATCTCCGTGCATCCAACCTTGCCCTGGCCACCATTCTTCACATCCACCGTACTCCAGCATGCAGGACATAGTTCTCCCACCTGGCCAAGCATACCTGGGACTCCCTCCCCGGGAACCTCCACATGATCCATGACCTCTACGCCTTAATGATACTCTTCCAAATAGGTCTGTCCGCACAGTATTGCAAGCCCCCCCTCAGCAGCTTGAGCCCATCACAAGTGAGTATTGTGTTCCATGTCTGCATTGAATGATACATTGTGACCCATGTGTGACCTGTACCAGACTCAGATCCCAGGGTATGGAGGGTGGAGTTAGTTCAACACTCAGGCATAGTTTGACATTTATGCACACATATGTTGGGGACTAATGCAAAATGACAGCAACATCTCATTAAAAAAAAAATTATTTGCGGTGGGGTGCGTGTTTTGGTAGATAATATAAGGTGCTCTACCGGGTGCATAGAATCCAAAGTTCACAGGGGGAGATGGTATCCTTGGCATTTGAAGTCATCAGAGTCCAGACCACAGTGTTGGTCATCATTGGTCAGACTGTGACCAGCAAGTCCATGTGGCAGAGAATGTGATTGGATGAGGTGCTGCTGTTGCGCCAGAGGGCCAGGTGCCAGGCCAGGTGACCTGGGAGATGTGGATGGTCTGCTGACTCTCACGGTCTGTTCCGTGGACGACCCACCTTCCTCCGGGGACCCTCAGATGCAGGCCTTGACGATGTTTGGGACGCTCCGTTGGACGAATCCTCCTCCTCCCTCCCAGTGGCTGGTGCTGGTCTGCGCCTGGTGTCACAGGGAGGGTTGCCCATGTTGTCGGCGATCCAACGGAGTGAATGGCTTATGTCCCTTTGCACCGCCAGGAGCTCAGCCAGTCTTGCCTCCATCCGTCCCTGGTGTTGTTGTTGACTGGCATGTTGCTCGGCCTGCAGGTTCTTCATCTCGTCGATGGTCCCCTTCATCTCTGTGAGGCTCCCCACTATCTGGCTGATGCCCCTGGTGTCACGCCGGTATGTGTCCAGGATGTGGCGTATATGTGACATACCGGTTCCCTCAGCTGGCTGGTCAGGTTCGCGCCTCCGCCTGCCTCCACTCCCACCACCCCTGCCCACACGAGCCTGGCCTGCCGTTGTGGGCACATCGGGTCTACGGGACCCCTGAGGGATGGCATTTGCGGGGTTGTCTGCCTCCTCCTGGGTGCCCGGAGAACCTTGTCCCTCCTGGTCAGACTGGGTCTGTTGTTCAGTGCGAGCAGGGCTCCTGGGTATCTCCTGGGATGTGGCAGGAATGGGGGTGGTGGTTGGCACAGATGTACCTGAAGCAGGTGCTGCAGGGGCTTGGGCACCAGAGGGTCCAGGTTGGTCGGGGTCATTCACGGAGTGGCGAGAGTCGTCACTGCCGGTGGGATCATCTTCACGCCGAGCCTGGGACTGTAATTGTTCACCCCCATTGTTGGGGGGAGATCCATGATGTTGCCCTGGAGAGAGAGACAATAATAATGCTGTTTCATGCAACATCCATGTTTCATACATATTCAAGTTGGCACAGTTCCTCCAGGTAGTTGGATGTGCCTAGCATTCCTCTCAATGTCCACTTTTGGATGGGTATGTTGCAGGGGACAGATTGATATGTTCTCCTGAGTGTTTGACCTGTAGAATTTAGGCTTGGATGCTTATTTGGCTATGGATTGATCTTGTTGTGTCACATGTCCATTGTGAGAGTGGGTAAATCCGTTGCCTGCCCCGGGGGTGTGTGCTTGTGTAAGGGGGGGGTGTGTGACCGGGCCTGCTGTTGGGTGTAGTGTGAGTTGGCATTGGGTCTCCCAGGTGATGTGTCTGTCCCCTCATGGTGCATGCTGGCATGACAGTAAGTTCCTGTGCTAGATATCTGAGCTTGTGGAGTTGGTGTTTGAGTGTACAGTGGTCGCAGGAGGGCCTTGTGCTACATACAGCAGGGCCAAGTGTCAGCTACCTTGTCAGTACTTTGCCAGTCCCTGTGCATTGTGCATGGTGCATGGGTATGCACCTAGGCCATATGGGCTGAGGGCATTGGTGTCTGCTTCTGAGTTGCACAATGTGTTTTGTGAGCCCCACCCTCCCAGCATCCCGGACATCCAGTCTTGGGTTTGTGGTTCGTGTAGCCTGGGACATCGCATGGCCTTTCTTTGTGAATGGGGCATGGACACGTTAGTGGCATGAGTGTGGTTTTTGAGTGTGGTTGTGTCCGGTGAGGACTTGGGGGTAGTTGTGTGCATTTGGTGTAGTTGTGGTGTGGATGCCATTACCCCCATGTTACTTAAGTAGTTTGTGTACTCACCAGGCACTGCGACACCTTCGACTCCGTGTACTCCCACCGGCAGAAGCAGGGCCATCACCTTCTCCTCCCAGGGATGGTAATGTATCGGTCTGCGGGGCAGCCCACCTCCAGTGATGTTACTCTGGGCGTATTCCTCGTTCATTTTCCGCTTGACTGCCCTCCGTAGATCGTACCACCTGGCTTGGCATTCATGCCTGGTCCTTCTGATGGGCGCAACAGCATTCACCTTATCGACGATTCTCTGCCACATGCGTGATTTTTCAGCTATGCTGGTCTATCTGACCAATGTTCCAAACAGCTGTGGCTCGACTCTGATGACTTCGTTGACAAGGAGGTCCAGCTCCTCCCTTGTGAACTTTGGATTCTTGTCTGTGGGCATGGTGTGGGTGTGTATGTGTGTGGGTGTGAATGTGACGTTGTGGGTGTGAATGTGAAGAGGGTGTCTTTGTGAAGGAGGTTGTGTGAAGGCGTGTAAGTTAAGGTGTAGTTAAGGTGTAAGTAAGGTGCAGTTGTTTGTCTGTGGGGTCTGGCAGCAGTGGGTCTGTTGCAAAGGCTCATGGTTTGTGTGTGTGGGCACTTTTTATTGGTCCATTTTTGGGTGTGGCTGGGTTTGAAATTTTGGTGGGTGTGTTATAAGAGGTGGTAGTGATTTTGGGCCTCTGTTTGCCTGTTTGGATGTGCCAGGTCAGTCATTGAGATGTATTTTGTCATGTAGACGTGTTTTGTGGTGTTGTGCGAGTCGAATTGACCCTCCTTGTGCTGTTTTACAGTGTCCTGGTTCTGTACGAGTCTTTTTCGTGTAGGTAAGGTCCTTACATATGCGATGCTGGGTGAGGGTGCTGGGGTACGGTGTTGGGGTACGGTGCGTACATGCACGGGGCTGGGGTACGGGCCTGGGGTACGGTGCGGACATGCACGGGGCTGGGGTACGGGCCTGGGGTGCGGCACGTACAGGCACGGGGCTGGGGTACGGGCCTTGGGTGCGGCGCGTACAGGTGCGGGGCTGGTGTCGTACTTTAGAATTTGGGACCGCGTAGGAGGCAAGGCCCTACCCCTGTCTATCCCGGTAATAGTGTACCGTGAATGGTTAATGCGGTATGTACAAGTGCTTTTTGTAACGTTTTAGCTATGAATGCACTGTGTATTCGCTATTTCACATCACTACGTGGGTTCCATTTTGTATCGATGGCCATCTTGTGGTTGCCCTCACATAGGCTATATAGCATGAAGCGAATACGGGCCTTTTAGAGCACATGTGCTTTTCCTTGACTTTTCTGTGACCTGGGCAGCTTGGCTCCGCTGCCCCGGGTCAAACTGGTCTCACGAGTTCCCCGTCCTCTGGCCACTTGTGATTAGCATCAGGGCTTGACACACCATAAAGTCCTTTCATCCTACACGAGCCTCCAGCTAATCTCTTTCACATCTGACTGTTCCTGCTTTATGGCTTGTTTCCCAAAACAGGAGATGCTCATGTTTATTGGGGCCTATCAATATCTGATGTGGGATCTGAACCTTGCTGTGTAAATAATTGCGGGCTGGCTTAACTGGAATGTGGGATGGTCATCATGATTCTGCTTTTTCGTTTGTAATGTATACTTTATATGACCAGCCATAAAACTAAGGCATGTATGCCTGAGGCAGGATATTTTGTATTTAAGAAGAAGCCCGTTTCTGTGATTTTCAGCATTCTCCTGAGAACATACACGCTGTTGTACTTCTAGGACGCCTGTAATTGGTCTGCAGCCAATAAACTGATCTTTGACTTCACCCAGAAGACTCTGTGTTTCTGTAGGTCTGAAACAGGAAGAACCCCGAAGTCATAGGGTGTGTTCCCCTGCACCGCTGGGCTTAAAATACCCAGTACTTCAGTTGGCGCCCAACTCGGCGCGATTTCAGCGGTACCAGTCCAAGCCAGAGGTTCGTGAGGAGCTTCGTGTGGAAATTCTGGAGGAAGGCCGCCACTTCATCGACCCCTGCATGTCGACGTGGTCCGAAGATCTTTTCTGCGAGGTTCTCCGCATCCCGAAGGCTACGAAGGACTGCTGCCCTGATTAATCGCCCTGTTTTGGACCCTTGACGATTTTGGTAGAGCGAAACAATCGAGAGAGTCTTCTGGTGACGCCATCGATCATCAATATTCAGTTAAGTATAAGTGGAGCGTCTCCTAGTTTGAATTTGGTATCCTTCGGGATCATTTTGATTTGGTGCTTGCAAGTCCCAAAGCCAGAGGACTCGTGTATTCACGAGACTATCGTATTCGATAATCCTTTGACGTTTGAAACTAGACTAGTGAGCGAAGATGCCTGGTGCTAGTTTATTTGGTAATTGGTTTTGTTTGAGTTGTAGAAGGGATTTCCAGTTAGAGGATTCATGTCCGGTTCCTCCAATTGGAACTCCAACTTATGAGCTTTACGTAAAACATGGCGTGGGCCCCATTGCATATAATGAAATATGGATCCGATACACCAGAAAGGACGGTGTTTTAAAATGGCCCCAAAATGGAAGTTTCGATACAGATATCTTAGATAATTTGGAAGTAAAATTGTTTAAAAAGAAAGCCCGGCCGGCGATGTTTGATTCTTTCCGCCTATGGCGAAAGGAAGCCAAACAGAAGGAAATTAAGCTAGCGAAAAGAGATAAGAGAGAGAGAGGTATGTCAGTGATGCAGGCAGCTGTGCAATTTAAAGATAATGAAGAGGAACAAAGGAATGAGCAATTACATAGACAGCGCAAACTAGGGATTGATAAATGTTACCCTGTTTTGTCACCCCTTGTGCAAGATGAGACAAAAGAGAAAGAGAAAGATTCCCTAATGTCCCATTTGCTAAGTTCGCCACCCCCGTATGCGCAAAATGCCACCGCACCACCACAGCTTGTAAATGCGCAACCTCCAGTAAATATGCCGCAAGTCTTCCCGCAGCCGCCAGCTCCTCCTCAGCTGGCTCCTATCCCTGCAGTGCAGCTCTCTCAAGGGCCGCCGGTTTTGCTACCTGTTACCCCCGCGCTTCCTGCGACTTTGCCTAGCACGCCAGCGGTTTCCTCTGGCGCTCCTTCTTGCACTACCCCGGTACCTGTATCTGAATCCGTTTTTCTTCCCTCTGTCTATCCCCCTGTTTCCGCCTCAACTTCTCCTT
This sequence comes from Triturus cristatus, assembly GCF_964204655.1. Classification (NCBI taxonomy): domain Eukaryota; kingdom Metazoa; phylum Chordata; class Amphibia; order Caudata; family Salamandridae; genus Triturus; species Triturus cristatus. The sequence goes on from NC_140590.1 coordinate 1,180,419,584, forward strand.
CAGCACGACAACGACTAGCTAATGTAGTTACTAGTCTAATGTCGCCTTTCTTTGGGTCATCTAGTGCGACTCCTGGCTTACAGCGTAAGCAATTGCGCAGTCAGCTGCCTGGTACCGATGAGAAAGAGGTGTTAGATCATCTGGCGCGTAGGTGGATTGGTTTCCCTTCACTCTATGATGTGGAATCAGTTGTAAACGTTTTTCACCAATGGGATGCCCCAAAACAGAGGTATGTCTTTGATAAAATGTGTGAATTCCTCTGTGAGGAATTGGAGGATAATGGTGCAAACCCAAACCCGCAGGAGTTATGCCGAGTGAGATTCGATTTTGGAAAAGGTATGATTGTGGGCCCCGATGTCAATAGAGCAGTTGCGATCTTATTAGCCTTGAGGAATGATGATTGTCAACAATCGTTGTTTGAACCAGATTTCCCTGTGGGGAGAAAGGGAAAAGCGCGACAATACCCTATGAGAGAAGTCCCTCCGGTATGGAAGGAAGCCGTTGCGGCTGATGCCGCTCATGGTATTGCTGCTGCTCCAGCACATTTTCAACGTGTTTGGGTACATGTCCCATGGAAGCGATCTGAGGTGTTGGCACTTAAACAGACATTACCTGATCCCCGTAAAAACCCTGCAGGATATTATAAGGAGTTATCACAAACTGCAGAATCATGTGTAATGAATTTGGCTGACATAGATATGTTGTTTGGGAATGTTGTTCCACAGCCTTTATGGGGATCCATTCGTAATGTAGATCACGCTGCAGAATTGGGTGATACATGGGCTAATATCGTTGCTGCAGACGCTAGACAAGTTGGTGGTGCAAAACCTGAGCCCCTCATAGCAGCGCTCCCTGGTAGAATTATTACCCACATGAAAACTATAATGCCTGCGATGCGCGTAAATTGGGATAAACTATCCGCATGTAAGCAGAAGAAAGATGAGACAGTGTCTGATTTTTTCACCAGGTTTGAAGAAACGTTTATCGACCACAGTGGTCAAGACATGAGCACTGAAGGTGGCCAACGGTTATTTGTTGATAAATTTGTGCAGAATCTACTTCCCGAGTTGTGTAAGAAATTAAAAGACTCAGAAAGTTCTTGGGCTGTTTCCTCTTCAGCGCAAATACTGGCTACTGCACAGTATTATGAGAATAGAGACAAAGATGAGAAGGATAGAACAGATAAGAAAATGAAAGAACTAAAGACAAAGGTCCTCTTGCAGCAGGCTTATCCACCACGTGGAGGACAGAGTAACTATAGGCAAACACAAGGTACCTATCAGCAGCCCCAACAGTTTCAGAATAGTCAGCAAATGAATGGGTATTATCAACCACGAATCCCTGTAGGTCCCAACCAATGTTCATATTGCAAAGAGGAAGGTCATTTTAAATATAGTTGCCCTAAATTGATGCAGCGTAACAGTAATGCGTATGGCGCAAGAGGTAGAGGTGGTCAGCAAGCTCCTAGAGGCAGAGGGCGTGGAAATGTTCTCCAGAACGCGCGTCCTCTTCCGCCTCAAAATACCATAAATAGCTTCGATCAGCAAGCCAATGCGACTGGCAATACAGCTCAGTACTACAATAATGATTATTATGCGGAAGACGACAATGTAGAAGATAATGATTACTAGGACCGCCGTAGACAGAGAGAGGGAGTTGTTTCAGTGCCAGTGGATCAGAGCGGACCTTATGTTAAAGTAACTACAGCAAATGTAACGGAGCCCTTTCTGCTGGATACTGGTGCTGCAAAGAGTTCAATTATGCATTCAAAACTCCCTGGCGCGCCTTTGTCTGGCGAAATGAATGTTTCAGTAGGTTTTTCTGGCGCCCCAGTTAGGAACCCGATTTCTAGTCCTATGTCACTTTCTGTTGGCCCTTGTGAGCTAAAAGCACCCCTCATTTTAACAACAGGTTGTGGTGAAAATTTGCTAGGATTAGATTTGCTAAAAAGATTACATGCGACGCTATATTGTTCTCCCTCAGGAGTACAACTTACATTAGGTAAGAAAGTGATTTCCCCAATGTATTGGTCTAAAAATGCAATGCCACCTGAATTGTCCTCCCTTCCGGATGCCCTCTGGGCCACTGATCCCAATGATGTGGGTCTCCTGGAAATATGGACCATATGTGGTCACTTTAAAAGCCAATGTTAGATTGCCACGTATTCCCCAGTACAAGATCTCCAATGAAGGTCAGAAAGCATTGTTAGCGATTGTCAGTGATTTGATTAAAAAGGGTGTAATTGAAGAGACAAGAGGCAACGTTTGCAATAGTCCTGTTTTACCTGTCTTAAAACGAACGGACCCTTCACAGCCACCTGTTTACAGATTTGTGATTGATCTTAGAGAGGTTAATAAGATTGTTGTGCCACAGTTTCCAGTTGTCCCTGATATAACTGCCTTGCTAACCATGATTCCAGCCTCGGCTGCATGGTTCTCAGTGATCGATCTGAAGAATGCTTTCTTTAGCATCCCAATTGCAGAGGAGAGCAGAGACATTTTTGGCTTTAGTTTAGGAGGTCGCAGTTTCCGCTTTAAACGCGCTCCCCAGGGCTACTGTGAAAGTCCATCAATATACAGTCAGGCTTTAAAAGCGCAGTTTGATGCACTGGTTTTACCTAGTGGCGCTATCCTCATTCAGTATGTTGACGATTTACTAATCGCCGCGGATACTGAAAAGATTTGCAAAAACGCTACCTTGTCATTGTTGCGTCATTTGTCTGCCTTTCATCACAAAGTGTCTCTCTCAAAGCTGCAATATTGTCGACAAGAAGTGACCTACTTAGGTCATCTCTTATCGAAGGAGGGAAGGAAACTGACCCCAGAAAGAATTTAAGCCGTTGCACAGTTGAGTGTGCCAAGAACACAGAGAGAAGTGCGTGCTTTCTTGGGCATTACTTCATACTGTAGGCATTGGATTCCTAATTTTTCCTTGTTGGCAAAACCTTTGTTAGCATTAACATGCAAAGACACACCGAATCCTATTCCATGGTCTGAAGAGTGTCAGAAAAGTTTTTTGGAATTGCGTAATGCATTGTGTTCAGCTCCTGTGTTAGGTACCCCTGACTACAGCAAGCCTTTTACATTGTATGTTCACGAGAAAGATGGTTGTGCATTATCAGTGTTAACACAGCCTTTTGGCGACAGACCGCGTCCATGCGCGTATTTTTCGTCAACCTTGGACCCGGTAGCGAGGGCATTGCCAAGTTGTCTAAGAGCCACTGCCGCCGCAGCTATGTCTATTCGACAGTCTGCTGGCCTAGTGATGGATAACACATTGATTGTTATGGTTCCACATGCTGTGGACACATTGTTAAACAGGACTAAGACACAACACTTAACTAGTGCGCGATTCTCTGGTTATGAGCTGACACTGTTAGCAAATCACATACACATAAAGAGATGCAACACGTTGAATCCAGCTACATTATTACCAATCCCAGCAGACCTAGATGAGATTGAGCAACATGATTGTCTGTTCAGAACAGAAGAAGAGACGAAAGGGAGAGTAGATCTTAAAGATACTCCCCTGACTGAGTGTGATGGTACTTTATGGGTGGATGGTTCGTGCTTCAAGCTTCCGAATGGTGATACGACTGCTGCATATGCGATCACGACTTTGCACACGATTGTGGAAACTGCACGTGTGCCACAAAATTCGGCTCAAGCAGCAGAATTGATTGCCCTTACGAGAGCATGCGTGTTGTCTGAAGGAATGAAAGTGAATATATATACAGATAGCCAGTACGCCTTTGGCGTGGCTCATAGTTTTGGGCGATTGTGGAAGGAACGTGGGTTCCTGACTTCGCATGGAGCTAAGATTCAGAATGGCAAGTTGGTGAATGATCTCCTTGAGTCGCTGACCCTACCGTTGCAAGTTGCGATTATGAAATGCAGTGCGCACAGGAAAATCACTGATGATGTTGGTCGTGGTAATGCGTTTGCTGATGAAGTCGCGAAAGAAACAGCAAAAGATGTGAAGACTCGAATGTATGTTGCAGGCCCTGCCAGATGGGTTGGTGATGTTGGAATGTGTGAAAACACAATAGAGAGTGTAAAGTCCCTTCAAGCTGAAGCCACAGAGAAAGAGTTAAGCAAGTGGAGAGAAAGTATGGGTAAGTTGGATGAGAATGGTTGTTGGATTGATTTGTCAGAACATAGGCGATGGTTGTTACCTGATGCATATGTGCTCCCAGTGGTCACTATGGCACATGGAATGGCACACATCAGTACGAAAGGAATCTGTAAGTTGTTGGCTCCAGTATGGCAGAATGCTGGAATTCCTAAGTGTGCAGAGAATGTGGTCAAGAATTGTATGGTATGCTTGAAGTACAACCCTGGTAGGGGAACCCCAACTCCAGCTGGTCATTTTGCGCCTCCATCATATCCATTTGAAGTTTTACAGTTGGATTTTATCCACATGGAAAGGTGCAACAACCTGAAATATGTATTAGTGGTTGTTTGCGCTTTCTCAAAATGGATAGAGGCCTATCCTCTAAAGGATAACACTGCCCTGTCCACAGCCAAAGCCCTTGTGAAGGAATTTTTCCCTAGGTTTGGAATGCCAAGAATGGTGTGGAGTGATAACGGGAGTGAGTTTGTGGGTCAAGTGATGAAGAATGTGTGTGAGGGACTAGGTATAAGGCAGAAGTTTCATGCTGCAAATCACCCCCAATCAGCTGGATTAGTAGAGCGCTACAATGGCGCTCTAAAACTCAAACTGGCCAAAATCCAAGCGAGCTCAGGTCTTAAATGGCCTGACGCTCTGCCTCTAGCACTCCTGTCCACCAGAATGACCGTACACTCACGAGTGGGACTTAGTCCCTACGAGGTCGTTTTTGGTGCCCGGCCAATGTATGGGGTGTGCCAAGACCGACGAAATTCAGTGAAATCGAGCATCCAGTACTGTTTGATTACTTGCACGAATTGACAGCTAAACTGCGTGTTTTACACCAACAGGTGCATGATACTCTTCCCCCCGGCTTCTGAAGCTCCTGGACACCCTATTGAACCAGGCACGTGGGTCCTTGTGAAGAACTTTCAGCGGAAAACCAACGATGAGCCCCGCTGGATTGGTCCTCATCTCGTGCTACTGTCTACAAGATCAGCTGTTCGCGTAAAGGGGAAAAGGAATTGGATCCACGGCGCCCACGTAAAGAGGATCCCTTTGCCTCTGCCGTATGACCAGTGGGTCCAGGAGGGTATCGCAGACTCTGAAACAGACACTACCTCGTTTTGTGCCGTTCAGTGATGCACGCATAAAAGGCACAACTTCAGCGCAGGAAAGTGACGATATTTTGCAAGAAGCTGTGCCACCGTCAATTCGATTGGACACTACAGAGCCTGAACTTTTGTTCCAAGATCAAACAGTACCTGGCCGTTCTCGTTACAATCTGAGACCAAGGCCTATGGACAAATAAATATTCTTTTCCTTTTACCTTTCTATTTTTTGATAACCAGAGCTCTCCCATCTGAAGGACTTTCTTGATTTTTGTTTTTCGAACCACCATCCGGGTTCAGCCGCAGGGTCGCGGTGCCAAGATTTTGGGGTACAGGCCGAAGACGTTAGGTCGACGGTTCTGGTTGGTCTAGGGCGTTCCCTGGACTGACAGGCGTACTCCTTAGCAGAAGAAACTCACCCGCCGCGAGCGGCACGATTAGAGGATGGAGTTTTTTAAGATGGAGAGACCCGCTGAGGAAATGAACTTTAAAGCAAGAATATGTAAAATAATGAAAAGCAAACGTTTTGTGTTTTTATGCCTGTTTGTATTATGTAGTATGGTAGTGTTTACTGTAGGATTTGTGTTCTTCTCCTCTCAAGAGCCCTTTGCACCCACTGTACAGCCTATACCTTCTCCTACTATCTCCTCACACTCTTTTCACCCTCTACCTGAACATGAACAAGTTAGACGGTCCAAATTTGTGAATAACTCGTTTATTCAGCTCCTGCACCAGCACCAGCACCAACTAGTCATGAATACAACAAATTGTTGGGTGTGTGGTTTAATGCCACATACCATTAATAAGGGTATTCCCTATCTAGTGCTGCCGTATAGTTACAATGGATCGTCATGGGCATTCCAGACCATGTTTCTCTATGCACTAGATGCCTACTCCCCGCGACAACCGCGTTCCATCAGACCTAGCACCAATAATAAAGCTTTAATGAAAGGAGTTGCCGATATGAGTAGAGATATCGACGCATACTCATCCATTCCCAAAGAAGAGTTGAGAGCTTATGTAGGGTGGAACGCGACGGGGTATAGTATTAGTCTAGGTGAAAGACAGCGGAAAATCTCATCCCCAATCTGGGTCGTACCCCACATAGGTCGGTTCTGTTTGCAAGGTAATGGTCAGAATCCTAGGGCTCAACTGGGAAGAAGTGACTGTACTGAAACGTACACTTTTCCGTCACAGTTTTCCCCTGCGTTTTTGGCTGCCAAGGGTACATATTTTATCTGCAATGACCGAGCATATACATGGTTGCCCCCTGACTTCTCGGGCACATGTTATATTGCAAATCTGCTACCGCCAACATTTACTGCCGCCTCCGACTATCACAAGACCAGAGTTGTGAGAGGCGTGATTAGTAAGGAGGATACTGCCGGTCAGGAAGCGGGAGATTTCTTTTTGGGTTTCCTGCCGTTTTGGGGACCTATGGTTAATAGTAGGAACCTGAGACAGCTGACTCGTGTGGTTGAATCCACTGTTAATGTTACGGCTGGTGCCATTGGTAATTTGACAGCTGAGCTCCAAGCGGATCGCCTCATGACTTTGCAGAACCGCATGGTTCTAGACGTCATACTTGCAGACCGTGGTGGGGTATGTAAGGTTATCCAATCCAGTTGTTGCATTTTCATACCAGACAACGCTCCAACAGTTTATCAAGCCATCTCCAAACTGCATAAAATATCGGAGTCCATACACGTGGATAAAGGAGATTGGTCACTGGTGGGGTGGTTCTGGGAACTGATATCTGCCTGGGGTTGGAAAGTTCTGATGGTCATTGGAATGATCTTAGCCATCCTTTTCCTGTTCTGTCTGTGCATACAGTATGCTCCTGCTATATGTGGCCTCTGTGCTACATTATGTGTAAGGAAACCTGTATCGAGGGACGAGCTAAGTAATAGGATGATGCTACAGCAACATCTCCATGACTTCGTGAATATTGACCTAGACTCGGATTGAAATGAGTATAGTTATTGCCTATGTAAGGGCAAAAGGAGGGTCTGTCGTACTTTAGAATTTGGGACCGCGTAGGAGGCAAGGGCCTACCCCAGTCTATCCCGGTAATAGTGTACCGCGAATGGTTAATGCGGTATGTACAAGTGCTTTTTGTAACGTTTTAGCTATGAATGCACTGTGTATTCGCTATTTCACATCACTACGTGGGTTCCATTTTGTATCGATGGCCATCTTGTGGTTGCCCTCACATAGGCTATATAGCATGAAGCGAATACGGGCCTTTTAGAGCACATGTGCTTTTCCTTGACTTTTCTGTGACCTGGGCAGCTTGGCTCCGCTGCCCCGGGTCAAACTGGTCTCACGAGTTCCCCGTCCTCTGGCCACTTGTGATTAGCATCAGGGCTTGACACACCATAAAGTCCTTTCATCCTACACGAGCCTCCAGCTAATCTCTTTCACATCTGACTGTTCCTGCTTTATGGCTTGTTTCCCAAAACAGGAGATGCTCATGTTTATTGGGGCCTATCGATATCTGATGTGGGATCTGAACCTTGCTGTGTAAATAATTGCGGGCTGGCTTAACTGGAATGTGGGATGGTCATCATGATTCTGCTTTTTCGTTTGTAATGTATACTTTATATGACCATGCCATAAAACTAAGGAATGTATGCCTGAGGCAGGATATTTTGTATTTAAGAAGAAGCCCGTTTCTGTGATTTTCAGCAGTCTCCTGAGAACATACACGCTGTTGTACTTCTAGGACGCCTGTAATTGGTCTGCAGCCAATAAACTGATCTTTGACTTCACCCAGAAGACTCTGTGTTTCTGTAGGTCTGAAACAGGAAGAACCCCGAAGTCATAGGGTGTGTTCCCCTGCACCGCTGGGCTTAAAATACCCAGTACTTCACTGGGGTACGGGCATGGGGTGAGGCACGTACAGGCACGGGACTGGGGTACGGGCCTGGGGTGCGGCGCGTACAGGCGCGGGGCTGGGGTACGGGCATGGGGTGCGGCGCGTACAGGCACGGGGCTGGGGTACAGGCCTGGGGTGCGGCGCATACAGGTGCGGGGCTGGGGTACGGGCCTGGGGTGCGTCGCATACAGGTGCGGGGCTGGGGTACGGGCCTGGGGTGTGGCGCTTACAGGCACGGGCTGGGGTACGGGCCTGGGGAGCGGCGCGTACAGGTGCGGGGCTGGGGTACGGGCCTGGGGTGCGGCGCATACAGGTGCGGGGCTGGGGTACGGGCCTTCTGATGGGTGCAACAGCATTCACCTTATCGACGATTCTCTGCCAAATGCGTGATTTTTCAGCTATGCTGGTCTGTCTGACCAATGTTCCAAACAGCTGTGGCTCGACTCGGATGACTTTGTTGACAAGGAGGTCCAGCTCCTCCCTTGTGAACTTTGGATTCTTGTCTGTGGGCATGGTGTGGAGTGTGAGTGTGTATGGTTGTGGGTGTGTGGGTGTGAATGTGACAGTGTGGGTGTGAATGTGAAGAGGGTGTCTTTGTGAAGGAGGTTGTGTGAAGGTGTGTAAGTTAAGGTGTAAGTAAGGTGCAGTTGTTTGTCTGTGGGGTCTGGCAGCAGTGGGTCTGTTGCAAAGGCTCATGGTTTGTGTGTGTGGGCACTTTTTATTGGTCCATTTTTGGGTGTGGCTGGGTTTGAAATTTTGGTGGGTGTGTTATAAGAGGTGGTTGTGATTTTGGGCCTCTGTTTGCCTGTTTGGATGTGCCAGGTCAGTCACTGAGATGTATTTTGTCATGTAGACGTGTTTTGTGGTGTTGTGTGAGTCGAATTGACCCTCCTCGTGCTGTTTTACAGTGTCCTGGTTCTGTACGAGTCTTTTACGCATAGGTAAGGTCCGTACATACGCGATGCTGGGTGAGGGTGCTGGGGTACGGTGTTGGGGTACGGTGCGTACAGGCACGGGGCTGGGGTACGGGCCTGGGGTACGGTGCAGACATGCACGGGGCTGGGGTACGGGCCTGGGGTGCGGCGCGTACAGGCACGGGACTGGGGTACGGGCCTGGGGTGCGGCACGTACAGGTGCGGGGCTGGGGTACGGGCATGGGGTGTGGCGGGTACAGGTGCGGGGCTGGGGTACGGGCCTGGGGTGCGGCGCGTACAGGCACGGGGCTGGGGTACGGGCCTGGGGTGCGGCGCGTGCAGGTGCGGGGCTGGGGTACGGCACGTACAGGCACGGGGCTGGGGTACGGGCCTGGGGTGTGGCGCGTGCAGGTGCGGGGTTGGGGTACGGGCATGGGGTGCGGTGCGTACAGGCACTACGGGCCTGGGGTACGGCGCGTACAGGTACGGGTCTGGGGTACGGTGCAGACATGCACAGGATGGGGTACGGGCCTGGGGTACGGCGTGTACAGGTACGGGGCTGGGGTACGAGCCTGGGGTACGGTGCGGACATGCACGATGCTGGGGTACGGGCCTGGGGTACGGTGCGGACATGCACGATGCTGGGGTACGGGCCTGGGGTACAGCACGTACAGGTACGGGGCTGGGGTACGGGCATGGGGTGCGGCGCGTACAGGCACTACGGGCCTGGGGTATGGCACGTACAGGTACGGGGCTTGTGTACGGGGCTGGGGTATGGCACGTACACGTACGGGGCTGGGGTACAGTGCGGACAGGGGGCGTTACGGTGCTGACATACGGGGGTACGGTGCTGACATATGCGGGGGGAGGGGGGCTGTACGACTCGTATCCGGGCACAAGTTTACCCGTGTACATGTGTGCTACTGCGTTCGCTCCGTACGAGGCCTTTTACATGCGGTTGTGTATTCGGACGGGCGGTACGGATCGTACTTGCGCGCTCACACTTCTGTTTTACGATTTGCACATAAAAATGTCCGGCTCCCTCTCGTACCCTTTTCCCGACGTTATTCGTATGTATTTTTCACGTACGAATCGTACTTCGCCAGTTGTAGGGCACTTGTACGATTCGTACGTAAAAATATACGGATACGAGTCGTACGCAAAAAATTTTTTAACGGATCGGAATTGGCACCATAATGTTAAAATAAATTAAACATACATATCAAATATAATATATACTTAATAATATTCATAAATAATTAATTTAATAACTTGTAAATCATTAAAAACATTTTAAAAAATATACATACATATATACACATACAGAAATAATATAAATAAAATAATAAAAACATAGATAAATTAAAAAACTACAATATTTTTTAGATTTTTAAAATAAATTATACACAACATTAACTAAAACAATACACAAAAATATTGGATAGCGGAGGGAAAATAATTACTATTCCCACTCCGAAGACTGCAACAGTAGGGAAAGTGTTGGATAGCGTAGGTGTAAAAATTACTATTCCAACTCCAGAGAGTGCAACAGTAGGGAAAGTGTGGGATAGAGTAGGGGTCAAAATTACTATTCCAACTCCAGAGAGTGCAACAGTAGGGAAAGAGTTGGATAGCGTAGAGGTAAAAATTACTATTCCCACTCCAGAGAGTGCAACAGTATGGTAAGTGACAAGGAGTTGCCTTTGTTAACAAGCAGCTCCACGGTCAGCACATATAGACTCTTTTCTGATATTTCTGCGGCTACCCGTAGGGACTAAGCCCTCATGTTTTGCCTCATAACTCAGTGGTGGGCAGGGTGCATGCACTTTGATTGATCACTACAAGTCTTACCATTTTATGCCTGAACAGACTAAATTCAAAATGGCAATCTTTATGAGCTAAATAAATAAATGAAGGTCTACCCACCTCACCCCTCCACATGGACAAAGACAGAGGACTAACAGACACAGCACAACCAGACTCAAAGGACCGAGCTCGATCATGGACAGAGGAATTTGCCTTGTTAGTTTGGATGCATGGAAAGAGTGATAGGACTAGTTCATTCCCTCACTAGACAAGCAAGCGGCCATCTTGGAATGACACTCCAGAGCATAATCACTGTTCAGTCAGTCCCCAGAACCACTATTCCCTCAATGCGGTGATGTAATAAATACTGAGGCCTATTATTTCTTATACTCACCGAACAGATCCCCTCCCACTTTAACTCGCTAACTATCTGACCCTCTCACCCCCCCCCTTGCAATCCAAAAACACACACTATGGAACCCAAGGGCCAACACACCTACTCCATCAAATACCCTCCTACCTTCTCAAAAAAGGCGGCCAAAGGCTTCAGACATAACCTCCTAAAAGCACACCCAGAAACTCCAATCTCTGACCCCTTCTTCTCAAATAGCACAGGACACATAACGAATTACATTATATTCTACACCAAAAGGAGAGCACAATGGCGGAAAGCCTTTCTTACCCTATTCTCAACTGCATCCACTAAGAAAACTGCACACGGCATTACACTATCTATCATTCCCTCTCCGTTCTACAACGCAACTGCCACAATTACCATTTACCATAATGGGATCAGCCTCATGCAGGCATCAGACCATAACCTTAATATATTGGACAATATCTTCCCAATCATCAAAGCGAAGGTTACAAGACCCTATCCCACCTCTCCCAACCCTCTGAGTGTCTTCCTACCCAATCCCCCTCTAGACATTCTCCCTCGGTATCCCATGGCACAAATACACCCACCACAGGTCCAACTATCACCCCTCTGAATAGCAGACATCTGCATTATACCGACTCCCCCCCTAGCTCCACCACTATTTCTACTACACCCACCTCGCCTCACACCCGTTTCACCTCATCCATAGCCCTCCCACACACAGCCGCCCTTCCTCATACAGCCCACACCAATAAACCCTCACACCCCCGCTCCACTATCCCCCTTCCCAGTGACTTCCACTCCACAACAATGCCACACAAAGAATTGGACATCCGACTCTCCACCCCTCCCTTCCCCATGGGACCACCACCCTTCGAACCAACACACGTCATACCCCGGGACTCCACACAAGCTACTACACCTCCTCACTTAACCACAGTCCAATCCATCAACATGACAAGCCCTACACCTGACCCCAGACTAGACGACATACTATTTTCCCTACAAAAAATAAAAGATGACATACAAACTCTTCATGACCTGATCCGGCAACCACCCAAGCCCCAAGCGAAACCCATTCAGCAGGCTTGCGCTAGCCCCTGGCCTCAGGTACCCCCCAAATGGAAAACAGTACCTTACCCCAATGCATCATCCCGGCCGACCAGGGAAAAGAAAACCTTATCACCAAGTGATCTTACTTCCCTACTTCACTCCTATCAACCTCCATCCCTACCATGTGTGTCGGGCATTGACGAGCCGCGCCTACCCGAACAAGCAAAAGACTACATTTCCCAGCGACCCCCTCCGGAAGGGAGGAGTCACGGACATATACTCGCGTACGGCGCTAGGAGCATCGTACGTGATACTGACCAGTTCTTCGCCAGGGCGCGTCTGTTTGGATTTTTGGCGTTCTCGGTGAGAACGCGAAGAGCGACGAAGCCTCGCTACCTCGGGCTCACTACAGAGCCATGTTTGCTGGCCCCACGCTCGGCTGAGCGTCGCGTGACACCCGAGACCGCGGTGTCCCTTTGGCGGCTGCAGCGGACCATCTGCTTCCCCCCACCCGACACGGAGGAACCCGCCCAAGTCCAAAGCAGTTTCCCGCCGGACTGAGGCGAAGTACCAAGGGGGGCCTTGTTCCTAGTAAGGAGTGATTACCGGGGGGGTCCCTGGACCATTTGGAAGGCCCGAGAAGAGATCGGTAAGCCTCTTGACGTCCGTCAAGGAGGTTAAGAGAAACATTAACGTTTTTCATTTGCTTGTGGTTAAAGCCTCTAGACTTCCGGTGAGGAGGTTCAAAGACAGGCTCTTTTTCTTTGCTGATTTACGGGCGAACTATGAGGGTGCCCGCCTACTGACTTAAGAGGCCATTCTTGTTGTGACCTTTATAGGGCCTGTGTCGTTGGGACATTGGGACGTTGGAAGGAGGAATTGGTTTTTGGAACTACAGTACCCGTTTTCGCAATACAGCCGCCAACTCAAAAACTTTGCCTTTACACTTCCCACCGTAGTGGGGGCCTCGCTTTCCTTTCTTTGGTTCCTGGAGTTGGCCGAGTTCTTATATGATTTAGAGGGATAGGAACGTGGTACGTGTGTGGAGGGATAAGGGGGCATTTGTTATCAGGAACATTGAAAGAACCAGTCGCTAATATCAGTCTTGTCTTTTGTGTGTCACAGCTTCCCATTGGTGAGAGACGCATCTTACTAGCAGCACGACTGAGGGGAGGTTTTCACACCCAGAGAAGTAAAACTGCATTTGGTATGAAAGTGACTTAGCGAGAATGAAATGAGAGTAGACAGGGAACACTATATTGTTAACCATTTGTATTTCTCGTTTCAGGTACCCCTTCCCTTGCTGTTCCTACCCTACCCTATCCCTCGCTTGATTACCTCTATGCTCTGTAATTGTTTGTCTAGTCAGAGTGTGGGGAAATCAGGAGGTGGACCCCTCTGAGCATCACCCTGATCCTGAGGAGCTTGGACCGTCGTGACAATGTGGACCTGTGCACTTAGAGAATACACAGACACGGTCCTTAATCCAACCCATCCATCCCAATGCCTCAAGACTGACTAGTCACACTCCCAGATGTACTGTTGAAAACAACCTCACAAGAGTACCCATCTCCCACGACCAGAACACCACCCCGACCAAGGCCCAGATAAAATGTATCCTACTAAACTGTAGATCCACAGCACGTCATGCCACTGATATAGCTGACCTCATTATAACCAATGAACCCGACCTTAAATTTTAACGGAAACGTGGCTAACTGAATCATCCACGCAGCGTGACTAGACAGATCAGATCTAATTTCAAACCTAGCCCCGTCCACCTCCATCATTTTTTTTCTCAATGCCTTGGCCAGTGTTAGAAATGGGGGTCTCTGGTTGGCAGTGGATGGCCACTGTCCAAGCAGGAACCCTTCTTTCTAAGTCAGAGTGAAGGGCTGCACCCCTTTGACAACCCCTGCTCCACCCTGTGGTAACGTAGCACGAGCAGTTAGGCTAATCTCAGAGGCAGTGTGTTAAGCATCTATGACCATACACAGTAATACAGTGAGGAACACTACAAAGGGACAACACAGGTAGTTATCAAAAATAGTTACCCTTTTACTCACAGTTCCTGAATGTTGGTGTCAATAATCCACAAAACGGAGTGATAGCGATGTTTTTCCTCACGCCCTTGGTCGCTGTGGCTCGCAAACGGACCTTAGCGATTGTTTCGAGGTCCGCAAACGTGCGGGGCGATGATTTGGTCAGCGAGCGCTCAGCGGCAGCAGCGCAATGTTTTTCCTTGTGCTCTTGGTCGCGGCGGCTCGCAAACAGACCTTAGCGATGGTTTCGAGGCCCGCAAACGTGCGGTGCGATGATTTGGTCAGCGAGCACTCAGCGGCAGCAGTGCGACGGGTTTCTTGACGCTCCTCGGCTGCGGCATCTCGCTAACAGGCTTTAGCGACAAAATGAAGTCTACTTGGCGTGAGACTTCAGTCAGGAGGCTAGTTCTCTCTCAAGCCCTTGGGTGATTGCAGGTTCAAGATTAAAAAGTTCTCTTACAGCTCCTTTTCCCTCTTCTTTCCAGTCCAATGACAACTACTGCAGGCCAATCCAGGGAACAGCACACAACACCAGGACAGTCCTCTCCTGCAGTTTCCTTCAGTTCCACGGACAGAGGTTGGTCTTGAGATCCAGGGGCAATACAAATTGCAGGGGTTTGGGCGCAAATATTAATACCCCAACAAGTTTTTGTTCTTCCAAGCTACCAGGCACTGAACCCAGCCAGAACCAGTTCTGCATCTTCTCTTTCAGAAAAGGGGGCCTGCTGTCAGACACAAAGAAGGAGATGGAGCCAGCATTCATCTTGCCAGGCACAGCCCTATTCAGGTCAAGCAGCTGCCCCTCCCCTCACTCAGGAAGGTGACCTCTCTATTCAACCCAGGTCTGACTTAGCCCGCCCTGCCCCTCCAAAACCAGACAGTCAATACACAAGACAGCAGAGCACACTGGAAGGCTTAGGCAAGACAATACTCACTTTCTAAAAGTAGTATTTTCAAACACAATATTATAAAAATCAACTCTACTAAAAGATGTATTTTAATATTCTGAGCTCAGGCATACTAAATTTGTCTTTCTACCATGCTCCTGGGCTCAGTTAGGACTATAGGGTGTAATAGTCAAACGGCCCATTCTGGCCTATGGGGAACAGGTAGCATTACAGTAGTGAAAAACGAAATTGGGTGTAATTCACTACCAGGACATGCTACATACACCAGGGCATGTCCTACCTTACACATACAATGCACCCTACCATAAGGGGGACTTACATGATGCCAAGGGAAGGTTCAGGGGCTGGGAAGTGGGTGCACTTCACAGCCAAGATGGCAGTTCTGGACTGCACACAGACTCTGCAGTGGCAGGTCTGAGACACAATTTACAAGCTGCTTCTGTGGGTGGCACAACCCACAGGCCCACCAACAACATTTTGGTTCACTAGCCCTGGGCACACACAGGCCACATTACTAGGGACTAACAGGTAGACCAAATAAGCCAACCAGGGATACATCAATTCATATGTCATCTTTACACAGGGAGCATCCGCGCTGCGGCACTGAATGGCAGTGGCGCAGCGCCCAGAGCATCTATCACCAGGAAAAACAGAGGAGTCACAGCGAGAAAATAGACCTGGCACCATTGGCGTGAGTCTCCCTTCCAACAGCCAGCATCTTGTCCTTAAGTGTGTAGGTTAGGAAATTAACTAAGATTCTCCTTGGTTTAGTTCAATTCGTGTTAAGTCTGTAAGGATTCCTATGAATCCTTTGAACATCTCTTGCAATCTCTTCCTCGGTTTCCTCCAGCTTCATTTCCCTCTTAATTAACTGTACTATAAAAGTTTTAATATCTTCTCCTTCTTTGCCCTCCGGAATTTTTAAGTTCTTTAAGTTATTCCTCCTTTGAAAATTCTCTAACTTTTCAACCCTCTCCTGCTGTTCTTTCTCCCTTGTTTTGAGACTCAGAACATCAACGTTAGAAGGTGAGGATCTTTTGTTGCAAAAAGCAAGGTCGGCGGGCCCCTACACGGTGGACAACAGTAGGGTGTCCTTATTCCCGGACTATACGCTTGAGGTACAGCGCTGCAGCGAAAACGGACGCGGAAGGGGGGTCTACGGGAGAGGACACTGAACAATCAGATGCCGGAAGTTCGCAACTGCCTCATGTGACAGCCGGGACGGCGGACGAGCTAATGGATGGGTGATGTAGGCTCTTGCCGGACAGGGGAAAGGGCAGTTAATCAATCTCTGGGGGAAGATTGGGAGGAGATCAGACGGGGCTGCGTGGGTGGGGGCTCGCTTTTCCCGGCCTGGGGGCAATGCGGGGATGGTGTGAAATTCGAGGAAGATGAGGTGTTGATGTGCGGCTCCCGTGGGGGCTGATTTGTTATTACGGGGGTTGGACGCAGGTTGGAGGCCTATTAGGTGTCCAAATCTCTGAAGCTAAGGGCGTACCTCCCGTAAGTTTGTGTGGCTATAGCTCCTTAAGGGTATAGAGGGAGCAGTTGAGCAGTAGTTTGGATGGGTTCTAACGTTATAGTGCCTGTTCTGGGGGGAGGGAGTTGGGGTGGGGTTGGGGGGAGATAGGGACACCGGTGTGCTCTTAGATGGAGGATGGGTGCAGAGGGGGGACTGTCAGATAAATGGGGTCAATACATGACTTGAAATGTATCACATGGAATGTGCGGGGGCTTCACACAATGCACAGGCGACACAAAGTGCATGCCTACCTAGTGAGACGAGGGGTGCAGGTGGCGCTCTTGCAGGAAACACATCTCAGTCGTTCTGACGGGGCAGCATTGAAGAGGAGGTGGAGGGGGCAATTATTTTATACAACTTACTTGGCCTTTGCCAGGGGTGCACTGGTGTGGGTCAGGGCAGGCGTACCTTTTCAGCCAATGCAGCACTTGATTGACCCAGAAGGACGGTTTGCAGCAGTGATGGGCAGGCTCAACGGAGTGGAAGTGGCTATGTGTAGTGTGTATGCTCCCAATGTTGGTCAACCCTCCTTTTTCGAGAGATTGTCAGGGAATCTGGCACCGTATTTAACTGGCACGGTAATAATGGGGGGAGATTTCAACTCCATAGAAGATGTGGATAGGGATAGGTCACACCGGCCGCTTTCTGGTGCCCCAGTACATAAGATTTCCAAGGCAAGAAGAGCATGGCAAGCTAATTGGGGCCTGGTCGACATTTGGCGTGCCCAGCACGCGGAGGAGAGGGATTACTCTTATTATTCTGGCCTCCATGACCTACATGTGCGAATGGATGCAATATTAGGTACTCCTGCTGTCCACACCAAGGTGATAGGGAGCGAGTACTTAGCAAGAACGATCTCGGACCATAACCCGCTATTGATGCGGATGCGATGGAATCAAGAGAGGTCACCTATACCGACCTGGCAGCTCAGACCGGAGGCGCTGGAGGATCCGATTTTTAGCGAGGAGCTGGGGGCGGGTATTGCACAATATTTTGAAAAGAACGAGGGGACGGCAACATCGGCATCAATTGAATGGGATGCGTTTAAGGTGGTGGTTAGGGGCATCTGCATTAGTAAGGTGGTGGGAGTACGCAAAACATTATTGGCAGACCTGGAGAAAGCGGAACGGCGATTGCAGGAAGCGGAGAGAGATAGACCAGGGCGGCCTGGGGCGCAGACTGAGGTGCTGGAAGATAGAGAGGCAGTGGCGGTACAGGTGGAGAAACTGCGCTCCTACGACCATAAGAATTATAGAGCACGAATGCATTCGGAGGGAGAAAAAGCGAGTGCCTTGTTGGCATGGTTGTCTTACCCAGTGCCCAGGGGAGCGACGATATTGGGCTTGGCATCTCCCATGGGGGAGGTGGTGTATACGCAGGAGGGGATAAACAGATTGTTCCTGGATTATTATGCTGCGCTCTACAGCACTCAACTGGCTAGGGGACCAGATAGTATAGGGGAGTATCTCGAAGAGGTGGCTCTGCCGAGCTTGAGTAAAGAGGAGGGAGACATGCTGGGCAGCGAAATTACGGTGGGAGAGATTAAGAGCGCGATTAAGCACATGGCTCGCAACAAGACACCGGGAGTGGACGGTATTCCCATAGAATTCTATGCCAAGTATGTTGAGTGTCTGGCTCCACGGTTACAGGTGGTTTATCAGGAAGCGCATAAACTAGGGAGGCTGCATGAGACGACAAGGGAGGCTGTTATCATTCTACTCCTGAAACCCGGGAGGGAGGCCACGGATGTGAAGGCTTATCGCCCGCTCTCAATGTTGACGACCGACTATAAAATCCTGAGCAGGATCCTAGCATCCCGCCTCCTCCCACATATGTCGAAGTTGGTGCACCGGGACCAATCGGGTTTTATACCTAAACGCAACACGGTTATTAATGCGAGACGATTGTTGCGAATACTGGAGGAATATCAGGCCCAGATGTCGACAGCGGTGATTCTGTCAGTGGACATAGAAAAGGCCTTTGACAGCCTGGAGTGGCTGTATCTATTTCAGGTGATGCGCAAGATGGGTTTGGGGGAGGCATTTGTAAGATGGGCCCGAATTCTGTACGACTCTGCGACGGCTAGAGTACGAACGGGGGGGATGGTGTCACCGCCCTGCTCTGTGGGGAGAGGGACGCGTCAGGGCTGCTCGTTGTCACCACTCCTGTTTGCATTGGCGATTGAACCAATGGCGATGCGAGCTAGAACAGGGAGGCATTATGCAGGGCTGGAAATATGTGGGGAAGTACATTACATTTCGCTGTACGCTGATGACTTGCTGATGTTTTTGGCCGGTCCTGATGAGGAGCTTAAGGGAGCGACGGAACTGTTGCAGTTATTTGGGGAGGTATCGGGGCTGTGCATGAATTGGGAGAAGACTTGCTTGTTTCCAGCAGCCCGGGCGATGGGCCCTCCCACTAGGCTGGAGAGAATATGGTGGGAACCCTGTTGCCTTCACTACTTGGGGACTAACATATACCATGAGCAGGCGGACTTATTGGAGGGCAGTGTGAATAGAGCAGTGCGAGGGGTCAAGGGGAGTATGGCATTTTGGAGCACCTTGCCGCTATCAGTGGCGGGTAGAGTAGCACTACTGAAAATGGTGGTACTGCCCAGACTCTTATATTATTTCAGGATGCTGCCGTTTTGGATCCCAGGTGGGGTGTTTAAGACACTTAGAGCCATGGTAGGAGGATTTCTGTGGGGAGGTGGTAGGCGGCGAGTTGCACTGCCTACGATGATGAGGCCTAGAGGGGAAGGAGGGTGGGCAGTCCCGGTCTTCGAGGTGTATTATCTAGCGGCCCAGTTGCGTGGCTCACACAGGCGATGGCTCGGGAATTTAGGGGTCCGAATGGCTCTGAGGGCCGCTGGATTCCGAGGCATGTGTTATCGTTTATAGTTCTTGGACAGCGACTGCGGGTGGAATCACTGAGGAGCGAGGAGAAAACATTAAGAGCGTGTTGGAATAGAAGCAAGCGCAGGAGCGGTAATATCTGCCCATACGCTCCGGAGATTCCCATGGGCATGTGCACGGCCTTACCACATGGTAGAGACTGGTCGGCGCTAGCAGAATGGGAAGAAATGGGGCTGCAAATGGTTGGGGATTTATATGAGGAGGGGGTCCTCTTGCCTTTTCAGGCACTACAGGACAGGTATGGCTTACATAGGGGTGCCTTTTTGCTGCATGCTGCACTAATCGCTGCGATTCAGAAACACTGGGGTGAAGGGCTATCTGAGCCACAGACATCTCTGACATGTCAATATGTGGTGATGGCAGCGGGGACGATAAAGGCAGTAACATGTCTGGGAAGGCGAATGGTGACGGAGGGACTACAGCCACTGACTCAGTTGCGAGAGAAATGGGAGGCAGATCTGGGGAAGGATATACCTGAGACGACCTGGGCTAAAATAGTGGAAAGGGCATGGAAAGGCACGCGGAATGCCAGGTTCCAACTTATTCATTTTTACATTATCCATAGGGCATATTTAACCCCGGGGCAGATAAATAAATATTTTCAAGTGGACTCAGCAAGTTGCCCAAGATGCAATAGGAAGGCGGCGGACTTGCAACATATGCTATGGAGCTGCCCGCAGCTTGGCACATACTGGGAGGAGGTAGTTGAAGTCCTGGGTGGGGCGACAGGTAGACAGATAGAGCCCGACTTGGGGGCATGTATACTGCACTGGTTTCCGCACACGGCGCGAAATAAGCTAACGAGTAAGTTCATTGACCTGGGGCTCCTATTGGCTAAACAGGAGGTGACAAGGCAGTGGAAATCAAAGCAGGGCCCTAGAGTAGCGCGCTGGAGGGTGGAGTTTACAAACTGGGCGGCTAGTGAGAGTATGGTTCGGTTGCAACAGGCTAGGAGAGCGAATAATGAAAAAGCGATGGAAACAGCACGGGCATGGGAAGCATTGGTAACTCAGTTGAAGGTCCCAGAGCCGGATTCGGATACAGATACCCTAGAGGAGGCGTTGGACAATGAAGGAGTATGCAGAGCATAGATAGATAGATGTGGGAGAGATGAAGGGGAGGAGGAGTGGGAACTGAGCTAACGGAACTGGGAGAGTGACCTTCCTGCGATCAGAGGCCCGCACACCCCAGCGCGAGGATGTTGAATGATTATCCTAGGCACAATACTTGGAGCACACCGGTGGAGGGGGGTAGGGGATAGGGGGTATGGGGAGGGAGGGGTAGGAACACATAGGGGGCATCATGGTTGAGAGGATTGAGGTATTAAGATGGAGGCGAATGTAATCACTGATGTTAATGGCCGCAGGAACGGAGGATGATGGATCACTACCTGTAGCATGATATGAGAGGAGGATGATATTCAAATGGTCAATAATGCAAAATGTGTCAATGTACCAAGAGAAATGTATCCAACTGATAATATGCCCTATATGTGGGGGGTTAGTTGTGTTGAAAATTAATAAAAATATTTTTTAAAAAATTTAAAAGTTGGGCGTTAGAGGAGTGGCCCATTCCAGCCTCCTCTGGGCGTGGACGGCCCACCCTTGGCCCGGGATTTGCCCGGGCGTGTCCCAAAGCACTTACGGTGGGCGCTTTTATGGGCGAGTGCAGTAGGGGCTTGTGGGAGTGTTGGTCTCCCCAGCGGCTTGTGGCGGCTTCCCCCGCACGAAAATCCAGGTGTCAGCAGGAGCAGGAGATTACAACGTGATGGGCTCGGTGCGCGCTTTTATGTGTGAGTGCAGCGGTGGCTTGTGGGAGTGGCAGTCTCCCCAGCGGCTTGTGGCGGCTTCCCCGCACGAAAATCCAGGTATCGGCAGCTTCCTCACATTTGAATAAGATTTATCATTCCATATATTCATCATATTATCAAGTCTTTGATAACCTGAATCATCAACGGCATAGAAAGAGAGTCAGGAGGTGAAGTATTGTGCGTGTTAGAAATGTGTAATTAAAATGGCCGTAATGGACAGCACCAGCATGAGAGGGATGACTAGTCATGAAGAGGAGAGGGATGTTTTAGTTCTCAAGTTATGCCTGGATACTTCCCAGTGGTTCATGGAGCTCAAACATGCTCAGAGATGGATTTTTGCATCAACTCTTGGGCCAGGCTTCATTTATGAAGTTTATTTACAGACATTTGAATGTAAAAAAAATGGTAGCTAATGTGTTTGGAAGCTACTTACTTTCAGTCCATAGCCATGAATACCTAAAAGTAAAATCAAATTTGGGTTCAAGGATTATACATTTTGATACATCAATTTGGTTCCAGATATATTTTAATTTGTGTCTCAAATATATAAATGTTTCGTGTGTGTATGAAATGTATGCACATTAAATTGATTCTGTCCACTGCTCTTACCCAGAAACCAGTGGACAGCCCACTTAAGCTGTGACTTGGGAACCATATTATTTGATTAATACCCACTGATAGTTTTGAAGTGGGAAGTTTTTAATGGTCCTTAAGTTGCACCCATAAACATTGGTCCCATTACAACATTGGCTACCACAGAATTATTTTTTATCATTGCAGCAAATCTTCTGGAGCCAGCTGTATATTTTGCTAGTTGAATGTGGATGGTGTTAAATTGTCAGCTACGAATTTGCATCCATGTGGAATTCCAATATGGATGTACAAGATGGGCTTGTTGTCTTTTATTAATCTTGCAGCCTCACTAATATTGTAAGTATGTTTAGAGTGTTATCAGTCATGTAACTCCGTTCCAACAACTTGTTTATCCTTCAGAACACCCAGACACTGTAAATAGAATGTTACACTTTTTGTATCACTGGTCTTTTGACCTGTAAAGTCCTCCACAGTATTGTGCACATTTGTGTATCTAAAGGTGTAACACAGTTTTCAAATTCAGATTTTTAGTTCCACATGAATAGCAGAACTAAGTCATGAGTATTCGAACAAACTAAGGAACCCTTTTAATACACATCATATGACCACGATGCGGTCCTTGACACTAATATTTTCTCCATCAAAAGTGGTTTTCAACTTCCCCAAGAGAGTGATTGTCTTTTTTGCAAATGAAATGAAGAATGACAAGAAATCGGTGATGCCCACTCTTGGGTCCTGTGTTAAATGTGCCATAAGACTCGAGCTGCCCCCTAGTGATGAGGCTCAGATGAGCATAAACCTGACTGGGATTGTTTGATTGTCATGTTTAGAGGTGACTTGGCCTGGCAGTTTGGGCTGGAATATTCCTAAAGGAGCAGGACCAAGATTGATTTACATTTGGCTGGTATCAGTCTGAAGTGGCACAGTAGGAAAAAGGAATGATGGACTAGCATGCAGCCGTGGTTAATTACCAGTGAGAAGTGCAGTGGTAAGCCTATCAAGTCCACCCTCCTCCTAGAATGTTTTTGTAGCCAAATACAACTGTTTGGCTGCTAATACTCAATCTAGGAAAGTAAAAGGAGAAACCTTTGTCGTTTATTGGACTGAGCTAAACCAGATCCCACAATCTAGTCTGTGAACTAGCTTGAGCACGCTTACACAAAGAAATTAGCAAAATGCAAGGCCAACCTAAACACCTCTTACAGTGAAGTGGGGCAGTGGGCCCCATCCCTGCATCCTGTGGTTTGTACTGATAAGGACAACCTGATTGATTTCAATATAAACAAATTGGAACAACAGTTTCACCTAAAACAGATTGCAATAAGGATGGGACAACTTGAAAAGAAAATGCGCTTTAAGCTCATTGATTCCCCTAAACGTTTGGGGATGGACGTTGAATTTAGTTAGTCAGTTGGGTATGGCCAGCTGCGTGCAGTACTAAATATATGCTAACCTCTGGGGTATATTCAGTGTTCACCTTTAGAGTCTTAGAGCTCTGCATACTATTGTAGAGGAAGGTGAGACAGAGAGACTGGATTCTGACTGTCTCCTCTCTAATGGTATGGACCATAACCTAAGACTGAGGAAGAAACTCTGTGCTGCTGCTTCTACTGAAAGACCCAGGAGATGGACAACGCAATTATGGGGAACCTGCGCTCTACAGTAAGGCTTGAGTTTTGCATACAGCTGCCTTCTGTAATGAAGTTGTAAGCACCAACAATGCCAGCAGCCTCCAAGCATCTCTTGTGGGAGGCTCTCCTGAAGCTGGTGTTTCCCTACTACTGTCATTACAAGAGATAGAGATCATTTAGCTATGAGGACTTTGTGAGAGCTGTGAGCCTGCATTATTCATTTGGTGCTCAACTGTGTCATGCCCAGCGGTTGTTTCTAGATTAAGGCATTTGGACTTGCTCCCTCCCTCGCTAAAGGGCCTTTCGTTGGTTTTCGCCTGCTAACGCTGGAATTTCTATCGCTATCACGCTATTGTTAGAGGCAGTTTTCACCGCTGATCCCTGAAGCTATCGCCATGTAGCGACGTATTGTACACACGTCACTAACAAGGCGATAGTTTTTAACGGTACACAGCGGTAAGAAAACTGCAGCTAACTAGCATTAGCTGTAGTTTTCGCCAATCCTTGTACATATGGCCCATAATGTTTTTGTTGGGGCCTCTGGAGTAAAAAAAAAAAAAAAGAAAAAAAAAACTGCATATTGTATTCATTTTTTTTTTCTGAAAACTGTAATAATTACAGATTTATCTAGAATTTAGAAGTGCTTAATAAGAAAACACAAATTGACCTGATTTATGAAGAAAAAGGACACAATGTTATCTTGAGTAAAGTCATTTAAAAGCCAAAAGAAAACATAATTGCAAAATTCAAAAACTTCTTTAGAAAATCTTTGCTTTGGGGATTGACGGGTTACCTAGTTCTTCTAGGGCCAACCTTGTATGCACCAAGAAAAGCTGAGATTCATTCTTATGCTGGAGATGGTTTTGTAGAAAAAACCCACTTTTTGCTTGTTAGTTCCCATGCAAGTGTATAGAAAATGTAATTTCACAGTACATATGTTGCATGGTTGGTCATAAGAGAGCTGATCTAAGAAAAAAATAATTTTATGGTTAAATATTATGTAGAGCTTTTACCCAGGTCTCCATTCTAAAGCGCTTCTAATGAACTGGGAGCGGTGTTAATGCCCTAAAGATAATGTTTCTCAACAACTGCACTGCAAATAACATTTCAGAATTAAATGTAAAGCACATTAGGTTTAAAAAAAAAATACGGATCAGGGGAAAGTGAACCCAACACCCCCTGGGTGTGGCTAATTTCATGGTCTAAACTACAATAGAACTCATTCGTTTGGTGCAAACGTGCAAAGGCCCATATATCTCACAAAATCAAATTGCATAAAGAACAATACAGTTTAAAATCACATTTGTTAGCACTGTATAACAGATTAATACAATACTGTTTCCATTCCCTGTGACACCTTATGGTAAATAAATATTCTGTTACAAGTCAGGATTAGGTTTTCATGAAAATTACATTGCGGTTCCAATAGGTGAGCCCTGAGAAAGCATTCACTTTGCCAATATAGCATGAGAATGAAGCTTCAGAACGATGCATCATGTGATACATGAGAGAATGATATTGTGTGTCAAAACACTGTGTATATTAAATAATCATGCGCTGAAGGGAAGGGTGAGGGAATGGACAAAGAGTGGACTGCATGTAACGAAAAGATGGCGAGAGACCACAGCAACCATTTTAAGACTGAGGCCTACATTATTCATGTTAAAATTAATATATTTCCTCAGTAAAATATCGTAAATTCATGATGTTTGTTCAACTGTGTTAATGCATTTATGATTTTTCGTTAACACCACAAACCACTGTGTCAATGCATCATCATTACTGGACTAGATTTGATTCAGGGCTCCAGGTTCTTTGTGAGAGCTGCTGCTGGGCCTACAAACTAGAGCAATTTGAATTGCAGCATGTCTGAATTCGGGTGCATTTTGGAACTGTTTTACTGTCTCTTTAATGGTGTGGTGTAGCAGACAAGGCTTGAGGTCCATTGGCAGAGTTTTCTTTGGGTCCCAGTATTGGTAACCACGCAGGTGAGAAGGCTGGAGATCAGGATTGGGGTGCATTTATAGAAGTGTAGATGGGATGCAGAAATGACTTGAAGGGGGTGCTGCTGATCCATAGTCGGGTGCAATTAAAGAGCTCTGCAATTGCCAGTGCTTAAAAAGCATGGGGAGCTGTCCACTTTTAAATATTCAATCTTGCCGATTTGTGGATTTTAACCAAAATAGATCGGTTTGGGTCAGTGAAAGTTAGAAGTGAAGTGCCTTTAAAAAGCAATAGGTCAGGATGTAAGTTCACACGTTTAACGAAGAACAAAGATGAACAATTGTGAAATAGACCCAATTGTGAAATTCAGGCACATTACACTGTATTTCTCCTAAACGCTTCTGGTATTAAATGTGGCACGGACTCCCTGGGTCTCGATGGGTTCTTATGACAGGGTATGGAGAAATCATTATGGAGTCATCTGAGCCTAGATCCTCAAGAAATACTGGAGTAGAACTGTTTTTTTTCTAGCCATTGCAGAAACAAAGGAACATCTTTTGTCCTTCCTGCTTAATCTTCGAGTTGCCTTGAATCAAAATTGCAGACTGAGCCGTGGGGTATGAAACCATCATAGTGTATAACACCATATTCCAGGGGCCTTCCTTGTGAAAAACATTGAATAAGAGGAGGGTTTTAACCATGTATAAGCAGACGAAGAGAAGGCTGCTCATGGTCTTGACAGCTCTGATTTGCGCCTCAGTTGAGGTTGGCTGACTTGGCATGTGTTTTGATTCATGTGACATGCATGCCTATAGAGGGGCAGAACGACAAGTGTGATGGAGAGGACACCAAAGGAGAAAGGAAGGCCGACCCCAAGGATACATTGGGCCACAGAGAAAGGAACACTCCAAACTGCTTGCACCCCATCAGCCTCTGTCCAATTGGCAGTTATATTTGCAGCTAAGGCAGCAGACGGCTCCCAGTACACAGGCAGACTGAAGACAAAGGAGTTCAGTGTTGATACAAAGAGCATCTAGTACACCAAAATGGAAAGCCTCAGCCTTAACCAGGAGAGCACAGCATGGTTGAGCGGATCTTCACGCAGTAAAAGACACGGAGACAAGCTGTGAGCCAATAACCAGTGGTGGTGGACAAGGAGAAAAAAAACATGAAGACCCGGAACATGTTCATGACATAGTAAAGACTCTCCCAAAGATAGCGTACTGCATTGCTCACCAGGCAGGTGAAAAGAAGGACAACATTATTCAGTGCCACCATCACCAGTATCTCATCGATGTACTTTAGCTTCTTCCCCTGTACCAACTGTGTGACGTTTACAGCCACAATGAAGGAATTAGTGAGTCCTCCAACAAAAAAATGTAGGCCATTGTAGAGGAGACCGGCTAGGATCTCCCTGGACAGCATGCTTGTTCTTGACGGACACATCACAGATGTTTGGGCTATGTGTGTAGCAAACCCTCTTGTTCAAAGGTGAATTCTAGAGAGTTGCTGAAATCATGCCTCTCTCAATTTAGCTTTTGCATGGATCTGAGGGTAGTCATCGGTCACTTTCGTTGGGCCATGTAAATGCCTTCACCAGGGAGTGAGTATGAATCTAAGACAATGCTAATGGGATCTTTGTCAACATAAAGTTGCAATATAAGCGTTTCCAACAGAGACCTAGGCTATGGAGCTTGGATTCAAAGGCAAATCAGGGTGGCATAAGTATTTTAGAAGACATGGAGGGATTTAGATTTGCTCTCCTAAATTCTAATCATTCCTGGCATTTCATCATCATCATATTCTTTTCAGTTAAAATATCAACTTAAAACAGAATATGCATTTATGAAAGTATTGTATTCCACTTTACGCCACTCCACTCTACTGTGTGACAATCTACTCAACTCTGTCACTGCACGCCACTCCACTATATGCTGCTACCCTGTACTCTATGACATGCCACTCCACTCTACTGTACAACTAGCCATTTCAATTTATGACACTTTACTAGACTATACACTAAACCACACCTCTCTACTGCACTCCACGCTACTATAGTCTGTCACATGCTGCTCCATTGCATAACAATTTACTCCACTTTCTACTGCGCCAGTCCATCGTATGAGTCGCCACTCCACTCTGTTATTCTACTCTGCTAAACTCCACTATACGCCACTATACGCCACTCCACTGATTGCCACATCACTGTACAATATTTCACTCTATGCCCCTCTACTCTACGCCAATCCACTCCACACCACTACGCTCTACTTTATTCCACTGTGCACTATTTCACTGTACTGTATGCAGCTCCACTCGGTGTGTAGTACAGCACAGTGTAGTGACAACTTCACTCTACACCACTCCACTCCACTCCGTGCCACTCCAGTCTACGGTATTCCAGTGTATGCAACTTCCCTCTAACGCCACCCTACTCTATACCAAGACACTTCACACCACAATACTCTACCATGATACTATCCCCCCTGGCACTCTACTCTACGAAACTCCATGTCCCTCCAGTCTGTTAAACTCTACTCCACTCTATACCACTCCATTATACAACACTGGACTCCATTCTATGTCACTGTTCAACACTCTAATTCACTCTGTGCCACTGTACGATACTCTACTCTAATACAATACGCTAGTGTACTCCACTCAATGCCACTTCATGCTACTTGACTCTATGGACACTCTGACACTCCAGAATATCATGCTCAAACTCACTCTTCTGTACTCTATGTCACCCCACACTACAACATTGTACTCTACTGTATGCCACTCCACTCTACAACAATTTCCAACATGCCACACCACTACACTGTATGGAATGGCATTACACTCCATCAAAATGTAATCCTCTCTATGCTATGGCACTCCACTCTACTCCAAATCACTTTTCTGTACTTCATGGCACTTCACACTATGAGAATGTACTCCACTATATGCTATGCCACTCCACTTGACTCCAGAGTACAATACTTTACCCCACTCTACGCTGTTCCACTCTACAACACTCAACTCTACTCAATGCAACTCCACTCTATAACACATTTCTGTACTCTATGCTACTGTATGGCACTCTACTATACTCTATGCCCCTACACTCTGCTGTACAACACTCTAGCCCACTCTGTGCCCCTGTGCAACACTCTACTCCACTGTCTGCCACTGTTTGACACTCTTCTCCACTGTAAGATAAGCTATTTAACTCCCTCTATGTAACTTAGCCGAACATTACACCACTCTACTCTATAACACACTACTCCAATGTACTCCATTACTCTTTATGCCACTCGTCTCTTGTACTCTACCACTTCACTCTACCACACCCTACATCACTGTACCGTATGCCACTCCACTCTACAAGACTCTACTTCACTCGATACCACCCCACTCTACGACAATTTTCAACACTATATGACACGCCACTCCACTGCACCATAATCCATTCTATGGTATTCCATAGCATGCCACTCCAGTCTACTCCAAAGCACTCTACCCCACTCAACTCTTCGCTGTTTCTTTTTATTCCACTCCACTCTACCAAACTCCATTCCGTGCCACTCCACTCTACCATACTCTACTCCACTCAACAACATTATATTCCCCTCCACTCTATCACACATACTCCACTTTATAACACTCCAATATAGAATTGTGTACTCTAGTCTATGGAAGTGTATGGTACTCTATTTTACTCAATGCCATTGTACAACACTCGACTCCACTCTACAAAACTCCATCTATTCCACTCCACCCACCTTTACTGCACTTGACTCGGACATCCTACTCTACGTTACTCTATACTCCTCAATTCTATGGCACTTAATGGCACTCCCCTCTAACACACTGTACTGTACTCTACTGTACTCCACTCCATTCTCCTGTACAACAGTATAATCTGCTCTTTGGCATGCACCTCTACAGCACTTAACCAACACTCTACAACACACCACGTCACTCTATGACACTTTAGTCCACTGTATTCTAAGTCAGGCCACTATACTCCACTTCACACCACCCTCCTCTACAACATAACACTCCACTCTCTGACACTTTACACCACTCTATCCAACGTAACTCAAATTGACTTAACTTCATTCTACTCCACTATTCAATACTTTACCCCACTGCACACTACTGTTCTACACTCCACTCTACAACACTCTCCGTCACTCTATGCAACTCCATTCTACAAAACTCTACTACACTCTATGCCACTCCACAACACTCGACTCCACACTATTCGCGCACACGCCACAGTATAACTCTCTACTTCACTCTATGCTGCTACACTTCACTGTACATTGCTCCACTCCACAAGACTTTCAAGCACTTCACGACACAGCACTCTACTCTACAAGACGCCACTCTAATTTATGACACTTCACTTGACTGTACACTACACCTCTCCACTGTACTCCACACCACTCTACTATAGAAGATGCCATTCTACTCTGTGACACTTTACTCCACCATATTCTACATCACTCCACTCTACTCCTCTCAACGATGTTACAGTTGACACAATTCCACACTGTACAATACTGTCCTGCGCTGTACGACACTCCACATAGCAGCACTCCATTCGATGAATGTAAACTGTACGATTTGAAATTTCTTTTTATTAAAATAAAGAAAGTCATTGAAATTGAAAAAAAACCAAAGGTTAAAGCTGAATAGATTTAAGAAATAAGTATTAATTCTTTCTATAGAAAAAAATGTACACTACACAAACATTAGAATTTCTTACGTTATAGTTATACATTAAATGTATAATGTAGGCACCACCTTTACATTTAATTGTGTTTCTTCTTTTTATACAAACCAAACTTAATCTTTACATACATTATAAATTCTAAAGTTGGAATCATACCCTAAATTTATAATTTATGCACCACCATCACATTAAAATAAGAAGCGAACCTCCATACACTGTTTTCAGCTTGGTGACTGCACAACTATAACTATGACTCCCTCCCTCTACATGCGCTGCTTATACCCTTTTTTAAATTCATGGGATTCTGTAATCACGGTATAAACGGCAATCACTAATTTCTTCATAATTTTAATGAATTGTGATGCACCAAGTCAAGGAAGTCAAAATTCGACTATTATAAGGTTTTTACAGTTGAGTTCTGATGCCACAATGCTTGCTGCCATTAACCACCACAGGGGCAGCCCAAACCACCTGAACCAGGGGCATTCAATAATTATTCCAAACAAAAGGTTCAGAGTGTACAATTCAAAAACAAATATCCAAAAGTAATAAAAACATGAATTTATGTAAGCAAAACAGGAAAAAGAAGAAAAAAGAAGAAAAAGACCCTAATAGAAAAACATACAAAATGTATTCAATAAAACAGCTCAGTGTGTTAAGCTGGTACATATAACATAAGAACATATACATGACCAGACAAGTGGCAGACAAGGAGATGAGTACATAACAAGGGAGTTTACAAAATTTTTCATAAAACTCCAGTAGACAAAGAAGTGTGTCCTCCAATAGTTGCGGCCACAATAGGGTCGACGGCATTTCGACCTTTGGTGTTAATCCATGGTCATCTTCAGGACGAAAAATATACTGAGCATCGTAAACAAGTAATCTAAAATTACAAAAATTGCATTACATCATAAACATTTAAGAAAGGGCCAAAGAAACAGATTGCTGCCAGCAGCTAAGGTGAAAGGCAGGACGGGTCACGGAGCATAATTGAAACCGCTGCCTAAAGCAACAAATGGAACATTGCTTTTCTCTCCTGCTTTATTTTAATAGCTTACAATGACAAGCTGAGAGAATATGTTTAATTTTTGCACTCCTTGGATAGAGAAAATCTAGATTCTTTCTGCATGTATTTACACATTCCGAGCTACTGCAGTTTAATTTAATGATTTATATCAAACTGTTTTTTTTTTTTTTTTTTAAAAAAACCTTTATTCGTGCATATTAAAAGAACAAATACGGGCCTACAACCTTCAGGCCGGCCACGATACGGTTAAGCACTGATACAAACATTACGGCCCCTGTGCTTCAACGGTCAAGGTTAGCGACGATTTATGAAACATACACTGGAGAGATCCTTGACCCCAGGGAAAGGAGAAGTGAAGGTTAATTTTAAAGTTTTCAAAATAAGTTTATCAGGGAAATAGTCAGTTAAGAATAAGAACCAAGGAGATTCGAGTCCGCACGCTATCTTCACCACACAGGAGAGCAGCAGCATCATTAAAGCAACAATGGAAGTAAAATCACAGGCAGTGAGGCAATGCAGTTATATAACAGGATAGTCACATGAGCAATTACGCACCCCTCCAGTGCAGCCCCCACTCAGTCAACCCCCCACCCGGAACCAGAATCAAAACAAGTATAGCGCAGAAACATAAAGAGAAAAAAGGCCCATAGAACTAAATAGAAACAGTAAGTTACCCCCCCACCCTACACCAATGCGGAGGCTACGGCCTTCCCCCCCCCCCCAGCATAGTGCCTGTCGCCCAATAAACCCGAAATATAGACAAGAAGAGAGTAAGAATAAAGTGAAGAAAGATAAGAAAACAATACACCTATGTTAAAGGGGGTGAGAAAAGAATAGAACCATTCTAATCTAAACTCCCAAAAAGAAGAAGGTGGGGAGGAGCCTACGTATCATCAGAGCGCCCTGAACCATCGGCCATCTTTGGCTTCCACACACTGAGAACCCACTACCCCAAAAGCGGTCGTGTGAAAATGAATTGTCACAACAATTTAGATGAAGAAAGACAAATCGCGACGAATGCGCACAAAGTACACATACAGTTCCAGTCCCAGTCCAGCCCCTCCGTGAAACCATGGCGATATTAATCAGTCTAGCCCTGGCCCGATCGCGGGCTTGAGATTAAGCCAGCCCCTACATGAAGGCCCCGCATCCCGTGCAGACAAAGACAATATGGCCGTTTGGGAGAAGATGGTGAAGTAGAATCCCAAAATGGCCGCCGACCATCTGTAGAGGACCCTTTGTGCACCACATAAAGTCCAGACATGGCATGTAGAGTACAGGAGTTCCACAGAAAAGAAGCAGTAGGCCACCGTGAACGATTCCTCGAGGATGTTAGGTGTTGCTCAGCTGGATACTCTTGCAGACGCGGTGAGGCAGGCAACAATGAAGCAGGCAGCAATGAACGGGGAAACAAAGTATCCGCTGTTAAGCTGGAGAGCAATTGATACCGGGTGCCGGGAAAGCCAGATGCAGGCACCAGTGTAGCACGGTCACACACAGCCGTTGCGTCCCCGCAAGAGGACAGAAGCACTGGCGGGCCCACGCCGTGTTGATGACAGACGGAACGCTCACGGCCCGCAGCCGACAACAGGGAGTCAAACTGCTCACTTAGCGCCTGAAAGCGAGCAAACATTTGTAAACGAAAGTCCCGCAGGACGGCCAGTACGGAGCCGCATGTCAGCGGAAGCTGCACCCCCACATCGGCAGCAATCCGGGACGGCACTGTGGAGCTGGTGTCTGGTGGAGGGAGGGCGAAGCGGGCAGCGGGCAAGACCGGAGTATCACCCCCCAGCCGCGAGCAGGCAAACAACGCCATGTTTTACCGCCGGACGGCACAATGGCCAGGGGGGGGGGTCGTAGCAAGGAGTCAGTTTCCCTCAGGTCTGCGCCGCAACTGGGAAAGCCAACAGTCGCCTCCCTTCCCTCGGGTTCTCTTTGCAGCCGACTAGGCAATAGAAGAAGGGGGTCAGCAGCCTCCCACAGCGCGGTCCACAGATCGGGGCAGGAGACCCGCCTCACCGGGGCTTACCCTACAGCCCCAGCCCTTCAGGCGCAGGGTGCAGGAGGTGTCTGGCCGTCCCTCCCCAGGCTCATCTGGCGACAGTCCGTGGTGTTAGGTGAGGTCGGGACCGCGGGGCTCGGATTTGCGCTAGCGGGTCCGGGGACTGCGGTGCTTCCCGGGGCCGGCAAAGGCCACAATGGAGCAGGGGTCCAGGGCGGAGAACAAAAGCACCAAAAACTCCGGCATCCGGGCGGGCTGAGACTTCGGGGAAGTGGCGGCGTGGACAGCGCGTCGTCGTACACGTTTCACCTCGAGAATCGGCAAGGATAGGAATCAGGATAATAGTCCGGGGCCAAGGGCCGACGGAGCCGGGCGCTCAAGCGTCTGCTCCGGTCGCCATCTTGGCTCCTCCATATCAAACTGTTTTTAATGTCTGTTTGCAACAAATATCTAACAGGTTTTTGATAGGTTTAGTTTTTTACTGGAGGTTTTATTTTTATTCTTCATGTTTACAAACATGCTTACTCTCCCATATGAAAGAGCTACACACCAAGGTTTTAAGTGGTTTGTAGGAAAGGTGATGATGTGACCATTGCGTTATATGGAATAAAGTATCTCCTGGCTTACGTGATAAGGATATTGCAAGTCACCTCAGAGTTCCATAACCTTATATAGGAAGTTGGCTTGTTATGGAACTCCTTGGTGACTTGCAATATCCTTGTAATATATGAGGGATGAAGTATCCCCTGCATACATAAATCATTTATACCATATGAAATCATAGCACTTATAACAATACCTATGACATCTCAAATCACATCATTTGTTAGAACACAGTGAATGCTAGAGTGGCGAGTAGCTATTCTTGTGTGGTTTTCGAGCTGAAAACAGTGTGTATGGAGGTGCAGTATAACTAAGCTTTAACTTTTGTTTTTTTTCCTTGAAATAGGAATTCATCAGATTTGTGATTAGTAATAACTATCATCATTTAACGAATCCCCACAAAACTTTGTAGAGCTATTACTTTTTCTACATTGGCAGATGATGCTAGTTTTCGTGCTGATTAATTAGGGGCCCGCAAAAAAAAAGTGGGGTTCCCAAAACAGTAAGTAGTTTTATATACTTATATATTTATTTTTAAAGTTTACGGGAGTACTGCTGTACTATTGCTAAAGTACATAGGAAGTACCAAGATACTTAATGAAACAGAAAAAAAATCTTATTTAAGACAAAATTAAATTAGAGACAATATATGGAGGTTCTTGAAAGAGCTTTTTTTGTTTTGCGACTAAACATATTTAAATGTTTGTGAAGCCATGTTTTCAGGTTTGTAAGGAAAAGATAGCTTCCATAGTTTGTAAAATGGACACCAGCAGGACGATAGGGCTACTTTGGAACATTTGATATCCAAATGGGAAATCAAAGACATTCCATGTTCTCAAAGGAATTCTGAGACTGTCTTGTTGACATTTCTTCCTATCTTTTCAAATTTAGCAGCATTTAGGATAGACCACTTTCACTTTTGTACCTGACAAATGTTGGAGAAGACAAAATGTGTGTTCGGAAACAGACATTAAGCTGGAAATATCTCCTTCATCTCAATTCCAAGTCTAACTCCAATTAAGAGGCCTATAACATTGCCACAACAATGCATAACCATAAAGTCCGGATGGTCGCATGCACTAACTGAGGAAAGTAGAGGGAGTGCTGAATCCATTGAAAACTCTTTTACCAGTCCATTTTATTTCTACTCAGTTCAAACCTAAATCAGTTTTGAAATCTGCTTTCTTGGTATGCTCTCTGATGCAAAAAAATTAAGCTGGGCCCAACAAGCCAAACACGAACAATCTTGCACTGAGATACAAGAATAAGGAACGCAGGGCCAGAAAAACCACTCCACAAGCCTCTACACTCAATGACAATCCACTAGACAACACTCCATTCAAAAAGACTCCAATCAACAACACTTCTCTTGATGACACTGCACTGTACGACACTCCACACTATGAAAATCTATTCAACTTTAGTATATAAACTTACCATGTAGTATGACGCCACCGTAAGGCACATGTTTAACCTACCACACAATTACCTTTTATCTCTATATAAATTACAATGTTGTATTTCTGATACCTGGAAAAAAAAATTGGCACAAGCTCTTTATTTTTAAAGATTTTTGTTAAGTTCTGAGGAGAACCGTTTCTTTTCTTCTTTTCTGTAATTTGTTTATTTTTCCCACAGGTCAACATGATCAACTAACAAAAGAAATATAAACTGCCAACAGGAGGACAACAAAGGTTAAAAAACTAATCATGTTGGGGAGGACTTTTGTGAGCCATGACAAGCTTATGGTGTATAGTGAGATATCTCTCTCCCGCAACAATTACTGTATGGCACAGGAAAGAGTATGTTGAGGCACTGCCATACTGCTCATCAATGCATCTATTCTGTCTGAACAACTGGACTGGCACCGCTATACTAGAAGCAGATGCTGATGCCAGGGGAGACGGAGTGAGTGGCGGTGGTTGTCCTGCTGATGCTGAAGAGGTTGAAGGCCCTGCTTTAGCCAAAGCTGTGGCCACTGCCGATGTTGCTGCTGTAGCCTCTTCCAAGTCTTTCTCATGCCTTCTTTCGGCCCATGCCAATGAGGTTGAAAGGATTGCCTGCAGATGTTTGCACATTCCTGTTATACTAAAAGAGTACTGATTTATGTTGGCACAAGAAATTACCTTTTTACAAAGGTTGCAGGTTACTAGCTTGGCGTTTACCTTCTTCTCTCCACCTGGCAAGGAAAAAACTCCCAGAGAACAGAATCTTTGAGCTTCTTCATCTGCTCCACCTCCTGTTTCCCCTGTTGCATCATCTGCTCTTCCTGCCCTTTCTCCTCCGTAAATAGAACAGGATCTAGCTGGTCAGCCACTGGAATAGTGAAATAAGTGGAAGGTGGCTTGACAGATTATATTTTCCCATCAGGAAAAGAATACACCCTTCACCTTTCAGGATTTGAATGGAAATGGGGAAATTCTAATTTTAATTCTATTTCCTAACTACAATGTCCCTCTAACCTTTGTTTTTTTCAGTAAATATCAGTTTTAATTTTTTTTAAACCTAACTGTAACCCGTCACCTTTGAGAGTGGTTGAGTGTGTGAGTGCCTGTGTGGTTCTGTGAGTGGGTCTGGGAGTGCCCGTGTGGATGTGTGAGTGCTTGTGTAGGTCTGTGACTGTGTGTGAGAGGTGATATGCAATCTGGGCACTTGCATACTTAAGGTATTTAAAAGGGAGAATCATGGACTCTGCTCTCACCAGGAGACCATGAGACATAAATCACTCTACAATGACCCTTAGGTACTGTCTGGCAGGACCAGGTTTTGGTTAGAATAGCATTTTGGTATCGGAGCAAGTCCTGACTCCTTTGTTCCTTGACAATATCAATTTGGACCATTTCTTCTCTGTGCCTAGTCTGATCAGGCCCAGAGGTATATTTAATGTAGGAAGGTCCCTAGCACGTGTACATGCCAACTGAATAGCCTCTGATAGGATAACCATGTCAATATATAGTGCTGATAAAAGGGTAAAATTGGTTGCAAAGTGCTCATTTTTCACAACTCCTCTAGAGTCGCGAAGGATGGAGACATCGATTCAAATTTTTGATGAACAGAAGGATATCTTGTCGGACGCTGGGGGTAATCGATGCCTATTTAATGGCACCTTGTAGTTTGAACACACAGGCAAGGCAAGTTCTAAGCCGGCTGTGTTCCCAAGTTTCCCACAGAAGAGCCCCTCCCCTTCTGTCCCATGGCCTGACAGATTCATGTCTGTTTGAAGGATGACACTACGTGTCAGAGCCATGCATTTTATGGCTGGAACTTTTATCTCACCTCGCCCCATCAAATAAGCACCCTGAACCCCTAGGTCTGTTCAGGGGGTCCCACAGGGACCTCCAGGTCCCAAAAAAGCATTTAAAAAAAAAAAAAGAAAATCGGCAAAATGCAATGGAGTCGCGAATCCCGCCAAAATAATTAAATAAAAAGTGCAGGCTTCGTGTTTAATTTAATTGAGCCAGGTAGGCCAGGTCCCGGGGGCATTCCCCAAAAATATTAGCGGGTCTCATAGGGGCCCCCCGCAGCCCCGGGGACTGCCACCCCGGGGCCGGTTTAATTTGTGGGGGTCCTCCAAGGGCCCCCCAAGCCCCAGAGACCGCCACCCCCCGGGGCTTCCTTTTTTTTTATTAATTAAAACTGTGTGGGGGGGTTGAAGGCCCCCACATGCCCGGGGACCGCCACCTCCCAGGGGCTTTGCACTAGTTGGGAGGGGGCTGCGTGGCCCCCCTCCTGGAGCTCTTGATGGCCCTGGGGACCGCCACCCCCCCAGGGCCGGCTCCTGCAGTGTCCCGGGGTGCCCAACCACGGGACACTGCTGTTTGCTATGGCAGGGTGGGAGCCGTGCGGCTCCCACCCTGCCATAGCAAACTTGCTTTGGATTTTGGAAGCGAGCTCAGGAAACCTGCTCCCTCTTCCAAAATCCAAAGCAGATTGCTTTTCCACACGGGGAGCTGCATGTTAGCAGCTCCCCGTAAGTAAAAGCAATGCTGGCTCCTGCAGGAGGCGGGGAGCTGGTGGGACTGTGGGGGCATTGGGGCTCCCCCCACGGTCCCAAACGGACAGGCCAGGCACGGGGATAGGGTCCCCCGGGCAAATGTAAATTAATGAAAGTGACCCTAGCGAGGCGCTCAGTGTGAATGCGAATGCGTGCCCCTGGTGTGAGTGCAAAGGGTTGCAAGGTTCCCAGTGCGGCCCCATGGTGTGAACACGAGGGTTGCGCGTCTCCCAACGCGGACCCCTGGTCTGAATGCGAAGGGGTGCACAGCGGTATGCAGCTCCCAGCGCGGCCCCCTGGTGTGAACGCGATGGGTGCGTGGCTTTAAGTCGTGCTGGGTGCGCGACTCCAAGCAAAAATAATTGAGATTATTTTTATATAAACCTAGGTTATATGTTCGGTTTTTGGGTGGCTCTAAAAAGAGCCCTTGTGTTTATTGAGTTTCTTGCAGCTAAATGTAAGTGCGGATGCAGAGCTTTAGGTTGTTGAGAAACATTCTGTTTCCTTCATCAGTGAAGTGTACTCCGTCACTCCTGTAGATGCCCTCCATATGGAAACATAGATTGTCGGAGGCAAGATGGCGTCTGCGCGAGTCTTCGCGCCGGCTGTGTGAGCTGATTCTCCTCTGTCCCGCAGCTCTACACATGAGTCTGCTGTGTCCTGCTCGCGATCGATGAGAACGGATGTGTTTTGCTGAGAGAACGCTCTCCAGAGAGAATTCGTTTTATTTTCCTCCCGAGCTTGGACTTACGGAAATGCTGAAGGTTTTGTGAAGAAACGCTGGTATCTTCTGAGGCGCGGATGCTGGAGGCAGTCACCGCTGTTGCCGCGCTGGGGAGGCTGCGAAGAGCGTGGTGGGCGGCGACCAGCACAGGTGTATCGGCTTGGCTTCGTGGCGAGTACTCCGCTAGTAAAGAGACGGTTTTGCCGAAGACGGGAGAAATGGCTCCAAAACAGGCTCGGAAGGGCCGCGGACAGGATTTAAAGACTTCTATCCCCGCAACAAAAAAAGGTGAGAGAGACTCCGGCGTTCACCCAGGGAAAGTTAAACAAACAATTATGACTTTGTTCTCTAACACCAATATCGAGCAAAAATGCTCGGCGACGCCGACTAATGAGCCTTCATCGCTTAATAACTGTTCTACACTTCAGCTGGATATTTCTGCTACAAATGAAGTTTTGAATGACGGGGGAGATAGCAACATAGTAACAGCTGTGGGCAATAATGTAACTGCAGAGAAAGAACCTAGTTGTTTAATCCCTCTCGAAATCTTAACTGTCACGGATAATTTAACCCTTGAAGAGCCTGCTAGACTTATGCCAATAGAGGTTGAATCCGGAGATTTCTATTCTGTCTCAGAGAATTCAGCATCATCGTGTGAGGACTTGGTAATACAAGGTATGAGTCAGATGTCTTTTGAAGGGGAACGTGAGTCTTTTGAAGACGAGGTGAACGCTAGTGGCGAACCTGGGGAAGAAGACACCCCCATTACAGTAAGAGGCCGTGATACACCTTCAGTTGCCGGCACTGCCGATTTTCAAGCAGCCCAAACAGCTGATATTACTCTTACCACAATCTATCAAACAATTTTGAGCCACATGGACAAGACTGCATTAGATAGCCAGAAGATACAAAATTCCTGTCGGAAACTACAAGGCTCGATCAGGCGGCTCGTGAAGGCTCAATCCGATTTCGCTGAACGATTTACAGAAGCTGAAACACGCATATCTAATATAGAAGATGAAATGTCCAAACAAAAAAAAACTACCGTGCTCTTGAGTAGCAACAGAGACGATGTCCTTTGGCGAATGGCAGATTTGGAAAACCGATCACGACGCAATAACCCAAGGATAATGCAGATCTCGGAAGGTGACGAAGGGCAAGATCCACGGAAGTTTGTGGTGGATTTGTTTCAGAAAGCTTTCCCTGGTTTAAATAAATGGGATTGGGATAGAGAAATTGAAAGGGCCCACAGATTCCCTTTTAATGTTCAGTCTCGACCCGAGCAAAGCACAAGTTCTAGACCGAGGCCGATCCTTGTTGCCTTCAACAGCTTTCGAGCAAGAGAAGATGTTTACCTGCAAACTCGATTAAACAGCAAATCTATGGCAGACGGGTACACCTTTTTCACGGTACCTGACTATTCGAAGTACACTATGGATATTCGCTGGCAACTGCGACAATTGGTGGATTCATTTCAAAAAGAGGGTGCGCAGGCTTACATTATAAATCCCGCAAAACTTAAATTGACTTATAAAGAAAGATCAAGATTTTTCACCAATGTCGCTTTAGCAAAAGAGCATTTACATTCCTTGAAGAACCCTTAAATGTACAAGTTATATCCTGATTATAATTTGCGAATGTATGGGGTTTACTAGATCTATTTTGGTGTATTTTGTGTATTAGATAACTATATTTTGTAATGGTTAGCAATGTTTCGGGTGGTTAAGCATTTGCTAAGAAAGGAGGGCAAAGACTAGATTAGACAAGATTGCGGGGGGGGCATAGCAGGTAGGGGGTTGTTTCCCCAGAGTTGATTTTCTTTCTTTTTCACAATAGAGCAGATAGAGCTGTGGGGGCTGACAGAGGGGCTGACGCTCACTCCCATCCTCAGGACTGGGTCCTATAGCCTCGATTAAGGGAGAGGGGAAGGGGTCATCGGGGTCGGGGAGGGGCAGAGGGTGGGGTAGGGGATGGTGGTGGGGGTGGCTGGGGAATAAGGGGAAAAAAGTCCTTGGCGGTTCCAAATGATAGTTTTGTAGCGGATAGTCTTGAAAGACTTGCATGCATCAAGAGCTTATGTTTGTTTAATCCCCAGTTTGATCGGAATGATACTGCATTGTGGATATTGAGAATAATTCTTAATGTCTCGTAGTATAAAAATCTGCTCGTTTAATGTATCCGGGCTTAACTCCAGCAATAAAAGACGCCAAATAGCTGCAGAAGTTCGATTTATTCAACCTGATATTCTCTGCTTGCAGGAAACACATCTTTCTTGGGATAATAGGCTTTTGATAGCTGATCTAGGTTATACGTTGAATGTAGCCTCCCAACAAGCCAATAATACTAGAGGGGTTATGATTTTATCGAGACCTGGATATTGTGCAGTCGGTCGTAAATTAGCTGACAAATGGGGTAGATGGGTGATTGCAGAGTTCATAGTGCGGGGTAAGATTTTTACCATATGCTCCATATATGGCTCTAATATGGATGAGGCTGAAGTCCTTGAGTTTCTAAATATAGAGTTAGCTAATTGGGGAACACCGCTAATCCTATGCGGAGATCTGAATATAAACTTAAGTACCACGGAACTAATGAGAGGTTTAGCACACTATCAGGGACGTAAACCACGAGTTTTTAAAGCTCTATACAACTTAGTTGAGGATTATGGTTTAGTGGATATCTGGAGTAAAAAATACCCTTCTCTTCCTGGATACACGTATTATTCAGCACCTCATAAGAAATTAGTCAGACTAGATTACTTTTTTATATCCTCAAGTATTCATACATTGACAAAGATACAGATTTACCCCAGAGTTACTTCAGATCATTCTCCCCTTAGGATTGACTGTTCAATTTTGGCCGAGATGAATATTGTAAAAAACTTCTCATTTGATAGGAAGCTTTGTCTTGATATACATTTTAGAAATCACATAATTGAATGGATGACAGAATTTTTCAGTATTAATCTAGGATCGGCTAATATCCCGATAGTCTGGGATACATTTAAGGCCTGCTTCAGAGGAGAAACGACAAAATTTGGATTATACAATCAAAATAATATACGAGCACAAATGAGTGTTCTATCAGCGATTAGAGGCAGCTGAAGTGGGTCTGGCTACAGCTTTGACAAAAAAAGATAACTTAAATCAGATACTGCTTATGGAAGAAAAAATTGCACAATGTAAGGCTACTATTACAGGAGTATGGGCCGAAGAGATAGCGCGCAAATATTTAGCAAATAGAAGACATATTTATGAATATGGGGAATCTATCGGCCGCTCTTTAGCTTTGAGATTAAAAATGAAGTCCACCTCTCGGGTGATCTTAAGAGTTCAGGATCAAGCCGGGGTGGTTCGTGAAGCCCCCTCGGAGATCCTAGAAGTATTTCATCAATTCTATTCGGAACTTTATACTCGGCAATCAAACTTCACTACGGCTCAGATCCCTGATTGTGCAGTGATAAATCAATTAAATAAGATTGAAGCAGATATTTTAGATAGCCCCTTTACTATGGAGGAATTAGAGGAGGCTGTTAGTCAAATACCTAATGGGAAGGCTGCCGGCCCTGACTTTATTCCGGGGGAAGTCTATAAATGCTTCTTTGAACCACTAAAGAATGTACTGTTAGCAACATTTAGGATGGCACAAAAGGGAATAGCACCCGTTACTTGGAACGACGCTTCTATAATCGTTTTTAGTAAAAAAGGGAAACCTCCTGAATTACCTGGATCATATCGTCCAATATCTTTACTTAACTGTGACAGTAAGCTATACTCTAAAATGCTAGCCAATCGTATGTCTCAGGTTATATCATCATTAGTCACTATAAATCAGCATGGCTTTATACCTAAAAGAGGAACGGTCTCTCATATCAATGAAGTCATTACTTTATTTGACTATGCTGATGTGAAAAAAAAGGACTTAGCTCTGATACTTCTCGATGCTGAGAAAGCTTTTGATCGCGTGGAATGGGTTTATCTGTGGGAGGTGATGAAACGGATGGGTTTTGGAAGTGCTTTTTTAAAGGCAATTCAGGTATTATATAGTGCACCAACTGCCAGAATCTCAGCTATGGGCTTAAAGTCAGAGGAGATCAAAATTACTAGAGGAACAAGACAAGGGTGTCCTTGCTCCCCTTTGCTTTTTGCCTTATATATCCATCCTTTTATCATAAACCTACAGAATTCTTTATGCATCAAACCCTTTCCAGTTGCTGACATTTTATTTACAGTATTTGCATATGCAGATGATATAACCATAGTGACTACTGATCCCAGGGAGGCAATAGTGGAGATCGAATCATTAGCCAAAGATTTTGGAAGTATGTCAGGATACAAATTAAACGCGGAAAAAACCCAAATTCTTTGTACAAAGAATATACAATTTAATGATTGTCGGGTTACTAACGAAGTAACCTATTTAGGTATTCAAATCAAAACCCAAATGCAAGAAATTGTCGAGAGTAATTGGGAAGCGAGCATAGCTCAAATTAAACACTCATTAGATAAATGGAGTAGACTTCAATTATCCATAATCGGAAGGGGGAATATAATCAAGATGAATATATTAGCCAAAATGTTGTATTTATTTCGAAGTATACCCTTGGAATTTCCACTTAAACATATACAGCATTTACAAAACATTTGTGGGAAATTTGTATGGGCTCCCGGTAAACCGCGCAGAGCCATGAAATGGCTTACATTGCCGGAAGAAAGAGGAGGACGTGGTCTACCCGATTTTCTTTTTTATTATTATATCTGTTTTTTACAAAAAATGGGATATATACTGACAGGGGAACCTCCAAAGAATGAGGCGGATAGCCCATCTATTTTCTTTTTACTTCTAGGAGAACAAGCAAAAGGTTGTTTATTAAAAGAATTAGAGGGCAATTATTACAAACATACACGATTTAAGATACTTGCCTCAGCATTTAAAGTGTGGAGAAATGTTAAGAGAATAATTAAACTAGGTAAAATTACATATTACACTCCTTTTGAAGCCTACAAAATACTCCCCTCGGTGTTCTGGGATGATATTGCTAAGATATGGCTTAAAAAAGGGATTTCAAGAATTGGGGATTTATATCATAAAAATGCTATATTTGCAACATATGCAGAATTATCGGACAAATTCCGGCTTTCACCGGTGTTTTTTTTTAAATATCTTCAAGTTCGCGATTTTTGTTTAAAAAATCACATTGAGGCTCTTCCTAATGACTTAATTGAGGGAATCCGGCTTCAGAAAAGGATTGGTCCATTATATGCGATTTTAAACGAATATAAAAGTGATGACATGCAAAAATACAACCAGTACTGGACCATACAATTGGAAGACCCTCAAATTGACATAGGGGAATCGCTATGTCTCGCTAAGAAAATCTGTTTGGCAGCTAATTTAAAAGCCCAAGTCTATAAAACTACTTTTAGGTTATACTATACTCCTAAACGCATGGCGACTTGGGGCGAAAA
Source organism: Triturus cristatus (assembly GCF_964204655.1). Classification (NCBI taxonomy): domain Eukaryota; kingdom Metazoa; phylum Chordata; class Amphibia; order Caudata; family Salamandridae; genus Triturus; species Triturus cristatus. Next base: position 1,180,463,746 of record NC_140590.1, read on the forward strand.
ATACGATGGTAAATGTTTTCGGTGTGGAGAACAAGAAGCAGACATGGTACATATCTTTTATAATTGTACAAAACTGGCGCATTTTATTGCTGAGGTTGAAAGATTTATTTCATTGGTATTAGTTTGTCCCTTAAAGATTTCTCCGTCACTGATGATATTGGGAAGATGTCAAAGTATATACAGCCATCAGGTTTTAAAAGAACATTCTTATTTTCTTTTTCTTGCAATGACTGTTGCCCGGTTATGTATTGCAACAGAGTGGTTATCACCTGAGGCTCCGACTTTTGAATTTTGGAGAGCTAAGTTGTATCGTATGTATGAAATTGAAATGCATTTATATGCCCTAAAAGGAATCAGGAAGAAACGTTTAGGTATTCTAATTTGGGGAACCCTCAGGAATTTTCTGTCCGACGATATGGGTACATTGTAGTATGTGCGATCTGGTTTTTTTTCTTCGCTCTCTTTCTTTATTTTTTCTTTTTGCTCTCTGCTACATCAATTCATGTATGTTTACATTTGTGAATCCGTCTTGGAAACAATAAAAAAAAAAAAAAAAAAAAGGAAACAGATTGTTGTTATATATGGAGCCCATTCTATGGTCTCTGAGAAAGCTAGAAAAAATGTCAATACAGCTGTTTCTGCTTACCTCAATCTGCGAACAAAATTGTTTGGACCACTTCCATTTCTGTCTTTGGCATATGTTAGAGTATACAAAGGCAGTTTGGGGGAAAAGCAACATCAATTCTGCAAAGGTGTCCTCCATAAGCACTTCCAGACTTACCCCAGTCAATGTGTGTGAGAAAGTGGCTCTGTATATTCTTTAATAGGTACAGGGTGTACAGAGTCCACAGTCCCCCAGGGTTTGACAGAGGCTAAAGTTAGATATAACCTTACTCTCTGAAGTGGTAGCTTGGTCGAGCAGTAAGGCAGTATCAGAGGACAGTGTAAAGCAATGGTCTCACACACTCAATAACTGAACTCTAGGCCAATGGTTTATATATAAAAAAAATATATGCTTGTTTTATTTTAGAACCAACACTTTGATTTAAAATATACTTTCTCAGAATGAGATGTTTCATATAAATACTTTTGCAATATGCAATTGACTTTTGTAAACAGTTACAAGTGGTTGCAATAGGCAACTCTATTTTAAACACAACAATGCATTGAGCTCAATGGAAAATTCAAGTTATTTGCAACAGATTACTTTTTAGATTTCTTTTGGAATTCCAGGACTGGATCCTAGATTCAGTCCTGGGTCAGTACTCCGAATCAAGTGATGAAAGTCGACTTAATTATGGTAATGATTTTTAAACAATATTTAGCTATTTTAAAAGTTGACACTTAGAAAATATTTCAAAGAAAACAGTCAATGATTCCCTAAGGAAGAAAATTCAAGTTGCAGGTACAGTATGTTCTCGTTACTTTTGTAATCCAGTACTGGGTGCCTAGACTCAGTACTGGGACCTTTATCCAAAACAGGTAAGTAATTACGTTTTCAGATATTATATGATTTTTGAAGAATATTTAAAGATTGCAGAAATTGATACTTAAAAGAAATTTCACCGAAAATCAGCCTATGGAAGAAAATTGGGTTACGGGTAAGTACAGTTGTAAGTATTTTTCAGAGTCAGTGCTGGGCACCAAGATCCAGCACTGGGAGCTCACCTAAGAGCAGGTGAGTAATTTCATTTTCGTTACTCGGCTGATTTTCGGTGAATATTTTAAGATTTGAAAAGTCCACACTTAGAAGAAATTTCAGGAAAAAGCCAGTCAATGTTACCCTATGAGGAAAATAGAGTTATCGGTTTAAGGGTAAGTACTCGACTGGCAGAGTTGAGGTTCTGGGCATAGACTCAGGGGTCCCCCAGTTGGTTCACCCTCAGCGGCTCTAGGGCGGCCGGGTGCAGAGAGTTAGGCCCAATGTTATCCTATGAGGGATAGGGGGGCCTTGGTTTGTGGCTGCTGACTGGCAAGCCACGCGGCTGTGGGAGCTGGGCTCCTGGTCACTTACTCAGGGCAAGTGGGGAAGTAGGTAGGTGTAGAGTTTTCACTGCCAGGGCCACTCGGGCAGCTGGGTGCTTTTGAGCCTTCGGGCGCTCAATTGATTTCAATGGGAAATCTCCGGTTTAGAAAAAGACTGCAAGCTCGGGGACGAGGACTCTTCAGGTGCCACCACCACTTCGAGAGGTAAGTTGGGTAGTTGGAGGATAGGTAGGTACCCCGGGATTGGGCACAGGGGGCCGCGGGGCGCCGCGTGCAGGGGTGCCTTTTGGTGTCGGGAAATCTTACCCTCTGTTGATCGCGGTAGGGGGGGCACCTTGTTCTGAGGCTGCAGGCTTCTTTAGGAGTTTCGAGGGAGGTCCTTGGGTGCCAGACTCGGGGTCACAGTCGCCGGGGGGTCCTCCTCATGGTCTTTGTTCACTCCGGCACTGGCCAGGCTTGGCTGGTGCAGAGTGTGCTGGGTTCGCGGTTCAGGGCTACTGCCAGGGATTAGAGGTAGGTTTTGAGTAGAGCCTCTACTCATGGGAGTCCCAGGGGCTTAGAGCCAAAAGGTAGCCAGGTCCTCCGGGGTTTGTGAGCTTGCTGGCCACGAGAGATGCCGGGTTGGAGCAGGAGCAGGTTCGAGGGTCGACGGGCTGGGGTCAAAGCAGTTGGTGTCTTCCTCTTTTTAGCAGCTGCAGGGCTGGTCTTCTTTCTTCTTGCTCTTCTTTGTAGTTTTGAATCTGGAATCTGGGGAAGGAAGGTTCAGGGTGCCCCTAAATACTAGATTTAGGGGTGTTACAGGTAGGTGAAGGGCAGGGACCAATGGGTCCCTGTCCTGGGGTGGGTACACCCCCTATCCTGCCCCTCTCCTGTGGGAGGGGGCAGTAGCTTAGTCCTTATAGGGTAGGGCTCCCCATCTTCAAGATGGCGAGAGCCTGGAGATGTGCTTCACCTCGCCTCCCCCACCTGAGGGGTGGGGTTGGCAGGCTGGCACATCCCTTGTCCTTATTTGGGGTTTCCGGCCAAAGCCTTCCGCCAGAGTGGGGGGTTGCAGCGGCCTGGGGAAGCTCACAGAGGCGGCATGCCTTGGAAGCTTCCCCCTGCCCATCCTGGGGGAGGAGATTTAGCACCTCGCCCAGGATGTGCATTGTTGCAGGCCCAGGAGAGCAGGGGCTCTCCTACCCAGGGGTCCAGCAACAAGTCTGCCGGGTGGCAGCCTCAGAGCAGACGTGGATTGTAGGTTAGGTTTAAGGGGTCACCTCGAAGATGCCCTCTGGGGTGCTTGGTACATTAAATCCCACACTGGCATCAGTGTGGGATTAATGTGCTGAGAAGTTTGATACCAAACTTATCAGTCTTTAGTGTAGCCATTATGGTGCTGTGGAGCTCGTGTTTGACGAGCTCTCAGCACCATGTACTCTTAAATGGCAGCACTGCACTTACCGTGCCCAGGAATGGACCTGGGCACTGTAGGGGCACAGGGCTCCTGCTCCTGTGCCCACACCATTGGCATAAGGCACCCAGCTAGAGGGGTGGCTGATGTATGCCATGGCAGTGTAGGTGATGGGCATGGCACACAGGGATATGTGTCATGTCGACTTTGTTTTTGTATTGCACCCAAACACTCAGCCTGCCAAGGCAGTGTGTGTGTGTAAGGGTACAGGGCCTCTAAGGGTGGCACAAGGAGTGCTGCAGCCCTTAGAGGCCTTCTCTGGTCACAAGGCCCTGGGTACCTAGGGTACCATTTACCAGGGGCTGACATGTGGCCAGGGTTTGCCGATTTGGTTTGTTTTAGGGAAGGAACATAGGCCCTGGGCACCTGATTGGCAGGAGTCCAGGGCACACTCAGTCAAAGTACATTCAGCAATTCAGCAAAAAGTGGGGGCATACCATGCAAGAAAGATGGCACTTTCTCACAATGTGCCTAGGTCATTGCCGCCAAAGTGCCCAATCATGAGGTCAGGGGGTTGGAGATGCAAAAAGGTTTTAACCAAAGGCATCAATTGGTGCCACTTTAATCCTCTCTGTCCAATCCATTTAATGTCTACATTTTGCAAAGCTAGGTCTTTGTCAATACCTCTGCTTTCAGCATACCTTTTGCACCAGAATACATAGCTGTGCCCAACAATCCACACTGAAAGCATCTTGAAAGGATCTCTGTAGGTAATGAAAAGATGTCTCTAACTGAGGTAGTCAGTTGGTAGAATGATAGATATCTAAAATGGTGGAGAAGATGCTGTTTTTAAGAAAGTAGAGATTTGATGGGTTGTTTAAGAAGATTATACATTCAAAAATAGGGTGCATTTTACTTTGTTTAAAAAGCATGTTTCTTATTGGTTAGTAAAAAATGTTTGAAAGGTACAGCAGAAAGGATAAGGGCATGTTTTGAAAAAGCAACCACACTTGCAGTTCTTATTTGCAACATTCTTTGGTGAACTTTTGACGTGACAGTTAAGTTGAATGTTGCATGAGCTTTTGCTATGGAAACTAGCCTTAACCAGAAGGGGTGAAGTCAGTTGAAAAGTGTTATTATGTATGACCAATGGAAATGTGTTTTTCAATTTGAAAATCTCTGAGAAGCAATGTGATTTGTTGCTTATGTGTATTTGTATGGCAAATTAGAGGGAAATCTTGCCATTACTGGTTTTACCTTGGAGAGTGTGGTGATCCATATTGTCTGTATGTAAAAGAAAATCCTGTCTGAGTGTGTGAGATTTTCATTCAACATATTTATTTAAAAGGAGAGTTATATATTTTTGAGGTTTATTTAAAATAGATTTGACATTATTCTATAACTGTGTTTGAAATATATTATTAAATGTAGAGATGTATATTGGGATTATTTTTATTGTACTTGAAGTTTGTTTAAAGAACAGTTTGTACAGTAAAATATATATTTTTAAGTCTGTTCAAAGGTATAGCTGAATGATGCTTCTTATTTTTTGATTAGGCATAATGTTTTCTTCTTTCTACAAAGGTATAGTTTAATGTTACTGCATAATTATAGTTAGTTTGGTAAAATGTAGCACATCTGTGCTGTTTGAAAGATGATCATATAAGGTGTTGATAATTAAGTTTCTGCTATTAGTTTGTACAGAAGGTAAAGTTAAGTTATGGCATATAATTAAAGATACAATGATGCCGCATAATTTTAGATACAAAGCTGAAATATGTGGTTTTTAAAATGATCATTAAATGTGTTGTTAATTGCTCTTCTTTCTTAAGTCTGTTGTGAGGTATAGTTTAATGATGATGCATATTTGTAGATTGAATGTTCAAGATGTAACTGAAAAATTAACCACCATATATCACCCTTTGTAGCATGTTGTACTTCTCTATTTAACTAGATAGTATGTAATGACTCATTTATGTGTTCAGATGGTATTTATATAGTTGTATGTATATTTACTTAATTATTGAGAGGTGCTTAACTGATTACAGGAGTGCAAAGGTAGTGAATATGTGATTTTATAAGTACATGAGAAACGATTTACTGATTCTACATTGTGCAATTACCCAGTTAGTATGTAAGCACTACGCATGCATTCATGCAATGACTCATGCACTATCCATTCAGTCTCCTAACCACCTACACAGTACTGATTCACTCCTCCAATTACCCAGGTAGTACCCATGCAGTCCAGCAATCACACTGTCACTCTGTGCGCTCCTCTAATCATCGAGCTAGTACTATGTCCTTATCTAATCACTGTGCGAAAAGCCAAGCACTTAAAATTCACCATCCTCTTACGTTGCAGTACTCTAATCATCCAGTCAGTACCCATGTACTCATGCAATGACCCAGGTACTAATACATCCAGTATTACAATCATCTATCCACTATTGATGCAGTCCTCTAAACATGTAAACACTACTCATTTACTCTTACAATTATCCAGTTAGTACCTGTATACTGCAGTAAATGTATTACTAAACAAACACGTTCTACATAAAAACCATGTAAACGCTTTCTTTTGAAATCACAATCCAATTGTATATTTTATGGGTTTATTTTAATAAAATTATATTTTTTTAACAGATATTCTTCATCGTCATTAAAAAAAAAAAGCACCATGACTAGAATAACACAAAAGAGGAAGCATCAAAAAAAGGACTATTTGAAGAAAACACAACAGCAAGAATTACATGAACTACAACATGTGGGAAGAAAGAAAAAGTCTTGCGGTAAGAGAACAAAATAATTTATTAAAAGACTTTCAAAGAGTAGAAACAATTTGCACAAAAGTAGAAAGAATATCTCAACAACAAAGAAGAATGAGAAGAAAAAGGAGAAATTGATGGGAAATCAAGTTTTCAAAAAACAATGTATGGTAAAAGGAGAAAGAATCGGTATGAAGAAATTAGAAAGAGAATGTTTTACAATAGAGTTGTCTTTAATTTGTTGAAAGATGTGAAGAAATATAAAAAAGATCAGCATTTTATAAAAAGAAGAAACAGATTGAAACTATTGTTGAGAAGGCTTTTGAATTAAAAAGGAAATTATTCATTTTAGTTTTAAATAGAATTCGATCATTAGATAAGCCAATACATTTTATGAAGGACTAAAGTAAAAAGAAGAGACTAATTAACAGAACTAAGTTTTGTGATATTTTTTGGGGTGAATGGAAAGGACCGTTCAAGTTCAGAGCCTTTTTTTGATGAAGAGTAATTTTTAAACCAATACATTATTGCATGCAGTTAATGCCAGTGGTTGTGATTATGAAGTAAAAAACAGTTGTCCAATTGAAAAAGAAAAGATGGTTCCTAGAAATATAGAAATGATAGCGGATGAAGTTCTAGGGAGACGTACTAAAGCCCCAGTGTATACTTGGGATTGTAGTAGTATTTCTAGTATACGACAGGAGTTTATTAATATTTTACGGAATTTCTTACGAGCGTATAGTAAAAATAGTGTTAAACAAAAGATTAAGATGCTGCAAGGGATAGATCCTTGCAAAGTGAGAAAAAATACTGGTTTGCAAGGTCATTCTTTGGCTTGTCTTTCTAGAAAAGTGTGTCAAAGTGTTTTTCATCATTTCAGAATGTTAGCAGTACATCATTCAAAAATGCAGACGTTAGTCAGAAGATTGTATTACGCAAAAAGTCCAGCAATAATTTTAAGTGACTTAAACAGTGCTCTTTTGCATGGGTCAGTATCAGATGAAAAAAAAGTTTGTGATGTAACAGAGTTTTGTTACTTTGGTCCTGAACAAGAGTGTAGTCAGTGAGACATTGATAGAAGTAGGTGTTGAAGAAGACGCGGAACATAGTAGTACTGAGAAGTTTGAAGAAGAAATTACAAATTTTAAGGTAATTTGTTGTGAAAGACCAAATTATGTTTGTATTTGTTGTCGACGAACTCACTATAAAAATCAGACAAGGAATATTGATCTGTATTTAAAAAGTGAAAGAGAAAACAATGATAAGTGGAAGGAAAAAGTGAAAGAGAAAACAATGAAAAGTGGAAGGAATTTGCCACTTATTTGTTGGTAGAAGATTGCTTTGATTTGGGTAGTGATCAACGCATTTGTAAATATTGTTATAACAAATTAGAGGACAACAAAATGCCAGCTAGAGCTGTACATAATAACCTAGAGTTGGTAGCTATTCCTCCAGAACTGATAGATTTAAACACGTATGAGTCTATTCTGATTCAGTCTTTGCACTCGTTTCAGGCTATTGTTCGTATGGAGACTAAAACAGGTAAGTTACCTTCCACAGATTTACAGAGAGGATTAAAAGGAAGAGTTGTATATTTACCTTTAGATTTAAAGAAAATTATTGAAACTATTGGTGTAGAGAAAGGGGAAACTGAACCGGTAGTTATCCTAGGTAATGGTGTTCCTACGAAGAGTCGGAAAATATGGCAAGAATTAGTAGATGTCAGCAAAGTGCAAAAGGCAACGTTATATCTCATAAAAAACAATGATTACTACAAAAATGTGTATGAAGAAGAAATAGTTTAGGAGATGATAGCGAAATGTCAAGTGGCCAAATTGAAAAAGTGGACATGTCCAAAAGTGAAGAAATTTATGAACATTATAGTGTACATCCTTTACATTCCAAAGAAGTGATAGGAAATACTATTGAATTATTCCAAATGAAGAAAGCAGAGGGGAATCCCATGAGTATTTGGGAAAAAAGTTTGGAAGCTCGTTGTTTTCCACAGCTCTACCCCACTGGAAAAGGTGGACGATATGATGAACGACCAGTACAAATTCCGGCAGCAGAATATCGGACAACCAGATTGTACAAAAAGAAAAAAAAAGAAAAAAAAAACAGATTGTACTCAGAAAATCCAACATTTCAACAATGTAACCCATATATATTTCATCTTTTGTTTGAAAGTGACTTGTCTGGACTTTCATATGCAGTCAACCACATATTAAAACCAGGAGTTCCTCTTCAAAATGTTTCGGCAAAGGAACTCATGGACAAAGTACACGAGAGAGATAATCATTTAGAATCTAAATTGATTAATTTGATGGCGTGTCAGCGTGGTACTAATGAGTATTGGTATCGTCGTCATGGAGAACTTAAATGCATGTTAAGGAACTTAGGAACTCCTAGGTGGTTTGTTACACTAAGCTGTGCTGAATACGCATGGGACGATTTACTTGAATTTCTTCAAGAAGCAAATTCAAATATTAAAAACATTGAATTCAAGACACCTGGAGATATGTGTTCTTTGAAATTCCTGCATACATTTACAGGATCCAATCATAGGTTTCAAACTATGATGTCTTTTATCTGCAATAAAAACAATCCTCCTCTTGGAGAAGTTATTGATTTCTTTTGGAGAAAGGAGTATCAAGCTAGAGGTGCTAATCATATACATATGCTTTTATGTATCAAGGATGCACCCAAATTTGGAACTGATTCGGATGAGACTGTTTTATCTTTTATTGAAGACTAAGTTACATGCGTTATACCAAAAACAAGAGAAGAAAACACCTTAAGGCAACAAGTGTTATGGTTTCAAACTCATCGATGTGGCAAATACTGTCAACAGAAATACAAGTCGAAGAAAAAGTTTTATACCAAATGTTGTTTTGGATTTCCACCTCAAGTAATATCCAAAGGAAGAGTAAACCGTTTCATGTCAGCAGTGAGACATACCATCACTAGAAAATCTCCCAAAAAAGACTTACAATTTAAAAAGAAGTTAACAATCAGAGTATATTAATGATTATAATCCAGTTATTTTGTTGATGTGGAATGCTAATATGGATATTTATTATGTTGTGGATAACTCCATTGCTGTTGCTCGGTATGTAACATCATACATAACAAAATCAGAAAAGACGGAGTTGAAAGAAATGTGAGAAGAAAGTTCCCACGTGAAGAGTCTTCGTAAGAAATTGTACAGCTTTAGTTTAAAGATGCTGTCCCATCGAGAGATTGGAGCCTACGAATGCTCGGATCGGTTGTCCTCTGCAAGTTTACATTCAAAGTCAAGAGGAATCATTTGGGTTAGTCTAGGTCTTGCTGCAACGTGAAATTGAGTACTTAAATCTATTCAAGAAATCGAATATTTAGCATTAAATGAACCGGTAAGCACAGATATTGTTAAAACAAACATGTTGGATACGTACTATCCAAATAGTAGTCCTCATCTTGAAAACATATGTGTCTATGAAGTGCTGCAATATTACAGTTTTAAGAGAAATATTACAGAGAACATAAATGAAGGAAAATATGAGAATGATTGGTTTAGAAGGATGCTTGGTGAAACATAGTATAGGAAATATGATTAATCATAGGAAACTGAGTTGTGATACTCCTGATAGAAGAGAATTTTACTATTTAGCACGTCTACAACTCTTCAAGCCTTGGCGTACGGAACTGGAATTACTTGGAGATTTTCAGTGCAATGAAGATTCTTTTAATGCATGTGAAGATAGCATCGAATGCACAGTTTTTGCAAATTATCTCAAAATGTTGAATGAAGAAATTGATCAAGAAGCTACTGTTGCAGCGGAGATTGCTAGAGATAGTTCTCAAGATAGTCAAAGTTCTGCACCACTGAGTCAAGATCCACTAGGACAACCAGTTCTTGAAAATGAAGCAGCAATTGCCATGAGTGAAGTGGAAACAGCAATGCGTCAAGCTCAAGAAGATATTATGGACTTAGGAAACTTGGAAGAACAACTAAATATTGAACAGAAAGAAATATATCAGCAAGTGAGAGAAAAGATCGGCCATGGTTTTCTTCATGAAAAGAAAGAATGCACATGCACATCATTTGAACCTATCCGAATGTATGTCAGTGGTCAAGTCGGTACAGGAAAAAGTTTTTAAATAAAAGTTTTGATCAATTATCTACAGAAAACCACTGAATCACATTTATCTTGTGTTGAAACTGCTCCTACTGGGTTGGCAGCACACAACATTAAAGGAATTACATTACATCGCTTACTATTGCTACCTGTAGAGCATGAAAACAAATTAGAATATCACAAGCTATCTGGAGAAGCTTGTTATGAAGTTTCAAGAGTGCTAAAGAAAATGAAACTTCTGATTATTGATGAGGTGAGCATGGTCTCAAACTTAATGCTTGCCTTTGTGCATTTAAAAATGCAGCAAATATCGTATTCCGTTTTTAATGTCTTATTTGGAGGAAAACATGTGATAGTTTTTGGCGATCTACTGCAACTTACTCTTGTAAAAGGGCAACCAGTATTCAAAACACTTGTGCATGAAGACACCAGAAAGTCTTTGGGAAGTATTGGAAATGTCAACATTTAGTCATATTTTGAATACAAAGAACTTATTACAAATATGCGACAGGAATGTGATGAAGACTATGGAAGTATTCTTCAAGATATAAGAATTGGTGTAGTGACAGAGCATGGTAAAGAAGCTTTGCAAAGTCGTTTCACAATGAAGATGTTGCTCCGGAAATAATGTACAAAAAAATCGGAGAAAATAAATCTATAATCTGCCTAATGCCAACACTGCAAGAGTGTTCTACATTTAATGAAGAACTTTTAATGCTGGAAAGACAACAAATAATAAAAATGGAATCCATTGATAAAATAGAGCACGAAGGTATTACTATTATTTTGACAGAAAAATTAAAAACAAAATTGGATTCATTGGAAAAATCTATATCTAAAACTGCTGGTTTAGAAAATAATTTATATGTATGTGAAAACTGTCGGGTCATTTTACGGCGTAATTTAGATATAGAAACAGGTTTAGTAAATGGAGCAATGGGAAAAGTTGTTGATTTTGTTAATTATCAAAATAGAGATGGAATTGAATTTTTAAAGATTAAATTTGATCAGATTGAAAAAATAAAACAGATTGGATGTTCGTTTTTTGCTTGTTAAAGATTTGTATGTTCATAGGAAACAGTTTGCTCTTTCTTTAGCATATGCAGTGACCATTCATAAATCTCAAGGTTTAAGTGTAGACAGCGCTTTGGTAAACATTTGAAATACCGAGTTTAAAGAGGGAATGGGGGGGCGTGGCCAAGATGGCGGCGATATAGGACGTATGATCCTGTCCCTCCGGCGCCGCCAGTCTTAAGCCTTGTAATATCGCCCGTTCTTGGTGCCACCCATGCGCCTACGGACCCTGTGCTGCTCCGCCACTCTGCTGTGCTCCCGTGGATCGGGTTTTCCAGGCTGGACGTTCCCTTTCCGTGTGGCCTGGCGCCGGTGTGGGACTGAGGCCTGCTGGGTGAGTGGAAGCATGCTGCTTCAGTGTGGGCCCCGCAGCGGCGGCCGGGGTCCACTGCGGCTGCTCGGCGGTGGCGAGCGGGGTCTGGGGTCCTCCCCCCTCTTCTCTCGATATAGGCTGGGGGAGAGGCCTAGTGAACCCATCAACGGCCCGGCGGGACGTGCGGACGCCATTCGGGTGCTCCCCTCCTCGCTGGCCCGGAGGATTTATCGAGCCCAGCGGGTGCCAAGCGGGTTCCCAGGTGGAGTGCGGCGCTGCCGTGGCTCTGCCAGTCTAATTGGTGGTGGACCCTGGGAGAGCAGCTGCCGGAGCTGGGCCATGCGGCGGAGTTGAAGGCCGGCCGGGCCTGCTGAGTTGCTGTGCTGTGGACAGGCGGTGAGCGGGCCTAAGTGAGGTGAGGTCCGGCCTGGGCAGAGGCGGGTTCGGTCCGCGGGTTAGCAGACGGAGGGGGACCCGGTCTGTGTGTGCGGAGGGCTGCTGTGTGTCTGCTGCTGGGGGTCCCCCCTCCTTCCTCAGCCTGTGATATCCTATGCCCTCTGAGCGGCGCTCCGGCCTACCCGGGCCCAGCCACTGGGAGCCCCACACAGCTTTGGAGGGCTGCAGTGTTGAGCTAGTGTGCCCCGACGTTTGTGGAATCCTGCAGCTGGGGGGGTGAGGCTGCTCATCCAGAGGATTATTAGCAGCGGGCCTCAAGGTGGTAGCCGGCGTCCCCTGGGTGTCACCGTACCTGGAGGGGGCGTCTGCCGGAATGAAGGCCTGATCGGTCCGTGGCTCTGCGGATGGGGTGGGCCAGAGTGTGGTCTCCGCTCATTATGTAGGATGTGCCTGAGGGAAGAGGGTCATCCGGACCCGTAACTTTTGCAGTGCGGCCTGCATCTGTACCTGGAGTGGCCGCCTCTGTCGTGGACGGTGCAGAGTGTGGTGGCGAGGATTGATTGCGGGAGTGCTTTGGCGTGCATCGGCCCATCGCCCCTTCCTCCTGGAGAGAGGCCCGAGGATAGAGGAGACGACCCGGCCGTCGAGGCGGCGGACGGTGGCGGACATGGAAGGGGGAGCCTACACCATGGCCGACTCAAGTGCGCAGGGAGAAATCTCTTAAGGAGCTTCTTTTGAAGCAACCTGGCCACACTACACTTCAGGCAGATAAGGGGTCTTGTTCCTTGGACGCCGATGACTCCCCGGTAACGAAGGCCTTTATGGTGGAGCTCATTACGGCCATAAAAGACTACATCCAAGAATTGCGCTCTTAGCTAGCCTCAGACCTGCGAGAGGTGCGCCGCAACGTGGATGAGATAGGGGAGCGGGTGGCGACTCTGGAGGAGCATGATCTGGCCAAGGGAGAAGAGATCCATCACCTCCAGCAGGAACTGCTGCGCCTCAGCAAGCAAAACCGTGACCTGCAGGACCATGCTGAGGACTTAGAAAACCGCTTCCGCCGCAACAATGTCAGGATTTGGGCGGTCCTTTGGAGGGGGGAGGGTGACGACCTTCGGGCGTAAGTTAGTGCGCTCTTTCAACATGTCCTGGGAGAAGAGAGAACCACGGACATCCAAATGGACTGGGTCCATCGTGTGGGCCTCCCTCGCAAAGGTTCAGCGCCTCCCCGACATTCTGGTGTGCGTCCATGACTAAGTTGAAGGAGCTCATACTCCAGAAAGTACGTGAGGCACAGCCAATTCACTTTTGTGGCCATCAAACGCCTCTTTCAGGATTTAGCGGCTTCCACTCTCGTAAAGAGGAGGGCGTTCAAACCTGTCACTGCAGATCTACGAGAGAATAATATTCTCTACTCTTGGGGCCACCCCTTTCGCCTGATCTTTAAGCACAATGGCAAATTGCTGCAGTTCCGGTCGCTGGAGGAAGCGATGGGCATCCTGGGCCTCGAGCAGACTACCCCCCAGGTAGTACTGGAAGGCGCACACCGCAGCGACAGCGCAACGACTACGGCTGGCAATGAGTGGGTCCCTATCTCTCCAGAAACCTTACCGGGACACATGAGACAAGGAGAAGGAAGCTGTACTCTCTTCGTTGGCACAGGCCACTGAACGCCCTGTTTCCCCGTGACACTGTTAGTTGCTGGCACTGGAATGGGCATGTAGTGAGGTGCTAGAGGGACTGACTGTGAGGTTCGGATTTCCACTCGACGGAGCATCACGACCGCGGTGCCTTCATCTCGACCTCTAATTGGACTGGCCATCGGGTGTTGTCCCGACCCCCTGGTCTTCCTTACTGTGACGAACTTTGGTCAAATGTTTGGGGTTTGTTCTTGGGTTGGGTGGGTCGTCTCCTCAGTAAGGTCCTCTGTCACTTTCACGCTATACTCCTGCGCACGCCTGACTGTCTCCCATCATCACGGCCTGGACCCGGTCTCCCTCACGTGGGACGGTAGGCCCCTACCCAGCGTGCTGCTACCCCATTTTGCACAACCCGGAGATTAAAGTCACTAGCCTCAATGTGCGGGGTCTTTATAACCCCGTTAAACGTAGGGCGATACGGTCCCTCTTGGAAAACTCGGGGGGGGGGGGGATGTCTGCCTCCTCCAGGAAACACACCTTCTCTCGGCTGACACGCATTGCATGCGCCACGACTACTTCCCACGACAATACTGGTCCTCGACCAACATCAAGCGGGGCGAGGTTGCCATACTCCTAGCCCGACACTTCAGGGGCTCCGTATTGGGGACTGATGCAGAACTTAAGAGGCGCCTCCTGGCACTCCGCCTCCAAACCGGCACCTCACTGATCAAGATTGCATCTATCTACTCCCCCAATGAAAGGCTGGAGAAGTTCTTCTTAGACGCCTGTGCCGAGGTTTTGCACTCTCCTGATTCCGCTGTGATCGTGGGGGGCCACCTACACCTCGTGATGAATGGGGAACTTGATCGTTCTGGCTCCCGCTCTGGAGGCACGGGCACCCTCTCGGCGACGGGTCAGGACTGGTTGCGTGACGTGGGGATTAGAGATGCGTGGCGCTGCATACACCCGACTACCAGGGATTTCGGCTTTTATTCCGCCACGCACAAGAATTACGCCCGGCTGGGCCACTTCCTAGTTACTCCGGCGGCCTGGCCCTGGGTCACGAATTCCACAATTGAGGCGCGGGCCTTGTCGGACCATGCGCCTATTACCCTATCCCTGCGCTTCCCTCTTGCGTCCCATCTGCTGCAATGCAATGGCACCTACGAGACTCAGTCCTGCACTCCCCCAATGTCGTTACCGCCATTCGGCAATGTATCGTGGATTATCTGGCGATCAATGACCGGGCCGATACGCCGTTGTCTGCGATTTGGGAGGCGCTAAAGCTTGTGGCGCGCGGAGCCCTCATTGCGAAAGCGGCCTTTGAGAATAAGACTAGGCAGTCGAAGCGCGCTGACCTAGAGGCGCCTGTAAGGGAGCTTGAGACTATCCACAAGCGCACTGATGCCCCTCGGGTCTGGCGGGCATTAGAGCGGGAAAGGCTTCAGCTTTGATGACTAGACTTGGATCAAGCGGAGCATGCGGTGGTTCGGCTAATGCACAAGTATTTTGTGGGTTCCAACAAGGGGGGGGCCGTATGCTTGCGCACTGCCTCTGTAGCCAGCAGGAGGCCCATTCGGTCTCGTTGCTTCGCGGCGACGGCGGACGTTCTCTATCCGATACTTCGGATATAGTTTCCTCTTTCCGCTCCTTTTACAGCTCCCTCTACGCTGCTGACTCCTCACTAAACTCCAATCCCTCTCTTTATCTTGGCGGCGCAGCAGTGACCCCCTTGCCGGCGGGTGAGTCAGAGGCTTTGGACTCGCCCATCCGCATAGAAGAAGTGATCTCAGCTATTGCGTGGCTAAAGCTGCAGAAGGCTCTGGGGCCTGACGGCTTTAGTGCCCTCTTTTACAAAACCTTTTGTGTAGAACTCGCCCCTCTCCTCACCCGCTTGTTCAATTCGTTTGCGGACACCGGATCCCTCACCCCGTCTATGCTACAAGCTTCCATTTTGGTCATTCCCAGACCGGGTAAGGACCCGGAACTTTGTAGTTCCTATCGGCCCATTTCCCTTTTAAATATAGATGCCAAGCTTTTTTCTAGCATATTAGCGCACCGACTTAACCCCCACATGCCGGGTCTCGTGGACCCGGACCAATCAGGTTTCATTGTGGGGCGGCAATGCGGGGACAATACGAAAGGGATCTGTCATCTTATCGACAAGGTGCACCGATCGAAGGAGGAAGCTCTCCTGCTATCCATCGATGGCGAGAAGGCTTTCGACCGGGTGCACTGGCCGTTCCTCTTCGCCACACTTGAGCACTTTAGCCTGGGGCAGCGGTTCCGGAGGTGGATCGCGAGTATTTACAGTGCCCCCCCCCAGCAGCGGTGCGGGTTAATGGCGCTCTATCTGACCACTTCCACGTGGGGTGCGGTACGCGGCAGGGGTGTCCCCTTTCGCCCCTACTTTTCGCCCTCTATTTGGAGCCACTGGCCCATCAACTCTGGGATAACCCGCAAGCCCGCGACATTCCCTTTGGCCTAGACCAACATCTGGTTAGCCTATATGCCGACGACCTTATCTTCTCTGTGGGTCACCCGTCGACCTCCCTACCGGCAATCGTCGACGACCTTCAGCTGTTCAGCCAGTTTTCAGGCTTCAATATAAATATGACGAAATCTCAAATACTCAATCCTGGTTTGGAAGACTGTCAGCGGTTAAAATGAACACACTGCCACAGGCTCTGTACATCTTCCAAATGCTCCCACTGGAGCCTCCCCCACATGCTCTTCGACTAATGCGATCAAGGGTCTTGTCTGGGGCCTGTCTGCACCGCGGCTTTCAAAAACACAGCTTCAACGGCCCAAGAAATTTGGTGGGCTTGCCCTCCCTAATCGTTTTCAATATTACCACGCCTCGCAGTTACGTTTCCTGGTGGAGTCGAACCGCCCCATAACGGAGAAATACTGGGGCTTTATGGACCAGACGGTGGCGGGCCACCACATCTGGCGGGATGCCTGGCTGCCAGAAGCCAACCGCGCTTGGGGCCTCCCCGGTTACGCACCCCACCTTACGAGCTTGGGACAGACTCGCACGTAAGGCACATTTGACCATGTTTCCATCTCCCTTGACTCCGCTCTTCATGAACCCTGCCTTCTGTTAGAAATGGGGGTCTTTAGTTGGCAATGGCTGGCCACTGTCCAAGTTGGGACCCTTCTTCCTAAGTCAGAGTAAGCAGCCTACACCCTTTGATAACCCCTGCTCAACCCTGTGGTAACGTAGCACGAGCAGCTAGGCCTATCTCAGAGGCAGTGTGTGAAGCATTTATGACCATACACAGTAATACAATGAGGAACACTACAAATGGACACCACTGAAGTAATTATAAAAAAAATAGGTATATTTATATAGACTTAATCACAAGACCAATAACAGTAAAAATCCACAATACTAGAAAAATATGGTTACTTTAAAAATGCTGCAAAAATAGTTCAAGGTGCACAAAATGATGTTCAGTTCAATGCAGTGGTCTCTGCGACCCTTTTACTCACAAGGTATCTGGATTCTGTAGCAAAGCAACAAAAATGTCGCTAAGGAGTTGTAGCGATAAATTTCCTCACGCTAACCAGTGATGCGTTGAATCCTTACCGCAAGGGAGGATGATGCGCTGGGTTGCGGGCAGGACAAAGCGACAAACTTCTTCACGCTAAGCGGGTGATGCGATAAAATCCTTGCCGCTAAGGGAGGATGGTGCACCGAGCCTGTTGCGTGTGCGATCTTGCTGCGACAGAAGAAAATGGCGCTCCGCGAGGGAGCGACGATCCTGATGCGATGCGGGGAAAATGGCGAACGCTTGGCGTCCGCGTTGCGATGAGCTTGGTGCGATACTTCGGGGTTAGCGAGCCCTTTAGGGCATGCTAACAAACAATGCGACAATCCTTGGGTTTAGCGAGCGTTTTCAGGCCCGCCGTCAGGCGATTCAAATACTTGGGTTAGCGAGTGTTTTCAGACCCGCTGACAGGCTCTGCGACGATCTTCGGGATAGCGGGTGTTTTGGGATCCGCTGACAGATGAAGCGATAATCTTCGGGATAGCGGGCGTTTTCAGGCCCGCTGACAGATGAAGCGATGATATCCGGTAGCAAGCGCTCGGCGGCAGCAGAGCGACGATTTTTCTTACGCTCACCAGCTGCAGCGGCTCGCTAACGGGGGTTAGCGACGAATTTCAGCACTCTTTTCTCAGCAGTAGAACTAGAGGCCCTGGAACTCACAGGAGCCTTACCTGAAGATAAAAATCCTCGCTGGGAGGACACAGGAGGCTGGTGGTGGAGTCTGGTGTGCCCGAGACTCCTGCAGGAGGCTAGCTCTCTTCTAGCCCTTGGGTGATTGCTGTAGCCACAAAATCAAAGTTCCTTCAAAGTCCTTTTCCTCTTCTTCCAAGTCCAGTAGTAACCACTGCAGGCCAGTCCAAGAAACAGCACACAAGGACAGTCCTCCTCCTGCAGATTCCTGTAGTCACATGGACAGAGGTTCTTCTTGTTGTCCAGGAGCAATACAATTTGTAGGGGTTTGGGCACAAATATTTATACCGCCCAAAGTCTTTGTTCTTAGGAGTCACAAGTCTCTGAACCCAGCCAGAACCAGTTCTGCCCAGCCCTGGAGCACTTTGTTTACCAGGCTGCATCCTTCCTTTCAGAAAGAGGGGGTCTCTGCCTTCAGACGCACAGTGGGAGGTGGAGCCAGCATTCACCTTGCCAGGCACAGCCCTATTCAAGTGCAGGAGATACCCCTCCCCTCACTCCAAGGCAGATCTCCCTATTCAACCCAGGTCTGATTCAGCCTGCCCTGTTCCCCCAAAACCAGACAGCCAATACACATAATAGCACAGCACACTGGAAGGCTTAGGTAAGAAAGTACCTACATTCTAAAAGTGGTAGTTTCAAACACAGAATATAAAAATAACCTTCACTAAAAGATGTATTTTAATATTCTGAGCTCAGGAATACTAAATTATTTTTTCTACCATGTTCTGTGGGTCAGTTAGGACTATAGGATGCAATAGCCCAGACCTCCCATTCTGGCCTATGGAGAACAGGTAGCCTTACAGTAGTGAAAAACGAAAATGGGTGTACTTCACTACTAGGACATGCTACACACATCAGAGCATGTCCTACCTTACACATACAATGCACCCTATCATAAGGGTGGCTTACAGGATGCCAAGGGAAGGTTCAGGAACTGGGAAGTGGGTGCACTTCACAGCCAAGATGGTCAGTTCTGGACTGCACGCAGACACTGCAGTGGCAGGTCTGAGACACACTTTACAAGCTGCTTCTGTGGGTGGCACAAACCAGTGCTGCAGGCCCACCAGCAGCATTCGGTTTACCAGCCCTGGGCACACACAGGCCACGCTACTAGGGACTAACATGTAAACCAAATAAGCCAATCATGATTGTACCAATTCACATGTCATCTTTACAAAGGGAGCATTCGCGCTGTGGCACTGAATGGCAGTTGCACAGCGCCCAGAGCATCTATAACCAGCAAAAACAGAGGAGAGACAGCGAAAAATGGAAGGGAGACTCACACCAATGGTGCCAGGTCTAACACCTTCCCACCGGGGATGCATAATGGCGCCGCATCGCGTTGGCTTGCCTGGGGGTTGCAAACGGCTAGGGCATCTGTTTGCTCTCGGAGGCCTTATTCCCTTTCGGGAACTCCAATCAGACTACAATTTGTTCGCGTCTGACCTCTATCTGCATTCGCAAATGACACATTGGCTCTCTGGCTCGGAGACGCGTCCTTTGGCGTTACGCCCGTTTTTCCCCTTTGAGAAATGGCTCCTGTCTAAGAAGGACGACAAACAACTCATCTCTGAAATCTACACTTTCCTTTCTTCCGCCCTTCTGCGCCGTCGCACCGTGGGTCAGAAGCGATGGGAGGAGGAACTTGAACGCGAATTATCGGACAAAGAGTGGGAAGATGTTTATTACTGTGCACACCAGACTACGTTTTCCTCGGGCCACACTGAAACCGCCTTTAAGATTGCGACCTACTGGTACTATACTCCAGATAGGCTTACTAAATGGCAACCTCAATGCGACGGTCTCTGCTGGCGGGCATGTGGTAGCCCAGGGACCTTGATTCATTTGCTTTGGCATTGCCCCAAGCTCACCCGTTACTGGGATAAGATTCTGGATGATATTGATACTGCCTTTGACACTTTCATTCCCTGCCTCCCCGCCTATGTTTTCCTGGGCCACCCCAACACACTCATCTTCCCCTTGCGCTCGCTTAGAGAACGTGAAATGGTGCTTGCGTTGAATGCAGCTCTGAGAGTCATCCTGGCGAGGTGGAAATCGGACAGGGTCCCAGAACATACTCACTGGGTCCACCAACTTTGGAATCTCTTGGCCATAGAAAAGCTCTCTATGGCAGCAGTGGGGAAGAGTGCGGCCTTTGCCAAGACCTGGGCTCCTTTCCTACCTATACTCATGACAGAATTCCGAGAACTAGCTTGTTCACAATACCCCCGCATTCTCAAATTGGTTCCAGAGGGTACTTCTACTCTCCCCTGAACGCACTAGTCCTAGGTCACATTGCTGGCTCCCACACTGACCGGCCCGTTCCCACACTCAGTCCTAAGCGGTGACTTCCTTTCTTTCCCTTTGGGGCCCACTTACTGAGGAGATGGGAGGGGTGGGGGTAAGAGTATGTCGGGGTTTTCTTTCATTTGCTAAGTTTTGGTTTTTGTTCACACGCGACCTACATTGCTGTGCCCACAGCCGCCTGGGCCACCAGCACTCCCGGTGTCGCTTGGTTTTACACCTGTGTGGCTATTCTCTACAGCTGGCTTCTGGTTACTGCATTCCTTCAGAAGCGGCCGAACCTGTTGGGTTGTAGGTGGCTTGCTGTGTATAACCCTGTGCATTTCTCGCCTGCATTGCATCTTCGCCTGCTTACAGGGACGTTACTTGGCCAGCCCACTGGGTTGTAGGCATCTTTACTTCATGTTTTTCATATTTGGCCGTCAATAAAATTATTTATTACTAAAGAGGGAATGGCATATGTTGCATTGTCCCGAGTCAGAACTTTATCTGGATTGTATTTGATTGATTTTGATGAGAGAAAGATTAGTGCAAATGCAAATTGTATAAGAGAGTATAATCGGTTAAGAAGACTGTATGCTCCCCATCTAGGTGAATATCTTACATATGGAAAGCGTGTAGTAGGTCATAAAAGAAGATATGAGAATCTCTGTAGTGAAGTTGGAAAGAAGAAGAAAAATCAAGACAATGTTGAGATTCCAAACAAAAAGAAAAGGGGCAGTGTTGAAGAGATTGTTGGATATCAGTTAGAAAATAGTTCAGGTATCAACTGCTATGCTAATGTAGTGGTGAACGTCGTATTTGTTCTAGAAAATCTCCAACAGCAAATTATGGAGAATTGAGAAAAAAGGTCTTGTTCCCTGTTGCATTCTATTTTTGAAAAATTGAGAACTGATAAAACTAAAATTCAAAGTGTTTCTGGTATTCGGAATCTTCTGGATGTATGTTCTGGTTCTTCACAATTTACACAGAATGTGCAACAAGATGCTCAGGAATTTCTTATGTATATGCTTGCAGTATTGTAAGATGAAGGAATACATATTGAAAATATGTTTGGACTTTGTTATACATGGAAACATGAATGTGAAAATTGTACATTTACTTCTTCCACTAAGATAGACACTGAAAGAGTCATATATTTGACAATACCAGATTGTAAAACAGTGTCTTAACAATGTGGTTAAACCAGCTAATCAAAACATGGAGTGTAGCCAATGCAAATCAGAAAGACGTTATCAACATTATTTATACAAAGATTTGGACAATATATCATTTTAATGATACAACATTGTAGAGCAGATGGAAAAAAATTGGAAACTTTAATTGAAAATTTTGTAGCAAGTCAACTATCAGTATCAGGAAGAACTTTCGTAGCAGTAGCAATTATTTTCCACGATGGACCTTCTACGACATCTGGACGCTACACTGTCAATTTAAAGTGCAATAAAGGATGGACATATTGTAATGATGCCCATTTGGTTTTCAAACATCGTTTACCTAACGAATTACTAAATTCATACCTAATATTTTTAATGCTAAAGTTCTGAGAACATAATTCGGCCTCTTTCAAGGAAAACCCGGAAAGAAGACAGTGCGAGGCGCCTGAGCCGTGCCACCAGAGGTAGTGCTTTACAAGGACGGTGGCCTTCCAGACAACTTTCTTTGCTCATGGTATGCTTTTCCAGTGCTGCCTTACCTGGACCGGGGGACCTGCCACTTGTCACTTGCTCCCGAACATACTTGCCTTCCTGCCGCTCCTGGGGTCCTGACGCTGTGTGTCTCCCCTGCCGCTGCTTCATACCATCGAGCGGCCACTGCAGGGGGAGACTACAGCTCCCAGGTTGCTTAGCGGCCAATTTACGCTATTATCGCGCCCGGAGGCGCAGAAAAGGGAGAGGTTCCCTCGGTGGAGCGCGTGCTTTTCCAATGCTGCCTTACCTGGACCGGGGGACCTGCCACTTGTCACTTGCTCCCGAACATACTTGCCTTCCTGCCGCTCCTGGGGTCCTGACGCTGTGTGTCTCCCCTGCCGCTGCTTCATACCATCGAGCGGCCACTGCAGGGGGAGACTACAGCTCCCAGGTTGCTTAGCAGCCAATTTACGCTATTATCGCGCCCGGAGGCGCAGAAAAGGGAGAGGCTTCCTCCGCGTCGCCGGATGAAGCCCGGACAAAGGGCGGACCGTCTGTGGCCGTCCAGGGCCGAAGGAGGCCGGACCGGGCCAGCCCCCTGACATCTAGTGGGAACCGTGAGTACCATCTACAATTTGTTCCTATTACTAACACTTGACCATTATGGCAGCCAGAAGGGGTTTAAAACCGACACGAATAGGGCTTGTAGCCGGGACTCTAGACCAATTCATCACGAGAGCATCATCGGTATTGGAACGTGAAATTGTAATGACGCAATGTCGTTTGTCCCAGGACCCGGTCTTCTTAAGGAGATCTTCCCTGGGCCCCGTTGCACAAGCATGTTCACCTGATCCTCCCCAGCTGAAAACAGCTACCGAAGAGTTTCCCACCAATTTACATCCTACTGGAAACAACTTACTAGACCAGGCGGATGGGTCAACCCAACTATTATGTGGACAGTCCATAAACACAATACCTGCCCAAACCGAAGTGAACATAAATACTCTGAACAAGACAAGATGCAAAGAGGGTGCTATCCCGAAAAGGAAGAGGGCTGGTGCCTCACTTCGGGGTAGAAAACCTAAACAGTCTAAATATAACACCCAACCGGAACCCCTCATCGTAGACCAACCCGAGTTAAGCCCCTCTGTGGCTTCTATAAACAGCCCTGTTAAGAATGACACAGACTCTATATCCACATGCTCCCTCGACCTAGATTTATTGGTGGGAAAATTAAGTATGGTTCTATCTTCTCTTATTCAGCCTGTGGAGCAAAAACTGAAATTTTTAGATTACAGACTGGGTAAAATGGAGGCATTGCTCGTGGAAAACATGGGTCTTCGAAAAGATCTTTCTGCTATTCAAGCCAAAGTCAAAGCTCTGGCTACACCAGCGAATGTCTCGCAGTCCCAACATAAGCCAACACCTATTACTGTAAAAGATCAACTCACATCGACCATTACACACGGGCCAATTATGAGTTCTAGCATAACGGGCCCTAAAAATGACCCCACAGTTGTGAAAAAGCCACAGCTCCTACAACTGGCAAACTCTGTAAATATCGAAACCCCAGGAAAGGAGTCCTCAAACCAATTCGGGGAAAAAGTCGTTTCTCGAGACTTACCATGCATCAACTTACCCCCGGATTGTGCTCCATACATGGTTATCCTAACTGGGGTTCCAAAGTTGATGAACACCAAACATGAATCGTATGAGGAACTCAAGAACAAGACAATGCATTGGTTGAACACCCATAGACCCTTGCCTAGATCCAATCAAAGCAAAATCCTGTTTGTTAGAAGGGTGGGGTGGGTGGGTTGTAATCCAAAAAATGTGGTTGGGGACTGTGTAATTATTAACTTTGAGGATTATAGGGCAGTCGATTATGTATGTAGCAGGTACCAGACAAGCCCCAATACAATTATTAAATCTGAGGTTAGACCATTTTTATCAAACAGATCATGCTCAACCATGCCCCCAACCATGGGAGCTACGACCCATGGTTCCAGCAAGAGGACTCCTGGCATTATGTAGATAGAAGTAGGGGCGGACAGGTTAGGGGTGAAGTGTTGGGCTTTCCAATAAACAATAGATATAGTCTACTGGATCAAGTGGATTGACTTCATATGCCCCCCAGTCCCCTATTGGTCCATCAAACAGATGCTAATAAAAGGGAGGAAGGTTTGAAGATTATTAGGAGGGATTATTTGGGGGTGGCAAATACCGTAATTAACTCTTTACCCTCTAAGGAAGCAAGAATGATCCCCAAGGAAAAGCTTTATGCAACCTCAGGGGAACTAGGGGATGGTCCACCTCCCCCTGTGATTGAAATTCTATCCTAGTGCTGCAACACCAGATTGTCCGCATGCACTTGGATCGGCATCCAGCCGGTCCTGGGGTGCACGGTCTTGCTGGGTTTGGCCAAGAGGGAAGTTCGGGAAATAAGCAGGCAACGACAAAGGGGACCCTAAAATTTTTATCTTGGAATATAGCGGACCTCACATCTAACTTAGATATCCCGGATTGGTGTACATTCGTGGATTTACATGGGATCTGCTTATTCCAGGAAACGTGTGCGGTAGTTCCCACCCATAGATTGGGATATGTAACCTTTGCGGAACCTGCAGTAAAAGGCCCGAGAGGCAGACCGTCAGGGGGGCTGTGTATATGGGTGGGTGTTCATCTTGGATTCACGTTGAAAAGGGTAGAAACAAATAGTCCCGACCTCACGTGCATCCTGATGTCCCATAAAGAAACTGGCACACATCAATATATATTCACGACCAGTGCGATCGGGTGGAACATCTAATACCTTGGATAAACTAACCATCCTATTGCACTTGCTTGGGGGTGACGTTGCCTTGTTGATCGGAGGAGACTTCAATTGCCATTTTGAACCACTGCAAGGGGTCCTTCCGATCACAATGGAAGATGATGAAATCTGGTCAGTTTCGTCCCCTAATGCCTATCCTGTAAATAATTGGACAGCTCTAGTCCTTCAGTTGACTTCCCTTACCTATACGTTCTCTATCAGAGCCTGTAACGGTCGATTTCAGAGTGACACCCCAGCTCAGTATACTTACAGTGGCATGGGGCATGCATCTGTAATTGATTATTTTTTGGCTAGTTTGGCTCTGTGGCCCAAAATTATAGATCTTAGCATTCCTTTTCGCATCGAAAGTGACCATAATCCCCTGATAATTGAGATAGACTTCCAGCTAACCAGGGAGGACAGTGCTACGATGAACACCCCAAGTAGCGATTTAAGAATAGTGCAAGGTGGGAGAAGAATCCTATGGGCGGCTGTGAAATCGTCTAGTGAATCCATGGCAAAAATATATCGAGATGTAATCCCCCTGCTCGAAAGGGCAAATCCTACCCCAACCAATTCCTTCGATATTGACATGGGCGAACTAACTGGTATCCATAGTGAAATGGTCGCAATATTAAAGGACACTTTCTATAAGATAGGCCTTGCTAAGCCTAAACCCCGTAATGATGGGAACCCATGGTTTAATAGGTGCTGTAGGGATGCGAAAGCTGCACTACTGTTGGCCCTAAGTCAAGGCAATAGATTCTGTGTTACAGAAGCCAGGCAAGCATATAAGAAAATGCTAAAAAACGCAAAATTAGAATGGGAGGCAGATCGTTGGTCTGCTATCACATCTGCACTTGTGGCAAAGGACCCAAGGTCATTCTGGAATCTTGTCCACACTGGGAAATCAGAAGGCAGGACTACAATTGCCCCAAACGTTTCCGAAGAAGCATGGTTCTCTTATTTTAAAGATCTTTATTCTCTCTCCTCTACACTTATAAGTGAAGCCCCTCCGAGCCTATTGGCTCCGAATCCTATGTGGTCAGTACAACCATTCACGTTGGTCGAAGTCCAGTCGGCCATTTCAAGTATTCAGCCAAACAAAGCACCGGGACTTGATAGGATCCCAGGTGATTTATATAGAGAAGAACCGACAGTTTGGGGCCCATACCTTCAGGTATTATTTAATGCGATATTGCAGGGGCTACCACTACCAAGTACCTGGTTGGGGGCGGAGATAATTCCAATTTATAAGAAGGGTTCTCTGCTTCAACCCTCGAATTATAGGCCTATTAGCCTTATCGATGTGACCCAAAAAATGTATGCCAGGCTCATGCTACAACGTTTACAGGCTTGGTCTAACGATAACAACATCCTGACACCGCTTCAGGCGGGATTCAGGGCCAAAACATCAACAATAGACCAACTATTCCTGTTGCAAGTCCTCCACTGGAAGCATGTGGTCTTGGCAGGGGGTAGTCTATATCTTACATTTGTGGACTTAATCCGCATTTGATATGGTGGACAGGAACCAGTTATGGACCATTTTATTATCAATGGGGGTTCCGCCATATTTATGCCATCAGTTTAAGATATTACATGAAGGCACTTTTGCTAGAGTTCGTTTTGGTAGGCAAGGTCAGTTAACTGGACCATTCCCGATTGAGAAAGGCGTTAGACAGGGCTGTGTGCTTGCCCCGTCCCTGTTTTCCCTCTTCCTCAACGGGCTTATTGAAGATCTCCTTGCCATAAACGACATTGACTCCCCCCAAATTGGCTGCCCAAAGATTTCCCGCACTAATGTTTGCGGATGACACGATGCTGCTTTCTAAATCACCAATGGGGATGCAGCGGGTGTTGAACCAGTTTTCCAAATTCTGTAATAAAAGGAACCTGGTGGTCAATATAAATAAGACCAAGTACATGGTTTTTAATGCTAATACTGTTAACTGCCCCCATCCAATGATGGAAGGCAGACCCCTCGAAAGGGTTCCAACTTTTGATTACTTGGGTTTAACTTTGAATGACAAAATGGGATGGGGTCCTCAACTGGCCAAGGCCAATTTAGGATTAACCCAAGCAGCTGGGGGTATTCTAAAAGTGCAGAAGAATTGTACCCACAAAATAATAAGCGCCCCCCTTGAAATCTATAGAGTTCAAGCCAGGGCATCATCCCTTAATGGGGCGGAACTCTGGGGACATATACCAGCAAGCCACCTATCTATAACAGAAAACAATTTTATAAGGCAACTATTGGATTTGCCAAAAAGCACTCCCTTGGCCCCGCTCAGATTGGACTTGAATATTCGCCCAATCGCAGACGCTATTGCTGTTCGGCCCCTACTCTACTGGAAGCGCCTGTGGAGCATCCCTGAGCTGGTGAATTACAAGGAGGAGCTCAAAGTAGTCATGGCTTTATTAGGATCTGATAGGATCCCTTGGTTAACATTTGTAAGACAATCACTTACATTGACTGGGCTCGAGGAACTCTGGCTAAACCCCGAGGTCTCTTGCCCAGCCATTTCTAAGAAAACCATGACATGTGTTGTAAAAGACTTTAATTTAAGGAATCTCTGTCGCTCAGTAAAAACTTCAAGCTTAACTGACATCTTTTTGGAAGTTAAGTCGTCTTACAGCTTTGAGCCGGAGATTGATGTAATACAACCCACTTTAGCGAAGAAGCTCTATTTGCAATTTAGATATGGCACTTTGCCTTTTTACTCTAATACTGATAGGTGGAAAGGGGATTCGGCACGTCCTTGCCCAGGTTGCCGAACTGAGGAAGAAACTACTGTACATGCTATCCTTTTCTGTCCAGCATATGCTAACATTAGGAGGAAATGGATAATTCAGTTGTGCAAAAATCTGGGTGTAAAGCAATATTTGTTTTTTTTTAGGATTCTAAAAACTGATACTAATGCAGTGATTGTGTCTGCAGTAGCCAAATATTTGCTCTCTATGTGGACAATTCGAAGGAATCTGATAAATAACACTGCTACATATCTGCACTAAGTCTACAGGATAATGAGAGAACTGATTGCATTTTATTTTTCATAATGATCAGTGTTTTAATAATTTTAGGATTCCGGATAGTATTTAAATTTTTTAACCTTTTCAGAATACGTTTAATAACTATCTATACAATTGTGATTCTATGTATGAATTGGACTGACTGACTCACTGTATTGATTGTTTTATTTTTTATGTGCTTTTATGGTAAACAAAACCGCAATAAAGCTTGATTGATTGATTGTTAATATGTATTAATGAGATTATTTTGGATAATTTCAATATAAAGGATTTCAGGAATTTCATTCGGCCTAGAGGGAAGATATTGATATGAATAAAGAAGTTTATTTTGGATATTGTCACTGCAAATGTTTTAAAGAACCTCATTTAGACTATAGGGAAGTTATGAAGAATTGCTGATTGAATTATCATTACTGTTCTTTGATATTGTAGTTATAAACTTCTCTTAGAAAGAAGCACTTTATATAATTGATATTTGTATTATATGCAATGTTATTGAGGATGTTTATTTTAGGATATGTGAAGAGATAGTTGACTTTGTTGAAAATATTTTGGACATAGATTTGTTTTTTTTTAACAATCTTATTGATTGTATTTTTTTGCCCACTGTTATATGATGAGTAACGCGGAAGAACTTGGAGAGCGTGGCTGTCGGAACACAGGACAGCGGAAGACTAGGACGTATTAGGGTCCCTGACATGGACTCGTGAGTTTATACTGGTGGCGCTTGATGGCAACATTTCAATTTGAATAAACTACATTGGAGTACGTACTACAGGATTTTATTGGATTAACTCAGGGAGGACTTGCGTCCAAAGGAACAATTATCTGGAGCCTTGAAAAAGCCCTGCGGGCGAATCGTGTCGGCTGTCACGTGGTTTTGGAATTAAAATATATTTTGACATGACGACATGGAATTGGACTATTTTCTATAATATTCTTGGTACCTGACAGAGTCGAACAAATTGAGATCTATCAATAAGTAAGTTCTCTAATCTGGATTGCGAATTATATAACTGTACTTTGGTGTGCTTCCGTGCCTATTGGATTAATTCAATGGTTCAGACTACATTGTGGTCATAAAGCAAAGTACAATACTGGTGATGGATAAGTATTGAGCACTGTATCAGCACCCTAGACCAATTTGTTTATCTGTGACAAATCAATTATGATGAAATATGTACAGTGATTATGTGCAGATCAATTTAGCATATCCATCTTTTGCTCTTTGTATTCACTTTATATAATTGATATTTATATGCAATGTTATTGAGGATGTTTATTTTAGGATATGTGAAGAGATAGTTGACTTTGTTGAAAATATTTTGGACATAGATTTGTTTTTTTTTTAACAATCTTATTGATTGTATTTTTTTGCCCACTGTTATATGATGAGTAACATTGAAATCACTATATATAGTGAAATTCAATACATTCTAAGAACAGCAAACAAGGCAAACTGAATATGTTATATAATGCTAAAATTATGTTGTGTTCTTAAAATTATATTATATGTTATAACTGTATTTTATCTTCTCTTTTACAAACCCTAATTCTGAAGTTTGAACGTTTTTAAAATTTTAATTATAAAAAACAACTGCAAAAATGATTTCGAATACTTTGATATCTAGTATTGTAAAGGTAAGATTACATAATCCAAACACTATCCATGCACTACGACATTCACCTCTGCACTATCCATACAGTCCTCTAACCACCTAGACACTGCTCAGTAACATCTTAAATTCCCCAGGTACTCTCCATGCAGTCCACCAATCACCCTGTCACTCCCAATGCACTCCTTGAGTCACCCAGCTAGTACCATGTACTAATCCAATCCCTCTGACAATACCCAAGCACTTATAAATTCCCTCAGGCGGTCTACTTGCACTCCTCTAATCATCCAGCCAGTACCATGTCCTTATCTAATCACTGTGCCAAAACCCAAGCACTTATAAATTCACCATGCTGTCAACTTGCAGCACTCTAAGTATCCAGTCACTATCCATGTACTTGTACAATGACTCAGGCATTAAGACATGCAGTACTACAATCAAATGTGCACTATCAATGCAGTCCCCTAACCACCTACACAGTACTGATTCACTCCGCCAATTACCAAGGTAGTACCCATGCAGTCCAGCAAACACTCCCCGTGCACTCCTCCAATTATCGAGCCAGTAGCATGTCCTTATGTAATCACTGCACCAATACCCAAACACCTATAAATTCACCATGCACTCAATTATCCAGTCACTACCCATGTACTCATGCAATTATCCAGGCACTTATTCATGCACTTCTTCATTCCTTTGACTGCTACCTATATAGTTTACTAATCTCCGTTACTACTAATGCACTCCTGCAGTTACTCAGCCACTCATATGTCTTTATCCAATCACTCTGACAAAACCCAAGCACTTATAAAATCACCATGCACTCTCCTTGCAGTAGTGTAATCATCCAGTCAGTACCCATGTACTCCTATAATAACAGGCACTAACACATGTAGACCTACAATTACCTATACATTACTCATGCAGTCCAGCCATCTCCCTCTCACTACTCATACACTCTTAGGGGCCGATTCCGATCCAGGTCGGAAAGCACTCCGACCGAGCCGGATCTGGAGTGTTTTCCGACCGAGCCAGAGTCCTGCAGTCCAACTGAGCGAGTACGATGCGGCCTGATGCTGCCGAACTCGGTTCGGTCGGACTCCCATAGAAGCCGGTCGTACGACGTGTACATGGGCTCCCATTGACTGAAGGGGTACGTCTCGCGCAAGGGCACCCCCTACAGTGGGTACGCGTCGGTGCCATCCGCACCGTACATGCCTGTGTTGGGGGGACCCTTGGGTCACCCCATGTGTCCGAGTCATAGGGCTGCAGCTGACGTTTTTCGAGCCGGACACTCTGGCTCTCACAGGCTGTCCGACACGTGCATCGTACTGGCTCGGTCGTAAATCGCATCCATTGCACGCCACGGTTAGCTTATGACCGAGACATACAGAGCGGTTCGGACCCGGAAACGACTCGGTCGGTGAATTTCATGTAGCTCGCATCGTACTTGCTCGCTCGTACAGCTGTACGAGTTGGGCGAAAAACACGCGTACGGCTCGTAGTTTTTCCGGCCGGATCGCGTTCGGTGCCCTTCTGACCCGGATCGGAATCGGCACCTTAGAATCAATCATGCTCTACACATGTACTCTAGCAATCACCCAGATGTTAGCATGCAGTTATTTCTCTTTTTTAACAAAATAAGGTAGTTCTGAAGAGAACTGTTATTTTTCTTTTTTGTTTTTAATTTTTTGTGTGTTTTTTTAAACAAGTTTGAGATTTTTTGGGTGTTTTTTCAAAAACAAAAACTAACAGACAAAACTTTAAACCTTTGGAATTAAAACGTCATTCCAACTGAAATACAAAAATTTTGCAGCGATGATTTCTGGCTGCTGAACATACAGCGTTAACTGATTGCTCCCCACAGCATAAAATGGCATTGCATTTTATACAATGCTGTTTCAGGTTTGCGAACTCTGTGCGAATATCTGGACCACGAGATGAAGAGGTTGAGCCTCCAGATGTGCTGGGACCAGCTCCATGGTCAGTTTGTGAGGCCTCTTGAGCACGTCGTAATTGTTCTCGTGCAAGTTGTTTCGGATGTATAGTCTGTAGATGCTTATACATACTGGACCTCCCACAGGACGACTACTTCTCGCTGCCTCTTGACAGAGCATGCTGCTGACCTTCCTTGCATTTACTTTCCTTTCTCCCTCCGGAATCATAAAGAATTTCCATACAATAGACTCTGGTCTTTTTTTTGGAGGTGGTCCCAAATCTTCATCATCAGATGGAAGGTCTAATGGTGGAGTAGAAGAAGCCATTGGAGAAGTTTGAGGTAAACGCCAAAAGAAATCTAAGTATTGCTCCTAAAAACACAGCAGGTATCTCTCTTCTGATGAAGCTGAGAGAATGACTAAACAGGGTGGGGTCCTCCAAGTTCTACAATGGAAGAGCTTGTCAACCAATGAAATAGTTTCTTTCAAAGTCACATGGGAGTCGTGCACCCAGCGCGACGTCGCAAAAATATATTTAACAATAATATACATTTATTACAAGTACAAATATATTATTTATATAAATAGTTTAGATGATCTCTTGTTCCGATATGTACATTAAAGTTACATGCATATAGTTTTAAAACCTAGCACGACCTGGCACGTATATGACGTCACGCGGGTCCCGGCACCATGCACACATCACATACCAATCGCGCACATGATGCGATCCCATGCATATATGACATTACGCGGGGCCACGCACCCGTTGCAAACCAAACGCAGCTCCTTCTCGACTTTTCCAATATGGCGGCTTGAATTCGCGCACCCACCATGATAGGTGCACGATGGGTACGCAACTCCAATATTTTAAAAAATATATATATTTTAAAACACAAAGGACATTACATAATTAAATTAAAAAATGAAATAATTATAGAATATTACAGTTACAAAATATCTTTTACGTAAAAAACTTGCAATTTTCAGAAAAACATAAAAGGTTGTATACATATTACATTTACAAATTAGCATTTAAAAAACCCTAGAAATTCACTAAAAAAACCATGGGTTTCAGGCCCGTTTTAGATAGAAATTAGCATTTAAAAAACCTTAGAAATTCACTGAAAAAAACATAGGTTTCAGGGACGTTATAGTTAGTTGGACATTTCACTCCTACAAAACCATAGAAATTTCGCCGTTACAGTTAGTTCACCTAACTATAACTCGCGCCCCCGCAATGCCCTGCTGATGACGTCACATATTACATCATTCATGATGTCACTTAGCTGGTAAATTAGAGAAATGAATGGGGACACATTTCGTAAATTGTGCACTTGCAAATACATCACAATAAGTACTTGTCTCAATTGAAAAATTAACAAGAAATTAACTAAATGACACTAAGCCGGCAAATAAAAGGAAAAAAAATTAGCAAATAAAGGTCAAAAGCTAACATTCACGTGAAAGTACAATGTTTTAGGCACTTAGCCATTACTAACCTAGCCTGTATAACAAACACGGATTCACAAAAGCTATGTTGTAAATATAAAAAATGTGGACTGTAAATATGATCACTTTAGTAAAACAGAACCACATTACCCATAATGCATCATAATGGCCACATGGGCAGTTGTGTATATATAGACCAAAAATGCGGATCACCGCTAACCATGAGCAAGACCAGAGTGGTCGAAACGCGTTGGTTTGTGAGAGGACTTGATGGTGTTGGCTGTATCATACTGAAGTAAAAAGTCTTGATACTTATCTCCTGGAGTGCAAGTAATTCTTTCTATTTGGTGGCAATATGTATTGCAGATCTCGATCCCTTTTCTGCACTTCTCGCACCGATCGTGAGCGTGCTGACACAGAGGGATCTTTTGGTGAAAAGTAAATTGCTAGCAGCGGCGCCCGCCTCCTAGCCTGGATTGCTTGGAATAAGAAGAATCCAGGCAATTGACGAATCACTCTCTACAAGCGCCGTCAACAAGGAATGCGATTTGAACAGAACTGACCCGACTGATGGGGAGTGAGGGAGGACCGCGCCAGCAGAAACCGAACGGCAGAAACCGGAGGAGAGGAGTCGGAGGACACCGCTATCTTCAGAAGAAACCGCAAGGTAAGAGTGCTGTGCGACGTCATCATCATTGAAAGGCAGCAGACTGGGAGGCGAGATGACACAGGAATGTGGAAAAGATCACAAGAAGTGATCAACTGCATTCTGTGTGGCGAGAGACGGAGAGAGAACGTTGCCATAGCAATCAAGGCAGCGGCAGCCATTAATTTAAACACCACGAGAAAACCTGAGTGATTGTCAGTCACACGAGGAAGAGAACCAAAGAAACTATGAATACAGAATCCACAAACAACCAGTGAGCACTGGCACCCCACCGACATCCCCACCTCCTGAACATTTTCAGCCTGGATGCACCACAAGGAAACATTGAGGAATCACAGAGGACACATACCCACAGCATCTTTCTTCTTAAGGAGAAGTGGGTGTGGAGTAGGAGCCAGGATCCTCTAGTTGGATTAAGGGACTGGACTCTTCTGCCCTTCCAGGAAAAAGACCACTTCCTGGAGAATAAGAGGAGGATAGGAAGTGTTGAGTGAAAAAGGGTCGGTTGTAGTTAGGGGAGCATCAGGGTTGGTTGGGTGCAGTCTACCTCACCTCTTCATAGAGGAAACATTGTAAGAGAGGGACTGTGTATTAAGAGTAAGGATTTAGAACAGGGTTCTCCTAAGTGGGTGGCAGGCCCCCCTGGATGGCCGTGGATTGATTTCAGGGGTAGGTCAGGTTTTGGAAAAGAGGAGTATGTTTTATTCCCCTAGGGAACAGAGAAAAACATCATGCTTAAAACAGTGGTCTTTTTAGTGAAAGAAAGGCAGTTAGACATGCTGTAGTATATGTTTTCACACATGCCTTGGCTGTGGGTAGGTGTCAATCTGCATGGGGACAGGGGTGGGGTGAAGGGCTCCTAACAACAAATTCAACTATTTTTTCTTGCTGAGTTATGAAAATATACGTATTTTTATCATGAAAACGCAGTTTTCAATGTTGGTATAGCTATATTAATTCAATCAAGCAAAATGTTTTAACTTAGTAAGCTGATCTGCACAAGGGGGGCTACTCACCGGTAGCTGGGGAGCTGTCAGCAGCTCAGGAGCTGCTGGTTGGAGAGGCCCAAGTTATACTCTGGTACAATCGGAGGATGTCTTTACGCTGACTGACCTCCTGGTGTCGCCACTAACTCAATGTCTACTCCCTCTTTGGAGCACACCACAGTGGGCTAGAGTTCTCCCTTTAGACGACACATCGACTTGAGGCGTGAATACGGCTCTACGCACTCACTTGCCACATCTCCTATGTTTAATTAAATCATCATGCTTTTCATATGGAAATTATTCGCTTTCGAATGGTAGGCACGGCGTGCGTTTATTAAGCAAGTCATCAAGCATCAAATCTTGCTTGTGCTAGCTCATGGCAAGCCGTGTGCTCTTCATCTTTAGTTCTCAGGCATTCGGGTTTTTCGGTCCTATGTCAAGGTGGGACTGTTGTACGCGTTTTCCAGCAGACCGGTTAACTAACAGTGTTTTCTTTCTGTGCGTTATTCTCTTCGGCTCAGTAAAGCTGCGCAGGGAGAAACGCATACATTTCATTTACACTACATTTTATGTACATTTCAAGTTACATTGTAGGTGGTACGGTTTAGAGCGTGTGGTGCATGGCGAGTCTGCGGCTGCCCGCGGCCCCCGCAGGGGGCCACCCTAAGCGGGCGGCCACCCTTAGTCACATTTGGGCACTTCCCCACCCCCACTAATACGGGGGACTATAGGAGGAGTCCCCTGGCCAGACACGTCACTTCCGGCACAAAGAGGAGGGGGAGGTATTTATACCTCCCCCGGCCATCTTGGCGTCCTCTTTGCGCTGGAGACGCCGTCTCCCACCCTACCGCTTACCCGGCGTGGGGTTGGCAGGCGAATTACATAGGATGTTGTAATGTTTTTCTTTGTCGTTGCAGGCGGAGTTACAGGGCGATCTGGAAGCATTTGGGTACAGAAAGGTTACCTCTGCAAGAGCACAATAGGGGTGCCAGAGCCAACTCACAGGAACCTCGTGTGGAGGGTCCTGGAACAACTACGTTGGCGCCCCGTTAGTCCTTCGGGTGGTTGTGGGCCTGAACAACCGGGGGTTTGCCTTGCTACGCTCCGCCCTGAAAGGGGCGTGAGTAATAAGGGACCAATGTGTCACATGATCCAGTAAGGGGATCACCCGTGATCCAGTAAGGGGTTCACCCCCATAAGGGTAGCGCTGATGGGTTTCTCCACAGTGCGTGGCTCATCAGGCGGGCAGGGCAGCATAGGTTTATACAGCTGCCTGCCCTTGGATCGCCCGTAAGATAACCCACCATATTGCATACTTTTGTATGGAATAAACCTGCAGCAATATTTTTCCCAAACAAAAGTTGTGTTGTGTATTTATGCATGCATACTCTTGTGGTAAGGGTGGGACCTGGTGCCATAATGGGACTATGTCATTGCATCTGGGGGCAGACAGGCCTTCCCACAGCACGAAAGTGCCACTCACTCAGTCATGGGGTGGGGCAAATACCATAAAGTGAAGGGCGGGCTGATTAAACTTCCGGTGTCTGCGTCTCTGTGAACTATGAGGCATCAGATGTATTAACTCAATCACCTCCTGACTGCGAGTGCTTAATTTCTTGGCCCTTCTCATTCTGGCAACCAACTTCTTCCAAATTCTCCCCACTCATGGTTCTTGGAATTTGGTGAGAAGTTACAATGGTGAACATGTGCACAATACACCAGTATGATTTGTAGAATTGATAGATTTGTAAAATATTGTATCTACACACCCTCTTCTTCATGACCTTCTTAAACCACAATCTTAAAATATAAAGATATTGAAATCGTCAGTCTTTCCGGCGCAACGTTTACATCGTTCCAATGAAAAGATGCAGGCACCACTGACTATGCTTTTTACATTCTGAAATACGTATTGTGGGAGTCCCATTCCTGAACATTTATGGAAGGCCAATTACCAATGCGGGCATCAAGCATTTTTTAGAACGCTATTTTTTTGGGGGGATATGGGGGGTGCGCGGGAGGAGGGATGTCTAGGCCCCTTGGCAGACCTTACAACTCTGAGCCCCACCCTGTGCACATTCTGTTGACCGGGTGTGTCTTTTGAATTTCATTGTCAGGCTGCACTTACGACCGAGACATCAATGAGTTCTCCCAGTCTCGTTACTGTATTTAAATACCTTAAATATTGTAAAGATTAGGTGCCTGTGTAATAATATCCTCTTTTCAGCGCTCCAATTTTGAATTATCCCTGTGGCTTTTTTTCTTGGCGCTGCATTTTATTTAAGAAAGGTCACAAAGAAGGGGGCGTGGCTTGCCGAGCTGCGGAATGGCAGCTTTCTGAGCGAGCTCCGCCGGCCGGACCAAGATCCTAAACGTGATCCTGCACTTTCGGGCGTGTTGTGGCCGCCGAGACCTGGGGCGCTAAAAGTGCAATCGCCGCGGCACCTGTTGGTGAAACTCTGGCAGCCGGGGGGGGGCTTTGGCGGCGGAGTTGCAGAAACACACAGCCCGCAGCGGTGAGGAGACTGCTGAGGTCGTGCCCTGCGGCGGCGCCGCGAAAATCGAGGCCGGGGCGCCTGGCGTGGCGGAAGGCCCGACTCCTGAACGTTGTGGATCGCTGGAGATCTGGGCGATAGCTGTGGCGGCGGCCGGGAGGCAGCTGGAGACGTGGATACCGGACCGGGCTGAGTGATCTCGTGAGGAGGGGTCTGCGGCAGTCGATCGGAACTGATGTGAGCCTCCTCGGCGGAGATAGAGGTGACAGGCCTGAAACGGGAGGTAACCCGGCGCAGAAGGCTGATGCGCGATTGCCCAGAGGCCCTGGGGAACCCCGGAGGGAGTCTGCAGACGGAGGCTGGCCGGTGAGGAGGCATACGAGCTATCGGGCCGCCGCGGGATAGAGCGACAGCTGCGGAGAGCCCGCCGGAGGGGGCGCATCCTGCTGGACGGCGCGGGCGGACCGGAGAGGTGCTGCGGGGAGGAGGTCATCCACTGTCGGACGGTGAGCACATCCTGCAGCACTGATGGCAAGGTGAGGAGGTGAGCTGCGACCCACGGACGCAAGGAGTACCGTGCGCCAGGGGCGGCGTGGGAGCTCGCTAGAGTGCAACGAGAGAGGTGCCTGCAGACAGCTGGGCTTGCGGAGTGCCCATCGGGAGGTGGCGTGAGGCGCTCAGAAGCGGATAGAGGCTGGCGGCCTGCGGCCTGGCGGCACGCTTGTGGAGCTGTTGATACGAACCCGGGGTGAGACCGGCGCTTAGTCCCCATTGCTGTGGCCGCTGGCCCTGACTAGCGCCCCCCGGTTGCGCCTGTGGCGGGGAGAGTGAGGCCCAGATAATTCTCTGTGTGGACCGACCCCTGTCTGGTGTCTTATACAGCGGCTGCCATAGGAAAGCACGACGCTAAACAGTCGAAGATCACCTTCGACAGCAAGCGGCCGACGCGGCAAGTGGTCCCTGATACGGAGGTGCAGGCGGACGGAAGGCTGGGGCCGGGAGTGGAAGATCAAGGGGAGGATCTACGTACCTTACTGTTGGAAATGAGGTCCAGCCTGCGTAACATCGACACCACGCTCGACACACTCACCGCGCAGCTCGAGTCAGTAAAGGCGCAGGTTACCACTCACGAAACGCGACTGGACTCTTTGGATGGCCGCGCTGACGACTTCCATGAATTTCAGGTGGAGACGAAGGAGCAGCTCCTACACATGGACAGGCTACTGAGCGTAATACGGGCGAAGAATGACGATTTGGAGGCTCGCTCGCGACAGAGCAACCTGCGAGTGACGGGGCTCCCGGAGACGACCGCCATCTCCAAAATGGAAACATATGTCACCGCTATGCTGCACGAACTGTTTGACCCGCACCTGTCCGCGGTGTTTGTGGTGGAGAGGGCACATAGATCGCTGGGCCAGAGACCGCCGGTTGGGGCGCCCCCGAGGCCCATTATTGCCAAGCTGCTCAATTACCAGGACAGGGACACTATCCTGAGATTGGCGAGAGAAAAGGGAAAGATCACGCACCAGGGGAATGTGCTGTCCTTTTATCCGGACTTTACGCCAGCGGTGCAGGCGGCACGCAGGGAGTTCGCGCCAGCCAAGAGACTTCTCCTTCAGGCGCAGATCCCGTATTCGCTGCTATACCCGGCGAAGCTTAAAGTTTCCTTAGACGGCACCACGCACTTCTTCACGGAGGCGAAGGCGGCGATGAAGTTTGCCAAACATGTAGGTGGAAGGAAGCAGAAACGACCGGAGGCAGGGGTGGAGATGGCGGAGGTCCACCTGAGTGACAATGACTGATTGGGTATCGTATTGATGGGATATCTTTGTCCTGCCCCTGCAGATTGCTAACTGTGGTGCCGTTGCTTTAGGAAACGCGACTCTTGGCCCTGTAGGCCCTTGCCGAGCTGCCACTCACTCCTAATTTTCTCTGTGTGTTAGATTCCTTTATCTTTTCTAAGCCTACAGGATCTCGAGCGGGCCGGGCCGCCTGCAGACTTTCTGGCCACCCTGTATAATCGGGGTAAGACGCTGGCTTAGACTCGCCCCCATGGGAAGGTTCCCAACAATGTTGCGGGTGGTTGATTCAAGGGTGGGTGATACACGACCTGATTGGGGGGTTGGAGTGGGAGGGGGGTGGAAGGTGGGTTGTTTTTGGTTAGTTCTTAGTTCCAGCCTACATGTACATTGCTCTGAGGTTGCCACTGTGCCTCAGGAAATGCGGAGTGTTATGGGTGTATTGGTTTACCACAACTATGGCCCCTAGGTCACCTGATATCTTGAACTGTGTAACATGGAATGTGCGGGGTCTGAATGATTGTAGGAAGGCCAGGCTAGTGCATGCTTACTTAGTCCGACACAGTGTGGACATCTGCCTCCTCCAGGAGACCCATCTGGGGTCCTCCTCATCTCCCCGACTGCGCCATGCCCGATGGGGCCCGATATATTCTGCTACCTATTCCACATACGCGAGAGGGGTGGCAATTTTAATTAAGAAAGGGTTGGACTGGCGGGAGGATCTGACACACTGTGACCCGGAGGGTCGATATGTTTTAATCCGGGGACTCTTATGTGGCGTTTGGGTAACGATTGTAGCTGTCTACGGCCCGAACGTGGACTCTCCGGGGTTTTTTCAGGAGGTCTGGGCGAGGGTGCGGGGGGCGGGATGCACCACTGTTATCTGGGTAGGGGATTTTAATGCTGTACTTGATGACACACTGGACAGACACGGTGCCGTCCGCTGCCTTCACCCTGCGGCGGGCGCCACGCTGGGGGCGATTGTGGAGGAGGAGGGCTTGGTTGATGTGTGGAGGGCTAGACATGGTAAGTTGAGGGAGGGAACATGCATCACTGACCACCGATGCGCCTGGTCGAGGCTCGACTATTGGCTGCTGTCTAAGGATGCGGCCCTGTGGACGGTAGAGGTTGAGCATATGTCGCGTTCGCTCTCGGACCACGCGCCCTGCCTGTTGAGATTGTCGCTGCCCGGTCTGCCCCCGAGGGGTTTCTCCTGGCGCCTGCCGCGGCATGCGCTGCTAGACGAGGTATTTAAGGAGGAGATACGTGAGGACATTGTCAACTACTTTGAGCTGAACACGGGCTCGGTGGACACTGAGGCATCCCTGTGGGAGGCCTTTAAAGTGGTGATTCGTGGTCAGTGTATTGCGCGTCAGGCGGGTGTGCTGAGGGCTATTAGGAATACGCTCACTTCGTTGGAGACAGACATTAAAAGTCTGGAGAGTCGCTTCTATGCCGAGAGCACCCCAGACATACTGGGCCTCCTTAAAACTAAGCTACTGGAATATGATGCGGAGGCGCAGCGGGAGTTTAAGTTTCTGGGTAAAAATGCGGTGGCCAGGAGATACGGGGAGGGAGATAGGCCGGGGCGTACTCTAGCGAATATGATACAGCCGACTAGGTCGGCGACGTTTGTTCACGAGCTGCGCTCGAAAACTGGAGACATGATACGAGGAAGAGGACATATTGAATGCCTTCTCGAGCTTCTACTCCGACTTGTACACTGCCACGCAGAGGGACTGCCCGGAAGGGTTGGACTCTTTTCTAGAGTCCATAGCTCTAGTCTGGTTCAATAATCGCCATAGGGAGTATATGGATCTCCCGATAACGGCTGCGGATGTGGCTCAGGTGATCGAAGGATTACCCCTGGATAAGGCCCCTGGACCTGATGGTCTGACGACGGCCTTTTACAAGACTTATGCGGAGGAACTGGCTCCCCGGCTGTTGGCGGTGTATGAGGAAGCCTTACAGGTGGGAAGGCTTCCCAGCACGATGCGTGAGGCGTCCATTATCACCCTGTTAAAACCGGACAAACCACAAGACGAAATAGACTCGTACAGACCTCTCTCCTTAATAAATGTAGATGCGAAAATACTGGCCAAACTACTTGCCGATCGCATACAACCGATGCTGCCCTTGATAGCTTTACCGGACCAATCTGGATTTATCCCGGGGAGGTCCACGTCCCACAACCTTCGAACGATCTTTTCCATACTGCACTACTTGCATCCGGATGAGCACGCTGCGGTGGTATTCTTGTATGCCACTAAAGCTTTCGATACTCTGGAATGGCCATATTTATTTGCCATTCTGACTCGTATGGGCTTTAGCCAGCTCTTAATAAATAAAATCCGCCTATATACGATGCCTTGTGCCAGAGTTAAGGTGAATGGTATGACCTCGGACCCGTTTCCGATATCGCGGGGTACGCGGCAGGGTTGCCCATTGTCCCCGCTCCTTTTTGCCATTGCGATGGAGCCGCTAGCGGCACGAGTTAGGCAACATCATACGGCGCGTGGAATCGGGCTTAGCGCGCGCAGTCTGTTGATATCACTGTATGCAGACGACGTCACGCTTTATCTTACTAAGCCTGAGGAGAACCTGGACGTGGTACTGCGAGAATTTATCCGCTTTGAAGGGTTGGCCGGTATTGCGATAAACTGGTCCAAGTCGGTGGTCTTCCCGTTAACAGAGAATACCCCGAGGCGGCTGTCGGAGTACCCCTTGCGGTGGGAGATGGATGCGGTCAAATATCTGGGCATCTGGGTGAGCCGTGTGCCTCAAGACCTTTGGACTCTTAATTTTGGAAGGGCGGTTGCGTGGCTGGAGGAGAAGGTAAAGATATGGGGGAGGCTGCCCTTATCGCGGACAGGAAGGATAGCCCTGGTCAAGATGGTGGTTCTGCCCAAATTTCTATATCTGTTTGCGAATATTCCGATCCCTCTGACGTCGCAATTTTTCGCCACACTGCGGTCACACCTGATTGAGTTGGTGTGGGCTGGGGGCCAGGCGCGCGTTTCATGGGACATACTGACGCTGCCACTCACGCAAGGTGGGCTGGGGGCGCCTGATATGCGTTTATATGCGTTGTGCGCCCAGGCCCAATATTTGCGCTTTTGGGTCCATCCGACGCCCTTTCAGCCACATGTGGCTGTAGAACAGGACACTGTCGCGCCGGTCCCGCTCAGAGTAGCCATCTGTGTGAGGGCGCGCCGCCCCCGGGGAGAAGTGGACACGGCGGAGATGCTGCGCTGGGTATGGGCGGAGCTTGGGCGCAGGGCGGGTGCGCCTCTCCTCTACGCCCTGTCCTTGGCCCTGGAGCGCAACCCGCTGTTGCCCTGTGCCGTTGACGGAGCTAGCCTCCATTTGATGCGGCGGATGCATTTGCATACGTTTGCGGATCTTTTTCCGGGCGATGTCTTCCTGCAGCCGCCGGTGGCGGCGGAGGGAAAGGCGGTGTCTTTTTCTGAATTATTTTTTTATCACAAGCTACGAGAGACATGTCGTGCGTTGAGTGGAGATTTTCCGGCGCCCCCCCCGGTGTTCAGGGCGTTTGAGGGCATTGTGGGTTCCCCCTCTCCCCGGCGATTGGTAACTAGACTATATAAATCCATGCAGACCATGCGCCGGTGGTGCGTCCTCAGTCTCTTCAGCACTGGAATGAGGAGCTCGACTCTCCCCTGTCGGAGGAGCAGTGGGCCTTCTGTTGTGGGCAGCTGACTGAGCTCTCCCCCAACTACAAGCTGCGGCTCATACATTTCAAGTACCTGCATAGGTTCTACAGAACTCCGATTGCACTGCACAAAATGGGATTGTGAGAGAGCGCCGGCTGTTGGAGGTGCGGGGGCGAACCCGCCTCGTTTTTACACATGGCGTGGTCATGCCCCAAGCTCACGGAGTTTTGGTCCCGGGTATTTGAGATCACCAACCAGATGCTGGACCGCGTTGATACACCCGCGCCGGAGCTGGGGATACTGGGATATGTCAAGAGCACGCCCCCGGCGATGCGCAAACTGCATGCTATGCTTTTCTTGTTTGCCAAACGACAGGTGGCAATACACTGGGGTAGGAGTCGGGTGCCTTCGGTGAAGGGTTGGCTGTCGGATGTGGCGTATGGTCATGAGCAGCTGAGTGTGTTCTGGGACTTGATGCCGTCCGCCTCCCGTCCTCGGGATATTTGGGAACCCTTTGTGCGATGGACTCAGGAGCAGCGTGCGACAGAGACTTCACTGGATGACTGACTGTGGATGGTCCGGCGTGTGTCCCGGGGGAGGGAGGAGGGAGGAGTGACTGGGTGGGAGGGGAGAGACTTTGGTTGGTCCCTTGGTCCATGTTCGCCCCACTGAGGATAAGCAGATTTGGGCCTGATACTGTATATTACTGGGCGGGTGCACTGGCAGGCCTGGCTCTGTTCTGTGAGGGTGTCTTTTTCCATTGTTGGTAGACCAAGATGTTAGAAATACCACGAGAGATGGATGTGCATGAGAGACCGCATGAGCAAGTATCACCAATGTACTGAAACTGTAATGGAGCTGGCTTTTGTTGTTGGTTGTTGGTTTATGTTGTATCAACTTCAATAATGCCTTAATAAAAATTTAGGTCACAAAGAACATATGGCGCGACTGCCGGAATGCATTTAACTTTGAAAGCGACACTACAAGCATAGCTTGAAGCTAGCCATGAAAAACTTGCGTCTTGTATGCAAAAAAAAAATGCTTTACCTTTGGTATAATCGCGGCACCTGCGCTTTACTTATAACATTAAAAGTAAAGCGCGGGTGCCACGATTATACCAAAAGTAAAGAAATAGAAAAAAAAATCTATTTCTTTACTTTTGGTATAATCGCGGCAGCTGCGCTTTACTTTTAATGTTCTAAGTAAAGCACAGGTGCCGCGCTTATACCAAAAGTAAAGAAAAACAAGTGGTGCGCGCGTCACGCCTGAGTCTGGGCCCGATCATAGCTCCTCCCATGGCCTATTGGTGTCTATTACGCGCTTGGTGCGCGTAATAGACACCAATGGGCCATGGGAGGAGCTATGCGCGCGCCTCGGGCCAATTGCGTGCAGTCTTTTAGAATAATATCTTATGGAGAAATGGTCATGCTGAGACGATTCTGTCTAAATAATCACAGCTGCTTACAATACTCAGTATCTACTACGAAGAATCTTTGTCCTGTTGAAAACTTTTTCAGCAGAACCAAAACACTTGTGTGGAAAATACTGGACACAAGTCATCAGCGTTCACCTACACACAGAGTTACTCCTGAATACAAAGATTTATAACAGGGAAACGTCCCTTACCCCGGAGCTACAACAACGACCTGCTTTTACAATGCAGTCACTACCCCGCCTGCAACATTAACATGTGTCACTTTACCACTCACATTGTTACAATGACTTGCTTGCGAGTTGTTGGACTAGTGTTGGATTTTTAAGTCCAACACCTTCCCTACTGTTGTGTAGATTGGAGTTGGAATAGTAATTTATACTAATCCAAAGTATGGTGCCCCCTAAAGCAAGTTGTTGTAATGACTTGAGTGGTAAAGTAACAGGTGGTTATGCCGCATTCGGGGCAGTGATTGCATTGTAAAGGCATGCGTGGTAAATGCATG
Organism: Triturus cristatus; assembly: GCF_964204655.1. Classification (NCBI taxonomy): domain Eukaryota; kingdom Metazoa; phylum Chordata; class Amphibia; order Caudata; family Salamandridae; genus Triturus; species Triturus cristatus. Next base: position 1,180,508,024 of record NC_140590.1, read on the forward strand.
CGGGGTTCCATCGTTCAACCTTTATAATGTATCCAATACCTGTACACATCTATGATGCATTAGGAGCACATGTGTTTTGTAACCATTAGCTGGGCACAGGCTATACAATATTAGGTAGAGAAGTAATGTGGTAACTATACCTCATGCATTTTACATGCAATGTTTATACCCTTGCATACTACATCACTTATAGCATATGAAATCAATACATTCATACCACGTATAACTTCTCAAATTATTTCATTTGTCACAACACAGTGCATGGTAGATTAGTGAGTTATAGTTCGTGTTATTTAGTTAGCGAGCTGAAAAGAGTGGGTAACAAGATCCCCTACTTATAATAATTTGAAGGTTATAACTATAACTTTAGAATTTTTAAAGTTTGTGTAGTATAAACTTGGTTTGCTTAGGAAAAATACGTTTTCTAAACTATAACTAAGTTTTAACCTTTGGTTTTTTCACTGAATTTCAATGCTTTAAAAAAAAAAAAAAATTATAAAAATGTGTTTAGAATCAGAGTCCAGTGTCATAAGTGGAGATTTGTTATGAAGAGTGTCGTACTGTACAGTGGAAAAGAGTGTTGCAATGTCTATTGTCATAGACTGAGTATTGTAGAAATTGAGTGGGGTACAATAGAGTCTAGTAGTGTATCATACAGTGTTATAAAGTGTTATATAGTGTAGTGGCATAGTGTCTCATATAGTCGAGTCAAGTATCAAAGACTGGAGTAGCGATTTGTACAGTGGAATGTTGTGTCGAACAGTAGAGTAGGGTATCAGACTATCAAAGAGTGCAGTAGGGTGTTTTAGAGTGTCAGAGTGGAAATTCATCAAGTGGAGTGTCATAGAATACAGTGGAGGAGAGTGTCGTAGAGTGGAGTGCTGTGTCATATAATGGAGTGGCGTTTGGTAGGGAGAAGTCGAGTGGCGATCGAGTGTCATACAGTGTAGTACAGTGGTGTAGAGTGGTTGGACATAGAATTAAATAGTGTGGCATAGAGTGTAGAACAGTGTTGTAGAGTGGAGTTGCATACAGTGGAGTAAATTGTCCAACAGTGGAGTGGTATAGAGTGGAGTATAGCACAGTGGCGTAGAGCCGGATAAAGTGTAGTAGACTGGAGTATAGTGGAGTGGGGCACACTGGAGTGAGGTAGCAAACAGTAGATTAAAGTGTCATAGAATGGAGTGTCGTATCGTAGACTATAGTGGCATGGAGTGCAGTAGAGTGGAGTAGCATACAGTTGAGTAAAGTGTCATAAATTGGAGTACCGCGTTGTACACTAGAGTTAAGTGGGGTGTCGCATTGGAGAGTGATGTAAACTACAGTAAAGTAAACAGACAAATAGTCTAGTTGATGTTTGTAGAGTATAGTGGTTTACAGCACAGTACAGTACAGTGTTGCAGAGTGTGGTAAAGTGGATTGGTATATAGCGTTATATAGTACAATGGCATTGAGTGGCATAGAAAGGAGTCGCATACAGTGGAGTGGTGGAATAGTGGCATACAGTGGAGTGGTGGAGTAAAGTAGGGTGCAGTGGCAAACAAAGAGTTGCGTACAGTGCTGAAAAGTGGACTACAGTATCCTAAAGAAGAGTGGAGTAGAATGTTGTACAGTTTCAAACAGTATAGTACAGTGGAGTGAAGGGGAATAGACAGGAATAAAGTGTCAGAGTTGTAGAGTGGAGCTGCAAAGAGTACAATAGTGTGTGAAACAGTGGAGCTGCGTAGAGTGGATTGTTGAATAGTAGCGTAGAGTGACAAAGTCTCATACAGTGGAGTAGAGTTGAGCAGAGTGGTGTAACGTAGTGTAGAGTAAAGTACAATAGAGTGTATTGGTGTGCCGTACAGTACAGTGGCATACAGTGAAGTGTGCTCGCGTAGCATAGGCAGTAAACTGTTACAGATTGGAGTGGGTTCTCGTACAGTAGAGTGGAGTGATGTGTTGTATAGAAAAGTGTCGCAGAGTGGAACAGAGAGTTGAACATTGGAGTGTACGGGCACAGAGTGAAGTATAGAATTGGGCAGTGGAGTGTACAGGAGTTGTGTGACGAAGCACCGCATGTCTTTACAACGCGGTCACTACCCCGACTGCTACGTTATCACATGTTACAGTACTACGCAAGTTGTTGCAACAGATTGGGCATGAGTGAGCTCTGGACTAACCTCAGTAGCATTCAAAAAAGGACCTTGCCCATCCTTAAAAATAGATATTGGTTTTATGTTAACGACACATGGTTAAACAAAGGAACTGCAGGGGAGTTGACAAGCAGGTTCTTTAGTTTTAAAGATAACATGCACCTAAAAGAATTTCTGAACAGTATAGAACCCCCATTAGCTAAATCTTTATACTGGAAATTCAGGTATAGCATCCTACCTGTTAACAGTTTTCGTAGTAACTGGAAGGGTGCTAATATTTTGTCCTGTATGTAAGGGTGATCAGGAAACTAAAGAACACTTCTTGTTCTTTTGTCCCAAGTACTCAGAAGAACTTGGTTAATTCCAATTTGTCGGATCTTAGTCGCAAATTGATTGAAAGAGACCATTAGGAACTTAAAAAGTGACTGCACAGAGTATTTAATTGTCACCGTGTCTAGATACCTGTTATATGCTTGGAGACTAAGAACTAGGATGCTGAAACGTCTGAGTAACAATTGAATCACCTTATGAATTAATGTATGTCCTTGTCTTCATGTTCCGGAATAGTTTTAGAGATTTTATTAGTTTTTAAGGTCTGGGAGTTTTACTAGATTTTAATAATTGGTTGAATTAAATCCATCCCTGTAAGGATTTATTTTTTACAGTACTTAGAATGATTAAATATCGCACACAGCACTTTAGTTAGCATCACAAACAATGTATACAACACATTGACACCGATATAGCTGTGGAATGAACTTTGGATACAGCCCTTCATCGAATATTGTTTAAGGGGACAGGTGAATTTTTTTTGTTTCTAAATCAAATTGTATGTGGAAGTGCTCATGTTTTAGAATTGTATAAATATCACTTTTAGAATGGGCGATTAGATGCTATTAATTGTACCTGTACGCCTTGATGTGCTTTTTATGATTTTTACTAAAAATCAAATAAAGATTTCTACTTCTACAACAACAACGACTTGCTTTAGGGGGCGCTGGACTTTGGAATAGTATAAATTACTATTGCAACTCCAGTCTACACAACAGTAGGGAAGGTGTTGGACTTAAAAATCCAGCACCAATCCAACAACGAGCCCCCTACAGCAAGTTGTTGTAATTACTTGCGTGGTACAGGCAGGTTGTTATTGTGAATGCAGGGTAAAGGTTGGTTCCTGTGTATGGGGATAAGGTTGAGAAGAATATTTAGAGTGCTATGAAGTGTTTGTAGACTTTTATACAGCGGAGTTATATAAAGTGGAGGAGGGTCTCATACAATGAAGGAATGTAGAGTGGAGTGGTGTACACGTAGTGGTATAGAGTGGATTATCGTTTTGTGGAGTAGCATACGGTGAAATAGCATACAGATGAATTCTGTACAGTGGAGAGTAGAAGAGTGGAGTGGCATAGAGTGGATTAGGGTACAGTGGATTAGTGTAGAGTGGGGTGGCATACACTGAAACGACATAGTACAGAGTCAAAGAAACTTATAAATTGGAGTGGCGTCTCATACAGTAGAGTGGATTGCTGTGTTGTACAGCGTTGACAACGGTCACAGAGTGGAGTAGTGTGGGGTACAATGTAGTGCACAGTCAAAGAATCAAGTGCAAATGTAGAGAGTGTACAGGGATAGAACAGAGTAGAGTGACAGAGTGTAGTAGAGTTTTGTAGAGTGGATTATACAGAGTGGAGGAGAGTACACTATAGTGCATAGAGTGGAGTAGCATACAGTGGAGTGGCTTAACGTGTAATAGTGTAGAGTGGAGTTGCATAGAATGGAGTGGCATAGAGCGTAATAGCGTATAATTTAGTAGCGTCCAGTGGCTTGGAGTGATTTGTAATAGGATATAGTGTAGTAACGTACCATGGAGTGGCATACAGTGAAGTGGTTTAGACTGGAGTGGTGCATTGTGGGGTGGGGTAAAGTGTAATAGCATACAGTGGAGTGGGGTAGAGTGGAATACCATAGAGTACAAGGGCAAGGATTGAAGTTGCATACCGTGTAATAGTGTAGAATGGAGTGGCGTACAGGACAATAGATTACAGTGTAGTACAGCGGAGTGGCGTAGCGTAGAATAGCGTAGAGTGGAATAGCGTACACTAGAACAGCATACAATGGAGTGGGGTAAAGTGAAATAGCATATGGTTGAGTGGCAGAGTATAGCGGCGTCCACTGGACCAGCGTAGAATGGAGTGGCGTGGAGTGGTGTACACAGGATTGGAGGTGAGTTGAGTAGCGTATACTGGAGTGGCATACAGTGAAATAGTGTAGAGTGGAGTGGTGCACAGTATAGTGGTGTATACTGGAATAACAGTGGAGTAGCTTACAGTGCAGTGTACAGTGAAGTGGTGTAGACTGGAGTGGTATGCACTGGAATGGGGTAGAGTGTAATATCACACAGTGGAGTGGCGAGCAGTTGAGTGGTATCCAATGGAATAGCATAGAATGGAGTAGGATAGAGTGTCATACACTGGAGTGGTGGGAAGTGGAGTAGCATACAGTGGAGTGACATACAGTGGAATAGCATACAGTGGAGTGGAATATGGTGAAATTAGGTAGAGTGGAATAGCATATACTGGAGTAGCGTATAGCAGAGTGGCGTACACTGAAGAGGTGTAGAGTGGAGTTGCATACAGTGTACTAGCGTAGAGTGGACTGGCATAGAATGGAGTTTTGTTCTGTCTAAATAGCGTAGAATAGAGTGACGTAGAGCGGAGTGTTGTACAGTGGAGTGGTATACAGTGCAATAGTGTATACTGGAGTAGTGTACAGTGGAGTGGCATTAATGAAGTGGTATAGACTGGAATGGCGTGGGGGTAGAGTGTAATAGCATATGTGGAGTGCCATATACGGAGTGGGGTCCAATACAATAGCATAGAATGAAGTGGCACAGAGTGGAGTGCCATACATTGGAGTACAATTAGGCCTCTGTAACTATGTGAGGCAGTGGGTGTTAGATTACAGCTCACTGATAGTACCATTATTGCAGGGAATGAAAGAAGCAAAACAAGACAAAAGAAAAAATACACTGGACATAGGAAATGACAGCAATGTTCGAGAAACTAAAAGAAGAAATAAGTATCACCCCTGCGCTTGGTACACCAGATTACAGTTAGGAATTCTACCTAGTAATGGTTCAATTAGGACAGCTGTACTAACACAAAAATATCCTGTGGGACATAAACCAATCGCCTACTATAGTTCCTTGTTAGATCCTATAATGAAAGGACACTTTCCGAGCTAACACGCACTTGCAACCGCTGCTTTTGGTGTTGAAAAAAGTACACCTATTGTGATGGGCTCTTCTCTTACTTTGTTTGTCGAACATGCAGTGTTTGCCATAATACAGAAAGCAAAAGGCACATTAACCACACAACGAGTTTCAGGTTATGAAATAATGTTATCTTTACCTTCATTGAAAATAGTGAGATGTCACACTTTAAATCCTGCTACATTCATAGCACACCCAGTACAGGAAAGAGACTGTTCTACATTTACCCCAGATGAGGCTATAAAGGCAGAAGAAGAGCCAATACCCGACAGTACAACATACTTTGTTGATGGTTCATCCACAACTGACCAAGAATAAGGAATACGACATACCGGTGCAGCAGTAGTGGTAGGTAAAATGCACAGTAATATGTTCTTGATAACAGAGCAAATAACACTGCCCTTCCGTTATTCAGCACAGGCAGCGGAACTCATAGCTCTGCTGGCTGCTCTGGAACATGAGAAGGGAGATAATGTTAGTGTAGTCAGATTCAGATTATGTCACCACAGTGCATTCTAGTATCTCTAGGTGGAAAAGAAGGGGATTCCCCAAAAGTGATAGAACACCAGTAGCACAAAGATATTTTAGAACTAATCATTGAAGCACTTGAATTACCCACTAGAGTGGCAGTAGTGAAATGTTCAGCACACACAAGAGCGCTGGACTTTGTGTCCAGAGGAATTTAGTTAGCAGATCAGCCAACAAAAGAAGCAGGTAGAGACACACAACCAACACACCAAATTCTATATGCCGGACAAAAAGAGGAAAATGAAGAAAATAAGACAGATCAGATAAACATATCCAGAACATAGCCATATGTCGGGACTTTCCAGCTACATCTCAGAGAACTGCAAGAGGCAGCACCTGAGTTTGAGAAAGATCTCTGGAAATAGAGAAGATGTCAACAATTTAGTATTGACTGGATATTCAGACGAAGCACTACAGGCAAACCAGTGATGCCCCAACAGCTACTGATCATTGCTTTAGATTAAATACACTACCCTGCACATACCGCCATTACTCCTATATGCAATGAGTTGCAATCAGAATGGTTCATACCAAATTTACATGAGATGGTGACGTAAATATCCCCCAAAACCAACTCTAAAAGTGATCACATCAACAATACCACAGGGTCCTTTCCGAGCTTTGCACATTGACTTCGTAGATATGTTAGATAAGTGCAACAACTACAGGTTATCTATTAGTTGTAGTTTGTTCTTTCTCAAGATGGATAGAGGTAGGCCCATGTGTACATTGTGATGCAAAATAAGCTGCTAACTTCCTAGTAAGAGAGGTTATACCGAGATGGGGAGTCCAGAAGCAATAAGATCAGATAACGGAACTCATTTATCAAATAATATCTTTAAGAATATCACAGAAATGTAAGAAATAAAGCATAAACTGACTTCAGCTTATCACCCACAAAGTCATGGAATTGTAGAATGTCTTAACGGTCTTTAAAAAAACAAAATTGGCAAAATATTAGCAACCTTAAACAAAAATGGTTACACTGCCTTCCCATTGCATTATTCTCACTACGAAACACACCAAGCACTGATCTTCACCTCACACCCCAACAGATAGTGACAGGGAGGACTATTAAAATACAGCATCCACCATCCAGACGAAAAACAGATGCTGAAACAAATAGTGAAGTACTCGGAAAGGAAATGTATGACGATTTGTCTCAACTAACAAAGGCAGCAGAATTGTTTTCTAAACAGGTTTTACGGTTCCAACAATCCAGCAGCGGTAGACCCGGTCCCACAACCCGGAGACACAGTGTACATCAAGAAGGTCATCAGGAAGTAGAAAGACCCAAATTTTGACGGACCTTACACAGTCACTGAATCAATGGCTACTGCACTGTTAGTAAAAGACAGAACACCATGGATCCACCTCAGCCCCAAACAACGGATAAACAAAGCTTAATACCAGGGGATGAGAAGAAAATAAAAGGGGGGAGGCCGTAGAATGGAGAAGCAACCGGAGACTTCCTCCCCTCCAACGTGACATTTGGACTTTGTTTTACTGCAAAGAAATATGAGATATGTATTTTGTCAATTTTTCTGTTATGCACAGCTGGGTTATGTATGTATATATCATATTAATTCACCTAAAGTGTTAATGAGCAACACTGATAGGGGTAATAATAGCAGTATTGACAATGATAGAATAAGCAAACATTCACGTAGGGAAACTAGAGAAACAAATAACGTACACTCAAACACTTACACAAATGATGACAAGATTCATACAGGATTAAAAGATAACACATGGTATGCACATATGAAAAACATTGGAAAACAAACCACAAATACATCATGTTATGTGTGTTCATTAATACCTCACTTAACATTCGCCCCCATTCTATACTTAAAGGAGCTAGACCCAAACATCACCCTCGGTTTGAAACATTTGCTTGCCTGTAGAGTAAGAGGTCAAATACAGCCCTATTCATTCCAAGCAACAAACAGATTCACGAATGCCGGTCACTGAAACAAGTAACAGTTTAACTAAAATCATAACAGACAGATCCATGATATGTGAAGCACTAAAAGGTATGGGAAGAAGAGGACAGATTTTAGGAAGTTACAAAAGACATATATTCTTTCAGGAGTTCATGATAGAGCAGAGAAAGTTAGCAGTATACAATACCAATCTTCGATGTAATAATTACACAGACATTCATGAGACTCCCCAAGATTGGTGTCAAGTGAGGACAACAATGCTAATAAATGGATCCATTTACTCGTAGGAGGGGTGGAGTCACGATCTTATAATTTCTTGCCAAAGGAGGTCTCTGTGGGAGGAGGGGCTAAACGGTACACACACACAAAAAGGAGTAAGCACATTTTGAACACTTATGCCTCTAGTTACATCACAGTTAGCCCTACTCCTAAAAATATATGTGATTAACGTATCACATTTTTCTTTATGTTTTAAGAGCAATGGTACAGTTCCAGTGGGGATCAACCATAACTGCAGCAGGGCTAAAAAATCTAGGATGTTTACAACAAGGCACCTTCCGGCTAATGGATTACTACTGACAGTGTGGAAAAAAAGTCTATGCCCATCTGCCACTCGTATAGCACGGCGCCTGTTCCCCGGTGACACTGCATACTCCGGTGCTAATAATCCCAGGGGAGGATATTTCAGCAGTGCACAAACACCCAATGAACAAAAACATTACCCTTCTTCACCAGAAAAGAACAAGAAGAGAAACAGTATTTCAGATGGAACATATACAAAAATATCCCACAAGACTTCCGACTTTTCAGTAAAAACCAAGTTAATGCAGGAGGGTCCATACCTTTCTTCACCTTTCAAATAAATGCAAATGCAAGGTGGCTCCAGATTACAAGGTGGGAACTTTTAAAAATGATGAACGATACTGAAGATGGCTTTAATTCAATTAAAGAAGAACTAAGAGCCATGAGAATGATGGTAACACAAAACAGATGTGTTGGATTTACTCACAGCTATCGATGGTGGAGTTTATGCAAAAATAGGAGCTGCATGCTGTACATTTATACCAGGAAATGATGCAGGAAATGGCTCTCTAACTAAAGCCATACAAACTTTACATAACTTACAACAGACTATGCATGAAGGAGTTGCCCCAGATGAATGGTACTCAAATTGGTTTAGTTGGCTTCCAAATTGGGTATCCAGACTATTTAAATCCTAATGTGTTATATCTTCCAATTAATATTACATTGCTGTAAAAACGCAGTCACGAAATTGGTAAAAGGAATGTATGTTAACAGACAGTTTGCAAGCCTTACATCCAAGATGCTAGAAGACAGAACAAACTCTGAAATAGTTGAAGAATCAACTAAAGGGGGGGAATGTTAGTATAGAAAGTGTTAGTATAGACATTAAGGACCCAGAGAAAATGTCACTAAAAAGCCTAACCTTTAGCGGTACATGATTGTACGTGGTTAGACATCATTATGTGCCCAACGCTTCAAGGTAATGAATTACAGTGGACGAGCTCAGAGAGAGAGAGAATGGTATTCTACCTTTACTTCGCGGCCACTACTACGATTTACCGTTTCTATACATTTTTTACTTCGCAGGTACAATTACTTAGCATGCTTTTACTACGCATGCAACTAGTACGCAAAAACCGTTACTTCGCAAATCGGTTACTGTGCAAATACCATTACCACAATGCATGCAAGTTTAAAAAAAAATGACTTCAGTATTGTTAGTGTATTAAAATGCGCCCCAAAAAAAATATAAACGTTTAATATAAAAGATTTTTCACAGTTTTAAAATTGTTTCTATGGACACAAATACCATTAACTTTGCAGGCTATCCTCATCGTTGTTTTCATTTGGAGGCGCTTCTGATTCCAATTAATGCCGTGAAACTCTGACGTAGGAAGCAGAAGTGGAAGGTGAACCAGGAGGAGAGAGCGAAACATGCAACACAGTCATCAGTTTAGGCACACAGCGACATTACCCCCTGCAGGCACAGCCATAGCGAAAAAATATATCACAGGTGCATGTGTGCATACGGGCACTGAGGCAGGAAAAGGTATGAAAACTGCTTTTTGACAACGAGCCAGTGGTCACGGAACATTGATGAGCGACGTAATAAAAACCACACAGTTTTATTCGCCAGCAAACACCCTTCTGACAATGCACTCCCAGGAGGCACAGAAATGAGTGAAACAGAAGTAATCCTTTTGTGTTTTTTAAGGTGAGCTTTAGTTTACTGGATCCAGATGGGCCACGTCGATGCTGCATAATGTGTATTCACAACGTATTGTCTTAGGTGAGACTAGATCAACCACCCCTTCATAGGGCAGCTTTAAGAATAATTAAATTTTCTGTTATCAGTGACAGAAATCGAATTTACATATTCCACGGGTGGCGCTGATAAAGCCCCTGGTGATTAATATGCTCCGATGCACAGATTCCTGCAGACTGCTTGATCAATGTCACTCGAAGAAAGTGCCTTTCATTCAGTCGCTAAAAGTCAACAACAACCACTGACTGATTAATGCAGCTAAATGTTTGGTGTCAGCCAAAGCTACAGTTTGTGTTTCGGATTCCAAATCAAATGGAAGGGGTTACATCAGTTAGGAAATAAACAAATAATAATATAATACCCGATTTTTAAAAGTACTCCCCTACCCAAAACCCCTATTACGAACTAAAAACGGTTTGTAGTTGTATGCGTACCAATGTTAAGCGAAGTAAAAGCATTTTTATTTCATTTTAATGAACTTGCGAAGTAAAAGCATCGCACTAAAAACATACGCACTAATGGTATGCATAGTAACGTCATATATTCGAGAAAACGGCTGCAACCTTTGATACATACCCACAGTAGCTAGAAATCAATGAAACAAACAAATCAAGATGTCCCTAGTACATCAAACAAACCAGTATTGGCAGTTCCTCCAAGAATGATCGTGCGAGGAGGTAGTACCAGGGGAGTGATGCAAGTAAACCAATCAGCTTTGAGGTCAATTTAATAGGGAAAGATAAGACAGGGATGATCAAAATACATTGCAACAAGAGCAAGATCACGCGCTCTGTTTATGCTGAGGTTATAGAAATGGGCACGTAATCAGATAGACACATAGTCAGATTGCACAGATTCTGCTTGAGCGGAGTTTTAGGAAACGTAGATTAATTACATAAACCAAATAACACATATGCAGATAGCACTTAGAACACGTAGTCAGGAGGGTGGGAGTGATTGCACCAATGAATGAAGGAGGGTGGGAGGCTTGGCTTTAATTGTGTAATGTTGCTCACTTATGGCCATTGTCGGTCACATGATTAGTATGTATGATCCAGCAAAAATACGCTATATAAGGAGCTACCTGCTGTAGCCAATTTGAGAGTTGTGTGGCAATCCTACCTGCGTTCATGACTCTCCCAGCCGCTGTAAAATAAAACCTTTATACTTTATCACTTACTCTTGCTTGTTTTTTTTACTTCCATTAAGGTCTAACCAACAAGTACTATACAGTTGAGTGGCATACAGTGAATAGTATACTGTTGAGTATTGTAGAGTGGAATGGCATACAGTGGAATAGAGAAGAGTGGCATACAGTAGAATGGCGTAGAGTTTAATAGTATATAGTGGAGTGGCGTGGCGCACAGTGGAGTGACTGACTGAAGTGGTGTACAGTGGTGTTGCATACAATGTAAAGCGGAGAATGGAGTGGCATAGAGTGGAGTCTTGTGGAGTGGAGAGGTGTGGAGTGGTGTAGAGTGGGATAGCTTATAGTGGAGTGGCAAGCGTGGCATGGCATACAGATGTATGTGAAATTTAGCAGTGATGTAGATTATGGTGTGCAAAGTAACGCAAAGCAGCGAATTGAGCTGCATTGCATTTTCCCAGATTTACCAATCAACAAGGGCCACGCATAGTGGCCTTACATTCCTTTGTAAAACTGATTTAAGTATTGCATTGCTGATGCGACACCATGAGTAACAGAAGGGTACGGCAGTCCAAAAATAAAGCTAGGCCTTAGTTATATTTTGTCAGTAGCAAGAACAAGGGTATGCTGTTCCTAATGGTGGCAGGATGATGGGATGCGATGTGGGTGGGGGGTGTTTTTGTTACCAGGTATAAAAAGAAGAATAGAGGGGAGTAGCTCTGTTAGGAGCAAGGACCCTAACACACCCCAAGAGGTGTCCTGCTTCATCACCAGGCCGCTCCTCGGTGGGCCGGTGCTGCAATGCCCAACAGGCCCCGCGAGGGGACTCTTTGCTGGAGGTCTTTTCTTTTTGCCGATGGAAGGGGTGGGGAGCATATGTGTTGGAAGTAGTACGAGTAGAGGTGGAGAAGAGTGTTGTGAAAAATAAAAATAGCTACAGGAATCCCACAGGGTACTTTTCTTGGCTGGGTCCCTATGCTATAGTAAAAACAAGGGGCTGTAAAGTCTTGAGAAGAAAAATGTATAGCTTCCCGAGCTAAAATTCATGTATGTGGGGTAAATGTGGTCAACATGGTTCATGCCTTTTGCAGTCCAATGGATCTCGGCATTTCGTCAGGACCGGGGGAACCTAGTCTACTCAGATAGTGACAGTGTAAGTGTGTGACTGTGGAATCCCGTACCCTTTAATTTAAATGTGTGGTGTAGTGTAATATATACAAATATACAATGTACCTTCTGGATTCATCTGGAGGGGGAACAAACATCGGTACGGTTAAATAACCAAGGCGACAAATATCATGGCCAAGGTACATGATATTTGGTAGGAGAATATTGCAGAGCACTCTTAAAAATAGTAATTCATCAACTGATTAGTAAAACATCCATTTATAAAGACAAGTATAGATCCATAAAAAATACGAAAAATTACATTTGTTAGTTCTTCATGCAATTGGTCTTGTTGACATTAATGAGGGAATGGTGGTACCAGTATGTTAGTGTGATAATCAAAATTAGGCTCTGCCGTGAGGGCAGTGGTGGTGTGCCATCGCTGGTAGGCCTCAGCGCATGTGACCCTGGTCTCCCGCCATAGGAGTTGCCAGGTATTGGCATATAGACTGCAAGGTGAATCACCTAATGGGGGGGGGCTATTTGCCCCTGGCATCACAGCTAGAGCGTTGCGCATTGGCAAAAGCTGAAAGGAATGGTACATTTAGGAGCCAGAAAGTGAAAGACCCAAATTAACGGTGCAGGGGTTGTATATAATCAGGAGGTACCGTTGGTTACTTTTCGAATTATTATAGGGTTAGCCATAGGGCCAGAATCAAGAAATTGGCAGCTCCAGTTACCCTGTAACGGTAAAGGTACCTTCAAGAGGATCTTTTACTGGAGTGGGATTAAGAGCCGTGAAACCTGGTGAGGTACTCAAATCGAGACGGTTCGGGTAGTCTAAATTCTGCCACACTACATACCTACGCATCAGCAAACTATTGATGATCCTTGAGGTGCCTGTATGGTAGTACACCAGGATACTCGCATCGAATGGTGCTCCGGAAGGTAGGTGACCTACTCTGCGTCCAGCCATCACGGATTGTGCTGGAGCTCCAAGTGTGCGGGACAGTTAACTACGGCAGGAGGAGCGTGCTAGTAACAACCAGAGCGTGGACGCGGTAAGGTATAGGGCAATACATGGGGGCCATGTTGTAATCCTAGCCACGGGCGTCATCTTTGAGTGGTGTCACTTGGTAACCGTTGAAACCAAGAGAGTTCATAATACGAGTCCGAGTGTGGCTGTAAGTTGGATTCGAAATATCTTTAAACAACATGTGTTATTGTCACATGGGAGCCAATTAGGGGTTAACGGTTTCTCAAGTGGACCCAGGTCGCATGCATCACATTCCTGGGGGGCCCTGTGGGGTGTGGGCCCTAAAGGGATGGCCGCTGCACATATGGAATTGTGAAGGAGCTGGTTAAGAGGTAAGCCAGATGATGGAGTGACCCAGAGTCTTTGTGAGACCTACCTCTGATGCAAAGCCTCAAGAAAGCAGTGTAAAAAAAGTTACAGGCATAGTTTGAGGCTGCCAATCAGGAGTGAAACTCCTATCCCAAAGTTAGATGGAAATGGATTGAGAGCCCATGAGGTGTTAATTCCGAAGTGGAATGGAAGGGACTATGGTCCCATGGGAGGTACAGGTAAGCCAAATTAGTATGAGGTGACCAAATTTGAAGCAGAGCATATCAAATCATGAGAAGATTAATAAGTAAAAATACTTAAAAAATTAAGTTGGGAGGCAGGAAGACATGGGCTAGTATCAGTACACAATCGAGGCCGGAATCAAGTGATAGTGGATAGTGTTACCGTGACACCTCTACCCATGGTCATTAAGCTCTGTGCGGTGTGTTGAAAGGCGGTAGACCCATCGTTGTTCTTTATAAAAAAAAAGAGCATCCTTGTTTATGTGTGCATGGGCTTCAACTATTGTCCAGTGCATGCCCTCTGGTGTGTGACCCATCTCTATATAGTGAGTGAGCATTTTAGTTGTTGTTCTACCGCACCTTACATTACTGCGGTGTTCAGTAATTCTGGTCTTCACTGCCCTTGTCGTCCCCCCTAGGTAGCGTTTGTGGCAAGGACACATGATGACATAGTCACAGTTCTTAGTATTACAGTTTGTGTGGGATTTTTGGATCCATATGTCTGTAGGACTCAGATTGATCACTTTTGAGGACTTTGTCAGGGACCATACACTGCAAGGACCACGGGGTGGTAGCCTGTCACAGGCAGTAGGCCCCCACAGGGGTTGTTGGGACCTTGGTCCTGGAGCGAGTGCTCTTGTGTGCACAATAACATTTCTTTTATAAAGCCACAGTACTTTCAAACCAGTTGCAAGTAAAAAAAAATATTTTTGGGACCGTTTATGAACCAAATCAAATCAATGGCACAAGTCAGTGGGCATATGGAGGCTTGGTAAATCTAGACATCCTGGAACCTGTATACCTTAAAAAAAAAAACACAGTTCGTTCACAATAATAAGGGCACACCGTTATATCTTATTTTTGTCTGTTGATTTAGTATGTAGAGTGGTAATTAATCCAGTCTCAGCGGGTCTGACCTCAACATCCAAAAAAGTGAGATTCGTTTTACTGCGTGACAAGCTGAATTTGATGTGCGGGCTCCTGTTGTTCAGCCAGGTGTAGAATTCCATGAGGGCTACTTCATTCCCATTCCAAACGCACCAAATATCTATGTATCGATACCATTGCGCTATATGGTCAATTAAGGGATTATTGTTGTAAATATATTTGTCTTCATATCTTGCCATGTACAATGCTACCATTTCTGGAGCAAAGGGACAACCCATTGCTGTCCTCTTCATTTGTAGAAAAAAATCTTCTTCAAATTTGAAAAAATTATTTTTGAGGGCCAGTGTGGCCAACCGCAAGATAAACTGAGTCGGGAATTGGTGTGGTTGTGGTCTCTTCTCTAGATAAAAAAACTCAATGGCTTTCAGAGCTTCATCTTGGTGAATTTGCATATAAAGGGAGGTTACATCCAATGTTACTAACATATACTGCGTTGTTGCGGGGATTCTGCTCATGCACAGAACTATGCGCAGGAAACCAGGACCTCGGTGAATTGTGGTGCACCAAAAAACTCACCTTAGTACCCAGAACCCCTATCCGACTAGCATCAGTGTCTACCAATGATTAGACAACCCAGAACAAGCGACTTGGGTTACTCTCAGGAATGGTGGGAATCAAGAACACCTTTTCATTTTTATTCTCATATCAGTCCACAACGTGAGTAATCAGAGACATGGAAAAGTTTAAAATGTTTATTTTTAACTACGTGCTCTAAGATGCAGTATTGTGGCTAACATAGGCAGACAAAAGATTAGAAATAAAACCATCAGTATTGTTACAATTCCATAAAACACAAAGGGAGAAATCATATTATAATGATAGTGGAAACAGGTCCTATAGCACCTAGTGCAACACCCTCCCATGGCTGTAAGCTAGTTTTATAATAATATAAGGTCTCTAGGTTTGAATGGGTAACACCATACCTCGAAGATCAGCTTAGGTGAATCACATCACAGGATCAGCACTGCTCTCTGTGTCTGGAAAGGTTTTCGCCAAGAGTGCCAGCATCATGCATGTAATGCACTATTAAAGGCACCCGAGTTTCAGATATTTGCAGCTGTGTGCTTGTTGTGTCTAGAGCGTGGGCCGATCAACCTGAATTCAACAGCATACATTGTTATTTGACCTAGACGGCTTTTGCACACAGTGTTCAGACTAAGGTCGCGGTGTAAGTCTAGGGATGTGAAAAACAGACCTTTCTCCAGTGAAGAAGAAGCAAGCAAGCAGTTTTACTTATAATAACAGTTGCGTGTAGTGTCGTGTGCAAAAGCGGCAAAGTGGCAAGATGGCGTTCAACTTCTTAAACGCTTATGCTAACATAGCAATGTGTGTAGGCAAACCCCTGTCCTCACTACACCCTCCCTTGATCAGACCACGAACAAAATAGGTAAGCAATGTAGGAACGCAGAGTTCAAGTTTGAGTGAGTCAGAAGCAAGTTCATATTTTGCCAATCTAGATAATTGGTAGTGAAAATTTCGAAATTGTGTGGTGGAAAAAATAAAAAAATAAAAAGATCAAGCAGGGGTGGTAAACAGCCCATTCAGGCGCAAAAAAATAAAAAGTAAAAATAATTTGAGTTAGTACATGCGGAAGATGGAAAACTGCCAATTTAATCCATTAACGTATAGGCACAGTATGTTGCAACAGTCTCCAAGAGGAAGTCATTGTAATCTTCAGTAAAGGATTCAGCCATCCAATCCAATACAGTTAATGAACATACATGTTCTTTGATAGCCGGAGCCCTAGCACCATCAGAGGCAAACTTGCGTGTTCTTCGAGATAACTTCGCGCCAGGAAGTCATGGGCCGCTGCACATATATCCCAGTTTCCCAGGATTCCATGCGCAGCCGCACAGGCCATAATCCCGATACCAGAACAATCCAACTCATGAACCACTAAGGGACTCATTAATCGATCATAATCCGGGCAGGAGACGCCGTGTTTGAGAGGCACAAATCCAGAGCCCATTCAAATGAACAATTTAGGCAATGGAAAACAGGTTTCATGCAAGTAAAGTACGAGAACCGGAAGGACAATCCATAGGCTACACTTAACGTTGCCAGAAGTAGCGTTCCATAGTATTCAAGCATCCGGTTACGAAGATGGTACAGCCGGGGCAGGCTGTCGTGTGATACAGATTGTGCAGCCATTGCAGAGCAAACAAATCAACAGCAGCACACTAGCAGCCAAGGCTAGGATTAATGGAAGCCTGCCGAAGGTGCTGGAAAAAATAGAATGAAAAAATGCTGGTATCACACCAAATATTGTTTGGAACCTGGTCACAAGGCCGGAGACCACAACTTTGAAAAAATGCGCCAACGCCAGTTGTTCACGGGGCATTGAATATAGTGTGAATCAAAGCACCGAAATGAAGTGGGAGATCAGTATTTAAGAGCGCATGCACCTCGGTGTGGGTGTTAGCTATGTGAAGGACAAATGTTTCACGAGAGGAAGTTAGGGCGACCTCTTTTTGAGACAATAGAGCCCTTATTCTGCTCATCCTGTTGAACTCTGCTTTCAAGGTTGGTATGGAAGGCCAGATGGATATATCGAGTCTCCCATGCGGGGGCGGGAAAAGCACATTTTTACAACAGACTACACGTTGGGAGACAGTTACAATGTACGGAATCCCTTCTAGCATTTCTAGCATGCCGCAGCACACCTCATTATTTAAAAGCAAATAACTACCGTTAGTTAGTAATGTGAAAGTTGGTGTAATAGCTGGTACAGGATTTCCCTTCAAAATACAAGCTAAATTTGGTGCGTGAACGTTGCAAGCGCCATGCAATTGTATGTTCCTGCAAACTACTGAGTGATTAGGTGTGGAAGTGCACTCCTCTCCCTTTTAAATACACCTCTTTACCCTCTCGGGCACCTGTATGTAAATAGGAGCGACCAAACTTCATGGAGAAAAGCGGTACCTAGTGTTTCATATCTGCCTAAGGCATAGTGTTTCATACATGAACTGAACTTAAACAATGGAAAAGGTAGTGCGATTTACCTATGGATAAGCCACACAGCTGAGTTCGATTCAGCCACAGAGAATGGTAAAGGTTCCAACTTTTCAATATGCATTAGTGAATATGTCGCATCCTTCATGGACATGAACTGTTGTTTATCAGTCAGATTAAACGGCAAGAATAAAGATGATGTATTCATGCAGTCCCAGGGAACTTTCCCAGCCTTCAATGTTTGTAATGTCCATGCAAACTGTATTATAGAACGCAATTGATTTTGACCATGGTAAAGGACAGACATGACATCTTGTACAATATCTACAACAGATGAAACAATATTATCTAATGTGTAAATTCTGGAAGAAAGAGTGTTGATGCTATTATCAATGACAGCAAACACTTTTTTCACATTAGCTTGATCAATAGCTCTCAACCTGGAAGCAGCTTCAATTTGAGATAATTTTCAAACTTCGTTGTAAATACCATATACCCATCTTTTGGACCTGCCTCCTACAGGGCCTTTAACAAAGTCATCCAAATCAACATCATCAGTTAATTGGGACAAATTAAGTTTAACTGACGCCAACGTGGAACGTTTAAGCCAGTTTTGACATAATTTATCCACGGAATAGGTTGTAACAGAATGGGAGTTGTCAAAACGGGGGTCTACTTTAACTTGTGTATAGCCTGGGGCCAGACCCAGAAAATGATGTTGACAATCTGAACTTTTTTGCCTTAACCCCTTCCATGCTGGACGGATTCCCCTGCTGTGCTGATCTTTTCCTGCGCGGGCGTGGTCATGACGGAACGGTTCCGTCATGAGCACAGCTCAACCGTGGCTCATGACGGAACCGTTCCGTCATGAGCACCGAAGGGGTTAATAACCATACTTGAGGATCCAGGTTGGAAATATTAAAGGATGTATTAGTAATTAGTGACTGTAATTCATTAAGGGACATATCTGTGTGATTATCCCAGGTTGGATAAGCACCTAGGTCAGGAATTGTAGGGGCATTCATTTTTTTTTCTTTTTTAGGAGTAGCCAATCCAAAGCAAGTGGTCTGAAAAATAGTAGAATTCAAAAATAACATATGGTTCGGGATAAGGCACGCACGATGTAAAGCCTCGGTGCCTTGCACCTGCCAGGTTTTAGAACCCCATACAGATTTAAGATCAATGGTATTTTTCCACAGCTCATAGCCCCCTATAGCCAATTCATCCATAAATGACTTTGAATACAATAATTTAGTGTGCGTGAGCCTCACTTTGGAAGTTGATTTAGCAGTTTTTTTTAAAATAAAAGGCTTCAGGATTAGATTCACTGAAATCTGTAAAATATGTAAATCTTTTCAATAGAGTTTTGGAACTGCCTTCAATGGGAGCTGGGCAATGTTCCCATTGTGTATAATTAACAACATTTTTAAATGTATTTGCTTTATGCAGGAAATGATTGCCATAGTGTTGGTAGCAAAATAACTCCATAATTCGCTGAGTCTAAATACAAATCTTCAGCATCAAAAGCAGCATAATATTTCAAATCAGAAAAAAGAGCCTTACAGCTTGGACATCCCAATAATCAGAGCGTATGTTTTGTTTCACAACATCCGCCATAGAAACACGAAGCACATTGGGAACATTAATCACCTCTGTGGGGCCATGAATTTGAAATTTTACAGCATGCCATACAATCCCGTCAAACACAGGCCAGGCAATAATATTAACAAAAGTCTGGTCTCTCTTCATGATATGTGATGAGGAGTGGGGTGCCAAAGTTCCATCAATTAATCTAATTGCAGATATTTCAGTAAGATAATGTCCATTCACTAGACGAAAAAATACAACCACAAATCCAATCGACAAACAAAAAAATAGATATGCGCACCAGCCAAACTGAAGTCTAAGGGGGAATTAAAAAAATTCTTTTAAATCATACAGCAAAAAAAGAAATTTTCGATGGGGCATTCGATGCTGTAGAGTTAGTATCAAATGAAAAATGTGACGGGTCAACTGCACTTGTTTGCACACCAGGCAACAACACATCTGTAGGATAGGTATACTCAGTATCTTCATGGGGCCCACTAGCTGGTGGAGTCAATAAAGGATTAGTAACTGTATGCATCTCGATGGCAATGTCAGGCCTGTCCGTATTTGCCGGAGCCAAAACAGAATTTTTCAGCATTGCTGGACAAGAGACCGCTGGAGTCATATTAAGAAGTGGCCACTCATTGTGGTTTGACACTGTCAATGGAGATGTACCTGTTATCCTTGCGACCAGGAAGTGGAGGTAAAATGACTGTTCTTGTACCCTGCACGCCAAGCACTGGAACAGGTGCACGATATTAGGGGCCAAACTCCTCCTTGTTCTCCACCTTCTCACAGACCAGGTCACCAACTCGAGGTAGCCAGCCAACTACCGGAATCTGAAGTGCAGCATCAGTTGTGGAGGGCAAGTGTTCCTTTGCAAGACTGTCTCGAGCCTCTTGTAGATTCTGTAACACAGCAGAATGATCATCTACGTCAAAGGGTGTGGCCGACGCCGCCATGTCTAGACCATCAAGGTACGGGACAAACATTTTTATGCCAAAGAGCGTTTCGTATGGGGTCAGCTCATCCAGAGACCTTCTAGGGAGATTATTAAGCGCACGTTGAACGCTATTCAAATGGGCCAACCAGTTCCTGCCAGTACCTAAAACTCTAGCTGTCAAGGATTGCTTTAAGTCATGGTTCATTCGCTCCACAACAGAATTGCCCTCAGGCCGGTATGGAAACGAACATTTGACTTGGACCCTCAAAGATATCATGGCATCCTTGTACGCCTTAGAGGCGAATGCCAGACCCTGGTCCGAATGGAGGGTACCCCATGCAAAAATTCCCACAAAGACACGCAAATCCCTGATGACAGTTTGAGTATCAGCACTCCTTTGTGGCCAGACCCACAGAAAACGTGTGCACAAATCCACTGCAACTAAGATGAACTTATACGCAGTATCAGAGGAGAAAGGACCGCAGTGATCTAAATAAACACACCCAAGTGGTTTATTAGATATGATGTACAACTGTGTTTGAGGTGGACGCGCAGCAGACAAAGGTTTAATCTGCTGGCAAATGTCACAAGTAAGGACATATTCACGAGTCTGTTTATACAATCCGCGCCACCAGTAACGTTGTTGTAAGATCCTGACAGTCGCTGAAACGCCTGCATGGGCTGAGGCCATACCTTCGTGAGTGGCTGTTATCAAGGAAATTCTGCGGTCCGAGTTGGGAATCAACCTGTCACCAACGTCGCTAATTGTCACATAGGGAACTTTATCAGGACTTAAATGATATGAGTATTTAGAAGGGAAACCTCTAGTGTAATCATCACCCTTCTCTGTTGCAGCAATAGCTGCCAAGATGTAATCATCAATCTTACTTTTGGATCTTGTAACTGCTGCTACTAGATATGTTGCCACTGCAGTTTTTGCAG
Source organism: Triturus cristatus (assembly GCF_964204655.1). Lineage (NCBI taxonomy): Eukaryota > Metazoa > Chordata > Amphibia > Caudata > Salamandridae > Triturus > Triturus cristatus. Next base: position 1,180,529,407 of record NC_140590.1, read on the forward strand.
CTTTATCAGCGAAACTGTTGCCAACAGCGTGTACCTCTACGCGCTGGTGACCAAGAGTATGAATTACATTCACGAGCGGCATACGTTGTTTAAGTTCTGTGACTCGAACCCAAAGCATTTTAAGTTTGATTGTGCTACCTTTGGAATCACAATATTCATTTTGAGACCAAAAAAAGACATTGTCATTGAAAGACTGAACACAGTAGTATGAGTCGCTTACAATAAGAGTAGTCATTCGAGGATCAGCAAACTCTAGTGCAAGCACGAGAGCCTTTAGCTCTGCCAATTGGGCGGTACAGTCTCCTAATGTCTGCGTGTGCACAACATCAGACTTGAATTCTCCATTCACTATGGTACCAGCCACTATTGCGCAGGCCGCTGAATACACATGATTCTGTCACCGGTTGCACTGCACCGTCAGTGTAAATGATACAATGGTAATCCTCAAATGGGTGCAAGGACAGAGGAGCTGGATGAACAAATTCATACTGCAAATACTCCTGAGTCTGCAATGAGGCATTAAAGATTAATGTGACATCCGGAGACGTCAAAGAAGTGGCCCATTGTATTCAATGTGGATGCAAAGCTTTAAAATTTGGTACACTGGCCTTCGTCACTGCCTCAAGGGCAGGATACGTAGTGACAACCAACATGCGTTTCCCTTGCGACAGCGCTCTCTCTTTTAGAATCGCCATCTGCACTGCAGTCAAAACTTTTTCGACAGTGGAAAAGCGCATTTCAGCCGAAGTATACAAGTGTGACTTGTAAGCAATAGGGACTGTGTCTCCCTCATTAAATGTCAAGTACGTGAAACCCACTGCACCAGGCACAATTCTGATTACGAGGTTTGTGTGGTTATCATGTGTCAATAAGTATTTTGAAGCAAGAAGATCAGCCTGCAAAGAGTGCAGTGTAGCTGAATGTTCTGGCAGCCAGCAAGATTTGGTAAAAGTAGGTTGTACCAAGGCATATAGTGGCTTGATAGGCTGAGCATAATCGGGAATGTAAGTACGCCCGAAATTCAGAAAAACCTAGCAAAGATGGTAGTTTGTTCAGAGTTGTTGGAGCGCGCAAATATGCTCATTTCTCCAGGAAGTGAGGTGCTAAACCTCGTCCTTCGTTGTTGAGTTCATAGCCCAAAAACAACACTGTATACTCTGCAATGTGTGATTTTTCAAAGTTAAATTTGTAACCGAAGTCCGCAAACATGACAATGATGCGGTCAACGCGACACAGATGCTGCCATAGTTCATCTGTGAGATAAATATCATCAACATACGAGTACGCATCAGGGTCAATGCTCTCTAACAGAGAGAGAACACGTGCGGCAAAGACGCCTGGACTGTTTTCGTAGCCCATGGCTACTCTTTTAAACTGTTATTGTTTGCCGCCAGAAGTAAATGCTGTCCATTGACTACTAATAGAGGACAGGTTATGAATGTAAGCGCCATTTGAAATGTCAAGTGTGGCTTTAAACCTTTTTCTCACAAGACTATCAATGAGGGCAGAACTATGAGTATTCTGTACCGCGCAAGTCCGACAAAGAGTTCAAATGTCGATAACCCAAAACTAGGCGGTACGACCCATCAGGTTTGGTCACAGTGAAAAGAGGATTATTCATGGGTGATACAAATGTTTCAATTACATCTTGATATTCCAATTGCTCAAGGATTTCCATGACGTGAGGTCTAGCGCATGGGATATTGGGGCTGTGACTGTGAAATAGACCATATAACGGAATCTCATGGCTTGGCGATAATTTATCCCACCCAACCTGAGTACGGTACAGCGCTGGTGCAAGCACCTGTTCCCATTCCTCTGCAAAGTTCCGAGCTTGCTCTTTCGGCACAGTGCATGCGAAAGATGGGAGGGTTACCTCCTCCCATCTTGGAGCTGCCAAAACGAAAGGTGGGGGCCAGTCTGCATCTGCTAACAAAATGTCATATGTGGTCAGATTTTCCCCAAAAATCCCGTTTATTGTACGTTGTATGTCACTTTCAATTAAAAGGACTATTTCATATAGTCTGTCAGGGGGAGCCACTCTAGTGTCAGCAGTTTCTACCATAATAAACGTGTCAGTTGCTGTCGCTTTCAGATATGGACGCAGTGCTTGCCGCACTATTGTAACCTCCGCTGCGCTGTCTAGCAGCCTTAGTGCCCATGTCAGGTTCAGAAGCTGTGTTCTTACTCTCTGTGGCATACCTCGCTGTTAATGCAGCAAGCTTCTTTTTCTGAAACTGAAGTAGTTGACGTGAAAAGTCGTCCTGCTTGCCTTTACCATCAGTCGAGCGGGGCTGCTCACGTCTTCCAGGGGCACCCAGACCTCTGCCGCGTTCACCTCCACCGGCTTGTGAGACCGATGTTTCCTGTGAAGAATGAGGAGAACATTGATAAGGAACCTGAAATCTATCAGGAGACCTAATTTGCGTGCGATCACGCAAATCATATGTGCGTTCAGTAGTCACTGGTATTGGTGACGCAGGACGTGACCCTTGTTTCTGTTGCTGATTCCCCTGTATTTTACCTTTCCAATTTTGTTTAGGAAAAACAGGACGGTCGTCTTTTGTAGACTTAACCGTCTGAGTTTGCGGTTGCGTAGTTATTTTAGCAAAAGGCTTAACACCCAAACTGTTGCGGCCAATGGTCTTATATGCCTCCGCAATAATTCTTGGTAACTGCCGGGGTTTATCGACGTCGGCGACGACGTGCAGCTCATTCGACACTTGAAAGTTAACTGCATCTCCCTTGACGTTAGCAAGAATGAGATCAGCAACTAAGTCGAACACGCCGACAAGTCTCATTCCAAATATGACCGCCACCTCCGGACCGTGCTCATCCTGAACACGTTTAATCACAGAGGGCAGTACAGTCATAGACGGTGTGCCGAAGCACTTCGCGTAGACTGCTGCAAATACTTTACCCCAGTTCTCACAATCTGTTACCTCAGGGACTAAGTCTTTCTGCAAACTAATTGTAAGAATCCTGTGTTTCTCTACAGGAGTTGAATTAGGAAATACTGCTTCCAGCTGGTCAAATTTCTCAGCAAGCCAATACGGCATATCGTCCTTATTCTGGGGGCGCTTGCCCATTACCGAATTAACCATGATGGGACTAATAGTAATCCCGGCCGGTCCAACTGGTTGCGTTGCAACCCTAGGTGCCCCCACCTGGAGATTGCGCGAGACGTATTGCACTAAAGCCCTGTACACCGCAATCAAGGTGGTATGTAGTTGATGTAAGTCATCCACCGGGGCTAGCAAATAATGTGGATGAGGTGTGAACCTGGCCCAGACTGGCCAAGTGGCCCCAGGAATAGACAAGCGACCTAACTGAGCTGGAGTTACGGTGTGGGGAAGGGCGCCATTGAACCAAATACGATGCTGCCAGGGGGAAATTGGAATTTCCTGCGTCCTATATGGCGTGTAATTCGCTGAGCTGCCGTAGGAGTGTATGAGTGGAACATCTTATCATCCGCATTCACCTCCGGAAACGTAACCCAAGAGTAGAAAAGCTCATAGGGGAACGATGCATCGGCACTCACTACAAAGATAATTGACATTCCATCGTCCGGCACCCCAAACTGCGTCAGATGACGCCGGAGAGGTGCGCGACTATGCGCTGCAGTACCAACCTCAGGCATAAGGACGCAGAGAAGAAAAACAATTTATATGAAACTGTAGCACAAAACAGGGACAGTAATTCAAAAATGAAACCTTTTTAATTATCAATCTTGAATGAACCTATAACATATTGACATAGGTAGGTTAATCCGTCACTTCTGTCAACCGGAAACAGGAGTGAGGCTGTCGTGGACAAATATAAGCACTACTACTAAAGAGTGTTGAATAAAAGACCGAACGTTAGGTGCGCCATGGTGCGGGGATTCTGCTCATGCACAGAACTATGCGCAGGAAACCAGGACCTCAGTGAATTGTGGTGTACCAAAAAACTCACCTTAGTACCCAGAACCCCTATCCGACTAGCATCAGTGTCTCATTCGTTCTCCGTACTACAGCGAAGCTACCAATGATTAGACAACCCACAACAAGCGACTTAGGTTACTCTCAGGAACGGTGGGAATCAAGAACACCTTTTCGTTTTTACTCTCATATCAGTCCACAACGTGAGTAATCAGAGAAATGAAAAAGTTTAAAATGTTTATTTTTAACTACGTGCTCTAAGATGCAGTATTTTGGCTAACATAGGCAGACAAATGATTAGAAATAAAACCATCAGCATTGTTACAATTCCATAAAACACAAAGGGAGAAATCATATTATATTGATAGTGGAAACAGGTCCTATAGCACCTTGTGTACCACCCTCCCATGGCTATAAGCTAGTTTTATAATAATATAAGGTCTCTAGGTTTGAAAGGGTAACCCCATACCTCCAAGATCAGCTTAGGTAAATCACATCACAGGATCAGCATTGCTGTGTGTGTCTGGAAAGGTTTTCTCCAAGAGTGCCTGCATCATGCATGCAATGCAATATCAAAGGCACCAGAGTTTCAGATATTTGAAGCTGTGTACTTGTTGTGTCTACAGCGTGGGCCGATCAACCTGAATTCAACAGCATACATTGTTATTTGACCTAGACGGCTTTTGCACACAGTGTTCAGACTAAGGTCGCGGTGTAAGTCTAGGGATGTGAAAAACACACCGTTCTCATGTGAAGAAAAAGCAAGCAAGCAGTTTTAATTATAATAACAGTTGCGTGTAGTGTCGTGTGCAAAAGAGGCAGGAGGCGAGGCGTGGCTTGGCAGCCAGACATGGCGGACGTGTGCTGAGTGAGCTCCGTCCAGCCCACCGATAATCCTGCAATTATCCTTCTTCCCCCCGCATGCAGTGTCCCTCAGCAGCGGATGATATTTGGCCGTAGCGTCCCGCAGTTTGCCCCGAGGATCCTCCGGGGGTTCGCGGTGCCTGGACGGAGCTGGGGGCGCAGTGCCCGGGAGAGGCCTGGCAGGAAGACGAGGAGCCGGGGACTGTCGTGGAGGTAGCCGGCGCCGGCCCATCGCCGCACGACGCGGCGGAGTAGCTCAGTCACCAGCGGAGGTCCGAGCGAGCCGGAGCGAGCACTGGGGATGGCCCTATGACTCAGCAGCAGCCTGGGGGCACAGACGTTGGCGAGGTCTCGGCGGTCAGCTCGGGCCGCGCGGGTAAGGAGCGGTCGGGGAGCTGGATCTGGGCCCTGAGACGGCGTGGGCAGCAGGCTCTGCGGGCGCTGGTTGTCTCAGCCTGCGGGCTCAGGGTTGAGGTGGCGCTTTCCCCACCCCCCCCCTTAGCGGGCATCTTGTGTGGGGGACCGGCGGAGCAATCGGCCCGCGGGGGTGGGACGCCGCGCAAGCGATTTTGGGCCCTGCTGTGTTGCACCTTGAGGTGTTGGGGCCCCCCTGTCTATCTTCCCCCCCCCCCTCGGAACACTCAGCAGTGGGGGGGGGTCGGCGGTGCAATCGGCCCGCGGGGGAGGGGTGGTTGCTCTTTTCCACGATTCGGGGTCCAGTGGGGGCCGGTGTGCCCACCCCGTCGACGGTCGGGTGGACCGCGAGGACCCGCCCGCAGTTTTGGAGACACCCTGGGCCTTCCGGCGACCGGATAGGGGATCGGCGGCCAAGACGGGCCGCGGGGGCAGAGATCGGTTTCCCCCCCCCCCCTCGGTAGCACTGGGAGTTACAGGAAATTGGTGGCTCTGGACCCCTGCGTGGCCCTGGCGGGGGCGGCCTAGAAGGCGCATTGAGAGGCCCTTGGGGCCTGTGGATTTCCCGTCAACGAGGGTCCTCTTTCTTGCCGAAAGGGAGTGGTGGGGTCCTTGGCTGGGCCCCAGCGATGCGTATGTGCCACGTGGCGGAACTGTTGGCAAGCCCCCCCGCTGGGATTGCGGAGGCCGAGTGCTGGTAGTGGCTCCGTAGCCATATTGCGGTGGGGGGCTGCCGGAGTGGAGGAGCCCTCGGAGAGCGGTAGGATAGGGGGGAGCGGACGGACCTACGGTGCGGCTCCCTTTCGGCAGCGCAGTCGGGCTGCGGGAGCGCGTGGTATCCGCACCTGAGCCCAGTCTGACTCATCCTGGGGCGGCGTGGGGCCGCGAGCGCCGCCATGACGAGAGATAAAGGAGGGAGTGTTTCGGGCAAGCAGGGCCCCATAGACAAATTCACGGGCCCGGGAGCGGGGGCGTCCGGGGGCTCGGCTGGGGCCGTCCCGGACAATGCAGCCCTCCTGGCGGCCATCACCCAGTCCAGGGATATGCTGGACGCGAAGATAGGGGCGGTTGGGGCGGACGTTATGCTGTTAAGGCAAGATTTGCGCTCGGCGGTGACCCGCATCACGGAGGCTGAATCCCGGATCTCCGGGGTGGAAGACGACGTTACTACATTGAAGCAGAGGGTCGCTAAACTGGAAACTGTTCAGAAGGGGCTTGCACTTCGCGTGGAAGATGCGGAGGGACGGGCACGGCGCAACAACCTCCGCTTTGTTGGCTTTCCAGAGGGCAGCGAGGCGGGCAGTACTGAACGCTTCTTGACACAGTGGCTTGAGAGCTGGCTTCCCCCTGAGGCCATGTCCCGCTGCTTTGTGGTGGAGTGGGCCCACAGAGCGCTAGTGCAGAGGCCACCGGTGGGGGCTCATCCGCGGCCTATCATAGCCAAGTTCTTGAACTACCTGGACCGGGACGCTATCCTGAAACACGCTAGGGCAAAGGACTCCCTGCACTACAACAATGCTCGCATCCTGATATTTCCAGACTACACGAGGCTGGTGCAGCAGCAGCGCCAATCATTCACCGCGGCGAAGGCCCGCCTGCGGGAACTCAAACTTCCGTATGCCCTGCTGTATCCGGCGCGTCTCCGGGTGGTGTTCCGCTCCCGCACCCATTTCTTTGACACCCCAGAGGAAGTGTTTCGATGGACTGACGAGACGGTGCGGGTGAGGCCTCATTCCCCGCCGGGTGGTGGGTCTGATTCGTCATCGAGCGGGACGGCGAGGGGGGCCCTCAGGGGCTGCACCAGAAACGCAACAGGCGATCTAGGTCCCGGAGGCGCTCCCGCTCCGGTGGTGCCGCTTCCCGGGCGGATCCGGTACCGGGGAGCCAGGATCCTGAACCCTGAACATAGAAGGAGGATGGGGCGCTGTGGAACAGTGGGGACGATCTACATGCGGGGAGGCATGCTATGGGTGGGTCTCCCAGCCATGACAATGGGGATGGGGGACTTCCATTACGGATATGGGCTGTGAGTTGGGGATCCATTGGTCGGGGCGGGCTACATTCCAGTGTTGGGGATGGGGTCCGGCCTCGCCGCGACAGATACTTCATGGTTCTTTGAGGTATGGGGTGGGGGGTTTGTTGGGGAGGGGATGTTTTAGTTTTCAGATTGCACCTCCGGTAGATGCTAGTACCCTGCAATTGCATTGTCGCGCTTCCCGCTCCGCGGGGCTGAAGTCCATGTTCTACCACGACAGGCATGCCACAGGATAGCCACCTACAGCCGGGAACTCTCCGGATTATTAGTTGGAATGTAAGGGGGGCCCTGGATAAAATCAAGCGTGGGGCGCTGCTTCACCAGGCGAAACGGGCGGGGGCGGATGTTGTGCTGCTCCAGGAAACGCATCTCCTAGGAACAAAGGCTCTCTGCTTGCAGAGGTATGGCTTTCAGCATGTCTTACATGCGGGCTTCACACGGGGATCGAGAGGGGTAGCGATCCTAATACACCGTAGGGTACCATACACACACATACAACAGTGGGGCGATCCACAAGGGCGGTACCTGTTTATCAGGGGCAGTATTGGGGAGGAGCACCTAACCCTGGGCAGTGTCTATGCGCCCCCTCCGTTGCAGTGGAACCTGGTTGAGAAGCTGCTCACCTTGCGAGCAGACTTGCCGGATGGATTATCTGTAGTGGGTGGGGACTGGAATGATGTGATGGACATGGCCAAAGACAGGTCTCGGACAGGGGGTAACCCCGGGACTGGCGCCCCCACGAAACTACGCTCGCTGGTCATGGGAATGGACTGGATAGACGTGTGGAGGCGAAAACATGGTGATCAGCGGGGCTATACTTACCTCTCGGCGGTGCACCACTCGCTGTCCCGGATTGACTACCTCTTTGTCCCACGGGCGGAGGTAGATAGGGTGGTGGCGGCGGAGATATTGCCTCGAGGCCTGTCGGATCACTCCCCGATATCCGTTGAGATCTGTATCGGTAGGGGTAGGCCACAGTTTCGCTGGCGCTTATCCACATGGAACCTGCAAGATGCAGAATATGGGGCCCACATGAGCGAGGCGCTTGCTCAGTATTTGTTGGACAATGAGGGGTCGGTTGCTAGTGCTGCGAGCCTGTGGGAAGCTATGAAGCCCACCCTCCGGGGCGTCGATATATCTTGGTGTGTGGCAGCCCGAAGAAAGCGTAGGGAGGCGCTGGCTCAGGCGGAGGCGACAGTGGAGGAACTCGAGCGTCGGTGCCGGGGGGACGGGAGGGAGCGAAATGTACGGCAATTGTTATATGCGCAACAGACATCGGCTGCTCTGCTGCTCGACGAGGCGAGGCAAATCTGGCTGGCGACGCGCAGCCGAGTGTATCAGTGGGGGGACAAGTCTAGTAAAATGTTGCACCGTCTCTGTCAGGGCACCTTCCAGGCCCAGGAATTGCCGGGCATTCGGGACTCGGCAGGAGGGCCGATTACGGATCCCCCGGCTTTGGCCGCGAACTTTGCTGCCTACTTTGCAGGCCTATACGCCCCACAGGAATGCTTACCAGGTGCCACTATAGATAAGTTTCTTGCAGACCTGCCTCCAATTGGGGTGTCCGATGAGGTGAGGGACCAGTTGGAGGCCCCCTTGACCGACGAGGAGCTGGGGGTGGCGCTGGGGGAGCTCAACCCGGGCAAGGCCCCGGGACCCAACGGGTTTCCCTGCGAATTCTTCCGCCGGTTTCGCGCGCAAGTGGTCCCGTATTATCGGGCAGTGGTCGAGGAGGCCAGGGATAGGGGGGTGCTCCCGGCAGACTGGAGACACGCTGAAATTGTGGTTTTCCATAAGCCGGGCCGACCCCCGGACCAACACGCCTCCTATCGCCCCATTTCCCTTTTAAATGTGGAGGCCAAAATATTGGCCAAAGCATTGGTGAACCGTCTCTTGCCACATATCACCACCTTAGTGCACCCAGACCAGGCGGGATTCATGCCTCAGCGGGCCACCAGACATAACATTCGGAGGGCGCAGGTGGCAGTAGCGGCCGTACAAAGGACGGGACAGCTGGCGGCCTTGCTGCTGGCGGACATGGATAGAGCGTTTGACTCCCTCAGCTGGGTTTATCTCTTCGCATTGCTCCGCAGACTGAATCTGGGTCCCCGGTTCCTTTCCTACATAACGCTCCTTTACACGGACCTCACGGCGGCGGTGCGAGTAGCGGGGGCGACCTCTCCTACTTTCTCCTCGGGACGCAAAACGCGGCAGGGATGCCCTTTGTCCCCGTACCTTTTCGCTCTTGCTATGGAGCCGCTGGCTAGGTGGATACGCATAAACGCGCAGGTTCGGGGGTTTGAATGGGCCATGGGCCTGTCCGATCGGATTGCGCTATATGCGGACGATGTCCTCCTTTTTCCTACGGATGTGGACAGGACTGGGCCACGGCTCCTGCGCATTATGCAGGTTTTCGGGGAAACGTCCGGCTTGTACATGAACCCTCGCAAGTCCACCCTGTGGGCGCTGGGTGAGGCACGAAAATGGGGGCGTGGGCCTCTTCAGTTCAGTTGGCGGTGGGGGGACTGAAATATTTGGGGGTGTTCTTGACGGATGTGCCGGCGGTCTCCTGGGAGCGAAATGTGGCCCCAGTATGGGAGCGCGTCCGCTCCGATCTTAAAATCTGGTCCCGTATGCCCTTGACTCTGTATGGGCGATCGGCAATGTTTAAAATGGTGGCGCTCCCTCGACTCCTATATCAGCTACAGAACCACCCATACAAGATTCAGCCAGGTTGGTTCAGACAGGTGAATTCGGTACTGGGGCAATTCCTGTGGGAGGGGGGTAGGGTGCGCGTGGCTATACGGACGTGCTTCCTATCCACCTACTGTGGAGGGCTGGCCACCTCGGATATTCTGTCATATTATCAAGCTTCACATCTTCTAGTCCTTAATGAATGGTGGTACGGGGACAGGGGAGACCCGGCATATGCGCTGGAACGGCAACTTATGGGACGCCACACGCTGCATACACTCCTTTACTCTGCATCCCTGAGGGGTGTGCTGCCCCCGGCCACGCAGGTAGTGTTTCAAATCTGGAGGCAGGCTTTGCGCCGTATGGGATGGTGGCGGACCTTGACTCGTGAGACTCCCCTGTGGCACAATGGGCGTCTACCCCACTTGGCGGCCCTACAAGGTTTTAAGGGATGGGATGACATTGGCATCTCCACGCTGGGAGATGTCATGCGAGGGACGATACTTAAATCTTTCCCTGAGCTACAGAAGGAATTCCATATGCCACATGAGCAATTTTTTAGATATCTCCAGCTCAGGCATGCCCTGTCGCCCGCATTGGTGGGACTGGATTCGCTCCCTGACTTCAGCCCATTAGAGGCGAAAGTCTTCATGGGGGATCTACCTGATAAAAAAACCTCCAGAATCTATCAATCCCTTGTTACGCACAGCTCCCCCACACTGAGCAAACTTCGGGGGGACTGGGAGGCAGAGGTGGGCGCTCTGGAGGAAGAGGATTGGAGGGAGGCGCTGGCCGCCCCGCGAGGGGCTGCTATAGCCATGAGGCTCCGGCTGGTTCAATTTAAATACCTGCATCGGGTGTACTTCACGAGAGTGCGACTGTGGCGGGCGGGGCTGATTGCATCCCCGGAGTGCCTGAGGTGCGGCAGGGAAGAGGGCACATTCTTTCACACTATCTGGCAGTGCGCCTCCCTTGACCACTTCTGGAGGGGAGTTTTGGCGTGCCTCTCGGAAGTATTGGGGCGGGAGCTCCCCCGCTCGCCGCGATTGGCTCTACTCCATGTCATGGAGGATATAGGGGGCAATATCTATAAACGTCATCTCTTGTTGCTGGGACTCACTCTGGCCAAGCGGGACATTGCAAGGGAGTGGAAGGCGACACGAGCCCCATCTATGATGGGATGGAAGAACGGCCTGGACTTTTGTATGGGGCTGGAGCGGCCAGTCTTCGAGGCCAGGGGGTGCCCACGCAAACACTTTAAGATCTGGAAACGCTGGGCAGACTACCGTGGAATAGGGCTGGAACCCCCCGCAGAGAGGGAGACCAATCCATAGGGGCAGCTATACACGGACGTTGGTGGTCCTGGGGGGGGCGGTGCGGGGATGTGTACGCTGCGAGGGGAGAGCGGGATGGATGGAGGGGGGAGAGTAGGGCTAGCAGTAGGAAGTGCGATCTTTGGGGTTTGGGGGCGGGGGGAGTTGGGACGGGAGTTGGGGAGTTATTGAATATACAATTGTCTATTGCCTTTATGTAAATGTATGAAGGATTTGGCAGACGTCTCTGGGTTACAGGGCTCTGCATGGTGATGGCTATATTGACATAATAAAATTTGTTTAAAAAAATAAAAAAAAAGAGGCAAAGTGGCAAGATGGTGATGCAGATTGGGGTGTACAAAATCTCCCTACTTCCACGGATAGAGTAATTTCACAGTTACACGCACATACACTCGCCATACACTAGGGCCCATTTCACTAACATACACTCAAATACTCTACCAGCATTGAACCTGTGGAAAGAAAACTCCTAAACCCCACAACTACACCGAGGTCGATAAGACCTAGCTATTGCAATTGTCATAATCTAAACAATCTATACATCAATAATCAAATAGAGTACTCAATAATTGACAAGAAATAATCACCAACATCGTATTTAAAATTATGATTCTTTATCTAAAATTAGTCAAAAGAAATTAATCAGAATAAATCATTTTCTCATAATTACCTATTCTAGCTAAATGTCAGAATGGGTCATCAGGACAAGTCTCTCAGTAGAAATCTCCCAAGTCACCATCCTCACAGCATCGATTCTCACCAACGCAGGTTTTGGGCCTCAAAATCCCGAATGCAATGAACGCAGACCCTCTCTAGTCTAGTATATTTATAATGAAACTTGCAATATTAAAGAAACATTAAATGTTTACACATCCGCCGAACCGCTGAGCAGAGCCAGCAGGAAAGGATGTAGTATCGCTACATTTGGAAAATCTCCGCTCAGGAAATCACAAAAATAAAAAAACAGAACAGGAACCAAAAATAAAAAATGTATCCTTTAGCAACCACATTTCCTCAGCGATGACACAATGCTCAGAGTTCTTTCTTAACAGTTCCTTTGTCCTCCAAGGCTGTCCAATACATCTGGAAACCTGCCCAGAACTGCTGCTGTCCTCACGGAAAGTTTTAACCAGGCAAGGACTGTGATCAAATGTGTTCAGCAAGGCCTTCTCATCACGAATTCTCACTCGAGGCCAGGCTGCAAACGGCGGACATGTTTGGTTAGGCCAAAATGGACCATCTTAATTAAGAGACAAAAACAACGTTACCACAGCATAGTGATTAAACAGTGTTAACCCCACTAATACCCTTATGTGTATGTAATTATCTAGCTTTAGCAACACAGAAAAGCATTAATTCAAAAACGTTTCGTGCTTAAAATAAACAGCACTCAGCAACGTTTATTTAATAAAACATGCACATTGTTAATAGGCAACACATACGCGTTCCCACGTGTAGTTCTCTCTTGTTAATACATACATACTGGTAAGTAAAACACTTACACAAAACAAATAATTAGTAATTAATAATTAATAATGTTAATCTTATAACAAATAGACAAACCAGAGCTTCAAAACCCTATAGATTTTCATTAGAAAATCCTGCTCCAGCAATGGTGTTCAACTTCTAAAACGCTTATGCTAACATAGCAATGTGTGTGGGCAAAACCCTGTTCTCACTACAGAGTGGGATCAAAATCATATCCCTCGACACTGTTGTTAAAAGTCCATTGTATCCCGTAAGTATGAGGGGACCTTCTGTAAAAAAGGTTTCAAAAAGATGTAAACATATTTAGAGAGAGGCTCCAAAACTGATTCACAACCGGATACAATTGGTCATCCTGGGGGGTGATTGCATCCTTGAGAACTTTGGGAAAAAAATTAAGAAAAGGGGTTCTCTGATGTTTCTTTATGAGATATTCAAATTCCTTCAGGCAGAGGATGCCAGTTTCTTATCCCTCCTCCACAACATTCTGGATGTCATTCTGAATTTCTTTAGAAAGGTCATAGGAAATTCATAGATACCACGTTTGATTCGGAACATGGTTTCTACCTTCCATCAACTATGAATCCTGTGACCAGATGACAATGGCCCGCCTTTATCGTCTGGTTTGATAACAATTGATTTGTCTTCCTTTAATGATTAGATGGTCATTCTTTGTTCCCATGGTAGGTTATTCTTCTTAAACACTTTTTTGTTCTCAGGTTGACTCAAAGCTGACAGCACCGCTTGTTCAAATGCTACTACCTCTATGGGAATACTTTAGATAGGTGGACAGAAGTTAGACTTATTGCGAAGGCCCGAGGGTTCTTTTCTCGTTGGGTCTTCCTTCTCTCTGAAGAATGCCTTTAAACGTATCTTCCGGAATAGTTCCATGGCTTCCATTTTAAGTTTGACCAAATCTGTATGTACCCACGGAAAAAAGGTCAGCCCTAGTTCTAAAACCGATTCCTATTCTTTCTTGAGAATTTTGTTGGACAGATTAATTATTGAATATTTTTCTAAGTCTTGTAATACTGGCATTTTGTGCGCATCTCCCAAGGCTGTGGCTTGTAGCGTTCTCTGTTCTTTTGCTGGCCTCTAAAAAGTAGTCTTTCTTTGTTGGTTTTGATTGGATGTCCCCTCTCCTAAATCGGAATCCCCGGTTGATTCTGATGAGAATGTTTACAAGGAAGTCAATAATCTTCTTTTTGAGCGTCATTGATATTCAGACAAAACCCTCTGTGAATCAGATCTTGTATAGAAGTCTTCCTTTAGATACGGTAAAATTGTTTGTATGTTGAAGGTTTTTTTTGTCCCTTTCAAATTTCTTAGATTTTAAATTTATAGTGTTGTCCTTGAAGGAAGAGATTTCCTTCTTTATCTTTTCTAGAAGTGTTTTGGCTTCTGTTCAAGGGATTTAGTTACATCAGCACCAAATATAGTCGTGATCTAATGGTACATTCAATAGAAACAGCACAGAGGATTAGCAAAAAGGAGGCAGATGAAATTAAAGAACATATACAATCTATTAGAGACAACCATATGGTCACAGAAGCCAAAACACTTCTTGAAGAGAGAGAAGGAAATCTCTTCCTTCAAGGACAACACTATACATTTCAAATCTAATTTGAAAAGGAAAAAAAAACCTTCAACATAGAAACAGTCGTTCTGTTTTGTGGCCTACATCAAATTAGTACGTAGTGCTGTGGAGTGTCTGTTTTCCGGAGGCATGTGTTGGGTGTATGTGTACCTGTGAGTGGTACAATACATGGATGGATCTGGGTTCCATTTTGGGAGAGCCAGGGCTGACTGGAGGAGTATGAGGAGGTAGAGCAATCCTTCAGACAGATTTGTGGATTGCTGCATTCCTGTGAGCTGAGTGGGATGCGGACACTGGAAGAAGGAAGAGCCAAGCTCCTCAGTACACTTCAAAGGGTGCTCTTTGATTCAGGGAGAGGTAGCTGGAGAGGGGGTTTGGGCACATCTCAGGTAGGAGATGGAGCTGATAAGAGTATCATAAAAATAGGGCTGGAGCCCCTGATGCACATTTAACTATGGCTGACACCCAGGTGTGAATCTCTAGCCACTCCTAGTGCCTGTGGGGTTATCAAATGTGGAGTAGATCCTGTTGTGACAGATTGCTTTCTGGAAGAAGGGCAGGGCAAAGGAAAGGATACTTCAAAAAGAAGCAGACCCCAAATCACAATTGGGGTCTGGAAATGGACTGTAAGAAAGGGAGCTCTAGGCCCCCAAAATTGCCAACTTTCAAGCAGCCAGGTGGGCAGTGCGACCAGAAGCTCTGCAAGACTTCTGCCTGTGATCAGGACTGGAGGTTAAGGACTGCCTGTCTCCCAGCTGAGTGAGGGAACATCTCCCAGGGTCATCAAAGGCCACCAGTCACTGGAACCTATAGCACCAGTGTCTGCCTATTTGCCAAGAGGAGTGTGCCCTGTGAGGAAAAGAAGATAGCTGGAGGGAGTGAGGTCCAGTGGGGGATCCTGGCAAATGGATCACGGTGGCGAGGTGTGAGGAGGCTACTGCACCTATTAGGTAGTTGCCTGTGTGCAGGTTCAAGTGGGGGGCCCGTATGCCAGAGAAAGCCACTGTAAATTTAGCCG
Organism: Triturus cristatus; assembly: GCF_964204655.1. NCBI lineage: Eukaryota > Metazoa > Chordata > Amphibia > Caudata > Salamandridae > Triturus > Triturus cristatus. The sequence goes on from NC_140590.1 coordinate 1,180,544,768, forward strand.
TGGTCAGCATCACTGCCGTGCTGATTAGGCCATCAACCATGTTCGGTGTGTAAGTCTGCATCCCTGTAGGCCACAGAGGGCTGGCATGAAGTGAACCATGCCGATCAGGAAATGTCAGTGTGCTCTTTAAGTCAGCAACCCCCATCCCAGAGGGCACCATAGTGAAGAGGAACCAGCGTCAGGCCCAATCGCCCGAGTTCAGAGTAGGTGCGCTGACAGTGTATACCAGAGGGGGCCACAGGACAAGGCAAGGATCATAACCTGGTATCATCATCATGAGCAGAGGCTGCTATAGTGACCTGTGAAGGCTGAAGTCCCGACTGAGGATCGGACCTAGAAGCTGTCGATTCCCTCCTCCCTTGCTGTGGGGGAAGACCAAAGGAAACTTACAGCTGCACTTGAGGAGTGCAGAGAATACCCAGCCATGGCCCCTGCAGAGCCGTATGTGATACTCACTGAAGGTAGCTGCCCCGCCTACGATAGAGATATTTTCTGAGACTCCAGTCGTAAAACCCCTCCTGGTGCAGGTAATACAGCTCGAAGGCCTTTAAGGCTCCAGGGGAGCTTGTCTGCCAGATAGCACTTTGGCACCGGAACACTTTTCCAATATAGTTTGCGTGGTGCTCCTGTGACTCAGACTGCTAGTGGGGCCTAACTTGAATGTCACCTCTAGGGGGAATAACCACTTCCGCTAGTGAGAGGGAAGTGGGAATCGGGGACCTAGAGTCCTGACCTCTGAGGGCTGTTAGCATTGCTTGTGTATGTCATATTTCACTTTGTGGTTGTATATAAATACTACTTTTGTCAAAAAAAGACCGTATTTGGCAGGACAATCATTTATTGCTGCTATTGAACTTACTTTGAGTTGGGAGCCTGAGTACACCCCCCTGTATCTACCTCACCCCTGAGAAGCTTTGGCCTTCTCAACCCTTGCACCACTGAGAGTCAAGTGGTGAAGGGGTACTTGGCTCTGTTGCTCAGGATCCATAATAGGTCAAGCCCAGGATATCAGAAGTGAAGGACCTCAACCCCCACGGTGCTGCCCAGTAGCTCCTGCCCTCTGAACAGAGTTTTAACACACATCTACCTCTTAGGTTCAGCCATTGTTGCACATGTAACTATAACACCTTTGTGTGTACCCACCCAAATGGTCAGGCTCACCTTTTAGTCTATTTGTGCGAAACAACTCTAAAAGTCTTTTAGTCAGTGCTTAATTTGTAAATAAAAGAGTGCCGGTGCCCAGAGTTCTGCTCAGAAACCCCTGCACTTAAATCTTGCCAAGCTGAAAACTAAGGCTGTGTTGATTCCACCTCATACCTCTTAAATTCAGTACAAGACACTGGCTGACTCTGTATCCTACTCCTGCAGGTTCCTACTTTCTCTCTTTATGATGGGTTTATGTCTTTCTCTTCCTGTCTTTCTACTTTGTGAGTTTTCCCTCTCTCAATAAATGTCTGAAAAGGAAAAATAAGTGTTGGTCCCCAAAAATAAGTACTGTGGTCCTCATCTGCAACCATCAGCTCAAATTAGGTATTGCTTTTAGTAGGACGAGTTCTTGAAAACAGGATCGTGGTTTGGAACATCTGTGTGATTAACTCTTATAATTCTCCGTGTATCGTTACTCCAGAGTCATGCTCACAATTTTTAAGCATCTCTGAACTGCCTCTGACAAGAGAATGTGTGCAGCTATTGCACGTCTATTTTGGCCCTTTGGGTACAATGATATACAAGCCATAGATTCATCTTTATGCTCAGTTGTGTGGTCATACCCACCACAGACCAGTGTGTGCACTGATGCAACACCAAAAACAATTCTGTGCAATACCTCCATGGTCCCTAAGAAAATATGTACTTTTGGTAGGCTGACAAAATATATTTGGCCAGTGTTGTGGGATCTTCTTGACCTTTTCAATGCCCTTTCTCTAGTATCTTTTGTTATTTATTGGACAGTATGGTTCACTTTCCTACTCTCAAAACCCATTGGGAGGTGGAGGGCCAGTAAGGAGCCAATGGGCCACAGCCATGGTGGCTGATGTTGCTTACCTCTGCTGGTTTGTTGACTTGCCCTACTATGGCTCTGCAAATTAGGCCATCTACAACCCTTTCAGCAGTTGACTCTTGGTGTGAGAGAGGGCGAGCAGTTGCATACATATCAGGGAGCTTTGTATGGGGTTACTTGGTCTCAAGACCACCCCCAGCAGTCAATAAGGTAATTGTCCATCCCAGTACTTCTCATTATAAAAGACAAGCACTTTATTACACAGAAAGCAAAATACCACCCACTGCAATAATGCTGGGATATCTAACTTGTGGGTATGAGTCGTTTGTGCTTCAAAGCAGACCTCCTCTCCTTTAGGCAGTTAACTCACCCCTTCCTCCCTTTGTGCCAGACTCCGGGATAATGTGGGATAGTCTCTAGAAAGGGCGCAGGGCTCTCTCCTTCCTACCCACTTCTCTCAGTATACATTTTCAAGGACTCCAGGCCCTTTTCAGTCTCCCACCTGTCCTTGGTGGTGCGGTTCAGTGTTGAATTGAACCTTCCTGCTGCAGAGGGTTCACCAGCAATGTACAGGTCCTTCCCACATGACGCATGACTGTCCTAATGGAGGTGAGAAGCTGCTGGCCAAATTTTGGAGAGAGTTAAGTAACAATGGGGCAACCCGAAAAGCCACTGGGCCCGAGTAGATAATGGTACAACAAGATAATGTCCCAGTGGAAAGCAATTTAAGAAAGATAAATGTGTACAAGAGTTAATCCGTTTTATCTGAACAAAGTCAAACACCACTATATAATGTAACAACCAAATGAGTGTGATTTTATTTCATCATGACATTGAAGTTAATCAGTTTATATACAGTAGAATACAATTCATCAGTGGGTATTTTTCGAGCAAAAAGGTGCACAGAAAGTGAGGTGGTAAGTGCATGGGAGGGATTGTGATGAAGGACAGTAGTGCGCATATATATACATCAATAAATTAATGAACAACTATCCAGACAGTTTCCTGACAAATGTATTAAATGACAAATCATAACAATTACAGATATAAATTCTCTGTCATATATGTCTGACACTACAAACAAAGGAGAAATGTTGACGTTTCGACCCCTAAATGGAACGACCAATTTTGCGCATTGAAGGTAGGGGAGTTGGCACCAGTAAAAACAACTATATTGCTTCTGGCAGGTTGCTCAGTGACCTGTGACTGGGGACTTAACTTCTTGTTCAACATGAACATCATTGAAGATATCAGAGAGCGTACACAATCCCGTTTTTATATCCACAGCCAGAAGCAATATAGCTGTTTTTACTGGTGCCCACTCCCCTACCTTCACCTTGGTTCTGATGAAGACCCCGTTCACAATGCGCAAAATTGGTTTTTCCGTTTAGGGGTCGAAACGTCAACATTTCTCTGTAATTATGTTATGATTTGTCATTTAATGCATTTGGCAGGAAACGGTCTGGATAGTTGCTTATTAATTTATTGATGTATATATATATGCGCACTACTGTCCTTCATCACAATCCCTCCCATGCACTTACCACCTCACTTTTCTGTGCACCTTTTTGCTCGAAAAATACCCACTGATGAATTGTATTCTACTGTATATAAAATGATTAACATCAAACTCATTTGGTTGTTAGATTGTATAGTGGTGCTTGACTTTGTTCAGATACAGCGGATTAACTCTTGTACACATCTATCTTCCTTAAATTGCTTTCCACTGGGACATTATCTTGTTGTACCAAATTTTGCAGAGGCCACGGACGGTGCTTCTGGTGTAAGCACTTTTCTTGGCTCCAATTATCACTTGCCATGGGCAGGCCTCAAGGATTCGGCAAGCCTGGTCCCATCACTCTGGTGAGTCTTTAGCCAGTTGTGCTGGTGCCTCCTCACATGAAAACAGTTGGCAGTTCTTCCCCCCAGGTGAAGGGCTCTAGTGACCCACTTCCAGCTGATGTCTTGGGTCATAATGGCAGTACACAGATCTGGCGCTGAGGTCTTCAGCATCACGACTGCCACAGGGCCATGAGGTGATGGCTTTGCATTGTTGAAGTAAGGCTCCTGTTCCTTCTAAAGGCAAATAAAGGTGGCTGCCACTGGTTTCCAGTGCTATTGAGGATGTGCCAGTTTTTTCTCACGAATGTTTGTACTTTGTTTGAGATCGGAGTGTATGTCGTAAGGCATACTGGTCTTTTGGTGTCTCCTTTTGTTATATCCTCTAGTAGTGACTCTCTTGGATTGTTCCTGGCACGTTTCCTTGCTCGTTTCACCATTTTTCTCAGGTAGTGGCGTTCTAGAAGTTTATTTTCCAGTTGTTCAGCCTTCTCCTCAAAGGTTGTTGTATTCGAGCAGTTCCGTCGGATTCGGAGTAACTGACCTACCGGGAGGTTTTGTCTCAGGGCCCTAGGATGATAGCTCTCAGAGAAGTAAACTGTTTTTATCTTGTTTTGTTATGAACCTTTGTTGTGAATCCTTCTTGGGTTATGGTAATGTCTAGATCTACAAAAAGTTCGTGGTTCACATCAATCGTGTGTGTGAATCTGAGCTGGGTGTCCATGGAATTGACCCAGTGGACAAATTCTGTTGCCTCTTCCTTGGTTCCGTGCCATACAATCAGCACATCCAATCCAATCCAATCCAAGAAAGCTTTATTCGACAATTGTCATAAAAGCGATACAAAACAAGTACAAAATCTATAACAGCAATACAACATATATACAATTCATAATTGCGTAAAGGATCTTAAAAAATGACTTACTTAAAAATAAAATTAAAACCAGACTTTAAAATTTGTGCAAGGATTAAAAAAAGAAAACATATTTCAAACATACTCGAGGTTAAATACAGATAGGCATCCAGGAACAGCTAGGACATCACTCTTGAATGCTGCGATTTCTTATAATCCACACCCATCCTAGAAATTTTGCCACAGCCACAACAATAACCGGTGCTATACTAGTACATAGGATCCTTCTTGCCTCACCACTTTGCCTAGTGCCCAATAGTTTACAAATTGGTCTCAACCACACCCGCCTTGGAGATAAATAGGCAGGACATACAGAAAGCATGTGAATTGTTTCTTCGTGAGTCTTACAGAATGGGCATAAGTTATTAACATTACTAGACCACCGGGCAGTGAATGAGTTCAGGGGCAATGATCCCACCCGTAACTGAAAGTACAACTTCCTATCTAATACTTTAGTAACGAGGTCCCAAAAGGGCTCCAACCTTGGGACAGATTTTATATTAAAAAAAACATCAGTTAAAGAGGGGGTGTTACAATCAGTCATTATCTTTATATTCATCAACTCCCAGTATTTTTCTTTCAACAGGTTTTTTGATGGAAAAGAAACACCCAAGGGCTTCACCCCTAGAACACTCATACCCAAAGCCTCAAAAAAATTTCAGAGATCCTTGAACCACCTAATATTATGGGATCCAGCCATGGACAAAACATCCAGGAAACCCGCAGCATACTGAGCTAATGCCGGGGTTGACCACAGTCTACGCCAATATAAAATTGGACGCAGTCTAGCTACATCTGCAATGGAACTCTTCCCCAGATCATACCTAAGGAGAACTAAGGGCGTGCTCTGGGGGAGTGATGTGATGCCTCGAAAGAACTTGTTCTCAGAGATGGTTAAAGAGGACAAGTTCTCGAAGCCCCACAATTCAGCTCCATACAGTGCTGCTCTAACAGCTTTAGCACTATAAACCTGGAGCACAGGTTTGATTGGTTTCGTTCAAGATTACTTAAATTCACCACTTATTACTCCAGTAAGCTGTCGATGTTTTAAAGCTGCCAATTCTTTCTGATGCGTCCACTTAAGATTATTTTGGATAATAACCCCTAAATAAGTAAAAGCCTTTACTTGTTCTAAGGATTGGTTAAACAATAAAAACTTATTTTTAAAATGTCTATGAGGGTTAAAAGCCATGAACTTGGTTTTCTTTACGTTTACTTCAAGTCCACGTTCCACACAAAAATTCTCAAAAATACCTAATGCCCGCTGTAGACCGCTAGGAGACTTAGCAATTAAAAGGGTGTCATCCGCGAACATTAGGATTGGGATTTTCACACCTGCAAGGGAAGGGGCATCAGTGCTTGCTTCTAGAAGACGATCGGCTATACCATTAATATATAGGGAAAATAAAGTAGGGGCCATTGCACAACCTTGACGAACACCCCGTTCAACCGGGAAGGCCTCTGTTGTCTCACCCTGACCTCCCCACCTAATTCTGGCGGTATTATCATCATGAAGCCTCTGCATTAAGGACAACAGCCCTGGATGAAGTCCCAGATCTTTCAGCACCTTCCATAGTTTAGGACGAGGGACTAGATCGAAGGCTGCCCTTAGATCCACAAAGACCGCATAAAGGCTCCCCTTACCCAGTGACACGAATTTCCAGTATAGGAGGACAAAACGGAATACCTGGTCAACCGTACTAATATGCTGACGAAAGCCCGCCTGAAATGGAGACAAAATATTATTTTAGGCTGCCCACAGGTGAACACGATTTAAAATCAACCTGCCTATAATTTTCTGGGTAGCATCAATCAGACTAATGGGCCTATAATTTTCCGGGAGCGACCGGTCCCCCTTTTTGAAGACCGGAATTATCTCCGCCAATTTCCACGCGCTAGGAATAGGTGCACCACGCGCCAGGGCATTAGCAACCAGTTGAATGTATTTACCCCATTTGACCTTATCATTCAAAAGGAGGTCCGCTGGGACCCCATCAGGGCCAGGAGCCTTCCCAGGAGCTACACCGGTAAGGGCCAGCGTCACTTCAGCACTATTAAAATCAGGTTCCAAGATAATCGCAGCAGCAGTATCTACACTAGCTGCTATATCCAGGTGAGAAGCATACTGGGGTTTAAAATACTCCACCCACCTCTCCGGGGGAACATTGTTTTGCGGCCGCTCTGACTGGCCACCATAGCCCCACTTCACGATGCCCCAGAACAATTTACTGTTGTTCTTGGTACTCGCTTCTAAAAGATCCAGCCACTTGAGTTCATCCCAATGACGTTTTGCCCTAGCAATGCTACTTTTATAGTTATTTCTGGTAGCACGCACAGCACCTACATCACCTTCCTTTAAAGCTTTCCCCAGCAATAGCCTCGACTGTCTACAATCCCCATTGAACCAACTGACTCGGCTCGAGACCAATTTTGGGCCAGATCTCCTTTTCTTTAAAAAAAGAGATCTCAAGAAAGCAAAGAGACTAGTATGAATTGATGTTATATCCCCTATATCGCCATTGGAAGAGAAGATCTGTTCCATTTCTTGGATAGAGCTATTAACCTCACTTGCAATACTCTGTAAAGTAAAGGGATTCTCTTGAATACAAGACCACCTCAGACGACGCATATCATTAGATAACACGACATTCGAGGTGGGCAATTCTCCAGCCGCCAGAAGAGCGCAATCCCTTTTCCACCAGTTATGAGATAGACAAAGGGGATTATGGTCACTTTCAGGTAGGTCAAAAACCTTCATATCAACAAGAGTGCCATAAACTCACGGCCGCAAGGATATAATCAATACGGCTCCTACTTTGTCCATTATTAAAAGTATAGGCACCATTACGGTCACTAGACATCCTACCATTCAGAGCCCTTAGACTCTTCTCCATGCAAAGGGAGTTAATCTGGATTATTATTTCCGTCCACCTATTTATAGGAGGCAATTCTAGTGGGGGGATACCCCAAAGTGCCTCTTCATTCTCATATTCATCCCCCTCAAGAAGTACCAGGGGATGGTAGGTAGCATTGAAATCGCCTACTACTACCACCACAAGGGTCCCAATTGAGTGGAGATCAAGCAGCCTCATTAACTCATCAAAAACTGGTGATCTTACCCCACCCGAGCCCCTAGCATAAACATTATAAATATCGATTGTGCCCACAGAATCTAATTCTAACCTAAGCAATTGTATATCTCTACTCCCAGTAGGAATGGATTTACTATTTAAATTTAAATCTTGCCGAAGCCATATCGTTAAACCCCCAGATGGTCGGCCATGCGCCCCTTTTATTGCCGGGATGTGGTAGTTTAAATAACCTACACAAAATCTTGGTTCCAGCAACCAAGTCTCCTGAAATAAGCATATATCCATATTATTAATAAATGCAACCCATTCAACAATGGGCAATTTAGCATTTAATCCAGCTATATTCCAAGAAAGTAATGAGCCACCCCCCAAAGATAAAAACTTGTTAATAGGGTCATCTCAACTTGGCTTTCCCATCTGACCACAATGCATGGTCTTTGGCATTTACAGGAATTTAACTGTTTACTGTTTCCTTATCCCTCAATGTTTGTAAGAAGTCAGCAATAGACTACATATCTGAAAATGCCTTTCCGTGGACTTTATATACTATATTTTTCTACTGAGAAATGCATTGTCAAAATCCATCTGGTTGATGCTCCTAGGACACAAAGCGATATTCATATATCTCTAACCTATCATGTAATATAGGTAAAGCAGAGAAAAACAACATTTAGCCAATTATTTGAGAATGTATTCAATCAGAAATGATAATTATAGAGTAAGTCCCCGCAAGGATACTAAGACATGTTCAAGTCCTCACAAAGATGGTTCTGTGCGAACAATTAAATAACAATATATTTGCAGATTTTAAGCAGGATCCTATATAATGAATTTTTTCTTAACATTTTTCTGTTATTGGTATGTTTGTAAAACATTGGGAAAGGTTAGTCCCCACAAGGCAGGTGTTCACACACTGTCCAAAATGATGGTAACACGTGTGTGTAAGTGTGTGAGAGAGAGAGCGCGAGAGAGAAAGAGAACACACCGACGCTGTGGGGACTTGAACCCAGGTCCCCACAAGGCAATGTCTTCTAAATGATAAGAAAACAAAAACTTCAGGAACATCTGTGTCAATTTTTACAACTTTTTGAAAAATTGCCTTGCGGGGACCTGTGTTTTGTAAAGTGTGTTTATATTTTTGCTCAGCTCTGCCCCTGTAGACAGGAAGTGGTACTGCAGTCTTAAACACACTGCATTTAAACGCACTTAGCTCACTAGAAATACATGCTAGCAGCAGAAAGCACACACATTTCAAAAGAAAAGCTGCACAACTCAGAGTTGAAACATGTTTTAATGCAAATTAACCTTTTTTCTATTTATCACAGTAAAACTTTATTTACATGAAGCTGTTGTATTTAGACTATTTTTTTCTCATAATTATTAGTGATTTTATAAACATTGGTAAAAGCAATTTGGGTCAGTTTCAAATCCCAGAATACTTCACTATTGCAGTTTTATCCTTATCTGAAATTAAAGAATGATGTCGCACTACACCATGATACAATATAAACTTGATTTGATAATTTTTTTGCAAATAACCTAGAGGCATCAATGCCTAATGTTACATTTTAATGCTTTTATCACAAATTCAGAGTCTGTGTTGCTTTGCCTTTGCTTGCATATTAATATTCACTATGGAATATGTTCTTTTAGATGATGGCTAGATAAGTGAGTGAATAGTATTGCATCGTGCGAAGGGCTAAGTTTTCACAGACACCAAACTACAGCAATGTTACGCCCACAGCATGGGGAGATTACCTTTAGCAGATAAGTCATGTTCTTAGAAGTTTAGTGACCTTTTTTTTTTTTTTTTTTTTTGAAAAACCTTTATTGACATTTCAATCACTTACACGTATGGGCCTACAACCCCCCGGGGCCGGCCGCTAGGCAATCAGAACAATAAAAGCACATGTAAACACAGGCGGCACCTCGGAGAGCAAAGTCTATAATACAGTATAGTCCGGCCAATGAGCCGCTCAGGTAGGACACCAGGAGAGAAAGGGTTTTTCATTTTATAATAAAACAAAACAGTAGGATCAGGTGCCAAACAGTTTCCCAACAGCGATAAGGGGCAAGGATAAGAGACGCAAGCAGCAAGCAGCAATACATTGAATCAATGGCGCAGACACGGGAAAGTACGGATGGGGGAAAATATCAAAGATAGTTGCGCCTACAGGTCCCCGTACCTAAAGCCCAGCGAACCCCCCGGAAACTGTGGCACACATTAAGAGCAAGCGATTCACAATAAGAGAGGTGTACCGCGCTGATCCCAGAAAAACAAGCAAAAAGAAACAGAGAAGAAAAAGGAGGCCATGGAAAAAGAGATAAAGACTAAAGAGTCCCCTCCCCCATCCCCCCACCCTGCACCTCTGCGAATGAGTATGGCCCCACCCCCCAGCAGTGTGCCTGTCGCCCTGGAACTAGACCCGAAATATAGAAGAGACAGAGAAAAAAGGAGTAAGAAAGAGCCCCCCCAGACGGGGGGGCGGAGGGAATGTAATAAACTGGAGGAGGGCCTTCAAAACATACCCCCGGCTTCTCCCTCCCGCACGGTGAAGTCTCCCCACAGCAAACAATTAGCAGCACCAAGTTGATCATATCAAAAAAGGAGGGGGGAGTGGGGAGCATTATGCACCAACTATGCGACTAACCATGAGAGCACGCAACCATGAGTCCGCCTGTCTACTAGGTGACCACTCCCGAAGGATCAGCCTCAGCCTTGACCGCTCTTTGCGATTCTGCTCATGCCTGCCCCTCGACCCAGCACCATGTCCGATGTCCCAAAGTACAGGAGTGTCCAAAAACAGTCGGGAAGCGACGCACACAGGTGGGGTGGAAGTCTCTGAGCATCAGCACGGACCGCTTCATGGGGGGGCGTCTTTTCCAGTGCCGCCCCAGGATCTGCACTGCACACAAGGTCCAGACAGGCTGAAGCAGTCAAATGAGACACACGTTGCTGGAATCGTCCCTGGGCCGCCGGAGATTGCGCACGGGACAAGGCCACCATCTTCCGCTCAGGTCCAATACCTCCGGAGCAGATCAAGCCCACAGTTAGCCGACCACACGGTAGCATACTGTCCGGAGTGTCCGGCTGTACACTAATCGCGGGGGGGGCCGCAACATCTTCCTCCTGTGTGCAGTGTGGAAAGCCACTGTGTACTTGTGGACCAGCATGCCGCCACTGTCCCAACGCTGACACCACACCATCTAGCTTCCTCCCCAGGACCCCGGCGCCATGAGCCAAGGAGTAATGAAGGGCACCAAGGGCCTCCAGGAGGTCGCCGTACCCCAGAGCAGCTCTCTCCGATCGCTCTGCCACACTCCTGACCGTCACACACCCCCAGTCCCGCTGCGTCCCAGCGGACAGGATGGTAGGCTGCATAGTGACAAAATGGCCGCTGGGAAGGCCCGACTCGTATTGGGGCCAGGACCCCGGGACCAACGCCTCAAGGTCCACGTCGCTGAAGACAGGGATCCTGGGGGAGGAACAGATTCAACCGTTGCGCGGTCACGGGCAATAGTCGTCTCCGCCACGGACCAGCTCCCGCAAAAAGCCGGGAGCAGCCCGCAAGGATCAGGCCGAACCAGGGACGGCGTCCGGGCAGCTCACCGTCAAAGGCAGGGGCAAACACCACAGAATCCGAGAATTGCACACCCGGGCATGTCCTCGGTCCGCAGCGCTCAGCAGGGGGGGAGCGACCACAGCATAATGCAGGCCGAGGGGAGCACCACTCCGGCGGACCGACTCCATCCAGTCACCACAGGCCGCTGTTGTTAAACTGCCGCCCGGCCAAGGCGTCCACTCGAGGTCCCGGCTTCGGGACCGCACGGGCCGCAAAGTTCAATCGCTGATTTCTCCGGCGGTACTGCAGTCAGAAACCTCAGGGTCACACGATCGGTTGCCACTTTCGTTTACGAACACGATCTCGTAGCGCAGAATAAGGATCTCATGCAGGATATCCGTGCGGGATGCGGAGGTTCACGGAGCCGGGAATCTACGCTGCCGTCCCGGTCGCCATCTTGGCTCCTCCCTAGTGACCTTCTTAGAAGATATATTGTCTGGATAATGTGAATACAGAAAGGAAATTAATAATATATATGCTCATACTAGATTACCACCTAAATATTGAGTTTGAAATACTGTGGGCGACAAAGTGTCAAGACAAGGACATCGGGAGCCATAATATGGTCTCATCATCAGATGCCCGTTAGCGCAAATTAAGTGGTTTTATTTATTTCTTTATCTAATATTGCTCAGCCCATCGTATGTCAACTTGCACCACCTCCCACCCCACCCCTGCCCTCCACCGCTCTTACCCGTGCGAGCCACTACTAGACAGATGTAAATCTGATGACAGATTTTCAACTGGTGCAGCCTTCTCAAATAAAAGAATTGTACTTTCATGTCATGTATGAATGTATGTATGTATGTATGCGTATGGTATTCCTATAGCTCAAACCTAGCCAAAAGGTAGTGGAATGCCTGTACAGGACCAGAAATATGCGTAAAGTCAAGTAGTAGGTTGAGAAGAAGCTGGGTTGTTGATGGTTAGGTCACTGTGATGTAGTGTTCTTAAAAGAGGTAAGTCTTCAACTCTTTCCCAAATTTGAGCACCTTTGGGGCAGTCCTAATGCATACTAGGATGTTGTTCCAGATTCTGGGGGCCTTATTAATGAGGCCCGGAGACACTTTTGCGCCACAGGTGCGTCACTTTTTGTGATGCACCGGCGGCTAAAAAATGCACCACGTAGCGCCCTATTTACAAAGTGAAGCATCTCAGCAGATACGTCACTTTGTAAAGCCCTGCGCTACATTATACCTGTGTCAGGTATAATTTATGCAGGGTGGTTAGAAGGGTCGCAGTAAAATCTATCAGATTTCACTGCACCACTTCTAGGATGCCACTGCGTCAAAACCTTACGCCTGCCTCACAGCAGGCGTAAGACTGACGCAGGCCATTTCACATGGGGCTTCCCCCATGTGAACTGACATATTGCTGGAGTTGCATGTGTTTTCAGACACACCCCAGCACTGCGTCCCTTTTGCGCCTACAAATACATTGGTAATACTAACGTATCAGTAACTCCTTGGGACATGGAGCGCCATACATTAAATACAACGCATCCATTGTGTTGCAAGGAGTGCGCAGTGAAAATGTTGCATCGCTGTTTTGTCATAGTGATGGAACCATTTTGATAATAGAGGGCCTTGGTGCTAAGAAGGAAAAGGCCGTCTATCTCGTCTTTTTTTAAAACATTTTTACACTTCTTAGTCTGCAGTTTGATTGTGTCCTTGCTACAGATATGCCGAGATCTGCCAGAGCTCATGAGCTTGTCTGCAACATAAGGTTTGGGGCTACTTATTAAGGGCAGCCAATGGAGTTCCATCAGGATGGGGGTGATGTATTCATATTTCTTCATGCACTGGATGGCACAAGCTGCATCACGTAGAACTCACCTGAGAGGTGCCATTGTGGAGTCTGGGAACCCATGCAGTAGGGCACTACCACCATCCAGATGCTAGACTACGAGTGGTTGAACAGCAGTTCTGAAGTTACTTTCTGAAAGAAATGGGTTAACTTTCTTTAAAAGAGAGAACTTGTATTAGGTGGTCTTTGTTTTTTGGGGGGAAATGAGTTCCTTGAGGGTGAGGTTGGTGTCTAGAGTGAATCCAAGTGACTTGGCATTCGGTGAAAGTTGCAGTTCCACGCTCTCAAGGTTCATGTCATTGAGCTAGGTTTGTGCTGTGTTTTGTTTATTGTTCCTAGAAAATAACCTGAGTTATGTCTAGATATGACTGGGCTTTAGGTAGGCTCTGGGCATCCAGGTCTGGATGATGTGCAAGCAGTGTTTGAGGCATTGGATGTCTCAAGCAGAGGACTGACAGATTTTATTTTACCACTCAAATCTAAATCAGCCAATATGGGGTAACACTAAATCATTTTTAGTGAAGTGCTAGACAATTGAAAAATACACTGGTGCAATTTCCAGCATCAGAGGGGTGGTATGATGAATGCATGAGACTGTTATTGTGAAGTATTTACCATTGCTGTTTCCTCCATCTACTATACATATGCTGTAGAAGAATGTGCTGGTAGATTTGCCTAAACCAATAGCCTCATAAACAGCACAATTATCTGCAATTTCACAACTCTAAACCAGCTATTTGGTGCAGATTTTCATTTCTACGATTTTGGAAGATAATGGAAGAAAGTTATCCTTCCACCTTTGGAAAATTCTCAGCTGATGGTGGAAGCAGCAGCAGAATTACCATGACATATGATTCCTATGGTGGATTTAATTCTGCTGGCAAATGCTCTGCTGGCAGCCAACCCCAAAGTGCATATGAACTGGGCCAGAAGAGAATACAACCTATGTGTCCTTGCTGCACAACAAAGTCAATACTTTACCATTCAAAAGCTATCCCTTCCTACCTTTCCTAGGAAAAGCCAGCACAAAAGATGAACAAACGCCCTGATAACAACACAGACAAAAAACTATTGTGTGATAGCGATGATACCTTGGACAACCATTCAAACCGAATTTGTATATATTTGAATTTAAAGCGTGGCATGTAACTAGCAATTTCAAACACATTTTAAACAAAACCAAAGTTAAAGTAAAAGAGCTGTAGAAAAAATAACATATCGAGCATCTGTAACTTAACAATCAGGGAAAGGCTTAAAAATATCAGACCGTTCTTGTGCAATTTATCATTCTATGTAAATGATTGACCTTGCACCTCTAAATACATTCTAATATTTGATGCGAGCTGACATTTTGTTTAAAATTGTGTGGTTCTTTTAAAAACAATCCAAGAGGCACTGGCACTGGCCTGTGTCCCTGGGCAACGAAAAAGAAAATGCATCCCTCCGTTTCCGTGGGCAGCAAAATATGTGCAAATGCGCTTAATTAAACGAGGGGTCCAAGTAGCCAACATTGCTGATAACACCTTCAGGCCGAGACTGGGGGATGGGCTCTCCTGCAGCCCAAGGAACACCCCTTGGCTAAGTCAGCAGACAGAGCAGGACCCAGGACAAACAGCACTAGGTGCGACTCGCCTGAAAGGCTGAAGGTCTGCCAAAGTGTTTTTGTGTCTGTGCTCACAGCTTGAACTTAAAAAATGTATCGCCTTCAAGTGCAGCAAATGCAAAGCAGCATAATTCCTATGCAGGCTTGAGCAGCTGACTCAAAATTAGATTTGAGTCCCGCGTTTGCCCAACCTCCCTTGATTCTGGGCAAATCACTGCCTTAGGGGGAAAAAACAGCGCAGCGATGTAATGCCCTTTGGTCAAGTTTATGCTATGTAAATAAAAAAAAGATTATAGCCAAGGCAACTTTGCGATTTAATAAGAGCTAAGCACCGTACCAATGCATTTATTTAACAGAACAGCACAGTAATGGTGGCTTAGATGTGCTTTGGTTTATTATTTGGCCTCGGGACACTTTCGAAAGGTTGGGATCCCATTTTTCCTTCCAGCTTTCGTGCGTGAATCAGGATTGCCGAGAGGGGAACGGCCCTGCTGAAAGTTATCCCGCCGTTAGGGGAACGGCTCTGCATTCACTTTCACCGCCGTGAGGGGAACGGACTACATCACCAAGCAGCCTCTACCTGGCGCGAGAGAGCAGCATCATACTCGCACCTGGAGCTTCCCCAAAAGCGCTGCTGCACTCTCGCAGCGCGGGACGGGCAAATCAGAATTTGGCACTTTCCGTGATGGGAACAGCCCTGCTGAATGTTATCCAGCCATGAGGAGAACGGCTCTGCATTCACTCACTGCCGTGAGGGGAATGGACTACACCATCCAGCAGCCTCTACCTGACGCGAGAGAGCAGCGTCATACTCGCACCTGGAGCTTCCCCAAAAGCGCTGCTGCACTCCTGCAGCGTGAGATGCGTGAATTGGAATTTGGCACTTGCCGTGAGGGGAACTGCCCTGCTGAATGTTATCCAGCCATGAGGGAAACGGCTCTGCATTCACTCTCACTGCCGTGAGGGGAACGGACTACACCACCAAGCAGCCTCTACCTGGCGCGAGAGAGCAGCATCATACTCGCACCTGGAGCTTCCCCAAAAGCGCTGCTGCACTCCCGCAGCGCAGGACGTGGGCGGGCAGCGCCCGGGCCAAGGGCAGGCCCGTTCTTGCCCGTCAGTGACCGGAGGTGACTGGGCTGGGCCACCCCTTTCACATTTGAACTGTTTTGTAAGACTGTAAGACTATGTATACTGCTTTAGAACCTCGCTGTATTTATTGGGTCTTACATACATAGTAATCGACTGTGGTTAGCTCATACGTCTACAATTATGAGTAAGCGTAAAGGTGCAGCAGGTACTCTTGATGCCTTTTAACTAGAGCAGAATCACTATTGACGCACGACATTCAAATGACAGAGATGATTGTCACTTGATTTCACGCAACTTCCATCATTCAAACAACCATACCGTTTTAATTTGAATGACTCGCCACAACACCCCCCATTAAGTCCAAAGATAATTGTCCAAAACACTCCAATGACACCTGCTCTGCCTAATTCATCACCATTATTCATAAACCCAGAACTAAACTATCATAGTAGACAGGGTATAGAAACAAGATTGCGAGCTACAAAAGCATCAGAAGCGCCCAAAGGGAAAGTCCCTCGAGCAAAGCAGAAATGAGCTGTGGGTCACATAAAACTAAGAGTACAGGGGGATCTCGGCCCATGTCTCAAGTAACTTCCCACGTAGATGATCAAACTGTAACATTGACAAATACTGTTAGCGCACAGACAGAAGCAGTTTCCCCCCTTCCCACCTTGGTCACGAAAGAAAACTTTGGGGATCACAATCGCACACTTATAACAATAGTAGATCTATGTTATCCCAGATTACTGAATTAATGAATATAATATTTGGTATAGTAGACGCAAAGATTGATCAGCTATATAAAGTGATAGAAAATATGAGAGGTAGAAAGGATACTAGTCACTCTGACACTACAGAAGGGGTGTGTGAACCAAAGCAATGGGAGGGTTTCCCATTCCTTAGTTTGACTGGAACGAGCAATAGGGGCAATGGTATTCACGTGGTAATTCCCACGACGCAAAGAGAAAACAGGGAGTAAAGTACAGGGGACAAGGCCCAGAAATTAGATAACAAAAATAGGGGAAAGGCAAGATATACGCCCTGAACAGGTAGCCCCAAAATAGCCCACAAATTGCTTTGGTCCTGCTGTAACAAATGACTTACAAGGCACAATTTGGAATCCAAGCACTGATGTTCTAGCATTACCACCTGCTTTATGCCCCTACGTACTAATTTTAGCAGGGGTCCCTGCTCTAAGAAAGGAGCAGAGTGAATCCTGAACTAATCTGCGAAACAAGACCGTCGATTGGATGACTAAATATAAAAACTTTAACCCACGGAATGTGAATGACATCTTGATGGTTCGCAGAGTAATGTGGATTGGCGAGTGTTCCAAGAAGATTGATGGCGATTGCATAGTAATAAATTTCCTCCGACCCCAGATGGTTCAGAGATTATTAAATATGCAAGAGGAGTTCTCTCCCCAAAAAACTTGTATTAGCGTGCTCCTTTTAGGCTATTTCTACAAACCACACCCTAGGAAACTTGCTCATGATGGCGCCTCAATATTATTTCCAAACAGATTCCGGGGGTTATCAGACCTAGAAGCCCTTGACTGACAACCAATTCCCGTAGAAAATGATATACACCTTCCTATAACCATCCAGTTAAGTTGCAATGTGGAACAGATATGCTTTCCATCCATACAGCGTTTAAAGGAAACAGAGGGCGAGTTAAATGGTCGAAATGTATCTGAGCCGTAGGGAAAAGTAGGGGTGGAAGAGCCACGGGGATTGATATCTAGTTCCTCTAAGTCTGTTTCTGATGTAATAACTAAACAGCCTAGGCTGAACATAATAAAGACAGTAGTAACGAAGAAGTCAGAAATACGACTTATTTCTTGGAACATTGCGGAACTTAATAGGAATCTTAAGGACACTGAACGGCTGGAATACATAGAACAAAGTGATATCTGCCTCTTGCAAGAGACTTGGGCACTAGAAACTCCCCATAAGACTGGGTTTAAGACCTTTAGTATTAAAGCTATTCCTTCAAGCAAGAGGTAGGCCATCAGGAGGCCTAGTTATATGGATAAGAACCACTCTTAAAATTGAGCTGACCCAGTTGGCTATACCATCTCAGGACTTGGTCGGTGTGAAAATTAAAACCCGGGACAAAAAAGTAATATACCTGATTAACATTTACAATAGACCAAGTCCAGCCACGAAAGAATCTTTGGAAATAGAACAGCTTGATTCCTTTTTAAACTTATTAGATCCCGGGGCAATGATAATCGTAGGGGGCGATTTAAATTGTAAATTCGAACCAGTGGTGGCCTTTGAGAACCTCTTTAAAGAGGAAGACACAGCAAATAATATCCCTGCTCTAGAAAGTAGTTTGACAGTGCCTTGCACTATAGTTGTCGCACAAATCATGAAATTGATAACAGGGCATGGACTTAGAGCTTGCAATGGTCGTTTACCCTCTGATAGACCAAAGTCATTTACTTTTAGCAGAGGCAATTGCAAGAGTAACAGATTATATACTGGAATCAATCGAGTTCTGGCCAAATGTATTGGATTTGATAATAGATCCCAGAACCGATAGTGATCACCGTCCTTTACATTTGACATTAGCAATTGACTCCTTTATTGATATTACTATGAATAAAGATATTAATATCACTACTGACGATATCCTTGTTAGCAATAATAGTCGAGCTTTAAAGTGGCCATATGTATTAGGAAATACTGAATCTATGATGCAGATTTATATTACCTTTGCTGACATTGTCTCTCTGCATACAGATTCTCCTGCGGTAGAGTTTCCAATATAGGCAAGATCAGTCACGCCTACTTTGAGATGAAAATTGAGTAGGTCGCCAAGGCGGGAACCCTGTGGGCAGCAAGAAAAGCCACAACCAGAGGGTTGGCTGAACACACAGAAAGGGACAAATTCAGCCGTATAACAGAACTTGAGACTCACATTTTTATGCTTGAGACCAAAGCAATTTCTGACGTGTCCGACTCCCATCCGACAACTCAAACTCAATAGTGTCACTGCAGCAACTTACGTTTAATGTGGCTCACGAATGCTGGGACAAATCCACCGGGCACATATACGAATAAAAGCAGTAAACTCCTCTACTGGTTAGCCACCAGAGATGCTGGCTCCAATTTGAACCTATCCATTACAGACATCTGGACACCCACTACACACACCAGTCGAGATAGCAGGAGACTTTGAGAACTGCTATAGACAGTTATAAGCCCACCAGCCAAGGTCCACCCGGGATCATACCAGCCCCCTCCTCGACAGAATACTCCTTCCACACCTCATATAGCCTCAGTGGGAAGAACTGGACTCCCCTCTTATAGAAGATGAAATGCTATCCACAATGCGTGTTTGGAAAAGTGGGGAGACTTCCGGTCCCGACGGGTTTCCTCTTGAGTAATACTGTAAATTCAGAGACATTATTGCCCCACACTTGCTCTGGTTATAAACCAAAGCGGCACAAAATGGCTCCTTCTCATTCATGCTAGACTTAGCTTCTATCGTGGTACTTTCCAAAGCGGGACACCCAGCAACTGTTGTGTCTCATAAAACCCCATATCCCTGATAAACATGGACATAAACTTTTTTGCCTAAGCTTTTGCAAATAGGCTCCAGCGAGTCCTCTGTGCCTTAATACACCTGGACCAATGTAGCGTTATGCTCAACTGCAGCATCCGCCACTGCATTAGACACATCCACTATGACACTCCAGTTCACGCCACTTCAGTGTACGCACCTCTATTCTATGCTACTCCACTCTATGCTATTCCACTCTACGCAAGTCCACTCAACAACACTACACTGTACGCTATTCAACTCATACGACTACTGTATGCCACTCCAGTCTAAACCTCTACACTATGTGCTATTCCACTCTATGCACTCCACTCTATGCCAGTGTACACTATTCCACTGCACTCTAATACACTGTACCTCACTCCAGTCTACACTACTCTACTGTACGCCACTCCCAATGTACGCCACTCCACTCTACGCCATTTCACTCTATGCCACTCCCCTCTAACCCACGCTATTCTACTGTATACCACTCCATTGTACGTCACTCTACTCTATGCTGTTTTGCTGCACACCACTACAGTCTACTTCACGCCACTCTACGCCGCTCTACTCTATAACAGTACACACTGCGGCACTCTACTGTATGCTATTCTATTCTACGCCCCTCCACTGTACACTATTCCACTTTATGGCACTCCACCGTATACCACTACACTCAACTCTATTACCCTGTATGTCACTAGGATTTTCTTCTCTTTTCATGTGAACAGAACATTCACCAATTTGTGGAGAAAGAGGTATGTTTTAATTGAAGCATTCTCAGCTTTTAGAGAGCTATCTCCATCATTGGGATAACTTGAGAGATAGAACTCTGCTGCCAAAATCTCCACTGAAAATCAGCCCGTAAGGAATGATTTGATGTTCATTAATAACAGAAAATACTTTGATTTATGGATTAAATGCTAAAATGACAGTCCACAGGCAGAATTTCTATCTTCATAAGAGTCCATAGAAAAGCCACCATATGGTTAATGTGGGTTATCCAGCATCACATTATCCTTCCCTCGATTGTGTTCATTGAAACATTCACAAACAGCAGGATTTCCTGACACCCACACAACTCTAAACAAGGCATTTTGTGCCCAGTTTCCATGCAGCTCTTAGCATGCATAATTTTGGTAGATAAGTAACCAAGATTCAAGGGGATTAAGGGCCATAGTCAGACATGCAGGAAATGCAAAAATCTGCCTAGTTAAGAAGGAAGTCCTAAATCCTCAGTTTGAGAATTCTGACCTTGTGGAGACTCCAGCAGAAGAGTTATCATTTCCGTTGATCCCTATGGCAGAGATAATGCTGCTGGCAGATATTCCTAATACCAGACAATATCCCAACTAAGCACTTACTACTTCCTCTGTAATCAATTGGTAGATTTTCTGTTACTGATCAATACTCAAAAAAGCCTTTAACCCTTTTGATGCTTGTGACGGAGCGGTTCCGTCATGCGCGTCGGTCGCGCTGTGCGGATGACGGAACTGCTCCGTCACAGCCCTGCCCGCGCACGAACCCTTCAGCACAGCGCGTTAATCCGCGCCTCGCTGAAGGGGTTAAGGGTTTGTTCATATGTGCAAAAGATGAACTGGGGAAGCAGACAAACAAAGTATGTAAACATTTTTTTTGCTCCTTATTTAAAAGAGGCAGCACAAAACATTGCAGAAAACACATAAAAAGCACATTAAACATGGATTGTAGTGAATGAAGTGCTCCTTGGAAATGCAACAGTGAAACAAACAAATAACACCACTGAATACTTTAATAATGAATTTGGTCGCATTTCATGTGTTGCTGGCACAACATTGCAACGCTGTACTTATGTTATAAGCCACAGAGAAAGTAATGTCTAGATTGCCTAAAAAAAAAGATCAAACATATTATTGCAGCATATATATTCCCATAGCATGATTTACATAAATGACATTAACCATGTAGCATTAAATATAAACTATTTCTGTTCTTAGCAGTGAACTACTACTCGGTTTAAACTCTCATGTAAATTCGGCCTACTGGCAGTTCTTAAGCAAGGGGTAGGAATGAATATTAGCCTTATAAAGTGCGAACTTTGCCCAGAGGCATCAAGTAGCTGTGGAAAGCGCCACCAGATGAAATACATAAAAAGCTCAAAGTGATAAATTGGTGAAGAGACAAGTCTTCAGGGACAGTGTGAGCAGTTACTTTTAGCTGAAATAACATCGATTGACCGGTCACAGGTTTTCGGTATTAAAGGGCAAAGGACACGAAGTGCGGA
Source organism: Triturus cristatus (assembly GCF_964204655.1). Classification (NCBI taxonomy): domain Eukaryota; kingdom Metazoa; phylum Chordata; class Amphibia; order Caudata; family Salamandridae; genus Triturus; species Triturus cristatus. The sequence goes on from NC_140590.1 coordinate 1,180,566,550, forward strand.
GAGGGAATATACAAGCCTACCTGCCGATTGAGGAACACCATCCCTGGCCTCTGGACTCATTCGATCGTGGACGGGTGCAGATGGGTTTGCCTTAGGCACACCTTTGGTGCGTCTGCGTCAAAGCCGCTCATAAGTAGGCAGGCCGGGAGCTGATAGCCCATGTAGGGAGGTGCTAGAGCACTTGAGACCAATGGTGCCTTAAGATGGCCATCAAATAACTATGTTACACTTTAGAATTCCATTTATCAATCACACAATAAAACTCAAATTGTTTCACGGGAGCTGATGGCCCGTGTAGGGAGGTGCTAGAGCGCTAACCGCTTGGGACCAATAGCCATAAGATGGCTGCCCAATTAACTACGTCCCCCCTGAGAATTCTCTTTATCAATCACACAATAAAATTCACAAATTGTTTCACTTCCCAAGAATTTCTTAGAGATATCCCCCAATCACATTTTTTTTGCCATAGTACTGTATTTTTTAAAAGATCTGGGGCCAGATATACCACCCGTGTAAATTGCGCCTCTTAATTTGCGAGTCACAAATTGCGAGGCGCAATTTAAAATGTACTACAGTGTCAGAGACCCTGATTGCGATTTCCAATGGGGTCGCAAAATGCGGGGCTCATGAATATTAATGAGCCACTCGCAATATGCAACCCAATTGGGAATTGCTGGTCCTTCCAGGGATGGGACTGCTTTTCAATAAAGCAGTTTAAAAAAAAAATACAGCCAGTTTTCCTTAAAAGGAAAATGGGATGCATTTAAAAATTAAACTTTTTCGATTCACTTTTTAAGGGCAGGCAGTGGTCCACTGTCTGCCCCTAAAAAATATTTTCCACTGCATTTGCTAAGGGGAAGGGGTCCCCTAAGGATCCCTTCCCTTTTGCGAATGCATTACCACCCTCTTGAAGATGATGGTAATTTGCGAGTGTTTTGCGACCGCAGTTGCACAACATTCACACATGGCTTTGGTGTCGCTATTAGTAAGGGAACACCCCTTCCTAATAGCAAATCGCATATACTAAATAGCAAGTCGCCAATAAATTGTGACTCGCTATTTAGTAATTGTACATGGCCCGGTGACATTTTGTTTGCGCAAACAGGTCGCAAATCCATTTGCACATGCAAAATAAGGGTCGTACATCTTGCCCCTGGGCTTAATCACAGGTGAAATCACAGTTAATCACAATTATTTTGTATTCCCAATATTTTCCTTCAATCAGAAATAAGTGTCTTTAAAAATGATGCCACAGAGCTATATTTTAGAAAAGAGGTCTGGGGAGCCCCGGGAACCTCCAGGAAGCATGCCACAGCAGGCTTAAGTAGGCAGGCCGGGAGCTGCTGGCCACTGTATGGAGGTGCTAGAGCGCTAACTGCTCAGGACCAATGGCACCGTAAGATGGCCACCAAATAAATACGTTCCCCCTTAGAATTCCCTTTATCAATCACACAAAGTCACAAATTGTTCCACACTTATTTAGCTTCAGAAGGATTTCCTCTAACAAAAAAAACGTCACCGCAGTACTGAAACTTTTAAAAGATCGCGTCTCAAAAATCACAATTATTTTGAATTACCAAGATTTTCTCTCAATCAGAAATAAGTGTCTTTAAAAATGACGCTGCAGTGTTGTTTAAAAAAAAAAAAAAGAGGTCCGGGAAGGCAGACGCTTTATAAGTAAGCGTATAAAGCACTTGTTGCCCAAAAAAGGACATACTGACATTCGGCTAAAGTGTTAGTAGGTGATACATACAAACTTATTACGTGGAAAATAACCAGATCTTTATGTTTTTTTAAACTGTGAAAGTCAGTTTGAGGAAGGTTGGTAGGGGAGGTAGTTTTATTTCTTTGGAGTGAAGAAAGAGAAAACACACCCTCCAAACACATTAAGGTTATCATGTTCAAGTCCTCACAGAGGTTGTGTGTAATTATAGTGTTATTCAAGTCCCAAGAAATATGGTGTTTTATTATGGAGATGTTCACGACCCCACAGAGATAGTGTGTTAAGAAAATCTCATTCAAGTCCCACTGAAATAGTGTGTAAAGACTGTGCTTGGATTACCCCACAGAGTCTAAAGATAATGCTATTCAAGCCCAAACAAAGATTGTGTGTGATTATAGGATGGTTCAAGTTCCCACAGAGACAGTGTGTGTAGGTAATCATGTTAAAATCCACACAGGAATAGTGTGTTATAGTGAAGTTTAAGTCCCCACAAAGATAGTGTGTGATTATACCAATGGCCATGTCCCCACAGAGATAATGTGTAGTAATGGGGATGTTTAAGTCTCCAGAAAAAGGGTGTATGAAGAAAATCTTGTTCAACTTCCCTGTGAAATAGTGTGAAAAGACAATGTTCACATCCCCACATAGATAATGTCTGAAGATAATGATTTTCAAGTCCTCACAGAGACTGTGTGTGAAGCTAATCATGACAAAGGCTCACTGAAATAGTGTGCAAAGATAGCATTCAAGTCCACACATGGAGTGTGTAAAGATAATAATGTTCAACTCAAAACATAGAAAGTATCCGATAATAGGCATGATTAAGCCTCCATGTAGATGGCGTGTGAATATAGGAATCGTATATCCCTTGTGGAATTGGTAGAAGAAGGTAATCCTGTTTAAGTCCCCACAAAGATAGTGTGTTTTTATCGCAATGTTCAAGTCCCCAGAGAGGTGGAGCACCAGAGGCTGAGGATCTGCACAAAGCAATTTTGTTTTTGTGCTCACATCACAAACGTAAAAAAGTATTTTTTTCAAATGCTGTGGAACATTATTTCTATAACACTTGGTGCTGCCACATTGGAATTTGTAAACTAGGGTCAAGTCCCAGCGTTCGCTCAAACTCCCTAGATTCTGGGCAAATCACTTAATCTCCTCGAGCCTTAGAAAATAAATCTGACCTTGTGTAATTCAATCTGGTGATTATGTAAAGTGCTTTAATACCCTTGGGACATGTATGTACTGCATACAAAAATTGCAATAGTCAAGGAATCCTCACGATTCAAAAAGAGATAAGTATCACCTGTACGAGTGCATTTATTGAACAGCAGTGAGTTCACCTGCACGAGCGCACAGAAAGTTTGACATCAATGTCTGTATCGTGTTATTAAGAAAATCCCTTTAAATCAATATTTTAGCCACTAGACATTTTTTCCTTGAACATTTTGAAATCACCACCATCTTTAGGGTTTTTGAGGTGGAATGCATTTCTGAAACTAACCAATCTCTTACTTTTGAAAAGCTTCTACTATTTAAAATAAAATGTTCTTTCACTTGAAAGAGTGGCGGTTCAAAATTGTTTGTTTGTGCGTATGTGTTTGTGGATAAGGTTATGGAAAGGAAAAGGTTGTTTTGAAAAAAACTGAGGGGTCTGGCTTTTTCATAAGTTCTGACAAATGCAGATCATGCATTTTTCTCAAAAACTGATTTGTGCCTCTGGGCTTGCTGTAAAATGTGAACCAAAGAACCACAAATGGAGCTCTGTTTGCTCTGTACCCTGGCGAACATAGCCCCACAAATCATTTTCTCGCAGAGGAGAACATATTTCAAATATCGAGAACAGTTCCTGGCATATTCGTCAAGATCTATTATATAGAAGATATGATCTTGCAAAGAAAACGATTAGGGGACACCAGTATGCTGGTCAATAAAACAAATCTAAGAACATCAAAGCAAAGTATCTTTACTATGCTCAATATACGAGGACAAAGGAAACTCTCACCAAAATCTCATATATGGTAACTGTTTTCTCAAAGAAACTAGCATGTCTTGCATTGCAAGTAGGCTTTGAAATGTTGGAGACATTTTATGTTTCACAAGTCTAATGAAAGGCCAGCAGACTTTGTTTCTAGTGCCAAGATGATGTCCAAAGTAAAAACAAAAAGAATTGCTAAATATGATCAGTCAGCAAATAAGATAAGAGACATTAGTTAAATGTCGCTTTCTGCTCTGGCTCCTCTGGGCAAAGACAACATTTACAAATATTGAGCAAATATACAGATCACACCTATTAATCCAGTTACCAATCTGCGAATGTTATAATATCACTTATTTTATTAAGCATAGAAGAGGTAAGACTAAGTGGACCCTGAAGGGGCGTTTAAACCAGTGACCTAGTGCACCACCACAATCTAAAGCACAAAGCGCATTAGTCCACTGAGTTACCTTAACAACTGCTATACTGAATGGGGTACTTCTGGCTGGGATGGTATGGCCTCCCTGGCTCCAGACGCAACGCCAGATATCTGGTTACAATTAGGGGCATGAAAAATTGCATAATTTTTCCAATGAATTTCGAAAAAATGCAAACAATTATGATTTTCGAGCAGAATGAGATTTTCTGGCATCTCTTTACTTTTTTATTACAATGTCATTGCATGTAAAAAAAAATCTTGCAATATATGGCAGAACACTGATTCAAGCAGAAAATGTCTCAGTAAGATTTTTTTGCATGAACGATGTTCTCTGGCATCCAAAAATATATTAGATTGCGCAATGCAAATTTTTTAGATTTTTGTTTCACCGCTGTAAATATTCCCCCAGGTGTAGACAAAACCTAAGCCCCCCTGAGCAGCAGAGATTTGCAGCTGCAGGGGAGGACTGCAGGCCTCATTAGACATACCTTCCATTTATACAGGAGGTGCCTGCCAGGAATTTCACCAAGGATGTATCACCAGTGGGATTGGACTTCCACTTGGGTTTGTCAGTGGTTGTGCAGGAGTGGGTGTATGAGATGGTGTATGGGGGTGTAACTGGGTGTGTAAGTGCTTCTGTGGATGATATCATCAGTGCTGTCATGAGTGATGTCATTTGAGATGTCATCGGTAATGTAATTGGAGATATCAGTGATGTCATCACAGAGTGTATAAACCATATATAGACATTTTATATGAAATTTGACTCTAGATGTTTAGTAACATAATGGTTTAACTTTCCTTTTTATATTCATTTGTCAAAAAAAGCACTTTTAAAATGTATTTTCCGCTTTTGCAGTGACACTGAACGTCACGATGATGTCGGTCAGCACTAATAGCACGTGTTTTGAGAAAGTGTAAGACAAATATAATGACATATTTTAGATGAAGTTTGACTCTAGCCATTGAGTAAGATATTGGTTTAAGTTTCCTTTTGGTGTTCATTTATGGAAAAAAGCACTTTTAAAATGTATTTCCCATTTTTGTGACGACACTGGACTCTGCAATGACGTCAGTGGTCGCGAATACCACATGTTTTTGATAAGTGTAAAACACATATATTGATATATTTCAAATAAAGTTTGACTCTAGCTGTTTAGTAAGATATTGGTTTGTTTCCTTTTCCTACCCATTCATCCAAATAAAAGTACTCCTAAAATATATTCCACGTTTTCGTGATGACGCCGGAAGTCACGATGACATCGGTAACTGCAACGATCGCGAACACATAGTGAAAACGCAAAGCAAAAGCAGGATTTCAATATCCACCACCACATAAAAAATTATAACTATTTAAATAATTCTAACAATCACACTACATACTTCACTATCTAAATTGCTATAAAAACATTTATTAGTCTCTCAATATCTCTATAACAGTGTGTATTAATGATTCACTGTGTTATGTGAGTGGGTGCATAAGCCTCCGAGTGGGTCTGTGAGTTGTTATACAAGTCTGTGAGTGGTATGTGAGTAGACTCATGAGTCTTTCAGTGAGTCTGTCTGTGAGTATATAGGTTTGAGACTAGATCTAGGACTGGGTGCATAAGTGTCCGAGTGGGTGTATGAGGCTTTCACTGGGTCTGTCAATGGGTGTAAATGGGTATTTAATGGGTGCGTGAGTGTTTGAGTGGCTCTGTGAGTGGCTGTAATAGTCTCGGAGTGTGTCTGTGAATGCACGCATAAGTCTCTGAGTGAGTATGTGAGTGGGTGCATCAGTGTCCAAGTAGGTATACAAGTCACTGCATGACTGTATGAATATCCAAGTGGGTGCATGAGTCTTTGAGTGGGTATATGAGTAGGCACATGGGTCTCTTACTAAGTCTATAAGAAGGTGCAACAGTGTCTGAGTGGGTTTAAGAGTGTGTGTTAGTGTCTCAGTTGGTAAGCGAATAGATGTATAAGTCTTTAAGTGGGTATCTGAGTGAGCACATGAGTTTTTCAGTAGGTCTGTGAGTGGGTATATAAGTCTTTGAGTGCATATGTGAGTAAGTACGAATATTTCTCAGTGAGTCTCTGACTAGGTGCAAGAGTGATTGGGTATGTGAGTGAGTGTATGAGTGTCAGCGTTGGAATGTGAATGGGTGTATGACTGAGTAGGTTTGTGATGAACTATGAGTGTGTGCAAAAGTGTTTGAGTGGGTCTGTGAGTGGGTGTATGAGTCTTTGAGTGCATATGTGAGTAATTACATAAGTTTCTCAGTGAGTCTTTGACTGGGTGCATGTGTCTCTGAGTGGGTCTGTGAGTGGATGCATCAATCTCTCAGTGGGTGTGTGAGTGGTTACATAAGTCTCTCAGTGGGTCTGTGAGTCGGTGTGTGAGTGTAAGTGGGTCTGTGAGCGGGCATACAAGTCTGAATATGTATGTGAGTGGGTGCATGTATCTCTGCGTGCACCTGGTGTAATTCCATTCAGTGGTTCGGGCTGTAGTTGTGTTGACAGGAATTATAATTGCAAACACACCTTTCTTTAACCCCATTTTTCTCAGCCCCTGCTCCACAAATCCCCCCCCAAAACTTTCCATGTGGAATAAGAATCACCAGAGCACGTTTTTGGACAATTTTGTGAAAATTCGTCAAACAGTGCCAAAGTTATAGGCAAGTCAAAAAATGCTTTCCCTATGGCCACAAATTATAACTATATATATATATATATATATATATATATATATATATATATATTTATATATTATCTACTGGATTGGACAATCGTGAAGGCTTTTGTAATTTACCCTCATGATGGGTTTTTGTTTAAATTCTACAACACGGTGAGCACTCTATAAAAATAACAATATGGCATATGACATCAGGCTTCTTGACGCTAAGGAAATAGATATATGTGAAATATTTCCTACTGATAACATCATAGGCATTTAGGCTTGCATTTGTCAGTTACAATGTGATTTAATGTATGAAATTGCAAAAATTGAATTTCCGTTTTAACGCATTGTTTGTATATGGAATTTCCTGATGTTTCAATAGGTTTTCTATGTCTATTGTATATTTGTCTGCACATGCACTTTAAAGAGTGGGCTTGCACTAATGCGTGGTCAGGTGATCAAGGCCGCTGTGACGGCCGAAACGCGTCCTGACATCTTCGGTGGGGATAATTACTAAATAAACTGTTTGGCACTCTAAGAGGTCTGCGCCCGTGATTCCCTTCTAGGGAGCTTCTATTGCGAGTTGTTGAGAAACATTACCGGCAGACGGCTGCTGCCGGTTCGCGGACCCCCTCCTATGCAAGAGGATTTGCTACGAAAACAGCTGACTGCACTCGAGGGCCTCCCGAGCGGATACAACCACAGGCTTGTGGTGAGTGACGGCCAGGAAAAGGAACCAGGCGAAGCCCCTCGGGACCCGACAGATTTTTCACTGCGACGCTATCCGGACAAGTGAAAGGCACGAGAAGGTGCTCTCTGCTGTTGGTGAGAACGCTCGGCTGAGCTGGCATCTTGCGGGGAGCATCCAGTTCAGTATTCTGCCTCTATCTCTCCGGTAAGGAATTGCGTCTGTTTGTGACATTGAGGTTACCGGGAAGGAGGTGTGCCCGCACTGGGAGGAAAAACGGATTGGGAGAGTGTTCTTTTTTGCTCCGTTCGTTCAATTGTTTCCCCAGTGTGTACAGAACAGTTTGTTTAAATTAATCCCCCAAGATAAGATGTCGGTTGATACGCGTGCAGCCCGTGAGCTTGCTGCCAATGAGATATTCTCTGATGCCTTGGAGAATGAGGCGATCACACAAATAGGGGCATCAAAGGAGACTAACAAAGAGCCTGCTGGCTTAAGAGAACAATTTAAAGCATTAGAGAAAATGAAAAAACAAGAAACTGCTAAGTGGTGGGAAGCCCGATCCCTAAAAAGATATTTAGACGTCGTAAGAATTCCAAGGGGGCTTCGAATCATGTTGGCCCCCAGCTACGAGACACCCAACCCCTTGATGATGGCAGAATGGGGAGAATGTAATCTGGACTCCTCCAGACGTTTAGTCCAGATTTTAGTGAAATATGCTGAAATAGATGGGGCAGCTCTGCAAACAAAAATAGACGCTCAGGAAGCATATATCCAGCAACAAGGACGTGACCCCCAACAACAAGCTAAGTTAAGGGAAGATATGAATAATCGGCTGGGGAAAGAGGAGGAGAAAATAAAGGCACGGAAAATTTGGAAATTTAAAAGAGACCGTGATGACTATGCAAATGGTAAAATCTTCACTTTTCACGGCGCTATGATTCCCTGAGAGTAGCCACGGCCAATAAAAGATATGGAGACAAGGGGTCCCAGAAAGAGCACGTGGAACTTTCCTCACCCTCTAGTTCAGCAAGGGAGAGTGAATCGGAAAATGAAGGGGTACGAAATACAACAGGAATCAAGCTGACGGTGGGGGAAGAGTTGGACGTTTTAAAACAAGGAAGAAGGGAGAAGGGAGACACCGAGGCCAAGACCGCAAAACATGATGGCACCACAAAATGCCAAAGACGACGGGCGAGACGTCGGGCAAACAAGCAACGGCGAAATAAGGAAGCGTGGACGCGGTCGCGGTCGCTCCCGTAGATATTAGAAACCGAGGCTGGTGACCCTCAGGCTCAGGAACTTAAGACAATCATCAATCTGGGGCAAACTGAACTTACGAAAGCAGAAAATCAATTACTGAGCCTGGGGTTAAGCTATTGCCCAGAAACAAATTTCCATTATACCCGTACTAGGGCAGACGTGTACCTATTTATTAGGAAACTTAAACTCAAAAAATCATATCTGCAGAAGCCAGTATTGGAAATCGACAAAAGGTCAGATAACAGCACCAGCCTTAACAATCTTCAGGTTTCGGATGCAGCATTGTACAATGACATATATCAACTGGCAGTGGGCGACCCAGTGGAATCAGGCGAATCAATCTCAGTCTACAATCAAAAGAAGCCCGATACTCCCTTTAAACCAAAATCCAAATTCATCCCTCTATCCTCTCACGACGGGTTGGATACATTTAGCGACCATGTGACAGTTCAACTAAAAAAACTTATGTATACGACCAATTCAGCAAGGAAAATGAAATATTCCAATCAACAAAGAAAATTCAAACAATTGATTTCGAAACTACAGAAGGCAGACCTAATAATCCGCAATTCGGACAAGGGAGGTAATATTGTACTCTGGCCCACAGCGGATTATCTCAAAGAGGCCCACAGGCAATAGGATGCAGCAGGGTGTTACAGCAAAAGTACACCTTTCAAATACAAAAGTGCACAAGAGACTCTATTCAAAAATTTATTGGCGTGGAAAGGTATGGGTCTCCTCAGCTGGGAAGAATTTAAATTCATTAAAAAAGAATATCCATTAACAGCTTACATGTACTTCATCCCCAAGGTCCATAAAAGTTTGACTCTACCTCCGGGACGACCAATTATATCTGCTTGTGATGGCCCCTTTGAGAATCTTTCAAAATACATTGATTACTTCCTGCAAGACCATATGAAAAAGTTGGATTCGTATATCCAAGACACAGGTGACTTTCTTAAAAAGATTGACAATTTTAATTGGAAAGAAAATTATCAGTTAGTTACCTTGGATGTATGTTCGTTATACACCAGCATCAAACATCAAGATGGTCTGAGAGCGGCCGAGTTTTATTTGAGTACTAGAACAATTGAATATGCGGATCATACTAAAATGTTACTAAGTATGCTTTCCTTTTGTTTGGAGAACAACTTTTTTTTATTCAATGGTTGTTTTTATCAACAATTGCGAGGAGTAGCGATGGGCGCCAGCTTCTCCCCCAGCTATGCTTGTTTGTTTATGGGCTGGTGGGAGGAGCTGGTGGTCAGGCGCAAATATCAGCATGTTTTTACTCAAAATGTGATGCTGTGGTTTCGTTACATTGACGACCTTTTTATCATATGGCAAGGGTCTAAAGAAAGTGTGCAGAAATTTGTAGAGGATATTAATTGTAATGATTTTAATCTTTCTTTTACATCAAATGTGAATAATGAGAGTGACATTTTTAGATGTACAGGTTTTAGTAAACAACAACATTTTAACTACTACCCTTTTTAGAAAACCCACGGCAGGTAACACCTCCTTCACGCAACTAGCTCGCATCCCCCACACCTTATTAGGAGTATACCCTATGGGGAGAGGCTCCATATCCGGCGTAAATGTAGCAACCCTCAGGATATGGAAATAAAACAAAAAGAATGTATGATGAGGTTTCTGGCTAGAGGGTATAGTTTTGAAGTCGTGGAAGCTGCCATGAAAAGATCCCAACTAAAACCGAGAGAGGAAATTTTGGAATATAGAAAAAAAGATAAAAATGAGGCATTAAACACCGATAAGGCACCGGTACGCCTCATTTTAACATATTCCAAACAAGAAAAGGAATTGAGGAATATTATGAGAAAGCATTGGCATTTTATACGTGAAGACCCAGTGATAGGGGGCTATATGCCACTCAATCCCTCTATTACTTTCCGCAAAGCTAAGAGTATGGGCAATATGCTGACTGGTAACAGTCAAGATACTTTTAAAAAACAAATGTGGTTGCCTATAAGAAATGTTTTTTTAAAATGCTCTACATGCAAGGCCTGCCAATTTGGTATAAATACCAAAACTTATTGCACGACATTCCCTGGTACACAACGGGAAATCAAAAAACATCTTAAGTGCAAAATGGACTACTGTGTTTATGTCCTGGAATGTGACTCCTCTTTGAAGTATATCGGCAGCACAAAGCTGGCAGTGCATAAACGCATTTTGCAGCATATTAGAGCCATTAACAATAAGGATCAGAATTATCCCGTGGCCAGGCACTTTGAAAAGGTACACAATAGTGACCCCAAATGCCTCAAATATTTTGCTATCGAATCAGTACCATTGATAAAACGAGGTGGCAATAGGGAGGCAACACTTCGCCGTTTGGAAACTCAATACATCTTAGAGTTCGATTCCAAATGGCCGGGTGGCCTTAATGCCACGGAGGATCTTTATACCTTTCTCTAAACTCTATGTGAACACAGGCAACCACTTTAACTGTTGATATTGCCCCACCTTTCATTTTTAATCTTAGCAATACAGGCAATATATACCTTGGGACCCTTTGTGCTGATTTTAATGATTGGTTTTAAGGACATTGCAGGGTAGGATTCAATTTTATATACCCAGTTCTTTTTATTGATCATTTTAATTATGTCACTGGTCCTTTGCTTGTATATATTCTCCACCTCTATCTGCCATTTTCGATGAATATGACTGTAACCTGCTTTTTGGTCGTATTTAAAAATCTTTTCTCCTTTTATATATTTATATAACAGGATTATTCTGTACCTTTTATTCTTAGTCTCCATCAACTGATTGCCCATCTTATCTTGCACTAGTAGCATTTGTCACTTTAGGTTATCTAGTACTGTTGCATTATGCACTTTATCTGATACTGTATCCAGAATATAGAGTTCTAGAGTTGGACTAGCACCAGTAGCATTTGTCACTTTAGGTTATCCAGTACTGTTGCATTATGCACTTTATCTGATACTGTATTCTGAATATAGAGTTCTAGAGTTGGACTAGCACTAGTAGCATTTGTCACTTTATGTTATCAAGTACTGTTGCATTTTGCACTTTATTCTGATCTTATATTTAGAACATAGAGTTGGACTATTGTAGTAGTATGATCGCCTCGTTTTTGTATCAAGTAGCACCAGTCACTTTATGTCCTTTAAATTTTGTGGCATTCATGCACTTTAATATATTATTTTTTCTTTTTGGACAATCGTGAAGGCTTTTGTAATTTACCCTCATGATGGGTTTTTGTTTAAATTTTACAACACGGTGAGCACTCTATAAAAATAACAATATGGCATATGACATCAGGCTTCTTGACGCTAAGGAAATAGATATATGTGAAATATTTCCAACTGATAACATCATAGGCATTTAGGCTTGCATTTGTCAGTTACAATGTGATTTAATGTATGAAATTGCAAAAATTGAATTTCCGTTTTAACGCATTGTTTGTATATGGAATTTCCTGATGTTTCAATATGTTTTCTATGTCTATTGTATATTTGTCTGCACATGCACTTTAAATAGCGGGCTTGCACTAATGCGTGGTCAGGTGATCAAGGCCGCTGTGACGGCCGAAACGCGTCCTGACATCTTCGGTGGGGATAATTACTAAATAAACTGTTTGGCACTCTAAGAGGTCTGCGCCCGTGATTCCCTTCTAGGGAGCTTCTATTGCGAGTTGTTGAGAAATATATATATCTACTGGTGGTCGCCAGTAGATAGTTATAGTTAGGACCGTGTTTCCATAGGAAATCCGCAACATTCCATTTGGAATAACTTTGGCGCCGGTTGACGAATCCTCGCAAAATTTTCAAAATAGGTGGGGCGCTCCGCTCCTACCCTGAAAGTCTCGGGGGGATTCGTCAAGCGGGGGCTGAGAAAAAAGGGGGGTCCAAAAAAGCGTTTTCCCCATGCAATTTTCCATAGGGACCTTTAGTCCAAGGTACAGCCCGAACGGCTGAACAGAATTACTTGAGATTTGGCAGAGAGGTAGTCCTCAGGTCAGGGATGTGCCTTTTGCAGGTCTGGTGTCAATCTGTTCAGTAGTTCCTGAGAAAATCAAAAGTAAAATCATATATATATGTGGGCGGAGCCTAACCACACATCTCATCCTGAGATCTGATTGGCTGTCAGCACTTCATCCAAGAAGTGTTGGCAGCCATCTTGGGACCAATATACATGATAGCACCTCATTAAAAAGCATTGCAGTTAATAGAAGGTTTTAAGACTTTAGTTACATTATAAATCATTTGTTGATGGTACCACACTCATTTTAGGAATTGTGGTATGTTCTAAGGTGATTTCACCATGTGAAAAAGCCTTCTGCTGGGATATCATGATTGAGAGAAAAATATTTTCTCATGCTTTTCCCACAGAGGTTTGGAAGGTGATCTATAAGCTAAACTGAGAGCTTATTTTCTGTAAATTCACATTATCTTTCTCAGTCATGTGAGAATGAAGTCTGACATTCTCAGTAAAACATGTACATCCAACAAGGGCAGAGACTGTCAGTTGATTCCTTTGTGTTCTACTGCAGCTTCCCAGAGTGTTCCAAAGAACAACTAGAGCGCTAACAGTCCTACTTATGATAAACGTATGGCACACCTGAAGCCATCTTGCTTGGATTAAACTGGTAACTCTTAAAACATTTAATTTAAAAAGGAACACAATGAGGGGGTTCATTTTTCCATAAAAAGTATGATTAGTGCTGCATAAAGAAAAATTAGGGCACATTTTGAGTGACATGCAGACTGAAACATGCACTTTCAATACCAGCAGCAGTTTTCCCTGGTGAGCAGTAGCTTTACTACAGTGATCTAATGAGCAAAAAGAGTGCTACCATTCAGAATGTATGGCAAATGTGTGATACATCTGAATGCCTTCTTGATGGAATCAAAGTAAAAAACTGAAAGTATTTCCTACTGAGGAGACTGCAGTAAATGAGGAAATTAGGAAACTTCATAACAAATAAGTCTGCCAAGATGGCCACCAGAGACAAAAGAGCCCACATGTAGCCCAAATATCACCCAGATGTAGCCCAAGTATAGCCCAATGACAGAATGTCCCAGAGTGTTCTTAAAAACAACTAGAGCGCTTACTGTCTTCATTATGACAAAAGTATGGCACACCTGAAGCCATCTTGATTGGAATAAACTGGTAACACTTAAAACATTTAATTTAAAAAGGAACACAATGAGGGGGTTCATTTTGCCATAGAAATGATTAATGCTGAAGAAAGAAAATGAGGGCACATTTTGAGTAACTTCTCAAATCCTCTTCTATTTCATTAAAAAATTCTGACATGCAGACTGAAACATGCACTTTTAATATCAGGAGCAGACTTCCATGGTGAACAGTAGTTTTACTACAGTGATCTAATGAGCAACTAGAGTGCTAACATTCAGAATTTATGGCAAATGTGTGACATATCTGAATACCTTCATGATGGAATCAAAGTAAAAAACTGAAAGCATTTCCTACTGAGGAGACTGCAGTACATGAGGAAATTAGGAAACTTCATAACAAATAAATCTCCCAAGATGGCCACCAGAGACAAAAGAGCCCAAATGTAGACCAAAATCACCCAGATGTAGCCCAAATATAGCCCAATGACAGAAGTGTGCAAAACACTTATTATTTTGTGTTTTTGCAGTGTTATATAGTGCAGACTTGTTGTCAGGTATTGGAGTGCTTTACATGAGCATTGGTTACATCACACCAGAACAAATTCATTTTGGTTGTAGACATGGGGAGACTAAGTGATTTGACCAGAATCACAGAATGTCGAGCTGAAGCAGAAAATCCAACCTGGTTCCCCAGTTGCAAAGTCTGCAGTTCTGGAAGTAACACCACATCCTCTCCCCTAAGGGCAACATTTAATCAAGTGGTCAACTGGATAAAAAAACAAAGGTAACAAATAATTTAAAAGTGCTTTCTCGCTACTTGAAAACTCAGAAAATATGTCCTTATTTTAGTCTTTTACAGCACTAACCATAATTTTGATGCCAATAAGACCCTCTCATATATGTAATTTCTAAAGGAAATGCTCTAGGTATTACAGTTTTGATTACATCAAGATAACGTCAGGCGTTCCACACTTTTGTAATAAATATAGAATGTTAGCAATCTAGTTGTTCATTAGGATACTGTTGAGAGGCAGACGCCAGGGGCACGGACTCTGAAAATTGAAGGCAGGTAGGAGGGTGCAAAGGCAACAATTTAACCACACTGAGCAGGCAGGAAGGGCCGTGGCAGCACAACAGACTATGGAGGGCAGTGGAAAGGGGGGCAGGGGCAACAAACCAACAATACAGGACTTGCAAGAGAGGCTGTGGCAATGTAATAGACCATTGTGGGCAGAAGGAAGAGGCAATGGTAGTACAACCATACATGCCAACAGACCCGATTCAGCCAGGAAACATCCAATGTTTTTAAGCTCAAATGGGCTTTATTTGATCTGTCTCCTGACTACAATCTCCTCTTTTTCAATGTAACTCAAAGGGGAAAATCAATTCCCCAGTTTTTTTTCAAAATCTCCCTCTTACCAAGTTCAATATGTTCGCAAGTATGGTACATTGGATCATGGAAGGAAATGGGGTAGGGACATGGACTTGGATAACAGAGGACAGGAGGGACATGGAGAGGTGCACCAAACTGACCCTGCAGGGCAGGCATCAGGGTTTGCAGCAGCACAATACACCACACAGGGCATGCGGGACGGGAGTGCAGCACAACAATCCATAGAAAGCAAGAGGGAGGGGACAGGACCATGCACATGTACAACAGAGAACAGAGGGGCAAGAGGCAGGACCATAATGGACAGACAGGAGAGAAAGCTGCAGCATAACAGACCATAAAGGGCAGGAGGGATGGATCAGGGGCATTACAATGGAACAGACAAGCCAGGAGGGAGGGAGTAGGGGTCTGCACATGTAAACAGAGGGCTGGGGGCAAGGAGGCAGGGCAGGAGCAGCAAGATAGCCATGGAGGTCAGGCAGGATGGGCACTAGAAGCAAGACACACCATGAAGAGCAACAGTGAGACTGTGATGGTATACACACAGACCATGGAGGGAAGGTGGGAGGGGTTCAGGGGCAGCTAACTGACCACACAGGGAAGGTGGGAGGGGCCATGGCAGCACAGAAGACCATGCATGGCAAGTGGGAGGCTTAGTGGTAGCACAATGGCTATGATGGGCAAGAAGGAGGGTGCAGGGGCATGCACAAAGGACGATGGAGGATAGAAGGGAGGGTCAGGACCTGTGCACAGACAAGAAAGTTCAGGGGAAGGGGCCTCACAACAGACCGCATGGGGCAGGCAGGAGGAGCAGTTGCAGCACAACAGACCAGGGAGGGCAGAAGGGTGTGGCAGTACAATGGACTATGTAGCACAGGAGGAAGAGGATAGGGGCATGGCATGTGGACAGGCAGGGTGGATGTGGCAGGGACAGGTTACAGTCATCTGACAATGCTAGGCAGGTGGGAGGGGAGTGGCAGCTCAACAGAACACTCAGAGTAGATAGGAGTGGCAGGTCCATGGGACATGGTGGGCAAAAAGGATGGAGCAGGGGCATGCATAAAGACATCGGAGGGCAGGGGGAAGGAGAATAGGGGCAGCAAGCTAAGCACAGAGTTTAAGCAGGAGGTCAATGATGGGGCATAGAATTGGGCAATGGAGGGCAGGAGGAGTGGACTGGTACATCATACTAAATTGAGGGCAGTGGCAGCACATCAGACCATGCATGGCAGGAGGGAGGAGGCTAGTCCATGGATTCACACAACAGAGGATAGGGAGGAGGGGGATGGGGCAGCAAGCTAACTGTTCAGAGAAGGCGGGTATTAGGAACTTTATTGTTTTTAAAACGTGTGTCTGTGCGAACTACTTAAAATATGAACAAGTATGCAGCATAATCTCACTTTTATTCAGGAAGAAGAGGACATTTGTGACTGTGACTCCGGGCTCACTTGGCAGAAACACCCCCTGACCCTCCACCCCCTATCGCAAAATGTAATGCCCGTGAAAAGGGTAGGTGAACACAGTGTTATATAGAACATAGTCCTGAGAGCACGATTGAAAATGAAAACTAGATATATGATATAAGATGAACCGGGCGTGAAATATAATATGCAATATATTGTGCGCAATGACAGATTCATTGGAGAGCGCGAGATAGCACAGGCACTAGCGCGTGCTATGCGATATGCGCCTTGGAGTGTAATATGCACAGGGCAGTGTTGTGTAACCTAACTAGTCTCTAAAGTTGTAATATAAAATATGTGCTGGGGAGTGTAACGTTGCATTTGCACTGTGACAAAGACATGGATCCCAGATTGTAATATGTATGGCATAGCACTGTGCGTTATAACATAGGCATCGAGGAAGGCACGTTAGATGGGGCAATATAACCCGTGCGAAGACAAGTGTGGCATGACATTCACGGGGTGGTGTTACAGTGCACATGGGCTAGAGAGTGTGATAGCATATGCACTAGCTAGTGGAATACAACACAGAGGTGTGTGGCACTCAGCAGGCAATGGTGGGTGTAACACAGCATTGGGCTCTGCCAGGAGCGCGCTGTGACTCTCAAGTGATGTTCGTCCCCTTTCCAGAGAGTAAAATAAAAAGTATTACACATCCGGCAGTGGATGTGTGTTTTATTAACCGTGAGGGTGGTTTCTTGCATAGTTTGTCGAATTTTTGTCGAATCCCCTTTGAATGGCTTGGTGTGCATGTGTATTAAATGTGCCCGTCAATAGCTACCCATGTTTGTATAAATAAACGACAAGGGTGTCTACCGGGATTAGGCACGGTAGGGCATCAGACATGTCAGAGCTTCACTAGTGGTGTAAATACATTCCACGTGGATTCATTGTATGCATAGTCGCCTTTTAATGAATATCACGCAAATCGTCATGGTGATAGGTACGTACGGTTTGTCCAGCATGTCCTAGGTGTGTCTATAAATATATATTTTTTTAAAATAATAAAAAACAGTGGCCGGCCCTGGGGATTGGGGTCAAAAAAATATAATTAGGAGACAGGCCCTGGGGGATGGGGTCATCAGGGCCAATAAATTAGAATAAGAAGGGGAACCACACAGCCCCCCCTTCTTAAAAAATTAAAATAAATAAAAGACTGGCATCGTGCCGGAGGCCACGCCCCCTCCTTGCAGCACTCTGCAAACGCGCCCCCTGGCGAGTTGTAAGTTGGGGAATTAATTCCTCTTCAATACTGAGGGTCCCTGAGGGCCAACTAGCCCAACAGGCATCTCCAGTATGCACCAGGGAGCTGCGCTGCAGAGAGGTGTTCTGAGGGCAAGCCCCTTTTTACACCTCTCTGCAACGCAGCTCTGTGGCGCTTACTGGAGGTACCTAGTGGTCTAGTTTGACCCGAGGGACCCTTAGGATTCAAGGGGACTTAATCTCTCAACTTAGAACAGCCACAGGACGCGTTTACACAGTGGTGAAGGGAGGGGACGGGGCCTGAGGTGACGTGTGCAAACACGCACTATGGCACGTTTTAAATTGGGGATATAATTTTCCTTCAATACTGAGGGCCCCTGGGGGCTAACTAGCCCACCAAGTGCTTCCAGTAAGCGCCACTGAGCTGCATTGCAGAGAGGTGGTCCAGGCTGTGCCACTTTTTACACCTCTCTGCAACGCAGCTCTGTGGCACTTACTGGAGGTACCTAGTGGGCTAGTTGGACCCTAGGGACCCTCAGGATTCAAATGAACTTAATCTCCCCACTAAAAACGGACACAGGGCGTGTTTACACAGTGGTAAAGGGAGGGGACGGGGCCTGAGTTAACGTGTGCAAAAACGCCCTGTGGCCTGTTTTAAGAGGTAGTTTTAATCCCCCTGCCCTATTATATACTAGGGGCTTACAGAGGAGGTCATGCTAATCACAGGGGGACCCCAACGCATAATGTTACCTAGTGTATGTAGGTGTTTTCACTGTATTCTAAGTGTCTTTTAACATAGCACTGGCTCTAGGACTGGTTAGTCAGACTCAGTTACCACCAGTATCCGTCTGAAAAAGTTGAGGGTACAGGATGATTTTGCAACAAGGCTTCTTTCTGCTCTTCTTTTTGTTCTTTCTGCACGTTATCCTTCTTCCTGCACTTTTCTTCGTCTTTGAGGACTTCTGTTGCTTCTTTCTGCACTTCTTTTTTTTCTTTCTGTGCATTTTTTCTTCTTTCTTCACATGTCCTATCTCTGTAGGCATAGTTAGAAATTAGCATTTAAAAAACCTTTGAAATTCACAGAAAAAACCATAGGTTTCAGGCACGTTATAGTTAGGAATTAGCATTTAAAAAACCTCAGAAATTCACTGAAAAAACCATAGGTTTCAGGGGTGTTATAGTTAGCTGGACTTTTCACTTGTACAAAACCATTGAAATTCCCCCGTTATAGTTAGTTCAGCTAACTGTACCTCACGCGCCCGCAATGCACTGCTGATGACGTCACATATTACATCACTCATGACATGGTCAGTGAAATCACTCATGACATCACTGATGACATCTCAAATGACATCACTGATGACATCATCCTTGTGATAGAGTGGCAGACCTCCTCTCACCCTAATATAACCTTTGATACACACATTCAAAAATAGAGACTAAACTTTTCAAAACAATGGACATACCAATACCAGTTACAACAACCTCTTCAGTAATTCTAAGATCCACATACACATCCACTCATTCATCAACAGTCCTATACAGTCACTCATACATGTACTCACTCATCATATGTACTCATACACCTATACATCCTGTTACACAATGCCACTCATCCATAGAGTTACTCACACACAGTCACTCATGCTAATAAAGAATCAAACATACATTTATTTGCATATACAGTTATACACACACCACCACACTTACTTCTACGGAAACTTACATATACTTAGTCTTTTAAACAATCACTTATAGAAACACATACTTATTCATACAGGAACTCTTTCAATCTCTCACTCTCATACAAAATTTACTCACTTATATACACCAATAGTCACATATACTAGTTTAAAACATATGTAGTTACTCATAAAGACACTATTGAGACAGTCATTCACTTACTAACACACCCATACACACACTCATCCACCCATACAGTCCTGCACACATGCGGTCTTCAACACATACAAAGAGTGAGTCACTCATTCATGCACCTATGCACTACGTAATACCCCCCACCGAACCATGCAGACATCAGACACTTATACTGATACTCAAAAAACCAACTAATAACCTATATAGACAAACATGTAGCTACTCACCAACCCATGCAGCCACTTATACACAAAGTGAGAGACTGATACAGATATTTACATATTTAAACATTACTCACTAAGCCATGTATTCACTATGATACACTTAATCAGTCAGTTACACAATCAATTTTTCAAAAACAAATCATCCATTTAGACACTTCTATACCCATTTATTCTTCCATCGACCTCGAGATATACATATAAAAAACATATTTAATTTTCAGAAAAACACACATTCACTGGATGATGTCATCAGTGATGTCGTTTGAGATGTCATCAGTGATGTCATGAGTGATGTCACTGACCATGTCATGAGTGATGTAATATGTGACGTCATCAGCAGTGCATTGCGGACGCGCGAGTTATAGTTAGCTGAACTAACTATAACGGGGGAATTTCAATGGTTTTGTACAAGTGAAAAGTCCAGCTAACTAGAACACCCCTGAAACCTATGGTTTTTTTCAGTGAATTTCTGAGGTTTTTTAAATGCTAATTCCTAACTATAACGTGCCTGAAACCTATGGTTTTTTGTGATATATATCTATATATAGTCACTGAAAAAACCATAGGTTTCACACACGTTATAGTTACGAATTAGCATTTAAAAAACCTTGCAAATTCACTTAAAAAACCATAGGTTTCACACACGTTATAGTTAGCTGGACATTTCACTCGTAAGAAACCAATGAAATTCCCCCGTTATAGTTAGTGCAGGCAACTATAACTCACGCGACCGCAATCCTCTGCTGATGACGCATCCTCTGCTGATGACGCACCGCGCGCCCACTTTACGCAGTTAGTGCCGTGCACGCACGGTGGGCACGCGGTGCGCTACGCGCACCGCGTGCCCACGTTACGCTAGATGGGCCATGTACGCACGATGCGCTTCGCGCACCGTGCGCACATGGAGGACATATGATGCACTTCGTTTTGAAAGGTAATATTTTAATTTTTCGTATATGTTATAAGCCATGCACAAATGGTGCACACGGGGTGGAGAGAGTGTGGATAATTTTTTTTTTTTATTAATTTTTTTTTAAATATTTTAGTTTAACTCATCTTTAATAAGCCATGCACAATTGGTGCCCTTCGGGCACCAATTGCACACGGGGTGGGGAGAGTGTGGATCATTTTTTTTTTTATATAATTTTTTACCGTACGCGTACGGTAAGCGTAATCGGCGAAATTAGCGAAAAAATAAAAATTCCATTTTTGGCCTTGGGGGATCTTTGGGGACTCCCTCAACATTGCTATGTGTGTGGGAGCTGTCTAAACAGCCCCTTTACATGTTTTTGTGCTTTAGATTTTAAAAATCACTCTCAGTGCGAGAGAGAAAATGGCGGCCGCCGCTTCCTGGTTTCGGCCGATTCGAATGTTTACTAAGATCTAAGAGCCAATCAGAATCGCGCTCGCGCACGCCACCGTACGCGTACGGTAAGCGTACCGTAAGCGCACGGTAAGCGTACCGTAAGCGCACCGTAAGCTGGCTCAGATATATATATTGATTTAAAGGCTATTTTCTCAGAATCTACTGAACAGATTTACACCAAACCTACAAAAGGCACTTCCTTGACCTGAGGACTACCTCTCTGCCAAATTTCTAGTAATTCTGTCTATGGAAACATGCATGGGAAAAACGCGTTTTGGGACCCCCCTTTTATCTCAGCCCCCGCTTGACGAATCCCCCCGAGACTTTCAGGGAAGGAGCGGAGCGTAGCGCCCCACCTATTTTGAAAAATTCGCGAGGATTCGTCGACCGGCGCCAAAGTTATTCAAAATAGAATGTTGCGGATTTCCTATGGAAACGTGGTCCTAACTATAACTACCTACTGGCGACCGCCAGTAGGTAATATATATATATATATATATATATATATATTCTATATAAGAGCTAAGGATAAGTTGTAGTTAGGTAAACTTAATTTCTTCTTTGTATGCAAATACAACTTAAACTACACAAACATTAGAAATTCTAGTTATAACTTTAATTCATGATTTATGCCCTACTTTCAAATTACTATGTCATAGTTATTACTCACATTTATACTTATGCACCGCCTTCAAATTACTATAAATCGTACAACTATGTACACAGTCTTGTCGCCTCACTCACCGCACTGCATGAACTATAACTCACCCCCTTTCAATGCACTAACTATGCATATTACATAGGTTATGGAATGCAAAATCATTGCACTGATAACACTTCTGACCTCTGAAACTACATGATTTGTCAGAACACAGTGCATGGTGGAGTGATAAGTTATAGTACATTCAGTGTGGCGAGTGAGGCGACATGACTAAGTAAGTAGGGGCACATCTTCTAGTAATTTGAAGATGATGCGTAAGTATAAATGTGAGTTATAACTATGGCTTATATTAATTTGAAAGTAGTGTGTAAATCATAAGTTAAATTTATAACTAACTTTAGAATTTCTAATGTTTGTGTAGTTTAAGTTTGGTTTGTACAAAATACATTTTTCTAAACTGTGTTTTATCCTTAACCTTTATTTTTTTATAGGATTTCAATGTTTTTTTAAAATTGTAATAACATTTTGTTTATACTCGTACAGTATACTGTTGTCAAGTGGAGTGTAATTAAAATGTGTAGCAAGAAACAGTGAAGGATAGTGTTGTAAAGAATACTGCCTAACAGTATAGTGCCATACAGTGGAGTTGAGTAGAGTGGAATGAGGTACACTGGAGTGGCATAGACTAGAGTGGCATAGACTGGCATGGCAGAGCGAAGTGGCATAGTGGGGAGTGGCCTAGAGTGGAGTGGCCTAGAGTGGCAAACAGTGAAGCAGGATAGAGTAGCGTGGCGTACAGAAGAGTGGAGTACAGTGGAGTGATGGACAAAGAAACGGCGTATAGTAGAGTGGCATACATTGGAGTGGAGTGGTATAGAGTGGGAAAGCATGCAGTGGAGAGTGTCACAGTGGAGTTGTGTGCAATGGAATAGTGTAGAGTGAGTTTTCATACCGTGCAGTGGTATACAGTGGAGTACCATAGACTGGAGTGTTGTACACTGTAGTGGCATACATTGGAATAGCATATACTGAAATGGCGTACAGTGCAGTGGCACACAGTGAAGTATGGTTAAGTAGCCTGGTATACAGTGCTGTGACGTAGACTGGAATAACAGAGTGGAGTGGCATAGAATGGAGTGGCATAGAGTGGAGAAGCATAGAGTAGAGTGGGGTAGAGTGGACTTGAGTGGAGTGAGGTTGAGTGTAGTGGCATAAAGTTGAACAGCGTAAACAGCGTAGTAGAGTGGTGTACAGTGAAGTGGTGTTGAGTGGAACAACATTGAGTTTAGTGGCATTAAGTCTAGCAATGTACAGTGGAGTGGCATATAGTGGAGTTGCATAGAGTACAGGGTCATACAGTGGAATAGCTTAGACTGTAGAAGTGTACAGTGTAGTGAAGTTCAGTGCAGTGCCATACAATTTAGTGTTGGACAGCATAGTAGCATACAGTAGATTGTGGTAGAGCGGTGTGGCGTATACAGCAGTTGAGTACAGTGAAGTGATGTAGAGTGGAGTGGCATTTAGTGGACTATCGTAGAATGCAGTGGTGTACAATGAGGTGGCACAGAGTGGAATGGCATGAAGTAGTGTAGAGTCGTAGAGTGGAGTTCCAAACAGTGGAATAGCGCAGAGTGGAATAGCACACAATGGAGAGGCGTGCAGTGGAGAGGCATACAGTGAAGTGGCATAGACCGGAGTGTAAGAGAATAGAGTGACGTACAGTATAATAGCGTAAAGTAGCAGGGTGTAACGTGGGGTGGCCTAGAGAGGGGTGGGGTGGAGTACAATGAAGTGGTGCACAGTGCAGTGGTGTATAATGGACTGCCGTAAAGTGGAGTGACATTGAGTGAAATAACGTAGAGTGGAATGGCGTAACGTGAAGTGTCAGAGTGGAGTGTGTTAATTGAAACAGATGTAGTGTAAAAGTGTGTGAATTAATGTAAATGTCATGTGACAGGAATATACATTATGATGTGTAAATGTTCATTTATGGTAGTGGCCTGGAGTGGGGTGGAGTACAGTGGAGTGGCGTACAGTGGATTAGCATATAGTGTAGTAGTGTATAATGAACTGACGTAAAGTGGAGTGGCGTATCGTGGAAAATGTATAGAGTGAAGTGGCATGAGGTCATAGTGGAGCGGTGTAGAGTGGAGTGTATTAATTGAAACAGACGTAGCGTGAAAGTGTGTGAACAAATATAAATGTCATGTGGCAGGTATATACATCATGATGTGTACATTTTCATTTTTGGTAGTATGTGTAAGTAGTGTAAGTAATGTTAAACTTATAACTTTAAAAAAAAATTACTTCTAGATTGTGCCACATTATACTGTGGTAAATTCCCAGTATACCATGGTACATGGGGCTGAGAAGTGAATATGTGATTGGCTAATGGCTGTGTTTACCAACGGTAAAAGGCAGCCATGTCGCTTTTATCAAACCTTTGCTGTGTTCTGCAGTCTGCATTTTGCTTCGTTCTGGGTTTGGGTCTTATGTATAGCTAAGTATAAGGTTTCATTGTTGTTCACTATCTACTATCACTTTATTTAATTGGTAAAAGGTGGAGATTTTTATTTATACATTTCTATAATTTCTTTAAGCAGTTTAGGTGAGCTGCACTTTTTTTTTTTAAATAGTGTGATAATATTTTGGTAAATGAATATTTATATTAATTGTAAAAACATATTACATCACAAAATTAGGTAAATAAAAATATATACTTTTCAAATACAAAATATTTTTTAAAAAACATTAAAAGATAAGTAATTTTAAAAATCTAACAGCAATTAAAAGAAACAGCAAAAATAAATTATTGAACTCCAATGAAAGTAAAAGTAGGAAAAGTGTTGCACTTGAAAGTGGTTACATTTACTAGTCCCACCCCAATGCAAATACAATCATGGAAAATATTGGACTTCAGACGAGTTAGATTAACTATTTTCACTCCAATCCAGGTAAAAGTAAAGAAAGGTTTGGATTTTGGAGAGATTAGATTTACTGTTCCCACTCTAATTTAGGCAACCCAAGGAAAAATGTAGGACTTCAGAGAGGCTACATTTACTATTCCACTCCATTCTAAGCAACATTATGGAAAGTATTGGACTTCAGAAGGGTTGGAATTACTATTCCCACTCTGATCTAGGCAATAGTAGGGAAGGTGTTAGATTTCGGAGGGATTAGAGTTACTGTTCCCACTCCAATCGAAGCAACAGTAGGGAAAGTGTTTGACTCTGGCCAGGTTAGTTTTGCTACTCCCACTCCAGTCTATGCAACAGTAGGAAAGGTATTGAACTTCTGAGGGATTACTTTTACTATTCCCATTCCACACTAAGAAAAAGCAGGGAACATGTTGAATTTCGGAAAGTTTGGATTTACTATTCCCACTGTGATGTAGGCAACAGCTGGGAACATGTTGGACTACAGATTAGATTTGCTATTCCCATCCCAATACATAGAACAGGAGGAGAAGTATTGGACTTGAATGAGGTTAGATTTAATATTCTCACTCCAATTTAGCAACAATAAGAAAACATTGGAATTGAATCCTGTTTTGTTTTCTGTTCTCACATAATTTACTGTTCTCTGACGGCTAGGACTAGGATTCTTTTTTCTAGATGGGGAGACTAAAACTTCGTAGTTGGAATATCGCAGGCCTTAATGACAAAAATAAAAGGGCACAATTATATCAATTATTGCGTCTAGACCCTGTTGATATACTTTGCTTACAGGAAACTCATATCGCAGATTGCGATAAAGATTTGCTAAATATTCCGGGATTCAACGTTATCATAGCTACATCACAAACATCTAAAACACGAGGAGTTGCTATTCTTGCAAAGCCTTTAATAGGTAACCCTACTCGTAGATTGGCCGATAAACACGGAAGATGGGCTATAGTCGAACTCAATTCCGGTCTTATAATTTGCGTAATTTATGGCTCAAATATTGATGACCCCCCAACTGTTTGTAGATCTTGAGTTAGAACTGGCCTCTTGGCTTGGCCCGCTAATTATATGCGGAGACTTTAATATGGCCGTAGGGAGGTGTTTTGATACTCAATCACCCTTAAACTATAAAGGACGCAAGCCAAGGGTATATACTGCCCTCTGCCGTTTGATGGATAGTTACAATCTATTTGATATTTGGACGTTGAGGAAGAGAAATGACGAGGGATTCACTTATTTTTCATACCCACATAATAAGTATGTTCGAATTGATTATGTTATGTCATCATTAGAGGAACAGTTTCTGTTCGATATAACTAAGTCTCCTAAAACTATCTCGGACCATAACGCACTTACCCTTACCTTTGACTTACCAAGCTATGAGAAGCCAAGAGCGCAATGGTCCTTTGATAGAAAACTTCTTGTTAATCCCCAATATATAGCCCATATAACATCATGGGCTCAGGAGTTTTTCGATTACAATCAGTTTAGCGCTCCTAGACTGATTGTATGGGACTGTTTTAAAGCAGCACTAAGGGGGGAAACTATTTCGTTTGTGGCTAGGCACAAAAAGGCTGAGGACAATATTAATGGGAATCTAATGTTTGCATTGTCTAAACTTGAGACTCATCATGCTGCACAAATTCAACTGGGACTTCCAACTCTTGATACTCTCCAAAAAATATTAGTGTTAAAAGCCGAAATTAATAGCACTTTAACCCGAAAAGCCGCTGAACTATATGAAGTTAATAAAAACAAACTATATGAATCAGGAGAGAATGTTGGTAGATATTTAGCCCTTCGTACACGCCAAAGACTAGCTCAGAATAAGATCAAGCGAATTGAATATGAGGGCCAAGAATTTTCCTCCTCACTCGACATCATGGAGGTATTCCGAAAATATTACCAGAAGCTATATCATAACGATAACTTATATACTGATGATGCTATAAAAACACTTTTTAATAACTGGCTATCGGACCAAGATTTCATTCCATCGATTGATGAGACTATCAAAGAAGATTTCGAAAGGGAAATCTCAATTATCGAGTTGGAGATTGCACTCTCTGATCTTGCAAACGGTAAAGCAGCAGGTCCTGACAAAATCCAGATCGATTTGTATAAGGTGCTAGGCAAACAAATACTCCCCTACTTATTGGATCTGTTTCTGGGGGTTCAGTATCATTCAATCCCACCTGAATCCTGGAAACATACAAATATAGCAATTTTTGCGAAAAAGGCAAACCCCTGCATCTTCCATTCTCTTATAGACCTATAAGTTTAATAAACTCTGACTCAAAACTTTATGCCAAGATCCTAGCCAATCGGCTGAGTGGGATCGTCGAGCATCTTGTCTCCCCGTGGCAGCACGGGTTTATCCCCGGTAGGGGTACCACGAACCACACCCGGAGGGTTATTACCCTATTTGACATCATGGGATCCACGGGGGGGCAGATGTCGATGATCCTCCTCGATGCCGAGAAGGCATTTGATCGTGTCGCTTGGAGTTTTCTCTGGAGTATCTTGGAATCTAATAACTTTGGGAATAAGTTTATAGGTGCTATAAAGGCTCTATATGTAGATCCTAAGGCAAAGATTTCCATTTGTGGTGTTGAGTCGGACTCTATTAAGATACAGAGGGGGACGAGGCAGGGGTGCCCCTGTTCCCCGTTATTATTTGCCCTTTATATTAATCCTTTAATTGTAAAATTGCTTTCTTCTCCCCGTATCCGACCAGTGGATATTGGAGTGTACTCAACCAAAGTTTTGGCGTATGCCGATGACTTGGCTGTTTTAACAACAAATCCTGCTGATGCAGTCCATGAAATTGAATTAATTACCCAGTCCTTTGGCTCCTTTTCAGGCTATTCCCTTAACAGGGATAAACCTATGATTCTTTGTACAAGTAACACGGCTTGGGATAGTCCCCTTAAAGTGAAGCAAGCTACTTATCTAGGTGTCTGCCTCTCTGCTGATATAGGGCAAATTGACCATATTAATTACTCGCCCTTGATTAATAAAATAAAGACTGACCTTAGGAGAGTAGATAATTTACATCTCTCTATAATTGGTAGGGCTAACTATCTAAAAATGAATATCTTTCCAAGGATACTCTATCTGTTTCGAGCAATTCCGATTTTGCCAGGAGGTAGTTTCCTCAAGATCATTGATTCCTCCATGTCTAAGTTTGTGGAGTTTTGGAAAAATTAGAAGAGCCCTACCATTTTTGACTCTACCTCAGGAGAGGGGTGGGCTAGCTATCCCTAGTTTAACATTTTACTTATGGGCAACTCTACTACATCAGATGGGCCCTTTACTGAGCTGTAAAACAACTACTCCACTCACTACGGAATCTTATATTCCATCTATCTATGAGCTGAGCCTTGGGACTAAATGTCAAGGCCTATTTTTAAGGCAGGTCGAACCTTCATATTATAAAAAAATCAAGTTAAAGATAATTACAGATGCCTGGAAGGTATGGAAATCAGTATCTAAACATCTAGATATTCAAAAATTCACAAAATATACTCCCTTATGGCGTAGTGCCATTATTTCTATTACTCTTAATGACTCCACCTCTCGGAGGTGGGAATCCTTGGGCATTAATACAGTGGATAACTTTCTTGGTCAGGAAATCACTTCGTCATTCGGATGGCTGCAGCAGAAATACTCTATTCCCAACACGGACTTTTTGAAGTACTTCCAGGTTCTTACAAGTATTCGCAATTGTACCCCCAGAATTAAACGGGATAATATCAATCTTTTTTCAATTATTGGAAAACGCTCATCTAGAATCGGTACTTTCTACCAACTGCTTATCCAAAACACTGCCGACGATCTAGAGCGGGTTGAGCAGGCCTGGGCTATAAGGTTATCTAATCCAAACATTGATATCGACCTCTGTCTGGCCCTTTCCTCTAAACTTTTTATTGCCTCGAACCTCAAAGCTCAATATTATAAAGTTCTTTATAACCTTTATTTTACCCCTGCAAAGTTATTTTCTTGGGGCTTCCGGGCTAATGATTACTGCCCTAGATGCAGCCAACCTCAAGCGAATTTAATACACATGTTCGCGGATTGTTCTAAACTAGCTGTATTAAAGACTGCAATTATGGGATTTTGGGCTCAGGTTTTTGGACGTGACATCCGAGAATCAGTAACTCTGTACTTAATGGGTCATGATGATTCTCTTGGCCATAGTATCGAAGAACAACGGGTACTCTTCTTGGGCACTGCTATCCTCCGAATTACTCTTGCGGCTCGATGGAAGGATCCTGAACCACCTACCTTTCAGATGTGGCTTAGCCGCTTTTTAGCAATATATAAACAGGAGCTTTCAATATATAGTTTTAGAGGTAATAAATCTAGACTTCTTGGGACCCAGATATGGGCTCCTATCTCTCAATGGTACTTAAATCAGAGGCTTAATGATTTTTCCCCCCCCTGATTTGGTTGATGTTCTTTTTCTCTTTTTTTTTTCTTTTCTTTTGCTGGCTGTATTGTGTACTTGATTGTATAACAAGACTTTCTTGATTGAATATGTATCCATGTATTTTCTGTGCTGAATCTTGCTCAATAAAATTTATTTTAAAAAAATTTTTTAAAAAAAGGAATTGAATGCGCTAGATTTCCAATTAGTATGGAACGTGTTGATTTAAAATAAACATTCAGATACCTAACATAAAATGATTAACCATTTTTAAACCAAAAAAATGATGTTATACATTTAAATAAAATGCACAATTCTTCATATATATAAAATAAATATACAAATAAATATTTCAATAAACATACAGAGAATTCACTCCTCTCACTACTAGTGAAAAAAAATACTAATACCAAGAAGATAAATGAAAATATAAATAAAACAATAACAATTCAAATAAATAAGTGAAACATATAAAAATACTAAATATAAACTTTTTTATAAACATTATACATGGTCTAAACAAAATAAAACATTTACGTAATAAATAATCAAGGAAAAAATTATATGATTTATGAATTAAATATTTAAATACCAAAAAGTTAATAAAGAAAACCATTTTAATTTAAATAATATTTCACCCAATTCCCCAAACCAAAAAAACATGTTACTAAACTATAGATGACTAATTATACTATACAAAATATAAATTAGAAATCCAAAATTAAACCCAAATAAATGAAACAATTAAACAGTTAAAACATTATATAATCAATTACATATTAAATTTGCTGTATATTATTTACTATTAAAAAACCAATTCTTTAAAATGTAATTAACTTCCCACCATATTCCCCAACTAACCATATACCCTGCTACTAATTATAAACTACTGACATTTTAAAAATTGAATGACATTTAAAATTACAAACTACATTTAAAAAAAGACAATTAAAGTAATATTATTAGTGTGTGTATATATGTATATAGGTAAGTATAAATATATATTTAAAAACAATGTTTATTACAACTATATGAAATTACATAATATTAATTACAACAATTTTCTTCATACTGATATTGTATACAATAAAACCTGTATTCTTACTTTTGATATTCTGTTCCACTATATTTTTGCAGTGGTGATATTTTTGACCACATATTTACATGATATTTTGGAATCAATATTTGTTTCATTCACCATATTTACCATGAGTACATTTTGAAAATGTACCTTTTTACATGAAAAGTGTAGTTACACAATTGTAAGTGATGTTCTCTACTTTGGCACAAAGAGACCACAAACCTAATTAAAAAATAAGGGGCCAATTACAAGTCTGGTGGTACATGGACCGCCAGACTTGTGGAGACACGGTGGTAGCGGTCTCCTGACGGCCCTATTACAATCAGGGCGGTCGGACTGCCATTGCCCCGCAGCAGCCACCAGGGAACGCCTGTTAACTGGTGGCGTTGTGGCGATCAGGAGGCCGCAATGTGCTTGGCGGGACTGTCGTGGTCCCTCAAGCATATTACGAGTTTTCTCTCTGTCACGGTTTTCATGATGGTTCCTCCTCCATGAAAACTGCAGAGGAGAGGAAACAAAGGGGGCCCTACAGGACCCACCTTATGCCTCTGCACCCTGGGATGCATGCAGTGGGGCACAATATGTACCCCCCTGTATGCTTGCCCTCCAGTTCCTGAATGGCGTTGACTTATCAGTCCATGATGTGCAGTAACTGTTTTTGGCATTTCCACTGCGTGCCCATTTTCAGGGCACCGCTGTAGGAACGTAAAAAAAAAAAAAGCCGACCAGGCACAAGAATAACTAGTAATCTGGCGGGCGGACTGACCATGGGTTTGGCGGTGCAGACATGGCACTGCACCGCCAAACTCGTAATTAAGCCCTTAGTGTTTAAGACTATGTACAAAATGCCCACTGCTGAAAACATGTTTTTCAACTTTGTGAATGACTCCTATCTTTAACAGAGGCACATTTTTAGGTTTCTTTTCGCACAAAAACAACTAGTGCATTACTATCAAATTGTCTCTCTATTCCCGAACAAAGGAATATACAAGCCCCTTTTAAAAAGCCTTATTGCATACCCCCCACACACACCGATATACATTTGAGCTCACTCCTCAAAAACGTTTTTGTTAACATATATAGATAGACTACTATAATGAAAGTAGGCACATTCTGAGGTTTTTATTCCCATGAAAAAGACAGCTGTACATCAGCCAAATTGACTTTCTCTACTCTTACACAATGAGCATACCAGCTCCGTTCAGGAATGTAATTTGGAAGACTCTTTTTTTATGATTTGGCTTTAAAATAACAAGACCTTTAATGCTGAGAAATTCTCTTGTAGTTGACATGGGCACTTCTACGAATGTGGATTATTCCATGAAGGAGGCTGTTGCAGCCCCCGGCCAAACTAGCTTTCTCTACTTTTGTACGGAAAAAACACAAGCCTTGTTTAAGAATTTCTGTTTTACACTGCAAATATAAAAGGTTGGTTCTCAAATGGATGTTTCAACGTTTGGAAAGTTTCCCATGTTTCACCTGGGCACATTTTGAGAATGTGTCTTCCCATTAGGATGCCAATGTACCCCTGCTAATGTGATTTTTTTCTACTCATGCACAAAGGACAGCTTGCCCCATCTACAAACCCACTTACAGAATTTGTGCTTCCAAACACAGTAAATGTTTTAAGATTATTAAACAAGGAGCAGGTAGAAGAAATACTTTGAGAGAAAGAAGAGCTTTCTGGGGAGAGGACCATTACATTCTTGAATTATAGAGACAACAAATATAAAGTGCCAGTTCTTAAATCTATGTCTCTATTGGAATAATCCTAAAGGGTCAGCATGGGGAGTTTGATGCAATCAGAAATACAGTTTTATCTTCCTTATGGAGACTAAAGTTCATAAGATGGCGACTAGAAAATAAAATGAGAACTTGGATTTTTAAGGAAGTGTGGACCTTCCTGGATAAACACAGTTTAAATCAGTTAATGCTGCATTTGAAGTGGGATTCCTAGATATAGGATCATTCCAGTCTATCTCTGGTGGTGGCTTGAGTACCACTATTATCCAGTACCATTAGTCTTTATTCGATTTAACAAAATCATGAAAGACACAAACACAAATCAAAAAACATTACATATAAAAACACATTAAAATCGTTAAGTTCATCAATAAATTAGCTAAAATGAATTCTAAAAGAGCATTAAACTAATCAGACTAACAGCAATTCTAACAATGTATGATTAAAAAAACCCCTGGGCAGCAGCATTGTAAAAACATTTTACAGAATTTGGCACTAGGCAACAGCGATGGTGATAGCTTGAGAGGGAATTATCTGTGGTTTGCTAGAGGCTTTCGCCCTTAGGTTCCACGCCCAACCCAGAAATTTTGCTAATGGGATAGAAATGGTTGGGGAAGTGCTGGTACATAAAATTCTTAATGCAATGGCACTGCTCGTGGTACCCAAATTCCTACATAATGGTGACAACCACACTCGCCTTGGAACAGCAAGTGCTGGACAGACAAACAGTAGATGGGCGATAGATTCAACATGCACCCCACAAGCTGGACAGATCTCTTCGTTTGCACTAGACCATCTGCCTGTAAGAGACTTAATTGGAAGAGAACCTGCTCGCAACTGAAAATACAGCTTCCTGTCTCTAGGCTTTGTGATCAGGTCCCAATAGGGTTCAAAGGCGGGTGTAAACTTCGCCTCCAGATAACGACCAGCCATCCCATTAGGATTTACCCGGTTCCATTATCATATCACATCATCTCATGTGCATATATAAAGTGCATATTCACGCCTGGGGGTACCTTGGTGCTGAATAACATATCTTTATTGTTATCCAAGTAAATGGTACTTATTGTAGGACCCTTGGAAGGATGAAATGATGAGTGTACACACCAGAATTCAAACATGGCAGAGAGAGGTCAAACACATATTCCTCAAGTAGATTCAGTAGTTTAAGCCACTAGACTAAAATGATCTGTATGAGTTCTTCAACATAGCTATCATTACACAAATCACTGTGGAGACTCAAATATGACTAATCACACAATATTGGAAGAGGAGTTGGCCTAACGGCTAGGGCACTCGACCACAGACCTGGGGAACTGGGTTCGAGTCTCGGTAATGATGCTGAACATCCTGTGATTCTGGGCAAATCACTTAATCTCCCCATGCCTAACAAAAAATTAATGTGTGTCCTCATGTAACGTAACTGGTGCTATGCAAAGCGCTCTGATACCTGATTGGATTCAGGTCAAGTTTGCCCTATATAAAACTCTGCAACAAAAAAAATATATTTATCTCTGTAGGGACTTGAACATGGCTATAATCACACACTATGTCTGTGCACTATCCCAGTGCATCCCTATAATCACACACTATCTGTGGGGACCTGTGCATCCC
This sequence comes from Triturus cristatus, assembly GCF_964204655.1. Classification (NCBI taxonomy): domain Eukaryota; kingdom Metazoa; phylum Chordata; class Amphibia; order Caudata; family Salamandridae; genus Triturus; species Triturus cristatus. Next base: position 1,180,600,420 of record NC_140590.1, read on the forward strand.
TATAATCACACACTATGTGGGGACCTGGGCATCCTTATATTCACACACTATTTCTGTTAGGACCAGGGCATGTGTATAATCACACACTATCTCTGTGGGGACTTGGGCATGTCTATATTCACACCCTAACCTTGTGGGGGCCTGGTCATGTCTATAATCACACACTATCTCTGTGGGAACCTGGACATCCTTATAATTACACACTATCTCTGTGAGGACCTGGGCATGTCTTTAATCCACAATATCTCTGTGAGAACCTGGACATGTCTATAATCTCTCACATTTTATTTGACAACCGTGGTAATACTATAGTCACACACCATCTCTGTGGAGACCTGGACATCTCTATAATCGCACACTATCTCTGTGGGAACTGGGCCATGTCTATAATCACACACTGTATCTGTGGGGACCTGAGCATGTCTATAATCACACACTCTTGCTTTAGGGTAAGTGGTAATACTATAATCACACACTCTCTGTGGGGAGTGAGTGAGCTCCAGGCTCTTTCCTGTAAGCCTCCTTTTGTTGATTTCTAGGGTTAAGGTCATCCTTTTAGGGCCCTAGTTTCAATGCAGCAGTGGTCATATCTTGCATGGCTCTGCGTTCCTGGCGCGGAAAGTCGTGTACAGAACTGATGTCAGCGAGCGTGGGCGCGTCTAAGTAGCTCTAGTGACGTCATCTCAGCGAGTACGACGCCAACTACGTACGCGGAGCCGTATGACGACGCCTACCGACGGACAGGGGTACTGCTGATGGAAAACTTTCCGGATCCAGTCTGACGCCTGGGGATATTCTAAGGTAAGGAATCTATCACTAACTAATGTCTCTTACAGATATATCATTACACAAGTAAGTAACTTGTGCTTCACCGCGACTTCCCCATAGAATTGTACAGAGCACGCGCTCCTATTTCCACACTGCACCCGTCCTCCGTGGGGTCCCTACTTACTCAACTTGGGTGGTTCCTTGGTGTCCCAGCGATTCTACGACATCTAGACACTGTCTTGACTCGAGTCGTGGTTCTTATACCACTATTTTAGTTTATGGTCTGGTCTCCCCCCTGGAGCCCACTGTGTATTAGTGTTATTTACGATTGTTTCTGTGCTACAGTATTGTGTGCTTTGGGAGTATCTTCGTGTAGAAGATACTGTGTGGTACTAGAGTGTGTTATATTAATACATTTTTTTTAAGAACTACTGTGTGGTTCACCTTTCATTTAACCAATACTATAAGGATGCATTCCGGTAAAATAAGCCGCTTAACATTCCTTCAAGACTAAGCCTGAAGGCTGCTCCCCACAGCTACCACTTGGATAGCTTTCTAAGGTTATCTTTGACCTCCTTAAATCACCATAAGGGTTGTTTGGACTGGTGCAAGGAGCCCACTTTAATTAGAGGACAGCGTATACCAGGCCAACTTCTCACAAGGGTAGAAAGGATAATGCTGGTTTTGGACACGTTACAATGATTAACGTCCCAAAACTTACCAAACCTCAGCCATAGAGACCAAAGACTACTGAATAAGTCCATTCATTGGATACGCCATGTTCGGGGCTGTCGTTCACTAATTCGTGAAGACACTGTTGGAGCAGAAAAAGTAGTAAATGGAAGTACAGGGTTCGATAAGATGGTTAACCCTGACATCATCCCAACTGGCAGACAATCTGGTTGCGCTAGATGCAAGAATAACCCCGCCAGGCTGCTCCAACATTCAATTTAAATATAGGAATGACCAAGATCATAGAGGCATCACTAGCCCAACCTCCTCCATTTATTGCATCTACTGACTCAAGAAAGCAACACCTACAAAGAGACAGCAGTATAATACCCAGCTTCTAGAAACTTCGGGGGTGCACTTGGGGGCGAACACAGATAAGGGAGCCCCTCCTTGTAGCCTCCACCAAGCAAGCACATTAATTAATGTTGATTCACAGCAGAATAGGAAAACCATAACAAATATAGGTGAATTTCTGCTGACTAACTCCGATCCTATGAACTTCATCCCTGCTACCCTTTTTATTTTTTTTAAATGTTTGTTTTGAAAATTTAGCATATCAAACAAATCATGAATACACAATACAAATTAAATGTAAGTCCATAGCATTTTTGAAGGGCAAATATAATAGCAACATTTCCTCTAAAGGTGAGCATGTAGATGGGCTCTAACGCCGCATGTGTGCAAGTAGAGGGTCACATTTGTGTTAATCACAGTTATCAACAGTAGGGTCAAACATCACAGTATTCAAGGCTCTCTCCCCGATCTTCCCGGTGTCAGTCCCATTCCCTCCTCTTCCTCCCCTACTTCCAAACCATAGTATTTTATCCAAGGAGCCCATATCTTCTGGAATTTACGAGGGCAACCCCTAGCCCTGTAGGTCACTTGTTCCGCGACTATATATAAATGAAGACTTGTTCTCTATACGTTAAGTGTAAGAAGTTGTTGGGCACCCCAGTATCGGCCTATATCCTGCTTAGCTACCACCAGCCTCAAATTAGCCAATGTGAGTTTATGTCGTGGGATATCCACATCCTTGGGGATTCCTAGGAGGAGAAACTTCGGTTCCTGCTCAAGTTGGACTTCCAGTATATTATTAAGCTCTCTCACAATCTTCCCCCAGTAGGTTTGAATCCTGTTGCACTCCCAGAGGGTGTGTATAAATGATCCGCACTCGTGCGGCATAGGAGATAGTCCGGGTTTGCAACTCTCCCTATTTTATGTAACCTTGCTCTATCATAGTAAGTTCGATGTAAAATTTTATATTGAATGAGACACAACCTTAGTTTGCCACTTTCAGTGGGCGCATGAAAGTGGCCTCCCAGTCAATGTCTTCAATTAAGCCAGTGGTTAGCTCCCATCTAGCTCGAAGTGTACCCAGTTTGTCAGGCATGTTGTTGAGTAGTGTTTTATAGGTAAATTAAATGGCTTTGACTGGAATCTCCTCTTGCAGGAGTCGACCTTCTGGCAGGGAATATTCAGGCAGTGTCTCCCAGGCCAACCCCTCCGCTACTCATACTTGTTTCAGTTGGAGATATGCATAGGCTTGAGTGTCGTGGAGCTGATATGTGGCTTGTAGTGTGTTGAATGATGCCAATGCGCTTTCTCTAAGACACCTATTTTAGAAATGCCTATTAAGTCCCACTGCCTAAAGCCTCTCAATTTTCCAGTCATGACCAGTCTAGTTCACTCCCATGAGGGGGGGGGGGGGGGGGGGGGGTAGGGGTCTCTAGTAGGTTTTTTCTCCCATTTCATTTGCTGATCACCACTTTTCCACACCTCCAGTGCCCTTTGGGTAGCTTGCAACAACCGGCTACTTCCCTTGCCACCATAAATATAGTGCAAGTGTGTGCGCTCTCTAAATTGCAGCCTTTCTAGCCTATACGGGTGGTCCCCGGGTGCTTGAATCCATTCATGATTAGAATGAGCTGGGACGCTCTATAGTACACCCCAATATCTGGTAGGACCAAACCCCCATTATATAGGTTTCTCTGTAGTGTTTGAAGTGCGATGCATGGATGGGCCCCATTCCATAGAAGCTGATTTCTTACTGTGTTTTGCAACACATAAAGCAATGGGGGGGGGGGGAAGGGGAGGGGGGGGGGGGGGAGAAGAGTGTAATCATTTTGTATATGGCTGCCCACCCCATGAGTGAGTGGGAGCTTCCTCCATCTTCTAACATCTTCCTGAAAGTTTAAAAGGACCCGTCTGATGTTGCGTTCTAAGCTAGCAGCTATGTCCGTGGTGATGTAGAGGTCAAGGTAGGTAAACCCCTCTGTCGACCATCCTAAACAGCTCGGGTAAGTCTGGGGCTCCACCACCCCTCCTACCGGGTGGATTTATTTCAATTGATCGTATACCCAGAGTCACGCCCATAGTCTACCAAAATTTGCAGGATTTTAGGGAGTGTCTCAATCGGGTTCGTAACATACAATAGGATGTCGTCCGCATATAAAGATATGCGTTCTTTGTCCGGAAATAGGGATTCGTCTACAAAACCACCCAGCACAGGGTAGGCTCTAACAACACAGGCCAAGGGTTGTAATATAAGGGCAAAAAGTAAGGGGGAAAGGGGGCAGCCTTGTGACCCTTTGAATCGGCCAGGTCATCGAGGTAGCCCCATTGACCCAGACCTTAGCTTCAGGCGCAGTGTATAGAAGCACCAACCAATCCCTAAACCCTAGGCCAAATCCACATTTCTCCAGGGTACATTTCATAAAAGGCCAGTGGATGGTATCGAACACCTCAGCGTCAAGGGAAAGGAGCAGATGGGCCCCCTCCTGGTCTCTAACAGCATCCATCCAATTAGCCACGTGTCGCAGGTTATAGCGTGTGGTTCGCTTTGGCATAAATCCAGACTGGTCTCTGTGTATCAGAGGGGTGATAACAGTTAAGAGACGTGTCGCAAAGATAGTGGGCAGGATCTTTGTTTCTATGTCAAGTAGCGAAATGGGGCGATAGGACCCACAACCGTTTGGGGGGTTTCCCCGCTTTGTGTACTAACACCACCGTGGCCGTTCTAAGATCTGCTGAGAGAGTCCCATCGTCTTTGGACATCCAAAACATATTAAGAAAATGTGGGGCCAGTAGGTTACTGTGCAATTAAAAAAAAATCCCCCGGAAGCCCATTCGGGCCTGGGGTTTTCCCCGACTTCAGGCGGCCAATGGCCTCTGTTACTTCTTCCAGGGTTATGTCTTCCTCAAGCCTATCCCTCTCTTCCTGGGAGAGTTGAGTAAGCTCGATCTCGTCAAGGTATTTGGCTATTTGTGTCTCACTCACTTGTGATCGAGCTGCGTAGAGTGCTGTATAATACCAGGCGAAAGCCCCCGCTGTCTCCTGGGGTGTGGTGCAAGTATGGCTTTGTTCCATAATGCTTCTGTTTAAAAAAAAAAAAAAAACAATCCCTTTGGGCTCTTTTTGGAAACATCCAGGAACAACTTTCAACCACTTCTCACAACTCACACACCGGCACCAAAATAGAAACCAAAAAAACAAAATATATATGCATATTATCAGGATCCTTATAAATTCAATATATAGATAAAAAGATTAAAAAGCAAGTGTATTTTCAATATACATGTTAAAAACAAATCCTATACAGATACATGGGAGGATGCGAAAGAGTATTTTACAAAGAGGATCAACAACCAAATACATTAAATACACACTACACATTCATAGAAAAATGTTTGGTAGCGCTGAAATAGTGCTTAATAATGTTCCTCCTTTTTCCCTTATTTTCTATTCAAAACCGATGTTGGTTGGGTATTTTTCTTAACCAAAGCGACGCGTTTCGGTGGTATAGTAAAATTCACCACCTTCTTCAGGCTTAAACATGTAATTCAATGTCTCCCAACACATTTATCAGAAGAACAATTTAAAGTTGGGGGGTATTTCACATCCCCAATGGCACTTCCCTTTCGGTACGGCCACAATTATGTCAATGGCAAAAGGGGCATAAAAAGTCACCCTTGATTAATTCTTCCACTTCTAATGTTCGACCAGGTAAATCAAGTATCGCAGTTTCACTGATAACACTTGGTCCTCACCTCATTGAAAAAGAGGCAATTGCAACACATTGGGGGTGTTACCACTTCAACCTCAATCCATATGAATTACTGGAATATTTGCTTTCAGTAATCCATTGACCAGGTTCACAAAATTCCAAGTACTATTTACTACAACACCTACAACTGGCCACGATTCTTGAGATGCAGAATGCCATAGAAAGAGAAGTGTAAGTAAGACTAATAGACGACCGATCTCATCTCAGGCCAACGGACTATCATTGAACACGAATGTCTATAATTTGCAACTCAGGTGACACATTGTAGAATTTGGAGACTGCTAACCTCTGATCTGTTGATCCGCATGAGGAAGCCCAACATGCTCTCTTGTTCTTATTAATATCAGGTATGAACTGGTGGTGACATCAGAAAGTTGTTTTCTGTGATGAACCTGTTTGGTGATACCAGGCTCTGGTAGTAAAGGAAGTTCTGCTGGCCCATATTAGGGATAGTAAAAAACAAAAGTAGGCTTCACTGTAAAGTCCAGTTTGCAGAGCTGGATCAGATGATGGAAAAAGCATGCCTTCATAATCATGCGTCAAATTTTCCTGACCCACCAGCTTCATTACTCACCACAGAAATTCCAAAGCACTCTTGGGTAAGAGCAAGTACACATTTCGGGGGTCTCCCTGATGACTGTCACCTGTTAGTGATTATAGTTGATTACTCTAAATACCTCAAGGCAGAAGTTGTGAACTCCAAGTCAGCAGAAGCACGAATACCAGGGTTGGAAAACGTGACTGCCACCCAAAGGATGGTCAAGAAATTGACAATTGATTAATAGGTCCTTGTTTTACGGCCCAAACTTCTCAAAATATCTTATTAAATATCTTAACCAATATCTTGTTAAGGATCATGCATCCCAAATTCACACCAACTTGGCCACAGGCTAACTAGAAAGCTAAGCACTTAATGACAATTGCCCATGCGGCAGGATAAGGTATAAAATGGGTCATCTATGCCTTTCTTAGGAATGTAAACTGACACTGCATTGCACCACAGGCTTCTTATAATTATTATGTTTTCTCTTCTAGGTAATCCCCCTTTAATATCACACATGTTAATCACTTAAAAGAGAATGAGTGTGATTAATATTGAATGCAACTTTGTTTTATGTCACTTTTCTTTGCAACGTGATATTAAAGTCTGCTAGAATACATTCACAGTATTTAATATGAGCGGACTATTCGGTTCTAAATAATTGTTTTGAGCTAAGTATCTCACATATTATTACAGCGAACGCAGAATTGCACAAAGAAAATAAGTGAAAGGGAACGTCCCACTTTCTGCTAATTGTTTACCCTGAAACATTCAATAACAAGTTAATAATGCTATATATGTTAAGCACAAGGTGTGAAGGGTTAGAGACGGACCTTAGTGCTAACCGACAAAGAACGAGACAGGCCATGCAGAATCGCATCACCTATTTTGGATGAAAGCTTACTGGAAGTAAGCCTTCCCTTGCTGAGCCTATAAGCCAGCACAAGACTAGAATAGCATGTATTGCTATTATACTGACCATAAAGGCTTATTGTTCAAACTGGTATGCAAGTGTGAACCATCGCTGAAACTCAAATTAGGCTTTCCTTTTAGTACGAATATTATTTTAGTAAATGTTGAATAAGTCTGGAATTGATATAAAGTTATACAGAAAATATGCTGGAGTGTTTATTCTTGTTCATGCTATTGATAAATGTTGGAGCTACCATCATGTTTATTTTTCCTGTTGCTTTAAATCATATTCTTGGCACTAGGATAGGATTTTAAAATAAATATTTTAAAAATAAAAAAAACATTTGGTCCTCACTCCGTGTTGTTTTGGCAGAAGGAGCTAAGGCCCTCAAAGATATAAAAATCCTGTTGCTTCTGGGCTTGATACGTAGAAACAACCGTCCCTTCCTGTATTAAAATTTGTCCAGGGCAACCGGCTTCGGGACTAAAGAGTCTCCTCGCATGCTCCTTCCTTCTGCTTTCCAAACCGATGGTGACCAACGATTTCAGCGCTACCAAACATCTTTCTATGAATGTGTAGTGTGTATTTAATGTATTTGGTTGTTGACCCGCTTTGTAAAAGACTCTTTCGCATCCTGCCATGCATCTGTATAGGATTTGTTTTTAACATGTATATTAAAAATACACATGCTTTTTAATCTTTTTATCTATATATTGAATTTATAAGGATCGGGATAATAAAAATCATTGCATTTATATTGTTTTTTTGGTGTCTATTCTAGTGCGTGAGTTGTGAAGTGGTTGAAAGTGGTTCCTGGATGTTTCCAAAAAGAGCCCAAAGGGATTGTTTTTTATGACTGAAGTGTCTATGTTGGTGTCCTGTCCCTTTGGCAGAGTAGGACCCCTCTCTCTATTTTTTTAAAATTTGTTCCATAATGGACATGACACACCTCAACTCCCATTTCCTTACTGCCTAACCAGGCCAGCAGTTTACCCGCCCTGTCTCATACTCTGTGCTGGACTGCGAGCTGGTGGGCCCTTGCTTCTTGCGTGACCAGCGCCTGGTATTCTCTTAGTAATATCAATTTGGCGAAGGGTATGTTCAGTGGACGTTCCACTACCTACAAGATTCAACAGCCTGAGTTCCATAGCCACAATTTCTTGGGTTTCCCGCCGTTTTTTATGGGCAATAATACTTTTGGCTCTATCACGTAGCACCGCATTGAATGCTTCCCATAAAATGACTGCAGACTGTACCGAGCCGTTGTTTTCCTTGAAATAAAGCTCGGTTTCCACCCAGAGTTCTTTAGCGACCCTTTTATCTTTCATAGCCCATGCATTCAGTCTCCAAGTCGCTCCTTGGCCGCCCCTTCTCCCTCCCACTTTAATAAGAGCGGTGAATGATCGGAGATACCCCTAGCCAAATAGTCCATCTCCTCTATATGTTCAATCTCGCCCGCTGGAGCGAAGGAGGTAGTCCAGTCTCAAAAACACCCTGTGAGCCCCGGAAAAGTAGGAGTAGGCACGTGTGGTCGGCTGGTGCCGTCTCCATAGGTCAGTTAACCCAAGGGTAGCTTCGAACTTCGCCAGTGCTGTGGGTTCATGCAACCCAGGTCGTGTTGGAGTACAATCTAAATAGGGATCACTCACAAGTCACCCCCGATAATATGTGTGGCAGGGCCAGAATGTAAGAGGAGTTCCATCAATTTATCTAGCCTTGCTACCCTTTTGACAAGTCCCACAATAACTAACTCCCATGAACTGACGCTACAAACATTTCTTCTGGGCCCATCGTTTTGGAAGCTAGCTCCCTTGAAGGCTCCACCCAGCACAGTGTGCCCACAACTACTCACCTTAATCAGCTAAACCAGCCGCACTCAAATAACCACACTCCTTGGTGCTGTGCATGACATCTTCCAAATTGAATGATGTTGGTTGTGGATTATATATAGCAGATTTTGATAGGTGTCTACTGCAGGAGACTTGGACCACTTCAGATATCCATTGTCAAGGCTATACCTCCTTCAGTAATCACACCCTCAATTCAACAGCTGGAAGGGCAATGGGAGGACTGGTTATAGGGCTATGGATAGCATTGGGTGTCACTGTTAAAAGACTGTTTATTCCCCGGATATACTAGCCATTACCCGATCACTTGTAAACAGATCAACTTACTTGGAAATAAACATTTACAATAGAACTACTCCTTTTACACAACCTTCTAAAAATTCTGAGCGCATTTCTGGCAGAGCAGCCCCCTGCCTATCTGCTAATCATTGCATGCTTCGAGCCTTACAGACCATATTTAGAGCTCACCGAGGAGGAATGTCTGTGGGGCATAAGCCTTCTAAACTGCTCTCATTGGTTAACTAAAATAAGTCTTGTAGGTTGAAAGGTCCAATGAACGGTTCGACCATACTTGCAGATGTGCTAGGGCGGCCCTCACTATTGCCCTGAGAAACAAAAACAGATCACTTATTGCCAGGGCTAGGTGAGAGTATGCTAACACTATCAGGAAAAGGAAAGCTGCCTGGGAAGAGGAAGTGTAACAATGACGAGCGATGCCTTCAGTATCAGTTCGATGCACTATAGGGTCCACCTCTCGATAGCCTCAATTCCGTCTGCTATTATAGCACAGAAGTTTGAGGTGATCAAGTGAGGGAAAGAAAGGGAAGGGAACAGCTGGGAAGGAGACCTGGAATAAGTACAACATATATTAATCACTCCACACATTGTTTAACATAATAAATATGTTCCCTATACCTTAAGCTTTACCTTTAACAAAACAAAAGAATATTTCTGCTCTTGTAATTCCAAGAGGAGGAAGAGGCTTATTCAAAAGTAGTATGTGTGTCCTTATGCTTGTCTAATGACCAAGCTAAAAAAATAAGAAGTAGATATCATGTATGTATACTATTCACACTCAAATGCATTGTACCTCTATACGAGGAAACATGTCCACCAAAAACAAATAGAAACTGTGCCTCATATGCGAACCAAACTTTTTAGACTCCACTTGACCCCCCGTTAACTTTAGTAAAACAACAAAACGAAATAAATCAAATGTGAAAACCTTCAATAGAGAACACTTTGTCCAAGCACGGCTCTTATTAGAAAAATGAATTACATTTGGTAAACAATCGGCGTATATTTCATCATACATGAATGAACATAAGAAATAGTTATTTCTCCATATTGTTCCAATTTGACCTCCTGTAGATAAAGTAATGTTATTTCAAGATGTAGTTTGCAGAAAGCAAAAGCAGTGTTCAGCTTTTGATTTAATTAGGCAGTAACTTCAAGTCCTCACAGTTTAAGCAAGCCAGCAAATAATTAACTCCTCCAAGATTTATAACTTCTTATGGTGACCTTCACACCAATTATATCTTTAGCCGATTTCAAAGTGAGGAACTTGAAAATGTAAAAGAAAACACTCTGTCAAACTGAATATGATTAAATATCACTTTTCAGAAAATCAGCAATGCATTTGAAAGCACTCCGTAGATAAATCTTTACTCTAATGTCACAGAGAAGGCACAGACTTAGGCTTTTAGAATGCATGAACAGGAACCAGTGTAAGCACCCTTACCACCTCACAAGTACAAGAATTTTCAGGAAGTACCGGATAGGATTCAAAGATAGAATAATCTGCCTCATTCCTCAACTGGAAGCTCTTTTTATAGCTCTTCTGGGTACTGGGAGTCATTACTTACAAAAGGTTATAGAGCAACTGGCCTCTGCAATGATTCATGTTACATGTAATTCTAACCTTCTCCATCCGAAATTCTGCTTCTGTGATGCCCTATGAATTCTCTCAAACTCCTTCTTGTGAGCTTATCAAATAATGACAGCAACTGTTCTCCAGTAAACTCTACTGGTAAATCTACTATTATGGAGCTGTTTTGCTTTGTGTCAGCGTTCAAGTCCCTTTTACCCCGAAAGCTTGTTTTAGTTGTAACAGGAAGTCTGGGAAAATCTGCTGGCTGTGGTTAGGGCAAAAGATAGCAAACAGGTCTAGGAATTGTTATCCAAAAAGGGACGAACAGATGCAAGGAGGTCAGAGTGCCATATTCTGCCAGATAATTGGGTCATTTACTTTAGGGGCCTCAATCAGACAAGTATACCAGCAGCTGATAAAACTGAGAGCTCATTGCCAGCCCCAGCAAACGAAGGGGTCAGGTGGGAGTACTGCGAAGAAATAATGCTCAAAGAAACCATTTTAGCTATACTGGGACAGAAGCCAGGTAAGGCACAGGACTTGATAAACTTCGGCCCGATCTGTATAGAAGCGATCTGCAGACCTGGGCATCCTATATAAATATAGTCTCAAAAGCCTCGTTGATGGGGGCCCTGTACCAGATACATGGAAAGGGGATAACATAGTTCCGATACACAAGAAAGGAGATAAGGATTCACCATGTAACTACAGACCCATAAGCCTATTTGACAATTTAAAAAAAAAAAAATGTAGCGCCCAGATTTTAAATAGGCTATGGGACTGGATCGATCAAGTGTCTCTCCCACCTACAGGCAGGCTTTAGGCAGAAGGACGGTACAATAGATCAAATCATGCATTTCCTAGCCATAAAATGGAGGAACGTAGATTTGGACAAAGGAAGGTTATATGTGGCCTTCGTGGATCCGCTTTCGACTTGGTTCCAAGGATGACCTATGAGAAACGTTGAGCAGGCTAGGGGTGCCAATGGGCTTACTGACTTTAATCCGGGCTTACTGACTTTAACCCAGGCTTACTGACTTTAATCCGGGTTTACTGACTTTAATCCAGGCATTATATACAGACAACTTTGCCAGGGTGAGGTGGGGAATGGCGGGTGAATTGCCAGATGAGATACTGATTCGTAGAGGAGTGTGCAAGTGGTGCGCTCTGGCTCCTACTCTTTCTCTTCTACATTGAGTGTCTCCCATACTTCTTTCCCTGCGAAAACGACTCTCCCAAGATCAAAGATAAAAAAAACACCAGGTCAGCTATTTTCTGATGACACCTTGTTATTGTTGAAATGTCCACGGGGCTATCTAATCTGCTTGGTAGCTTCTCTACATACTGTAGGGATTAAGGGTTAGAAATGAACAACAAAACTAAATACATGGTGTCTGAAAGAAACACGTTAGTGATAGATTCCTTACCTTAGAATTACCCCCAGGCATCAGACTGGATCTGGAAAGTTTACGTCAGCAGTACCCCTGTGCGTCGGTAGGCTTAGTCGTGCGGCTCCGCGTACGTCGCTTGCGTCGTAGTCACCGATATGACGTTACTGGAGCTACTTACACGCACTGACGACCGTTCTTTCTTTTGCCGCGCCAGCAAGTGCAGATCTGGAGAGGGCGGTACCCCCAGTCAATTTTTGACTGAGTTTTTGGGGACTTGGGGAGGCACGGGTTAAAATCTTGCGCGGCTTGTCCCCACACAATATTGGTGACGGACCCGCACCGTGAGTGTCTCTAATGCCTGGGGTACGACCACAACTTCGATTCGTGCCCCGAATGCTGGGCCCTGGCTCCGAAAACTTTGCGGGAGCGGTCCCAGAAGATCCTGGAGGCCTGGGAGTAGGCTCCCAGTCCCGTGGGAGGTCGAGAGACCGGTCGAGGAGCCGCCATCACCATCTTTCGCCTTACCTGACTCCGAGAGCGAAGACTTTGTCGAAGCACAATAAGTCGAAGAAGAGCAGTCGCTCTTCGCCTTCCCCTAGCCTGTCGCGCGACACGCTGAGGGTGTGGGTGACGCCGTCTACGCAGTTGCCGATGGCCTACCCACCCTTTCCGGGTCCATCGGCGACCTGTCAGCCATGGCCTGCCTCTTCGGCCCGTCAGAATGCCTTCGGGCCCCGCGGGTCCGACTGGGGGTCCTCGCTCTCCTATGTCAATAACTCCGGTCTCGACGCCGAGAGACCCCCATGGATCCATGCATGGATCCCAGCCGATGTCGGTTGGCCTAGTACGACCGACAGACGTTGATGGCGTCGGCCAGCTCCCCGACAAATGCCGTTCCCGGCTTCCACCCCAACGTGGGGACTGTGCCGGACTGGTGTCGATCGACGCCGATGGGGAATTTCTATTCCTTTCTCCATCCACCTTCTTTTCCGCCTGCCCGGCAGGTTGTGGAGGACAGGGGAGGACTGGGAGGGGTCTGAGGGCCCTCTCGCAGCCCAGTGCGAGTTAGACCTGGAGGCTTTGGAGGATGCAGGTGACCTGGATTTTACTTCAGAACCTGGCACACTGTCTCCTCCTACCGTGGCTATAGAGGAGGGTGGTACATATTCTGTGGTGTTGCGTAGGGTGGCCGAGGCTCTCCACCTCGAGCTCCCTACGGTGGCCGTCAGGACTAACCTCCTGACAGAATTGCTTCAGCCGGTGTCTTCGTCTACGGAGCCGCTGCTGCCCTTTAATGACGCACTTTCGGACGTTCTTTTGGGCACCTGGTCCAGGCCAAACACAGGGGCTCCTGTGGATAAGAACATTGCCCCACGCCATCCCCGGCCGACCCCATTTTCCTCTCCCAATACCCTACCCCTGAGAGCTTGGTTGTCCAAGCCTCTGCGTCCCCAAGCACGTTCCCTTTCACACCTCCGGACAGCGTATCCAAGAAACTGGAACAATTTGGGAAGAAAATTTTAACTTCCGCCAGTTCAGGCCAGCAGTCTGTGAACACCGCATGCCTCTTGGGCCGTTATTACCATTCTGTGTGGGACATGGTTGCGCAGGTGCTGCCTCAGTGTCCGGAGGAGGCCCGGACGGTGCTCTCCTAAGCTATTGCTGAGGGGAGAGACGCAGCCAAGTTCACGATTTGTTGTGGCCTTGACACCGCCGACTCACTGGGCAGGGCAATTTCCACGACAGTGGGGCTACGCCGCCATGCCTGGCTGAGGACGACTGGCTTTTCCAGGGATGTCTAGAACACTCCGATGGATATGCCCTTTGATGGCACTCGCCTTTTTGGTGACAAGGCAGACCGTGCATTGGAGCGTTTTAAGGACTCGCGAGCTACAGCCAAGTCCTTAGGCTTTTTGGCCACGTGCACTCCATCTGCTTCTGCTTTTCGCTCCTTCCGTGGCCAAGGAAGGGGCACCCAAACACATTTGTTTCAGAGCCACAGGCCTGCGCAGCAACAGTCCCAGCGCAGCTGCAGATGTGGGACCCGCAGAGGTGGGTCACGGGGCCAGCGTGCGGGTCAGTCCACCACCTCCCCTGCAGCCACTGCCTTCAAACCTTCCTAGTCCGGTGTTTCAGGCCCACCTACAGCCAGTGGGTGGCAGGATTCGCCATCACCTCCCCCACTGGCACACCATCACTTCGGACAGGTGGGTTCTGCAGATAGTCCGACGGGGCTACTCCCTCCCCTTCTAGACTACCCCTCCGGCCATGCCACCTCAGTCCCACCGCATGTGTCGGGGGATCACTTGACACTTCTCCAGCAGTAAGTCGCGGCCCTCTAGGCCAAGTGGGCCATCGAGTGCGTTCCGACGGCAGAAGTAGGTCGTGGTGGTTACTCCCATTACTTCCTGGTTCCAAAGAAGGACAAGGGCCTGTGTCCCATCTTAGACCTTCGGAACGTCAATCGCTTCCTCCGGAAGGAGAAGTTCAAGATGCTCACACTTGCTCAGGTGTTGTCTGCCCTAGACCCGCAAGACTGGTTGGTAGCGTTGGACTTGCAGGACGCTTATTTTCATATCTCCATGCTCACCTCCCCACCCAACCACACACCCAAGATAAGACATATGGTTGAAACATTTAACTTCCTTTGACTGTGCTCCCCACATCATCGACTTTGCAAAATCCTTGGGAGTCACCATTGACAAACACCTGAACATGCAGGTGCAAATCACAAAGGCCACCAAGGGAGCCAATCGCCAGATGAGTATACTAAGGAAACTTAAACCCTTTCTACCACAGACCGACTTAAAAATGGTGGTACAAGCCCTAGTGTTACCAAGATTGGACTATGGAAGCACCACTCTATGCAGTCTCCCCAAATACCAGCTGGCCCCACTGAGGGCATCGCTCAATGCTGCGGCCAGACTGGTCTCAGGAAATATAAGAAATGACCACATTTCTCCAACCTTGAAAGCTCTGAACTGGCTGCCTTACGAGGCATAAATACAACTAAAGATCGCTTGCATGATCCACAAAGCCCTGCATAGCAATACCCCCCGTTACTTAGCACTAAAGCTAGAGCATTCGGGAGGATGCAGGCAATTGCGAAGTGCAAGTTCACTACTACTGAAACCACAATCCTTCCATAAAAGGAGAACTGGTTGCAGAGCTTTCTAGGGGATCACACCGAATATTTGGAACTCCCTACCGCCAGTGATATGTGGAATCCCCTCATTTACCTCCTTCAAAAAAAGAAGTAAAAATCTTCTAATGAACAAACTCACCTCCTAAGACTTTACTGCAAAGTCGTCTACTAGTCACTTATGCTACCCGTTTATTACTGTCTACCTGTTTTGTGTTGATTGACGACTACCGAATGTACTTGTACTACCTCAACCTCCTAATGTTTAGTAGCGATGTGTGCATCATTCTTTATTGTCTATCAGTCACCTATGCTATCCATATATTACTATTTCTATTGTACTGAATAGTGAATATCGAATGTATGTATATTACTTCAACCATATAACGTTTAATAATTGTATATCGTAAAGAGCTCTGATACCCTCGTGCGTCGTGTTCGCGCTACATAAAACTTTATAAATAAATAAAATAAATAAATACCCGTCCTGCCGGCCCACCGGCGTTATCTGCAGTTCACGTTAGGCCACGAGCACTTTCAGTTCACCGTGCTCCCTTTGGCCTTACCAGCGCACCTCGGGTGTTCACGAAAGTGATGGCGGTGGTCGCAGCTCATCTGCGCAGATTAGGTGTTTCAGTCTTCCCCTATCTCGATGACTGGTTGTTGAAGGCGGGCCCGCCCCAGGGGGGATTTTCCCAACTCCAGACTACGGCTGACCTCCTGCATTTGCTGGGGTTCTCCATCAACGTGCCGAAGTCGCACCCAATTCCCTCTCAGAAGCTCCTCTTCATCGGAGCAGTTCTGGACACGGTGCAGTTTCAGGTTTATCCTCCCGAACAGCGAGTCCGGGACATTCAGGCTACGATTCCGATCTTTGGGCCCTTGTCCTGGGTTTCAGTCAGGATGACCATGAGGCTGCTGGTCCTCATGGCCTCATGCATCCTGCTGACCAATCATGCCAGAAGGCATATGCGGGCTCTGCAGTGGGACCTGAAGTTCCAGTGGCCGCAGCATCAAGGGGACCTGTCAGAGTACGTCCAGATCTCGGAGGGCACTGCAGAACAGTTGCAGTGGTGGCTCACGGACCAGCGTTTGGTCAGCAGCAGATCCCTCTCCCTTCCCCAACCGGAGCACACAGTGGTGACGGATGTGTCCCTCCTGGGATGGGGCGGCCACATGGGAGAGGTGGAGATCAGAGCTCCAGGCTCCTTCCTGTAAGCCTCCTTTTCTGTCAGTCCATCCGGATAAGGTTGTGCTTCGCACTTGTCCTTCCTTCTTGCCAAAGGTTGTCACTGCCTTCCACATCAGGCAGACTATCACCATGCCCACTTTCTTTCGGCCTCCACACCCTTCCAGAGAGGAAGAGAGGCTCCACCGTCTGGACCCAAAACGTGCACTCTCATTCTACCTGAATCGCACACAACAGTTCCAGGTGGATGACCAGCTCCTTGTTGGCTACGTAGGCGCCAAGAAAGGCCGGGCTGAACACAAGACGACTATCTCCCACTGGGTTGTCTTGTGTATCAAGGCCTGTTATTCTCTGGCTAAAAGGAAACCTCCGGCGGGGTTGCGCGCCCATTCTACCAGGGCAACAGCAGCTACTACGGCATTGGGACGTGGTGTCCCACTGCAAGACATCTGTCAGGCAGCCACGTGGGCCTCGCTGCACACTTTTACTAAGCATTATTACCTTGGCAGTCAGGTCGGGAGAGACGGCTTCTTTAACCATTCTGTTCTCCGTGACTTTCTGGTGTGAATTTGGTTCACAGACCCACCACCGGGGTTGGTATTGCTGGGGTATTCTATTCTAAGGTAAGGAATCCATCACTAACGTGTTTCTTTCAGATGAACAAGTTACTTACCTTCGGTAACAATATACATGTAAGAAACATTAGAGATAGATTCCTTACCGCCCCACCCATCCTCCCCGTTCTGCAAACTGATTTCTAGGGTTAAGGTAATCCCATTCAGGGCCCTATCAATGCACTGGTGGTCAGTATCTTGCATGGCTCTGCGTTCCTGGCGCGGAAAGTCGTGTACAGAACTAACCTCTGTGCGTGTGGGCGCGTCTAAGTAGCTCCAGCGACTTCATCTCAGCAACTACGACGCCAGCGACGTACGCGGAGCCGCACAACAAAGCCTACTGACACGCAGGGGTACTGCTGACGAAAACTTTCCGGATCCAGTCTGACGTCTGGGGGTAATTTTAAGGTAAGGAATCTATCACTAACTAATGTTTCTTACAGATATATCGCTACCAAAGGTAAGTAACTTCATTTGGTAATCATAAGGCGAAAATGAGAAGACCCATACTACTGGATGGGGTAGTTATCGAGCGAGTGTGATTGCTTGGGCATTTGCTTAGAAGACTCACGTGGGTGGCCGGCCCAGCTGAAGAAGAGCCTGGGTCTATTGTGAGGTTCTCCCACAATGCTCCATCTTTTCCCATCTCCTCCGCTTTAGAAATCTATAAGAGCCAAGCATGTGGGGAAGCCATTAATAGAGCGGACATTTGGGGACATTGCAACCAGGAAATGTCCCCACACTACTTATCCGCATGGATCTAAATTTGAGATCCATTTCGGATATCGCCGGGATAAGACCAATTCTGTATTAGCTAAGGGTCTGGGCGACAAGAGAACTGGAGCCCTATAGAGAATGGCTCCTTAGAGGGTTCTTGCGGGGACGGGATTCCTTGGTGCGCCTACATAAAGTCATGGCTGCACAAGTTGGGTCTAGGGGACTTTTGGTCAAACCCAAATGATATACCAGGCGATGACATGGGGCAGCTTAAAATGGCCTATTGGTCTTATGTCCTGGGAGAAATCACCTCCAAAACCAGTTTGGGCACTCTCATTTAAGTGCGGCTTTGAGTTCGAACCATACTTCGATTTGGTCGTAAACCCGTATGCACAAGCCCTTTTTCTCAAGCTCAGGGTGGGCACTTTACCGTTAGCTCCCTTCACTAGTCATTGGAAGAAGGGGCCAGGCGCACCAAATGACTGCCCAATGGGACGCGAAGCCACCGAGTCTATCGAACAAGTTTTATTTTTCTGTCCTTCATATTAAAAGCAACGGAGGTGTTAAGGATCGCACTACTCAGGGGAGGCTCCTCCGATATGGCGAAGGAGCGTTGCCCCACTGCTTTTAAGCAGTGAGAAAAATAAAATAATAACTTAAGAGTTATTGTCATTTTAGGTTTCGTGCCCTGCTGCTTTGCTGCGGGCGGGCCGCTCTTCTCTCCGAGCAGGGCTCCTATATGCGCAATGACTGTTTGGAACCAGTCAAGCGCACTTGTTCTCCATTACAGCCTGCATGGAGAACATGCCCACTGCTCCAGTCCCGCCCCGGCTGAGCGCTGTGTCATGGGGCTCAGATCAATCACAACACCGCATTGCAGCGTTGTGATTGGCTTATGGGAGGGAGCTTGGCTGCCTGCTGCCTGTTCCCGTCCGAGGCAGGAGAGCAGGAGCAGAGAAGACGTGGAACCAGGCCTCAAGGCAAGTAGGTTTTCTTTTTTTATTCCGATCCCCCCCTTCCCCTCCACACCCTCCCCCAACCCCTCCCCCCTGCACCTGCCTCGCCACCCGCGAGCCATGCCGGCCGCAACTGGCACTACAGAATATGTATCACAGACACGAGTGGACTAGTTGTTCCTGACAGCCATATGGTATTTAAGGACAAAGAAAATTAACTAGGGAGACAGGTTTTTAGGGATATTGCAGAGATTTCAGATTATACAACTGTCTATATTCTCTTGATAGAAGGATTTAAAGTTGTTTTTATCACGCTCTGTCTTCCAGTATTTATATACGTTATGTATGCACAGGCACCTTATACTCCTATGACACTTCAGGGATTGGATTGAAGCGCGTTTCCATCTGCTAGGTGGGAACTGCATGGGATATGGTATACGGCACCCCTCACAAGTGCAATGACTTCTTCCTAGCACTTAACACACTATGCTTCTCTTGCATATTCCATATGTGGCCCTGGTCCCACTCTCCTTTGTTTAATTATGTGATGCAGGCCTGAACTGACTCATCCCTTGATGCGGTTTTAACATTTGTTTCATACAAGGTGACCAGACCTATAATTGCTGTGCTTAACATGTTTTATATTTCTCATATTTTCTAAACTTCTAATTCCTAAGATGTTTTTTGCTATAAAGCATCTCCTGCCATTTATGGAGAATCCAATAGGAGTGTTTGGAAGTTACATGGCAGACCCTTGAGGTTTTGGTTTGTCTACCACTTTTGCGTATAACACATTTTGATCAAATTTTGTTTTATTAGCTTTTTTATATCAGATTTTGTTTAGATTTCTAAGAAATTGATACACTTTGCTGTTGTAATTAGGGAACTCAAAATATCAATCTTTTATGCTTAAATGGGTTTTAACTCAGTATTTTAAGTGGATGATCTATTGTATACATGTTTACTTATGTTATGTATGGTAACCAAATAAAGGAAATCGACTATATAAATGAATCGAATTAATAAACAGCTGCTGCTGTGCTTGTTTCTAAATCAGACCAACAGCAACACCATATGGCAGACTGTAATAAGTGCCAGTGTTGACAATTAAGTGCCAGTGCCAAACACCGGCTTTAAATTAGCACTGCCCATTTATCTCTCTTGCAAGCTCCTGCTTTCTCCACTTGTGACTTTTGTTGTCTCTCTCTTCTTCCTTTTTTCCCTTTTGTGTGGCTTTCTCTCTCTTGCTCTCTGTAAATGTATGATGCGGAAAAAGGAGTGCTGGTCCCCAAAAATGAGTGCCACTGTGGGGGTCAACAGCTCAAATTAAGCACTGGAGCAACACTGACTACAGGACAGAGAGGTAAGAACTGTCTGGCCAGAGAAAGGATAGTGGATACAGTGAAGGAAGGAGGAAGAGCGCCTAACATCCAAAACTGTGTCCGGTTGTTAAAGTGAGAAGAACAAGAGAACACAATTTTCTGTCACTCAGTAGTGAGCTGTGAAATTGAGCAGTCCAAGCTACTGCCTTCTCTGTGCACTGACCTAGGTGTCATATTGTAGTGGTTATTGGATGACGTCCGCTGCGCATGGCGTGGGATTCACCTGGAGGTCGGACATGACCTCCAGTATAAATTAAGAGACGCACCGTCGCATGAGGCAGGGTCTGTAATATCTGACTCCTGTGACATCTCGAAAGCCCGCTCACGTGGCTTCACACTAGACCTCACTGGCGACGTGGATCGGCCCGCAGCATGCTCCTGCAGCTCATTTTTTTTTCACTGCAAGGGGCCCATTTCCCTTCCACTGCCGCCTCCCTGTTCTCCAGAGTGCAGGCACGCTCCAGTCACAAGGTGCCTGATGGCCTCTCATACTGCAGTACCTGGCACACAGCCTCTGACACCGCTAAGACAACACCTTGTCTCCTGCTTTCACCGGGCCCTCCAATTATTCCACAGCACAGCCCTCTCTTCCGTCACCCAGGAAAGTTTCAGTGAACTCCTTTTGCTGCACCTAGCTGTCCAGCCAGTGTAGTGACTGTCTTTGTCGCTCCGGACTCCAGCCTTTACCTGCCGTGCCTTGGCATATGGGTGAGCCCCGCTCAGCAATAGTGCATTACGCAGCACCGTTTATTCCGCACCTCAACAGGTGTGCGTCACCCCTTCCTGCCACACTGCATTCTGCACTCCCGACACTGTCCCTCCGGTGTCCATTGGCCTGTATTGTCTCTAGACTAACCCAGCCTGCACACAGCAAGCGCAATGCCTGCCGATGGTAGAGCCCCTCCCACAGCTGCATCAAACACAATTGGCTTCTCAGCCCACCCAGCTTCAAATGCACTCCCGCCATTTTGCAAACTGGTCAACCCATCGACAGCTGCCGCAAAATGGAAGACCTGGTTCATCAGACTTACAAACTATTTCCGAGCCACCGTGAGACTGACCCAGTAGTCAAAAGGTCACTCCTGTAACACTACACAGGCGAGGAAGTATTCAAACTATTTGAGAACCTCCCTAACACTGGAAATGGAGATGACTATTGTGTAGCAGTGGCAGCCCTCAATTTGCATTTCGACCCACAAATCAACCTGGACTTTGAGCGTTTCAAACTGCGCCAAGTACAAAAAAAAGATTATGGAGTCTCTTGATGGATGCAGATACACCAGATTACATTTTGGCATATCCTCAGCCGCTGAAGGGTTCCAAAAAGCTATACGAAACACTGTCTGGCCTCCAAGTGTTATCATCAGCGTTGACATCCTCCACTATTCCAAAACCAAAGAGGGGCACTACGCTCATATCCGTGCAGCTCTACAGAGAATATCGGACAATGGCCAAACGCAAAACCAAGTGCTCATTCTTAAACAACAGGCTTAAAGAAGTTGCACTACATAAGGAAAAGCCCAATCCCCGACTTCAATCTTTAATGTTCAGAGCTTTCTAGGCATGGCAAACTGTTGTGGTAACTTTATCCCTAACCTCGCCACCCTCACAGACCCGTTGAGAGCACTCACAAGAGCTCATATGAAGTGGGGCAAGCTCCAACAACAAGCATTCCAACAGATCAAGGATGCCCTGCTCCATGATGTAACCATGACCTACTTTTACCCCACCCTCTAACATAAACTTATCGTCGACACAAGCCCACTGTGGGCCTTGGAGCAGTTCTAGTACAGCGATAACCATCAGAGCAGTGGGCACCCATAACTTTTTCAGCCGCAACCTCTCACATGTAGAGTGCTATGCCCAAATTGAGCGAGAAACACTTGCTATCAAGCAGGGCTGCACTGATTTTCATCTTACTTGATAGGCTGCAGTCTTCGGGTCATCACAGACCCAAAGCCATTAGTAAGCGTCTTCCAAGGCACCTCCAGCCACCCACAGCCACGCACCAAAAGGGGGCCATCCAGCTTCAACAATATCAATGCAGCATCCAGTATAAGCCTGGCACAAACAGTAAAGCAGACTTCCCATCCTGACACCCAAGTAAACTGCAGGAGATTACCAGCAGACAGAACTGTATATATTAACGATCTCCCAAGCGACTTGCCCCCAAGCTCTTTCACTTGACAAACTAGCATGTGCCTTGTGACAAAACTCATGTTTTGAACGAACCAGAAAATCCATCGGACCACCCAATGGGTGACTTTTGTTGCGAAATGCAAGAAGCTGGACCATGTCTCGATATATGCACTGGAACAAATCTGGATGATTCGCATTGAAATTAGCTCAACCTTTAATGGGTAGAGGCTGGCGAACCGGAGTCCCTAGAGCTCAGCAGAATGTGGTCATAATTTTAATGCACCAAAGGGTTGCAAAGACAAAAGTACCGATCTGAGAAAAACTGTGCTTCCCGGTGGTTGACACTAAAGTGGAAGAGCACGTGAACCACTGCATACCTTATCAAATTAACACTAATACGGTCAGGCCTGTCCCAGTCTTCACAGAGGAACCAGGCATGCCTCCATGGACACAGGTGAGCACTGCCTTTGGGAGTTTTCCCAATGGTTAGCTAGCCCTGGTTCTTGTTGCCTCCTAGTCGAAACTCCCCATTGTAAAGCTCGTCCAAAACACAGCATTCAAATGTGTGAAACACAAACTAGAAAAAGAGTTTGGCCACGTTCAATCTGCCAATGGCAGTGATGACCAACAACGGACCCCCTTTTCAAGGGCACTCTTTCCAAACATGCCTCAACATCCAACACAAACGCATCACCCCTCAGTGGCCCCAGGGCTAGAGTCGAGGGTAGATACCGTCTACCCACTATTTTCAGAGGACAGACACCGTCTGCCCTGCTGCAAAGCTGCCCTTATTTAGCGGAGGGCCACGTTCTTTTCCTACTTCTCCCATCACAGAAATATGCTGAACTTGGCCCTGTGTAATTTTCTGACACCAGGACACACTCAGCAGCACCTGCATGGTGTTTTTGTTCTGAGCAGCAACGTGTAGGCGGGAAGGGGCTTATCAGATTCCAGCTTCGTCTATAACAAAAGTATATAAGAGATATGCATACAATGTCAGATGTGTTGGGTCGCCCCAGTATTTACACAAAGAATTTAAATTCCACTATTTTGTTTTATTTCTTCTATAGCATTTTAGCACTACAGTAGTGCTAAAGCGCTATAAAATAAATAAAACAATAAAACAAAATAGTGGAACTTAAATAGTTACTGGTGTACGTGGGAGGTAAAACGCTCTGACACCCTGCACTGGGATGAGTAATGCCACTACTCATCCCAAAGCAGGATGTCAGAGCGCTTTCCATCACACATACAGATTATACATGGACAATATCACATGTGTGTACATCAATATAAAGGATGTGTTACATAAGATAGTGAGGGTTACATGGTGTAGGAACCACATGTCCTTCATACCTCACTGTGCTAAATTAGAAGGATTACAATTTATGAACTACAAGTAACAAAAGAATCTGTCTTAAAAGCAGTAACCCATTTACATAAAATAAAAATCTTTCATCTTCGTGTTACATAATGTTCTTTGCAGGAGACATATTGACCCTCTATGCTACTTTGATTTAAAACTAGTACTAGGCAAAACCGAGATCTCGCCAGCAAATGCATTATCCTCCAGAATTACCTTACCATTATTATTATTCCCTGAGATTTGGCTGGCAAACAAAGATATCTGCTGCAAGTCCCTTAACCCCAGAAGATATTTTAAATTGCAGACAATGCAACCAATTAAGGAAAACAGATTTACTGCCAGGTTTCTCCTTGTTTCCAATTTCTTTATGGCAGGGTTTAAAAAAAACTAGTTTATAAGTGGAGGCCCAGATTTTGCACTGGAGTTGCATCAATATTTTGGCACAACCCCAGTGCAAAATCTAATTTGTTAAATATTATAATGGTCTCAAATGCACTCATGATAGACCTCTTAAATATGTGAGATCTTAAGATCTGATGTCACTTCCTGTGAGGTCATGGGTTGTGATGCCACGCCACACGATGTCACACACCATGATGTCACACCCATTCTGACCAACTTGGTGAATCCCCCACTTCTTTTTTAGGACTGGAGCCCTGAGTGGCCCCAAGCCCACGGGATGTAAAAAGATTTATGAAAACTCAGACGAAAGCGCTCAGGATTGGAGTAGAGAAACAAGATGACCATGAATTGGGCATTGCGCAATTTTCTGAAGGCATATCGAACTATCCCTCACGGTGTGGCAAAATGTTCCCCAGTGCCATTGATGTATGGGAGGGGAGTCCAAGACATTTTCCACGACTTCTAAGTGACAACTGCCCCAGTTTCAGGCTGGACATAGTCAACAGAGGAGATGAAACAACAACCGGGCATCTGTGGAATGAAGAGCCCAAAAGAAGGCAACCTCTGCAGAGGCAATCACATTTCCTCAGAGACCGCAACTCTGGATGGAAGTATTGGTCAGACCACCAATGGGAGGGACATGGGCTGTGGCAAACCGTGAGGGCACCATGATCACCGCCACCCGAGGAACGGAGACAATCACACAACATCTCATGGTTGAAAATGGCCCCCAACCCGTGGCAATCCACACTGGAAATTGACTACCCACGACAGGAGCACAGAGAATCCCATGATGACACCAAACTGATCACTCTGGACCGATCCGAAGAGGAAGCTGAACCATGATCCTCCAACTCCACGTGATAGCCTTGCCAATATTTCAAACCAACCACACAATTCCCCATCTCCTGCCATAGAGAGCCAGAGGCGGTGCCACCAAAGGTGCCGTCTGCGGACCCCCAGCCTTCAATACGGCTCAAGGACTTTCTAAGCGGTGAGCAGGCGGCTGTGTGGCACCTAACATCAGGCAAGAATTTTATGGTTCACAACGACGGTGGCCAAGGATGTACTGTTCTAGTGATTATTGGATGACGTCAACTGCGCCTGACGTGAGCATGCTCTTGGAGGTCGACCAAAACCTCCAGTATAAATAAAGGAATGCAATGTTGCTCGAGGTGGGGGTCTGTAATATCCAACTCGTGTGAGAAGTTTATTCTGATCTCGCCACCCGATGCGGCCTTACATCTTGAAGGCCAAAGTCAAAGTATTTTATTAGGATATGGAACTCAAAGAGATCCACATTTTTTTTTTAAAACAGTTTACACAATATAAAAAAATACAGAAATATAAAATGGATGAAAAATCCTTCCAGAATACAAACATACTCTACCTTGATAAAAAGACCCCAGAAGCAAGTAAAGTGCAATAAGCGCCATTAAGTTTTAGTCAATCGTTACAAAACAATTCTAAAATACAAAAAACAATTCAGGCATAGTGAATGAAACAGATAAGTAGTGCAAAAATGTTTCACAGTGTAACACTAATACAGTACTTCTGATAATACCAATATAATCAATCTGTTTATACTGTGCAAAATCTTAGAACCTAAAAGAAAAGCCCTATAACACAAATGCAGACCTGTATACAATTAATATAGAGTTACAACGTACAAACATATCTAGAAGATGTTTAAGAATTCTTTTTAAAAAAATTTAAAAAATTTTGAACAAATTGTTTCCGATGGTGGTGCAAAAAAAATTCTGGGCCTCCACCACCCGAAGTGATGTCATACTTTTGAAACATTGGACTTAGCATCTGGTGTTGCAGTGGATGTAGGAGTTGACAGACAAATAAAATATGATTTGGCTCTTGAACATAGTTCCCACAAAGATTGCAAAGCCTCTCGTCCCAAGATAACCCTTCCTAGGCTCCAGTGATAATTCTTAGTGGGAGCAAATTTAGCCTAAGTAACAAAATAGTTCTACGCACACGATGAGGAAGATTCCATAGGACATACGTTTGAGTTTTTTTTTTTTTTTTGTTTTTTTTACACACATGCTACTCTCCACTACTATTTCATTCCAGGAATGCTGAATACACAATATAATATCCCTTTTCCAACTAACTTCATAAATTGATTTTTTAATCGGGGTTTTCAGAATAAGCTTTGGGAGAGGTGTTACTTCACTCTGAGCAATACATATCCATAGCTTTCATATAATTTGAGAAGATGGCACTTCTTCCCTTCAAGCGATATACAATTTCATGTTATAATGCTGATTGGATGGATCCCCGAGTCACTATCCAATGTGTTATTCCCTCACCTTAAAACAGCTGCCATGGCAAATACATTTGTAGAGAGGAGCCCACATTCAAGCTGGAGGGCCGATGGTACAGCTGAAATATTCAAATTTGGTGTCAAACGCGTCCTTCAACCTTCTCAAAAAACGACCAATACAAATCTTCTATTATTTCGGTGGCGTAACTTAATCTTGTCAACCTCCAAAACATGGGCAAAATGCCATTGCCCACAAAACTTATATAATCTGCAAATGGCAGAAGCTTGGGCTATTGTCTCACTTCTACACTGACTGATGTCGTCCCCATTTAGGCAGTTACTAGAAATAATTCTACCTAGATATGGGTACAGCTTCACCACTTCCAGCTTATCATTACCTAGGAACCAGTGCAAATCCTTCTAAACTCTGCACCTCCGAGACCTAAAAACCATAACTTTGCTCTTCCTGATGTTTATATTCAAGAAAAGCTCATTAGCATAGTTTCCCAGCTTGAAAAGACACCTTTGTAGTCCTATCCGGGTTGTCTTAACAGAACAACATCAGCATAAAAAAAGACAACCAGTACTCATTGTTCTTAATTTAGGAGGACCCCGCTTACACTGTCCCACTCTACAAGGTAAATCCTGGCTATAAAGGAAAAACAGAAGGAGCGCAAGTAGGCACCCCTACTTCAAACCATTATAGGTCTTTACTTTACTGGACAGACCCTGGTTCCCTCCCATTAGGATCCAAGTTGATGTGCACAGAGCACCGATTAACCTAAGTGCGTGGGGATCCCCAGTGTAGCCAGTTTCCTCCACAGCATCCCTTTGTCAACCCTGTCATACACTGTGGATAAATCTATCCAAGCAGAATATAAAGCCAAACCCTTACCCACAGGATACTTTTCAATCAGTGTTTGGAGAACCATAATATTATCTAGAGTACCACAATGCTTACAAAAACCAGACTCCTCCACAGGGACAAGGTTATTACCAAATGCCCAATCCTGAAGGTGAAGAAGAATACTCAGTGAACAATTTCCCAATCGCATCCAATGATGCAATCTGCCTAAAGCTAGTGGGAAAGGTTTTAGGACCCTTTTTATATAAAGGCACCACAGCACTTCCTTTCCAGGTAGACAATATAACTCCATGCAAATAACAGTATTGAAACACCGGACCCAAAAAAAGAGCCCATGCAGAAACCTCTTGTTTAGTAAGAGACATCAGGAATTTATCCTGGCCCTTTGCCCCAGAATACCTTGCACCCTTAATGAAACTATCTCCTCACACGAAGGAGGGCCATATCTGCTCAAAAAGGGAGACTCACCATTCAACTCCAACAAAAAGCCCCAACTAGAATTAGTCCACTCTGTATCGGATATTGGAATGGCCTCAACCAGGGCTTTAAGTGGGATGAAAAAACTGGCGGGGGGGGGGGGGGGGGGGGGGGGGGGTCGGTCTCTCAAAGGGGCGTGACCAATGTAATTAAGGGCGTGGCTTAACACAAGCTAATAATCTGTGCTTAGCATAGTGTGCCTCCCGACTTGTATTTTACATTTTCTGTCATTGCATCCAGATATATTATACAAGTAACATCATACCTACAACAAGTCAGGACTATTGGCTTGGTCAATGGTTGTTAGCAGCAACTATGGCTAGTATAGAATATTGAAGAAGCTTCCACTTAAACCCCTGGTGACACCACAACAATGTTGCTGCTCCTGAGTTTCAAAAAGAGAAGGGAAATCCAGAGAGAAAATGACTCTCTTTAAAGGATTTCCCTTCCCCTACAACGCTCACCTGGCATGACGTCATGCCCTAACTTCTCCACTAGTGAGAAGTGAGTAGTGTGCGCACGCGCACATCGTTGTGTCTGCTGCCACTGCAGTCTGGAAAAAAACGGACTGCCTGTGCCAGGGCACAAAACAGAG
Organism: Triturus cristatus; assembly: GCF_964204655.1. Taxonomy (NCBI): domain Eukaryota; kingdom Metazoa; phylum Chordata; class Amphibia; order Caudata; family Salamandridae; genus Triturus; species Triturus cristatus. The sequence goes on from NC_140590.1 coordinate 1,180,628,668, forward strand.
CCAGATAGAGACCTGTTTCGAGGCCTCTTTTAAAAAACTGTCAGTGCTCAGCACCGGTGAGACCCGGCCCACTTAAAGCCCTGGCCTCAACATTAATTCTAGAATCACAGTATTCGGCTATTAAGGACCAATATACACGCGATTCACCAACAAGCGCAACTTCTCTCGACTTAATCCATTTCTGGTCCTACTCTCTCCTTCATTCAGGCACCTTCAGTCTTGTTCTCAAATGCTTTAACCGATTGATTTCCCTTAACAGTGCAGACTGCTTAAATTGCTCCCTTACTAGGGTATTCAGTTAACAATTTACCTTGTTTTTAATCACCCAGGGAGTAACCACTAGGGTTTAGTACTGGTAATTCTTACCTTACTCCCAAAAGATCGAAATAGGATCAGCTGCTTTTCAAACCAGACAATAGGGTTTTCAGTTGAAGGACCTAAACTCGCTATTTCAACATGACCGGCCAAATTCATCACATTATTATTTGACCAAAAAGTACACACGTTTGCTTTATTATAGAAAATCGTGTCATTTCTGGAATTCCAGGGCTCAATCACCTTAAGCTCAAAATCAATGGCCACTGAAAGAATACCGTCCTCAATACCGCAAATTGGGAACAAACAGCAAATATTTGGTAAGATACCACCATGTGTTCACTTTTCATCCCTCTCGATCATTAATTGAAGGAGGCTTGAGAATCATCAGAGGACATGCCATTTAACACAAGGTCATTGGATCTCAAGCAATCCAGAATGCAGAGACCCCGCCTATCTCATCTAATATTACCAGATAAAATTACTCTGGGATACTACACACCTCCGCCAACTACGAATTTCCAAATGTCAAGGAGGAACAGTTCGAGATTTTAGCGTTAAAATCTCCCATCATGAGTGTCAATGTGGAATCTTCAGAGACACTTATGTACAAAAGAGAACATGGACTCAACTAAAGTCAGATAACCTCCCAGACGGAATGTAAATATTTATCAAAAGAAAAGATGAATCCGATCCACCTATTGCATTGCACAGAGCTAACTTTAAGCAAATTTAAAAGGTTAGAGGGATGGACAAACACCATAGGGTTCCAATTTATACTGCTACGGAGTAAAATAGCTATACCTCCACTGGCATGACTTTTTACCATGGGTTTTCCTGCACAAGAAAATATTAAATAAGAGCATATTTAAAATAGGAGCATATCCGAGTTTCTTGTAAGCAATTTATCAGTGGACAGAAACGCATTAAAAAGTTTAACTTGGAATTAGACTGTCCCATGCCCGCCATGTTCCAGGAAAAGATCCTACCTAGAGGGCTACCTCTGCAACATTGGAAGTTTTATGGGCTTTTTTGAACAATCAATGCACTTGCTGCTCAATTCCAGGGAGCTAGCTCATCTCCCTTTTCAGATTCCCAGACCCTCTGATCCGTATGTCCCAAAATGTTTAACACTCTCCTCCCTGTATCTATACAAGTGAGATTGTGGTGTCCTTCCGATGTACAACCCCCATACTATTGCATGATTCTCGAGAAGACTACTGGATGCCCAGTCTATGGCGGTCTAGCTTAAGGTCTGTGGTCAAAACATCAATACCTTTTTTCCGGAAATGGTCCATATTTGCCAGGAGTAACATTGCAACTATCCTGGAGCCAAATGTGACACTAGAACTCTGGTGTGGGGATAAGGGATCCTAATAGACCCGATCAACAGCTCTACTAGACACCAGGCACAGGGCCTCAATTTCTATAATGAGCTGCAAAATAAAGCTTGGATTCAGTGGGCCCAATTCACTATCGAACAGGTAAACAAAATTCTGAATATTAGAAAACTGGTCAAAACCAAGTCCTTCGACTAGATTATTATTTTGCCTTGACCCAGTCCCTGTTTTAAGCAACTGGGTTGGTGGAAAAAACTGAAGAGCCTCGCCGTTAAGAGCCCTCCCGAGTTTCAGTGCAATATAAAAAGAAGAAAAATAATAATACCCATTGGAGAAAGCTGGAGGAGATCTTTTAGGGAGCCACCCTGCCTCATGGGGAACTCCACAACCCTCTTCATTTGTGCTCCCCAATGCAGCATTCCCGTTCCCAGCATCATCCTTCACTATACCCATGTTCGAGCCACCCCAGTTGTTATGGCCAGTTGCCCCCATGTCCGCGAGTCCCTTCTCCTGCCGATCACAATCTAGAAAGATGTCTTCAGATATATTCGGTAAAGAGGGTCAACTGATTACTTTTGGGGACTCGAACTCCTGATCCAAACGGGGGATGACATTCATTGACTCTTCTAATTTTTTAGGCTGATTAGTGAGAGTGCACTCTTCTAGAGTATTAGAAAACCTACGTCTACGTCTTTTTAGACTTACACTTAATGTGCTGGGCTCTTTTCGTTTTCCCCTGCTGACGTTTTGGCCTGGTACAATCTGCAGTGGCCCCCTTCTCAGGAGAAATACCATCTTTATGATCCTTTGAGAAGTTAGCACTAAAAAGCACATCTTGCAAACCTACGACCTCAGGGGTAAGGGGAGCCCCTTTTTAAAATATTGGAAAAATGGGAAGAGGATTCTCACTCACAATTACATTTGCCCTTTCAGAAATCAAGTTTGGGAAGGAGAACAGGACATGTAGTAAGTAACCTTAAAGACCTTTGGTTTTACATTGGATGACCCAAAAGGAGAGGCCGTAAAGCCGCCATGGTCACCTGCCTGTGATGGCTCAAGGATTCGAGGAAAAGAAACTTGCTCAGATCAACCTCTCGTTAATAGATACTAACAAATAGAAATGGTAGATAAAAGAAAATTAACATACACACTACATCCATACATGGGGCAAAGGCTTTATGCTTGCTTAAATAACAAAGAATAATTTGCTACACAACTGAAACCCCGCTTGAAACCGAAAATTGTTTTGCGCATGTGTGAATCAGTACCGTGCAAATAACCATGTGATTAACCCATGTGAGACGAAAACTCTCACGCATGCGCAAGGAGTCACTAACTGTAGGTCTCAAGGCACCACGTGCCTGACATATACTTGCCTGGATTTAAAAGGAGCGGTCGCTGCTAATGCTTTTGCTTAACAAAGAAGAAAACAACATGGGATAGATTAGAAGTGGGTGGTGAACAGTGATAACATATTCAAGAAAATAACATCGGTTTATGATTCCTTTATTAATAGTGTTTGCTTGGGCCCGATGTGCTAAGCCAAGGGAAAAGATTGCGGTTGAAACGTAGAACAAGTTGAGCCTGCGCACCGAAGTTTTGGAGTGACCTGATGACCGGATCATTGACAGGCTGCCAAGAACCAAGGATAGATGCCTGGGAACGCTCTTCAATTGTAGAATTGTACAACATTTTGTAGCTAATTTGTTTTGTGAACGGGTGTGAAAGGAAATGGTATTGAAGAAATGAAGAAATTAAATGGGAAGGGTTTACTAAACAAAGAATTAGTTAAAGAAATCAAGAATGACAGCATGGGATGATGACAACTCCCCTGATCATGCCCAATCACAGTTGTTGATTCACGAATACTTGCAACTTTTGAGGGTGGGACATGCAGAATTAAAGGGTATAACTTGAATGATCAGAAGATGGGGGGTTGACGTCGATGCTGAGTGAGGTGTGAGCGAAAGCTGCTGCTGGAGAAGAACAGGTTGGGAAGATTCAATACTGATTGACAGCCTGATTAGACTGAAGAATTGCGGAAGAATATCGAGGAGGGAGAGCGTGTAAGAGGGATGCGCTCTGGTGCGTCGAGTTCTAGAGAAGTGTAGTAAGTATAATCCTATCCTGCACTTGTCCTATAGTCTTTGTCTCCTGACTCTTTATCAGGTGACCTTCACCAATCCTTTTGGCCAGGGGTTAGGTTGCTCCATTTCCCCACTCGGTAAATATATTTCTGTATTAAATTTGCATAACTTTTGAAAATATAATATCTCATACGTCTTTTGTCTCTCCATCTATCCACTCCTAATGCATTGAACTGTTGAATAGATCTGTGAATTGAATGTATTTGATAAATGAGTTTCTCTCTCCCATGAAAGTTGATGGAGTTTCAACTGTGAATCTGTGTAAATGAGCGTTCATTTTGAATAAGTTATTAGATAAAAATTCATTGAATCTTACCCAAAGTATGTGATTATTTTATTGAAAAGTTGTAAGTTAAATTAGTTAAAATTGTTAATATCACCATCAACTACTCGACTAATGGTCTATTGACCAAAGGAAGAGTATTGATCTGTGAGGATTAGTTGGGCATTGACTAATCAAGATCAAAGTGAAAATAAAACTTGACCCCCAGCGGAACAGTCAGGAAACTTAAATGTGTATATGGGCCCAATTTCCATTTGTTGTTGACTGTGATGTGTTAAGCTCTGGCTTTCTGCTGGATCACCTAAATTCCAATCTCTACTACCCCATTTTTTGCCACTATATCAGTCTGGGAGCCCTGAGATATCATATCTGATCGAGACGTCTAGCCACAGATTCCTTAACTTAGAGCATCCCCAGGTGTCAGACTTGATCCAGAAACTTTTCCGCAGCAGCACCTCTGTGCGCCTGGGGGCAGCGCCGCCTGTCTCTGCCCTGTCGTCGTCCACGGTCATGACGTCAGCGGAGCCATATATGGCCCTACCTGCGCGCTGATGTCAGTTTGCTTCTTTTCCGCGTCCAAGCGCGGATCCTGGAAAACCATCAGTTTGTTGGCCTGGTTTTTGGGCCTTCGACACCCTCGGTGTCGGGGGAACAGTGTGCAATGCCTTCCGGCTTTAAGGCTTGTGAAGCCAGTGACCGTCAGATGTCTGGCACTGACCCGCACCTCTTCTGTATGTGGTGCATCAGCGTGCACCATGACTCCAAGGACTGTGACGCCTGTCAGAGGATGAAACCAATGTCCTTGAGGGAGCGTCGCATGAAGTTGCTAGCCGCACAGATCTCCGGCCCGGCTCCCTCCTGTCACCGCTCTTCTTCTTGGGATCAGGCTTGTTCCCTAGGTCGCTCCCACGACCGCCATGCAACAACAGGTAAACGTAAGCACAGGCATTGCTTACGGAGATCTTCATCCACTGTCCGTGCCGCTGCCGCCCATTCCTCACGCACTATGCCGGGTGAGGGTGCACGGCAGCCTCATTCTCCGTATCCACCCTTTCCGGGCATTGGGGCAACGCGTGCCCAAATGGAGGCTTACTCAAAGGCACTCCAGGCTTGTTTTGAGTTGCCCCCTCTCCCTGGTGCGCCTTCAGGTCCCACAGAGGTAACAGGCACTCCTGCCAGGTCTTCGTCCGATTCCGGAGCCGACGCGACGCCACCGAGCCACTGCCCAGAGCACAGCCCACCCAGTCAGTCAGCGCATAGCCCTGTGAGGCTTCCTGCACCGACGTCTGAGGCGGCGTTGGCGACACCCAGGTCGACACCGGGCACTACACCAGGCTCGGCGGCAGTTCCGGCACCTCGTGCTAACTCTAGGCAGGTTGCAGTGGGCTTGGCGTCAGTCGGCGTCCAAGTCGAGTCCTCTGTGGAGGTCGTCGACGTCCAGGCGACTTCGATGCGGCATCGATCGACGCCGGTGTCGAGTCAGCTTCCCTTGGTGGTTGCTCCCCCCCCCCCCCCACATCAGGCGGCAATGGGTCTCCACCCCAGCGTCATTCGACGCCAGTGCTACCATTTACGCCTCCTCTTTTGGAACCTAATATTTCCCTGGACTCTCCTGATCAAGGAGCCAGGGTGCAAGTACCCTGTGTCGCCTGGTCTTCGGGTCAGTCTCCGGCTCCTCCACTACTCATGTCTAGTGGCAGGATTAGCCTTCAACCGTCTCCTACTGACCGTTTGTTATCACCTACACAGATGGCAACTGAGTAGAGTGCTGCGCACGCGCGCTATTCATAGTTGTTCAGGCAGCTTTTAATTTACAGTCTTCACCCTCTTTGCCTCTGTTACCCCCCACCAGGGAGTCTAGGTGGCTGGATGATTGTAGTCGCCGGCTTTTCGCCTCTGCCAGCGCAGGCATCCGGGCTTTAAATACGGCCTGTGTGTTTGCAAGTGCATTCTCCGCTCTTTGGGACTCAGTTGCACACCTTCTCCCTTCTATTCCAGAAGTTCCAGAAGGTCCACGGACGGAATTGCTTAGACTACTGCTGCATGGCAGAAGCATGGCACAATTCTCCCATAGGTCATCCGAGGATGCAAGTGACTATGGGAAGGGTCCTTGCTCGTACTGTGGCTTTACGCCGCCATGCTTGGCTGCGCGACCGTCGCTTCCCAGATCATATTCGGGATGCCCTCAGAAATCTTCCTTGAATGGAGTGGATCTTTTTGACCGCCATGCGGATTCGGCGGTCTCTCGTCTTTTGTCAGGGCGGCAACAAATCTTGTTGCTTTATTCTCTGCCTTATTTTCGGACGCCCAAACTAATGCACAGGTTGGTTTTAGTGCCCGGTTACTGTTCATGGCTGGTTTGCAATCTCTATGTTCGTTAGGCACAGCCGTTTGACTGATTCTCTTCTTTTCAGTCCTCCGGGGGTGTGCTTAGCCCAAGAGGATGCCCCTACTGGGGATTAGCCTTACCCTATGTGGGGTATTTTATGGCATTAGGTTCTGCCTTTGCCTTGGTACGCTCCTATAGAGTCTCCAAGCAGACGTCCTACTGGGAGTCACTTGTCTCTCTCTTCCTACAGAGTTCCTCGTATAACTTTCTCTATTGCACATTTTGCACGTTGGGTTGGTCCGTCTGTAGTGCATTGGAACCTGGCAAAGGTTCCGTGCTGTGTGGTGTCTATCTCACACGCCTGGTGAGAAACCTTGTTGTCGCAATCCTTTCACGAATGATACCCTTTTGGCCGCTGTGTGGCCTGCTTCTTATTGGTGCGACTTGAACATATAGCCCCTTCTGGTTTGTCCTCCAAGATAGTGGATTAGCAGATGTTCTCTTCTATGCATGGTCATCGCCTCTTTCTGGCCAATTATCCTACAGCAGTGTCCTTATTCCCTGCTGTTTCCGTACAAGTGTTTCCATGCTTTTGCTTGGATTCATAATGTGCACTCTCAAAGGGGCGTGTTTTCCCTGGATACTCGCTCCTTAGGGTCCGGGACCTTTACATTTGTCCTCACTTTTGCCACTGCAGTGACTAGTTCTTTTTTCTACTCTTGCAGGTGAGTGGTGTTCCTCTCAGGCAAGGGGCATGGGTTACTTACTGCTCTGGACACTGTCCTACCCAGTTTCCGCATGTCTGAGTGTATGTTCAGCGTACTCTAGACTCTTGTTGGGTCACATTTCATTGTCTCAACGTTTTTCCTCCAGGTCTGTATCTGCTCTGTGTTCTTACACAACTGATTCGTCGAGGCTCTTTCATTTTTGAGGTGTATGTGGTTCCTGACCTGGTCTACTTGAACCACCAGCTCTTGTGGTGTCCTGCTTGCTGGTCCCCTTTTTAGGCCGTTGCTTTCTTGCTGTTGTGTGCCTCTGAGCTACTATGCTACCCTACAGGTAGTCTTTGCTTACTGCGTATGGTTCCAGTGTCCACACGGCACGCTTTTTGAAGTTATGTACTAACAACTTCGCCACGAGTATTCTGGCTCTGTGTTTTCCTTCTCTCAACCCGGTATACACAAAGGGGCTTTTTCATGCTGTTCTTAACAGCTTCTAGTGCCTTTGCCTCCCATGGCTTTCCGCTCTCTTTAGAGCTTTATGGTCTGGTGGTTAACTGCGCTAACATTACTGTCCTCATTGTGGTTCGTCCCCAAGGTTAACTGTGCTGTTAAGTTACCTTATGGACGACTAAGTTCTTTCGGGAACTTGGTGGGGTTCAGTCGCAGACCCGCCTCCTCTATGGGTATGGCTTTGGTATCTATTCTAAGTTAAGAAATCTGCGGCTAGACGTCTATCAGATGAACAAGTTACTTACCTTCGGTAACGATGTATCTGGTAGAGACATAGTCTAGCCGCAGATTCTTTAAAGCCCGCCCGTCCTCCCCGTTCTGAGAGGACCTTTTCAGGGTAGCTTGCCCTTTGGCAGGGTGATATACTCTCTCACTCCAACACAGACTGCTTTGTTCTGTTTATCTGCTACTTTCCGCCCATTCTCTACAAATTAGGCGGTATGTTAATAGATCATGTGTTCCTTCAAGCCCTCTGCCTGGGATTGTAGGGTGTGAAATCTATTCACGTTTTTCCCACCATCCCGCTTTCCCCTTCTACATTGCCTTATGGTCTTTGCCACCTCTGCGGCCTTTTCCTTCAGGTCTATTGGCTATGTACATTTATGGATCTTTATTTGGGATTGCGATGTCTCCTTTTGGTGACGTCTTGTGGTGAACTCTTCTTAAGCTGGTGCTCCGGACCGGTTCGCCTTCTCGGTTTTACTTTCAGGATGTAGACTTTCTTTCCTCTGCCAGGTTGTTTTTCCACATCCTTGTCTCCCTTTAACGTTGATTGAGCCTTCGCTCTTGCGGGGTTGCTTTTCAGAGCACTGCTCTGTCTCACCTGTCGATTTCTTCTATTTTTTCAAAATTTTTGCACACTGTTTCCATATTCTCACAGTTTTTTGGGTGATGGCTCCGCGTTCTGACGCGGAAAAGTTAATCTTACGAAAACTGACAGCGCGCCGGGAGGGGCATATATGGCTCCGCTGACGTCATGTCCAAGGACAACGTCAGGGCAGAGCCGGGCAGCGCCGCCCGCCGGCACGCAGAGGTGCTGCTGCAGAAAATTTTCCGGATCCAGTTTGATGCCTGGGGATATTCTAAGTTAAGGAATCTGCGGTTAGACTAGGTCTCTACCAAATACATCGTTACTGAAGGTAAGTAACTCGTTCACCAACACCCTTTTTTTTTTCCCTAGAACATAACCCAAAGGTGGTGCCGTGCTGCAACCCCATTAAAATTGGGGACAACACATCCAACACATGATCAGAATTAGCAACTGATCTATTCAACAAGGCTAGAATCGAGGAAAGGACCTTCTCCACAGAAAATAATTTATCAGAGGGGACCCTTCTCCCACCCGTCCCCTCCCAGATTTGACTGCACAAGAACATGAGCCCCTGTGGATGCAGATAAATCACAGTTCAGTGTGTTTATTGTACCCAATAATGAGACCCTTGAGGATGGCATGCTACTATACAAAGCTGGTAACGTTGGACAGCTAGAATGAAGGTCCATAGGCGGGCTCAAGACCATGTCCAATATAGTAGTTGATTTTAAGTTAGCTTCCTGGATTTGATTCTGCTCCATGCGAGCGGCAATGTCTGGCAGGAAATAGTCATCCAATGTACCAAGTTTACCGCTACACAAATCATCACTTAGTTCACCATGAATCACTTGAGAGGTCTCCCTGGGCAACAACATTTCTAATACAAAAGAGACATCTTGGCCACCAAGGAGGGCCACAGGACACATAGGACCAGACTCAGAATCCAACTTGATATCAACTGTAATCGTCTCAGGAACAACCTCTATGTCCATTTATTCCACTGGACAAGAAGACTTATTGGACTGACTTACAGAAATGACCAGAACTGGGCTATGGCCAAGTCGATTGGCCTGACATAAAACAATGCCCTGGGACAAGGCAGTAAGTTCAAATTATCTCCTTTTTTTATGCCTGGGGTCATCTCCAAATCTTTATTTCCTACCGCTCTCCCCCTCCTTGAAAACAGGGACAAAAAGGAGGAGCAGGACTTCAGGAGAAACAAATGGGACTGAGGCATCTTACGCTGAATAGTTTTTTTTAATTATTATTATTCAATCAATCAATCAAGAAGGCTTTATTTCGATATAAATATATCTTAAAAGCATACATGTACAAAATACACATTAAAATATTAAAAGACATCAGTGCATTAAAAGATAACCAAACATTTCAGAACCGCTACTGGTGTCAATAATTTAAGTAAAAACCAAAATATTTAGATAAAAAACAAATTAAACAAGATAGGCAAGCCTAGTTGATCTAATACGCCAAGCCCATCCTAGGAACTTGGCTAACCCACAAGCAAAAAGGGGACGGGGGTCGTTTTTTAATATTCGGATGGCCTCTATGTGGAGCCTGGTTCCAAGTTCTCTGCAAAGGGGCTTGAGCCATCTGCTTCGGGGGGCTGCATAAGCCAGACATTCAAACAGTAGATGGGATACAGACTCAAGCCTATTTTCGCAGAAGGGGCAAGAGGAAGTTGTCTGCCTTGGAACCTTCCACCTAGATGTCAGATCACCGACAGGGAGTAAACCTACTCTGAATTGGAAGTACAAAGCCCTATCTTTGCGGTTTGAAATAATGTCCAGGTAGGGTTCACAGAAATACACTTCCTTAATCAGGAGAAAATCCATAGATGTCCTACACAAATTAGCATCACTATTTCTAGTACCAGCTACCCAGGCCCAATAAATCTTTTTCAACTCTAACTTGGGAGGAGCAGTTCTATTGGTCCAATTTTCGCCGAGGTTGAGGTTGAAGAGAAGACGCTTGACTTCCCTCAACCAAGGAATCTTGACCCAGGCTAATGAACCCAGCACGTCGGTTAGGCCGTCTGCGTAGCTGGATAATTCTGGTGTTCTCCATATTCTTGCCCATAGGAGGAGAGGGCGAAGCTTAGCTTGATCACTCAATGGGCGAATTCCTGTATCCAGAAACAAGGGGAGGTTTGGGGTACTATAGGGAAGGCCCATTAGATCTTTAAGGAATTTGTTTTCCGAACGGGAAAGAAGATCTACCTTTTGGACCCCCCAAAGTTCAGCCCCATATAGAGCGGCGCTAACAGCCCTTGCCTTATAAATGTCCAGAACAGCAGCGATAGGTTTTAAGGATGAAGCGCGGTGTTCCTTGAGCAAGGCACCCACCACCCTCTTATGTGTCAACAACATCTTTTGAAGGTGGCAATTCCAGCTCATAGAGTCACAGAGTCGGACACCCAGGTAATCGAACTCTGAGACTCTCTCCAGCGCGACAGAATCTAAGGTCGGTGGTTTAGCCAGTTTTTTAGGGGGATTGAGAACCAGATACTTTGTCTTTGCAGTGTTAATAACCAACCCTCTTGCATCACAAAAGGACTTGAAGTTAGTTATCAAACTCTGCAAACCTGCCGGGGATTTTGAGATCAGGAGGGTATCATCTGCAAATAGAAGGGTGGGTATTCTTCTGCCAGCCAGGGATGGTGCATCTGCTGGGTGTTGAAGCAGGTGCTCTACCACTCCATTAACGTATAAGGAGAACAAAGTAGGAGCAAGAACACATCCCTGGCGTACCCCTCTATTTACAGGGATGCATGCTGTTTTTTGCCCCTGGCTACCCCACCTGATCTGTGCAAAATTGTCCGCGTGAAGATTTATTAGCAGGTTTAGGAGGTAGGGAGGGATACCCAGTTCGTTTAGCACTCTCCAGAGTTGGCTACGGGGAACTAGGTCAAAGGCAGTCCGCAAGTCTATAAAGGCGAGGTATAGACTGCCTCTGGCCAGAAGAACAACCTTCCAATAGAGCATCATTAGTCGGAAGGATTGCTCTATTGTCCCCGTGCCTGCTCTGAACCCTGCCTGGAAATCGGAGAGAATGCCCTTGTCCTCCACCCACTGCAATATCCTGGTTAAAACTACCTTTCCAGCCACCTTTTGTGAGGTATCTAGAAGACTTATTGGACGGTAATTAGCTGGGTCGTTCCGACAGCCTTTCTTAAAAATAGGGACGACCTCAGCACCCTTCCATGAAGTCGGAAAAGTTGCCCCTTCAAAGTTGGAATTTAATAGGGCAGAAATAAGTTTTCCCCAATGTTCTGGGTTGGCGCGTAGCAGGTCTCCGGGAATGCCGTCCAGACCTGCTGCTTTATTGGGGACCAGATTGTTTATTGCCCCCTCCACTTCCTTGGGTGTAAACTGAAGCTCATCTTTAAATTGGGCAGAGTCGTAAGGGTGACGGGCACTCAAGCTCGCCCCCGCTTCCTGAGGCATTGAGTAAAGTTTGGTGAAGTGGTCAACCCATGCATTCTCTGGAACATTACACGTAATCATTGAGTCCACAGGTTTCTCCCTGGATCTCAAAAGGTCCCAGAAACCCTTTGCGTCCTTCCTTGCGCTTGCGGCTTTGAGATCGCACCAAAACTGGTCTTCCCAATTTGCCTTTGCTTTTGATAGTGCTCTCTTATAGTTGCCCCTGGCTGCACATACTAGGGTCCTATTCTTAGCTTTTACAGCTTTTAATAGTTCCCTTTTGGCCACTCGACAAGAATCTGTGAACCACCCGGGTGGGCCCTTCCTTGAGTCTCTTAGCCCCCTTACCCGCATTCTTGGCTATGAATAAGTCACCTATAGCCTTTGTAGCTTGTGAAAAAACTGCAGATACCTCTGATGCGCTTATGGAGGGGGAGTCTAGGCGCAATGAGATATTAGCCATTACTAGTTGTGCCTCCCGCATCTTGGTCTCATTGCCATTAAACGTCTTCCATTTCAAGCGCCTGCCACAGTTAGAAGGACATACTTCGTGTGATGATTTCCACCCGTGAGAAATTGAGATAGGAGGGCTGCCCTTCCACAGGGGAGACAAGTACAAGAGCAAGGGGTTGTGATCACTATCTATAGACGGGCGGACCTCCATATCCACCAAGAAAGACCACAGGCAAAAGTTCAACATAATGTAGTCGATCCTGGACGAATGGCCTATTCTATTGAATGTGTGTGCCCCCTTTTGGTCAGACTTGGATCTGCCATTGGTAGCTCTCAGTCCGTATTCCAGACAGAGCGCGTTGAGGTCTATAGCGTTTTGAGACCATCTTTTGATTGGAGCAATGGACAAGGGCGGAATGCCTCTTCTTGCATCATCATCTCTATAACCCAACATGTCCTCAGCTGCAAGAGGTTCGAAAGTGCAATTAAAATCCCCCGCCAATAGGACAAGGGAATTTGAGCCACAATTTTTAAGTTCCTCGTCAATGCCGGTTGAAGAGAGAATAGATCCTCCACCCCTAGAGCCTCTAACATAGATATTAAGTATTTCAAGTTCCGGCCCTCCACACGGACCTCAAAGTGAGAGTCTCTGTAAGTCCGGGGAGATAGCGGCAATGCATTTAATAGAACACCGCAGGGAAATGCTTACCCAAATTAAGAGCCCACCGGAGGGGCGGCCCTTACCTTCCTTGGGTCGGACAGCTGGAACGAAATAGGTAGTAAAGCCCAGTTTATACTGTGGTTCCAGGCACCACGTTTCCTGGAACAGGCAAATCCCAAAGGTTTCAATAAATGCATTCCACTCAGGGATGGCTAAGTTTCTCGCTAAACCGGCAATATTCCAACTGGCTACCTTCAGAGGCGCAATTGGGTCCTTTCCCTGACTTGGGGCTAATGCGCCTATAGTGAGAATAGAGTTAGTAATGTTGTTTACATCACCAGCAAGTGGAGCCATATCATGGGTAGACGAGAAGCTCTCGGTGTGCAAAACCTTACTAAAATCATGTGTAACCTGAGAGTGTCTGCGCAGGATCGGTGGGGACGGGAAAATACAAGTAGAGGGACTCCCCAATTGGTCTCCTATAGGAGAGTTACCGATGGCTAATTCACCAAGTACTTCAATGTGGCACTCATGTCTAGGGCAAGTTGTGTGTCAATAGTCTTGCCAAGGGCAATCCTGTGGCTGGCTGAGATTTATGTTGAATAAGCTGAATTTGGAAGTGTGACCACGGATGGGATGGCTGACCCAACTCTCCCTCGTAAGGAGTCCACTTTGTCTCACAAGCGGGTTTGGAGGATTAAAATAGCTAAGATCGCGGGTATCGATTGAGCCCACACTGCTTATTGAGCTATTTCCCTTCCTAAAGCCCCTACATATGTAGCTGGCAACCTTTGGATCTTCAAAGTTCACTATAATGCAATCCCCTTTGGTGTTTTTTTTCCTACTTCCAATCCAGCCCACTCTGCGTACATGGATTATCCGGCCCTCCCAAGACTCGGGCAAGGGTCTATTCTCTTTGAGCCAAAATAGGGTCTTGTTAAACAAGTCAGTATAGGGCTCATTCTTGCCCGGGCTGAGGACCGGTACACCAGTCAGCACAACCACATAGGGCTGGCAATCAGGAGGCAGATTTATAGTGGGGGCCCGCATTGAGGAAGGGGCCTCATCAGGCTCCGCTGTATTTGTCTTTGCAGTTCCAGTTAAACTAACGGTTGGAGTCTCATTTATACTACGAGCTACTGGCGGAGTAGGCATGCTAAGTGAGTTTTCTTCGCCCGAGCCAACCGGGACTAACGGGTGTGTTGTCTTGTTTCCTGAGGTATGGCTTGAAACCTTGGTAATCTTAGGTTTAGCCACATGCTTGTGGGAGGCATGAACCGGGTGTCTGGCAGTATCATCCACTAACACAGTAGGGTACGGGTTACAGTTGGGTGTTTCCAACCCAGCGAGTGACCCGTCAGTGGAGGTTAGTGAACTAGATAGAGCTAATGGCAACGAGTTGCCGTGATGCCCCCCCCCCCCCCAAAGTCCTTCTTCCCTCGTCTTTAACTGCATTTTTATGAAAGATTTTAGGGAAAAGAAATTGTCTAAAGTTGTCTGTTCCAACTTATCCACACGCTCAGTTAGGCCTTTAATTCTGTCTAATACTGGAAGGAGTAAGGATTTTATTATATCCTCCATTTTTTTGATGGGGAGAGACTCTAGGGGGAAAGTCGCTGCACTACCCGCACTATCCACAGCAGAATTTTTAGACAGAAAAGCACCGAACCCCTCGCCATTATTTTCTTCTTGAAGTGATCTAAGTGCTCCTTCCACTGCTTTATTGAGATCACCCCTCCTAACACCTAACCGTCTCTTATTCTTACAGTTCTTTGGCAATCTGGTTATCCGGGGTATAGCAGATCTTGCACTCTTAGTAGTGACCGGATAGGTTTCAGCCTGAGCCCCGGTGTCCGCCATAGGAGGCAAAGTTAAAGAAATGGTGGAGTCTACCAAATGTGGGGAGGAGGCAATAGTGCATAATTTAGTTACTGCTGGGATAGAAGCCACTTGATTTTGGGTGTTGAGTGTCGTGGCCGTCAGGCTTTCAAGGCCCTCGATGTTGGCCCTCAAGGCCGCAACTCGAGGGTGATCTAGGGAGTGGGGGGCGTTGGGCAAAAAAGTTTGATCCGGGGAGGATATTTGGGCTAGCTGGCCAATCGATGAGCGCCTATCAGTAAACGGACTTTGGGATAGCCGGCGTTCAGCCATACTGATTTCCTTGTCAATGACGTTGGCCACACGCGTAATAAATTGGTCCATGGTGCCCACCATGCCCCCCTCATTCCCCCTCAGACTTTTCCCAGAGCGAGTTGGCATAGCTATTACTGGACAGGGCTATACCTAGATTCACAAGAAGGCCCTGGAACAAATTCAAGAGTCCGAAGGATGGCACAGAATAACCCGCACTCTATCGTGCTAACATTCGGAGATAGTAGCCCTAGAGATTAGTCCGCTACTGATAATCCCAGTCCACAACCTCTTTAATCAGCAGGAAATCACAAGGAACAGCAACAGTACCTGTATGAAGCCGGTTATTCGGGATACCAACGATTTAGAGTATGAGCCCAGCCCGGCCTCTTCCGGCCCCTGACGGCCAGCCCTCTGCCCGGGCTTAGCCCGGCGCCGCCCGCGCGCGTCCCGCGACGCGGGGGGAGCCTGGATTGAAGTAGCGCCTCCGGGCGCGCTTTCCGCCGGATGTGGGCGGGTCGAAGATTGCCTGCTGGGGGCTGTAGTCCACCTCTGCAGCGGCCACGGGATAACAAGAGGCGGCGAGGGAGACTACCGGCGGCAATACCAATCGGTAAGCGTTGCTCTGCCCCAAACCAGGAGCCAGATGGGAACTGCTGCGCGGCGTGGCGCTGTGTGCCGAATTAGGCTGTGGTGCGAATTAATTTTGGGAGGGCTAATGTGGCTAGCTGTTGGGCCAGAGGTAACAGTTAAACGGCCAGAGGGCAAGCACCTAAATGACATCTTATACAATACTTAACCAAGGATGCTACGAGCGCCAGATGCCTGCTACCCCACTCTTTCTTTGCCTCTCTCCTCTCCCCACAGCTCCACAACCAAGCGACCACCCCCTTCTCAGTGGGAAAAAGCAAAGGGGGTGAGCGCCAGCGAAATAATGAGTGCACGTGGAGGGAGAACACCCCTCCCCCAAGAGGCACAAGCAACACCCACCTAATGCCAGTCGCCTCCGCACCACCGAGGAGGCCTGGGCCTCCCCAGCAAACCACCACACCAGCTCTTAAACCCTCAAGTCTCCTGGGTAAGTCCCCTATAAGCAAAGCCACCAACTCTGCCTAGTCTTCAAAACACAGGGGTAAAACTGGCAGGACAGTAGGTAACAGGCAAACAATCCCATCCAATCCAATCGAGCCGGCGGGGTGTGTGGGGAATTCACTGCGTTCTCCTGCAGTTCTTGTCCAAAGCCCAATGAGTCCCGAGGCGGCTGGGGTCCGGAGAACTAGGGACTAATGGGCCGCTAATTCAGGCCACCACAAGCCACTAACCACCGCAACTATCACTGCGGGGGGGCTTCCCTTATCGGGCCCTCGAAGCTTCCCTCACCACACGGCACCTGACAAACCTGCCTCGCTCCAGTCACATCCGCAGCCGCGCTGAGACGCCAAAACAAGTGCCTTCCAATGGCGGCCACGGCGGCCGCAAGGCACTGCTTCCACACAGCTCTCCGACTCCAACAGAAGGGCAGCACCGGCCGTGAAGAGCTACTGATGAAGGGTTTTCAAACGGCCACGGAAACCACGGCGACCTCAGAGCCGTGAAGCACCTGAACGAAGGCTGTGAAGCACCTCCTCCACGACTCTGGCTCAGTAACATTCTGCAAAGTGGGGCAGGGCCGGAAGCAGCGCACCTGCGGCAGCGGCAACAACGACCCGCAGCAGGAAAAACACTCCCTCAGGAAGGCCCGCTCCTGTGGACTCGCACTACACCACGCCAGGGTGGATGGATCATTCTGAAGCAGGTAATAATCTTGCATGTTCGTAATGTAATACGTGCAAATTGTGGGAATATCATTAATGCTTTTGTATGCCTAATCGTCATTGCATAAGCTTTCCCAGCACAGGCATGGAAAAGTATTGGTGACTAAGCATCACCCACCGGGAGTAAACGCGCAGAGGGCGGTGCCACGACCTGCACTATTTTACAGCACACCGCGGAGATACACATTTAAATTCAACATTCTGCGTTCTTGGTTTTTATTTTTTGTCATGCAAAACATGCAGTGCAGTACTTTGCACCCTAGTACCACATGTCTCCGAGTCCTCCCCCTCTTCACACGACTTCGGAGACACTGAGATTGGTCACCGCCGGTTTATGATCCCTTTCACTTTCCGTACATAGATTTGCTATTTTATCTATCCATTTTAAGCATCTGGGTGGATTTGCATAGTTTCTGCTGAACTAATACACAAGGCCAAGCAACATGTCAGTTTCCACATAGCAACTCTCTGTCTGAAATTAATAAACTGTTGTACTTCCTGGATAAGTCATTTTTGTGCAGTCACAGTTTTGACTCATAATAAAGTAGCACAGTAGGTTAATTTGCCTGCTGAAAAGCACCACGTGTAACATGCAGATAACAAATGTGTATTTTATGTAGTTAGCTCATTTAGTTACTGCTTTTTGTCACCGTGATCCATTTGTTATATGCAGTTCATAAAAGAGTCCAAGAAAAATGGCACAGTGAGCTGCATGCAAACTGCAAAGCATATGTTCAGGTTTTTTTTCTCTATCTTTCGTTATTTTAAAGTAGCTTAAAAGGGTTACTTTGGTAGTAATACATTCTTATTAGTATAGACAATCACTGTGTTATGTTTCTAATCCTGAGTTTGTGTTTTACCAGACCAAGCACACTTAACATATAATGCCTACCATTGTGGATGGCATGTAACTCCTATACCTTGTAGGCCCTATTTTTTCATGTGACATTTATTCTACATTGACTTGTAAAATGTAATGTAAAAGAAACTTGTAAAGCGCAACGTTCACCATGCGGTTTCTTGGCGCTAGGGTAAGCAGCTACCTGGGGAGGAAGGGGTGGGAGGAAAAGAAGGGGGAGAAGTTAGTTATAAGCGAAACGGAAGAAGTGAGTCTTGAGAAGAGATCTAAAGTGGGGATAAGACTTACAGCATTTTAAGGGGGGGAGGGTGTGTGTGTGTGTTGTAATGTAAAACACTATGACACCCTACATCGGGATGAGTAACACTATAAAGGAAATTAACCCCTTCAGTGCCCGCCCCTTTCCCCGCCCTGTGCCGGCCGTTGCATTAGCGGGCGGGGTTTATGACGAGCTGGTCTCGTCATGGGCACAGCGCAACCGCGGCCCATGACGAGACCAGCTAGTCATGGGCATTGAAGAGGTTAAATAAATGTGAGAGGGGCTAGGAAGAGACGAGGTGCACCAATGGAGGGTGGAAGTGAGGAGATCCGCGGAGAAGGAAGTCATAGGGACACCAACAAAGATTGCCTCACTGGTAATCGCTAAAGCCAGCCCTGTCAGGACACATTCTCTCACCTCCAAATCCCCAATGACCATACTCCCTGCAAATGTCCTATTAAATGCCCTGCCTGTTTCTCCAGATTCCATATGCCTCTTGTTACTCTTTTGCAAGTCACCACTATCTATTCTCCTCCATCAAGCCCATAGTGCTGCTCGTCCTCATATGGTTCCAGCATTGTCCTCCCATGAAATGGCCATTCCTTCTCTGCCAGGTGCCCCATTAAGGTAGCCTCCAGCACCACTTTTACCCTTACCAATTCCTCCTTGTCTGCTTCCCACCGCCAGGGCAGCTGTGCCCATTCACCCATGTCTGGGCAGCAGCTCTGCACTCTCTTATAAACCACAGTGTTCACGTTCCACCAAATCCCATTGCGCTGTGCAGCAGGTTCCAGAGCTCTCAATAAAGAACTAGTGTCCATCCTCCCCCCAACGGGCACCCAAAGTCCCTTCTGGATAAAGTACCCCCTCAAGCCCCCAAAAAGACACATACATTGGGGGCGTGGCTTGAGCGCACAGCATGATGGCCGCTCACTAGTGAGGCTCTGCCCGGCTGAGCCCATATCCATTTATTATCCGCCTATTACGTTGCAATCAAGCATTGAAAAACTGGTGCACCTCACCCCTGGAAGCACCCGCCTGCGATAGTGCTGTCATTCGGCGCCTGCATCTGCCGCTGTGACCACTGAGAGCTGTGTCCTGTTTTCGGTGGCCTACATGCAAAATGGCAGCTCCCGCGAGGTCCTGAAGTTGGAGCGCCGCGGCCGCACTGGGGGCTTCCTGCACTTACAGTGAACTATATCCTAGCTGTGGAGCCGGCTCTGGGCTCACTGTGCGCCTGGTACCGGCTGTCGATCTCCCGTGCCGACTGCCCCTTCGTGCTGTGTGCCGGGCGCCTGCTGCTGGAGGAGACGGCGGCGTGGTGCTCCTGAGGAGCCCTGGCCCGAGGTTCCGGATTCGCCCGACCGGACTTGGCAGAGAAACTGTGCATTCTTTGGAGCGCTCGGCGCCCGCTGCGGTGAGTGGGGGCGGCCTGGCTCCTGCTGGTGTCAGTGGTGGCAGCACGGGTGGGGGCTCGGGCTGCAGCCTGCGAGCTGTGCGGGGTACCAGTGCATGAGAGTGGACAGCGATCCGGCGAGACTGTGCGGTGACTTCCCCGAACTGGCTGGGAGACAACGTGGCAGTGAGTGGCATTGCCGGGGCGTAATGGTGACCGAGCTGTCATTGCTGCTGTGGTGCTTGGTGCGGAGTAGCTGCCGGCCTCCTTGGTCCCATTGGGGGGAGTATAAGCCGCTTGGTGAATCTGCTGAGATCGCGGCTCCCCCACCTATTGACTCTTTGCTATGGGCATACCTCTGTCGCACAATCTCCTCTAAACGACCTCCAACCCCTGGTGTTAAGGCCTCGGCGTCAGTGATCCTCTTAGGGGCAAGCTGTTCTTCACCTGTGAGCCCCCACATCAGGCTCTACTATGGCCTAGCCTAGTTTCGGTGCACTTTCACTGCTGTAGTGCCCCT
Organism: Triturus cristatus; assembly: GCF_964204655.1. NCBI lineage: Eukaryota > Metazoa > Chordata > Amphibia > Caudata > Salamandridae > Triturus > Triturus cristatus. The sequence continues at coordinate 1,180,648,660 of NC_140590.1, forward strand.
AATTCATCTATTGGGGTTCCAAGTGCTGTCTGGCTGGAAGGCTGCATTTCCTTGGGCCTTCACATTGTGTAGTTTACCCTTTCTGTGCATACGGGGCCTGTGGACGTTATCTCTACTGTAGCTAAGATGGGGAGGACTGATAAGACGCAACCGTGTCGCACTTTTGAGGCGCGCAAATCCTCTCAGAGGGCTGCATCAGACTCTTAGGCTGATGCTCCAGCTACCAGCCCCCTCCCCCCACTCTCGAGACAACGCTGCTGGCTATGCAGCGCAGCCTGCAGTCCATAAAGGGGACGATGGCCGCTGTTAACCACCGCCTGAATCACATGTCTGCGCAGCTTGAGAAGCAGAATACTCGTGTGGGGGAAGTGGAGCAACGTGTGTTGGCGATAGAGGATCGACTGAGCGAGGTTGCCGGGAAAACGCTCAATATGGAGAAGGTTCTGTCCCTTATTCAGGCTAAGGACGAGGATTTGGAGGCCCGGGCCTGGCGAAATAACATTAGGATCACAGGCCTTCCTGAATCCACGTATGTTGGTAAGATGGAATTGTTCGTAGAAAACCTGTTCAGGGGCATTTTTGGTACTGAACAGCTCTCCCCCATGTTTATTGTCGAGAGTGCGCACCGTTCCCTTGCTGCAAGGCCTGTTCCTGGCGCTCCACCTCACCCAATTATAGCGCGCCTGCTGAACTATAGGGACCAGGATGTTATTCTACGTTTGGCCCGCGATAAGGAGAACATTGAGCATCAGGGTAACACTCTTTCATTCTTTCCTGATTTCACAGTCGCTGTGCAGGCAGCGAGGAGAGAGTTTGGTGCTGTAAAAAAGTTTCTGCAGTCAGAAGGAGTTCCTTACGCTATGCCTGCCTGCGGATTGGCTCAGATGGGGCCTCAAAAATCTTCACAAACCCTAAGGCTGCCCTGGAACATGCCAAACATCTCAAGTGGGCGCGCCGAGAGTCTCTGGTACTGTCTGACAATGAGGAACAGTGAGGACCTGCCTGCTCTACTTCAGTGCCAACGCTCTATAAATGGTTCTCATTTATTTTTACAATGATGTTTCTAACAGTCCATTTTGACTTTTCAGGTCTTCTCATTTTGCTTCTATTACCTCATTATGCTTTTTTTGTGTCTCATTGGACCGGTGGTCACAGTATCTAAGTGTTATAGGAACAGATACCAGGTTTATGCTCAGCCACCTCCTTCTAGTTTGGAGGCCAGATGCGCTCTGGCGCCCCCTCTATATGGGTGTTCCCCAAATGCAATTTTCACTTGTTTGGTTCTGTTGGGGGTGGGTATCTTTGAACTGGGATGGCTTTGGCGAGTTTGAGACTCTAAAGTGGGTGGGGGGTGGGAGGTTCGTGATTGGGGAAGGCAGACAGGCATTGCAGTTATATTGTGAATATCTTGTAAAGTATGCCATGGTACTTCAGACATGCGTGAGTGCTGTATAATGTCGGAATCCAGGCAATGACGGCTCATCAACATGAGTGGTAAGATTAAGTTCACCACCTGGAACGTACGTGGGCTCAACACCCCCAAAAAAAATATGATCCGTACTGGCATACCTGGATAGAATGGAGGTGCAAGTAGTCTTACTACAAGAGACGCATCTCACTAAAGAATCAGCGCAAAAAGTGGATGCGCGTTGGGCGAGTTTGAGACTTGCTTCCTCTTATTCTACTTTTTCAAGGGGTGTGATGACTCTCGTTAAAAAAGGTGTCCCCTTTACTGTGGTTCGAACTGACACAGATGAGCATGGGCGAATGGCGATAGTACATGAACAACTGGATGGTATAAGTGTGCTGTTGGTTAAATGTATATGGACCAAACATGGATGATCTGTCCTTTTCAGATGTATGGCGTAGGATTTCTGAGTTCCCTCCAGCTGCAATAATTTGGGGCGGCGATTTTAATGTCTGTCTTGAGGTCACCTTAGATAGGGTTAGTAGTGGAACTGTGAGGCCTAAACAGGAAGCGGAAGTGCTATTGGGGTTACTAGATGTTGGCCACCTACATGATGTCTGGCGTCTTTGGCATCCTGCTGGTCGGGAGAGCACATTTGTGTCATCTGTACATGGGACATGGTCCCACATAGATTGCTGGCTTGTTTCGGAGGTGGTTTGTTCTTGGGCTGTGAAGGTCGGGCATCTGGCTCGTACGCTCTCTGATCATTACCCTGTACTCCTAGAGTTGCAGATACCCACATATGAAAGGCCGCCCTTTACATGGCGATTGCAGCCGACTGAGTTAACTGACCCTGTTTTTAGACAGACAATTGGCGAGGCGATTCGTAATTTTTTTAAAGAGAATGAGGGGTCTGTTGATAGTGCTGGAGTGCTTTGGGAAGCGTTCAAGGTGACTATCCGGGGGGCTTGCATAGGAGCACAATCGGGAGTGCTGCGGGATCTCTGACGCAGACTACACAAGTTGGCATCTGACATCTCCACACTCGAGCGTGACTATGAGAATAATCCCTCTCCTGCTAAGTTAGCTAAAATAAGAGACCTTGTCATGGACCATATCGAAAAGGCTGATCAGGAGCTGTTGCACCGCTCTCACTGCAGCACTGCCTGCTATTATGGTGAAGGGGGCTGCCCGGGCCGCTCCCTGGTGCAGAAGCTAGTAGAGCCGCGTAGCCAGGGGTGTATTAAGGACCTCTTCGATGGGGATGGGGTTGCCGATTATTCGACTCCCGAAATTTGTGATATAGTCTTACAATTCTACACCAAACTTTACGCTGCTAGGGTAAACCCGTCACTTGAAGAGATAGATTCCTATCTGGAAGATGTTGCATTAGGGTGGATCTCCAATTGACATCGGGAATATCTCATGCAACCGTTTGATGTTGAGGGATGTGAGAGATTGCAGGAGGGACTTACTGGTGTGTCGCCATGGGAGGGCTCTTCCTGTAGAGCGCAAACTCCTCTCCACAATCAGGAAGCGCGGGACTGCCGAAGATTCCAACAACCATGCCCCTATCCTGTCTATCCACAGCCGGAGATCGAGGAGGACCCGGAAGTGGGCGGGGATGACCCCGGAAGTTCTGTCGGACGCCCAATGAAAGGAGGTGGTATCAACAAGGAGGCGGCTCAGACCAGTGGCGGGAGAGAAGGAGGAAGTTGGTTGGAAGAGCGGAAGAAAGAAGACGGACCCTGTACGCGGATGACGGCAGGAGAGACCAGGAACGAGGATGCCCGGGTAGAAGAAGACGCGGAACCAGATGAGCGGTGGTGCGAGGAGTGGTGGTGTCTGCCGGAGGATGCTGGGGAGCGGCCGCAACTCAGGAGAGTTGCGGCAGAGCCGGTGAGTAAAAGCGTCCCGAGGGAGCAGGGGGTGGGTATAAGGGAAACGGGAAGTGGGAAGTGAACTCAGGGAGGGGGGGTCTGGGAGGCTGGGAATCCGGCACCGAAATCACCCATATGCTCTGAATACGTGTCACTTGATTTGCGTAACGTAACCGCTGTGTGCATTAGCCTTCCTAGTCCAAATTCTTGTTCCGAGCACTACGTTTACTCAAGCTCTGCTATATATATATATATATATATATATATATATATATATATAATAGGCGCCACGTGTTAATCGGCATTGAGAGGCCCCGTTGACACTTTAGAAATACTGTTTTATTTTGGTTCTTCCTTCCCCCCCCCCCCCCTCCCTCTCAACCAGTCCAGCAGAAGAAACCCTGCAAGCACTTCGTGGTGTGGTGACGGGTGTATTATTACTAAATAAGCTCATCAAACTCATAACTGACGGCTCACTCTTTTTCCTCCTATGAGCCTCCGGGGAGACAACCGTAACAACCAAGAGGAGGAGCCGGGAGCATCGAACTCTACATCCCCATCGGGCCCAGCCAAGGCAACATCGGGAGAGAAACCAGAAGGGACACTTCCCATACAATATACCTTTTCTGCTAAGGACCATAAAAATCTTCCTTTTGGCAAATATATACAGCCTCCTCGCCTGTTTATCAAACCTGCCCTCCCACAAGGACGTTAAACTTGCCATAATGTCATTACCTACCTGTAAGGCCACAGGAATGGACGGGCTTCCCAGCGAGTTTTATAAGGCCTATGTGTCAGATCTCGCCCCCAGGCTTCTCTCTGTCTATGCGGAGGCTTATGAGGAGAGGCGGTGTTACAATACTCAGGCGGTAAGGACAGAGTGAGACTTATCTATTCTTTTGACCTCTCTTTATTTAGACACTTAGACAACCATTCTCCGTAATTTGTGCAGGGGAATAGGCTCAAAACGTCTTTAACTCGTGTCACGCGGTTCTTGGATCCTCTTGCTTGTAGGATGCTCGGAAGAGAACAAAAAAAACAAACAAAAGAAACCAGAGTCAGAGGTCTCTTTCTCAAGTGCTTATCTCTACGGGGATAGGGAGTGAGGTGATATGCACCAGCCGGCCACCAATGTGAGGGAAGGGGGAAAACAGGCAGGAGTACACACTGATGTGCAAGGTTCATTCGGTGTCGGTAACCCGCTTCCCCTTTAATGCCCGTAAACGGGCACGTACCTCTGCAAGCCACGCTCCTCCAGGAGCGTGGCAGGTCTCTGCGCGGTGTCGCTGTAGTCTTTGTTCTCGGTCAGGAACGGTGGACGAGACCCCCGTGGCTCTGTTGTTTCCTTCAGGCTCCGGCGTCGGTGTCAGGAGGGACTTCCGCTGGCTGGACTTGTAGACGGCGTCTTCTGAAGTCCCGCGTACACACCACATCTTCTGGGTTCCTCCTCTATGTCCTTTTTTTCCGGCCTTTCAGGGAAGACGCTATACGTGACACACTCCCTCGGGGCGGGGCTAGCCACAGATACCTGGTGCTTCTTAAAGGGCCCGTAATCCTGTGGTACTACGTTGTAGGTGGTCGTCACGAGACTGTTGTCCTGAAAGGATAAAAAAGGCATGGCGTGATCAGGGAGGGTATCGTCTTCTAGTTCATGCATTGGGATCTGATTTACGGTCTTGTGACAGGCGGCTTCCACCTACTTTCAAAGAGGCCTTGCTGGTGACTTTGCTGAAACCAGATAAGTCTACCAAACTGTGTGAATCTTATAGACCTCTCTCAATTATTAACATAGATGCAAAGATCCTAGCAAAGATGATTGCCAATAGGCTTCAACCGCTGGTCCCACTCCTGGTCTTACCTGACCAGTCGGGATTTGTGACTGAGCGTTCTACGACCCATAAACTGCGTACAGTGTTCTCCACATTGCATTATTTTGATTCAGATTTTCAGGCGGTGGCGGTGCTGCTTAATGCGGCGAAAGCTTTTGACTCCCTCCAATGGGATTTCATGTTCATTTACAGTTTTAACTAGAATGGGCCTTCCTCCGTTTTTTATTAAATGGATTAGAGTGCTTTATGTGGAACCGGGTGTGCGTGTTAATGGATGGGTGTCTACGGCGTTTCCTATAGAAAGGGGCACGCAGCAGAGCTGCCCCCTGTCGCTGATTCTCTTTTTGCTCGCATTGGATCCTCTGGCTTGCAAGCTCCGACAGAAGCATGCAGCAGCTGCACTACGCTTTCGGCAGAGACCCCTAGTTGTCTCATTGTATGCCGATGATATGTTACTATACGTTCGTGAACCCGCCACTTTTTTGCCAGAATTGCTCCAGGACTATGTTAAATTTGAGTGGTTTTCAGGTCTCTGGATTAACTGGGCAAAGTCAGTGGTGTTCCCTCTGACGGCTGGTACGTCAGAGGTGGAGCTGGACTTCCCGCTGACCTGGGCGCATGATCCAGTGCGATATCTGGGGGTATGGCTGCACAGAGAACCGAATAAGGTGATCTCTGAGAACTGTGGACGCGCCATCACGCGTATCACTGAGCTGGCTTAGCGGTGGGCGCGCCTGCCCCTCTCCCTAGCAGATATGATAGCAGTTATAACAAGCATTGGCATAGCCAATAGGTCTCGCCTTTGGGACCCTATAGGTTTTTAGCCATGCAACGGTTGATGTTATTGCACCAAGGATATTGTGCGGCATAACTAAATACTTATAAGGTCCCAAAAGCGAGATCTATTGGCTTTGCCAATGCTTATTTCTTCTTTTGCCCATGCTTCTTTCATTCCCTCTCCCCACTCGCCATTTATTAATTTTCACAATGCCAAGCAGTTATCAAGTTCTTCTACACAGCTTGATTCATTGTATGGACTTCACACACACATATACATATATACACACACACACACACACACACACACACACACACACACACACACGCACACACACACACACACACACACACACAATTTACATTTTAATATATTGTTCTAACATGGCCGTCTGCCATTTTTGAAAAATACATTACAAATAACTGCTTATGCTATAATGCATGCAAGCATTACTAACAACGAATGCAAGTTAGTTAGTTAGTTAGTTATAGTTGCTTGTACAGCGCAGCTGACACCCTACGGGTAACCTGGCGCTATGTTTAGAATGTAGACTGAGTGAGAAAGGACCCTGCCAGGCGGAATTAGCAGGGGGCTTGGTGGTAGGCCCGAGGAAAGAGCCAGGTTTTAATCCTTTTTCTGAACTGCATCAGATTATCTATCTGTCGAATGTCCAATGGGAGTGTGTTCCAGAGTCGGGGAGCTGCTATGCAAAAGGCCCGGCCGCCTGATCTAACTTTCCTGATTCACTGCACCCTCACCAAATTTGATGAGGATGAGCGAAGCAGCCAAGGGGGGGGCATACCAGCTAAATCTTTCCTGTAGGGATTTAGGCCCCTGTCCATGCAAGGCCTTAAACAATAAGCATAAGGCTTTGAATTGTATTCTCTGTAGGACTGGTAACCAATGTAAGTCCGAAAGTGCCAGCGAGGCAGAGGAACAACGTAATCGTCCTAGTGTTATCTTTGCGGCCATGGTCTGTACTCTCTGCAATCTCTCAATCAGATACTGTGGGGAATTCAAAAGCAGAGCGTTACAGTAGTCTAACCTACCGAGAATAGTACTTTGGACTATCAATGTCCTAGCCTCCAATGAAAACATCGGAAAGATTTTTCGAAAGGCCCTAATCAGGCTAAAACAGCTCCCAACTGTCTTATTGACGTGTTTCTCTAATGTCAATTTATTATCAAACATAACACCCAGATTACGTACAGCAGTACTGGGAGTCAGTGGGGCGCTAGCCGCAGTTGGCCAAAAATTAGATGGAAGTAAGGGGGGAACTCTTCCTGTTGCGCAATACAAGATCTCTGTCTTTTCACAATTAAATTGAAAGGAATTCTCCCTAAGCCAAGTCGTTATATCCTGCAGGCAAGCATGAAAATCTGTTAAAGAGACTGATTGCTCACCTTCTAAGGACAGGATAAGCTGAGTATCGTCTGCATAATTGACTAGATTGACATTGTGAGATCTTATAATTGCAGGTAAGGGACTCTTATATATATATTAAAAAGGATGGGACTTATTGCCGATCCCTGTGGGACACCATGCAGTATATTAGAAAATTTTGAGCGAAAAGGGGGAAGAGCAATTGCTTGTTGTATGTTGGATAGGTAAGAATGGAACCACTTAAGGGCAATGCCCGTCACTCCCACCTCTTCAAGCCTGGACAAAAGGATCCCATGGTTAACCGTATTGAATGCGGCAGACAGGTCGAGAAGAACCAGAATGGCCGACTGTCCCCTGTCTGCTCGCATTCGCAGATCATCCATGACGGTCACCAGAGCCGACTCTGTTCCATGGCCAGGACGGAATCCAAATTGTACCCTATCCAGAGTGTTATTACTTTCTAAAAACTGGGAAAGTGTTTTACTAACCACTCGCTCCAGGATTTTTATTGGATAGGGTAATAAAGAGATTGGCCTATAATTCTTCATGCATGCTGGGTCTAGTGTCGCCTTTTTCAACAGAGGCGTCACTGACGCCTGCTTCCAGCAGGTTGGCACTGTACCCTCCATCAAGGATTGGTTGCAAATTTGCCATAGTGCCGGGAATAGCTCCGGAGCCAATCCCTTCCAAATTTTATGTGGCAATAGATCCAAAGGTGATCCCGAGGATATTCCCATGGCCATTTTTTCAAAATCCCCTAGAGAGAGAATGTTAAAAGGATCCAGGGAGTGTAATTTCCCCCTCTCCACTTGATTCAATGGGTACGATTCCTTAGGCATGTGTCTTGGAACAAGATCATTAAAACAATATTACTTATCTTGTCCTCAAAGAAGGATGCTAGTCCATCACACAATGCCTGGCTGGGCACAATCTCATTCTTTACGCACTCAGGATTAATCAGAGTGTATACAATCCTGAAAACTTCCTTAGTGCTATTCTGTGCCTTCAGGATAGAATTCGCGAAAAACTCTGTTTTTGCTATCACAATTTCTTTTCTGTATTCCACTAAGGCTACCTTCCAGAGAATTTTATCCCTCTCGGCATATGCTCTACGCCATTTCCTTTCTGCTTGCTTACAACCAAGTTTCAGAGTTTTGAGATTATCCGTAAACCATGGGGCTGACTGTCTACCACGTTTTTTATGATTTTTTAATGGGGCAACTTGATCTAACTTAGTACTAATATTATTACAATAATTTGTATAATTCTCCTCCACCGTCTTACCGGTATCATACATCTCAATGGATGCAAATACGGGGAGGACCTTTGCTTTCTTTAAAAGGCCCTTCCAATCCCTACTTTGAAATTTTCGGTCAGTCTTCTGGTTTAACTTATTTAATCCCAGATTATACAGCTGGAAGACAATCAGATAATGGTCTGACCAACATATTGGTAGGTCCTCAATGGGTCCCATTAGCTGTTCATTGGAGAACACTAAGTCCAGCGTGTGTCCTCCCTTGTGAGTAGGTCCCTTAACCCACTGTTGTAGATTAATGATTTCACAGGATTGAACAATATTGTAGTAACCTGGATCTAATATCCTGTTTGGCCATAAGTTAAAATCCCCTACGACGAGCAGTCTAGAATGACACAAAGCCAAATTACTCAGGACTTCAATGAGTCCTTGTTGAAAGGCGAGACTAGCTGCTCCAGGTGGCCTATAGCTAACTAGGCCAGTTAATAGTTGTCCCTTGGGCTCTTTTATTGAGAAGCCCAGGAGTTCTATCCCTTCTGGTTCCTCAATAGCAAGAGGTAAAAAATCCCAGCTGTCTTTAAAAATAATCCCAACCCCACCTCCCCGACCACCCACACGAGGTTTATGAAGGGCTTTATACCCAGATGGGCAGGCCATGCCCAGCTCCAGGTCTGAATTAGTATGTGTCCATGTTTCAGTCATAAACAGCACGTGCAATTCGTGCAATTCCACCAACAATTGGATCTCCAAGTGGTGCTTAGGAAGCGACCTGACATTGAGCAGTCCGCACCTCAGGCAAGCACACCTGTCATATCATATGCACTGACATCGGCAGACATCTTATGTGTTTTCTATAACATAAAACCTATTCCGAAACTTGTGTTCAATATCGAATTATAAGACAAAAGCAAACCTTCTAGCCAGATATCAATCTCCAGTACTGCTGCGGGTACTGCATTTGTTCTGGAAGCCCTTGAAAACTTCATCCCTCAATTTTTTTAAATTATTTTCCCTGAAAGCTTCCACTATCCTTAGCACCAACTGGTTTTGGGGATACCTTTTCCAGGCTTGTTCTGCCTGTACAGTCTGGCTATATGTAGTTGACATCAGAAGGCACATGTGGTGAAGGCAGGGTTTTGGCATCGATTTACCAGTACCAGCAAGTGCACGACTGACAGCAAAATAACCACAAAACAAGGACTAGCGACTTAAAGAAAAAGGCAGGCTGAGGTCAGGGAACTTTACCCCTGATTTGAGGAATAAAGACAGCACGGATAACAGGGGGCGGGTGTGGCAGGAGTAAAGAGCTCACGGACAATGGGAGGGGGCGGCAGTAAATATGGCACAGAAAACGTGTGAGGGTAGGAGTAAAGACGGCACGTACAACGGGTGGGGACGCGTGAGTAAAGACAGCATGGACAACGGGTGGAGGGCAGGAGCAAAGACGGGCACGTACAACGGGTGGGGGGCGGGGGTATAGACAGCATGGACAACGTGTGGGGGGACTGTAAAGATGGCACAGACAACGGGTAGGGGCGGGACTGTAAAGATGGCACGGAAAACGTATGGGGCGGGACTGTAAAGATGGCGTGGACAAAGGGTGAGGGGGTAGAATTAAAGACAGCACGGACAATGGATGGGGGTGCTAGTAAAGACAACACAGACAACGGGTGGGGAGGTTTTTTTTAATTTTAACAAGAATGAGCTCCTAATTCACTGGGGATTGCACTTAATAAAGCGCAGCCGTTTTCCCAGTTGATTGGTGGGGTTTAGTGGAAGTCATGGCACGAAGGGGCAGTTTTCGGTGAGGGTGGGATAAAATACACCACAACTTCATCAGGAAAGCTGTGATAGTTGGATAGAATAAATTCCGGTTTTAAATCGAAAAATAAACAAGAATTGGTAATGTTTCTACAACCGGAGGCGCGGGTTGGCATGTAATTGTGCCCTGAAGGGATACGATAAGGATAATAAACCTTTTAGCGCATCTTTGAATTTTTTAGTATGTGTCCCTACCAAGGGGGAGGGATGGCAGACATGGATATTTTAAGGGGAAGGGAAGGGTTTGTAAAAATGAAACAAGTAAAACCAGAAAACATAGTTCTGAACAAAGTCAGTCACTTCAGGCTTGCACATGCTTCTACTATACCTTTGTTGTAACGCTGTGAATCTGCTGCCCTAAGCCCACCCAGGGAAGACTTTCAGGGGAAAGAAGACGGTGGTAAACCATGTTAGGCGAACACATCCACGGGGCGGGGGGGGGAGATGCCTCTTCATCTCAGGTCTCTGAGTTCGCAGCTACACCTTCAGATTTCCCTCCCCCAGACCAAGGAAAAGAGGGGGCGAGCGGAGAAGGGGGATAACTGCGGGCTGAAGAGCTGAATAGCTCGAATACCAAAGTCATCCTGGCCTGGCAGACTCGGAGCCTCAGTGGAGGAGAGCCTCCCTTGGAGACAGACTGACAGATCAAATAGTGCTCTGCCAAGAAATGTATGGGGCGTGACCAGGAATGTGAAAAAAAAGCTCTCGTATCTGGAAAGCTGATGACCCATGACGAGAGAGGAAAGCCTCTGGTCGTAAACCCACATGGCAGCTGCGTGCAGACACGTGCACGTGCACGCAAGCTTGAGGCCAGGAAAAGCCTGTGGTAGCACTTTCAAAAGCCACTCGCTAAATTTCTCGCAGAGCAGCGCATGCGCTGGCTCAGCGAGACCTAAAAATGGCCTTCCTCCCCAAACTGCTCTATTTTTTTGTCAACATTCTGATCAAGTTGAATATGGTGCTGTTTAAGACACTTCAATCTTACATTTGTATGGGGCGGAAAGAAGCCCAGATGCAGTTGGGATGTTCTTGTTCAGCCCTTTGACTGGGGTGGGTTTGAGGCTCCTGACCTCCGATTATACTATCTAAGCACGCAGGCGTAATTTGCACATTACTGGCACTTCCTGCAACGGTTTCAACCTCACAGAGCTATCGAATCAGATGCTTTTCTTCCGATGCCCCTGCAGGCAGCGACTCTTTCTGGAGGTTCCGATGGCCCTCAGACTGAAATAAACCCTGTGCAATGCACGGCATGGGCCTGGAGGACGTTAGCAAAAAGGGCGCAGCTCCTGTATATATATGCTCCACTGCTGCCATTGGCTTCGCATCCTGACATTTCTGCGGCGTGGGAGAAACCCGCCCTAAGGGAGTTGGTGTATGTTGGTATCTCCCGGTTGGGGGACCTGTACAAGTAGGGTCGGTACAGGTCATTGCAGGATGTACAAGGGGGTACTGCTCGTGGATTTATGTTGGGTTTTACTTATGCCCATGTCCGGCAAGCTGTTAGAACTATTTACCCGGATTATCCAGAGGAGCCTACGGCTCTGCGGGCATTGCAGGCGATGCTGGCTGGAGAGGGACGAAAGGGCTTAATCACCAATCTTTACAATACTTCCTTGCGAGAGTGAGAATTTAGGGATCCCCCTCTCTTATCTTTGATGGCAGACAGCGCTGGGGTCCGCCCTCACGCCAGACCTTTAGAAGGCGTGCTGCGAGCTTACGGGTCGCCTCACAGCGAATTGTAACCTCCGCATAATTCACTTTAAATATTATACCCCTCTGCAACTCTGTAGGTATGGTGTGCGCGAGTCTAATGGCTGTGTGCGGTGTGGGCAGGCTGATGCTGACATTCTGCATGTGGCATGGCTGTGTGCAGGTATATTTACCTTCTGGTCTAAAGTGGTCAGTGTGATCACTGACATCGTGCTGGAACCAGTGCATTGTACCCCTGAGATTTGCCTTCTTGGGTATGTGGCACGCCTTAAGCCCTGTAATAGGCGCATAGTTGCAATATCTACTCTGTTTGCCAAAAGAGCTGTTGCGCAGTGCTGGGGAGCGAAGACCACTCCAACGGTGAAAAAGTGGATCCGTGATTTACTTTACTGCAGGGACAAGCTGGGGGTATATGCGGAAGAATTGCGCGAGGCCTCGCGCCCCAAGGATTTCTGGGCCCCGCTCACTACATACCTGTTGTCCCATCCAGATTTGATGTAACCCGTGGAAGTGTAGGCCTCTTAATTTCTATGTAATAGTTGTTTCAATATGAGGGTTCCACCACTGAATAGGTTTCAGTGGCACCGCTCATTTCTATCCATGATGTACAGGATGTCTCAAAATGTACACTATCTTGTAATCTGCTCTGCCAGGGGGGTGGGAGGGGTGGTTTGTTCTTTACTGACACTTGCTATTTGACTCATGTCTATCAGTTTGTCACTATGCCTGTTGAATCTAATAAACATATTTTTTTTAAAAGACACATATATCAATATATCTCCCAAAACCCAAGCACACAACCAAACCTTTCAGAAGCCATGCAATCTCCCACCCTCACCTACCCGTGCATCGACCCAGCATCGTCCACTTATTTATCAATCGCCCATTCTCACCAGTCCATTTATCCATCCATCCTTGATCACCCATCACCACTCATTTGTTCTCACTCATCCATCTTCATCCAGCCATCTTAATCTTACATTCATTCATCCATTCTCACTCGTCCACCAGTACACTTAGTGTCTAATCCATCCACTCACCCAGCCATTCATCCTCATCAACCATAATTGATTCACAGCCATGTCTATTCCTCACCATCACCCGGACTAACCAACCCACCCATCTGTTTGCAGTCCTTCCAAATCCATTCAGCTATCCACATCCAACCTAACTCATCCATCATCCTCTTAAATCTCCATCCATCCATCCTTACACACCCATCCACCCACCTGCCCTCACCATCTTACAATATTCTTCAGCCATCTAATACACTACTCATCCATCCTGACCCATCCACAAAGAAATAGAAAAAAACTCTTATCATGAATGCTAGGTTTATCCGCTTTGCCAATACTTGTCTTTTAGTGGCTCCATATTGTTTAATGTGCACCCCCTGTGTGCCTGACTTTAATCCTACTCACATGTCCCTTCAATATACTAAGTGCACTGTTTGACTGAGTTTCTCTTTGTTGAACTTGTCATTGTTTTTTAGCTCTTGCAACGATTTACCATAGAATCATGAGATGCTTAAAATATACATATCTAAGTGTCTGGCCATTGCAGGATACGGTTCCGTTATTTGGGGTTACAAACCCCAGTTAGAACTACAGATAGCGGAAAACAGATTTTTGCGGAATCTCCTCTCAGTACCGCAATCTACCCCTAATTTTTCTTTACATCAGGAACTGGGATTGGGTTTTTTATCTGACACTCTGAGCTTGGCGCCGTTACTTTGCTGGCTCAGAGTGTGGCTTAATCCAGAGTTAACCCTGAATCAAGAGATACTTCGGGATTGTGCTAAATTGGATAAAGTGAGTAATATTAAGTGGCTAGTTTATGTCGAATCCATGCTCTCTAAATTAGGTCGTCAGGAACTATATGATCACCCAGAAAATATTAGGAAGGATGATCTGAAATGGGTTAAAAATAATTTCATAAAAATGATGATGGCAGAAAGGGAAGGGAATGAGTTGCAAAAACCTCTAGTTAGGGCTCATTCTCTAATAAAAACAACATTGTCAATAGAACCCTATCTGCTAATAGTTACTAAACCATTTCATCGTTGGCTCCTGACCAGATTTCGATTTAATTTGATACATCTGTCCTTGGGGGACTTTGTGAGGTGGTCTAAACCTGAGGATGCCGGATTATGCTCCTGTGATAATTACTCTATCCAAGATACCCTACATTTGTTACTGTTTTGTAAACATTACACTGCCATTCGGAAGAAGTTTTTGGTTCCCTTACTTCGTAAGAGGGGCTTTTTACAGGCCAAACCTGCCTTACTTTATTTACAAATGCTAACCAACACGTGGGAATTTTTTAACATTGCTTCTTTTTTAGTGGCCGCAGTCAGGCTGAGGGGAAGAATTATAGTCAATTGACATTTTTGTATATCTATATAAGATAGAATATATAGCGAATCCGGCACCGAAATCACCCATATGCTCTGAATACGTGTCACTTGATTTGCGTAACGTAACCGCTGTGTGCATTAGCCTTCCTAGTCCAAATTCTTGTTCCGAGCACTACGTTTACTCAAGCTCTGCTATATATATATATATATATATATATATAATAGGCGCCACGTGTTAATCGGCATTGAGAGGCCCCGTTGACACTTTAGAAATACTGTTTTATTTTGGTTCTTCCTTCCCCCCCCCCCCCCCCCCCCCTCCCTCTCAACCAGTCCAGCAGAAGAAACCCTGCAAGCACTTCGTGGTGTGGTGACGGGTGTATTATTACTAAATAAGCTCATCAAACTCATAACTGACGGCTCACTCTTTTTCCTCCTATGAGCCTCCGGGGAGACAACCGTAACAACCAAGAGGAGGAGCCGGGAGCATCGAACTCTACATCCCCATCGGGCCCAGCCAAGGCAACATCGGGAGAGAAACCAGAAGGGACACTTCCCATACAATATACCTTTTCTGCTAAGGACAATAAAAATCTTCCTTTTGGCAAATATATACAGCCTCCTCGCCTGTTTATCAAACCTGCCCTCCCACAAGGACGTTAAACTTGCCATAATGTCATTACCTACCTGTAAGGCCACAGGAATGGACGGGCTTCCCAGCGAGTTTTATAAGGCCTATGTGTCAGATCTCGCCCCCAGGCTTCTTTCTGTCTATGCGGAGGCTTATGAGGAGAGGCGGTGTTACAATACTCAGGCGGTAAGGACAGAGTGAGACTTATCTATTCTTTTGACCTCTCTTTATTTAGACACTTAGACAACCATTCTCCGTAATTTGTGCAGGGGAATAGGCTCAAAACGTCTTTTACTCGTGTCACGCGGTTCTTGGATCCTCTTGCTTGTAGGATGCTCGGAAGAGAACAAAAAAAACAAACAAAAGAAACCAGAGTCAGAGGTCTCTTTCTCAAGTGCTTATCTCTACGGGGATAGGGAGTGAGGTGATATGCACCAGCCGGCCACCAATGTGAGGGAAGGGGGAAAACAGGCAGGAGTACACACTGATGTGCAAGGTTCATTCGGTGTCGGTAACCCGCTTCCCCTTTAATGCCCGTAAACGGGCACGTACCTCTGCAAGCCACGCTCCTCCAGGAGCGTGGCAGGTCTCTGCGCGGTGTCGCTGTAGTCTTTGTTCTCGGTCAGGAACGGTGGACGAGACCCCCGTGGCTCTGTTGTTTCCTTCAGGCTCCGGCGTCGGTGTCAGGAGGGACTTCCGCTGGCTGGACTTGTAGACGGCGTCTTCTGAAGTCCCGCGTACACACCACATCTTCTGGGTTCCTCCTCTATGTCCTTTTTTTCCGGCCTTTCAGGGAAGACGCTATACGTGACACACTCCCTCGGGGCGGGGCTAGCCACAGATACCTGGTGCTTCTTAAAGGGCCCGTAATCCTGTGGTACTACGTTGTACGTTACCTGACCAGTCGGGATTTGTGACTGAGCGTTCTACGACCCATAAACTGCGTACAGTGTTCTCCACATTGCATTATTTTGATTCAGATTTTCAGGCGGTGGCGGTGCTGCTTAATGCGGCGAAAGCTTTTGACTTCCTCCAATGGGATTTCATGTTCATTTACAGTTTTAACTAGAATGGGCCTTCCTCTGTTTTTTATTAAATGGATTAGAGTGCTTTATGTGGAACCGGGTGTGCGTGTTAATGGATGGGTGTCTACGGCGTTTCCTATAGAAAGGGGCACGCAGCAGAGCTGCCCCCTGTCGCTGATTCTCTTTTTGCTCGCATTGGATCCTCTGGCTTGCAAGCTCCGACAGAAGCATGCAGCAGCTGCACTACGCTTTCGGCAGAGACCCCTAGTGGTCTCATTGTATGCCGATGATATGTTACTATACGTTCGTGAACCCGCCACTTTTTTGCCAGAATTGCTCCAGGACTATGTTAAATTTGAGTGGTTTTCAGGTCTCTGGATTAACTGGGCAAAGTCAGTGGTGTTCCCTCTGACGGCTGGTACGTCAGAGGTGGAGCTGGACTTCCCGCTGACCTGGGCGCATGATCCAGTGCGATATCTGGGGGTATGGCTGCACAGAGAACCGAATAAGGTGATCTCTGAGAACTGTGGACGCGCCATCACGCGTATCACTGAGCTGGCTTAGCGGTGGGCGCGCCTGCCCCTCTCCCTAGCAGATATGATAGCAGTTATAACAAGCATTGGCATAGCCAATAGGTCTCGCCTTTGGGACCCTATAGGTTTTTAGCCATGCAACGGTTGATGTTATTGCACCAAGGATATTGTGCGGCATAACTAAATACTTATAAGGTCCCAAAAGCGAGACCTATTGGCTTTGCCAATGCTTATTTCTTCTTTTGCCCATGCTTCTTTCATTCCCTCTCCCCACTCGCCATTTATTAATTTTCACAATGCCAAGCAGTTATCAAGTTCTTCTACACAGCTTGATTCATTGTATGGACTTCACACACACACACACACACACACACACACACACACACACACACACACACGCGCGCGCGCGCACGCACACACGCACACACACACACACACACACACACACACACACACACACACACACACACACACACACACACACACACACACACACACACACACACACACACACACACACACACACACACACACACACACACACACTTTACATTTTAATATATTGTTCTAACATGGCCGTCTGCCATTTTTGAAAAATACATTACAAATAACTGCTTATGCTATAATGCATGCAAGCATTACTAACAACGAATGCAAGTTAGTTAGTTAGTTAGTTATAGTTGCTTGTACAGCGCAGCTGACACCCTACGGGTAACCTGGCGCTATGTTTAGAATGTAGACTGAGTGAGAAAGGACCCTGCCAGGCGGAATTAGCAGGGGGCTTGGTGGTAGGCCCGAGGAAAGAGCCAGGTTTTAATCCTTTTTCTGAACTGCATCAGATTATCTATCTGTCGAATGTCCAATGGGAGTGTGTTCCAGAGTCGGGGAGCTGCTATGCAAAAGGCCCGGCCGCCTGATCTAACTTTCCTGATTCACTGCACCCTCACCAAATTTGATGAGGATGAGCGAAGCAGCCAAGGGGGGGGGCATACCAGCTAAATCTTTCCTGTAGGGATTTAGGCCCCTGTCCATGCAAGGCCTTAAACAATAAGCATAAGGCTTTGAATTGTATTCTCTGTAGGACTGGTAACCAATGTAAGTCCGAAAGTGCCAGCGAGGCAGAGGAACGACGTAATCGTCCTAGTGTTATCTTTGCGGCCATGGTCTGTACTCTCTGCAATCTCTCAATCAGATACTGTGGGGAATTCAAAAGCAGAGCGTTACAGTAGTCTAACCTACCGAGAATAGTACTTCGGACTATCAATGTCCTAGCCTCCAATGAAA
Organism: Triturus cristatus; assembly: GCF_964204655.1. Classification (NCBI taxonomy): domain Eukaryota; kingdom Metazoa; phylum Chordata; class Amphibia; order Caudata; family Salamandridae; genus Triturus; species Triturus cristatus. Next base: position 1,180,666,556 of record NC_140590.1, read on the forward strand.
ACATCGGAAAGATTTTTCGAAAGGCCCTAATCAGGCTAAAACAGCTCCCAACTGTCTTATTGACGTGTTTCTCTAATGTCAATTTATTATCAAACATAACACCCAGATTACGTACAGCAGTACTGGGAGTCAGTGGGGCGCTAGCCGCAGTTGGCCAAAAATTAGATGGAAGTAAGGGGGGAACTCTTCCTGTTGCGCAATACAAGATCTCTGTCTTTTCACAATTAAATTGAAAGGAATTCTCCCTAAGCCAAGTCGTTATATCCTGCAGGCAAGCATGAAAATCTGTTAAAGAGACTGATTGCTCACCTTCTAAGGACAGGATAAGCTGAGTATCGTCTGCATAATTGACTAGATTGACATTGTGAGATCTTATAATTGCAGGTAAGGGACTCATATATATATTAAAAAGGATGGGACTTATTGCCGATCCCTGTGGGACACCATGCAGTATATTAGAAAATTTTGAGCGAAAAGGGGGAAGAGCAATTGCTTGTTGTATGTTGGATAGGTAAGAATGGAACCACTTAAGGGCAATGCCCGTCACTCCCACCTCTTCAAGCCTGGACAAAAGGATCCCATGGTTAACCGTATTGAATGCGGCAGACAGGTCGAGAAGAACCAGAATGGCCGACTGTCCCCTGTCTGCTCGCATTCGCAGATCATCCATGACGGTCACCAGAGCCGACTCTGTTCCATGGCCAGGACGGAATCCAAATTGTACCCTATCCAGAGTGTTATTACTTTCTAAAAACTGGGAAAGTGTTTTACTAACCACTCGGTCCAGGATTTTTATTGGATAGGGTAATAAAGAGATTGGCCTATAATTCTTCATGCATGCTGGGTCTAGTGTCGCCTTTTTCAACAGAGGCGTCACTGACGCCTGCTTCCAGCAGGTTGGCACTGTACCCTCCATCAAGGATTGGTTGCAAATTTGCCATAGTGCCGGGAATAGCTCCGGAGCCAATCCCTTCCAAATTTTATGTGGCAATAGATCCAAAGGTGATCCCGAGGATATTCCCATGGCCATTTTTTCAAAATCCCCTAGAGAGAGAATGTTAAAAGGATCCAGGGAGTGTAATTTCCCCCTCTCCACTTGATTCAATGGGTACGATTCCTTAGGCATGTGTCTTGGAACAAGATCATTAAAACAATATTACTTATCTTGTCCTCAAAGAAGGATGCTAGTCCATCACACAATGCCTGGCTGGGCACAATCTCATTCTTTACGCACTCAGGATTAATCAGAGTGTATACAATCCTGAAAACTTCCTTAGTGCTATTCTGTGCCTTCAGGATAGAATTCGCGAAAAACTCTGTTTTTGCTATCACAATTTCTTTTCTGTATTCCACTAAGGCTACCTTCCAGAGAATTTTATCCCTCTCGGCATATGCTCTACGCCATTTCCTTTCTGCTTGCATACAACCAAGTTTCAGAGTTTTGAGATTATCCGTAAACCATGGGGCTGACTGTCTACCACGTTTTTTATGATTTTTTAATGGGGCAACTTGATCTAACTTAGTACTAATATTATTACAATAATTTGTATAATTCTCCTCCACCGTCTTACCGGTATCATTCATCTCAATGGATGCAAATACGGGGAGGACCTTTGCTTTCTTTAAAAGGCCCTTCCAATCCCTACTTTGAAATTTTCGGTCAGTCTTCTGGTTTAATTTATTTAATCCCAGATTATACAGCTGGAAGACAATCAGATAATGGTCTGACCAACATATTGGTAGGTCCTCAATGGGTCCCATTAGCTGTTCATTGGAGAACACTAAGTCCAGCGTGTGTCCTCCCTTGTGAGTAGGTCCCTTAACCCACTGTTGTAGATTAATGATTTCACAGGATTGAACAATATTGTAGTAACCTGGATCTAATATCCTGTTTGGCCATAAGTTAAAATCCCCTACGACGAGCAGTCTAGAATGACACAAAGCCAAATTACTCAGGACTTCAATGAGTCCTTGTTGAAAGGCGAGACTAGCTGCTCCAGGTGGCCTATAGCTAACTAGGCCAGTTAATAGTTGTCCCTTGGGCTCTTTTATTGAGAAGCCCAGGAGTTCTATCTCTTCTGGTTCCTCAATAGCAAGAGGTAAAAAATCCCAGCTGTCTTTAAAAATAATCCCAACCCCACCTCCCCGACCACCCACACGAGGTTTATGAAGGGCTTTATACCCAGATGGGCAGGCCATGCCCAGCTCCAGGTCTGAATTAGTATGTGTCCATGTTTCAGTCATAAACAGCACGTGCAATTCGTGCAATTCCACCAACAATTGGATCTCCAAGTGGTGCTTAGGAAGCGACCTGACATTGAGCAGTCCGCACCTCAGGCAAGCACACCTGTCATATCATATGCACTGACATCGGCAGACATCTTATGTGTTTTCTATAACATAAAACCTATTCCGAAACTTGTGTTCAATATCGAATTATAAGACAAAAGCAAACCTTCTAGCCAGATATCAATCTCCAGTACTGCTGCGGGTACTGCATTTGTTCTGGAAGCCCTTGAAAACTTCATCCCTCAATTTTTTTAAATTATTTTCCCTGAAAGCTTCCACTATCCTTAGCACCAACTGGTTTTGGGGATACCTTTTCCAGGCTTGTTCTGCCTGTACAGTCTGGCTATATGTAGTTGACATCAGAAGGCACATGTGGTGAAGGCAGGGTTTTGGCATCGATTTACCAGTACCAGCAAGTGCACGACTGACAGCAAAATAACCACAAAACAAGGACTAGCGACTTAAAGAAAAAGGCAGGCTGAGGTCAGGGAACTTTACCCCTGATTTGAGGAATAAAGACAGCACGGATAACAGGGGGCGGGTGTGGCAGGAGTAAAGAGCTCACGGACAATGGGAGGGGGCGGCAGTAAATATGGCACAGAAAACGTGTGAGGGTAGGAGTAAAGACGGCACGTACAACGGGTGGGGACGCGTGAGTAAAGACAGCATGGACAACGGGTGGAGGGCGGGAGCAAAGACGGGCACGTACAACGGGTGGGGGCGGGGGTATAGACAGCATGGACAACGTGTGGGGGGACTGTAAAGATGGCACAGACAACGGGTAGGGGCAGGACTGTAAAGATGGCACGGAAAACGTATGGGGCGGGACTGTAAAGATGGCGTGGACAAAGGGTGAGGGGGTAGAATTAAAGACAGCACGGACAATGGATGGGGGTGCTAGTAAAGACAACACAGACAACGGGTGGGGAGGTTTTTTTTAATTTTAACAAGAATGAGCTCCTAATTCACTGGGGATTGCACTTAATAAAGCGCAGCCGTTTTCCCAGTTGATTGGTGGGGTTTAGTGGAAGTCATGGTACGAAGGGGCAGTTTTCGGTGAGGGTGGGATAAAATACACCACAACTTCATCAGGAAAGCTGTGATAGTTGGATAGAATAAATTCCGGTTTTAAATCGAAAAATAAACAAGAATTGGTAATGTTTCTACAACCGGAGGCGCGGGTTGGCATGTAATTGTGCCCTGAAGGGATACGATAAGGATAATAAACCTTTTAGCGCATCTTTGAATTTTTTAGTATGTGTCCCTACCAAGGGGGAGGGATGGCAGACATGGATATTTTAAGGGGAAGGGAAGGGTTTGTAAAAATGAAACAAGTAAAACCAGAAAACATAGTTCTGAACAAAGTCAGTCACTTCAGGCTTGCACATGCTTCTACTATACCTTTGTTGTAACGCTGTGAATCTGCTGCCCTAAGCCCACCCAGGGAAGACTTTCAGGGGAAAGAAGACGGTGGTAAACCATGTTAGGCGAACACATCCACGGGGCGGGGGGGGAGATGCCTCTTCATCTCAGGTCTCTGAGTTCGCAGCTACACCTTCAGATTTCCCTCCCCCAGACCAAGGAAAAGAGGGGGCGAGCGGAGAAGGGGGATAACTGCGGGCTGAAGAGCTGAATAGCTCGAATACCAAAGTCATCCTGGCCTGGCAGACTCGGAGCCTCAGTGGAGGAGAGCCTCCCTTGGAGACAGACTGACAGATCAAATAGTGCTCTGCCAAGAAATGTATGGGGCGTGACCAGGAATGTGAAAAAAAAGCTCTCGTATCTGGAAAGCTGATGACCCATGACGAGAGAGGAAAGCCTCTGGTCGTAAACCCACATGGCAGCTGCGTGCAGACACGTGCACGTGCACGCAAGCTTGAGGCCAGGAAAAGCCTGTGGTAGTACTTTCAAAAGCCACTCGCTAAATTTCTCGCAGAGCAGCGCATGCGCTGGCTCAGCGAGACCTAAAAATGGCCTTCCTCCCCAAACTGCTCTATTTTTTTGTCAACATTCTGATCAAGTTGAATATGGTGCTGTTTAAGACACTTCAATCTTACATTTGTATGGGGCGGAAAGAAGCCCAGATGCAGTTGGGATGTTCTTGTTCAGCCCTTTGACTGGGGTGGGTTTGAGGCTCCTGACCTCCGATTATACTATCTAAGCACGCAGGCGTAATTTGCACATTACTGGCACTTCCTGCAACGGTTTCAACCTCACAGAGCTATCGAATCAGATGCTTTTCTTCCGATGCCCCTGCAGGCAGCGACTCTTTCTGGAGGTTCCGATGGCCCTCAGACTGAAATAAACCCTGTGCAATGCACGGCATGGGCCTGGAGGACGTTAGCAAAAAGGGCGCAGCTCCTGTATATATATGCTCCACTGCTGCCATTGGCTTCGCATCCTGACATTTCTGCGGCGTGGGAGAAACCCGCCCTAAGGGAGTTGGTGTATGTTGGTATCTCCCGGTTGGGGGACCTGTACAAGTAGGGTCGGTACAGGTCATTGCAGGATGTACAAGGGGGTACTGCTCGTGGATTTATGTTGGGTTTTACTTATGCCCATGTCCGGCAAGCTGTTAGAACTATTTACCCGGATTATCCAGAGGAGCCTACGTCTCTGCGGGCATTGCAGGCGATGCTGGCTGGAGAGGGACGAAAGGGCTTAATCACCAATCTTTACAATACTTCCTTGCGAAAGTGAGAATTTAGGGATCCCCCTCCCTTATCTTTGATGGCAGACAGCGCTGGGGTCCGCCCTCACGCCAGACCTTTAGAAGGCGTGCTGCGAGCTTACGGGTCGCCTCACAGCGAATTGTAACCTCCGCATAATTCACTTTAAATATTATACCCCTCTGCAACTCTGTAGGTATGGTGTGCGCGAGTCTGATGGCTGTGTGCGGTGTGGGCAGGCTGATGCTGACCTTCTGCATGTGGCATGGCTGTGTGCAGGTATATTTACCTTCTGGTCTAAAGTGGTCAGTGTGATCACTGACATCGTGCTGGAACCAGTGCATTGTACCCCTGAGATTTGCCTTCTTGGGTATGTGGCACGCCTTAAGCCCTGTAATAGGCGCATAGTTGCAATATCTACTCTGTTTGCCAAAAGAGCTGTTGCGCAGTGCTGGGGAGCGAAGACCACTCCAACGGTGAAAAAGTGGATCCGTGATTTACTTTACTGCAGGGACAAGCTGGGGGTATATGCGGAAGAATTGCGCGAGGCCTCGCGCCCCAAGGATTTCTGGGCCCCGCTCACTACATACCTGTTGTCCCATCCAGATTTGATGTAACCCGTGGAAGTGTAGGCCTCTTAATTTCTATGTAATAGTTGTTTCAATATGAGGGTTCCACCACTGAATAGGTTTCAGTGGCACCGCTCATTTCTATCCATGATGTACAGGATGTCTCAAAATGTACACTATCTTGTAATCTGCTCTGCCAGGGGGGTGGGAGGGGTGGTTTGTTCTTTACTGACACTTGCTATTTGACTCATGTCTATCAGTTTGTCACTATGCCTGTTGAATCTAATAATTTTTTAAAAGACACATATATCAATATATCTCCCAAAACCCAAGCACACAACCAAACCTTTCAGAAGCCATGCAATCTCCCACCCTCACCTACCCGTGCATCGACCCAGCATCGTCCACTTATTTATCAATCGCCCATTCTCACCAGTCCATTTATCCATCCATCCTTGATCACCCATCACCACTCATTTGTTCTCACTCATCCATCTTCATCCAGCCATCTTAATCTTACATTCATTCATCCATTCTCACTCGTCCACCAGTACACTTAGTGTCTAATCCATCCACTCACCCAGCCATTCATCCTCATCAACCATAATTGATTCACAGCCATGTCTATTCCTCACCATCACCCGGACTAACCAACCCACCCATCTGTTTGCAGTCCTTCCAAATCCATTCAGCTATCCACATCCAACCTAACTCATCCATCATCCTCTTAAATCTCCATCCATCCATCCTTACACACCCTTCCACCCACCTGCCCTCACCATCTTACAATATTCTTCAGCCATCTAATACACTACTCATCCATCCTGACCCATCCACAAAGAAATAGAAAAAAACTCTTATCATGAATGCTAGGTTTATCCGCTTTGCCAATACTTGTCTTTTAGTGGCTCCATATTGTTTAATGTGCACCCCCTGTGTGCCTGACTTTAATCCTACTCACATGTCCCTTCAATATACTAAGTGCACTGTTTGACTGAGTTTCTCTTTGTTGAACTTGTCATTGTTTTTTAGCTCTTGCAACGATTTACCATAGAATCATGAGATGCTTAAAATATACATATCTAAGTGTCTGGCCATTGCAGGATACGGTTCCGTTATTTGGGGTTACAAACCCCAGTTAGAACTACAGATAGCGGAAAACAGATTTTTGCGGAATCTCCTCTCAGTACCGCAATCTACCCCTAATTTTTCTTTACATCAGGAACTGGGATTGGGTTTTTTATCTGACACTCTGAGCTTGGCGCCGTTACTTTGCTGGCTCAGAGTGTGGCTTAATCCAGAGTTAACCCTGAATCAAGAGATACTTCGGGATTGTGCTAAATTGGATAAAGTGAGTAATATTAAGTGGCTAGTTTATGTCGAATCCATGCTCTCTAAATTAGGTCGTCAGGAACTATATGATCACCCAGAAAATATTAGGAAGGATGATCTGAAATGGGTTAAAAATAATTTCATAAAAATGATGATGGCAGAAAGGGAAGGGAATGAGTTGCAAAAACCTCTAGTTAGGGCTCATTCTCTAATAAAAACAACATTGTCAATAGAACCCTATCTGCTAATAGTTACTAAACCATTTCATCGTTGGCTCCTGACCAGATTTCGATTTAATTTGATACATCTGTCCTTGGGGGACTTTGTGAGGTGGTCTAAACCTGAGGATGCCGGATTATGCTCCTGTGATAATTACTCTATCCAAGATACCCTACATTTGTTACTGTTTTGTAAACATTACACTGCCATTCGGAAGAAGTTTTTGGTTCCCTTACTTCGTAAGAGGGGCTTTTTACAGGCCAAACCTGCCTTACTTTATTTACAAATGCTAACCAACACGTGGGAATTTTTTAACATTGCTTCTTTTTTAGTGGCCGCAGTCCGGCTGAGGGGAAGAATTATAGTCAATTGACATTTTTGTATATCTATATAAGATAGAATATATAGCGATTTCTGGTCCCCTATGTATTTTTGCAATTTGTTTTAATTCCTATTGATCAAATTTGATCAATGATTCAGTTAAGTAACTTTCAAAATTTGATGGACTCTGATGGTTCGGTATTCTTTCAGTGACCATGTTTTTGTATGCACTTTAGCTTTGATAGTTATGAAATAATTTTTAGGAATGTATTTACGATGAGCATAATATTGTTATTTATTGTATTTGTATTTGTTTATGAATGTAAATGTTGTCTTGTACTTTTATGATTTTAACTAATCGATTAAAGTGGATTGATTGATTGATGAGATGCTCGGCTTTCAAGGTTTCTTTTACCACATGTCCCGGTTTTCAGAAAAAGTCCACTAATTACAGAGGCAAGTAAGCTTTCATGTGCCTCAGTGCACAGATAGTTAGCAGCCCATATCCGAAAGCAATTTAGTTAACACAGATTATACAAGCCAGGTGTGGCGCAGCGGCCAGAGCGGCTGACTCCAGAGCGCAGGGTTTCACAGCTCTGCATCATATGACTCGGGGCAATAGCTCACTTGATCTCCCCGACGGCCCTCAGCGCCTGGATACCCTTAGGGTTGATAAGTTGTGCCTTACAAATATGGAATTTAGATTTTTTTTAAAGTTCGATTCAATTAGCTTTTGAGCCTCTTTGTGTGAGCCCTCACAATTGTCATTCTCATCCTCATGGTCCAGACAAAAGTTTAGCAGGGGCGGCTCTAGGCTCATGGTGGCCCTGTGCAGGGAGCGTAGGTAGAGGGGGTCCGGGCGGGGCGGAGCTCAGGAAGGTGTTTTAATAAAACGTCATGAAAAGGCGTTAGATGACCAGTACCTGCGGCTGCTCCTACTCTTCCGAATTAGTCTCAGAACGATAACATTTAGGAGGAGGAGGGCATTGTGACACACGACGTGAGGGACTGGCACAGACGGCTGCAGGGCCATGACAGGGGGGCCCCGGACCCACAGCCCCCCCACAGAGAAAGAATCTGTGGCTCTTTGCCCGGAAACAGTAATATCGATACCATATAGAATATGGTGTCTTACGCATGGCCATGTCCGTTGCAGACACTGCATAGCCGCTTCGTGACACAAGCGTTTAACTTTTGCCAAAATTAGCCGCTGCGTTTTGCCAGCTTTCGCAGTTTCCACCAGGCACCACGTGGAGGTAGCAGCAATACCCAGCTTTTTTTTTATTTGTTTGTTTCTTATGTTATGTTTTTTAACTTTTTCTTTTTTACCTTTTTGTGTTTTACTGTTTGCTACCTCTTCTATATTGTTTCCACTTTTCCAATTCCATTTTCCTTCTTTCGTTATCTTACCACCTGTTTTTTTTATTTCTGCATACTTAGTGAGTAGCAACATAGCGAGTCTGATTAAAACCATGGAAAACATCTTGCGTACTTCTTTATGAGAGGAAGTCAACTTTGCGAGCCTTCTGTGCTGCAAATTCCCTGATAAGCTGTCCGTAATCCAGAGATCTAGCAATGTCATGTTCAATTGATAACAGGGCCAAATGATTCAGTCTCTCTTGAGTCATTGATGTCCTCAAACAATTTTTAATCAATTTCAGTTTTGAAAAAGTTCTTTGCCCTGAAGCCACTGTAACTGGGATTGTCAACACAATGCGTAAAGCCACTGCAAGATTTGGAACTGCAGTGTTCAGTTTGTTTTCATAAATGAATTGTAATGTGTCCAAAGCTATTGCATTATTTGGCACCAAGGAGGAGAACATTCGCAGCTCAGTATGTAAATCTCCGGGATCAACATCTGAGTCAGAACTGTCGGTTAACACGATGCTTAAATCTGCACAGCTTTTCATCAATTCATTATCGTTCATGCTAGCAATTTTCCCCCAGTACTGAAGGAATCTAAAGAAATCATAGTGATGTTTCATCTGAGTGAACCTTTCAGTCATGGACATAATTGATTGATCCATCAAGACGTTGAAGAACTCAATGCGATATTTCTCTTTTGGTTCTAAGATTCCCTCATCACGACTCTCGTATTGAAATTGTCTCCTAATCGTTCTTCTTCGCAAACTTGTAGATGCAGGAAAACTTATCTCATCTGAGCTCATCTCCAGTTCTTCCGCCAACTCCTTAGCTGAAACTTGTGCAGATTTGAAACCACTCTCCTTATACGTTTCCAGAAACTGGACAGTCTTTTCAAGGCATTTCAATGCAATGTCAAGTTGCTTATCCTTACTTTGCATGATTTTGCTAACGAGATTTATTTGCTGCAAAAGGTCATACCAAATCACCAGCGATACTAGAAATGCATAACTCCTTAATTGCTTAGCCAACCCGGCTGCCTCAGTTCTGGCCTTTGGGTCATTCTGTCAGGAACTACGAGTACGCTGCCGTTCACCGCAGCGGGGAAGTGGTGCGAGTCGTTAGGGAGGTGGTGGGTATGAAAACTACAATACCCATCACCCCTAGCGGAAGCGCGACGCACTTCCTGAGGCGGTTCAAAAGCCTCGAACACGGAAGACTCGGGGCTTGTCAATCAAGTCCCTTCCTGCGTACCGCGGTGTAACGGACCGCGCTAGAACTATTCCGAAGAATGCCCTGCTGAAGGAGCTGTGGCCCGGCTCCCACCTACGAATCCCGACCAACCACCTTTTCACGCTCGTAAGAGCCTCGCCGACCCTCGAGAAAGCGTGAGTCCTGTTTGGGTTTTGCACAGCCTCTGGAATACCCGGCACCCTTCTGCCCCTGCCCTCTAAGCGCCTGGAGACCTGGCTAGTGTCTCTCCGCTTCGAGACTGCCGTTCACTGACCCTGATCTCACCCTTGCTTGGAGCCGACTGAAAGGCTCGGAGAGCTCTTGGACGACGCTACGGAAACCGCCGTGGAGGCCATCCTGCGCTTGGAGCTGACTGAAAGGCTCGGAGAGCGTTCGTTCCTCATCTCCGTGGCCTGCGGTGTCGTGAGTACTTTGTGCTGAGTGTGACTACTTGCGCTACCTGGGAACTACTTGTGTGAGTGTTGTGGGGAGGTCACCCTGTTCTGTTACTTTTATCTGTCCTTGCTGGGTGGGCAAAGGGTCCGGTGGCTCATCCTTGTTCCTTCTCTCTCACAGGAGTGGGGTTCCGGAGTGCAGGTCCCGTCCCAAGTCACCGCAGCCCTTCCCCTGTTTTCCCCCTTCCCCGGGGGTGGTGTTGCCTCTGGAGGGGTTATAGCATCCTCTTGGGTAATACTGTTCTCGGGGAGAGAGGGCTCTAGCGTCGTGGATCGCCCCTGCTGTATCCGGCTTCTAAGGTTAGTGAGACCGAGTGCCCGCTGACAGATTGACAAGCCCACGGATTAATACAGCCCGGGCGATGGATACCGCTACCGTCCTGGCCACTATGATGGACACCTTGAACGCGCTTAGGGTGGAGGTGAACGCCGTTAGAGTAGAGAATCAGGAGATGAAGAATGAGATGGGCACCATGAGAAGAGAGGTAGCCTGTCTGTCCCGTCACCCTCCCGCGGGAACCAAAGGGGGTTCTTATATTCGTGACTGGACCCTGCCGCCCCCTGTGACAACCCGGACGCACGTAGCGGAAGGGGGTACACAGGCTGCAGGCGGGGGATCACCAAGCTCTGGGGGTTTCCCACATCACTCTTTCTCTACGCCTCACCATTCCGGCTCTCCCCCGGTGCAGTTTATTCAACCCATGCAGCTGCCCCTTGCCCCTCCTGAAAGGTTCTTTGGGGACCCAAAGAAGTATGGCATCTTCATGGGTCAATGTAAGCTCCACTTCTTGTGCAAACCAACGGTCTTCCCAACGGACCAGGCAAAAACGGCTTTTGTAATGTCGTATTTGGGAGGCAATGCAGCAAGTTGGTCCTTCCCGTTGATCGAACGAGATGATCCAGTTCTGTACGATTTCTCCGCCTTTTGTGTGGAAATGAGACGGCTGTTCGACCGCAAGGCGCACCAGTTGTCATTAGATAAAGAACTCCTTACGTTGAAACAAGGGTCACAGGACTTGCTGACCTACATCACCTCCTTCAACAGACTCGTGGTAGAAACGGACTGGCCCATGGAAAAAAGAACTTCCCTATTCTACCAAGGGTTAAGGAGTGAACTCAAGGATGTTCTGGCCCAAGTGGTGCATATGCCGACCACTTGTGAGGACTTAATTGATTTAACAGTCCAATTGGATCACCGGCTTCTAGAGCGAAAAGGGGACAAGACCCGCAGCGACACCCGGTTCCTTCCCAGTCGGCCCCGAGCCATTCCCGAGGAAAAGCCTTCTCCGGGGGATGGGACCGAGCCCATGCAAATTGGAGGCATTCGAGGCCCCTTGAGTTCTGCAGAAAAAGAAAAACGGAGAACGCAGAAACTCTGCTTGTATTGTGGCAAGCCGGGCCACTTTATCAAAGAGTGCAGGAGCCGACCCCCGAATACCACTACAAGAAGCCTTGGACCAAAGAATGTGTCTGTAGTGGATTTCCCGACTGAGGACCAGGGAAACTAAAGAGCCCAAATAAGACGGGGACCGCTTGTTTGAGGCCTAGACAAAATGAGGTCTTCCCTGCTGTAGCCAACACTATCCAACCCTCCGTCGCCCACATGAATGTGTGCGTCTTGTTGAACTTGCCTCATGACATCTCCGTGGTGGTCCATGCCCTGCTGGATTCCGGGGCAACCGGTAATTTTATAGACCAACGATATGCCAAGGAATTAAGTCTCCCTTTGGATCAAAAGGATACACCTGAGAAGGTGAAGGCAGTGGATGGCTCGGCTCTCACCTCGGGTCCAGTGTGTTACCACACAAGGGCCATAGTAATGCAAATAGGGGTGAATCACTTCGAACGGATCCGTTTCGACCTGATCGATGCCCCCCATTTCAAACTTATACTAGGAATGCCTTGGCTGACTCTCCATGATCCCTTAGTAAGATGGGCAGCACGCACTGTGACTTTAAATTCATCTTTTTGCCAAGAACACTGTAACAAGGAACAAGTCAACGCTTCGTCCCTGAAGGAGAGTCCCGCGGGGTTCCTTGCCAGCACTAGCAGCCCGCAAACTGCAAGTCCAGTCACCGAGTTACCCAGCATATACAAGAGGTTTCGAACGGTCTTTGACACACAAGAAGCAAAAAGATTACCCCCACATAGGGACTACGATTGTGTCATAGAGCTAGAAGCTGGAGCCAGTATCCCCTGTAGCCGGATTTACGCCCTTACTGAAGCGGAAACCACGTATCTCCGGACATACCTTGACGACATGCTTTCCACTGGTTTCATACGTCCGTCGACCTCGCCTGCCTCCTCTCCGATCTTTTTCATCCCGAAGAAGGAAGGCGGCTTAAGGGCCTGCATTGACTACAGGGCGATCAACAAAATCACCATAAAGAACAGGTATCCCCTGCCTTTAATCCCTGTTCTTTTAGACCAACTGAAGACGGCGAAGGTGTTTACCAAACTGGACCTCCGGGGAGCCTATCATCTGGTGCGGGTACGACGCGGCGATGAGTGGAAGACGGCCTTCCGGACCAAATTCGGCTTATTCGAATACACGGTCATGCCCTTTGGCCTGTGTAACGCTCCCGCCGCGTTCCAATATTTCATGGACGAGGTACTGAGGGGCCTCCTAGACGTATCATGCATCGTGTACATCGATGATATCTTGGTGTACTCAGCCTCCCTGGAAGAACATGTGAAGCACGTGACGGCGGTGCTGGAGCGCCTACACGCTTACGCACTGTACGCCAAACTAGAGAAGTGCTTATTCCACGTTTCGGAAGTAGAATTTTTGGGTTACATCATAGGTCCCGACGGATTGGTTATGGACAATAAGAAAACGCAGGCTATCACCCAGTGGGAATCACCTACCAACGTGAAATCCCTACAAAGCTTCTTGGGCTTCGCGAATTTCTATCGCCGTTTTATAAAGAACTTTTCCGGGATTATCCAACCATTAACACTTCTCCTGAGGAAAGGAGCCTCCTTCGACTGGACCACTGCTGCGGAAAGAGCCTTTCAGGCCTTAAAGAACTGTTTTATGACAGCCCCTGTGCTGCGCCATCCGGACGCCACTCGTCCGTTTGTGGTAGAAACCGACGCCTCCCAATATGCATTGGGTGGCATTCTGTCACAAAGACACCCGGACACGGGACAGTTACATCCCGTTGCATTCTTTTCCAAGAAATTGACTCCCTGTGAAGTGAACTACAGCATCATGGATAAAGAGCTTCTGGCCATAAAAAGAGGGTGCGAAGAGTGGCGACATCATTTACTCGGCGCCAGACACACCGTAGAGATCTATACGGATCATCGGAATCTCTTATTCCTCAAAACCGCCAGAGCTCTGACCCCGAGACAACTACGTTGGTCGTTGTTTTTCTCCGATTACGACTTCGTAATCAAATATCGTCCGGGGCCTCAAAACGGAAAGGCCGATGCGCTATCCCGGCCCCAACAACCTGTCCTTCCGAGCCCTGTACCCGTGGAGGACACCCCCTTGATTCTAGGATCTGCATCATTTCCTGATGAATTAACGGCAGCTGCCACTACCCTCGACTTCATAGAAGAAGTGCGAAACCAAACCTCAGAGACAGAGGAAGGAGATTGGATAGCCAAAGACCCTCTACACCGGTCCTCCAGGCAGCGTCTGCTGTTCCAGGATAAACGCTTGTATCTACCGACCTCTTCCCTACAACAACAAGCCTTGAGATGGATTCACGATTCCACCTTAGGTGGACACTTGGGAGTAATGAAAACCACTACAGCCATGAAGCGCCATTTCTGGTGGCCTACATTAAACCCGGATACAGCTGCCTACGTCGCAGGATGTGCCATTTGCACGCAAGGGAAGTCACAGCACAAACGACCATGTGGACTGCTCCGCCCTATTCCCATCCCTCCAGCACCGTGGCACACTCTGTCGATGGATTTTATAGTGGAAATGCCCTCTAGTAAAGGAATGACTACCATCCTGGTGGTCATCGACCACTTGACGAAAATGGGCCATTTTATCGCCATGGAGAAACTCCCGTCCGCAGCGGGCCTAGCCCAGCAATTTCTACAGCATGTCGTAAGGAGTCATGGAATCCCAGCGGTTCTCATTACGGACAGAGGCACGCAGTTCACGTCTCGGTTTTGGAAGGCCTTGTGTCAGGTCATGAAGGTGGATGCACGTCTCTCCACCAGTTACCACCCTCAAACAGATGGCAAGACGGAAAGACTAAACCAGACGTTAGAGCAATATCTCCGATGCTTTACATTGCTCTATGAAGAAGAATGGAGTACGCTCCTATGGATGGCTGAATTCGCCTACAATAATGCTGAACACTCATCTCTGGGATGCTCCCCCTTCTTCTGTTTAACTGGATTCCATCCCAACATGTTGCCCTTTGAGTGGCCTGCACAAACCAAACACCCTTCGATCCAAGAACACCACGCGCACCTGAAAAAGGTATTACAAGCAGCAAAGAAACAACTGGAAACAGCTCAAGACAAAGACAAACGCTACGCAGACAAAAGAAGAACGCCTGAACCTGCCTACAAGATAGGAGATAAAGTGTGGTTAGACACAAGACATCTACGCTTAAAAGGGAACACGCGCCTGAAACCCAAATACGTGGGCCCATACCCCATTGTCAAAGTGGTGAACTCTGTAGCTATGAAATTGACTCTCCCACCCACGTGGCACATTCACCCAGTGTTTCACGTCTCTCTGCTGCGGCCCTGTCTCCCTCGCACTAGACTCCCCCCAAACCCTCAGCCACTTCTGGTAGATAGTGGGGACGAGTACGAGGTTAAAGGGATACTGGATTCTAGATACATCAGGGGCAGGCTACACTACTTAGTTGATTGGAAGGGGTATGGTCCCGAGGAAAGGTCCTGGGAACCTCTGGCCAATTTGCATTGCCCTGACCTGCTTCGCCGCTTCCACGCGGCTCATCCTACGAAACCCAAGGGTCCGTCGAGACGCCGGCCCTAGTAGGGGGGTTCTGTCAGGAACTACGAGTACGCTGCCGTTCACCGCAGCGGGGAAGTGGTGCGAGTCGTTAGGGAGGTGGTGGGTATGAAAACTACAATACCCATCACCCCTAGCGGAAGCGCGACGCACTTCCTGAGGCGGTTCAAAAGCCTCGAACACGGAAGACTCGGGGCTTGTCAATCAAGTCCCTTCCTGCGTACCGCGGTGTAACGGACCGCGCTAGAACTATTCCGAAGAATGCCCTGCTGAAGGAGCTGTGGCCCGGCTCCCACCTACGAATCCCGACCAACCACCTTTTCACGCTCGTAAGAGCCTCGCCGACCCTCGAGAAAGCGTGAGTCCTGTTTGGGTTTTGCACAGCCTCTGGAATACCCGGCACCCTTCTGCCCCTGCCCTCTAAGCGCCTGGAGACCTGGCTAGTGTCTCTCCGCTTCGAGACTGCCGTTCACTGACCCTGATCTCACCCTTGCTTGGAGCCGACTGAAAGGCTCGGAGAGCTCTTGGACGACGCTACGGAAACCGCCGTGGAGGCCATCCTGCGCTTGGAGCTGACTGAAAGGCTCGGAGAGCGTTCGTTCCTCATCTCCGTGGCCTGCGGTGTCGTGAGTACTTTGTGCTGAGTGTGACTACTTGCGCTACCTGGGAACTACTTGTGTGAGTGTTGTGGGGAGGTCACCCTGTTCTGTTACTTTTATCTGTCCTTGCTGGGTGGGCAAAGGGTCCGGTGGCTCATCCTTGTTCCTTCTCTCTCACAGGAGTGGGGTTCCGGAGTGCAGGTCCCGTCCCAAGTCACCGCAGCCCTTCCCCTGTTTTCCCCCTTCCCCGGGGGTGGTGTTGCCTCTGGAGGGGTTATAGCATCCTCTTGGGTAATACTGTTCTCGGGGAGAGAGGGCTCTAGCGTCGTGGATCGCCCCTGCTGTATCCGGCTTCTAAGGTTAGTGAGACCGAGTGCCCGCTGACACATTCGCTTCCTCTGATACTTCAACCACGGCGTCATAAACGGAGGCCACTTGGAAACGGACAGCCTTGACGCTATCAATACGGCATTCCCATCGAGTTTCGTATATGGGCTTTACTGTCAGATCTTTAACGTACTCAATGAGTATTTGCCATCTCTGTGTTGAGGCAGAAAACAGTATATAAATTTGATGTAAGATTCCAAAAAGAGTTACAGCGTTAGTGGATGATTTCGCCATATCACCAAGTACTAAATTCAAGCTATGGCAACCGCATGGAACATAGAATGCTCTTGGATTCATGTCAAGTAAACGTTTCTGTATTGGAAAAAGAAAGGTTGCACCAGGTAAAGTGCCGTTTTAGAATAGCATGAGAATGGCGCAGCTCAGGACTTAAATCTATATAATATAACACACAAAGTGAATTGATTGTAATCTTTTTTTTAAATATAATTTTTTTCCTTTTATGTTAATCTTTTTATAGTTTTATCTCTCTTTTCTCATCTATAAATAATTGATTATTCGTGCAAATTCAATTCAAACATAATCTTTTGTGATACATAAATAAATTGACATTACAATTTATATTACACTGATTTGATCACAGTACAATGCGGAGATGACAATTATAGCAACACATTATATTTTTCACATATATTGTAATCAAACCACAATTCACAATAAAATCAAACTAATATGAATAAAACACTGGCAGTGATTTGAGGAATACCACCAACGCTTTTCGGCAAATGCCTTCTTCAGGATTTTCTTTTACCAGTGAATAACCTAAAATACAAATTCAAAAATTATATACAATTAACGATTATTCTGCTGTCAGGATGAGGGGGGAGCTGGGAACAGCCCCACCTGCAAATGAATAGACTATGCTCTGACTTCACACAGGGGTCTAGTCACCACTGTATTGTTCCTGCAGCCAGCCTGGAGCCAGGGGAGTCAGGATCAGGACGTCCCGAGCACTTCAAAGAGAAACCACTAGCAACTTCCCTTACTTCAAACAAGGCACTAGGTATAAAAAATTGCACCCTCAGACCAACTCTCCAGTTCACTTTCTGGACCTGTGGAAGGACTCTCAGTGGAATGCCTGCTGCTGTGGCCTGCGTGTACTCCACATGACTGCTTTGCTGAATGTGGAATGGCTGCTTTGCTGCCTGGAGCCTGCCTTGAACTCTTAAAGGCCTGCCCTGCTGCTTGAGCCCTACTTCTTCACCTGAACCCAGGACTACCAGAATGACTCCAAGTGCTAGTTTTCAGGCCTCCTGTTCAGAGCCACAGGGACATAATAGGCTCCCACCATCTTGAATCCATACCTGGACCTATCCTGAGTGAGTCATAACCTCCCAAGTTGTGCCCCTCCTGTCCTGGACCATTGATGATGGTGCTAAAGGTGCCCAGATTGCCAAAGTCCAAAACTTTGGACTTATGAAAAATGTTTATAAAAAACTGCTCTGAGAACCAAGAAGACCGTGACCAACCTGCTCGTCTGTCTGCCCTAGGCACTTTTCTGGTTAGCCTGATTCTGCAACAGCTTCTGCTTCTTTCTTATCTGCAGCAGTGATTCCTGTTCAGTGGTCCTTAACCAAAGGGGTTTCCGGCCTCCTGGAACTCTCATTTTCTACAGCCTGCAGCTTTGTCCCGCTCGAGATTTCCGACTTCCCAAAATGTGACTACGTTGAACATAGAAACTTCACCACGACTTCGTCCAGTGGCTCCCTGACAAGGATGCTCCCTCCTCAGACACCAACTGCAGCCTTGCTCTGCTGACTTTACATTCTTTTTCTTCAAAATTTCTTCCGAAGCTAAGCGCTGAAAGGGCTCATTCCACTTATTGTATCTGACTTGCACTCCATCATGGTCAGCCATATTTTTTGACTTTGACCCGGTCTCGTGTGACAAGATGTCCGCAGTGTGCACTTTGGTCTTTTAGTCCCTAGATAGTCACTTAAAATTTAAAAGACTCGTAGCTCTGGTTCTACTGCTTGGATTTTTGTCATTTTGGTGTAAAATAATGTATTAAAATGTACTCTGTTTTTCTAAATTGGTGTGGAAATGTTCCTGTTTTGTGTTTCCACTTTATAACTGTGTAGATGCTGCATAAATACCTTAAACATTGCCTGTAAGTTAAGCCTGACTTATTTTTGTGTCAAGCTACCCAGGGTTAAGCACAGCTTAATTTAGTGACTTTTGTGGTACACCCTGCCGGGGATTGGGGCTGTTGCTTGAACAGGGATCACGCCCCATTCAACCAACAACCCAATCTCTCACACCCATGATTTGTGCATGTTCCCTTTCCCGGCTGTTCTCTGCCCCTTTGCCCTCTTTTAGGGTTAACGATTTCCTACCACCCATGCTTCATCCTCCTACTCAATTGCCCATTCCTCAATGATTCACTTTACCGCTCTCCAGCATTTCTTATGTTGTTTGTGTGTGGGCATGTTTTCTTGTTCACGATTCTTTGCTGCAGGATGCCCACCTGTGGTACAGCCAAAATTAGGAAATCATCGCTGCTGTCGGGTTACCATTTTACTTTACATCAGTTAGCATAATCATTCATCTAATATTGATTTTCCCAGAGGATTGCAAAACCAGTGCAGCTTCTACAATTACCTACTGAATATTTTGCACACATTTAACATAAATATTAGGGAAGTAGAGAAGGTAGTTCAATTTGTTTCAACTGAGAGTACCAATGCTATAGTGCATGACTGTGGAGTTTTATGAATATTCAATGTCTGTAGATTGTTGATATACCTGCTTGTTAAGTGAGAATTGCCATTTAGTTTGAACATGCCAAAGCTTGTTTTGAGCTATGGACATAGATTTTGTAAGAAGTATTTACAATTCAGCTCTTTATATTAAAATGTTATTTTACTTTGCTCCAATGTGCACTATGCAAGAGGCAACAGCTGTTCTAATAACTAAGCATAAGGAGATCAGGGCAACAAAGAGGGATTCTGAAACCTAGGCCAGATAGGAACTATTGGGGAACTGAAAGAAGGCTCCCTTGAACTAAAGTGCGGGACACACGGAAGAGATTATGACTGTCACCTCCAGCCTAGAGACTAGTGGATCACATGATGCTGTTTAGCAGAACTGGTTGCCTCCTCCTCTTGGTGACCAAGGAGAGAAGCCAACAGAACATCAGTTGTCCCTGTTTTGCCTCTCTCCCTCATGCCCCCCATGACCCCGGAGAAATTTCTATTCAGTCTAATGTCCTTATGCACATTCCTTCTTCCCCTGCATACTAGTTATAGGTGTGTTTAGGCAGTGGACAGTCAAATCAACAAATGTCCTATATGTGAAGTTCTAACATCACTAGTTTAGTTGCTGTGTGATTTAAGCAGAATTGATAATAATCTGTTATAATATTGCTCTAATTCTTGCCCACCTCTGGTAAATTACTTAGTTCCAATCTGAGGATTATGCTACAAAATGGTTTACATGCTGATGTTCTAGTGCTTGGAATAATTTTAAAATATACAATTCAGCATTTGAAATATTTGTCTTGAGTGTTTTTTGAAGTTGAAAATGCACACTGGAGAATATCAGAATTCAATTAACATCCCGTTTCATAAAGTATATGTATTTTTTGTGTGGCAGAAGACTGTGGACATGAACCTGGCTGTAATGTATTTGGCTGGCTAAGTCATTACATTCCATGTGACTTAATCCCAGGAAACAGCCTTCACAACAAGGTTTTCCCACGTTCTGCCTTCACCACACATTTTGTACCACACATGTTTTTACTCCATTTATACCTTTACAGTGCATGCCTTTACCATGCATTTAAGGTAAGCTGGGGGGCGTGGGGAGTCTCCTCCCACAAATAATAAATATATATAAACAATGTGTGGTAATGTATATGTACTTATATAGCGCGCGAATCACCCCTAGGGGTATCTCAGCGCTGTACTCATACCGCTGTAGGAACCCTTCCTGGCTATCCGTGTGAAGTGTCCACTCCTGGGCACCCCCATGGTGAAGCCAGGCATCCCAGCGCTGTTAGGGCCGTTGTGAAGATTAAGCAAGCTATTGCCCAGAGTTGCAGCGTGGGACCCATGATTAGAATAGGCACTGAGGCGAGAATATCAGGTCCAAGGAATTTATAGCCCGAGACCCTGCCGTGGCGGGAATTGAACCCTGGTCCCGGACCAGTGCTGTGCATCGAGGTCTGCCGCTCTAACCATTGAGCCACACTTCTCCACAATGGCATGCATTGTAAAACCATATGCATTCTAAAACAATGCGGGGTAAACAATGCGTTGTAAAGGCATGCAAAGTATTTCCATGTGTTGTTCCATCATACAACCCTTAATTACATGCATATGGAAATGACCATTGGGGGCAGATGTCTCAATATTTAACGTAATGCAGCAAGACACCTTGTAACACTGTGTGAAAGGGCAGAAATGTGCAATATTTAAAATTGTCTGACTTATTCTTGTCCTATCCTGGCACACTTTTGGCTGCTTAGAGCCAATCGAGGCATCCTCGCCTCATGGTGCAGGGGTGCCTGTGTTGCAGACAGGATTATTTTTGTGCACAGAAGGACACCTTTCTCAACAAAAGCAATTCTCTGAGGCTTTTTCCTCTTTATAAGTATGCTGCAGAATGCACAGGTGTAGAAAAAGATAAAAACAAGGGGAAAATAAAGATATTTTTCTTCATTACGCATCCCCTGGGAAGGCATAGCATTTTGAAGCATCCCCGGGTCTACGACTCATGGTAAACCTGGGAATGCACCAAAATCCATGGTTGGATGCATGGGAACATCCACGAGCCACCCATGGAACGCCTCCCTTGGGCACAGTAACACAGGGCAGCAACTTAAACTGCATTGCATTACTCCACATTTGCCAAGAACCACAGGCCCACGCAAGGTGGCCTTGCGTGTCTTGGTAAGTCTGACTTTAGTGTTGCTTTGCCCTTGAGTTCCCTTGCATGAACCAACCAAGGCCAATGCAACACTGATAAATCTTGCCCTTGGTTTGGAAAGCTACATAGCGATATGTATACTATATTTAGGCCTTCATCACTCCTCCCATGCAAATGCGGACTCATACATAAATCAAAATGATCACTCAACCAGGGTCATTTATGGTGCATTAAAATCAATCCCCACAGTTTGAATCTACACAATTTAACCAGGAAAACCTGACACATTGTACAGGTAAGCACTGCATATTCCAGATTTGCACACTTCGGAATTATGGAAAACACACTTTTTAGGTAACTAGTTCAATACTTTGAATAGTGCAATAATTGTGAACTTATTGCATTGGGCTATATGAATCTTTACTGGGCACATCATTACCATACTGTACAGTGCACTAAGTGGAAGGTTTCAGAAGGTGGTATTCTTGCATTTGATTAAGCATGCTGTTCTCCAAGGGTGTTACATTTGCGCAATTTCTTCATATCTTTGCCAAGAGCAACTGGGAGCACTATTCTTGGACCTTTGCTGAGACATTAGCACTTGGGCATCTAGTGAGTTTAGGATTTTAGTCATCCTCACGTGGCAACCCTACCTAAAAAGTAACTAAGATGTGTGACCTATTTGGCCACAATACAAAAATCACAGAGCTACAAATGATTAGACAACCCAGAACACAACACTCCCGACTCTCTCAGGAATCGTGGCAGCAAGAGCCTTTCACTCGCTCACACGTACTTGTCCACAATAAGAATTCGGCAGAGTCCCTTTAATAGTGTGAAATGTTTATTTTAACTATTGTGCTCTACAATACATTATACGAGCCACTACCAGCAGCAAATTGCATAAACTCAGAATGATTAGCATTGTTACAATTCCATAAAACACAAAGGGGGAAGTCGTTTTATAAAGACTGTGGAATAAGGATTATAAGGCCTAACCACCCTCCTCTTGACTGGAAGAAGTTTATTTATATAAAGGAAGATCTCTAGGCTTTGGCAGCAGACCCCATACCTTAAAACCTAGATGCAAGGTTTACATCATAGGAACAGTGTAGCTCTTCTTCATGGAAAGGGCTCTCTCCAAGTGTGTGTTAAAACAACATGCATGCCCGTAATATCAAAGCACGAGTCTCCAAGCGTTGCAGCTGTGTTTAGCATGTTGTATCTAGGTGCTAGGGACTGACTAGAACAGAATAACAAGGGGAATTGTTTTTTGACCTTGCACATCGTGTTCAGAAAAACTCCAGGAACTCAGCAGAAAATGTGAAAAGCAGACAGTTCACATGTGAAAGCCATAAACAGAGTCTTGCAAAAATAAAGTCATGTAGTAACTTGAGCAAAAGCAGCATAACGGCAGCAAAGCTCATGCTAACTTAGCAAAGTCGACAATATCCCTAAGGGCCATATAACAAGGTGTGCTCCATGGAAGTTGCTGTAGGTATTTCCACGCAACACCCATTGATTCTGCTGCATTCCCAGATTTACAACGTTTCATAAACCTGGGAATGCGTCGGAATCCTACACCTCGCCAGGGGAGGTGTATGTAGGCACAAGGAGAAATATTTGTATTTCTCTTGTTTTTTCCTCTTTCGATGTGTGCTGCAGCTTAGAAAGAGGAAAACGCCTCCTGTGATTGTTTTTGTGCAGGAAGGTGTCCCTTCCAGCACAAAAACAATCACTCCAGTAATGCAGGCACCCTTGCATGGTGGTGCAAGGGTGCCTGTGTTGGTACATGGCAGGCAGTTGTGCGCCAAGCAGGGGAGAGCTCAGGGATATGTCATATTGTAGTCAAAATGATGCATCCCTTTTCTCCCAAAGTAGCGCAGTGTGGCGCAGCCAAATGGCTGCGTTACTTTATTGAAATATGGCTCTTGGATTCTGCTGCAGTCCCAGATTTACATTGTTTTGTAAACCTGGGAAAGCGTCAGAATCCTGCACCTCCACAAGGGAGGCGTAAGGAGGTGCAACGAGCAGAAATATTTTGATTTCTCCTTTTTCCTTCTTTCTATGTGTCCTGCATTCTGCAGCACACATAGAAAGAGGAAAACACCTCTAATGAGTGTTTTTGTGCAGGAAGGGATACCTTCCTGCACAAAACAATCATTCACGAAACGCAGGCACACTTGCACCGCGGTGCACGGGTACCTACGTTGGCGCATGACAGGCAATTGTGCGCCAGCGCAGGGGAGAGCTGAGGGATACGTCATATTGTAGTAAACATCACGCATCCCTTTGCTTACAAAGTAACGCAGCGCAGAGCAGCCAAATGGCTTGCGGCCCAGCGCTGCGTCACTTTATTGTAAATATAGCCCAAAATATCTTGGAAGTTTGAAGTATAAAATGCAAAAAAAAACATTAAGCAAAAATTAAACACATTATGCTTCGCAAGGATACAGTGCCCAGTGTCATTCTTGAAGGGCTCAGCCTATATACACAGAGAGCAGTGGAGATCCAGTCCACATCAGGGGTTGGTGGTATAGTGAAAACATTTTTTTGCTTGCTCATATATTTGCAAATGTCGTTTCATGGAACACAGTTTGCAGGTCTAGTCAGGAGTAACAGGGGCTCTTGGGACAAAAGACTGTGTGGTTAGACCTGTCTGTGTCGATGCATAACCAGCACTGGGATGGTCGTGATACAGCAATCAGTATTGTTTTTGTGTCACCAGAACAAGTGCATTGTGGGCTGCAGGGGATCAGAATTTAGGTTTATTTAGAAACCATTGTGAGACTTATTGCTAGAGTAACAGGGGGCGCCGGAGTCTTAGATGAAGGTGAGTTGGAAATGCTGTGTGTGGGGCGCATAACAAATGCCCAAACAAGAGAGGGTGCTGCAAACCAAGGTTGAATCACATTTATAGAGTGGTATACGGGCTTCAGAACTAGACTAGACAGAAGGAGACCTTGCCAATCAGCATCGAGGTGCAATTAAGGAGCTGGGGAACTTCTGGTGCTTGACAAGCGCAGTGCGCCCTCAATTTTTAAATATTTAATCTTGCTGCATTTAGCTTCTGCATTATGTAGCTCAATAGAAGGACACGGGCTCCCACAAGTTAGAACTGAGGGTTGTTTACAGAGCAATAGGTCCCGCTTGATGTCCCGATGATCAATTATGGACAGGGCTGAACAGTTGTGCCACAGACTGCATTGTTTCAATTAAAGTACCTTAGAGTTAGTTCCTCTGCACAGGGTATTGATATACCTAATTGGATACACCTAAGCCTGAATCTTCAAGAAATACTGCAGCAGAATTACTTCCCTAGCCACAGCAGACACAATGTAGCAAATGTTGTCCTTCCTGCTTCAACTTAGAGTTGCCCTAAATCAAAATGGCAGACATAGCTGCGGGGTATGAAAGAAACCGAGTGCTGAACACTATACTCCTAGTGCTTTCTATGGGAAAAACATTGAATGTGAAGAGGGTGTTATTGACCAAATAGAAGTAGGAACAGTGGAGGCGAAGGCTGAACATGGGCTTGAATGCTCTGGACAGAGCAGCCTCCAGTTGAGTGTGGCAGACGTGGCATCTGTTTTGGCTCATGTTGCACGTATGCCTATAGAAGGACAGACGGATATGAATGATTGAAAGGGTTCCAAGCAAGAAAGGAAGTTCGCCCCAAGGATACTTTGAGGCACAGAGAACGGAATACTTTAAACTACTTGCACCCCATCAGCCTCTGTCCGATTGGCAGTTATACTTGCAGGGAAGGAAGCAGATGTCACCCAGTACACAGGCAGGCTGAAGACCAGCAAGTCAACTGGTGACCCAAAGAGAATCCAGTACACCAAAATAGAAAGCCTCACTCTTAACCAGGAGAGCAGAGGATGGTTGAGAGGGAGGATCTTCATGTAGTAGAAGACACAGAGACAAGCAGGAACAAGAACCAGTGGCTCTGAACAAGGAAAAAAGAAACACTAAAACTCTGAACCTGCTTATGACATGGTAGAGGCTCTCCCAAATATAATACACTGCATTGTCCAACAGACCGGTATACAAAAAAACAATGTTATTCAGTGCGACAGTCACAAGGATCTGATCAATGAAGTTTAGCTTCTTGCCCTACACCAGCTCTGTGGTGTTTACGGTCACAACGAAGGAATTAGTGAGACCATCGACAAGAAAGTTGATCCCAAAAATAGAGGAGGCAGGCTAGGTCTGTCAAGGACACCATGTTTGCTCCTGAGGGACATGTTGCAGACACTTGGGTTGTGTGTGTGTAGAACGTCTTTTCGTTCAAGGATAACTTGCAGACAGATGCTGATATCGCTTCTCACTGTCTTTAAGTTTTGCATTGATGTAAACCTGACAGGAAGGAATCTGGAATTATTTCTGCGCCACGTAAAAGCTTTTTGCGGGAAATGAGAATGAAAGTCAGTGGCGTAGCTAGGCCTTCGGCCGCCCGCGGCAGCCCCTGCATTTATGCCGCCCGCAGTGGCCTGATCGAAGAGCAAGGGGGTTCTGGCCATTCATGCGGCTGCGACAGCGCAGGTAAGAATGGGGTGGGATGCCATGATTCTTACTGCCGCGACAGCAGCAGGTATGGGGAGGGTGGGCCAGACGTCGCCCCCAAAACTCGTGCCGCATGAGGCAGTACGCCCCTACCACCCCGCCCCAGCTACGCCGCTGATGAAAGTGAGAACATGAGCTCCTTTTAAGAGATGCAGTTGATGTTACCTTTACCATCTAAATATTTCCTACTCTTTTCCCAAGCACAGGTAGATTGTAGACCTTGTACCCACAGGCAAGGCAGGGGGCTACAAGTCTCTTTCCTATGGCAGTGCAGGGATTTAGATTGGCTCTCTTAAAATCTTTTCCGCACAGTGCATTTTATAATTAGTGAACTATTTTATTTTACGTAAAATATCAAAACGGATCATGAAACGTAGACATATTTATAAGTAAAAGGGATAGAATACTTAGATTTAGCTTTGAAATAATCATGCGTCCTGATGTTACATCCCATTTAGGGTCAGATGTACAACCGTTTTTTGTGGTCACAAAGGGGATTTCAGCCCCTTTGCGACCGCAAAATAGATCAGCTCAATGTATTAACCCTATTTTGCGAGTCGCTAATCAATTAGTGACTCGCAAAATAGGGTTAGCGTCTTGCTATTAGGAAGGGGCGTGCCAAGGGCATCCCTTCCTAATAGCGAGTCCAAAACCTATGTATGAATGTTTTGCAACTGCAGTTACGGTTGCAAAACATTCGCAGTTTACCACCCTTCTCAGAAGGGTGGTAAACCACTCGCAAACGGAAGGGGTCGCAAATTGTGACAGCCACATTAATATTAATAAGGCATGCAAATTGCGACCCCATTGGGAATCGCAAACAGTGTCTGAGACACTTTTGTACATTGGATTTTGCGACTCGCAGTTTGTCGCAATTTGTGAGTCGCAAAATCCATTGGGCGCACATCTGGCTCTTAGTAGCATTCTAAGCATCCTTTAAATATAATTGCACTCCAAGCCATATTTTACCTACAATTTTGGAGGGTATATTATCAACCAAGTGGTGTATCACCAAGTACTAAATGCTTGAAGCGCATTAGTTTAGCTCACATATTGTACAGTAAGGGTGGCCTATTTTGGGTACTGACAGACCTGTATAGGACTCTTGGGGACTTGCCTTTGCGTCTTTGGCTGTGGGAGAATGGCAGGGTTAGGTTTGCAGCCCAACACAATATTATGGGTTTACAGATTTCTCCTGTCCGGGTAGAGTTGGGAGTTTCAGGCTTTGATAACACTGTGGCAGGGTCTGGAAAAAGTGAAGATTTCCATTTTGATTCATGCCAACATTCACTTTGCATATTTTTCCTTAAGAGGGTCCCAGTTGGGGGTAAAACCGACAAATGGTAGAGCATTGTTCTTGGAAATATGGATAATTCTTGATTGAAGAGGAAGAGCCTCGCAGGAACTGGGAAGGAACACAAACCTACCCTGAGACAGAGCAGAGGAAGAGTCTAGCATAATCTTCCAGGGCTGAAGAATTCTATAGGGGAAAATCAGCTGCAGAACAAAGGAGGAAAAATCAGAGGCAAAAAGTATGTAAAGTAGCCAAAGAATGCAGCAAAAAGTAAGGGGGCTCTAAAGCCGTGTGAACCATCCTTCTTTGATCCAAGTCCCTTTATAAATGAGTAGAGCAGGGAATGATTGCACAGGACAATGGCCGAACATAATCTTAGAGGAGGTAGCTCTGGCAGCACAACCTGGCAACATGATCTTCTTAGTTGGGAATTAATATAACCCTGAACATTGCAATTGTGACAGGAAAATTGTGTTGTCCTTGTATGGCAAGCATAAAAAACAGATGTAATGTCCAGCATCCTACCCTTGCTCTATCTGGCATCTCTGATTCTCTATACCACTGTACACCTTCCTCATAGCTCTCAACCTGCAGGGCTTCCATGGTCACAAGTACGCTAATGCCTCCTTGGAATCAAGGTCGCTTTCCTGAGAGTTGTGTCTGTGGATGTAACTTGGTGTTGGAGACTAAACCATGTGCTGTGCTCCAGTGGCTTCTCTGGCTCATGTCATTGGACACAGAGTACTTTCACATGCAAGGTAGGTTCCTGGACATCTTACAGGACTACTGTCTCTCTTTCTTGATCTGCCTGCTAGTCAGACCAGCAAGCCAGTATGCCATACACCTGCGACCCAATCGGTGGAAACCACAGTGAAGAAACTATAGTAAAGTGCATGTACCGACTGTTACAACGAAGGGTCTGGTAGGTGCCACTCACTCTAAGATTTGTTCACCTGACAGGCAGTGTTAAACTACCTTGCTCACTATGTCATAGGCACATATATAGAATGAAAGCTCCTGGCACAATCCCACTATGTCACCTTCCTCCAAAATTCATCATTTCTGACACACCCAGTATGTTCCAGTCAAAAAGCAGAGTGGGGTACACTACATGTCACTTAGCATCGGTCAACTGTGAAGGAGCAATACACCAAACCCACTTGTGCTAAGTTTCTTTCAGGGAAGGAAAAGCTGGCAGTCATCATAGTGTCGGTGCAGTCTTGACACAGGCTGTGCATGCTGAGAATGTGCTATAGGTCAGAGTTACATCAATGAACTATAGAGATGGTGGACATCTTATATACCTATTTATCAGTTGCCTTGCCAAGACTTGCTAGATATTTATTTATACACATCCACTACATCCTACAGTGATCAGCCGAGTACAGAGCAAGAGTGCGCATGTTCTGTTTAGGGCAGAAAAAAATGTTGTAATCCAGCCCAAACAGCACTAGGCTGCTCATTAGAAGAGCGAGGGTTGTTCCATGCGCAGCCCCGTCTCCTAATGAGCGGCAAGTATCACTGCTCAAGCCAATCCTGGCGCTGCAGGAGCAGCCTCTGGATTGGCTGAGACCTACGCGGTACTCAGCCAGCCAGGAGTGAGCGTGGTGACGTCGGAGCCTCCTCGAGTCAGACTCGTTTTCACAGGGTCGGTTTGTGCTGTGTTATTACGGGTCTGCCCTGCCTCGCGGTACCCCAGACTCGGTCAGGTACGTTTTTTTTATTTATTTATTGTTTTACTCAGGCCCTCCCCCAGTATTGCAAGCCGCGACAGAAATTGTGCAAGACTGTTTTGTGACCTTAACTTTATGCGCTTTGGTTCGTCTCCGTGAGCCTCGGTGACTTAGAAAAGGAAACGCTGAAAACAACACCGAAGATTGTTCTCCAAGTAAACGCAGCCACAGAGGGAGCAGGCCCGTCACCGCCGGGCAGCTGAAAGGCAGTGGAAACAGCCTGAGTAAAAACATACCTGTTGCATTATGAATGGAGGAGTGCGTTGTAAATAAAAGACACCTACCTCCGCCGTTGTAAAGTATTCGTGTCAAAAACCTGCTTTTCAGCAAAGAAAAAGCTGTTCAGGCCCTGTATATCAGCCGTCCACGCTTTAGGATGGCGATTCCAACCCTCGTTCAAAACAGCCCTGGTGCAGCTGCGGGGCCCCGTCTCTCTCCTCACTTAACGTGCCACAGCGAGTCACTTTTCCTGCCGGTTGAATTAGCTTGTGCTCTCCCTCCAAATGTCGGAACCACTCGTTCCGACATTTGAGGGTGAGCACTGACTCGTAGCGTGAGCAGTATAGCCTCTGGCTGCCGTCTTCCGTCAACCAAACTGGTGTCTTTGGGGCCCGATTCACCCTCCGGCCTCTGTTGCATTTTCGTCACCACACGAGGCACAGCGAGGGGCCTCTGCTGCTGTTTGAGACAGACCGGGCCGCACTCGTCAGTGCCGGCCAGACTGTCACGCCGCGGAACCCTTCAAGCACAGTGAAATCCTATTATTTATTTTATTGTGCATTTTTAACTCGAGGTAAACCCACACTTTAATGTTTATGTAATGGTTTCCGTAAAGCGCTGCAACCCTTAAGTAGCGAAGCGTGACTCTGTAATGAAGTGCGTGTGACTCATGCGCGAGGCACAGGTGATTTGAACAGGATCGTAGTTCATTAATATCAGCTGTAATGTCGTTTAGTGTGGGCATGAGCAGTCTTTATATTTTTTATTTACTTTCTGTTGAATTCCATGCAGGGTGAGAGGGACCGTGGGGTAAGCCATCTAAGAGGGCCGCAGCTGCAAGCCAGTCCCTGGCCCCCGCTCTTTTGGATGTCAGGTATGTTAGTGCATCACTGCTGTAATCCGGCCATAAGCCAACAGCACTAAGCATTCAGGGACTCAAACCTAAAATGCCACGAGTGACAATAAAGGTCTCGGCATGCTCACTGTAGCTGGCTGAAAGCAGGGCTTGCGGAAAAGCTCTCAGATGGTATGTGTTGTGCACCAGCTGCTCAGCCTCTGACAGAGACAAGCAGCTGGGCATCCAGAGAAGGTTCTTAACCCCGGTGCCTGTATTTGGAAACCTCTCTTGCACGAGCTGCGATGTCCAGCTGCATATACAGAGCATACACTCCGCGGGGATTGAAAAACGATACGCGTACTCTTAAAATGTAACGAGGCGCTACATATGGAACTTTACGCATACCTAGTCTGGAATTCAAAAATGCTATCCACGTGCATTTGTTTGCTTAGATGTTCTGCGCGCGCACACAAACTCACTTGAAATATATGGTGATGCTATACCTGTAGCTGAAAAGGTATACGGTCCACGCGATAGTTTTAAAATAGTGTTCATTATGCATAGCCTGTTATGTGCACACCACACACACTTAAAATGTAACGCGCTTCTTGAGGTGCATACGCATTCTTTAAGGATGTTAAAATGCCACCCGCAGTCGAGGCATGACTATGGTACAGTTCATGTTGATCTTGTGTGGTTTTCTATTTTCATGAGCTATTTTTGAATGCGTTTATTGCTTAAATGCTTTAGTTAATCAGATGCTAAACTCTGTTAATAAAAAAAGACTGAGAAATAAGCTATATGCATTTATACGTGTTCAGAGCTATCGCTGGTAACAAATTTAAAGCAAAGAGCCCCAAGGCAATCAGAAAGCCCCAGGTGTGGGTTGGCTTTCGAGTGTGCAGATCCTGGCGTGACATTTAAGGGGTACATGTTTCACTTGTATTTTTTTTTTTTTTTTTTTTTTTTACTGTTATGTTTTTACATTTAGGATTTTGCTAAAATAGTAATTTCACTGTTCTGATTTGAATTAATAAAAGAGAGGCTTTCTTTTGAGACAATGCGCTTATTTCGGATAGAAACGTGATTGTTTTTTTTCACAGTAGGTAGTGTTCATGTGCACACACACCTGCCGCCAAAGGAGAGAATCCACGTGTAATTCAAAATGCCTCCTTAGACAATTATTCCGCTACATAATGCTAATGACCTGCACCAGTTGGTAAGTCTTTATTTTATTAGCTGTTTGGGCTGCTCCAAGCGCTATTGACTTAATAAGTTTACATCTATATAAGTAACAGTCTTCCGGAAAACTTAGGAATCGATATAACATCCAGCAGTTGGCTTCTAAATGACCCCAAATATTTCTTAGCTCTTTTTAGCAATAAAATACCCATGCAGCGCTCACATTCCGTTTTGAAAGATCAATGCATTGATTAGGTCTACAGTCCTCCACAAGATTTACTCCACAAACATCCTTAGCACTGCCGCTGGTCGATACTGCCTCATTGCAATAGACAGCTTTGTTTTATTCAGTGAAAAAAATTATAGCTCAACAATTGCACTAATTAGCAGCATACTTTACGCAGCCATCTCCCAAGCAAGAAAGTTTAAAACCAGCATTACAGAGACAAATGAGTGAAAGAAACTATTTGAGTAAGATGAGAGAACAGATTCACAATAGCTTTATTAACCTTCCTGCTTTCTAAAATTTTATTGAAGATGCACCATTTGCCCACTCTTTTTTTCAAAATGTTGTCCCTCGCTTGTCACAGTGCAGTACGACAATTGTTTTACCCCTACCACTTTCAAATGTCACCAGCCGCTACTTAAGCTAGATGGCACAAAATTCAACAATTTCCCAAAATCAAGCTAGCCCTATCAAAGACAATTCCACCATACATACCTGATCTACTAAATACTGGTAGAAAACAAATTCACAGCGGCTGTTGTGTGCCCAAAGCTTACAAAACACTGCCCCGAAAAACTCCTGCTAGTGTCAAATTGCGAACGAAATGGGAGAATGTCTTTAACTAAAGTTGCTCTCCATTTAAGCCCATCACATTCTGAGAAAATATCTGGTCAACCTTCACTGTCAACAAAATTGCTCCTACACTTGCCCAGTGCAGATTCTGGAATGCTTACAACGTACGCCTTACCCCTCAACAAATTAGGACCTGTAGAGAAGGACTTCTTCTGAAGCTGCCAAATTGGATTGGGTGACCATAGACACATGCTACCAGAATGCCATTATATCAAACTATTTTTGCGGGGAGATAAGGCAATACAAACACACAATTCTAAACTGACATTAGATCCCATACCTTCCATCACTAGTGGAACCTTCTCATCTTTTCTGGCTTCATGATTCTGCCATAGTGAAGTGGCTCTTCGGGACCTGGTGATGACCATGCGTGCTAAAACATTCTCACAGAATGGATCAATGTTGAGCATAGTTCAATACGCACATGGTAGGCATGGATCCAGTTCAATATAAGGGCAGAAAATTCATAGAACACATATTTAAACAAGAATATTGCAAAAACAGTGTATTCAGCAACGTGGACAATTGCATCAACAAAACCATTTTAAGAGTACAGTTAGTATTCTGTTGTTCATACTCACCCAAACAACAAAACAGTATCATGCATCACTATCCGACTATAACTTGAAGTAAGGTGGCTAATTCCCAATCAGACAAAGCTAGATCCAGTCCCTTCCCTGTTTTCATTTTCTCACTACTTCCTCTTCCATCTCTTTTCTTCTCTTCCTTTTTGGGTCGAGCCTAGCGTAAGACTGTGCACATGCGCAGTCTCGCTGGCGAGATTGAATGATTTAGGGTCAGTGTCCGTATCGGGCTTTAAGCCCCGCCCCTCTTTCCCATTGGCTGGCGTCACCGTTTATGCTAAACGGCGGCCATCCATTGGGAAAGAGCACTTGCTGACATACAGTTTTCTCTATTTTAGCCATCCCACTTGGACTGGCTCACTTGACTTACTGTCGTCGCAAAAGCTTTATCTTTATGGGGCCATGTGTTTTAAACACATGACCCCATAAAGATAACAAACCTTTCACAAAGGAGGAAAGTGAAAGCGGAACGCAGGAAAAAAATGCCTTTAGACAATGAGGTGTTCTCGCCCCGCCATGCTCCGATTTCTTGTGCCAGCCTTGCCCTCAGTTGAATCAAATTTGTGTTTGCTGGCTGTTGCAACTGTACCTTATGCAGGGCTTTAAGTGGGATTAATAAAACTGGGGAGTCTCTCAAAGGGACGGGGTCAATGTAATTAAGGGCGTAGCTTAAAAATATGTAAGCTAAAAATCTGTGTTTAGCATAGTGTGCCGCCCAACTTGTATTTTGCTGTTTCTGTCATTGCATCCAGATATGATACAACAAGCAGTGCCTGAAATTAAAAAAATCGAAGTGCAGGTACTTTGTACCAGAGTACCTGCTTGTTTCTGAGAAGTGACGGTCGGTACTTTCCTATTAAAGGTATTGCATTTCTCTTGAGAAGTGCCCTTACTCACCCTCTCAAAATGAAAAGGTGCAGGTACTACCTACCGGACAGTGCTGGCCCATTTAAAGCACTGACAACAAGTAACATCGTACCTAACAACAAGTCAGGACTATTGGCTCTGTCAATGGTTGTTAGTTCCATACGATAAATAAGCAACAACTATGGCTTGTATATAATATTAAAAAAGCTTCAACTTAAAGCCCTGGTGATACCACGACAATGTTGCTGCACCTGAGTTTCAAAAAGAGAAGGGAAATCTGGAGAGAAAATGACTCTCTTTAAATCTCCCTTCCCCCACAACTCTCACCTAGCATGACGTCATGCCGTAACCTCTCCACTAGGAGAAGTAAGCAGTGTGAGCACGTGCCCTTCGATATGCCTGATGTCACTGCAATCTGGAAAAAACACGGACCGCCTCTGCACAAAACAGAGCCCGATAGAGAACCGTTTTGAGGCCTCCTTTAAACCAGCATTGGCATAGCCAATAGGTCTCGCCTTTGGGACCTTATAAGTGTTTAGTTATCCTGCACAATATCCTTGGTGCAACAACATCAAGTGTTGCATGGCTAAACACTTATAAGGTCCCAAAGGCGAGACCTATTGGCTATGCCAATGCTTGTTCTATCTTGACTTCAATATATGTGCTTTACAGACAAGAACTCCATTGCTATGTCCAATATAATGTAAGCAAAGGAATAATGCTTGCTGGGTACTAGCAACAAATCTGCTCACTTCATATTAAAATGTCTACCCCAAACCATCCTTCAACAGTAAGGTTTGACTGCTCCTTTTGCTATCTGAGAGTGAAGGCCTAAAAAAGCCTTGGCGTTAAGTGAGCTCACAGTAGCGGTGCCAGGATCAGGTGCTGCTGATGCCTCAGGGGTTACGGGTGGTGCTATATTCGTATGCACAGTTGAAGAGGGCATGGGGGAACTAACCATGGTTATGCGTCCTGGAGAGGAGCGCTTATGGATAGCTAGAGAATCCAGGGAGAGTTGCCTCTCTGTTAGTTCTATTTGATTGATCAAGACCGACTCGGCCCTCGTTAAGAAGGAATCTAATGTCCCTGCTTTTCCACCCCCAGATGAACGTAGGTTTATTTGCACTTGACCATTCTTCTTACAATGTACTTGTGTGTTAATAACAGAATCAAAAGCCAGTACCTCAGATGAAGAATCTTAGGGAGTCACAATCCTGCAGTTAGAGTGGGCCCAGCCCAGCCTCCCCTGGGCTCTGACAGGCGCAGATGGCCCCACCCTTGGCCTGGGCACACCGGCACGCGTGCCGTGGGAGCCCTGAGCCGCTATTAAAGCGCCTCCTGGCACGGAAATGGACGTCACCGGCTCCGTCCGCAATGACAGATGGGGGATGGAGTCCCCGTGTAGTGCAGGCTAGCGTTGGTGGCAGATAGGTTGTAGGTTGTGAAGAGCTCACATTTGCATCTGGGTCCTGAGATACCAAGGAAAAGAGGCTATTGCCAAATCACCTTTAGGTTCCTGTTGGAGCTGGCCCTTTTTGTAGGGTTATTCCCCAAACTTTTGCCTTCCTCTGACTATTTTTCTGACCTTTTTGTTGGCTTTACGACTCTGGGCACTTTACCACTGTCAACCAGTGATACAGCGCATGTGCTCTCTACTCTAAACAAGGTATGATTGGTTTACACCTGTTTGGCATATTTGATTTACGTGTAAGCCGCTTGTAAAGTGGTATACCCTATACACCGGGCCTGTAAATTAAATACTACTAGTGGGCCTTGCAGCACTTGTTGTGCCACCCACAGAAGTAGCCTTTCAAACCTATCTCAGGCCTGGCACCGCAGGGCATGTGTGCGCAGTTTACTGCCACTTTGACTTGACATTTAATAATATTTGCAAAGCCTCAAACTCCCCTTTTATTACACATAGGTCACCCCTAAGATAGCCGCTAGGTAGCCACATGGGCAGGGTGCTCTGTAACTAAAAGGTAGGACATATGCTTTTATGAGTGTCAAGTCCTGGTAGTGACAAACAGCCTATTGTGTTTCTCACTGCTATGAGGCCTACTCCTCTCATAGGCTAACATTGTCAGTTCCCTTATATATACTTAAGTGGTAATTCCTGATCTGAAAGGAGTGGCATGCCATGTTTGGTATGTTTAGAATTGTAGTGATAAATCCTGCTTACTGGTGTAGTTGAATTTTACATTACTAATTTATAAATGGCACTTAAAGAAAGTGGACATTTCTCTGTGCTTTTGAATCGTGTGCTTTGCAACCCGACCTCAATACACATCTAGGCCTGGGTGACAGCTGCACTTGGTGCATACTTTCCAGACAGTCACAATATAGGAAGGACTGGATGTGACAGGGGTTGCATCTGTACTCATCTGCATACTGATGGTTTTCCTGGGCTGGGAGAGGGAGAGGTAGTTCACACTTTACATTTGTATGGGCTTTCTCTTGCCCTCACACAAAGGGGTTTTGTACCCCATACTGACATCTGGAGCCAGGGCTGGGTTAAAAGGGATTGTTGTACACTTGAAAGGGTTCCTTTGAAGTCACCCCTTGATCAAAGACAATTTTGAGTATAAGTACAGGGGCTCTGACCCCATTTTTTAAATAAAATGCGTTGACTTGCAACCAGACACTGCTGGCTCTAAACTCTGCACTTTGCCAGAGGACTGCTGTGCTGCCATGAGAAACCACCATTGAGACTATTTGCTTTGCTGCGTTGGCCTGCTGTCTCCTGGACTGCAGAAGGGACTGCCCCTCTACATCTTGCCTTATGTGTTAGCCTGCTACCTACCTGCTGACTCTTTGTGCCCCCAGTGCTCACTAGGGACTGGTTGGCTTGCCCTTCCCTGTCCTTTTAGGATCTATAATGATTCCATCAGCCAATCCTTGAATGGGCTGTGGGACTTGAGTCCAGCTGTCATAATATTTTCATTAATCAGTGCATGGTGAAGTCTGGTGATTACTTCAGCATGTGGGCTGAGCCCTTTGCCCCATTACAAGGAGCTTGTGTTGAGCGCTTTTCTCCTTCGCTGAAAGTGCCACAACAATGAAGGCCTGGGGTGTGCCGATTACACTGAGAATCTCTGCGAAGTTACGTTGTGGGCCCCCCAGGAGAAGAAGCACTGCCGATACCCTGCTGACCGCAATCATTTTCCTTTAAGAAGGAGGACTGCACTTGACTTACTGAACGTAGCAGGGCCCCAGGGACGGAGAGTGCACTGCAGCCCTAACCTTCTGTCTGATGCCAAGGGGTTGTTAGGATGGCTTTGCACCCCTCCTTCTCCCAATGAGGGGCTACTGCAGCACCAACCTGATAGGGTGCAACACGGCTTCAGCACGATTCCTAGGGAGAAGGGCCATCGCCCCTGAAGCCCGATGCCGGAGGCTCGCCCTATGGGCTGGGAAATCCACCAAAGGTACTGTGGCTTAGCACGGAGACCCATGGGGTCCCCTGGGATCAATGGGCCCCATCTGCGACTCCTTGCTGTGGGTTACACATACCTGGGGCACTTGGTCTCTGATTCTGCATGCAGGGAGGATCCTTGACGGAGGCCCGATCACCACTGTGAATCTGTTTGGTCTAGAAAGCTTTGCATTACTGTAAAGGGTGTTATAGAAGTGAATACCTCTTTGTTGGGTTCACAAGGTTTCCTTCCTGCATTTGAAACTGCTGCATGTGGTTTCCATCGTGGGGGATTCACTGAAATTACTGTCTCATGTGTAATAGGCACGCAGGTGCCTCTGGGCCCTACACTCTGTGTCTAATTACTGTATAAAGCTTAATAAGAGCACAGGTGCACCGAGACCTATGGTTTCATAATGATTTGTGTTTTCCTCGAACCCAACTGCTGCATTTTTGCCCTGATGTTCTGGTGTATGTCATTTTGATTCTTGCATTGTACAGAAAAACGAGAACTATCTCATTATTTGCACAATATGCACAGTATTTGATTCATGTCATTTTGGTCGGTTATGTGCAGTATAGTATATTTTTATATACTCTTGTGTGGAGCCTCTTTTGAGGTGTGTTTATTGTGTTTCTCAGTGAGCATGTTGAGTCAACGCTTTACACATTGCCTCTGATGATAAGCCTGGCTACTCTACGCCAAGCTACCAGAGGGTGAGCACAGGTTGTCTTTGGTGTGTAAATGACTGAGTGGTGAGTTCTTCCTGGCTTAGGTGCGTACCCTAGCCAACCAGAAACCCATTTCTAACAGTTCCTTCGGCCTACTTTACTCCACTAACCAAAATGTATATCATGCCTAACGTTGTCTCAGCGCATACCCTTCTATCACTATCTCTTCTCATTGTAATGAGGTGTATTTACTTCATGCACTTCAGAGGATGGTGGGGAACTCTGAACTAAATTCCCTGAAGGGTACAATACCCTCATTTAATAGTGTCTTTGTGAGAGGTGATTAAAGGACAACCTGTCAGAGCTGAAGATTTACAAGTTCACAGCATGGCACGTGTTCATGCGCACTATTGTCATCGCTTGGGTTTTCATCTGCTGCCCTTTCACAACCCACATTAGCTGTACCCAGAACACACCTGTTCTTCATTCAATCCATCAACCGCCATCTATTTGCTTAATGAGAACGTCAACACAAGCAGCGAATTCAAATGAGTGGCGCGTGCAGGGGGCGGGGCCTTTACCCGTGACTTTATCAGGTGGTGCTCGTTAATGCCCGTCCCCTGTTCTTCTTCCAGGGCTTTGGTTAACTTGGGTTGTGCGCTCAACAGTGCAGAGACTGACCATAAAAGAGGCTCCTGTCGTTTTTATGTGCAACCTAAACCAGCATTGGCATAGCCAATAGGTCTCGCCTTTGGGACCTTATAAGTGTTTAGCCATGCAACAGTTGCATAACTAAATACTTATAAGGTCCCAAAAGCGAGACCTATTGGCTGTGCCAAGCGGCCGTGCGGCCGCGAAAGTAATAGCGGTAAAGCGCGCGCCCGCGCACATGCACTGTAGCTCTAGGCTAGCCTGGTAGCACTTTTTGGAGCCCTCTCAATAAGTCTCGCCAGACCAGCGCATGCGCTGGGTCAGGCGAGAACTAAAAACTGTACGACCATTGAATTTGGATCCGGAGCTAGGGGTTGCCCCATCTAGATCACTACCACGGTGCTGATGATTTCAGGGCGCATTCTGACTGGCAGCAAGGCCCCAATTACAAACCAGGTTGAACGCTATCAACTTGTTGGTTTATGCTGCTTCGCTTCATGTCATTTATTACACGTTTCACCACGTGCATTTTTAGCTTAAATCCAGTTTGGAAAAACATCCAGAATTAACGTTATGCAAAATAACGTAAAAAGCAGAAATTAAATTGCTTCTAAAGTTCGGTGTTAATAATTTCAACATGAGGAATTAGCACCAACATTTCCCTCCTGCCCAGAGCGCCCGCAAATCAAGCTTAAGGTATAAAAATGCAAATGAAATGCAGAATGTCTGTCCTGATGTAACCAAATGTGAACGTGACCTTGTGTAATGTAACATGCGCTCATATAAGGCGCTCCCATACCTTCGGGTCGAGTTTGCGATATATAAAGCTGCAAAAAATTAGTCATATTTAGGATTTAAATATGTATATTTGTGATTGTTCATATTAGTTAAAAAATAATAAAAACAACTGTGCTCCATTAAGGATGACTATTTGGTTAGAACCAGAATCTAATACTGATGATTTAAGTTAATTTTATCAGAATACCATGATTGACTACTCATTAAAAACAGAACCACACAGGGTTAGCGTTAGGGATGAGAATCGTCTATTGTAACAAAGGTGTACACGGAAAAATATTTTCTCTGTTTTCCTTAAAAATAGTCAAACATAGTAAACCCACAACCAATGTACAGCCTACCTTGCAGCTCAAACCTAGCTTTTGATGTTCATATGACTAACTACTATGACTCCTAATCTACAACGACAACCCTCTAAATGTTTCCAAATAAGTGAAACCCAACTTTTATATACCACATTCTACAGATTGACAAATAAGCTAATAACCCACATGTACTAAATTCTCAATGAACACAGCGCTGCAGCCGAAAATGCTGTGCTGCGCGAGGAGAGAGCAGGAGAGCGCCGTATTTACAGACATGGCTCTCTCCTCCCGTCTCCCTAGCGCTGGCACAGAATTTTGCAGCTGAGCCCCACACACACCTTTGCACCATAGTGCAAGGGTGTCTGCGTGAGCTTAGCAAAGGATTCCCTTCCAGTACAAAATTCTATGCCTAGATCAGTTTTAAAATGTCACCCATTTTGTATGTGTGCTGTACAGTGCAGCACACATGCAAAGTTGGAAAAGAAAGGAGAAATAAAATCATGTATCCTTGATAGCATCTATGCTGGGTGTTATTCATAACTTTGTTTTAGTAGATAGGGTTTTGCTTTAAAAACCATGGGTGGTTGCATGTGAATACCCATGCACCTCCAATGTATTGCTCCCATGGCGCAATAAAAGCAAGTTAGTGCTATGTGCTGCATTGCGTTACTTTCAAGTAAATTTTCAGCGCAAAGTCAATTGGGGACATTTTTTTTTGCATCAATTTGCATCACTTATGTGATACAAACATGGTACAAACTCTTAGTAAATATACCCCTTATATTAACCCCTTGGGTGCCAGGCCTTTTCCCCTCCTGTGCCTGGCGTTTCCCTAGTGGGTGGGTGTCATGACGAGATAGTCTCGTCATGGGCACAGCGCGACTGTGCTCCATGACGAGACCATCTCGTCATGGGCACAGAAGAGGTTAAAATATTACTGAGCACGCACATAAACAACCTCAGCATGCATGCATTTAGTAACGTTCTGGTGCTCTTCTTCTATCCCAGGAACAGTGATGGTTCTTGACGGTTGAACTGCAGGCAGACCCACGAGGAGGTCGAATACAGGGAATACTTGTTCATCAGATGTTGACGGTGTAGAAGGGGTGGTGAGTGGCTCCTAGAAGTGCTGCTTGAAGCATGCAACTTTTTGCTAGCCATCTGGCAAAATGACTTTGTTTTAGGGCGCGTATCTGAGTTTCTAGTGCCCCTTAAATTGGACAGCTGTCCTTAGTCAAACATAGTAGTAACATTCTGGTCAACGTGCCTCGTGTAACAAATTTCCCATTACTTTCCTCTTTTTAGGAAAAATCTATTGCACTTTTTTTTGGGCAGACCTCACGTGCATTGAATATGATGGTTTGTTGCTGACTTACATTCTTGTTGCTGTACTCCCACAAGCGGACTAATACTGTCACATGGAGTCTGAATTCAAGTTCATGACTCAACTGCATCTGTTGATTCACACATGTGCCAGCAGGACTCAGTTCTATCAGCACTTCTTTGTGTCCCGATCCAACGTTTTGGTCACAGTGGTGGTGGGCACAGGTGGTGAGTCTTGTGCTGGTACTGGCTGGGGTAATTCCTCTGAAACAGTGCTCTGTTCTACATCAGTCCCATGTTCGGCCAGTTGCACATCCAGTTCCTCCTCCTTCCTTCTCTTCCTGTGTGGGTACATCAGCAAAGCTTGGCAGGATGGGTGCAGATATAACAGGTGTTATAATTGTAATAGTAGCAGTTGTTATTGCCCTAGTACAAGGTTGGGGAGATGATGTGCTGGCAGATACTTTACTGATGGTGCTTGTAGATGTCACAGGCACAAAGCTAGATGGAGAGTCTGTTTGTGCAGAGTAGGTTCTGACCGGGGCAGTGGTGGGAGGTACACCAGTTGTTGTTGCCACTCTGTATGATGTGGGACCACTGGTGGCACCAGCTTTGTTGGATGCGTTTAGCTTTGCAAGGTTTTCCATCTGGTGAGACGGGCTGTGCACAGGTCATTAAGGTTCGCTGTGTATCTTGCTGTATTGTGCCAACAGCAAGTTTGCTTATATAGTGTTTGAGAACCTCAGCAAAACATTTCATGACATGAAAACATGTACAATGATTTAAGGATTCTAGTCTGATAATTTGTCTTATTTTTCATATAATTAATTTCAAATACAAACCGCCTCTGGCAAACTTGTTTAAAAACATATAGTTTACACGAAGGAGCCATCTACACGTTAGTCACAAATAATTTTATTAGAAACAAAAAAAATTCTTTCAGACATGGCCATAAAAATGATTACATTCTCTATCATGGTATCTGAGTAATGGCATCTACACCTATGAATGAGATACGCTCACAGACATATCTACTGTAGTGGCCACGTGGATCCTCAACTCCTCCAGCTTCAGCTCCACCTTCAATCCCTCTGTGATGGTGAGGTTGATGATGCTGGGGACCTGCTCATCTTAGGAGTCAATTGAGCTCTAGTGCAGGTCCCCATCATATGCAAGGTTCCCACATCTTTGTTCCGAAGGAAAGTCTCTAACACAATGTCTTAAGTCCTGAAAGTGCTTCTTCCAGCCCTCAATTGTCCTTGGGTGGGTTGATACTGCATTCTCCTTTTTGTAAAATTTGCTTCTAAATCTTTGGTCTGGTGCTGGCACTTCTTTTATGAAATACATTTTCTATTCGATGGGCCTCTTCTTTAACTTCCTCGGCAAGCAGCTGCAATTCAGACTCACTGTTTTATTTTTTTAACGCACTCCTGCATCATGGTGTTAATTAAGCGGGTCACAAGAGATGGATGGCTATTTCTTCAATTAGATTTAAGTGGATTCAGAATTCATAAAATGGCGCTCAGAACTTTTTTGAATTTCGGGTGGTGCCAAAATAAAGTATTTGATGGGTGAGGCTGCTCGAAAATTAAATTCTTTAAGTCAACGTGCTCCCCTATGCCTTGGACGTCTTTTTGGCAACAGAAAATCGCACATTTCCTGTTTGAATTTATAATATCTCATTTGCTTTCAACATGGCGTTTCTGCACATGCATGCTTTCTGATAAGTTTAACCAGTCGGTAAAATCGAGTGCAACAAAAGTCAAATGCGATAACCTCGAGGTGGTAAAATTGCACTTGGTAATTCTAAGTCCACGGATCCTGAAAAGTACCAGGTCGCAGGATCGTTCTTTTGAGGAACAGCTGCTCTGAGGTACAATTTCTGTCTGGAGCCTGCCTGCAGCTTTCCAGAAAGAGAGCAGGGCTACTGGGGAATGTGAGACCATCATAGAAACAGCCTACTGTAGCCTACAATGTGAGACTCAATCTATCTGCATAAGATGCACTGCAGTCTCAGACACAACATTGTAGCAATAGAAATTCAGACATATAAAAAACAGGCATGCCCTTCCACCAGTAAGGAGCTTGGCTCAATTGGCAGTTGTTGGGACAGAAGTCTTCTGCATGTCTCTGGAGGAAGTGCTTGCCCTGCTGTATGCTGATCACCAGGAAAGCCACTTAAAAGTTTCCGTATAGTTTCTAGATCCCTACCTGAGTGAGCATGACGTTCATAAATGTCCACTGAGCGTATCCCTGTTTACATGGATTGAAACCCTACACCATGACTACGAGGTCGAGGAGAAGCATGCATAGTTTCTTTTATTTTTTATTTTACAGAGTTTTATACAGTGCGTACTTGGCCTGAATCGGGTATCGGAGCGCTTTACATGGCACCATTTGTATTACATGAGGACACATTTATTTTGTTAGGCACGGGGAGATTATAGTGTACCCCAATTTCACAGAGAGTGGCTACTGCCCTCTCTACACAAGCTGTGATAGACTGACAGTGGTGGCAGCAATAAATCTATAGTCCGGGGTACCTGTGTCCCTGCATTCTAACAAGGGTGGACGACTAGCCACCCTTCTGATCAAGTCTGTGCAGTCTCACATGCCTATGGTCCTGTTCCTTTGTCTACCTGATATGTGTTTGAGAGCACGTGGGTGTACTGGGGAAGGATGGTGAGTTGAGCTCTTATGTGACTTGTGAACTGTTCTGCTGGACATTCACTCTCTATGTGCCCCTTCCTATTCCTTGGAGAAGCCTGGTGGGCCCGGGGTAGACATTCACTCTTATCTGTGTTTAGCTGCACTCCTCTTCTGTGGGGTGATGGTCAGGGCCTCTTGGTCTTGAGTTAAATAAAATTCCTCTCTTGGGATTAGCCCAGGCTGATACAATGGAAGACAGTAAGTCATCCTTTGCATGCCTTGGACATGGAGTGAACATACCACATCTGTGCCTGCCTCAGGAATAAAGGGGCACCCAGGATTCAAAAGTAGCGATTCCTCTGATTAGACCAGCCTATCAATCAGAGGGGATAAAAGTCTGGTCTTAGCGGTCATTAGTTGTTCCAAGACTGGCCTACCATTCTGAAAAGGCGACCCTACATGTTGCTAAGGAAGCCATTTGCAACCCTTGGTGTGAAAGCAAGATAAGAAGCTTGCTCATCATGTCTGCAGTTTGACGAGGAGCAAGAGCATCAGCAGCAGCGGTCAAAGAACCAGCTGTTTCTGTGAGGCTTGTGGAGCTGGTGCTTTGAACAAGGAAATTGAAGACTGCTGCTCAAGATAAGGAAGCTTGCAGCATATCAACGGGGGGCAGAGGGAGTCGGGGAAGCTCGATTCCAATCC
This sequence comes from Triturus cristatus, assembly GCF_964204655.1. Taxonomy (NCBI): domain Eukaryota; kingdom Metazoa; phylum Chordata; class Amphibia; order Caudata; family Salamandridae; genus Triturus; species Triturus cristatus. The sequence goes on from NC_140590.1 coordinate 1,180,710,492, forward strand.
TTGACGGTGAGATCACTTTGCCCAGACCCTTCCAATGTGCCATGGGAGCCTGTGTGGTACTTCCAGTTATAATCGGTAACTGGTGAGAGTGTCCTGTGGTACAGGTCCCCAGTTTCCTTTAGTGACATCTGGGGGTATCAGGGTGTGCTGGCACTCTGAACAGCCATAACTCTCCTACAGCTAGCCAGTGGCTGCTGGACTAGTGGGACTCCAGTAAACGGTGCCAAGACATCAGGCACCTGTGATCGGATCTCTGACACCACTAGAGCAGTGTCCTCACTCAGAACGGAAGGTCACTTCTGTCCCTCTGGGTAGCGTATTATGGCGCTGATCAAGAACATTTGACTTCACTTTAAATGCTGAAACTACCTCATTTCAATACAAGGATTGGTATCGGGGCTCTAGCGAATGAGAGCAACACTGTGTAACATGGTCTAAAATATGCTTTGCTAATTGTTTGTCTACATGTTAACAGAGGGTTGTAGAGATATCTGGTTTTCACTGTGTAGCCTAGTTTTGTGTGTAGTATATTTCTCTTGTATGAATTAAAGTACTTTTCTTTTATAAAAGGTACAGCACTGAATGGACATTGATTTTATCAGCGGCTAGTACAGTGTGAACTGTATTCTGAATGTCTAGCCCCACATGACCTCCTTGACTAAGCCTTGGACTGCTCGGTCTCACTACCCTGAGAGAGTCAAGTGCTAGAGAGGACAACTTGGTTATCCAGTTTTGAGAGCACTAGTACTGAGACCCCGGGACAGCAGCGGGGAACACTTCAGTTTATGCAATTGGAGTACAGTAACCTGAGTGCCCTGTTGCCCAGGAACCTGGGTCTAACAGTATAATACATGGCAGTTGTACGCCGGATGCTGAGACCCACCTGCATCCCAGTAAAGGAGACCACACTTTGTTTGGAAGACTAAAGGCTGCAATTTATTGGTTGCTTTCACTTACAAGCAATCCTTTCAATTAGCTTTACTTTGCATTTAAATAGAAAATAGCACAGGCTACTCCGAGGCCAAACCCGCACCTCAGAAGGGGCACTTGAGCATTCAGAAAAAAGGAAATGACCCATGGCAGCAACGCTTCAGTAAAACTGGTGAGTGCACGACTCGGCAGTGCCAGGAGCAAAATGCCAGCCAGCATGCTAATCAAAGAAGAGCGTTCACCCACGAGGACCAGCGGAGGAGAGGCCCGACTAGGCAGCTGCCCAAAGCCTACTGCCTGTGAGGCTGCTCAATAGAGTGCCAGATTGGTTTGGTGCACCCGTCAATAGACACACGCAGTGTGCGGACCCAGCTGAACGGTGACCTACCCCTCCACCAGCAACAGGGCTGTTGCCGCATCTAAGGGCCAGCGACACCACAGTACGGCACCTGAGCAGAAACCAGGGTTTGTGGGGTTATGCCTCTCCTCATAGTTGAGAGGTGGCGATACGTCCACTGACCAGACAAGGGTGCCGAAAGATCCAGCTGACTGCCTCCCTGCACCTCACCTTAAAATCACCCAGCAGCCGAGGATAGAAGTGTCCAAGTGTAACGCCCTGAACGTCTCAGGATCGTTTAACAGACACGATAATGAGAACGCAACCACTTGTGAAGGTTTAGTTATTTTAATGAAGGCAAAAATAATACAAGGAATAAACAAAGGTTATAGTCACTGGAATCCTCCAAGCTAAGTACGTTACCAGCCCACAGCACGGATGGTCCTGACCGTCCTCTGCATATACGCCGATCCCGGCGTATGCCAACAGAGGGCAGAAATGAAATGGCCGACAATGCCAATCGGTAGGCTGTGAGGGGCACCAAGAGTGTTGGGGAGAATCGAGGAGTCAGGGAAACACCCAGCCGGGGTCTCTACCTGAAGGGAGCAGCCGCTCAACCTCTTCCTCAGACTGCACCGGGACGCGGAGTCACCTCCTGGTGATGCGTCACCGATACCCCAATCACAAGCAAAGAAGACTGAACCGAGAGCAGCCGCTCGATCGATCCTGTGGACTTCCGAGTCTGTAACGCGGCAAACACCTCCTGGTGTGCGTTACAGCTGGCAGTCCCTGTATCTCTGGTCGGGCTGGGAGTTACGACTCCAACCAGCAAAAGCGCCACTGCGCTTTGACTCAGCCGAGTCAAAAAGCGAAGCTCAATGGTTATCCGGTAGAGCTTCCGGGTCCTTCACAGGTGACGATGGGGCAAGACACGGCCCAGGGAGTAACGACTCGACCTACCTCCGTTCTTGCCTTACTGGAGCACCACTCCGGAACACTGCTCTTCACTAAGCAGGTACGTCGGTGTAAACACAATATCCGACAGCGTTGTACCTCCCGGTTCCTCCCTTTATAGGGCGTGTTTTCCTTGAGTTATGTAACAGCTCTCCTGTTTACATAAGGGCGTGTTTTCCTTGAGTTATGTAACAGCTCTCCTGTTTACATAAGGGCGTGTTTTCCTTGAGTTATGTAACAGCTCTCCTGTTTACATAACCTCTCAACCGCTAAGCATCCTGGGAGATGTAGTCCGTTTTCGCTGGTTACCGTTTTCCTCCCCTCGCATGACAGGAATTCTTGACACCAAGTGGCAATTGGAGACACGAATATGGCCACGGTGATGCACGCACCAAGGGCAGCGATGAACAAGGGGAGGTGGCAGCAACTCAGGACTTCCCCTCCACTTCGCACTGAAAGAGGGTGAGAATGGAGAAATCAAGTATTGCCCCCATACAGATGGGATATCCCACCCAGACAGTCTAGACATGGGTCCTGTGCTCACTGTGTCACTGAAACCAAACTGTACCTGGCTGATGAGTCCATAACTAGGGAGAAACCACCCTGGGTTGCTTGCGTTGAGGTGGCATGGTGAGCAAAGGAACAATTGGTTTGAGTGCTACCCCAAGCTATTGCCAGAAGATGGACTTATTGTAAGCAGCCTCCTATCACCTTTTTTGTCTTTCATGTACCACCCTAATTCGCATGGCTATGCACAGATGTGGGTCCTGTGCTCACTGTGTCACTGAAACTAAGCTGTACCCAGCTGATGAGCCCATAAATAGGGCCGAACCGGTTCTAGGTTGCTTGTGGACCGGTTCAGTTCGGGTATGGCCGTTTCATGAGGAGCAGGGTCAAGACTGATTTGCGGATGGATGGGTCCAAACTGAGGTGGCTTGGTGAACAAAAGGACACTGAGTTGGAGTGCTGCCATGAGTGCTAGAGCTGTCCTCCTTAGGGTGGTCTTAATCCAAACATTTTGCCTGCTTACCTATTCTTTTTCCTGAATCATTTTGTAGCTTTATTGCTCTGAGCACCCTACCACTGCTGATCAGTGCTAAATACATATTCTTCTCCCCTAAACATGGTAGCATTGGTGTGTATAGACAGAAGGGGTATACAGTTCCTCTATTTGTATAAGAGTGTGCAGAGTACACTCATCCTTGGAAATAAGACAAAGTGGGGAGCAATGTCTAGTAAGCCTGAAGGGGTACTAGCTTGTGTAGGGTGGGGGAACCCACATTGGTGGAACTAAAACCCTCACACACCCAGCAAGCTAGGTGTCATGCTTCATCATCTGGGTTTTGCTCCTCGTCGGGTCGGCGCTGCAATTCCCGACGGGCACCCAAGATGGGGCTCTTTGGCGGAGATCTTTTGTTCCTTGCCGAAGGTGAGTGCAAGTGAGGGCCAGGTAGGTGTAGATGTTAGTGAGTGTGTATTAAAACGGGGTTGGTTAGTCTGAATATTGGATTTTATTCGGTCAGTAAACCACCCTATTAAAAATGAAATGAGAGGCGGTGGTCTTGACTAAATGGGTCAGGGACTACTCTACTCTGCTCAGGTGGTCAACATGTTTCATGCCTACAAGGTCAGGGGGATCCAGCGGCAATTCATCAGGACCGGTGAAATAAACTATCTACAAGATTGTGAGGGTGTGTGGCTAGTTATTTACAGTGATATCTGGATAAAAACTACCCTAGGTAAGTGTCGGAAAAACTAGACACTTCCGTTATGGAATGGCCTATAGGAAAAGGAAAGAAGAAACAAAACAGGCCAACAAAGTACATTAAAACACACACTTAGTCATATCTATACATTTCGAAATGTGGAGCCAAGGACTCCTCATATGCATGTCCGCTGTAAAAAGCAATTGCGCTAAACGAGTGATCATGCACAGGTGGATGCATTGTGCAGGTACGTGTCAAGTGATCAAAATCGGAACCACTCAGAACAATTGAGATATGGTTATGCTCACCTAACGTATTGGAAAGTGCCGCTCCAGTCGGTACTTGGCGAGCCTCTTGGGGTGGCGTGTTAGCCTACTGTAAGTAATGGTACAATTGTGAAGAGGCGAGAGGCTCATGCATGTAGGAGTAGCATACTCACTGATGCTATGTCCAATCAGGGCAAGGATGGCAAGGTCCCCCGGGAACCGTGATCGGAACACCGCCGACCGTGGAGCGACGCGACCCCCGGCCCCGAGCGTCTCACGGGAGGAGACAGGAGGGAGCCTAAGGATCGGCCTGCTGACACAGCCGCGGTCAGCCGCTCACCGAAACGAGGGGGTCTCTGCTCGTGCAATTTAGTCTTACGGACGGGAAGCAACTACTTACAGTTCTGTCGCCCAAGGGTGGTTTGTAGACCTACCCCGCTCCGCCGAAACCGGGAAGTGTGGTCTGCTTCCCGCTGATCAGTTAAAAGCCAATCCGGTCAGGTCTGGGCGAGTACTGATTGGGCAATTGAAACTGACGAGATAGTTCGAAAGGCAGCCTCGTCTTCAAGGGTGACTGCGGGCGCCATCTTGGAATGGGGTATAGCGCTATGTAACAGATCGTGTAATTATATCTAAAAGGTCAGAGGGTCCTTAAAAGATAACAGTGAGCTACAAGAAGTCATCATCTGATATATCCCTGTCAGAAGCCTAGAAAGGTCACGCCTTGTATGTGAAATGTCGTAAATGGAAATCATATACATACAAGGGGATGCGTATTAAAACATGGTGTTGAAACAGGTGTAGCGGGTCTGCTTCCCGCTGATCAGTTAAAGGCCAATCCGGTCAGGTCTAGGCGAGTACTGATTGGGCATTTGAAACTGATGAAATAGTTCGAACGGCAGCCTCGTCTTCGAGGGTGACTACGGGCGCCATCTTGGAATGGGGTATTACGCTATGTAACAGATCGTGTAATTATATCTAAAAGGTCAGAGGGTCCTTAAAAGATAACAGTGAGCTACAAGAAGTCGTCATCTGATATATCCCTGTCAACAGCCTAGAAAGGTCACGAATTGTATGTGAAATGTCGTAGATGGAGGTCATATACATACAAGGGAATGCGCATTAGAACATGTTGTTGACGGGTAGCTTCGACATGTCGGTGTATGTCAGTGATATCTTATAAGGGTTGCTGGGTATGTCTGGTCACTGTCACTATTATGAATTGGTGCCCCTCCCTTTCTTTTGTCTTCCTTGAGGACAGGGACAGTAGTGAAGTGCAGGCATATTTCCAGATCTCAATGTGTCAGGGTACCCCATGGTATGTCATCATTCAGACCCCGTGTATCAGAAGCCAATTTGTGGACCCATCTTTGTTCTAATCTGAAAAGTGTTTGTGGTGTCATGCCTGGATGTGATTCAAGAACAACCCATCTTAAGGAGTCTGCTGTATGGTGGAGATTTTTAAAATGGCAATACAATTTTGTGGTCTCCTTAGAGCATCTGATGTTACTTTTGTGCTCTGTGATGCGTGTCTTGATCGATCGTGTCGTCATCCCTATGTAATTCAATGTGCAAGGGCATTGGTGTGTATCCCATTGGAATATTTAATTTACCTGTATGTTCCCTGTAAAGTGGTGTACCATATACTTGGGGCCTGTACAGTAAATGCTACTAGTGGGCCTGTAGCACTGATTGTGCTTCCCACACAAGTAGCCTTTTAAACATATCTCGGGCCTACCACTGAAGAGCCTGTGTGTAGTTTAACTGCCACATCCACTTGGCATTTAAAATCCTTTGCCAAGTTCTAAACTCTCCTTTTAGAAGGCACCCATAAAGTATGCCCTAGATAGCCCATAGGGCAGGGTACTGTGTAAGTAAAAGGTAGGACATGTACTCTTAAGTTTTGCATGTTCTTGTAGTGAAAAACATCTAAATTAATTTTTCGGTACCAGGACATGCAAAACAAAAAAGTACATGTCCTATCTTTTACTTACACAGCTCTCTGCCCTATAGGCTACCTAGGGCCTACCTTAGAGGAGTAATCCTCTGATACGTTAACATTGGGAATTTCTTAATACACTTTTAAGCTGTAATTCCTGAATACAAGTGAGTCGCTGTATCATGTTTTATATCTTTGGAATAAAAATGATCAGTCCTCTTTACTGGTAAAGTTGGATTTAACATTACTATTTTAGAAATGCCACTTTTAGAAGTACTCTTACTGCTCTGTGTGCCTGCAGCCTGTCTCCAATACAAGTCTGAGTTGGGTGACCGCTAATCTTTGTGCATTCCCACTAGACAGCCACAGACACAGGTTAGGTGTGTCTAATTACCCATCTGCATTCTGATGGCTCTTCCTGGGCAGGAAGAGAGGAAGGAGCTGGTTCTCAAACCTGCGGTGTCATGTCTGAACCTATAAAGAACCTCTGACAGAAGAAGTGTGGTGCTTCTGCAAGGACTGGCACTGTGCTGGACAGCTGATCTGGACAACCAACTTTTCTGCTGTTCTGCCATGATGCCTACTGCTCTCTGACTCTGCTGAGGGAGAACTAGACTCTACACTGCAACCAAAGTGATGTCCAAGGGCTTGCCTCCTGTGGCTTGAGACTCAGGGCTATCAAAGTCTCAACACCAGCTCCTGTGCCTGGTTCACTGGAAGTGGACCCAGATACTTGCACCAGAGAAATCAACGCATCTCCAGTCTTCTTGGAACAGAACCAGTGCATCAACCCTGTTGCGGGAGTAGAAATGGCACATCTTACTCGGAACAAGCACATCTCCAGAACTACTGCATCGGAACCACACATCACTGCCGCAGCAGTGTGGCGAGGTCGACGCATCCCCTTGACTGTGCAGAGAAATCCAGCGCATTGCATCAGTACCAACGCCTCTCAATTTTGGCGCTTAATCTTCGGAATAAATGCTTCACCATCTCTGCGGGATCGGCTCATTGCTCGACTGCTCCCCGCATCTCGCTGTTGCGACCCAGGTCAAGATGCTCTGTTTCTCTGGGCCTGTGTGGCCCTTGTATCTGGCGAATGTCTCTTTACAACGCATCCGAATACATCGCATGCGATTACAACGCGGTTATTACAACAACCACGTTGTTACAACACGAACCAGTACATCGCAAGTCAATAGAAAGACTTGCTGTAGGGGGCACACTGGACTTGGGAATAGTATTATTTACTATTCCTACTCCAGTTTGTGCAACAGCAGGGAAGGTGTTGGATTACAAATCCAACACCAGCACGCCCCCTACAGCAAGTCATTAAAACGACTTGCGATGTAATGGTATGCGTGGTAACAACCGCATTGTGGAGACAGCTTTGTAATCGCTGTTTCCCGTATCTAGCCCATGCTCCAGCACAGTTGGCCTGTGCTCTTGACTTTGCGCCGGTCAAGTGCAACCAGATAATCCCCACTGGTAAGCACTAAAACCCTATTTGATCTTTAAAAAGTCATAACTCGACTTGTACTTATTGGATTTTTGTCAGTGTGGTCTTGATTTATTTTGAAATTGTCTATTTTCCCAACCTAGTGTGGAGTATTTTTGTGGTGTTTACGTTGTGTTACTGAGTGTGTTGTGTTGCACCAATACTTTACACATTGCCTCTTTAGATACACCTGACCGCTCTGTGGCAAGCTACCACATGGTGAGCACAGGCTATCCTTTAGTGTGTATCTAGCTTACCCTGACTAGTATTGTGGTTCCTGCTTGGACAGGGTGCATATCTATGCCAAACAGATACCCAATTTCTAACACTGGTGATCAGTGGTGAGGGTAGGACTTTCGTTTGTGCAAGCCCATATAGTAACTCATTGTTCACTACTACTCTACACTAAAGACTAATTTCAACCCTTTTGTAATTCTCCCTGAATGGCTTTTTAATTTTAGGCTAAAACCATGTCTCCATCTGGATAACAGCATCAGGGCCAGCTCGAACTAATTGAGTTTGAGCTGGCCCTGACTTTTCCAGGGAATTTATTGTTCAGACAGTACTTCCCTATACCATGTTCTGAGGCATCTATCCCAACATAATTAAGATGGCCTAGGCCAACTGTAGCCTTCATTTCCAGGGCGTTACTTCTCAGGGAACAAAGGTGGAGTGCTATTAAGAGAGATGTTTTTGCTGTGGTCTGGGCACTGAAGAAGTTGAGACCATACCGGTTTGGAACTTACGTCCTGATTCAGACTGACCACAGGCCCCTCGGGTGGCTCATGCAAATGAGGGGTGAGCATTCAAAACTGTTGAGGTGGTCCATTTCCCTACAGGGGATGAACTTCCGGGCAGAACACAGACCAGGGCTAGATCACGCCAATCCTGATGGTCTATCCAGGTTTTTCTGCCGTAGTGCTGAGAACATGCTAGAGGTTGGGTAGCTCTTCCCACTTTCAGCTGAGGAGTCACATGTTAGACCTGTCATCCTTAGGATTGTCTTCCCATAAACCTTTTGCTTGCTTACCTCCTCTTTTTGCTGAATCATTTTGTTGGTCTCCAAAGGCTTGTTATCTTGACTCCTGTTGCTTGAGCCTCAGGACTACCAAAGTCTCTAAACCTGCTCCTGTGTCTGGCTCACTGGAAGTCGATCCAGACACTTGCACTAAAGAAATCAATGCATCTCACGTCTGCTTGGAGCAGAACCGGCACATTGACCCTGTTGCAAGCATAGAATCGAACCATTGCACTTGGAAGCAGCACATCGCCTTGAGAAACAATGCATTAGACCACGCATTGCCGCCGCAGCAGTGTGCAGGGATCAACACATTCCCTCGACTGCGCAGACAAACCTGGCACATCGGAACCAACGCCTCTCGCTCCGGTGCTTCATCTTTGGAACCAGTGCATCGAAAAGACTGGGATCTACATTGAAGCATCACTTAACTGCGTACCGCATCTCACTGTTGCTACCAGCATCAAGGTACTCTGTTCCCCAGGAATGCATCGCTCCTGTATCCGGCTTATGCTCCATCACGGTCGGCCTGAACTATTGGCTTTGCCCTGATCCAGCGCGACCAGATAATTTCCATTGGCGCTTATTGTTTCTAAGGGCTACAACCCTTTTTAATCTCTGAAAATTCCTAACTCGACTTGTTCTTATTGGATTTTTGTCATTCTAGTCTTGATGTATTTATAAAATTGACTATTTTTCTAACACTATGTGGAGTCTTTTTGTGGTGTTTTCACTATGTTACTGTGTGTTGTGTCACACAAACACTTTACACATTGCCACTTTTGAAAAGCCGGACTGCTCTGTGCAAAGCTACCAGATTGTGTGAGCACATTTTATGTTTTAGGGTGTATCTAGCTTACCCTGACTAGGATTGTTGTTCCTGCTAGGACAGGGTGCACCTCTGCCAACCAGAAACCCAGTTTCTAACACCGAGCTATTGCCAGAGATTAGACTTACTGCAAGCAGTTTCCAATCACATGGGTCTGGTGCTCCCTGAGTCACTGGAACCAAGCTGTACCCGGATGATGAACACATAACTAGGGAAAAACCAGCTCAAAGAGGGCTTAGCAGTTCGGTCTGGATTGTTCCAATGAGGAGCAGGGTTAAGACTGATTTGCACATGGATGGGTCCAAACTGAGGTGGCATAATGAACAAATGTACGATGGGTTGGAGTGCTACCCCGAGCTACTGCCAGAGATAAGACTTATTGCAAGCAGCCTTCCATCACCTTTTGTGTGTTTTACAGTCCACCCAATACCAGCTCCCAGGACCAATCATGAGGACAGAGGAGGATCAGGAGGTTATATTGAGTCCCCTTGGGGAAACTCTCATCTCAATCAAGGTTTATCTAGTGTTCTATCCTCGCTGCAGTTGGAGGGCAATTTTCCAAATTTCCCAGAAGAGCTAGCCAATGCTCAAACATTGGATGCGCTCCACTCTGCTTGTACGGTGCCCACCAGCAGAGGTGGACCATCAGCTAGAGCTATAAGGGTCTGGGGTAGAGACTGCAATTTCCCACACCCGTCAACTCCCAACAAAGAGACTAGGGCCACAACAAGACCAAAGATGGTTGCAACCCTTAAGGGCTTGTTTCAGGCCTCCCTTCTCAAAGAAAGGAGAGCCTGTTGCTGTGATACCCTTGCAACCAGAGGCCACAACTCCTGGGGATGACATTGAAGACCCTACCAAAATTGTTTTACTCCACCTCATGATCGAACTGGGCGCTGTCAATGCTGACCTCCAAACAAAACCGCTCGGAGCTATGACTGGACTTGCAGTACTTGGGAACTAGAGTAGATCATTTGGAGGTGACCCAGGACGAGCATACCTTGGACCTTGAGGAATATCGCTTCCCGCTTAGTAAAGATGAATGATCAACAGATTGCATGCCAGGAGAAACAGGAGGACCTGGAACATCGTTCTTACTGCTGTAACCTTTGGATTAGGGGTGTGTCTAGTGGCAAGGAAGGTAAAGACATAAAAAAATATCATCCAGAGCCTGGCGGAGACTATTCCCGATGAACATGGACCGGACCCCGTGAGCATCGACAGGGCTCACAGGATTGTACCTGGAGCTACAAACTCCAAAGTGCCCCAGGATATCCTGGTCTGCTTCCACCGCTTTGAGGCCAAAGAAGCAATCCTGGGGACAGTGAGACAAGGTGGCCCAATACGCTATAATGGTGATGTAAATATTCCAGGACCTAGTCTGATCAAGTTAAACAGACGCAAATTGTTTTTCCCCGTTAATGTTTTTCCTGTGAGAAAGCAAGATCAGATACAGGTGGTGGCATCACCTCCGTCTTAGGTTTGAGTAGCAAAGATAATGCTGGGCCCTCAGATTCCTCAAGGAGGCTTGTCAGGCATTAGATATCCCAGTCCCAGAGATAGCGATAGATACCCTGCAAGAACTGCAGCATTGTAGGAGTCCACAGGGACACGAGTGTGGCGGGCTGTAAACGGAATCTTTTCAAACAAGAGAAAATACTGGCAGGCCAGAATGCAGCTCTGGAACAGGTGAAGAACCACGGCCTTATGGGCCTGGCGGCGCAGGGTACGCCTTAATCTCCTGAGTTCACCTGCTTTGTCGAACAGAGACACGGGACACTCCGTTAGGCGTAGGAGATCAGGTTTATTAGCTGCAGCTAAGTACAGTTGTCCCAGAAGTACACACGGTATGTTCTTAGGAGACTGTCACTTTACTTCGTGGCGCGCAATCATTTATAACGCACATATTCACAAAGAACACTCCCAATGCATACAGGGTTAACCAATGAGAAGAATGTGAAAACAAGATATTAGGTAACTCAAATAAGCCTCCCTTCCAATTGTGTTTGTCACCCTTCCCCACAAGTTAATCAATGGTAGTGTTTATAATTCGACTTGCAGTTGGCAGGACACATTTGTATGCCCCGGAGGACAGTTGTGAAATGAGAGAATACGAGTAAAGAATAGCGAAGGCCAGAGGATAAGATCAAGTCAGGAAAGAATGGTGCGAACCAATCAGATAGTCGAGACCGGGATCAGTCGAACCAGACGAGGATTAGTGGAGTCGGCCAGGCCCTGACACCAACTTTAAACAGGGGCAGGAGGTTGTCTGACACGTTGCAGTAGAAAGAGGAAAACAACACCTCGTTCACCGTGCTGCCTGAGTGAGGGCAACACAAAATGGCGGCGGGACACAAAATGGTGGTTAAATGCGAACGGGATCGGAAAACTAAATTACCTCGCAGGTCCACAAATTGAGCAGCCTGCCGTCATCTGGCTTTTCTCCATCACCGACTCCCACCTATATACTGAGACAATACATGGCTAAACCGTTGATATACCAACATGCCGATTGGGCCACGGGTGGATTACCCCAGGGTCGGCTCTTCACTGCTACTACTGAGCTCTGAAGGTGGACACTAACGGCACGGGCAAGCGACACCCTGGTCCTGCGTTGAAAGAGGCCATTTGTGCCTCTAATACTCTTATCCTCTTCTTTTCTGGATTGCTACTAGTAACTCCAGAATGCCAAGGTGGCTGCTATTCACCCAGCGATCTTCTTTTCTGCCTATTATCATTATACTTTTTCAATGTTTATTGTTCCTGGTTATGTTCTTGATGGGGAGTTTTGGGACTTGGAAGGGAACAGCTTCCCAACCCACCCAGGAAGCCGCCTTCCCCAGGTGCATCACCACACTACACCCCCTTTACTATGCCCGATAGTATGCCATTACCTTCTATACTCTACAATGTCCATTGATACTTTCTACATTCTAACAATGTCTGAGCCATTAAAAACCCTATCAAATGACGCTCTATCCTCCGTTAACTATCCCTCCTCCAATTGGACATAGTGCTTTTTCAAGAACCCCATCTATTGCAATTAGATCACTCCTACCTGAAATTAAGAGACTACCTTGGTCAATACTTTTCTTTGGGTCACATGAAGACGGCACCGTGGGCGTCCTCGTACATCTCCACTATCCACTAGTGGTTGAAGGGATCCTCAGATGCTTGTGGTAGATGGGAGGCCATAGAATACTTGCTTCCCCCTCACCTTAGCCTCAGTTTATAGACCTAATGAACAACAAGAGGCATTCCTTTCAAACGTGATTCATGCACTCACTGGCTGGTCCAATACACCCCTGATTATTGGAGGCGACCTCAACCTGGTCCTATACTCCATGGTTGATGCCAATCATACAGGGAGAGGAGGCTCGATGGCACTGTTGCCCGCAGGTAGGACACTATTCGATAATCTGGGACTGGTTGATGCTTGGAGGACCCGCCACACTCTCACACAAGACTATTCTTATTTTTCAGGGACCCACAAAAACACATGTAATTCTTGATTATAGGCTCATTGATAACTGCCTGCTCTCCAACCTGACTGACTCCACTGAACCCCCCATCACACACTTTGATCACGGTCCAGTCTCCTGCACATTAGCTGATATTGGTTCCTGGGGATCCAGAAATAACCATCTTCTGGCAACTTCAGGGTCACTTCCTGAAGGACCCAGTTATGGTCACTAATGTTGAAAAGGGTATTGCTGATTAAATTCACCACAATGACCCCAGCGTAGACACCCTCTGGGTTGCCCTTAAGGCCATCCTTCGAGGTATATTCATAGCGGAGGCCACACGCCTCTGGAAGCTAGGAAAAGAACTGCACCTTAAATTGGGTGTGAAACTTGAAGAACTTCAGATGGAACATACGAAAACCCATTCCCCAAGAATATGGAGGAAAGTAATCGCCGAACACTCTTCTGTTCGCTCCCTAAATGCCTCATTTTCAATAGGCACTGCTTCTGTGGACTCCATCATATCCCGAGATTCTCCTGATATACAATCCGTAAGGCCACTTAATCTAGTTAAGCCGGATAAGCCAGATACTCCAATATCAGCATTCTCTCTGTATTCAGCTCTCTGCTTTGTAATAGTCAGGACCTCCGGTTACACCCAAAAAAAAGACCTCAACGAAGGGGTAATCTTAACCTTGTTATGTACAGAAGTGGTCTTATTTTTCCCCCCTTTATACTTTGGCCTTAGTCTGACAAATTTGGGAAGCTGGATACTCACTGGACAGATTGGAGGCACTAAGGGCACTAGGAACCTCCACCTCCCCCTCCTCTGACTGATTTCCTGGCCCTCCACTTTCCTCTCTCTTTACTTTGCTTTTGCCTTTTTTTGTTTCCAGGCACACTCCTGCATTTCCTACCTTTTTTCCTGTCTCACCTCGGTCTCCACCGTCCCCAACGTTTTCTCTGGCGCCCACCTGCGCGCCGCTCTCTTTGGTTTCACCCCGGTGCTCCAGGAGATGGGCAGGAGACACGTCCTCCAATCTATTCAGAGGTGCCCCCAACTCCTTTGGCGCTGCTATGATGAGCGTGGAAACCGGAGCTACCTGCTCCGTGGGAATGTCGCCGCTGACACCACCGCACTGCCAGCTGCTCTGAAAAAGCACCCGATGCCGACGCTGTCGACCCGGTGGAGCCCTCGAGCCGCCGCTCTGCGGCTGCGCCTCAGCTCCAGGGTGGCCGAAAACCAGCGCGGGAAACAAGGCTGGCAGGCGGCACGGTCCGACTTCCAGGGCATTTGTCTCCCTCCACTGTCCGATTCCGCTCCACCTTGGGGCTCAACCGCAGCTCCTCTGACCCCAGGAGCACACAGGAAGGATCCGTCAACAAAGGTACTACTCACACACGAGGTAACATATCCGTCACCTTTACAGGCTGCCCGAGCCCAGTGTTCCAGTTTGTCCAGAAAGATGGTGGTATAAGGCAGTCGCACTTAAAGTGCCTGCAGTTCACTCAGGCAACTAGCTGATGCAATGAGAGAGACATTTTTCTGGATCAAGAGACTCAGTAAGCAACTACGTAGACTCGAATGGGAAGTGGAGCTGTTGCAGGAATGGCCTCATGACCGGGATGATGCCGCGACTTGGCCCCTCGAATGGGACCTGTGTAATGTCTGCAGATTCTTTTTGCTTGGTGACCTACAGCTTAATACTCTGTCTCTGATCATCTTCAGGTGCATTAGGGTGCCTACCTTTTGACACAACTTGGAGTCATGATCGGAGCTCAGACATCAAAAACATACCTCTTGGAGATCTGTAACAGACATGTGTGTTTGGCAGTCTCAGCATGACTTGAATCAAGTTGTTTTCAATGGGGATATCATTCTTTAGCACACTGCATTAAAACATTTCTAAACATCTGGAAGATCAACACAATTAGGAGTGGAGCTCCGGATCTGCATTGGAAGGTGCAGAAAAAATAGGCTGATATGAGCATGCAGGGGTGGCTTTTGTAGGTGGCTTCGCTCCATCAATTTCGGCGTGGTACAAAGCCAGGCCGGATGCCACCTATTGGTGCATGGGAGCATGGTTATAAAATTCTCTAGATTTAAGTTTTGTGTCTGGGGGATAGTTAAAAAGTGAAAACTCTGTGGTTAGAAGTATCCATAAGAATGCTGTGTATTTATACGTGCATTTACAAGTGTGTGCGCAGCGAGCGTATGAGTGTCTGTTGGATTGTATGTCTAAATTTGTATGTACATGCAGGTATAACCAGGGCTTTAGCGTGGCAGGTCCTATCAGTGCCAAGGCCCAGCAGTAATTAAAACCTGACTTTGAAACAGGTCCATACAGGCTGTTATAGTGATGTCCTTAATTCTGCATGCAAAATTACGGATTGCTTTCTCATCAACCATTAACAATCCTTAAAACAATCCACGACTGCAATGCAGTACGGTTTGCATTTTGCATGTTTTAATTAATCTTACTTTCTCTAAGAGTATTTTCTTTTGTATACATAGTATTCTTTCATGCATCGCATGTCTCTTGCACAGGGTAAACTATGAACGAAATCTCTTCTAGATTAGTTCAATTTGTGAGTGGGTGTTCATGACTGGGCACAATTGAGATTGATCTCAGTGCAAGTTTCACACGGTCTCTCAGTGGGTCAAGAAGGTGTTCAGACTACATGCTTATCCAATGTTTGGTGTCTCTGCAGAAAGCACAGAATGATAGTCACATATGTTCCAATTGTTAATTATCATTTAAATGAAAGTGCATGAAGAAGATATAAGCAGTAGATGTAAAATATTGACATTGCCAAAGCAAGACATTGCTATATTTGTATGTGAGGGGAGAGTGGGTTACTACTGAGAAGTGTGTGAGTGTGTGAGTGTGTGAGAATGAATGGTGAAGTTGAAATAACACAAAGAAGGTCATGTAGATGGACAGAATGAAAATACAATTATGAATTAGAAGGATGTGATGCATTTTAATGCAACTGTTGCACTTCAGAAAGAGGTTGGGAGAAAAAGGGTATATTAAACAGAGTGAGAGGCTGCAAAGAATGAGGTGTGAGCGGGAGTATGGTAGTTATTGAGATACTGCACAGATCACTCCCCCCACAGACTTTAATAATGTTTAATTCACAGTCTCATATTTTTAAAACTTAAACTGTTTCAATTGTAATTACTACAACATTATCATTGTTTTTACTCACTTATCTGATATTGCTAACAGCAATGACACAGCCTGGCTTTTTTTAGGCGTATGTTCTTTGCTGTGTGATATCTCTGGATGCAAAACACAGGTTAGGTTGCATGCTGTATGAACCACACTGGTTCCTATGGTTCAACCCCACTTTTATTCTCATAGGCCACACCTATTGAAAGGGTTCCTAGTCATGCCTTTTGGCCACACCCTTGGAGACCTCCCACTCTTTTCATACCACTTAAAGAACTGAGTATAACTCTGTCAGAACAGTTGCATATGGGCCTTTCAAGAATAAAAATGTGATTCCACATACTTGAAAAAGTTTTGTGATGCAATAAAGAACAACTTTACACCATTTTCAGTCATTAAGTTTTAGACTGTATCGAAACAATACACATATCAACTCCACGAAAAAGAAAGCCCTGTTGTAAGTGTCCTGTCTTAGAATCATAACTGCAATTTGGCACTTTACCGTGAGCTATCTGAAAATCATTCAGTTGCCAACTTAGCGGCATAAGACACTTGTGAAAGCTTGTGGATGGTTGTGGGGCTGCAGCTTTAAAGTATGAACAATAAGGCGTCACACTATCACAATGATATTCAGTGGTATTCAGACAGAATATCAAGTTGGAAATGTCGATTTACACAAATAGTGAGTTGGCGATATCGTGACACAGTAAAATCGACAGCAAGAATATCGTGGTCAAGAATATCGAATTTAAGGTAAATGTAATTTTCAAAAATGTAGAAGTTATTAATATAGTTTGCAAAAATATAGTTTAAAATATCGATTTAAAAAAAAAATTGCATTTATTTTAGTTTATATTTTAAATCTGTGATTTTTTTTTTTGTATAAGTATTGTTTGTTTTTAATATGTTACATTTTTAGTAGTCCTCAATTTGATTTTAATTACATTTTGCATTTTTTAGTTCCATAGCAGGTTCTGGGCTTATAAGGGAATAGGGTGGGAAGTAATTTAATTATTATAAATCAATGATTATGTTTTATTTATTAATATTTATTTGATATTTTATAGTGTTTATTTTGATAAGTAATTTATTTGTCATTAATTATTAATTGGTAAGTAATTAAGATTAATTAATTATGGTAATTGTGTAAATGTTTAGGTTCGAGTTGTGGGGTTTATAGGTGTAAAGGGTGGGAAGTAATTTATTTTGCATTAATTAGTTAATTTAAATTAATTGATTTAAAATTAATTAAGGTAATTGTGTAATTAAATGTGCGAGTTGTGGGGTTTATAGGGGTAAAGGGTGGGAAGTAATTTGTTTAAATATTAATTAGTTGATGATTGATATTTAATTAGGGTAATTGTTTATATTTTTTTGTGTGGGTTTTACTTTTATAGGAGTAAAGGGTGAGGTGTAAACTAATTTTACTTATGTTATTAGTTGTTAAATACTATTTTTTGTTTATTGAAAATAAGTTTTTAATTGTGTCATTTTTTTACAGTTTGATTTTAGCTGTAGGTTGTGGGGAGTATAGTGGTAAAGTGTAGGGAGTTAATTCATATGGGTTTTAATTTTCTTTTTAATAATTTCTTTAATTGGTAATGAATTATGTTAATTATGAAAGTACATTATTTTTAGATGTGGGTTGTGAATTGTTAGGTTAGGAAATAAAAAAAGTAAATTAATGTAATGTTTTTGTTTCTATATAATTTCTAATTATATATATTTGTTTGAAAATTATTTATTTTATTTAATATAATATTTGTAGGTATTTGTCATACGTATTTAACATTATAATATTTTTTATACTAAATATATTTGTATTTTACTTAACATATTTGTTTTTATTTACTTAGTTTTTGATATATTAATATTTAGTTTGTTTTTAATTTTGAACTGACTGGAGTCAGAATAATAATTGTTACCCTCCGCAATCCAACAGTTTCCCTACTGTTGCACTCAGTGGAGTGGAAATAGTCATTTTTACCCCTCTGCAATACAACAATTTCCCTACTGTTGCACAAACTGGAGTGCGAATTGTAATTTTTACCCCCTCTCTGCCCAACACTTTCCCTATTGTTGCACTCACTGGAGTGGGCATAGTATTTTTTACGCCTCCGCTATCCATCACTTTCCCTATTGTTGCACTGACTGGAGTGGGAATAGTAATTTTTACCCCTCCACTATCCAACACTTTCCCTACTGTTGCGCTGACTGGAGAGGGAAATTTAAGTTTAAAGCTCTTTAAATAGTTTAATGTTGTAATTTATAATAGAATGTTTTTTTAATTAGATTTTTTTATTTGTGTGTGTGTGTGTGTGTGTGTGTGTGTGTGTGTGTGTGTGTGTGTGTGTGTGTGTGTGTGTATATATATATATATATATATATATATATATATATATATATATATATATATATTCCCATATGTTCGCTGACGTTCGAGGACGCACTCAAGGGCAAGCAAACAAAGCCTTCACAGCCGAGTTCTTTATTTGGACAAAACAGCAGCGCTCACAGATATTTCCTCCACCTTCCCCAACGCGTTTCGGAGCTCCTTTGCTCCTTGCTCACGGGGGCTTCCGAGCAGATGCAAGAGCTAGCGGCTCCCGGCTACCGAAGAGGATGTGGGCTATCCTAGTCCAAGGTTACCTACCATATGAGGGATACCTACGGGACACCGTGAAAATGAGCAGCAGGCGAGGAAGATAGATGCAGCGAGCGGATGTGAGTGACAACCGAGGCATCACAATACTCAGCAAAGAGGAAATGGCAATTAATATAACACATCAATGTGGAATCAGACTGTATAAGAATATTGCATTATGGGACATTGATGCCTTTCCTGGTTGCCATATATATTGTCTATACATGTGAGTGCCGCCTCATAATTGGTCCGAACTCCACCAATAGGGAACATGATGAATAATTAAAAGGAAAACGCAAGCTGCACCTAATTGAAATGGTTTCACGCACTGAAGAAGGCTCACGCCGAAATGCATTTGCGCAAGAAAACCACCATATATTCCCGAGAGTGCTCCACGTTTTTGTAGTTGTTGTGCAACAGTTGCGGTTCACCCCCCGCCATTGGAAGCACCCGCCGAGTGTTCGACAAGCCTGGGTGAACGAAAAGGTTGTTTTTTATATATATATATATATATATATATCACCAAAACTCCTCCCAAAGAAAGAGCAGAAGCCCGTAGGGGAACAGGGGAAACTTCCTTTATTCAATTGTTGGCAAATGCATTTCGGCCTGTTCCGGCCTTCATCAGCGCCAGGATATTGCAGGAGGCTTTGCGCTGTGCGTTTTTAAATACCATCTTGCCCCACTACGATTGGTGAAAGTCCGTTCCACCCCTTTGATGATATGCTCACCATTCACAGTTCACGCATTTCTTGTGGACCATGATTCCCAGGATGCACCTTGTGGCTGCCAGGTAAGTGATGCATGGAGTACTGTACAATGACAGCATTCTTGGGCGGAAGGCAAGATGATTTGCATAGCGTAAAAGTTCAATCCCCTGTGAATTAAAATTTCAGTTGCTTCCTCGGGTCCCCAGGACCATCTCAGCCTTTGTGCTCGGTGTTCAATTAGGCGGGGGCAGGTCTGCCAATGCATCCCGCCCAACCGAGGTTGATAACCTCGCTGTACCGCCAAATAGTCTCCCGACTATATAGATATATAATTAATATCTACTGGCGGTCGCCAGTAGATAGTTATAGTTAGGACCGTGTTTCCATAGGAAATCAGAAAATTCTATTTTGAATAACTTTGGCGCCGGTTGACGAATCATCGCGAAATTTTCAAAACTAATGGGGCGCTCCGTTCAGCTCCTACCCTGAAAGCCTCGGGGGGGGATTCGTCAAGCGGGGGCCGAGGAAAAAAGGGGGGTCCCAAAACGCGTTTTCCCCATGCATTTTCCCATAGGACCTTTAGTCGAAGGTACAGCCCGAACGGCTTAACAGAATTACTTGAAATTTGGCTAAGAGGTAGTCCTCAGGTCAGGCACGTGCCTTTTGCCTATATGGTGTAAATCCGTTCAGTAGTTCCTGAGAAAATCAAAAGTAAAATCATATATATATATCTGGGCGGAGCCTAACCACACATCTCATCGTGAGATCTGATTGGCTGTCAGCACTTCGTCCAAGAAGTGTTGGCAGCCATCTTGGGACCAATATACATGATAGCACCTCATTAAAAAGCATTGCAGTTAATAGAAGGTTTTAAGACTTTAGTTACATTATAAATCATTTGTTGATGGTACCATACTCATTTTAGGAATTGTGGTGTGTTCTAAGGTGATTTTACCATGTGAAAAAACCTTCTGCTGTGATATCATGAATCATGTTTGAGAGAACTATTTTCTCATGCTTTTCCCACAGAGGTTTGGAAGGTGATCTATAAGCTAAACTGAGAGCATATTTTCTGTAAATTCACATTATCTTTCTCAGTCATGTGAGAATGAAGTCTGACATTCTCAGTAAAACATGTACATCCAACAAGGGCAGAGACTGTCAGTTTATTCCTTTGTGTTCTACTGCAGCTTCCCAGAGTGTTCTAACGAACAACTAGAGCGCTAACAGTCTTACTTATGACAAAAGTATGGCACACCTGAAGCCATCTTGACTGGAATAAAGTGGTAACACTTAAAACATTTAATTTACAAAGGAACAAAATGAGGGGGTTCATTTTGCCATAGAAATTATGATTAGTGCTGTAGAAAGATAAATTAGGGCACATTTTGACTTCTCAAATCCTCTTCTATTTCATAAAAAAAAAAGTCTGACATGCAGACTGAAACATGCACTTTGAATACCAGCAAGCAGACTTCCCTGGTGAGCTTTAGCTTTACTACAGTGATCTAATGAGCAACTAGAGTGCTAACATTCAGAATTTATGGCAAATGTGTGACATATCTGAATACTTTCTTGATGTAATCAAAGTAAAAGTATTTCCTACTGAGGCGACTGCAGGAAATTAGGAAACTTCATAACAAATCTCCCAAGATGGCCACCAGAGACCAAAGAGCCCAAATGTAGCCCAAATATCACCCAGATTTAGCCCAAGTATAGCCCAATGACAGACTGTCCCAGAGTGTTCTTAACAACTAAAGCGCTTACTGTCTTACTTATGACAAAAGTATGGCACACCTGAAGCCATCTTGATTGGAAAGAACTGGTAACACTTAAAACATTTAATTTAAAAAGGAACACAATGAGGGGGTTCATTTTGCCATAGAAATTATGATTAGTGCTGAAGAAAGAAAATGAGGGCACATTTTGAGTGACTTCTCAAATCCTCTTCTATTTCATTAAAAACTTCTGATATGCAGACTGAAACATGCACTTTTAATACCAGCAGCAGACCTCCGTGATGAGCAGTAGCTTTACTACAGTGATCTAATGAGCAACTAGAGTGCTAACATTCAGAATTTATGGCAAATGTGTGACCTATCTGAATACTTTCTTCATGGAATCAAAGTAAAAAACTGAAAGCATTTCCTACTGAGGAGACTGCAGTAAATGAGGAAATTAGGAAACTTCATAACAAATAAATCTCCCAAGATGGCCACCAGAGACAAAAGAGCCCAAATGTAACCCAAATATCACCCAGATGTAGCCCAATAACAGAAGTGTGCAAAACACTTATTTTTTGAGTATTTGCAGTTGTATATAGTGCAGAATTGTCAGGTATTGGAGTGCTTTACATGAGCATTGGTTACATCACACAAGAACAAATTCATTTTGGTTGTAGACATGGGGAGATTAAGTGATTTGACCAGAATCACAGATTGTTGAGCTGAAGCAGAAACTCCAACCTGGTTCCCCAGTTGCAAAGTCTGCAGCTCTGGAAGTAACACCACATCCTCTCCCCTAGTGGTCAACTGGATAAAAAAACATAAAGAATACAAATAATGTAAAAGTTCTTTGTCGCTATTTGAAAACTCAGAAAATATGTCCTCATTTTAATTTTTTAGAGCACTAACCATAATTTTGATGCAAATAAGACCCTCTCATATATGTAATTTCATTAAGATGACGTCAGGTGTTCCACACTTTTGTAATAAATATAGAATGTTAGCAATCTAGTTTTTCATTGGGATACTGTTGAGAGGCAGAGGCCAGGGGCACGGACTCTGAAAATTGAAGGCAGGTAGGAGAGTGCAGATGCAACAATTTGACCACACTGGGCAGGCAGGAAGGGCAGTGGCAGCACAACAGACTATGGAGGGCAGTGGAAAGGGGGGGCAGGGGCAACAAACCAACAATACAGGACTGGCAAGAGAGGCTGTGGCAATATAATACACCATTGTGGGCAGAAGCAAGTGGCAGTGGTAGTACAGCCATACATGCCAACAGACCCGTTTCAGCCAGGAAACATCCAATGTTTTTAAGCTCAAATGGGCTTTATTTGATCTCTCTCCTGTCTACAATCTCCTCTTTTTCAATGTAACTCAAAGGGGAAATTCAATACCCTAGTTTTTTTCAAAATCTCCCTATTACCAAGTTCAAAATGTTCGCAAGTATGGTACATTGGATCATGGTAGGCAGGAGGAATTGGGGTAGGGACATGGACTCGGATAACAGAAGACAGGAGGGACATGGAGAGGTGCACCAAACTGACCCTACAGGGCAGGCATCAGGGTTTTCAGCAGCACAATACACCACACAGCGCATGCGGGACAGGAGTGCAGCACAACAATCAATAGAAAGCAATAGGGAGGGGACAGGACCATGCACATGGATAACAGAGAACAGAGGGGAAAGAGGCAATGGTAGCTAGCTGACCATAATGGGCAGACAGGAGAGAAAGCTGCAGCATAACAGACCATAAAGGGCAGGAGGGACGGATCAGGGGCATTACAATGGAACAGACAAGCCAGGAGGGAGGGAATAGGGGTCTGCACATGGAAACAGAGGGCTGGGGGCAAGGGGGCAAGGCAGGAGCAGCAAGATGACCATGGAGGTTGGGCACTAGAAACAAAACACACCATGGAGAGCAACAATGAGACTATGATGGCATACACACAGACCATGGAGGGAAGGTGGGAGGGGGTCAGGGGCAGCTAGCTGACTATACAGGGAAGGTGGGAGGGGCCATGGCAGCACAGAAGACCATGCATGGCAAGCGGGAGGGTTAGTGGCAGCACAATGGCTATGATGGGCAAGAAGGAGGGTGCAGGGGCATGCACAAAGGACCATGGAGGATAGAAGGGAGGGTCAGGACCTGGGCACAGACCAGAGAGTTCAGGGGAAGGGGCCTCACAACAGACCGCGTGGGCAGGCAGGAGGAGCAGTTGCAGCACAACAGACAAGAGCGGGCAGAAGGGCGTGGCAGTAAAATGGACCATGGAGGAAGGGGATAGGGGCATGGCATGTGGACAGGCAGGGTGGATGTGGCAGGGACAGGTTACAGTCATCTGACAATGCTAGGCAGGTGGGAGGGGAGTGGCAGCTCAACAGAACACTCAGAGTAGATAGGAGTGGCAGGTCCATGGAATATGGTGGGCAAAAAGGATGGAGCAGGGGCATGCACAAAGACATCGGAAGGGCAGGGGGAAGGAGAATAGGGGCAGCAAGCTAAGCACAGAGGCTGATCAGGAGGTAAATGATGGGCCATAGAATTGGGCAATGGAGGGCAGGAGGAGTGGACTGGTACATCATGCTAAATGGAGGGCAGTGGCAGTGCTCCAGCGCGGAGTGCAAAATCCCTCCCTACCGTTGCGGACCAAAAGATCTCACACACGCACACTATCCATACATTCGCTGGTGGGGCCCATAACACCAACACACACTCACCATCAGTCCGTACGAGAGGCGATTATCCTTCCAAGTGCTGGATAATGAGGGAGGAAGATACCACTTTACCCTAATGAGCAACAAACCTACAAACCCTTCTTATACTCATTAGGCCCTAGATTCTACATTTGGTATTCCCCTCATGACCGGGATGGATCTGTTAGTTGTAGATTTAAGTGAATTTCTAATACTCTAATTAACCTTTTCATTAACACATTTCAATGAATCAACAACCCAACTCATTTCTGTAGATGTTCAAATCCAAATTTATATTAATATTGCAGATTAAATCATTCATTTGATCAAGTTGCCATTCATATTTACCTATTCTGGCTAAAGTCGTCCTCTATGTCAAATCTGGCAATCTCGCAAATCTATGCCCATCAATTTAGCAGGTTAAGTTCATCAGGATTTTGGGCACTAATTCAGTCCGTCAAAGATTCAGGCTAACAGCCATCCTGCAGTGTCACGGTCCTCTTTGTCAGCATATCATCAGGAAATCGAAGGAGCGACCCTCCAACCTCTCTATTCTATGGGTTTTATAATAATTTCAATAGCAAAATGTAACAATATTGAGTTTTAAACTGTTCTGATTGGCTGATCAGGGGTCAACCTCTCCGTTCCCATAAGGTTTAGTCCATGTTGTCAGCATACTTGCTGGTTCCAGTTCTTTAATAAAGCCTTTTGTCTGTAGCTGGCACCTTTCCCAGTGGCCTTGATAAGTACAGCTTGCCTGGTGTCAAGACAGGGCCATTGTTGCTCATCTTTTAGCGCAGGCGCACTTCACCCAAACCTGGTTCAGCGTCGGCAGTTGGGTTAGGCACCAAAAGCAGCCATCATTTGATAGGCCAGAATAGTCAACTTAAGCAAAGAAACACAAAAACGTAATTAATACATAGAAATGACTAATTAAATGTTATTCCCTCGCTAATACCCATATGTGTGTGTATTTATCTAGCCAAAAGCAACACTCAATGCGGTTTATACTTACTAAATAAAGCACGAATCACAATTTCATCACCTAAGCGACATATATCATGCAATGTTCTAATTATCTATCATTAATATGCGTACGAAATTTAGTTCACGTCATTAATTAGGTCATGCAGATGCAAATCCCACGTGTATTTCGGTCATTAATAAGGTTGATTAGTTATTTCCACATCACTCCAAACCATTAGTACGATTATGATTAATTAATTAATCTAATTAATAAAACATGCAAAATGGGATGGTTATACAAAAATTTTGCATAACCCGCTCCAGCAGCAGCACATCAGACCATGCATGGCAGGAGGGAGGAGGCCAGTCCATGGATTCAGACAACAGAGGATAGGGAGGAGGTGGATGGGGCAGCAAGCTAACTGTTCAGAGAAGGTGGGTATTAGGAACTTTATTGTTTTTAAAATGTGTGTCTGTGCAAACTACTTAAAATATGAACAAGTATGCAGCATAATCTCACTTTTATTCAGGAAGAAGAGGACGTTTGTGACTGTGACTCCGGGCTCACTTGGCAGAAACACCCCCTGACCCTCCACCCCCCCATCGCAAAATGTAATGCCCGTGAAAAGGGTAGGTGGACGCAGTGTTATAAAGAACATAGTCCTGAGAGCACGATTGAAAATGAAAACTAGATATAGTATATGGTATAAATAAGGCTCCCGGTTTTCCGTTTAAACGGATTTTTACTTATAAATGCAGACAGAAAACGTTTTGTCCTTCGTCTGTATTTATAAATAAAAACTGAAAAATACTGCCAAAGTGCTTTAGCTCAGGGTTGCCTGATCTGATGCATAGAATGCAGACTGCTCTCTGCACATGAAAGGCGCGCCCTACTTAGAGGGCGGACTCTTAGCACAGCATTTGGCACTCTCCCTTCACAGGTCATTACTCAGGACCCCTGGGGGGAGCCTAGGATAGTCATCCCCATCCAGCATGCTCTCACTGCTAGGCAGAGGCACAATAAAAATTTCGGGGGGGGGGGGTGGCTAATTCTTCCGGCCGAAGGGGTGAAAAAAACAACAAAGCCTCGCTAACAAGTGAAGTGATGGTCTTTCAAAGACCTGTGAAGTACCTGGGTGCGGCTGTGTGTGCTCAGGAAGCGTCTCAGCCCTGCCAGACAGCAGACACACACGACAGGGGGGCGGGGGGGGCTTTGGGGAGCTGGCTTTGGGAGGCTGGCTATGCGCACCTGCATAGGAGAGATAAGATCGGAGAGACCTGGTGACTGCAGTGAAGGAGGCCAAGGTTAAAGGGTACGGAAAGAGAAGTGAGGGTGGGTAATGGCCGAGGGTAAAGACACGGGGTGAGAGTACCAGGAAGAGATGAGAGACGGTGTAATGGGAAGGGTAGAGAGTAAATGGGAGGCGCTGGTTCCAGCAGAGGCAGTGAAGAGGGCACAGCCAGCCGGATCCAGAGCCCGCACGCTAGCTACAGTGCCTCAGCTGTACCCTGCTCAGTACTGTATGTTACCTTTGCTAGGCCAGTACATGCTGTGGACTCGGAGGGGTGAGGGGCCGAGGACTCGTGTCAATGGCACATTAGGTACTCGGTGATGTGGCGCCCCCTTGGCTCCTATCTTGCCGCTTTAGGGGTCAAAGTGCCTCTCTGGAGAGGGGCCTTTTCGACATCCTGGCGCACAGATGGGGGGGGATGCTTGTCTCTTGGTCATTTGGAGCATGTTTGTGCCCCTGGAGGCCCCCCCCCCCCCGACTTCCAGAGGCTTTCATCCACTCTCAGCCTTACACCCCACTTCTCCTTGCGTTCCCTCACTTCACTCATGCATAGCTGGCACAAACATGGTCTTACAGCTTCTAGTCACAGCAAAGAGTCCTAGTACTAAATGGGCATGGAGTCTGATGGGCAGTGTCAGCTATTGGCATACGTAAACAATGTGATGAACCGACCCTGTCGGGCAGTGTGAGATGCTGTCACTGATAGACAGCATGAGGGACTGGCAATTGGGGGCATGTGAGGATCTCCCCAAGTGGGCAGTATGAAGAACGGGTAGTGGGAACAAAATGTGTAGTTGCAAGTGATGGGCAGTTTAACCCTTTCGATGTGCATGACGGAGCGGTTCCATCATGCGCATCGGTCGCGCTGTGCGGATGACGGAACCGCTCCGTCAAGGCCCCGCCCGCGCAACGAACCTTCAGCACGGCGCGGTAATCCGCGCCGCGCTGAAGGGGTTAAGAAGCTGCCACAATGAAGATTGTGAGAAAGAGGCTGTGGGGTTCAGAATAGTAAAGTTACACTGGTGAACAGTGTTAGAATGTGACACTGTTGGGCAATGTGAAGAACTGGGGTGGGCAGTGTGAATATCTGGCACTGGTGGCTAGGGTGAGGAAAAGACAGTGATGTGGGTGGGAGCGGGGGGGCTGAAGCCAGTTGAGCCAAATGGGTGTTGCGCGCCTCCTTCCGGGGGAAGACTGTTTCCGATGCAGACACAAAGCATTTTGCACCCTCCTCCCTTCAAAAATATGAACAGACAACTTGCGTTTTAGCAAGTTATAAATCGATATTTATCATAGTGTACGCTGGAAAATTATCTCCTCCGTTTAAAAAAAAAATAGAAGAAAAATCTGCCAAAATAATTCCTATGTAGGCCTAAATAATCCCAGGGAAATTGTTCTGCAATGAGAAAAAAGAATGGGTTGCTCCCTCAAAAACACAGCTTGACATTGGACCTCTGTCTTTGAAGGGCAGGATTTAAAGGTCCCTAGGTTGTACAGCCCGCAGTAAAGGTTTCCTCATGCAAGTTACACAAGGTCTGTTTAGGCCTATTTTCTCTTTAAATTATTTTGGCAAAGTTTTCAGATGAATATATTGTGTTTACTTAATTTGATGTGTGTATATATACATGTATCTAAACCTATTACAACTGAGTGCAAGTGTGCAGTGCCTACTTAAATAAATGTGGAAAAATACTGGCTGCAGCGTCTTGTTTTGCTTGCGACAAAAATAAATGTGGATAAATACAGATAAAATGACCAAAAAATAAATATGGATAAATACAGACAAATGTCAAAAAAATAAATACCATAAAACCGGGAGTCCTAGGTATAAACTATGCACCAAAAAGGGTGATATAAGATGAACCGGGGCGTGAAATATAATCTGCAATACATTGTGCGCAATGACAGATTCATTGGAGAGCGCGAGATAGCACAGGCACTAGCGTGTGCTATGCGATATGCGCCTTGGAGTGTAATATGCACAGGGCAGTGTTGTGTAACCTAACTAGTCTCTAAAGTTGTAATATAAAATATGTGCTGGGGAGTGTAACGTTACATATGCACTGTGACAAAGATATGGATCCCAGATTGTACTATGTATGGCATAGCGCTGTGCGTTATAACATAGGCATCGAGGAAGGCACGTTAGATGGGGCAATATAACCCGTGCGAAGGCAAGTGTGGCATGACATATTCACGGGGTGGTGTTACAGTGCACATGGGCTAGAGAGTGTCCTAGCATACGCACTAGCTGGTGCAATACAACACAGTGGTGTGAGGCACTCGGCGGGCACTGGTGGGTGTAACATAGCATTGGGCTCAGCCAGGAGCACGCTGTGACTCAAGTGAGGTTCGTCTCCTTTCCAGAGAGTAAAATAAAGTATTACACATCCGGCGGTGGATGTGTGTTTTATTAACCGTGAGGGGGATTTCTTGCATAGTTTGGTCGAATTTTTGTCGCTTTCCCCTTTAAATGGCTTGCTGTGCGTGTATATTAAATGTGCCTGTCAATAGCTACCCATGTTTGTATAAATAAATGACATGGGTGTCTACTTGGAGAGTACCCACCGGCGGGGGTGCCGAGATTAGGCACGGTAGGGCGTCAGACACGTCAGAGCTTTACTAGCGGTGTAAATACTTTCCATGTGGATTCATTCTATGCATAGTCACCTTTTAATGAATATCACGCAAATCGTCATGGTGATAGGTACAAACGGTTTGTCCAGCATGTCCTAGGTGTTTCTATAAATATATATATTTTTTAAATAATAAAAAACAAACGCCGGCCCCGGGGGATGGGGTCCCCGGGGCCATAAGTGGCCTGAGGAGGGGGGCAACGGAGCCCCCTCCTAAAGAATTTAAAAAAGAAAAGGTCATGACCCGGGGGTTGGGGTCCGATTAAGGCCTTGAGAGGGCCAAATTTATTTTTTTCAACAAAAAAAATTAGGGTGTAGGCCCTGGGGGATGGGGTCCCCAGGGCCAGTAAATTAGAAAAAGAAGGGGGGCCACACAGCCCTCCTTCTTAATAAAATAAATAAAAGACTGGCATCGTGCCGGAGGCCACGCCCCCTCCTTGCAGCACTCTGCAAACGCGCCCCCTGGCCAGTTGTAAGTTGGGGAATTAATTCCCCTTCAATACTGAGGGTCCCTGAGGGCCAACTAGCCCAACAGGTATCTCCAGTATGCGCCAGGGAGCTGCGTTGCAGACAGGTGTTCTGAGGCCACGCCCCTTTTTACACCTCTATGCAACACAGCTCTGTGGCGCTTACTGGAGGTACCTAGTGGGCTAGTTTGACCCTAGGGACCCTTAGGATTCAAGGGGACTTAATCTCTCAACTTAGAACGGCCACAGGGCACATTTACACAGTGGTAAAGGGAGGGGATGGGGCCTGAGGTGACTTGTGCAAACACACCCTGTGGCGCGTTTTAAGTTGGGGGAAATAATTCCCTTTCAATCCTGAGGGACCCTGAGGGCCAACTAGCCCACCAGGTGCTTCCAATAAGCGCCACTGCTCTGCGTTGCAGAGAGGTGGTGCAGGCCGTGCCCCTTTTTACACCTCTCTGCAATGGCGCTTACTGGACGTACCTAGTGGGCTATTTTGCCCCTAGGGATCCTCAGGATTCAAGGGGACTTAATCTCCCAACTTACAAAACGGCCACAGGGCGTGTTTACACAGTGGGGAAGGGAGGGGACGGGGCCTGAGGTGACTTGTGCAAACACGCCCTATGGCGCGTTTTAAGTTGGGGAAATAATTCCCCTTCAATCCTGAGGGCCCCTGGGGATAACTAGCCCACCAGGTGCTTCCAGTAAGCGCCACTGAGCTGCATTGCAGAGAGGTGGTCCAGGCTGTGCCACTTTTTACACCTCTCTGCAACACAGCTCTGTGGCGCTTACTGGAGGTACCTAGTGGTCTAGTTGGACCCTCAGGATTCAAGGGGACTTAATCTCCCAACTTAAACAGCCACAGGGCGTGTTTACACAGTGGGGAAGTGAGGGGACGGGGCCTGAGGTGACGTGTGCAAACACGCCCTGTGGCGCGTTTTAAGAGGTAGTTTTAATCCCCTGCCCTATTATATACTAGGGGCTTACAGAGGAGGTCATGCTAATCACAGAGGGACCCCCTAAGCATAGTGTTCCCTAGTGTATGTAGGTGTTTTCACTGTATTCTGAGTGTCTTTTATCATAGCACTGGCTCTAGGACTGGTTAGTCAGACTCAGTTACCACCAGTATCCGTCTGAAAAAGTTGAGGGTACAGGATGATTTTGCAACAAGGCTTCTTTCTGCTCTTCTGTTTGTTCTTTCTGCACGTTATCCTTCTTCCTGCACTTTGCTTCTTTCTGCATTTCTTTTTTTCTTTCTGTGCGTTTTTTCCTTTTTTCACATGTCCTATCTCTGTAGGCATAGTTAGAAATTAGCATTTAAAAAACCTTTGAAATTCACTGAAAAAACCATAGGTTTCAGTGGCGTTATAGTTAGCTGGACTTTTCACTCGTACAAAACCATTGAAATTCCCCCGTTATAGTTAGTTCAGCTAACTATAACTCGCGCGCCCGCAATGCACTGCTGATGACGTCACATATTACATCACTCATGACATGGTCGGTGACATCACTCATGACATCACTCATGACATCACTCATGACGTCACTGATGACATCATCGTTGTGATAGTTGGAGACCTCCTCTCCCCCTAATATAACCTTGATACACACATTAAAAAATAGAAACTAAAATTTTCAAAACAATGGACATACCAATATCCGCTACAACAACCTCTTCAGTAATTCTAAGATCCACATACACATCCACTCATTCACCAACAGTCCTATACAGTCACTCATACATGTACTCACTCATCATATGTACTCATACACCTATACATCCTGTTACACAATGCCACTCATCCATAGTTACTCACACACATAGTCACTCATGCTAATAAAGAATCAAACATCCATTTTGTTGCATATACAGTTATACACACACCACCACACTTACTTCTACAGAAACTTACACATACTTAGTCTTTTAAACAATCATTTATAGAAACACATACTTATTCATACAGGAACTCTTTCAATCTCGCACTCTCACATATACTCACTTATATACACCAATAGTCACATATACTAGTTTAAAACATATGTAGTTAATCATAAAGACACTATTGAGACAGTCATTCACTCACTAACACACCAATGCACACACTCATCCACCCATACAGTCCTGCACACATGCTGTCTTCAACACATACAAACAGTGAGTCACTCATTCATGCACCTATGCACTACGTAATACCCCCCACCGAACCATACAGACATTCAGACACTCATACTGATGCTCAAAAAACCAACTAATAACCTATATAGACACTCATGTAGCTACTCACCAACCCATGCAGCCACTTATACACAGTGAGAGACTGATACAGATATTTACATATTTAAACATTACTCACTAAGCCATGTATTCACTAAGATACACTTAATCAGTCAGTTATACAATCAATTTTTAAAAAACAAATCCATTTAGACACTTGTATACCCATTTATTCTTCCATCGACCTTGAGATATACATATATAAAACATATGTAATTTTCAGAAAAACACACATTCACTGCATGATGTCATCAGTGATGTCATTTGAGATGTCATCCGTGATGTCATGAGTGATGTCACTGACCATGTCATGAGTGATGTAATATGTGACGTCATCAGCAGTGCATTGCGGGCGCGCGAGTTATAGTTAGCTGAACTAACTATAACGGGGGAATTTCAATGGTTTTGTACGAGTTGAAAAGTCCAGCTAACTATAACGCCACTGAAACCTATGGTTTTTTCAGTGAATATATATATATATATATAATCTACTGGCGGTCGCCAGTAGATAGTTATAGTTAGGACCCTGTTTCCATAGGAAAACCTCAACCTTCTATTTGGAATAACTTTGGCGCCGGTCGACGAATCCTCGCGAAATTTTCAAAATAGGTGGGGCGCTACGCTCCGCTCCTACCCTGAAAGTCTCGGGGGGATTCGTCAAGCGGGGGCTGAGAAAAAAGGGGGGTCCCAAAACGCGTTTTTCCCATGCATTTTTCCATAGGACCTTTAGACACAGCTACAGCCCGAACGGCTGAACAGAGTTACTTGAAATTTGGCACAGAGGTAGTCCTCAGGTCAAGGAAGTGCCTTTTGTAGGTCTGGTGTAAATCTGTTCAGTAGTTCCTGAGAAAATAGCATTTAAATCCATATATATATCTGTGGCAGCTTACGGTGCGCTTACCGTGCGCTTACGGTAATCTTACCGTACGCGTACGGTGCCGTGCGCGAGCGCGATTCTGATTGGCTGTTAGATCTTAGCAAACATTCGAATCGGTCGAAACCAGGAAGCGGCGGCCGCCATTTTCTCTCTCGCACTCTGAGGGGGGGAGGAAAAACAAAGGCTAAAAACATATAAAGGGGCTGTTTAGACAGCTCCTAACCACCTAGCCTTTATGAACATGTCCCCAAAGAACCCCCAATCCCAAAAAGTCAATTTTAAATTTTTTCGAAAAATTCGCCGATTACACTTACCGTACGCGTACGGTAAAAATTAATAAAAAAATTAAAAAATTCCACACTCTCCCCACCCCGTGTGCAAATGGTGCCCGAAGGGCACCATTTGTGCATTGCATATATAATAAATGAAAATTAAAAGGTTACCTTTCACAACGAAGCGCATAATATGTCCTCTATGTGCGCACGGTGCGCGAAGCGCATAGTGCGTACATGGCCCATCCAGGGTAACGTGGGCACGCGGTGCGCATAGCGCACCGCGTGCCCACCGTGCGTGCACGGCACTAACTGCGTAAAGTGGGCGCGCGGTGTGCGAAGCGCAGCGCGTGCTCACTGTGCGCGCACGGTGCGCGAAGCGCACCGTGCGCGCACGCAACGAACTGCGTTAAGTGGGCGCGCACGCCACGAATGGCGTAAAGTAACTTAGCATTTAAAAAAACGTACAAATTCACTGAAAAAACCATAGGTTTCACACACGTTCTAGTTAGGAATTAGCATTTAAAAAACCTTGCAAATTCACTGAAAAAACCATAGGTTTCACACATGTTATGGTTAGCTGGACATTTTTCTGATAAAAAACCAATGAAATTCCCCCGTTATAGTTAGTGCAGGCAACTATAACTCACGCGACCGCAATCCTCTGCTGATGACATATGTGTCTTTATGAAAAAAAAATATTTGTAATATATGTATAGCTAAAATTTAATGGAAGAAGACATGGGCAAATAAGTGTCTAAATACAGTATTAGCATCAGCAGAGGATTGCGGTCGCGTGAGTTATAGTTGCCTGCACTAACTATAACGGGGGAATTTCATTGGTTTTTTTATCAGAAAAATGTCCAGCTAACTATAACATGTGTGAAACCTATGGTTTTTTCAGTGAATATATATATATATTACCTACTGGCGGTCGCCAGTAGGTAGTTATAGTTAGGACCACGTTTCCATAGGAAATCCGCAACATTCTATTTTGAATAACTTTGGCGCCGGTCGACGAATCCTCGCGAATTTTTCAAAATAGGTATGGCGCTACGCTCCGCTCCTACCCTGAAAGTCTCGGGGGGATTCGTCAAGCGGGGGCTGAGATAAAAGGGGGGTCCCAAAACGCATTTTTCCATAGGACCTTTAGACAGGGCTACAGCCCGAACGGCTGAACAGAATTACTAGAAATTTGGCAGAGAGGTAGTCCTCAGGTCAAGGAAGTGCCTTTTGTAGGTTTGGTGTAAATCTTTTCAGTAGATTCTGAGAAAATAGCCTTTAAATCAATATATATATCTGAGCCAGCTTACGGTGCGCTTACGGTACGCTTACCGTACGCGTACGGTGGCGTGCGCGAGCGCGATTATGATTGGCTCTTAGATCTTAGTAAACATTCGAATCGGCCGAAACCAGGAAGCGGCGGCCGCCATTTTCTCTCTCGCACTGAGAGAGATGATTAACAAACAAAGCACAAAAACATTTAAAGGGGCTGTTTTGACAGCTCCCACACACATAGCCATGTACAGGGAGTCCCCAAAGATCCCCCAAGGGCAAAAACGGAATTTTTATTTTTTCGCTAATTTCGCCGATTACGCTTACCGTACGCGTACGTTAAAAAAATATTAAAAAAAATAAAATATCCACACTAACCCCACCCCGTGTGCAATTGGTGACCGAAGGTCACCAATTGTGCATGGCTTATCACTTAAGTAAAAAACGAAAAGATTAAAAAAAAAAAATATTTAAAAAAAAAAATTATCCACACTATCTCCACCCCGTGTGCAAATGGTGCCCGAAGGGCACCATTTGTGCATGGCTTATAACTACTGCGAAAAATTAAAATATTACCTTTAAAAACGAAGTGCATCATATGTCCTCCATGTGCGCACGGTGCGCGAAGCGCATCGTGCGTACATGGCCCATCTAGCGTAACGTGGGCATGCGGTGCGCGTAGCGCACCGCGTGCCCACCGTGCGTGCACGGAACAAACTGCGTTAAGTGGGCGCGCACGCCACGAATGGCGTAAAGTAACTTAGCATTTAAAAAACCGTACAAATTCACTGAAAAAACCATTAGGTTTCACACACGTTATAGTTAGGAATTAGCATTTAAAAAACCGTACAAATTCACTGAAAAAACCATAGGTTTCACACATGTTATAGTTAGCGGAAATTTTACTGATAAAAAACCAATGAAATTCCCCCGTTATAGTTAGTGCAGGCAACTATAACTCACGCGACCGCAATCCTCTGCTGATGACATGTGTCTTTATGAAAAGAAAATATTTGTAATAATATGTATAGCTAAAAATGTATGGAAGAAGACATGGGTAAATAAGTGTCTAAATACAGTATTAGCATCAGCAGAGGATTGCGGTCGCGTGAGTTATAGTTGCCTGCACTAACTATAACGGGGGAATTTCATTGGTTTTTCATCAGTAAAATTTCCGCTAACTATAACATGTGTGAAACCTATGGTTTTTTCAGTGAATATATATATATATATATATATATATTCAAGCCACAAGTTCCGGTAATGGGATCGATTAGTCAGCGGGCGGTCCGAGCCAGGAAACCGGATTTCCTAATAATTTAAAGAACACCTACTCTCGCCGTAACGAATATAAACTCGGACTCCAGAGTTGCGTGCAGATTCTTTTAATATCCAAGTGCAAAAACGACGCGTTTCACCTTTACGGCTTGTTCACGCTCGAAGATGCAACACACCACCATGTTTAAATACATTAGTTCATTAAAAGACGGACTTACACGTAACAGCAGGTTCGAAGTTACTGAAGCGGCAATCTTGTAAGGTTATATCTGTGCGGTTGTTTCATTCAAATAATAACATGCTAATACAATTTCAACTGAATACATGATCACACAATTGAAATAATTCGTTCTAATGGTATATACAAGAAGTCATGTCAAATCATGTAAAGTAACGCCCAAGTGGGCGTAAACACACAGTAGTTAACCATTCACTGTCGGATAGCCTCTCATGGAGTAGGTAACTGCTCGTCATAGTTTACATATGATTGTGTGACCATTCAAAATTCAATATATGAGTGTATCTGAATTAACGTGAATTGCATTGTCCAAGATCATAAAAGATGCAATTTCTAGGGTAGAGACAAAGACCCGTGATGAACTCATCTATCCCAAACAGAAAGAAATGAAGGAAGATAAAATTAGATTTATCACCACTTTCTCAGGACAAGCTACTGAGATACGTAAGGTTTTTAGAAAACATTGGCACGTGCTACTCACGGATGAACATCTTAAAAAAGATCTAAGCAGTAACCCACAGATCACGTTCAGGAAGAGTCGTTGTTTGGCAGATGAACTAAGCCATAATTACATCACTGAGAATAAGGGCGATTCTGTGAGTAAGGATGGAGGATTCAAATGTTGTAAGAAATGCAAAGCTTGTAAAAATAGCATTGATTGTGTTAAGTTACATGTACCTAATTCTAAAAGAGAATTTATCATCAGAAAAAAACTTACATGCAACACGACACATTGTGTATATGTGCTTATATGCCCATGTGCCAAGTGGTACATTGGTAGTACCAAACATGCAGCAAAAAAAGTGTGTTGGAGCACTTACGGGCTATACGTAATAATAATCGAGCATACCCGGTAGCTAGGCATTTTTTTGACCAACATTTTCAGGATGAGACCAAGATGCGTATGGTGGTAATTGATTCTGTTGACTTGGGAATAAGAGGAGGTAACCGGGAACTAATGTTGAGGAAACTAGAATCCCGCTATATTGTTGATTTGGAAAGCCTCGTACCTAAGGGCTTGAATATGAGCGAGGAATTAGCCGTACATTTGCATGAATAAAAGCACAATGATGTTTTAGCTTATGCTGTTTTGTAATTCAATTCAGAATTTTAAATTATATATTTGTTTATATTTCAGACGGTGTCACATGAACATTGAGGAAGGAAGTCACTTTTAATGTAATGATTACATGTATCTAATGTCTAGGATCTGCTTACACATATCTGGATACAATATTTTGTTCTGTTTTTGATTAATTTTTGCCTTATGCCCACTTGGGCACTATAGGAGTAACTTTATTGCGTTGACAAAGGGAGGCATTTTATTGGTGGTGCCGTGCCTTAGGATACTTGATGAGCTTGGCGAGAACGCATATTCAAGTACCGTGTTTTCCCATTAAAGGAAAATCATAAGGGTTCCATTGGGAATTTGGTATTTCCGCTTGTTGTGAGCTGGGACTGTTTTGTTAAAACCCACTTGGGGGATGGGACAATGCAATTCACGTTAATTCAGATACACTCATATATTGAATTTTGAATGGTTACACAATCCTATGTAAACTATGACGAGCAGTTACCTACTCCATGAGAGGCTATCCGACAGTGAATGGTTAACTACTGTGTGTTTACGCCCACTTGGGCGTTACTTTACATGATTTGACATGACTTCTTGTATATACCATTAGAACGAATTATTTCAATTGTGTGATCATGTATTCAGTTGAAATTGTATTAGCATGTTATTATTTGAATGAAACAACCGCATAGATATAACCTTACAAGATGGCCGCTTCAGTAACTTCGAACCTGCTGTTACGTGTAAGTCCGTCTTTTAATGAACTAATGTATTTAAACATGGTGGTGTGTTGCATCTTCGAGCGTGAACAAGCCGTAAAGGTGAAACGCGTCGTTTTTGCACTTGGTTATTAAAAGAATCTGCACGCAACTCTGGAGTCCGAGTTTATTTTCGTTACGGCGAGAGTAGGTGTTCTATATACATATATATATATATATATATATTACCTACTGGCGGTCACCAGTAGGTAGTTATAGTTAGGACCTATTTTCCATAGGAAAGCCGCAACATTCTATTCCCAATAACTTTGGCGCCAATTGACGAATCTTTGCAAAATTTTCAAACCTTTTGGCCAGCTCCGGTCCGCTCCTATCCTGAAAGTCTTGGGATGATTCGTGTAGCGGGGGCAGAGAAAAAAGGGGGGTCCCAAAACTTGTTTTCCCCATGCAATTTCCCAAAGGACATTTAGCCGCAGCTACAGCCCGAACTGCTGAACGGAATTACACCAAATGTGGCAAAGAGGTAGTCCTCAGTTCAGACTCTTGCCTTTTGCTTAAATGGTGTCCATCTGTTCAGTAGTTCCTGAGAAAATCAAAATCACATATATATCTAGGCGGAGCCTAACCACACATCTCATCGTGAGATCTGATTGGCTGTCAGCACTTCATCCAAGAAATGTTGGCAGCCATCTTGGGACCAATATACATGATAGCACCTCATTAAGAAGCATTGCAGTTAATAGAAGGTTTTAAGACTCTAGTTACATTATAAATCATTTGTTGATGGTATCATACTCATTTGAGGAATTCTGGTGTTTTCTAAGTTGATTTTACCATGTGAAAAAGCCTTCTGCTGGGATATCATTAATCCTGTTTGAGAGAAAAATATTTTCTCATGCTTTTCCCACTGATGTTTGGAAGGTGATCTAGAAGCTAACCTGAGAGCATATTTTCTGTAAATTCACATTATCTTCCTCAGTCATGTGAGAATGAGGTCTGATATTCTCAGTAAAACATGCACATCCAACAAGGGCAGAGACTGTCAGTTGATTCCTTTGTGTTCTACTGCAGCTTCCCAGAGTGTTCTAAAGAACAACTAGAGCGCTAACAGTCTTACTTATTACAAAAGTATGGCACACCTGAAGCCATCTTGATTGGAATAACGTGGTAACACTTAAAACATTTAATTTGCAAAGAAACAAAATGAGGGGGTTCATTTTGCCATAGAAATTGATTAGTGCTGCAGAAAGAAAAATTAGTGCACATTTTGACTTCTCAAATCTTCTTCTGTTTCATTAAATTCTGACGTGCAGACTGAAACATGCACTTTGAATACCAGCAGCAGACTTCCCTGGTGAGCAGTAGCTTTACTACAGTGATCTAATGAGCAACTAGAGTGCTAACATTCAGAATTTATGGCAAATGTGTGACACATCTGAATGCCTTCTTGATGGAACCAAAGTAAACAAGCATTGAAAATGCAATAGGTCTCGCCCTCGTTTAAGTTAAAGGAATTCTGTTTGTAATTAGGTTGCTTTTTAGCTTTGCTTTTATTAGTGTTTTTCAAATTTTCATGTACATAACATGCATATGTATGCATATATGTATATGTATGCATGCATTTAGATTTGTATATAGATATGCACTTATGTATATGTTTATATATGTGTGTGTGTATGTATGTATATATATCCGTGTAGAGAGGTGGAGGTAGAGAGTAGTAGAGAGAGGTAGAGTAATAGAGAATAGAGAGTAGAGTGAGGAGTGGTAGAGTGAGGAGTGGTGTAGAGTGAGGAGTGGTGTAGAGTGAGGAGTGGTGTAGAGTGAGGAGTGGTGTAGAGTGAGGAGTGGTGTAGAGTGAGGAGTGGTGTAGAGTGAGGAGTGGTGTAGAGTGAGGAGTGGTGTAGAGTGAGGAGTGGTGTAGAGTGAGGAGTGGTGTAGAGTGAGGAGTGGTGTAGAGTGAGGAGTGGTGTAGAGTGAGGAGTGGTGTAGAGTGAGGAGTGGTGTAGAGTGAGGAGTGGTGTAGAGTGAGGAGTGGTGTAGAGTGAGGAGTGGTGTAGAGTGAGGAGTGGTGTAGAGTGAGGAGTGGTGTAGAGTGAGGAGTGGTGTAGAGTGAGGAGTGGTGTAGAGTGAGGAGTGGTGTAGAGTGAGGAGTGGTGTAGAGTGAGGAGTGGTGTAGAGTGAGGAGTGGTGTAGAGTGAGGAGTGGTGTAGAGTGAGGAGTGGTGTAGAGTGAGGAGTGGTGTAGAGTGAGGAGTGGTGTAGAGTGAGGAGTGGTGTAGAGTGAGGAGTGGTGTAGAGTGAGGAGTGGTGTAGAGTGAGGAGTGGTGTAGAGTGAGGAGTGGTGTAGAGTGAGGAGTGGTGTAGAGTGAGGAGTGGTGTAGAGTGAGGAGTGGTGTAGAGTGAGGAGTGGTGTAGAGTGAGGAGTGGTGTAGAGTGAGGAGTGGTGTAGAGTGAGGAGTGGTGTAGAGTGAGGAGTGGTGTAGAGTGAGGAGTGGTGTAGAGTGAGGAGTGGTGTAGAGTGAGGAGTGGTGTAGAGTGAGGAGTGGTGTAGAGTGAGGAGTGGTGTAGAGTGAGGAGTGGTGTAGAGTGGGGGGAGTGGTGTAGAGTGAGGAGTGGTGTAGAGTGAGGAGAGTGGTAGAGTGAGGAGTGGTGTAGAGTGGGGGGAGTGGTAGAGTGGGGGGAGTGGTAGAGTGGGGGGAGTGGTAGAGTGGGGGGAGTGAGTAGCTAGTAGTAGAGTAGCGGAGAGAGTAGCTAGTAGTAGAGTAGCGGAGAGAGTAGCTAGTAGTAGAGTAGCGGAGAGAGTAGCTAGTAGTAGAGTAGCGGAGAGAGTAGCTAGTAGTAGAGTAGCGGAGAGAGTAGCTAGTAGTAGAGTAGCGGAGAGTGTGAGGTGGAGAGTGTGAGGTTTGGTGTGAATAGTGGATTGTCAGTAGTTGAATTTAAAAGGAACACAATGAAGGGGTTCATTTTGCCATATAAATTATGATTCGTGCTGAAAAAAGATAAATTAGGGCACATTTTGATTGACTTCTCAAATCCTCTTCTATTTCATTAAAAAATTCTGACATGCAGACTGAAACATGCACTTTCAATACCAGCAGCAGACATCCCTGGTGAGCAGTAGCTTTACTACAGTGATCTAATAAGCAACTAGAGTGCTGACATTCCGAATGTATGGCAAATGTGTGACACATCTGAATGCCTTCTTGATGGAACCAAGTAAAAAACTGAAAGTATTTCCTACTGAGGAGACTGTAGTAAATGAGGAAATTAGGAAACTTCATAACAAATACGTCTCCCAAGATGGCCACCAGACACAAAAGAGGCCAAATGTAGCACAAATATCAATCACCCAGATGTAGCCCAATGACAAAATGTCCCAGAGTGTTCTAAATAACAACTAGAGCGCTAACAGTCTTACTTATGACAAAAGTATGGCACACCTGAAGCCATCTTGATTGTAATAAAGTGGGTAACACTTAAAACATTGAATTTGCAAAGGAACAAAATGGGGGTTCATTTGCCATAGAGATGATGATTAATGCTGCAGAAAGAAAAATTAGTGCACATTTTGACTTCTCAAATCTTCTTCTATTTTATAAAAAAATTCTGACATGCAGACTGAAACATGCACTTTCAATACCAGCAGCAGACTTCCCTGGTGAGCAGTAGCTTTACTACAGTGATCTAATGAGCAACTAGAGTGCTACCATTCAGAATGTATGGCAAATGTGTGATACATCTGAATGCCTTCTTGATGGAACCAAGTAAACAAACATTGAAAATGCAATAGGTCTCGCCCTCGTTTAAGTTAAAGCAATTCTGTTTGTAATTAGGTTGCTTTTTGGCTTTGCTTGTAATAGTGTTTTTCAAACTTTCATGTACATAACATGCTTATGTATGCATATATGTATATGTGTGCATGCATTTATATTTGTATTTATATAGATATGCAGATTATATATATATGTATATATATGTATGTGTGTATATATATATATATATATATATTTTCACTTAAAAAAAACATAGGTTTCAGGCACGTTATAGTTGGGAATTAGCATTTTAAAAAACCATAGAAATTCACTTAAAAAACCATAGGTTTCAGGGGCGTTATAGTTAGCTGGACATTTCCCTCGTACAAAACCATTGAAATTCCCCCGGTATAGTGAGTTCAGCTAACTATAACTCGCGCCCCCGCAATGCACTGCTGATGACGTCACATATTACATCACTCATGACATGGTCAATGACATCTCAAATGACATCACTGATGACATCATTCAGTGTCTGTGTTTCTGTAAGGTTTAAATATGTTGTATATAGGGAAAGGCATATTGAAGAATGAGTGGGTGTATAAGTGTGTCAATGGATGATTTTGTAGGTGCGTGACTGACTCTAAGTGAGTGAATAAACATATCTTACTGAATGCATGGGTTAGTGACTAAACTGTGTGAATGTCTGTATCCGTCTGTCTGCTGGTGTGCAAGCGGCTGCATGGGTTTACAAATTCCTATTTGATTGTGTATATGGGTTATAGATCGGTTGTCTGAGTATCTGTATGGGTGCCTGAGTGTTTGTGTGGGTGGGGTGTGCGTGACTCTGTGCATAGATATGTGAGTGGGTGATTCACTGGGTGCATGGTTTCAAGACTGCATATGTGATAGACTGTATGGGTGGGTGAGTGTGTGTATGGTTGTGTTAGTGAGTGAATGTATATTTCAGTGGTACATGTGTGGTTTAGTACATATGTGAACGGCAGTATATATGTGTGTTGGAGTACAGAAATGGCTGTAAGTGAGAGTGTGTGATTGTGAGAGTGGCTGTATGGATGAGTGTGTGCTTGTATCATTGATTGTTTAAGAGCGTAAGAATGTGCTATTATTTGCAATTGAGCTAGTGTGTGTATAACTGTATAGGTGAATAAATGGCAGTGTGATTAATTATTTGCATGACTGAGTAGGTGTGTGAGTACCTCTAAGGATGAGTGGCGGTGTGTGAGTGTCTATATAGGTGTATGAGTGCATATGATAGTCCTGTACTGAGTGACCATAAGTATGAGTGACTGTATGGGTGAGTGAGTGGATGGGTGTGTCGACCTAAGAATCAGTGAGTGGGTATGTACTTATTGGTGTTGGAGTGTGTATGGTTTTGAGAATGGCAGTATGTAATTTAGAGTGGATGTATCCAAGGTTATATTAGGTTGTGAGAAGATGTATCAAATTATCACATGGATGATGTCGTCAGTGATGTCACTGACCATGTCATGAGTGATGTAATATGTGACGTCATCAGCAGTGCATTGCGGGGGCGCGAGTTATAGTTAGCTGAACTAACTGTAACGGGGGAATTTCAATGGTTTTGTACGAGGGAAATGTCCTGCTAACTATAACGCCCCTGAAACCTATGGTTTTTTCAGTGAATATAAATATATATATATATTTATTGTTGTTGTTAACTTATAATTTTAAAATGATAAATTATATTAATAGGATTTTGTTTTAAATAAAGTAAATATATATGTATATATTATGTATGGATCTTTACCTTTTTTAATTAAGTTTATTTGTTAAAATGTATATTAAATCTAGTTAATTTTTTTAAAATTCATTTTATTATTTAATATTTATTTTATATATATATATATATATATATATATATATATATATATAGCGATATTTTGCACAACTATATTTTTTACATGAATATTTTTTTTTTCCATACTTACCTGTTTAAGGATAGGCAGTCTATATTTTTGCATTCTATATTTTTTCATCAATATTCTGAACTGGCATTACCCAAAAAAGGCCGTACCTGTGCTATGCAGTGATCTGAAACTTGATTGTAATGGGTCCAGCTGATTATTTTTCTTGATGTGCAAACAGTTGCAGTTTTGCAGCGTTTTCCATGATTTTAGATGGCGGTGAAAGCAAAGAAATGGGTCTTGGGTTTGTAGGTAGAGTAGGAGTGGAGGTGGGTTTTTCAAAAGTGACACGATCATGGCCTTCTTCCAGGACAGTTTCTGTGGCTAGATTGAGCACTTATTTTAAATGAACAAAGGTCCTTAGCTTAAGGATAAATAAATCAAACATAACGACATAGACTTCAATGAGAGCTATGGACAGTCTTCCAATGTCCAGCCGGACAGAGGAACATTTATTTAGAGCAATGCAAAAAAGATTTAGACAAAGTAATAGGCAACGAGAAAGGTGAAACAAGGGCACAGTCCTGTACCGAGCTTTACAAGAGGAAGAGTGAGAGGGAAACAAAATAGCAGGCAAAAACTTCAGGAGCAAGTGGTGGCTTACAGTACAGTACAATCTAAGTGTAAGCTCTGACCAGCAGTAACCACAATAAAATTTACACAATGGATAAATTGCGGTACTGTTAGCAAAGTCGACATTTCGATCCCTAGCTCCTAATGCAATGGGATCATCCTCAGGACTAAACAATAAACAATTGCCTGATTTGAGTTGGACGCCTTATGGTGTGGCTCGTGGTGTGCCAAACAAGGGAATAGTGGCACTTGGTGATGTGTTGCAACACCTTATATTAGGGTTAGATGATCGTGATCTGGGAGGTAGAGATCATGTTCGGGTGCCCGGATGGGCAGGCCGTTTGCTAGAATAACGCAGGATACAAGGCAGCAGGCGATGGCTGCTGGTGTATGACGAGCTCATTAGAATCTCATCAAGACGAGGGGAGGCGTACGGTCTTACGTTCCTTAAAGCATGATAGCTGGAATTGAGCACAGCAGCAATAATGGGACCAATCTGGTTAGTTGCCAATTGCATAATGTGAGGTAAACAGGAAAGAAGGGTGACTGAATTGCTGGTCTGTAGAACGCTCAGGACTGCGTTTATGAGAGAGGCGTAAATTCAGACATAAATGTCCCCGACGTAGAGAAGATCTTGCTGAAACATGATGGGAGACCATGCGGTGGCCCTGTGAAGGCCACGCATGCAGGATGATACGGACACGATACTGGGACGATGAGTCAGGTATTAGGTAACCGGAAAAAGACCCCGAGCGGTCTTCCGTGACTTTATTTATACCCCCGAGGCGAGCCCGCCTCGAGGGGTGGGGGATGCATGTATGTGTGTATACATTGTAGCCTAGAGGCCGAGTGGCTATCTACATCCCGCCAACATTTTAGATAGTCTCATTCATTTAAGAGTCTTACTCAAGGCGAGGGGCATACACAGTCTCGGAGTCTTTGGCTGGGAGCTGGATTACTTCGCAACCTGGAGCCCGCTCCCCTGCTGGACACACCTCTCTCGTCCCAGCTCCGGGGACCAGACTCTTCTCCTTGCTCTTGATTTTCCTGACGGTTAGTTGCAGCTTGCCCTGAGGTTTCGGGTGGAATGCCTTCACTCCGTCTTGGGGGCACTCTCTCCGGGGTGGCCGCTCGCTCCGGGAAGACGTCCTGCTCCCCTCCTGCTTCTTCACTATTTTGTTCTGCGGCCAGTTCTCCCTCG
Source organism: Triturus cristatus (assembly GCF_964204655.1). Lineage (NCBI taxonomy): Eukaryota > Metazoa > Chordata > Amphibia > Caudata > Salamandridae > Triturus > Triturus cristatus. The sequence goes on from NC_140590.1 coordinate 1,180,755,235, forward strand.
ACTTTCTTGAAGTATGATGCATTCCTTGTCACCCTCACATCGCCTCTCCTGGCCGTTATCATCGTCCCTTTTGTTGATAGCACTGTCCACACCTCTGGTTCAAAAGGTGTCCGGAACTTCCACCCCGGGTATCGATCTTTCACTATGACTTTGTCTCCAGTCACTATGTGATGTTTGTGGACTCTTCGGTATTCACTGGCTTTGTTGTTCGTTAGTTCCCTTCTCCCCTGCTCCACATCATCGTCATGTGCCGGTGGGCTCCAGGACGGGTCAGTCGGTATTCCATCTCGCGGGGCTTCCTTGAACAGGAGATGGGCTGGGGCGCACTTCGTGGTGCAGTGCGGTGTGTGTCGATATGCGTCAAAGAACTTAGTGCCGTTTCCGCATTTTGTCCCTGCTCAACCGCAATGCGTAGGGCTCTGTTCAGCGTGCGCATCAGTCTCTCAACGTCTCCATTTGCCTGTGGCCACAGAGGGGTTATCCGCTGGTGCCTGATCGCCCGCTTTGCCAGGTATTCTCTAAGTTCTTGGCCTTGGAAGGGTGGCCCATTATCTGATCGAATTACCTTCGGGTTCCCCAACATGGCGAAGGTTTTCTCCAGAGCCATCCGAATGTGCTGAAATGACGTGGACTCCACCACCGGGAACTTCGTGTACACGTCCACCAACACCAGCATCTGTCTCCCATCCAGGAAACTGCCAAAGTCTACACTCACGTTGTACCATGGGTGGTAACATGGCTCCTCTGTGATAACCGGCGTTGACGGTGGATCACCCCCTGTGATCGTGCATGCTCGGCACCTCCGTGCTAGCTCCTCCACTTTTGTGTCCATAGCTGGGAACCAGACCTTGTTCCTGAGACGTGCTTTGGTTTTCGCCATCCCCTGATGGCCTTCATGTGCCAGGCGCAAACAACGCTCTTGTAGTGCTCTTGGGACGACCAAGAGATGACCTCTTAGCACCGTGCCACACTCCCCAATGCTCAGTTCGTGACGGACTTGCCACAGTTGCTGCTGCGCGTGCTTCTCTTCCCCTGTGAGCGCCTGGTTACCTTCCAGGAACCACTTCCAGTTGTGGGATGCCAGGGCCTCCTTGACTTTGGTCAGAGTTCCATCCTGATCTGTGGCCTGGCCGACTTCTTCCAAGGTCATTGCATCTGCGCAGGCGTCTCGGCCGATCATTTTCACGTAGGTGTCTGAGTACGTGACGTCCGCAGGGACGCATGTTGGGGGAATATCTTCGGGGTGCCGGGACAGGCAGTCGGCAGGGTTGTGTGCTCCTGGGCGGAAGATTACCGTGAGCCGGTATTGTTGCAGCTGCACTGCCCACCGTTCAATCCGGGGCGGAGCCAGCCGTGTAGTGCCTCCAAACAGTGGGACCAGCGGCTTGTGGTCCGTGATCACGGTAAAATCCTGTCCGAACAAATGAAAATGTTGGCAGTCCCATTTTATCGCTAGAGCTTATCTTTCGATCTGGGCATACCGCGTCTGTGTCCGACAGCGCCTGACTGGCGTATGCGACTGGTTTCCACGTGCCTTTCTCGTGCTCCTGAAGCAGCACCGCTCCGAGACCCACCGGACTGGCGTCCACGACGAGTTCAGTCGGCCTCCCTTGGCGGAAGTACGCCATGACAGTCTTGTCTTGCAGTGCCGCCTTGATCTTCACGAATGCTGCATTGGCCTCTACTGTCCATAGCCAGGGCTGGTCGCTTCTCGTGAGGACACGGAGGGGTTATGACAATGCAGCTAGGTTTGGGATGAATCTCCCACAATATGTCGCCATCCCGAGGAAACTTCTCACTTCGGTGGGTGATTTGGGTATGCTCGCCGACCGCAGGGTAGTGTTTTCTTTGGGTCCACCTTCAGGCCTTCTCGTGTGAACGTGTAGCCAAAGAAATCGATAGACTCCTGATAGAACACACAGTTCTCTTTGTACAGTGTGAGGCCATGGTCTCTCAGCCGTTGGAGTGTGGCTCTCAACTGGGCATGGTGATCTTCTAGTGTACACGAAAATACGAGAATATCATCGCTTAAGTTGATCACTCCTGTCAAGGCTGACAGGGTTTCCCTGATGGCATTTTGAAATACCTCCGCTGCCGACGATACCCCGAAGCTGAGACGTTTGTACCTTCTAAGGCCCACATGTGTCGCAAACGTCGTGATGTACCTGCTGCTCGGTTCCAGCTCCAACTGGTGGTACCCCGCGTTGAGGTCTAACTTCGAAAACCATTTGGCGCCATTAAGGTCTGCAACGATGTCGTCTATGGTAGGTGTTACATGGCGCTCTCTCTTAACCGCTGCGTTGGGTAGTCTCATATCTACACGCAGACGGATAGCTCCGGGTTGTTTCGGCTTCGGGGCGACCACTAGCTGGGATACCCAGGGCGTGGGACCAGTGACCTTCTCGATGACGTCCAGTGCCTCGAGCTTTGGCAACTCTGCTTCAACCTGGGGTCTGAAGTTGTAGGGTACTCTTCGGTGTCACAGGGCTACCGGTTTGATAGTGGGGTCTATGTGAAGCCTGAATTGCTTTCCTTTTAGCTTCCCCAACCCCTTGAACAGCTCGGGGAACTCTCTTAACATGTCCTCAGCATGTGCTTCGTGCACTTCGTTCGTGAAGAACACGAGACCCAAATCTTCAGCCGTATGGCAGCTTAGGAGGGTGCCTTTCCTTCCTTCCGTCACGTGAAATCTGGCCACGGTGTTGAGGGAGCCGCTGGCGACTGTTGTCTCAAAAGTACCTCTCAGGGGAAGGGGGTAGACTCCACGGTATGCATAGATCCTCGCTTTGGTCGGTAGTAGAGGAGGTCTGTGTTAAAGGGCTTCGAATTGCTGGGAATCCATGACATTCACCGTTGCCCCGGTGTCAATGAGCGCTTGAAGACTGGTGCCCAGTATCCTGACTGAGCACATGGGCGGCGGCCTCCGTCGACTCCCTGACTGGCCTACAAACGACACATAGTATATCTCATCGTCTTCATCCTCCAGGTCGAGGTTTTGGTGGTGCAACGCCCCCTTTTCTGTTCCATCTGGCTCCGCAATCGACAGTTGTCTGACTCTTTGCGTGAACCCTCTTGATCTCCTCGGGGCAGGCCGTGGCTGGCCACTGCGGCACACTTTCGCGTAGTGGTTGAATCTCCCGCAACGGGAGCATTCGCGCCCTTTCGCTCCGCACGTGGCCGTGGGGGGGTGCTCTTCCCCGCAATTTCCGCATGGTCCTCCAGGTGGAGGTCGTGCTCTGACAGGTGCGGGCGTAGGCCGCCTCCGGATCACGTCTACGCGTTCCTCCTTGATCTGGGGAGCCCTGGTGGTGCACTGTACAGGAGCGGGTTTGTGTAGGGCGGTGGCCATCTCCTCTGCCCTGACATCCGAGAGTTCGTGTGACCTGGCCAACACCAGGATCTGATCCAGCGTGATGCCCGGCTGGCGCGGTATTAGCTTCCGGAGCAGAATTGACATGCATCCAAGTATGATCTGGCTCCTTATCTCCTCCCTTTGATCGGCAAACTCGCATGTGGCTGCCAACTTCCGCAGGCGCGCGTGAAACATATCAATGGACTCGTCCTCTAACTGGAGGGAACGTCGGAATTTGAATTTCTCAAAGTCTAGATTTAGCTGCGGATCTAAATGCCGGTTGAGAGCCGCCACTGCGGCGTTGTAGTCGTCCCCATTGCCTGTGTTCGGAAGAGTCTCAAAGAGATCATATATTTCAGGTCCCCCGTAGAAGATTAGCAGGGAGCGCTTAACTGTGCCGTCCGTTTCACGGGTCCCCGTGAAATAGTTGTTAAGCTGACCAACCCATGCCCTCCATCGATGTGCTGCAGTGGCTGGGTCTGCCATTTCGCTAAACGGCGGGAGCGGGTTGGTTGTCGCGTGGTGGCGGCGCGGGTCATCCGCCTGTCCACCTCCTCCGACCTGGGCTGCTTGCTGGGGCAGCGAAGCATTGCCAGCAATAGGTGGCGGGTTGCTCATGTCGAACGGGCGTCGCGCCGCACACGTGGGGCAGCAGTGCTGGGCGGCGGATGAAACGCGTGGCAGGCGTACTCCCTCTTCTCCTCCGTGGCTCTTGGCAGCAGGCCGGTGGAGATCAGCAACTGTAGGGGCCTTGGTGCAGCCAATGCTTGTTGGTGGCAGAGCTTGCTGTTGCCAGTGCTTGTTAGCCCATCCAGCATTCAGAGGAAACTTGGTGTTGCCAATGTTTAACGGCAGAGCTTGCCGGTGCCAATGCTTTATTTGTTTTCCTGGGACCAACCACCACGTGGCCCGGCCTTCGTTGCTGGGACACCGGGTGATACTCAGCGCGCTGAGGTGTGGAGCCTCCGCTCCGTTGCCAGCAGGGGCGGGGCGCTCTGAAGGCCTAGCGGGAATCGAATTTCTCCGGGCGAGGCAGCGCCTCCAGCGATGTGCGAGGCAGTGCTTCTCGAGTCCGCGCCGGCTCCACCGTTGACACGGCGCGCCCCTGGAGCGTGTCCCCGCAGGGAGATGCACGCGGGCGGCGCGGATGGGCCAGAGCGGCAAGGAGATCTCCGTAGAGGAGCGCGACCGGCTTTGAGTGCCGGCAGCGATGGAGCATCTCAGGTGGGCTCCGATGACGCCACGGCGGCAGCAGTACTTGCGGGCAGCACGCAGCGGGACTTCCGGCCTCGTCGCCAATGTGGTGGCCCTGTGAAGGCCACGCATGCAGGATGATACGGACACGTTACTGGGACGATGAGTCGGTATTAGGTAACCGGAAAAAGACCCCGAGTGGTCTTCCTTGACTTTATTTATACCCTCGAGGCGAGCCTGCCTCGAGGGGTGGGGGATGCATGTATGTGTGTATACATTGTAGCGTAGAGGCCGAGTGGCTCTCTACAGACCAGACGACCTGGAAATGAGAACGTCTGTATAGATTTTCTCAATTTTCTTTTAAAAACTGTAGCCAGAATGTCTCGGAGCTATTGTAATGGGGAGGTAATTACTTTACTCACAACAGGCTTTGAGAGATTTTGCACTAGGGAGAATAGGTCATGGGTAGAATCTTTTTAAATATTAAATTTTGGATAAATAAAAGGCAGCCTTGGCTGTTTTAATTGCGACTTCGTAGCTCCTAATTGCAGTTCTATATTTAGATTTGGATTTACTGTCACAAGATTTCCTTCAGATCTGCTTCAAACGTTTCAATTACGTTTGGCTGCATGGAGGTTGCCCAAGTGCTAAGGGGCAGAAGTAGCCTGTCTTTCACGTTAAACCTGGAGCGTGTGGGCATAGAATCCAGGGCAGATGTTCCCTACACAATTAAACTGGAAGAGAATATTGATGTTATCCTGAGTGGGCAGAGCGCTATCAATATGTGCCTCTCTGGGGCTCATGTGATTAATTTTATGTCAAAGGTGACCGGTTTGAGAGTTGGTGGATGTCTTAGACGTTTGGCTGCGTGATGGGATGCAGATTTTAGATGGAACTACTGCGTCATCCGACCGGGACAGCGACAGCGTCTTTTCTACGTAATACGTTTGTGATTGTGGAAAATGGGATCAAGGAAATGTCCAGCAGCGTTGGACGCCTTATTCACCGATTGAATAGAGCCTAGGCAGTCAAGTTTTCGAGTAAAATGAACTTATCTGGGTTAGAGATGTCATCAAGATGGCACTTTAAATCCCCTAGGATCATGAAATCGGTGACACTCGGTAGAAAAGATTCCAGGAATGAGGAAGCAGCATTAATTAAATTTGTTCCAGGGCCAGGGGTGTTAGATAAGAGCCCTGTGTGGGAGGTGAAATGGCGGAATCTTTGAATAAGTATAAGCCCCTTTGCATGAAGAAACAGTATGATTCCAGAAGGGATGCTTAGCCCTTGTAGAGTTTGGAAGAGGTGATCAGACTTCCTGTTTAAAAAGACAAGAATCCTTCTGCCAAATTCTCTTAAAGCTTGTGTTTATAACAAACAGACATGATATTCAGCAATGATGGGCACTAGGGCCGGACTAGATAAAGAGATTACAGGGCCTGCCACACTCATACACCCTCCATGCTCTTCAACTTCTCTCTTCCTCTGAGGGAAGAAAATGAGGGAGCAAGGAAGAGGAGATGGGGAAAAAAAGACTGAATTAAGAACGATTGGGAAGAAAGAAAGCTGGAAGGGGGGCTTGGGGGGGGGGGTAGACGACCGCAGGGAGTTCTCCCCCCCACCCCACGGGCGGTTTGGGAGGGGGTGTGTGGGGGGCGTGGCTGGCCTTGCACCGGCCATTTTGCGTTTGGGCTACAAATTTTGTAGCCCAAATATAGCCCAAGCTATAAAGGATTTTGGCACCCCTTCCCAGCCACCATTTTAGGTTGTGGTGACCTGGTGGCTGGGATTTAGACTGTGTGTTTTTTGTCGGTGAGTGAGCGGGGCCGCCAGCATTTTAAAAAGGCGGCCCCAGCTTTTGTAATGCAGCCGCGGGTGCGGGCGACGGTGGGTGAGGTGGGAGGAGTGAGAGGGGAGGGTCGGGAGGTCTGGCGCGGTGAGGAGATAGTGGCGTCTGAGCTGGCTTCAGCGGTGCGATTGTATTCCTCCCCCGCGGCGAGAGGCAGGCGCGGGGGAGGGCGTGTCAGAGGCGTTCCTCTTCTTTGCCGGAGGCTCCTCTGCGCGTTAAGGAGGCGGGAGGTGTCACGATGCAGGGTGCCGGTGGAGCGTGTCATGACGGTAGCTTTGTGGAGCGGGGGGAAGTTTCCCCTCGCGCGTTTGTTTTTAGTGAGGCAGGTGGCAGGACCGGCCGCGTGGGGGGTGTAAGAAGCCAGTTTTCCAGTATTGGTTTGTTGCAGGGGATTTTCTCAGGGCACTTGGGAGAAGAGCAGGATTTTGGGGTGTTAGGCATGGCTGCCAGGGCTGGTGAGGAGGGGGTGGTGGGCTGTGAGTCCTTTATTGTTTTCTTCCCCTCTATCTTTGAGGGGAGGGTTGGGGTCTGTGGGAGCGAGCTCTTTGGGCGAGGGGGAGTGGGCTCAGGTAGGGGGGGTTGGGTTCGCAGCAGGTTTTACTTTCTTCCAGGGAACTCGGGGGTTCTAAGGCTTCGGTGTCTTTGGGGGGGGGGGGGGTTTGCGTTCTACGGTATTTGGGGAGGGTCAGGGTCGGGCAGGGGCAGGTGGGGGCGGTAGTGGGGATGAGGGTTTGGTTTTGGCGAGTTGGAGCCGGCTGGGGGGGACAGGGCTTGGGAAGGTTTGGACATATTTTCCTTTTTGGTCTGTAGGTGTTCGGGGCCTTGGCGGGGAGGTGGCATTGGGCTTGTCTCACGTTCAGGGGCGCGGCGAGGGTTTGGATATAGGGGTGCGGGCAGGGGTTGGTGTTAGAGGTCAGGATCGCGTTGGGGCAGGAGGCTCGCCGGTTCGCGGGGTTCCGAGAGACATGGGCTCTGCGTCTGCGGTGGTTCGGGCGATGTTAGTTTGGAGTGGGGATGAGGAAGGTGGGGCTTCGCCGTTTTCGGGCGGTGTGTTTCACGCAGGGGGTTCTGGAAGTTGGCAGAATAGGGAGGTTTTTCCGAGTGGTTGTGGGGCAAGTGGTTTGGTTAGCTTGCAGGGCCCCAGCACACTAGTCCACTATTTTCTTTACAGGACAAAAAGCGTAGCAGCGCAGCAGACTCGGTAGGGCGAGGTGCGGCCCATTTGCGCCGAGGAGAAGGGAGGGTGAGGCCTGGCGCGGCACATTCCGTACCAGCGGTGAATCCCGTCGCGGCTAGCGCACGAAGGTCCGGCGCGACCTCGCTGGCCCCAACGTCACTACAGTCAAGGTGGACAGCTTTTTGAGATATAATGGTTTGTGATGCCAGTCATCGGAGGGGGGGAGGACCGGCGTGTACAGTCGGCTCCCCAGCAAAGTGGTCATACAGGTCATGTGGGGTCTGGTAAGGCCCGCACGGTGGATCCCGTCGTGGCTAGCGCACGAAGGTCCGGCACGACCTCGCTGGCCCCAACGTCACTACAGTCAAGGTGGACAGCTTTTGAGATATAATGGTTTGTGATGCCAGTCATCGGAGGGGGGAGGACCGGCGTGTACAGTCGGCTCCCCTGCAAAGTGGTCATACAGGTCATGTGGGGTCTGGTAAGGCCCACACGGTGGATTTTGATGGTGTTGCAGGTGGAAGAGCCACTCTTGCTTGATGATGATGAGGATACCCCTGTGGAAGGGGAATTGCGGGATTATGAGGAGGGGGGGCCCTCATGTTTCTTGTAGTTCTTTGCAGGATTCCAAGGGAGCGGTACCCCTAAAGCAGCCGGTGGTGGTGAAAGGCAAAGGAAAGCGCGGCCCATCGGTGAGGGCTCTTCCTGGAAGGGAATCTTATGAGAGACCGGCGCGGAGATCGGAGTGGGTCCGAGCGTCCTCTTTAGAGCCAGGTGAGAGCGTATTAACACGGGCCAAACCTATTATGGTGTCTGTGGGGTCGGCGGGGGGGGGGAGTGGGGGCGGGACGGAAGGGAGATTATATAAGGGTAGGTACGTAAGGGACCCGGGAGTAGGCACAGAGGATGGGGGAGTGGTTTTGGACGCTAAAGTGGAGAGTGGGTCTAACACAGTGGCTGTGGGTGGCAAGGAGCCGTTGGTAAGTGAAGACTTGATAATTCAAAAGCTCATTTATATGGGGGTGAGTAAGCCCTTAGACGCACACCTAATGCTCGCAACAGAGGAGCGCATATGGAAAGGGGAATATGTTGAGATTTTGAAGGTTTTGCACAGGGAGGTGAGATCTAAGAGGGCTCTAAAGAGGAGGAGTATGAATTGGCCAAGCGCCCTAAAGTACCGTTGAGAATTGGACAGCGGCATTTTTAATTTCCGCCAGTGTGTACTGCGAGAAGTTCCCTGAGCGCTGTGTGGCTATATTTAAGTATATGGATGTCATACGGAAGGCCCAAATTACAGGTAGTGGTTTTGCATGGGTACAGTATGACGGAGAGTTCAGGGCTCGGATGGCTTGGGACTCAGAGGCAAAATGGGGTGAGTTGGATAAGGATTTGTGGCAACATACCATGGGGGCGGCGCCAGGGGGTAAGACCTTCTTTACAGCTAGTGGGCTGCCTCTAGTTTATCGGCCCTTTCAGGGAAAGCCCACCCGTGGTGGGGTGGGAGGCTCAGCCGCGTCACAAACTGGATTTGGGGCATGTTGGGATTTTAACAAGGGATTATGCACACGGGAGTTTTGCAAATACCGACACAAGTGCTCTAGGTGCGGGAAAAGACATCCTCTCGTTAACTGTTGGGGCATCAGACCGTCCGGCGGACAGCAAGGGCAGCAGGCAGGCGCAGGGATGTCTGGCAATGCGCAGCAATCTCAGGGTGGACGGGGGGGTAGGGGAGCACAGGTTTCTGGGCCAAAGGGCTCCTACGCTAATTAATTGGGTGGCGGATAATTTGAAATCTGCATCAGAGCATAATTTGGTTGTGCGTGGGAAATCGAACAAGGAAGTGCGGGAGGAGAGGATGGCAGGCCCTTTTGATGAGTGGCCAGTTCACAATTTAATCATTTCACATATTGGTGTGGTGCCTAAAAAGGAGGAAGGGCACTTTCGGCTGATACATTTGTCATGGCCTGAAGGGTCATCAGTCAACGATTTTATTGATGAAGATGCTGCATCGGTGTCATATTCCTCAGTTGATGTACCCATGTCACTTGTAGTGACTTCGGGCGCAGCTGCAGGCAAAGTGTGATATCAAGTCGGCTTTTAAGCTGCTCCCGGTTCATCCGGATGATTGGCATTTGCTGGGGATACAATTTGAAGGCAAATGGTATGTGGACAAGGCCTTACCAATGGGCACTACTTGGATGATTTCTTTTTGTGGGTTTCCCGGGCTCCTCGGAGTGCCAGCATGCTCTGGACACTTTTCATGAGCTTATGGAAGAGCTTGGGGTGCCGCTAGCACCGGAAAAGACAAGAGGGCCTGCTACTGTTATATCCTTTTTGGGTATTGAGCTTGACTCAGTGGCAATGCAGGCCAGTCTGCCTGAGGATGAAAAATGCAGAATGTTGGCTTTATTGGACGGGATGTTATCTAAGCGGAAAGTGACAGTGAAAGACATTCAAGTGTTGTTAGGTCATCTGAATTTTGCCTGTAGGGTGGTCGGGGCAGGTAGAATTTTCTGCAGGTGCCTGGGCCGGGCTTTGGCGGGTCAGCATTTGCCTCACCATCACGTGCGCTTGTCAGCAGGGGTGAAGGAGGACCTGCGCATGTGGTCTGTTTTCTTGCACTCCCTTAACGGAGTCCCACTGGCTAGGGACGAGGATGTACAGTGGGAGGTGCAAAAGTTTTCGGATGCGGCAGGCAGTGTTGGTTTTGGTATTTACTGGCAAGGGCGGTGGTGTGTAGAGAAGTGGCTGCAGAATTGGAAGAATGGAGGGCGGAGCATTACTTTTTTGGAGCTTTTTCCGCTCTTGGTGGCATTGACCATTTGGGGCAAAGAGCTGGAGCATGAGGAGGTGCTTTTCCGTGTAGACAATATGGCAGTGGTGCATATAGTCAACAGGCAGTCAGCAAGGGATGAGCAGATTTTGAAATTGATGAGTGTTTGTGCTGGGCTGTTTGTGCTACGACATTTCATTCGGGGCTTTGCACGTACCAGGTGTGGTCAATGACATTGTGGATGCTTTGTCGCGTTCACAGTGGGGGAGATTCCATGGGCTGGCCGAGGGGGCGGACAAGTCACCGACCCCGATGCCGGAGCACCTTTGGCATGTCGGCAACGCAGGGTATTTCAACTGGTGGTAGGTTCTCTGTCTGTTTCCACTCGTGTTGCTTATTCTTTGGCGTGGAGGTAATTTTTGGCGTCGGGAGGTTGTAAGAGGGAGGAGTTTTGGCGCAGTTCAGAAGATGTTGTGCAGTTTATCTTGGACCTCATTTAGAAAGGTTTGTCTAGATTTACTATTGCTGGGAAGTTGGCGGGTATTTCCTTTATGGGTAAGTTGTTTTGGGGATATTCCCCTTCTGCTGGGGAATTAGGAAGGAGGATGCTTGAGGGCTGGGCTAGGGAGCGGGGAGGGGCTCTTATGTCTCGTTCACCTATTTCTTGGCAGAAGTTAGCACGTTTGTTGGAAGTTTTGCCTGTAGTCTGCAGGGATGATTTTGAGGCATCTTTGTTTGCTACCCTTATGGTTTTTATGTTTTTTGGGCCTTTTCGGGTTTCGGAGCTCCTTGAGACCAAAGTAAAGAGGGGCTTTGTTGGCAGGAGGTGTTCTTTACGGACACAGGTTTGAACATTTGGTTGTCCAGTGCAAAAACGGATCAGTGGGGTGTTGGTAAGGGGGTGTGGTTAGAGGCAGGAACCCCCAGTTGTTCTTGTCCGCTGCGTCTGGCAAAGCAATGGAAGATCCTATCGGGGGGGTGGGAGGGATCTGGTTTTCAAGCATATGAATGGCTCTCGTGTCACGGATTATCAGCTGCGTATGGGTTTTTCGCAAAGGATTACAGAGGATTGGTTTGGATGGGGCTCGGTTTGGGACTCATTCTTTTAGGATCAGGGCGGCAACTGCAGCGCATAACCGGGGTTGGTCCCAGGGTGACGCCATGCGGCTAGGGCGTTGGTCATCAGACTGTTTCCATAAATATGTGAGAGCTAATGCAGCGGAATCGCATGCGTCAACCCCCTTTTTGTGAGTCTCATTCTTGTTTCTCTTTTCAGGTTCTGTGGCTGGGCCCCACGCGAGGGAATTGACGGTGTGGATTGTGGGGCATTCCTTCATCAAATGGGCACATGTACAAGCGTGCAAAAGTTATTTTGGGGGAATGTTGGGATTTAATGAGCGCCTTTTCAGGATTATAGGGAAAGGTAAAGGGGGAATGCTTTGGAGGGAGTTTATCCCGTGTTTGAACAATGCCATGGTAAGAGGTCAATGCTCGGATATTCCGTGGATACACTGGGGCGAGAATGATCGTTGTGGCGTCAAAGGGGTGGTCTTGTTGCGGGCAAGGCAGAGGGATTTGGTTTTGTTGTAGGAGCATTGGTCGGGTTGTCATGTACTTTGGACGGAATTGGTCCCGCGGAGGGTTTGGAGAGGGGCTTTGAACCCCAGAGCCATTGACAGGTCTCGGAAGAAGGTGAATGCAGAGATTTCCAGATTTTGCCGCTATCTGGGTTGTGGGAGAGTGACTCACAAGGATATTCGTTTTCAGGCGGTGGAGTTTTTTGGGGGTGATGGTGTACATTTGTCTAGGTTGGGCATGGACCTTTATTTGCTTGCAATTAGGGAGGTTCTGTCTCGGTGCGTGCACGTGCAGAGTCATGGTTTTAGGGGTCTAAAAGTTTTCTTTGTTGGGGGGCAGAAAGATGGGGTGGTTAGGGGATATACCACCCCCTGTCTTTCTGGGTGGCGGGGGTTATGCGAATTTTGACATTTTTGCCGGAGGTTGGTTGATTTATTTGTTGAGTTGGGTTATCGGCAGGGAAAGGATAGGTTGGGTAAGTTTAGCTCGGTTCCACAGTTTGGTTGATCGATAGCTGTAAAGGGGCAGGCAGGGGAGTTTGGTTATCGGAAGGTTTGGATTTAGAGATTGTTGATGGGTTATACAGGAATGTAATGTTTGATATTGATGTAATGTACGGGCGGGGGCGGGTTTGAAGAAAATTTAGGGGAGGGGTGTGGGGTTAGGTACATGTTGTATTCAGTGAGGTTTAGTTTTGGAAGGCTGTTTGCCAAGGTTTTAAAATTGTAATGTGCACCTGTTCCAATAAAGTGGCCTTTTTCACACAGTCTTTTGTCAGTGGCCTGCTTCCCCCCCCCCACCCCTCCCTCCCAAAACGCAGCAGTGAAGAGGAAGTAATAGACATGTAGCTACAGAAAGGAGGACAGAGATCGAGCAAGTGATGGGAGCGCGGAGCAGTGGAATTGCAAGGGCCTAAATTCTTTTTTCAAAGCCTTTAACGTGCCAATGGCCCTGCACTTGACCTGTAACCTTCATTTTTGTTGTGCTTGAAACCTCCAGGAATTTTCTCACCTGCCCTTTCTGCCCTTGCTGCCGGGGCTGCCTGCAGTCTGCCCTTCCAGGACAAAGGAAGAGAGGCAGTTTGTTGATTGCGGTCTGCATCCTGCACCTCCTCAGCCCCGACCCTACCTTTTTGTCTGATTGACACTGCGCAATTCAGCCGCTCAAAGGCTGTTTCTTGAAATGTTTATTTTGAGCAGTTGAACCTCGCCACGGAGGATAGGAACAATTAGTAGCAGACATAGTCTGATGTGTTGGTCTGTCCTAATATTTACACAAATAACAATTTAAATACCACTTTTTTGTCATTTCTTTTATAGCGCTACTCAACCCAGGGTGTCGGAGTTCTTAACATCACACATTCACATTGACAATAAAGCATATGTGTGAAAATCTATTTACATGATGTTACATAAAACAGGGTTACACGGTTTAGGAGTCACGTCCTTTCCTTCATAGTTCACTGTGCTATATTAGAAGGATTACAATTCATGAACTGCAAGCAACTAAAGGATCTCTGTGTTAAAAGCAATAACCCACTTAACCTTTATCCATATAAAATAAAAATCGGTCATCTGTGTGTCACGCAGTAGCGGTCCGTGGAGGTAGTTCCGTGGGGCAGTGAGGCGGGGCGGGGGAGGGGCATGGTGGGGAAATGTAAACACCAGAATATGGATGAACGGAGGTAAGTACACATTTAAATAAATAAAACTAATTCCTTTGCGCGCGCTGCGTCGCAAAATGCGATGCAGCGCGCGCAATAAAATTTGTTTTATTTATTTAAATGTGTACTTACCTCCGTTCATCCATATTCCGGTGTTTACATTTCCCCACGCTGCCCCTCCCCCGCCCCACTGCTCCACCGAACTCCCTCCATGGACCGCTACTGGTGTCACGTGATGTGCATTGTAGGAGACATGTTAACCCTTTATGCTACTTTGATTCAAAACTGGGACTAGACAAGACACCGGTCTCTCCCGCAAGTTCATTAACCTCCAGAGTTATCTTACCATTATTATTATTCCCTCAGATTTACTGGGCACATAAAGATCTATGCAGAAGGTGCCTTAACCCCATAAGGTATTTTAAAATGTAGACTTCGCAAGCCATTAAGCAAAACAGATATACAGCCATTTTTCTCATTGTTGCCAATTTCTTTCTGGAAGTGTTATAAGTTGAGAACTAGATATTGTACTGGAGTTGCATCACCTTTTTGCCACAACTCCAACGCAAAATCTAATTAGTTTTAATATTGTAATGCGCTAAAATGCACTCATGACAGACCTGCTTAACATATGTGAGGTCTTAAAATCTGATGTCATTTTTTGCGATACCACGTTTTTCTGTGAGGTCATGGGTGGGTTGTGATGTCACGTGCTGTGATGCCACTTACAGATTGCTTAACTGGTTAGTGCCCATCTTTTTTGAAAAAAAAATTGTTTTAAGGACTTGTACCCTGGTGAGAGAAGTATAATGGAGAATTGGAGTTGGTAATTGTAGGAGGACGGCTCAGTAGATGGTACACACTCTCAGGAGTGATTCACCATGCACTAATCCAGACAAATCAAATGGTGATTTTTGGTGGTCTTTGATAGCCATATAAAGCTCTCAATGGGTAGCTGTGGAGAGCAGCCTCCAGGCTTATCTTGGAGTGTAAAGCAGCTTGTTTTACCACATTTAATTGACTGTGTAGATAAGATAGAAAAGAACCACATAGTGTTTATAAAAATAAGTATTTATTGTGCAACACAATCACTAAAACATTGGTAGATCTCCTGCCCGGAGATATCACCAATTCACACACGAATACTTCAAAATAATCAGGTGAGTAGCACAAATACACACTAGTCTCCAGGTGGCGACTAAGCCATATGCTAAGAAAGTGGAATGCGAACTGCAAAGGAGAAAGGACATTGGACCAGAAGACTCAGAGGAGCTGGGACACTATGAACCACCCAAGGTAAGTACCTAGAAGCCCCACGGAGGCTGTGTGCAGAGTGGAAGTCAATGGAGAAGTCGCCGTTGCAGCTTTAAAGAAGGACCGCCGTTTTCTGGAGATGCCTGGCTCCCTTTTATTGTTGCTGTGTCCTGGGTTGAGTGCCCAGTTTTAATTGTTTTACGTGTTCACTT
The DNA here is from genome assembly GCF_964204655.1 of Triturus cristatus. Lineage (NCBI taxonomy): Eukaryota > Metazoa > Chordata > Amphibia > Caudata > Salamandridae > Triturus > Triturus cristatus. The sequence goes on from NC_140590.1 coordinate 1,180,770,287, forward strand.
TCTCCCTGTTCTTTTACAGTTTGTATTAATTTGCCTGTAGTGGCACCTTTCAAGTGGGATTTGGGGTTGCTGGACCCCGGTTTGACTTCATTTCCCCCGCTTCTTTTACTCAGCGTTCTAGATTTTGCTTCGGATCTGCAACTACGGCCACTTCCCCTTGATGATTGGCCATTTAGAGGGCTGAGAAGCGTGTCCGTGCATCGGCCTGTAACCACTGCTCTTTTACTTTTCTCGTATTCGGCAGCCAGTGACGCCATTTGCGAAGGTGCCGGACTCTCTTTTATCGTTGCTGTGTCCATGGTAGAGTGCCCAGTTTTAATTGTTTTATTTGTTCACTTTCTCCCTGTTTTTTTCAGTTTGTATTAATTTACCAGTAGATCTTACTCGCAGGGGAGCATGTCAGGTGGGATTTGGGGTTGCTGTACACCGGTTTGATTTCAATTGCCATGCCCATTTTACTCACCGTATGCGGCTTTTCCTCGGATCGGCAACCACAGCCCCTGCCACTTGATGACAGGCCATTAAGAGGGCCCAGGAGCATGTCCATGCAGCAAGTGCGTCTCAATACCCCAAACTAGTGGTATAGGGGCTCCAGTGCGTTCTCGGCAGGCAGTTGAGGCAATGCAGCTTGCAACTGCCCTCAGTGTCACTAGTCCCAATTTGACAACAGACATAGACTCAGCTACCTCCAACTTTACGGGTTGGTTTCATTCTGCGGTGAAACTACTAGCACCAGCAAAATCTGTAAAGAGCTTTAGAAATATGCCTCAACCCCATGGTATACCCCTGAGCTGAGGAATCTGAAACAGAAATGTAGAGCAGCTGAACGAACCTGGAGGAAAGAGTACAACACAACCTAGAGGAGAAAAACAAAAATATTCTCTTGTGCAAAGATTATCACGAATTAACTTTGTCAGTAAAAACTCAATACCTTTCTATTAAAATCAGGGCAGCAAAGAACTCCTTAGCTGAGCTGTTTTAAAAGGGTGGTAAATTATCCAACTGTGATCATGGTAATGGCTTTATCATTTTTACATTGACTTGGTAGTCTTCTTTAAAGAGAAAGTCAACTGCGTCTTTAAAAAATGTGCTGCATCAACGGGTGCAAGTGTAGCATAGATCCCTCCAATGGTCTCATGTCCAGGTGGTTGGTGTCCGGCGAGAGCAGCAACAAGCCTCGGTAGCCGCAACTGGCGCAAAAAGTTAAGACTTAAGTGTTTGGGCCAGCAATTTCCAAGGGACTCACCAAGTGTAGGAGAGTCAGAGCAGGCCCAAGCAAGCAGGGGAGTCCCCTGAAGCAAAGGAAGACCCTCGAGAGGACCCACAGTCCGAAGGCACAGCAGCCGCAAGAGAACCTCAGGCAGGTAACTAAAGATGGAGTCCCATGGTTCAGAGGATGAGTGAGAACGCTCATCTTCCACGGATGAGGTACTAGAGGCTGGAGCTTCTTGTAGCCCGAAGATCTCTGGAATGCCGAGCTAACAACCCTTGGCAATGGCAAGTCAAAGCAGTGCACAGGGATTCAGTCCCAGCGGATCCGACTAGGGATACTGTCCTCAAAATTGCAGAAAAGGCCGGTCTGGCTTCTGGGAGCTGCAGAACCAAAGGCAAACCCGTCTGCGCCCGTCGTGGCCAGCCTGGGCCGTGCGCCGGAACCTCTTGCTGTTTTTCACCCAGAGGTATTCCAAGACAGAGCTCTTAGCATTAAATCACTCAGGTGAGCCCTCAACTTGTGCTAAGTTTGATTGCAATGTGACAGCTGAGCTTCAGAAGTGCGCAGGCCATAACTCCATCCTCCCACAGCGAGGGGAGAAATGTAAGCAAATCCAAATTCTCCGTCGCCCCCAATTCACGAATAACACAGCAGAGAGGGTTATTTCCTGTCTTCTACTAAACACTAGATCGTTAAATAGCCACAATATTGAGTTTGCGGACTTAATGGAGACTTACTGCCCCGATGTAGCCTTCATTACAGAAATGTGGTTGGATGAATACTTCGACCCTGACCTAACGGTGGCAATTCCTGAGTTCACAGGCTTGACAGAGTGGGTAAGATGGGTGGAGACATTGCAATAATAGAAAGGACCCTAGGCAAGTCTTCATTTATCCCAATAACCTTAGACCAGGGAGTAGCTTTACTGTTTTCAACAAAGCTGTGTTCCCGGAAAATTATTAATAACGCACCTGACCCCTTGCAAAAACTCCGTGATAAATGGGTCGCGGACCTGGGGGAACTAGACGACACAGACTGGCAGGACGCATTGGCCTCACCCAGGGAAGTGGCAATCCCATCCCGACTTCGCCTGATACAACTTAAGATCCTGCATAGAGTGTACTACACACGGCTGACACTTCACCACATCGGGAGAGCAGACACTCTACTTTGTTTGAGGGGGTGTGGGGCACCTGGCACTTTTTTCCACACTAACTGGGAGTGGCCCGTGATAGTGGAGTATTGGAGATTAGTAATGGGAAAAATCACACGATTCAGCGGGAACCCTGTCCCGCCTGAGCCCAAGCGTTGCCTCTTAAATATATGGGAGCCCACAGACCTTCATATCACACGACAAACATGGGCAACCTTGGGAATGATGTTGGCAAAAAAGAATATCACAAGACACTGGGGTGCAGTGGCTGGCCCCACTATCGCAGAATGGTGTAAAGACATGGATGTAGCTATGATAGCGGAAAAAACTGTATATGTGTGTAGGGGGTGCCTGAAAAAATGGATACGGCTGTGGCAAGGATGGAACATATATAGGGGGGAACTCTGCACGTTACCGATTGTAGCACAAGATCCTGACGAAACGCTATGATATAGCAATTTGTAAATAAATACTGTGGTTTTTCTGTACGGTGTTATGTGCATAGAGGGGACGCCATAATGATGACGATGGTGCGCAGCCTACCCTAGAGCTGTCTTTCAAAATCCAAGCTCCATTATAGGTGGATTACCGGGATACCTATGTTTTGATCGTGTGCCTCCTTATTATTGGTATTTTACTGTTTACTGAAAATAAAAATAAATTTCCAAAAAAACAAAGCTGTGTTCCTGGGCCTCTGGAAGCCTGTAAGACAACAGGAGCAGCAGACTGGTCCGCTTCGTTGTGGTGTCTGCAGATGCAAGGGAGTGACGCCTTCACACCAAGGGAGTTGACTTCAGATGTCCTTGATGCCCACAGGCTTTCTGGAGAACCTGGATGAAACACAGACACAGACAACGCAGAAGACTTGAAGAACAGCAAGACCAGGAGCAGCAAGAGACTTTCTAGATGCAGTCTTGGTTGTAGTCGAAGTCCAAGTGTCCAGACGGTCGAAGAGTGTCATCTTGGTTTCAGAGGAGTCTTGTTCCACAATGAATCTGAGGACCCACCCACATGGGAGCCCTTAAGTACCCTAGGGAAGAGGTGAGAATGACTCAGGGTTCCTTCCCAGAGGAGGGGCTGGACAGAGGGGAGGATATTTCCCTGTCCTTTGTCCAGTTTCTCGCCAGAGTGGGAACCAAGGGTTCCTGAACAGGCTCAGACCGGAGTATGCAAGGAGGGCACCAAATGTGCCCTTCTAAGCAGTCTGATGGCCTGGAAAGCACCTCCACTCCAGCCCAATACACTACGTCCTGTCTGGGAGGGGATCACACCTCCTGTGACAGGAAACCTATTCTACCATCCCCTGCTTAAGCTCAGCAGAAGGAGGGAAGAATCATGTCTGTGGTCGGCAGCAGCACTTGCTTACTGGCAGACTCTAAAAGTCTATTACCAGGAGTACATGGGGGTCCCCTAAGATGCCCCCAGTACATGGGGTCATACTTCCAGCACAGGAATGGGTGGTAGGATATTATTCCAACATGTTTGATACCAATCATGACCAGGTTTGGTGCAGCTATTATATAGTTTAAAATCTCATAATGACTGAAGTCCACTATATACCTTAAAATGGCTGACCACACTTACAAAGCCTGGAGAACTGACTCTGGGGTTTGTAGGGGTGTCCTGCTTATACAAGGGAACCCTCACACTTGTAACCAAGCACCCTGCTCTCAGGACTGAAGGGCCTACTGTAGGGGTGACTTATGGGTTTTAAGTGCAGTGACCTCAGATATACGGAAACTTATATCTGTTGTGAGAGATGCAAGCACCATCTCACACAGGCTGCAATGGCGGGCCTGAAGTCAGAGTTTAAGTGAACTCCCATGGGTGGCACAATACATGCTGCAGCCCACAGGAGACTCCTGGTGTACCTATGCCCTTAATACCTTAGTACCATACACTAGGGACTTATAAGGGTACACCAGTAGCCAACTGTGGATGTACCAAAGTACTTACCAGAGACCATTTAGGGGAGAGAGGACAGTTGCTGGAGTCCTAATTAGCAGGATCCCAGCAAACTACAGTCAAAACACACTGCCACCAGGTACTAAGTGGGGGTAACCATGAAAGCAGATTCTACACCCCACCCCTTCCAACGTAAGGAAATTAGACTTACCTTTCCCACTTAAGTTTTAATTTTCTAAGGGGAAATATCTGAAAAGTAAATCTGCGTTGGCATGGTTACTCCCAGGTCTATGTTCCACTGAAAGGCCCATCCCCTGTATGGAACTGGACCACCTTAAATGTTTTGGGTTTTCACCCTTCATTTATTTAAGCCATAAGAGGGGTTTATGGTCTGTCTGAACAATGAAGTGAGTGCCAAACTGGTATGGCCTCACCTTCTTCAAGGTCTAGACCTCAGCAAAGGCGTCCCTTTCATTAGCTGATCAACTCGTCTCCCTGTGGGTTAACCTTCTGCTTATAAAAGCTACTGGTCAATCCTGGCCCTCTGCATTAAGCTGTGACAATACTGCACCTATCCCTATTTCAGAAGCTTCTGTCTGGACAATGAATGGTTTGAGTAGTCCAGGCTCTGCTCAATATTTTGGCTCGAATAATCCTAGCACAAGGAATATTTGCTAGTTTTGAGCATTTCTATAGTCGGAGCTTTGCCACACATCTCATTCTACATATCTAACTATGCCTATCTTTTGTGAGCATCTCATATGTAACTCTCACAGCAGGCTTTTTTACATTGGTAAGCGTTTCTCTCTTCCACACAAACACTGTAAATCTGATATTTGGGAGGCTCCCACGCAAGGCTATTTCTTATTGCAAATGTATCTCTTAGGGCTTCTTATATTTTTGTGCAAGATAATGCATTTTGAGTGCACTCTATACTCATATCATCCATCTGCAATCACGCTTCTCATAGATGAGACAAAAAAAGTTTCAGTATTGTCTTGTATACTTTGCGATGCATTTAGGGATTCTCCACCCCCCACCCACAGGAATGCAGGTGATAAACTTAGTGTTTGAGGAACTATTTTCGCTCTTCGTGTGCCCTGCTAAACCAGGGGTTTTCAAAAGGGATCCGACTGACTTCAATATTCAAACCGACACACAGAATCCTATACCAAACTATTAAACCGGCAGCCTTAGGGTGGTCTTCCCCCAATCATTTTTGTTTTTGCCTGCTTATCTCCTTTTTTTGCAAATTCTTTTATGTTGACCGTAGGACTCTGAGCACTTTACCACTGTACCACTGCTGACCAGTGCTCAACTGCATGTGCTTCTCCCCTAAACATGGTAACATAGGTGTATACACAATTGGCCTTTTTAATTTACTTGTAAGTACCTTGTACCATAGTATACCATAATCCTAGGGCCTGTAAATTAAAGGCTACTAGTTGGTCTGCAGCACTGATTGTGCCCCCACACACAAGTAGACCTTTAAACATGTCTGAGGCCTGCCACTGAAGAGCTTGTGTGTGCAGTTTTACTTCCATGTCGACTTGGTATTAAAAACTGTTAGTCCTGGCACCTTGGCGTGGGTCTCCCTTCCATTTTTTGCTATTGCCTCATGTGATTTTGCTGGTGTTAGATGCTTTGGGCACTGTGCCACTGCTATCCAGTGCCACAGTGCAAGTGCTCCCTATTGTAAATTGATGTATGGATTAGTGATTCCATGATGGGTTGATTTGGTTTACTTGTCAGACCCTAGTACAGTGCACCAGGAGTGCCCCGGGCTGGTAATCCAAATGCTGCTAGTGGGCTTGCAGTACTGGTTGTGCCACCCACAGAAGCAGCCTGTTAAAGTGTGTCTATGGCTTGCCATTGCAGAGCCTGTGTGCAGTCTGGTACTGCCATGCTGACTGGGCAAGTGCCCCCACTTGCCAGTCCCTAAACCTTCCCTTTTCTTCACATCAGACACCCCTACGGTAGGCCCAAGGGCAGAGTGCATTGTAAGTATAAGGTAGGACATGCCCTGGTGTGTGTGGCATGTCCTAATAGTGAATTAAAGCCATCTTCGTTTTTCACTATTGCAAGGCTACCTGTTCCTCATAGGCCAGAATGGGCAGTTTGATTATTGCATCTTATAATCCTAACTGACTCAGGGAACATGGTAGAAATTCGAGTTCAGTATGCCTGAACTCGGAATGATAAAATACATCTTTTAGGGAAGTTGGTTTTAACATTCTGTGTTTGAAAATACCACTTTTAGAAAGTAGGTATTTTCTTGTCTAACCATCCAAACCTGCCTCTGCTAGGCTGTGTATTCCTTGTCTGGAGTTTGAGTGACAGGGGCTGGGGGATTCCAGGAGACAGGGTGAGTCGGCACCGGGCTGAATAGAGAGATCTGCATCTAGATGGGTGGGAGGAGTTGCACCTGGGACCTGAATAGGGCTGTGTCTTCCCTCCACAATGCTGGCTCCGCCTCCTGTGGTGCGTCTGATGTCTCTGCCCTGCACTCTGAAAGAAAAGGAGGAGTCTTGTCAACAAAGTGCTCCAGGACTGACCAGAACTGGTTTGTACTAGGCAAAGGCCTCTCTGCCTTCAGAGAACAAGGAGAAACTGGGCATAAATATTGGGACCCAAACCCAAGAACTTTAGATCACTTTGGGAAACAAGAAGAAACCTTTGCTGAGGAGAGGAACCAGAGTAAGCTTGATAGATTGGCCTGCAGTGGTTGCCAAAGAGAGTAGAAAAGGAACTTTGTGTACTTTATTCAACTTGTGAAGGAGCTCCAAGGGCTTGAGAAAAGAGCTTGCCTCCTGCTGAAGTCTCGGGGACAACAGACTTCACCCACCAGCTCCCCAAGAGTTCTTTGGAAGTGCCTGCTGTTTTGCGAGGCTTTCTGAGGGACTGCGTGTCGCAAGGAGCTGGAAGCGCGACTCACGAGCAAGAAGCATGTCGCTGCACTGCCGCTTCACAACACGAAGCACCTCGTATCGCCGGAGAAGAGAATCAAAGTCGCAGCAGACGCCACCGCATCACCGGGAAGCGTGTCGCAGAAGAATCGTTGAGTCATCGCAGGGCCACCAAAGCGCCTCGCATCGCCAGAGGAGAGAATTGACGTCGCAGCAGACGCCGCCGCATCATTGGTAAGCGTGCCGCTGGGCCTGTCGCGGCTCGCATCGTGTGGAAACATCTCGCATCGCCGGAGAAGAGGATCGACGTCGCAGCAGACGCCGCCGCATCACCGGGAAGCGTGTCGCATCAAGAAGAAAGCGCCATCTTTGTTTCTTTGCACCAGATCTTCAACGCAACACCGTCCTTGCAACACTTTCCTTGTCTTGCGTTATGCATCTTAAGGTACATTGAACTCCGAGTGTCGCATTTACCATCTTAAGAGAACTAAGCTAATTCTACCTATTAAGTACAGTATTGTGGATTTTTGTCGTTTGTGGTCTTGTGATAAGTCTATATAAATGAAGTTAAACATTAGACTCTTACTCAAAATAAGGAGGCATAAAAAATATATATTAAGACAAAACATAAACTTGTTCCACAGGACTATGACGATACTGCAGAGCTCTCATTGCTTTTCAACACTGTTTATCATCTGACTCCCAACTCACCCTATCAGTGCACCATTCTTTCATGTGCAAAATTTAAGAGGAAGGGGGCCGCCTATAGATCAAGTTATAAGAGTATCTATGCTCCGGTGGTTAGTCCATCACTTGCAAAGTACCCTAAGTTCAGAGGCTGTCTCAGTTTTATGCCCCTTCCAGTCCCTACAATTAGTCCTCTTTTTCAAGTGCCCGGATACCAGCCCTGCCCCAGGCTGCATAACTCAGCTAGAAAGTGGCAATATGTGGTGTGTACACCACCAGACCTGTAGAGGATGGCACTGGACTAAGCAGAATACGATAATCCTAACATTGCATCCCCAATTCATGTGGCATCTCTCATGAGAGGCAACTAGCCCATGTGTTGCTCTTTTACAGGTGATGCTAAAGGGTGGAGGGAGGTTCATTTTAAGGGAGAGCAGCAGACTTCTTCCATTAACACACCACCAGCTCAAATGCAATGCAGGAAAGTCTGAGCTACTTTTTTTTGGTGTTAAGGCCTGTGAGCCTTGGCAGTCCTTTTGGCGGGTTGATGTTCCTCCTCCAGGTCGCCAGGCTAGCTCAATAAGCACATTAAATTCGACGACTGTCTTTCTTTTGTACCTCAGGTCAATGTGGTGATGGGGACTTGTTTTGGGATACAGGCTCCAGGTCCTCTTGAGAACCCCTACTGGCTGCCATGGACCGTGTGGTGACACACGCCCAGTTAGGCAGTCCAAACATCTCCAAATGAGCACTCCGCTCCACCTCCTTCCAAGGTGAGCTCTCCAAATCGTTCCCTAACACAGTCAACAGGCATACTGCGTATGCTAGGAAAGTTTCTTCACTTTCTTTCTTTTGTAGCAAGAAAATAGGTAGTACAGGCCCTAATAACATTGAGGCTTGATTTCGCAGATTCATAGTGCCAAGATATGTATTCTGTGAATTATAACACGTTTTTTCCCTCTGCATTCAAAAGAGGTGCTGTATTGTTTAACGAGGTGATTTGCACATTACAACAAGGTATAATTCAGTTAAATGAAAGCTCCTTTCTCTGGACCCAACTACCTCTGCTTGGGCTTCTCTTATTGGCACCACATACATATTGGATGATGCATTAAATCAACCTTCATTTGAAGGGCGTAGACATTCAGACCTAGTATCTTTTATTGTGCTACAGGCTACAACTGTATAAAGATACCCTCTTGTGTGCCTCCTGTGGTCAGGGGCACAGGAATCATAAGTGTTGTAGGAGGTCGCTGTGCGAGGGGCCCACTGCTATGGAATAATTTCACCCAACCAGTGCTAGAGGCTATTTGCCTTGCTTGCACTGGGACCCATAGCACCCTGGCAGTGCCACTGTCTCAAATGCAAGACTCTTGGACGACCTGCCTGCCCTTGCACCAGTAAGGAGCTTGTCTCAATAGACAGAGTAACACATTATATATGGGGAGACAGGCAGCTGAGAGGCAGGATGATACTGAGGGAAGTGATTGATTCTGTGCTCTACTGGACAGACAGACAAACCCTGCTGTCCTAGACTGGTTCAAAACTGGGCTTGCAGCTTTAGCACATGACCAGCACTACAGTTCACAAAGCTTTAGGTTTGCAGTTTTATGAGCAGTATCAGTTTTTATTAAATATTGGTTGTAGGGTCTTGCGCACTGCTAGTCCCCCCTCCCCCCCCCCCTCCCCCAAGCTGCTTGGACATGTTTTAGCAAAGCCAGTGTGACACCTTAAACCAGTCACATCCAACCCAACAGCTCATTGTTGCGATGCTGAAAAATAAAACACTTGTCCCACAATGCATTTTTCTCTGCTGGTGACTAAAAACCCAGTGCTGGTTGAAGGTTTATGTGGAAGAGTTACCTTGAAGAGTTAAAGAGCTGAAAGATTTTCTCCCTCTCTTTTTCGACTTAGAAGTTCACAAAGGTAACACAGGATCATGGTGCACTAAAGAGCTCTAGCGGTGCCCAGTGCTTGAAAAGCATGACATGTTCCCCTGTTTCCAACTCGATTTAGGCAGTTGTTTGTGGGTTGTGTTGCTGAATAGCAGGACAGGAACTACTGAAAGTTAGAAGAGTTGTCTTTACGGAGTAATACATCAGGATTGAGAGTCAGAAAAGAAACCTGAACAATTGTAAAACGGACCTCTTTGCTTGAATTCAAGTACAATGTAACGCATTCTGCCCAAACGCTTCAGAATTGTGGATTGGAAATGGATAAGGACAGCTCTTGTGAATACACCTAAGCTTGAAGCCTCACAATACTGCTGCACAATTGGCTCCTTGGCCACTGTGGACGCAACGGAACATCTTTAGGATTTTACTTTTCAACTGGGAGTTGCCCTGAATCAAGATGGCCGACTGAGCCGTGGGGTATGAAGCACCGAGAACGGTGCACATATCACCCGTACTTTCCAGGGGAAAAACATTGAAAATGATCAGGCCATTTACCAAGTAGAAGCAGAGGAAGAGGAGGCCACTCATGGTCTTGACAGCTATGGACAGAACCTCCCGCTGAGGTTGGCCGATGTTGTGGTTCATGCGATGTGCATGTCTAAGGAGGAACAGAAGGATGAGTGTGATGGAGAGGACTCCAAAGGAGAAAGGAAGGCTGGCCGCCAGAGTGTAGGGAAGGATCCAAACTAGCTGCAACCGAGTGACCTCTGTCCCATTGGCAGTTACATTTAAAGAGAAAACTACAGAAGTCTGCCAGACCAGAGGCAGATTGAGGGCAAAGGCACCAACTGTTGATACAAACAGCATCCAGTACACAAAAATAGAAAGTCTCAGTCGAAACTAGGAGAGCAGAGGATGGTTGAAAGGGACAATCTTCACACAGTAGAAGACAGAGTGAAGCAGTGAGCCGAGAACCAGTGATGTTCAACAAAGAAAAAAGAGAGGCGAACACCTGGAACATGTTTGTGACATAGTAGAGACTCTGTATTGATTAAAAAGTGAGTTGTGCGCGCTACAACAGTGAGTTTCAGAGAAAGTTCAATGTTCTATGAAGTTTTTAATAGTGCTCCTGGGGCTACGTGCCGGTCAAAAAACGTCAATGAAAGAAGCAGAATGCTATTTTTCCATGATTATTTTTCCATGATTCATTTTCATAAAGATACCCATTGTTTCCTCATTATATTATTGCATTTCAGATGTGTCCCTGACGAAGGGTTATTCCAACCCGAAATGCACTGGACAAGATAAAAAAACTGCATGAGACATACAAGATGTATAAAACTTAAAACTTCAAGGATAAGTGAATAAAACTTACTCTCAGAAGTAACATTCTCCTGACTAATTTGTTTTGAATAACCAGTTAAACTTGATATAAAGATCTCCACCATGAGACCAACTTAGAGCCCAGGGGTACACATCCACAGTGTTGTGCTGCTTCTTTCATAGTAGAGACTCTCCCAAAGATAACCCGCCATGTTGTCAACTGCAGAAATTAACAGGATAAAGATTATTCTCTGCCACAGTCACCAGGATCTGATGAATGTAGTTTAGCTTCCTGCCCTGCACCAGGTCTGTGACATTTATAGCCACAATGAAAGCATTGGAGAGACTTCGACAAGAACGTTGAGTCCAAGGAAGAGGAGGTAGGCTAGGTCGCCTACGGACAGCATGCTGGTGTTTGAGGGATTCGTCGCTGATGGTTGTGCTGTATGCGTAGAAAGCACTTTTTGTTTAGTGGTGAACACCCAACAGGTGCGGATATCATGCTGGTCTCTCTTTGGGTTTTGCATAGATGTAAATCTGAGAGGAAGGCATCTGACTATTTTTCTGGTCCATGCAAATGTCTTTTCTGGGATATGAAAACAGAACTAATAACATGCTAAAGTGATCCTCTGAACAGGCTGTCGAAATATCTTTGCCAGATAAACAGCTCACAGAAACAGATAGGTGGTGGAGCTTGAATTTACCACAAGTTACGATGTCACATGCTTGTTGACTCTGGAGTGCAGGAATCTGGATTAACTCTGGTGCAGTTCATTCAGCCCAAAGCAATTCATCGTCAGCATATCTCTTATTTTGGATAAAATTCCGATCACACCAAAAAAGACAAATTTAAAGGGAAACCTACTAAGATCTGCACTCGCGGGGTTCCTTCAACTTTCATTCAGCGAGGATGCGTTTCGGCATTCTGCCTTCTTCTGCTCGCATTAAGGAAATGAAACGGCATGGCAATGTCGGAACTTAAACTGCTTGATGGTTTCTCATTGGATGCAGTGGCTGGAAGGAAGAACGGGATTGGCTGCTCGTCTGCCAATGTCTCTCTGTCTTTCTACTGTTATTGCGAGGTCCATACTTTGGGAGTATTTTTTTAAAATTATTGCAGTTCCAATGCAAATGACTGTCTTGATGAAATATATAGCTCCCACCACTGGGGAGACAACTCAAATAAGCACTCCTTGATGCGATATACTTATCGCTAAACCAAGTAAATACATGCGGTAATCACTTTAGGAAAATATTTAATCGTCCGTTGTATTTAGGGTTAATCCATAATTCGAAGTAACATATCCTTGTAATTCAGTTCATCATTACAAAAGACATATGTGATTGAGTAATATTTCCTTCCACAGGAATTCTGTGTCAAAACCCCGATGCATTTCGGATACAACCCTTCTTCAGGGGGAAATCCCTAAAAAGAAAAAATAAGGTGCTGAGTACACCTCGAGTAGAATGCGTATCTGTGATTAAAAAGTGTTCAAAAATGTGGCATGCTAAAGAATCAACCACCAGAAAAAACGCTGTGTTGTCCTTATAAATGTTGTCCGTTAACTGTGTGCAAGAACGATAAAAATTGCACTTAACCCCTTGCATGCCCGCCCCTTTCCCCGCCCAGTGCCGCGCTTTGTATTAGCGGGCGGAGTTCATGACGAGCTGGACTCGTCATGGGCACAGCGCCACCGCAGCCCATGACGAGTCCAGCTCGTCATAGGCACTGAAGGGGTTAATGTATTCAGCGAAAAGTGAGCTGAATCGCGGATCTTTTACAAATTACCAATGGTTAATCAGGAGTGAATAATGATACAAACAATGAATATTCAAACCCTAAAAATAAAGAGAATAACTGATATCGGGTGTTTTAAATTCTTGGTAGAACAAAAATGTGAATAAAAATGTGAACGTCCGATGCTTAAACAGATTTGCCTAGATGCGGTAAAACGGAAGTGAATGGTGATAAGAACGATGAAGCCGTGAAATGCAAAGAATAACGAGTGTGAGGTGTGTTAAATTCAGAGTAGAAAATGAAAATGTGGACATCCGGTGCTTTAGAAAGTTAAACGGGGAGAAAAAACGTGCAATAAAAACTAGAAGTTAATACCTGTGAAGAATGCTCACACGAGCACCCGCTAGTCAACTCTCTCGTCTCGGAAATGCTGTTGTCAGCGTTTTGAGACCCGGTAGTGATTAGTATAGTGAACCCGGAAGTTAACGCGCGGTAAATCATGGAAAGTGACGGTGAATAAGAAAAAATACAGAGTATCTGAATACGAAAAAAGACTCTAATAAAAAGTATAAAGAAGTTAAAATATGAAAGAATGTGGTGTACAAACAGGACTTAATCGGAACGCTCATGATATAGTGCATATTTAACATGAAAAAGAAGAAATCAAATGAGGCTGAGAATAGTTGATTAACCCAAGTAGACCCGCTGTGAAATGGTAGAAATGAACAACATCTGTAGAAGATAGTAAGGAAAAAATATGAGAAAGAAAAGAGAAACAAAGAGAAAAAGCAACGAAAAATAGTTTATGTAGAAAAAGTCTGAGACAGAGTCAAATAATAATAGAGATAATGAATATTGAATTAAAACTAATAAATTGTGCAATCCAATAAGGAACAATGAACATGATTATGCACGTGTTACAAGATATTAAGAGGAATCTTAAAGGTAACAATTAAATTCTCATCGTTCATTAAGGCCTTTCGGTTGTATTGAGTTCAATTTGTATATCCAATAAAGTTAACGCTGTATCAAAACATTTTTGTTGTCTCTGCCTTCTTTGCAAGGAACCTGTTCCAATATCAAAAATCATAACGGACTTATATTATGGTTCATAGTGGAAAAATGTGCTGCTACTGTTGATTTGGTGTTCTTCAATCGTATATTGGATTTATGTTCTATTAAACGTGTTTTGATTTTTCTTTCGGTTTTCCCTACATAGGGTAATCCGCAGGGACACTTTAACAAATATACAACGTTGGTAGAATCACAAGTAGCAGATACTTGTAGTTTGATAGGTGTCCCTTGAGTAGGATGAGTCCGAGTAGTACCTTTTATGATGTTATTGCAACTCCCGCAATTGTGACGGGGAATGGTACCAGTATGTACTTGGTTGACCCTGTTCGGATTTCATCTGCAAAATTTGTTGTAAATTTTTAGTACGCTGGGAAGTGAAAATGGGTAATTGTTGGAATATACCTTTAAAATCGCTTTCTGATTGCAGTAACGGCCAATATTTGCAGATAATATTTTTGATGTGTTTACTGCGTGTCGAGTATTTGGAAACAAATACCATGCGTCCAGCATTCTTTTGAGACGAACATTGATTTTAAGTAATTCGGTTCTGTTTTTTAGATTGGCTCGTGTCTCTGCTTATTTGAGAATTGTCTCTGGATATTCCCTTTGTCTGAATTTTGTTAAAACTTTGTTTTTGTTCTCAGAGTATAATTCAGGGGTAGATGAGATCCGCTTCACTCTGAGTAATTGGGAATATGGCAAATGTTTTTTCAGACTCATCTGATGGAAACTGGAAAAATGTAAAAAATTGTTCCTATCTGTTGGTTTGGAGAACACGGTAGTGATGAGCTTGTTGCTTTGAAGAGTAATTTCGACATCCAAAAAAGAAATTATACTTTTACTGTAACAATGTGTGAACTGGATTCAGTCATCAATGGTGTTGATGGCTTGTAGAAGGTGAACTTCTGGACCTTTCCAAATGAGAAAAAATGTCATCAATGTAACGATGGTAAGTAACCAGATGGTCATGCCAGGAGGGTTTAGACAGTATGTGATCTAACTCAAACCGGTGCATGAAAAGATTTGCATAAGCCGGTGCTGCACAATTGCCCATAGATGTACCTGAGAGTTGTGTGTAAAATCGATCTTGGCAAGAAAAATAACTGTGATACAACGTAAAGTGCATCAATTCAAGTAAAAAGACTTTCAAATCTTCATTGATGTCCGCTTCGATGAGAAAAGATTCCATGGCTTGTAGAGCCAAATCATGTGGGATTGAAGTATACAAGGAGTTCACGTCAATTGTACACAATGTTAGTTCATTATATCCTTGAATGTCAATGTCATTTAGTTTGTTGATAAAATCCGTGGTGTCTTGAAGATAAGTTGTCATCTTTTGTACTAGTGGTTGTAAATGTCGGTCAATGTACTTGCCAATAGGTTCGTGGATAGAATTTTTGGTACTCCCCATCGGTCTGAAAGGTGGTTTGGTCAAGCTTTTAGGAATCGTGTACGAGTACGGTGTACTAGGGTACTCTTTGATGAGATATTTCTTGTCACGGTCCGTGATTGTTCCCCGGTGTAGAGCTTTATCTATCATGGTTTTGAGAACGAGGGAAAATTTGTGCGTAGGATTGGAGTTAAGTTCCATGTAAACGGATTTATCCGAAACATGAGCACGTACATTTTCGAGATTAGAAATCCGTGTCAAGTATAACTAGAGCACCACCTTTATCAGCTTTACTGAACAAGATTTTTTCATTATTGGCTAATCTTCTTCTTATTGCTGCGCGTTTTTGTATTGTAAGATTGTTTTTCCTGTTCGCTTTGGTTTTGTACTCTTCATGCATCTCTCTCTTCACCACTGTTTCAAATGAATCCAGGACTTTGACTTAACGGTGCTAGAAATGAACTTTTGGGTCTTAAATCCATTAGTGTGCCCTTTTCTCCTGTTGATGGTTGATCAACTACGTTACTGAAGAAGTGTTTGAGACGTAATAATCGCATAAATTTGAATAAACTAATTTGAGATTCAAGTTCATTGGAATCATAAGATGCGACAAAAGATGTGCCTTTTTGTAAAGTTTGTGTTTCAAATGTAGACAGTTCAACTTGAGAGATATTAATTACTAAACTCTCTGGCTTCTGGTGGATTTTGCTATGGGTAAATCTGTTTCTGTTGAAATTGGCCCGCCTGGTTCTGCGGGTACGCCTTGGTTTCTTCCTAAAAAAGGAGCCGAAGTAAGGTTGGTTGCTTGTGAAGTGGAAGGTCTACTGTCTGTAGTAGTACTTCTGGGTGGCTGTTCCTTTTGGTATGATTTAGTCTGAGAATCATCTGACGATGAAGTTTCTTCCGTTGATCTGTTACCGAAGGGTCTTTGATGTCTCCGAGAGGCATAAGCCTCAGCCCAACTGTAGACCTCTCCTAATTTATAATCAACTGTGTCTCTTTTAAATTTTCTTAACTTTATTTCGTTGATTTCCATAGTATATTTTTCTAATTGAGAATTCATGTTGTCTAAGGTTTTTTTCCATTCATCAGGTAATAATTTTTCACTTAACTCTCGTTTGAGTTGTCCGACTTCTTTTTCAAGTTCTTCAAGTGCTCTGGATAGTTACTCAATTATTAACAAGATTAGATCAAGTGAACACTTGTTCAAAATGCCAAACCAGCGTTCAGTGAAACTTGCATTATTCTTACATAATGTGGATTTAAAGGGTATTCGTAACCCTCTGAACTTTATGATACCTTATAAGTGTACTGGCATGAAGTCTCTGGTTAATCTCCCTTTTTACTGTGAATGATAATTGTTTGATATTGGATTGCACTGATCCTGTACTTAAAGATACACATTCGGGCTCTTGTATCAATGAATAAATCCTGGTTGTATCTTCATCGGAAAAGCCGAAAGTATCGGCTTTATTCCCTGTAATGTTGGCTATATCTTCGTACAACATTCTGGCAGTGGGTGCAGACCGTTGGTCAGTGGTATAAATCTGAAAAGAAGCAAACGGGTTGCACTCCGAATGTTTATCTGTAATTCCAGATAAACATTTCGGAGTGCAACATGTTTGCTTCTTTTCAAATGACTGTCTTGCACATTAAGCCCAATAGCGCTCCCAAAGTATCAGTTGTATACCTCAGGGTGTTACACCACCGCATAGGAATCTGAGGCACCAGCCTCGATAAGGTCGCCAGACATACAGTCTGGTAGGGTCAGGATATATGCCGTCCCTTGCGCAGTGTGTCGCAATGCCCAAGGTTTGACGAGGGGCTCCCCAACCAGGATCAACATTACAAGTGTGGTACTTTTTGAATCGAGCAGTGGTGAAGGGCGAGGTATACAACTGATACTTTGGGAGCGCCATTGGGTTTAATATGCAAGACAGTCATTTGCCATTGGAACTACAATAACTTTTAAGAAACACACCCGAAGTATGGACCTCGTAATAACAGTAGAAAGTGAGAAAGACATTGGCAGATGAGCAGCCAATCCCGTTCATCCTTCCAGCCACTGCATCCAATGAGAAACCATCTAGCAGTTTAAGTACCGACACTGCCATGCGGTTTCATATCCTTAATGCGAGCAGAAGAAGGCAGAACGCCGAAACGCATCCTCGCTGAATGAAAGTTGAAGGAACCCTGCAAGTGCAGTGTCTCTTGAACACGGGAGCTTTGATGTTAAAGAATGGATCCACCTCCATTCTGTTATGCACCAGTCAGTAAGAGCGCCAGAGGTGGAAAGTTAAGTATATATATATATGTATGTATGTGTGTGTGTATATATATATATATATATATATATATATATATATATATATATATATATATATATATATATATACACAGTTTTGAAAGATGAGACGCACGCTTGCTCAGGAAATAAACCAAAAACGTTTATTATATATATGTGTGTGTACACCAATAACATCAAATCTAGTCTAAAAGAAAAACATTTTATTGTATTATAAATTAAAACATTAAACTATTTAAAAATTTTCAAAGTTAAATTTCCCACTCCAGTGAGTGGAACAGTAGGGAAAGTGTTGGATAGCGGAGGGGTAGAAATTACTATTTCCCCTCCAGTGAGTGTAACAGTAGGGAAGATTCAAACTCCAGTGAGTGTAACAGTAAGGAAAGTGTTGGCTAGCAAAGGAATAACATTTTCTATTCCCACTCCAGTGAGTGCAACAGTAGGGAAAGTGTTGGATAGCAAAGGGATAACATTTTCTATTCCCACTCCAGTGAGTGCAACAGTAGGGAAAGTGTTGGATAGCAGAGGGGTAAAAATTACTATTCCCACTCCAGTGAGTGCGATAGTAGGGAAGGCCACAATCCCTGGGGGGGGCAGCCATTCCCAATGGGATCGCAAATTGCGAGTGGCTCATTAATATTCACGAGCCTCGCATTTTGTGACCCCATTGGGAATCGCAATCGGTGTTTCTGACACTGTTGTAAATTCCAAATTGCGACTCGCAGTTTGCGACTCGCAATTGAGCAGAAATTGCGTGTCGCAATTTGGAATGGTCGTACATCTGGCCCTTAGTCATTAATCAACAAATAAGATGGCACGAGGCACTGTAAATCTGCTAGGTTCAAATTATGCAATGAGGATTGGGGGAAACTTCGCACTTTATAGAGATTCTATTGCATCAGCAAAATCAGCACAATGCACTTTAAACTTGCCATATCTCTTTAATCGAATCAGAACTACATTTGAATCTTATTAGAAACAGAGATTATTTTGATGTTTTATTAGCAAATGACATCAAGCCATTGTCTAATCAGAATTAAGAGACCTTAGCAGTTCAGCCTTGCTTTATGTGGGCATTTGCATATTTACATTTTGGATCAATAAATCAATATGTACTCTATATGAATTTAATAAGAACTTATGGCAAGCATGAAAAAATGTTTTATATAAAAAAAATGCTTTATAAGAATTTACTTTTGTTGTTGTAGAGTACCTTATTAGGGATTAATATGAGCTCTTGGCACTTTAGGCCAGATAGATGTGGCATGAGAAACCACAGACAGAAAAAATGAAATATTACGGTCTTGTTTTTCAGAAAATATGGCAGACAATGGCAGCGTTGTGATTGGTGCGGACCGCGCCCAGCTGGGTGCCTGTAGGGAGGCTATTTTCTCTATTTAGGTTGCATGCAAAAAGGGAGAGGTCGCATCACCCAGAGCGCCGACCGAACAGTCAGGGCCCACAACAGTGGGCAAGCCACTCTCCTCCTGTCCTCGAGCAGGACCGCCCACCCGCTTGACCTAAACCAGGCATTTTTGCTTTCTCACGGTGCGAGAAGTAGAAACATAAAGTGGTAGTTTTAGCATTTTATGTTTCTGCTTCACGCACTGTGAGAAAGCAGTGGGGCAATGCCCATCCACCTTAATGGAGGAGCTGCTCCTGTCTAGTGTTAGCTTCACATGAGCATTGCACCCCGAGCCACCCATCCACAGTAAGATCAATGCTCCCCTTTGCTACTCCCTGCAAGTGTAAGCTTAATTAAGTCCTGGCATTCCGTCAGCTCATGGCATTATCTGTTCGAGGACAACAGGCCAATGCCCGATTGCCTCTACGCTCCTCAGACTCCGTTGTACGAGTCTGACTTGTGCACTCACTATATAATGGCACTCTTCATCTAATTATCATCTTCTGCATCAACTGCTGCAAAATGTGGGTCTTACTGCGGGGAGTGCTCCTCGCCCACACAGAGGGCTCTGCCTATGTACACCACTGGGGGGGGGGGGAAGGGAGCGAGTTCCTGGGAGGGGGATTCAAAAGGCACCGATGCCGTTTGTTGCTCTGTTTGCTGGTGTTTCCATTTTCCAGTTCTAGGAAAAGTAAATCTGTTTTCCTAGTATATACAGTGCTTTGATTATATTAACCCTGCCAAAGGTATAGTGTGCCGGGTGCTGTCTCATCTGCCCAGTGCCACCCATAACCCCCACAGCTCAGAACTCTGTGAAAGTGCCTGTATTTATGGTAGTTAGGTAAGCTCACTTTGTGCACGCAGGGCCGGCTCTAGGGCGGTGTGATTGGTGCCACCCCATCGTCGCGGACTTGGTGTGGGGGTGTAATTTTTGCAAGTATATTCTCATTTTAAATGCACTTGCTGTCGCATTCCTTCAGCAATTATCAGGCATCAATTAAAATGTTAAGGTAACTCCTGTGATTAATTGTCTTCCTGGAAAGAGACCGGAGGTTTGTCTAGTGGAAGTTTTGACTCATCCAAAGGTAGAGCAGAGGGTTAAAATGCCTGCTGCTAGGAACGTGTACTATGCAGAAAACAAACATTGTTGCACAGGTTGCCACCAGTGTTAAAGCCGGCCCTGCGTGTGCGCACACAAGGGTGGGAAACCCTGAACAGTGTCTGTTGAGGGGTACAATTCCTCGCCCCCTTAGCAAGAGATAATTACCTTTACTCTTGCGGTGCCACCCTGGCCCAGCAGACGCTTTGCACGTCCTGCACCCCAGCAGCTTTCTGAAGCAAGCAGTACATACACATTTAGTCACACTCTAATATGGATTGCAAAATACAAAATGGAGTCACACAAGCTAACTAAAGCTTACATGCTGCGAGGATAACTCAGTGGGTTGCATAACGTGAATACAAATGGCTTCTATTTAGCCACATATTACTAACCTAATATAGCATTACAAGTGCATTACGGGAAAGGGGGATTTCAAGCCTAACACTAGCGGGAATAGAAAGAAGCCCACTACCTAAGAAATGCTCATGCTCCCTTTTGTTATCTCTTGGGTTTTCATCTGCTGCCCTTTCACAATCACAATCCACATTAGCTGTACCCAGCACACACCTGCTGGTCATTCAATCCATCAACTGCCACCTATTTGCTTAATGAGAACGTCAACACAAGCTGGGAATTCAAATGAGTGGCGCGTGCAGGGGGCGGGGCCTTTGCCTGTGACTGATTATCAGGTGTTGCTCGTCAATGCCTGTTCCAGGCTTTAGTAAAAGTTGTGCGCTCATCAGTGTAGAGACTGAGGATGGATTTAGACTGTTTGAGTTTATGTACAATCTAAAGAACTGTGTACGACCAACAACTTGATGCACACCCACTCCTTCTCTTTTAAAAGCAGTGCAGATGGCTGGGCCCCAGAGCGTAGCCACACAGGATAGACTCAAAACTCATAAACTTGTACACATGGTATTGTGCCATTTCTTTCCCAGTTCTGGTGACAATGCCACGTGAACCCTCTCACCTCCTGTGCCTCACTTCCTGAATATCGGTGACCGTGCCAGGTTCGTATTGGGCTAAGGAGCCTGCACTGTAAGGAAATCATGTTTAAGGGGGTTGGGGGGGGGGGGGGGTTTAAGGGGGTCAGTCAGCTGAGAGCACTGCACCCAGCTCTTTACTGCTCCTCGGAGCTCCTAGTGGTTATGCAGGATCTGGTTCTTGCAGGAACAGGGGGCCAAACCTTGGCTGTGTGTGCTTCTAAGGAGGACCCACCGACCCTGGGAATGGTTAGGAGCTACGCCAGTCTTGATTAGACTGTTTTTCTTGGTTGGTAGGTTGCAGGTTTGTGTTGCATGTAGTAAGGTCATCTTTCACTATGGATTTTTGAATGTGCGATGCAGAAGACTTGAAGGACATAAGCCTGGCTGCTGACTGGGAGCCAGTGAAGAGGTTAGTCTGTGCACACGGCATTCAGGGTTACAATACTTCAGCATAACGTATTAATCCATATAGTTTCTACTAATTATGCTCTAACTATTGAAAAGTGCTAGACCAGTCACCTGGTTTTAACCTGTGATACTTGTTTTCAGACTCCACGTGTTAGGGAAAATATAGACGAAACACCATATTTTAGAACTGTTGGACATGGCC
The DNA here is from genome assembly GCF_964204655.1 of Triturus cristatus. Taxonomy (NCBI): domain Eukaryota; kingdom Metazoa; phylum Chordata; class Amphibia; order Caudata; family Salamandridae; genus Triturus; species Triturus cristatus. Next base: position 1,180,791,982 of record NC_140590.1, read on the forward strand.
CTTCTTCGGGGAATTTACCCCCAAACATTTTTCCTCCTAGCCTCTGCCAACTCTCTCCACATGACCTAAGGTATCTGGGCACCTTCCCCCAGTATTGAAGAGGGGAGGTGCACGCCCCCACCTTGCTGGCACTAGGCATGGGGTGCGTATGCAATAGGTTTCGGTGCCATACTTCGTGCACCCCGTAAACAGGTACACCACAGACCCGGGTGGGTCAGGCACTGGCAAATAGTGGGGCATTGCACTGAGTGTGCCACCCACTGGATAGCCTGTTAACCATGTATCGGGCCTCCTATCTCAGGCGTGTGGGGAGCCACTGCACCCCTGTCGAGGTTGGCATCACTTACACCTCAGCCAACCCTAAGGGGGTCATCCCATACCATGAGGGCACCCCCACTAGGCAAGCCCTGAAGGGTGCAGGGGTTGTTAGGCTGAAGGCAGGGCAGGTACACATGGATGTTTCCTGCCCCGGTAGCAAGGCTCCCCCTGCCTTGGAGTTCGGCTCTTTCCATGGTGATTCTCTTGCGTGGCCACATGACTCTGAGCATATCCTCACTGTCAGGGCAGTATAGAAGTGCATGTGCCTTTCTACACAGGTTAGGAAGAGGCGCTGACACACTGTTCAGAAACATGGGCCGGTCTGCCAACGCACATTTGCACAGGTGGGGTGTCAATAATGCGCACTAGCCCTTATGCTGTTTTCGAATACATGTCCAGCCTGCCATGCAGGCTTGAGGATGTGCCATGGCACCTATGGCATTTTGGATAGGGGTTAATGAAGGAGAGGAAGCGCACTCGTTTTCAACTGTGTACTCTTAGTAAACAAAGTTTGGGTGCAGACGAGTAGATCCCCCTGAGTAGGGATGAGAAAACTGTGCGAAGCACGTTCTGGTAGGAAGCGTGTCACTCGAGTTGCACTCCGGTGAAGAAATTAATCAAGCGAAGGTTATATTCTATAATTCATAAATTTATTCAGTTCACATGAGATTAATCATTCCTTTGAAAGATATGTAGTTGTCACTGAAGATTGTACATCACAAACGAGTATATTAAGATTCATAACTCGATGTAGCCCAATGCATTTCGGGCCTATGTGGCCCTTCGTCAGGGGCAGCACTAAAAGGGAGGATACAAGGGAACAGCTATTACTCAATATGATAATGTAATCATTGTAAAAAGCAAGATACAGAAAACATCAATTCACATTTCAAAAAATTAAGTATAACTGTGAGACCAGCGAACAGGGGTGTCTGCTAAGTATGAGAAATGAAAAATAAATTAAAACGGTAGGTGCGTGAACACATGCATTGTTTTATGTAAAAGAATTGTGATGAATGAGCTGGATTGAGAGGATGCACCAGCGTGGGTGGTAAATGGTGTGAAAACTGTCAAATATTAAAACTGGATTGCGTGCGAATAGAAATGATCTTAAACAAGAAACCATGTGAAGGAAGTCGAACAACGTACGTGCAACGTCACGAGTGTACAAGATCGGGGTGCGATAGGTATAAGAACAGTAAACTATACAAAGATAGCGCGAAAGTCCAAGGATGAAAAAGTGAAAAAGAACACCAAAAGTATGTGAGTAAAGAAGGTGAACGCAGAACAGCATGAATATCTGGGAGCGTAACAGAGTATCAAGTGGCGTGCATTACTTACATGAAGATAGTCGATTCGAGCAGAACGGTCAAACGGGCCGGCTTCTCAACGGGTTAGTAGACTGTGAATAGCGCGCGGTTTTTAAAGAGAGTGTCAGGTGATAATTATCACTAATCAGGTGTGTAAGGCTTCATAGCCAATCATATGCATCGCTACTCGTTAATGTGTCATCTAACGTGTGTAAAACCGATAGGTTGATAGTGGAAGGAAAAGACCAATCAAAGCGGGAGAATGTAAGCCTGTTTACGTAGTGCAAACGACTACGTGGCGCGTGTAAAAAGTTACGTGGAAGGTAAAAACTGTGTCTAAATTCAAGACGTAATGGTAAATAGAGTCAAAGGGAAAAAAAGATGTAAAAAGGAATATATAAAAAAAGGGGAGAGTGCACAGATGCAGGTATACAAAGAGGACGTACCGTGTGACGATAACGTGGGTGTTAATGTCTTAATCCAGTTAATGGCAAAGAAATGTCAAGTGAATGTGTGAGAGTGTGTGCAAGGTAAAATGCGGAAATAAAAATTAAAAATGTGACACATGATTCAATGGTAGTTGCAAACACGCAGTAAACTGAAAAGTGCTAACATACAATGCTAGTAAATAATAATTGCTAGTGCAACAAATAGTTGGCAAAAATAAACAAATAAGGTAAAACATCAGGAAATGCAAGGTTGTAGGGTTCCGGGTCTCATGGGTGTGACCCCAATGATTCATATCAAAGTGTATTCTGAAAACTGGAAACAGTTCGGAATCAGAGAACATTACAAAAAGCAACCTAGATCAAAGCGATCATTGAGTCCTTTAGGATGAATCGAATCAAGTTTGTTGATCCAAAAAACTTCACGTTGTAATAAATGTTGGGTGTTGTTTCGTCCTTTTATAATCGGTACTTGTTCGAGAATCAAGAAGCGTAGTTGGCAAATGTTGTGTTGTAAGCGATCAAAATGATTAGCAATAGGAGATTTTGACTGGTGAGTACGTATGTTGCTCTTGTGTTCGTTCAGACGGATACGTATTTTTCTTTCTGTCTTGCCAACGTAAACAAGCCCACAGGGGCATTTGAGTAAGTAAATGACGTTTTGTGTGTTACACGTGGCTGTTACAGATAAGTTTATAGGAAAACCTTTATGAGGGTGTGCAATCTTATTGCCCTTGATGATAGAATTGCAGTTTCCGCAGTTCAAGCAGGGGATGGTACCTTTAAAATTGCTGGTATGGACTTTTTTGGGCATGGATAAAAGTTGTTTCAAATTTTGAGATCTTTGGTATGCAAATCTCGGTTGTGAATCAAAAATATGTTGGAAATCTGGTTCACTGCTCAATATCGGCCAATACCTTAACACAATTTTCTTGATTTGGTAACTTCTCGTTGAATATTTGGAAATGAACACTGATCTGGTTTCTTGTTGGACCTGTGGTTTAGGTTGAAGTAAATCCTGTCTGGTAGGAATATTAGCTTTGGTAATAGCGTTATCCAAGATTGTAAGAGGATAATTACGTTGTTTGAATTTGTCTATACAAGAAGTTTTGCTGGATTCATAAAGTTCATCAGAGCTGGCAATTCTTTTGAGTCGTAACAGTTGTGAGTACGGTAAGTGTTTTTTTAGGGAAGGCTGATGGAAACTGTCATAATGTAATAAGTTATTCCTGTCAGTAGGTTTAGTATATACTTGTGTGGTGAGTTGATTTCCAGTGTTGGTGACAAGAGTATCCAAAAAAGTTACTGACTCATGACTGATGTTGTGAATGAATTCGATTCGATGATCCACTGTGTTGAGAATTTCGATCAGTTGAACCAGAAGGGTAGTCGGTCCTTTCCAAATGATAAAGATATCATCTATGTACCTTTTGTAAAGAATCAAATTATTTGTCCAATCATTATTACAGAGAATGTGGTCCAGTTCAAAACGATACATGTAGAGATTGGCGTACGTTGGTGCTGCACAATTGCCCATAGATGTGCCTGAGCATTGCATTGGGCTACATCGAGTTATGAATCTTAATATACTCGTTTGTGATGTACAATCTTCAGTGACAACTACATATCTTTCAAAGGAATGATTAATCTCATGTGAACTGAATAAATTTATGAATTATAGAATATAACCTTCGCTTGATTAATTTCTTCACCGGAGTGCAACTCGAGTGACACGCTTCCTACCAGAACGTGCTTCGCACAATTTTGGATAGGGGCCCATTCTGCGATCGCGGCTGGTGAGTGCATACCTGCATCCCCAGTGTTCTAACACCCGGGTCAAGCCTGCCATTGCAGGCCTATGTCCGCCCGCTTGCACCCATAGCGCTAGTGGCAAGGTGCCGGGTCCACTGTCCGCAGGCTGTATATGAGCAATCGAACCCGTAAGGGGACAACCCATGTCCGGTTGGCCCAGGCAGGGTGGTGTGCGCGCACTCGCATCTAAGGTGCTGGGGCCCAGGTAATCCCATGTGTCCGGCCAGTCATTGCAGGCTAGTGTGTGCACACTGGCATCTATAATGATTAAACTCATGAGCAACATGCCACTGCAGGCCGCTATGTGTGAGCACCTGCACCTATGGTGCCTGTGATTGAGTGTACAGCCTGCCATTGCAGGTCGTGTGTGCGCACTGACCCCCATATTAGTTAAACCCATGTCCAGTCTACCGTTGCTGACTGGTGTGTGCACTTGCACCCCTGGTGCTGGGGTCTATGTGTCCAACCTGCCATTGCAGGGAAGTGTGCACGCTCGTGCACTTTTGTCCAGGTAGTGAAAAATACTGGTTTGTGTTTTCAGTACCTATGAGGCTTACTCTTCTCTTAAGTTAACATGGGGAAGTGACACCACTTCAGGCTGCACTAGTGGATTGCAGTGGAGCTGGCTCATGATGTTTACTATCAATGAATTCACTGTGCCAAACACTTTCCAGTGGTAAAGGTGATGTTGGCATAACTTGCCTAGATATGCCATTTATAGAATATGGGCATTTCTGTGCTGTAAGAGTCGTGTGTATCGTGGTGCCTGGCTCCAGTGGACGCCAGGGGTCGGGGAGCACATCTGTGAATTCCTCAGCAACAGCCATAAACCATGGGCATACAATTGGAACTACAGAACTCTGCCAATTGAAGGTCGGATGTAAAATATAGGAGAGAGATGTTTTGACACTTGGCCTCTCGGGGCTGGATGATGGCCCCACTAAAGATTAATATCTACATTCCACGGCCCATGGCAGCAGGCCTACAATTTAGGGAGACTTCTCTGTTTCAAAGGGAACCCCTAAACCACCCTATGAGAAGTTGGCCTGGTATATGCTGTCCACTAATTAAAGTGGGCAACTTGCACCAGTCAAACAACCCTTCTGGTGATTTAAGAGGTCAAAGGTAACCTTAGAAAGCTATTCAAGTGGTAGCTGTGGAGAGCAGCCTTCAGGCTTAGTCTTGAAGGAATGTTAAGCAGCTTGTTTTACCAGAATGCAACCGTATAATATTGGTTAAATGAAAGGAGAACCACACAGTAGTTATAAAAATATATATTTATTAATATAACACTCTCTAGTGCGACACAGTATCTCCTAAACGGAGATAATCACACAGCACACAATACTTAAGTGCAGAAATGATAGTAAATAGCACTAATACACCCTGGGCCCCAGGGTGGAACCAAACCATATACTAAAATAGTGGTATAAGAACCACAATTCGAGTCAAGACAGTGTCAAGAGGATGTAGAATCGCTGGGACCACAAGGAACCACCCATGGTGAGTAAGTAGTGGCTCCACAGAGGACCGCGTGCTCCATTCAATTCTATGGGAAAGGTGCGGTTGAAGTTTTAGAGTTTAGGGACCCTTCCCAGTGGACCTCAAAGAAACCCCATGGAAGACACAAGGTTGGAGAGCCACCCCACCCGTGGATACTGAGGTACCCAAGTTGCCTATCCCAGCGAAGCCGGGGCCATAGGTCTGAAGTGGCGTCAGAAACCGCGGTCGAACCCAATGGAGGACTTCGAAAAAGAGCCACTGCTGGAAGGAAGAAAAGTGTCTGTTGGAATCCAAAGGTGGATTCTCTTTGCGAAGAACCTGAAAGCAGAGGGGACAGAGTCGGGGTCACTCAGGAGTGACCAGGGGCTCGATAGACAAATGCCTAACGATGTTGGGTGCTTCAGGCGTGTTGATGGAGTTCCTAACTCTGCAGCTACAGGGACCAGGAGACTTTGAGGACAACCAGTAGCTGGATACGAGCTGTCCCATGCAGGATGTCGAGTACGGAGTGGTCGTGTCCGGCAGGAGCACCAACAAGCCTTGGCAATGGCAACCCGCGCAGAAGGTCAAGGATGGATACGGTTCGTCCAGCAAAGTCCAGGAGTCTCACCAAAGCAAGGGGAGTCGGGGCAGGCATGGAGCAACCAGAGGATCCCAAGAGTCGAGAGTGGACCTCGAGCGATTTCACCAAACACCAGCCCACAGAGCACTCCGTGCGAGGAGGCTGGAGTTATTGGTAGGAAATGGTGCCAGAGGTTGGGGCTACACGGAGCCCAACGCTATTGTTCAGGAAACGCCAACAAGCATATGCACTTGTAAATGTACACAATGCACAGGGGTTCAGGTATTGCAGCCCCCATGAGAGATTCTGACCTCAAACTTGGTGAGAGGGCAGCTCAGACCTCGAGGGATCTAGAAACTCACTGCCTGTGTTGCTGCAGCCTTTGGAGTCTGTAGGAGGTCAGGGTCAGCAGACCAGACAGCAGTGTTGTGGTGTCAGCGGATGCAGGGGAGTGACTCCTTCACTCCAAAGGAGATATCTTTGGTTGTCCTTGATGCTCCACAGGTCCTGCACCAATCCTGTATGGTGCATGGGCACAGACAATGCAGCAGACTGAGTGGAAGACTAAGTTGGGCCCAAATTAAATCCAGCGAAATCCAGAGTGTTCAGATGGTCGAAGTTCAGTGGTTTCTGGATCAGAATCTTGTCCACGTTGTATCTAAGGTCCTACAGCCAGGTAAGCCATTTTGTACCCATGGAAGTGGGTTGGTCAGATTCATGGGACCCTCCCAGGGTAGGGTCTGGACAGTGGGAGGTTACACCAATGCCCTTTGTCCAGTTTCATGCCAGAGCGAGATCCAATGGCTTCCAGGACTGGTTTGAACTGGACATTGCACAGGGACACCAAATGTGCCACTCATGCAGACTTTCAGTCACTTGCAAGCACTCCCACCCAGCCCTAATACACTAGATCCTGTCTGGGAGGTGGTCACACCTCTCCGTGACAGGATGCATATTGTTCTGCCTTCCCCTGCTCGAGCTAGGCTCAGCAGCAGGTCAGAAATGTGTCTCTGGTTGGCAGCAACCATTTTGTGCTGTCAGGGACTAAAAGGCTGGTACCTGTAACACCAGGGACCCCACAAATTTCACTTCTGAGGGGTGAAATCATACCTCTGAAACCAGTTACCAGTGTGGGGGTATGATTCCAACATGTTTGACACCAAACATGATAGGGTTAGTTTCAGCTGTTTTAGAGTTGGTCATCACGCGGTCGAATAATGCCACTCTATATGTCGTAATTGACTGCCTCAATGACAACCTGGGAGAATGGACTCCGTAGGCTGCAGGTGTCCTGCTCATGCAGTGGCACCCTCTAACTTAGAACCAAGCACCCTGCCCTCAGGATTGTAAAGGCCTGCTAGAGGGATGACTTGTAGGTTTTAAGTGCAGTGACCCTTTGAGGTTTACTATTTCTTAAGTAAGCGGTGCATGCACCAACTTACACATGCTGCAATGGCAGGCATGTGGTTCCATTTTGCATGACCTCTCATGGGTGGCATAATACATGCTCCAGCCCATGGGAGACTTCTGATGTGCCTATGCCCTAGGTACATGGGTATTATATACTAGGGTCTGACAAGGGTACCCCAGTATCCAGTCTGGAGTGTACCCAAGTACTTATAACAGTTTAGGGAGAAAGCAGATAGACTGGGGTTCTTATTAGCAGGATCCCAGTCAGACTAGTTAAAAACCAGCTTAGCACCAGGCAAAAAGCGGGGCTACACATGCAGAAGGATCCTACCTTCCTACACACCCCTAACTTCAAAGACACACCATAGTATAACTATGGGATGCCATAATTCAGCACAGGATGAGATACACTTGTGGGGATTCAGGACAGGAGAACCCGGACTACGTGATGCACACTGCCAGAGGACTCTGGTGTGCACGTGGAGGATTAATGCCATTGAAGGGGACAGTGTACCTTTTCTGAATAGTGGCTGGCCTGGACTGGAGACCTACTGAAATGTGTTGCGCTGAAGTGTGCTCTCCAGTGGCCCATCGGCAAGCCTCCTGTTCTCACTGGGATCTCACGGACATCCAAGATATCCCACGAGGGACCTACACAATCTATCTGACATCTAGAGAGCTGTGCCCTCTCAAGTGCTCACATCGGCTGCTAAATCCCAACAGGTAGACTGGGTGTGAACGTGGAACAAAGACTTGTGCCTGGAGACTGGATTGTCCAGTGCGAAGCCCCAGAAATTGTGCCCGAATCTAAGGCGTATGGTTCCTGTATCACAGATACCCCGACACTCATAAGCCTCTTGGTGGTGGTAAGCAGATTCACCGGTTGCGGATCCAAAGTGACCCACTTCGTTGATCGTGCCGCATCTCTCTCGTGCAACATGCTGACTGCATGCTCATTGTGTGCGTGTCTGATTCACAGGGTGCGACCCTCGAAAGTAGGGGTGTATCTGTAGTAGTGCCTCATTCTACCTCATGTGGCTCTGCTGAACCTGCGCCTGGGTGTGTGAGCGGATTGGCCTGATGCAACCTGATCATCTTGAAATTTATGTGGTGCCGCCTTTCCAGGGATGTACGGAATTTACAACTCTTCGTTGTGTGTGACCGGAATTGCCTGATGCAACTCATATCAACGTGCACCGGTCATTGTGCCTCATTTCCAAGGAGGTATGGAATTTGTAACTCATCGTGTTTGAGACCTGAAGTATCTGGTGCGAGTCATACCAACATGCACCAGACGATGTTCCAGGATTGCCTGGGAACTACCCTGATCATTGTGTATTTGTCGAGGTGCCTCATCCTACCAAGATAATTCCCCATGTTAAGCCCCATTTATCGTTTTCTCCCTTTTTTTTTTAAATAAACTTTTTATTGTATATAAAGTTAGGCACAAGCCTAGCAAACAGTACATAAAGACAGTATATCCAGACATTTTTCCAGGCAACCGCACGGGGACTTTACAGGCATCACAACTGTGAACTACTTCCCATCCCTCAAATTCCAGCCTCTCCATCACTCCCGTCTTCAGAATCCCCCTCCACCCGCATCTCAGGAGGCTCACAGATAAATCCCCTGAATTTGTTCCACGCCCCCCATACTCTGCTCCATTTCTTCGGACATCTTCGATGGATGAAAACTGCCCTCTCGGCCATCACAGCAGTGTCTAGATCTCCACACCATGCAGCTAGCGTTGGTCACTCTATCGCGCCCCATTTCTGTGCGATGTTGCGCTTCGCTACTAGTATCCCCAGCGTGGCCCATTCCTGCAGTGGGCGCGTGAGGTTGTTTGGTTCCCACACATTTAGCAAGCATCTCCTGGGTTCCAGCGTCAATGACACCTCCACCGCCTGCGATATGGTCCTCATTACTTTTACCCAATAGTCCCTGATCTTAGCACACTCCCACACCGTATGAAAGAATGTGCCCACCTCTCCACAACGCCTCAAGCAGTATGGGTGCGGCACCGACCCTATCGTGTGAAGAGTTTGTCTCGTGTAGTAGGTTCTGTGTAGGATTTTAAGTTGTACTAATTTAAGTGTGGAGGGTATTCCCACCTCCCGGGGTGATGCCAACGCCTCCCGCCATTCGAATTCATCAAAGTCTCCCAGATCCCGGGACCAACTCTCCCTGAGTACTACATGTGGGTCAGGTAAATTGTTTATTAATTTACTGTAGGTTAAGGATGTCGCCCGCTTCGGCATGTAGTCTGTCAGCAGCCTATCCTCCAGGGGGGTGGCCTCTGGAACCTCAGTGCCAGACGGCAAGACCGCTTGCAATGCATGTTTGATTTGCAGGTATTGAAAAAGCTCTGATGGTACTAAGTCAAACTGCGTCCTAAGGCGCTCAAAGGGTATCACCTCCGCCTCGTACCATAAGTCCCCCACCGTGGATATGCCAATGGCATCCCATTTGTCAAATCCTTTGCACTGTTTTAGGCCGCCCAAACGTTGTGTTTCCCATAAGGGGGTTAATTGGGTTATCTTTCCTTTCCAGCCCAGTTTTGCATGTGCCTCATACAGGAGATAACAGCTACTTCTCCTTTGTCCATTTTCTCTATTCAGCATTGAGGCTCCTCCGCTCGCAAGGTTCATGAGGCAAACACCTCACATACACTTAAGTATGTATTCATATAAACCACAGGGTCGTTCTCTAGTTTGGAGAATAGTCCACGCATTTTATAGAGTGTGTGTTTTTTGTTATCTGTTTGTAGTGTCTTGTATTGTCTCTATTTTTCTTACAGGTCACCGCACTTTTTCTGCAAAATTAAGATTTATGGCTAATTATCACGTTTTTGTCACATTTGTGGCGCACTTCTTATGTTTGCAGGTACAATTTTTGTATTTCCTGGGACACTAAACTAGTACTTGTCTTTTTTTTCCTTTTTCCTCTACAGAACATATATGCATACTATTAGGTACTGTATATATATGCATGATTAATTGCATTTTTTCACTTATGTTTGTAGTATCTTCATAAGTATATACCATTCATAAAGGAGGGATCTTAACCCTGTCCTGACGAAGATGCTTTGCATCGAAACATGTTGACAACATATTAGGAGTAACCGCACATTAAGTAGGGAGTCTCCGCACCACCTTTTTATTAGTACCAGCCCCCCCAGACTTATTAAAGTTTTTTTGTCCGAAGGGGCCAGGTCCTTTTTAATTTCACATTCCCATTTATCCCAGACCCTCCCTCTGCATTACACATAGCACTTTATCATCAGTGCTCCCGCGTACTAGCAGGTTGTAGCACGCCCCGTCCCGCAGCGGGGCGGGAAGACCCCTATGATGAAGCATGACACCATGGGTCATTCTTGGTGTGTGAGGGGTATTTAAACAACTTTGTGTGTCCAACCATTGTGGGACACATAAACCCATTTATTTGAGTTTTTTCGACCCAGGTGTTTTGTTTTTCTGTCCCCCCCCCCCCCCCTCCCCAACCGCCCAAAGAGATGGATTCTTATGTTTAGTAACTAATTCTGAGTGGAGGACGTATCCATCTCTAGAGCCTGTGTTGGGCCTTCCCTCTATACTCCCTAATCTTGTTATCATGTGCCTCATACCACAGGTCGACCGTCTGTTTAGTGGGTCCAATCACCGCCGGTGATCGCCTTCTATTATATAGTGCAGACATCATGCCCTCATTCCCTAGCCCATGCCTGTCTGCCTTGAAAGCGGGATCTGCCTGCGGGGCGTGTATCCATTGGTTGATTACTTTCAATTGGGCCGCCCAATAATATAGTTTTATGTCGGGGAGTGCAATGCCACCATCGTACCACCCTTTAGTCAATTTGCGCTGCGCTATTCGTGCCGGTTTGTTCCCCCATAACAGTCCGGAGACCTGGGTCTCTATCTTTTTGAAGTAGTCAGCTGGCACGGGGTAAGGTGTATTCTCCAGGGCGTACAGGAACCGAGGCAGCGCCATCATTTTAAATAGCGCCGCCTTCCCTAGCAGTGTCAAAGGCAATGTCCCCCAGTGAGTTGCATCCCTCTTTAAGCGCTCCAGGGGGGGCAATAGATTTCTTTTTAGAAAGTCATCCGGATCAGCCGTGACATACACACCCAGATACTTAAAGGCGTCACCAGTGATCTGCAGAGGACAGTCCCCTGGGAGTTGTGGTGGTGGGCCCCGAAGCACAGTTTTCTCCCTTTTTGACCCTGATTACGGCAGACCAACCGCCCTCTAAACACATGGCCCCTCCCGAAGGCCTCTTGGCGCCAGATAGTAGCGAGAGAGATTGACTGGGTTGAACCTACGCTTCCAAGACAGTTCTGAAGCGGGTTGAGAGACTGCATGACTGCATCGTGTTTTGAGACCTGTGGTTTAACTTTCTGTGTGACTGCTAAACTCCCTTTGTTTTAGTTTAGCTCTTTATTAACACATGCTACATATTCCCACCTGCTTACCGAGGACCAGACTAAGACTGACTTCGGCTAGTATCCAGGAGACGGGGTTGGTTATCTTCCATCTTGGGGTATGGGAAACTAGAGAGTGGAGGGAGACTGGGGCCACGGAGTTGACAGAGGGCTATCCATTGTCCTGTTGGGTACCAGTAACACCACAGTAGGGTGCTGAGTGCGTATGTGTGCAAGAGTGTTCTGTACAGACTGTGCTGGATACCTGTCCCACCATGTAGTGGTGCAGAGTGAGTGAGTGTGTGCGAGTGGTAGTGTGTGGATTGCCTGTGATTCACGACACTAGCTGGTGGTGCCACGTTATACGTTGATTTCATGTCAAAAGCACAATACATTTGACATTGGGTTCCCTCGTGGCTCCGGCCTGCGGTGCTGCTAAAAAGTGTTCTCCTTTGTGTATGTACATATTTTTTACATCGTTATTACCTGAGGTGTACTTTATAACTGTGTGGGACTGTATTATCAGGATTGCTAGGGTGGGCCTGGGCTTTGCCCAGGGTTGAGGGTACTTTCATGGTAGCCTGGCTCAGTGTTATTGGCCGCTGGCTGAAGAGTCATTAAGGGATGGTGCTGCCTGTGGTGCTGCCTGGATTTGGCTCCGGAGGTTGGGCTAGCATCACCTGGGACATTCTCATGCTATTGAGGACTCCTGGGTTCATGCTGACTCAACTAAGGCCTCGATTATGATTCAAGTGGAGCATAATTATCACATGGTTTCATGCATTCATTTCACACTGCTGGGTTACACTTTTTTTTGCGTGTGATGATTTGTTCCTGCAGAAATACAAATAGGTAAAATTGCATGTGTTTTTTTCCGCATGTGACAAAACATCAGAATTAACATTCGGAAAATACACTTGCAGAAAATAGAAAATTACTATTACAAGTCGATAGTAAGCATTTTGAGACCAGGAATTGGACTATAGCAGGTGCAAATCAAGATTAAGGTGTAAAAATACACTTCCTGTGTTTAACCAAAACGTAATCATATGGTATAATAGTTGAAAATAACCCTAATACGTAGTTTTGTGATTTTTAGTATTTAATAAAAAGTTGTTAACAGAAACAACTGTTCGTCATGAAGGATGACCATCTGGTTAATATCAGAAGATAATATTGATGATTTTAAAATTTCTTTTATAAGGATAAGATTATTAAGTATCCATAAAACAAGCATTTGCATTGCAATAGGTCTCGCATTAACGTGAGTTTGAGCTACTGGCATTGGAAACGACAATGCCTTTTATTTATGTGTTGGTGTTTAAAACATATAAAAGACATAGTCATTTACAATGCTAATAGCTTAAAAGCGTGAGACCGCCTTTTTAAAAGATACATTTTGGAAAAATCGCAGATCTCGCTAAGGTGACCCAAGTAGGCATTAATAAATCAACAAATCGTATGTAGTAAATAAAAGTGAAAGCATGCATGGCGTGCTGTGTGTTGCAGCACGCCATGCATGCTTTCTCAAGCTATTCTGGCTGACGAGGGCTGAAAGCCCGAAACCGGTCCTAGGATGCTTGTTTCCAGTCCAGGGAGGACCTGGCTTGGCAGTTCGGGCTGGACTGTTCCCATGGGGCACAGGGTCAAGACTGATTTGCATATGGCTGGGTCCAAACTGGAATGGCATGGTGAGCAAAAAAACGATGGATTTAGGCCCATATCTCTGTACTGGGGTGAATGTATGACATTGTTCTGCATTCTGTCCATCAATTGTTGTTTTTGCATTTGTCACCCCGAGTGGGAAGGGTATGCTCAGACGTGAGTCCCGTGCTCTCCATGCCACTGGAATCAAGCTATTCTGGCTGACGAGGGCTGAAAGCCCGAAACCGGTCCTAGGATGCTTGTTTCCAGTCCAGGGAGGACCTGGCTTGGCAGTTCGGGCTGGACTGTTCCCATGGGGCACAGGGTCAAGACTGATTTGCATATGGCTGGGTCCAAACTGGAATGGCATGGTGAGTAAAAAAACGATGGATTTAGGCCCAGATCTCTGTACTGGGGTGAATGTATGACATTGTTCTGCATTCTGTCCATCAATTGTTATTTTTGCATTTGTCACCCCGAGTGGGAAGGGTATGCTCAGACGTGAGTCCCGTGCTCTCCATGCCACTGGAATCAAGCTATTCTGGCTGACGAGGGCTGAAAGCCCGAAACCGGTCCTAGGATGCTTGTTTCCAGTCCAGGGAGGACCTGGCTTGGCAGTTCGGGCTGGACTGTTCCCATGGGGCACAGGGTCAAGACTGATTTGCATATGGCTGGGTTCAAACTTGAATGGCATGGTGAGCAAAAAAACGATGGATTTAGGCCCAGATCTCTGTACTGGGGTGAATGTATGACATTGTTCTGCATTCTGTCCATCAATTGTTGTGTTTGCATTTGTCACCCCGAGTGGGAAGGGTATGCTCAGACGTGAGTCCCCTGCTCTCCATGCCACTGGAATCAAGCTATTCTGGCTGACGAGGGCTGAAAGCCCAAAACCGGTCCTAGGATGCTTGTTTCCAGTCCAGGGAGGACCTGGCTTGGCAGTTCGGGCTGGACTGTTCCCATGGGGCACAGGGTCAAGACTGATTTGCATATGGCTGGGTCCAAACTGGAATGGCATGGTGAGCAAAAAAACGATGGATTTAGGCCCAGATCTCTGTACTGGGGTGAATGTATGACATTGTTCTGCATTCTGTCCATCAATTGTTGTTTTTGCATTTGTCACCCCGAGTGGGAAGGGTATGCTCAGACGTGAGTCCCGTGCTCTCCATGCCACTGGAATCAAGCTATTCTGGCTGACGAGGGCTGAAAGCCCGAAACCGGTCCTAGGATGCTTGTTTCCAGTCCAGGGAGGACCTGGCTTGGCAGTTCGGGCTGGACTGTTCCCATGGGGCACAGGGTCAAGACTGATTTGCATATGGCTGGGTCCAAACTGGAATGGCATGGTGAGCAAAAAAACGATGGATTTAGGCCCAGATCTCTGTACTGGGGTGAATGTATGACATTGTTCTGCATTCTGTCCATCAATTGTTGTTTTTGCGTGTGTTGCAGGAAAGCATGTTGCAGGAAAGTACTCATGCCTGCAGTACCAGATACTTATTTAAGAAAATAGTGCTTACAGAAAAAATTAGATGTACGTGTAACAACCGAAGTAAAAGGGCCAGTCCTCATGGGATGTTACAAATGAAGACAGGGCGGTACTAAGGAGGGACTAACATGCCTATTAATGAATCAGAAGCCAGCATTTACGAAGGACAATGACTCAAGTCAAATGAAAAATATGGGCGGAGAGTGGGCAGAGCTTCAAGTGCATACTCTAATACAGCATGGCTCGCAGAGCAGTGCATGCGCTGCCCAGGATCGACCTAAAAACAGGTATCCAGGGGACATGCTTTGCCCACAGAATCACATGACATTAAGAAAGCTATATAAACTAGCTGAGTGAGGATTATGTCACTCAAGTGAACCTTTTACGAAGAAATAAAATTAAGAAAGAAGCACTATGAAAAAACACTGTCATATTATCTTTTATTTGAAGCTAATATAACAAACATTGCCAAAGTCGATAGGTCTCGCGTTATACACCTATTCACTATGGCAATGCTTTAAAAAAAAAAAAAATATGCGAAGACTTGGTCTCGATTGATGCCATTACGCGTGCGTATAAATGAATCACTGTGCCTGTATTTGCCTACAGAATGACTAGGGCAATTTTCTTTTTTTATCGACTGATCCAAAATACGGGAACACAACTCAAATCGGTAAAAAAATATATATATGTTTATTGGCACAAAAGTGTTTTTCTTGTACTAGAGAGGCTAACAATAAATGGAGCTTCAATAGTGAAAGCGCACACATCGCGCTTAATGTAAACAAAACACATCATCGTGCCTGGAGTAGGACAAACCCAATAAAGAAAATAGTGCTTACAACACTAAAATAACACGTACCGTGTAAGAACCGAAGTAAAAGGGCCAGTAACCATGGGAGGGTACAAATGAAGACAAGGCAGTACTAAAAAGGGACTAACAAGCCTATTCGGAAATCAGAAGCCAGCATTTACGAAAGACAAAGACACAAGCCAATGAAATATGTGGGCGGGGCTTCTCTTCAGTACTCTGCAGAAGCAGTTCGCCTGGGCAACGCATGCGTGCTGTCTTAGGCTCTACCTAAAAACAGACTGACACAACCTTAGTAATCAGAAAATGTTATTGTAACACAGATGTACATTGAAAAATACTTTTTATAATAATTTTATTAAAAACATTTTGGTACAAAACACACAACTTATGCACAAGCCACCTTGCAACTCACACCTAACTTTTGATATTAACATGACCAACTACTATGACTTCACCTAATCTTAAACAACACCCCATAGTTTATTTATAAGTAAGTCCCAACCTTCACATAACACTCAGCAAATTATTATACTAATAATCCAATCATATTACCTTAAAAATAATACTGTGCACACGCGTAGACAGCCTCTGTGTCCATGCATTTACTATCATTATGGTGCACTTTTAAGATATTGATTACTAGACAGCGCATGCACTGTTTGATGCAAGACATTGTTAGCTTACAAAGGAATTAGAACCATTGCTTGCTATTGGTTGGCTTTATTTATTACTCTCATTTATATACCTCTTATTTATTAACTTGTGTAGGCTATCCTTCTTCCTATGTTGGTCCCTCCCCTAAAGCATGGATGTATTATTTGTGCTCTTCCACTGCTCATTTTTAGGGCGCTTCAATTTTCTAATTGCTTAAGCACCCCACAAGAGTGCATGTGTTTCCAAATTAGTTCCCCATTGTGCTTTTCTTCCACCTCTGCTCTCCATGTTATGCTCTCTCTTTTGCCTGCGTGCTTCTACCCCGCCTGCTGCATGTTGCTCTCTCGTCTGTTTACTTTTCCTCCCCGAGCTTCACGTTGCCCTCTCTCCCAACCCTCCCACGCTCCTAATGGCACTATCTCAATATGACAGATAGATGTTTGCTGGCTTCCCCGTGCCCTTTGTTTTGCCTCCCCCGTGTATTGCTTCTGCCCACCTTCTCTGGTGCTCTCCTTACCCTCTTGTTTCCTTCCACGTCCTTTGTCAATGAGTCCTCCCAGCCCTCTGTATTGTTTCCACCACTCCATGTTGCTGTCTCTCATCCTTGTTTCTCCCGTTGTCCCCTGTTCTTTCCCTCATGTTACTTCTCCCCTCACCTGTTGTCTTGCTTCACACCCATAAATGACAGCGAGCATTTCCCATCCCACACATCCTATGAAATGCATGAAATAATTTCTCCTTTACTTTAAGTGTGTCCTTAGAGAGAGGAGTGAACATAGTGCAGAGGATGTAGAGTGGTGGAAGAGCTGAACTTGGCATTCTCAAGACGCCGAGTTCTTTCTCCAGCTCTGCAGTAATTGTCTGCCATTCCTGCCACTTGACCCCCAGAGAAGCTGAGAATATCTGGATCTGTTTCGCCAGGGAGCAAAAGACCTGCGTGTATTTTGGATTAACTTCGCCGGGCAATAACTACTGTAGCTCCATTTCTCTGGGGGTACAGTGGCACTAAGAGCCCTAGAACATACTATCTCAGCCTGGAGAAGGCTAAGCACTTGGCTTTCTTGCACTGAAGTGCACTACTCCCCGCTCTGATGCATAACACCAGCTGAGCTCCTGCCCTCCCCCCACACACTGCAGAGTGAGTGCCAGAGGAGCAATTCCATCGCTCCTTGTTTTTGCTCAACAAGTTTTAGACTGGACTCCAAGGACTTCGCAGCTTTTAGATTCAGCCCATGAGATGGCTTTTAGCTGCCTGCAGGCAAATCCTATTGTTAACCACAGTGCTTTAAGTGAGATGAAAAAGGAGGGGGTCTTCTAAAAGGGACAGGGCATAAGTATTTATAGGAGTGACTGAAAACGTGAGAACTAAACTCTAAACTTGAGAGCTACCCTTGCAGTTGTAGTGGATAGGGTTCACTGTAAAGTAATCACAAAAGTATCCCCTACACACCAATTTGTAATGCTTATTGTGATATGCACCTTTCTCATTCACCATTCATCCATTATTATATAAAACCTAAATACGGAACCCAAATATATGCTAAAATGTATAATATTTATTACATTTATGGTTTTGTATATAGAAAATCACATACAGTTCATTAAAATATACTGTATTTCTCAGGATGACATTGTAAGATACTGTATTTTTCCCAGGATGACATTGGTGTGTAGATTTTCTTGTACATCTCCTTTGATCTTCTATATCAAAACATTTCATACATCAAAAAATACAAGTTTAAAATCTCGTTATAATCAATAAATCACATCTATGTGATGTACACATTAAAAACAATACAAAATATCGGAACAATTTTAGAAAATCAAAACAAAGCAAACATTAATTATCACGAGGTTGTCGACGCGATGTTTCAGTGGATCAAGTTCAATAAATCCACCTTCTTCGGGACTTTAATATTTGACAACAATCATCTAAAAAATATACATAAATGTAATTACTATTCTCATATACATTTCACATGATCAAATATATAGAGTTCAGTTTATTCCCATTCAAACCCCATCAGGGATAGACACTCCCTATACTCATAAACGCCACCCAGAATACTCCTTTGTTTACAAACTGGGATCGAGGGTACTATCAATATTCCCTTTATCGGTCTATCATGTGGTTCCTCTTACAAATAGACCTATGGGAAATCTCTCCCCACCTCCTATCGCATATACGATTTCGTGCTCATCCTGCGTTACACAACATGCTGCCTGACTAGCATTCAAGGGCCTCTTTGTTAGTTTTCTACTATTGCATATCACACAACAAGCCCAAAACAAACCAGTCTTATCGGTTTTCTGAGTGTTTGTTAGCAGTTAGCTATCAATGAGTAACAACAATGATTTTGTTGTAAATAATTAGAATTGGTAATTACATATGCTATAAATGTGACCATCACTCTGTGTGCATTGGAGAGAGGCCAAGGATGAGCATGTGACCGGTCACAAAGGTGAGATCTATTGGCTTTGCAAATGCTTAGTGTTTTTTGCTGAGGCACTGATGGTTCTTGGATGTTATTACTATGGCAGATCTACAAGGCCCTAAGGGGAGACTTACTAATAGGATGTGTGGAAAGGGGTGCTGAATGGCTGCTAACAGTGATGGCTAGAGAGCAGGCCACTGTAGGTAAGAGCGGTGAGGCCAGGTGTGGCGGGATTTCGAGAGACGACCATGTGGGGAAATTATTTATTTAATTTTCCCTATTGTTCGGCTCTCAAAATCCCCCTCACCTGGCCCCACCGCTCTTACCTGCAGCCGCTGCAGCTGCTAGAGAGTGCAACAGTGTGCTAGCCATGTGCCAAAACTGGCTCTGTTGCAGGTCACATGTCTGTAGTGACCACAAAAGGACCAACTGTCCTTAGTCAGACATAGTAGTCAACTTTTGGCAACTAGTGTTACTCGACAAATTACCCTTCTATTTGCTCCTTGTTTGTCAAGGCCTATTGTATGTTGCCTTTGGGAAGAATTTTAATGCAGCAGCACGTTGCTGATCTGCTCCTCCCAGGCAGTCCATTTTAGGTCTGCTGCTGGACCGCCATCAGTGTCAAGGCTCTCAAGTAAGCAATGTTTTAAGTCCTGAAAATGCCCTTTGAAGTCTTCAGTTGTCCTGGAGTGTGCTGAGACTGCATTAACCTTCTGTGCGGTTTGTGGCATTCAAGAAATCTTTTCTCTGGTGTTTGCACTGGTTTTATGTAATCCACGTCTCAATTAGCTAGGCCTCTTTTGTTAACCTCTTCTTCTGCCAGTAGATGCAAATATACTAAATATATATATTTTTGTAACCACAGACAGGTCCCAAGTTGTTGATTAGGCAGGTTAGAGGAAATGGATGGCAGTTTCTTGAGTTGGTTTGAAAACGACGAAAAAACACAAACTGGCTCTCAGAAACTCTTTGAATTGCAGCTGCTTGACAAATAGTTTTTGATGGGTGTGGCTGCTCTAAAATTAGGTTCAACCAGTTAGTGTGCTAGTTAGTGTGCTATCCTATAGCATAGAAATCGTTTGGCACCAAGACATTAAATATTTCTGGCTTGAATATCCCATTCCCTGTCGACCTACTGTTCCGCACCTGTGTATTCTCCAATCAGTTTTACCGGCTAGTAAAACGACATTCAAAAAATCACTTGTGAAATAAATGGATGCTGTGAAACCCACTTCCTCTGGACCTGAAAGACAAGGGATTTTCTGAATCACAGACACTTTTTCTAGCCAGTAACAGTAAATGTGTGTCTAATTTTAGCACACCCGATTACTTCATGGCTTGTGATCAGTTTCTAAGACTAGCTGTCCACTCCAAGCCTGATTCAGCTCGTAAGTGCAGAACAGGAAGCAACTGTGAGCAGGGCAGTGAAAGAAAAGAGTAAGTGAATAAGTTCATGTCCGTCAAAACACAAGACTGTGTCACCAGGTTGCAGGATCCTTTTGAGGCATGGCTGTTCTGAGGTAGGATCTTTGTCCGTAGCCTGTCTGCAGTCTTCCACAAGACAGCAGACCTGCTGAGGGATGTGACCCTGGCCTAGTCTGTCTAGAAAGGCCTGGTGCAGTCTACAGTGTGTCATTCTGATCTGTATAAGATGAGCTACAGTCTCAACCACACACTCAAATGAGAAACTCATCTCTCAAATCAGGGGCGTGGCTATCTGTGGTGCAGGCGGTGCATTGCACCGGGGCCCAGAGGTAAGGTGGATCATACTGCTCAGCACTGGCTGCAATCCTTGTAGAAGCTGCCTGGTCGACCGGATGGGAGATTATGACCTTCCTTGAGATCGGGGATTGTCATTTACAACTCCTGTAATGAGTTCCTCACCACAGATTTGTCTGTTTGTGAAAATAAATGTTCAAACTCTAATGCCCTTCATAACACCTTTTCCTGCAGAAATGCAGTCGCTGTTGAAAGATGCTTTGAAGAAATTGCAGGACTGAGAAGAGAAACTGAGGCTATGGAGAGATGCTGTGGCTATAAATAAATTTGACTAGAGAGATGTACAATTTGTGAACAGTTATAGAGCTGTACAAATGTGCTGTGGCTGTGGGCAGGAGGCATGACATGGAATAGATGCTGCTGTGGAGACATGAAGGACTGTAGAGAGATACTGGGAATGTGGTGAAAGGTGGGGATGCTAACAGATGCCCGATTAAGTTGAGATATTGGTGCTGTGAAGAGATGCTGGGGCTTTGAAGACATTATGAAGCTGTCATTAATTAAATACCGAGATTCTGACGAAAAGCTTGGGGGTGGGATAGTTAGAAGTTGATGAGGTATACCAATTTTGGAGAGATGAGGGTCAAGTGGAGAGAGAAGTGAGTTGGCTATCGCTCTATTACTTACCGGTAATCTTCATTACTCCGGATCCTGTTGTCCTCGTCCCATTCATAACAAAGTGGAGTGGCAATAACCCATCTCCCAACAGCCCAAAAAAAAGAGACCGGAATGCTGGGACCCTAACGCTGCCCCTCCCACTGGGAGTATCTAAGTAGCACTTACCCAGCATTCCGCTCGAACAACCAAGCCCCCAACATGAAGGCCGGCCGTCCAGGAGGAAGGGCGGGCGTATGAATGGGACGAGGACAACGGGACCTGGAGTAATGAAGATTACTGGTAAGTAATAGAGCATTACCCCCAGGTCCCTCCTGTCCTCATCCCATTCATAACAAAGTGGAGAATACCAAAGCAGAAAAGCCGGCCTTCCAAAACAAAACAGAAGCCTACCCCGGAAACCTCACCAAAGGCGGCAACCGGAGGAAAGCAAAGGCAGAACCGCCGGAAACCCCAGGCAGAGCACCCATTCAGCAACCTTTATCAATGATGATCAGCTATCAATGAAACATCAAGCCCTGAAGGTGGCCTCAATCTTCTTTACCATCCTCACATGGTTAAAGAAGATTCTTTGGATGTTGCCCTTCTCTACCCAGAGAACAGTAGACCAGGCCCTTGTTACATCTAGGCTATACTACGGCAACGTCTTATATCTGGGCTCTAACAAAGATGTGATACAAAGATTGCAGGTGGTGCAAAATGCGGCTGCCAGACTGCGTTGCCAGGTCCCTAAGGCTGCCCCCATTTCAGCCGTTCTTCGCAACCTTCACTGGCTTAAGGAGGAGAATCGCCTTGAATTCAAAGCCTTGAGCTACATGCTCAAATTCATAACTGGTTTAGCCCCGCAATACCTGCAATCTTTAGTCCAACCCTATTTACCTTCTCGCACCCTTCGCTCCACCACCCAGCTTAAATTTATTGTTCCTAGAATCAGACTGATGCACATGCGCGGTCGATCCTTTGCTTACTAGGATCTTCTCTGTGGAACTCTCTCCCAATTTCACTACGTAATGAAACGGTTTATGGGAATTTTCAAAGATACTTGAAAACTTGGTTGTTCAACTTGTAACTTCTTTTCCCCTCCTTTCTTTCCTCTCAAGCTGGTGCCGGGAAACCCCTCTGGGTAGCTGAGCGCCTTATAAACTTAAATAACATAACACCCAGACAGGAGGGCGCCCCACCAAAGCAGGGACACCCCCAACAAAACAAAAGGAGACCAGCTCGGAGAAGGCACACACCGACCACCAGTGAAGAGGTGCCACAGGCTCCAAACACAACAGGCAGCCGACCAAACGACCCAGAGAACCCAAGACCAGAGCAAGGGAGCCAACACCAGCAGCAGACAAGCCAAACCAGAGACCGACGAAAGAACAGGTCAGCCAGAGACGCCCCCCCAAAAAACTAGACAGATGGCAGGAACAGCAACACAGAGGCCCGCAAAGACCGGGGGCCAACAACCCGGAGCCCACAGGGGCCCAAATGGAGCAGGCCAGGCCCAAGCACCAAAGTCTGGAAATCCAATCCCCTCAGGGAAAAAGAACCCCCAAAACCAGCCCAGCAACAGAGGCCAGGGCAGAAGCCAAAGAGACCGCACAGGCAAACCAAACTCCACTGCCCAGCACACACCAAGGGAGGGCAGGAGCAGGTTAGAAACCCCCAGGGCAGAAAGCAGGCAACAGAGGACAATGCAGCCGGAAAAGCCAGAGCCAAAGCCAAACAACCTGCCCGAACAGAAGGACCCGACGGCCCAACCCAAACCCAGGGAAGGCCAGCAGAGCACAGGCAAAGCAAAGGTCGGGAGGACCTCTCAGGACCAAAACAAGGAGCCCACAGGACCGTACCAGCAAGGGCCGAGAACACACAGAGAACGTGGTCTCCACCACCTCACACTGCTACAGAGACCCGAAGAGGCCGCATTGAGAAAAAGCTGCCAGCAGCCCAACTGACAAAACCAGAAGGCAGAGAGCAAGCAGTCCCGGGGACAGCACAACAGGCAAAAGAACATCCTCTCTGAGGAAGCCCACAGCAACCGGAAGTCCCGGGCGGACCTCCAACCAGGCACAAACCATGACCAACCCAGCCAAACCACAGAGAACAGAGGAGCGCAGGCACAGGCAGGGAGGCAATGCAGCAGCCCGCCAGACTCTGCCACCCGCAGACAACCGCACAGGCAAGAAAAACAGCACCACAGGACACCGCCTCCCAACCGACACCCCCAGAGGGAGCAGGCATGCCAGGAAGACCGGAGTGGGCGACAGGCCCAGCCAGATCCAAGAGGCCACAACAGCAGGAACACACCACACCCGTAAGAACTAGAACCCGAGAGCAGAGGGACCAGCCACCCCACAGGCGAAGAACATGCCAAAAAAGGCAGGGTAGAACGCCAGTGGAAAACACATCCCAGAGCCGGCAGGAAAAAAAAAAAACACTGCACAGCCAGCCCCAACACCGCCCCACCAGGCAGCCCAGGAGCGCCGCAAGTGAGCAACTGGGCAACCCCGAGCAGACAGCTCTAGAAGACACAGGCAGACACCCCCACCAGGCCGCAACCAGGCACAAAAAACCAACCGCAACAGGCACAACCAGCCAAACACCCAAAAAGGCCCAGACCAGGCCGGACCCAAGGATACCAGACAAGAACAGGCGCGGACAGGGATGAAGGGCCAAGGGCCCCCGCGACCACAAAGGGGCACCGCCGGAGGACAAGTAGAAGCGGCTGCAAGCCCACAGACCAGGAGTGACTGGAGCACAGCCACCGGACCGTCACACACACAGGGACAAAGAAGAACACCCCAAGCGGAGCAGCACCGGGGACCCAAACCAAGGGAAGGGCATGGGACCCAACAGCCACAGGAAAGCGCCAACGCGCAATGGCCGCACGTAGGCGGAGCGGAGGCCGACAGCACCCTTGAATCCAATCCAGGTACCAACCAGGCCCCACCCAGCAGCACCACTGAGACCAGATGAGAACAGAGGAACAGCCGAAGGAAAGAAGCACAGCCCCCAGCCAAGAGACAAAACACAGGACACCCCAGGGGAAGCATTAAGCCACCGAGGCACCAGAGTAGGCGAGGCACAGAGAAACGCCATGCAGCAGCGGGGACCAGAGAGGGCCGACCAGGACACCTCAAAAGCCCACCGGCAAGGGAGGCAGACCTGGAATGGAGACCAGCAGAAACCACCAGCCCACGGAAGCTGAGAAAAAGGGAACCAACGGCACCCGTAAAACCAAGGCGGGTGTCCCAACCAGGAACCAGAGGAGAGAAGGCGAGACAAGGGAGGAACGGCCACAGGCAAAACCCAGGCAGCCCGGACCAGCAACCCCGAGACACAGGGCGCAGCCAAGGAGCCCCAGCACCCGGTCCATGGCAAGAGGAAACTGGAAGAGCCATACAGAAGCGCTGGAAAGGGCGACATGGAACGGGGAACCACCAGAGGCACAAACTGCAGCAGGAGGCAAGAAGAGACCAACAACACAGCTTCGAACGCACAGGTAAGCCCACCAAGACAAGTAATGTGCAGAGACACATAAGCCACCAAGAGACACCAGCGCCCGGATCACTCGAGCCACACAGGAACAAACCTCCGGGAACCATCACGGCCACGAAAGGGCCGAGAACTTCACAAAAGAAAACGACCCCCCAGAGGCAAAAATCAGGCAGGTAGCGATCGCCAAGAACAGTCCAGGGCGAAGCACGGGGCCACAAACCGTGGACCAAGCAGGTCGGAGGCAGAGCACTGCCCGCGAGAGCCGTGGAGCTGTGCCAGACTCCAGTGTAAAAAGCTTGTAACACATGTACAAAACACATGGGCCCAAGCAAGGCGTATAGGGACTGGTGAAACGAAGTGCCGTTGCCCAGAAGCCCACGATGGTGAGCAAACACAAGCCCCACAAACCTTTGCCACGCAGAGCAATGTAGGAACAATACGCCATGCATGCCTCCAGGCCAGAGGGATAAGCAGCCCCAGTGTCCTGCTTCGGACCCCGCAGCTCAACATTCAATACCGGAGAAATACCACCACCCAGGGTCAGGTGACTGGATGCAGACTGTGAGGAGGAATGGAGCTGTGTGGTCACAGCGAGGACTGCCGCACCTAGAAGAGGAGACTGGCAAAACAATCACCCCCCCACCTCCCCCCCTCACCCTGCAAGGGAAAAAGCACATTGACTGCAGAGCATAGACTGGCCAGGAAAAAATGAAAAACACCGTTACGCGGAACTCACCAGGAGCGGGGGCCGGGACGCCACCAGGAACAAGGCCCCCACCCCAACAGCCAGCCCAAGGCAACCACCAAGACCACATCAGAGCAGGGAAGGCCAGGAGACAGTAAGCGCAGCGTGACTTCCACGGGCCAGGCCACAGGAAGACACGCCCAGCGACCCGGAAGCAACCGGGAGGCGACGCACAAGCCGCAAAGGGCCGGCCAGCAAGACAGCCAGCCGTGAACATCCCTGCCCCCCCAGCAAGCCCGGGAGGCAGACCAGCAGACTCCCCGCCCGCACATCCAGGCAGCCGGGCAAGGAAAGGAAGAAACAACGCCACCCCAGCCCTGCAGGAGCAGCACCAGCACCATGTCCATTCTGTCGACAGACAGAAAAAGAGAACAGGCAGAATGCTTGATAAGTGCTGCTTATGTGCTCCCAGTGGGAGGGGCAGGGTTAGGGTCCTAGCATTCCTCTGTCTTTTTTTCTGTCGGTAGATGGGTTATCTTCACTTCACTCCACTTTATGAATGGGACGAGGACAGGAGAGACCTGGGGGTAATAAGAGAGGACTGTGGGTTGGAAAGATAAGGGGGTATAGAGAAATGAGAGGGCCATTGAAAGATGGGACAGCATCACAAAATGCAACATTTGTGGAGCAAGATGAGAAGACATGCAGGGTCTATAAAGCAATGCAACAGTGAAGAGATGTAGGATTTCCAGAGAGTTTGCATTTCCACAGAGTTTGGGCGATGAAATCATACAGGATGTGGAGAGACGAGACAGTGAAAAGATGCGTGGAATAGGGAAAAATGAGTGTGGACTATGGAGAGAAGCTGAGGTTGTCGAGGTATATGGCAGCGAAGAAATGCAGGGCCCAATGTTGACAAATGGCACACTGAAAAGATGCAGTAGATAAGGAGAGATCGTAAGTGAAGAAGCTGTAGAAAGATGTGACAGTGTGGTGATGCAGGGGCTGCTGTCAAGATATGGAGCAATGAAGAGAGGCAGGGGTTGTGGAAACATGTAACATGGAAGAGATGCACGGGCTGAGGAAAGAGGAGCCCCTGAAGAGATACAGAGTGTGAAGAGATGTGATTGTGGTGAGATGTGATTGTGGTGAGATGCAGGTACTGCTGTCTAGAACTTGGGCAGTGAAAACATACAGGGGATGAGGAGGGATGTGTTAGTGAAGAGGAGCAGGGGTTGTGGAGAGATGGGGCAGTGAAGAGAACCAGGAGCTATGGAGAAATGGTCTCCTGGTGGGATATGTTCATGCGGTTTGTGCATTTCACATTCTTGGCAAACAAATCATTTAAATTAAATCAAGGTAAACATTAGACTCTTACTCAAAATAAGGAGGCATAAAAAAGGATTTGTTAAGACAAACCATAAACTTGTTCCACAGTACGATGATGATCCTGCAGTGCTCCCACTGTTTTTCAACAGTGTTTATCATCTGACTCCCACCTCACCCTATCAGTGCACCATTCTTTCATGCGCAAAGCTTAGGACTGAGGGGGCCGCCCATAGATCAAGTCATAAGAGGTATCTATGCCCCGGTGGTTAGTCAAACACCTGCAAAGTCCACCAAGTTCAGAGGCTGCCTCAGTTTTATGCCCCTTCCAGACCCCACAAGAAGTCCTCTTTTTACAGTGCCCAGATACCAGCCCTGCCCCACGCTGCATAACTCCGCTAGGAAGTGGCCATATGTGGTGTGTGACCTGGAGAGGATGGCACTGGACTTGGCAGTAATACAACTATAATCCTAACATTGCATCCCCAGTTCATGTGGTATCTCCCATAAGGGGCAACTAGCCCATGTGTTGCCCTCTTACAGGTGGGGTGAGGTTCATTTAAAGGGAGAGCAGCAGACCTCTTCCATTATTGAAGACGGAGACTCTGTTATCCTAAAGTATTCTGAAGGCCAGCATTCTAGGGCTAACACAGCTGATACTACCCAGCTATTGTTTTCCTGGGGTAGGGATGATGTGTTCCAGGGTGAAAAGATCAGAGCCTGTCTGACAGTCTTTCAGTGGCTAACACACCACCAGCTCAAATGCAATGCAGGAAAGACTGAGCTACTTTTCGTTGGTGTTAAGGACTGTGAGCCTTGGCAGTCCTTTTGGCGGGTTGACGCTCCTCCTCCAGGTCGCCAGGCTAGCTCAATAAAGGCATTACATCCGATGACTGCCTTTCTTTTCTACCTCCAGTCAATGTGGTGATGGGGACCTGTTTTGGGCTACTGCATATGCTAGGAAAGTTTATTCACTTTCTATCTTTCGTAGCGAGAAAAGAGGTAGTACAGGCCCTAATAACATAGAGACTTGACTACCGCAATGTATTGTACCTGGGCATTTCGGACTTTATCAATAAATTACAGGTCGACCAAAACACAGCAGCCCGTACCCTTTTAGGTCTACTGTTGAGAACACATATCTCTCCACATTTGGGGGCATTGCACTGACTCCGTGTTAAAAAGAGGATTCTTTTTAGGACCCTGGTACTGGTACATAAGACCCTCTATAAGTCTGGCACAGGGTATCTCAGAGCAAGGATTATTCCCTATGCTCCGTCTAGATGCCTTCGTTCAGCCAACATTTATTTGGCCAAAATCCCTCGGATCCAATGCTCCAGAGCTGGAGAGAGGTCCTTTTCCTTCTTGGGACCATCAGCATGGAACAAACTACCTCTGGAGTTGCAGGCCATTTTGGCCACTGACAAGTTTCAGAACAAATTAAAAACATGGCTGTTTAATCAGGATCAAAAGATTGGTCTTTTTAGTCAGTCAATGTTTGAGGTGCAGAGTGCCAGGACGCTCCTTGAAGTGACAGAGCGCTGTACAAGTGCCCTTTACATTACATTACACGGGAGGAGCTAGACTGAAGACACCTGTGCAATATCAATGAATCAAGAAACCTCAACTAAAAAGAGATGATTTATGCAGATTAAAAAAATGCACTCTCTTGAAAGATAGTCCTCATGCATTTAATAGGAGCTGTCTTCATAGTGCCAAGATATGTGTTCTGTAAATTAAAACATGGTTTTTCCCTCAGCATTCAAAAGAGATGCTGTATTGTTTGACAAGAGGTGATTAGCACATTACAACAAGGTATAATTCAGTTAAATGAAAGTTCCTTTCTCTGGACCCAACTGCCTCTGCTTGGGCTTCTCTTATTGGCACCACATGCATATTGCAAGATGCATTAAATCAACCTCCCTTTGAAGGGTGTAGACATGCAGAGCTAGCATCTTCTATTGTGCTACAGGCTACAACTCTGTACAGATACCCTCTTGTGTGCTCCTGTGGCCAGGGGCACAGGAATCATGAGTGCTGTAGGGTGGTGGGACCATGTGTCTGTGCGAGGGCCCATTGCAACAAAATCATGCCACCCAACCAGCGATAGGGGCTATTTGCCTTGCTTGCACTGAGACCCATAGCACCCTCACAGTGCCACTGCCTCAAATGGAAGACTCCTGGAACACTCGCCTGCCCTTGCACCAGTAAGGAGCTTGTCTCAATAGACAGAGTAACACATTATCTATGGGCAGACAGGCAGCTGAGAGGCATGATGAGACTGAGGGAAGTGGTTAATTCTGTGCTCTACTGGATAGACAGACAAACCCTGCCGTCTGACTGGTTCAAAACTGGGCTTGCAGCTTTAGCACATGGCCAGCACTATAGTTCACAAAGCTTTAGGTTTGCAGTTTTATGAGCAGTGTCCGTTTTTATTAAATATAGTTTGTAGGGTCTTGCTCACTGCTAGTCCCCCCGCCCTTCCCGCCCCCCCAAGCTGCTTAGACATTTTTTAGCACAGCCAGTGTAACACCTTCAACCAGTCACATTATCCAACCCAACCGCCCATTCTTGCGATGCTGAAAAATAAAACATGTCCCACAATGCATTTTTCTCTGCTGGTGGCTAAAACCCAGCACTGGTTAAAGGTTTATGATAAAAAGCGATGTGGAAGAGTTACCTTGAAGAGTTAAAGAGCTGAAACGATTTTCTCCCTCTCTTTTTCGACTTAGAAGTTCACAAAGGTGACACAGGATCATGGTGCACTAAAGAGCTCTAGCGGTGCCCAGTGCTTGAAAAGCATGACATGTTCCTCTGTTTCCAACTCGATGTAGGCAGTTGTTTGTGGGTTGTGTTGCTGAATAGCAGGACAGGAACTACTGTAAGTTAGAAGAGTTGTCTTTACGGAGTAATACATCAGGATTGAGGGTCAGAAAAGAAACTTGAACAACTGTGAAACAGACCTCTTTGCATGAATTCAAGTACAATGTAATGCATTCTCCTGAAACGCTTCAGAATTGTCGGTTGGGGCCTTGGAAATGGATAAGGAAAGCTCTTGTGAATACACCTAAGCTTGAAGCCTCACAATACTGCTGCACAATTGGCTCCTTGGCCACTGTGGACGCAACGGAACATCTTTAGGATTTTACTTTTCAACTTGGAGTTGCCCTGAATCAAGATGGCCGACTGAGCCGTGGGGTATGAAGCAATCAGAAAGATGCACACTGTGTCCCCCATACTTTCCAGGGGGAAAACATAGAAAATCAACAGGATGTTTGCCAAGTAGAAGCCGAGGAAGAGGAAGAGGAGGCCACTCATGGTCTTGACAGCTCTGGACAGAGCCTCCCGCTGAGGTTGGCTGATGTTGTGGTTCATGCGACGTGCGTGTCTATGGAGGGACAGAAGGATGAGGGTGATGGAGAGGACGCCAAAGGAGAAGGGAAGGCCGGCCGCAAAGATTCCCTGAGCCATGGTGTAGGGAAGGTGCCAAACTCGCTGCAACAGAGTGGCCTCTGTCCAATTGGCAGTTGCATTTGAAGAGAAATCTACAGAAGACTCCCAGACCACCAGCAGGTTGAGGGCCAAGGCTCCAACTGTTGATACAAACAGCATCCAGTACACCAAAATAGAAAGTCTCAGCCGTAACCAGGATAGCAGAGGATGGTTGAAAGGAACGATCTTCACACAGTAGAAGACACACAGAGAAGCAGTGAGCCAAGAACGAGTGGTGTTCAGCAAAGAAAAAAGGAAGACAAACACCTGGAACATGTATGTGACATAGTAGATACTCTCCCAAAGATAATACGCCATGTTGTCAACTGCAGAGATGAACAGAGAGCACAGATTATTTAGTGCCACAGTCACCAGGATCTGATCAATGTAGTTTAGTTTCCTGCCCTGCAGCAGGTCTGTGACATTTACAGCCACAATAAAAGCACTGGAGAGACTTCCGACAAGAAAGTTGAGTCCAAGGAAGAGGAGGTAGGCTAGGTCGCCTATGGACAGCATGCTGGTGTTTGAGGGACTCGTCGCAGATGGCAGTGCAGTATGCGCAGAAAGCACTCTCGTTTAGTGGTGAAATCCCCACAGATGCTGATATCCTGCTTTTCTCTCTTTGTGTTTTGCATGGATGTAAATCTGAGAGGAAGGTACCTGACTTTTCTGGGCCATGCAAATTTCTTTTCTGGGATATGTAAACAGAACTAAGAATATGCTAAAGTGATCCTCTTTGAACAGGTTGTGGAGATATCTTTGTAAAGTAAACAGCTCACACAAACAGATGGTGGAGCTTGAATTTACCTCAAGTTACGGTGTCACATGCTTGTCAACTCTGGAGTGTAGGAATCTGGATTAACTCTGTTGCAGTCACGGGGGCGTGGCTTGGCAGCCGACGGGCATGTACGCGTGAGCGACGAGCTCCGCATCCAGCCCAGACATTAATCCTGCAGCGAGAGTCCCCCCGGCGATCTGAAGCTCCCGGAGGGCTTCCCCTGCCAACTCGGGACCCCTGGAGCAGTCGGGCGGGGTGGAGCGCGGCGCAGAGGGCTGGCGCGGTGCCGGCGACACGACGGAGACGGGTGGCCGTCGGCCATGTTGAGCGGCCTGTGAAGGGACGGGCGGCAGCGGCCCACAGTGCCTGAGGAGCTGGCCGGAAGTGCGGCGGACTCGGCTGCGGGCGCCGGAAGTGCCGGCCTCACCCTGATGATCGGTGGAACACTGCAGAGTCCGCCTTCTATGCGGAGCCCGGGACTGGGAACCCCGCAACACCCTGAGCTGGCGGCGGCGGCCGCACTGCGGTGAGGCGGCGACACAGTAGACGGCGCGGGGCTTGTGCCGAGAGCGGAGGGCCTGGAGCTGGAGTGGAGGCAGTGGGACCCCGCGTGTTTGGTGGACAAGCGAGGTGGGTGGCCGGCGCTGCGAACTCCTCGAAGGTGGTGGCTTGGCTGGCCACAGGTGGCGGACTTGAGGGCCTGGCTGTTGGATGGTGCCCACCTTGGTGCGACAGCCCCAGAGCTCCCCGGAGGACAGCGGTGGGGGCCGGACGGTGCTCCCAGCCACAGCGGCGATGACGGCTTTGGAGAGTGATGGGGGCCGCTCCCGTCAGGGCGCCCAGTGAGAGGCAGGAGTGCGCCGGAGCCCTTGTTGTCCGGAGGCAAGGGGGAGCAGGTCCCTGAGGCCGACGAGGGGGCGCACTTCCCGCAGATTTGCGGAGCGGGCCTGGAGGCCGATTGGGGAGGGCCTCCCTGACGAGCTGCCTGGCTGGAAGAATGGGCAAGCCGTGACTCAAGCTGGGGGGGAACCCAGCGGAGTCGGCGGGAGACTCTACCGGTGGCCGAACGGGCGGCACCAGCACCGACTCTGCGGCGGGCCTGCAGCAGCGACAGCTCGACCAAATCCTGCAGGCCATAGCGGACACGAAAACGGCGCTGCAAACTGATATCGCTCAGGTGTCCTCGGATCTGGGGCTGCTCCGGGCGGACCACAGGAAGCTGGTGGACAGGGTCAAGACCTCGGAGGACAGGATGGACCTGGTAGAGCCAGCACAGAAGGTATTGGAGGGTCAGACGGCGGACCTCCTACGGCGGGTGATGACTCTGGAAAAGAGGGCCGAGGATGCTGAAGGGCGTAACCGCCGCAATAACATTCGCGTAGTCGGGCTGCCTGAAAAGATTGAACGGGGAGACATGCTAACCTATCTGGAGACCTGGCTACAGGAGGTGGTGGCGCCCGAGGGACTTACGCGTTTTTTCACCTTGGAGAGGGCGCATAGGGTTCCGGCCCGTCCCCCAGACCCGGGCCGCCCGCCCCGGCCGGTGGTGGCCCGCCTGCTGCATTACAAGGACCGGGTTATCATCCTTCAAAGGGCCAGGACTTCGGGACCCTACCAGGTGGAGAACGCTCGGGTTTCTATTTACCCGGATTACCCCATGGAGGTCCAACGCAGACGTACCTCACTCCAGGCGGTGAAGAGGGCGCTGCGGGAAGAGGGGCTGCAATACTCTTTGTTGTTCCCGGCCCGCCTCCGAGTTGTGATGGATGGGGCGACTTCCTTCTTCGCTGACCCCGCGGCAGCCTGGAGTTGGCTGGAGTCGGCCCGGACCCGAGCGGCGGCGCATGCTGCTGGGGAGGGGCCGCAGGGTACCCCGACGAAGGCCCGTCTCAACAGACGCAATAAGGTGAGGACAGCGGGGGCCCGATCACCGGGTGCGTCCCAGACGGCTCTGGAGAGGCGAGCTGCACTGCGGGCGGTATCTGTGATTTCCGGGGCCACGGCCTCCCAGCCCAGCGAGGATTCGGGCTCCAGGAAGGGCACAGAGGACTCCCACTCGGACGGTGCTATCGACGAAGCGGAGGTGCTGCCGGATGTTACCCCGGGGACGGCAGATGAACTGTTGGACGCTTGAAGGTTTGGGGAGTGCTCGTGCCATGAACTGAGGGACATGGGCAGGGAGGACCGGGTACGTGGGGAGAAGGAGGCTGGGCCGGGCTTGGTGGGGCTCGGGGAGGGACCGGTGCCTGATGGGATCCACGGCTGGAGATCATTGAGGGGTCCTGGGGGTGGGGGCGGGGGAGCCTGCAGGGAGTGGAACGCTGGGGGAGGATTGGCGGATTCTGGGCATGGATGCTCTGGGGAGGACTGCCGTCAAACCCGTCAGGCGTAGAGCCACCACCTCAACCTCACGGACATAGTGAGACTCTGGTGGCTACCAGAGTGTTTGGTTTCTGTTTGGGGTAGTATTTGGATGGGTGACTGTGGTTTAGAACCTGTTCTGGGGAAGGGTGGGGAATCGGGGAGTTGGGGTGTTCTGGGGTTCCAGGGGGTTGTCAGTGTGCCTAGGAGGGGTGGGAAGGGATGGTTAGTTCGGCGATGGGATGGGGACCCCCCCCTGAATTGAGAATTGTGACTTGGAACGTGAGGGGGCTCACCTCTATGGTAAAGAGACATAAAGTCCACGCCTACTTAGTGCGGAGAGGGGTTCAGGTAGCCTTCCTTCAAGAGACCCACATAGACAGAGAGGAGGGGAAGGCATTGCAGAGGCGCTGGCGGGGTCAATTGTACTATACCACCTTCTCGAGGTTTGCCCGGGGGGCTCTGATATGGGTGAGAGCAGGTGTCCCTTTTCAACCCCTGATGACGTTGGTAGACCCAGAGGGCAGGTTTGTGGCAGTGCAGGGGCGGCTGGACGGGAGGGACTTGAGCATGTGCAGTGTATATGCCCCTAATATGGACCAGGCTGCGTTCTTCTCCAGGCTGTCGGGGCAGTTGGCGGCGTATCTGACGGGGCCGGTGGTGTTGGGGGGGGATTTTAATTCGGTGACTGATGTGGAGCTGGACAGGTCCCACCCACCCCTGGCGCAGTCGGTGGTGCGTCGGGTGGCCAATAGCCGACGTAACTGGCAGACTACTTGGGGTCTGGTAGACACTTGGCGTACTCATCACCCGCTGGACAGGGATTACTCCTTCTATTCTGCCCCTCATGAGCTGTATGTCCGATTGGATGGTATACTATGTTCCCCGGACGTCCAATCGCTGATGCGGCATAGCGAATATCTAGCCAAAACTCTCTCGGACCATAACCCCTGTATGGGGGTGCTGCAGTGGTCCAGGCAGCGGCAGGTTATTCCCACGTGGCGTCTTAACCCCCTGCTTCTGGAGGACCCGGTCTTCCGGGCTGAGGTTAGTGACTGCATAAAACAATATTTTGAGCGGAACTCGGGTACGACGGTAAGCCGGGTGACGGAATGGGACGCGTTCAAGGCGGTCGTCCGGGGGGTGTGTATATCGTCCACAGCCGGGGTACGGAAGACTTTATTGAAGGAGGTTGATGGGGCGGAGGCCCTGCTGCGGGCGGCGGAACGGGCGCATCAGGCAGGGAACGGCGAGTTAGCTGCTGTTGCCGAGGCACGTGAGGGCGTGGCGGTGCAGGTGGAGAAGCTCCGCTGTTTTGACCATAAAAGTTACTTAATGCGAGCGCACGCGGAACGGGATAAGGTGGGATCCCTGCTGGCGTGGTTGGCGAACCCGGCGGCCCGGGGGGAACCGATACTTTCCCTGGTTGAAGCGGGGAGTGCCCGGGTTTATTCTCAGAAGGGGATAAATCAGCGGTTTGCCAGATATTACGCTGGGCTGTACGATAGCACTATGGAGGGGGAGCCTGAAGGCCTAGCGGGCTTCTTACTGGAGGCCCGCCTTCCTCGACTGGACCCGGAGATTGGGAAAGATCTCGGTGGTGCCATATCGCTGGGCGAGATTCGTGCGGCGATTAGGCACATGGCCCGTCGGAAAACCCCAGGGGCGGATGGGTTGCCGGTCGAGTTCTTTGCGGCGTTTCCGGATTTGTTAGCGCCGCAGCTGCAGGTCCTATACAGCGAGGCCTGGCGGCGTGGGTGCTTGCCCGCCTCAGCTCGAGAGGCGATTGTGATACCCTTATTAAAGCCCGGAGGGGAGGCCGACGCGCGCACGGCGTATCGGCCGCTCTCCATGTTGACGGTGGACTATAAAATATTGAGTAAGATACTGGCGTCGCGCCTTTTGAGTCATATGACCGCCTTAATCCACCCGGATCAGGCGGGCTTTATTCCTCGACGCAGCACGGCCACTTCTGTGCGACGGTTGTTGCGAGTGATGGAAATGGACCGGGAAGTCTTCCCGGAGGCCTGTACGCTGTCGGTCGACATAGAAAAGGCCTTTGATAGTGTGGAATGGCCCTATTTATACAGAGTGCTGCGGGAGTTCGGCTTGGGGGAGGGCTTCGTACGCTGGACCACGTTGCTTTATAGCGATGCTACGGCCCGAGTGAAAACGGGGGCCACCATATCGGCCTCCTACCATGTACGGAGGGGGACAAGGCAGGGGTGTTCCCTCTCCCCCCTGTTGTTTGCCCTGGCCATCGAACCGTTGGCAGCTCATGCCCGACGAGGGGGTGCTTATGTGGGAGTTTCCCTGCGGGAGGATACGCACTATATCTCCCTATATGCAGATGATCTGCTGATGTTCTTGGCGGACGCGGAGAAAGCGCTGGAAGGAGCGGTTGCCCTCTTGGAGGAGTTTGGTCGGCTGTCTGGGCTTAAGGTTAACTGGGGTAAGACGTGTTTGTTCCCGTTGTCGCAGGGGGGACAGCCCCCGCGGGAGTTGGGCCATATCCGATGGGAAAGCAGCTGTCTCCGTTATCTGGGGGTTAACATTTACCATACCCAGACTGATTTGCTGGAGGGGAATGTTGGTAGGGCACTTCGAGGCCTACGGGGTAGCATGGGGTTTTGGAGTACGCTCCCACTCTCGTGTGCTGGGAGGGTGGCGCTGCTGAAAATGGTGGCGCTGCCTCGGCTTCTTTACTATTTTCGCACCCTTCCCATATGGATCCCGGCGTCGTTCTTCGCGAAGCTGCGGGTATTAGCCACGGGCTTCATTTGGGGCTGGGGCAGGCGTCGAGTGGCGCTGGCCACCTTGCGGCGGCCAAGGGTGGAGGGAGGCTTGGCGGCACCGGATTTTGAGTGGTACTACTTGGCGGCCCAGCTCCAGTGGCTCACACAGGCGGTGGCCAGGGAGTACAGGGGCCCGGAGGGCCCTCAGGGCAGACTAATACCGCGCCATGTGCTGGCCTTTATAGTCCTCCACCAGAGATTAGACCTCGCCCAGCTCACCTTGGAGGAACGTACCCTCCGGTTATGCTGGAACAGATGCCAGAGGAGGGCCGCCATAGTCCACCCCTATGCCCCGGAGATCCCCCTGGGGATGTGTACGGCGTTCCCGCATGGGGGAGATTGGTCGGGGTTAGCGGTCTGGGAGGAACTGGGGGTACAGATGGTGGGGGACTTATTTAGAGAGGGAGTACTGCTACCTTTCCAGGACTTGCAGGACTCTTATGGGCTCCCGCGGGGAGACTTCCTGCTTCATGCGGCCCTGGTGGCGAGCCTCCAGAGGCATTGGAACATGGGACTTTCGGAACCGCCGACTGCCGCGGGTTGCCAATATGTGGTGATGGCGGCGGGGACGGCTAAGGCTGTCACCTGCCTCTATCGCCGGCTGTCGACGGAGAGACTCCTCCCCCTGGGCGCTCTGAGGGAAAAGTGGGAAGCGGACCTCGGAAAA
The DNA here is from genome assembly GCF_964204655.1 of Triturus cristatus. Classification (NCBI taxonomy): domain Eukaryota; kingdom Metazoa; phylum Chordata; class Amphibia; order Caudata; family Salamandridae; genus Triturus; species Triturus cristatus. The sequence goes on from NC_140590.1 coordinate 1,180,828,778, forward strand.
GAGATCCCTGAGTCCACGTGGTCCACGCTGGTGCGGAGGGCCTGGAAGGGAACGAGGAATGCCCGGTTCCAGTTAGTCCAGTTTTTTACGTTACACAGGGCATACCTGACGCCGGCCAAGATACTGCGATATTTCGGGGGAGCGCACTCTGTGTCCGCGATGCGGGGTGGACGGTGCGGACTTTCGACACATGTTTTGGTCCTGTACGCAGTTGGGTGACTACTGGGAAGCAGTGGTGGATTGTTTGAACCAGGTAACTGATCGCTCCATTGCCCCGGATATGGGGACCTGTTTGTTGCTTTGGTTCCCCCACACTCGCCGCACGAAGGTTACTAGCAAATTTTATGATCTGGGGTTGATAATGGCCAAGAGGGAACTGACTCTGCACTGGAAATCCCGGGGGGGACCTAACTTCCTACGCTGGAGATCGGCGTTGGGCGGGGGCCAGGGCACGCTCCGGGTGCAACTGGCCCTCCGGAGAGATGACGAAAAGGCGCTGGCGACGGCCCAGGCATGGGAAGCGCTGGTGGTAGAACTTCAGGGGTTGATGTCCGAGGCTGGAGCTGAGGAAAGTGGGTCTGACGGGCAGGAGGTAGTGGGGAGCGGGGCGTAGAGGAGGCGAGACGGTGGGCTCTGACCGCCTACACTTTGGCTGGGCTAGCTGGAAGGTTCTGTTGGTTTAGGGAGAGGCTGGGCTCCTGTATTTTCTTGACTAGGGAGGGGGGGCACGTCGAAAGAGGGAACGGGGTAGGGGACGGGGGCACACTGACAGGGGGTGGGGGAGGGGGGGAGGGGACCGGGTGGGAAGGTTGAGCCGTCTTCAGGAGAGTAGGGGGTGATAATACATGTGTGGTATTTCCTGGGCGGGGGGGGATGGTGAGATGATTGTTGTATTGTTGAGTTGGAAAACAATAAAAATGTTTCAACAAAAAAAAAAAAAAACTCTGTTGCAGTCACAGGCTCTAAATAACAAAGTATTCTCTGCAGAGCTGTGAGTAGCAATAGTGACAGATTTTTAACTCAATAAGGGCTTGGTCAGTACATGGGCTACTCAAGGGAGGCCTTTAAAGCCTATACAAGAGGGTTATGCATCTCCAAACACACTGGGGTACCGAAAGCTGTTAGAGGCACCATTTCTCGCATAGAACAACAACTAAGTGTACTTGACATTAAACATCTTGCGAGTCCTACCCCATCCAGACTTAGCCGCAGACTTCTGCTATTGACCGAATTCAGGTAAGCAGCAGAGCGTGAAACTAACTTCCTATGAAAATATTCCTCTGCGAGACGCAATGGTTAGGGCAACAGACCGGGCGCACACTAGCACAGCTTTTGAAGCCTTCGGCCGGGAAAGCCTATATCACATCCATCTGGTCTGAGACTGGCTACATACACACTGACACCCCCTAGATTAGAGATGAGTTCCTAAAGTACTACTCAGACTTGCGTTACACACAAACCACACACAATGACAACAACCGCAGGAAATACCTTGATGAGATATCAATGGTGTGGTTAGAAAAATGCATGCAGCAGTTCCTGGCCAAGCCCTTCTCCAAGGAAGAAATAATTAGCACTATAGATGCCTTGAATGCCCCTACTGCCCCCGGCCTCAATGGCTTCACTGGCATATTTTATAAAACATATAAGGACATACTAGCTCCATGTCTCCTCGAGGTGTACAACGAAGCCCTAGAAAATAAGCTGCTGTTTCCAACGTTATGTGAAGCCGTAATTGTCCTCCTTCCTACAACAAGATCCAACAGTCTATGGTTCATATCGGCCATTATCGCTCTTAAATTTGGACATTAAAATCCTTGCCAAAATAATTGCACTTAGACTTGCGCTGCTGCTCGATCGTATCATATCCCCGGTCCAATCAGGATTTATTCCCCATAGGTTGACGGCACTGAATTTGCACACCTTGTTTGTAGTGCTACATAGAATTACTCCGGAAGTGCCAGCTGCTGCGGTCCTGCTGGACACTGAAAAGGCTTTTTATTCCTTGGAGTGGCCTTTCATCCTGGCAGTGATGGGGAAAATTGGGTATCCTCAAGGGCTTCATCGATCTTACCGCTTTACTGTACACTGCTCCCTCCACTAGACTTTGTTTAACTGGCACGCAGTCCCCCTCATTTGCTCTCACACGTGGAACTAGACAAGGGTGTCCTTTGTCCCCTCTGCTTTTTATATTGGCCTTTGACTTTCTGATTAGGCATTTTCAGGAAAAGCATCTACATAGAGGCATCCAGTTCAACACAGGCCCGCTTCTAGTCTTACTCTACGCAGACGATATTGTATTATATGTCCGCCACCCCAGGTAAACCTGGATCCACTCATCAGAGATAATACGGTTCGGTAGCTTCTCGGGACTGGGTATAAATTTGAGTAAGTCCGAGATTTTCCCTCTAACGACTGGCACGTCAAGGTGTGATTGTGAATTTCCGCTGACATGGTACGTTGAGTCAGTCAGATATCTAGGAATCCAGATTCACAGGGACACGAACAGATTATACTGCAGAATTATGGGCCAGTTCTGCCTAATCTAGAAACTCAGATTGAACGTTGGTTGACTCTCCTGCTATCGCTGGCAGGTAGAATCGCGTTAATGAAGATGATTGTGCTTCCAAGGTTCTTGTATCTATTTCATAATACCCAATTCCAATTTTAAATAGGTTTTTTGATACCCTCAGGACACACCTCATTAGACTGGCATAGGGTGGTAAGAGACCGAGAGTCCGTTGGGAAACTATGAGCTTACCATATGAAAGGGGAGGATTTGGGGCACCTGATTTTAGGCTTTATTATCTAGTTGCACAGTGCAGCTGCGCACACTCCTGGTATCACCCAAATGCTTTTATTGCTTATAGCAAACCAGAGGCTGATCTGGCACTCCCGACCCCCTGCATGCTCTCCTGCCTCAGGGGTTCCCAGGGAACCCCCGTGGCATTCAAACTGTGTCAACAACGACCTGGGCTTGGGTTAGTGTCGCGTGTCCCGGGGGCTCTGCCCTCTACTCCTCGGAAATACCTATAGCTCATAATCCATGGCTTCCAATCACCGAGGAGAAACTAGTCCAGCGCACACTGATATCTTATTCCATGACTAAGTTCGGTGACCTGTTTCCGGACGTACATGTATTCACCAGTACTGAGGGGGGGAAAGTTTTGTGGCTCGTATTTTATGGACCAATTTGTGTTTAATGGAGTCTGCAGAGCACTCCGTGCCAGAGTGCCGGAATATCCGCTTGAGCCATAGTCCTTTCCTCCTCAAACACTTTTACTTGCTAGCGCAAACGGGGACCAATTAATTTCAAAGCTTTATAAGGCTTGCGGGCACTTGTCCCTCGTCACAACGCTAAGATTCGGGAAGCATGGGAGCGGGATTTAGGACACCCAATTCAAGACGACCCCTGGACTTTTTGTTGCACACAGATTGGAGAGGTGTCCCTCAACAGCAGGCACAAATTAATACATTTTAATTACTTATGGAGGGCTTATATGGCACCTGCGAGGCTCCACTCCATAGACCCCAATTGCCCTCACAGTTGCCTAAAATGTTGCAGTCCTCAGACCAATTTTGCCCACCTGACGTGGAACTGTCCTAAGATTGGCAACTTTTGGAGGGCTATTTTTGGGCTAATTTCCAAGATGACACACTTGGAGATGGATCCCACTCCTAAGGTTGCTCTGCTGGGTTATGTTTATAACATGCAGAAGAACCTACGCACCTACGCAAGTTTATCGCTCTTGCTCTCTGGTTAGCTAAGAAGGAAATTGCACTCAAATGGGGCAGCAGAGTCCCCCCTATGGTTAACACTTGGTTATCTAGTCTCACTTTCTAAAACATAAATAATGAACTTTATGCTATGATGCAGCCCCTACCTCCCGGCCAAAACACTTATGGGGTCCGCTTAAAGAATACCTGCTTGGCATAGACACACCTTCTCCCAAACAACAACCTGCAGGTATAGTGCTGACCGGGGTTGGCTAAATAAGACACATCAAATAGAATGCTAAATAGACACCCGTAAACACATTGTAGATGAAGAAATCATGTATAAGACATGGCTTGATGTGAGGGACAAGGTCATGGGACAATTAGCGGTGTATGTCTCAGGCACTACCTGTCTCCAATCCTTTGAATATATACGTGCACAATATCATTGCGCAGATATGTTTTGTGCTATTACATTCATTATTGCAGTGAATTATATCATATTCTGTATAATTAAAGGTTTAAAAAAAAACTCTGGAGCAGTCCAGTCAGATCAAATCAATTCATCATCAGCATATCGCTTATTTTGGATAAAATTCAGATCACACCAAAAAAGACATAACATTCAAAGTGTAACATACCGAGATCTATCTTTGATATAATCATGTACTCACGCCGAATCTCTTAGGAACATTTTTGTTCGTAGTCTCATAAACATGAAGCCTTCCCATGTTTACATGCGGTTTTAACCCCTTGAGTGCCCCGCCCTTTCCCCGCCCTGTGCCGGCCCTTTCATTAGCGGGCGGGGTTCATGACGAGATAGTCTCGTCATGGGCACAGCGCAACCGCGGCCCATGACGAGACCATCTCGTCATGGGCACTCAAGAGGTTAAAGGATGTATGATAGAACTACGACAGCTTTAAAAACAAATGTGTCTTTGCAACAACTTTTTTTACCATGAATATGCCTTTCCCATTAATGCCTTTATATATATATATATATATATATATATATTTATATATATATATATATATATATATTTATATATATATATATATATATTTATATATATATATTTATATATATATATATATATATATATATATATATATTCACTCGAACTCCTGTCTGCCACTCGATCTGGCAGAAACTTCAGGCATGGACCTCAGGTACTCCCAAAGAACTCACAAAATCCCACGCAGTATTGGTGGATGAAGCAGTGAAGTTTAATTTAATAAAAAGTCCACACAAATTAAACAGGCATAATGCCTGCCATGACGCGTTTCACTCCTCACAGGGAGCTTGATCACATGATGCGTCTTCTTTCAGGGAACTCATTAAAAAACATAAAAGTGCACAATTGCCTGTAAAAACAAGCTCACCCGGGTTATGTGTATGGAAAACAGACTAACATATTCCTAGTAGTTCATGGTTGATTATGCATCCAATGTATTATGCTTTCAAAATCCCATGAGGTGTTAAAAATATGTATATAAATAAATATAATACAGTTCACATTGTAATATTAAAAATATAATAATATACAATAAAACACATTATAACCAGTCATGGTATATAAATCATCAATAGCTCTCAATATTGCTATCCCGATGAAAGAGGCAAGTGCCTCTACCAGTTGAAACATAGAATAACACCTCAACACTAAGCATCTGATAAAATCTTATCGGATCTAGGAATTTACTGTGCAAAATAGGAAAAAAGAACAGTATAACTAAGTTATACATTAATTCAAACACAACAATGGGCATGATTTGAAAAATAGATCCATATAGCAGCATAGAGACCCAATACTCCAACAATAGATTGTGGTCTATGATTGTCATAAATGAGCACTGGTCAGGTTTACGAAAGAAAAAATTCAACTAAGTAAACATGAATCCTAGAACGAATAATCGTTCGACAATAAAGTGCAAGTGCAAAAAAGACCCATCAGGACAAGTTCAGTATTTCTGGCTGCTAAAAACCAATCTGAATTAATAAATAAATCTCATAAGAAATTGCATAATAAAATTCATATGTCTGTAAATGTCGATTAATTCATTCGAAATAAAGTGCAAGGTGAAAAAATAGAGTGAAAAATGGTGCTGTGCAAAATACAGATTCACTAGCAGCTTGGGAAAAACCTATATAATTTAAGCCAAAATGATGATAAAGTGCAAATGTCAATATATAGTTCACAGAAAAATACAACATCTAAAATTAACAAATCATCTTATATGAGCACGTAACTATTTACAGAATTAAGAAAGATATTTCCATGTCAACATTGAGTAACTGATCAGTGAATAAAATCTCCATCTAACCTAAATAGAAGGAAAATACTCATCAATCACTGAAACAATAGATGTAGCAAGATCAGATAAATCAAAACATCATCATAGAAAATTATGCAAATCCTCGCTCATATTCAGGCCATTAGGGACTCTAGTATCGAGGGCTGAAATGAAGTGAGATTCACGTTGTCGTAATAGCCTCTCACGATTCCCTCCCCATCCGAGGATTGGAACCGTCCCTAAAACTGTATATTCCAGATCTTTCAATTTGTTGTTGTGTATTGATTTAAACTGTCTGGCGACCGGATAATTTTGGTCAGAATTTACAATGGCCCTTATGTGTTGAAGGATGCGTTTGTGTACTGGAAGTTTAGTACTGCCAATGTATTCCAAGTTACAGGTACATTTCAATTTATAGATGGCATACTCAGTACGGCGTGTGAGGTGTTCTAGAATAGCAATCTCCCTCTCACTGAACGCTGTCTTATAATGGGTTGCATTCTTAGCAAATGTACAAGCGCGGCATGAATTGCACTTAAAGAAGCCTGTTTTTGTTAGCCAGGTACTTTTGGTCTTAACCTCCGGCATAGGTTTCACTAGGGCATCCTTCATCGAGGGTGCCCTTTTAAAAGTAATGGCAGGCAAGCTTGGTAAAATAGGACCTAAAATAATGTCAATAAGTACACTTGGCCATTCTGAATATATAATCTTCCATACTTGTTCTTCTTGTTGACTGAAGGTGGTAATCAGTTGTATTGTATGTACCTCTTTATTGGGAACACATCCTATATCCCTAGCAATGTTACTTTTGGGCTTTAGCAGTGTTTCTCTAGGCAGACTATTTGCTTTATTTAAAGCTTGGGTCAAAAGTGATTTCTTATACCCACGATCAAGGAACCTACAAAATGCATCTTGTTGACATTCCATGGAGATCGAATCTGAACTACAGATTTTATGAATCCCGATAAATTCTCCGTATGGTATGCTGTTAATTAAGTGGCGTAGATGCGAACTTTCCGCATGTAAAATAGTTTCCAGCTGTAGTTTTTCTGGGAAGCTTAGTATATAATTTCCCCTCATTAATATACAATAAAACATCTAGAAACTCAACACTGGAACTGTCTATAGAGGCTGTAAATCTCAGATTCAATTCATTAGAGTTAATAGCTCTTACAAACTCAACCGCCTCTTCTTTTGAACCGTTCCAGATCAGACAGATGTCATCAATAAGACGCCAATAATGAACTATATGCTTGTACCAGTGTTGGTGTTCAACCATGAGGACATGCCTCTCCCACCAGCCCACATGCAAACATGAGTAGCTGGGGGAGAAGCATGCCCCCATCAACACCTCTTGTTGCAGGGATTCTGCTCATGCACAGAACTATGCGCAGGAAACCAGGACCTCAGTGAATTGTGGTGTACCAGAAACTCACCTCAGAACCCAGAACCCCAACTAGCTTAGTGTCCCATTCGTTATCCGTTATGTTGACGGCGATCCCAATGTATAAACAACCCAGAACAAGCGACTTAGTGTACTCTCAGGAATGGTGGGAATCTGAAGTACCTGTTCGTTATTATTCTCAGTCCACAACAAGAGTAATCAGAGACACGGTAAAGTTTAAAATGGTTTATTTTATAAACTACGTGTCCTAAGATGCAGTACTTTAACTAACATTAGCAGACAAATGATTAAAAACAAAACCATCAGCATTGTTACAATACCATAGAAAATGAAAGGAGAAAGCATGTTATAAATGACAGTGGATCTACACCACCTTCCTTTCACTAGTAAACTAATTGTATTATTAGACTATTAGAAGGTCTCTAGGCTTGAATGGGGAACCCCATACCGTAAAGATCAGCTTAGTGGATCACATCACAGGATCAGGTACTCTCTGCTCCTGGGAAAGCTCTTCTTCCGAATGTGTGTGTAAGGCATGCAGCCTGCAATATTAAAAGGACTCTGCCTTCAGGTATTTGCAGCTGCGTGCGTGTTATGGCTAAAGAGTGGGCGATCAACCTGAACTCAAAAACATGCATTGTCTGGCGTCCCAGACTGTTTCTTTACACAATGTACAGACCAAGGTCGCAGCGCACTCCTAGGGAGGTGAACAGCAGACAGTTCTCATGTGAAGAAAAGTCGAGCAAGCATTTTTCAAAGAATAACATGTTATCGACAGTGTTGTGTGCAAAAGCAGCAAAAGCGAAAAGATGGATTTCTAGCAACTACGTGGTTATGCTAACTTAGCAATGTATGTAGGTAAAGGGCAGCCCTCACTACACTCTCACCTGTTGGTACACTTCATTTTGGAATAAAAAGTAATTAGTCATCCAGCACAGTTCGATTATTTCCAACAGCATACAATTATGTTCTTTCATGTTAATGTCTCTGTTCTCTGAAAAATGTTTAGTTGCATTAAGGCCATTCACATGATTTATGCTTGTATAAAGCGATTCCATGACCACTAACAAATAATCTGGATGCCAAATAACATCTTTGATCTTATTTAAAAAATCGGTCGTGTCTTATGTATGATGGTAAGGAGACCACATGTGGTTGCAGAAAATAGTCCACATATTTGGAGAGATTTTCATTCATGCTCTTCTGGGCCGAAATAGGGCGTCCTGCTACAGGCGTGGTCTTTTTATGTACATTCTGCAGAAAATAAAGCATAGGGGTGACCCGGATGTTCAACATTTAAGAAAGTAATTTCTTTCTTGGTCAACTAACCATTTATTTTCCAATGATGGATACGTTTACGTGTCTTGTTCTCTGCTGATCTCATTTCCAATTTAGTTGATTTTTTTATAGCATAAAGTATCTGATAAATGACGATCAGCTTCTGCCAAGTATTCCTTCCGTGACCACAAAACTGTATTACCTACCTTATTAGACTTGTTAATGATAAGGTCTTGATTTTTTTGAAGTTTAGCAATCAGAGCATGATATTGTGCGTTTTTATAGTCTCTGACGTTGAGTAGTTGTCACGGTTCTATTTAAAACCTTTAATTCAGCTATTACTCTGTCACTAAAAACCGGGCAAAAGAGACTAGGAGCTGACTTGTTGGAACAGATGTCTGCAGTTATTGAGGACGAATCACCTCCATTTGACTCTTTTGCTAGATTGTGTAATACTTGTAAGTTGGGTATCTTTAACTTGAAGAGTCCCCTCAGAATTGATGTTACTAGGAAAGTTTGATACTCCACCGGGGAATGTATTTAGTTGGAAATGTTTTATTAATTTTACCTTCCTGATAAATTTGAACACATCAATCCTGGTCAGATTATATAAAATCGATTTTTAGGACAGCAGGAGAGACCCAATGATAAAAGTTGGGTTTCAGCCTTGGATAAAAGAGTGCCCGTTAGATTGATGACTGTATTGTGATTGTCACTATTTATTTTTTCCAGTTCCTTCGTGCATTCCCCCTCGAGGTAGTTTTTGTGGTGTTTGACCCGCCTCTCCCTCCTGCGTTTGACTGTTCTCCTTGCACATACTGAGGTTTGCGGGGGCGCAAGGTGTACCGCCGGTCCTCACTGAACAAATTCAGTTCCTCTGCTAATGTAAAGTTGGTAGGGCCTGATGCAGAAACCTCTGATGTGCTAGGTTGACCATCTTCAGATTCGCTATTTGATGTGAGAGAGACGGAGTCAGAGTCCCCTTCATTTATCCTGACTTCACTTCTAGCGAGTCCTTGTTTACTTGTTAAGCTCCCACTGGTAAGTCCTAGTCTTTTGTAATTATCGTATTTACGCACACACGTAAAAATTCTGCCAGTGGTGTAATCATTTTGATCACGTGCGAATTTGAAAATGTTCCGTTCCTTAATTGTTTCTTAATGTTTTTTGATGCGTAATTCTATATCACTTTTTCCTTTATTAATTACATTTGTTTGTCCTGTAGCATCCAGTAAGCCATTGATGTGGTCATTTTCTACTAAGAAATCATTGCGGTCGATTTCTGCATATTTGATTAAAATATGGATCATGTTCATGGATGCCTGTAAATTAATTTCAGCCCATTCATGTAACATTAGGGGATTCGGGTTTTCAAATGTAGGTGCAATGAGCACACGCAAACTTCTTGGAACACGATTGGCATCACTGTATTTTTCTAATGATTTTTTCTCCCACCATTTAGATTCTCTAATGTTTTTAGTAAAGACTTGACATCATTGTTTCTCGTTTCTGTAACAGGAGTTCTGTGCTCAGTTGTTACTTTAGGTAAATTCTGGAACAGGGCCTCCGCCGCTGATTCCCTTTCACAAATCGCATAGTTGGAAAACATTGTGGATAAAGATTACTATTAATTGAAACTGCTTCTCCAAAGGGGTATATCAGGAGAGTCCCGTAACCTGTTCATATCAAACGATTTAAACACTACACTGAAGGTCTCCTTACCGGCGTTCGAATGCAGCTCTCCCAGTCCAAACAGACTCCGCAGCCTCACGCCGTCGGAAGAACCCTTCCGGAACTTGTGTTTATGCTTCTAGTGCAAAGGGGGGCACAGCACTGGCAAACCTCTTACAGAGAAGGAAACCCGGTGCAGGAACGCAGATGTCTGAATTTCGAGTGTGCCTCAGAAACATCGGGAGGGTCCGTAAATCTGGAAACCGCCTGCTCCGGATGAAAGACTTCACTCGAACTCCTGTCTGCCTCTTGATCTGGCAGAAACTTCAGGCACGGACCTCAGGTATAGGGGTGGGTGGAATCTGCGTAGTCACGCTACGCAAAGCTCCGCGAAACAGTAAAAAATCTCCGCAAACATGCAGAAATTCCGCAAACACGCGGAATTGCTTGTTCTGTAGTAGGGGATCTCTGTGTATAGTCATAATCTAGTGAATAGTCCCGCCCATGTGCGTGGACCCCGGAGCAATAAAAAATAATCTCTAAAAGGTGACAAATCATGCAGACCTGCATACACCTTTAAGAGAGAATTTAATTTAAAGACAGATAATGCAGCCTATACCCACAGGCTACACTGTCCAGTACTTCAACTAGAATTCCACCAACCACAAACAGCACTGCCTGTCTAGTTCTTCTCCACATAGGAAAAAACCCTGCCTCTATCAGCAAAAGCCTCTGGAATGATAGAGAGGAAGGAATGGACAGACAAGCCCATAGGCTGCCATTATGTGGCTTAGAACAGGATACTGTGCCTTTAAGAAACTTTCCAGATTTCCAGAACTTTCCCCAGTATCCCAGAATGCCCAGCAGGTCCCATTTACTTTCAGTTCTTTTTTCCGGCTCCTGCTAGCAGGACCCTGGAGCATTGAGCTCTCCCCTTTTCAAGGGTTTATTTGAGATTTTGGCAATTTTTGTCACTTTTTCTTGTGTTTAGTAGCTGGTACTGTCAACATGCCTGGCTTGTTCGACAAGTGCCCGGAATGTGGTCGAAAGAAGGCTAAAACTGATCCACACGAGGTGTGCATAGGTTGCCTTCCCCAGTCCCACGTGCCTGAAAGCTGTACCATCTGCCACTCGTTCTCAGCCAGGACCCTGAGGGACAGAATGAAAATCAGGCTTCAAGTTCTGGAGGAGCGAAGACTGAAGGCACCAGGTGGGTCTGGAGGGGCTGATTTGGCCCATACTGAGGCCCCTGGGGGGCTCCCCAGGGGCAGGAAGACCAGTAAGCGCTCCCACTCCCCGTCGACGTCGAGGGCGTCGACGGCGACGTCGAGGAGGATGACCACCGTCTGTTCGCCGTCTCCCCAGGGCTCTGGGGAGAAGCGGCGTCGACGATCGCCGTCGAGGGACCTGAATAGGCCGCCGTCGACTACATCGGCGTCGTCGTCGGCGACGACGACGCCGTCGTCGGCCCCGTCCAGCGGTCGTCGTCGAGATGGGACCCGGCGTCGGCATTCGCCGTCGAGGGATCGCCGTTCGCCGTCGATGAAGAGGAGAAGGAGATCGACGTCGAGACGCTTGAGGTCGCCGTCGAGGCGAAGGTCGCCGTCGAGGCACAGGTCGCCGTCGAGGCACAGGTCGCCGTCGAGGCACAGATCGACGCCGAGGAGAAGATCGCCGTCGAGGCACAGGTCGCCGTCGAGGCACAGGTCGCCGTCGAGGCGAAGATCGACGTCGAGGAGAAGATCGGCGTCGAGGAAGAGAGAGTCACCGGAATCGGTGTACTCGGTGGTGTATACGCCTCCTCGGATGCCTCCGTCGCCGCCTCCTCTCCCGCCTCCGCCTCCACCACCACCTCCACCAACACCTCCACCTCCGTCACCGCCGCCGCCACCTCGGCCGCGGACGCTGCCTCCGCCGCCCCAGCCTCTGTCGCTGCCACGCACTCCTGTGGGACCGCCGCCGGTTCCCCCGCGGTCGGTTTCCCTTCCAAGGTACCCGACTCCGCCGCAGGGGACCCCGAAGCCACGACGCCCACGGTCGCCTGGACCGGCGAGACCGGCGGACAGGCCGAAGCCGAAGAGGTCACGCTCCCGCTCTCACAGGAGGAGAAGATCACGGAGCCGTGGACGGTCCTCGTCGGACTCAAGACGACGCCGTAGGAGGTATAGGTCCAGGTCGCGCACCCGCTCCTCGGACAGAGACCTTTCCCCGACGCTGTCTGACTCCCCGGGGACTAGGGTGTCTCCGGTGGACGACTTCGTCTCGTTCCAAGAGGTGCTGTTGCGAGGGGCTGCAAAGTTGGGTATCACGGTGACGGTTCCAACACCCACGACGTCCGTGATATTCGAGACGCTTCATAAAAAACACCTGTCTCGCCCCCTACTGCCTCTTGTACCCGGACTGGTGGAACCCGCCTTGGAGCTGTTCCTCACTCCCGCGACGACGAAGGCCGCGCCTTCCAGGCTCATGAAAAAGTATAGGGCCCCGGAGTCGGATCCTTCCTTTTTGAGAGTGGACCCGAAGCCGGATTCGGTGATCGTGACGGCGGCAAGAAAACATGCGACCGCCCCGTCCTCCACGGTTCCACCTGACAAAGAAAGCCGCTGGCTGGATTCTGCGGGCAGGAAGGTGTGTGGTACCGCCGCCACCACCATGAAGGCGGCGAGTGCAGGGGCTTTGTTGGGCCGTTACGACCGGGCCCTGTGGGAGTCCCTGCAGCAATATGCAGACCTACTGCCACGAGACAAGAAGGAGGACTTCTTGGAAACAGTGCACGAAGGCATGCTGGTTTCGAACCAAACTATCAGCGCAGCGGCGGATGTATCTTTATTGGCCGCCCACGCCTACTGTCATGGCGTCCACCAGCGGCGCCATTCGTGGTTGCGCCTGACGTCCCTCAAGCCAGAGGCGCAGCAAAGAGTGGCCAACCTGCCCTTCTCGGGGGAAACCCTGTTCGGGAAGCACGCGGACGATGAGATGGCCCGCATGAAGGCTGAGGCGGAAACCCTGACGGCTGTCGGGTTGGAGAAGGCCGAGAAAAAGAAGCGCCCGTTCCAGAGGAGGTTCGGGTCTTCGGGCAGAGGGCGTGGGCAGGGCTCGGGACAGCAGCAGCAACAACAGCAGCAGTTCCGCAAGCCCTTCCAGAAGCGCCAGAGGGGTAGAGGAGGCCAGCAGGCTACTACCACGACCAAAGGCCCGGCCGGGTCTCGGCCCTGAGCGGCTACTTCCCCCTCAACCGTTACCCACTCCAGTGGGGGGAAGCATTCAATTTTTTCCGGCAGAGTGGAGAAAAATTACTCAGGACAAGTGGGTGCTGAATATTGTTTGCAATGGTTACAGTCTTCGGTTTATCAGCCCGCCTCCAGCGATTCCGCCGGTCAGCTCTCGATTCCAGCTGAGAGAGCTCCAGGCGGAGGCAGACATCTTGTTGAGAAAAAAGGCGGTAGAAGAGGTACCTCTGTCTCAAAGGGGAAGAGGTCTGTACTCTCGGTTCTTCCTCGTTCGCAAGAAGGACAAGAACGAGTTCAGGCCCATTCTGGATTTGCGACAGGCAAACAAATGGATTCGCAGAGAAGTTTCGCATGCTATCGTTGCACCAGATTTACCCTCAGCTGCAACGGGGAGACTGGCTCTGTGCCATAGATCTACAGGATGCGTACTTCCACGTGCCCATAGCACGGAAGCACAGGAAGTTCCTGCGATTCCAAGTCGGCGCCAATCACTATCAATACACAGTACTGCCATTCGGGCTAAAGTCTGCGCCCAGGACCTTTTCGAAGTGCATGGCGGTGGTGGCGGCACACCTGCGGAGGAACAAGGTGTTTGTCTACCCGTATCTGGACGATTGGCTGATCAAGGCATCATCCTTCGCGGAAGCGCAAGAACACTTCCGATGGACGTGCGAGCTCTTGCACAAGCTGGGGTTACACGTCAACATGTCCAAATCGGTTACGACTCCGGTCCAGTGCATACAGTACCTGGGGGCCTCCATCGATACGCGGTCAGCAAGCGTGTCTCCTTCGGAGGAGAGACGGTTATCACTCCTTCGGAAGGCTCAGGACCTCAGGACTGCTCCATCGACGACAGTGAGGAAGGTGTCTTCGCTGCTGGGATCGATGGCCTCCTGTATCTTCCTCACGCCTCACGCTCGGCTACACATGAGACCACTGCAGGAGTGTTTGGAGGATCAGTGGGATCAGAGGACAGGCTCTTGGGACGACAAGATACGACTGTCGCTGCATGCTCTTCGGTCTCTGAAGTGGTGGTGTTCGGCGGAAAACCTCCTCAAGGGGGTTCCCTTCCACAAGGACATTCCCACGACGAGTGTCGTGACGGATGCGTCTCTCCAGGGCTGGGGAGCGCATTCCGGGGACTTGCAGATTCAAGGAAAGTGGTCGGCTTTGGAATCGACATACCACATCAATTTCCTGGAACTCAGATCTGTCTTACTGGCACTGAAGGCCTTCCTTCCGTCCTTCCAGACCAACTCGCTGCTGATACAGACGGACAATACAACTACGATGTATTACCTCAACAAGCAGGGGGGGTCGAGATCGCGCACTCTGTCGCAGGAGGCGCAGGCGATCTGGCGCTGGCTGCTGGCCAGAGGACTGACGATTACGGCCACGCATCTGCCAGGGGTGCAGAATGCTCAGGCGGACGCCTTGAGCAGGCTGATTCAGGAAAACCACGAATGGGTCATAAACGACGAAGTACTAGGAGAAGGCTTCGCAAGGTGGGGGACTCCAGACGTAGATCTGTTCGCCACCGCCGAAAACAGCAAATGCCGAGACTTCGCATCCAGGTACTACCAGCGGGGGACGCTGGGGAATGCGCTATGGATCGATTGGTCGAACAGCTTTCTGTACGCTTTTCCACCCATTCCCCTGATTCCGGCGGTGCTCATCAAGCTGTCCCAGTCCAGGGCGCGGATGATCCTGATCGCCCCAGAGTGGCCCAGGCAGTGGTGGTTCACGGACCTTCTTCACCGGTCTCTCCTTCCTCACATGCGGTTGCCGTGCAGGCCGGACCTTCTCACGAAGTTCGGGGGGCGGATGGTGCACCCCAACCTCTCGTCTTTGAGTTTGGCGGCATGGCTCCTGAAATAGTGCAATATGTCCATCTGAATCTACCAGACGATTGTATGGACATACTGAAGGAGTCTAAACGACCTTCCACTAGGACATCCTATGGTTACAAGTGGAAGAGGTTCTGTATCTGGTGTAAGTCCAAGAACTTTGATCCGACAACATGTAAGGAAGATGTCATCCTTCCATACCTTTTACATCTGGCGCAGTCTGGCCTTAATTTCCATTCCATTAAGGTTCATCTGGCTGCTTTGACTGCTTACAGGAAATGCCCTTCACAGACTTCCTTCTTTCAGATCCCTGTGGTCAAGGATTTTTTGGAAGGCTTGAAGAAAGTGTTTCCTCCCGTCAGACTTCCCTCGCCTTCCTGGGACTTGAATGTGGTGCTGTCCAGACTGATGAAGGAGCCTTTTGAACCCATTCACAGGGCTTCATTGCAGCACCTATCCTGGAAGGCGGCGTTCCTAGTGGCCATCACATCGGCCCGCAGGGTGAGTGAACTTCAGGCATTATGTTGTCAAGAACCTTATACTGTGTTTCATGCTGCTAAGGTTGTGATGCGTACTCACCCTAAATTTCTTCCTAAGGTTATCTCTGATTTTCATGTCAACCAGACTATAACTTTACCTACGTTCTTTCAGAATCCCTCTTCGCCAGCGGAAAGGTCTCCATTCCCTGGATGTTCGGAGGGTGTTGAAATTTTATCTGGATAAGACCAAGGATATTCGTAGGTCTGACCAATTGTTTGTTAATTATGGCTCAGTCAGGACTGGTCTTGCGACCTCTAAGCAGTCCATTTCTCGGTGGATTGTGTCCTGCATACAATTGTGTTATCAAAAGGCTAATAAGACCTTAGGGGGTAAACCTAAGGCTCATTCCACCAGGGGCAAAGCTGCCACGACGGCTTTGCTGCGTAATGTTCCTATTGTGGAAATCTGCAAGGCGGCCACTTGGAAGTCGGTCCATACCTTTGCTGCGCATTACTGTCTGGACTCGGATGCCAGGGCAGATGCTCAGGTTGGGCAGGCTTCGCTGCGAAATTTGTTCGCACAGTAGTGGGTTTGTCTTGTTTGTTCTCCACCGCTGTTGTTGTGTGGGGATGGGCTTGCCATTCTATTCACTAGATTATGACTATACACAGAGATCCCCTACTACAGAAGGAGTATTTTCTTTTCTGTAACTCCAGTTCTGTAGTAGGGGTATCTCTGTTATAGTCATAAGCGCCCGCCCTCCTCCCCGGTGGAGAGATTTATTCGTATTAAGAATGCTACAGGTCTGGCGTGCTACGCCTTCAAAAAGAACTGAAAGTAAATGGGACCTGCTGGGCATTCTGGGATACTGGGGAAAGTTCTGGAAATCTGGAAAGTTTCTTAAAGGCACAGTATCCTGTTCTAAGCCACATAATGGCAGCCTATGGGCTTGTCTGTCCATTCCTTCCTCTCTATCATTCCAGAGGCTTTTGCTGATAGAGGCATGGTTTTTTCCTATGTGGAGAAGAACTAGACAGGCAGTGCTGTTTGTGGATGTTGGTGGAATTCTAGTTGAAGTACTGGACAGTGTAGCCTGTGGGTATAGGCTGCATTATCTGTCTTTAAATTAAATTCTCTCTTAAAGGTGTATGCAGGTCTGCATGATTTGTCACCTTTTAGAGATTATTTTTTATTGCTCCGGGGTCCACGCACATGGGCGGGACTATTCACTAGATTATGACTATAACAGAGATACCCCTACTACAGAACTGGAGTTACAGAAAAGAAACTACTCCTTCGCGATGCTTTTTTCCTGTTCGCGATCGCTGTTTGGGAGCTCGGGGGGGAAATATCTTGCGAACACGCATTTTGAGAGCGTGAACAAGCAAAAAATCCGCGAAGCTGTGGAAAGCAGAATTTTGGGCAATTTCGCGTACTCCGTGGAAAGCGACATTACCCAAATTCAGCAAATTCCGCAAGCGGAACGGAATTTACTGCCCAGGCCTACTCAGGTACTCCCAACAAACTTAGAAAATCCCACGCAGTATTGCTGGATGAAGCAGTGAAGTTTTATTTAATAAAAAAGTCCACACAAATTAAAAAGGCATAATGCCTGCCATGACGTGTTTCACTCCTCACAGGGAGCTTGATCACATGATGCGTCTTCTTTCAGGGAACTCATTAAACATAAAAGTGCACAATTGCCTGTAAAAACAAGCTCATCCGGTTTATGTGTATGGAAAACAGACTGTAACATATTCCTAGTAGTTCATAGTTGATTATGCATCCAATGTATTATGCTTTCAAAATGCCATGAGGTGTTAAAAATGTGTATAAATAAATATAATACTGTTCACATTGTAATATTAAAAATATAATAATCTACAATAAAACACATTATAACCAGTCATGGTATATAAATCATCAGTAGCTCTCAATATTGCTATCACGATGAAAGAGGCAAGTGCCTCTACCGGTTGAAACATAGAATAACACCTCAATACTAAGCATCTGATAATCTTATCGGATCTAGGAATTTACTGTGCAAGATAGGCAAAAAGAGAACAGTATAACTAAGTTATACATTAATTCAAACACAACAATGGGCATCATATGAAAAATAGATCCATATAGCAGCATAGAGACCCAATACTCCAACAATAGATTGTGGTCTATGATTGTCATAAATGAGCACTGGTCACTTACTGAGATATAGGTTCACTATAATCTCACCCTATCACTGCACATACAAACCTATCAGTCTCCCCTATGGCAGGTGTGACGATGTCTCCTTCGAAAACGGCTCCGACCATTCCAAGATGGCCGCCGCCGAAGAGCGAACAGGAAATGAAGTCGACGCTCTAGCGTCTAACCAGGGCGATGTGAGCGAGCCTGTTAAAAGAGACGGACATCAGGTGAACAGTGTGGCAGGAGATTCGGAGCGAGAGAAGGACGCGGAGGAAGCCGAACAGGACGACCGAGGGAGCACAACCATTTGGAAAACGGCGGGAGGAGCGGAGAAGCCGGTAATCGGAGGAGCCGATCCAGGATCCAGCGCCGGGGACCCAGCGAGGGAACACAGCTCTAGGAGCACTGCGCCCGGGACCACTGCACTCCCCGACGGGACGGAGGCTTGGTCTCCCAACACCACGGCCCCGGAGGGTCGTGGCTCGAGGCAAGTACCTATTATCCAGCCGGGGCTTGTTCGGGGGCTGTGTGCTCGTTTTAAGGGACGTCACTGAAGTCACCAATTGTTACCCCCACGTTAGGCACATTCACTAGGGACTGGTGACGGTACACTTGCCCCTCCCCTTTTGTACGCTGCTTCAGTTTGGTAGAAGCCTAAAACCAGTTTGTTCTTTGTTTCTTTTCTTTTTGGGTCCACGCTCACCTGTCACCAAACAGAGCTGGGAAGAGAGCAAGGGAGAGAGAGAGAGACGAGGAGTCTGACGTGGAGGACCCCACACCTGTGTTGTTACCCTTTCTATTGACTAAATTGCCAACTTTATTGACCCAAATAAACAAACAAAGTACAACAGCATCCTATAGACTGCCTGGGAGTTACTTGAGGATAAGAAGCGGGGAGGGTGTAACGAACAGACAAGGGAAATAGACGACAGTGGTGTCAGAAGTGGGATCACCGTCCGGAAAGAGACAGAACCCCCCCACCAGTCATGGAAGCCATTATCACGCAACTAGCAGAAGGACAGCGCCATTTACAGCTGGTTTTCGAGGAACAAACCAAGCAGGCTCAAAAAGAAAGGGAGGCCTTGCAAACAGCCTTACGGGATCAGGCGGCTCTCCTCACATCTAACCAAGCCGTCCAGGACACTGCGGTCCTGCGCTTGACCGATGCCATATCAAGTGCCCGTGTCCACCCGAATGTACCAGGGTTGGTCCTTCAGAAATTCCAGCCAGGGGACGACCCGGATTATTTTTTTGTTAACTTCGAGAGGGTAGCCTCCACTGCCACCTGGCCCCCAGAGAGATGGGGTCAATACATCGCACCCCTTCTATCAGGCGAGCTCCAAGCGTCTTATCAGGCCGCCAATCCGGCAGGGGTTACGAGCTATACGGATATAAAAAGGGCCATACTGGAACGCTTAGGGTGCGATCAGGAATATTATAGGTCACGCTTTCGAAAAGAAAAATGGACAGCAGGCGATAATCCCCGGGCGTTATATTATCGGATAAGGGATTTAGGTAACCGCTGGTTACAACCTACCGTCTCCACGGTGGATGAACTGTCTGAAAAGGTGTATCTTGAACAGTATTTGGAGGCCCTACCATTCAGTACCAGAGCCTGGATCAAACAACACCCTAACTTGACGGTGACCCTGGCAGTAGATTTAGCCTGTGCATTTCATCGCTCTCCGGAGTTTAAAACTTCGGCTCACAAACCTCCGACAGGATTCCCGAGGCCAACCCCAAGACCCAGCCCCCTCCTTGTCGAACATAAACCAAACCCCGTCCCACGGCCCACACCTAGACCACACCTTTCACATCCACCCACAACCGGACCACAATGTTTTCACTGCGCAGAGTGGGGACACATAGCTCGCAACTGCCCCCTGCGTATTCCCCCGCAAGAGCCTATGGAGGTGGGGTATTCCCGAGGGAGGGTGTTGATGACCGGGAAAACCCCTGAAAGGTATAGGAAGCAGATCCATGTGAATGGGAAGCCGGTGGTGGCCTTTCTGGATACTGGGTGTCATCATACAGTAGTGGACAGGTCCTTGGTACGGGGTTCCCAACTGATAGAGGACGAGCAAATACAAGTAACGTGCGTCCATGGGGATAGAAAACTATACCCCTTGGCCGAAGTATTGTTGGACATAGAGGGAGAGTCTCAACTCCCTGAGAAGGTCTTGCTGGGAACAGACCTCCCTAGGTTTCATGACTATCTACAGGCCTACACCACACCGTTCCCCCCCTACCCTTTGGCTAGACAGTGCTCCTTTTTATACCGAAGAGTTAGAAGAAACGTTCCCAAAAACAACAAAAACCCGTAAGGAAAAAAGAAGGGAAAAAGCCATGTATCTACACTCAGAACCCCTCTTTCCCACGAATATCTTTTCCTCCCCAGACACTTCACAAGAGGCAGGACTAAGCTTCCGGGCTGCCCAAAGGGATGACACCACGCTGCTCCATGCTTGGAACCAGGTGCAAGAAGACCAACCGGACCAGGTAGGCCCCTTCTTCCAGGTGAAAAAGGGTCTATTATATAGAATTACGAGCGAGGGAGATAAAAGGAAAGAACAGTTGTTGGTTCCTAAAGCATATAGGGAACAGGTACTATCTTTAGCCCATAGTCAGACTGGGGGAGGTCATTACGGGAAAGAGCATACCTTGACTTATTTGCTGTCCAGATTCTATTGGCCAGGGATATATCAAGAAGTAGCCAGATATTGCGCCCACTGTCCCCGGTGTCAATTGGTTAACACTCCCGCGATACCCAAAGCACCTCTTCAACCCCTCCCTATCATAGATGTGCCCTTCAAAAGGGTAGGGATGGACTTAGTGGGTCCTTTAATTCCTTCCGCCCGGGGCCACCAGTACATCCTTGTTTTGGTAGACTATGCTACCAGATACCCAGAGGCCATACCCCTTTCCTCAACAACCACCTCAGCCGTCGCACATGCCATGGTCTCATTTTTTTCTCGAGTAGGATTCCCACAGGAGTTATTGACAGACCAGGGCACCCCCTTTATGTCCAGATTAATGAAACAAGTGTGTAACATCCTCAAGGTAAAGCAAATGCGCACCTCCGTCTACCACCCACAAACAGATGGGTTGGTCGAAAGATACAACCGCACGATTTAAAACCATCTTAAAAAAATGTATAGACAAAACCGTCAGGGATTGGGACAGACAACTTCCCCTGGTCCTATTCGCCATCAGGACACACGAACAGACATCAACAGGGTTTTCACCCTTTGAACTCTTGTTCGGGCGACAACCCCGGACTCTCCTCGACATGGCTATAGAACGATGGACAGAAGAGGAAGATGAGGGTAGACCGCTACTCCAGTATTCAGCTGCTCTTAAAGACACGTTATCTTCATTGTGGGAGGAGGTACATGCAAACATGGAGAAGGCACAAACTAGGCAAAAACATCTATATGACCGTCGAGCAAAACTTAGGGAGTTCAAGACAGGGGATCAAGTAATTATACTTCTGCCTAGTTCAGAAAAAAAATTGTTAGCCACCTGGCAGGGACCTTACAAAGTGTTGGGGAAGGTAACTCCTGTTATGTATCGGATAGATGTCCCACATAAGAAGAACGAAGGACAAATATACCACGTCAATCTGCTCAAAGCCTGGGAAGAGCCCCTTTCCGATGTATCACAGAGAGACACATCGATAGGCCACATAACGGTACATAAACCCATAGAAGTGTCCCACCTTCCCCAAAGAGGGCAGGAGGAGACCCCGATTCATTTAGGACCACAAGTTACTCCCACACAAAAACAACAGATGTTAGACCTATGCGCCAAGTTTGCCACGGTTCTGTCGGGAGATCCTGGGAGGACCTCACTGATAGAACACGACACCATCACAACCACCACCCGACCCATCAAATTAAAGCCATATCGCATTCCGGAAGCAAGAAGAACAGCAGTAGATCAGGAGATAAGGGCGATGCTGGAAGCCGATATAATAGAACCATCCCATAGTGCCTGGTCTTCTCCTGTCGTTCTTGTCCCAAAACCTGATGGGAGCATCAGATTTTGCATAGACTTCCGTCAGGTAAACTCAGTGTCCAAATTCGATGCCTACCCTATGCCCAGGGTAGACGAACTACTCGAACGACTAGGCAACGCTAGAGTCATGACGACAATAGACCTAACCAAAGGCTATTGGCAGATACCCCTCACCTCTTCCGCCAAAGAAAAAACAGCCTTCTCGACTCCAACTGGTCTATATCAGTTTAAAGTTCTGCCTTTCGGCCTTCATGGGGCACCCGCTACTTTTCAGCGACTAATGGACACCTTACTAGCTCCACACCATCAATTTGCAGCCGCATATTTGGACGACATTGTCGTCTACAGTCCAGACTGGAATACGCACCTAATGCATTTGGAAGCAGTCCTGCTGTCCTTAAGACAAGCCGGTCTTACTCTCAATCCCAAAAAAAACACGTTTGGAACCGACTGTATAGAGTATTTAGGGTATACTATCAGTAAGGGCCAAATAAAACCTCAAGTCAGCAAGATAGAAGCCATCAGTAAAATACCCAGACCCTCTTGTAAGAAAGACGTGCGTTCCTTCCTTGGTTTAGTGGGGTACTATAGACGGTTTATCCCACGGTTCTCAGAAATAGCCAGTCCCCTCACCGACCTGCTCACCAAAACGCACACAGGGAAACACCTTCCTTGGCTGTCTCCCCAAGAAGATAGCTTCCAGTCTCTAAAAAACATTTTGTGCACATCCACAGTCCTTGCCTGTCCTGACTTCAAGAAAACCTTTGTTCTCCAAACAGACGCCTCAGGGAGAGGGCTAGGGGCTGTACTCTCACAGCCAGATGTCGTAGGAGACCTGCATCCCGTCCTCTACCTCAGAAAACTATTTCCCAGGGAAACCCGATACTCAACAATAGAGAAGGAATGCCTGGCCCTCAAATGGGCCATAGAGGCGCTGCAATATTACCTTTTGGGACGTTCTTTCCTTCTCCTTACCGATCATGCCCCTCTTACCTTGCTCTCTTTACATAAAGACTCCAATCCTAAAATCTTACGGTGGTTCCTTGCATTGCAGCCCTTCACCTTCGAGGCCATACACATTCCCGGAAAACTGCAAAATAATGTGGACTACCTCTCCAGGTTCCCGGTCATGGAGTGGCCTGAACGCCCACCCCTTACGGGAGGGCAATGTGACGATGTCTCCTTCGAAAACGGCTCCGACCATTCCAAGATGGCCGCCGCCGAAGATCGAACAGGAAATGAAGTCGACGCTCTAGCGTCTAACCAGGGCGATGTGAGCGAGCCTGTTAAGAGACGGACATCAGGTGAACAGTGTGGCAGGAGATTCGGAGCGAGAGAAGGACGCGGAGGAAGCCGAACAGGACGACCGAGGGAGCACAACCATTTGGAGAACGGCGGGAGGAGCGGAGAAGCCGGTAATCGGAGGAGCCGATCCAGGATCCAGTGCCGGGGACCCAGCGAGGGAACACAGCTCCAGGAGCACTGCGCCCGGGACCACTGCACTCCCCGACGGGACGGAGGCTTGGTCTCCCAACACCACGGCCCCAGAGGGTCGTGGCTCGAGGCGAGTACCTATTATCCAGCCGGGGCTTGTTCGGGGGCTGTGGGATCGTTTTAAGGGACGTCACTGAAGTCACCAATTGTTACCCCCACGTTAGGCACATTCACTAGGGACTAGTGACGGTACACTTGCCCCTCCCCTTTTGTACGCTGCTTCAGTTTGGTAGAAGACTAAAACCAGTTTGTTCTTTGTTTCTTTTCTTTTTGGGTCCACGCTCACCTGTCACCAAACGGAGCTGGGAAGAGAGCAAGGGAGAGAGAGAGAGACGAGGAGTCTGACGTGGAGGACCCCACACCTGTGTTGTTACCCTTTCTATTGACTAAATTGCCAACTTTATTGACCCAAATAAACAAACAAAGTACAACAGCATCCTATAGACTGCCTGGGAGTTACTTGAGGCTAAGAAGCGGGGAGGGTTTAACGAACGGACAAGGGAAATAGACGACAACAGGCCTTCTCAATCCTGAAGGCAGGGTGCTGGGTTTTATGTGAGAGGGTGCCATTGCATGAGCAGAGCCCCTCTGCAGCCTTCGGAACCTCTATTCCGGGGTTGTTTGTGATGCAGCCCACCATATACTCTTAAGTGCATTATAACCTCGCGGTAAATGCTAACTTTAAAACGGCTGCATGGAAACATGTCGTGTTTGGTGTCAAACACCTTGGAATCATACCTCCCTGCCAGTAACTGGCAGGGGAGGTATGATTTCACCCTCCTAGAGGGAGAAATATGACAACACCGGGACACCCGGTACCAACTTTACAGACCCTGGCATCACAAAATGGATGCTGCCAGCCACAGACACGAGTCTGCCCTCCTGCTGCTGGACAAAACAACGTCAGGGGACAGCTGGACAATAGTTTTCCTGTCACAGGGAGGTGTGACCACCTCCCAGACAGGCTTTAGTGTATTGGGGCTGTGTGGGTGCACTCTGAGTGCTTTGATGTCTGCAGTGGGGGCACATTTGGTGTCCCTGTGCATAGTTCAGCTCAAACCAGTTGTAGGTGCTATCAGCCCCTGCTCTGGCATTAAACTGGACAAAGGACATGGGTGTAGCCACCCCTCTGCCGTGACCCTCCCATAGGTGGGTCCCCAGAGTTTGTCCCACCCCTTCCTTGGGTAAAAAGTAGGAACACCTGGCTACAGGACTTACCTGGACGAAACTCTGCTACAGGAAACCAAGTACTTCAACTATCTACACTATGTTGGAGCTCTTCAACATCGTGAAGGAACTCTCCAATCCCAGCTCCAACACCAACGACATCCTGCCGTCACAAGCCCTGTGCGACTCCCTCGCCATCTTTTTCCACCGCAAGATAGCAGACATCCACAACCGCTTCAACACCCAGACAGACCCAACAGACAGCAACACAACAGACCCTCCGCACACCATCGACCACGACCCCTGCCAGCCTGGGCCAGCGTGAGCATCGATGACACCATCAAGACCATGAGCACAATCCACTCCGGCTCTCTGTCGGAGCCCTTCCCGCACCACGTCTTCAACAAAGCATGCAGCTCCATTGCACCCCACCTACGCAGGGAATCCTGGACCCTTCCCAGTCAGGGTTCTGCAGCAACCACAGCACCGAGACCGCCCTTATCGCCGCCACCGACGACATCAGGACCCTGCTGAACAACGGCGAGACCGCAGCACTCCTCCTCCTAGACCTCTCTGCCGCCTTCGACACCGTCTGCCACTGCACACTACGTGCACGCCTCCACGCCGCAGGGATCCGAGACCAGGCTCTGGAATGGACCACCTCCTTCCTCTCCGGCAGAACCCTGAGCGTCCGCCTTCTCCCATTCCGGTCCGAAGCCTCCGAGATCACCTGCGGCGTACCCCAGGGATCCTCCCTCAGCCCGACTCTGTTCAACATTTACATGGTCCCGCTCGCACACGGCGCCCGACAGCACGACCTCAACATAATCTCCTACGCCGACGACACTCAACTGATCCTCTCCCTCACCAAGGACCCCATCATCGCCAAAGCCACCCTCCACGAAGGAATGAAGGCCGTCGCCGACTGGATGAAGACCAGCCATCTGAAGCTGAACTCTGACAAGACGGAGGTCCTCATCCTCTGCTCCAACTCTTCAGCCTGGGACAACTCCTGGTGGCTGACGGCAGTGGGAGCAGCCCCGACACCCACTGACCACACATGCAACCTGGGAATCATCCTTGACTCAACGCTCTCAATGACCAAGCAGGACAACGCCGTCTCCTCCTCCTGCTTCAACACCCTCCGCATGCTCCACAAGATCTACAGATGGATCCCGACCGATACAAGAAAGACAGTCACCCAGACCCTCGTCAGCAGCAGACTCGACTACGGAAACGCCCTCTATGCGGGAGCCCCGACCAAGCTCATCAAACGACTACAGCGCATCCAAAACTCCTCGGCACGACTGATCCTCGACGTACCATGCCACGGCCACATCACCCCCCCACCTGAGGGACCCTCACTGGCTCCCAATCAGCAAGAGGATATCCTTCAAACTCCTCATCCACTCCTCATCCACGCACACATGGCACTCCATAAGACCGGCCCAGCCTACCTCAACAGACTGCTCTCCTACATTCCCAACCGCCAGCTACGCTCCGCCGACCTCTCACTCGCCACCGTCCCGCGCATTCGAAGAACAACCACCGGCGGGAAATCCTTCTCCCACCTCGCTGCCAAGACATGGAACACACTCCCACTGAGCCTACGACAGACCCAAGACCTGCTGACCTTCAGGAGGATGCTCAAGACCTGGCTGTTCGATCAGTAGCGCCCCCCCCCCCCCCCCCCTCCAAGTGCCTTGAGACCCTCGCGGGTATGTAGTGCACTTTACAAATGACTGATTGATTGACTCCCTTGGAGTAAAGGAGTAACTCCCTTGCAAGGCAGGCACCTGAAACACATCTGACCAGTTTGCATCTACGCAGCTCCTGAAGGACTCCGAATATTTTGCAACACAGGAAGTGGGTTCCCAAACTCCCTGAGGCTGAGTAGTGCTCTCAGCAAACCTGGGACCCGCAGCCCTCGTGTGGACAGTGCAACCCGTACCCCTGGACACCATGCACATTTGCAGCAGCATATGCTTTTTGGCAATCCCTGAGGCTGAACTTTGCGCTACTTGTAGTCCAGACCCCGAGCAGTGATTCCACCGAAGATTACCAGCCTACACTCCGCGTATTTTGTGATTCCTCTCGAGGTCTCTTCGTGATCCCTGGTCCGTCGACCTGTGGGTCCCTGAGAAGGTAACTTTAACTTTCTGTGGGCTTTTCTGGTTGCTCCAGACATGCCCTGACTCTCCATTGCTTGGGGAGTCCCCGGGACCTTGCTGGTCCACACCGAAGCATCTTTTCTCTGACCGCGTGGGTTGCAGTTGCCAAGACTTGTTGGTCTCCAATCCGGACACTGACCCCTCCCCCCCCCCAGCACTCAACATCCTTCGTGGGACAGCTCTCCTGCAGACTTTGGTTGCCGTCAACGTCTCCTGGTCCCCATGGCTGCAGAGTCAAGCTTCACCTCTTTGCACCTGAAACACCCAACATCAGTGGGCATTCGTCTCCCGAGCCCCTGGTCACCCTGAAGTGACCCAGACTCTGTCCCCTCTGCTTTCAGGTTCTTCTCAGCTCCGATCCAGGCTTGGATCACACGGGACACCTTTCATCTTCACGGCAGCAGCACTTTGCAGCATCACGTCATTGAAAACTACGAAGATTCCCGACACCATTTGACACCTATGCACTCGGCTTCCCTGGGTTAGGTAACACAAGTACTAGGGTGCTCACATGGGTGCTGGCCTTTCAACCTTCTAAGTTTGAAAGGATTTGCTCAAAGTACTCTCCTAAGTGTCCTTAATCTTTAAAATTCCAACCGCGACTTTCCCATAGGATTGCACGGAGCTCGCGGCTGTGTTCTCACACTGCATGCGTTCCCCGTGGGTCCCCTGTGTCACTACCTTGGGTGGCTCCTTGGGGTCCCAGCGATTCTACGTACTCCAGGCAGAGTGTCTAGTCAAGTCGTGGTTGTTATACCACTTACTTAGTATATGGTTTGGTCTCCCCCTGGAGCCCACTGTGTATTGTGCTATTTACCGTAGGTCTATTGTATTAATATTGTATATCTTGTTCTCTAATCTCATAAAGGGGTTAGTAGATAGTGTTTAGTAATAAATACATATATTTTATATATACCTTGTGCGGTTCTCCTTTCATTTGGTCAATCAAGAGGTTATAATCTGGTAAACCAAGCTGCTTTACATTCCTTCGAGACTTAGCCTGAAGGCTGCTCTCCATAGCTACCACTAGGATAGCTTTCAATAAAGGTTGTCTTTAACCTAATCATCAATAATGGTCATTTGGACTGGTGCAAGGTGCCCACTATAACTAGTGGACAGCATATACCAGGCCAACTTCTCACATTGGTGTGCAGCGGTTTGGATTCAAGCTTGCTATTGCTTTACCAGATAATCTCAATGAGTGACTAACTGAAAACCACTGTAGGTAATTGGGTACAAATACTCAAGACTAGAATAAAGAAAGTTCTACTGAACTTAGAGTTGGGTAAGTCAAGGGTCTAGCACACCCTTTCTCCAACTTAAGAGAATTTTTAGTAGTTGCCACCAGGTTAGGTAGGTGCCACGCCATATAACACTAGTATGTCTTCAAGGGCAGAAGCCAGTGGGCCTCTGGCAACTAAGTATGACCATATCCCATTCCTAGAATTGAGGAGTATGTGTACTGCTAGGAAATTGAAGACAGGGAAAAACTCAACGCCTCATAGAGGCTTTGCTTTTAGATGACCTCAGAAATACCCCAGGTTCTAATGAGGCAGGCAGGTTGGGTGCGGCAGCAGAAGAGGAAAGGCCAGGAAGTGAAAACATCCAGGACCTAGACTCTGAAGCTGACCAGGAGGATCAAGATGATTCTAAACTGGACAATCAAATCTTTCCTGAAGGTGAGGGAGAAGGGCTCAGTGGCCCCCTCTTTACCCCACCTGGAAGGGTTAACCGTTTATCAAGAAGATCAAGATCTCCTTAAGATTCTGGTACTTCTGTAGGGACCTGTGTTTCTCATAGGACTACTGCTCTTCATAAAAGAGAGTCCTCTTAAGAGAAGAAGCGCCAACTGCTTGACTTTGAGAGATCTAAGCTCAGAATCGAGAGAGAGCAATTGGCCTTATATAGGGAATTCCTGGAGCTTCAGAGAGCCTCTAAAAGGTTAGGGCTAGAGCCCCATTGTGGCAGCAATAGTGTCCCTAGAGGTAGAGAACATACTCATGACCATAGAAACCTGAATAAGATTGTCCCTCCCTGCCAGAGTGGGGATGACATCCACAAATGGATAGCTGCACTGGAGAGGGCCTGTAAAGTACAGAAGGTCCCTCAGGAGCAGTAGTCTGCAATCTTGTGGTTCTCCTTTGCAGAGAAAGGCAGAGACAAGCTCCTCACTGTTAGAGAAGAGGATGCTGACAATTACACAGTCTTGAAGAGTGCTTTGATGGGTTTGGCTTAACCACTGAACAATACAGGATTAAGTTCAGAGATACCCAAAAGGCACAAACTCAAGACTGGGTTGACTTTGTAGATTGTGCTACTAAGGACGTGGAAGGCTGGTTACTTGGCAGTAAAGTGTTTGATATTAAAGGATTGTACAATTTAATTATGAGGGAGCAGGTCCTTAATAATTGTCAAAATCAGTTGTTGCATCAGTACCTGGTGGACTCTGATCTGACCTCTCCCCAAGAATTGGGCCAGAAGGCAGACAAGTGGGTCAGAACCTGGGTGAGGCAGAAGGTTCAGAACCAAGGTGGTGACTCCAAGAAGCAAGATTCTAAAAACTGATGAGGGTGGGGAGAAGCGTAAAGACCAGAAGTCTTCTCAAGGGTCCCAAAAATCTGCCTCTGATGGGGAGTCACACTCCAACAATGGAAAAGGCAAGAAGAAACCATGGTGTCAAATCTGTAAACAGAAGACCCATTGGACAAGTAACTGTAACAAGTCCAAGGGCTCAACTCCAGCCACCATTGTCCCTAAGGCAACTGTTCCCCCTAGTTCAGCTCCAAGTGGTGGTACTCCGAATTAGGGTGTAGTAGGGTTAACCTTGGGTTATGAGATGGACTCTGGCCTAGTCAGAGTTCCTACTCAGGCTGTACTGATCTATGATGGAGGCATGGATATTGCCTCCCTATTTGTCAGTCCCAGTAATCTAGGCAAATACAGACAACAGCCTTTGATAAATGGAAAAGAGGCCTTGGCATTCAGGGACACGGGAGCAAGTGTCACCATGGTGACTAAAGATGTTGAGGCTCCTGAACAAATCATACTTGGTGAGATGTACCAAGTGACCAATGCTAGCAATGTCAGGACAGACCATTCCTTGGCAGTTGTGAATTTCACCTGGGGAGGGGTAACTGGCCCTAAGAAGGTTGTGGTAAGTGTAGACCTGCCTGTTGAATGCTTGTTGGTCAGTGATTTAGAAACTTCAGCTTGGGCGGAGCTCAGGACTCATGCAGAAATGTTGGGAATCCCTGCAGATGTGTTTGCTATGACCAGGTCACAGGCAAAATGTCTAACACTAAACAGGCCCTGGATCCTGGAAAAATGGACCAGGAGCCTTCCAAGAAAAGGAGCAGTAGGGGTAAGACGCTGTCTTCCCTCCTGACTCAGAATACAGATCAATCTCTTGAGGGAGATGATCTCCGCCCTGAAGACGGAACTGCCCCAGATGAGCTTAAACCTGATCAGGTGGAGTTCTTGGGGACAGGGAACCCTTCCAGGGCAGATCTGAGCCAGGAGCGGCTGAGCTGCCCCTTTCTTGTACCCCTCAGACAATGAGCTGCTGCTGGGAGTGCTAGTGGGTCCCATAGGATCTACTGAGATGGTGGACTCCTTTACTCAGAGTAGAGACCCCAAGCCTGGAGCTACCAGGAGGTTGGTTATACCTCTGAAGTTAAGGTGCTTCCTATTGGCACTAGCACATGACATCCCTTTAGCAGGTCACCTAGGCCAAAACAA
This sequence comes from Triturus cristatus, assembly GCF_964204655.1. Lineage (NCBI taxonomy): Eukaryota > Metazoa > Chordata > Amphibia > Caudata > Salamandridae > Triturus > Triturus cristatus. The sequence goes on from NC_140590.1 coordinate 1,180,859,475, forward strand.
GACTTGGGACAGGATTTTCCCTCACTTTCATTGGCCTCTCATGTCTGAAGACACTAAGGAGTTTTGTCGCTCCTGTGTCACTTGTCAAGCCAGTGGTAAGGCAGGTGGTACAACAAAGGCCCCCCTAATACCACTACCTGTGGTGGGAGATCCCTTTGAGAGGGTTGGGATTGACATAGTTGGTCCTATGGATCCTCAAACTGCATCTGGGTACAGATTTATACTGGTGGTGGTGGACCATGCCACTAGGTATGCAGAAGCAATTCCCCTTAGAACCACCACAGCTCATGTGGTGGCAAGAGCCCTCCTGCAAACCTTTTCCAGAGTGGGTTTCCCTAAGGAAGGTAGTATCAGACAGAGATGCAAACTTTGTCTAGTTACTGAACTGCTATGTGGAAGGAGTGTGGAGTAAATTACAAATTTACCACCCCTTATCACCCACAATGCAATGGGTTAGTTGAAAAGTTGATCAAAACCCTCAAGGGCATGATTAAAGGTCTCCCAGAAAAGCTTAGGCGCAGATGGGACATACTTTTGCCCTGCCTTCTCTTTGCCTACAGAGAGGTTCCACAGAAGGGGGTTGGTTACAGCCCATTTGAACTTCTGTTTGGACATCGTGTTAGGGGTCTGACGTGTCTAGTGAAGGAGGGATGGGGGTTACCTCTCAAACCTCCTAAACAGGATATTGTGGACTATGTACTTGGTCTATGCTCCAGGATGGCTGAGTACATGAAGAAGGCAACTAAAAACCTTGAGGCTAGCCAGGAATTGCAAAAGGCCTGGCATGACCAAAAGGCTGTGCTGACTGTTTACCAGCCAGGGCAGAAAGTATGGGTGTTGGAGCCTGTGGCCCCAGCAGCCCTCCAAGACAAGTGGAGTGTCCCCCATACCATAATTGAGCAAAATGGAGAGGTTACCTACCTGGTGGACCTTGGAACTCCCAGGATCCCCCATAGGGAGCTCCATGCCAACAGGCTCAAACCATATGTTGACAGGGCTGACATGGACTTGCTCATGGCTACTGATGAGGGACAGGAGGAAGAGAGTGATCCACTCCCTGACCTGCTCTCTCAGAACCCTGATGATGGTTCAGTTGATGGTGTAGCCTTGGCAGGCAGCCTCACTGTCCAGCAGCAAACTGATTGCAGAAAAGTTCTCAATCAGTTTAGACATATGTTTTCACTGACTCCAAGTCAGACTACCTGGTGCACTCATTAAGTGGACACTGGGGACAGTCTGCCTGTTAAAAATAAGATTTACAGGCAACCTGACCATGTCAGGGACTGTATCAGGACTGAAGTCCAGAAGATGTTGGATTTAGGTGTGATTGAACCCTCAGATAGCCCTTGGGCTTGTCCAGTAGTCGTAGTACCTAAACCTCACTGTAGACTACAGAGGTCTCAATGCAGTCACTAGGACTGATGCCCATCCAATCTCTAGGGCTGATGAGCTTATAGATACTTTGGCCTCAGCCAAGTTTCTGAGCACATTTGACCTAACAGTTGGCTACTGGCAGATCAGACTAGTTGATGATGCAAAGCCAAAGACAGCATTTTCTACCCCTAGTGGGCTCTACCACGTGGTGGTGATGGCCTTTGGTTTGAAGAATGCACCTGCCACTTTTCAAAGGTTGGTGAACAAAGTCCTTACAGGCCTAGAAGCCTATAGTGCAGCATATCTAGATGATATTGCTGTCTTAACTGCACCTGGGAGGATCACCTGGTCCACCTGAGAAATGTTTTGGAGGCCCTGCAGAAAGCAGGCCTAACTATCAAGGCCACCAAGTGCCAGATAGGGCAGAGTCAGGTTGTGTACCTCGGCCACCTTGTGGGTGGAGGCCAGGTTCAACCATTGCAGAGCAAAATCCAGACCATCATGGACTGTATTGCTCCAACGACCCAGACTCAGGTCAGAGCTTTCTTGGGCATGACTGGGTACTATAGGAGATTTGTCAAAGGTTATAGATCTATAGTGACCCCTTTGAATGACTTAACTTCTAAAAGAATGCCAAAGAAAGGTCTGTGGACAGTTGGCTATCAAAAGGCATTTGATGACCTGAAGCAGGCCATGTGCACTGCTCCCATTCTGCAAAGTCCTGACTATTCCAAACAATTTATTGTACAAACAGATGCATCTGAGTTGGGGGTAGGGGCTGTGTTATCACAATTGAATGATGAGGGGCAGCATCAGCCAGTAGCTTTTATTAGCAGAAGGCTGATCCCCAGAGAGAAACGTTGGTCAGCTATTGAGAGGGAAGCCTTTGCTGTAGTTTGGGCTCTGAAGAAGCTGAGGCCATACTTGTTTGGCACTCACTTCATTGTTCAGACCGATCATAAGCCCCTCTTATGGCTAAAACAGATAACGGGTGAAAACCCCAAACTGTTGAGTTGGTTCATTTCCCTTCAGGGGATGGACTATACAGTGGAACATAGACCTGGGAGTAACCATGCCAATGCAGATGGACTCTCCAGATATTTCCACTTAGAACATGAAGACTCAACTGGTCAAGGTTAGTTTAATGTCCTTATGTTGGGGGGGGGGGGGGGGGGGGGGGTTGTATAGGAGAGTAGGATCTGCTTCTTATAGTTAACCCAACTTTTTGCTGATGTTTCACTGTTTTCGACTTAGACTGGCTGGGATCCTGCTATCCAGGACTCCAATCTAGCTGCTTTCTCCTTTACGTTAATTGCATGTACTTTAGGTACACTCCAGATTGGATTCTGGTGTACCCTTATAAGTCCCTAGTATATGGTATACTATATACCCAGGGAATAGATACCCCAGAGACCTCAGGGGCTGCAGCATGTATTATGCCACCCCTGGGGGACCATATAGAAGCCTGTGTAAGGTGGTGCATGCACCCCTTACTGAGATATAGGTTCACTATATCCAACCATATCACTGCACATATAAACCTATCAGTCACCCCTATGGTATGCCTTATCAATCCTGAAGGCAGGGTCCTGGGTTTTATGTGAGAGGGTGCCACTGCATGAGCAGAGCCCCTCTGCAGCCTTTGGAACCTCTATTCCGGGGTTGTTTGTGATGCAGCTAACCATATACTCTAAGTGCATTATAACCTCGCGGTAAATGCTAAATTTAAAATGGCTACATAGATGCATGTCGTGTTTGGTGTCAAACACCTTGGAATCATACCTCCCCACCAGTAACTGGCATGGGAGGTATGATTCCACCCTCCTAGAGGGAGAAATATGACAACACCGGTACACCCGGTACCAGCTTTACAAACCCTGGTATCACAAAATGGATGCTGCCAGCCACAGACATGAGTCTTCCCTCCTGCTGCTGGACGAAACTCCGGCAGGGGACGGCTGGACAATAGGTTTCCTGTCACAGGGAGGTGTGACCACCTCCCAGACAGGCTTTAGTGTATTGGGGCTGGGTGGGTGCACTCAGAGTGCTTTGATGTCTGCACTGGGGGCACATTTGGTGTCCTTGTGCATTGTCCAGCTCAAACCGGTTGCAGGGGCTATCAGCCCCTGCTCTGGCACGAAACTGGACAAAGGACATGGGTGTAGCCACCCCTCTGCCCTGACCCTCCCATAGGTGGGTCCCAAGAGTTTGTCCCACCCCTTCCTTGGGTATAAAGTAGGAACCCCTGGCTACAGGACTTTAGATTTACCTGGACGAAACTCTGCTACAGAAACCAAGTACTTCAACTATCTACACTACGTTGGATGACCGAAGAATCTCCCTTGGAGTAAAGGAGTTACTCCCCTGCAAGGCAGGCACCTGAAACGCATCTGACCGGTTTGCAACTACGCTGCTCCTGAAGGACTCCGAAGATTTTGCAACACAAGAGGTGGGTTCCCAAGCTTCCCCGAGGCCGACTAGTGCTCTCAGCAAACCTGAGACCCGCAGCCCTCGTGGGGACCGTGCAACCCGTACCCCTGGACACCGTGCACATTTGCAGCAGCATATGCTTTTTGGGCGATCCCCGAGGCTGTGCTTTGGGCTACTTGTAGTCCATACCCTGAGCTGTGATTCCACCGAAGATTACCAGCCTACACTCCACAAGTGTTCTGTGGGTTGGTATTTTGTGATTCCTCTCGAGGTCCCTTCGCGATCCCTGGTCCGTCGACCTGTGTGTCCCTGAGAAAGGAACTTTAACTTTTAGTGGGCTTTCCTGGTTGCTCCAGACGTGCCCTGACTCTCCATTGCTTGGGGAGTCCCCAGGACCTTGATGGTCCACACCAAAGCATCTTTTCTCTATCCACGTGGGTTGCAGTTGCCAAGGCTTGTTGGTCTCCAATCCGGACACTGACCCCCCAGCACTCTACATCCTTCGTGGGACAGCTCACCTGCGGACTTTGGTCGTCATCGACGTCTCCTGGTCCCCGTGGCTGCAGAGTCCATCTTCACCTCTTCGCACCTGAAACACCAATCGATGGGCATTCGTCTCCCGAGCCCCTGGTCACCCTGAAGTGACCCAGATTCTGTTGCCTCTGCTTTCAGGTTCTTCTCAGCTCCGATCCAGGCTTGGATCACACCGGACACTTTTCATCTTCACGGCAGCAGCACTTTGCAGCATCACGCCATTGAAAACGAAGAAGATTCCCGACACCATTTGACACCTATGCACCCGGCTTCCCTGGGTTAGGTAACACGAGTACTGCGTTGCTCACATGGGTGCTGGCCTTAGAACCTTGTTAAGTTTGAAAGGGTTTGCTCAAAGTCCTGCCCCTAAGTGTCCTTAATCTTTAAAATTCCAACCGCATCTTTCCCATAGGATTGTATGGAGCTCGCAGCTGTGTTCCTACACTGCACGCATCCCCCGTGGGTCCCCTGTGTTACACTACCTTGGGTGGTTCCTTGGGGTCCCAGCGATTCTACCTGCTCTAGGCACTGTCTAGTCAAGTCGTGGTTGTTATACCACTTACTTAGTATATGATTCGGTCTCCCCCTGGAGCCCACTGTGTATTGTGCTATTTACTGTTGTTCTAGTGTATTAATATTGTAAATCTTGTTCTCTAATCTCATAAAGAGGTTAGTAGAGAGTGTTTAGTAATAAATACTTATGTTTTATATATACCTTGTGTGGTTCTCCTTTCCCAACTTCTCACAGCTGTAGCCTGCAAGTCTCTTGCCCTGTGCACCAATATGAGCCCTTGTATGTTATTATAGAAGTACAAACATTGTAGTCTTTTAAACCACGTGCAAGAGTGGTTTAGCTGAGGTATTGCAAGTGCTTCTCCTGGCTTAACAAAGAGATTGATTTCAGAACAGGCTCAAACCTTAATTGAAAGCAATCACTTGTATTAATAAAACAAAAGTCCGGGAGAGTCCTTAGTGGTGCACTCTTAGCATGACACAAGTGAAGTGCTGAGCTCAGCTGCAGGTAGACTTCCACACAGAGCCACATTGGGCAGGATTTGGTCATTTTAATTACCCCCCTTGGGGCAGGGGCGCATGTCAGATAGGCTGACCATCAAGGTTGCAATAAAAGTGTGAACGTTCTTGGAAAGGACCAATGGTAAAGCATTTTCTAATCCTCAGCTTGCACAACAGGCTTGAATTAGCATTATTCAGCATAGCATCCTTCTCCAAGCGCTTTCGCAGCGCCTCTTTACAAACCGCAGCCATTGCTCCTTCCCCAAACCTGAACCATGGGAGTACTTGAATATTTTATGATGCCCTTTCACGTACCCTTAGAGACCCATGGGGTTTTAGCAAACTTAAGTGAAAATTGGTCTTCAAATTTTATTATTTTACCCCATTTATTTTCAAACGTTTCTCGGGGGAAGCCACCTGTGTCACCCTCAGTCCTTGATTATTTTTTTGAGAAAGTCAAAATTGCTTGCTTTATTCACTCTCTGCACTTTGACTTTGGGCTGTGTACATTCAGCCAGCGGGAGGGGCCAGTGTTGGAAGAGTGATGTCAACTATGGGTTGACCCTTTGTGCCTCAGACCCTGGGCTCTCTTTACTGTATCTCAAAAAATGGTTCTGTCTAATTAAGTTTATACACAAGAATAAACGCTATCAATCTTTTCAAGTTCAAATGGTCTTTATTCGGATATAAAATATCCATAAAAGTACAAGTCATCACCACCAATAGGATATAAATATACAATAGCATAAAACACATATTAAAAATAAGTTGGGTATCAAATCAACATTATTAATAGCATGAACAACTGTACAAAGATGGCAATAAAGTGCAGATAAGTTCAATGTGTATGACATGTGAACGTCAAACCAACTGTTACATTTGTGCAAATTGGCAATCCAAAAACATTAGATGTAAAATGTCTATAGATGCAAATCATCACCACCAAGTTAGAAAACGAGTAGGATTTATCAAATCAACATCATTAAATAACACAGAACAATTGTGCAAAATAGCAGTAAAGTGCGAACAGGTTCGATATGTACACTATACAGACGACAAACCTAGCTGTATCGATGTGCAAATTAGCGGTCCGTAAATATTAAACTAAATAAAAGGGCCTCAGATAAAATGCGATCTATAGAGTGTTCATAGTGTTTCGCGAACGTACCGCAGATTGCAAGAATGAACTTACTCTGAAAATCATATCGTCACTTCCTAGCCGCAGTGTTTCATCAAATGCCAGTTTATAATCGATAATAGCATGTGACTTAAAATAAGAAATCAAATACTGTTTAGTGTATCTGATATAAAAGTTACAGAAGAACAGGAAGTGTAAATTTGTTTGTTTTTGACCATTACCACATGGGCAGAACAAGTTCTCTAGATTTTTATTAAAACCAAGTGGGAAACAGAGTGAGTATTTTATGCTCCCATCCCTAAGGTGAAAAAGCAAGCTCCTGTTCCATCTTCCTATATTTTTCTTGAGGTATTCCTGTGGCATGTCATTTTTATTGCCTGGGCGCGTCAAAATGGAAATATATCTAATTATTGATGGTTTATAAAGCTCCGCGTGTCCTCTTTCCCTTCGGAATGAATCGTACAGTGCCTCTCTCACAGTTTTTGTGTTCATGCCGACTATATTTAGGGGATGGGAGATCTATTCCAGTTTCACACTGACTAGACTTTTCTTAACAGCATTAAGCCAAGGTATAGAACTACCCTTGTCGCATTTAAGGCAATTATTGATTATTTCCTGAGTTAGAATTGCTGCCGGGTTTCGCCATATCTTTAGCCAGAACAATGCTGGCCGAGATTTGATAAAATCCTCGACATAATACAAATTTATTTCTTTATGACATATATAAGTGGGTGATGAGATTTAGGCCCCTAGTACCTTTCTACAGAATCTATTTTCTTCTGTTTGGATACCACTGCAGTTTGTGTGCCCCCACACCTCGGCACCATAGGTTGCAGTTGCTAGACATTGTGATTTATAGATCTGTAGTAAAGGTATCACAACCTCAGGCCGCTTTGGCTGTTGTAGGCTAATGATTGAATTAACTGCCTTACCGAGTTTGTTTCTACCATGAGCCACATGTACTGACCATGATCCAGAATCTGAAAAAACTAAACCCAGGTACGGAAAAGTGCCAGTGCTTTTTAGAACATTGTCTCCTGACACTATATGATCGATACGATGTTTTTTGGGCCCACAAGACATGATGTATGATTTTTTAAAATTGGTACACAAGTCCAAATCTGCCATAAAAGAAACAAAACCCATTATTAAAGAGCGGAGTGCTTTAGGTGTGTGGCCCATCAGGACCGCATCATCCGCATATAAAAGTACGGGGAGTAGTTTGCCATTAATTTTCCGTACATCGCATGTAAATTTAAACAGGGATTTATTTAATTCATTTACATAAAGGATAAAAAGTAGGGGGGCCAAGACACAACCTTGTCTGACCCCACTACCAATTAAAATATCCCCAGAGACCTCTCCTTCATTGTTTATCCTTACCCGGGCTTTTAGGTCTCTGTGCAAATGTGCCAAAAAATAAACAAGTGTCTTATCCAGCCCGTAATTTAAAAGGATCTCCCATAATCGTGATCGATTGACAAAATCAAAGGCTGATGATAGGTCCATAAAACCCAAATACAAGGGGACTTTTTTTGGCGATGGTGTATTTGCCTAATATAAGATTTAGATTCAGACACTGTTCTACGGTTCCCACATTGCTTCTAAATCCCAGCTGACAAGAATTTAAAATTTGGTTATCCTCTGCCCAATTCCTGATTTTATTAAAAATCACTCTGCCTAAAATCTTCAGTGTGTTATCTATTAAAGATATAGGACGGTAGCAACTAGGATTAGATCTGTCGTCCTTCTTAAAGATGGGCACAATGATACTGGTTAACCAGGTTTTCGGAATTGTAGTGTTGGAAAGATTATTAAAGACATTGCAAAGTAAAGGGGACCAGAAATCGGGTTCAGATTTAATAAGGTAGATTGATAACCCATCAGGGCCTGGGGCTTTATTCCCTACACTTTGATTAATGGCATCTTCAACTTCGGTTATAGATATAACAACCTTATTAGCTGGACAATGAAAGTCAGTAGTTATTGCTGGGGCTGTGTATGTTCTTGCAAAATGCTCCTTCCATGACTTACTGGGTATGTTACAATTTATAGGGGTTACATTGGATCCCATGGACCTCATGGCTTTCACCTCACCCCAAAAGCCAGTTACACCTTTAAGTGCAGCAGTGCATACAAGGGAGTCCCACCTCTCCTTCAATATCTCCTCAGTACGCAATTTAATTACTTTCTTATAACGTCCTCTCAAGGCTTTAACCAAAGTCATGTCCCTGGGTTTTTCTGCTAGTGCCTCGCGAAGGTCACGGTTTGCCCGTGAACAAATGCCGTTAAACCATCTAGGGTTCTTACTTGGTTTCCTAACAGGTTTAGAGATTTCCTGTTTGATGCCAGCACAACCCAGTAAAGGCCTGAATGATCTCTGTGTCAGGGCATCCACTGGACAAGCACATCTCCACAAGTGAGGGATAGGATTTTATAATTCATGCGAATAGGGCCTTGTTATCTATGCCCTTCCAGATTACTTTAAGTTTGTCAGTGGATGCAACCAGATTCTTTGCCCCTATTTCTTTCCGTTTGATAAATTTATTAACAAATCTAATAGTTGTCAAAATTGGGTTGTGGTCACTGTAGCTAGTGCATAAAACTTCAGCCTTAACTAAACAGTTCTCAAGGGATGAGGATATAAAAACATAATCAATGGTCGATGAACAGCCGCGACCTCTAAAGGTAGGCAATGGGCCTTTGTCAGACATACAACCAACTTTCTCCATAACATTGGTTAAATCCCTAGTCGATAGATGATTATACAATTCTTCCCCTCTTTTACACGGAATTACCGGGACAGGTGTAACTGTAATGTTATCCATTCTTTTGTGCAAATGTGCATTAAAATCACCCCCCCAAACAAATTCCGTACAATTTGCCAAACCTTTTTCCTTCTAACATATTATCAATAAAATCAAATTAGGTGATAAAATTCCTATTAGGCAGTGATCTAAAATCATTATTATAAAAATTTATAAAACATAACGTGATCCAGTTCGAATAGAGTGTGGCCTGAAAGTGACTATCATTTGTTTCCAAAGGTTTGGTATTGCTTCCTGCAGTGATCTTTATCCATGTGGATAATCCCCCGCTAGGTCGGCCAACTTCAGGGCTAAGGGCAGTACTATTATAGCAGACAAAACCCTCAAGAAGCAAACTACTAGTACTCCATGTCTCCTGAAACATCAAAACTGCTAACCATGTTGGTCCACTCTACTATGTTCATTTTGGGTTTTAGACCAGCGATATTCCAGCTTAGTATTTTTAGATGTTGATCAGAAGACATGGGTTCACTGGTGACAGGGCGGAAAGGCAACAGTTCTACCGGGCGGGCCATTTGAAAATTCCCGATAGGGCTAGATTTAATCGTGGCCTGGTTAATACATTGGTGCATCCTGGGACTGTACTACAATGTTCGAAGATTCGCTCGGTAGTCAGTCCTGTCCCTCTAAGTCAGACAGGGCAGCGAACCGGTTATGTACAGGATATATCGAAATGGCTGGATGGTGGATTCTTTGAGGTGGTCTGTAAAAAAAGCCAAGTGGTAGTGAAATTATAGCCGTTGGGGTACTAAAGTGGTTGATGTTGCATTTTAATATACCTTTCACCAGAGAAGGATACCTAAAATTCACAACTATACAGTCGCCCATAATATTTTTGGTCGAGGGTCCTACCCAACCCACCCGTCGCACCATCAGGATTTCGTTAGCAATCTCCATACCCATCCCCTTATACTTGGATAGCCAATCGATACACTTATTCTTCAGTTGATCCCAAGACTCACTTTGGTCTTCATACAGGGGGGGTACTCCAGCTAAAACTAAAACATTAGGACATGCTTCTAGCGGCAAATTGAGTACAGCATCGGCATGTTTTTTAGCCCGAGTAACAAGAATAGGCTCATTATTAGGGTATGGCAATGATTTAGTGGGTGCTGCCGCAGGTGGGGTAGGAAGGGCTACTATTGGCAGTGAGGTGTGGCAAGGAGGTTTATTTACCACAGGTACTTTTGACAAGGGCAATGTACTGTCCGAAATGCTAAGCATGGAATTGCAAGGCAAGCTCTTCTTGTTACCATTACACTTTTCACATATTATCTACACCAGGTATAATACAATTGCCTCTTCCCCCTACAATGCCTTTGTTGATTGCCTCCATATCTTTCAATAGCCGTTCACCCCTAATTTGATCAATAATGATAGTCCCTTTTCTTTTGGTATCTTCTTTCTTCACCAGGCTTTCCAATCTGTCCAGACGTTTAAAAATATGATTAAACTGTTTATCCATTAGACTTTTCAATTGCTTAAAAGTGGAGTCCACTATAGTGTCAATTAGGTTCTCATTTGGCCTTCCTTGCGTGCCATTTACAGATGTTGGCTCAGTTTGTGTACACATAGAGTTGGATTCTGCTATAGTTGTGGTCAAATCAACAGTACTATTAGTTAGACCATCTGGTTGTGTACTTGTACTAACTAACAACCCACTTGCTGTGGTTTTTCCTCGTAACCACATGCTCTGAGGGGATGGTTGGGTTTTGTTATTGCGAGGGGGTTGTTTCCTCTTACTGATAGGCATTTTGATATGGCCTCTCTTCCTTTTCCCCCCGGCGATCTTTAGGTTTTGGGCCGGGTTAGTGATGCTAGGATCAACTTCAGTAACCTGCTGGGAGTCTGCAATATCAACAGTATCGATAATGTTCTTATCAATCACCGAGGCCACAGATAGATTTTCATGATGGGTGGGATTGACGATTGTTATACTTGGTGATAACGGCACAGGGGCTGTAAGATCATCATTCTCGGGACCACCAGGTATATGTAGAGACGATGCTGTTTGGCCCAGGGATAATCTCCGTTCAGTATTTTCAATTTCGGATGTAACCAACATGAAAGCATTTTCAAGCATGCTTTCAAAGGAAGACAAAATGATGGAAGAACTTCTGGAACCCTGGGCAGATGTAATGGCAGTACGTTTCCCCATGGTTAAATTTTACACTCACCTCACTTCTTAGAGGGGTGGTCCAGCCAGGCCTAAAACGGTCCCGCGCAATATAGTTCAAAAATAAACCTGATAAGGAAATATTCTCGTCAAAACCAGGCACAGTACCTTTCATATAGTAGATGACAGAGATATGGCCCAGCCTGGCCTTGGTCGGTCTAGGACGGGCTAAGACGGGCCCGTCTTGGCCCGGGTGCGCCTCGCGCGCGTTCCGCGAAGCGGGACTGCCGCAGGAGCTTTCTTGTCCCTCCAGGGACCGTCCAGAAAGTGCTGCGTGCGTTAGAGGCAGGGCAGGGGCGGTGGGCAAAGTGCAGTGTGCTCTAGACCTGGTTCTCGATTCTTTTATTCCTATAACACACACAAGAATAACAAATCCAAAGTAGCAATATGTATCTAAAAATATACTGTAAAACCATTGTTGACATTGCGTATGCATTCTTTTTATCTATGTATCATACCTTGGTTCGCGCAAATTGTTGACATTGCGTATGCATTCTTTTTATCTATGTATCATACCTTGGTTTGCACACTGCACAAGCACTTTTGCACTAACTAATGAGTACTTTTTTCAAGTTTATTGTAAGCAGTATTAATATATTTCTCCATAAAGTTCCACTACTGATTTTTTATTTTTTACTCTTGTGCATGTTATAGGAAGAAAAGATGGATATGTTTTCTAGTTGTATATAAAATGAATCCGGCAGAACCATTTTTTTGTGATAGTGTTCAAGGAGGGTGGAACCCGTGGAGGAATTTGGCAGCGCCAGTGTAGAAATTAGTAACAACTTTCTTAGAAAAAATTTGGGCACCTACTTACTTATTTATTTATTTTTTACAGATTAAGTACTGTTTAAATATGACCTTTTTCAACAAAACAAGTCTTTATGTAGTTTCTCAAATCAAAGGAACAGACTGCCTGAGAGACAGGGCAAAGGTACCTTGATGTGCCACTACTGCTGTAGAAAATATTCATATATATACCTACAGAATCAGGTGTCACACAGCAGTAGTATGTGAGATGCACAGACCCATATGCTCTGGCAGTTGATACAAAACTGTTGGGCTCTGGTATAATTCAGTGAAGCTCTCTGGTCACATGGGACTCACTTTTTTAGTTATCTGGTTCGCTAAAAGGATATCACCCCCTCACAGGATTTCTGTGACAAGCTCGGATCCTACTTCCATCTGAAAATCAAAGGCCTCTACGACCACTTCAATGACCAGGCACCTGACAGCGAAACCACCTCCCTCTCCTTCAATGCCAGCCGGGCTACAGTCTCCTCCTGGACCACAGTCACCACCGAGGACACCACTTCGACCATGAAAGGCATCCACTCAGGCACCCCCACGGACCCCTGCCCACCGCACATCTACCACAGAGCCGCCATCACCCCTGAGCTACGATGCACCATCAACACCACCATCAAGACCGGCACCTTTCCCGATGACTGGAAAGGCCAGAAGTCAGACCCCTGCTCAAGAAGCAGTCAGCAGACCCCTCAGACCTCAAGAACTACCGACCCATCTTCCTCTTCCCCCTTCGCGGCTAAAGTCGCCGAGAAGATTGTCAATGCCCAGCTAACAATATTCATCGAAGAAACCTCCATCCTCAACCTCTCCCAATCCGGATTCCAAAGCAACCACATCACCAAGACCGCACTACTCGATGCCACAGACGACATCCGCACCCTCTTCGACCAGGGACACATCACAGCCCTGATCCTACTCGACCTCTCTGCAGCATTCAACACCGTTTCCCACTGCACATACACCGCCAGACTCAACGACGCTGGCATACAGGGAACCGCCCTCTAATGGATCCGCTTCTTCCTCACTGGCAGAACCCAAACAATTAGACTGCCACTCTTCCTCTTCGATCCCACGTAAATCAACTACGGAGTGCCCTAAGGATCATCGCTCAGCCCCACTCTCTTCAACATATACATGACCCCGTTCGCCGCCATAGTCCGACAGCACGGACTCAGCTTAGTATCCTACGCGGACGATACCCAGCTCATACTCTCCCTCACCAAGGACCCCTTCACCACCAGACTCAACTTCCAGGAAGAAATGAAGGACGTTGCATCCTGGATAAGCAGCAGCTGCCTGAAGCTCAATTCGGAGAAGACAGAGGTCCTAGTCCTCGGACCCTCCCCCTCAGCATGGCCCAACACCTGGTAGCCCACCACCCTCGGCAGCCCTCCCACCCCCACGGACCACGCCCAAAACCTCGGCATCATACTCGACTCCACCCTCTCCATGACCCGACAGGTTAACGCCGGCGCCTACAGCTGCTTTAGCACCCTCTGCATCCTCTGAAAGACCCTCAAATGGTTCCCCCCTCGAATCAAGGAAGACCGTCACCCACGCACTCCTAACCAGCAGACTGGACTACGGAAACGCCCTGTATGCCGGGATCAATAAATCTCTGCTCCACAAACTCCAGACCATATAGAACACCGCAGCCAGACTCATCCTCTGCATCCCTCGACACGAACACGTCACCCAACACCTGCGCAGCCTCCACTGGCTCCCCGTAGGGAAGAGTCACTTTCAAGATACTCACCCACGCCTACAGATGTCTCCACAACACCAGACCCCAATACCTCAACGAGAGGATTTCCTTCCATGTAACCAAGTGAAACCGCCGACCTCTCCCTCACTGAAACCCCAGGCATCCACATATATGATACAACAAGTAACATCATACCTACAACAAGTCAGGACTATTGGCTTTGTCAATCGTTGTTAGTTGCATGAGATAAATAAGCAGCATCTGTGGCTTGTATATACTATTGAAAAAGCTTCCACTTAAAACCCTGGTGACACCACAACTACATTGCTGCTCCTGAGTTTCAAAAAGAGAAGGGCAATCCAGAGAAAAATGACTCTTTAAATGATTTCCCTTCCCCAACAACGCCCACCTGGCATGAAGTCATGACCTAACTTCTCCACGTGAGAAGTGAGCAAGTCCACGAGTGCCTGCAGTCACTGCAGTCCGGAAGAACACGGACCGCCTGAGCCAGGGAACAAAACAGACCTGATAGACACACGTTTCGAGGCCCCCTTAAAAAACACTGCCGGTGCTCGGCACCGGCAGGACCCGGCCCACATTAAGCCCTGGGCAACAGGCCAGTGCCCACATGCTTCCATGCTCTTCAGACCCCGGTGTACGAGTTTGACTTGTTTACTCACTATACTGGCCTTCTTCATCTAATTATCATCTTCTGCGTCAGCTGCTGCAAAACGCTACTATAGGGAGTGCTCCTCGCCCACACAGAGGGCTCTAGCCTACGTACACCACTCGGGGTAAAGGGAGTGAGTTCCTGGGACGAGGAATTCAAAAGGCACCGGGGCCGAGGGAGGCGGTGTACTTGCCATTTATTTGATGGTCTGTTTGCTGGTGATTGCGTCTTCCAGTTTTAAGAAGAGTAAATCCGGTTTCCTAGTATACACAGTGCTTTGATTATATTAACCCTGCCGAAGGTAGGTGCTGTCTCATATGCCCAGTGTCACCCAGAACCCCCACAGCTGAGCTCAGACCTCTGTGAAAGTGTCTGTATTTATGGTAGTGAGGCAAGCTCACTTCGTGCATGCACACGAGAGTGGGAAACTCTGGACCGCGTCTGTTGAGGGGTACAATTCCTCGCCCCCTCCTTAGCAAGAGATGATGACCTTTACCCATGCGGTGCCACCCTGGCCCAGCGGAAGCTTTGCACGTCCTTGCTCCATAGCGGGAAGAGAAAGAAGCCCCACTCCCTAAGAAATGCTCATGAGCCCTTTTGTTATCTCTTGGGTTTTCATCTGCTGCCCTTTCACACCCCACCTTAGCTGTACCCAGCACACACCTGCTCGTCATTTAATCCATCAACTGCCACCTATTTGCTTAACACCTTCGCTGCTAGGCCTTTTCCCCTCCTGTGCTAAGCCTTTTTTGGGCTATTTGGGGTAGTGCGCACTTAGGCCCCTGTAACTTTTTGACCACATTAGGTATCCACGCCAAATTTGCGTCCTTTTCTTCCAACATCATGAGCATCTAAAGGTACCCAGGGTTTGTGGATTCTCCTAGAGGGTTCCCAGAAATTAGTCAAAATACAGCAACATTTTTTTTTTTTTTGTGGAAAACGGGGAAAAGTGGCTGCAAATGAAAGCGTCTGGGTTTTTCTCTGTAAATGATATCAAAAAAGGGTTTGTGGGGCTGAAATCGCCATTTCTCCAGCTTTTAGGGAATGACAGATTTTTTTTCAGAAATCCAACATTTTTTACACAGTTTTGACATTTTACTGGGACATACCCTATTTTTGCTATTTTTTGTGCTTTCAACCTCCTTCCAGATAATGGTAGAAATGGGTAGAAAAGCAATAATGGATCCTGGAAAGCTATACATTTTTGAAAAGTGGACAAAATTCTGAATTCAGCAAGGGGTCATTTGTGTAGATCCATCAATGTTTTTTCATAGAAACTAACAGTTAAATATAGGAAAAATTAAAAATTTGTTGAAAAAAGCAGCCTTTTGTGTCCACTTTTTCACCTGTAACTTCTTCTAATTATGACATCTCTTTGAAAGCAATGTACCGTTACATCCGCTGGACCTTCCTGGTTGTGGGGATATATGGGACTTGTAGGTTCACCAAGAGCCCAACGAACCCAGAGTAAAAAACTGAGCAGCATTTTGTAATGGTTAATTTTTTTTGTTCCGGGTATATAGCCATTATTGTGTGAAAATGTATACATGGAAAAATTGGTATGAAAGACACCTATGTATTTCTGAAATGGGAACAAATTATAGAGTTTAGAAACAGTGCATATTTGCACATTTTCGAAATTGGGAATACTCATACTTGCATGACAATTATTGGTCATTTTTCAAAAGGACTTTTTTTTTTACACAATGCTTTTCATTTGGAAGGGAGAAATGCATCAAAAATCAATAGGTATTAACAGTTGCTTTAGAAATCTGAACTACCCTAAGTCTCCCATAAAAATGCTACCTCACTTGTGTGGGTAGGCATAGTGCCCACGACAGGAAGTGGCTCAAAACCTACGGTGAACACACCACATTTTCACACTGAAAATGTACACATTTTTTCTGAAGAGTCTAGCTGTAGTTTTTGAACCCTAGCTCTGCCGGCACCTAGGGAAAGCTAGCAAACCTATACATTTTTGAAAACTAGACACCCAGGGGAATCCGGGATGGGGTGACTTGACTGGCTCCCACCATGATCTGTTACCCAGAATCCCTTGCAAACCTAAACATTGACAAAAAAAACACTTTTTCCCCACATTTCTGTGGTGGCAAGTTCTGGAATCTGCGTGGATCCATCAATTTCCACCCACCCCGCGTTCCCCAAAGTCCTACGAGAAAAATGGTACCTCACTTGTGGGGGTCGGCCTAGTGCCTGCGACAGGAAACGGCGCAAAATGCAACATGGTCGCACCTCAATTTTGCAGTGAAAAATTACCCTTTTTTGGCAAAGTGACTAGCTGTAGTTTTTGAACCCTAGCACTGCCGGCACCTAGGGAAACCTAGCAAACCTATATATTTTTGAAAACTAGACACCCAGGGGAATCCAGGATGGGGTGACTTGACTGCCTCCCACCATGGTCTGTTACCCAGAATCCCTTGCAAACGTAAAAAATTGACAAAGCCAATTTTCCCCACATTTCTGTGATGGAAAGTTCTGGAATCTGCGTGGATCCACAATTTTCCACCCACTCCGCGTTGCCCAAAGTCCTACGAGAAAAATGGTGCCTCACTTGTGTGGGAGGCCCAAGTACCCGCGGCAGGCAAGGGCCCAAAACGTAGTGAGGCGACATCAAAATGGCCTTTCGCAAAACCACCTGGTTTTGCAAGGGGGGTCACTTTGGTTTTTGGCCCGGTGCTCGGCGGCCATCTAGGGAAACCTACCAAACCCACACATTTCTGAAAACTAGACACCCGGCGGCTTCCAGGGAGGTATGGCTTGCGTGGATCCCCCAACGTTTCCTTACCCAGAATCCCCTGCAAACATAAATTATTGCTGAAAAAATCACTTTTTTCACACATTTTGGTGTGGGAAAGTTGTGGCATCACCGGGCTCACACAAATTTACCACCACCCAGCGTTCCCCCAGGTCTCCCGGTAAAAATGGTGCCTCACTTGTGTGGGAGGCCCAAGTACCCGCGGCAGGCAAGGGCCCAAAACGTAGTGATGCGACATCAACATTGCCTATCCCAAATGTCGCATCACTACGTTTTGGGCCCTTGCCTGCCGCGGGTACTTGGGCCTCCCACACAAGTGAGGCACCATTTTTACCGGGAGACCTGGGCGAACGCTGGGTGGTGTTAAATTTGTGTGAGCCCAGTGATGCCACAACTTTCCCACACCAAAACGTGTGAAAAAAGTGATTATTTTCAGCAAAAATTGAGGTTTGCAGGGGATTCTGGGTAAGGAAACGTTGGGGGATCCACGCAAGCCATACCTCCCTGGAAGCCGCCGGGTGTCTAGTTTTCAGAAATGTGTGGGTTTGGTAGGTTTCCCTAGATGGCCGCCGAGCACCGGGCCAAAAACCAAAGTGACCCCCCTTGCAAAACCAGATAGTTTAGACATAATTATTGGTTTGTTTCTACATCGTGAGAATTTTGTAACAATATTTCAATGAAAATGTGGCCGACATTTTGAGGTTTGCAGGACATTGGGGATAAAAAAACCTTTTTGAATTCACAAGAGAGACATCACCATGAACTCCCAAGGGTTTTCAACAATATCTACAGTTGGTGGGTTATTCTTACATGGAAAGTACACCTTGGCAGAGAAACTAAAGACAAAGATTCCTGCACAACCATCTTTTCCTCAAACACACACATACTGGTTGGATTTGGCACGAGGGCGAGTCATGGTTCAGTGTATTAAATTTTATTATCAAGAGATTTCACAAAAATGAAATGCACTGTCAATAATTAAATTCACAAAAAACCAAACCAATGACTTGCAGCTCGTGAGCTGTAAAGCCACGTCAAGGCACCAACCACTTTACAGGCCATTCACATACCTTTCATACATGATACAAACAAGACCATTCGCACCACCAGGCACAAAAGCAAAACACATTGCAAAATTCACAAAAAGGGACAAGGTACACCCTGCTTCAGAAAGACAAATATTACTGCACAGCCATCTAATCAAGCACACACACATACTGGTTGGATTTGGCACGAGGGTGAGTGATGGTTCAGTATATACAATTGTATTAGCAAGTGATTTCACAAAAATGAAAAACACGGTTAATAATTGAAAGGGCAAGAAACTGAACCATTGACTCACAGCTCTTGAGCTGTAAAGCCACGACAAGGCACCAACCTTTTTACAGGCCATTCATACACCTTTCATACGTGTGAGACATACAAAACCATTCACACCGCCAGCCGCGGGCCCATCACATAACAAAACTCACACCAGCACACCGCGCCATTCAAGGGCCCATCACTTTCACACGCCCACAATCCTGACACAGCAACTACACAGGCTGATGGATTGCGTGGAGTGGCACTCATCTAGCAGTGTGTGTAGTGACCAGCAGAAAGTCACTACTCACACACAGCCAGCCGAGCGCCAGTCCACACACACCGCTAGCAGAGCGCCAGTCCACGCACACCGCTAGCCAAACACCAGTCCACGCACACCACTAGCCAAGCACCAGTCCAGGCACACCGGCAGCCAATCGCCAGTCCAGGCACACCGGCAGCCAATCGCCAATCCATGCACACCGGCAGCCAAGCTCCAGTCCACGGACACCACCAGCCAAGCACCAGTCCGCACACACCACCAGTCCACGCACACCGCCAGCCAAGTACCAGTCCACGCACACCGCCAGCCAAGTACCATTCCACGCACACCGCCAGCCAAGCTCCAGTCCACGCACACCACCAGCCAAGCACCAGTCCACGCACACCGTCAGTCCATGCACTCCGCCAGTCCACGCACACCACCAACCAAGTGCCAGTCCACACACACCAACAGCCAAGCGCCAGCCTACACACACCGCCATCACATTTAGGATTTTTTTAGAAAAAAATAAAAACACAAACAAATCGCAAATAGATACAAATCTTCAAACACAAAATCAGCAACTAAATACATTGCACTAACACCAACCTTGAAACAGAATCAAATTTTCCAAAGAATACAGACCAAGCAGTTCACTTTACCACTCATGAATGCTCCCAAAAATTATTTTGCGTGTGGTACGCTCTAAAACAAGCAGGGACACACAGTCCAGGTTGAGAAGGACAGTCGGGGCAGTACATACGACTCTCCTTCCGCGTACCTCTTCGCCAACAGACTCTACATCTCCTACTGGGAAAATCTTTTGAGGGTGTGGGAGGAATGTGATCTGGAAAGTGGCGATCTTTCAATCTAGCAACATCCTCCACTCCAACTCTAGGAACACTTGCCTGTTCCACTACAACAAGGCTGCCTATTACAGACTCCTGAAACTTAGCAAAAGTCATCTTTGACTCAGGGCAAGAATCCTGGAACACAACAAAAGCATTAAACATTGCCAAGTGGAAAAGATGGATAGCCAACTTCTTGTACCAAATGTAAGCCTTACGAAGAGCAGTGTAAGGTTCCAACCTCTGATCTACTCTGTCAACACCACCCATGTGCCTATTATAGTTTAAAATGCACACAGGTTTGCGCGCTTCAGCGACCTGACCCCCAAACAGTCACAGGTGCAGTGCTTTCATCATGGATGGTAGTCAGCATGTAGACATCTCTCCTGTCTGAAAACTTTACAGCAAGAAGCTCCTCGCAACGCAACGCACTGCACTGTCCCCGCACAAGCTTTTGACAAACAAGTTCTTTTGGGAAACCTTTACGGTTAGAGCGGATTGTGCCACAAGCAACAGTGTCCACTTTGGCCAATTCCCTGAACAACCGCACACCAATGTAGAAGTTATCTACATATAAATGGGGGCCTTTGTTAAAAAATCCTCTACCAAGTTCCCAAACAATTTTCTCAGTCACTCCAAAAGTGAACGGACAACCAGGGGGGTTAATCCTGGATTCCTTACCGGTGTACACCCTGAAATTAGAGACATATCCAGTCCTACTGTCACGCAGCATATACAGCTTTATTCCATAGCGTGCCCTCTTACTAGGAATGTATTGCCTAAAAACCAAGCGGCCCTTGAACAACACCAAAGACTCATCCACTTCAATTTCTTTCCCAGGAGCATAAATCTCAGAAAATCGATCAACAAAGTGATCAAGGACAGGCCTAATCTTAAAAAGACGGTCACACTCAGGGTGATCTCGTGGCAACGCTAAACCATTATCAACAAAATGCATTCACAAGACAACAAAATACACATCGAGCACAAATGCACACAGTTTTTGACACTCAAAAAACAAATATACTACTATTACACCATTTGCAAAAAAAATTCATGCAGAGAAATCAAACACATTTACATTGCACAAAAAAAAGTCTCTTACCAAACTACACAAACAGTAACGAAACCGCAAACTGAAAAGAGCAAAAGCCTTCACCTAGAACAAAAAAGTAAAAAAAAAAACAATTAGAATTGCAATACACAAAAAATATAACAATAAACATTATAACATGCTATGTTACTACCCAAATGGTAAATCGGGTTGTGTGCCAGGTGGGGCAGAAAACAGCAGGAAAAAAAAACCAGGCTAATCTGTCCCGGGGTGGGGGGGGCAAAATACATATTATAAAAAATTGCCTCCTGGAAGGGACCCTTGCCCAAGGGGTCACTTCCTTCTTTATTAAAACTAATTCCCTGGTGTCTAGTGGGCTTTTCTGCCCCCGGGGGCAGAAACGGACATAAACACGACCGATCTGCCCCCAGGGGGGGGCAGAAAAGTCTTACCATTATTTTTGCCCCCAAGGAAGCGACCCTTGCCCAAGGGGTCGCTTCCTAATAAAGAAACAGACATCCCTGGTGTCTAGTGGGCTTTTCTGCCCCCCTGGGAGCAGAAACGGCTAGAAACACGACCGATCTGCCCCCAGGGGGGGCAGATAAGTCTTGGCATTAAGATTTGGCCCCTGGAAGCGACCCTTGCCCAAGGGGTCGCTTCCTTTCTGCACACAAAGACATCCCTGGTGTCTAGTGGGGCATCCCTGCTCCACGATCGCGACGCTGTGCGCGATCGTGAAGCAGGAATGCCCAGCATTGAGACATCAGGGGAGAGGAAATGCTCTTTCCTCTCCCCCGATGCCTCAAGGCATCCCAATTCGCCCTCGCCCCCACCACACCGGAGCGGACCACTCACCTTCTCCGTTGGACGTGCTGGAAGAAATTAATTCCAGCGCGTCCAACGGTTCCTGATGACGTCGGCGCGCGCTGTGCGCGCTGACGTCATGGGGAAGCGTGGGGGAGGGTCGGGGGTGGCAGCGGAAACTCTTCCGCTGCCATCCCCCTCTGTGGGGGCACGATCGATGCCCCAGGAGGGGGAGCGCCAGCGCTTCCCCAGGGGCTGTGCTCATGACGGAGCGGTTCCGTCATAAGCACAACCCAACCGATGCTCATGACGGAACTGCTCCGTCATGAGCATCGAAGGGGTTAATGAGAACGTCAACACAAGCTGGTAATTCAAATGAGTGGCGCGCGCATGGGGGGGGGGGGGGAGCTATGCCTGTGAATTTGATTATCAGGTGGTGATCGTAAATGCCTGTCCCAGGCATTAGTAAACTTAAGTTGTGCGCTCATCAGTGCAGAGACTGAGGATGATTTAGACTCTGGTAGAGTTTATGTACAATCTAAAGAAATGTATACTACCAACAACTTGATAGTATGCTGAGTTTCTCTTTTAAAAGCAGTGCAGATGTCTGTGCCCCAGAGCATAGCTACACAGGGTAGACTGGAAACTAATAAACTTGCACACATGGTATTGTGCCATTTCTTTCCCAGTTCTAGTGACAATGTCGTGTGAACCCTCTCACCTCCTGTGCCTCACTTCCTGAACACCTTGACAGTGCCAGGTTTGTAGTGGGCCAAGAAGCCTGCGCGGTAAGGATATCATGTTTTGGGGGGCTGGGGTCAGTCAACTGAGGGCACCCAGCACTTTACTGCCCCTCGGAGCTCCTGGTGGTTATGAAGGTTCTGGTTCTTGCAGAGACAGGGGGCCAGAGCTAACTGTGTGTGCCTCTAAAGAGCACCCACCGACCCCGAGAATGGTTAGGTAGCGCCAGTATTGATCGGAGGGTTTTTCTTGGCTGGTAGGTTGCAGGTTTGTGTTGCAGTAAGGTCATCTTTCACTATGGATTGCTGATTGTGCGATGCAGAAGACTTGAAGGACATAAGCCTGGCTGATGACTGGGAGCCAGTGAAGAGGTTAGTCTTTGCACACGGCATTCAGGTTTACAGTCCTTCAGCATAACGTATTAATCCTTATAGTTCCTACTAATGTGCTCTAACTATTGAAAAGTGCTAGACCATCCACCTGGTTTAGACCTTTGAAACTTGTTTTTAGACCCAACATGTTGGGAAAATATAGAAGAAACACCATATTTTAGAACTGTTGGACATGGCCCTTCTTTGGGGAATTTACCCCAAATTGAATTTCTTTTTCCTCCTAATCTCTGCCGACTCTCTCCTCATCTCATGACCGTAGGAATCTCAGCACCTTTCCCCTGTACTGGAGAGGGAAGATGCACCACACGCCCACCTTTCCCACACTAGGCAAAGGGTGCATATGCATTGGGTTTAGGTGCCATACCTATGTGTGCCTCTTAAACAGGTACACTACATACCCTGTGCAGGTACGGCACTGGCTAATAGTGGGGCATAGCACAAGTGTGCCACCCACCGGATAGCATGTCAACCATGTATAGAGCCTTCCAAAACAGGCCTGTAGGGAGCCGTTGGACCCCTGCCGAGGTTGGCATCACTTACGCCTCAGCCAACCCTGAGTGAATTGTCTCCTACCATGAGGGCACCACCACCCTACTGAAGCCCAGAAGGGCGCAGGGGGGTGGTAGGCTGAAGGCTGGGGGGGTACACATGGATGTTCTCTGCCCAAGTAGCAAGGAACTCCCCATGGGGGGCTTACCCTGCCTTGGAGTTCAGCTCTTTTCTTGGGATTCTTCTGGGGTGTTGCAGATTCTCTTGTGTGGCCTCAGGACTCTGAGCATGTCCTCACTGTCAAGGCAGTATGGAAGTGCATATGCCTTCCTACACAGGTTAGGAAGAGGCGCTGACATGGTGTTCAGAAACATGGGCCTGTCTACCAACGCAGACTTGGTAATGTACACTTGCACTGGTGGGATATCAGTAGTGCGCGCCAGCCCTTATGCTAATTTTAAATACATGTCCAGCCTGCCATATAGGCTTGAGGGTGTTACCTGGCAGCTATGGCATAATGGATAGGTGACCAGCCTGTCATCGCGGGCCGGTGAGTGCATACCTGCATCCCTTGTGTTCTGACACTTGGGTCAGGCTTGCCATTGCAGACATGTCCAGCCGCTTGCACCCATGGTGTTAGTGGCAAGGTGCTCGGTCCGCTGTCGCAGGCTGGGTGTGTGCAATCTCACCCGTAAGGG
Organism: Triturus cristatus; assembly: GCF_964204655.1. Taxonomy (NCBI): domain Eukaryota; kingdom Metazoa; phylum Chordata; class Amphibia; order Caudata; family Salamandridae; genus Triturus; species Triturus cristatus. Next base: position 1,180,883,520 of record NC_140590.1, read on the forward strand.
GTCTGTCCGACTGGCCCAGGCAAGGTGGTGTGCACACACTCGCACCTAAGGTACTGGGGCTTGGCTAATCCCATGTGCGTGGCCTATCATTACAGGCCAGTGTGTGCACACTGGCATCTACAATGATTAGACTCATGAGCAGCCTCTCACTGCATGCTACTGTGTGTGGCACCCGCACCTATGGGGCCTGTGAGTGAGTGTGTAGCCTGTCGTCGCAGGTCGCGTGTGCGCTCTGATCCCCCGTATTAGATAAACCTGTGTCCAGTCTACCGTTGTAGACTGGTGTGTGCGCACTTGCATCCCGGTGCTGGGGACCATGTGTCCAACCTGCCATTGCAGCTAAGTGTGCACATTAGTGCATGTTTTCCCAGGTGGTGAGAAATACCGGTGTGTGTTTTCACTGCCTATGAGGCTTGCTTTTCCCATACGTTAACATGGGGAAGTGGTTGATACTACTTCAGGCTGCACTAGAGGTTTGCAGTGAAGGAGCCTCATGATGTTTCCTATCGATGGACTTGCTGTTTCCAAACTCTTTCCAGTGGTAAAGGTGATTTTGGCATTCCTCGCCTAGAAATGCCACTTACAGAATATGTGCACTTCTATGCTCCAAGAGTCTTATCTATCGTGCTGCCTGGGTCCAGGGGTTGTGGAGAACATCTGTGCATTTCCCAGCAACAGCCATAAACCATTGACATACAATTGGAACGACAGACCTCTGCCAATTGAAGGTCGGATTGAAAAGATAGGAGAGAGAGGTTTTGACACTTGGCCTCTAGGGTCCGGATGATGGCCCCACTAAAGATTAAGCTCTACATTTCATGGCCCATGGCAGACAGGTCTACAATATAGGGGAAACATCTGTGTTTGAAGCGAAACCCCTAACTTCAAAGACACACAATAGTATAACTACGGGATGCCACCCTTCAGCACGGGGTGAGATAAGTTTATGGGGATGCAGGTTTAGAGAACCCGGAATGCGTGATTCACACTGCCAGATGACTCTGATGTGCACATGGAGGATTACTGCCATTTAAGGGGAAAGTGTGCATTTTCAGAATAGTGGCTGGCCTGGAAAGAAGACCTGCTGAAGTGTGACACACTGAAGTGTGCTCTCCAAGGGCCCGTCGGCAGGCCTCCTGTTGTCTCCGGGATCTCGGGGACATCCAAGATCTCCCACGAGGGACCTACACAATCTACCTGACATCTGGAGAGTGCTGCCCTCTCAAGTGCACACATCAGCTGCTAAATACCAACCGGTAGACGGGGTGTGAGCTTGGAACTAAGACTTGTGCCTAAAGACAGGATTGTCTAGTGTGGAGCCCAAGAAATCATGCCCGCAACTAAGGTGTGTGGTTCCTGTATCACAGGAACTCTGATACTCATAAGTGTCTTGTTGGTGATGAGCGGATTCACCGGTTGCGGGATCCAAAGTGACCCACGTTGTCGATTGTGACGCATCACTCTCGTGCGACACGCCGATTGCATGCTCATTGTGTGCGGTGTCCGATTCACAGGGTGCGAACCTCGAAGGTGGGGGTGTGTCTGTAGTAGTGCCTCATTCTACCTCATGTGGCTCTGCTGAACATGCGCCTGTGCGTGTAAGCGGACTGGTCTGATGCAACCTGATCATCGTGAACCGGATGTTGTGCCTCCTTTCCAGAGATGTACGGAATTTGCAACTCTTTAGTGTGTGTTTGACCGGAATTGGCTTGTGCAACTCATATCAACGTGCACAAGTCATAGTGCATCATTTACAGGGGGGTATGGAATTTGTAAATCATCATGTTTGAGATCTGAAGTGTCTGGGGCGACTCATACCAAGGAGCACCAGACACATATCCTCACTCTCCCCATGTCTGTTGGGGGCATGGGTGCCCCCAATTTCAAACTTTATGCCCTGAGCTCTCAGGCCAGTTTTCGACACTTCTGGGCTCACCCTGCCCCATATCAGCCGCACGTCGTGGTCGAGGCCGACCTTGTGTCCCCCTGGCCGCTGAATACTGCCTTGTTTGCGCCGGCTAGCCGCCCACGGGCGGAAGTGGACAGAGTCGAGACCCTGAGCTGGGCTTGGTTGGGACTGTGCTCTTTCTCCAATGTTCCTACGCTTTCGGCTCATAGTATGCCGATTGTACGTCATCCTGCCTTCCCTCCTCTGCAACCAACTGGCATGTCCAGACATGCCATCTGCCTGGGGCTAACGACATTGGCGGATCTCTACCCCGGGGATACGTTTTATTCCCTTCCCGCTTCTTCTGGTCCGTTGGACACTGCTTTTTTTTTTTTTTTATCAGCTTCTGGCTATTTGTAGGGAGCTGCACCCAACATTTCCTCAGCCTCCGCCCTCGATGCCTGCTCTTGACTTTATTCACACACCCCCTGCTCCTCGTAAGCTGGTAACGAAATTATATGCCCTCACGCTGTCGACCATTTCCATCTCCACCGAGCGCACATGAGTGGCATGGGGCGCGGATTTGGGTGTGAACGTTTCCCAGGCTGATTGGCTTTATTGCTGTAACCAGATCAAGAAATTGTCTCCCAATTATTGTCTCAGTCTGATACATTTTAAATATCTGCACAGGCTATATCGCACACCTGTTCAGCTACATAAACTGGGACTCATACCGAAGGACAATTGTATGCGCTGCTCTGCCCCTGCTGCGGTCTACACTCATCTTGCTTGGTTGTGCCCCAAGGTGTTGGATTTCTGGTTGGAGGTCTGTGCCACCGTCTCTGGTTATTCCCGACCCAACGCTGTGCCTGCTGGGCTTTGTCAAGTTTTGTCCGGATGCCTCTCGCCGACTGACTGCAATGCTGCTCTTCCTCGCGGGGCATAGGGTGGCCATGTGTTTGGGTCGTATACCAGCGCCCAAGTTTGCCCACTGGCTTGAAGACGCTTCGAGATGCCAGTCCCTATTTGAGTTCTGGGACCTGATGCTTGCGAGGTCACACGCACAGGATATCTGGGGGCCCCTATTAACATATCTCCATTCACGAACACACTCGAGCAGTGCTGCCTCTCCCGCGCTCCCCGCCTGCACTCCGCCCCCGGCAGCCGCCGGTGCTGGACAGTAATTTCCTACTACCTGGATCATATTCCTACCCTGGCCGGGCCTGTTTTTTTTCCCCTGTAGGGTTCACATCACCTCCTCTGGCTTTTTGTTATTTATGGTACTTCTGTCATGCTGTACAGGGCAATGCAACTGTGGGATTGGTTCTTTCATATGTCTACTGTATTCTTAGGATTGCTTGATGTGTAAGATGCTCTGACTTGACTCAACTGTGTACTGTGAACATGCTTAATTAGTCAATAGAGGTTTTTGAAAATAAAAAAAAGAGCACCAGACACTGTGCCCGGATTGCCTAGGCACAACCCTGATCTTTGTGTACCTGTCTAGGTGCCTCCTCCTACAGAGAGAATTTCCTGTGTTACTACCCATTCACCTGTTGCTCCCTCTTTGACCCTCATTGCTGCGACCCAACAGCCCTCTCCACACGTGGCCCCTTCCGAAGGCATCTTGGCGCCAGATAGTAGCAAGAGAAATTGACTGGGTTGAACGAACGCTTCTGAGACAATTCAGAAGCGGGTCAAGAGACTGCGTGAGTCCATTGTATTTTGAGACCTTTAGTTGAACTTCCCAAGTGAGTGCTAAACTCCCTTTGTTTTCGACTACCTCTTCATTAACACATGCTACATATTCCCACCTGCTTACTGAGGACCAGACTGCTGCATGCGGTCTAGTATCCTGGAGGCGGGGTTGGTTATCTTCTATCCGGGGGTATAGGAAAATCGGGGTGGACTAGAGGGTGGAGAGCGGCTGGGTGAACTAGAGGGTGGAGAGAGGCTGGGGCCATGGAGTCAACAGAGTGTTATCCATTGACCTGCTGGGTACCAGTGGCACCGACTTAGGGTGCTGAGTGCTTTGTATGCAAGGGTGTTCCGTACGGACTGTGCTGAATACCTGTTGCACCATGTAGCGGTGCTGAGTGAGAATGGGAGTGATAGTTTGCGAACTGCCTGTGATTAACAACACTGGCTAGCGGTGCCATGTGATACGTTGATTTCATGTCAAAAGCACAATACATTGACATTGGGTTTACCTGCGTGGCTCCGGGCCTCTGTGCTGCTAAAGTGTTTTCATTTGTGTATGTACATATTTCTTGTATTGTTCTGACCCGGGTGTACCCTATAACTGTGTGGGACTGTATTATCAGTATTGCTAGGGTAGGCCTGGGGTGGACAGCGTGTAGCACAGCATAAGGGTGCTCTCTCTGTTGGGGGTGTAGAATAGGAATTGTCCCCAATGTGCATAATATTGATATCATAACAATATGAGTGGGCCAAGTACTACTAGTTATAATTCCAAATGTGTTTTAGGCCCAAAAATACCTGATTTCCATGTTATAATAATTAAATGTGTGTTGAATTCAAACGCTTTTACATAGATCCTGTGTGAAGTCTCTTTTGTGACGTTCAGTCTATTTATGCCTGCCAGCAGTGCCTTTGCTTTACACATCTCCTCTGAATTAAGCCTGACTGTTCATGCCACGCTACCCAAGGGTGAGCACAGGTTATACTGCAAGTGTAATCACCTGCGCTTGAGGGGAGCAGGAGGTTCTGCCTGGCTGGGGGCATTTCGTCAGCCAACCAGAAAGTGCTGGTTCTAACAAGAACCCAGAAAACAATTTGGGCCCTTCTATGGTCACTCAGAGCTCCATGGGCTCAGCCGCACACTCTTGCAATGATCCAGCATGCATCGAAATATTGCCAGCTTGGTGCACATTCAGCTTTGCCCAGGGTTGAGGGTACTTCATGGTAGCCTGGCTCTCATCGTTATCGGCTGCTGGCTGAAGAGTCATTAAGGGATAATCCTGACTTAGATTTGGCTCTGGAGGTTGGGCTGCAGTTCATGCTGACTCAGCGTGCTGTGGAAGAAGGGATGGTTCAGTGGATGGCACTTTTGGGCTCTGTGAGAGGCGACGACGTTGTGTGAGGTCGGGGATGTACAGCCCCAGCCTCTGAATAACTATCCTTCTGGGCCTGATACCTGGGCAAGCGAAGTGAACTGTTTCGGGGGAGATGCCCTGGACCTGGGTCACTAGCAGTGAAAAGAGGTTGAGGAGTGAACAGTTGAGCAGGGAGCGCCTGAGTGAAGATGAAGGATACCCCTGCATGGGGGACAGTTGTAAGGTGATCGAATAGCTGCGGGCACTGTGGAGAGGGACACCCCTTGCAGAGGGCATAGATTGGCACCTGTGACCTGTCCGAATAGAGCAAGAGGTCGGTTGGGAGGCCGCACTAGAGCTGGTGGACTGTCACGCTGCCCTCCATGAGGAAGCAAGGGGGAGCGCCCTTGAAACTGGAGGAAGGGGTTGTTGAACAAGGGAAGCAGGACACAATATCATTGCACCCGGAGGGGATGATGATGCAGTAACAGGTTGATCAAATACTTAAGGCCATCACTGACACTAGGGATGCCCTTCAGCAGGATATTGCACACGTGGCACTAGGGCTGGGCCTCCTTCGCACAGATCATGCTAAGCTTGCTGACCGTGTGAAACAAACTGAGGCAACGTTGGAGGTCCTGGAGCCTGCCCAGAAGGCGTTGGAGGCTCAGATGGGGGAGGTCACGCATCGCTTACAAGCCCTGGAGCGGAGGGCTGAGGATGCCGAAGGACGGAACCAAAGGAATAATGTACAGGTGGTGGGGCTGCCGGAAGGAGTGGAAGGGGCCAATATGGTGGACTACTTGGAAAATTGGCTGCAGACAGAGGTTGCCACTGAGGGCCTGACCCCCTTCTTAACCCTGGAAAGAGCACATAGGGTGCCGGCCTGGCCGCTGGCGCCCGGCAGGCCGCCCAGGCCAGTAGTGGTGCTACTACTCCATTATAAAGATAGGGGCCTGTTGTTGCACAAGGCTCGCTCCTTGGGCCCCTACAAAGTGGACAATAGTAACGTGACGCTGTTTCTGGATTATACATTTGAAGTGCAGCGCCTCCGTGCTTCGTTCTTGGTGGTCAAGAAGGCACTCCGGGAGGAGGGCCTCCAGCATTCTTTGATGTTCCCTGCACGCTTGAGGGTGGCCATGGACAGGAAAACATACTTTCATGATAGTCCCGAGGAGACGTGGACATGGCTGGAGTCTTATAAGGCAGGCACGGGTGGGGCAGGGCGTGGTAGGGGTGCTTCAGCAGAGGTGCTGAGCCCACGCTGGTCGCGGTGCATTAGAGGGCGCCGTCCTAACTCTCAGTGACCCACGGAGACACAAACGGAGAAGGAACGATCGGCGGCATTGCAGGCAGTGACGGCAATATCCCAGGAACGGGGTGCAGCACCGGTGGGGGCGACGGAATTGGAAAAGGGCTCGGTGGGAACAGAATCTGACGAGTCTGATATGGGAAGTGTCCCAACTACCTCATGTGACACCTGGGACAGCGGATGAGATTGCTGTTGCTTAAAACTATGGGACTTTTCCATGAGAGCTTCTAGGGGGGTTGTCCCTTGCTTGTCCCCCTTTCTCCTGTGGGATTCTCTTGGATGTTGGTTGGTGGGGTGGATAGGAGCGAGAGGGTGGTTGAAGTGTGCGGTTCCCTCACACCGAAATACCTCACGAGCTGTTGGGGCTTGTTCATCATAGGGGGTACGGTGCCAGATACTGGTAGCACTGTGGTCCAGATTTTCTCGGCTCTTGGCCACCTCCCCTATCTTTGCCTGTTTGTTGTCCCTCGGTAGCTACCGGAGGAACAGTTAGTTTGCTAGTTTGGATGGGTGCTAGAATCTTAAAGCCTGTTCTGGGGTTGGGATGATTTGTGGTTTTTAGGTCTCGCCTGAGCCAGCGCATGCAGTAAGTGGCTTTTAAAAGTGCTGCCACACGCTTTTGCTGACCTAGCGCTTGCGGGTACACGCGAGCACGCACGCAGCCGCCAGCTTTGCCACTTGCGTGCTTTTTTAAAATTTTCTTTTAGAACGCGCACACACACTCCTCTCCCGGGCTTAGTTCCTCCCTTTTGCACGCACGCACACAACTCCCGCTTCTCCCCCTCCACCACCACAGATCGCGTCTCGCGGCCACTCGCACGCGGCCTATGCTTGTTTCAAAATACCTTAAATATTTGAGCAATTGCATTGTTTTTGAAAAAGACTCACTGCTTCAGGGCTCTAGCGTACTCGCACCGTGTTATTACACAGGTCCCAATAATTGTTTGCCTTGTTAACATTCAGTCTCATTTTTCTTTTAAAAACCACCATTTTTGGGCAATAGGTGGATTGTCTTTGGCATAACCCTAATTGGACTACAAATCAATACATTCCATGTGATCGGTGCTTCTCAAGTCGCCACGCATTGAGGGTAATAGGGTTCTCCGCCACTGGGCTCCAGTACACCCGGAACAACTAATTAGCCTACAGGTGCTAATCGTGCATTACTAATTTAGTGCCTTCCTTGTCATCACGTGCAGCTTCTAAATACCCGCCTCCTCCTCGGGCGCTCGCGTTTCATTCTGAGAGCCGTGCCAAGAGAGGCAAGACGCGTTAGCAACCCACTGTGCATTGTTTTTGATTCAATCCCTTTGCTGTCTGTGCATGTGATCCCTCACATATGGTTGTGAAATCATCTCTGCTGCTGCATAGTTTTTCCGGGGTCTGGTCTACAGTGTTTCTCCCAGCTCGATTTTCCCGCTGCTGAATTCTTTCACATCGCACATTTTATTTTGGTGGCCTACAGGTCCCTGGAGTCACTCTACGCTCGAGCAGCCTGTCCGTAATGTTTACTCGCGGCGCCCAATTAACAATGGGGCCTCCAACCATCTGTTGACTTTCATGTGGCAAGAGTTACTCTATGCTCCGGCACTATTTCTACACGCTTACACGCTTTTTTCTCTCTGTAAGATGAGCGCAGAATGTATTATCTTTAGTGCCGCTTCACTTTGTCTCACATGAGGTGTTATTCAAGGCACATCACCTCTCTCCCTATAATTTATCTCGGGACTCTTACCCAGTGAAACCTCACTTTGGTCTACTAAGCACTGCAATCAATGGCCGATTTTACCATTTGATACCCTGCATCCTTTCTTCTCCATTGGCAGCAATTGAACCGTGAGCTGACCGTCCCTTGATGTGATTCAATCGCATTACCCATTAGGTAAATATTCAGTTTTAATTGAAGTTTTGATGAGTCACAGGAGACACCACGTTAGCTGTTTTTCATATTCGTGTACCCCCCTCCCCCTTCTTTTTTCTTTGTTTTTTTTTTTCTTTTACAGAATCCGACCCCTGGTGGATTAGGTTTTGAAGACTGTGAGAAGTTGGCCTGGCATATGCTGGTCACTAGTTATAGTGGCCACCTTGCACCAGTCCAATTCGACTCTTATGGTAGATAGGTTTAAGACAACCTTTTAAAGAAAGCTATCCTAGTGGTAGCTGTGGAGAGCAGCCTTCAGGCTAAGTCTTAGAGGAATGTAAAGCAGCTTGTTTTACCTTATAATCTCTTGAATTACCAAATGAAAGGACACCACACAGGTATATATATAAAATATATATGTATTTATTTTTCTAGACACTCTACTAATCTCTTTATGAGATTAGAAGTCAGGAACATATGCACAAATCAATGTTTCACAACAAATTAAGCACTTCTATGGCTGGGGCCCTAGGGGCGTACCAGATCATATACTAAAAAAGAGGTTTAGAAATGTCAACTTGCAAAGGGACAAGGCCTAGGGCCTTTAGAATCGCTGGGGCCTCACTAATCCACCCAAGGCAGGTAAGTAAAGGACCCACGGGAGACGCATGCAGTGTGAGAACGCAGCCGCGGGTTCCATATTGATTTCAATGGAGCAAGTTGCGGTTGGATTTTTATAGTTTTAGGGTACTTCGGGAGAGTCTACAAGCAAGCCACTTACAAGGTAAGTACTTCGAGGGCCAACACCCACAGGAGCACCGTAGTGCTGGAGTTACCTCACCCAGGGAAGCCGGGTGCATAGGTGTCTTTTGGTGTCGGGTCGCGGCGTCGTTTTCAATGGAGGCCGAAGAAGATTTGCTGCTTGCGAAGACTGGAGAAGTGTCCGGTGGAATCCAAGTCTGGATTCAGAAGAAGGAAGACCTGAAAGCAGAAGGGACAGTGTTCACAGTCACTTGCCGGTGACCCGGGGGCAGGAAGATGGATGCCCACGGTAGTCGGGTGATTTCAGGTGATTCACGGGTGTCTTGACTCTTTAGCACGAGGTCCAGGAGGCGTCAACGACAACCAGGAGCTGGATTCGGAGTGTCCCACGAAGTCTGCAGCTTACTGAGGTGTCGGCAACCGCATTGGAGCCAACAAGCTTTGGCAACAGCAAGTCTTGTGGAAAGTGAAGAAAGTCAGCGGTGCAGATCAGCAAGGTCTGAGGGACTCACCCAGCGAGGGTAAGTCAGGGCAGGCCTGGAGCAACCAGGGGAGCCCTTTGGTTTGATGAGAAAGTCTTCAGGGGACCCACAAACCAGCCGGCAAGGGATCGCGAAGACACCTCGTGAGAATTCGCTTCACAGGAGCCCATGGTCGATCGGGCGAGGTAGGCCTCTTATTTTCAAGGGAAATCCTGCTGGAGGCTTGGACCACATGTGGTCCAATGCACAAGTTCGTAGAACGTCGTGAAGGGGTTGCACTAGACAATAGTGCACGGTACCCGGGTATTGCTGTTCCTCGTCACTCGTGAGATCCACTCGCCTCAGGTTTGCTGGGGACTCACAATGGCTGTCGAGGTCAGGAAATCCACTTCCGGGGCTGCAGGGACTTCAGACTCCAGTGGGAAAGTTTGCGACCGTCGATTCAAGTTTTTGGTGCCTGCCAAGCACGGGAGTCACTCCTTGACTCCAAGGGAGATTCTTCAGTCTTCCAAAGGTAGTGGAACGTCGAAGGTCCAGGATTCTTCTTGTAGAGCGTCGTCCAGGGATATCTAGTTTGCAATGGCACGGGTTCCCTATCTTATACTAAAGAAAAGGGAGGGACTAGCTCTATGACCACTCTTATGGGAGGGTCAGGGGAGTGGGTGGCTACACCCACTTCCCTTTGTCCAGTTTTGTGCCAGAGCAGGGTCAGGTAGCCCCTGAACCGGTTTGAGCTGGCATATGCACAGAGGAGCCTACTGCTCCCCCAGTGCAGGACCTCAAAGCACTCTGAGTGCACCCACCCAGCCCCAATACACTAAATCCTGTCTGGAAGGTGGTGACACCTCCCTGTGACAGGATGCCTATTGTTGAGCCTCCTCCACTGCGAGTTTCAGTCAGCAGCAGGAGGGCAGCCCAGAGTCTGTGCTGGTGGCATCCATTTTGTGATGCCAGGCTCTTTCAGATTTCTACCGTGTTTCCACAGTAGGTACATGTCTATCCCTCTAGAAGGGTGGGATCATACTCCCACACCAGTTACTGGTGTGGGGGTATGATTCCAAGGCGTTTGACACCAAACACGACATGTTTTGATGCAGCCATCCCAAAGTTAGCATTTACCGCTAGGTTATAATGCACTTAAGAGTATATGGTTTAACCGCATCCACAAACAGCCACAGAGAATACTCTGCCAGCTGCAGTGGGGCCCTGCTCATGCAGAGGCACCCCCTCACATGTAAACCAAGCACCCTGCCCTCAGGATTGATAGGGCCTGCCTTAGGGGTGACTGATAGGTTTATATATGTGTGTGTAAGGTCAGATATAGGGAACCCATACCTCCGTGAGGAGTGCTAACACTACCTCACCCAGGCTGCAGTAGCAGGCCTGTGGTGTCAGATTTAGTCTGCTTCGCAGGGGTGGCATAATACATGCTTCAGCCCCTGGTAGGCCTGTGAAGTACCTATGCCCTTGGTACCATATACTAGGGGGTCATAAGGTACCACAGTATCGAATCACTAGTGCATCTAATATGCACTCCAAGTTGTTTAGAGACAACAGAGAGACTGGGGCCCTGATTAGCAGGGACCCAGCCAGACTATAGCCAGAAACCAGTGTTAACATCAGAAAAAAAGTGGGGGCAACATAAGTGCAGATTCTACTCTCCTACAAAGACTTTAATTGGACCTCAATACCTCCTTTTCTGGTAGGTCCCCAGCCAATCTGCCTTTTTTAGGTCTTGCCTACGCAGTGCCCATGCACTGCATAGGAGACCTTTAGCCGTTGTGCAGCTCTTTTTAAAAAGCACATTCTCGTGCTTGTGACGGCATACGCCTTGCGGGAGTGTGCAGCAGCGCGCCACAAGCACGAGTATGTGCTTTGAAAAAGAGCACACTGCGCGTGCACTAATACAAGCACGCACCGCAATCGCCTTCACGGCTGAGCGTCCGCGTCGCTTTTACGGCCGTGCGGCCAATGCTTGTCCTTTATGGGTTTACAATCTTACCCTCCCGCTTCTCTCTGCACTCCTCCATGCATACAAGCGCCCCAGGTACCCTATCAACACTCGCCCATCTCTGCCGGTGTTCTTTCGTTTCCCCGGTCGGTTCCCTACGTCCTGCAGACAATATATCGGAAAGAGACGGCAACCCAGAGGAACCATACGAAGCCAATGCGCGGACTTCTCCGAAGTAAGCCGAACGTTTCTGATATATTTGGCATCTCATTCAGTTCGGGATATCCGTTAATCTATTTCCTTCACCCGCGACTTCCCGTTCTCTTTTCTTTTCTTCTCGCCCCCTCTTCCCCACCTTGGCGCCCCCCTTAATCTGCCTCCCTTTCTATGGTTCTACATAAAGGTCACCATTTCCTTCTTTTACGGCTATATTCTGCTTTCACTCACTCTCCTTTTCCCTTTCGTGCTCCCTGTTTGTCAAACTCCATCGCTTTTCTTCACTTTCCTTTCTATCTTCTTCTCCTTACTTTCCCTCTACTCATTTATGCACCCATTCTGTGTTCTTATCTATTGCTCCATTTCTATCCCTTCATCTGTCTTCTTTCGATGCGCTCTTTTTCTCTCCCCTCTCCCCCAATTCGCCCTTCGCCTGTTTTTTTTCACTTGTTCTATTTCCCATTTTCTCACACTCTTCTCTCGAACTTTCTCTATTTTCCTAGATATATCTTGTATCAATCTCTTGCTTTCTGTAGCCCCTTCTCAGCCTTCATGTCTCTATTTATTTATTCATTTGGGGATGTGAATTGGCGTGGCCCAGGTGTGCATCAAAGTGCTAAGCCATATCAGTAATAAACAGCTGTGAAAGAAAACTTAAAGAAACGTTGCTAATAAGAGGTATTTTAGGTTAATAGAAGATAGAGAAGTTACGGTTTTCAAGATTCAGGAAGAAATTACAACCGCCTTTAGCTTCCTTCCTCGGAGTGTGACCCGGGCTGCAGTGGGAGCAGATACCGCCTCCATGTTTATCTTCCCAATCTTTCTTTCTCCTGACGTCGAAGTGCTGTTCTAGGTAGCAGTGTGTGCTAGACTTACAACCTCATGCAGGGTGCAATTAACAACAAACAAGCATTGGCATAGCCAATAGGTCTCGCCCTTGGGACCTTATAAGTGTATAGCCATGCAACAGGTGTTGCACCAAGGATATTGTGCTACATAACTAAATACTTATAAGGTCCCAAAAGCGAGACCTATTGGCTATGCCAATGCTTGTTTTTTGGGGTAGTTACGGTCGCCGGTGTGTCCACAGGGAGCGCGCAGTTGATTTTGAGACCTAGCACACACTATGGGGACGTTACCTGAATTAAAATGCATTGCGTGGAATGTACGGGGATACATACAATGCAGCGACGCCATAAAATGCATGCTTATTTGGTGCGCAGTGGGGTCCACATTGCTTTTCTCCAGGAAACTCACGTTAATCGCGCTGAAGGATTGGCGTTGCAGCGCAGGTGGAGAGGGCACCTTTTTTATACAACGTATTCTGCTTTTGCTAGGGGGGGCATTAATATGAGTTAGAGCCGGGGTCCCATTCCAGCCGACGCAGCATTTGGTAAACCCAGAAGGGAGATTTGTGGTAGTGACTGGTCGCCTCAATGGCTCAGATGTGACACTGTTCAGTGTATATGCCCCTAACGTAGATCAGGCATCCTTTTTTAACCACCTGTGCAGGAGGTTGGCGCCCAGTACTGACTGGAGGGGATTTCAATTCTATAGAGGATACTGAGATGGACAGGTCACACCCTCAGTTACCTGAAGCGCCCATACATAGACTCTCCAAAATGAGACGGGATTGGCAGAATAGGTGAGGACTAATATACACAAGGCGCGCGCAACACATGGCCTTACACGAAGTGCATGTGCGACTTGATGCGATATTATGCACCCCTGACATCCATGTTAAAGTAGGCCATAGTGAATACATCACGAGAATATTATCAGATCATAATCCGTTGTTGTTAAGGATAAACTGGGTCCAGGAGAGACCTGTGGTGTCGACTTGGCGGCTGCGGCCAGAGGCATTGGAGGATCCTGTCTTCCGGGAAGAAATTGGGACGGGTATCACTCAATATTTTATCGAGACTGAGGGCACAGCGTCGACGTTGGCACTGGAGTGTGACACCTTTAAAGTGGTGGTAAGGGGTCTATGTATCACGAAAATGGTGGGGTCCGGAAAACACTCTTGAGCGACATAAATGCAGTAGAGCAGCGGTTGCGAACAGCTGAGAGAGCCCGCCCCGAGAACCCGTGGGAAGTTTCGAACGCTAGGGAGGCAGTAGCAGCACAAGTGGAGCTGTTTCGACCACCGGTCATATTTGGCTCGAGCGCATGTGGAACAGGATAAGGCGAGTACACTGCTGGCATGGCTAACTAATCCAATCCCTAGGGGCACACCCATATTGGATCTGACCTCTTCGACGGGAGCATTGGTATATACCCAGCAGGGGATAAATGGGCTGTTTTTCGATTACTACACTGAGCTGTATCGGAGCAAATTACGGGGTACTGGGGATGCCATAGGGGATTTCTTGACAGATTTAGCGCTGCCGCGGCTGTACTGGGAGCAAGCCGACCTGGTAGGACAGGAGATCACATTAGGGGAAATAAGGAGTGCGGTCAAACATATGGCACGCAACAAAATGCCAGGTACGGACGGGTTACCTATAGAATTTTATTCGGTTTACATTGACTCTTTGGCCCCCAAGCTGCTGGTTGTATTTGGGGGAAGCACGGAAAGTTGGAATGTTGCCGGCCTCTACCCGGAAGGCTGTCATTATCCTATTGTTGAAGCCCGGGAAGGACCCCTCAGATAGGACGGCCCACGGCCCTTTATCCATTTTAACCTCCGATTATAAAATATTGAGTAAGATCCTCGCGACTCGGCTCCTCCCATACATGGTGCGGCTGATCCACTGTGATCAAGCGGGATTTCTACCCACGCGGAATACATTCACTAATGTGCGACGTTTACTTCGCATTTTGGGAGAGGATCATAGTCGTGTGCCCTCTGCGGCAGTCCTATCGGTAGACATTGAAAAGGCCTTTGATAGCCTGGAATGGCCGTACCTGTTTCAAGTTATGCGCGTGCTTGGTCTTGGGGAGGCGCTTGTGGGATTGACAGAGTTCCTTTATAGATCAGCGACGGCTCGAGTACGGACGGGGACGATGGTTTCCTCCTCCTGCTCTGTAGGGCGGGGTACGCGACAGGGGTGCCCGCTCTCTCCTTTATTATTTGCACTGGCTATCGAGCCGTTGGCTGCGCATGCCAGACTGAGGAGGCATTACCGCAGTCTGGAATTACATGGGGACATGCAGTATATCTTGCTATATGCTGACGATTTACTTGTTTCTGGCCAACACGGAGGTGGTCTTGAAAGGGGCAATGACCCTACTTCGCGCATTCGGTGCGGCTTCAGGGCTGGGGGTGAACTGGGCGAAGACCTGCCTGTTCCCAGTGATCCCGTTGGAGACCGGCTCCATCCAGGTGGAAGGCATTCGGTGGGAGCCTCGATGCTTGCCTTATCTCGGAACCAATATCTATCATATGCCGGAAGACTTGTTAGAGGGTAACATAGGCAGAGCTATGCGAGGACTTAGGGGGTAGCCTAACGTTTTGGAGCACTTTACCACTCTCGGAGGCAGGTCGGGTGGCGCTCCTGAAGATGGTAGCGTCTCCCGGTTGTTGTACTATTTTAGGACACTGACGATTTGGGTTCCGGGATCAATTTTCAGACAGCTCCGCTCAATGATCGGGTTTTTTGTGGGGGAATGGCAGGCGGCAGGTGGCACTGGCCACAATGATGCGCTCACGGGCTGATGGGGGACTGGTGGTGCCAGACTTCGAGCTCTACTATCTGGCAGCTCAATTGTAGTGGCTTACTCGGGCAGTGGCTAGGGAGTTCAGGGGTCCAGATGGCCTGGAGGGACAGTGGATCCCTGGTCATATACTATCCTTTATCGTACTCCTGCAGCGGCTACACCTTGGGACGCTTTCCTACGAGGATCGGACGTTGAGGCTGTGCTGAAATCTGAGCAAGCGTAGAGCTGGAATTACCAGCCCTTTTGCTTCGGAGATACCTTTGGGTATGTGTACCGCTCTACCGCACGGAGGGGACTGGACTGCGTTGGCTGAGTGGGAGATGATGGGGGTACAAGTAATGGGAGATTTATATGAAGAAGGTGCTCTTTTTCCCCTACCAGATCCTGCAGAATAGGTATGGCCTCCATTGGGGGGATTTCCTGCTACATTCGGCCCTGGTATCTACAATACAGCGCCACTGGACGGGTGGACTACTAGAACCACAGACTTCTATGGCGTGCCAATATGTAGTGATGGCGGCGGGGACCTTCAAAGCTATTACGTGCTTGTATAGGCATATGGTGGGTGAGGGACTGCAGCCGTTGAACCAATTGCATAGGAAGTGGGAAGTAGACCTCGGTAAGGAAATTCCTGAGACAACATGGGCCCAACTAGTTAGAGCATGGAAGAGTACACAAAATGCCAGATTTCAACTGGTTCATTTCTTTATATTACACAGGGCGTACTTAACCCCTGCTAAGATTAATAGGTATTTCAAACTAGATACTTCTCAATGTCTGCGTTGTGATCTGGAAGAGGCGGACTTTCACCACATGATGTGGAGATGTCCGCAACTGGGAACGTACTGGGAGGAGGTAGTCGACCTGCTCTGTGGAGTTACAGAAAGACGAATAGAGCCCGACATGGGCACGTGTTTATTGCACTGGTTCCTGCATACACCTAAAACGAAGGTCACGAGTAAGTTCTTGGGCCTAAGTTTGCTGCTGGCTAAGAGAGATATCGCAGCGCATTGGAAATCCAAGAGAGGGCCCAACATTGAGAGGTGGAAGGCAGAATTAATTAAATGGGCAAAGAGTGAAAGTACGATTCGGCTTCAGAGTGCTAAGCCGTCTAATATTGATAAAGCGTTGGAATCTGCAAGGGCATGGGAGGCCATAGTTACAATAGCTACAACCCCCCTGACGCAGTATCAGATGGTGGCTTGGTCTTAGAAGCACAGACAGGGATGCCGTGAACCGCAAGACCAATGGGGGAACCCCTGACATACCCACATAGTGCATCTGTTGGAAAGGAATGATTAGTGGCTGGGTTGTAAAGGTCTACTGCTCCTAGGATAGATGCCGCTGAGGAACATGTAGTATTAATTTTTCTTAATTGTAGGCAGAATGGACACACCGGTGGCAGGGGGTGGGTGAGGAGGGAGGAGGGAATGGGCTGGCTTAATTGGTTATTGGTGTATTATTCAGGCACTATAGCAATGGCTCACTTAGTCTATTAGCAAGGAATGGTCTTCTATATGATAGCTGAGTATTACAGCGCTGTGTGGCTAGTGGAGGATAGCCTAAAGATTGCAAGTATGTGAGCCACAGGTTCGTAATGTTGAGGGGCAATGGGACAAGTGACATGAGGGGCTGCTGTTGTGATGTATATTGAATAGTATTAATGCTGTATCAATTGCCAGATGTTTTTTTATTTGAGAATTCATTAAAAAAAAGTTTTAAAAGAAAGAAAAATGAGGGACAGGGTCAAGACTGATTTGCATATGGCTGGGATCAAACTGAAAAGGCATGGTGAGCAAAAAAACTATGGATTTAGGCCCAGATCGCTGTACTGGGGTGAATGTATGACATTGTTCTGCATTCTGTCCATCAACTGTTTTTGCATTTGTCACCCCAAGTGGGACGGGTATGCCCAGACGTGGGTCCCGTGCTCTCCATGCCACTGGAATCAAGCTATCCTGGCTGAAGAGGGGTAGAACCCCGAAACCGGTCCTAGGATGCTTGTTTCCAGTCCAGGAAGGACCTGGCTTGGCAGTTCATGCTGGACTGTTCCCATGAGGCACAGGGTCAAGACTGATTTGCATATGGCTGGGTTCAAACTGGAAAGGCATGCTGAGCAAAAAAAACGATGGATTTAGGCCCAGATTTCTGTACTGGGGTGAATGTATGACATTGTGCTGCATTCTGTCCATCAACTGTTGTTTTTGCATCTGCTGTGTGGTGGGCGGGCGAGCGGTGGTGGCCTGTGGCGCACTGCGGAGGAGGTGGTGTGGCCTTCCCGCGGACACAGAGGGCGCATTGTCGCTGCTCCTGCAGGGATCAGTCGTGGCCCGCGCTGCCTCTTTCCCTGTCCATTGGTGGCAGTTCCGCAGGTCGCATTGACTCCCCTCGCACGCTGTGCTGAGTCAGGCCTGTGCGGCAGTCCGGAATCTGTCATGGCTGGCCGGAGTCTGTCCCGGCATGGGAAAGCGGATGATTTGGGACGCAGCGGATCGCCATGCTTGCCACTGTGAGCTCAACAAACTCCTGCCAACTGTTTTTGATGCCTGCGGTGAGTGCTACGTCCCCACTCCCCCTTCCCCCCCAGTCCATTCCTCCTCTAACGGGACGGCTGGTGGTTTATCTTACCATTGGCTTTGTGTGTTGGGGACTGCACGTGTGCTTTGCTGTAGGCTGGAGCACCTGGCCCAGTCACTTGGTTTGGAGTCTCCTGCACTGGAGAGAAGGAAAGATCCCCCACTAACAGATTTATCCTCACCAAGTGGAGTCACTGCTCATATCAGAGAGGCTGTTTCTGTAGATTTAACTCCTTGAATTCCTGCGACTTTTTGTGTGCCCGAGTGGATAGCGGGTGTCATTCATGGTGATGGATGATTGGTTTCATGATTGATCAACCACGTTAGCTATCCCCTCAGAGGGGTTTGTCTCTGCTACCGCAGTACTTTGCAACCAGTTGTCCTTAGCTGGGGTGGAGCGTGTTGTACCTGGAGCCGGCTTGCTCCTATATCTGCGGCTGTCCCAAAAGTTGCTGTCCTGTTTTCAGTCTCTGTATGCGGCTGACAGGAGGCGGTATCCACCATGCGCAGGGTTCATTTATATTATGGGTAAACTAGATAAAGCTCAATCGAAGCTGAACTTTGAGTTACGCAAATCTAGACAAAGAGATGAGGCCACAGGGATGTCAGCTACCGGCTCTGGTGATGAATCTGAGGTCACGGGTAGTGAGCTGAAGCATATTCTGGCGACAATGCAGAAAAGCCTTTCTACAATAGATGGGAAAATTGACTTCTTATCCTACAGAATGGATCGTATGTCCAAGAGGCTCGACAAGCATGCTGAGCGTCTCGATATGTCCAAGCGGCGTATCAGAGAGGTTGAGGATACGCAAGTGGAGGTACATGGTGCGCAGAAACAGATGGAGAGAGCCCTAACAATTCTTCAGGACAAAGCTGAAGACCTTGAAGCCAGGTCTAGGTGCAGCAACCTACGCACTACTGGTCTTCTGGAATCAACTGCTACTGGGGTCCTGGAGGTGTTCGTGGAGAAACTGCTCAGGAACTTGTTTGGTACTGAGACCTTTTTCCCTAGGTTTGTTGTAAAGCGTGCGCACAGCGCCTTGGGTCCCCGTCCCACTCAGGGCGCCCTCCCTCGCCCCGTCTTCGCTAAGCTACTTAACTACCGTGACACAGATGCTGCTCTTAAGAATGCTAGAGAACTTGGTGAATTAAGATTTGAAGGTTCCATTATTTTGCTTTTTCCAGACTTTACACTTAAAGTTCTGAAAGCCAGGAGGCAATTCGTCCCAATGAAGCGTAAGCTAAAGGAACAGAATATAGAATATGCAATGCTATAGCCAGCAAGACTCAGGGTTGTGGTTAACGGATCGTCAAGGATCTTCACAGACCCTAAGGTTCTACAAAAAGCTCTCAAGGATTGGAGGGTGGCTGAACTGAGTGAGAAACCCTCATGCGCTGGTGAAGTTGAAGCAGTCTCAAGCAATAACCTGGATGACAATGATTGACTCTATTCGATGATCCATGGAACTCTGGGTTTGAATTCTGTCTCTCCTCTGATACTCTGTTATTTATGATCATGATGCAGTGGGGATGTTTTGGTTATATTTCTTCTATTATGGTCTAAATGTTGCCTTCATTTGCTTTTTCTTTGCAACGATCTGGGTGGGTTATGCTCGTTCTGCGATGTAGACTCCTAAAGATCTGCTTACGCCTAGAAGTAGAAGAATGTTCTATTATTGCTGTGCGCAGTTGTCCCCCGGGGTTGAAAATCTCTTCTGAGTAGATGGCAATGTTCGTTGTTTGTTATTAACTGCTATGACTGGCCACATCCGCCTCCGCGGGTTATCCCCTAGAAGTTTCAAGGTCCTTTTCCGATTTTTGACTATTTAATCACATTATTGTATTATTTTGGGCTGTAATGCAGGGTGGAATTCATGCCGTAAATGCCTAGTTGGGGTTGGCATTGCGTGGGTGGGTAGGGTTGTTGTTGTGTTTCCACAGTCAGTGTACATGCTAATGAAGTGTAGAGGTTTCATGCAACTACATTGCACGATTACATGCATTACCCACAATGAGTCGTCCTCAGCAGCCATTAGGTGATACTCCTCAATTCATACCTGGAAAGGTTAGGGTTATCACTTGGAATATTTAGGGGACAAATGATTTCAGACAATTGCATAAAATACTAGCTTACCTCAAACGTCACGATAGATATCGACATCGCTTTATTGCAGGAAACTCACTTGGCCTTGAATAATTCCTTCCTTAATAATGAGAATACTGCAGAGTACATTTCATGCAGCGGGGTACAGCTCCTACGCTAGGGGGCATTCTCACTTGGATCAATCCCAAATCTGGCAAAACAGATCCCAGTGGAAGATATGCCATTTCAAGGTGTTGCGGTGATATCCAAGTTGTTAATATATATGGCCCAAACTAGGACGACCCTGCATTTTATAGGTCACTGCTGGCCCAGATCTCCAACTACCCAACGGTTACTCAGTTGTGGGGCAGAGAACCTGCATTGTATCCTTAACCCTCTCCTGGACAAATCTGGAGGACAGGTACACCGAATTTCTGCTGCTGCCAAAGCCATTACTGATGTTGCACTACAGTTACATCTGGTACATGTATGGGGGACAAGTCATCCTGAGGTGGGTGGATCCACCCACTATTCTGCCCCTCATGACACACACACTAGAATAGACTACTTTTTTATGGATAGGTCACTTTACCCTCGGGTTCGTGACTGTATAGTCATGCCCCGCACCTTCTCAGACCACTCCCCAATTCGAGGTTGAGACATCGCCATGGACTGTTACACCGTTTACATGACCGTTTCCCCTCATATTCACTACTTGCCACTCCTTTCAGAGCTGAGCTGGCCACAGCTATCACTAATTTTTTTTATCGTCGATATTGGCTCTGTGAGGTACTTCGCAACAGCTTGGGAGACATTTAAAGTCTATATTAGGCTGGGTTGCTATTAGTAAACATGCTGGGGTTTTGCGTTCCCTTAGGGGCAGACGCACATCCCTGGGGAAAAAAAACTTGTTGAAATGGAGTCGGGTCCACTGGGGTGTAGTGACCCTCAGATTGCACAGGCTCTTAAAGACACACTTGAAGAATACAGCGCAGAAGCCGACTGTGAAGTTAAGCATACGGGGAAGTATGCTATCCCTAAATCCTATGGGGAGGTTGACAGACGGGGGCTCTGCTAGCCACTCAGGCCGGACGCCAGAGAAATGTAAACGGAGTCTCTGAATTAGATGATGGAACAGACTCTATCCTTAAAGACCCTTCTGATATAGCTAATAGATTTAGTCCGTATTATAGGGAGCGGTATAGCTCTCGCATAACGGCAAACAAGCCTGCTATCCTTGACTGTCTGGAGCATGTACAACTACCATGGCTAACCAACTCCCACAGAGAATATCTTATGTTGCCGCTTGATGCTACTGAAACCCACGTTGCTTTGAATTCTATGCGGGACGGCAGTACTTCGGTTGTGGATGGGCTTACTGTCCCCTTTTATAAAACCTACATAGATCTCCTACTTCCCCATCTCAGTAAATTATTTGAAGAAATTGCAGACACGGGCACTATGTCGCAATCAATGAGGGAGGCGCTGATAGTCACGTTGTTGAAACCTGACAACCCCCCCCCCCCCCCCCCCCCCCCCCACCTTGTGTGCTTCCTGTCTTCTTCCCGCTCTCGTAGGCCGGGAGAAGGCTGACTTTGTACTGGGATGCACGCCCACCCATAATTTACGGACAGTATTTGGTGTCATACAGCATGTTAAACCCAAACTTAAAGCTGCTGCTATATTCCTGGACGCCAAAAGGCTTTTGACTCTGTGGAGTAGACTTTTATGATGGCAGTGCTACGTAGAATGGGGCTAGGGGAGATTTTTATTGGATTGATTTCTGTATTATACAATCAGCCGACAGCTAGGGTTAGAACAGGTAATCACATTTCATCTCCATTTCCAGTATCCCGAGGCATGAGACAAGGGTGCCCTCTTTCACCTTTATTATACACCATAGTCGCAGAGCCCTTGACGCGCTCACTGAGGGAATACCACGGGCATAGAGGTATCTGTTTCCAACTATAATCTGATTATGTCTGCTTATACTGACGACATGTTGCTATACACTCAGGACTTTGCCACCAACCTTTCTCCTTTAATCCGTGAAGTTATAAACTTTGGAGAAATATCAGGGTTAAAAATGAATTGGAACAAATCCATCATATTTCCACTAACCCCCTGGATGGTTCCCTTCACTTTGGATTTCCCTTTACAATAGACTAACGAGTCGGTCAGATATTTAGTTACACAGGTCCACACCGATTCTGAATTGGTGATGCGTGACAATTATGGTAGAGCGATCACTACATTGGAGAGCGATGTTGAAAAGTGGATCAAGCTACCACTCTCCCTGGTGGGTTGCATATCTCTAACATTCCCATGGTGGCCTTGTGACATTTTTTCAAAAATCTTAACACACTTATGTTTTGGCTGGCATGGGTGAGCAAATCCCCCAGGGTCAAGATGGATACACTTATGCTTCCATATTCTATAGGTGGATTGGGCGCCTCGGACTTGGAGCTATACTACAGAGCTGCTCAGTGCTCGCATGCTTACTTTTGGTGTCATGGACCGTACACTCTCCCGCACCTTCTTATATAGAATTGCTACTGATCCTTTCCCGCTCCGTAGGCAGCTTACTCATCCTCCCAACAGGTGTTACGGTGTAATCGACTCCATGAACTCGACTGTTCATGCGTGGAGTGAGCTCTTAAAGAGACAGGCTTGCACTCTGCTCTTTTCCCCACTGCTCCCATTGGATTGGTGTCAGTGGTTTTCAATGAGCTCTGATGCTGCTGACACAAAGGCGCTTGGGACCATACAGATCCATAATATGGGTGATTTATTTTCTGAGGACAGAGTGTGGTCTTGGGATGAGGTCGCCAATGTAGATCAAGATGCAAGCACCTTGATACAGTTTCATTACTTTAGGGTGTGGCACGCTTTAAGGGTGCTGCTTGGGGATGAATATTTAGAGCCTCCGGCCCTCTTGTCTTTCACTTAACTTTTACGTGCCAATACACATATAAGCTAGTTTCCAACATATGTTATGTCCCAGTAATTTAGTTGTTCTGATTATTCTCCGCCAAGAGCGCATTGGCAGGCCGATCTAGAAGTTCTTATCGATGATAGCCAATGGAAGTTCTGCTGTGAGATCACCCAATCAGTGTCTTTAAATGGCAGGCATAGATTAATACATTTTAAGTTTTTAAATAGAACATATTACACACCTGCTCGGCTCCACAGATACGGCTTACGAGATTCTGACGAATGTGAGCGCTGCGGAGCAAGTGGGACAGAATTCTTTCACACAACATGGGTATGTCCTTAGATTGCGACTTTTTGGAACCCTTTCTTTCAGGAACTGGGGACTACTGTGGAGATCCCGCTTGCTCCCGATCCCTGCTGGCCCTACTGGGATACCCTAAACCTTAGCCTAAAGGTATTAGGAAGCTTTTGTGCGGCTTTTGCCCCCCCCCCCCCCCCCCCCCCCCGCCCCCTTCAATACTGGAGTGGGAAAAAGATATAATTTTCTGTAACACACAATCCGAAACACATAGTGAGCTGATGCCTCCACAGAGTCACCCCAAGAATTTCTGGGGGCTGTATAAACAATATCCGCTGTCAAGGGATGAAAATGCACAGGACGATATTTAAGTACTTGGTGCTGTAAGGAGCCATCCGATTATAATGTGTCGATATGGGCTATACTGCTGTACATTGCTTACTTTGTTTGGGGAGAGATCAGTTGCAATATAAATCAATCAGACCAGGAAGCACTCCTCTTTCTTAATATGTACTCAAATGTATTCTATAACTGTTCTTAACACAAGCGTGCTACGGTGGGTGGCACGTGCTGCCTATACTGTGCGTGAACTTAGACCAGCATATCATGAGTCACTGAGACTCAACCACTGTGCACTGTTGCAATGGTGAAATTACCATTATCAAAATATTTTCAACTGTTATTTATTGATTTGTAACCAATCATATAAATTAACTTGAATGTTCTGTGTTCACAATAAATCAATATTCTCCTGTTTGAGCATCATGTTGAAAACAATTTGTACTCAAGATAAACATTTTCGAAAAAACAAAATTCAGTACATTGCATTAACAGAGACTCTTTTTTTGTACAATGAAATCCAGAGTTTCATTCAAATCATTTTCAAAGTGCCCAATGCATTTCAAGCCTGAATTGGCCCTTCTTCAGGGTCTTAAATTCTACAAAGATAAACAGAAATTTTAAGGAGTATTACTATGCTTGCAAATTCAAATTACAACGAGAAAGCATCAAATTATACAGTGAAAGTCCAACGTTTTGATTTACTACAACAGTGTAAAGATCATTATGACTCTTCGTTACACATGGTTACAGAAAATCTTAGTTAATTCAAAAAAATAACGTGATGAAGAAAGTGCCCTTCACCCGTGCACACACTTCACACTCATATACTCACAAAAGTCTTTTGTGTTCTTGTCTCTAAAATCAAATAACACATAATGCCTTATTGGAAAACAAGCAAAATGTACTAACAGAGAATAGTGATCAAAACCTCATACCTATCAAAAGTCCGGTAATACTGAATCTTCGGTGTGTAAAAAAACGTGTTTCCTGCAAAAATAAACCTCTATAAATGATAGAGTACGCTTTAAAACGCAACCAACTTTATACACCCTTGCTTCCTCGCATTTCTCACCTAAATAGAAAAGACTCCGTTGTCCAAAACATTCACGAAATACAAAGATGCGGCTGCCACACGATAACCTCACTTCTCCGATAACCTGCATGTAGCCACATTTAAACAGTGCTCTTCCGGAAACGGAAACCCCGTGTCACCGAACAAAATAAACAACGGACTAAGTCCTTTAAAAAACTGCCGCCATCTTAGGAAAGTATACACTTCAGATAGCCTGATGTATACTAACACCGGATTACAAAAAACTCAGAAAGTTCTCTGTAACAATGAAACAAGCTACGTAGCTCCCAAACCAAAACATCTTCATTAACCACTCGAGACATGTGCTGAAATGAAATATAAAATGAAAATAAACAGATAGTGCTCAACTCAAAAAATATAAAAACAAAGCCATGGTCACGTGAATGCTAACATGCATACAACATCTGATCTGATACCACAGGTTCACATATAATGGAACTGCTTAGACATTAATGAAAACATGAATAATCAATTTTGTCATTCATTCCTTTTAAAACCAAGGTATCAAGACGTCTAATCCAATATGTTTCCCTTTGGAACAGGGATATAGTTAGATCCATGTCGGGATATTGAACAACTCTTTCAATAACTGCAAACTGCATTTGGGCTATGCTATGCCTTGCCTCTATCCAATGTTCAGCTAAACTGCTACTTTTATTCTGGGTTCTAATAGTACTTTTATGTTCAGATATGCGTGTCTGCTTGGTAAGACATTGGTAAAAAATAGGGTCTTAGTCGTAACACTCTCATAAGCTTAAAAAGTGCTATCTCACATTCTAAATGGTTGGTGTTATATGTTGGGACAAAGCCCAATCCTTTGAGTACTCTTGCTTGATGTGAAGTGAGTTCTGTAGATGATATATTTACTACTAAGTCTGTTTCTGGCTTCTTGTGCGACCTGGTTTTCCGGTTGCTTCTCCTAGTTTTCCTTGTTTTGACGTTCCTGGTGGTTGATTTGAGTCAACCGCTTTGGATAAAAAAGGTTTAGAACTCGATGCTTGTGCTCCGTTCTTTTCAATCACTCCTATTTGTGATTCAGCGCCTGTTATGAGTATGGGCCGGTGGTCTGTTCAAACTAGTATTGGTATCGGTAACCAGACTTTCCTCCGAAGATGTATTTACATTCTTTTTGGTATAAACTCGCCGTTGGGCATAAACTTCTGCCCATGTATATACTTCATTTAGTTTGTAATCCAAAGTGTCCATTTTATATTTGCGGAGTTTTCCTTCTTGGAGTTCTTTCGTATATTTATCAAGTCTAATATTGATTTCTTCTAAAGATTTGTTCAAGTCTTCATCCTCCATGCGTGACTGTAAATTTTGTTTGATTTCCTCAATTTCACTGTTGATATCACTAATGGCTTTGGACAGCTCTTCCACTAATAATATTAGCTCTAATGAGCATTTATTTAGAATAGAGTACCATCTTTCCATGAACTCTTTGTTAAGATGGAACCTAAATAACATTGGTTTTATTGATAACCTCAAACCTCATGGTATTCGTTTGGCCCGATGGTACTGTGCAGTACAAAACATTTTACATGCAAAAAGTTCAAGAACATGTTGCAGATCTTCAAACATATTTACCTTTGGAAATAGATCCAAAAGTATCCTGGATCATGCACAGGACATTGGATGGATTTCAGCATCCATGAAACAATTTATGACAGTTGAACACCCAAGGAGACCTCTACTTTATATGCTTCCAAAAATCCACAAAGATCTATTTAATCCTCCCATGAGGCCGATTGTAACTGGTTGTGGTACCATCTTTGAACCTTTGGGGCAATATATTGACTATTTTCTTCAACCTTTTGTCCAGCAATGGAATTCATATGTAAAAGACACCAAAGACGTCTTGCTGAAATTAGCCTCAGTCACACCAACAATGAATATTCTTCTGTGTACAGTAGATATTAAGTCTCTGTACACATCTATTCCCTCACACAGCTGGCCTAGAAGCTGTAGAATGGGCACTGCTGCGCCAAACCTCTATCAGAGCAGATAGAATTTTCATTTTGGAAATTCTGCATTTCTGTCTGTACCATAGTTATTACCAATGGGACGACCAATTTTTCTTACAGCAGAAAGGCACTTCTATGGGTTTTGTGGGGGCACCTGCTTACGCTAACACTTTTATGGACAAATTTGAATCAGATTACATTTACAATGATCATGAATGGACCAATATTCTCCTGCTGTGCTGCAGGTACATCGACGATACTTTCATGTTATGGACCAATACTCAGAAGAAGCTTGAAGATGAAATTGAACATCTTAACAGGCACAATGAGCATATTCAGTTCACACACACTATCAGTGATAGTCAAATATCATTTCTGGATGTGCCCATTAAGATAGAAGGAGGTAAAATCCAAACAGAAGTTCACAGAAAGGAGATAGATGTTAACAATGCACTTCATTTTCAAAGTTTTCATCCCAAAAATCTCAAGCAAAACTTAACATTCTTGCAGTTTTTGCGTATCAAAAGAATTTGTTCTGATCCAAGCAGTCTAGAAGACCACCTAACTCTTCAACAACAAAGATATCTCAATGGAGGTTACCCGGAAGAAGTCATTGATCTAGCTAAAGCGCGTATTTCAAAATATGAACGTAGCAATTTGTTGAAATTTAAACCTAAAAAAACTACAGCACGACAAGTGTTTATATCCAAATTTTCCACTAGCTCACATAAGATTAAAAGCATCATTACCAAACGGTGAGAGATGCTTCAAAATGAGCCTGATTTTTGTGAGATTTTTAAAGAAAGACCTCTTTTTGCTTTTACAAGATCCAAGAATTTTAAAGAGATTTTGAAGGCTCCATCTAAAAAAGTGAAGACTGAATGTAAGGGTATGAAAAAGTGCTCCAACTGTGTGCACTGTAACAATGTGATTATCGGAAATACATTACATCATCCATATGAAGGAGAAATAATTAAATTATTCCATGATTCAGATTGCAATTCGAGTAAATTGATCTATTACATAAAATGCCCATGTGGCAAGTTATATGTGGGGAAAAACTGAACGAAAACTAAAAACACGCATATCTGAACATAAAAGTACTATTAGGACCCAGAATAAAAGTAGCAGTTTAGCTGCACATTGGATAGAGGCAAGGCATAGCATAGCCCAAATGCAGTTTGCAGTTATTGAAAGAGTTGTTCATTATCCCGACATGGATCGTTAACTAGATCCCTGTTGCAAAGGGAAACATATTGGATTAGACGTCTTGATACCTTGGTTTTAAAAGGAATGAATGACAAAATTGATTATTCATGTTTTCTTTAATGTCTAAGCAGTTCCATTAGTTCCATTATATATGTGAACCTGTGGTATCCTATCAGGTGTTGTATACATGTTAGCATTCACGTGACCATGGCTTTGCTTTTATATTTTTTGAGTTGAGCACTATCTGTTTATTTTCATTGTATATTTCATTTCAGCATGTCTCGAGTGGTTAATGAAGATGTTTTGTTTTGGGAGCTACGTAGCTTGTTTAATTGTTGCAGAGAACTTTCGGAGTTTTTTGTAATCCGGTGTTTGTTTACATCAGGCTATCCGAAGTGTATACTTTCCTAAGATGGCGGCAGTTTTTTAAAGGACTTAGTCCGTTGTTTATTTTGTTGCGTGACACGGGGTTTAAGTTTCCGGAAGAGCACTGTTTAACTGTGGCTACATGCAGGTTATCGGAGAAGTGAGTTTATCGTGTGGCAGCCGCATCTTTGTATTTCGTTAATTTTTTGGACAACGGAGTCTTTTTTTATTTAGGTGAGAAATGCGAGGAAGTGAGGGTGTATAAAGTTGGTTGCGTTTTAAAGCGTACTCTATCATTTATAGAGGTTTATTTTTGCAGGAAACACGTTTTTTTACACACCGAAGCTTCAGTATTACCGGACTTTTGATAGGTATGAGGTTTCGATCACTATTCTCTGTTAGTACGCTTTGTTTGTTTTCCAATAGAACGGTTAAGGCATTATGTGTTATTTGATTTTAGAGACAAGAACTCAAATTACTTTTGTGAGTATATGAGTGTGAAGTGTGTGCACGGGTGGAGGGCACTTTCTTCATCACGTTTAAAAAAATATATTTTAAGGTTTTCTGTAACCATGTGTCACGAAGAGTGATTATGATCTTTACACTGTTGTAGAAAATCGAAACGTTGGACTTTCACTGTATAATTTGATGCTTTCTCGTTGTAATTTGAATTTGCAAGCATAGTAATACTCTTTAAAATTTCTATTTATCTTTGCAGAATTTAAGGCCCTGAAGAAGGGCCAATTCAGGCTTGAAATGCATTGGATATTTTGAAACTGATTTGAATGAAACTCTGGATTTCATTGTACAAAAAAGTCTCTGTTAATGCAATGTATTGAATTTTGTTTTTTCGAAAATGTTTATCATAAGTACAAATTGTTTTCAACATGATGCTCAAACAGGAGAATGTTGTTTTATTGTGAAAACAGAACATTCATGGTTAATTTATATGATTAGTTACAAATCAATAAATAACAGTTGAAAATATTTTGATAATGGTAATTTTACCATCGCAAAAGTGCACAGTGGTTGAGTCTCAGTGACTTATGATATGTTGATCAGTTGCAATATACTCATGACATGTATCTTATAAGATTATTAACTACCCATAAAAACAGACAGACACAATCTTAGTAATCAGAAAATTGTATTGTAACCAAGGTGTGCATTGAAAAATACGTTTATCATTTTATTAAAAACATTTTGGTAGAAAACACACAACCAATGATCAATCCACCTTGCAACTCACACCTACCTTTTGATAGGAACATGCCCAACTACTATGACTTCACCTCATCCTAAACAACAACCCCATAGTTTCTTTGATAAGTAAATCCCAACCTCCACATAAAACACTTGGCAAATGAATGTACTAATAATCCAAACATATTACCTTAAAAATAATACTGAGCACATGCATAGACAACCTCTGTGTCCATTATGGTGCGCTTTTAAGATATCGATTGCTAGACAGTGCATGCAATTGTCTGATGAAAGACATATTGTTAGCTTACAAAGGAATTAGAACCCACCTATTGCTTGCTATTGGTGTGCTTTATTGTTACTCTTATTTACAAACTTCTCATTCACTACCTTGTGTAGGCTATCATACTTCTTCCTTTTTGTCCCTCCCCTGGAGCATGGACACATAATCTGTGCCCTTCCACTGCTCATTTGTAGGGTTCTTCATTTTTCTAATTGTTGAAGCACTCTACAAGAGTGCCTGTGTTTCCCAGTTGGTTCCCTAGTGTGCTATTCTTCCACCTCTGCTCTCCTTGCTACGCTCTCTATCTTGCCTGCGTGCTTCTACCCCACCTGCTGCATATTGCTCTCTTGCCACTGTACTTTTCCTCCCTGAGCTTCACGTTGGTCTCTCACCCAACCCTTCCACACTCTCCATTGCTCCATCTCCCCATATGAAAGATAGATGTTTGCTGGCATCCCCGTGCCCTTTGTTTCGCTTCCCCCATGTATTGCTTCTACCCACCTTCTCTGGTGCTCTCCATGCCCTCTTGTTTCCTTCCACGTCTGTTGTCAGTGATTCCTCCCAGCCCTCTGTATTGTTTCCACCACCCTGTGCTCCATGTTGCTGTCTATCATCTGTTTCTCCCCTTGTCCCCTGTTCTTTACCTCATGTTGCTTCTCCCCCACCTGCTGTCTTACTTCACACCCAGAAATGACAGCGAGCATACCCCAGCCTACACACCATATGAAATTCATGAATTAATTTTTTCTGTACTTTACTGATGTCCTGAGAGAGAGTGAACTTAGTTCAGAGGATGTAGCATGATGGAAGAGCTGAACTTGGTATTCTCAAGACCCCAAGTTCAGACCCCAGCGCTAATTGTCTGCCATTCCTGCCACTTGACTCCCAGAGAAGCTGAGAATATTTGGATCTGATTCTCCAGGGAGCAAAAGACCTGCATGTAGTTTGGATCAACTTCGCCGGGCAATAACTACTGTAGCTCCATTTCTCTGGGGGTACAGTGGCAATTAGAGCCCTAGAACATACTATCTCAGCCTGGAGAAGGCTAAGCATTAGGCTTTTTTTCACTGAAGTGTACTGCTCCCCGCTTTGATGCATAACACCAGCTGAGCTCCTGCCCTCCCCCCACACACTGCAGAGTGAGTGCCGCAGAGGAGCAAATCCGTCGCTCCTTGTCTCTGCTCAACAAGTTTTAGACTTGACTCCAAGGATTTCGCAGATTTTAGATTCCGCCTATGAGCTGGCTTTTAGCTGTCTGCAGGCAAGAACCTATTGTTAACCACAGTGCTTTAAGTGAGATGAAAAAGGAGGGGGTCTTCTAAAAGCGGCAGGGCATAAGTATTTATGGGTGTGACTGAAAACATAGAATCCTGCATAACACACAACATGCTGTCTGACTGGCATTCAAGGGCCTCTTTGTGAGTGTTCTTCTATCGCATCCGACCTAATCGCACAACAAGCCCAAAACAAACCAGACTTGTTGGTTTTCTGAGTGTTTGTTAGCTGTTTGATATAAATGAGTCACAACAATGATTCTGTTGTAAAAAAAAAATAAGGATTGATAATTACATATGCTTCAAATGTGACCATCACTCTGTGTTCACTGGAGCGAGGCTAAGGATGAGCATGTAATCGGTTCCAAAGGTGAGATCTATTGGTTTTTAGAATGCTTGTTTTTTGCTGGGGCAGTGATGGCTCGTGGATGTTTGCACTATGGCAGATCTACAAGGCCGTACAGGGGAGACTTTTTAATAGGATGTGTGGAAAGGGTGCTGATTGGCTGCTAGAAGTGATGGCTGGAGAGTGCATCAGTGTGCTAGCCATGTGCCAAAGCTGGCACAGTTGTAGGTCACTTATCTGTGTTTCAAGTGACCACAAAATGACCAGCTCTCCTTAGTCAGACATAGTAGTCTACTTTTGGCATTTAGTGTCATGCGCCAAATTTGTTTGCTCTTTGTTTGTCAATTTTTATAGCATGTTTTCTTTGGGCAGAATTTGAATGCAGCGGCACGTTGTTAATCTGCTCGTCCCAGGGAGTCAATTTTAGGTCTGCTGCTGAACCCCCATCAGTGTCAAGGCTCTCATGTCTGTGCTTGGAAAGTAAACCCTATGTTTTAAGTCCTGAAAATGCTTTTTGAAGTCCTCAGTTGTCCTGGAGTGTGCTGAGACGGCATTCACCTTCTGTGTGATTTGTGGCCAACTCTTTGCTCTTATGTTGGCACTGGTTTTATGTAATCCACGTCTCATATTTAGCCTCCTCTTCTGCCAATAGATGCAATTTAGGCTTACTAAATATATATTTGTGTAAGCACAGACAGGTCCCAAGACGTTGAATAAGAAGGTCGGAAGAAATGGGTGGGAGTTTCTTGAGTTGGTTTGCACACCACGAAAAAACACAAATGGCTCTCAGAAACTCTAAGAAGTGCAGCTGTTTCGCGCATAAAGTTTTTGATGGGTGTGTCTGCTCTAAAATTAAGTTCATTCAGTTAGTGTGCTATTCTATACCATAGAAGTCATTTGGCACCCAGAATTATATATTTCCTATTTGAATATGTAATTTCCTGTGGCCATAGTGTTCAACACTTGTGTATTCTCCAATAGTTTTACTAGTCGGTAAAACCGCATGCAAAAAAATCACCTGTGATAAAATTGGGTGCTGTAAACCGAGCCGGGTAAATCTACTTCCGCTGGACTTGGAAAACAAGTGATTTTATGGTTCCCGCAATCAATTTTTCTAGCCAGTAACAGTAAATCTGTGCGCAATTTTACCACACCCAATTACTTTATGACTTGTGATCAGGGTCGAAGACGAGGTGTCCACCCCTAGCCTGAAATCGTTGGTAATGCAGCACAGGGAGCCACTGTGAGCAGGGCAGTGAACGAGTAAGTGAATAGGTTAATGTTCATCAAAACACACAAACAGGGCAGCGGGTTGCAGGATCCTTTTGAGGCATGGCTGCTCTGAGGTACAATCTTTGTCCGCAGCCTGTCTGCAGTCTTCCACAGGGATGCACCGGGCCCAGAGGTCAGTGGGGCTCGCCCTGTTCTGCACAGGCTGCAATCATTGTAGAAGCTGCCTGAGGCCTGGTAGACAGGGTTTTTCACCCCAAAAAAGCTAGCACTTGTTTAAAGCAGGCGTTAAAAATTAGAAATGCTTTTATTTCTCCCAACTTTTCCCATTTTGCATGTCGTTTGGCGCACTTTTTTCTTTGGTGCTGTCTTCATTGTGGAATGGCTGAACTATGACTTTCTTGTGCCAGAATCTGCATCTCCACAGCAAGAGAGAACAAGAGCTCTCACTGCAACGTTAGAGGTCAGAGGATAAAAAAAATGACTGTTTGACAAAATCACCCAGCAGACGTGGTGGGTACAACAGTGAATTAACTAACAAGAGTAGAGCCCAGGTGCACAATAGCAGTATCGAACAAGATAGGTTGAGCCACTTGGGGCAGCAACAGATATAGATGGTTCTGAATGAAGTCAGTTTAAGTGCGAAGATGGCGACCCCAGGTGCCAAACACAGAAACCCCTATTATCTGTCCCAACCCTGCCAGGAGCCTCGATTTGGAAGTCTTAGCACTACGGTGCCCAGGAAGCTGCCAGTTTCCAGGCAATGAGCCAGTCATTAATGCTACTTTTCAAACATGTACAAACGGGGAATGGATGTTTTGTGGCCAGAGGAAGCTGTCTGAGGGATAAGGACATTCCCCGATATCAGGGATTGCCCTTTACACTTCCTGTAAAGAGTCCTTGACCATAGATTTGTCTGCATAAAATAAATGTCCATGCTCTGATGCCCTTCATAACACCTTTTCAAGCAGACATGCAGTCGCTGTTGAAAGATGCTTTGGAGAGAAGGTAGGACTGAGAAGAGATACTGAGGCTGTGGAGAGATGCTGGGGATATAAATACATGTGAATAGAGAGATGAACAAGTTGTGAACAGTCATAGAGGTGTACAAATGGGCTGTGGGGAGGATGTATGGCTTGGAACAGGTGCTGCTGTGGAGACATGCTGGATTGTAGAGAGATACAGAGGCTGCGGAGAGTTGCTGCGGCTATAAATAAATGTGAATAGAGAGATGAAGAAGTTGTGAACAGTTATAGAGGGGACTTGGTCACAAAATGCAACATGTGTGGAGAAAGATCAGAAGACTCGTATGGGCTATAAAGCAATGTGACGATGAAGAGATGTGGGATTTCCACAGAGAGCTGGCAGTGAAAAAACGTACAGGATGTAGAAAGATGCGACAGTGAAAGGATACAGCGACGATGAAGAAATAAGTGCAGATTATGGAGAGAAGATGTTGTTGTGGAGGAATAGGCAGTGAAGAGATGTGGGGCCCAATGTTGAGAGATGACACTGAAGAGACGCAGTAGCTATGGAGAGATGGATCAGTGAAGAATTGAAGGCTATGTGAAGTGATCCCGGGGCTGCTATCAAGAGATAGAGAAATAAAGAGATGCAGAGGTTGTGGAAAGATGCGACTGGGAAGAGATGCATTGGCTGATAAAAGAGGAGCCCCTAAAGAGATACAGAGGCTGTGGAGAGAGGTGATTGTGGTGAGATGCAAGTACTGCGGTCTAGAAATTGGACTGTGAAAACATACAGGGGATGAGGAGGGATGTTAGTGAAATGGTGCAGGGGTTGTGAACAAATGTGTTAGTGAAGAGGTACATGGGTTGTGGAGGAAGTGACTGAACATGGACATGAATAAGACTAACTGCTTGTCCCTCGATAGCTGGTGGGCTCTGTGAGAAATTGGCCTGGTATATGCTGTCCACTAATTATAGTGGGCACCCTGTACCAGTCTAAACAACCCCTTATTGATGATAGGTTAAAGACAACCTTTATTGAAAGCTATCCTAGTGGTAGCTATGGAGAGCAGCCTTCAGGCTAAATCTTGAAGGAATGTAAAGCAGCTTGTTTTACCAGTCTATAATCTCCTGAATTATCAAATGAAAAGACAACCACACCAGGTATATATATAAAATATATGTATTTATTTCTAAACACACCCTCCTAGTCTCTTTATGAGACTAGAGGTCAAAACGCATAAGTTCTCTTCCAGGGGAAACTCATCAATAGTCATAAGCACTGAATATTCCCGCCCATGTGCGGGGACCCCGGAAATAATAAAAATTATATATGAAAAACATATGTATATACAGCCCTATATATATATAAAAACATATATTTTTTTCTCATATCAATGCAACTTTCATATAGGAGGCTAATAATGCAATAAAAAACACCATAAACTGCTTTTACAAATATACATAATATATGTATAAAAAACACATGAGGGCAAGATGCACTTGAACTCTTTTCAATGAGTAAACTGCAAAATAAAAGCAGGCATTGTTAGCCTACAGGCTGCATTGTAAAACAACATAAAAAAAGAAAGCAATCTTTCATAACAAACTGACACCGTGCCTTTAAGGCAGCCATGACCCCTAGCTTCCCATCATGCCCCACGGGTGACAGGTCAGTTGTTCATTGCGCAACCCTCAAGATTAGGGCACCAATATAATATTTAACAGTGACATAATCTCATTTCCCTGGGGAGGTGGGCGGGTTGCTTATGACTTTGATGAGGATACCCCTGGAAAAGAACTAGGATTACAGGTAAGTAACTTATCCTGGTCTTCCAGGGGATCCTCATCAATAGTCATAAGCACTGAATAGAATAGCAAGCCCAATAACCACCTGCAGGCAAATGAGAAAACAAAGTGATGCACTTAACAACAACCGAAAAATTCAGCTGTTGAACAGATTCCTCAAGGAGGCTTGGCCTACTTGAGTGTCCGCTCTAGTATCTGAGTCAAGACAGTAATGTCTTGTAAATGTATACACTGATCTCCAAGTGGCTGCTTTGCAGATCTCAGAGAGCGGTACATTATTGAGCTAAGCTGTCGTAGCCGCTTTTCCTCTCGTGGAATGCGTTTTTGGAGCGGACTAAAGAGGCTTCTGTGCTAACTGGTAAGCCAATTTTATGCATAAGACTATCCATCTGGCGATGGACCGTTTTGATGTTGGGAAACCTGTTCTGACTGCACCATAATTAACAAATAGTTGATCAGACTTTCTCAAGGGCTTCGACATGTCTAGATAAAACTTCAACACCCTTTTAAGGTCTAACGAATGTAGAGCCCTCTCAGCTGGAGTGGAGGAGTTGGGAAAAAATGTCGGGAGAGAAATGGTCTGATTGACATGAAAATCTGACACCACCTTTGGAAGAAAAGAAGGATGTGTTCTGAGGACTACCCTATTGAGCTGAAAAAACAAATAGGGCTCTTTTGAACAGAGAGCCTGAATCTCGCTCACCCTACGAGCTGAGGTGATGGCTACCAGGAAAGCTACCTTCTACGTAAGGTGCTGCAAGGTTGCTTTGTGGATAGGCTAAAAGGGTGGACCCATCAATTTTGAAAGTA
The DNA here is from genome assembly GCF_964204655.1 of Triturus cristatus. Lineage (NCBI taxonomy): Eukaryota > Metazoa > Chordata > Amphibia > Caudata > Salamandridae > Triturus > Triturus cristatus. The sequence continues at coordinate 1,180,919,493 of NC_140590.1, forward strand.
CCAAATTCAGCTCCCAAGGAGGTCGGACCGGAGGGTAGACCTTCTTAAGACCCTGCAGGAAATCCTTCACCACCTGTAACTGAAAGAACGAGGGCTGAGAAGGACGCCTGTACGCCGTAATGGCAGCCAGGTGTACCCTGATGGATGAAAATTTCAAACCTGCTCGGGCCAGGTAAAGCAAGTAAGGCAAAACTACCTCTTCCTGCCCCTTGGTGGGACTACAATTATGTTGTACACACCAGCTGTAAAAACGCTTCCATTTGCAAGCATAAGAGTGCCTTGTAGATGGTCTCCTTGCTTCCTTTAATGTGGACATGCAGTCCTGTGGAAGGCCTAGATGCCCATACTGGAGGACCTCAGGAGCCATGCCGCCAAGTTCAGTGAGGGAAGGTTGGGGTGATGAATCCTCCCGTTCATCTTGGATTTTAGGGACACTTAGAAATGAGTCAGGACCAAACCCTTTGGGACTTAGGAAGTTCTAGGGTCAACACCCACGGGAGCACCGGAGTACTCGTGTTACCTCACCCAGGGAAGCCGGGTGCATATGTGTCAAATGGTGTCGGGTCGCTTTGTCGATTTCAATGGGAGCTGGCAAAGAAGTGCTGCTGCCGGGAAGATGCAAAGTGTCTGAAGAAATCCAAGCCTGGATCGAAATTGAGAAGAATCTGAAAGCAGAAGGGACAGACTCTGGGTCACTTGCCAGTGACCAAGAGGACAATAGGCGGATGCCCACCGAAGTCGGGTGATTTCAGGTGAAGAAAGTGAAGCTTCACTCTTCAGCCACGAGGACCAGGAGGCGTCTAGGACAACCAGGAGCTGGATTCGAACTGTCCCATGAAGGATGTCGAGTGCTGCAGCGTTGGTGCCCGGACTGGACACAACAAGCCGGCAACAGCAACCCACCCAGAAAGGAGAAAGATGCTTCGGTGCAGACCAGCAAGGTCTGAGGGACTCACCACTTGGTTGGGAGTCAGGGCACGTCTGGAGCAACCAGGGAAGCTCAAGGAAAATCAAAGTTACCCTCACAGGGACCCACCAGTCGATGGACCAGGGATTGCGAAGGGACCTCTAGAGGAAACACAAAATGGCGGTCCACGGATCACTCTGGGTGACTAGGCTGACAATCTTGGGTGGATTCTCTGCTCGAGGTGGGGGCTACAAGTAACCCCAAACAAGCCTTCAAGAGACGTCTAGGTCAATGCACTTGCAATAGTGCCCGGTGATCAGGAGTTCCGGTTCCACGCTACTCACGAGGGCTGCGGGTCACAGCTTTTCTGGGGACTCGGGTCGGTCTCTGAGATGTCTGGAAATCCTCTTCCTGGGCTGCAAATACTTCGGAATCCGGTGGGGGCTTCGGAAATGCAGACCGGCAAAATGCTTCGTTGGTGCCTGCCAAGCAGGGGAGTCACTCCCTGACCCCAAAGGAGTTTTCTTCAGTCCTCTAGTCTTGAGTAGAGCGTCGAAGTTCCAGGATTCAGCTTCAGAGTTTCGTCCAGGGATATCTAAAGTTCTGGTTACAGAGGTTCCTTATTTATACCTAAGGAAGGGGTTGGACTAGCTCTGGGGACCCACCTATGGGCGGGTTTGGAAAGAGGGGTGGCTACACCCATTTCCTTTGTCCAGTTTTGTGCCAGAGCAGGGGCTGAAAGCCCCTGAATCGGTTTGAGCTGGACTATGCACAGACACCCCAAATGTGCCCCCAGTGCAGGACTTAAAATCACTCCGAGTGCTCCCACCCAACCCCAATACCCATCATCCCCTGTGACAGGAAACCTATTGTCCAGGCCTCCCCTGCCGGAGTTTCGGTCAGCAGCAGGAGGCCAGACCCGTGTCTGTGGCTGCAGCATCCATTTTGTGATGGCAGGGCCCTATTAGATTTCTATCGGGTATACCAGTAATGCCATGTCTCTCCCTCTAGAAGGGTGTGATCATAGCCTCACATCAAGAAATTATGTGGGGGTATGATTCCAAGGTGTTTGACACCAAACACGACATGTTTCCGTGCAGCCAGTCCAAAGTTAGCATTAACCGTTTAAGATATAATGCACTTAAGAGTATATGGTCAGGCAGCACCACTGACGACCCCGGAGAAGAGATTCCGAAGGATGCAGCGGGACTCAGCTCATGTCTGGGCACCTTCTCACATATAGCCAAGCACCCTGCCTTCAGTATTGATAAGACCTGCCATAGGAGTGATTGATAGGTTACTATGTGCAGTGATAGGTGGGGTATAGTGAACTTATACCTCAGTAAGGGGTGCATGCACCACCTTACCCAGGCTGCAGTAGGAGACCTGTGGTGTCATTTTGGAGGGATTTCCAGGAGTGGCACAATACAGGCTTCAGCCCTTGGTAGGCCTCTGGGGTACCTATGCCCTGGGTACATAGTATACCATATACTAGGGACTCACAAGGGTACCCCAGAATCCAATCTGCAGTGTACCTAAAGTACATACAATCAATTTAGAGAGGAAGCAGTTAGGCTGGGGCCCTGAATAGCAGGGTCCCAGCCAGACTAAAGTCGAAAAACAGTGAAACGCCAGCAAAAAGTGGGGGTAAATATGTGAAGCAGATCTTACTCTCCTACAGGCTCAAGAATCCAATGACCCAATTTGGAAGGTTATATACTGGGGTAGCCTATATACTCTGGGGTTGGAACCCAGATGTCATGATTAGACACTAATTGGATACAATCTACATGTGGCCCTGGGCATTATCTAGATTGTTGCTTGTCGCTCCAGGAGAACAGAATCTACGCAAGGCCCTGGGTTAACAGTCTGCTTCCTCTTTATCTGCCTCCTGGCCAGAGATGAAGACATCTGAGCTGCTGCTGCTTGGAGATCCAAGTAGTCAAGAGGCCTAAAAAAACACCTTGACAAGATCAAGCATAAAAATGTTGCCCACTAAGGCCAATTAAGAGCAGGCCACACAGCTGGCAGTTGCTGTTCCAATTGTAAGTGCCACGAGGGGATGCCTCTCTGGGAGACAAACCTCAATGTCCTCCATGCCCCCTTATCATTAAGACCCAGAGACCCCATGATTTCTCATTTATTGGTGCACTTCTGCATGCCAAGTCCCTATGATCCATTCTGCAGCTTGCAAAGATAAAGAAACAAATAACTCTCTACATTTAACTCCTGCTGCATGGAAGGGCCAATCAGAAGCCACTTACTTTAAGGGTTGTTCACAGAATCGTCTATCTGCCAGACATCGTTAAATTCCCCTGCTCGGCCTGTTGTAGAGCTCATCTATAGATCGAAAAGTATCTTGCACAGTGGCAGTATCACACCTTCTTCCTGAATTTATTATTTCTGACACACCCAGTATGTTTGCAGCAGAGGAGACCCATATCCTGATGCAAATCTACATTTGAGTGAATTGTTCACCAGCAAAATACTCAATTCTGCTGGAGATGAGGTCCACCCAAAATGATATTACTTTTAACAAAGGGAACTTGCATTCCCAAGTCCAGACATCGACATCACTAGCAGTTAGTGGCGGCAATAACTAACTCTGGGGTTGAATCCTGTTCACCTGTACCCAGTCGGCGAGTGTCTATTTGTCATGGGGAGGCAGACGAGGCGCACTAGATAGGCACACATTGTATGGTGTGAGTGAGGGGTCAGGAACTACAAGGCCCATAAGTCTGGGAGGAGCACGTGATGAACCTATTTAAGCTCCGCCCGCACTGAGTCCTGGGCTTGTCACCTGATTTCCGTTGAGATTCCTGGAGTCGAAGAAGATGTCGTCTCTGGCATTTTCCGCCCTTCCTGTGGATTAACTATGCTGTACTGCCTCGTAGATTATCCCGTAGCGTCTGTCATCTGGGGAAGAGAGTAAGCCCTCTTCGGCACTGCCGGAGAACACGGACCGCTCGGAGCGGTAATACAAAGAGACGCCAAGTGCGCAACCACGCAAGGCGCTCTTCTTATTTTGCATTGCCGGACACGGGGGCTGAGAAGGCATCATCCACACCCATAGTCTAAACACTTGTTCTTGCTGAGAAAGTGGAGACGCCGAGTTCTGGTGATTAGTGGCGGCCACTGCAACGCAAGGGGGCTACATGCCTTTTTTTGTCACAGCCATTAGTACCCGCCTACCGAGCCTAGGAACACAGAAGTATTCATTGACTGCCAGCACGGCGAAGTGTGCCTGTTTCATTGCTGGGTCTTACCGGTTTTCCGCCTCTGAAAGTTGCGGAAGCATTGGTCTATCGTGGGTGCGCAAACGCACTCTGTTTAGAGGTATGCTGTTGGTTCCACCACTACACGAAAGAAAGAATACGCATTGGACGAACTCCCTGGTTTTCTTGAATTCTTGCCTATCATCCCATTGAGCCTCGCACAGAACCTGGAGTACACGAGGAGCGCTGGAGGGTAATAGCGAGACGCCACTCTACTATGAGATAAGTATCACGTGTTGCTTTCAAGACTGAGTATCAATTCCGTATACCTTATTGGCCCTGCTGTTGTGTTGGGAGAGACACTATGGTATTTCATGTACGTACACACACATAAGGGTGTTGGGGGGAGTGCGGTGCTTGGAGCAAGATTGACCTCCTGTATGTCTTGTGTTTCACTTTCAGGGTTTTCCGGGTGGAGCGTAGGAGAGTGAGGTTCGCCCTATCCAACGACATCCCCCAGCCCACGCCTAAGAGAGAGTTTTTATTTCTGTTTGTTTATTTTCATCCCTTTTTTCCCTTTCCCCCAGAGTGGTGTTATACGTGCCGTGTCTGTCCAGTATACGCATGAGTACCACCACTTCGGGGAAGGGATTAAGCCGCATCTCATCGTTCCCGCTGTACCCGGCTGTAAGGTTAGTGATACCTACCTCTGCACGACAGAGTGACAAGCCCACGGTTACATACAGCCTGAACGATGGACACCAACACCGTGCTTTCCACGGTGTTGGAAACATTAACCGCTTTAAGACTAGAAGTGGAAGCATTTCGGGGCGAAAACCTAGAACTGCGTAACGAAATGAGTACCATGAGACGCGAGGTCGCAGGGTTGTCTCGCACTAGTCCCAGCGATACAAGGGGGGCTCAATACATTAAACCTTGGACGCTCCCCCCACCAGCCTCTCATGGTACAGGGGTAGGGCAACCGACACAGGCTGTAGGAGGTGCAGGAAGTCCCTCTACTATACAAGTCATTCAGCCCGCTCATTTACCATTAGCCCCCCCCGAAAGATTCTATGGAGACCCGAAAAAAAATTGGTATCTTCCTTGGGCAGTGCAATTTGCACTTTGTGTAAACCAGCTGTATTCCCTACCGATCAGACCAAAACTGCATTCGTAATGTCATACCTAGGGGGAAATGCAGCTAGTTGGTCCTTCCCCCTCATAGAAAGAGATGATCCAGCCTTGCGTGATTTCGATTCCTTCTGTGAGGAAATGCGCAAGTTGTTTGACAGAAAGGCACACCTACTTTCCCTGGACAGAGAATTGATCAAGCTCAAACAAGGTAGCCAGGACTTATTATCCTACATCACCACTTTCAATAGACTTGTTTCTGAAACAGAGTGGCCGATGGAAAAACGAACCTCCCTGTATTACCAGGGGCTGAGGAGCGAATTAAAAGACGTCCTGGCACAGGTAGTACACCTGCCCTCCTCCTGTGACGAGCTCATTGATCTCACCGTACAATTGGAGCATAGATTACAGGAACGGAGAGGAGACAAACACCGCTGTGAGACCAGGTATGCAACCCCTCGCTCTCGAGCAGTTAACAATGGAACCACCCCCAGCACAGATGGGACAGAACCCATGCAGATCAGCAGCATAAGAGGAACCCTAACGCAAGAGGAGAGAGAAAGACGGAGAAAGCAACGGCTATGCCTGTATTGTGGGAAAACCGGACACTTTATTAAGGAGTGTAAGGCAAAAACCAGAACCACGTACAGGGATGGTAAAGAGGAACAAAAGGTGCCAGCACTGGCTTACCTGCCTGGCAGTTCGGAAAACTAGATAGCCCAAACAAGTCTCAGACCCCTTGTTTGTGGCTACGAGAGGATGAGGTCTGCCCTGCAGTGGTCAATACTGTACAAAACACTGTGGCCCACCTAAATGTATGCGTTACCTTGGATGTCCCTGGATTAGGGCTGGTGGCAGTGCATGCTTTATTGGATTCAGGGGCTACGGGCAATTTTCTTGACCAAAATTATACTCAGGAAATCGGCATGCGATGTGTTAAGAAGAAATTCCCAGAACAGGTGAAGGCTGTGGATGGTACCAAACTAACGTCCGGGCCTGTAAGATATCATACGCAATTAGTCCAGATGCAAGTGGGCGTGAACCACTGTGAGTTCATTCAATTTGATTTAATAGACGCACCCCAGTTCACCCTGATATTAGGCATGCCATGGCTTTCGCTTCATGATCCTTGCGTGCAATGGGCCGCAAGGACTGTAACGCTGAACTCTTCCTACTGCACGGAGCATTGTACCCCAGACAAGTTACAAGAAACACTCAAGAAAGAAAATCCAGCTGAGTTGTTAGCCAGTAGTTCCGTCACGCCTAGTGTGGGTTGTACCACTACTCTACCCAGAGAATACCATATGTACCAAAACGTGTTCAGTGAACAAGAAGCCGGTAAGCTCCCTCCTCATCGGGCGTATGATTGCGTTATCGACTTAGAGCCATGGGCCAGTATCCCGTGTAGCCGCATCTACGCCCTTACGGAAGCCGAAAACACATATCTGCAGCAATACTTGAGTGCGCTGTTGGCCAATGGCTTCATTCGTCAGTCCTCTTCACCGGCGTCCTCGCCTCTTTTTTTTTTTATACCGAAACGTGAAGGGGGCTTGAGGGCATGCATCGATTATAGAGCACTAAATCGAATTACCAAGAAAAACAGGTACCCCCTTCCCTTGATTCCCGTTCTGCTAGATCAGTTGAAGGGAGCTACAGTATTTACGAAGCTGGACCTTCGAGGGGCGTATCATCTGGTAAGAGTGCGGCGGGGGGATGAATGGAAGACGGCCTTCAGGACCAAGTTTGGCCTGTACGAATATCAGGTCATGCCTTTCGGGCTTTGCAACGCCCCCGCCGCCTTCCAATACTTCATGGATGAGGTTCTGAGAGGGTTATTGGATGTCTCATGTATCGTCTATATTGAGGACATTTTGGTATACTCCTCCTCCATGAAAGAAAATGTTTCGCACGTGTCAGCAGTGTTGGAAAGGCTCCAACAATATTCCCTATACACAAAGCTAGATAAATGCTTTTTTCATACCAAGGAAGTGGAGTTCTTGGGGTATATCATCGGCCCCAAGGAACTGTGTATGGATACGAAGAAGACGCAGGCCATTCAGGAGTGGGAATCTCCTTCCTGTGTGAAGGCCCTACAAAGGTTCCTAGGGTTTGCAAACTTTTATAGGAGATTTATACTGAACTTTTCCAGTATCATTCAGCCGTTAACACACCTATTGAAGAAAGGAACTGTGTTTTGATGGACTGCATTAGCCGAAGAAGCCTTTCAGGCCCTTAAGCTGCGCTTTATCAGTGCACCCATACTGAGACATCCTGATGCCTCTCAACCGTTCATACTAGAGACGGATGCCTCATTCTATGCGGTTGGGGGAATACTGTCTCAGCGGCACCCTGACATAGGCCAACTACATCCGGTTGCCTTTTTCTCAAAAAAGCTATCCAGCAGTGAGATTCACTATAGCATTTATGACAAAGAATTACTGGCCATCAAACGCGCCTGTGAGGAATGGAGACATCATCTGTTGGGAGCCAGGTATACGGTGGAGATATACACGGACCATAAGAACCTGCTGTTCCTGAAGAGTGCTAGAGCCTTGACATCACGACAACTGCGATGGTCCTTGTTTTTTGCGGATTTCGACTTCATCATCAAGTATAGACCAGGGCCACAAAACGTAAAGGCGGATGCACTCTCCAGACCCCTACCTATCAGTACACCAGAACACGAGAAGATAGAAGAACCTCCTGTAATCCTCCAGAAGGCGTTTTTCCCTACGGAGACTGTGGCATTACTCGCCACCCAGAACTTTCTCACGGAAATGAAGCAACAAACCGCTCACATCAACAAGACGGCATGGGTACAGGAAGAACCCCAACATAGATACAAACTCTATGTACCCAAAGGAACCCTTTTGCAACAGGTCTTAGTGGATCCATGATTCACCCTTGGGGGGTCATATGGGTATCCAAAAAACAGCACAAGCCATGCATCACTACTTTTGGTGGGAGTCCCTCAGAAAGGACACGGCTACATACGTAGCAGAATGCTCAGTCTGCTCCAAAGCCAAGGCACTACATCAACGACCCAGTGGGCTGCTCAGGCCTATTCCCACACCACCGGCTCCCTGGCACACAATATCCATGGACTTTATAGTTGAGATGCCTCCTAGTCTGGGTTACAACACCATCCTAGTGGTTGTTGATCATTTGACCAAAATGGGTCATTTGATCGCCCTCAACAAGATACCCTTGTCAGCAATTCTAGCCTCTATCTTCTTGCAGCACGTGATCAGACTACACAGAGTGCCTTCGGTCATCATCACAGACCGAGGGACTCAGTTCACCTCCCGGTTCTGGAGAGACCTATGTGGGATCATGAAGATAGATGCTCGTCTGTCCACGAGCTACCATCCCCAAACAGATGGCAAAACCGAAAGACTCAACTAGACCCTGGAGCAATACCTCAAATGCTTCACGATAGGACAAGATGAAGAATGGAGCACGGTGTTATGGACAGCGGAGTTCGCATATAACAACGCCAACCACTCTTCCTTGGAGTGTTCCCCCTTTCTACTGTCTCCAAGGGTTTCACCCCAACATATTGCCCTTTGAACACCCTGTTTCCTCTAAACACCCTTCTATTCAGGACCACCATGCTCACCTCAAACTGGTCCTAGAAACCGCCAAGCAACATTTGGCGGAAGCGCGACTAAGAGATAAGGTTCAGGCAGATAAGAAACGAACACCTAAACCAGTTTATAAGGTGGGAGACAGGGTATGGCTTAGTGCCAAATACTTAAACCTCAAAGGTAACAACAGGTTGCAGCCTAAGTAAATAGGTCCCTATCACATAGTTAAAGCCATAAATCCCGTTGCAATGAAACTCACACTACCACCTGCTTGGCGTGTTCATCCAGTATTCCACGTGTCTCTCCTCAAACCATGTCGCCAGGGCACACGCTTACCAGTCAGGCCACCTGCTGTAGACATAGCTGGAGACAAGAATATCGAGGACAGAATATTGAAAGGTAAGTGCACACCGGGAAGCATAGATTTACTGGGCCAGATGTACAACCGGGGCACTCAGCGACGCACAATTGCGAGTCGCTAAATGCCATGTACAACAGTGTCAGAGACACTGTTTGCGATTCCCAATGGAGTCGCAAATTGCATGCCTCATCAGTATTCATGAGACACTCGCAATTTGCGACCCCATTTGGAATGGCTGACCCTGCTAGGTATGGTGGCCTGCTGGGCTCAGAAGACCTCCATGTCTCGGACCGCTTTTCAATATAGCAGGGTTTTTTTTTTTAAATGCTGTTCGTTTTCCTTAAAGGTAGATATTCTTGTATCATGATATTCTGGAGGTCATCATTTAGTAGAACAACCAGTATTTGTGATAGAATGTACCTTTGGAGCACAGCTTTAAGGTTTGGTCATAGCTCACAGGAGGCCATGCCCTCCTAAAAATATACTTCTGGCTATGGGCCTGGTTATGATGAAAAAGTCACTCGCCCGGGGCCTAATCTCTTTTTTCCCTTCACATTATTTATGAGGGTCACGCATCTAGTAAACCATTAAAGGAGTGAACCTTAGAAAGAACACTTAAAGGAAAACGGGATGCATTTAAAGGGCAGGTAGTGGTCCCTGGGACAACTGCCTGGCCCTAACAAATATTTTTCCTGCATTTGCAAAGGGGAAGGGGTCCCCTGGGGACCCCATTTACGAGTGCCTTACCACCTTGTTGAAGAGGGCGGTAAATTGTTTGTTTGAGTGTTTTAAGGAATATGTGGATTTTTTGAGCTACATAATAAAGCACACTCAATTAACTTTTCACAATCCAACATTAAATCCTATCAATTAAATGGGATTTAAAGTAGAAGGATGTAAAGTTGTACGAAGGCTGACTGGCAGCTTTGTGCATTTTGAGGACGGAAGCCTGCCATTGTACTACTAACAGAAAATATTTACTTGCGTAGGTATTATTCACCATTACTGCAGGTGCAGATACAAGTTAAGAGAATGTCATATTTAAATGTACATCAGAAAACAAAATCACCTCAACAGAGCTTTAACTTCTCAGCAAGTAGGCTGTACTTTTCAGCAACTATACCAGCAAATGTAGACATGACTCATATGCATTAAAAGAAAAGGTGTCACCACATCTCACAAAGAGCATATACTAACAAATACCAAGAGGGTGCCATTGTAAAGCAATCTGCAAAATGCAATATGGATCAAGTAGCCATGGTTAGAACTTATTAGGATTTTGAAGAACACTATGCAAGGTGATTTGTCAATCTTAACACTAACATCACTTTTAGAAAATAAAGTGAAAAATCATACTTTGAAAACACACTGGGCAGAATGTATTGGCCAAAACATGATATGCTTATACATTCCACTTAAAATCACCAATCACCTTTTGTCTACAAGTACCTAGCTATCATTTTGCTTCTTTAGGCTCTCTTACTTTCTCTATTTACTCCCAATCTCTGCCTCTGCTGCTTCTGTCAAACTTTTCCGGACTATCCCTTTCTGTCTGCTGCTCCATCTATCTTCCCATTCCTATCTCTCTTGCTCTCTCTTGCTTTTTCTATTTACTCTCCTTTCTTTCTCTTAATCCTTTCTCTTTTTCTAGAATTCATTTCTTCTCTTTATCTTCTCTTCTATCTTCTTTGTACTTTTCAATAATTTTAATTCTCTCTAGCCCTCTTCTTTATAGACCATGTATAGCAGCTGAGACTTTCTCTTGGCTGTTCATGGCTATTAGCAGCACATGCCACCTTTCTTTGACCACTGTGCTTTTCACTGTTCCCCAGTCACAGAAGCCTTCCATCCTGTGGGCCTCCTGCAACTGGAGAAGTCACCTACGATCATGGAACAAAGAAGTTAATGCAATGTGGCCATCATATGATCACCGCTTGTCATCAATTCTTGTTTGACAGGACATCAAGCTGCATACATTTTGTGGTTTTTAAATGCTATAGGCCAGACCACCCGTTGACGTCTACCACACTATTTTCACAGTTTGGTGGACTTCAATGGGTCATCCAAAGTGCTGGAAAAGAACATTGTTAGACCTGGCATCCTTAGGGTGATCTTCCCCCATGCTTTTTGCCTGCTTGCATCCCATTGTTTCTGATTCTTTTTGTTGGTAGGACTCTGAGCACTTTGCCACTGCCAACCAGTGCTAAAAAAAATGTGATTCTCCCCAAAAATGTGGTTTGGTTGGTGTATCCACAATTGGCACATATACTTTACTTTCAAGTCCTTAGTGCAGTGCACTACATGTGCCCAGAGTCTCTAAATTAAATGCTACTAGTGGGTCTGCAGCACTGATTGTGCCACCCACACATGTATCCCTTTAAACATGTTTCAGGCCTGCCATTGCAGTGTCTGTGTGTTCAGTTTACACAGCCATTTTGGCTTGGCATTTAAAACCCCTTGCCAACCCTTAAACTCTCCTTTTGATACATATATGTCATCCCCAAGGTAGGCCCATGGCAGCCCATAGCACAGGGTGCTATGTAACTGAAAGGAAGGATATGTACTATTAAGTTTTGCATGTCCTGGTAGTGAAAGCTCACAAACTTGTTTCTCTCTACTGAGGCCTACCCCTCTCAAAGGTTAACAGTGGCTTCCTTATTACATTTAATAAGCTGTAATTCCTAATTGAGAGAAGGTAGAGTTGTCATGTTTAGTACCTCTGGAATGATAATGAAAAATCTTCTTTTGTGGTAAAATTGAATTTGTAGTTACCATCCAGAAAATGCCACTTTTAGAAACCGGTCCTAGGATGCTTGTTTCCGGTCTAGGGAGGACCTGGCTTGGCAGTTCGGACTGGACTGTTCCCATGAGGCACAGGGTCAAGACTGATTTGCATATGGCCAGGTCTAAACTGGGGTGGCATAGTGAGAAAAAGAATGATGGATTTAACCCAGATCTATTGACTGGGGCTGAATGTTTTGATTTGTTCTGCATTCCGTCCATTAATTGTGTGTCTTTTGCTTTCTCGCCCTAAGTGTGCCGGGTATGCCCAGACGTGGATCCCGGGCTCACTGTGCCGCTGGAATCAAGCTATCCTGGTTGAAGAGGGGTGAAACCCCGAAACCGGTCCTAGGATGCTTGTTTCCGGTCTAGGGAGGACCTGGCTTGGCGGTTCGGGCTGGACTGTGTTCCCATGAGGCACAGGGTCAAGACTGATTTGCATATGGCCAGGTCTAAATTGGAGTGGCATAGTGAGCAAAATAATGATGGATTTAACCCAGATCTATTGACTGGGGGTGAATGTTTTGATTTGTTCTGCATTCCGTCCATTAATTCTGTGTCTCTTACTTTTAGAAAGTTGGGCATTTTCCTGCTCTTAGCTCTCTGGTGTCTGCTGCCTGCCTCTAATCACTGGCTAAGCTGGGTGACAGTTAACTTTGTATATTTCCTCTAGACAGTCCCACACAAAAGAAGGCTGGGTGTGACTTTATTCATCTTCCCGGGATGGAGGAAGGAATGGAGGGAGGCAGGAGCTGGGCACAGCCTCACACTTACACCTGAATAGGCTGGTCTCTGTCCGCACACAAAGGGCTGCATACTCCCCTGTAGTGATTCTGGAGCCAGGGCAGGATGAAGGGACGGCTGTGCTCTTCAAAGACCCTTCTTTCAAGTCACCCCACTTTAAAGGCACAACTGGGTATAAGTACATGACCTCTGACCCTACCTACTCTGTATACTTCAGGACCTGAAACCACCTTGTCGAGAAGAACTGCTGTGCTGAGGATTGCCCCTTGCTGGACTGCTGCTCTGGAAGACTACTGCCTTGCCATGCTCTCTGATGCCTGCTGCTCTCTCTGACTGGACCTTCATCACTTGAGTCACTCAAAGGGCTAGCTAACTAGCCTCCTGTTCTTCAAAGACTCAAGAAATCATAGTCTTTAACCCTTCTCCTGTGGTTGGCTCATTGGAAGTGGACCCAGGTGCTTGCTTCGGCGAAACCGATGCATTCTCTGCTGTGGAAAGCAGAATCTATGTATCGCCGCTGTTGGGGCGGCGGGGGGGGGGAACCAGCACAATGCACTTGGAACCTGAACATAGCCATTAGAACAGCCACATCGGAACTGGTGCATCGCCACCACTGGGGAAGGACGATTGACGCATCTCTTCATTTGCGTGGAGAAACCCGGCCCATCGACTATGGAACCAAAGATCCTCGGAACCAGACCTTTGTCTTCAAAACCAGCGCGTCACCACTGTTGCGTGGAGAAAATTAATGCATCTCCTCAACTGTGAGACTGACACCGAAGCATCACTTGGCTACACCTCACATCTCGTTGTTTGCAACCAGGATTAAGGTACTTTACCTCAATAGGCCCTAAATGGGTCCTGAATCCAGCCCATGCCCCATTATGGTTGGCCTGAACTCTTTACTTTGTCCCGGTCCAGTGCAACCAATCAACACTTCAAGCGCTATTTGCTTCTTAGTGCAGTTTTTAATGTAATCTTCTAAATATCATATCTCGACAATTTTTCTAAATATTTTGTGGTGTTTTCACTATTTTACTGATGTTGTATTGCACAAATACTTTACACATTGCTCTTAAGTTAAGCCTGACTGGTGTGTCCCAAGCTACCAGAGTGTGAGCACAGGTTAATTTAGGGTGTGTATCTGACTTACCCTGTATAGGATTGTAGTTCCTGCTTGGACAGGGTGCATACCTCTACCAACCAGACACCCCATTTCTAACCAAAATGTTTCTGGAAGTAACACTAGAAAGAATTTTGTTAGAAATTAGGTTTCTGGTTGGTAGACGTATGCACACTATCCAAGTATTTTGCTGTATTGAGCAGCAAGCGTTGTGCACTGATGTTACACAGCAAAACGAAAGTGAAAGCTGATCATGCTAATCGAATCTGTGGGGATCTACAAGTGTTACCACCCTACGTCACTACACTTCTCCCGATAACAGTAATACCCCACTTGTGTGACTGAACTATCACTCATGAAATGCTCCCAAAGGCCCCTTAGACACAAGGAAAGATCAAGATTGTGCCTTGCAAATTGACCAATTCTGGCAATGTGGGTAACTGTGGTATTTAGGCCAGGACTCTATCGGCACCCGGAGAAGTCTTCCAGGCTCAAACATTTTTCAAAAAACAAGGTACCTAGGGAAGTCTGGGGTTGTGTAGTTTGCATGGATTTCAATACTTTATTTTACCCAGAATGGCCTGAAAATTCCAAACTATGGCTAAATTGAAGATTTTCTTTATATTTCTGCCAAGGGAAAGTGTTGAATCTGTGGGGATTTATAAAATCCCTACCAATCAGCGTTCCCACACTTCTTCCAAAGAAAACACTACCACAAATGTTCACCTAATATTTTGCATTTATTATATTAATTACATTGGACTTCATAACAGCAATTTATCTGCTAGGTCCATAAATTAGACCAAGATAAAGCAGAATTTAAAAGGAATCAATAGAGTTCAAAAAGCAGAATCATGCTACACAGAGCTCCAATTACATTATACAAAAATCAGAAAAGGCTAGTCGATGTTCAGCAGAGATGTCTAGATAGGTCAATTATAATACAAATGTGTTCAGTCTCAAATGTCCTGATTATGGTTTCTACATTATTTGGTTGAAGGAGTTGAATCCCCAGTGTGTTGTCTATGGCAGGGTCATCTATATATTAAACCATGTTTGATAGACAGTCAATTATAGCAGCCCTTTGTGACATGGCATTATATTGTGTAATTTCAAATTCACACTACTGTTTCTTAGGGTATTTGCACCCCTCTGCAGCAGGCACCTTAACCTAACAAACGATGTGACTCCTGCAAACAAAATAACGTTTTGTAGAGCAGATACCTAATCTTACCAAGCTATATTTCTCAACAGGCCAGTACAGGCCGGGGCAATGTCCGTCAAATATAAGTCTTGCCTTGTTGGACCTGGACTTTTTTGCAGGGTTATCGCCAAACTTTCTGCCTTCCTCCAGTATTTTGTTTGGCCTTCTTTTGTTTGTTTTATGTCTCTGTGCACTTTACCACTGCTAATCAGTGCTAAAGTGCATGTTCTCACTCTTGTAAACTTAATATATTTGGCTTACACCTATTTGGCATATTTAATTTACCTGAAAGTCCCTTGTACAGTGGTATCCCAATACACAGGGCCTGTGAATGAAATGCTACTAGTGGGCCTGCAGGGCTGCTTGCGCCACCCACAGAAGTATCCTTTCAAACCTGGTTCAGGCCTCTGCTACTGCAGGCCCTGCCTCCGCAGTTTACGGTCACAGTGACGTGGCATTTAAAACGGTTGCCACATCTGAAACTCCCCTTTTACTGCATATAAGTCACCCTAAGGTAGGCCCTAGCTAGCCCTATGGACAGGGTGCTGCGTAGGTAAAAGGTAGTACATGTGCCTTTGTTGTGTGGCATGTCCTGGTAGTGACAAAGGGATATTTGGTTTCTCACTGCTGTGAGGCTTGCTCCTCTAGTAGATTTGCATTGGGAATTCCCCGATATATCTTTCAGTGGCAATTCCTGGTCTGAAGGGAGCAGCGCTGCCATGTTTGGTATGTTTGGAATGATGGTGAAAAATCACGCTTACTGGTGTTGGTGGATTTTTTACTTCTATTTTAGAAATGCCACTTTTAAAAAGTGGGCATTTCTCTGTGCTCATCACTCTTCTGTGCTTTGCAGCCTGACTCCAATTCACGTCTAGGGCAGAGGGACTGCTCAGCTTGTGCATGCTTTCCAGACAGCCTTCACACAGGGAGGGCTGGGTGTAACGGGGTTGCATCTGCCTTTTGAATGGTCTTCCTGTGCTGGGAGAGTGAGAGGTGTTGACATTTAACATTTGTATAGGCTGTGTCCTGCCCTCACACAAAGTGCTTGTTTACCCCCTACTGATGTCTGGAGCCAGTGCAAGGGTGGAGGGAAACTCCTGGGACTGACCAGATCTTGCTAGAACATTCTCCCCCCTTCTAGAAGCCAGGCCTCAGAGTATAAGTACAGGGGCTCTGACCCCACATTGGAGAGCACTTTTGGAACTAGGACCAAACCTTTGTCAGAAGGACTGCCTGCGCTGCACAAAGGACTCATCTGGACTGCTCTTCTGCTATTGCCCTGCTAGCTGCCACTGGCTGAGTGACCTAATGGACTCACTGGATTGCTTTCATGCGTGTTGCCCTGCTGCCAGCTGCTCCCTGATGCTGGTTCCCCAAAATCTCACAATCTCAGAGGATTGCTGTGTTGCCAGGAGAAGACCGCCATTGAGGTAGCCTAGCCTATGTGCTGGCCTGTTGCCCTGCTATCTTACTGTGTACCCCAAGTGACTCTCATCATAACACATAGCGAGCGCTTAATTTTCCCTTGTGCAAGCAATCCGCACGTTTGGAGTGATCTGCTGTCTCCTTATGAGCAGAGCATGGTTAGCGCTGTGCACCCGATCGCCGCGTGGGCAGACTGCTGCTTTTTACCCAACAACGTTGGAAGTGCTTTCCTGTGGCCGTGTATGCAAAGTGCCCCATTGCGTCTCAACGCGGGTGAATGGTTCCCCATGATACCGCCACCACCAGCCCGAAGGATCAATGCTGGGACGACACCCCGGCTGGCTCACCTGCACTGCAGTTACAAGAAAGCGATAGGCCGCTGTCCCAGAAGAGAAGACCACGACCCAAGCAGACCGGATACTCTTGGCGTGCCTGTCCGGGCCCGCCCTCCCGGATTGAGGTGCGGGCGAGAAGAAGAGACGCCCTGGACCGTGGTCGCGAGACGGCCAACCTGCCTAACCACCTTCAGGCACTGGGCAGGCGAGACAACACCACCTGCCTAACCCTGAGAAGGAGAAAGGCTGTCTTGGTTCCAGCCGCTGCACCGCATGCTTGCGGGCAGTGGCCTCAGTAGGATTCTGCAGGTGTGGGCTAGTGAAAGGCTTCTGTACCGGGCTCCCATGTGTGCGTGTTCCTACCCTCTCTCCTTACCATGGGGATTGTGCCCTGTGGGCACTTGACCAGTTGTAGCCTCGCGGGGAAGATCCTTGACGGAGGCCCCCCTCCTTAGAAACCGTAATCACTGAAGTTACTGTATGGCCTTTAATAGGTGTGCATATGCACCGTGGCCTAGGATTTTATAAAGTCATATGGTGATTTACATTCTACCGGGGAGTATGGTGATAGTGTTTTTCCCCACCACCTGCTGCATGTGTGTGCTGATGTTTTGGTGACAGCATGTTCCATGTGCGTATTCTCTTGTGGGTTTAATTTCTTGCCCTGAATACCCACCGAAAAAGGGTTGTTTGTCACTGGTGATAATCGTATTGATCAGGAAAACAAGTACTATCTTTTAGTAATTGCCTAACATGCACAGTATGTCGTGATTTATGCATAACCTGCTGCGTTCCTTGCCCTAATGATAGGAGGTTCAGTGATGGTGAGTTTATGTGCGTAACCTACCAGTATTTACTTGATTACACTACCTAACTGATGTTATGCCTATTGCTTAGTAGTAAAATTGTTATGATCTATGTGAGTTATGACAAGTGCCTAGTGGCCCAGTGTTTGTGTTTATGGCCTAATGTGATTTTATGCATAATACAAAAGATATTTTTATACACTACTGTGTGATGTCTCTTTAGAGGTGTATTTATTGCGTCACTGGTGGGTGTGTGTTGCACCAACGCTTTACGCTTTGCCTCTGGGAATAAGCCTGACTGCTCTGTGCCAGGCTACTGGGAGTGAGAACGGTTATCTCTGGTGTGTAGCTTACTTGCCCTGACTAGAGTGGTGGGCTCTGTCTGGCGTAGGTGTATATCCTAGCCTACAAAAGGGCACAAAATCAACCTAGAGAGGCCCTTTTAGAAGAAAATCAGAGGGAGACAAAAGAAATCCCCATGACTTGCGTTACAACTTTTAGTAGCGCATCCGATACTGTAAAAAAAAGCAGTAACACACATTGGAGAATCCTCACTAGTAACAGACAATGGGAAAAAAAACTTTTTTCTTTCAAAAAAGGACGTAGTCTCGGAGACACCCTGGTTAACACCCGCCCCAGAGATAGGCCTACAATGAACCCTCCATCTGTTACTGATGCATGGGGCCTACCAAGAGTAACTAGACACTATCCCTGTGCAAGCTGCAGTATCTGCCATCTGACGACACATACATAAACCCTGGACCTTGAAGCTGGAAAAACATGGACACAGAATGCCCACACTAACAGCAACACAACAAATGTGGTATATTTGATAAGTTGCCCCTGTGGGTTGCGTTATGTGGGTATGACCACACGCAAAGTGAAATTGCTCCGGTGTTCATACACACCCAACATTAGATGTGGACGAGCCACTACGAAACTGAGCGAACATTTCTTGCAGTGAAACCACACGACTAACGATCTAAGATGGACAATCATCGAGCAGGTCAAAACACAAAGCACAACACAAAAAATCCTGTTGAAAAAGAACAGAGGTGGGTGTACCGCTTGGGAACACACACACAAGGATTGAATGACAATATCCCGTGGGGCACAATGTTACGTCCTTAACCCCCCTGACGTCCACCTATCTTTTTTCTCTGGTTCTCTCTTTTAGCCAAATGTTGCCTGAACTATTGTCTTGATTTACATCACGATAATCCAATAGTGATCACTGTGTCTCCAATGCAAATAGCCACATAATTCCACATCACAATCAGTCAGTCAGCCAAATACACTTTATTCGATTTGTTAAAATCATAAAAGACATACATTTTACATACATACAACATAAAAACAACCAATGATATGTCTAAAAATCAGTACAGTTTTCAATTAGTGCAAGACATATGTTAAAATCTACTTAAAAACATAATTGATTAAAATAGTGCATTAGGTGGGAATTTCAATTTCTTGATCCTAATTGCCGCCACTAAAAAACTGGCCACACAAAAGATGATACGGGTGGAGCCCAAGAGCTGGAGATAGATTAATGCAGGCCTAACCTGAGTAAAGCCAGCCTCTCTCAGAATTGGTAACAGATGTTTTTTCGTTATATCCCTATATGTCTCGCAAAACATGATAAAATGCATAGTATCTTGCTGCGAAAAATTATCACAGTTACAGGGAGGACCCACTTCTGGTTTCGCCTATGATGGGTAACTACCCAGAGTTAGATGGATCAAATTAAACCTAAATTTGGTCAACAAGAACCTATGTAAGGGTTTAGTAACAAGTTTGAGATAAGGCTCTAGAGAAGGAGAAAAAATGAACATAAAATGCGATCTAACAGCTGGTTTCTCGAGTTCCTGCTCTTCTCGAACCAATCTGGCCCTATCAAAAAATTGTATCTTGATCCAGTTGACATCCTCCCTCCTAATACAAGATGGCGACTGGAAGAGTTCTATGCGGCTCAGCTGTTGAAAGGTTTTTTTCAAATAAACCAGCCAGGGTATTTTATTAGCCAGATCCATTGCCATAATGTCAGGCATAATGGCATGATTCAAGGTTAGCTCTGGGTTAAGCCATGTTTTTAACCAAAAGATCAATGGGGCAAGTTTCAACCTGTCTGTGATATAGTCCAAACCCACCTCCGAATGAATAGAAAAGGTCGGGGAGGATTTAGGGACAGACAAGAGGTATCTAATAAATCCATTCTCCACTCTTTGTATTTTTTCCACAGATACATAGCCCCACAGAGGTGAACCATAAGAGGCAATCGAGATACATTTGGTGTTATAAATTTGCTAAAGAGCCTCCATAGGCCTAGACCCAAGCCTCCTTGAGAATCCCATAAGGGCTGATGACGAACGGACCATAGATATACTCTTGGCCTTAATTTGGGGGGCCCAAGACCCCTTTTTCGTCAAAAAGGACGCCCAGGTAGGGAAAGACAGCCACCCTGGAGACCGCCTCCCCTTCACAGAAAAAGGTTTTTACTTTTGACCTACTTCTATGATGACCAACCACCATCGTGTGTGACTTTTTGGCATTTATCTTTAGGTCTAGTTGGTCCATAAAGGCCCCAAATTGGTCCAACAATCTTTGAAGGCCCACGCCTGTACGAGCTAATAATACTGCGTCGTCCACATATAGGAGAGCTGGGATTAAAGTCTCTACTACACGCGGAACATCTGCCCCCACTTCCACCAGATGTTTTCCCAAGCCGTTAATGTAAATGGTAAAGAGGAGGGGGGCCAGGATGCAACCCTGGCGCACCCCCCTCTCTGACTTAAATCGTCTCGTGCACCTACCCTCCCTGGTGACCCTGACCACAGCAAACAGCTCCTGGTGAAGGGATGCCATAAAATGGACGAGTGTTTGATCAACCCCAAGCTCTAATAGGATTAGCCACAACTTAGACCTATTTACCAAGTCAAAAGCCGAGGAGAGGTCCATAAATGCCAAAAATAAAGACCCCTCCTTGGCCACCGTATACTTGGAAATCAGGAGGTGGAGATTCGAACATTGGTCCATGGTGCCTCTTTTCTCTCTAAAACCATACTGAATATTAGAGAGACCCCCCACTGCTCTCTATATTATCCCTTAGCCTATGCAATAAGACTCTGCCCAATATCTTAATCGCAGAGTCTAACAGGGAAATGGGTCTGTAACACCCCGGGTCATCGTGCTGCCCCTTTTTGAAAATCGGCACAATGATTGAGGTAGCCCATGTGGAGGGGAGAATATTACCATTTGCGGCACAAAAAACGTTAGTTGGCACCTTTGCCCAGAATTTCGGTAAGTGGGTGTAAAAATCTGCTGGCACACCGTCGGGTCCAGGTGCTTTATTTCTAGAGGTCTCCAAAATTGCTTTCTCCACTTCCTCACAGTTAAAAACAAGGGGAGCACACGCAAAGGCCACTGAAGGGTTATATTGTGTGTCGGTGACTAAATTACTATAGACTTCTTGAAAATGGAGCAGCCATTTAGTATCGCTAATTACACAGTCCATTACAGTATTGTCTGATTCTGAGAAAAACGGCTGATTAATGATAGCCCAAAACTGGCTGCTATCACGCAATACATCAATTGTAAGTAATTTTTCCCATGCATCATTTTTAATAGCATTTTTCCTACTGGTAATGGATAACTTATAATCCTTCCTCAATTTAGCAATAAGGGCCTTATCTCTCGGGGTAGATAGCAGTGCTTTTTTTAAAAACACTATGGGCTTGCGAGCAATTTGAGTCAAACCATTTGCGTGGTTTGTTGCCTTGCTGACTAGGAGTCATCATCAGGTCATTTGATATTTGGGCACATATTCCCTCGAAAGCCCCCATAATTTCTGATTTTGTGGCTTTTGTATCCTGACAAATAACTATATTGTTCTCGATTTTGGGGAGTAGAATTTCAATAAAATTTTCCGGGACCACCTTTGCCCACTTAAGCCTTCTCCCTTGATCCGTTGGTGCTAGGGCAGTTACCCCACGGAGGGAGCAAGACCTATTGGCCATAAGTTCACCCCAGAATAACTCAAGCAACAGCGGATTATGGTCACTATAAGTAGAGACAATCACTTTATAGGTCACTGCCCTATGTAAAATGCCAGGAGTAAAAAAGATATAATCAATAACCGAGCCATGGTCAAACCCCTTATAAGTATTTGTGCGTATCCCCCCCTCAGTATTAATCAATTCCAATATGTTAAAATTGGCCAACAACTCTTCAAGGGCCTCCCCTGTTTTGATATGCTCAAAATGGGGGGCCAATGAGCCTGACGGTCCCTCATGCTCACCAAAGTGGCATAGATCGCCACAAGGGTGAATATTAAAGTCACCCATTAAAATAAAATCGAACTGAGTGTGATTATTTAGACTGAAATTAAACAGGAATTTTTCCAATGAGACAATATGCTCATTCCCATCTTCCCTTTCCCAGGAATTATAAAAATTAATTAATATTAATTTATGGGTGGTAGAAACTACCCATTCCACAATTAAAAAGTTAGGCGAGCCCGACTCGATCATTTTTAATGACCCTCATAATTTTAGTGAAAAAAGGGAAATAAGGCCACCTTTAGCTCTACCCGCACTACTAGGGGTTGCTGGAATAACAAAGCTAGTGTAACCATCCAGCCAGAAACTAGGGGAAGAATCCCAGGACTCCTGTATGGCAATAATGTCATAATTGGCAACAAAATCTAACCAGGCTGTGTCTGTCCTTTTTGCTCTAATACCAGCTATGTTCCAGCTGATAAGTTTACAGACTGCTGGTACATCGGTTTTAGAGGCCCCATGGGAATCTGGCATTATTAAGGCAGACCGTCAATCCAGTTCCTCTATATCTGAAAGGGGAGAAAAACAGTTGCTCAAAGCCGACCCAGGCCCCATTCCCGCTATGTGCACAGGCCGCAAATGGGGTCTAGTAATAACATTTAGGTCCCCCTTTACATGATTTGGACGACGATTCTTCCCTAGACATGTATCACCTGGCACTGTACTCCGAACCCATCCTTCATTTTCTGACCTACATGGGACGTTGTGTGTTAAGGGTAATAGATGGTGTGTGTCAGGAGGTGGGTAAAAGAATCCCAAAGGGACTGGTCTCATAGGACCAAAGTCTGAGATCACCGAGCCATCCCAAAACAATCTATCAGCCGTATCAGGGGTGTCGAAATTAACTATGACACAATCCCCATGTGTGTGCTTAGTGGAATTTCCGATCCAACCCACCCTTCTTGCCATAATTATCCTGTCTGAGATGTTCAACCCTCCACTGGAGAATTCTGCACACCATTGTTTAGCCTTATATATTAGGTCAGTGACGTGTTCTGATTCTCCCAACTTAAGAGGGGGAACTCCTATGAATGTGGCGACTAGATGAGCAGCCTCCGGGGGCAGGTTTATGATCAGATGACAGCCTTTTGCCCGGGAACTAATAGGGAAACATTGTGGCAGTGAATGTGTATCTGAGGGGCCTGGGGTAGGGTGGATAGGATCCAAAGTACTAGGCGCTAAACAAGAGTCCCGAATCCCAGGGTTGTTTGGAACCACACCACTGTTAATCAACATAGGACTGCCCTGGCTTGCTGAAACATTAGCACTATTACCTAAGGGATCCCCAGACACTTTATAGGGTTCCCGGGTCAGGGCGTAATTGTTGGCCAAAGTTTCATTAAGAGCACATTTCTTTAATAAACTCGCTAAGCAAGTATTCAGTGTCTCCACAATGTCTTTGGCGATGCCCACCAACAAAGGTTCAATGCGGTCAATGAACAGTCTCTCTAGATGGTCACCAAGATCATCCATTGGCACAGGAACTATTTTTTGGGCCCCAGCTGCCTTCTACCTCCTTTTTATAGTCGTCCTGGACTCAGGGATGGACGCCTGAGCCTGCTGTGGCACGGTTGGTACAGAAGTATTGACAGCAAGGGGACCAGTGACCTCAGCCTCACTGGGGTTATGGTTCAAAACCACAACCTCAGGTTCCAGAGAAACATGTTGTACATGGATAATGTCGCTATTAGCCAAGGGAGCTGGTGAGATCGGAAGTACTATGCCAAGCTCCTGTTCCGCATTAGCAATTTCCTTAGAAAGGGCCCCCACAGCAGATGAAAGATACGATATGATAGAGGCAGACTGTCTCGGTAATTTGGCCTTTTTCCCTCCCTCCGTATTTGAGACAATTTTGCGCTTACCCATTGTCAGGTGTTGGAGTCCGGGCCCAGCCCTGCCTCCTCCTACCCCGGACGGCCACAGACGGCCCGCCCTCTGCCCGGCGCTGCCCGCGCGCGTCCCGCGATGCGGGAGGTGCTCCGAGTTCTTAAAGCGCCTCCAGGCGCGTTAGTGGCGTAAATGTTGTGCGCCGGCCCCGGGACTGCTGGGCAATGTAGTGCTGGTGGTTCCTGCCGTTCCCCTCACGGCGCTCTGGGTTTTGCAGGTAATACTGCCGTTCCCCTCATGGCGTGCGTTGTTTGCGGGCCCCCACATCACAATCATAATAATATTGAAAAAGAAAAAACTCTTGACTTCGGTTCCTTCATTTATTTCTTCTGCTCCTATTTGTATGGACTATCATAAACGTTTACTTTCTATTCATATTCCTTCAGTCACGATTAAGGCGCCCTATTTGTACTCACGAACAGAGCGGGTGATTGACCGGCTCTACCATTACACTTTCTGTGCCCCCCTGTATGTGGTTTACCATATTTCAATATTTTTAACCTTCTAGCCTGAAGTGAAGAAATGAAGCAGGTTGAGAGAACATACGTTGTTTATTAAATGAAAGTCGAATACAGGAACAGGCGAGCGCCAGGGAACACAACTACTCCTTTCCAACTCCAGCACCAGTCTCACTCACACTCTAGAACCTAGAATCCCTACCCATGACATACTACCACTCTAATAACTCATACAAACACGAGACAACCAAGGTACATGTGTATATACTACACATCCCCCTCCCTTAATAAACAACAGAAAGAATCAAAAATTAGCTAGCATTCGCGCCAAGAATTTTCAATTCTATTAAGGACACGGAGGCGAGGATTATGCTTCTCTTTCTATTTATTGCTACCCACAGCAGCCAATGAAAACTTTTGTTACATGAAAAAACAACACTTTTCTCATGATGCATATGTCACATCACTTCCTGCAGGGCCCCATAAGAGCCAGCCATACCGGAACTAGTCCTCTTTCTTTGCTCCAAACAGAAGTCCAATAAGTATTAAAGTTCAAAAGTATTAAAGTTCAACAACAACAGCTTCCAACGTGGAAGAACACCAGACCAGCTGGGAAACACGCCACTCCGTACAGCGGATCAATCCATCTTCTTGACAGATCCTGAAAGAATAGAAATGAACAACCCGTAACTTCTGTCAAAACAGAGTATATACAACACGGGTGGGCAAAAATGACATTACAGTAATTTAACCGGGTGGGATAATCCTCGCCTCCGTGTCCTTAATAGAATTGAAAATTCTTGGCGCGAATGCTAGCTAATTTTTGATTCTATTACAGGACCGGAGGCTTCGTATTATGCTAGTTTAACGCTGATTAAAAACAACAGAGGATATATCACCCACCGGTTTATAATACAATTGTTTAAACGTGGATTCAGACGACCAGTCCGCAGAACGCATGATATCTTGCACCGTAGAACCCAGCATGAAAGTCTTGGAGGCCATGGCGCCTCGGACAGAATGTGCACCAAACACTTGGGTATCTACCCCTGCCTCTTGCATAACACCTTTCAGCCATCTGGCTATGGTAGCCGCAGTAACAGGTTTATACGGTTTTTGCAGAGCAATTAACAGTTGTACCACACCATCAGGCCTGAGAGACCTGGTACATTCTTCGTAAGCCTTGAGACATTGAACCACACAAAGTTTAGCATTATCAGGAAAGGCATGATAATCCACACTACGTGACAAGGTTTTTGTTCTAGACGTAATATTAAACGAAACGCCCTCTGGAGTAAATACTCTACCTGTAATATCGAGCGCTTTGACATCCGAGGAACGTCTGCAAGCCGCTAGGCAAAGTAACATGGCCAGTTTGGCCGACAACTGCTTCCTGGACAACCTATTGTTGTCCGGCCAACTATTGAAGAGGGACAGACCCAGCGAGACGTCCCACAAAGAGGAATACTTTGGTTTGGGAGGATTGGCTACTCTAATGCCCTTTAGGAGTTTACAGATGAGAGGATGCATCCCGACAGGCTTGCCCTCGATCTGAGAGTGGCCTGCCGAGATGGCGGAGCGGAAGTTATTAACCGAGCGGTAGGCTAAACCCTGCGACGCCTTCTCCGAAAGAAAATTTACAACATGGGGTAATCCTGCCCCCACGGGATCCACATGTTGTCCCACGCACCAACGAACCCAGCCTCCCCAGGCTGAAGAATATCGTTTCTTGGTAGAGGGTGCCCATGCCTGATTGATAAAGCTTGCAGCCTGGTCCGAAAATCCTGGCATTTGCCAACGCTGCCTGAAAGTCTCCAGGCCATCAGGGTCAGGTGCCCCGATAGCACCATCGGGTGTGTCTCCCCCTGAGGGCCCTGGAGCATGGTCGAGGACCAAGGGATCCGCCTGGGGAAGTCGCAACTCGCCTCCATCAGCAACGGGAACCAAGGCTGCGACTTCCACAGGGGAGTCACCAGTATCACCTCCGCTCTCTGACTCATCACTTGAGTGAACACTCGGGGAATGAGGATGAACGGTGGAAACGCGTAGTTCAACTGCTGAGTCCACTCCTGTGCCAAGGCATCTGTCGCCAGCGCCAGAGGGTCCGGCCTCCAGCTGAAAAACCGCGTCATTTGACGGTTCAGCCTGGAAGCAAATAGGTCGATCTCTCAGCGTCCCCAAATCTCCTGTAACCAGTGAACCACTCGCGGGCAAAGTTGCCAGTCGCTGTAGTCCCTGAGGTGGCGAGAGTTCCAATCCGCCACCACGTTGGACTGACCCGGAATGTACTCCGCTACCACCGATATCTGGTTGGTTAGGCAGTAATGCCAAAAGGCTTTCGCTATCTCCACCAGCATCGAAGACCTCGTGCCCCCCAATTTGTTGATGTATCGGACTGCCGACACGTTGTCCATCCGAAGAAGGATGCAACATGAGATCTGCCGGGGGGCCAACGTCCGGATCGCAAAGGATCCCGCGAGGAGCTCCAGACAATTTATGTGAAGATTTAACTCCTCCAGGGACCACCGTCCCCCTGTGGAAATATTTCCGCAGCGCGCTCCCCAACCCCAACGGCTGGCGTCGGACTCTATGACCACCTCTGGCAACGAGCCGAAGATTGCTCTGCCGTTCCACGCCTCGACGTGGGCCAACCACCATTGCATCTCCTCCCTCACCTCCTGGGTGAGGGGGACTACGTCTGTGTAAGAAAGGCCCTTCTGTAAGTGCTGGATCTTTAGGCGTTGAAGGGCCCTGTAGTGCAGGGGGCCCGGGAATATCGCTTGAATGGATGACGCAAGGAGGCCCACTATGCGGGCAATCCCCCTGAGCGAGACCATCTGTTTGGATAGGAACGAGCGTAGCTCCTTCTTGATGTCCCGTAGCTTGGAGCTCGGGAGACAGAGTTGGGCCGTCTGAGAATTTATGAGGAACCCCAGAAAGTCTATCGTCTGCGTGGGAGAGAGGACTGATTTCGGTTCGTTGATCACGAACCCCAGGTTCTGCAAAATATGAATGGTCATGCGCAGATGCCGAGCCACTAGCTCTGGAGATTGCGCCATAATGAGCATGTCGTCCAAATAGACAATCATGCGAACCCCTTGTTCTCTGAGGTAGGCCACGACCGGCTTCAGCACCTTGGTGAAGCACCACGGTGCTGAGGAAAGTCCAAAAGGAAGGACCAAATACTCGTACCACCGGTTCCGCCATTGAAATTGAAGAAATCTGCGGTGGGGACGATATATGGGAACGGACAGATAAGCGTCCTTCAGGTCCAGACGGACCAACCAGTCCCCTTGTTTCAGTAAATCCGCCAACAGATGGATGCCCTCCATCTTGAAGTGCTTGTAAGTTAGAAAGTGCTTGAAATCCTTCAAATTGAGTACCAACCTGTAACCGCCTCCTTTCTTCTGTACCAGAAAAATATTGCTGCAGAAACCGCGAGGGCCCTCTTTGCAAGGAGCTATCGCGCGTTTCTGCAGCAATGCGTCTATTTCTGAATCTATGAAATCGCACTCGAGTTGGGAAAAAGAAAGCTGCCTGGGGCGCTGTACCTGACGGGGCGTCTGAAAAAACTCTAGTTGGAACCCCTGAACAGTTTGTAGTACCCAAGCGTCTTGTGATATCTGAGCCCAATTGTGAAAGAAATACCGAGTACGCCCCCCCAAGGGAAGAGGAAGTAAATCTGGAGCGCTCACCTGAGGAATCGGCGGCTTGGAATCCTCCACGGTAGGAGCCTTTGTTAAAGCGCCGCTTGTTGAAGCGCTGTCTGGTGGGGTAGAAGGTGCCACCACGGGTGGAGTCCCAGTCACCCCTGCCGCGTCCGAAATCTCCTCGCTGGGGACCTTGAGAGTGCTGACGGCCAAACGAGCGTCCCCGCCCTCGTCCGGCCCTATTGAAAACACCGGCGTGAAACACGCGCTTGATCCCAGCTTGAGCCTTGTCCAGGGTAGTGAACGTGCCCACATACTTCGCAACATCCTTAACAAACCGGTCCCCAAAGAGGTTCCCGTCCGCCAACGGCCCAGGTTCCGACGCGGCCAGCTCAGTAAGGTTGGCGTCCATCCGCATTAATATCGATTTCCTGCGTTCTGTAGATATCGCGCAGTTGGCATTCCCTAACAAGCAGATAGCTCGTTGGGTCCAGCCTGCTAGCACGTGGGGGTCGATCGCACTCCCTGATTCCTGCGCCTCCAGGGCCATTTCCAAAATTTTTGCCAGGGGCCCGACCACGTCTAGGAGCTTGTCTTGGCAACCCCGCCAAGCGCGATCAATTTCTTGGGATCCTTGGCGAACTTTTTTAGAAACGTTAGCATGCTGGGGTCAATATCCGGCGTCTCCGCCACTTTGTCCGAGAGGTCCGGTCTTGGGCATTCTGATTTTAGCCTACTGCGCACCTCCTTGTCAAACCCCTTGCGTAAGTTCTCGTGTAGGTACGCAGCCACCTCCGGAGCCGGTAACCAGTCCGATGATCGGGGGTGCACAATATCTGCGGGGTTGAAAGTAAAGGGTGTAGGAACCTCTGGAGGTTCCGCATGCTTAGTCTTCCTGGACTTCTTTTTAGGAGGGGAGTCGTCCGGGGTGTCCGAGGAAGTGGACGTAGACTCTGTGTCAGTGTCTTGAACCTTCTCACGCTCCCGATTTGGGCGCGGAAGCGCCTCGTAGGACTCTGAGTGCGGCCAAGGCTGACCCCGGGAGTCCCCTGACGTCCCCTCTGTTTGTTTAGGGAAGCCATGCTTCTTTGCAAACCTCTCCAGCTGCTTAGTGATGGGCTTTAAAGCCGTCGCCAGAGCTTGTTGTACAGTTCCAGGAACTGCTTTTTCTAGGGCCTTGCTGACCGACTCCTGGACAGAAGCATCCAGGGCCTCAACAATATTGTCCTCAATGGCAGGTCCTCCTACCTCCTCCTCGTACAAGGTATCATCCTCCTCATAATGCACCCACGTATCCATAGTGGAACCACACTTGTAGCGGTGCTTGCTCATAAGGCAAGAGCAAAGAGGAAATCCAAGGGGGGAGCCAACCCACAGCACAGCAGCACCGGTACCTAGCTCCTCAGCAGCAGCTGTAGAACAATTATTTCAGCCCACAGGGCGTAGTGGAGCCAAGAGCAAAATCAAATACAAGGAGGTGTGCTCCCTCCAGGCCCAGGTCGTTTTTCCAGCCAGCCAGGCGTCAGCAGTGCTCTTCGAGTAAAAACTACAGTCCAAATGCCTAAAACGAAACTAATCGGGTCGTTTCGATGTGCGTAGCCCAAATCCTACTAAAACTACCAGATTGGGCTACGCACGTGGAAACACAAACAAAACTAAACTATCCGGCTCCTGGCGTCAGCGGCATACGAGGGAAGCCCAGCGCCCACAATCCATAAAATATTTTGAACCCGCCGAAGGCGGGACGGTACCTGGTGCTGAGAAGGATACAGCGCAGCGCGCTAGTGGGGCATGCGAAGCGGCCGAGCGCCGCGTTTGATTTATTCAAATCCACAAGATACGCTCTCGCGCCTCGGTCCGCTCGCCGCCCACAGAGACTCCGATCCTACCGCGCTCCTCCGCGGAGATCACCAAGCGCCGTAGCGCGATTCAGAAACCCATGAACCAGAAGGTAGCAAACCAATCGGGGCGCTCTCGCCGTTAACCAACAATAACGCAGCCTAAGCGGCTGACCCAAACATTAGCTATCGCTAGCAAAAATCACATATCACATATCAAATAACATACACAATCAATCTCATTGCCATAAAATCGGAGCTTTCGACTTAACTGTCTGCGTGAGCAGCAAAGAAAGAGGACTAGTTCCGGTATGGCTGGCTCTTATGGGGCCCTGCAGGAAGTGATGTGACATATGCATCATGAGAAAAGTGTTGTTTTTTCATGTAACAAAAGTTTTCATTGGCTGCTGTGGGTAGCAATAAATAGAAAGAGAAGCATAATACGAAGCCTCCGGTCCTGTAATAGAATCAGGACAAAGGAAGAACAGGGGTATAAGGAGAAGGAACAAAATGAGAAAACAAAACAAAAAAAAAAAGAATGCAATTACAATATTATACAAACAACATTACATCACAAAATCCTTTAACCACCACTCTAATAACTCATACATAAACGCGGCATACAAACACGAGACAACCAAGGTACATGTGTATATACTACATAGCCACTCTTACTCTGTTGAAAATTCCAATATCAACAGAGCGTAAAATTGACTAATCTCCGAATCACACTGCACTTTTTATTGACTTTTGCTATATTTAACATACAGGGTGCTTTTTCCATTTCCATTATTTTGCCCTTTCGGACGACTCCGGGTCCGATTTCTTCTCCGCAATCAGATTGGGCATTCACACTAGAGCCCGAGCTACAACCTTAGTGATTGGCCGCCAACTCGCCCCGTCATTGACGCCAACGAGATGACGCGTTCAGCTCAGCCGAGTACCTGCCTATTTTCCTCGTGTTTAAAAACCTTGCTGTTTTTCCGGTTCAAACATCAGCGGGGTCCGGTCCAACGAGGATTGTCACAGGTACCGAGTGGGTGCCTGGCAGCGAAGGTGTGAGTCCCGATACCGCAGCATGAGAGAAGTACCCTCTTTAAGCTGAGACCTCACATCTTACCTTTACACTAACTTCTTTTTCTCGTAGGGTGTGCCATTTTGCCACCACCCCCCTCCCGAGACCCATGCTGTGATAAGTGATTACAACGCTTGTAAGATATATTTTTAATGTACTTTCATTGAACTATATGTGCCCAGCAGCACTGGTTTGTTGTTAAAAATCTTTCATAGGGTTTACACCGCATAGACCACCGATTACCGCTAAACGCTACTTTGGGCATACAGGGCGTCATTGCCCTTAGGAACGTCGACCACGACCTGGTTAAATAAGTGCACAGGATCACCAATAGCAGCACATGAGATCAGTGTTACTATTCAAAGTGCACTTCGAAGAGCACCAATGCATGTATATTCCGCCATGACAAACCATAGAAGATCATGTCTACAATATATTCCTTCTTGTTTTTTCTTTGTTTGTCATTGTCTGTTATATTTTTTCAGAATAAACTTTGCTCCTCTCAACACGGGGACTACTTGACATTTATTGTCTCTTAACTATTTTTCACATTAATAACCTCTGGTTAGGGTGGGCCTTAGCGCGCCCATACCGCCGAGGTTCACCAGACTCTGGTCCTGATGAAAGACTGATTAATAATCACACATAGGCAGAAACATGTTGACCACACCCTAAATGGATATAACTGAACAATTAATTTGGTTTCCTTATCCCACACTTTTTATCTATGTCTGATTGGCAAACTAATAAAAGTGTTTTTGACACAGTCTAGACATTCACTTTCACCTATCACAACTCACATGATACTAGCTCCGCAGTAATTCTGGCGTTGAAGCACACCAGGGTGGCATTCGGCCTCTCCTGGTGGGGCCCGATGATGAGCATGTCACCAACTAGGTTGGTGAGTTAGGGCTTTCTAAAAACCTAGTTGGTTTTGAGGTCTCGCCTGACCCAGCGCATGCGCTGGTCTGGCGAGACTTATTGAGAGGGCTCCAAAAAGTGCTACCAGGCCAGCCTAGAGCAACAGTGCATGTGCGCGGGCACGCGCGCTTTACCGCGATTACTTTCACTTTCACGGCTGCTTTGATGTTTGATCGCGATCACTTTCACTTTTGCGGCCGCACGGCCGCTTGGCATAGCCAATAGGTCTCGCTTTTGGGACCTTATAAGTATTTAGTTATGCAACTGTTGCATGGCTAAACACTTATAAGGTCCCAAAGGCGAGACCTATTGGCTATGCCAATGCTTGTTCTACATGCATGTTCTTCTTTGCAGAAAGGTACACTCTTTCGTGGTTTTGATTACAGTATTGAGGGGAGTAAGAGTGCTCCTGAGTTGATTTTTCTTCCTCTCTTGTTGTTTCCTACGTATATCCTAGCCAACCAGAAACCCTTTATCTGACATACCTGGCATGTAATAACTCTGCCCCAGCACAAAAGGCTAATCAGAGCACTATGTCATACTGGACTCTCAAATTTCCTGATTGGATATTGCTTCTGAATGACTGGTAGGTTTGGGTTTCCTATCAGCTTTTCACATACAACACTGTGGAGTCCCACGGTGATTCATCCTATCCCCTCTACTATTAAACTTCTACATTACCTCCTTCTCTAACCTGATTAAATCATTCAACTTAACCTGTTACAACTATTAGATGACACCAAAATCATTTCTCAAAATGGATGGCAAGAAAGACCTCTACAATTTAAAAACTTGATGAGTGGCGTCAGGCCATAAACATATGGATGATGAATAACTATCTAAAGCTAAATACAGCAAAGACAGAGCTCATAACCTGTGTACAGTGAAAAATACAACAGCCTACTGCCATCTGGCCTAAGGAACGTATGGCCCATCCAATAGTGTCAAGAGAAGTCAGAAGCCTAGGGGTAATCATGGATTCAGACCCATATTTGATATCACGTCATAATAAAGTAAAACCGAGTGCCTTCCACACAATGAAAACACTGTGTTGCATCCTCCCATACCTTGGATACTAACAGAAAGTGCAAGCCGTTCTCGCACTCCTAATCTCCAAGCTTGACTAAGCCAGCAGCCTAGAGCTTGTCATACCCACATTGATAATATGCAAAATACAACTCATCCAACATACTGCTGCAATATTTCTTCTCTGCCTTCACCCAAGCGAGAACATGACTGCAGTCTTGCAATCACTCCACTGGCTATCTATAGCAAGAAATGCAATGTTCAAGGCACTTTGCATTGTTCAAATCAGGACACTGCACTACAGGCTTGCACCATAATCACACCACCTTACCATAGAAATCTGTGGGTGTCACTGGTTTCTCAGTGCAAGCTACCAAGCTCTACAACACCCTACCAGCCAGCATTTGAAGCTTTGAGGAACCTATACACTTCAGAAGACAGCTGAAACCATGGCTATTCCCACGATAACTAGAACACTACACATCCCTGCAGCAGACGCTGAAAAGAGTCGCACTCTCAAACTCAGCTTACGATGTACAGATGGAGAGCTGACCTATGCTTCTGGCAGGTACTATATAGTTATGTATTTTCATACATAACATTTCTTCCTCTCACTGATATCAATACCTTAATACTCGGGGAGGAGCCTAGCGCGCAACCAAGATGGCCGCGTAGGTGCGAAGCTCCCGAGGACCTCCGCGACCTCCTGAATTAATCCTGATTATATCCTGTCTTTGACGAGGGGACTGTGTCTGTGTACCCGAGCTGAGGCGGCACCCGTTTTCCGTTTTCGAATCGGACCCCGGACACTGGTGGGAGCACCGATCGAAGATTGCGGCCTTCTCCGCGCCGGCCCCCCGGATTGGAGTTGTGGGGCGATCCGGGGACAAAGCGAACAACAACGGCGGGCAGGGCTGGGCGACTCGCGTACCCCGCGCTTTCACTTTCGCTTTTGCGCCCTCCTTGCCCTCAAGCGAGGTAGGGTTGCGGAGCGGGGTGCGGTGGTGTGGCCTTGCCCCTGTGCCCGGCTGACCCGCCGGCTGTGAGTTGTCCTGCGGTGCAGTGGTCAACCCCCCCCCGGAACCTGTGAACTGGTTTATCGGCCCTTTCGAGGAGATTGGCACGACTTTGGGAGTGCGACATGTCCACAAAGCAAGATGGCGACCGGGCCAAGGTGAAATCGACCCGCCGCGGCCCGGCACATCAGTCAAACAGTATGGACCGCTACACCCTCCAGAAGGGATCCCCAGAGGCACAGCGTACATCCCCCGCGGGCCCGGCTGAGGCGTCTGCTCAACCCGCGGATCTGACCCTCCGGGACGTCATGGGCGCCATTGCCGAAATGAAGGCCTCGGTGGACCAGCGCTTTGATACTCTGGCGCAGAAGATAGACTCGGCCCTGGTGGAGGTGGGCCTGGTGAGAGCCGACTTGTCTAAAACAAATGACCGGGTCGATTCCCTGGCCCACACCACCTTAAGTCTCACTACAGACGTGGCGGCCCTTCAAAAGGAGGTGCACCGGCTTGGCCAGGCGAGCGCCATGATGGACCGTCGATTGGAGGACGCCGAGGGTCGGGCCCGGAGGAACAACGTTCGTATTGTCGGGGTGCCGGAGGGACGGGAGGAGGAGGCGGCAGATTTGTTTGTGGAAGACCTGATCCTCGCCCATCTCCAGCCCCGGGGGCTGAGTAAACTTTTTGCGGTGGAACGTGCTCACAGGGTCCCCGGAGGAAGACCTAAGGTCGGAGCTCCGCCGCGGCCTCTCATTGCCCGGATTTTTAACTTTCGGGACAGAGACGCTATCTTGCAGACTTCCAGGCTACAGGGACCGGTCAAGCTTGATAATATGGACGTGAATTTTTACCCTGACTTTACTCCGACGGTCCAAAAGCAGAGGCTGAGTTTTCTCGGAGTTAAACGTCGCCTACGGGACATGAACCTTAAGTACTCAATGCTTTTTCCAGCTAAGCTGAGGGTAGAGGTGGATGGTCGCACGCATTTTTTTGACCGTCCCGAGGCGGCTGGGGACTGGTTGGATACTCTGCCTGGGGATCGGGGCCGGGGGGGTGGGGGGGGTGCGGTTGGCGGGGAGGGCGCACCGGATCAGAACTGAGGGGTGAATAGTAGGCCTTGCTCTGGACAACATTTTGGTTACCATTCACTGATCGTGTATGTTCCCCTCCTATGGAGGTCGTACGGGTTCCGTTGGGGGCTTTCCCTCCTCCTCTGGGGGACTAGTTAGTTTTTCATCTATGGGGCGACAGGCACACTGCACTTTGGGGGGGCTGTCTGGGCTCATGCAGGGGTGCAGGGAGGGGGGGTGTTGTTGGGATGGGTGGTTAGGGGGTGGAGTGTTGTTTGTTTGCACCGCAAGGCGAACCCTTTCCTGTATTGTTGTTTTTGAGATGCTCTTTGGGGGACGATTGATGGCTTCCATGTATGATGGGGGGTAGGGACCTGACTGTGTTATCATGGAACGTTAACGGACTGGGGGATAGGATTAAGCGTGGTGTGGTCCTGCAGTATCTGAAACGAATTTCACCAGATGTGATCTTCCTGCAGGAGACACACCTTATAGGTAATTCCTTTCATGCCATGAATCGGAGAGGCTATCGCTTGGTGGCCCATTCGGGCTTCACCTCGGGCTCGCGGGGGGTGGACATCATGATTAAGAACTCGCTCCCATTGGAGATTGATGAGGTGCGCCATGATGAGAGGGGACGTTACACTGTCTTGGTGGGTAGAATGGAGGGCAGAGTGGTCGTTTTTGTATCAGTGTACGTTCCGCCGGGGTTGCAATCTACCACGTTTGCGGACCTGGGGCGCCTCCTCCTTGACCTCCCGGATGGGCTTCTGGTAGTTGGGGGGGACTTCAATGCGGTGGCTTCAGGGTCTATGGATCGTCATCCCCCCAGGGACCTCCCCCGGGCACAGGCGTGGCTGTCCGGCCTCTTAGATACACTAGGATTGGTGGATTGCTGGCGACTAAAGCATCCCGCTCAGCTGCAATACACCTTCCACTCGGGTGCCCATGGTAGCCTCTCGCGGCTTGATTATATCCTTGTTCCTGCGGCCTATGCTGGGAGGGTGGGAGAGGTGCGCCATTTGGCGCGGGGTATTTCAGATCACTCCCCACTACTGCTGCATCTGGATGTCTTCCCGAGGGGGGAGGGCAGGGTGGCCCCAATTAATGCCTGGTACCTGCGTGACCCCACTATTCGAGCCGAATTGATCAAATCCTTGCAGCGGTACTTTGAGGAGAATGTGGGGTCTGTCCCTTCTGCCATCTCCCTTTGGGAGGCTTTTAAGGTAGTTCTTAGGGGGGAGGCCCTCTCCTTTATCTCCCATGCCCGGAGGCGCGAGCGGGAGGAGGTAACCCGGGTGGAGGCCGAAATTACTGAACTAGAGGGTGACCTGGGGAGCGGGGTGACGGATGCCACATTGCATGTTCTACACCTCAAGCAGGCGGCCTATAGGGCCCTCGTCACGGAGGCGGCCAGGGGCCTCAGTAGAGAGCAACAGGGGCGACTGTATGATGTGGGTGATAAGGCTGATAAATTGATAGCGTGGTTGGATAAAAAGGAGAGAGCGAGTCGTGTGGTTCCGTTGATCGAGAGGATGGATGGTGTATGTGTCACCGAGCCGGACGCCATTGTCTCCTGCTTCGCGGATTATTTCCGCGAGGTATATTCCCCGGTTTCTCCCTGCTCGGAGGAGGATTCCCATGCCCTGCTTCGGGACATCGCGCTGCCCTCCCTTTCGGTGGAGGACAGGGATTCGCTGGACGCTCCTCCCACCTCGGACGAAATTGCCCTTGCTATCCGCTCGGTCGCATCTGGCAAGGCCATGGGCCCCAATGGCATTCCTATCGAGCTGTACAAGCTGCGACCGGATGTGCTGGCGCCCCACCTGCGCGCGATGTTCCTGGCGGCCTGCTCGCGGGGTTCCCTTCCGCCGGACCAGCGTCTGGCCACGATCGTGGTGATCCACAAGGAGGGGAGGCCCCGTGAGCGGGTCACATCCTATAGGCCTATCTCGCTCTTGAATGCGGAGCCCAAAATCCTCGCCAAGGTGCTGGCCAACCGGCTGGTCGGCGTGGTGGGCGACTTGGTCCACCAAGACCAGTCCGGCTTCATACCCCATCGTAACACGGCCCTTAATCTGCGACGCTTGCACGGGGTGCTCGCGCGTGTCCCGTTCGTGCGGGAACCGGCCATCTTGGCGTCCTTGGATGCCACCATGGCGTTTGATACGCTTGAGTGGCCATACATTTGGGCGATGCTGGCGAAGTTTGGCTTCGGACCGGGCTTCATCAGCTGGGTCAAATTGTTGTATTCCGGCCCATTGGCGCAGGTGGTGGTGAATGGACGAGTTTCGGCCCCATTCGCACTGGGACGGGGTACGCGACAGGGCTGCCCCCTGTCGCCTCTCCTGTTTGCGCTGGCCCTGGAGCCCCTGGCGGAGTGGCTGCGGTGGCACCCTTCCATCCGTGGTCTCCGTTGGACCCCCGAGCATGAGGACCGTGTGTCCCTCTACGCTGATGATATCCTTCTATATCTTGCCTCCCCGCGTAAATCACTGATCGTCCTAGTTGATGTTTTGCGCTCATTCGGTCGCAACTCGGGCCTCGTCATCAACTGGGCGAAATCCTGTGTATATGTGCTTGCCGGGGAGGCTCCGGTCCTACCACGGGACTGTCCGATCCAGATCGCCTCCCAGGGGTTTCGGTACCTGGGTATATATATTACTCTGGACCCGGAGGCCCGCTACGAGCGGAATTTGCTGCCCCCCCTCCAGCGCTTGAAGGAGGATGTGGTGCGTTGGCGGCGTCTGCCGCTTTCGCCGCTTGGCCGAGCGGCCTTGTTTAAAATGATGTCGTTGCCGCGCTTTCTGTACGCTCTCCAGAACACTATGGATTTGGTTCCGGCGCGCTACTTCCGAGAGGTGGAGAGTTTGCAGCGTCGCCTGTTCTGGGACGGGAGGCCACGTATCGCCTTGGCTAAATTGACGCTCCCGTGGTACGATGGGGGGGTTGCCCTCCCGGATATTAAACGGTATTACTGGGCCTCCCAGCTAGCTGCGATTAATCATGGCCTTTACGGGCCCGCCCTGAACCCGGCATTTGAAATGGACAAGATGCTCCTGCCCGGTGGCGACTACAATCGGGCGCTTTACTCTGGCGCGCCGGACCCTCGCCTGACGGGACCGACGCATGTCATGGTGCGTGTATGGCACGCGGCTAACGCAGCTATGGGGTGGAAGGACCGTTTGACCCGGGCGTCACCGCTATATGCATCGGCGAGGTTGGGCTCCTTGTGGACCTCGAAGGGCTTCGAGAAATGGGACACGATCGGCATCAGCACAGTGGGAGATCTCTGGACGAGGGGGGGATTCAAAACTTTCGAGATGCTGCAGACGGAGTTTCAGTTGCAAGGCAGTGAGTACTTCCGGTACTTACAAGTCCGCCACGCGCTGGGCTCCGTCTTCCCGGATGTCGCGTCCATTCCGGAGTCTTCCCCCCTGGAGGACAGAGTGCTGGATGGCCATGTCCCAGACAGCACGATCTCCCTCATATACAAAAAACTGATTAACGACCGATCGGGCCTGCTGACTGGCCTCCGCGAGGCCTGGGTTGCCGATGGGCTGGAGTTGGACGACGAGGACTGGATGTCCGCGGTGGCTTCTCCGAAGGAGGTGGCCATCCCGGCTCGCCTTCGCTTCGTCCAGCTTAAGATCCTCCACCGGGTCTATGTGACGGGGCCAAGGCTTCTACGTATGGGCTTAGCTGAGGATGGACTGTGTAAGCGTGGCTGTGGTGCTTTGGCAACTTTCTTGCATATTCTGTGGGAATGCCCAAAGGTGGAGCGATTCTGGCGTGGTGTGCATGAGGTCCTGCGAGTGGTTACGCGTGTCGTGCTGTTGCCTGAAACGAGGAGATGCTTGCTGAATGTGTGGGAGCCAACTGACTACTCGGTTCCGCAGACGCGGTGGGTGACTCTGGGATACATGATCGCTAAGCGTGACATTGCTCAATTGTGGGGATCCCAGAGGCCTCCGGCGGTGTCGGCCTGGAAAGAACACATGGATTGGTGTATGTTTCGTGAAAAGGTGGTGTATGTTGCGAGGGGTAAGCCTGGGGCGTGGGTGAAAATCTGGGGCCCCTGGAACGCCTATCGCGGGGGTATTTGCGAGCCGCCGCTGCTGCCGGCTGCTTCACCAGCTCCGTCCCCCTAGCCGACCCCCTCCCCCAGCCATGGGCACGTGGTTCCCCAGTCCCTGATCTGTTCTCATTCCCCTCTTCAGAGTTTGGCGATTGGTTGGGGTCCCCCACTTAAGGAGCGCGTGCTGTCACTTGGGATTGCGGGTTGCCTTGCGGGTGTGGTTGTTTTTGTGTTGTTGTGTTTTGACAAAAGGAAACCGTATTGTTGGTTCGGAGTTATGTGGCCTGCACTACTGATATCTCCTGATTTACCCTTTCCGCACCGCCAAGAGATTTTTCTGTATGTATGTCATATGCTACTGCTACTCTAGCGGCCGGCCAGACGGTTGTAGGCCCATACTTGTAACTATCTGAGATTGTAATAAACGGTTTCAAAAAAAATAAATAAATAAATAAATACCTTAATACTCAGCGGTCGGCAGCCAATTCAAACTTACACATCTTACATTCACATAAGACATATCTGCTACGAGGGTTGTCTATCACTAGTACTGTGCCGCCAATAAACCAGCCATCACTGAATGAATAGGCATGGAATAACTGAAGAGATCTGTCACACACGAATGTATGACGTTACAACGCATATATTCACAATGCGGTATTTTACATCACATTCATTACAATGCAAGTCGTTATGACTTGCACTGGAGGGCGCTGGACGTAGGAATAGTATGATTTACTATTCCAACTCCAGCCTACGTTACAGTAGGGAAGGTGTTGGAATAATAAATCATACTATTCCTTAGCTTAGAGCGCCATCCAGTGCAAGTCGTTGTAACGACTTGCTTTGTAATGCCCTCGATGTAAACATACAGCTGTGTAACGACCGCGTTGTGAAGGTCGTTCTTTGTCACACACTGCGAGTCAATTGAAGGACCTTAATCTAGTCCATGACTGCAAGTCCTGAATATCTATACACTGACCGCTTTTTTACATCTCACAATGGCTTTCAGATATGAGATGATAGTAACAAAGCACATTGCAGTCTTTCGCTTCATTTCGCACTCCCTTCAACAATGCCAGCTCTGGCCCAGAACTATAAACTAGGAGGCAGATTTACTAAGATTTTGCGCCGGGCTTGCTTCACTTTTGTGGTGCAGCCCGAGGCAAAGTCATTTATTGTATTTACTAAGCAATGCAAAGCCACCTTGCATGGCCTTGTGAGGTTTAGTAAATACAAAGTAATACAAGAATTATATATTCCTTGAGTTACCTTGTGTTGGGACGGCGTTCTAAGGATGGAACATAGGTGTTCTCATACATCCACCTGTGGAATTTGCTGCATTCCCAGAAAACTGGGAATGTGTTAAAATGGTTCACCTTCCCCAGTGAGGCGTAACAAGGAGAAATGTATTTATTTCTTTGTTACTTCATCACTCTGTATGTGCTACACTGTGCCTCTTCGGATTGTGTATGTGCAGGAAGTTGTCCCTTCCTGCACAATAACACACCTGTCCATAATGCAGGCACCCTTGAACCATGGTGAAAGGCCTGCAACGTGGTGCAAGGGTGCCTGCATTGCAGCCAGTCCTTACACAGTAAACCAACGTTAAATAAACAGCATAAATGCATCACATCTTTTTAAAAATGGTGCATTTCTGCTATCTGACTTTCACGCAGTGCAGTAAGCTGTTTAGCCGCATTGTGTTGCATGAAAGGTAAGCAGATCTGCCCCAAAATGTCTGATTGAATAACCCAGTGCAGTAACCAGCTAAGCAGACTCTAATCATAAGAAATACCATGATAAGACCCACAGACCTATTCAGAGCTGCCAAAGTACTGAAAAACCATACATAGTGCTCCTTCTCACATCGCATCATCCACCACACTGCCACGCGCTGCGTCTCATATCATGATAACCGCACCTCAGTGGTCATCACATATAACATGAAAACACTTCCCAACTTGGATCACAAAACAAAGACAACACCCTTCTAACCACATACCACCCTATCTGGCGTAGTTTGCTGCCCATATAGGTAAGCGCTTCAGTACCATAATATGGGTAGTAGGTGCTATTGAAATGCACAATACAATATTTATCACTTGTGCATAAACAATAATTGTTGTGATCCTATTCAAATCTTTGTTTCCATTACTTCATAATTTCAAGACAAAATGTGCTTCATTTGTGCTTTTGTAACTGCTGGTATATGTTGAAATG
The DNA here is from genome assembly GCF_964204655.1 of Triturus cristatus. Lineage (NCBI taxonomy): Eukaryota > Metazoa > Chordata > Amphibia > Caudata > Salamandridae > Triturus > Triturus cristatus. The sequence goes on from NC_140590.1 coordinate 1,180,960,688, forward strand.
TTTGTACATTTCATTTACGTGTATTAAACTTTTTGGTGAATTAGAAAAAAATTGACATCCTACAGTATTTGTTTCGTACTGCCTGTACAGAAGGCCGCTGAAATTATGCGATTCTGCAGCCACTGTCTTTACCGCTTAATTATGAATTTACCTAATTTGCCACATAATCCATCATTGGCTGCATAATTTGCAGATTTTAACAAAAAAGCACATTTTGTTTCTCGCTCAAACATATCAAAAGTTACTAAAAATGCTGCAACACATGCTGCAATACAGTGGAGGGTCTTTCGCAAAGGTTAACTGGTCACCTTTCAGTTACTTACAGCAAGCAGTATTTGGATGTGGAACTGGTACTAATAAAGAGAAACCCTTTGTCCACACAGTCCTAACACGTGTCCAAAGTTTCTTATGGGCTGGGCCAGCCCTCAAATGCCCCCCATGGCTACCGCTCTGAGCTTAACTCCTGAGCAGTTCTGCCAAGTGCCACCATGTCGCATTAGAGTGACATAATTGAAGTTAAGTTCCTGTGTTACCGCATGATTGGTAATTTGTCAGGCAAACAAGATGAAGAGAAAACTAAACAGGATATCTTTAATCCCCTTCCAAATTGTGGGTGGCGCTACTCTTTTTAATTAGCTGTCAGACAGTGACACCTAGTGGCAGCCAGCTCCATTGGTCAAAACAGCTGTAAGAACTCTGCTGACGCGTGGGCAAGCTTATACAAGCACCTGAGAAGAGGCACTGTTACCCGACCTAGGGCTGTGGCCACGGGGGGACATTTGAGGGTCCATAAGAATCATTGCCCAGACCCCCTACCCCGCCCTCCCGAATCCACCGAGGTACCTGGCACAGTATAGAAGTGCAAGAGTTCAGAAGATAAATGAGCAATCAAAATCCATTAACATTTTGGCCAAATCTTGTTAAATTTGCTGCGTGTTCCAAGACATGTTAAATAAATGCCACGCTGTTTTCTGATCAAGTCATGATTATTTTATTGTGGAGATGTTTACATTTCTTCCTTTGACTGCAAAGTGAGAGGATTTTGTAAAGTGAGCTATGTGACAATTTCTTTGTGGTACAGACACAGCCACTGGAATTAGGCAGTAGTGGAGGCCTAAATTATGCAGAATGTTACTTAAATTATGTGGGAAGAAAACACAAATTATTCCGTTTATATGTGGCACATTTTGTAATAATATCACTTTATTATTTCGACATTTTTGCACATGTTAGGACTGTCTGGACAAAGGTTTCACTTTATTAGTACCAGTTCCACATCCAAATACTGCTCGTTGTAAGTAACTGAAAGGTGACCAGTTAACCTTTGCAAAAGACCTTCCACTGCACAGCAGCCCATGTTGCAGCATTTTTAGTAAATTTTGATCTGTTTGACCTGAAAACAAAATGTGTTTTTTCGTTAAAATCTGCAGATTATGCAGTAGATGATGGACTATGTGGCAAATGAGTTAAATTCATAATTACGCAGTAAAGACAGCGGCTGCAGAATAATTCTTCAGCCCCAGAATCACATATTTCCAGTGGCCTTGTGTACAGGGAGTGTGGAACAAATACCGTAGGATGTCAATGTGTTTCTAATTAACACAAAAATTAAATACATGTAAATGAACTGTACAAATATTTCAACTTATGCCAGCAGTTACAAAAGCAGAAATGAACCACATTCTGTTTTGCAATTCTGAAGTAACGGAAACAAAGATTTTTATAAGATAAAAACTAACATTGTTTATGCACAAGCGCTAAATACTGTTTTGTATTGCGCATTTGTATAGCACTTACTACCCATATGTATGGCACTGAAGTGCTTCCCTAGATGGCCAGCAAGCTACACCAGATAGGGTGGCATGTTGTTAGAAGGGTGTTGTCTTTGTTTTGTGATCCGAGTTGGGAAGTGTTTCCATGTCATATGTGATGACCACTGAGGTGCGGTTATCATGACAACAGCTTGCTGCACTGTGCTGCATGAAAGGCAGATAGCAGAAATGCACAATTTTTACAAAGATATAGCACATTTCTGCTCTCTATTTAACGTTGGTTTACTGTGCAAGGCCTGGCTCCAACGGAGGTACCCTTACACCATGGTGCAAGGGTACCTGCATTACAGGCAGGTTTGTTTTTGTGCAGGAAGGGACAACTTCCTGCACAAACACAATCCATAGAGGCACAATGCAGCACACATAGAATGAGGAAGTAACAGGAAGAAATAAATACATTTCTCCTTGTTAAACCTCACTGGGGAAGGTGTTCCAATTTGATACATTCCCACATTTACTAGCTTCCATAAACTTGGGAATGCACCAAATTCCAAAGGTGACTGAAGAGGTGTAAGCATCTGCTGCCTGCCGACCACTGAGTGTTATGGTATTAGTATCCGTCAGGGCCAGAAATGTTATGTATGAACTTACATAACTATATAATCCCCCGGCGGAGCATAGGTAAGCTCTCCTTAACGTACCTGCCTACTGAAAGTTGCTGGTTTGGGTTGTTTCCAATCTGTGGATCGTAAGCTGGAGATTGAGTTTGAGCGTGCAGCTGTCTTTTCAAGTTCTGTTGCAGGGGTGTGGGGTGGTGTAGATGTCTTGGAAATAGCCATGTTTTCAACTGTTTTCTGAAGTGTACAGGTGCCTCGATGCTTCAAATGCTGGCTGGTAGGGTGTTCTAGAGCTTGGCCGCTTATTCTTATGGTAAGGTGGTATGATTATGGTGCAAGACTGGAGTGCTGTGTCCTGGTTATGTATTGCTTGAATGTAGTTTATAACTATTGCTGTGCTTTTCCTTGGAATCTCTGTGAACAATGCAAAGTGCCCTAAACATTGCCTTTGTTGCTATAGATAGCCAGTGGAGTGATTGCAAGACTGCGGTCATGCGTGCTCTTGGGTGAAGGCAGAGAAGAAATAATGCATCAGTGTGTTGGATGAGTTGTATTTTGCGTATTATGAATGTGGGTGTGACAAGGCATAGGCTATTGGCTTAGTCAAGCTTGGAGATTACGAGTGTGAGAATGGCTTGCACTTTCTCTTGGTATCCAAGGTATGGGAGGATGCACCACAGTATTTTCATTATGTAGGAGGCACTCTTTTTTATGTTAACATGTGGTAACCAATATGGGCCTGAATCCATGGTTACCCCTAGGGTTCTGACTTATCTTGTTATTGTTGAAGTGGCCTCATGTTCCTAAGGCCATACGGCGGTAGGCAGTTATTTTTTTCACTATAGAAAGTCCAGGGCCGGCTGTAGGGTGGTGCACTTGGTGCAGCCGCACCTAGCGCTGACTTTGGTGGGGGGCGCTGTGTCTAAGAATAACTTTTGGTTTAAAAGCGCATGAACTTCCTTGTGCATGCAGGAGTTTTCAGGCAATAGTAAAATTGTAAATGTCAAGAGAACTCTGGTGATAAAAGTTAGTACTGGTGAGAGATCGGAATTTTGTCTAGTGGCAGTTTTGGCTCATCATAAAGTAGAAGAAGAATACAAACCAGGATGGAAGGGTCCGAGGGAAGTTTAAAGACCAGCACGGACTATATCCCCCAATCGACATATACAAAACAAAGTCCGAGGTTCTAGGAACGCCACCTACATCATAAGTAGCTCAGAGGGTTAATGTGACTGCTGCAAAGAACGTGTACCATCCAGATCACAGAACTGAGTGTGAGTGAACTGTGAGTAGTGCTATAAAAAAATGAAATATTTGTCAGAGAGAGGCTATGGAGAGATGAGGTGCACTGCTGGAGAGGGTTAGTAAGGGAATTGAAGAAGGAGTTCATGGTGTGGCACCAAAAAAGAAAGTCGCAATGGCACCACCAGCGCTGAAGCCGGCCCTACTTCTGGCATCTGTGTGTTTGACCTACAGGTCATAAGAGTGATTTCAGGCAGCCTTACTAAGTGCCACATCCCTCAGCCGCCAATACGTTGATGAGCGTCTCTGCCATTAAATAAGGGATGTTTGTCAGTATATCGTATACAAATATTTGGTCTGATATAAATATTGTTTCCTAGATATTTTTTTACCAAACCATCATTCCATTGGAAGTAGATGTTCTAATATCGACTCCGACTGGGAACATTTTTGTAAAGCATGTTAAGGACACAATATTTATGTCCGACATAAGTGTTATACTGATATCCTGGTACCACACGCTCCAGGTAAGGATGCCTAATGTTGTTTGCGTTGCCCAGACATGCTTCATAAATAAAGAGGAAGTTACTGGGAAGTTTAATTAAAGGCATAAACAGGTGTATAAGGCTATATAGGTAGTCGAAGAGGAGCTGAGATCCATTCTCAGACCGGATTTGACTTTTAACTCTTAAAACAAAATTTTGATTTTACAAGATTATGCAAATTTGTGTACACGGTGTAGTCCTCATCAGGAAAAGCATGTGCTACGAAAACAACCTCAGACTAAGGTAAAATGCTGCATGTGGCTGCCCATTTGCCTATAGAGGAGCAGCAGGGCAGGACTTCAGGACTGAGGTCCATTGCTTCTGGCGTGCTTCAGTCCTGGCAGTAATATTAATTAAAAAAAACTACCTGACGCCACCGGCCGCCACCCGCGTCACGTCTCGTGTGCTGGCCTCTGCCTGGGTCCCAGCAGCCCCTGGGACAGACTCTCATACAATCCCTGTGCTGCAGGGATTGGTCTGTCAGGCTGAAAAAACACCCTGCTCAGACGAGGAAGTCTGTCGGGGTTTCTCCAGCCGATGCTCAATGCAGAAAAGGAAAAAACCTAAGTGCGCATGTGTGTTTTGTTCGGCAGGCCAAACACACATGAGCAATTAGGGAGTGCACAAGCACTTCTCCCCCACCCGCCCATGCCCCGCCCCTCCATGCACAAGCTGGCAAACAAAAAATAAAAAAATGCTAGAGCATCGTATTATTTTTCGTTTGCTGGCTCTGAGCCAGGCAGTGGGGCGACACTCCTCCACCATTGCAGAGGAGGTGCCACTGTCTACAGAGCTCCACCGTGATGCTGGAGCGCTCTTCAGGCTGAGGGTACTGCATCAGTGTAACATGAGTAAACTCACGGCGATTCTGAAATGGCCATACATCACAGTAGGAACAATTGTCGCAAATGAGCCATGCATGACATGCAGGAGTGCTGGGGTGTGGGATGTAGCTGGTGTTGCATTTATAAGCACACTGTTTAAACATGTTACTAAAGCATGGTGTGGTTGCGCACTGGTATGCATTTATAGTAACCCCGGGCAGGGACCTCCGCTCTGCCCGCGGAGTGTGCGGAGATTTGCCTACTCCGCGTTCCGCCGAGCACGTGGAGTAGTCAAATCTCCACACACTCCGCGGCGGAGCAGAGTTGGCAGCCCCCACCTCCCACCCCCCATAATAACAATAGCTTAAAACTGAAATAAAACTACTTTTAAAGTCAATAAAAACCACTTACTTACGTCCCCTGGCTGCTCTCCTCCTCTTCATCACCATCTCTAAGGAAACTGCACAAGCATAATAGGGGGGGTGGGAGGCGGGTGGCATAGCGGTGCTCCGCGTAGTTCCACGGAGTCTGTTCTCAACTCCATGGTCCTTCGCGTAGCCCCACTGCGCCCAGGGCTAATTTATAGGCAGCACATTTTTTTATTGAATCACTAACTTTGCACATTTGTTTTACTGATCAAACTATGTAGTGCACAAATGATAATGTGTAGAAAGTGGCATTTTAGCGAATGTTTATTTGCGCATCACCAAGTAAAGTGCCTTGCTTTGTTTTGATCTTATAAAAATCTTAATTTCTAACACTCTTCGAAATTAAAAAAACGTTCCAATTGTGCTTTCCTAACTGTTTGTTTAGTTGGTATTGTTTTTACAGTTCGTTTATAGGTAGTTAACATTTTTTGCGTGTTAAAATGAACAACATGCTCCAGCCTTTCCTTTCTTTTCCTTTCACACAAGCATGACAGTCAAATAGTTCATTTTACAAAATTCTCTCATTTTACAGTAAGAGAAAGAAAAGTGAACACCAGTCCCCATGGTAAAAGCATTGGTAGCAATGTCAGAAGGCTAGACTGATATTTGATCTGTCTTGGAAAGTACAGCAAATGTGACAAGATAAAAACAAAATTTAAAGTCATCTTTAATGCTCATTCACCTTCGGAACTCCAGTGTGGTTATTTTGCTCCCTGCTTCCAGCGCCTATGGAGATGCATGTGGGACCAAGCACTAATATAGCTGGAGGTGCTGCATGGTAGAGTGAGGGGTTATGTGCAAGTGTCAGTAGTAAGGGTCATGGTAATCCAGGATTGAGGTTGTGATAAAACGGGGCCAATTAACAAATGCCAAACATGTCCAGTGCTTCTGAGTTCAGAACATTAGACTGCCTTCATTCTTCAAACTATAGAGCTACACACGTGATCAGGGCATCCAGAGTCTTCTGTGGACCTCAGCCCAATAACAGATAAACTGGTTGTATCTACTTACTCAGCCTTCCTAAAACCATACAGAGACGTTTTAAGGCATGGGCACGGTGGGCTCCGGCCTGGGCCCTAGCCTTTCAGAGGGCTCCCTGATAGAGCCAGCTATGTTCTGCAGAGAGTCGTGCCCTGATGACTTTGAATAATGTTTGAACAGATTGTTGTAAATAACTTTTTTCTATCATTTATTTTTAATGTGTGAGAGCCTATTACAGACATTTTGCAGACAAAACGTGTTTATGTTCCATGCAACATCAATATAAAGTTTGCTTTAGATCAAAACAGGACGTCACATGTGAGAAATGGGAGGGCGTGACAGAGAATATTTGAAGTAAATTACTACGCTGCTGCTGTTACAATACTGAAAACACATATCACTGTCCCTGAATATCAGATGCGCGCACACATTTATAATTTGACCAAAGAGGGCATGAAAGAGCTGAAACTGGATCATAAAATCAAAGCTGTTTCGAACAAGCGCCCCCAAAATACATGTGGCCCAAGGCCCCCAAAATCCTTAGAAGGTCCCTGAAACCATACAGGAGAATATCCACTCTAGCCACCACTCCTGTATTGGAGCATCCGATGGAATTCCCGCTTCAGCTTGGCATTTCCCTGGATCAAGATGGCAGCTTGCATAGTGGGGTAGATGTAAATGACGGACATGCACACCATGACCCAGCCTTTTCCTGGTGGCAAAGTATCAAAGGCGATGCCGATGTTGGCCAGGTGGAAGCAGGCATAGAGGAACAGGAGACCGCTGATGGTCCTCGCTGCCCCTGAAAGTGCTTCCACATGGGGCAGACTAATACTGCCAGCACTCTGCCTCATGCGATAAGCATGCCTACCAAGGGACAGGAGGACAAGTACAATTGAAACGACCCCACTGGTAAGAGGCAGAACAGCATCAAGAATCCCTTGAACCAGACCGTAGGGCATGCTACAAATGAGTCTCAATCCAAAGTACTCAGTGCTGTTGAGTGTTGCATTTGGAGGGAATGCTACGGAAATGTACCAGAAGGCAGGCAGGCTTACCACCAGTGAACCAGCAGTCGACATAACGAGCATGAAGGACACCCATATGGTGAGTCTCCGCTTCATCCAGGAGAGAAGAGGATGGTTGAGCGGGACGATCTTCACGCAGTAGAAGAGACACATGGTGGCAGTAAGCCAAGAGCTGGAAGTAAACAACAAGCTGAAAAGGAAAAAGGAAACTCGGTACATGTTTGTGATGTAGTAGAGACTTGGCGAATGAAAAGACATTGCACTGTCTACCACTCTCGTGCACAGGAAGGCGATGCTGTTCAGAGCAACAGTTGTAATGATGAGATCTATGTGGTTCAGCCTCCCACCTCGCAGCCGGTCCACCACATTCACAGCCACAATGAACGCATTGGCAACAAGTCCAGTAGAGTAGATTAACCCCTGGAGCAGGAGTAAGGTTTTACTAAAAGACAGCATCCTTGCTCTATCGCCGACACAACAAAACACCATACAGACTGGGGATTGTGTTTGGAGTGAGCACTAGACCTCAGTGCTGGTCTCCCGATGGCTTTTGAAGTCAAAGAACGCTTCAGATTTTGCATGGATGTAAATTCAAGAGGACTCCATCACATGTTCAAACATGCAAATTGTTCCTCCTTAGGTGATGATGGAAATTGAGCCTATTCTATTGAGCTCTTTTTAGGTTTGAGTACAGACAACTATAGCTGTCTGTCAAGGCTCTTGTGAGCTTTGGTGTTCCAGGCGAAGGCTGGATCAGTGCACTCCGTTACAGTGAAGAAACAGTTCACCAGTGTAGATGTAAACCTACACTGGGCACAGAGCATTCGAGAAAGGAAGATGGCTGGTTGAAGCCACCAGTCCATCTTTCAGGACGGAGATTCTTCTGCAGACACATGCAGTGAGTGCCTTTACCATCTGCAGGGGGATCTCTAGGGGTTCTGACTCTTTCTTCTCCCCTTTCAAAGCAGATTTCTGGGGGTGTGGTGACTGTGCACCACCTCTTCCTTGCAAACAATCATTGTACCTCCTGATGATCCCTTTCGCCCTTCGCCCATGTCTGTAACTCGGCATAGGATCTGAGACAAAGTGCTTTTTTATATGCACTAAATTGTGCCACCATACAAGTTTGATTATACTTGTGCACCAGCACAATCAGTATTACAGACTCACTCTGAACAAACTTCTTCGGCCCCTTCTATGAGCCCATAGTGCCTATGGGCAAAAGAAAGATGTGCAACTGTCTGCTGCAATGCTTTTCACTTATTGTAATGCAGCTTCAGGAGACTGGTCATCTGTCCCAGCTTCACCCACCTATTGGTGTGAGAAATTGGGTTGGTGGTTGAGAGCCCTTATCAAGCAACAGCCACAATCCCTGTCAGGGTGAACCACAAAAGTCACCAAATTAACATGTGCTTAACCCTCTGGTAGTCTGGCAAGCAATTAGTCTGGCTTAACATAGAGGCAATGTGTAAAGAAAAATCCTGCACTAATTTAGAAAAATAGAGTACATTTTAATAAAAAATCCAATTAGTGGAACTGGAGTCATTAATTTTTAAAACTTAAAGTAAAAACTAGCCCCTAAAGGATCAAAGAGCCAAGTCTATGGACAATTGATGAGTCTGAAAGACCCTCTGTAAAAAAGTTATCTCTGATATTTCCCTTGCCATTAGTAGTAGATGATCTGACAGGATTAGATGATTTGGTTAGTTGAGGTGATTGAGAAGGAGATTATGGATGTTCAGAACGATTTTTGCCATTTAAAGAAGGCCCGGAAACCATATTTGTAGCGGCCAAAAGGGAGTTATGATTACTATGGCGGACAATTCTATTCTGACTGTAGCAGACATTAAGAAATTATGGGAAATGAAGAGGAAGTGTAAGGGAGACCCACGTTCCACAGCTGTAGAAAACATCTGTTGCCAGAGCTGAAAGAGCTAGGCTCCAGCTATAAAAAAGAGGAATTGGGTTGTTGACTTTGGAGGTGAACAGACCTACAGAGAAAGGACACTGAAGAGATTGTTCTTCTTGGAAAAAAGGAGGTCGCAGTTTTCAGTTGCTGTAATCTTTAAGAAGATTGGAATTCCAGTCTGCTGTTTTGTTGAGGTGAACGAGAAGACACTCCACCATCACTGAAATCTGATGAGCATGACAAAATTCCCAAAACTGTTTGGCTAGGTTAGACAATATTTTCATCAGAGTACCTCCCAAAGTTATTGAGGAATAGGACTGCAGTAAAATTGTCCATTAAAAGAATTACTGAACAGGCATAATGTTTTATGAATCTTTGTTCTGAAAAACCTGCACGAAGTTATAAACAATATATGTTCAGACAGGACTTCTTTGTGGAACATGCCTCGCCATGCACACCAGTCGATGCCCCCTGTCTATACCACAGATTGGGGGGGGGGGTTGCTTTGTTCGATCCCCAGTAGAGAGCAATGTCCCTCAATCACCAGCAGGCCCGTAGCTACCAGTTTTCTAATGGTGCGTCAGCCTCCCCACACATCCAGTAATCACTACAGCACCATTTTTGGATTGGGTATGATGGGCCTACCCAAAATATGAGACAGGGTCGAATGTATTTGGGACCAATACTTTTGGATTACTGGCACTCACAGACCGTATGGTAGAAGGTGCCAGGCTTGGCCCTATATCTCAGACAAGGAGGATTTAGACCACCTTTCTTATTTGCCAGTTTAGTTGAGCTATTCCACACACGGTGTAAATATCTCAACTTAATTATCTTCATTCTCGTGGACACTGCAAGAACTCTTCGGGCTATGTTCGCCCCCATCCACTCTTCCTCCACCAGGAAACCAACGTCCTGTGCCCATTTGTCTCATAGTTTCAATTGGGGGGGGGGGGGGGGGGGTGAGGAGTTTTATTGACCAATGTGTGGTGTAATTGATATATACTCTTTGCATTGCAGTTAGCGTAATCCAACCACCTGTAAGGAGCTCTCCCATGTGCTGTCCAGCCTAATAAATCAGAAGCTTTTGCTTGGATCAATTAATATATGTATACCAAAATTGAAAAGAGTGCGTTTCAGAACTCATAAGCTTATGTAAGGCAAAAAATGGTTGAATTTAAAAAACGTGTATAATTCTGATATTGATTAATAAATAATGTAGCCTTGGGGAGACTTATTACTAACATTATTTCCTTGGTGCAAGGGGCACAGCAGCTATGGCTGTTATGTATAACCCATGAGTTTGCTTTTTACATTACTGCTGGCAACCCTGACTGATGCACTGACATGTTTACATGCTGGTAAACTTGCAAAGTGTGGTCCTTATTGAAATCTTGTTTCATGTGATCACTATTACAAAACTGATAATATTAATAGCTTAGCATGCTTTTCATTGAAGATAAGTAGCTCTTATTGCAGAAAAGCTTAAAGACCCCTGCTCTATGGGGCTAAACTCAGGGAGAGTGTCCGCATCTAGGGCATTGCACAGTTGGAAATACCTCTAAAATTGGGATCTATGCATATCATAGGTCTGCGTGAAATGCAAGAATGGCTTTATATAATCTCCAGACCAATTTTGAAATGTTGAAGTCGTCTCAGGATTGAAAACACTCCAAACCAACAGAATGGCTAAGCCTGCCTGTTGTGCCACAATGGTGTTTCAGCAGTCAGGACTTTCTCCCACTTAACTAACTCAATGCTTGGTACCAGCACCATAGTGATTTCACGTGGCTGAATGAACTCTGTGTAGCCTACTGCGGTATAATAAATTGAGCACCTGAGTATTTTTCAATAGTATTTAATTCCAAGGAGACACAAGGGTCTTGACGGTAGAAATGTAGCCAGCTGTAGATGGGCAACATCTAGCTAGCCCAGTAGTACAATGTAATGTCCACTACAATCCCAAACTACCATCCTTTGGGCCAGAAAACACTTAGACGATGAGGCGTACATGTTTACCCATTCATAAAAATCTCATAATTGCCGACTGCAAGGAGCTGAAGAAAGACATTGGAATATCATAAGGGAAGTTTTGAAGGACATATAACAGGACACGGAGGGAATCATTTTAAACATTGTGGCACTGCTGGCAATGCCAAGAGGGAGGGCTTGCCTACCTCCATGCCCTGCTTATCACAAGAAATTAGAGAAGTAATGTTCATGTCCCTTGCCCTCTGTTTATTCCTGGAGATGCGATAAATAGAGGCCTTGTTGAGGTTATGTGGTATACTGACATGAGTATGATCTTCCGAGACCTCTGCATAAATAGATTTAGTCTAGTTAATAGTAAAACCTAAGACCTCCCCAAAAATTATTAGCATTTGCATCAGTCTGGGAATAGAAAGTTTCTGTGTCACAAACATAAAGAAGACCATCATCGGCATATAGTTGTGCATCCCTCCTGATCCATTTGGGCAGTAGCTCGATTGGGTAAAAAGGAGGGGCGATAGCAGGCAACCCAGTCTAGCACCACATTCAATTGCAAAGTGAGCAGACAGTGCTCCATTGACTCTTACTCATGCCCAGGGATCCTCGTACCAAACTTGTGCATACCACCTAAAGAGGGGACTGATATTCATATGTTTAAAGAGATGCACTATAAAGGGCCAATGGACAGAATTGAAGGCATTTTTGAAGTCCAGTAAAAACAGTGCTCGGCACTCCCTGGCCTTATCAGAACATGTTAGAGCATTATAAAGTCTCTTTAGGGAAATAACGTGTACCACTCCCCAGACGTGAAGCCATTTTGATTGTGTTGGATCACATCTCGTATCACCTCTAATGATCCATTTGCCAAGAGCTTGGCCAGTATATTGGCTTCAGTATTTATCAAGGAGACTGGCTGATAAAAACTACTTTCCTGGGGAGAATCAATTCCCGGTTGAATGCTGAATAATCTCCATTCGGAAGTAATGATACAAACTATTTGGATTGATGGAGATTGATTTACGGATGTACATTTTTGTTCTTCTTTTCGACTACAAATATGTTGTTTGAAAAACCGTGTGGCTGGAAAACATTTTGGGCCAGATTTACTACGTTCTCACAAAGCGCAGTGCAGAAGCTGTTAGTACTGTGCTGTGTGAGAAGGAGAGAGTAGGAGAGTGCCAACTTTATTGAAATATGGCACTCTCCTCCCCTCTCCCTAGAATCGGTGCTGAAATCAGCAGCCGTGCGCCACAGAGACACCTTTGCGCCATGGTGCAAGGGTGTCTCCGTGAGTCTAGCATAGGGTTTGTACTGAAAGGGTACCCTTCCAATACAAAATACCATGCATAGACTGACTTCAACCCTTTTCCGACTTTGTATATGTGCTGTACAGTGCAGCACATGTACAAAGTCAGAAAAGGAAGGAGAAAGGAAAGCATTTGTCCTTCCTTGCACCTACTTTGAAAGTGCGCAGTTTTCTGATGCTAAATCCGGTCTACTTTGTTTAGCAAATTGGGCTTAGCATCAGAAACCTTGGTTGGTTGCATTGGAACGTCCATGCACCACCTAAGGTACGCCTCCTTGGCGCCAAGTAATGCAAAGCAGCGCTATGCACTGCTTTGCGTTACTTTCATGTTATTTCCAGCACTAAACAAGTTTAGCACTGGAAAGTAAATTGGAAAAAAAGATTTTGCGTAACACCTTTTGTCTTTATAGCCCATTTTAACCATAAATCTTTAATTTCTTGGTGAATTAACTTGTGATCTGTCTGGGACAAGTGAAAAGAGCTTGGGAGTAGGAATCGTAATGCATGAAAAAATAATTTTTTTCAATAGCCCATGACAGTTTGAAGAACAGTCTTAGCGTTGGAAGCGGCAGCTCTGGCTTGGCCACTGTGGAATAGGTTCTGGAAATCTTTACTTCTTTGAAGATGCAAGCACAGTCTGTTGAATTTTAAAAAAAAACTGTCAGAATGGCCTCCGCTTCTGTCTGTCCTTCCAAAAACCTTCTGACCTAAAGCTTTGCGGAGAGAAATCTGTCCTCTGTCAAATGATGGGAAGGCAGTAACATATTTTGATATTTCGTTAACAATTATTACCCAAAAAGCAGACCTTGTGCTGAAGGGCCAATTCAGAAGCTGTAAGTTCTGGTAATTTTGAGTCTATCTTTATCAACAGTCCTTTGCATCTTTCTACGGTAATCACAGAATTTGAATTTCTAATTAATAGCTTATGCACTAAGTCCAATTAAAAACATCACTGGGATCAATCTTACCTTTATCTTCCTTGGCTAACTCCACCATTTTGAACATTTTTGATATAGGACCCATAGTATCCAACAATTTGTCTTGACAAGACGGACATGTACAGTCAATCCCTTTCTTGTGATCCTTAGTATATTTTGAAAGAAATTAGGATTCGTAGTTGAAATAACTACAACTTGATCGGGACCCACCGTATTACTCAAAGATTGTCCAGTGGTGTTCTAAAATTAGTTCTGATATAATTCGTCAGATGTGGTAGTGTAGACCAAATATGTGGAAATGGGATGGTAAAGTAACTTGGAATCAAAAAAGGGCGCTCCTAGCAAGGTGTAAAATATCAAAGGGAATCTGTGAATTAGGTTTTTCAGTTGTTAAGATGGAGAAATTAGCAATTTTGTATTTCTTGCGTCGAAACAAATTCAAATCTGATTAATCGCATTCGAATTTTAAAAGTCAGACGACTGGTCATGTGAGATCTTATCCTGTTGTCTTTTTCTTAAATGTGTATCGGCTGTCTCCATATTGGAGGCTCGTGAATCAGGTTGAGTACGTGAATTGTCAGAAGATGTAATACTTCCATCCCTTGCACTGAGTCAGCATTATTTGTTACGGAATTCATATTCTCAAAGTGTTCAGTTTTGAAGGGTTTCTGAATATGTCATTTATGAGCTGGTTTAGTAGAAAATTCCACAACGCAAGCATCCTTATCCATTTTTATAAGTCTGCAACCTGTGAAAGTCCTGCTGCCACCAGCAGGCTGGGTCTCACATAAGCCTTGATTTTTTTTTTTTTTCCCCCCCAATATCTTTTTCTAAAATCTCGGATTTGCTGATTCCTCTGCAGGATCCTCAATACCATTTTTGTTGAATTGCCAGTAAAAGACTCCTGAGAGGTAACCATATCAATTTCCAAATCACTTAAATCTGCATTAATAGCAGTAGTGCTCAATATGTATTAAATTTGTAATTCCTTTAATAAAAATATCTCTACCCAGTAAGTACGGATATCCTCTCTCTGAACAAAAGGGCGTGGTTCTTTCCCTTAAAAAACAGAAAGAAATATGAAAAAGCTGTCTGACAGGCCTCTTATCAGAGACAATCGGAGGCACTTCTGGGCTCAGTTTCCAGACCGCATTGAAGAGCAAAAAAATAGCTCCGACTGACAGTGATCAGGTTTGTTGACTCAAGGATCAACAGGTGAAAGCTGGGAGGCTTTTAGGGAAATTGTCTGAGGTGATGTGAGCACTAAAGCGTGTCGGTCCCTGCGACGCTCACACTCGTTCTGAAGAAACAAAGCGGTGCAAAAGTCAGCGCGCTTTGTAGAACGAAGCATTCTAGGTGCTATATGGCACTCTCATTGGATGGCTTTGTTGGGTTATCACATATCTGCTCATATTCGGATGTTTCCACCTGCTTGTTATTTAGGCACTGGACCAATAAGGGATACCCACAATGTTGGTCCTTGGACAGGTCCAAAAAGATCTTGTCTTAGGAAGTTTTGTAGTTTCTCCTCAACCTGTTTTTTTATGCTGAAAGAAATGGGACAGAAATGTTGTGTGACCAGTTTGATGGTTTCATTTATGTTGAGTTTAATTTTTTTTTATAGTTTGCTGATGCCTTGAAATAAAGGAGGAACACCTGTCTGACTCCACATAGTGGATTTAGGGTGTAGAAGGTTTCTCCTCTGATAATTCTGAGAAACATCAATCCAAATGGTGAGTTTTCTTTTCTGCACAGTTAGTCTAAGGAATAGGCTATAAAGACATTGTATTACTATACTTCTGAAGGGGCAGTTATGAAAATATTTCCAGGATGTGATGGGACTTCCTTCCAATCAAAAGTTCGATAAACAGGAGTGGAATTATGCCTATTACACAATAGGTGTATGCTTGGTCTAAACTCATACTTTTGACAGGCAGTTAAATAGAGTACTCCATTTGGAACGGCCTTCCATATCTTCCTAACATTATATGAAGCACATTCTTCACTTATACCTGCCACATGCTTTCATTTGTTCATTTTGAGAAATTCAAGCAAATTCTCAGCTATAACGTCTACCTGAGAATATTCTTAATGAGTACATGAAAATAAAATACACAGATCTAGCAGTCTCTGGTATTAGGCAGCAGAGGTATCCCTCAAGCTAGACAGTTCTTACTGGCAGAAAGCGCAGAGCTACCTATTCAAATCAGAGACCGGTTCAGACAGTAGATTTATCTATTAGGTTACAATGATCGTAAAGTCTTGTGCCAGAGACAGTAGTCGTACATAGTAATAATAATAACATACAAGCTATTAATATAGATAATAAAATTATTTACATTAGTCTTGAAATTCATTTACATTAGTCTTGAAATAACCACAAGGCAGTCAGTACTCGCACTCTGATTAAAAAAACATAAATTGACATAATATCGGTAATAAGTGTTCGTATCTCATCCTGAAGTATCTCTTGAAATATGTGCTTTGAATACATTTTAGAAATATGCTCCTTATTAGCCAAAATGCCAGCTCACTATTTTCTGAAAGGGTGCTAATTTTCTCCAAGAATATCAACTTATTTTCGACAAATCTATTTTTCTGAATCAAAAGCTAGGATTTAAAAACATATGTTTATGTGCAGAGAAAGAGTTAAAGGGTTAACTACTGGGCCTCCTCCCCATGTGGTTACAACTCCAGTTACAGCAATTCCATCAGTAGGGATTCTGTCTTCAATCCCCGCCATCAGACATTGCCTGACCTCAAGATGGCAGCCCCCGCTTATGTGCGGTCTAGTTTTGCCTTTTCCTTTCAATATGACCCCTGCAGTCCTCAAAATCCTAGTAGCTTCTCTGATCCGCCACTTGATTTCTCATCGCAGCATCCTGCCTCAGTTTCTGGCCCTGTAAGTTAAACATCTGCTGCATCACCGTCTGACAGTCTTCTTTGCAGTGACTCTTGGTCTTCTGCTTTTGAGCTCTGGCCCAAGTCATTTTATGATGTTTTTGATTGCTTCATAATTGCTTTCATCAGCTTTGAATTTAGATTCTTTATATATATATATATATATGCAGTGCAGCAATAAAGCATATTATTCTATGCAATTTCATATTAAACCTCATTCCCATGCTTCTTATTACTTAGCAGTAGGATACATTTTAGGCAATATGTTGCACACTTGCAGAGATTATCTCATCAGCTTTACAGCTGATCAAAATTACATTGAGTAAAAGTAGTACCTCTTGGATGATTTTTTAGAAAGAAATATTTGTGGTAGTGTAAGATGTTTTGTTCTTTTAGCGGTTTTAAAAGCTGTAAGCGTATATAAAACCCATAACCTGGGCTCAAAGTTAGAGTGAAAAGAACACAGACTTAGAGAGTCAGAGAAGGTGAGTGGTTGTCTCCAACATAAGAAAGAAGAAGGAAAGAGAGTGGCCTTTTCTGAGGAGGAGAGAAGCCAGCCTGCAGACGAAGGGCACTTTCCATGTTTATAATACAATTCTCTGAGGAGTTGCAGGGCAATTCTTTGAAAATAATGCCAACTATTGTTTTACTAAAGTTTTCGGGCTCACAGCACAGATGTGATAAAGAGGTATTCGTGCGGAAGCAGATTCCATGCCAATATAAGCAGAACGCCATTTCCTGTGGGTTTGCCCAGAGTTACTGATGCCGCAGAGATTCAGAGACTGGTAGCCTAACAGGCCACTGTCAATAACAGCACAATGGAGGCTGGTGATACCCTTACACCACTATTCAGTACCATTATTCTGTTGAGCCACATAAGTGAATGTGTCCCTCCGGTCCCTTTGTGAACGATTCATGATTCACAACTATTGCCCACAAGTTCTGGTTGTGCCGAATCCTCTTGGTATGTATCTGACTTTAACAAATTAGCTTTCCACCCTTAGGAGCAATGCAAGGGAATTTTGCGGGGTGATGTCCAGCTATCTTGTACATAGTCACCCGGCTAGTCAAGGTACTCCTTTTAGCAAGTCTGAGGCTTCTAGTCGATAAGTAAAGGAGGAGCAGTTCTGTGAGGTAATTTGGGGTTCGACTATTGAGCACCTAGGCAGAGGTATTGAAGGTTGTGTTTGCTGCTCCTGGGAGCCAATGGAGGGATTTAATTGCCTGTGTCGTGTGATGTAAAAACATTTTCAGACCACTAGACAAAGACCCTTTCCTCAATTCAGAACTAGAATACAGAAATGCATTTTAACTTTTTGCATTTCTTCCTTCTCTTTTTCTACCTTTTTGTATCAACTATAGCGTGGCTCACACAAATGTGAAACACATCATCTATTACAAAATCAACGATAAGTACATGAATTTCATTTTTAGCCCACCGTGATTTTCTACGCTCCAAAGATACTCATTTTCAAAAAGTATAACATTTTACCTGGGATCCTGAGCAGAAAAATAACACACATTTATTCACAACCTTTATTGAAAAAACACAACCCATGTAATCGTTTTGCTAAAAACAAGTGCTAATAAAGTGACATAACATGATGTGTGCCACAGATAACACAGTAGATTGCGTGTGCCCTGATGACTTCCAAGATACATTTTTGTAAACCGTTTCGATCGATAACGCACGACTTCAGAATGTTAATAAATGGCAATTTCTAAGAGGAACAAAGACAAGGTGCTAACGCCAGAAAACATTATAGGAGTAGCTACTTTTAAAATAACAGCACTGAAAGTGATGAAATAGCAGAGGTTGCAACGTTTTCCATGGTATTTACAGGTAGAAGTGAAGAGACTGCATGAAATATGGACATTATAAAAGTACCGAAAATTGCTCCACCATAAATATCTCCCTACAATGATCTCAATTTTAAATACCTAAATCCAACCAAACTCTCTTTTCCCCGACAGCTCTGAGTGAATTAACTATTCTTAATTAATAATTATTCTTAGTCCGTTAATTAATGATTTAACTATGCTTAGGGTAAAGTGTTGGATACTGGATGTTGCAAAAACATTCTGCAGTCTTTTACCTACTATTATCGCTGAATTTTTGAGTCTATATTTTACTAATCTATATGTTCGAGGCATATGAGCTGCAGATTACACACTGTGCATAGATCGCCGTCTGGTGTTGGGCCCGGATGTTTGCACTTGTTTTTGTCCTGGAAAGTCTTTGGAAGTCACAAGGTATGTGACTCCTCCTTTGGATCATAGTGCTCATGGGCTTCGGCTCCATCCTCAGATTGTTTTTTTCCGCCATCGGGCTCGTATGTGTTCTCGCGTTCCAGCTCGGAACCGTTAACGGTCTCTCTTCAACGCGCAATCCTTCCCATCTCGACGGTATTGTTTTGATCGCGTTTCCAACCACACGCGCCCTTCCACTCGAAGTCTTCGATTCCGGTCGTCGACTAAGGCCTTCGGGCCTACCAGGGCCTCATCTCCTGCTCATGGAAAGGACGCCATTTAAAAAGTGTCCTCCATGTGGGTCGAAGTTTCCCCACACCGACCTACATGAGGTGTGCAACCTCTGCCTCTCACCGGAGCACGAGGCCAGGGACTGTCCAGCTTGTGCCTCCTTCCGCTCCAAAAAGACCATCCGGGACCGACCAGCTCGAAGAACAATGGCACGCTCGTCATCTTCGATCCCCGACGACATCTTTCAAGAGGGCGTCGATGTTCCGGAGTAGGGTCGAGTCGAGGAAGCCATCGTCAGCGTCTCCGAAGCAGACGATTCAGACGTCGAAGACATCACTCCAGCTCAAAGGGCCGTGAGTACAGACCCCGACCCATCCACTCCCTCCACACGGTCGAAAAAGGCTTCGGTACCACCTCCACCTTCGGGCCCAGGTGTACGCCGAGACACTGCTTACCATACCCCGCCTTCGGACCTGGTAAAGACGCCCGGAAAGCTTTTAGGCGACTCAGGCTCGAGTCAGCCTACCCTCAGTACTGACAAGTCATCTTCGGCACCGAACAAAAAGGCGTCTTCGACATCATCCACGCCGACCGCTGCTCCCACATCGAAGCACTCGGTGTGGAAGGTCCGCACCAGCTCTTCGGCACAGACAACACCCTCGGAGCCGACTAAAGGCCACCCACCGAAAGGACCCGATACTTCCATACCGAAAACCTTGGAACCGAAAAAACAGCACCCGGTTCCGACTCCCAAAGACACTTCAAAACCACACGAATCCAAGCCTAGAACCGCTACCGAGGCGACGCCCAAAAAACTTACGGCACCGAAGCCCTCAGCACCGACGGATCTGTCTCCCACAGAGGAACTATTTCGACCAGATCCCACTCAAGACTCTCATGAAGGATCCTAAGACTGGTCATTTAATGCTCAGTATCAAAAAAAGACCACTACACATGCCTGCGCCTGGTCCACCACCAAAGAAGAGAGACTTTGCCACCTCTCCATTAAGGCTTCCTTCTCCTCTTCCTCCTCCTCCTCTCCCACCACACCTCTCTCCCACACCATCACCTACCCCAATAGATGATGATAACACATCAGACGATGCAGAAGGAGGTGCGGATGATCAACCCCTTGGTGACCCTACCCCTACTGCTACTGGCTCCCCTGACCCCTGGGATGATTATAGTGTCCCAGTTGTCCCTTACACCCCACAAGATGATATTTACCCCTCCAGGCCTCCCCCCTCCCCCCCCCAGAGGACAATATTGGGTTCAACCAGCTCCTTCAACGAGCTGCCCAATAGCCCAATACCACGGGGTGGCCTTGCATACAGAACCAGTAGAGAAGGATTTCCTTATGGATACCTTTGACACCACACAAAGGTCCACCGCAAAACTGCCCATGCTTAAAGGGGTCATTAAGCACGCAACAGAAACATTTAAAGACCCAGTCAGGGCTCGGGTCATTAACCCAAGAATAGAGAAGAAATATAAAGCCGCCCCTACTGACCCAGTGTACATTAAGGGCCCCGCACCACTTGACTCCTTAGTAGTCTCTAACACCAGGAAGAGGGCAAATTTCCAAACGTCAGGTGACGCACCACCACCAGACAAGGCATCCAAACTCCCAGACGCCTCTGGCAAATGCAGAGCGTCACAGGCAGCAAATATTTGGCGCATTGCTAACACTCAAGTGCTCCTAGCCAGATATGACAGGGCACATTATGACGAACTTGAGTCGATAATGCAGCACCTCCCTGGCAAATACAAAAACAGGGCCAGTGAACTAATCCATGAGGGTAAGACCATCACCAATACCTCCATTCGCTGTGCCCTAGATGCAGCAAACACCGCCTCAAGGGCAATCAACACCAGTGTCTTTTTGCGCAGGCATGCCTGGTTATGGATATCGGATTTTAAACCAGAAGTACAGAGTTCTATACTCAATCAACCTTTTGATGAGCAACACTTATTTGGGCCCAACGTAGATGTATCCCTCGAAAAAATGAAAAAGGATACAGACACCGCCAAATCTATGGGAGCCTTGCAGTCGCAAGCTCCCAGACGAGCCTTTCGTCGCTCATCCTTCAGAAGCACCCATTGAGGCTACTCCTCGGATAGCCCTTCCACCTCTTACAAAGTTCCCACACAATCTACCTTTGCTAGAGGTTACCAAAGGGGTGGTTACAGGGAGAATAACAGCAAAGGCAGAGGCAAAAATAACGACTCCCGCTCTGCCTCCACACCTACCCCATGACTTCCCTCCACTTCCCCCAGACTATTCCACTCCAGTCGGGGGAAGACTCCACCATTTTATCTCTGCCTGGATAAACATCACTTCAGACAGGTGGGTCCACGAAATAATTAAATCAGGCTACTGTCTCGAACTAACATCTACCCCCCAAACATCCCACCCAAACACCGTCCAATGTCATAAGAACATCTGTCACTTTTAAAGCAGGAGGTAATCACCCTCCTACAAAAGAGTGCAATAGAACCAGTTCCCCTGCACCAACAAAACAAGGGAGTCTACTCCCTCTATTTCCTCATACCAAAAAAGGACGGATCTCTAAGACCTATCTCAGACCTCTAAACATATACATACATTCAGACCATTTCCACATGGTCAAACTTCAGCAGGTCCTCCCTCTGCTTTCCCAGGGTGACTTCCTTGCTACTCTAGACCTCAAGGACGCCTATTTCCACATTCCTATTCACAACGCTCACAGAAAATATCTAAGATTCGTAGTGGATGGTCAGCACTATCAATTCAAGGTGCTCCCATTCGGAGTCACCATAGCATCAAGAGTGTTCACCAAGTGCCTAGCAGTAGTGGCAGCACATCTAAGAAGACAAAACATACATGTCTTCCCATACCTAGACGACTGGCTCATAACAGCCAAGTCGTACAATCAGTGTGTACAACACACTCACGCCACTATTCAACAACTTCACGACCTGGGATTCACAATAAATCACGCCAAGTCCCAGCTCCAACTGTCCCACACGCAACAATACCTCGGTGCCACAATAGACACCTCAAGAGCGCTCGCCTATCCCAGTCCAGCCAGGATAGCAAGCATCCAAGCTCTTCTCACCAGATTCCAACTGCAACACTCTCTTCCAGCTCGAGTGTTCATGCAACTCATAGGAATGATGGCCTCTTGCATATTCATAGTGCCTCATCCTAGATTCCAGATGCATCCTCTCCAAGAGTGCTTAGCATGCCAATGGAACCAGGCTCAAGGTCAGCTAACAGATCTGTTGTTGGTAGACGGTCGTACCCATCGCTCTCTGCAGTGGTGGAACCCCAAGAACCTTTCCAAAGGGCGACCGTTCCTCGAGCCTGTTCCTCAAATAGTCATGACTGCGGACGCATCGCTCTCCGGCTGGGGAGCTCACCTACTACATCACACCATGCAGAGCAGGTGGACACCTCAACAAAAACTACACCATCAACCATTTGGAGTTACTAGCCATCTTCTTAGCCCTTATAGCATTTCAAAAACCTATATCAGGCAAGACTGTCTTAGTCCGCACCGACAACATGACAGCCATGTATTACATCCAGAAACAAGGAGGGACACACTCTCTGTAGCTCTCTCAACTTGCACAGAGCATATGGAGGTGGGCTATACCTAGGAACATTTTTCTCCTAGCCCAACATGTCCCAGGAGTCAAACACAATTGCCGACCTCTTGAGTCGTCAAACAGAACAAATCCACGAGTGGGAACTTCATCCACAAGTTCTTCAACCGTTTTTTCAGACTTTGGGGCAACCACAGATAGACCTCTTCGCAACCCAAGAAAACGCCAAATGCCCAAACTTCGCAACCAGGTATCCTCACCCATTGTCCAAAGGCAATGCGATATGGATGAACTGGTCAGGCAGATTTGCGTATGCTTTTCCGCCACTCCCACTCATTCCACTAGTGGTGCGCAAACTACAGCAACACTCATTAAAGCTCATCCTAGTTGCTCCAACTTGGGCCAGACAGCCATGGTACACCACACTGCTGGAACTCTCAGTAGTTCCGCACCAAAAACTACACCTCTCTCCACACCTCTTAACCCAGAACCATGGAGAGATCCAACACCCAGACCCAGCTCAGCTCAACCTAGCGATCTAGCTCCTGAAATCCTAGAATTCGGTTACCTCAATCTTCCTGCTGACTGTATGAACGTCATCAAAGAAGCTAGACGGCCTACCACTAGAGCATGCTATGCAGCCAAATGGAAAAGATTTGTGGTATACTGCCATAACAATAACACTAATCCCCTAGATGCGTCTATCCAACACATCATAGGCTACTTACTACACCTCCAAAGATGCAACCTAGCCTATACCTCCATCAGATTGCATCTGGCTGCCATAGCAGCATATCTACAAAATAGACAACACCTCTCACTTTTCAGAGTACCTGCCATAAAGGCCTTTATGGAAGGACTCAAAAGAATAATTCCCCCCCAGAGTACCAACTTCCCCTTTGTGGAATTTGAACATTGTTCTCACAAGACTAATGGGGCCTCCATTTGAACCTCTACATAAATGTGAGCTACAATTCTGAACATGGAAAACTGCTTTCCTCATAGCCATTAGTTCTCTACGAAGAGTTAGTGAACTACAAGCACTAACCATTCTAGAACCCTTTCTCCAGATGCATCTTAATAAAGTTGTTCTCCGGACCAATCCTCAATTCCTCCCTAAAGTCATTTCTCCCTTCCACCTCAATCAATCTGTAGAGCTGCCTGTATTCTTCTCGCAGACACAAACAGTTGCAGAAAGAGCTCTTCGCACCTTAGATGTCAAAAGAGCACTACTATACTACATAGAGAGAACAAAACCCTTTCGTAAGACCAAACAATTATTCGTGTCTTTCTCACCACCACACAAAGGCAACCCCATATCAAAATCTGGGATAGCTAGGTGGATTGTCATATGCATACAGATTTGTTACCATAAAGCAAAATGTACATTATCTGTTACTCCTATAGCCCACTCTACATGAAAGATGGGGGCTTCAATGGCATTTTTAGGAAACATTCCTTTAGATGATATCTGCAGAGCAGCTACATGGTCTAGACCACACACATTCACTAAACACCACTGTGTTGATGTGCAAACTAAACAGGCTAGTGTGGGCCAGGCTGTACTCAAAACACTATTTCAAACTACTGCAACAGATACTGGTGGTCGCCGCTAGGGGTGGGTACTGCTTTACAATCTATGCACAGTGTGTAATCTGTAGCTCATATGCCTCGAACGGAATATGCTACTTACCAGTATGCATCTGTTTTTGGCATGTAGAGCTGCAGATCTACACACGCCCCCCGCCTCCCCTGCTACCTTTATCTGTTCCAGTATTATCTTACTTAGATACACCACACATGGGCTTCTTTCCTGTTTCTTACTAAGCTCCATCATTTCCCTGCTGGCGAAAAACAATCTGAGGATGGAACCGACTATGATCCAAAGGAGGAGTCGCATACCTTGTGACTTCCAAAGACTTTCCAGGACAAAAACAAGTGCAAACATCAGGGCCCAACACCAGATGGCGATCTATGCAGAGTGTGTAGATCTGCAGCTCTACATGCCAAGAAGAGATGCATACTGGTAAGTAGCATATTCCTTTCTGTCTGTTTTCACATACTACATAAATAATTAACCCTAGCAACCCGTAAATGATGTCATGATTGTGTTTTACGGATAAGAATATAGAATGAAGAATTTGGATATCATTCCGTGAAAGGTTATTGGGCCTCAACTGAGGACATGGAAACATATCTTAAAGATCGTTAGAAGGGTTTAGGGTAAGGGATGCAGGTGGAGAATCCCCAAGTGTGTTATTGCATGCATGGTTTATTTAAAACGAGTTGAATCCTATCTGAGGCCGGAGGTGATTGGCTTTCACAAAGAAAACACTGTTTCCTGTTTTAAAAGCCACCGCATGCACAATCATGGGAACATTTGTGGCCGATTCCGATGTCGGACTGACCTGAGTCTGTCCGACATCGGTCAGGAATCGTGACCGAATGACCTACTGTCGTTGGTTACGGCCCTGCAAGTACTATGCGACAGAACCCTGTTCGGTCGCACTCGTATGTTTCACAATGGAAGCATGCATTCTGAGCGGAATGCATGCCCGCATTGTGAAATGTAGGGGTGCAGTTCATCCCTGCACCCTGTGGCCGGCACTCCAAGGTGCCTGCCACCGGGTGCAGGGATCGAGGGGCACCATAGGTGCCCCCATCCCATTTGGCGGCATCACACCAATGGGGGCCCTACTGGGGGCTCCCAAAGACAGTTTCCGACTGCCTTTTCGTGCCGGAAACACCAGCACAAAAAGGCAGTGGAAAACTGACATCGTACTCCCTTGGTCGTAAAGAGGTGGACAGGGGAGTACTGAAGGATTTCCGGACGGCGGACGGGCTGAGCCCGTCGTAAGCCATCTGGAAATCCGAGTCGGATTCCTTTCCTACAGAGCCCATCGGAATGGCTCGGTTGGAAAGGAATCTGTCCGGCACGTTGTGGAAATATGGATTTTTCTGGTCAGTTATGTCCCCTATCTTGGACCCCAACGTTCTATGTGCATGTTACAAGTACATGTATGTTCCCTCCGGTTCCAGTTATGAAGACGCAAATACATGTGCATCCACCGTTAACATGTCCTCTTTCAGATCCGCCATGAATGGGCCGGATATTCCATTCCTAAGTACGAAAGGCCACCGCCTTTATATGGTTCACTTATGCCATTTTACAGTTCAGACGAGTAGGCCCTGATTCTGTCATCAAGCTTTTCTTGCTTTCTGTCTCTGAAGCTCCAGTCCGAGCCTGCATCTGTGACCATGAACTTTGTCTCATCCTCTGCGCGGCTCACAGTGCCTGACATCAGCTTGCTGCCTGCCAAGAACTGTATTTCACCTTCGAAATTATCTGCTCCGTTCCCTATCCAATGCATTCCTGTCTAGTAGTTTAAGTAAACATTCTGCCAGCTACCGAGCAGAGGCCCGGCTTCTCTGTCTTTATACAAGTAATTCATAGCCCTATTACCATGGAAGACTTCTGCCCTCGCATCTAGTGTAGACACTTAGACGCTTGTACACGCACTAACAGTCAGTATAGTCAGTATAGAATAAGATTCTACTCCAAGAAGGCCTCTCTTTTGGATAACATAGTTCTTTAAACATAGGATGTTAGATATGATTTGGGATTAGGTTGACTTGACCCTCTAGACATCTGTCGCCACATGTAGAGCTAAATGTCAAGTCCCCTTCACCCCCTAGCTGCACGTCAATCACACGTCATGCTGCTGCGCGCGCATTTCTGCCAAGTATTTCTGCTGACATTGCGAAATTCTCTCATGGAACCACCCCATTATGACATCATGCCTGATGACGTTCCTTTGTTACGCCCAATCACGCCCATTTTTCATTACGCATGTACAATGTTATCTTCCTTATCAATTGTTACGCCTCTCGCATTTGCTTCACTGTAATGCCTATTGTATAAAAGTAATTAATTATCAATAATGTATGTACTTCACTTCCTGAGCCTCCGTGGTGATGGAACATGGAGTCCACGATTTCGAAATCGTCCATTGGAATAAAGCCCGTTCCTAACCTCTAATACCACGGATTCTGCCTCTTATTTATTGAGCTATTCTTTATTATGTTCTGTATCAAATTAAGTCCCGGTAATTAAATTATTTACCACATAAATGGCGCCCGAACAGGGACACTTTCTCATCTCACGCGCCGGCGGTGCGTTGCAGGCCCGGTCTCCTGCCACAGCTGGACGGACAACAACGCGTACCGGCAGGATTTCCTGTATCTCCCTCCGGTCAAGCGGGGGCGACTGAGGCTGCGATCAACACCCAGACAAGGCGGTGAGAAGTGCGAAGTATCCCGACCAGAGCCTAGCTGAGAGAGCAAGATCCGAGGTATACAGAGGCCCACCAGGTTTCCGATGTCCCGACGTGTCCGAAGTTTTCGAGTCAAGTCCAGTCCAGTCCGGTCCAGTTCAGTTCAGTTCCGTTCCGAGGCCTTCCGTTCCGAGCTACCCGGTGAGTACCATTACTGGGGAGGCGTTCTGGCGTGCACATAAGTTGTGCCGGTCCAGACGGGTTTGGGTACACAAATCCGGTCTGCACTGTTTCAGCAGTGTATCTGTACTGTTTAGCAGTATATCTAGTATATCAAGTATATATATTCAGAATAATTTCCGTTAATGTCGAGAAATATGTTTTATGATTAAGTTTTCTTAGATCGTCATCATCATCGCTGCTCATTTAAATATTAAATGTTAAATGTATTAATACGTCCTGCATATTGTGGTGTGAATGACTGTTCATTATTGTGTTTTATTGTATTAAGTTTGTTCAAGATCAAGTATCAATATGCCGCTCTTTTCGAAACTAAGACAGATCACAACTAGAAAAGGGGTACTCGAAGAAGCTGTTCCCATTCCTCCTAGGGACACTCCAGGGTACTTCATGTATCATAAACACGGCCTAGACGCTATATTATTTCTTGATCTATGGGTAGACTACACTAAGGAATTACCAGAAAGTCAGAGGTGGCCCGCAGCTGGGACCTGGGATGCAGATTGCATCGTGAAAGTAGAGGAAGAATTATGGAAAAGGAAAGCCAGACAGTCACAGAAAGACGCCATTGAATTATGGCGTAAAGAATCGTATAGACGCACAGAAAAAGCACGTAGACAGGAAGAGAAGAGTAAAGAGAATTCAAATAAAGTTCGAGAAAATCTATTAATTGAAGAAGGTACACGAGTAAAATCAGAACAAGTAGACAGACAAAGAAATGCCCTTATGAAGGGTATGTATCCCCTTCTGGCCGAGGGATTACCTAAGGCTACTCCGGGGATACCAAAAGACTTGCCACCCCCATTATTTCCAATAAAAGTACATCCTAAGGGGCATCCTAGAACCGCAGAAGATGTTTTTCTTTCCTCATATTTAGATGACGCAGCTCCCGAGTATGCTAACCCCGCCCCACATAGACCGTCGGCCGGGGAGGTTCAACGCCAAGATCCTGTACCTGTATCCTTACAGCATCAAATCCTGACACAAGTTCCGGCAAGCACGTCCGTTTCCACATCTGTTCCTACAGCTACTTCTATAACTGTGTCCACACCTATAGTTGCTGTATCGCGTTCTACGAATCCTTTCACGCCCGATACTCCAGACGGGGCTACTGGAGGTGCTACCAACATTTTTTCTACGCCACCCAGAGTAAATAAACTTACCTTTCAAGAGTCAGCACATCCACATACCCCCAAACTCATAAATGCCCGCACGCTTAAGGAACTTCTAGTAGATTGTAGATATGACCCTGTGCCCGGCAAAGATGACGAAATGATCATGGCATCATTACGTATCAGACGAGCCGCGGTGTATTTAGGGAAGTTACCAGGAATGACTGTGCATCTAGATAATATATATCATTATGTCCAAACAGGGCGAGATTCTGAAAGTATTAACAGAGCTATGGAATACCAGAAAGTGGAGATACAGGGGGAACTGTTACGTTTCCTCATAAATTGTGTGATCAGAAATCAAGACCGACCGGGGGTAGATCCGGAAATAATGCAAACTCTTACCAGATGGAGCCAGAATATATCAGAAGGGAGACATGATAGGCAAAAATGTATAATAGCCATGTGCAGAAAGATCCGAAAAGAAATAGAACGCCTACACGAAGAAAGATTAGCGGTAGACCAGTTTGAACAAAACGAGGAGGAGGAAGGATCAGGACCGTCCACAGGACAGTCAGAAACCATAGCCTATGTAGGTAGAGGAAGATCTTGTAATAGTACTAGATGTTTTACAGACCCGATACATCCGATATGTCCAGATAATAACAGGAATTTCCAAACACCTATAATAAATATGAGGTCCCCCGAGCATTCGTTCCAAGCCGCTGACAAATTACTGCGAGAACGAAGGGGTTATCATTTACTCGATTCTATGGATGAACAAGAATTAGCCAGGTCAGCCGTTCATTGGGTTGACAGTCCCGGAAAATATGGTGATGATACAGTAGCACACACATTTTTGAACCTCACCCCAGATGAACAGCGTTTAGCTGGGATTTATATGATTCAACAACTTCTTATACTATATAAAAGCCAACATTCAGATCCTGGTCCCTTACCTGATATATTGACTGAATTACTCACGAATAGATGGAAAGGTTCAGGTACTAAGTTAATTAAGGAAATACTAGAATCCAGAAGGCAGTACTTTCTTTTTGTATGTCCAGAACATGTCTCATTGCCCATCAAGGAAAGACCGATGTATTACATGGACAGACAGAATCCCTTACGAGAAGTACACCCAATAAAGGGCGAGGACAATCAGTTTAAACGTGTATATGTATATACGCCCATATCAAAAATAGAATTGTTAGAAATGAAGAAAGTGGTACCCAGTCATGACAAAGACCCAGCGGGTTTCCACCGAGAAATTAAGGACATGTTACTCATGGGAGAGTATACCTATCCCGACATTATGACAATATTAAAGGTATTAATGCCTGCTGGCATTTATGAAAAACTCAAGGAAAAAGAGTGGGAGGTAGGAGACCAAAAGATAGATTGGACAGCATTAGAAAATGAAGAAAAGGCCCGAGGTCCAGGTTCGGGGCTTGGGGACAAAACTAAAGCACTACCAGGTTTACTAGTACAGGTACTGCCACGTTTATTAACCACGAAAAAGGAAGACTGGGGTGCAATCTCAGCCTGTAAACAAAAGCAAGATGAAGACACTAGTGATTTCTATGCCCGATTCGAAAAATGTTTTGGTATAAATAGTGGTATAAAAGCAAGTAGCGAGTCATACCCACATCTGTTTGTGACAAAATTAGTTGAAAATTCTTTGCCCCAAGTGAAGAATAGAGTATTAAAATTCGAGAGTACCTGGCAAGGTAATACCCCATCACAAATGCTACAAATGTTACAGTACCATTACAATAGAATTAGAGAAGAACAAGAACATGAACAAAGACGCATGAAAGACACGAAAATGAAAATGCTAGTCTCCCAGACAGTTCCAGCTGAAGGACATAAAAAGGGTACGACACATTCTGGTGATTCAGCAGGACCTGTAAAAGGGACATGCAATTATTGTAAACAGCCAGGACATTACATACACGACTGCCCAGTCCTAAAGCGTAATATCGCCACAGGTATTACAAAAGAAAGACCACGGCCACCTAGACAGGATCAGAATGAACAAGGAGCACCGCAGCATGCACAGGCCATGCCAGCTCCACAACAGTCTATACAGTTTGTGCCAGCCGCACCAGCGTTGCCTGCTGCTGCCACACAAACCACGACACGACAGCTGTACCAGACCGCACAGTATGACTATCCTGATTATCAACGATATGCATGAACCAGCCTAGAGAGGGAAGTTGACTTACCCCTTATCGAGGTCCCAGTAGACCAAGAAGGACCTTATGTACATAGTGAATTATTAGGCCAAGATAGAAAATTTTTACTTGATACAGGGGCAAGTCGAACAACTATAAAACGTAGTGAAGTTCCAGGGGCACCCCTCTCAGGCTCACAGAATATTTCCCTTGGTTTTTCAGGAAAACCTATTGTTAATGAAGTATCACAGCCTCTTCCACTTACGATAGGACCCTTGACTAGAACTACAGATTTATTGCTTACTAAATCATGTCCAGAAAACTTGTTAGGTATAAAAACACTGAAAGCTCTAGGAGCTATAATATGTTGTTCTCCGGAAGGAGTAAGATTGTTTTTACGTGATTTCAAAGGTCACTATGTGTCTCGAGATATGGATTCCCGACTGCAGACTTTACCGACACATTTATGGGCACAAGGCCCTACAGATGTTGGTTGCATGAACATTACACCCTATCGAGTCACACTAAAGGCAGGAGTGGTACTACCACGAATGCGACAATACAAGTTACCCCCAGATGCTGTAATGGCTTTACTGCAAATCATTGACGAGCTTATTGGCCAAGGAGTGGTTGTGGAGACCGACTCCAATGTATGTAATTCACCGATAATTCCGATTCTTAAACGAACTGATCCAAAGGCTCCCCCAGTATATCGATTGGTTATTGATCTGCGCGAATTAAATAAATGTATTGTACCACAATACCCCGTAGTTCCAGACATCTCTTCATTACTGACAGCTATTGATTCCGAAGCAACATTCTTTACTGTAATTGATCTCAAGAACGCCTTTTTTAGCGTCCCAATAGATCCGGAAAGCCAATACTTGTTCGGATTTAGTTTAAATGGACGTAGCTTTAAATTCACACGCGCACCTCAAGGATTTACAGAAAGCCCCAGCATCTATAGCCAAGCACTGAAACGTGAACTTGACAGTATACACATGCCAGTCAACACTGCTCTGCTTCAATATGTCGATGATCTGCTGATCACCGCCCGAAGCGAACCTGAATGTGAAAAAGCATCACTGACGGTTTTACAATTTCTAGCCGAAAAGGGGCACAAGGTGTCCCCTTCTAAGCTGCAATTCTGTGTCCAGCGAGTTGTTTACCTTGGTCACTCGCTGTCCAAGGAGGGAAGGCAGCTTACACCAGATCGCATCCAGTTAATAGCAAATATGCCAATACCCAAGACACAAAAGGAGGTGCGGGCTTTCATAGGCCTCACTTCATATTGTAGGCAGTGGATTCCTCAGTATGCATTTCTAGCAAAACCACTCATTCAATTAACAACACAGGAGGCAGCCACATCGACTGTCCTCCCTTGGACTCAGGAACACACACTAGCTTTTGAAAGCTTAAAGAAAGCTCTATGCCAAGCACCTGTTTTAGCAACACCATGTTACAGAAAACATTTTACACTCTTTGTTACAGAACGAGAAGGTACTGCCTTGTCAGTACTCACACAGGAACAAGCAGGATCACACAAACCGTGTGCTTATTTTTCTAGTACATTAGATCCCGTAGCTCAGGCTCTGCCTGCGTGCCTGAAATCAGTGGCAGCGACAGCTTTAGCAATCAGACAAAGCGATGCCATAGTGTTAGGACATCCATTGACAGTACAAGTACCACATGCAGTAGAGGTTCTTGTGAATCGAACGCAAACACAACACTTGACTATAGCGCGACTTACAGGTTACGAATTAACATTGTTTCAGCCACATATAGAAATCAGACGTTGTAACACATTGAATCCTGCCACACTTTTACCTGTAAATGGAACAGACCCACTAGCTCATGATTGTATTGAAGTTATTACAATAACGACGAAACCCAGACAAGACTTGACAGATGTCCCATTGTCAGACCCAGACCTGACGTTGTATGTAGATGGTTCATGTATGAGAACAAGTACAGGAGAGTTAGTGGCCGCTTATGCAGTCACAACAGACACTGAAATTATTGAAACCAAGTGTATAAATACCTTGTCCGCTCAAGCAGCAGAGCTCGTCGCTCTGACACAAGCCTGTATTCAAGCCACAAATAAAAGAGTCAACATATACACTGATTCACGTTATGCATTCGGAGTTGTACATGACTTCGGCGTGCTGTGGCGAGAGAGAGGTTATTTAACTTCTCACGGTGCCCACATTCAGCACGGACCCCTCATTCATGCCTTATTAGATGCAATACATTTACCCACTGCAATATCGATTATGAAATGCAAAGCTCATACGAAAATTACTGATATCATTTCTCAAGGCAATGATCTAGCTGACAGAACAGCTAAACAGACTGCTCAAACTCAAACATCCGACATGACAAAGACAATAGTCCAGACACCAACACATTGCATGATGGTTAAGGATCCCGCTCTTGATGTAATTGACATACAGACACATGCTACTCCAGACGAAATAAGGAAATGGACTGAGTTAGGAGGGATCCAAACAGATCAAGGATGGATGACGAAGGAAAAATCTGTGTGGTTCCTTCCTGATTCAATGGTCCAAGTCATTATTAACACTGTCCATAGTCCAGCGCATCTAGGAGAGAAAGCTATGCTAGACAGCATTCAACACATTTGGTTCAACAAGCATTTACGAGCAGCAGCGAAACAAAAAGTTCGTACCTGTATGATCTGTTGTCAGTTCAACCCAGGAAAAAGCATTCCCGTAGAGCAGGGTGGATTTCAGCCTCCTGATCACCCTTTTGAAATTCTCCAGATGGATTATATCCAGATGGAACGATGTCGAGGATTCAAATATGTTCTCGTAGTTGTTTGTGCTCTTTCCCGTTGGACAGAGGCGTACCCGGTTTCAGATTACACTGCCCCGACTACTGCCAAACTGTTAGTTCGAGAATTCTTCCCACGATACGGTTTACCACGTGCTGTCTACTCAGATAACGGCCAGCCGTTCTCATCTGAACTAATGAAACACGTTTCACTTTTGTTAGGTTATCAGTGGAAATTCCACTGTGTCCGACACCCCGAGGCAGCAGGTCTCGTGGAAAGACATAATCAGACCCTGAAAATTAGATTGTCCAAAATATGCAGGGAGAAAGGTGTCGACTGGGTAGTAGCATTACCAGTTGCACTCTTTTACATGAGAATGGTAGCACACTCTCGAACAGGGCTATCCCCGTATGAGGTGATCTTTGGCAGACCACCAAATATGTGGGGGACGCCTATACCACGTAAAATAACTGATATTGACTGTAATATGCTGACAGATTATTTGGCTTCCTTGATGTCTGCACTACAATCTTGTCGTTCACAGGTAGCTGCAGCTTTTCCTGACAACACTGAGGTGAAACCCCATGACGTAATTCCGGGGGATCTCGTTTTAGTGAGGAACTTTGATCGAAAGACTCAGCTGGATCCTAGGTGGAGGTCGCCGCAATTGGTCTTGCTCACCACAAGGACAGCCGTGAAGATCGAAGGCAGAAAAGGCTGGGTGCATTCAAGTCATATCAAGAAATTTTATGGACTACCATCAGATGTGAAAACCACACCTCGCGTGTCTTCACCCATTGACTCAAAACTTCCTTTGGTTGACTCAAACAGTCACGAACATTATAAACTAAAACTCAGGTCTAATCAGTCGGGCAATTTGATTGTTTAAGTCCTCTCCAAGGTGAAGCGGTTGAATTTGTCTCTGACATGTATCCCTTAGATCTGAATAGAGAAAGAACCCGAAAAATGTTGAAACGACATGCATACTGTAGATCACTGCGTAGTCATTGCACAGTGACGTTATTAATTTTGTTTTTCTTAAGTCTTTTAATAATCATTGCAAGTATATTGTTGCACATATATTATCCTATTTCTAGACATGTTTATAATGTTACTGCTGAACATTCTTTTAGTGAATTACCTCCGCATGAATTGTCATACAGATTTGCGCTGCGCAATAACACTTTTATTAGTATGTTACATCATTCCCATCAGGTTAGCAATGCTACAAATTGTTGGATATGTGGCCGACTCCCTCCCTATCAGAACTATAAAGGAATTCTACCTCTTTTTCCATACCCGTTCACACACAACGGCTCCTGTGGAGCATGGTTTAGCTTAATTAACTCCTTAGATTCAAATTCTGCAGTTTATCAAGACAACTGGGTATGGGGAAATCTGAACTTAGTTTTACTTAAAGTCTGCCACCCCAACAAGGAGGGACTTCCCAAAAGAACAGGAACTGATCTAGAAAATGAAGTATATGGATTAGGTAATTTTACGCTTAATCTCCTGATCTTGAATGTCGAATCCGAAGCTAATCCAAGTTTGTCCGCCATGTCAGTATTTCCAGTAAAAGGTGAATTATGTGTGAGAAAGAATGGTTCCATACATATGGGCCATAGTAGATGCACCACTGTAATAGAATTCAGTGATCAAGGCAAGTCGACATTTAGAGCTTCCCGCCATTCCTATTTTATATGTGGTCAGACGGCATATTTACGTTTGCCTCTAGACTGGGATGGTACCTGCTACATTGGATTCCTTTTGCCACCTGTTTTTCTAGCTCCTCCTGATTATCACAGAAATACTCATTTAGTACACAATAGAGAAAGGAGAGATCTCCCAATAGTCGACTACACTGAAACAGCATGGGAAAAATACACAGATTTCAATAAAGGTCTCTTTCCCTATATAGGTACCGTTACTAATAGTAAGCTGATACGTAGATTAACTAGAACCCTTGAAGCAGTAGTGAACGAAACTATTTCCGCCTTAGGCAATTTAACAGAAGAGCAGTCTGCTATGCGGATTGTTGTACTTCAAAATCGTCTTGTCCTTGACGTCATCCTGGCCGATAGGGGCGGAGCTTGTAGGGTCATCGGATCAAGCTGTTGCATTTTCATACCAGAAAATTCGCCATCTGTATATAAAGCTATAACGCGCCTTCATAAGATTGTGAGCCAGATACACCAGAATCCAGGCACTTGGACTTGGTCCGGGTGGTTTTGGAGCGTGTTATCAGCCTGGGGATGGAGAGTTCTATCCTTCCTAGGTATTGGCCTTCTCATACTATTCAGTTGCTGCTTATGCTTACAATGTGGACCAGCGATTTGTGGTCTGTGTGCCACATCGTGTATTCCACATCAAAATTTTCGTTCAAGATCCCGGAAGAAGAAAGAAGAACAAATGATGCTATATGAACAGATCAATGGATTAATGAAGATTGATATCTCTTGACGGGCAAGTAGGGGACAAGGAGGGAATGTGGAAATATGGATTTTTCTGGTCAGTTATGTCCCCTATCTTGGACCCCAACGGTTCTATGTGCATGTTACAAGTACATGTATGTTCCCTCCGGTTCCAGTTATGAAGACGCAAATACATGTGCGTCCACCGTTAACATGTCCTCTTTCAGATCCGCCATGAATGGGCCGGATATTCCATTCCTAAGTACGAAAGGCCACCGCCTTTATATGGTTCACTTATGCCATTTTACAGTTCAGACGAGTAGGCCCTGATTCTGTCATCAAGCTTTTCTTGCTTTCTGTCTCTGAAGCTCCAGTCCGAGCCTGCATCTGTGACCATGAACTTTGTCTCATCCTCTGCGCGGCTCACAGTGCCTGACATCAGCTTGCTGCCTGCCAAGAACTGTATTTCACCTTCGAAATTATCTGCTCCGTTCCCTATCCAATGCATTCCTGTCTAGTAGTTTAAGTAAACATTCTGCCAGCTACCGAGCAGAGGCCCGGCTTCTCTGTCTTTATACAAGTAATTCATAGCCCTATTACCATGGAAGACTTCTGCCCTCGCATCTAGTGTAGACACTTAGACGCTTGTACACGCACTAACAGTCAGTATAGTCAGTATAGAATAAGATTCTACTCCAAGAAGGCCTCTCTTTTGGATAACATAGTTCTTTAAACATAGGATGTTAGATATGATTTGGGATTAGGTTGACTTGACCCTCTAGACATCTGTCGCCACATGTAGAGCTAAATGTCAAGTCCCCTTCACCCCCTAGCTGCACGTCAATCACACGTCATGCTGCTGCGCGCGCATTTCTGCCAAGTATTTCTGCTGACATTGCGAAATTCTCTCATGGAACCACCCCATTATGACATCATGCCTGATGACGTTCCTTTGTTATGCCCAATCACGCCCATTTTTCATTACGCATGTACAATGTTATCTTCCTTATCAATTGTTACGCCTCTCGCATTTGCTTCACTGTAATGCCTATTGTATAAAAGTAATTAATTATCAATAATGTATGTACTTCACTTCCTGAGCCTCCGTGGTGATGGAACATGGAGTCCACGATTTCGAAATCGTCCATTGGAATAAAGCCCGTTCCTAACCTCTAATACCACGGATTCTGCCTCTTATTTATTGAGCTATTCTTTATTATGTTCTGTATCAAATTAAGTCCCGGTAATTAAATTATTTACCACAACGTTCCGATTCGGGCGGAAGGGCTCCGACCATCGTTTGGAGCCCTTCCGTCCAAAATCTGAATCGGGCCCTATGTGTCACGTTGCTGGCAGAAAACTATGCAACATAGGTGTAACAAAGGCGCTGCGGAGGCCTGCCAGAGACTTGCAGGATGACCCAGCTCTTTTGGATGGCGGATCACAGGGAGCAGTGGGGGGAGCGCGAGACCAGAAAGAGCACTAGACAGGGAAGCGTCAGGCAAATTGGGGAGGGAGGCCGTACGATAGAGAAGGCACCTCTCTGATACCCATAAGAATTGGGCGGACTGCAACATGGTATACGGAGCGGAGCACACTGGAAGGGGAGGGGGGGAGCAGGGGTGGGAAGGCACTACTAGCTGGGCTGTTGGGGAGCTTGACGGATTTGGGAATTATTCGTGATTTGATATATGGATGTAAAGATGTTATTTGTTAACTAAAACAATAAAAACAAAGTTAAAAAAAAAAAAAACATAGGTGTAACAAGACCATGGGCCAGATTACACAAACTGCCGGGGTGGACAGACATCCGACTAAGTGCATCTTTATATATTGGAAAGGTGTGCTATGGTGCTCTGTCAGACGGGGTGCGCTAGATCAGACACAAAGAAATGGACCACAATCGTGGTAGTGGAGGGCGTTTGCCATAGGTGTCATGGGATTTGTCCTACTGTGGCTCTGCCAACTGGGCCAAGTACAACCCTTTTTGCATTTGACTCCCATTGGAGTGCGGGTGAGTAGTCCTGGGCTTCTCAGGGAGGTAGTCTGGGGACAAGAGCCCGGAACTCAACAATCAATCAGCAGACACAATAAAGTACTGTCCAGCCCAGTGTTAGCCTTTTAAGCAATTTAATCAAACCGCATTATGAAACTCTACATACTCCAAAAGTGATGTGCTTGCAGAGCTGTGTTCATACAGGAATTCAATGAAATGTGCATACCATTCATCGCTCCTTTCATTTCCTCTCTCTCTCTTGTGCGAAACAGGCAATCACTTGTGATCTGGACCGTTGCCTAGCCTAGGGCAGGACCCATTACTGCCCTAGGCTAGGCAAAGATGCAGATCACAAGTGATCCACTCAAAGCTAGGCCCGTAGGGCAGTTCATTAGTCTTATAGAACAACAAGTTTGTGCCAGCAGAGGTTACTGTTAGTGCAAACCGTCTCTGTATTTGGCATAGTCTCTGTCTGTACAGGGTCACAACTGCATTACCTTTTTAGTGATGCTGTTGAGTCCAAGGCGTGGGCTGGTGTGATTTGTAATGTCTTGTGAGTTTCATGACGTAACCCTTTAGGCTCCTAACAGACTACGTAGGGCTGTGACAACCGGAATCGGAGCGAAATGCAAAGAAAGCTTGTTTTAGAATGTTGGGTTCACAGTTGCACAAAGCCGAATAAAGCTGTGAAATAATACGTTCCACGTGTGGTGTAGTCATTGGAGGGTACCTAGGCTGGGGAGGACGCTACAACTGGTGCAGAGATAGTGGATAAATAACCCAAAGAACAATAGTGCTCTTCCAGAGACTTTGCAGTGGTCCAAGCAAACTGCACGTCTGTGCAGGTCACGTTTATTGCTGGTGAAGTACTGAATCAACACTTCATGCATGTGGAGTCAAAGCGCAACTCTAGCCCTGTAAAGCAGGTGAAGACAATGGAAGCATTGAAAAGAATCTACGCGTCGGTGGCCGACAACCGGCTGGTCACGCCATACGTGAATGGACCGTGCTGCCTCGCAAGATAAAATTGTACACTATACGGAGTGATCCTGCAAAAGATGGTTATGTGTTGATACAGAAAAAAACACTAAAAAATGCAGAAGTCAAATACTAATAAAATACATAGAAGCGCTGAATGACCGTTTAAGTAAGAACGAAGTATATTATCCTAGCATTTACCAACGCTTTATGACTTTGGCACTGGGCGAGGAGTCACATGAATCACTATGAAAAAAATCCTGCTATTAAATTATGAAATAATTTGTGAAAAACCTAGATAACTGCAGGAATTTAAAAGATTTGTCAGATATGGATAGGCACAAGGCTAGTTCAATTTGAATGTCTGAAAAGTGCAAGTTGAATGCAGGTGAGATATAAATTGCCCAGATATTTTTCAGTTGTCATATTGCTTTAAGCTTGAAGGTTTTCTTAATGCCTCGTTGATTTATTGATTTCTGTTGGAAGGACATGTAAAAGATCAAGAAAAACCAGACATTTGCGGAACTGTACTGAGCTAAGGTCTACATACCAGAATTGGTTTATGGAACAAACATTCTGTAGTAGGGGGATCTCTGTGTATAGTCATAATCTAGTGAATAGTCCCGCCCATGTGCGGGGACCCCGGAGCAATAAAAAATAATCTCTTAAGGTGTCAAATCATGCAGACCTGCATCCACCCTTAAGAGAGAATTTAATTTAAAGACAGATAATGCAGCCTATACCCACAGGCTACACTGTCCAGTACTTCAACTAGAAAATTCCACCAACATCCACAAACAGCACTGCCTGTCCAGCTTTTCTCCACAAGAAAAAACCCTGCCTCTACCAGCAAAAGCCTCTGGAATGATGGAGAGGAAGGAATGGACAGACAAGCCCCATAGGCTGCCATTATGTGGCTCAGAACAGGATACTGTGCCTTTAAGAAAACTTTCCCAGTATCCCAGAATGCACAGCAGGTCCCTTTTACTTTCAGTTCTTTTTTCCGGCTCCTGCTAGCAGGACCCTGGAGCATTGAGCTCTCCCTTTTCAAGGGTTTATTTGTTCCTTTTCAAGTGATTAATAGTAGTTAGTAAAGTCCTTTCCTTCTGGTGTTGTCAGCATGCCTGGCTTGTTCGACAAGTGTCCTGATTGTGAAAGAAGGCTAAGTCAGACCTACACAGGGTGTGCATTGTCTGCCTTCCCCAGTCCCACTTGCTGGAGGAGTGTGAGCTTTGCCGCTCTTTTTCAGCCAGGACCCTGAGAGAGAGGATAAAGATCAGGCTCCAGGTCCTGGAGGACAGAAGACTGAAGGCACGAGGTGGGTCTGGAGGGGCTGATTCTGCCCGTGCTGAGGCCTCTGGGGGGCTCCCCAGGGGCAGGAAGACCAGCAAGCGTCCCCACTCCCCGTCGACGGCGGCGTCGAGGGGGATGACTACAGTCTGTTCGCCATCTCCCCAGGGCTCTTGGGAGAAGCGGCGTCGACGATCGTCGAAGGAGCTGAACAGGCCGCCGTCAACAACATCGGCATCTTCTGCGATGTCGCCGTCAAGCCATCGGCGTCAAGATCAGGCCCGGCGTCGGCGCTCGCCGTCGAGGGGAGATCGCCGTTGGCGAAAAGAAGGTCGCCGTCGAGGGGCTCCTCGACGTCG
This sequence comes from Triturus cristatus, assembly GCF_964204655.1. Taxonomy (NCBI): domain Eukaryota; kingdom Metazoa; phylum Chordata; class Amphibia; order Caudata; family Salamandridae; genus Triturus; species Triturus cristatus. The sequence continues at coordinate 1,181,000,868 of NC_140590.1, forward strand.
CGAGCCGGCCGACACCCGGCGTCGAGGCGGCGGTCGACGTCGAGGAGATCGACGTCACGAAGGTCGCCGTCGAGGCGTTCGCCGTCGAGGAGGTCGAGGTCGGTGAGATGGCGCAGGGGGAGCCCTGACGCCAGGAGTAAGAGGGGAATGGAGTCAACTGGATCGGTGTACTCCGTGGTGTATACACCTCCTCGGATCCCTACGCCATCTCCTCCTCCCCCACCACCGGCCACCGTTACCCACTCCAGTGGGGGGAAGCATTCAATTTTTTCCGGCAGAGTGGAGAAAAATTACTCAAGACAAGTGGGTGCTGAATATTGTTTGCAATGGATACAGTCTTCGGTTTATCAGACCGCCTCCAGCGATCCCGCCGGTAAGCTCTCGGTTTCAGCTGTGAGAGCTCCAGGCGGAGGCAGACATCTTGTTGAGAAAAAAGGCGGTAGAAGAGGTACCTCTGTCTCAAAGGGGAAGAGGTCTGTACTCTCGGTTCTTCCTCGTTCGCAAGAAGGACAAGAACGAGTTCAGGCCCATTCTGGATTTGCGACAGGCAAACAAATGGATTCGCAGAGAGAAGTTTCGCATGCTATCGTTGCATCAGATTTACCCTCAACTGCAACGGGGAGACTGGCTCTGTTCCATAGATCTACAGGATACTTACTTCCATGTGCCCATTGCACGGAAGCACAGGAAGTTCCTGTGATTCCAAGTCGGCGCCAATCACTATCAATACACTGTACTGCCATTCGGGCTAAAGTCTGCGCCCAGGACCTTCTCGAAGTTCATGGCGGTGGTGGCGGCACACCTACGGAGGAACAAGGTGTTTGTCTACCCATACCTGGACGATTGGTTGATCAAGGCCTCATCCTTCTCGGAAGCGCAAGAACACTTCCGGTGGACGTGCGCTCTTTTGAACAAGCTGGGGTTACACGTCAACATGTCCAAATCGGTCCCGACTCCGGTCCAGTGCATACAGTACTTGGGAGCCTCCATCGATACGCGGTCAGCAAGCGTGTCTCCTTCGGAGGAGAGACGGTTATCACTCCTTCGGAAGGCTCAGGACCTCAGGACTGCTCCGTCGACGACGGTGAGGAAGGTGTCTTCACTGCTGGGATCGATGGCCTTCTGTATCTTCCTCACGCATGGCTGCACATGAGACCACTTCAGGAGTGCTTGGAGGATCAGTGGGATCAGAGGACAGGTTCTTGGGACGACAAGATACGGCTGTCTCTGCATGCTCTTCAGTCTCTGAAGTGGTGGTGTTCGGCGGAGAACCTTCTCAGGGGGGTTCCCTTCCACAAGGACATTCCCACGAAGAGGGTCGTGACGGATGGGTCTCTCCAAGGCTGGGGATCGCATTCCGGGCAACTGCAGATACAAGGAAAGTGGTCCCCGTTGGAGTCGACATACCACATCAATTTCCTGGAACTCAGAGCTGTCTTCCTGGCGTTGAAGGCCTTCCTTCCGTCCTTACAGACCAACTCGCTGCTGATACAGACGGACAATACAACCACTATGTATTATCTCAACAAGCAGGGGGGGGGTCCAGATCGCGCACTCTGTCGCAGGAGGCGCAGGCGATCTGGCACTGGCTTCTGGCCCGAGGACTGACGATTACGGCCACGCATCTGCCAGGGGTGCAGAATGTTCAGGCGGACGCACTGAGCAGACTGATTGAGGAAAACCACAAATGGGTCATAAGCGACGAAGTACTAGGAGATGTCTTCGCAAGGTGGGGGACTCCAGACGTAGATCTGTTCGCCACCGCCGAAAACCGCAAATGCCGAGACTTCGCATCCAGGTACTACCAGCGGGGGACGCTGGGTTATGCACTATGGATCGACTGGTCGAACAGCTTTCTGTACGCTTTTCCACCCATTCCCCTGATTCCGGCGGTGCTCATCAAACTGTCCCAGTCAAGGGCCCGGATGATCCTGATTGCTCCGGAATGGCCCAGACAGTGGTGGTTCACGGACCTACTTCACCGGTCTCTCCTTCCTCACATACGGCTGCCATGCAGGCCGGACCTTCTCACAAAGTTCGGGGGGGCGGATGGTGCACCCCAACCTCTCGTCTTTGAGTTTGGTGGCATGGCTCCTGAAATAGTGCAATATGGCCATTTGAATCTACCAGAAGATTGTATGGACATACTGAAGGAGTCTAAACGGCCTTCCACTAGGACGTCCTATGCCTATAAGTGGAAGAGGTTCTGTATCTGGTGTAAGTCCAAGAGCTTTGATCCTACGACATGTGAGGAAGATGTCATCCTTCCATATCTTTTACATTTGGCGCAGTCCGGCCTTAATTTCCATTCCATTAAGGTTCATCTGGCTGCTTTGACTGCTTACAGGAAATGCCCTTCACAGACTTCCTTCTTTCAGATCCCTGTGGTCAAGGATTTTTTGGAAGGCTTGAAGAAAGTGTTTCCTCCTGTCAGACTTCCCTCGCCTTCCTGCGAATTGAATGTGGTGCTGTCCAGACTGATGAAGGAGCCTTTTGAACCACTTCACAAGGCTTCGTTGCAGAACCTATCCTGGAAGGCGGCGTTCCTAGTGGCCATTACATCGGTCCGCAGGGTGAGTGAACTTCAGGCATTATGTTGTCAAGAACCTTTATACTGTGTTTCACGCTGCTAAGGTTGTTATGCGTACTCACCCTAAATTTCTTCCTAAGGTTATATCTGATTTTCATGTCAACCAGACCATAACTTTACCTACGTTCTTTCAGAATCCCTCTTCGCCAGCGGAAAGGTCTCTCCATTCCCTGGATGTTCGGAGGGTGTTGCAGTTTTATCTTGATAAGACCAAGGATATTCGTAGGTCAGACCAATTGTTTATTAATTATGGATCAGTCAGGACCGGTCTTGCCACCTCTAAGCAGTCCATCTCTCGGTGGATTGTGTCCTGCATACAATTGTGTTATCAAAAGGCTAATAAGACCTTAGGGGGTAAACCTAAGGCTCATTCCACCAGGGGCAAAGCTGCCACGTCTGCTTTGCTACGTAATGTTCCGATTGCAGAAATCTGCAAGGCGGCCACTTGGAGGTCGGTCCATACCTTTGCTAAGCATTATTGTCTGGACTCGGATGCCAGGGCAGATGCTCAGGTTGGGCAGGCCTCGCTGCGGCATTTGTTCGCACAGTAGTGGTTGTGTTGTGTATTCTTCTCCACCGCCGTTTTGGTGTGGGGATGGGCTTGCCATTCTATTCACTAGATTATGACTATGCACAGAGATCCCCTACTACAGAAGGAGTAGTTTCTTTTCTGTAACTCCAGTTCTGTAGTAGGGGTATCTCTGTGATAGTCATAAGCGCCCGCCCTCCTCCCCGGTGGAGAGATGATTATTCATGTAAGGAATGCTACAGGTCTGGCGTGCTACGCCTTCAAAAAGAACAAAGTAAAAGGGACCTGCTGTGCATTCTGGGATACTGGGAAAGTTCTGGAAAGTTTTCTTAAAGGCACAGTATCCTGTTCTGAGCCACATAATGGCAGCCTATGGGGCTTGTCTGTCCATTCCTTCCTCTCTATCATTCCAGAGGCTTTTTCTGGTAGAGGCAGGGTTTTTTCTTGTGGAGAAAAGCTGGACAGGCAGTGCTGTTTGTGGATGTTGGTGGAATTTTCTAGTTGAAGTACTGGACAGTGTAGCCTGTGGGTATAGTCTGCATTATCTGTCTTTAAATTAAATTCTCTCTTAAGGGTGGATGCAGGTCTGCATGATTTGACACCTTAAGAGATTATTTTTTATTGCTCCGGGGTCCCCGCACATGGGCGGGACTATTCACTAGATTATGACTATCACAGAGATACCCCTACTACAGAACTGGAGTTACAGAAAAGAAACTACTCCATGTAAGCCCCTGCAGAGAATAGATATCAGTCTAAATTTCCCAAACAATAGTCTACAGGTTCTATTGGAGTCAGGTTCGATGGCCATTTGAGCCCTACATGAATCTGCAATACATTAGGTTTGTCAATGGTCTGTAGGACTACTGGGCATCTACGAATTGTATGGACATAATCCGATATTAGGGAAAGATTTTTGAACCGGTAGACTTGGTGCTATGCACTAATGTGGATTGCTCTTCCTTGTAAATTCTTCACTGTAGCATAATTCCTATGGTCTCAGTAAGGCACATAGATGTGGTTGTCAAGATCATTTTTAGTTGTAAAAAAGCTGATGTTCATGGTTTCAAAATCCAGCTCAAGTCCAATAGTTGGGTAATGGGTTTTAGAACTCTTAAAATTTGCCAAACATGAAAAAGTTAACTACAGTATATGGAACATCTCAGAACAATATGAGATAATATGGTCAGAGCTTCTTTCTGTTTCCCATTGTTATTTAACAAAGTTTTACACATTGGAATGTTAAAGTTCATTGGATTTATAAGTAGATCTTAGATCTGTATCAGTTAATGATAACTATTCTTTGCTTTTGTTATTTCAATATTCTGTTATTCTATCTACACAAAATGTATTTAATAAAAAGGAATATATGAAAAGGAAATGTAATGGTAGGCACCACAAATAGTGGTATAAATAGAAGCTTTCTGCAAGACATGGACCCAAGGCTTGCTGCTGAGAAATGGAAATATAGCATGATTAAAAATACACATTAATGAAACTGATGTTGCATGGAAGCAGTACTTTTGGACATTTTCTAGACTGCTGAAAACTAAGGGGTCTATTATAATGTACGGCAGATCGCCACCGCCCGCATGGCGGTGGCGATCTGCCAGATGTTATCTCCCACCTGCCTTATATTTCCCCTCCCGCCATATCATGATGGCGGGTGGTACCACAGTGGACGGGAAGACTGTCTGCCGCTTTTCCACCCGGTCGACTTGGTGGAAAAGGGTTGAATATGGTGGCGGTGTCTACAAGACCCCGCCATCCATATTACTATGCAGGCGGGAAGCGTTGCCGCCCCAGGATGCTGTGGGGGTGCACATGTGCATTTGCATGCACAACGTGGCAGGCACCGCGCGGTGCCTGCAACGTTGTGCATGCAAATGCACAATATGCAGCCACAGCATTGTGGTGGGCGGTGCTGTGTGCACCGCCCGCCACAATGATGTGGTTGGGGGATGCCACCGTGGCGATGACAGCCTAATTGCCGGTGCGGGACCTCCGCACCACTGGTGGGCAGTCCCAGCAACGCTAGGGTGGCGGGCAGACATAAGTCCGCCCCCCATTTCATTTCATAAAACTTTATTCGGTTTTACAGTGTGAAAACCATAAAAGTCACAATGTATATACACATCCCATAACAAAAATAATTTACAATCCATAGCCATAAAAGATTACAGAATAAAATATGGCAGGTACAATAAGTACATTTCTGTGCTAAAAATAGAAAACACATAAGAGACATACCTTAAAACTATGAGTACCTCCTCCCCCTGAAATAACTAATATTCCTAATATACCTAATGGGCCCCTTATGCTCTAAAGCGTCTACAAAGCTTGCGAAACAGTGTGGTTTTCTATTTTTCTTCTGGTGTGACCACTTAAAGGAAAGAAGCGAGCAGTAAATAGTATCACTTACATCTCAGAAACTACAGCGGTCTTAATTAATCTGGTTCACTGACAAAATATCGAGGTCAAAATATCGACCTACAAAATTGAGACAAATTTCAACTACAAAAATATCGACAATCTACACTTATAAAAGGACAGTACAAAAATATTGAGAATGCATACTGTTTTCAATAATATTGTTTTATTAAATATCGATAAAATGTTAAAAATCAAATATATTAAATTCTAACATTAATATAATAAAAATGTAATATATGTAATGTATATTGTAACAAATATTACAAATAAAATTACTTTTAAAAAGTTAAACATACATATATATGTATTTAACATACATCTAGTTTAAAAAGTATTATAAAACTAATAATTTGAAATGATATAATTTAAACATTAAAAACCATATATATATATATATATTCCAACGTTTAAATTTTGCTCCAGCGCAAGCCTCTTGACAACGGCGTTCCTTGGTGGGGTAGCGAGCCCCTATTAATCCAACACAGCGTGTCACCAGCTCTTATGAGCACAAACACTCCTCGGCCCAAATTGCTTCTCAAGCGTGATTTATTGGCAAAGACAACACTATGCGTTTCGGGGCTCAAAGCTCCTTGTTCACCAGTAATTCTGTCACAAAAACATTGTTGGTTAAATAACACACCACGTATTCACTAACTGGTGAAATACATAAAAGACAGACTTTCACAATCGTTTTCAAATCTATTACCACGTTTAAACAAACGTAAACAATTTTATACTGTGTAAAGTGCAATTCATAATATTTTCAGGTGGGGCAAATGTATTTTCAATTTCATTTGACTGCCGTGTGCACAACATACTATTACAGTCCAATGGCCATACTGAGATTCCATTGATATATATATATATATATATATATATATATATATATATTTATATATATATCAATAACATAAACTATTTAAAAAGCAAGCCACTTTAATTAAAATTAAAAAGTAAACACATTTTTACAATTTAAGAAAAATGTTTTACAAAATAAATATAAATATTATTTTAAATAAGCAAAAACGTAATGATATAAATTAAAACAATATAAAAACTGTATTAAATATTAAATTTAGTACATATAAGCTCCCTACTACAATTTATACAAAATTAGACACATTCTTATACTAATTATATATAAAATGTGCTACTCCCACCTCTCACAACACAATAGTAATCAAAATTGTTACCTCACACAAATGTCAAATTTACTACTCTCACTATAATAAATGCAAAATTAGATAAAATATTGTATTGCGGAGTACTAAAATTTACTATTCCCACTACAATTAATACAACACTAGGTAAAATTTCAGATTACACAGAGAACATTTTCTATTCCCACTCTAATAAGTGCAACTGTAGAGAAAGTGTTGGATTGCGGAGGTGTAAAATGTACGATTCCCACTCGAATAGGTGCAACAGTAGGGAACGTGTTGGATTGTGATGGGTAGACTTTGCTATTCCTATTCCCCTGAGTGTAACAGTAGGGAAAGTGTTGGATTGCGGAGGGATAACATTTACTATTCCCAAACCAATGACTGCAAAAGTAGGAAAAGTGTTGGATCGTGTAGGGGTAAAATTTAATATTCCCACTCCAGTGAGTGGAGCAGTAGAGAAAGAGTTGGATTGCGGAGGATAACATTTACTATTCCCCCTCCAATAAGTGCAAAGGCAGGGAAAGTGCTGCATGCGGGGGGGGGGGGGGGCAAAATGTATTATTCCCACTACAGTACTATATTAAAAACAAACATTCTCTGAAAAACAAAATAATTTCAAAAACAAAATAAATTAAAATATACATAAAAAAACACAAAAATATTTCATATTTAAAATAAATACATGTTATGTTAAATACATATCATAAATAATTACAAACATTATCTGAATTTTGTTTTGGGATTTACATGTTAAACATTTTTATTTAAAAATGATTTATTAACAAAAAATAATGTAATTAGTTTTATTTTAGTTACTGCCTACCATACACCCTACTAAACTTAAAAGCAACAGCTAAAACTACTTTAAAAAGCTAATAATTTATACTATTAACATAAATATTTAACAAGCTAATTATCACAAAATAAATAATATTATTTTATTCAATTAAATTTACTTTCCACAATCTACCCCCAAAAATATACAACACACTCTTAAAATGTAATAAAAAATAAATTACATAATTATCATAATAAATATTAATTTTAATAATTATTAGCAATTAAAATATGTATTCTAACCTAATTAACATTCAATTTACTTGCTACCATATATCCCAATAAAACCCAAACCAACACCTAACATTTTAATTAAAAAAATTAATTACACAATTGACATAATTATAAACTAAATAATGGTTATTAAATAAAAACATTAATAGTAATCACTTAGAATGAGTTGACTTCCCACCTTGTACCCTTATAAACCCCACAACACAGACCTAAAATAAAAAGATTAATCAATAATTTATTATAATTAAATTACTTCCCACTCACAGTACCAGAAATAACAAAAATTACTTACATTAAATTAGAAAACTACAAAAAACGATTATGTTCATTTGAAATATATACCCAAATACACAATAATTAAAAAACAAAATTATTCACAACTATATTTTTGTAACCAATATTAATTACTTCGATATTTTAAAAATCTATAATACTTACCTTAAAATGGATATTCTTGACTAAGATATTCTTGCTAACAATATTTCCATGTAACAATATTTTTGACTACATATTTTTGTTGATATTTCCAACTCAATATTTTGTCTCAACACCTGAAGGAATGTTGGAGCCATACTGGATACCCAAGGTGCATGGAAGGTGTGTTGAAGAGGATGGATTATATGGATAAAACAAATGTCTGCTATGAATAAACAAAACCACTCTAGCTCTTTGCCCTTGTGCCAAAGATGCACACGATGGAGAAGTTGAAGAGTGTTTGATGATCAGCAACGCATTCCAATTAGCCCCAACATTCCTAGAATTCAGAACTACGCTGTGTGTAGCGTGCACCTCACCTAAGAGTGTCTTCATGATTTCTTGTTTGAATATTCTGATCACTGTAGGAGCTGCCTGGAACCAGTAGGCACCTGGAAGCGTGTTTTATGGATATTCTCCAAGTAAAAGGGCTTGGGGAGCTCAGTAAATGCCCACTCACTGGAATAAAGTTAAACTCACACGCACCCCTTTGTGACCCTTTTGAGCAGGAAAGGGAAAGTCGAAGAGAGATTTTGATATTTTTAGTATCCTTTGTGGCCCGATATTTGATAGCTGAGACTTGGAGGTCAAGCAAAGTCTCTTCTTATCTCCAATGGGTCTTTAAAGTAAAAAATGTGGAGGTTTGGCCAAGGTAGCGGCAGCGTAGGAATGGATTCTCCCTGCTTTGCTTCATACCAGATCTAAAGGATGCTGTGGGGGCGCTCACTGTAGACACCAACCACTGGAGGCAGTGGAGCTAAGGGCCCAACACAGAGGCACACTGAGGACAAAGGGCCAGAAGAGGACTTGCACAGTGACAAGCTGGGACTGCTCAGGCGAGCTTGAACCACTCACATAATGCTGGCCAGCCCATCTGCGATGCAGGACAGCAGCTGGATCGGAAGGGCTCCACCAGGGTACCCACTGACGTAAAGGTGAATCACGATTAAAGGCAAGAAAAGGGCCAGCAAAGAGAAAAGACAGGGCTGCTGAGGTTAACATGCCACTTGCAAAATAGGTCCACGCATGTCTGAAGAGTGGCACAGTGGGATGGGTGGCTACCTAGGCCTGTTTGGAGCAGGAGTTCTCGCCTTCTGCAGACAACGGGCATGTAACAAGGGGCCCTTAAGAAACCTACCTGGAACTCACTCAGCTGAAAAACATTTCAGAGAGTAGGGCGCAAGCAATGAGAGGCCTACCGGATGCACTGACCTGAAGGTCAGTGAATAAGGTCTGCAAATTGAAGCAAGAGCTTCACTGGCCAGCAACGAACAATCCTGTCTCACAACAGCAGAGCACATCTCAGTGGAGAGACTGGGCAGCGGGCATATCCCTCTGACAATTATATGTGGGACTAACACATCACTGTGAGGCAAAACACATACCTCAGGGGGCAATGAGCACCCTCAGAGGACTCTGGAAACTGCAGACAGAGACCAGCTGAAAGACAGGAGCCCAACACTTGATATGGGGTGAATGCCTTATTTCTGATTTCTACATGTGACTGACCTACAAAGTGGGAACATTCCCTGACCAATAACGAGCATTCATCCAGAGATTACCTAGAAGGATGGGCAAGACTCACTAACTATTCCCAGATACCACCCCTGCAACTTCGGTGGAATGGAAAGCCAGAGCTGAAGTGAGGGGGGTGGTCTATTCATAGGCATGGGAAACTGTGGCTAGAAGCTGAAGAGGACGGGGTCTCATCATAGGCATGGGAGACCGTGGCTAGTGACCGAGCTTGGACTTGCCCTGGGTGGTTCCATGGAGGTGCTTAGTGAAAGTCTTATAGGTGGTGGAGCTGAGTTGTCCAAAGGGAATCTATAGTGACTGAAATGAATGAACACCAGTGAGACTTGAAACCACACTACTGCCTAACCCACATAAGAGTGCTCCTCACCAAGTGATAACAGGCAGTCCCCCTAGAGACCCGACAAGGCGGAGTTCTCCTCCAGCAGTAGTGGTTCTGAGATGTGGTGTCACAAGTGCAACTGAGACCGTGCCATCACAGGACTCTGATTAAAACTAAAACAAACACCACACTCTGAATCATGCTGTATAATTCTCCTTCAAAGAAATCTGATGCCCCTACGAGGTCACATGGAGAAGATAACACAGCTCAGGCCATAAGGGCCCTGCGAGAAGAAAAAGCAAAAGAAGTCAGGGAGTTGAAACATGTTTTCGTCTAGCTGGGACAGTAGGTCTGCAAGCTAAAAATTTCTGGGTATGCCAGGGAAGAGTCGATAGAGCCTCTTCACCAAGGAATGATCTCGATTAAAGAACAGAATGTTGATATCCAATGAAACCTGAAAGATCTTGAAAATTGATCTTGAAGATCCAACATCAGCATTCTTGAACCCTGAAAAAAGGCTGAGAAAGGTGACATTGAGGGATATGTGAAGTGCCCGGGTGTATCTTTATGGGAGACATGTGTAGGGTCTCACCCCCATGGCACCCAAACATATGCATTCTTGAGTTGCAGTTGACTTTGTGACCTCCTAATTGGTAATATCCGTGTCGGTGTTGGGTATTTTTAAAGTCTTTTAAGCAGCAGATAATTAAAATATCCCAGTAGCTCAATAGCCTCAGTGAATGCAACAGAAGAAATTGTTGTTTTCCTTTATGGTGCTGAATTTTACGATATCAAGAGGTATTGATTACACTGGCCTTGTGTCTGACATCCCCCATGCGCTAGTCAGTCAGTCAAACTTTATTCGGATTATTAATAATCCATAAAAGCACAAAATACAATTAGCATTATAAAAATACAAAGTATAGTGCAATTTACAAAAAAATAAAAACAACAATCCATACAATTTTAAGACATAGTTAATCGTGCACGAACCACAGTGTTTAAGAAGGAGCTCATACTGAAAACAAGTTCATGGTCGTCCAAGGTCAAAATCATCGAAAAAGCAAGGTCCAGGCTGATTGGTTTCAGTTTTTTAAAATACGGAGTTAAAAACCATTTAATATATTTGGTATAGAATTTACAAAAAAAATAAAACATGTAGAATTGTTTGCTCACTCCGACAATCACAAGGGCATGGCTCTGTGAATTGGTCATTATAGTACCATAGCGGAAAACTAAGAGCATGTTTAATGGTACCTGCCCTAAGACTGAATAAAAGGCCCCGCTCCCTCCCAGTGACTCTTTGGGAGGGTTAGATATCTAGGTGTGGGATAAGTTAAAAGATTACAAGCTAGATATCTAGAGACACTAGGTTTCATAGATTCTCTTGTGGCCCTCTCATCACTAAACGGCGTGTAAAGTGCCTGTTTAAGTTCTAACTTGGATGGTAGCGTAGTGGTGGTAGGTTTTAAAAAACCATTTTGAAAATCCACACTGCGGAGAGCATTCAGCACCCCTGAAAGCCAGGGAATGGCCATACCCTTATCACAACGTAAACAATCCTCAATGATATCCCTGGTCAGTTTGGCGGCAGGGTTTTTCCAGATCGCCAGCCAAAAAAAAGTAGGGCGAGCACGAATGAAATCCCCTATAAAGTTCAACCCCAATTCCTTATGGCATATGTAATGTGGGGAGGAGATAGGGGCGCAGAGGAGTTTCCTGCAAAATCTATTTTCCTCAGCAAGTATGTGAGAACATCTAGCAGTTCCCCAGACCTCAGCCCCATATGTGGCAACCGGGACGCATTGGGCTTTATATATTTTTAAAATAGCAGCCAGCGCACCGGTCTTTTTAGGGCCTCGGCCCAAGTCAGAATTTTATTATACAGTTTAGGGTGTTGTCGATAAGGGAGATAGGCCTGTAACATGATGGTTGGGACCGATCGCCCTTTTTAAAAATAGGCACTATTATACTCGATGACCAGGTTGGTGGTGGAGAGGTAAGAGTTGAATTTTTAAAAACGTTCCAACAATAAAGGGCCCCACAAATCAGGGTAGGCTTTAATAATGTCAATAGGGAGGCCATCCGAGCCTGGGGCCTTGTTCCCCGCACTCTGAGCGATGGCCTCTTCCACCTCTGTTAAAGATATATCTACCCACGGAGGATGGTTAAATGTTGAAGTGGCCATCAATGAGGATGGGACGGCGTAAATCTTAGAGAAATGGTCCACCCAGGCAGCTCCGGGGATAGTACAATCCATTGGAGTCAAGAGCTGACCTGAGCAGCGCATATCTTTGACTGCGGCACAAAAGATGCCCCCCAACCCGCGATCAGCGGTTTGCGCTAACACCTCCCAAAGCACTTCAAGGATCTCCTCCTTCCTTCTACTAATCGTCAGTTTATATCGGGCCCTGGCATTTTTTTACGTCAGTCAGGTTCCTCGGGCAAGAGGATAAAACACGCCGCAGATCACGGTTGGCGAGAGAACACTCATGATCGAACCATCCCTGGTCCACCGTGATAGCACGCGGCGTGGTCATAAACTGGGCTCGAAGGGCTGAGCAAATCTTTACAAAATCCTCAACTGCCACGGGATTCGGGTATAGATCAGACAGACATGAGAAAAAAAGGGGTAGGTTATCTCTAACCAGAGTCTGAAAGGTCCCCATAACGTTAATACTCCATTTTAATCTAAGGTTATTTGAGCAGATGGAGAGGTTCCTAGCTCCACATTCCTTATTATATGCTGGGCGGTGGATTGCTTTTAGGCAGACCTTGATGGGATTATGGTCCCCTTGAGTCGTAGGAATTACTATGGCCTCATTAATGCGATCGGCCAGCCCAGGAGAAATGAAAATATAGTCAATTGTTTATGAGCAATCTCTACCTCTAAATGTGGGCACTAGTGGAGTTGTTGGAAAACAGTTGACCATTATGTCCATGGCATTCTCCAAATTATGTGAACTCAAAAAAGTAGTTAATTCCGCACCCCTGTGACACCCAGGAGCCAGGCTACAATTCCCCATAGATGGGCAATCAACATTGAGTCTCGCATTAAAATCACCTCCCAGCAGTAGGCCGCTAGTCTCCTCAAAGTCATGCCTAGATTCCAGGGTGGTAATAAAATTAAAAAGGTTTATAAAATTTATGTTTGGTAATGAGTTAAAATCGTTATTATAAAAATTGACCAGAAACCAACTTATTTTCTGATTAAATAATACAGCCTGGAAATTCTGATTATTCGTAGGTATAACCCTGGTAGTGCCTCCGACAGAGATATTAATCCAGATAGATAAGCCTCCCGAAGGGCGGCCCATTCTGGATTTGGTTGCGGGAATGTTATGACACTGAAAACCATTAACATATAAATCTGTAGTGGCCCACGTCTCCTGTAACATAATTATATCGTGACTCTGAATAAAACTAACCCACTCAGGGTCACAGAGCCTTTGTTGGAGGCCGGCTACATTCCAGCTTAAAACATTTAAGGTGCCTACTCTTGACACTATACTCTTTTGATGGTTAACTGAGCTATTTGGAGTGGCGGATACAAGTGCTAAGGGAAGAGCAGATGCTTCGTTCTATGACAAAACTGGAGATTCAGCGCTCATTCTTGGTTGTCAGTCCGGAACGTCTAGATCAGACAGGGCTAAAAAGCGATTTGCCAAAGGAAGGGCCGTGGTTGTGGGCACACTATCGTTAGTAACGGGCTTATAGAAATAACTAAGAGTAAACATACATATATTCGTCTTAAAGCCCGGCAGTAACTCACGTCTGCAAAAATTTATAACGATACAATCACCCGTGATGTTTTTAACAGATGAACCCACCCATCCCACTCTCCGCACCATTAAAAGTTCGTGTAATCTGGCTGGATCAAAACCCTTGTGTTTCCTCAACCAGTTCACACATTTGTTGCGGAGATCCACCCATGACTCCTTCTTTGCACCTGACAGGCAAGGAACTCCGGCCAAAATTATCACATAAGGATGTGACGCAGGGGGGAGATTCAAAGTCTTGGTATTAGGAAAGGACTTTAGTGCCAATGGGGCTGTGGGAGATTGTCTCACTTCGTGGTCCGATATTTGGAGGGGAACAGTCGCAGAGGAATGTTGCGATAAGCCACTAGGTGGACACTGAGTTCTGTTGTTAGCATCAGCCGTCCCAAGGCCTAGGTTAGCAGAAACCCCCGGCAGGCAGGTGGTTGTAGATAAAGAATTACAATTATCAACCAAATGATCAGAAGCTTGTTCCCGAGTTAACAGTTGCTCCATGCGTGTAAGTCTTTCCTGTAACGAGGCAAAGTGTCTGTCAAATAAGGCCTTAGAGTGACTGACTATCGCTTTCAATCCCACTTCCAGAGCTGCCATAATGTCATCCTTGCATTGAGGACTGATGATATCATCAGTTTGGGTGCCGACGGACGCAATATTAGGACCAGCTAATGTTATTTGTGGAGCGGTATTAAGATCTTCGGGACAACAATGAGACTTGGATTTGTTATTAGGACCCCTTTTACATTTTGCCGGTGGGCCACTAGATTTAGCCTCTACAGTTATTTTAGAGGTACGTAATCTAGTGCGAGCTTTGTGGCCACTAGGAGTAATACCGGCGGGTAACTCTGGAATAACTACAGGGGGAGGTTGGGGAGAAGGAACTACAGACATAGGAGGTAGGGTAGGTGACACTGAAAGGCGATGATGTAGGATATCTCCCTGTGTAAAGGCTTCCAGAGAAGAGCGGCGCTGAGCCGTAATTAAGTCTAATGATAGGCGACGCTCAGTTAGTTCAATCTCATGTGTCAATAGGCTCTCTGCCCTCATCATAAATGCATCTAATGTCCCCACTGCGCCCTTACGTCTATTCATGTTGCGCACTTGCAGGTGCTCCCAGACGCACAAGAACACAGCACGGCAAACAGATCACACTACCGGAAACTTGAAGGTTACCTGAGCATATAGGTAGACGCGAGCTGCAAATCCAAGGGGGGTGGCCCGGCCCGGCCTCCTCTGGCCCCGGACGGCCACAGACGGCCCGCCCTTTGCCCGGGCTTCGCCAGGCGCGTCCCGCGAAGCGGGCCTCGGCGATTCTTAAATGTGCCTCCGGGCGCAGCCGTAACGTCAGCAAAGCGCGCCGCCGCAAAGGACCTCGGGAGTTATGGTCCCGTAGCGGCGGCGCTATCGGCAGAGGCAGGGCTCCCAGTGAGCGCTATGTGTGGTACAGGACTCTTGGCAGTGTCGGCAATACGCTAAGACTCCAGCCGGTGTGCAACTCCAGTGAGCTATATATGCGCTATGGGAACTGCTCCTAGAGGTACAAGGTATCAGGCTGTGCTGGAGCCATCCATCATTTACAAGGGTAATTGGACTAACCTATTGCTTTTGGCCCAGTTAATTTTTCCTTTCAAACAGAACAAAGGACATGAAGCTAAACCTCGAGATTTGTTCAAGAAAACCGTAAATAAAAACTGCACAAACTTTAAAAAGGTCCGTTAAAATTGAAAATCTAATGAAAATTATTTAAAAAGCTTAAAGAGGCTTCTTTGTACTTAACATACCTTTAAACGTCTGAATGAAAAGGCTTACTTGCTGCATAAAGCTGAGCTGGTTGCTTACAGTACTGTATCGAGGGTGCTCCTCGTTTTATCATCAGAGACAAATGAGGATGGGAATGCATTGGGAGAGGAAATGGTATACCCAAGATCACACCATTTGGTGAAGTTGTGTGTTACATGTTGGGAGCAAGAGCAAAGGGTCTGGTTATGCTGCTTTACATAAATTGACACTGGAGCCATAAGGATGCCTATGATGCTTTACTTAATGGTGCTGTGTGTAAAGCACCATATTCAGAGCAGTCTCCGCAGTTCCCCACAATATAATGCACCAATTCAGTGGGGAGTACTGGCTTGGCCATAGAGCATTACATATTGCTGCACTGTGGAAAATGTCTGGCCTCACACTAATTTAATTACTGCAGTGCTTGTGTAAGCTGGTCTGGCTATGTAGCTATACATACTGGGGCATTGTGGGAACTAATCTACTTATAGTGCTTTACGTACTGGGGTACTGCGAAAAGTGCCTGGCTATGATGCGTAACATGTCCAGGCATATTGGTACTGGCCTGGCTGTGATGGTCTGCACTGTATTCTACTGTATAATTTCTATAGAGCTTTCCTACGTCTCATCAATGTCCTGGCCCAAAGCCCTTTTATGTTGACGTAAAGTGGAACTTGCGTGCTTTTGGTGCTTAACATGCTGGGGAATTACAGGCACTACAACTGGCTATGGTCTCTTACATACTGGGGCAATACTTCCCTAGCTATAGTGCTTCTCATACTATTGCGGTATTGGCCTGGATATTGTGTGTTATATATTAGGGTGCGAGGAGATTATCCTTTATCTGTTGCTGTTCATACTGAGTTATTTTGGAAAGTGCCCCAATTCTCGTATTTCTTTACTTACTTGCTAAATGTGGATACTGGTCTGGCTTTGGTGTTTCTTTTCATATGGCCTATTGTAAAAACTAATAACATGACCCGTAACCTAATGGAAAATGCTTCTATCATGGACCTGAGTCCTTATGGCCAGAAAATCCCCTTTGCAACAGCTCTGGCACCTTAAACAGTAGCTTGTACCTCAGGGTTGAAGGCTGTGGATTTGTATGCTTCTTCTATTAACAAAAACTCAATAGGCAGAACTGATCCCAAATAAATAATGGCTTGACATACAGAATTGTTCCCTTACCCAATGGGAAGTACTGCCCTGTTTCATCATTATTGATCCCACTGGCTGACCTGCATACTAAGCAGAAATCTTTTATAACCAAATTCAAACATACTCATTTGGTCTCTGGGAACTGCAATCTTGGTTTTAATCCTGGTTTCAGGTTGTTGCATGACTGTAGGCAAACTGAGGTATGTCCCTGTACTTGAAGTTCTACATATGTATTTGTCTTTGGTATTTGTTAGGCGCATGTATCACCCGTAGGTCTCGCAGCGCCAGCAGATACTCAGATAACCGTGGTGGGTCTCTCTTCAGAGCTGGAAAAGCCAGGTTTTAAGAGATTTACGAAACCTCTTGTGATCTTTTTCGGTATGAAGATGTAGGGGTAGGGCATTCCAGGTTTCGAGGCCTATTTTGGAGAAGGCTCTGCCACAGTTTCTCACTGTACGCACTTTAGGTACTGCTAGGAGTAGTTTGCCAGTCGAGCGAAGAAGTCTGGCTGGTTGGTATTTTATTAGTTTTTGGGCTAAATATTTAGGCCCCTTGCCAATTAAGGTCTTGTGGACCAAGCAGCATATTTTGAAATTGATCCTCTTTTTTATGGGGAGCCAGTGGAGTGTCTTCAGGCTGGGAGCAGAGGGGGTGCGGGGAGGGAGGTTAAGAACCAGGCTGGCCGCAGTGTTTTGTAGGACTTGGAGTTTTGACAGCTGCTCCTCATTGATGCAAGCCAGTAGTGCATTTCCATAATCTAAGTGGCTAATGATGAGTCCCTGTAATAGGGGCATCCGGGATGATAGGGGAATCCACTTAAAGATTTTTCTAAGGGTTCTCATTAGGCCTTAGCTGGTACGTATCACAGTGTTTATGTGGTCAGCCATGGAGAGTTTGTCATCTATTATACCCAGATTTCGCGCTATGGATTTGGGACATATGTGTAAAGCAAACAAATAATGGAGCTCTGTCTAGTAACAACCCACTAACTATTTGCTACCCCCAACTCCTCGTCAGATTCTGCTTTTAGTGATCTGTTTTTAAACTGACTCCATGCACAAAATACTGTTTTATGTGCAGCACACTGTAAACTATCTGCTGCTTCTTGAAGTTAAGTTCACAATAAATGAAATATGTTTCATAAAATTAAAATAACCTTGAGGTGTTTGAAACACCCCCCCAAAAGACACTTAGTGTGACTTTATCTTAACCTCTCTTTATGCAACAGGCACATTAAGCCTATAGGCTACTTTAAAAGCAATAAAAGCTACAACCTGCAGTTGACATACAAATCACTGCAGCAGATACTGCACAGCCTGGGCATGTATTGGAATTGTTACTTTCATAGCAGAAATGGTAACATTCCACGCACTAGTATGTATTGAAGTTTTATTTTAGGTCTGAAGAAAGGCAGAAGAACAAATTCACACGTCCTGAGAATTTAAAAAAGACAGAACTGTCTAAATGGTGAGTCGGGACCACTTTGAAAAGTTACATAGAGAATAAACGCATACGCAGGCGTTAGAGAATTATAATATCTTGAATGGCATAATTCAGGAACACCGAATTATTCTCTGAGAGAGGAACTAAGTAAGTTTAGGAGAGACAAAAGAAATGATGCCAATGGAAGGGTTTTCACATTTTCCAAGTGATGTGATGATATCCATCCGGTATAAAATAGGTGCTGGTGATCTTGTTAAACATGAGACTATTTCTTTAAGTAGTTGAGAATTATCTTCAGTAGAGGCGGCAGGACCTAATAATGTAACACCTTGCAAATCTATTTCCCAGGTGCCGACTTTATACGAAAAGGTCAACCAGGATAAGGAGAGGTACACAAATGGGTCAGGGAAAACAAGGAGATGGAAGAAAATAGGAGAAAAAATAGGGGTGCTGACTTGCAATCAACTAAGAAATCAAAGTTGTGACTAGATACACAAATTGAGACCACGTTGGTCAACTGAAATGTTGGGGCACTACAGAATATTAATCTCAAACACAGGGTGTTGAATGAAGCTGAAATTACGGCGTTCCAAAAAGGGCTAGGTTTTTGTCCTAGTGTTGTGTGTGATTATTTACTATTAAAAAGTGATGTGTTTAAATGTGCAAGGAAATTGAAACGTAATAGTTTTTTTGCTGCCCTGGACAAGAAAGATGTGAGGACCTATTTTGGGTTCAAGAGATGAGTGGTCCATTACGGATATACAAGATGTCCACGCAATTGTTACAATCAATGATGTCTACTGTAGATCATCCCTACAGATCATGTTTGATAAAGAATTCAACTTGGAGAGTAATCATAATTGAATGATGAAGTTGGTACAATTGGACCTTGTTGATATGCAGTCAATGGAAGTGCCCGTAATGGTGCAATGTATATCATTTTGGCTTGTATACGAATTTACATTCAATATGGAGATAATGATGGATGATCTGAGCCAATCTAGCCCTTATGTGTGACTTCGAGATTTGTGGATCACTGGGTGGGAATGTATTGTAGAATATGATTAGAGATGTAGGTGTCTTGATTGTTTTTAATTGTAAATATTATTATATATGTTTTTTGTAGCCCTGATGAAGTCCCAGGTGGGGCGAAACACATTGGTTGGGCTGTCACTTTCTTGGTTTGAAGAGTATAGAATAAAAATTGTAAGAAACTGGGTTACTGGTTGAAGGGGATAAAAAAAACCCTACTCAAGAAGCAACCACATTCCTTGTCAGGGTGAAGTTACAAGTAAACCCCATTCTGGGGATAAGGGGTGCTTTATCAATAATGGGTCAAACATTAGATCTTCGAAACGGTCCAAGAGTCCCATGTTAGGATCTGAGGCCTTAGAAGCCTCTTCAGAGCTTCTTATTCCCTTTGCTTGTGCCTCTTCCACATCTGTATTAAAGCCAGAAGAGCAAGAAAGCTGAATTTCTGGGTCAAAGCAGTCGTCACTATTAATATCAATAGGGAGCTCAGGGCCTTGATCCTGCCCATATGAGATGCCCGAGGCAACAATCTTGTCACCAAAACACAAAAGTCTTATCAGCAGAACCGTAGATATGCAGTTTTAAATTATTCAAATGAAGATAAAGCCAAAAAGCGCCAACTGTGGCTAGCTGCTCGCGCAAGACTGGGACAAAGTCATAAGCTACAGGAACACAGCTAAGCCCGCTGAACAAGAGTACCTTAAATCCTTATTGCGAAAGGTTGTAAGATCACACGTCAAGAATGAGTCATGCAGCTGATGCGATGCATCGGTTCCGAGGGGATGCGATGTGAAGTTCCGCGTCATCGTCGAAGATCCTGTTGACAAGGGTTTGCGAGGAGAATTCCAACATCAAGGATGTGTCATGCAGCCGAGGCGATGCGTGGGCTGCGATGCAAAAACCTGTGTTGAGGCTGTAGTCAACTAGAGATTTGCAATGTGAGGGTCTGCACAATGTGTCCAGCAGTGACAGTTCTGATGCAGGCTGCAAGGTCGATGCAGAGACCTTGTACTGAGAGAATGCTTGTAGCAGAGGTGATGCGCCGGTTCTGCTCAGGGTTGTGCCATGCAGCAGAGGAGATGGGTTGGTTCTAATGGATGCACTGATGGGCTGGCAGAGCACCTTCAGGCCCACTTCCAAGGGTCCAAGACTAGGATGGAAAAACACTTGGCAGGGTAAGACTCGGAGATGGCAGAGCCCAGGTGCTCAGCTCAAGGTTGTTGGAACTGTCTGTGCCTGAGGCTCTAATCAAGAGTCCAGCCAACTAGCCCTTGGAGCCAATCCGGGGCCCTGGGTTCAACAGATGCAGGTCAAGTCCTTCTTACCCAGGCAAAAGGGCAGCAGGCACCAGTTCAGCACAGCAGGGCAACAATCCTTCAAAGCAGCAGTCCAGCTGAGTGGCAGGTGTTACAACAGCACAGCTGACCTTCCTGGCAGAAGCTACAGGTCCAGAACTATACTGGAGAATTGGTGTCTGAGGACCAATATTTATATCAGGTGCCTCCTTTGAAGTGGAAGACGCTTCTATAGGATTCCATTTGAGGTGCACAGGTCTTTTGTCTCCCCTGCCCTCACTCCAGTCTAACTACAGGGCTATGCAGCTCTTTGTGTGAAGGCAGAACACAACCTATTCAAGTGTAAGTAGGGCTGAGTCCAGCTATGCCCTCCCATCCTGCAAGTGATGGTCTAACATTGTTAGAACTTACAGACTGAACATCAAATCATATGCAGACAACACCCAGCTCATCCTCTCTATACGCAAGGCCCTCCACCACCAAGGCCAACTTCCACCTGTGCATGACCAACAGTGCCCAATGGATGCAAAACAACTGATTCAAACTCAACACTGACAACACTGAGGTATTAATCTTCTAGAGCGACACATCCCCATGGAAGAGCTCTTGGTGGCCTGCAGAACTGGGACCCTCACCCACACTCGCAGAACACGCCAGGAAACTCGAAATCAAACTAGACAGCAAGCTCACCATGAAAAAAGATTAAATGCAGTATCCTCGGCCTCCTTCTTCACTCCCCGCCTGCTCTGGAAAATCTTCAAGTGGCCTGCTAGCACCAGACGCACCATCACCCAGGCCCTCGTCACCAGCTGCCTGGACTATGGCAACACACTCTATACAGGAATCACCCCGCACCTACTGAAGAGACTACAGACCATACAGAACTCAGCCACCAGACTTGTCCTCTATCTCCCCAGACTGGCCCACATCACCCTCACCTCTGGAAGCTCATCTGGCTCCCGTCCACATGAGCTGCCAATTCAGGATGCTCACCCACACCTGCAAGGCGCTGCACAATCAGGGCCCAGCTTACCTCAACCACCATGTGAACCTCCACCAGCCCTCCAGACCCCTTGCACTCCACCTCCATCCTCAAGACTCCCCGCATCTGTCGAAGCTTGAGCAGCAGACACTCTTTTTCCTACTTTGCTGCCAAGACCTGAAACAGCCTCCCTCTCCACCTCCCAACCTCCCGATCCCTGCTGGAACCCAGGAAGGATCTGAAGACCTGGCTTTTCAATTAAATCCACCCAGCAGAAGAAACCCCAGTACCTGGATACCCTTGCAGGGGATTAGCAGCGCTCTATAAATCCAATTTGATTGACTGATCCAGGCCCACCTAAGCCCTGTATTGTGTGTGCGTGTCTAGAAGAATACACAAAGCCCAACCATCAGCTACACTCAGTCATGTGACCCAGAGACAGGCTGCATGCACTAAATGGCTAAGGCTGGAAAATGCCAACTTTCTAAAAGTGATACCAAAGAAAAGGTGCATTATTTTCAACACCAACTGCTGCACTGCTGAGATGAGGAAAACGCTCCTCGTGAGTAAACCATTTGTTTTCAATTAAACCAAAGTAATCCATAGTACTCGCTTTTTGTTTAACTTCAGTAATCCATTTTTTCCGTACTTATGAAATCACTGCGGAGACAGAAGAGTTGAACTTGAATGTTTTATTCTTCATTTTCAAATATCGTATGCTGCTCATCCAAGCTTTAACATAGACATGTGTAGTCAACTTTCTTTTGAGCCGGTACAATAAAAACACCCAATGCATTTCGAACTATTCTAAGTTCTTCGTCAGGGGTACTGTAAAAAAATCAGAGAAAACTGCTTAAAAAACTGCTCAAAAACAAAGCAAACTAAAGACTTGAAGCTAAGATCTTGTCCCCATATCCTCCCCTCCCTCACAACCCCCATTGACCTCCCACATTCTTCATGAACCTAAACAATCTCGTCACAAAAACGGGTGAATAAATGATCTACAAAACCCTTACAATGTTCATACCAACCGCAAAAGACAAACAGTGTGCATTTACCTTAAGCAACCATAACCAGCGGGTTAACGTCTACTTTTCCCGTTTCTTATTCGAAAAAGAGAACAACTTCTCTCTCTCCCAACATGGTTTTATTCGAAATCTACTAGCACATGTTTCCCCAATCAATCCCTAATTGAGTCCAAACCCCGTGACCTAATTAAACTCCCTTGCTCGAAAAAAAGAACTCCTGCCTCCATGTCCCATAATACACTGACACAGTTGCCAAAAACAGTGAACCCACGAGCCTGAAAAAAACTACGTAATGACAAGAACAAATAAACACCAGAATACATGAAAATACATGCAATCATAACGTGTTACATAAATCAATGCAATGTCGTGACTTAAAACAAAGTACATGATGTGTAGAGCAGCCCTTTAAATTCCAATGATGCTTCCTCTCCAATAAGATGTTGCGCAGTTCAGGCTTCATGCCACTTTTAAATCATCCGCTCAAAATTCTACAATGTAATGTTGTCCCCACAGTGATGCTTATGTTTCACTCTATCTTTTTATGTGATATTTGTTAAACCTCTGGGGTGCAACTCGCATTCGGGACGAAAGAAGATTGCAGAGCAAGAGTAATAATTGCGGGTGCACTCCTTCCCTTCCTGGGTAGTTTATTTCTGCTTTGACTGCGAAATAAGTGCGTGCATTTTTTACTGTAATGCACGCACTTATTTCGCAGTCAAAGCAGAAATGAACTACCCAGGAAGGGAAGGAGTGCACCCGCAATTATTACTCTTGCTCTGCAACTTTCTAAAAGTGGCATTTCCAAAATTGTGACCAAAAGTTCGACTTCACCATAAGAGAGGGTTTGTCATTACAATTACAATTCCAGAGACACCAAACATGAACTGGTCACCTGTTTCCATTTAGAATTTACAGCTTATTAAATGTAATAAGGTAAGCCCAATATTATCCTATGGGAGAGGCAGGCCTTGCAGTAGTGAAAAAGAATTGTAAGTGTTTTTTCCTACCAACACATGTAAAACTTAAAAGTACATGTCCTACTTTTTAATTACACGGCACCTTGCTCTCTGAGGTGTTCAGGGCCTACATAAGGGGTGGCTTATTTGAATTAAAAAGGAATGTTTGGGTCTGGCAAAAGGCTTATTTTGCAATGTGTAAATGGCAATTTAAAACTGCACTCATGCTGCAATGGCAGTCCTTAGACATATTTAAAGGGCTACTTTAGTGGGTGGCACAATAAATGCTGCAGGCCCACTAGTAGCTTTTAATTTACAGGCCCGGGATAAATGTAGTACCCTTTCACTAGGGACCTAGAAGTAAATTAAATATGTCAATTGAGTGTAGCCAGCTCTACCATATTTAAAGGAAAGAGCACAAGCACTTTATCACTGGCTAGCAGTGGTAAAGTGAGCAGAGCCCTAAGGCCAGCAAAAATGAGGACAGCAAAAGTAGGGGGATGAAGGCAAAACATTTTGGGGAAGACCACCCTAAGGCTGACAGGTCTAACAAAAATGAACTGAGTTACTTTGTAAAGCACTATGTCTGTGGCTCATCGTTTAGGTTTTACATAATCTTATACCATCTCAACATCATGAATCTTGGGACTTGATTGAATTGGACATGTGAATAGGTGTATATTGGACTCTAATTAGCTTAAGTGCTTCCTATCTGTTGAGTTTCTTTTACATGTATTAGTATTGATTATAGTTTCCATGCCATGCGCTCAAGTTGCCAGTCTTTTTATGCCTGCTTTTATTTAGCTATTTTTATACAACACAGATATCTCATATTGGGATAGATTTGAATGACTTTAGGAATGTTCTCATCCTCCTCCCACAGCCCCAATTCCCAATACTACAAGTGTTTAAAACTCCTTACGGACACTCAGCCACAGCCAACACATGTCACACAGTCTATTTTACTTGGGTACCCCAAGGTGATACTTGACTAAGCTATGCACGTTGAAGTCCCTGCTTAGACAGATCGGTCTAGAGCTGCAGGAATTGGAGACTCGCCTGGATAGAACACATAGGGTAGGTTCAGCCCTTAGGACCTTGCGGGCAACCCCAGGCATTTTACCATGTACATGACTATCAGCAGAAGGAAGACATCTTGGCAGCAAAACAAGAGACAAGTGCAGGGACCTTTCAGGGGGCCGAGCTTTGGCTCTACTAGGATCTATCCTCGCTCATTCTTTAGAAACACCCCTCCTCTGCCTGACAACTAGCTATCTGAAGGAGAAGGGGGTCGAATATAAATGGGGCAATCCATTCAGATTTATCTTCACATGGAACGGTGCGAGTGACCAAATCTTCTCCAAAGAGGAAACAAGATGTATCCTTGGGCTTGATGAGGGCCAAAAGGTATAAGACCCAGTGCACTTGGCCCTTAGTCACAGCCCCCCAGGAGCCGTAAATCAGGAAGAGGGACCAGAGCAGAATCAAAGAAAAAGGACCCTGAAACCCACATTGGAGGAGACCTGGAAAGAAAGGAGTGATGTCATCAGTAAACAATAAGTGAACACAGGGGATTAAAAGGGAGAGACCCTTGTCTGCAGATTGTGCCCGAGCAAGAGTCAGCTTTGGGACTGATATGGATTACAGGACCAGAGGGGCTCTCTAGTGGTGGGCGGAGGTGCACCCTAGTATTAGACTGTTAAAAGATGGGGAGGAATAGGCCAAGAGTGGACAGACTACTATTGATAGGGAGAGAATGACTTGCAGGAATGATAGATGTGGCCACAGTCACTTGCCAATTTAAGCTTTTTCCACTTTGGGGAGGAGTTGTAGGAGGTTGCTCCCACGTATTAATGTTCAAGGGAAGGGCACCCCCATTACCGGTTTTGGGGATGAGGCCACTATCCACAAGCGAACCCCTGAGTGCCGAACACTTGCAGTAACCCACAGTTTTAGCCTTCATCTGATCACAAAATCACCCTCAATTTGTATTTCAGGGGACTTCTAGCCACCGCATAGAGATTGTCTAAATGCCAAGGTATGTGACATTTGTCTGCCCCAGGTGATCCACTGCCTCAAGCAGGACTGGTACCAACACTGTTGGAAATGGTTGTCTAGACAATAGCTTTGTTCAGGCTATAAAAAGTCTGGAGGAGTATCGCTGTTTCTGATCGCCTCCTTCATGGTGGAACTATTATTCACAAGTTTCAAGAAAAGGTAAGAGAGTGCTGGCGCTCTGGTATGCATCAACAGAAGCATGCTAACTATTGCCAAATAAACGCACCCAATGAAAGCCAAAATCAGTTCATCAGAGACCCACTGGCGGAGTTATTCACCTTCCCAGATAGGAACATCCCGGTGGGGGCAAATTGAACCAAGTCATGGGCTCATCTATAGACAGATCAGCACAGGGATCAGGGCAGATGGAGACATGTCACAAGAGGGGTTCACCTACTGGAAGGAGATGGGCATAACAGATGTCTGGTGTGCGAAACAACCAGAGCCCAGAGACTAAATGCTCTCCTCAAATGGGTATCAGACATATGCCAGGTTAGACTATTTCCTAATCACATCATGTAATTGCTAAAACTGACACTCTGGTCAAGCACCAGTATCCCTTAATCTCTGCATCACTAGCAACACTCAGAGCTCGCACCAACTGCAGATTCTACGATAACATACTCAAAAGCGAAAGCCACAAACCTGAAATATTGGGAATAAACTAATACCCAATACAGGAGAATGACCAAGACAACACTAAAATAGCAATGTTATGGGACACTCCTAAGGCCATTGTAAGGGGGGGGGGCTACTGGGCCAGGGTTAACAAGGGCAGAACGGAAAACAGGGTGGGATAGGAAACAGAAGTAAAGGAGCTACAGCTAGGACATAAACTAGAGCATGCCAAGTGTGGTGGCTTCTGTCAGCAGCTAGTGTATAACTTAAAGCACTAGATGTGGGCAAAGCTAAATATGAACTACTGCACATGTGGTAGAGGTATTATAGGGCTGGTAAGAAAGCTGGCAGGCTGTAGGCTATAGACCAATATAAAGAGGAACAAGGTTACAGAGATCAGGGACCGCAGTCGGGTATGATCAGGGGGGATTTCAAAATCGCCAGTGCCTTATGAGAATTTTATGAAGTACACCAAGATAACTGTTGGGACATTTCAGACTTACACTACCTGAATATTATGGATTAAGCTACCCCCCTGGAAGCACCTGTTCAAACAGATCTGTCCAGGGCTGCAACAATCAGCGATTCACCTGGACAGAACACACAGGGTTGGTCCAGCCCCTAGGATCTCAGGTGCGTTCCCAGACATCCTAATTTATGAATTACTATAGGTAGAGGAAGACATGTTCGCAGCGGCCTAAGAGACGGGTGCGGTAACCTTTGAGGGGGAAAAGCTGTGAATCGACCAGGAACTATCCTTGGTCACCCGTCTCTTCAACTCATTCATTGATTGATTAAGCAAGTCCATGGGTGAGGCGTTAATAACAGTGGTTCATATTCTTGGGAAAAGCATCACTAATTGCAACCCCTATAGGCCTATCTCATTACTTAAGGTAGGTGCCCAAATATTCACGGGGTTGATAGCCAGGAAACTGGGTCCGCACATGCTAATTAATCTGGATCAGAACTGAGTCATACCAGAGAGATGATGTGGGGAACAATACGAACTGAGTTTTACATATCCTCGATAGATAACGTTCACCCGAAAAGTAGGCTTGCTGCTGTCTATTGACTCAGAGAAGGCCTTTGACGGGGTGCACTGGCCATTTCTTTTTTTTGCAAGAGTTTTGGACAATATAGGCTTAGACTTTAGACTTTTTTTTTCAAACAAACTTTAGTAGGTTTTTCATTTTTCGATACACTCCAATAGTATTCATCGGTTAAGCATTTAACATCTGTTACATGGGCTCTGCTAAACATAAAGCGGTATCACCATTTTGGTCAATCCAAGCCAGAGCCCCAATTATGACACCCATCATTGCAAGACATGTCAACGATATTTATTTACAGTAATTTAAACTTCGACCCATCTTCTACCCCCCACCTTCCCTCTCCCAGCTTATACCCTAGACTTAAGCTTGGAGGCTGAGCGGTTACACTAGGTCTAAGGTTGGGGTCAATGGAGTGGCACTGGAGCTTTTCAGGGTCAGTAGGGGCACAATACAGGGTTGCTCTCTGTGCCCGCTTCTCTTTGTGCTCTATATGAAGCCCATGGTGGAGCATGTGAGGAACAATCCAGCCTTCCAGGGACTGAAAATTGTTTCACAGCACCATACGATTGCTGCTTACACTGATGACATGGTACTAATGCTCACTGACCTCCACGATCGATCCCTGCCTTGTTAGCAGAGACAGATCTTTTGGATCTGCTTTGTGTTTTTACATTTTTTTACAGAAATCACAAATCTTAAACATATCGACACTTACTGAGCAACAAAAAGTGTTGCGGGAAGCTTGGCCATTGACATGGATTGAGAGGCACATACAATATCTGGGTGTCAAAATTGCGTCGTCTCTGAATAGGACAGTACCACCTAACTATACGGACATGCTGGCCATAACCCATAGAAATCTACAATCTTGGCAAGTGAGTGGGATTCCTTCCTGGAACTATTAGCTGCAGGCAAGATGACCCTCCTCCTGAGGGTATTGTATGGGATGAAAATGCTTCCACTGCAATCCCCCAAGCGAGTCCTTGGCAACTTGCAGAGCTTAACCCCGAATTGTGAAGACATATTCCTACATACCACCAGATAGGGGGGAAGTGGAGGCTGGGAGTTCCCAAACTAATTAACTATTATCAGGTGGCCAAACTCAGGTTCATAGTTGAATGGAATAGGAAGGAGTCTGAAAAGCATTGGTATTTCATAGATCAGACAATAATCAGGACAAACATGTGCAAAGCGGTTTGCCTGCCACAAAAAAATTGCTTTTGGAGCCTGTACTCATTCACAATCACCAGGGAAACCTTGGCTGCTGGGATGCAGTAGCAAGCAAAAAGGAGCTTATTGCATTTCCCTCTACGCTAACGCCTATCACAGGCAACCCAGATTTTTTTCCTGCCACAACAGGAGAAGCCTTTGGTGTATGGCACAGTGCAGGTTGTAAATGAATCAATAGAGTTTTACAATCATGCGGGTCTCTGTTCCTTCAAACAGATAAATAAGGATTTTGATAAAAAGAGACAAATGACTGCTTTCTGACATTTACACATGTATCACCCACACGGTACCTGTATACAAATTGCCAGTGCACAAGATGTAGGAGGAGGAACTGGGCCAGTAGCTCATAGACACAAAAAGGTCACATATCTTCTAAAGAACATGGGGGATAGCCACGAGCACCACAGGCAGAGAAGCTATTATGAAAATCACACTATACTGTTAAGAGGCTGCAGAGGGATTGCTACTCCCCTGCACTTGGTATGGCTCTACCTCAAGTTAAATGGATACTGGCAAGAGGTACTGACTTACATAAATTCCTATGTTTTCGACAGAAATCCCATCATTCCCATACACGTCCTTAAACTTTTGAATAAGCTAACGTACCCACTAGTCTCCTCTTGGGGGGAGATGCCTTAATGCTTACCCTTTGTGCCACTAGACTTACTACTATCATGATTCTGTAGAGAATGGAGACGGGAGATGACCAGAACACCATACCTGGCTCTACAACTCATGGGAGCTGGTTGGTATGGAAAAACTCTCTGCAGCACTTGAACATTAGGAAGGACAGTTTGAGGCAAGCTGGGCACTCTGCATATCATCCCACAGTAATAGAGTGCGCTAACATGCCCTAGATATCTAAAGATGCCACACCTTACAGACAAATGAGGAGCGATTTAGAGAAGTTTCTGGAGAGGCAGTCAAATGAAGGGGCTGATGGAACCACCTAGAAGATACAGGGATAAAGTAAAATATTGTCAGAGGCAAGCTAAATAAGCATTGCATACCCCTATATAAATATTTGTGTAGGCAAGAAACATGGAGACTGTGGTGAAGGGGAGATGGAGAGGCTTGATGTTTGTAGGTGTTCCCAAAAACATAAAATCAATAAAAAGTTTTCCTCCATAAAATGCAAATAACTTTGCTTCAGGAAGAACTGTATTGGAAACGGCCAGGGCAACTGTAAACGTTCAAATGGTTGTGGAGTAATATTCAGTAGGATGACTAAAGTGAATGAGGATCTTACCTGATCTTTCCTGCATTGACTGCGCAATAAGTCCCCCTTGGGCATTCATCAATTAGTTTTTTCTCTTTTTGATTAATACCTGTTCAAACAGTTTTAGCCTAGGCTACCAGAGGACCTTGTGGCCTCTCCCAGTACCATTGTTCCTTGCTATAATATTTACCGCCCCTGGTCTAAATACTGGGGCTCCCTTGTGTTTGTTTAAATACTTACCTGATGAAGGGCACGCCAATTTCACAGCAGATGACATTGTGTAAATATATTTAAGAATTTCTTGATCATGTATTTAGTTTTCTTGTTTTCTTATTGTGTGGTTTTCTGAATCTCCAGTTTACCTTTTCATCTTAACTCCTCCCATATTCTCTCCTTGTCCAGTTCCACTAGCCCTACTATTCCTTACTAACTCGAAGTCGGAAGGGGTAATCGGTCTCAAACCCTTCCTGGCCGTATTTAATTGAGCAAAGTATGGCGAGGGTGCTTGTCCTTGACAGGGGGAGACCCCTAGCCAAAAGAGAGTTCCAAGAAAGAATCAGGACAAGCCAAAAAGTTATCATTTTGCACGGAGAAAATTCCAATGCAAGGAGTGCAGAGTAGTGATTTTTAGGTCTCGCTGTGCCCAGCGCATGCACTGGCTCAGAGAAACATTTTGTATGTGAGTTTTCAAAGTGCTGCTGGCTGGCCTAGCATTTGCGTTCACGCGACTGTGCAAGCGCGAACCGCTAGCCTTCAGCAGCACTTTGAAAACTCATGCGTCATCGCGATCACTTTTGCTTTCAGAGCGATCGCGATCGCCATGACGCATGCTTTCAATGCTTTTTTTTTATCTATAGAAAGAACTACTACTACTTTTCACTGCAGTTCACTTGTGCCAAACCCAGAAAAGAAAACATTTGACTCTAGTTTTTGAGCTTGACTGAGGCTTCAGGGGAACCGCACCCACATTTGTCGAAAGAAATCAGCCGCATATGTGTTGTAATATAAAAACAAGAAAAGCAAGCACGGCGCACAAGTTCAAACCCTTTACTATCCTCTTTAAGTGACCCGAGGCTTTGATGCGTGTGTTTTTCTAGGCAAGACTCTTACCTTTGGAAAGCCCTGGAGCCTACACTGCATAAAAAAATCATGCTGAGATCCCAAGGGGGCAAGAGCACACTTTTTTACACAGTCTTTCAGCACACAAGTGGTTCAGTAAAGATGCCAGCCGCTCAAAACCAGGGAGTGCCCAGAACCAGCAGTGTGGCACATGAGACGCTATAAAATAATCCCTAAAATACATCTATATGTCCCACGCTTTCAGAAGTCTTACAACACTTGACATCGCAATGTGTGTGAGCACGTCCCTGCTGTTAATAAAGGTACATTCCTTTTGGTCACTGCTCTATATGATTCATTACTTCGACACATTCCTTGCACCATTTGATAACATCGTGTATATATAGCGCCAGATAATTCCCACTTCCGTTGAATCTGTAGTGTAAACCTGTGTATCATGGGAGGGAGGACGTTATCTTGTGCCATCTATTGTACCCCAACTGAAAGGCCAATTGGTGGAAGAATACTAGGAGTTTTTAGGTCCGGCTCCTAGTAACAGGTGAGTTGGAGTCTGTGTGTTATTCTTGTCTGGCAGTTTTCAGACTCTAGTTGAAGGTGCCCGGATGTTCTGCGCTGCCCAGTCCAATGCTGAAACCTACCATTGGTGGGGAATGGGGCATGATTTGACGGGCACTATATACTCTTGTCCTCTGTCTTCATTTGCCAACAGTGCAGGATGCAGAACCCTTGCAGCGCTTTTTCTTCAGTGAACACCGCCAGGTGTGCCACCGGTGGCGAGAACAGCTGCGTCCAATCCACAGCCACACATGCTGATCTCTGCCCATGCCATCCGGAACACCCGCAGGAAGATGGAGGTCAGACACGTGGCCATCCCAGAGTTCAACCAGCTGTTCGGAATTAAAGTAAGGTCCTCTCGGGGCGAGGGCTCCTTTTCAATTGGCCACCAGAAGTGTATGGGTGAGCAGCAGCGGTGAGAGGGACTGCTAGAGAGGCTTTTTGAGTTGGCCTCTGAATTGCGGAGATGGAGAGAGAGCTTTTGTTATTGGAAGTGGGTATTGATTTGCATTGCATAATTTCTAAGTTTGCAGGGTTTAACTATTGGGGAGTGTTTACTTGTGCGGGAACATTTCAGACTGTAACAGCTTCTATCATGCGCTTAGTATGCAGCTCCATGTACGTCCATAGATGAAGTCTAGCCTATAACGCTGATTGCATTTCCAGGAGCAGTGTAGTGCTGTGATGACTTTGTCTGATATCAGAAATGTGCAGCTGTGTATACATTTTCTGTGGTTTATGGTGCTAAAGCCGTTCTCAGATATTGATGACTCCCACAACTTGTTTGTGCTCCTTGCAGAACCACCCCACTCTAATCATCTTGGTGGCTTATTGAAATGTACTGCTTCTCGGGGTTTGTGTAGTTGTGCTTGATGGTTTTAGCGTCTGACGTTGAGCGCTATGTGTGGGGTTTGGGCCTTAGTCATTTCTTGATCCTGTTCTCTATCTAAATTTGCTTTGTTGAAACAAACATGTACGTAGTTGATATGGTGTTAGTCTGCTTTTATATCAATATAATATATATATATACACAGCAGCGAGCCATGCGGATGACATTGCCTCGTTTAATATAGCGTGCTGATGAGATTCATTGGAATATGCAGCCACGAGGATGACTTTGCTGAATGAATGATGCAGTGCTGATCTCATTACCAAGAGATCTGCAGAGCTAATGCCATATACAAATGAAAAATAGAGCACTTAGGACCATAGCAAGTGAGATCTGCAGATGAGATAATGAATTGTAAAGTGCTATTGGCATTCAACTCTTACGAATGACCACTGCAGGCTCAGTAGTTCAGCATCATAGCTGATAGAAACAGAACACACTGCCTTGGCTGAAAGTGAGACAGTAGATTGTTTGTGCACTTGGACACTCTGTGCAGTGTCACCACATCTTGCAGGAGACGCACATATGCTCTGAGTACTGAACTCCACTGCACTAGGCCAGCAATCAAAATTAAAGCCTAAATAATAGTATGAACAAGCATTGGCATAGCCAATAGGTCTCGCTTTTGGGACCTTATAAGTATTTAGTTATGCAGCACAATATCCTTGGTGCAACAACATCAACTGTTGCATGGCTAAACACTTATAAGGTCCCAAAAGCGAGACCTATTGGCTATGCCAATGCTTGTTATTTTTAGTGTTTGTGACTCACTTCAAGGAGTCTGAGTCAGTTTGTAATAAAGGAGTAACAGCCAACACGTTTCGCCCCTTTTACAAGGCCATCCGGCCTGGGGCTTCCTCAGGGTGTAAAAATATTCTGAACAGGAGTGGTGTAGTCCTGTGGAATCAGCTTGTTTAATGTTTTTCTCAAAAACACGTTTCGCCACCTTTACAAGGCCTTCCGGCCTGGGGCTTCCTTAGGGCTGTACGTATCAACATTACAGTGGACAAAATGACCCACAAACAAAATATAGACCATACATGGAAAAACAAAAAATGTGCAGTGTGCGGGGTGCAGAGTGGTCCACAAACATATATGTACAATATTTATAGAATGATATGGCATTAGCAATGATTAGAGGACAATCAAAAAATAGATATGCAATTTAGTGTGAACAGAGGACAAAGCAAAGATAAGGAGAGAAATATTGTAATGTGTTAGGAAAGCAAAGAATTCGGATAATCATGTTGGGAGGGGAGGAAAAAAGGGGGGGAAAGTGCAGTGAATGAGGAAAAGACACCCATGTGAGGATGAGTAGAGGGTGGGGTAGTTCATGGTGGAGCCAGGGCATTGCAAGAACATCAACAGACACAAATGTGGAGTTACGACCAGATTGGTCATTTGCGTTCATATTAATAGATTTACATATATAATGATTATAATATAGCAAAAAACAGAAAGTTATAGTATGGAGATATGGCATGTTTGAATGGTACGGAAAGAGAGAAAAAATGAAGAAAGAAAATGGAAGGGAAGAAAAAGCCGGGGGAAAGCAAAAAAGAGGAAATAGAGGAAGTGAAGAGGGAAAAGTCATAAGAAGGGTGATGAACGCCAAAAGGCAATATAATAAACACGGAGTATATACATACGTGGGCATTCGTAAGAAACATTTGTTTTAACAAAAAGTCATTAGTCAAGTCACGTCACGTGTTCAGACAGTTGATATAAACAATTTTTGGTATGTAGGTCAAGTAAAAGTTATATTTACATACAAGGGTGGATAATCGGATCCCATGGTCCGTATCCAAGTATAATGTGAGGAGAAAGCAGAGAGGTACTGAGGTTAATTCGAGAATGGACGCTTAATAAACCTCGTGAGCTAAGAAACCAGGTCTATATGTATTGTTCCCGTGAACTTGGCGGGCTTACCATGTAACGTTTCTAGCGCTACTCTGTCGATGGTGTTCTTAGAAAGAGACTGGGGGGTGTGTATTCTAAGTGAGCAAGTTGCGCTGTATTATTAGTGCGCGCCAGTGGGGTGAGTGCCTTGACAACTTAGAAGCCTCATTATTATAAAGCGCTCGTAATCTCTTGTGATGCCTGGTGGCGTGAAACAGTTTCACGCTTACCGTAAAAATATTCTGAACAGGACTGGTGTAGGCCTGTGGAATCGGCTTGTATGTTTTTCCGGGGGGGGGGGAGACGGAGAAACCCAGGTAGAGGTCAGCACGAGTTGCTGGCATAGGGAACAGGGTCGGGACCCGTAGGACTCGGTTGTTACACCGCTTCTACATTCATTACCTCACCTCAAAATGTCACAGGCATAATGCCCTCGCTTCGGGAATCTGTGTCGGCATCAGCATTGGACCACTCCAGTCATGGTCTTAAGTACAGTGAGCTGCAGAAAGAACCAAGAAAAGTGCAGAAAGAGGCAAGAAAGGTGCAGAAAGAAGAGAGTGAGCTACAGAAAGAGGCAAGAGGGGTGTAGAAAGAGACAAGACTGGTGCAGAAAGAGACAAGAGATGTGCATAAAGAGGCAAGAGAGGTGCAGAAAGAGGCAATAGAGGTGCAGAAAGGTAAGAGGCGTAGAAAGAGTCAATAGAGGTGCAGAAAGAGGCAAGAGAGGTACAGAAAGAAGAGTGAGCTGCAGAAAGAACCAAGAGAAGTGCAGAAAGAGGCAAGAGAGGTGCAGAAAGAGAAAAGAGGTGCAGAAAGAGTCAAGAAAGGTGCAGAAAGAGGCAAGAGAGGTACATAAAGAAGAGAGTGAGCTGCAGAAAGAACCAAGAGAAGTGCAGAAAGAGGCAAGAGAGGTGCAGAAAGATGCAAGAGAGGTGCAGAAAGATGCAAGAGAGGTGCAGAAAGAGGCAAGAGAGGTGCAGAAAGAGGCAAGAGTGGTGCAGAAAGAGGCAAGAGTGGTGCATAAAGAGGCAAGAGAGGTGCAAAAGAGGCAAGAGAGGTACAGATAGAAGAGAGTGAGCTGTAGAATGAGGGAAGAGAGGTACAGAAAAAGGCAAGAGAGTTGCAGAAAGAAGAGAGTGAGCTGCAGAAAAGGCAAGAGCGGTGCAGAAAGATGCAAGAGAGGTGCAGGAAGACAACTAGATTGCTAACATTCTACATTTATTACAAAAGTGTGGCATGTCTGACGTCATCTTGATGTAATCAAAACTGTAATACCTAAAGCATTTCCTTTAGAAATTATAGAAGAGGCGTAGAAAGAGTCAATAGAGGTGCAGAAAGAGGCAAGAGAGGTACAGAAAGAAGAGTGAGCTGCAGAAAGAACCAAGTGAAGTGCAGAAAGAGGCAAGAGAGGTGCAGAAAGAGTCAAGAAAGGTGCAGAAAGAGGCAAGAGAGGTACATAAAGAAGAGAGTGAGCTGCAGAAAGAACAAAGAGAAGTGCAGAAAGAGGCAAGAGAAGTGCAGAAAGAGGCAAGAGAAGTGCAGAAAGAGGCAAGAGAGGTGCAGAAAGATGCAAGAGAGGTGCAGAAAGATGCAAGAGAGGTGCAGAAAGATGCAAGAGAGGTGCAGAAAGATGCAAGAGAGGTGCAGAAAGATGCAAGAGGTGCAAAAAGAGGCAAGAGTGGTGCAGAAAGAGGCAAGAGTGGTGCAGAAAGAGGCAAGAGTGGTGCAGAAAGAGGCAAGAGTGGTGCAGAAAGAGGCAAGAGTGGTGCAGAAAGAGGCAAGAGTGGTGCAGAAAGAGGCAAGAGAGGTGCAAAAGAGGCAAGAGAGGTACAGATAGAAGAGAGTGAGCTGTAGAATGAGGGAAGAGAGGTACAGAAAAAGGCAAGAGAGTTGCAGAAAGAAGAGAGTGAGCTGCAGAAAAGGCAAGAGAGGTGCAGAAAGATGCAAGAGAGGTGCAGGAAGACAACTAGATTGCTAACATTCTATATTATTTACAAAAGTGTGGCATGTCTGACGTCATCTTGATGTAGGAAACATGGCGGCCACGGCTTAGGCGGTTCGCGCGTCAGCAGATTTTGACCTACTGAGCCTCCGTCGATACGCGCAAAGTCATCGGCGTTTTCTCAACAATGAAGGTCCGCACGGGCTCGCGTTGAGCTCCGTTTCACCGCCGTATGTTTCTTCACGTCTGCATCACAAATCCTTTCCGATGTCTTTTCCCCGCATGTATACAGCTTTCATTTTTATGCAAGGATCTGCCCTGACTGACTCCTAGTGGTGCCGATGTGTGGGAGCCCCAACCCCTCCGATTTCTCCACCCTGCGCTGGAAACAGGCAGCCGTGGAGCTCAGACGCGGACGTAAGGCGGCGGCTCGCAGGCTCCTGAGGGGGGGCTGCCGGATCCAGCAGCGCGAAGAGCACCCCTGTGAGCTGAAGGAGGACACTGGGGACATAGATACAGCCAGAGACCCGGCGGTCAAGGTAGGCGCCGTAGACGTCCCTCTTTCCTCCTCGGATCAGAAAGTGACTAGTAGTATTGAGGGAAGAAAGGTGGAGGGTGCGGGGTGCTAGGGACTCAGAACCCTAGAGGTAGGTCACCCCGAGAGAGAGGGGGGAAGTCTAAAAGGAGGAAAAGCCTTAAATCTAATGCCCTGGGGGTAAACAAGCCCCCAGTCTTAAGCCCCCTCAACAATCTACAATTGCGGTGTCAAATCTGCTGGAGGCTCCAGTGGAAAAAATAGTTACAACAGCTATACCCCCAAAAGAAAGTGCCACCACCCATTCAGTTGAGAGGGGAGGCAAAAGTAACTTACGTAAGAACTCGATCCGTATAACACCCTCACTGCTCTCATATTTCAGGGTGCGACCTCAAATTCTGGATATTCAGCTTGGTACAGAGGTCACCAGCAATACGGCAGGATCTTCAGTAGGGCCTATGAGCGACAAAAATAACTCCGAACCCCCTCATGGTGAGGATGCACTTGGGCCGGTTGCATCGCCAGAGACTAGCTCTGTAATGAATGTTCCAGACGACCAGCCCAGGGGGAGCGGACCCCTCGCAGCCCACAATGGGGGGGAAGGGGAGACTACCAATATGATCAGTGGTGACCCCTCCGGAGGGGGGGGGGGGAAATCGGAGGGGGGGTTTAGAGACTCTCCTGAATACCATGAGGGAGGAGATCAGGTGTGGCTTTGCCCAGTCTAAATCCAATCAGAACGAGATCAGGGCAGTCTGTGAGGCTCTCGAAAAGAAGGTGGATGGTCTCTGCGAAAGAACAGATCATCTGGAAATCAGAGTGTGGCGCCTGGAATCAACTCTGGAGTTAGCAGAGACCGAAATCCAATCCTTGTTAAGGGAAGGTGACGTGATGAAGGAGAGAGTAGAATCCTTGGAAAACTACTCCAGAAGAAATAACCTCCGTCTACTTAAAATTCCAGAAGGAAAGGAGGGCAGCGATATTAAGGCATTTGTGGTGGATCTATTAAAAAGTTCACTGAATCTCGATGAATCGGCAGAAAATCTCGACACGGGTATTCAGAGGATCCATAGAGATCCATTCCGCCTTAACCCCGGGAGAGTGAAACCAAGAAAGATCCTGGTGAACTTTCTTACCTATTCCCTGAAGGAAAAAATCCTCAATCTAGCTCTAAAGGCGAAGTCAGTGACTGCCACTGGTTTCTCCTTTGAGATTCGCTCAGACTTGTCAAAAACCACCTTAGACAGACAGTGGGAGCTAGGTCAAAAAATGGACAAGTTTAGAGCAGTAGGAGCAACTGTGCAGATGAGATTTCCCGCCTTTATAAGGGTGATGCATAACAACAAAATGCATAACATCCGATCACCTCAGGAGGCAGATGACCTAATAGCTTCCATTAGTCAGCAGCACCCCTGATATATGCTCCAGGGTCTTAGGTTTCAAAAGGGGCGGAAGGTGACGAGGTACGAAGAAAAAAAGGAAAAAAAACAAATTAAGAAGGGAAAAAAAGTATTTAAAAAAAGGGGGGGGGGGGAACAAGTAGAAGTATCTCACAATTCGCCCCAGAATGATAAAGTCTTTATATTTAGGGGGTAGAAAAATTGGGCTAGATTAAATAACCTACATGAGGTAGGCGGGTTAGGGATACAGCACAGTAAGAGGGAGGGACATGGAGAAATGAGACAAGGGTACACTGTAAAAGGTTAAAAAAAAAATATATATAAAAAAAATAAAAAAAAAATAAAGTTAAGTTGAGCACAAAGGGGTGAGGTCTCCTCTCTTTCTTAGTTTTGATTACATTGTGTCATCACCATATTTTCTGCGTTCTTCACGCCATATACTTTGAGGTGGCGGAACGCTGACTCTATTTAGCTCTATAGGGGCTCAGGTATGGTCTCTCTTCTGACGCAAACTGGCAATACATCTGGCCAGCATCAATAAGGGAGGGTTTTCCAGGGGGTGGGGGTGGGGGTGGGTTGGTGAAGGAGGGTGGCAAAATTTTAAAAGTCCTCACAAGTTTGTCCCAATGTTTCTTATGTTAAATGTATTACCCTTTATCGGGCTTCAGGATGGGGGATGTCGGATGGACGGTTCCAGAGAGTTTGGTTCTGGGGATGGTATGAGGGGAGGAAAGACTGATTTACCATGACGGGGCTGCAGTTTTTATCATGGAATGTCAATGGCTTGCGGGTGAGAGCTAGAAGACACAGGCAGTTTTTATCATGGAATGTCAATGGCTTGCGGGTGAGAGCTAGAAGACACAGAATCCTCCAATACTTAAAAGATTCTCCCGCGCAGGTAATAGTTATCCAGGAGACCCATCTATTAAAACATGAGGTCATGGATATGTTGAAAAACTTGAAGTGGGTGGGCAAATTTATATGCACGGATCACAATGCCAATATACGAGGGATCCTTATTATTTAAAAAGCAGACCTGTGTCCAAATTGTGGAACAGAAAGAGGACCTTAGTGGTAGATGGCTAATAGCAAAAGTGCAGCTAGAAGGGGCAGGGTATACCCTAGTGGGTTACTACGGCCCGAATCATGATCTATCATTTCTGATTAAAATCCAGAACATCTTGATTTCATGCCAGGACCCCATTGTCTGGGTGGGAGATTTTAACATTGTGCTAAACCCTAAGCTGGACAAATCTGTCAACTCAAGAGCTGTAATTTCCTCTAAATCCAGGCAGACTCTTGTATCTATTTTATCGAATTTGGGGTTGGTGGACGAATGGAGGCAGAGAGCAGGTAACATCCCAGGCGTCTCATTCCACAATCATAAGTATAAACACAAGTCAAGAATTGACTATGCTTTCTTCAGTTATAAGCTGAAGGACGACTTGAAGGATATAACATACATTCCTTCTCACCTCTCTGACCACTCTGCTATTGCTTTCACCTTGCTACACCATAATCAGAGAAGGCAAAGTTCTTGGTCCTTCGACCGGACGATTCTGCTTGAGAAGGATGAAATCTGCTTTCTTGCAGCTGAGATATGCATATTTTTGGATACTAATATTAATTCAGCTTCAACCACCATTGTATGGGAAACATTGAAAGCTTTCCTAAGAGGCTGTATAACAAACAGAGCCTCTTACAGGCGCAAAACTTATAGAAATGCAGTCTCCAACATAGAGATGGAACTTAGGCAACTTGACTTAAAATCTGGGCCACTCTCAGCAGAGGATCAGGCAAAGCGTGTAGCACTGAAGGTAAAGCTTGAAGATCTGCTCCAGGACAGGGTGGCCAAGAGATGGGAGGCATCCAAGCTTTCAAATTTTGAATACGGAGAGGCGGCTGGCAAAATCTTGGCGTGGAAAATTAAAACAGACCAGGCCAAGAATTTTATTAAGGAAATAAAAGTGGCAGGGGAAGCCAGGGTTAGATCCACCACTACAGAAATAGGGAATGCCTTCCATGAGTTTTTTCAAAATATCTATAAGGAGGATATTGCTGATGACCAACTGGCTAGCGAGGCTAGGGAGGTATGGTTAGACCGAGCCCAGCTCCATACCCTTTCTCTAGTCCAGCGTGACCGCCTGGAGACCGCTATTACTGAGGCCGAAGTCAGCAACATCATAAAACAACTGAAGCGAGCGAAAGCCGCAGGCCCGGATGGCATTCCAGGGGAGGTATATAGCGCTTTGGGCTCAGCCATAGTTCCATCTTTGACCGTCCTTTTTAATGCTATATTCTTAGACGGTATGGTCCCGCCAGACTCATGGAATGACGCCACGATTGTGTTGATCCCTAAACCTGGAAAGGACCTGGCCGAGTGCGGGTCCTATAGACCAATCTCACTCCTAAACAACGATTATAAGATCTTTGCGGCCATTCTTGCGGGAAGGTTGGGGTGTGAGATAGTCTCAATAATCCATGAGGACCAAAAGGGATTTATAAGAGGGCGACAATTAGTAGATCTTACCCATGACCTGGTAGGAGTAATAGACATAGCCACCTCATTTTGTCACCCATTGGCTACCTTCACCCTGGATGCTACTAAAGCTTTTGACAGGGTCAATTGGCCATACTTGGCCGCGGTATTGAGGAGATTCAATATAGGAGATAATTTCCGTCGTGCCATCTCGCTTCTGTATAATGACCCAAGGGCCAGACTTTTGGTCAATGGAGTACACACCGAACAGGTTAAAATCACTAGGGGTACCAGACAGGGTTGTCCGCTCTCCCCCCTTCTATTCAACATGTATATAGAACCTTTAGCTCAAATTCTGAGAGATGAAAATGACATCCCCTCTTTCGAGTTTGGAGGCTGGGTTAAGCGGATAGGACTCTATGCGGACGACATAATAGTGTATACATCGGACCCTGTGCAGGCCTTTCCCGCCATTATTAAAAGAGCTAGGGAATTCGGGCAGATCTCAGGTTATGAAATAAATGAAGGGAAGACCGAGGTAATGAACTGGAACATTCAAAACCCAATGATGGCCGTTACCTCATCCCTGCGCTACCTGGGAATCAGGATCACCCAGGATTTAGATAAAATTGCTTCCACGAATTTGGAACGGGTTTCACGAGATTGTAGGGCATTACTAAGATCCTGGGCCTTTCTTCCACTGACAATCTTGGGAAGAGTCAGTCTAGTGAAAATGTCCATCCTTCCCAAGTACACGTTCATTTTTAACACCATCCCTCTAGCTTTCTGTCAGAAACAAATATATAAATGTCAACAAGACATAAACTCCTTTGTTTGGAATTATAAAGCTACCAGACTAGCCTGGAAAAAACTGAGAAGGAGGAGGGAGAAGGGGGGGCTCACACTCCCTGACCTACAATATTACGCCTGGGCATTTCAGCTATCATACTCCAGGATGTTGTTAAAGACCCCATCAAGTACATCGATTGGTAAAATGTTTAAGGCCATGTTGAATGGGGCTGATTTGCCACCTGATGGCTTTCTTTTTAAATTTGGAGACCGGAAATTCTTCAAAAAGGTGAGGCTAAAGATCCTATCATCACTGGCCAAAGTTTGGAAAATGATCAGAGATAGGGTGGGGCTGCCTTACTATTCTCGTCTTGCCCCAATTTGGGACTCGCCGGGGCTTCCTCCGTGCCTTAAGGACGGTCTTTCAACACCTATTAGAAGGGCAGGGATAGTAAGATGGGGTCAGCTGTTAGTGGAGGGGGCATTGGTGGGTTGGGAGGAGTTATATGAGAAGGTTGGCCCAACACTATCCAGATTTAAATATGTACAGTTGGTCAGCTGGTCCCGGGAGCTGATTAGGAATAAGTCACATCTGGGGAGAAGATGTCTTCTAGAAGAACAGCTGGTAGAGAGACAAGTACAGGGGAAAGAGGTAGCCTTCTGGTACTGGGCAATCTTGGAGGAGGTGGATGGGGAGTTTATTATACCTGATACACAGTGGGGAGGGCTCATGGGGATACAGTGTGAGGACATATGGATAAGATCTTTCACTCTCCTGTATAAATTGGTTAAGCCGGCTTGGCTGAGGCGGAATCACCTGTATACCCTTCATCGAGCTTATTTATCCCCCCAAAAGCTATCTAAATATCAGCCCGGAAAAGCTTGTAACAAGTGTAATCTTCCTGCAGCCTCCGATGTGCATATGTTTATGGAATGCCCATCTATCAGTACTTTTTGGGAGGAAGTTAAGATGACTTTGGACTCCATCCTCAAGAAGTCTACTCCTATTACTTTGGAGCTAATCATATTTGGGGTGGACGATGACATCACAGGTCAAGCAAAGAGTTTTCTGTTTTACGCAATTCTGCTGGCCAGACGCCAGATCTGCAAATTCTGGGTAGACAAGAATGCACCATCACACGCAGGTTGGCTGGAGTCCTTATATGAAACTTCAAAGGTGGATATGGCCAGAATGTCCCAGAAACGTAACCTCTTCTTTTGGAATTTCTTGGTCCAGTGGAAATAATTGGCTCCGTTGAGTCTCCGGGGTTTTTTTTTTTTTTTTTTCCCCCGGGTCCGATGATTATGCCATTATACTCCAGGTGTCTTGGTGGTTTCCTTAAAAACCTTTCCGATTCCAAGTTGGAGTACCGAGGGGTTGTGAGCTCTCGTTTATTTCTTTTCCCCTTCCTACCACATTACTAACTTGGAGAACGTCTCCCCCCGGTTGACGCTTGTATGTCGTCTGGGTTTGGTTTGGAATAGTAGCCAGTTTTTTCTATTTTTCTCAGACGACATCAAAGGGGAGTGGCGTCTTTCCTAGAAGTCTGTGGGGCAGGCAAATGAGGACAAAAAAAAAAAAAAGTGTGGCATGTCTGACGTCATCTTGATGTAGTCAAAACTGTAATACCTAAAGCATTTCCTTTAGAAATTATAGAAATGAGAGGGTCTTATTTGCATAGAAAGTATGGTTAGTGCTCTAAA
The DNA here is from genome assembly GCF_964204655.1 of Triturus cristatus. NCBI lineage: Eukaryota > Metazoa > Chordata > Amphibia > Caudata > Salamandridae > Triturus > Triturus cristatus. The sequence goes on from NC_140590.1 coordinate 1,181,043,884, forward strand.
AAACAAAAATGAGGACATATTTTCTGAGTTCTCAAATAGCGACAAAGCACTTTTAAATTATTTGTTAACTTTGTTTTTAGGTCTCGGCTAGCGAAGGCTGCGCTTGCGCAGTCTCGCTCGCGAGACATAATGACTTGGAGAAGAGGGGCTTGAACCCGCCCCTCTTCGCCCCTCTTCTCCATTGGCTAGCCTCTTAAATGCTGGCCAGCCATTGGAGAAGAGGTCCGTCACTCCGAACAGGCCCCGTCCTTTTCGGATTCGGGGGCGTGTTTTTTTCAACTTTTCTAATTATCTCCTCCAGCCAATGGCAAGAGGAGAGAAAAGACAAACACGCCCCCGAATCCGAAAACGCCGCTGCCTTTCTCCGAGGCATTTCTGCTTCGCCTCGGGGAAAGGCAGTGGTGTGCTCGTCCTCTCCCCCTGCTCTCAGGCAATCCATGTGCTGCCACACGTCGGACCCTGCGTGCAACCCTGCTCACCTCTGGTGCGGTTCTAATTTATCTGCTGCACAAGTATGTTTATGTATGTTTGGTATTCGCACTGTGTTTGTGACAATGTTGTACCGACATCGTACTATCAAGGGAAATTTAAATATAGCTTTTTCGCATAAACATCCGAGGAACATTTGAGTGGAAACAGAGGTCTCACTTATGCGTCACTCCAGCAGCTGCCATGTTTATGCGGAACCAGGGACAGGCCTCCTGCAACCAGCAAGAGAGGCTGCTGTCCCAGCCCGTAGGACTGTGGTGGTATCCGGACCCTTGTGGCGGCGCCATGGTGGGTAATACATTGCCGAGGGCCGTCTGTGTTTGGACGGTGAGTGGGAGGGGGGCTGCGAGGTCACGCGGGACGGGCTCCTATTAAACGCTGAGTCGGCCCAGAGCAGCAGCCCCATAGTGTCCGGTTACAGGAATAGATAAGTTCCCCATGTGTTCCTCTTAGCACTCCTCGAACCGCTTCCATATGAACGAGGATCTCGCTGGCAACCCCCGGGGCACACTCCGCCTTCTGACCCCTGAGTCCCTGCACTAGGCCTCGAGCATGCATCACCTCACAGCATAAGTTGGCCATGGTACAACCGCGCGTTTCATAATGCAACGAAGACACCTCTTTACATATAGAAAAGGGACACGCTGAATTAAAATCAACCTGTATAGGAACTTCCAGGCCAATGAGAATGGGCATGACATTTATAGCGCCCAGCCTGTTTCTAAGCGCCGCGTTTTTATTGTCAGATAATAGATCTGAGGGACGAGGAGAACATATTTTCCTGCTTCTTTAGTATTTTTATTTAGCTACTGAATCACAGCCTCTACCTCCACATACCCACTGTTCCTCATCCTTTCACTTCTCTCAAGATGCCCCGCCCCTTTCGTTTTAGGCTACAGTGCTCCTTGAAGCCACTGAGACCCGCACGACGCACCGTACCAGAACCCGAAACATCAACAAGCCTTGCGCAGGTGTGTGTTTAGAGGTCTCACTTATGCGTCACTCCAGCAGCTGCCATGTTTATGCGGAACCAGGGACAGGCCCCCTGCAACCAGCAAGAGAGGCTGCTGTCCCAGCCCGCAGGACTGTGGTGGTATCCGGACCCTTGTGGCGGCGCCATGGTGGGTAATACATTGCCGAGGGCCGTCTGTGTTTGGACGGTGAGTGGGAGGGGGGCTGCGAGGTCACGCGGGACGGGCTCCTATTAAACGCTGAGTCGGCCCAGAGCAGCAGCCCCATAGTGTCCGGTTACAGGAATCAATAAGTTCCCCATGTGTTCCTCTTAGCACTCCTCGAACCGCTTCCATATGGACGAGGATCTCGCTGGCACCCCCGGGGCACACTCCGCCTTCTGATCCCTGAGTCCCTGCACTAGGCCTCGAGCATGCATCACCTCACAGCATAAGTTGGCCATGGTAAAACCGCGCATTTCATAATGCAACGAAGACACCTCTTTACATATAGAAAAGGGACACGCTGAATTAAAATCAACCTGTATAGGAACTTCCAGGCCAATGAGAATGGGCATGACATTTATAGCGCCCAGCCTGTTTCTAAGCGCCACGTTTTTATTGTCAGATAATAGATCCGAGGGACGAGGAGAACATATTTTCCTGCTTCTTTAGTATTTTTATTTAGCTACTGAATCACAGCCTCTACCTCCACATACCCACTGTTCCTCATCCTTTCACTTCTCTCAAGATGCCCCGCCCCTTTAGTTTTAGGCTACAGTGCTCCTTGAAGCCACTGAGACCCGCACGACGCACCGTACCAGAACCTGAAACATCAACAAGCCTTGCGCAGGTGTGTGTTTGAGAGAACCGGAGGCGCCCCTCAAGTGTGCTTACGCTTTGTCAGAAGGTGTAAAAGTTGAGAACAGAATCTGGCGAAGTTTCCTGCGCCCCCGCCCGACGGCGGCCGCCTGGTTCTCTGGAGCAGCCCGCGCTGGCGCTGAAGGCCCCTGGCTCAGCGCACAAAGAGGCTTTCCGTGTCCTAATGAGGGGCTGTCCCCGCATCAGCAAAGACCTGCTAATTGCCTAGGCACTGGCTGCGGTAATTGCCCTCGAAGCCAAAGTGGAGAGTGTTGTCATATTAAAAATTGAAGGCTCTCGGGGGTCCCGGGTGGCTCTCACCGCAGCCCCCATTTGGGGAGGAGGAACACGGAGGCTAGGGGAGCCTCCACCCACCCACGGGACCTGTGGGAACAAAACTAACAAAATACAAAAAATGGTTTGACAACCAGAGGGTCTGAGGGAAAGTATTTATAGAGACCACACAGGGTTTGTTCCCCCAAAGAATACTTAATCAACAACCAAGTGAAACCCTGGGGTCTACTCTGACGTTTACAAAATGTAAAGAACTATAATATCATTAATGGGTCAAAAGATCCCAGATACACAAGTGAAACAAGTGAAACACCGCCTAAGAAAAATAATGGGCATATCCCTTGAAAGGACGAAATCCCTCACTCACCAGAGGTGACATGCTTCATCATTGGGGTTCTCCAATCCCAGAGGAAACCCCTAGTTCCTCTGGGGGCTACAACTCCCTCACTATGAGGGAGGAGCACAGGGATGTTTTGTTGTTCAAATAAATGGGATGTACTAAATCCACAATGGCGAGCTAGTGGTATAAGTGAGGGCGCAGCGCAGAAAAAATATTTTTGTTATTTATAATTTATGTGATATAAAGTGCAAGTGAAAATAGAAATAGCTCAAGAGCGTCAGAGCACCGCTTTGTTCATAGTGCGTCCTTGGCTATAATTAAAACGTTAGTGCACCAGTAGTCAGCAATTTTTTAGACCATGGTGATGGTGATAGTTGTCAACATGTTTCAGCCTTAGAGCCTACAGATATGGCACGGCTTTCGTCAGGACTCGAAACAGCTGCTGCGTATCAGAAAACCAGAAAAGGATACTCTGGGTCCAACACCTTAAGTCAAGTGCATCATGAGAAAAGACCACCTGAAAGAGACCCAAAAACCACTAATTTGAAAAAACGGTGTTGCACACACAAACAAGGTTAAATCAATTAATTGATGACAGTATACTGTCAAAAAAGGGAGGACTTACCCGTGAATCCTGGGTAAGTCAGCCAACCTCTCACTGGCAACTGCTCAGGAAAAGTGCACCGCTCTATGAAAAAGTAAGGTGATCACTGTTATAGTAACAATCAGATCTCTATCCTTGAGGGGTGTAAACAGCTAAACCCTACCGGAGAGTCTATCTAAAAAGTAGGAATAACATAATGTGACGACAGGGACTCGCAATGAAAGACACTCAGTTTAAACAAGCAGGCTGAGTGTAGTTTGTCAGGGAGCACGAATGTTTTATGGCATTAAACATTGGGTGGACTAACAAAGGGAATAAGACCACTAATGATATCCACTCACAACAAAAGCCACCTAGTAGTACTCAACAGTACACCCCAAACAGTATAAAACAGGATTCAAAGCGATTACTTTAAAAACAGGAGATTTCCCCACGAGCGACCTACCTGTCCGTCGGTACACCGTGGCCTGAATGAGCCCGATGCTGGAGGTGCCGAGGACAGGAAATCCTCTGCTTCAAAAAGCAGTTCAACAAGTGCGAATGGCCAATCAGGTGCCTCGATAGTAGTTGGTCAAGATCACACGGAACCAGCTCCAGTTAGCTACAGCGCGCATGCGTCAAGAAAACACTGCTTCGCGCATGCGCGTAAGACCAATCCTGGTCTCCAGATAGCGCATGCGTATGTGAATACATGCATGCTCCGATCGGGACCATCATCTCTCTCACGGTAAAACAACGCATGATCGTCATGCCTAGAGAATACAACAAAAACAAGCCCATATGCATCAGTAACCATTTAGCGAACAAGAAGGGAAACAAATCCTCCTCTACAACACTACTCTTTGAAAATCAAGAAATGCTGTAAACAACACATGGTTATAACTCCCAAAGGTGCTGATGTTAGAATGGAGAGTGTATCAATAACCAAAGAGCGCTGTATGGTTCTAAAAATGCATGTAAGATTACTGAAAAAAACTGCAAAAAACCCCTGTAATCTCCAACAAGGGAAAAGACACAAGGGTGCCTCATTGAAGACCCACATAGATAGTGTGAAGTGTCAGAGGAATCATGATGTGAATGGTGCGACCAAGAGATCTCATAGTGAGGCTTATAGTGACAACCACGGAATATCGTCATTCATGCCATTGGTATCTGTGTGTAACTTGTACACCCACCATTGTTCCCGTTTGAACAGAAATGCTGAGATATCAGTGTGATGAGGTGGAATGAATGGTTTCTCCAAAACTATCCACTTGAGATCGTTGGAGTTATGTCGCATAGTCAAGAAATGTTCCGTCAATTTTGTAGACGCCCTGCCACATCGTATTGTACTCTTGTGTTCTAATATACGAATCTTGACCTTTCTAGTGGTCATGCCCACATATCGTAATGCACAAGGACATGTGATCATGTATATTAGGTTATTGCTGTTACAGTTGGTGTGAGAATTGAGGCGCCAAGGTCTTGGTGATCCTATATCAATCTCAGTGGTCATGGTGGTATGCGGGCAAGCCGCACATGAACCACAAGGAAAATGTCCTTGTACCGCTGGCAAACCCCATAGAGTGTTCTGAGTTTCTTTGTTTTTGACCCGAGGTCGGGTGTGCACTAACCTATCCTTTAGATTAGTACTACGTTTGAATGCAAACAATGGACGTGGTAATGCTTCATCATCTATGTTCAGAATCTTCCAATGAGATAAGATGGTGTTCTTAATCTGATTGGAAAATCTGCAAAAGGTATGGACACACGTCAGTCTGTCCTGAGTCTCTTTCTTCAGTTTTGGTTCCAATAATGCTTCAAGATTATTGTTGAGTGCACGTTTGAAAGATCTTTTAATCAGTTTCTTAGGGTATCGTCTCACTTGTAATTGTTGTGACAAGTTTTTAGCGTGTTCCCGATATTTGGCTATAGTGGAACAGTTCCTCTTTACCCTCAAGAACTGGCCAAAGGGTAAATTATCCCTTAGGGCTTTGGGATGGTAGCTGTCGTACAGCAATAAGAATTCCTTGCTAGTGGTTTTCTATATAGTTCAGTATCAAGCCCCCGGTTGGAAGGTGTAATCAAAACATCCAAAAAAGGAAGCTGTGTTTTGCTGTATTCACACGTGAAGTTAAGAAAGGTGTTACAGTTATTCAGGCATGTCTTGAATTCCAGTAGTGATGGCAAATAGCCCCGCCAAACTACAAAAATATCATCAATATATCTCTTCCATATGAGAATATTGGTTAGATAGGGATTGATGATATTAAGAACATTCTCAGACTCGAACACATGTACATACAGGTTCGCCAGGCTGGGAGCAAAAATGCTCCCCATTGATGTACCCGATATCTGTAGAAAGAATTGTTCCTCAAATTGAAAAAAGTTTTCTTTCATTGCCAGTTTAGCACATGCTACAATGAAAGACACAGGTGTGATAGAATCCGGAGGATTGTTAAGCAATAGTGTCTCTATCATCGAGAGTGTTTCATCCTGAGGGATGCAAGTATAAAGCGACTCCACGTCGAAAGAAACCAGAAAATCTGTCTGGGAATCAAAAGGCAAGTCGTTAACTAGTACCAGGATGTCTTTGGTGTCCTTCAGGTATGTAGGCATTTGTTCAACCAAGGGACATAAAAAATAGTCCGAGAAAGAAGATAAAGGTTCTAGTAAAGAACCTAGTCCTGAAATAATAGGACGGCCTGGAGGTGGTATACGATTCTTATGCACCTTAGGAAGTATGTAAAAATGCGGTACAACCGGAAAATTTCTGATCAAATAATGGGCTTCATTTGCTGTGATCCAGCCGTTGGTGCTTGCCTCGTTCACCAGAATTTTAATCTCCGATAAGAGTCTCGGCGTGGGGTCTGCTGTAAGTCGTTGATATGACCTATCATCATTCAATTGTCGAAGACATTCAGTTCGATAAGCAGTGGTGTCCATTATTACAGTAGCCCCGCCCTTGTCGGCGGGTTTGATTGTAATAGTCTCATCACTAGTGAGTGATGTTAGGGCTTTGCATTCTTTCTTGTTGAGATTCTGAAACTGGCTCTTGGTGGTCTTACAGATTTTAGTAACCTGCGCCTCGGGTCAAAAACAAAGAAACTCAGAACACTCTATGGGGTTTGCCAGCGGTACAAGGACATTTTCCTTGTGGTTCATGTGCGGCTTGCCCGCATACCACCATGACCACTGAGATTGATATAGGATCACCAAGACCTTGGCACCTCAATTCTCACACCAACTGTAACCGCAATAACCTAATATACATGATCACATGTCCTTGTGCATTACGATATGTGGGCATGACCACTAGAAAGGTCAAGATTCGTATATTAGAACACAAGAGTACAATACGATGTGGCAGGGCGTCTACAAAATTGACGGAACATTTCTTGACTATGCGACATAACTCCAACGATCTCAAGTGGACAGTTTTGGAGAAACCATTCATTCCACCTCATCACACTGATATCTCAGCATTTCTGTTCAAACGGGAACAATGGTGGGTGTACAAGTTACACACAGATACCAATGGCATGAATGACGATATTCCGTGGTTGTCACTACAAGCCTCACTATGAGATCTCTTGGTCGCACCATTCACATCATGATTCCTCTGACACTTCACACTATCTATGTGGGTCTTCAATGAGGCACCCTTGTGTCTTTTCCCTTGTTGGAGATTACAGGGGTTTTTTGCAGTTTTTTTCAGTAATCTTACATGCATTTTTAGAACCATACAGCGCTCTTTGGTTATTGATACACTCTCCATTCTAACATCAGCACCTTTGGGAGTTATAACCATGTGTTGTTTACAGCATTTCTTGATTTTCAAAGAGTAGTGTTGTAGAGGAGGATTTGTTTCCCTTCTTGTTCGCTAAATGGTTACTGATGCATATGGGCTTGTTTTTGTTGTATTCTCTAGGCATGACTATCATGCGTTGTTTTACGGTGAGAGAGATGAAGGTCCCGATCGGAGCATGCATGTATTCACATACGCATGCGCTATCTGGAGACCAGGATTGGTCTTACGCGCATGCGCGAAGCAGTGTTTTCTTGACGCATGCGCGCTGTAGCTAACTGGAGCTGGTTCCGTGTGATCTTGACCAACTACTATCGAGGCACCCGATTGGCCATTCGCACTTGTTGAACTGCTTTTTGAAGCAGAGGATTTCCTGTCCTCGGCACCTCCGGCATCGGGCTCATTCAGGCCACGGTGTACCGACGGACAGGTAGGTCGCTCGTGGGGAAATCTCCTGATTTTAAAGTAATCGCTTTGAATCCTGTTTTATACTGTTTGGGGTGTACTGTTGAGTACTACTAGGTGGCTTTTGTTGTGAGTGGATATCATTAGTGGTCTTATTCCCTTTGTTAGTCCACCCAATGTTTAATGCCATAAAACATTCGTGCTCCCTGACAAACTACACTCAGCCTGCTTGTTTAAACTGAGTGTCTTTCATTGCGAGTCCCTGTCGTCACATTATGTTATTCCTACTTTTTAGATAGACTCTCCGGTAGGGTTTAGCTGTTTACACCCCTCAAGGATAGAGATCTGATTGTTACTATAACAGTGATCACCTTACTTTTTCATAGAGCGGTGCACTTTTCCTGAGCAGTTGCCAGTGAGAGGTTGGCTGACTTACCCAGGATTCACGGGTAAGTCCTCCCTTTTTTGACAGTATACTGTCATCAATTAATTGATTTAACCTTGTTTGTGTGTGCAACACCGTTTTTTCAAATTAGTGGTTTTTGGGTCTCTTTCAGGTGGTCTTTTCTCATGATGCACTTGACTTAAGGTGTTGGACCCAGAGTATCCTTTTCTGGTTTTCTGATACGCAGCAGCTGTTTCGAGTCCTGACGAAAGCCGTGCCATATCTGTAGGCTCTAAGGCTGAAACATGTTGACAACTATCACCATCACCATGGTCTAAAAAATTGCTGACTACTGGTGCACTAACGTTTTAATTATAGCCAAGGACGCACTATGAACAAAGCGGTGCTCTGACGCTCTTGAGCTATTTTTATTTTCACTTGCACTTTATATCACATAAATTATAAATAACAAAAATATTTTTTCTGCGCTGCGCCCTCACTTATACCACTAGCTCGCCATTGTGGATTTAGTACATCCCATTTATTTGAACAACAAAACATCCGTGTGCTCCTCCCTCATAGTGAGGGAGTTGTAGCCCCCAGAGGAACTAGGGGTTTCCTCTGGGATTGGAGAACCCCAATGATGAAGCATGTCACCTCTGGTGAGTGAGGGATTTCGTCCTTTCAAGGGATATGCCCATTATTTTTCTTAGGCGGTGTTTCACTTGTTTCACTTGTGTATCTGGGATCTTTTGACCCATTAATGATATTATAGTTCTTTACATTTTGTAAACGTCAGAGTAGACCCCAGGGTTTCACTTGGTTGTTGATGGAACAAAACTAACAACAACTCTTAACAAACATGCCTTTGCTGCAGCTCCGCATTTCATGCTACAGTTCTTTTATCCAAAGAGGAGCTCTTTTGCAGCAAACTGGCGAACATAAACAAGCATTTACAATGCAATGGTCTCGGCATTGGTAAAGTTAGAGCTATTGGCATTGCTCATGACATTATTTTTGTTTATGTTTTTGTTTTTAAAACATTTAAAGAAACGGCATTGTCATGAGCAATGCCAATAGCTCTAACTTTAACAATGCCGAGACCGTTGCATTGTAAATGCTTGTTTTATCCAGTTGACCACTTGATTAAATGTTAAGCTTAGGGGAGAAAATGTGGTGTTACTTCCAGAGCTGCAGACTTTGCAACTGGGGAACCAAGTTGGAGTTTCTGCTTCAGCTCGACATTCTGTGATTCTGGTCAAATCACTTAATCTCTCCATGCCTACAACCAAAATGAGTTTGTCCTCGTATGATGTAACCAATGCTCATGTAAAGCACTCCAATATCTGACCAGCCTGCACTATATAAAACTGCCAAAAACAAAGGATAAAAAGTGTGTTCCACACTTCTGTCATTAGGCTATACGTGGGCTACATCTGGGTGATATTTGTGCTACATTTGGGCTCCTTTTTCTCTGTTAGCCATCTTGGGAGACTTCAATTAAATTCATTAAACTTTATGCGATCTGATTTAGAAACATAGATCATAAAAGTGCACATAAAAACAGTAAATCCTCTTTCTTAATACAATACAGTGAGAATTAATTAAAACCAGTAGGTAAAAACAGGTGTTACAAAGCCTGGTTCAGAGCAACTTCAGGTTAACAGTATAGTAAAGTTCAATGTTTCACAAGATCAAGCTCATGTACTTCATACAAAATACGCAATAAGGGGTCCAAGTAAGATGCAACGCTCCAGTACCTGACCAGTCTGCACTACATAAAACTGCAAAAAAACAAAAAATAAAAAATGTTTTGCTCACTTCTGTCATTGGGTTATATGTGGGCTACATCTGGGTAATATTTGTGGTACATTTGGGCTCTTTTCTCTCTGGTGGCCATCTTGGGAGACTTATTTGTTACGAAGTTTCCTAATTTTCTCATTGACTGCAGTCTCCTCGGTAGGAAATGCTTTCAGTTTTTTACTTTGATTCCATCAAGAAGGCATTCAGATGTGTCACACATTTGCCATAAATTTTGAATATTAGCACTCTAGTTGCTCATTAGATCACTGTAGTAAAGCTACTGCTCACCAGGTAGTTAACTGGAAGTCTACTGCTGGTATTGAAAGTGATTGTTTCAGTCTGCCTGTCAGAATTTTCTAATGAAATAGAAGAGGATTTGAGATCTCACTTAAAACATGCCCTAATTTCTATGACAAAATGAACCCCCTCATTTTGTTCCTTTTTAAATTACATGTTTTAAGTGTTACCAGTTTATTCAAATCCAGATGGCTTCAGGTGTGCCATAATTTTGTCATAAGTTAGACTTTTAGCACTCTAGTTGCTCTTTAGAACACTCTGGGAAGCTGCAGTAGAACACAAAGGAATCAACTGACATTCTCTGCCCTTGTTGGATGTACATGTTTTACTGAGCATGTCAGACTTCATTCTCACATGACTGAGAAAGATTACGTGAATTTCCAGAAAATATGCTCTCATTTTAGCTTCTGGAGCACCTTCCAAACCTCTATGGGACAAGCGTGAGAAAAGAGTTTTCTCTCAAACATGATTCTTGATATCCCAGCAGAAGGTTTTTCACAGGGTAAAATCACCTTAGACCACCACAATACCTAAAATTAGTATGGTACCATCAACAAATGAATTCTAATGTAACTAAAGTCTGTTATCACCCTTTATAGTTCTCCTTTTGGTGGCCCTCAAAATCTTCTATTCACTACAATGCATTTCAATGGGGTGCTAACATGTATATTTGTCTTAAGATGGCTGCCAGCAATTCCAGGATGAAGTGCTGACAGCCAATCAGATCTCACGATGAGATGTCGTTGGGCTCCGTCCAGATATCGATATTTTTTTATTTTTGAATTTCTTAGAAACTACTGCACGGATTTACACCATTCAAACAAAAGCTCGCTTTCTGAACCAAGAGCTACCTTTTTGCCAAATTTGGTGTAATTCCGTTTGGCAGTTCGGGCTGTAGCCGTGTCTAAAGTTTCCTATGGAAATTAACATTGGGAAAGTGCATTCTGGGACCCCCATTTTTTCTCAGCCCCCACTTGACGAATCATCCCGAAACTTTAAACACAGGAGCTGACCGGTCAGCCTCATTAGTTTGGAAAATTTTGCGAAGATTCATCAAACGCACTACCTACTGGCGACCTCCTGTAGGTAATACATATATATATATATATATATATACTGTGTGAACAAGGCAGTTGTGCCGAAACGCGTAGCGAAAGAAGAATAAAACCCAAGCCGGATGGCTAAAAGCATCTCCTGTGTCGGTGTCCGATTTTATTGAAGTCTGGTTTGGTTGGAATATATATATATTCTATCAAGCTGGAGCGATTCTAAATAAGCAAAGATTGCTGCACTTAAGAGGAGTCCGTACCCTTTCTTTCCTGCTGGAAATCGAAATTTGGGGAAAACTTGGTTTTTGGATATATATATATATTGCGTTCTCTGCAGGCTCTCTCGATTCCTTCTTGCCACACACGGACCACAAATTAGGTGCTATTTATTCTATTTTTATTATGATGTCGCCATAACATGTTTCAACTCCTCAAGAGTCTTGATCACATGACCACATTGTGGTTGCATTTTTTCTTTTTTAAAGTGACAAAGTGCTGTTGTGATTCGTGCAAAGAGTAAACTTGCATATGGACATAAAAGTAATACTTTTCAATGTGTTTTTCACAACGTAATTGTTGGTAGATTTGCACTATTGAATTTTCAGCATCATGATAAAAATACCTCACTGGAATATAAAGCCTAAAATGTAATACAATAAATAGCTGTATATACATATACCTATTTGATTGGAGAGATTGCAACATATAAAAAAACCTCATCTGAAATATACATATTGCTTTGGTATGCAATATTTTTGGGAGGGCAATCCTTAATTATTTTCATAGTGCTTTGCTTTTATAGTCATTAATCATCAATAATTATGTAAAATACTTATATAAAAATTGATTAAAAGCAAGCCATTTTTTTGTAATGTGCAAAATGCAATTATTTCTGGGCAATCACTGTTTTTCTACCAGTTGATCTTTCTGATGTATTCCATTATCAGTCCTAATGTGTACAAAGGTTCAAATAAAGTGTCATAGCCTAAGTGCTTTAAAATATTTTTTCTTCCTGTTGTACAATTAGTTTTCATTGTACCTCCTGAAATTGTATCAGTAATAATATTTCAACTATTATTGACTCTTTATGAATCTCATGATTTGCTCAATTGATGGTTTCAATACCTTTGAATCCTATTCAAATGGATAAAAAGTGCATACAGTTAAATCTGCTTAATTTCTTCCCGTTTGTTTCTTTCCCCATTGTTCTGTTTATGATTTAATAGCAGCTTAATTTATGTAGATTTTGTCACATATGTTTCGATATTAAATATCAAATATATAAATATATAGATCCAGAAGATTTTTCAGCATAGTTCCTGCACTCTGGTAGGTGGTGTGCTAGAGCTTTGCATCAACCCTAGTCTGCACCAGAAGTGACGGCTGGAACAGCATATCAGCGTCACCCAAGCATGCTGATATCTGTTACTTTTAGACACTGTCCACGGCCTTGGACACGCAATGTGCAGTCTTTTAGATGGAAAAGAGGCCTTTCCACAGAACGGGGAGGCAGGAGGGTGGTGATACCAATGGTAAGTAACTCGTTCTTCTGAAGAATGCTTCTAACCACAGATCTGTCGCCTTTACAATAGCTACCAAAGCAGCACAAATGCAGTGGTGTGTCTGTAGAACGACTCGGCCCAAAAAGTACTTGCAGGACCGAACAGCCAAAATGCCCTTCCTGTCAAACCTGGCAGTCAAATCACTAATGCTTCATGGACATGTGCGCTGATTCCCATGTTGCAGTCTGACAAAAATCCAGGACAGGTACTCCTCATGCCAATGTAGTGTAAGCAGACTTGGTCCTGCTGGAATGGGCCCTCAATAATTTGGAAGGCTGCTTCTTGGCCAGTGCAGAGGGCTGTCAGAGGACTACCCTCCTGGACAAAGTCTTCTTCTGCACTGCCTAGCCTTTCTTTGTCCCAGAGAACCCCACAAAGAGCTGACTGTCCACCCAATGTTCTTTGGTTTAAGTGATGTAAAATCTCAGTGTGTTTTCTGGGGTCCAAATGATGGATTCTCTTCTCTTTTAAGAGTTGAGGCGGAGCAAAAGAATATCAGAAAGGTAATGGAATTCTAATATAAAAGGGAGTCACCTTTTGGTAGAAAGACCGCTGGAGTGCTCAGCACTAGTTTGTCATGAAACAAGGTGATGAAGGACGGCTGGACTGAAAGAACCTGAAGCAATGAATTGTAGTTTTTGTGATGAGAAAGAAGATTGCTGTGCATTGGCTCAAAAGGGGTTCACGTAAGAAAAGTAAGGACCAAATTAAATTCCCACTGTGGCATCACAAATCCTTTAAGGAACCACATAACAGGCAAACATGAATGGTTAGTCTGGTAAACGCAAAAAGGCTGAAAGGCCTGACAAATAACCTTTAACAGTGCCCATTGCATGTAGTTGCTGGGCCAAAGTCAAAACAAACATTACTACATCCGACAGTCGGGCCTGAATGGGTCCACATTATGGTCGCCACACCAAACCACAAACTTATCCTATTGCCCGGTGTAAACAGACTTTCTAAAGGGATACCTGGTTGCAAGGATGACATCTACTACTTCTGGAAGGATATTGAATGCCATCAAGTGCCACCACTCAATCTTCACTTATGGAGGTGTAGATGGCCAATGCCGGGATGAAAGACCCTGCTGCTGCAACAGAAGATCCTCCCAAAGAATCAGACTGATTAGAAGACAAATTGGGACAATATATAGCCACTAGGATCATGGGGCTTGGTTGTTCCTGACCTTCTTCAATACTCGGGGCAGGGGAGATCGCAGTGGGAAGGCATACAGGATTCCTGTGTTCCACTCTAGGTGGAATGCAACTCCAAAAGAAAGCCTTTTTGGGAACTTCAGCATACTAAAGTCCTTACATGACCCCCCCCCCCCCCGCCCTGTTTGGTGCAATACTACATGAGGCTGGTGTTGTCCGTGAGGACCTGAACTAGCCTCCCCTTGATGGATGGGAAAAGAATGGCCAGCAACTCCAATAGGTAGATGTGGAGACGGGTCTCAACCACAGACCAAAGTCCTATGATCGCCTTTGTCACCACTATCAGCACTGGGTGGGTTAGGGAGAAGGGTCTGTTTCTGGTCCAATTGTGGTAGAGCAGCCACCACTACAGGTCATTTGCAGTCTCCTCCAAAACCTAGATGGAATATTATATGACATACTCAGGTCGTGCTGGGCCCAGTGAGACTTCAGATCCCAAAGCGGAGCCCACATATGCACCTGGTATGGTCAACAGGCCAGAATGCAAGAGGCCAATTGTCCAAGAAGCCTCAGAACCACCCTCACAGAGACTCAGGATCGAGGTTGGAACATTGGGGTCACTGCCGGAATATTCTGGACTCTGAACCAAATGGAAGGCCATCGAACACATTGTATTAGAGCAGAACAGGACTTCTGTCTTGTCTGTATTACATTTCAGGGGATTTTGAGACAGTCAGGAGGCCACAGTCAGCATACAGTTGTGGAAGAATGTGCAGGGGCTAGACACCATATTGACAAAAGAAATTAGCAACTGGACTTTGTCAGCGTAGTCCATAATTTTAACCCTACATGATTGTATAAGCTGGGCCAGAAGGCGGATATTGAAGTTAAAAAAACGTGAGGCTCAATGATGATCCCTGCAGACTGCCCTGCCGCAAGCCTTTAACTCAGACTGAAATCAGGGGAATTGAACAGCCTGACATCAGCTACCCAAATAATCTAACCATGTGACATGAATGCCTGCCTCAAGCAGCCTCAAAAGCAGTCTTTAATGTGACACTGTATCGAAAGCAGCAGACAGAACAAGCAGCACCAAGGATATCAAATGAGCATTGTTTGTCAACATTCAAAGGCCGTCTAAGATGGATAAATCAGTTTCCATCCCACTTGCAGGCCATAAGCCTTATTCTACTGGGTCTAGGATGTTATTTTGTTCCACAAACTGAGAAATATGCCTATTGATGAACTTCTCCATCATTTTTACAGGAAAGGGAAGCAGTGATACAGAGTTAAGGTATTAAGGTAGCAGGGTCAGCATTGACAGTGGAACAAGCAAGAACTTTTTTCACTCGTCTGGCAATTTCGCATTCAAAATTGATTTATTACAGGTCCAAAAGAGATCCAGATGTGAATGAATTCGCCAAATCTATTAACATCTCATGGGTTTGGGTACCTGTTCAAACCTGGAAAGCATACCCATCTTGGCTTCAGAATGCAGGCTAGACACTACATCAGAACCAATCATACTGACTGCACAACAGCAGCTATTAGACAGGGCTACCAGACTCTCACAGATTTTAGAAATGTTCTCAAAGAAGTTGGACAATTCATCGCACAGGTGATGTGTATGCTCAAAGATCTGTCTAGCGCCTGTTGGGTGGGACAGGGAGTGTACAACTGAGAAAATCTCCTTGGGAGTGTTACAGGCTCCTAAAAGCTTTTTTGTTAAAACATTGACCTTCGTAGTTTGTACCCACTTTCTGGAAGTGTTTAATAGCAACTCAAGGTCAGAAGCAAAACACACAAGATGATGGACGGAATTTTGCACATTGGCAAAATATTCACCCCCAGTCACAGATCTGGGTTTAATCCATCGTTATTTTGCTCACCACGCCACCCCAGTTCAGACATGGCCATATGCAAATCAGTCTTGACCCTGTGCCTCATGGGAACAGTCCAACCCGAACTGCCAAGCCATGTCTTCCCTGGACCGGAATCAAGCATCCTAGGACCGGTTTCGGGGTTTCACCCCTCTTCAGCCAGGATAGCTTGACTCCAGTGGCATAGTGAGCACGGGTCCCACGTCTGGGCATACCCTTCCCACATAGGGTGAACAGCAAAACACACAAGACGATGGACGGAATGTTGCACATTGGCAAAACATTCACCCCCAGTCACAGATCTGGGTTTAATCCATCATTATTTTGCTCGCCACCCCAGTTCAGACATGGCCATATGCAAATCAGTCTTGACCCTGTGCCTCATGGGAACAGTCCAGCCCGAACTGCCAAGCCATGTCTTCCCTGGACCGGAATCAAGCATCCTAGGACCGGTTTCGGGGTTTCACCCCTCTTCAGCCAGGATAGCTTGACTCCAGTGGCGTAGTGAGCACGGGACCCACGTCTGGGCATACCGTTCCCACATAGGGTGAACAGCAAAACACACAAGATGATGGACGGAATGTTGCACATTGGCAAAACATTCACCCCCAGTCACAGATCTGGATTTAATCCATTGTTATTTTGCTCACCACCCCACCCCAGTTCAGACATGGCCATATGCAAATCAGTCTTGACCCTGTGCCTCATGGGAACAGTCCAGCCCGAACTGCCAAGCCATGTCTTCCCTGGACCGGAATCAAGCATCCTAGGACCAGTTTCGGGGTTTCACCCCTCTTCAGCCAGGATAGCTTGACTCCAGTGGCGTAGTGAGCACGGGACCCACGTCTGGGCATACCCTTCCCACATAGGGTGAAGAGCAAAACACACAAGATGATGGACAGAATGTTTCACATTGGCAAAACATTCACCCCCAGTCACAGATCTGGGTTTGGTCAGGTCAGATCCAGCTTCCAGGGTAGAGATGGTTCGCCAGAACCTTTCTAGCTTTTTACAGCTCATTTTGGCTTTTCTCAGTGACTCACATAAGTATTATGCCGAAACACAAAGCTAAAATGGTTTTATATGACATTCCATATGAAGTTCATTAGTGTCTCCACTAAAATTGATGAAATCTATCTACCTACAATTACAATTGACCTATGTCCCAAGAATCCTAATCAAACCATGCATATATGTTTTGGAGATGTTGTAAGTTAGACAAATATTTGGAAGGCATTTTACTAATAAGGATATTCCACTCAACATATACATTGGAATCTTTTCCAGATATTAGATTTAGGGCCCAATTTAGAGTTTGACAGATGTGTAGCCTTTCAGTCAATGCAGTAAAGGATAGTATGCCCCCTACCCCCACCCCCCCTATGGACTTCCACCTGCAAAATTAAGAAATCACTGTTGGCCCAGCGTTGATGTTTGTACTTTTAGAGGAACTGTGGTGATGGTGGTTCCTTTGAAGGTTCAAAATGTTTGGTGAACTGCCGCCATTGGTTTTGACGGCCATCCATCTAATTTTTGTTTTTCAGAAATGAACTCCTAAAGTGGGAGTTTGTTTTGGAAAAACAAATAACTAATGCCTTTTACACACAGGTCGTTTTCTTTTGGGTTTTGGGGTTATATTTGTTTTATTTCTGTCTATCAGGATTTTCCTGGTAGTGTCAAATTGACAAATAAAGCCATTGGACCATCCTCTGTACATGATGGCTTTACTCCAACGGTCCCTACTTGGTCAAGCTGTTGAAGTAAGTTTACTGACAGTGGAGTTATTAGGGGCACCACGGTCATAAAACTCACAGTTCGCCCAAATCAGAATTGAGCGTGTAGAATGAGGGCTTAGCGGACAACAAATTCTGTCATGTTTGTAATGAAGCGGGGTCTAGTTTTACCATATAGTGCCCCAGGCCTATTCTGTCCACATCTGAAGCATGAGAGTCTCAAATGTTTCTGCCAGCCCATAGACAGGGTTGTGCTAAAATTGTCCACACTGACTTCAGCATCTACAGAGGCAGTAGGCCTCATGCCCTCCTGTAACTTCAGATGTTTCTCTCCTTTGAAGGCCAATAACCTCAGGTCACTATCTTTCTGATGAACAAGTCTCTGAGCCCCTGTCCTCTGCATGAACATCTTTCCGAACATCAAGAAGATGTAGTAATAACAGGATGCATCTGTCATCTTGAAGAACAAGAGTAGGAGTTGGGTCCAACTGGGACTTTCAGCAGCTTCTCTCCTGATGTTTTGCTATCTTTGGAACCTAAGACAGCAACATGGCTTAAAATAAACCCCCTCATAAGGAGCTTCTGAAAAGTGACGCAAATTGTTTTTGATAACATTTTCATTTTTTGTTTTGTTCTGCGGTCAAACACCCGCTAAAGTTAGATCTTGCGATAAAAGGTTCCTCATTAAAAGTGTATAAAAGGGCTACTCGCTAACTTACTTGTTGAGCACCTCATACAGTGTATTTTTTCACGACCAAGGTGCTCCCAGTTAACTGATTTATTCAGCATTTTTGGTAAAGGTTATAATGTTTCTTTGTACTTTAATATTCAATTTCTCTCTCTCTCTTTCTTTGAATTGCAGCAATTTAAAACCTATTAGATTGCAGGTTTTTGCTCTTGATCATACGATGTGTCTTTGACCCTTGATACTTGCTAGGTTGCATGGTGTTATTTTTGATTAATGATGTGTCTTTGACAATTATTGTTTAGTTGTTTGAATAATTAGTGTCACTCCTGAATCAATTCCTGTATTTTCAGACGTGTGTCTTATTTCAGACAACACATTTCCGTGCCAGTTTATGTGGTAAAAACTACTCTCCCACATTTGGCAACCACAAGAAGGGATTTGCATAGGACTTTCCGGACTGTAGAGAAGGAGACTTCCCCTGTGGCTGCGGCCGGAGTTTGCCCCCGCTAGCTCTTCCTGACCTAACCACCAGACATACACAGGTAAGTCAAAGTGTTTTTGGTTAGTCTCTTTGCCTTGCCTCAGTGTAGTGTCTGGGTGCGGTTGGTTCAGGGCTTCCAGGTGTCATACTTCTACCCCAAGCCCCCTGTCTTCTCCCTGCAGACTGGTATCTTGCCACGTCAAAATGCTCCCTTTAAAAATAAAGCACACAAGCAGGCACTGAGCCAGGACTTATTATAGAACATCGACATTTGAAGCTTGTGGTTTTTGGGTTGTCCGTGCAACATTGCACTTGAAGTTTTTATATTTTGTATTTTCTTCATATCGCCTGTCTCCAAAGATAGGGATCGCCTGTCACACGTCTATCTGTGGGGCAGGGCATCAGAGTAGCCAGGCAGGACAGTAAAAATCAGGTCAGCTCACTCATGCACCAGGGTATGCCAGTGTCTTCTCTTGAGTGAGCACTGATGCAACAAAGTCATGCGCCTATATTCTTAGTTACAGATAGGAAAAGGAGAGCTGTGTCTGGCGGTCCTCAGCTTTTGCGGTTTCTAAAGGTTTAGAACCCCTAAGGCTTTTCATCTGTCCACTTATGGTGACAAGTAAGGGAGGCGCATAATACCATTGGTATTATAGTCGTCAGCTTTTGCAGGCATAGTAAATTAAGGTATCAAATGCAGACACAGGTAAAAGGGCCCTCCTACCTTTTTGCATTTTCGCATTAATACAAGAAACATTTCTGACTTCATAACAAAATAAGAGGAAGTACTTCAGTTTCAAAACAAGTTCCCTTTTGAGGCTTCCTGCTCTCTCCGTCTCAGAGAAAACTAAATTATTCCAATCTATTAGCACTTCTTACAAGGTACAAATTCTTCTCCTTTCATTCTGTTTTCTGGCAATGGATGGCCATAGTGAGGAGTGCAAATTCTTGCCTTTTCTAGTTAGTTGTGAATTAATTCTCGACTTTTAGTAAAAGCTGTTGTCTTTGTCCGTGGGCAGCTTCAAAAAATTTTTGTCTCCACGTTTTGAAATGACTGTTGTGTTTCCTTCCAAGATCTGTATCTTGTGCAATGAGTCAGTGTTGCATTCTTTGTATTCAAATTTTGTTTTATTCACTAGCGAGACATAATCTAGCTATGTAAAAATGCGTGTGTGTGTGTGTGTGTATATATATATATATATATATATTTTTTTTTTGTTTTTCACTGAAAAAACCATAGTTTTCAGGGACGTGATAGTTAGAAATTAGCCTTTAAAAAACCATAGAAATTCACTGGAAAAAACATCGGTTTCAGGGACGTGATAGTTAGTTGGACATTTCACTAGTACAAAACCAGAGAAATTTGCCCGTTGTAGTTAGTTGAGCTAACTACAACTCGCACCCCCTCAATGCACTACTGATGACGTAACATATTACATAATTTATGACATGGTCAGTGAAATCACTGATGACATCTCAAATGACATCACTGATGACATCATCCACATGATAATCTGATGCACCTCCTCACACCCTAATATAACCTGATACACCCACTCTAAAATGCAGACTACCATTTTCGAAACCATAGACACACCAGTACCAGTTACTACATACCCACTCACTGATTTGTAGGTCTACACACATGTCCACTCATTCATCCGTACAGTTACTCATACATGCAGTCACTCATCAATACAACACTAATACACCTATACATACCCTCACACACCACCATTCACCCATAGTTACTCACACACCTAGTCTGTCATGCAAAGAATCAATCACACTCCTATTTACTCACCTATACAGTTATACACACACCCCTTCACTTATTCATACAGATACTAACACATACTTACTCTCTTCTACAATCACTGACACAAACACACACTCATCCATACAGCCACTCTCACAATCACTCACTCACATATAGTCATTTATATACTCCAACACTCACATATACTGCCTTTCACTTATGTAGTTACTCACACATGTCCCACTGAGACATTCATTCACTCACCAACACACCCATACACACTCCCCCACCCATACAGCCCTTCACAGATGCACTCTTGAACCCATACACCCAGTGAATCACCTACTCATACATCTATGCACAGTCACAACAGAGACACTCAGGCACCCATACAGATACTCAGACAACCGATCAATAACCCATATAGACACTCATGTAGCACCAACCCATGCAGCCGCTTACACACCAACTGAGACTAATACAGACATTCACACAGTTTAGTCACTAATCAATGCATTCAGTAAGACACGATTAATCACTCACTTATAGTCAGTCACGCACCTACTAAATCATCTATTCAGGCACTAGTACACCACTCATTCTTCAATATACCTTGGTGTGTATATATATATATATATATATAACATTTAAACTTTACAGAAACACATAGTCACTGGATGATGTCATTTGAGATGTCATCTGTGATGTCACTGACCATGTCCTGAATGATGTAATATGTGACGACATCAGCAGTGCATTGCGGGGGCGCGAGTTCTAGTTAGCTCAACTAACTATAATAGGCGAATTTCTCTGGTTTTGTAGTAGTGAAATGTCCTACTAACTATAACGTCCCTGATACTGTTGTTTTTTTCAGTGAATTTCAAAGGTTTTTTAAATGCTAATTTCTAACTATAACAACCCTGAAACCTGTGGGTTTTTCATTAAATTTCTAAGGCTTTTTAAATACTAATTTCTAACTATAACGTCCCTGAAACCTGTGATTTATTTTCAGTGAATTTCTAAGGTTTTTTAAATGTTAATTTCATACTATAACAACCCTGAAACCTGTGGGTTTTTCAGTGAATTTCTAAGGTTTTTTAAATGTAAATTTCTAACTACACCTAGTAAGACGTGCAGAAAGAGAAAGAAAGGCGCAGAAAGAAGCAAGAGAAGTGCAGAAAGAAGCAAGAGAAGTACAGAAAAATGCAAGAAAAGTGCGGAAAAAAGCAAGAGGGGTGCAAAACGAGGAAGAAAGGTGCAGAGAGAAGCAGGAGAAGTGATGAAAGAGGCAGGAGAGGTGCAGAAAGAGTCAAGAGAAGTGAAGAAAGAAGCAAGAGAGGCACATAAAAGAAGCAAGAGTGTTGCAAAAAGAAGAGTGAGGTGCAGAAAGGCAAGAGAGGTGCAGAAAGAGGCAAAAGAGGTCCAGAAAGAGGAAGAAAGAGGCAAGAAAGGTGCAGAAAGAGGCGAGAAAAATGCAGAAAAAGGAAGAAATGTGTAGAAAGAAGCAAGAGAAGCACAGAAAAAAGCAAGACAGGTGCAGAAAGAAGCAAGAGAAGTGCAGGAAGAAGAGTGAGGTGCAGAAAGGGGCAAGAGAAGTGCAGAAAGAGGCAAGAATGGAGTAGAAAGCCAAGAGAGGTGCAGATAGAGGCAAGAGAGGTGAAGAGAGAGGTGCAGAAAGAGGCAAGAGAGGTGTGGAAAGAGGCAAGAGGGTGCAGAACAAAGAGTGAGCTGCAGAAAGAGGGAAGAGAGGTATAGAAAGAGGCAAGAGGTGCAGAAAGAAGAGAGTGAGCTACAGGAAGAGACGAGGTGGAAAAAGAGGCAAGAGGTGCAGAAAGAGGTAAGAGGTATAGAAAGAGTCAAGAGAAGTACAGAAAGAGGAAGAAAGGCGCAGAAAGAAGCAAGTGAGCTGCAGAAAGAGACAAGAGAAGAACAAAAAGTCAGGAGAGGTGCATCAAGAGGCAAGAAAGGTGCAGAAAGAAGAGTGAGCTGCAGAAAGAGGCAAGAGAAGTACAGAAAGAGGCAAGAGAAGTACAGAAAGAGGCAAGAGTGGTACAGAAAGAACCAAGAGAGGTGCAGAAAGAGGCAAGAAAGGTGCAGAAAGAGGCAAGAGAGGTGCAGAAAGAAGAGAGTGAGCTACAGAAAGAAGCAAGAGCGGTGCAGAAAGAGGCAAGAGTGGTGCAGAAAGAAGAGTGAGCTGCAGAATTAAGCAAGAGAAGTCCAGACAGAGGCAAGAGAGGTGCAGAAAGAATAGAGTGAGCCGCAGAATGAGGCAAGAGAGGTGCAGAAAGAGGCAAGAGGGGTACGAGGCAAGAGAGGTACAGAAAGAATCGAGAGTGAGCTGCAGAAAGAACCAAGAGAGGTGCAGAAAGAGTCAAGAGAGGTGCAGAAAGAGTCAAGAGAGGTGCAGAAAGAGGCAAGAGAGGTGCAGAAAGAGGCAAGAGAGGTGCAGAAAGAGGCAAGAAAGGTACAGAAAGAAGAGAGTGAGCTGCTGAAAGAAGCAAGAGAGGTGCAGAAGGAGGCAAGAGAGGTGCAGAAAGAAGAGTGAGCTACAGAAAGAGGCAATAGAGGTGCAGAAAGACGAGAGTGTGCTGCAGAAATAAGCAAGAGAAGTCCAGACAGAGGCAAGGGAGGTGCAGAAAGAGGCAAGGGAGGTGCAGAAAGAGGCAAGAGAGGTGCAAAAGAGGCAAGAGAGGTGCAAAAGTGGCAAGAGAGGTACAGATAGAAGAGTGAGCTGCAGAATGAGGGAAGAGAGGTACAGAAAAAGGCAAGAGAGTTGCAGAAAGAAGAGAGTGAGCTGCAGAAAGAGGCAAGAGAGGTGCAGAAAGAGGCAAGAGACGTGCAGGAAGAGACAGACAACTAGATTGCTAACATTCTATATTTATTACAAAAGTGTGGCATGCCTGACGTCATCTTGATTTTTTTTATTTTTTTTTAAACATTTTTTATTATCATTTTCTTACCAACATCGCAATGCAACCCCCTATCAGTCTCAGCCCTCCACCGGAGAGTGTTACACTTGATATGTCAAACAGTTGAACATGAGAAAAATCACCCTTCCCGCGTGGGCTCCCCCCACCCTCTCCCTCCCTCAGCCCATGTCAGTGTGCCCCCCTCTGCCTGTCCTCCTCCTGTTGAGACCCCCTCCTTCCTACGTATCATGTACAGGTACTCAAACCGTTCCCTGGCAGCTCAGGCTTCCCCCCCATGCCTAGCCACGACTCATGTGTCCACTTCTCACCATGGCTGCCCCCCTACTCCCCACTTGCCGCTTCCTCCTGTTGATCGGACGTGCTCTCTTCTCCTCCCGTGTCAGACATCAGCCCCTGAAGTTCCACCACCAACGCCTCCCATGCACGGGCCGTCGCCAATGCCTTTTCGTCCTCCCTCCTAAGTGCTAATTGCAACCGGAGTGTGCCCTCTGCGCCTGCCCATCTCGCAAACGCCATCCTCCACCTCAGAAAGCTAGGCCCCACCCGTGATTTCCACTGCATGGTTAGTTCCCTCTTGGCCATAATCAACCCTAAGTCATAAAACTTACTGGTAATCTTCGTGCGGCGGGTATGGGGAAACCAGAGCAACAGGCAGGCCCCCATTTCCGGGGCAATATTGCGGTCTGTCACCTGATTCAGGCAGTCTATGACGTCTTCCCAATAGTCACCCAGCCTCGCGCATGACCAAAACATATGTTGAAAATCAGCCCCCTCTCCCCCACAACGCGGGCACTGAGAATGCGCACCCCCAAAGTATCGCAGTATCTTAACTGGCGTCAGATAGGCCCTGTGTAGTGTGAAAAACTGAACCAGCTGAAACCGGGCATTACGCGTTCCCTTCCAGGCCCGCTGCACCAGCGTGGACCATGTCGACTCAGGGATGGGCTTCCCAAGGTCCACCTCCCACCTGCCCCTCAACGTGTCCAAGGGCCGCAAGCTTGCGATAGAGGCAGGTAATAGCCTTGGACGTCCCTGCCGCCATAACTACGTATTGGCAGCCCGCGGCGACCGGCGGTTCCGAGAGCCCCATATTCCAATGCCTCTGGAGGCCCGCCACGAGGGCTGCGTGAAGTAGATAGTCTCCCCGCGGGAGCCCATAAGAGTCCTGCAAGTCCTGGAAGGGCAGCAGTACCCCCTCCTTAAACAAGTCCCCCACTACTTGTATGCCCAGCTCCTCCCAAACAGCTAGCCCCGACCAGTCCTGACGTCATCTTGATGTAATCAAAACTGTAATACCCAAAGCATTTCCTTTAGAAATTATAGAAATGAGAGGGTCTTATTTGCATAGAAAGTATGGTTAGTGCTCTAAAAAACTAAAATGAGGACATATTTTCTGAGTTCTTAAATAGCAACAAAGCACTTAAATTATTTGTTATCTTTATGTTTTTTTATCCAGTTGACCACTTGATTAAATGTTACGCTTAGGGGAGAGAATGTGGTGTTGCTTCCAGAGGCGCAAACTTTGCAACTGGGGAACCAAGTTGGAGTTCCTGCTTCAGCTCGACATTCTGTGATTCTGGTCAAATCACTTAATCTCCCCATGCCTACAACCAAAATGAGTTTGTCCTCGTATGATGTCAAGAATCGATACCTGAACCTGTTGGAAGTCCACGGGAGCAGAAGGCCGAAGTCCTAATGGAGTATAGTTGCCAACTCCCCAACACCTCTGAACCAGAATACACTCTGGACTCAGAAATGGGGGGGAAGGGGAATGGAAAAATAACAAGAGACTGCCACTCTGGTGCCCTCGCTGTATCCCTCAGGGGAGTATCTGCACCTGCAATGACAAGCACATAATTACTATGTCCAGAAAACCCTTTTGAGAATCTAACAATTTAACATCACATTTAACTTTTCTTTACCTGTCTGATAGTGGATTTTGCCTCTCTCTATACTGTTAGAAAATCTCATGCAACCTTTCTTACTGGAGTTTAGTAAATAAGCACTTGAATTGACCAGTTGAAACAATCCAAATGAATTAACTGTCTTTCTCCTTCTCTTTTAGGTATTCTTCCTGAAAGGATGCTGACTTGGTGGTTGGTAAGTATAATATATATATATATATATTTAATACATGCAGTCTAGTTATGATGATTGTAGACTTTAACTCTGCTTGCTGATATGTTTTTTGAAGGTCACTTGACGCCAGAACTAAGTAGTATTCTGTTCTAATGCTGAGGCTAAAAACTAACTTAGAAGAATAAAGAGCAAGTAGGATTGTAAACAACTTAAAGTCTTTTTTTCTTTATCTCAGTCTTCTCCTTAGTTCTGGAGCAAATCTTAAGTAATATGTCTCTATTAATAATTGGAGATTCTGTCCTTTAGCGATGAATGAACAAACAGTCTATTGCAGGAAAATTCATAAACTCAGTCTGAGCGCTATTCAAAATACTGAGTTCCTTCTGAAGATGAAGACTGCCTCACAAAGGGAATGTTCAGCGCAAGAACCGGCGCTGACTAGAACCGCTTCAAGAAATAAATAA
Organism: Triturus cristatus; assembly: GCF_964204655.1. Taxonomy (NCBI): domain Eukaryota; kingdom Metazoa; phylum Chordata; class Amphibia; order Caudata; family Salamandridae; genus Triturus; species Triturus cristatus. The sequence goes on from NC_140590.1 coordinate 1,181,069,878, forward strand.
CCTCACCAGCAGTAATACGTCTCAGACACAGCCTTAAAACTCCTCACACTCCTCGCTGCTTCAGGAACTCCCAAAATATTCAAGTCTCTGAAGAGAAAATCCAGTCACTGAGGAGCGCAGTACAGAACCTGCCTCCTCTGAAGGTTTGACAGTTGAAGTGAGCAGAGCAGCTGTAGCGCGCGAACAATAACAGAGTGGCTGTCAGGCTAAAGAGAGGGAAACACTAGAACGCTAACTACCTGCACCCACCCTCCATGTTGAATGTACTCTGCCAAACAAGCGTCTAGCCACCAATTCTCTCCAAGTATAAGGTGAAAGGCCAAGTCTAGAAACCTTCCCAAACTTATGATCAGGACACCTTAGCACAGAAATGGAGAATCCGGTCGGACCCGACAGATGTAACCAATACTCATGTAAAGCACTCCAATATCTGACCAGCCTGCACTATATAAAATTGCCAAAAAACAAAGGATTAAAAAGTGTGTTCCACACTTCTGTCATTGGGCTATACGTGGGCTACATCTGGGTGATATTTGTGCTACATTTGGGCGCCTTTTTCTCTGGTGACCATCTTGGGAGACTTCAATTAAATTAATTAAACTTTATTAGATCTGATTTAGAAACATAGATCATAAAAGGGTACAGAAAAACAGTAAATCCTCTTTCTTAATACAATACAGTGAGAATGAATTAAAACCAGTAGGTAAAAAGAGGCGTTACAAAGCCCGGTTCAGAGCAACTTCAGGTTAACAGTATAGTAAAGTTCAATATTTCACAAGATCAAGCTCATGTACTTTGTGCAAAATATGCAATGAGGGGTCCAAGTAAGATGCAACGCTCCAATACCTGACCAGTCTGCACTACCTAAAACTGCAAAAAAAAAAAACAATAGAAAGTGTTTTGCACACTTCTGTTATTGGGCTATATGTGGACTATATCTGGGTGATATTTGTGCTACATTTGGGCTCTTTTTTCTCTGGTGGCCATCTTGGGAGACTTATTTGTTATGAAGTTTCTTAATTTCCTCATTTACTGCAGTCTCCTCAGTAGGAAATGCTTTCAGTTTTTTACTTTGGTTCCATCAAGAAGGCATTCAGATGTGTCACACATTTGCCATAGAATGTTAGCACTCTAGTTGTTCATTAGATCACTGTAGTAAAGCTACTATTCACCAGGGAGTTAACTGGGAGTCTACTGCTGGTATTGAAAGTGATTGTTCCAGTCTGCATGCCAGAAGTTTCTAATAAAATAGAAGAGGATTTGAGATATCACTTACAACATGCCCTATTTTTTCTTTCTGCAGCACTAACCATAATTTCTAAGGCAAAATGAGCCCCCTCATTTTGTTCCTTTTTAAATTAAAGGTTCTTAAGTGTTACCAGTTTATTCCAATCAAGATGGCTTCAGGAGTGCCATAATTATGTCATAAGTTAGACTGTGAGCACTCTAGTTATTCTTTAGAACACTCTGGGAAGCTGCAGTAGAACACAAAGGAATCAACTGACAGTCTCTGCCGTTGTTGGATGTACATGTTTTACTGAGAATGTCAGACTTCATTCTTACATGACTGAGAAAGATTATGTGAATTTACAGAAAATATGCTCTAAGGTTAGCTTCTGGAGCACCTTCCAAACCTCTATGGGACAAGCATGAGAAAAGAGATTTCTCTCAAACATGATTCATGATATCCCAGCAGAAGGTTTTTCACAGGGTAAAATCACCTTAGAACACACCACAATTCCTAAAATTAGTATGGTACCATCAACAAATGAATCCTAATGTAACTAAAGTCTGTTATCGCCCTTTATAGTTCTCCTTTTGGTGACCCTCAAAATCTTCTTTTCACTACAATGAGGTGCTATCATGTATATTGGTCCCAAAATGGCTGCCAGCAATTCCAGGATGAAGTGCTGACAGCCAATCAGATCTCACAATGAGATGTGTCGTTAGGCTCCGCCCAGATATCGATATTTTTTTATTTTTGAATTTCCTAGAAACTACTGAACGGATTTACACCATTTAAAAATAAAAGGTCGCTTTCTGAACCAAGAGCTACCTTTTTGCCAAATTTGGTATAATTCCGTTCAGCAGTTCGGGCTGTAGCCGTGTCTAAAGTTTCCTATGGAAATGAACATGGGGAAAACGCGTTTTGGGACCCCTGTTTTTTCTCGGCCCCCGCTTGACGAATCACCCCGAAACTTTCAACACAGGAGGTGACCGGTCCGCCACATTAGTTTTGAAAGATTGCTGCACTTAAGAGGAGTCCGTACCCTTTCTTTCCTGCTGGAAATCGAAATTTGGGGACAACTTGATATAAATTTCTCCGCATGCTCTCTCAATTCCTTTTTGCCACACACGGACCACAAAGTAGGTGCTATTTCTTATATTTTTATTTTTATTTCGCCATAACCTGTTTCAACTCCTCAAGAGTCTTGATCACATGACATCATTGTGGTTGCATTTTTTCTTTTTTAAAGTGACAAAGTGCTGTTGTGATTAGTGCAAAGAGTAAACTTACATATGGACATAAAAGAAATACTTTTCAATGCGATTTTCACAACGTAATTGTTGGTAGATTTGCACTATTGAATTTTCAGCATCATTATAAAAATAACTCATTGGAATATAAAGCCTAAAATGTAATACAATAAATATCCGTATATAAATATACCTATTTAATTGGAGAGATGGCAACATATAAAAAACCTCATCTGAAATATACATATTGCTTTGCTATGCAATACTTTTTGGAGGGCAGTCCTTAATTATTTTCATAGTGCTTTGCTTTTATAATCATTAATCATCAATGCTTATGTAAAATACATATACAAAAATTGATTAAAAGCAAGCCATTTTTTTGTAATCTACAAAATACAATTATTTCTGAGCAATCACTCTCTACCAGTTGATCTTTCTGATGTATTCCATTATCAGTCCTAATGTGTAGAGCACAGAAACGCGTCAGGCATGCATAACTGGACACGAAATCTGTTGTTTGCATCGGCATGCTGGTTCCGTTCGTACCCATTAAAAGCCTGGTTCTGGCGGATGTTCGAGAGCGTCTTTGCCCTGGTGGGGAAAATGAATAATGCAAACTGGGATTTGAAGTCTTTTCACAAGGTAAGTCTTTAAGTAAATGCGGCCGTCATCACAACATCAAAATCGATACCACAGTGGGTTTCTGTACCTTGTAAAGGTTGCAGTAGGGCTGTTCTAACCCTGTGGCAGGAAACACAAAAGCTCCATTTAGCGTCTGTAATCACCACGTTGGACCTGCTCTTCAGCAGTGGGGCAAATCCACGACCCCGGCAGGCCACAATTAATTCCATCACAGAAACACACCAGACTTGGAGAGCCACGCGCCATGTGTTATGTTTATTTCCTGCTGAAAATATATATATTGTGTGAATTTTGGAGTGCTTTACCCTAGTAAGTGTAAACACACCCTGTTAGTTTGAGCTCAAAATACCCTTTTCTGGCTCCTTGTCCATTATATACTGAAGAAAGAACATTTAACTTAAATAACAGCTTCCTTTTTTAAAAAAAAAAAAACAAGCCTCTAACAAGAGATTAACATAGGTTCACCAATTGATGTGTTGGAGTGTGAATAAAATAAAGCCTTTCTTACATGAGTAGGCAGCAATAAATAGCACTTCCAAATACAGCCAACACTAGCTTCCCTGTAATGATTCATCTAAAATTAAAGCAGGTCAACTGCACTAAAAATAAGTTCATATGAATAACTCAGTTGGAGAGAGGACGTAAGTCAGCACTTATTGCAAAATAGACCAGAAGCCCTCCTTAACAGTCAATAAGACTAAATAGCATAAATTACTGCACATCAAAGTGATATCTAGGTCAAAAGATTCACTGATGATTTGATGAGTTGGACAAAGTCTTGCCCCACAAATGATTCGGTGGCCACGAGATGGATTCTTTGATCCAAAGGTAATGGCAAAAGACTGTATCTTACATGAAGATGGAAAAGGGCGAAGAAGATTGGGACCATCCTTACATGAGGGCAAGCTTAAAAGTCTGGCAGAACTATGTACAGCAATTTGACCTCACACAACGCACAACAACAAATACCCCAGTGACACATCACATGCTCCAATTGTTCAAAAGCCAGGACACTGTCCTTCAATGTGTCCCATGGCCCCAAATGGACAAAGACAATTAGAAAAAACAACTACCGCCGCTAACAGAAGGTGCTGGTAAATGGATGTGTGCTTGCTTTTGAGTTTGTGTGAATGTATGTGTGTGGAAAATGAAAGGGAAACTTTTCCATTCTTAGTTTTTGCTGAGAGGTGCACAGTGCAGAGATTCTGTAAAAGAAAATATGGTGAGTGACTGATATACTTCGTAATCTACAAAATAACTTGAAAGATGAGTTATTTAATTGTGAGGGGATGTATGTAGACTATTTTGATTTTAATCAGACTAATGTATTTCTCCTGCTAAAGTGTAGGGAGTACTTTTTTTCTCTACAATCTTATTGACAGTGTGTGTGCATGTAGAAACCATTCTGTGATAAGCATTTGTGTTTTTCATGTGTTTGCAGACAGATAACTGTGCTGTTTTTATATTTTGGTAGAATTAGGAACCAGTCATTGTTTATGAATTTGTGAAATGCGTTATGTTATGTTTCTATACTAAAATGTAGTACTTCTAGATGAAGAAATGTGTTTTGGTATAGTGCAAGGGATAGTGTTTGTCTAGAATCACACAGTGAGTCTGTGTGCATTTGGGAACCACTGTGAGAGAAGCATTTGGTAACATTGTGTATTTGCTGACAGATAACTGTTTTAACCCGTCATGTTGTGACGTTTTAGTAGCATTAGAAGACAGTTATGGCTTATGCTTTGATTAAATGAGTCCGGCTTTGACAGAAAAGTGCAGTCCTGAAATATGTAGATTGTGTGCAGTTCCCTTACCACTTGCACTGTAGTGAATGAGTTTTGGTAAACTCCTAGGGAAAGTGGTGCTTGTCTAGAATCACACTGTGAGTTAGTGTGTATTTGGGATCACTGTGAGAGAAGCATTTGGTAACATCATGTATTTGCTGACAGATAACTGTTTTAAAACATGTCATGTTGTGAAGTTTTAGTAGCATTAGAATCCAGTCTTTGCTTATGCGTTGATTAAATGAGTCATGCTTTGACACTGATGTGCTGTACTTAAATATGTAGATTGTGTGCAGTACCATTAACTCTTCTAGACTAGTGAATGAGTTTTGGTAAACTCCTAGGATAGTGTTGCTTGTCTAAAATCACACTGTGAGTCTGTGTGCATTTGGGTAAGGATTGTGAGAGAAGCATTTGGTAACATCGTGTTACCAAACTGTTTTAAAACCGGTCATGTTGTCAAGTTTTAGTAGCATTAGAAGCCAGTCTTTGCTTATGCTTTGATTAAATGAGTCAGGCTTTGACACAAAAGTGCAGTCCTGTAATATGAAGTTTGTGTGCAGTTCCCTTACCACTTCCACAGTAGTGAATGATTTGTGGTAAACTCCTAGGTATAGTGGTTGTTGTCTAGAATCACACTGTGAGTCTCTGTGCATTTGGGAACCACTGTTAGAGAAGCATTTGGTAACATTGTGTATTTTTTAGCAGATAACTCTTTTAAAACCTGTCATGTTGTCAAGTTAGTAGCATTAGAAGCTAGTTTTTGCTTGTGCATTGATAAAAATGAGTCAGGGTTTGACACTAAGGTGCAGTACCATGTACTATTCTGTTCACTGTGGCAGAACTGAAAATGTAAAAGTTTTACCCAAGCACTGTCCTAGAAGTAGTCTGATGATTTAGTCAGTTTCTAAGTACCAAATAGATTGCTTCAAATGTCTATGCAGTATGCATGTAGTGTTCTAACATACTATACACTTGTCTTTTACTCCTTCGATTTCCCTAGTCAGTATCCATACACTTCCAGGAAACACCCTGTCACTCCCTTTGCAGTCCTCTAGTGACCCATTCAACATCATGTACTAATCCATTCACTGTGCGAAAACTCAAACACTTATAAATTCACCAAGATACTATCTTTGCAGTACTCTAATCATTCAGTCAGTGCCTAAGTATTCATGCACTGAGCCAGGCCTTAGCACATGGACTGCTTCAAACCCCTATGCACAATGCATGCAGTCTTCTAACCACCTAGACACTTGTCTTTCACACTTTCAATTTCCTAGTCAGTATCCATACAGTCCAGCAAACATCTTGTCACTGCCTTTGCACTCCTCTAGTGACCCATTCAGTACCAAGTACTAATCCATTTTCTGTGCGAAAAGCCTAGCACTTATAAATTCACCTAGGCACTCTCCTTGCTGTACTCTAATCATTCAGTCGGTACCCAAGTAGTCATGCAGGGAGCCAGGCCTTAGCACATGGACTGCTTTAAATGCCTATGCAGTATGGATGCAATCCTCTAATCACCTACACAGTTGTGTTTCACACCTTCAATTCCCTAGTTAGTATTCATACACTTCTAGCAAATACCCTGTCTGTTATGAATCAGTCCCTGGTCCGATACTCCTCAGGGTACGGGCGACGCTATATGGGGTCCACCTCTCGACGTCACCAACTTCCTGCACTAAAGGTACGGAAGACTGGAGCCATCAAGCGAGGGAAGGCAAGGATGGGAACAGCGGGGAGTAGAACCTGTAAAGAAAATATTAACATACAAACAAATACATTGATATACTGTAAACCAATTTACTACTCTCGATAAGTCTCGCTACCAATTCAGCTGTTCTATCAAAGGAGCTTCCTTAGTTCCTATTAAACACGCACACCACAACTCGATTGCGTAACCATACACACATGAGCCTGCTGACCCAAAACAAAAGTATCCCCCGTATCTTTGGGGTTTTTGTGAAGCTATATATCTGTAGGACCATTAGGAGGATCCGCTGTCTCCTAATCTGGTCCTATCTGTAGAGAAGATCAGTACGCTGTGGCTGGGCACCCCTATAGCGTACTGCACGCTCTCCTCATGGAGCACCCCCTCAGTGAACCTTAATTGTCTGTTCTACTGTTCCGGTAATGAGTGTGCTAAGCTGGTGCCGGAAATGTCCCTTCAGCGCTATACGCTAAATCTAAATGACCCCCAGCCTGAATATGAACTTGTTCTACAACTACGCGCTGCACATTGCGGTTACCTCACCGCTCTATTTCAGATACCCCCACGTGAGGAATATGATCCAGACCTTTCAGGTATTGTATTGCAAGGACTCTGTCTCTTGACCGTTGATTAGGTTAATATGCCCCGCAAACGTAAACCTTGAATGTTATGCGAGACATCACACTTCTCGGGATCCTAAAACACACACACCCCCGATACTTGCAGTTTGTGAATCCCCCAAACTCCGCCTTAATCCTACACGCTGTCTTCGCGTGTAACGCGGACTCTGCCTGCTGCACTGTCCAGGTGCCGAAATGACTCGGAAATGCCTCCGGTCCTGCTTCTTAGAGGAAAGCCAGTACCGTCTGTACTGCCTTCCAGGGATTGCGGTTTCCGCCGCCTGTGACACGGAAGCCGATCTCCTCGGCCGACGCAACCGGTACCTCTGTGGTTCTCAATTCAGAAATGCGGGAAAAAGCCAGAACGAGTCCCCGCTCCTAGAGTCTCAAGATTCGTCAATTACGCACAACGTCGTGCGTGCGCCTGGGCGTTTTATGCCCTTGACTCCGCCCCCACTATGCGCAGGGGTTTCTGGGAGTCGTAGTCTTTGTAGGCGCGATGGGCCCGGATCCTGACAGTAGGTCCCCCGCCAGGCGCCTCCTAGAACCCGGTTTATCCGGGTGTTTCCGATAGAATGCACTGATTTTGTCCGGCGCATGAACGTTGGCGCTGTGGACCCACGAATCCTCCTCAGTGGCATACCCCTTCCAGGAGATCAAATACCACAAGTTACCTCCCCGGTACTTGGAATCCACCACACGGCGTACCTCATATTCCTGTCCGTCTTCTGTGGACACTGCAGGAGGAGGTTTCCGCAGTCCACCCTTTGCCGGTTTTAGAAGACTGCAGTGGAACACCGGATGAATCCGTAGCGAGCCCGGAAGTCGTAATTTATACGCTACAGGATTGACTTGTTTAATCACTCGATAAGGGCCTATGTATCGTGGGTGGAACACGCTCCGTAGGTTAAAACGGATATTCTTAGTGGACAACCATACCCTGTCCCCTTTTTGGTACTGTGGCCCCTCCACTCTGTTTATCAGCCCACTCTTTATACCGCAACTTGGACTTCACCAAGAACTTCTTTACTCTTGAGTGTCCTTGGCGCAACTCCCTCATGTGTGCCTGTAGCGAAGCCTGATTCATGACCCGTCCTGGCATGACAAATGGTAAAATTCTAGCGTCATACCCAAAGTTTGCTAGAAAGGGCGAGACACCAATGGAGCTATGGGAGGCGTTGTTATACGCCAACTCTGCCATCCATAACAGGGATACCCAGGAGTCTTGCGCGTGTTCAGCATAACATCGTAGATACTTCTTTACAGTTTGATTTAACCTTTCGGTTTGGCCATCAGTCTGTGGGTGTTAACTTGACGACAACGCCGAGTCTATATGCAGAGACTTACACCACCCTTTCCAGAAATGTGCAACAAACTGGGGGCCTCTGTCAGACACAATAACTTTCGGAATTCCATGCAGTTTCACTACATTTTGTAACAACAGTTGCGCGGTTTGACCCGCGGTAGGCAGTGTCTTGCAAGGAATAAAGTGGCTCATCTTGGTGAGACTGTCAATAACCACCAGGATGGCTGAATGCCCTTGATCCACCGGGAGACCTGTGATGAAATCCAGGCTGATGTTCTGCCATGGTGCATTGGGTGTTGGTAAGGGGACCAGTTTACCCATATGAGCGGACGTGACGGTCTTTCCCCGGGCGCAATCCTCACACCCCGACACCCACTCCTTAATGTCCCAGACGAGGGTTTTCCAACAAAAATATCTTTGCACCAGTAGTGTGGTTTTTCGTATGCCCGGGTGCCCTGCTAAAGGAGAGTCGTGGCACCACTCAAAGGCTAGTCTTTTCAGAGCTTGCGTTGGTAAAAACAGTTTATTATTCTGGAAAGGCAGTCCCCCCTGGATCTAGCGTTCCGGGCTTTTTGTCGCCCAACCGCTCCATGCCTCCGGACTCCGGTTGTTTCGTATCCTCTCTAAATATTCCTCTGCGCGTATGGCACATATCACTTTGGACGGAGGTATGATGGCCTCTTTGGTTTCCTCTGCGGTTCCCTCCAACGCCATCACTCGAGACAGAGAGTCGGCCTTTCGATTGTCTGCTCCTGGGCGGAAGGTGATGATGAAATTATACTCTTCGAAGAAGAGCATCCACCTCATCTGTCTTGGTGACAGACGCCTAGCTGTTCGCAGATACTGTAGGTTCCGATGGTCGGAATACACAGTTACCGGAAACCTGGCCCCCCATAAGTACTGACGCCATTCCTGGAAAGCCTTCTTAATAGAGAGGAGCTCTTTTTCTGCAATGTTATAGTTCCTTTCAGCCGGTAACAATTTTTGTGAAAGATACGCCACAGGGTGAAGTTGCCCTGTGTGTTTGTCTCTTTGTGAAAGGATGGCCCCTATAGCTTCATTAGATGCATCGGCCTCCACTATGAAAGGAACATCCATCTGTGGATGCCGCAACACCGGTGCTGAAGTAAAAGCCTTCTTCAGATAATCAAAGGCCTGGTTAGCTTCGGCGGTCCATGTGAACTCCACTCCCTTTCTGAGCAGACGTGTAATCGGGATGGCCCTTTGTGAAAAACCTTGTATGAACCTCCTGTAGTAATTCGAAAACCCCAGGAAGCACTGTACGTCTCTCACGTTTTTGGGGACCGGCCACTCCTGTACAGCAAGTATTTTTCGCTCTGACATTCTCATACCATCCGGACGGAGTATCACTCCCAAGAATTCCACTTCCGTCACCCCAAACTCGCACTTACTTAGTTTGCAAAATAAAGGGTGCTTTCGTAACTCTCTCAACACCTGCAATACATGCTCGTAATGACTGTCTAAAGAATCTGAATAAATCAATATGTCATCTATATAAACGACAACTGTTCTGTCCACTAAGTCTTGCAGCCCATCATTCAAAAAGTTCTGGAATGCCGCCGGGGCGTTACACTACCCGAACGGCGTTACCAGATACTCAAAAACACCATAGCGGGTTTTAAATGCCGTCTTCCACTCATCCCCTTTACGAATGCGCACCAGATGATACGCCCCTCGGAGGTCCAACCTCGTGTAAATCTTAGCTTCCCTTACTTGATCCAAAAGGACAGGGATGAGGGGTAGAGGATACCGATTACGTACTGTATTCTTGTTGAGCATGCGATAGTCACAGCATGCCCTCAAATCCCCATTAGCCTTCGCAATAAAAAACAAAGGAGAGGCCGCGGGTGACCGAGACAGGTGAATGAACCCTATCTCCAAAAAATGGTCTAAATATTCTCGGATGTGTTTAGTTTCTGGGTCGGAGAGCGCATAGACCCTACACGTAGGAATCATAGCTCCTTCCACTAGATCTATTTGGCAGTCATACGGACGGTGTGGAGGAAGCGACTCTGCCTGTTCTTGCTAAACACATCGGCAAGTATACGATACTCTTTGGGTAGGATAACGTCCTTTTCTGCTGCCGTGGCTGCGACCCACGTGTTTGCCAACACGGTGGCCCCCGAACTCCCCCCTAGCATCAGATGCTCTTTACATTCCTCAGATAAGAACTGAACGGTTCTGCTTCTCCAATCGATGGTGGGATTGTGAAGGCTGAACCAAGGCATTCCCATGATTACCTCATACTGTGGAGCATCGATGATATTCAATGCCAAAGAGTCTATGTGGCGCATCTCGCCTACTCTGCACGTTAACTTTACGGTCTCGGTTTGTTCTATGAGGAGTCCCGAGGTGAGAGGTTTGCCATCAACCGCTAACACTTCTTCGGGGATTTCGCGCGCTGTCTTTCCTATCGCTAATCTTTCCACCAGTCCTTGATGGATAAAATTACCCGTTGCCCTGGAATCCAACATAGCGTTGATCTGATAGGTTTGTCTTCTGGTTTCTAACCACATGATTAATTCTAAATGTCTTTCAGTCTCACCCTGTTGATTAGTGGCCAGGGAGGGGATCGTCCACCGGGGAACCTCTACTTCTTCTGAGGCTTCACCCCCCTTTCCTGGACCTTCTACTCCCGCCACAGCGGCTATAGCTTTTTTATTCCTGTAATTTTTGGGCCGAGCTGGACACTCACGGACATAATGCCCCTTCTTTCCGCAGTACATACACAAGCCTTGTGTTCGTCTGCTCTCTCTTTCATTCCTTGACAATTGAGCACGGACCGCTCCCACTTCCATGGGCTCAGCGGCCGCCTCACTTCCTGTGGCCTCCTACCTACTTCTCTCTCCTCGAAACCGATCACCTCCTCGGTCGGTAATCCGACCGTCCAAACGTAAGGCCAGACTAATAAGAGCCTCGCAAGTTCTGGGCTGAGGATCAATTCGAGCGATAACGTCCTTTAAATCGTTACATAATCCCTGATAGAAAAGAGACATTCTCTTCTCTTCTGGCCACGCCGCTTCAGCTACCAACCGATTAAACGTGGTTAAGTAAGGTACTAGCTCTGTTCTCCCTTGTTTTAATTCCAACAGCTCCCTATCAGCGCTAAACGTGGTGGTTCTCCTGTCAAACACCCCCTCCAAAGCTACTCGGAACTCATCCCAATCTGATAAGACCGGATCGTTATGGCGGACTAAAGGCACCGCCCAATTGGCTGCATCACCAGCCAAGTAGGAGATAGCAAACGCCACCCTAGAATGGTTAGTAGGAAATGAGGAAGGCATACAGGAAAAGTGCATCAATATCTGAGTAAGGAACACCTGTATCTTATGAGGGTCTCCAGAATATCTCTCAGGAGTGGCTAAAGGAATGGGTGTAGGTACATTAACCTGAATGGGATGCGTACCTGATCCCACATCAAAAGGATTCCTTGACAGTCTATCCACCTTGTCCCGTAAATCCGCCGTTTCGGCCCTAGAGGCCGCCAACTCCCGCTGTACTGCGGCTAGTGCAGCTAAGACCTCTTCCATACTGCGTCTCTACCCACCCCCCGAACCGGGAGGAGTCTCAATACGTAGGTGCGTAATTCTGTTATGAATCAGTCCCTGGTCCGATACTCCTCAGGATTCGGGCGATGCTATATGGGCTCCACCTCTTGACGTCACCAACTTCCTGCACTAAAGGCACGGAAGACTGGAGCCATCAAGCGAGGGAAGGGAAGGATGGGAACAGCGGGGAGTAGAACCTGTAAAGAAAATATTAACATACAAACAAATACATTGATATACTGTAAACCAATTTACTACTCTCGATAAGTCTCGCTACCAATTCAGCAGTTCTATCAAAGGAGCTTCCTTAGTTCCTATTAAACACGCGCACCAGAACTCGATTGCGTAACCATACACACATGAGCCTGCTGACCCAAAACAAAAGTATCCCCCGTATCTTTGGGGTTTTTGTGAAGCTATATATCTGTAGGACCATTAGGAGGATCCGCTGTCTCCTAATCTGGTCCTATCTGTAGAGAAGATCAGTACGCTGTGGCTGGGCACCCCTATAGCGTACTGCACACTCTCCTCATGGAGCACCCCCTCAGTGAACCTTAATTGTCTGTTCTACTGTTCCGGTAATGAGTGTGCTAAGCTGGTTGCCGGAAATGTCCCTTCAGCGCTATACGCTAAATCTAAATGACCCCCAGACTGAATATGAACTTGTTGAACAACTACGCGCTGCACATGGCGGTTACCTCACCGCTCTATTTCAGATACCCCCACGTGAGGAATATGATCCATACCTTTCAGGTATTGTATTGCAAGGACTCTGTCTCTTGATCGTTGATTAGGTTAATATGCCCCGCAAACGTAAACCTTGAATGTTATGCGAGACATCACACTTCTTGGTTTCCTAGAACACACACACCCCCGATACTTGCAGTTTGTGAATCCCCCAAACTCCGCCTTAATCCTACACGCTGTCTTTGCGTGTAACGCGGACTCTGCCTGCTGCACTGTCCAGATGCCGAAATGACTCGGAAATGCCTCCGGTCCTGCTTCTTAAGAGGAAAGCCAGTACCGTCTGTACTGCCTTCCAGGGATTGCGGTTTCCGCCGCCTGTGACACGGAAGCCGATCTCCTCGGCCGACGCGACCGCTACCTCTGCGGTTCTCAATCCAGAAATGCGGGAAAAAGCCAGAACGAGTCCCCGCTCCTCGAGTCTCCAGATTAGTCAATTACGCACAACGTTGTGTGTGCGCCTGGGCGTTTTATGCCCTGGACTCCGCCCCCACTATGCGCAGGGGTTTCTGGGAGTCGTAGTCTTTGTAGGCGCGATGGGCCCGGATCCTGACACTGTCACTCACCCAGTGTGTCTCCTTATAGTATTGTAATCATTTAGTCAGTTAGGATGTAGAGTTTTAGTGAGGTAGGCTTTAGGGCATGAACTGCTTCAAAGTAGTATGCACTATGCATGTAGTGTTTTAACCATCGTCACACTTGTGGTCCAGGGCTATAGTTTCTTAGTCAGTATTTATATAAAATGTGTTTGTACAGTAATGGAATAGTATAATTTTGAAAGTTATTAATATACATTTATTTGTGATTCTTTTTTACAGATACAGAACAGGAGTGTTTCTCACCTGTTTGCACTCTTCTCGTGCAAGATTGTTTGGATGAAGGGTCCTTAGGTGTTTCATCATACTTGCTGTGCTGCATGTGTATTTTTTGTTAGGATCCCCTCGTAACAGAACTCTTTTGAAAATCTTGTGCATGAGAAAGGTGGCATTGGTCTTTGTTTGCCCCTCGAGAAAAGTAGAACATTTCCACATCACTGTAGGAAAACGTTGTGGGCGTGGTGCATCCTCCAAAAATTCATCTTTAGATTTGGTGAATATTTTAAAGCGACATCATTTACAGTTTTTGTTAGTTAAAGATAAAAAAATTTGTTAGCTGTGTTTATTTTATATATCTGTGATTTGTATTTTGAGAATGGCATGTTGGTTTTTTTTAACAATCTTTGAGATTGTGTTATTTTTGCCCGCTGTTAAGTGATGAGTACGATTGAAATCACTATTTTTAGTGAAATTTAATATATTCTTAGAACAGCAAAAAAGGCAAAAAAATGACTTTGTGGAAATTATGCTGTGATGTAAAAAAAATGTATTATTACATGTTATATATTTTTTTCCTTTTCTTTCACAGATCCAAATTTTAAAATAAGCAATTTATATGAATTTATATTTGAATGAAAAACTGAAAAAAATGTATACTATTTTTTATTCCTATTACTGTGAAGGTAAGTTTAACTAAGTCTCAATATGCAGAATGAAGAGGTCTGCAAGAAGCTACAAAGTTGAAACACGTTTCTAAAAACACTCTGTTTATGTAGTTTTGAAATCTGACCATAATCAGATATCATGTGACCTGCAAAAAAAGAGATTTGAGGGGTTCATAATATTTCCCATTTTAGCTACTGAAGGACCGCAATCATTTCAATCATTCTTCTTTGAACATCTTTGCAGACAAAACTCTGTGCTTACCTTCTATCATTCGCAAGGAAATTTAAAAACGGAAATATGTCACTTTTTGTAACATAGTTATTGTGCAAGATACTCTTTCATATTTACAAAGAGAGGAAAAGGCACTCTGTGCACTTTTTATACTCCATGTAAATATAACCTCATCATGCAGACCACTTTGTTTTGAAAGGGTGTTCTATAAGTGTTGTTGTGCATGATTGCACTTAATACTCATAGAACAAGACACATGTCAGAAATCATGAATCTCGATATGTGTGTGAATGCTGCACCATTCTAAAATTGGTGTAGGAAAGCACAAGGAGAATTGTTTTAATTTCTCCTCATTTTTATATCTTCAATGCATGCTGGAATGTTCAGCATACATTGAAGGAGAGAAATGCATTTTCTCATTGTTGTGCAGGAAGGTGTGTCTTCCTGTAGAAAAACAAACAGCACATGAGACAGATATCCTTGCACTATGGTGCAAGGGTGCCTGTGTCACCACATGGCTGCAGTTTAAGCAGCCGTGCAGAGAGAAGCATAGATTTGCAACATATTTATGTACATATGTTGCATCCCTGTGCTTCGGAAGTACTACAGCACACTGCAGTTAAAGAGGTTACTGTGTGATGCTGCAGCACCTCCTCATACTTCTGCATTTATACATTCTCCATACGCTACTAATGCATTCATTCAGTCAATTACGTACTACACATAAATTCATCTAAACTAACACTAACAAAGAAATTTAGCTCTTTTTTAAACCAGGAAAGTTAGTCCTTACAAGAACTTTTTTTTTTCTTCTTTCATAATTTTTTTTGGGTTTTCTGAACAATATTTTTTTTTATTTTTTTTTTAGTTTTTCTGAAAAAAAAAAACCAGGAGAAACCAAACAATGAACTTCAGGGAACAATAAAAAAAACTAGCAAATGTGACTTTCTTGCCGGCGGCAGATCAGATCGATCGACTGCTCACCATAGCACAAAGTCTTGTTGCACTTAGTGCAGAGCACTTTTAAAAATTGAAATTGAGGACGGATGTCCAAGGTTTGGGCTGATGGATGCACTCTTGATGTGCTCGGCTGCGATGAGGTGGATGGCGCAGGAGCAGGAGTGTTTCTCATCCGTCGGCACTCTTCTTGTGCAAGATTGTTCGGATGAAGGGTCCTCATGTGCTTCACTATACTTGCCGTGCCGCAAGAGTATTTCTTGTTAGGATCCCCTCGCGACCGGACTCTTTTGCAAATCTTGCACGTGACCAAGGTGGCATTGGTCTTATTCTGCCCCTCGGGAAAAGTACAAAATTTCTACACCACTGAAGAAAAACGTTTTTTGGGTGGTGCCTCCGGCAAAAATTCATCCTCAGAAGTATGAGGTGATGCAGGTGATGCCTGCTGCCCTGAAGCCATTTTTGGTTGAAAAAAGTTAGAGCTAAGTGTAAACTTAGTCTAAAAAATCTTCTTCTCTCCAAAGAGATGGTGCTCTAAAGAAGGTCAAAGAAGAATGATTGAAATGGGTGGGGTATTTCAATAGTTAGAAGAGGAAGTGTAATGAACCAATCAAATCTCTTTTTTTGCAGGTCACATGGGATCCGCGCACCCTGCGCTTACGCAGCACGCACCCAGCGCGCATCCGCGAAATTGAATTAAAAAAAATTATAGGATTAGATGTAAAAATATTTCAGTTTTAAGACTAGTTTAGAGTTTGTCTTCAATTAATATTCACATGAAATACATACATATGTTTTTTAAATGTTAAATACTTCGCGGGATCCGCGCACCTACCGCGTCATAGACGCAGATGACGCATCGCGGAAGCGCGTACACGTCACGTTACGTACATCGAACGTGTCGCGTATAGCCTGGGAGTCGCGTACCGTTCGCAATGCTATCGCGTAGGGATCGAGAACGGTGCACATAGGGTGCGCGGATCCAAAAACATTGAAAAATATATATAAAATACAGTTTTGAACATATAGTTAAAAAAATATTTTGAAAAATATAAAAAAATATTTTGAAAAACCCATTAAGTTCAAATAGTATTTTTTAATTTTTAAAAGAATTAATTGAAAAAATAAGTTTAAAAAATGGTGATAAAAAAGTATTTAAAAAAAAGATAATTAATGAAATTGACACACTGAATTTGAAAAATATAGAAATCCAATCAAAATCATTAAACATGATATCTTCAGAGATAAGTTATAGATAGGAATTAGCATTTAAAAAACCTTTGAAATTCACTGAAAAACCATAGGTTTCATGCACGTTATAGTTAGGAATTGGCATTTAAAAAACCTTTGAAATTCACTGAAAAAACCAAAGGTTTCAGGGGCGTTATAGTTAGGAATTGGCATTTTAAAAAACCTTGGAAATTCACACAAAAAAACATAGGTTTCAGGGGCGATATAGTTAGCTGGACATTTCCCTCGTACAAAACCCTAGAAATTCCCCTGTTCTAGTTAGTTCAGCTAACTATAACTCACGCCCCCGCAATGCACTGCTGATGACGTCACATATTACATCACTCATGACATGGTCAGTGACATCACTGATGACATCACTGATGACATCTCAAATGACATCACTGATGACGCCATCCATGTGATAAATTAGTGCACATTCTTACACCCTAATATAACCTTTGATACACCGACTCAAAATTTCAGACTGCCATTTTGAAAACCATAGATACTCCAATACCAATAACTACATACCCATTCATTGACTCTTAGGTCTACATACACCTCCACTCACTCACCTGTACAGTCACTCATACTTACAGTCACTCCGTACAAGACTATCATATGCATTTATACACCTATATAGACACTCACACACCGCCAATCATCCATTGAGGTACTGACACACCTAGTCAGTTGTGCAAATAATTAAACACAGTCCAATTTACTCACCTAAACAGTTAAACACACTCAAGTTCACTTACTCATAAAAATACTAACAAATTCTGACACTCTTATACAATTACTAATACAAGCACACACTCATCCATACAGCCACTCCCTCAATCACACACTCTCACATATAGATAGTTATATACTCTTACACACATATACACTGCGTTTCACATATGTAGTTACTGAAACATGTACAACTGAGAAATACATTCAATCACTAACACACTCGCCAACCATACAGTCCATCACAGTTGCACTCTTAAAACCATGCACCATAGAATCACCCACTCACACATCTATGCACAGTCACGCACACCCTACCCACACAAACACTCGGGCACCGATACAGATACTCAGACAACCAATCAATAACCCATATAGACACTCATATAGCTATTCACAAAACCATGCAGCCACTTATACACCAACACACAGACACATACAGACATTCACACAGTTTAGTCACTAGTCTGCAGTAAGATACATTTAATGACTCACTTATAGAGTCAGTTACGCACCTAGAAAATCACCCATTCACACACTAGTACACCCACTCATTCTTCCATAGGCCTTTCACTATAAATATATAAAACATATTTAAACTTTTCAGAAAAACACACATTCACTGGATGATGTCATCAGTGATGTCATTTGAGATGTCATCAGTGATGTCACTGACCATGTCATGAGTGATGTAATATTTGACGTCATAGGATCGTGTTTCCATAGGAAATCTGAAAATTCTATTTTGAATAACTTTGGCGCCGGTTGACGAATCCTCGCGAAATTTTCAAAACTAATGGGGCGCTCCGCTCAGCTCCTACCCTGAAAGTCTCGTGGTGATTCGTCAAGCGGGGGCCGAGATAAAAAGGGGGTTCCAAAACGCGTTTTCCCCATGCATTTTCCCATAGGACCTTTAGTCGAAGGTACAGCCCGAACGGCTGAACAGAATTACTTGAAATTTGGCAAAGAGGTAGTCCTCCGGTCAGGGAAGTGCCTTTTGCATATCTGGAGTCAATCTGTTCAGTATTTCCTGAGAAAATTGCATTTAAAAGCATATAAATATCTATAGCCGCGCACCGTACGCGCACCCTAACGTGCGCGAGCGTAATTCTGATTGGTTGTTACAGGTCAGTCAACGTTCGAATCGGTCGAAATCAGGAAGTGTCGGCCGCCATTTTGTTTGTTTTGGGTGCGAGAGTGAAAAATAGAGGTGGCGAACGTGAAAAGGGGGCAGGGTAGAGAGTTCCTGACCCCCTATACTTTGTCAGGGGGTCCCTAAAGGACCCCGAAGGGTAACATTTAAAAAAAATATATATATTTTTTAAATCGCAAGGTGCGCGCTCCGTGCACACAGCGTGCGCGCACGGTGAAAAAACTTTAAAAAAATAATAATACATACATAACTTTAAAAAACCTTGCAATTTCACTTAAAAAACCATAGGTTTCACACATGTTATAGTTAGGTGGACATTTCACTAGTAAAAAACCAATGTAATTCCCCCGTTATAGTTAGTTCAGATAACTATAACTCGTGCGACCGCCACTCTATCACAAGGATGATGTCATCAGTGATGTCATGAGTGATGCCACTGACCATGTCAAGAGTGATGTAATATGTGATGTCATGAGCAGTGGATTGCGGGCGCGCGAGTTATAGTTATTTGAACTAACTATAACAGGGGAATTTCATTGGTTTTTTACGAGTGAAATGTCCACCTAACTATAACATGTGTGACACCTATGGTTTTTTAAGTGAATATATATATATATATATATAGATATATATACACACACACACATAAACCTATAAGTCACTCCTATGGCAGGCCTTATCAATCCTGAAGGCAGAGTGCTTGGTTCTTATGTGAGAGGGTGCCCCTACATGAGCAGAGCCCCTCTGCAGCATTCGGAGACCCTACTCTGATGCTGTTTGTAGTGCAGCCTGGCCATATACTCTTAAGTGCATTATAACCAAACGGTAAATGCTAACTTTGGACTGGCTGCACGGAAACATGTCGTAAAACACCTTGGAATCATACCCCCACACCAGTAACTGGTGTGGGAGTAAGATCCCACCCTTCTAGAGGGACAGACATGACAGCACTGGTATACCCGGTAGAAACTTAATAGAGCCCTGGCATCACAAAGTGGATGCTGCAGACACGGGTCTGGCCTCCTGCTGCTGACCGAAACTCTGGCAGGGAAGGCCTGGACAATAGGTTTCCTCTCACAGGGAGGTGTAACCACCTCCCAGACAGGCTTATGTGTATTGGGGCTGGGTGGGAGCACTCTCTGAGTGCTTTGAAGTCCTGCACTGGGGGCACATTTGGTGTCCCTGTACATAGTCCAGCCCAGCTCTGGCGCGAAACTGGACAAAGGAAATGGGTATAGCCACCCCTCTTTCCAAACACTCCCATATGTGGGTCCCCAGAGTATGTCCAACCCCTTACCTTAGTATAAGTATGGGACCCCTGTCCTTAGGACTTTAGATTACCCTGGACGAAACTCTGACGCTGCATCCTGGACCTTCGACGCTCTGCTCACGACCAGAGGACTGAAGAAATCTCCCTTGGTGTCAAGGAGTGACTCCCATGCTTGGCAGGCACCAACAAAGCAATTTGCCGGTCTGCATCATTAAAGCTCCCGCCGGACTACAAAGTATTTGCAGCCCAGGAAGAGGATTTCCAGACATCTCAGAGGCCGCCCCGAGTCCCCAGCAAAGCTGAGACCCGCAGCCCTCGTGAGTAGTGTGGAACCGGAACTCCTGGACACCGTGCACTTTTACAAGTGCATTGACTTTTCGAAGTCTCTTGAAGTCGTGCTTGGGCTAACTTGTAGCCCCACCTCGAGCACTGAATCCACCGAAGATTGTTGGCCTGGTCATTCCGATTGACCCGTGGGCCGCCATTTTGTGTTTAGTCTCGAGGTCCCTTCGAGATCCCTGGTCCGTTGACTGGTTGGTCCCTGAGGGGGTAACTTTGCATTTCCTTGGGCTTTCCTGGTTGCTCCAGAAGTGCCCTGACTCCAACCAAGTGGTGAGTCGCACAGACCTTGCTGGTCTGCACCGAAGCCTCTTTCTCGTTTCTGCGTGGGTTGCTGTTGCCGAGGCTTGTTGTGTCCAATCCGGGCAACGACGCTGCAGCACTCGACATCCTTCGTGGGACAGCTCGAATCCAGCTCCTGGTCGTCCTTGATGCCTCCTGGTCCTCGTGGCTGAAGAGTCAAGCTTTACCTCTTTCACCTGAAATCACCGGACATAGGTGGACATCTGCTCATCGCCTTCCTGGTCACTGGCAAGTGACCCAGACTCTGTTCCCTCTGCTTTCAGGTTCTTCTCATCTTCGATCCAGGCTTGGATCTCTCCGGACACTTCGCATCTTCACGGCAGCAGCACTTCTTCGCCAGCTGCCATTGAAATCGACGACACGACCCGACACCAAAAGACACCTATGCACCCGGCTCCCCTGGGTGAGGTAACACGAGTACTCCGGTGCTAGCCCTTGAACTTCCTAAGTCCAAAAATGTTTGGTCCTGACTCACTTCTAAGTGTCCCTAATCTTTAAAAATCTAACCGCGACTTTCCCCATAGATGCTAACGGGAGCTCGTGGCTGTGTTCACACACGGCCCCCGTGGGTCCCCTGTGTCACTACCTTGGGTGGTTCATTGGGGTCCCAGCGATTCTACAGGCTCTAGGCCTTGTGTCTAGTTAAGTCGTGGTTCTTATCCCACTATTTTAGTATATGGTTTGGTTCGCCCCTAGGGCCTGACGTGTATTTGTGCTATTTTACTGTGATTATTGAAGTGTAACTTATGTGTTTTGACCTCTAGTCTCATAAAGAGACTAGGAGGGTGTGTTTAGTAATAAATACATATATTTGATATATACCTGGTGTGGATATCTTTCATTTAGTGACTCAAGAGATTGTAGACTGGTAAAACAAGCTGCTTTACATTCCTTCAAGACTTAGCCTGAAGGCTGCTCTCCATAGCTACCACTGGGATAGCTTTAAATAAAGGTTGTCTTTAACCTATAACCAATAAGGGGTTGTTTTAACTGATACAAGGTGCCCACTGTAACTAGTGGACAGCATATATCAGGCCAACTTCTCACAGGCGCATCCTGCAAATTTAACATTGCGGCGGGCGGTGCTTTCAGCACCACTGCTGCAATGCCAAAAATGCATGTTCTGCATATGCATGCACAATGTGGCAGGCACCGCGCGGTGCCTGCCATGTTGTGCATGCACATGTACCCCCCACGCCCCCAACATCCTGGGGGCCTGCAGCGGGCCCCCAACTTCAAGATCCGCATGCCTTTCCGTGGCTGTAACGGAAAGGCGGCCCCCCACCTGCATCCTGATATGGATGGCGGTGTCTAGCAGACACCGCCACCATATTAAGCACTTTTCCGCCCGGTCGACTCGTCGACCGGGCGGAAAAGCGGCGGACGATCTTCCCATCCGCCGCAGTACCCCCTGCCATACTAATATGGCGGGGGAAATGGGTGGCGGGCGAGGAAGGATGTAGGGCGGATCGCCACCGCCATGCGGGCAGTAGCGATCCGCCCTACATCCTAATGGACCCCCTAGTCTCCTCTTGGAAATGGTTGCTAAAAGTGCGACAATAGCGTACATACAAAGACAGTTCAATGAAAATTATGGATGAGATTAGGGACAATTGGTAGGACCAGAATACACTTTAAAATATAGGTCCAATACATTTGTCCACAGCAACAGATACAATTGCATCTATAATGTGGTAGAGGACTCCTGTCTATTCTAGGCCATTATGAGCAATACACTAAAAGATCAGGCATATTACACCTCATGCATGACACATAATGCACCTCAGTTGGGGCTGTGGGGGCCTGTGTTTGACTTGATGGTAACAGATTCAGATGCCTGCAGGTGTACTCAGCCTTTCATCCTTCTGAGGTGTATAAAATGAGTACCATTGAGTTGGGGAACAATAAATATCTGCGCTAAGATACCCTTCTGGGTGAATGTGCGCTTTACAAATACACATGTTATGTTAAAATAGTCTCTATTTTAATGATAGCAAAATGTACAATTTAGGCTTCAGCGCAGGACATGTTTTTTGATTTTACGAGGTGTTGAAAGGTTAAAAGATTTTTTCTTGGGCTTCCTTTGTGGCCAGCCAGAAGCGTTAATATAGAGTCTGGACATTGAGCCCAGACCAAAAACACATAATGCAATACGTTTCCTGTGGATACTAACGGAACAGGAAAAATAATATATAGTTAGTAGAAGACAAAGATGTGTAAATGTTCAGAAATTCACTAAAATAATAGGAAAGGAAACTTTTCACTAAACCTAACATTTTATGTTCAGGTGCAAGGCCGTAGGAGAGGAGATGTTTTGTTTTTTGTGTGTGTCTGTTTTATGTTTTGTTCCATGGTGTATTTGTCATCAGCTGATGTCCCGCACAACAGATTATGTCAGTGTGTTGAGAAATATTATTGATGTTTCAAGGAATAGTTTTAAAGAATGAATTCGGAGAGACTGATTCTCTTCCCCACCGTGACAGACATGCCTATATTGAACTAAGAGTTAAGATAGAAAAGGAGAAAAAGATAAATAAACTGCCTAGGATCGGATGTATGATGATACATCGCAAACTAAAACAACGCATGCCTTTACATCGCAGTTTTTAGTTTGCATGTACCGTCACAACGCAAGTTTTAACAACGCAAACCATTACTTCACATTTCCTATGAAATGCATACAAAATCCCTTTACCATGCACCCAAACCCCCCGCATGCTTTTACATCTCAATGTGTTTTAGAAATAACCCCCAACACTAATACACTACCCTACATAACACACACTCCACTACAATACCCTACAGTACAAAACCATACACTACCCTAAAGCCTAAATCCCAAACCCTTAATCACTACCCTACAGTACGACCCCCTGACACGACCCTAAACCCTAAAACAGTACCTACACTACGACCCCCTGACACAACCTTAAAACAGTACCCTACACTATGACCCCTTGACACTACCCTAAGCCCTAAACCCTAATGCCTAAAACACTACCATACACTAAGAACACCTAAGAACACCTGACACTTACCTATCTCTCCTCGTGGTTCCTCTCTCCCGGTTCCAGCGTCGTCTCTTCCTCGTCTCTGTTCCGGCACACGTCCATTCCGGAGCCCGTCTATTACGTCACATGCTTTTTAAAAGCGCATGCGTTTTAAAAGTGCATGCGATGTAATGGGACGCGTCGTATTGTGCATGCATCGTAACGGCATGCGTTGTTACAGCCGCGATGTGATGGCTGTTCGCCCCTAGGATCATGGGGAAGCCAGGATTAAATACAGGTTTCAGGTTATGCAGTTCAGTCACTGGGGAGATATATATATATGTTCGAAAAAAGTCCAGCCTTGCTTCCGATCACATCCATCAGATGGGGTTGGTGCCGACAAGCAGTCGCTGGACCCGCTGTAATATTAAAGCTTCCCCACGCTACCAGAATGTAAGAATAGTCGCACTCAGGATTTGAAAATAAAGAGTTGTTAAGTATTTAGTCAATAAATATTTTACTCTTTATTTTCAAATCCTGAGTGCGACTATTCTTACGCTCTGGTAGCGTGAGGAAGCTTTATTATATATATATATATATATATATATATATATATATATATATATATATATATATATATATGAGAAAATCACTGGATGGTATGTTTGGACGTTGAGGCATTGTATACCAGTATCAGACATGATGGTGGTATTAAAGCTTGCAAATTCTTTCTCAATAAACGCAGAGTTGAATTCTTGGAACATACTCTCATGCTCTTAGACATGATAACTATCTGTCTGAAAGAGAATGTTTTTATGTTTGAGAAGGAATTTTATAAGCAATTACAAGGTACTATAATGGGCACCTGCTTCGCCCCCAGTTACGCCAACCTCATGGTGGGCTGGTGGGAGAAGCAGGTGCTCTGGAACGACCGAACTGAACATTGGACTTTATGTGTATCTAAATGGCTACGGTACATCGATGACATCTTTTTTGTATGGGAAGGAACTGAGAATGAACTAAATCTGTTTATTGACTGTCTAAACCAGAATGATGTCAATTTAAAATTCACGAGACATTACAGTCAGGAATGTGTTGATTTCCTAGATCTAAAACTCAGGAATGATAACGGTAGAATCAGTACAAACCTTTTCAGAAAAAAGAGAGCAGGAAATTCTATCCTGCATGCTGCCAGTTCCCACCCACCAAGTTTCAGATGGGGAATCCCCTACAGTGAATTTTTAAGAGCAAAACGCAATTGCAGTACTACCGCAGCATATGAAATCACGAAGCAGGAAATGAAAAAAAGATTCAGGGAAAGAGGGTACTCTATGAAAGCATTATCTCAGCGGAGAGGTGAAGGTACGGGGAAGCTGTTCACCGCCCACTCTGAGATCAAGAGCGAACATAGGGAAGGAGCAGACACCACCCACTGGGGTTAGTACGTACATCGGGTGTCTGCTCTGCCCGGACTTTCACTGTGAAGTTCGAGCAATCCTGTGTCAAGCACTCCCGCGATGCCTCAGCCAATCACAGAGGGGCATTGGGACTTTAAATGGTGGGCGGGAGTACTAACTGTGAATGCGGCATCTGAGGAAGTTTGGATTACGAAACGCGTCATGCCGTCACATTAAAGAGCAGCTTTGACCCGTGAACCCGTGTGTGCTTATCTTTCTGCAGAGAAGCAGAGGAGTGTGGTTTGGATATATATATATAAGGGAGAAAATCACTGGATGGTATGTTTGGACGTTGAGGCATTGTATACCAGTATCAGACATGATGATGGTATTAAAGCTTGCAAATTCTTTCTCAATAAACGCAGAGTTGAATTCTTGGAACATACTCTCATCGAAGACATCTTTTTTGTATGGGAAGGAACTGAGAATGAACTAAATCTGTTTATTGACTGTCTAAACCAGAAGGATGTCAATTTAAAATTCACGAGACATTACAGTCAGGAATGTGTTGATTTCCTAGATCTAAAACTCAGGAATGATAACGGTAGAATCAGTACAAACCTTTTCAGAAAAAAGACAGCAGGAAATTCTATCCTGCATGCTGCCAGTTCCCACCCACCAAGTTTCAGATGGGGAATCCCCTATAGTGAATTTTTAAGAGCAAAACGCAATTGCAGTACTACCGCAGCATATGAAATCACGAAGCAGGAAATGTAAATAAGATTCAGGGAAAGAGGGTACTCTAAGAAAGCATTAACTCAGGCTGAAAAAAGAGTGGAAAGCCAATCAAGGGATGAGATTCTCAACAAAGCCAAACATACAAAAAAACAGTGAGATTCATTACAAAATACTGCAGTCAATCAAACCAAATACATAGCATCCTTAGAAACAGATGGGATATCCTAAGACAGGACCCAATCCTAAGAAATGAGATAGGTGCTCCTCTATCGGTAACATACATGAGGAGCCCATCTCTGAAAGATATGCTAGTACATAGCCATCTTCAAACTAAAGAAGGCAGCTGGCTCAAGCAAACGAAGGGTTTCCGTAAATGCGGGAACTGCAAAGCATGTAAAAACAGCAGTAATGTCTTAGAAGTTACACTAGAGAGAACCAGAACGATCTGGAAGATTCACATGCAACACTGACTTCGTAGTATATGCAATTGTATGTCCTTGCCAGTTGTGGTATATCGGGTCGACTACCTTTCCGATCAAAAAACGCATCTTGGAGCACTGGCGAGCGATTACTAATTGCGACCAAACCTATAGCACAGCGAGACACTTCTCAAGGGAACATGGGGCTGACTGGACCAAAGCCAAATTTTTGGGACTGGATACAGTCAAACCCAACCCGAGAGGAGGTAACCGTATAGCTGCTCTACACAAATTCGAGTCACGTTTCATCCTCCTAGCTGGCACTAAATTCCCAGATGGCCTGAATCAGGATGAGTAACTGTATTCCCACCTATAATGAGACATAGCCAGCTACAGAAATATCAAGGCCTTGGTGGGCTACTCATGACCGACCTACACCTCTCCCCTTTTAAACTTTTTAACCCATAATTGCACCTCTTCTTTTTCTGTTCAAATAACATACAGGTTGAATCTAATCTGTTTTGAATTATAATTAAATGTAACCAGTCAGAGTGAAATAATACTGTGATCATTGATAATATTGATTTTGATATGCTATGTTGCTAACCAATTCTGTATTTCGATTTCACACAGGGATACTAGTGTGAACCTCCTTGTACTTCACACCTGTGATAGAATTACCAGCACCGGAGTATATCGGCGGATTGCCCACCTTTACTCCTAGTCATCATCGAATGCATGCTAAGGGTACTATACCCTCAATCACATCGACTGCTCAACATAGTGACTCATTCAAAGGTATCCCTCCAAACCACATTACAGCACATAGCTTATCAGAAAGGCACTAGTCCTTCAATTACAGCAAAACACAGCTACTAATGCACTTTTGCTTAAATCACTGACTCTCACACCACTGAGTTAATGAATTGAATATTCAGACCTTACTCTATACTGGTACAAACAATCAATGAAAATAATTGTATTGTCACAAAATTACCTGTGTTATTTGAATTGCATTTGTCATTTGAATTTAATTTAATATGATTGTAATCACATTATGGAGTGATCCACTAATCAACATTTCTTTTATGTTTATGAAAAAGTGCACTTACCCTTTAAAAGCTGTGTAATGGAGACAATGGTCATGTGACCAAGACCACGGACGTGGTCGAAACGCGTCGTCCTTTTCTGCCTGTCTGAAATAAACTGCTACACTGATCGAGCAGGCTCGTGTGGATTCTTCTTTTCAATTTGGATCTACATTTGGTGAAATAGTTATATATGTGTATGTTTCATTAACAAGTGAATCAAGCATAGAAGCAGAGTGTACCAGCGTCAGGAAAACACAATTAAGTGTTGGACAGGAGCTTGATTTTTTTAGTGGAAGAGAGACTTCAGACCTTACGGCCGAAGCAGTTAAGGAGGCCAGTAGAAAACGAAAAAACACAAGAAGACATGAAAGGCGCAAAAGAAGAAAACAAAAGCGGAAAGAAGAAAACACAATGGCAGAGGAAACGGCGCTGAATGATAAAAGCATCATCAATCTGTCAGCAGTTGTGTTAAATAAAGCGGAGGAACAACTTTTAGTGCTTGGTTTAAACTTCTGCCCAGGAGAAAGTTTTAATTATGCGCACACTCGGATTGATGTCTATTGTTTTATTAGAAAGCTTAAACTCAAAAAATATTTCCTTTGAAAGCTTGCAAACAAATACCGGAAAATGTACCAGAACAAGAGGAAGATCAAGGCCCAATGTTAGCAGTCTCCGATATTCCAGCCTTGCTCGCAATGCATGATTTAAATGAACAAACTGACCCACAATCCTCTTACATTGAAACTGATGTGGCCACACAAGTAAGATTGAGGAAAATCAATTTAGTGCAGAAAGGGGCTGGGATTAGTCCTTTCAAACCTAAATCTTGCTGTGTCATTGATGCCAAAAGACGCTGTTGATACATATCAGGATATGGTTATTAATGATCTGAAAAAATTGTATCATAATGTAAACAGTAACCGAAAACAGAAAAATGTACATTACAAGAAACGAGAATATGACTGGGTAATGAAAAAGTTGAGTGAAAATCATGATATTGTAATCAAGAAATCAGATAAAGGTGGTAATCTGGTCATTTGGCCAAAAAATGATTATGTACAAGAAGAGACCATTAAATGATGAAGTATGTTATAAAAAGACCAGTATGAAGGAATATAATACAGCTAAGGATACATTACAGAAATTGCTAGCACAGTGGAGAAGGGAAGGTCTTATATCGACTGAAGAGTATAAGTTTATGTATAACGAATTCCCAGTATTACCTGTGCTATACTTAATCCCAAAAATACATTAAAATGTTATGCCCATTCCTGGTAGGCCCATTATTTCGGCCATTAACAGTGTAGGAGAAAAAGTAGGTCAATATATTGATTATTTTTTACAGGACTTGGTCAAGGATTTGCCCAGCTATGTCCGAGACACCGGTGACTTTTTAATGAAAGTGGAGAGGCTAGTGTGGACTGATGACTTGTATTTAATCACATTAGACATAGTCACTTACCACTAGCATAGATCACAGCTTAGGTCTGAGAGCAGTCAAACACTTTTTAGACACAAGATCATGTGAATTTTATGAACATAACAAGGTAATTCTTGAGCTCATCACATGGTGCCTCAATAACAATTTTTTCCTTTTTAATAAGGAGGTTTTTAAACAACGGAGAGGAGTGTCTATGGGAGCCTGTTTCTCCCCCAGCTACGCATGCTTGCATGTTGGCTGGTGGGAGGAACAGGTTCTTAAGAAGACACATCAGGCATCATTTGAGTCGCACGTTCTTAGTTATCTGATACATTGATGATGTTTTTATCCTGTGGAAGGGTAGTGAGATAGAAGCCCTACAATTTATTGAAATCATTAATGACAATTCCATGAACCTAGCCTTCACGTCTCACATTCATAAAACCCAAATTGAATTTCTCAATGTGAGGCTTCACATCAAAGAGGGTAGACTTGGAACTACTTTGTATAGAAAGCCGACGTCTGGGAACATCATGCTGCATGCAAATAGTGCTCATCCCAGACATCTAATCTCAAGTATACCCTATGGAGAAATACTAAGACTCAAGCGCATTTGTAGTGATGATACAGATTTTAATGAGTGCTTACATGATATGTCTGATAGACTGAAGACTAGAGTATATAGTGAAAAAATCATCAGTGAAGCTATGAAAAAGGCTAGTCTACGACCTAGACACAGCTTTTTTAAGAGTGATAATATCGAGTCTCATGAGCAAGAACAAGGAACAGCATCTAGGTTAAGTAAGGTGGATACTCCTAGACTAATCACTACATACAGTAATGAAGAACGTATAATTAGATCTATCATCAAAAAACATTGGCCCATCGTGCTAACTGATAGTGTGTTTCGCAATAGAATAGCAGAAACCCCTATGATTACTTTTAGAAGAGCGAAAACAATGGGGTCTATCCTTGATAAAAAATTCTCCGGAGATCAGAAAAGCTGGAAATTGGTTGCAACCAGCACAAGGTTTTAAGAAATGTTCTTCCTGTAGAGCGTGTAAATTTAGCTGCAATATGACACATTATTCTACCCCTTTTAGTGAATCTCGAATCCCCATTCATAGCACTTACAACTGCAAAACAGAATATGCAGTTTATGGTCTGACATGCACCTGTGACCTTAACTACATTGGTAGTACGAAGCTACAGGTGCATGTCAGAATATTACAGCATATAAGTGCCATTCTTCACAGCGACCCAGCCTACCCAGTAGCAAGGCACTTCAAAAGAATCCATGCTAATGATGTAAATTGTCTTACCTATTATGTTATTAATGCCATCCCAAAACCAAGAAGGGGAGGCAATAGGGAACGTCAACTTAGACAATTAGAAACAAAAAATATTCTGGAATTCGATAGTAAGTGGCCTAATGGGTTAAACAACACGGAAGACATGTACAATTTTCTTTAAACAGACAGTAAAGTACGTTAGTAATGTTCCGGAGTTGTCAAATAAGATCTGTAAAACTGAATTCTCTTTGTTACCCATTGTTTACTCGGCCAAAATAAGAAATAATGAAAAGTATAATGATGACAACAGAAAACTGTGTGTATAATAATTGCAGCAGCTGCTACCAAGATAATTATCATTTTTCCTAAGTCAAACCTTTTTTTTAGTATAATTAACTTTTAGTAACACATTTTATTTATATGCTTTTTAATGGTATTTTCCATTATTGGATTTTACTATTATTAATATTTATAAGATATGTATTTTAATTCTACTAAGAAATGTTTTTAGACATACACTCGATTGCACTTTATATATATTTTTTTTCACATTTGCACCATTTTTGCACGTCAATAATAATTTTTCTTGCTGCTAAAACACATATGCACTTTACTCCGATGTCTCACGGGATTCATCCAGAAATTAATTTTTTCTTGTGAAGAGGACCAATTTCAATTGCTTTTATACTGCATGGATTCTATTTATAGGGATTATCCCATAAGAAACATGTTTTGCATAAAATGATATTTTTTTTAATATTTGCTATGTGATATTTGATAGCGTGCATTTATACAATGAGTTTGTGTTTTTCGGTTTTTAACTGGTTTTTACAATATCCAGTAAAAAACAATGAACAAAGCTTAGCACCCTAGAGAAGTAGTTCAAAACGTGATTCTTTCTTCCATGGCAGTAATCATGTTGACACAGAGCAGTGGAGGTGGGTGGATACTAAGCAAACACTTTAAAAATGTAATGGCGATCTGCAAATCCGCATGTGAACAAGGGCTCTTGAAGCCCGAAACGCGTCCTGCGTGGGCTGGAAATTTTAAAACAATAAAACATCTTGCCTGAAATTGGTCGTCATAACGCGTTTCGGCTCCCGCGAGCCTTGTTCACATGACATGACAAAGTTTTGTAAGCATTTTTAAAGTGACAGTGCAAATAACGTGAACATCACGTGACATAAAATTCATAGACACAATCTGTATTTTATACTGTTAAACTGGGGCATTTCATTGTAAAATACACGAATATAAAAACATATACAAATAAATGTATTGTTATTCGGAGGTGTTGCAAATATCATTGCCTTATCATCTTACATGTATTACTAGCAAATCGTAACTGATACCTATATTCGGATGTCCCCACTGTGTAGTATAGGTCTATTACATGATTGAGCCGGTATACAATACATGTCCATGATTCCCATATCTGGCTCAGACATTGAAAGTTAAATATATTAATAATGAGGAAAATCCTCTTTCTGATGTGTAGTACACCAATAGGTAAATGTCGAATGATCAATGGATCTATTTAGAATAAAGTGCTTAAAGTGCTGACGTGATAATAAAGTGCATGAAAAATTCATTAAAAAGTTGACTGCAACAGGATAAAAAACAATTTTTCTTAAGGTCATGGTAACCATAAAATACACACCATGATTTGATGTTAATCATAAGTTCTAAGGTAACGGAACAGTTACTGGAATAATAATTCTAAAATAGATGGTGGAAATAAAAGTCCTGAGTTTTCTGCTAGATCAAAGTATATCTCGATGTGCATAAACAATTTAAATCTCAAAATGTCATTAGACTATGGAATACACACATAATATATATAAACTTGAAGATGAAGGATCACAAGAAAACTCCAGCCAGCCAAGGCAAGAATCTGGATCCCAAAGGATACAATAAGCCACAAAGAAATAAAATATCCAATATATATTCTTCACCAGGACGCACACGACAGTAAACCACCATCCAGTTTACTAAGGGAATAAAAAATGTCTTCATATAAGTGGATGTTTTCATGAAACCTACTAAAGGTTTGATTTTTTGCTCTTTAAGGACTACAAGGCCCAGCATGCAGTGAAGGACTAAAAATCATCTGTGACTGAAGCAGCCTATGAGTAAGAGGCGTTGGCCTCAAAACATGTCAGGCGAACAAAGAATGTAATTTTTGGAGGGCTGCAGTGGGTTGTTGCAAGAATAAATCAGATAGTGGTTTACTGTCGAGTGCATCTCAATGCTTTCTGGCGTTTGGTGAAGAATTGATGGACACAGTGGCCCTGCCGTGGAGGACAGCACCATCTCTGCAGTGAGGAGAGGCTGCGGCTTAGAACCATGTCCAGGCCGGTTGTGCAGCACAGTAAGTGGCATTAATCTGCCCGCCTCAGCACTCTGGACCCTACTAAGAGAGTCAAAAATGTCTTAATATAAGCGGATGTTTTCATGGAACCTACTAAAGGTTTGATTTTTTGCTCTTTCATGACGAATTCCCAGCATGCAGTGAAGGACTAAAAAGCACAAAGTCAGACCCACTAGGGGTCGGCATGCCGGAAGTGGATAAAAAAGAGCCATCCATGATTCATCTGTGATTGAAGCAGCCAATGAGTAAGAGGTGTTGGCCTCGAAACGCGCCAGGCGAACAAGAATATATTTTCTGGAGTGCTGCAGTGGGTTGTTGCATGAATAAACCGGATGGTGGCTTACTGTCGGGTACGTCCTCAATGCTTTTGGGTGTTTGGTGAAGAGAATGAATATATATATATATACCACCTCTTTGCCTGGCATCAATTCAAAGCACTGTGCTGGGTTCTGTGTGAGCTTGTTTTGTGGGTAGAGCATTCAGCCTGCTGGCACGGCACATCAGGGCTTTGCTCACAGACTTCCCTCATCCCAAATGTGTGAATTCAACCTCTCTACAATTCGGTTATAGGGCCCACTTTGAAGAGTGTCAGAATAAGTGAGAGGTTTCAGTACGTACGAAATGTGGTAGTGAAGGAATTTGTGGGTTTTTGGCAGCAGCAGGTAAGTCAAATAAGCGATTATGTCACTACATGAAATACCACCGGCATCACCACTGCTTGAAAATAAAGTCAGTTAAATGTACATATATATATATATATATATATATAAGTACCTACTGGCAGTCGCCAGTAGGTAGTTATAGTTGGGACCTATTTTCCATAGGAAATCCGCAACATTCTATTTGGAATAACGTTGGCGCCGATTGACGAATCTTCGCGAAATTTTCCAAACTTTTGGCCAACTCCGGTCCGCTCCTATCCTGAAAATTTGACGGTGATTCGTCAAGCGGGGGCCGAGAAAAAAGGGGGGTCCCAAAACGCGTTTTCCCCATGCATTTTCCCATAGGACCTGCTGACGCAGCTACAGCCCGAACTGCTGAACGGAATTACACCAAATTTGGCAAAGAGGTAGTCCTCAGTTCAGACTCGTGCCTTTTGCTTAAATGGTGTAAATCCGTTCAGTAGTTCCTGAGAAAATTAGAGTTAAAAAGATAGATATATCTGGGCGGAGCCTAACCACACATCTCATCGTGAGATCTGATTGGCTGTCAGTACTTCATCCAAGAAGTGTTGGCAGCCATCTTGGGACCAATATACATGATAGCACCTCATTAAAAAGCATTGCAGTTAATAGAAGGTTTTAAGACTTTAGTTACATTATAAATCATATGTTGATGGTACCATACTCATTTTAGGAATTGTGGTGTGTTCTAAGGTGATTTTACCATGTGAAAAAGCCTTCTGCTGTGATATCCTGAATCATGTTTGAGAGAAAACTATTTTCTCATGCTTTTCCCACAGAGGTTTGGAAGGTGATCTATAAGCTAAACTGGGGGCATATTTTCTGTAAATTCACATTATCTTTCTCAGTCATGTGAGAATGAAGTCTGGAATTCTCAGTAAAACATGTACATCCAATAAGGACAGAGACTGTCATTTGATTCCTTTGTGTTCTACTGCAGCTTCCCAGAGTATTCTAAAGAACAACTAGAGCGCTAACAGCCCTACTTATGACAAACATATTGCACACCTGAAGCCATCTTGATTGGAATAAAGTGGTAACTCTTAAAACATTTAACTTAAAAAGGAACAAAATGAGGGGGTTCATTTTGCCATAGAAAGTATGATTCGTGCCGCAGAAAGAAAAATTAGGGCACATTTTGAGTGACTTATCAAATTCTCTTCTATTTCATTAAAAAATTCTGACATGCAGACTGAAACATGCACTTTCAATACCACCAGCAGACTTCCCTGGTGAGCAGCAGCTTTACTACAGTTATCTAATGAGCAACTAGAGTTCTAACATTCAGAATTTATGGCAAATGTGTGACACATCTGAACGTCTTCTTGATGGAACCAAAGTAAAAAACTGAAAGTATTTCCTACTGAGGAGACTGCAGTAAATGAGGAAATTAGGAAACTTCATAACAAATAAATCTCCCAAGATGGCCACCAGAGACAAAAGAGCCCAAATGTAGCTCAAATATCACCCAGATGTAGCACAAGTATAGCCCAATGACAGAATGTCCCAGAGTATTCTAACAAACAACTAGAGCGCTAACCGTCTTACTTATGACAAAAGTATGGCACACCTGAAGCCATCTTGATTGGAATAAAGTGGTAACATTTAAAACATTTAATTTACAAAGGAACAAAATGAGGGGGTTCATTTTGCCATAGAAATTATGATTAGTGCTGCAGAAAGAAAAATTAGGGCACATTTTGACTTCTCGAATCCTCTTCTATTTCATAAAAAAATTCTGACATGCAGACTGAAACATGCTCTTTGAATACCAGCAGCAGACTTCCCTGGTGGCAGTAGCTTTACTACAGTGATCTAATGAGCAACTAGAGTGCTAACATTCAGAATTTATGGCATATGTGTGACACATCTGAATGCCTTCTTGATGGAACCAAAGTAAAAAAACTGAAAGTATTTCCTACTGAGGAGATTGCAGTAAATGAGGAAATTAGGAAACTTCATAACAAATAAATCTCCCAAGATGGCCACCAGAGACAAAAGAGCCCAAATGTAGCCCAAATATCACCCAGATGTAGCCCAAGTATAGCCCAATGACAGAATGTCCCAGAGTGTTCTTAAGAACAACTAGAGCGCTTACTGTCTTACTTATGACAAAAGTATGGCACACCTGAAGCCATCTTGATTGGAATAAACTGGTAACACTTAAAACATTTAATGTAAAAAGGAACACAATGAGGGGGTTCATTTTGCCATAGAAATTATGATTAGTGCTGAAGAAAGAAAAATTAGGGCACATTTTGAGTGACTTCTCAAATCCTCTTCTATTTCATTAAAAAAATTCTTATATGCAAACTGAAACATGCACTTTTAATACCAGTAGCAGACTTCCGTGTTGAGCAGTAGCTTTACTACAGTGATCTAATGAGCAACTAGAGTGCTAACATTCAGAATTTATGGCAAATGTGTGACATATCTGAATACCTTCTTGATGGAATCAAAATAAAAAAATGAAAGAATTTCCTACTGAGGAGACTGCAGTAAATAAGGAAATTAGGAAACTTCATAACAAATAAATCTCCCAAGATGGCCACCAGAGACAAAAGAGCCCAAATGCAGCACAAATATCACCCAGATGTAGCCCACATGTAGCCCAATGACAGAAGTGTGCAAAACCCTTTTTTTGTGTATTTGCAGTTTTATATAGTGCAGACTTGTCAGGTATTGGAGTGCTTTACATGAGCATTGGTTAGATCACACAAGATCAAATTCATTTTGGTTGTAGACATGGGGAGATTAAGTGATTTGACCAGAGTCACAGAATGTTGAGCTGAAGCAGAAACTCCTACCTGGTTCCCCAGTTGCAAAGTCTGCAGCTCTGGAAGTAACACCACATCCTCTCCCCTAAGTGCAACATTTAATCAAGTGGTCAACTGGATAAAAAAACAAAGATTACAAATAATTTAAAAGTTCTTTGTCGCTATTTGAAATCTCAGAAAATATGTCCTCAT
Source organism: Triturus cristatus (assembly GCF_964204655.1). NCBI lineage: Eukaryota > Metazoa > Chordata > Amphibia > Caudata > Salamandridae > Triturus > Triturus cristatus. The sequence continues at coordinate 1,181,105,807 of NC_140590.1, forward strand.
TTTAGTTTTTTAGAGCACTAACCATAATTTTGATGCAAATAAGACCCTCTCATATATGTAATTTCTAAAGGAAATGCTCTAGGTATTACAGTTTTGATTACATCAAGATGACGTCAGGCGTTCCACACTTTTGTAATAAATATAGAATGTTACCAATCTAGTTGTTCATTGGGATACTATTGAGAGGCAGAGGCCTGGGGCACGGACTCTGAAAAATGAAGGCAGGTAGGAGAGTGCAGAGGCAACAATTTGACCACACTGGGCAGGCAGGAAGGGCAGTGGCAGCACAACATACTATGGAGGGCAGTGGAAAGGGAGGCAGGGGCAAGAAACCAACAATACAGGACTGGCATGAGAGGCTGTGGCAATATAATAGACCATTGAGGGCAGAAGGAAGAGGCAGTGGTAGTACAACCATACATGCCAACAGACCCGTTTCAGCCAGGAAACGTCCAATGTTTTTAAGCTCAAATGGGCTTTATTTGATCTGTCTCCTGACTACAATCTCCTCTTTTTCAATGTAACTCAAAGGGGAAAATCAATACCCCAGTTTTTTTTCGAAATCTCCCTCTTACCAAGTTCAAAATGTTCGCAAGTATGGTACATTGGATCATGGTAGGCAGGAGGAATTGTGGTAGGGACATGGACTCGGATAACAGAGGACAGGAGGGACATGGAGAGGTGCACCAAACTGACCCTACGGGGCAGGCATTAGGGTTTGCAGCAGAACAATACACCACACACGGCATGCGGGACGGGAGTGCAGCACAACAATCCATAGAAAGCAATAGGGAGGGGACAGGACCATGCACATGGACAACAGAGAACAGAGGGGAAAGAGGCAATGGTAGCTAGCTGACCATAATGGACAGACAGGAGAGAAAGCTGCAGCATAACAGACCATAAAGGGCAGGAGGGACGGATCAGGGGCATTACAATGGAACAGACAAGCCAGGAGGGAGGGAATAGGGGTCTGCAGATGGAAACAGAGGGCTGGAGGCAAGGGGGCAGGGCAGGAGCAGCAAGATGACCATGGAGGTCAGGCAGGATGGGCACTAGAAACAAGACACACCATGGAGAGCAAGTGAGACTATGATGGCATACACACAGACCATGGAGGGAAGGTGGGAGGGGGTTAGGGGCAGCTAGCTGACCACACAGGGAAGGTGGGAGGGGCCATGGCAGCACAGAAGACCATGCATGGCAAGCGGGAGGATTAGTGGCAGCACAATGGCTATGATGGGCAAGAAGGAGGGTGCAGGGGCATGCACAAAGGACCATGGAGGATAGAAGGGAGGGTCAGGACCTGGGCACAGACAAGAGTTCAGGGGAAGGGGCCTCACAACAGACCGCGCTGGGCAGGCAGGAGGAACAGTTGCAGCACAACAGACCAGGGAGGGCAGAAGGGTGTGGCAGTAAAATGGACCATGGAGGACAGGAGGAAGGGGATAGGGGCAGGGCATGTGGACAGGCAGGGTGGAGGTGGCAGGGACAGGTTACAGTCATCTGACAATGCTAGGCAGGTGGGAGGGGAGTGGCAGCTCAACAGAACACTCAGAGTAGATAGGAGTGGCAGGTCCATGGAACATGGTGGGCAAAAAGGATGGAGCAGGGGCGTGCAAAAAGACAGAGAGCAGGGGGAAGGATAATAGGGGCAGCAAGCTAAGCACAGAGGCTAAGCAGGAGGTCAATGATGGGCCATAGAATTGGGCAATGGAGGGCAGGAGGAGTGGATTGGTACATCATGCTAAATGGAGGGCAGTGGCAGCACATCAGACCATGCATGGCAGGAGGGAGGAGGCTAGTCCATGGAACAGAGGATAGGGAGGAGGTGGATTGGGCAGCAAGCTAACTGTTCGGAAAAGGTGGGTATTAGGAACTTTATTATTTTTAAAATGTGTGTCTGTGCGAAGTACTTAAAATATGAACAAGTATGCAGCATAATCTCACTTTTATTCAGGAAGAAGAGGACGTTTGTGACTGTGACTCCGGGCTCACTTGGCAGAAACATCTCCTGACCCTCCACCCCCATCGCAAAATGTAATGCCTGTGAAAAGGATAGGTGGACGCAGTGTTATATAGAACATAGTCCTGAGAGCACGATTGAAAATGAAAACTAGATATAGTATATGGTATAAACTAATCAACAAATCACTGTGATCCAGCACTCCACAAAGTTATTTTATGATCATAAAATATGTCTGTCCATTCAGCAGGTGTTGTTTCAAAATTATTTTTTTTATTGGGTTCTTCTTCTCTTTACATATATAAAAGACACATACAGCGTAGCCGACGCGTTTTGTCCCGGAGGACTTCTTCAGGGCAAACTTCTGAAGTATAAAAAGGGCTTTGTCTTATTCCCCTCCAACACCACGAAATGTAGCTAAGCCTTCCTCTAATTGGCCAGACTAAGTAAGTTACCTTTTTTATTTTACTTGATTGTTCATAGTTCTTCAATTTGTTTTTCACGCTTATGTAGTTTATAATAATATCAATGTATCGGAGCAGATTCCCTCCATCAAGCGGTCCATGCAGTGGAATACAACACAGAGGTGTGTGGCACTCAGCGGGCACTGGTGGGTGTAACACAGTATTGGGCTCAGCCAGGAGCACGCTGTGACTCTCAAGTGAGGTTTGTCTCCTTTCCAGAGAGTAAAATAAAAAGTATTAGGCGGTGGATGTGTGTTTTATTAACCATGAAGGGGGTTTCTTGCATAGTTTGGTCGAATTTTTGTCGAATCCCCTTTGAATGGCTTGGTGTGCGTGTGTATTAAATGTGCCCGTCAATAGCTACCCATGTTTGTATAAATAAACGACAAGGGTGTCTACTTGGAGAGTACCCACCGGCGGGGGTGCCGGGATTAGGCACGGTAGGGCGTCAGACACGTCAGAGCTTCACTAGTGGTGTAAATACATTCCACGTGGATTCATTGTATGCATAGTCACCTTTTAATGAATATCACGCAAATCGTCATGGTGATAGGTACATACGGTTTGTCCAGCATGTCCTAGGTGTTTCTATAAATATATATTTTTTTTAAATAATAAAAAACAAAGGCCGGGGGATGGGGTCCCTGGGGCCATAAGTGGCCTGAGGAGGGGGGCAACGCAGCCCCCCTGCTAAAGATTTTTTTTTTAAACGGCCATGACCCGGGGGTTGGGGTCCTCGGGGCCGATTAAGGCCTTGGGAGGGGGGCCACGCGGCCCCCTTCCAAATTAATTTTTTTCAACAAAAAATTAGGGTGCAGGCCCTGGGGGATGGGGTCCCCAGGGCCAATAAATTAGAAAAAGAAGGGGGGCCACACAGCCCTCCTTCTTAAAAAAATAAAATAAATAAAAGACCGGCATCGTGCCGGAGGCCACGCCCCCTCCTTGCAGCACTCTGCAAACGCACCCCCTGGCCAGTTGTAAGTTGGGGAATTAATTCCCCTTCAATACTGAGGGTCCCTGAGGGCCAACTAGCCCAACAGGTATCTCCAGTATGCGCCAGGGAGCTGCATTGCAGACAGGTGTTCTGAGGCCACGCCCCTTTTTACACCTCTATGCAACGCAGCTCTGTGGCGCTTACTGGAGGTACCTAGTGGGCTAGTTTGACCCTAGGGACCCTTAGGATTCAAGGGGACTTAATCTCTCAACTTAGAACGTCCACAGGGCGTGTTTACACAGTGGTGAAGGAAGGGGACGGGGCCTGAGGTGACGTGTGCAAACACGCCCTGTGGCGCGTTTTAAGAGGTAGTTTTAATCCCCTGCCCTATTATATACTAGGGGCTTACAGAGGAGGTCATGCTAATCACAGGGGGACCCCAACGCAATGTGTTCCCTAGTGTATGTAGGTGTTTTCACTGTATTCTGAGTGTCTTTTAACATAGATTTGGGGTTTGTGGCTTAACGGTGAGCCACAAGGAGTTGAGCGTACGTAACCTATAATATTTCTTAATCCGGCTCACAGATTGTGGCCTCCACCGTTGATCTTTGGCATTTGTCTTTTAACATAGCACTGGCTCTAGGACTGATTAGTCCGACTCCGTTACCACCAGTATTCGTCTGAAAAAGTTGAGGGTACAGGATGATTTTGCAACAAGGCTTCTTTCTGCTCTTCTGTTTGTTCTTTCTGCACGTTATCCTTCTTCCTGCACTTTTCATCGTCTTTGTTATGTTATGTTAACAAAGCTTATAAAGCGCACTGCTACCGTTAGGTGTCCTGGCGCTGAGAAAAGAAACTTTGCCTACTGGTCAGATAGAGGTCAAATTGCATAGAATGAATTAAGATCTATTAAGAAAAAAGCCTGGTCTTTAAGCCCTTCCTAAATTCTAGGAGCCCAGCTGCTGCTCTAAGCTGTAGAGGGAGACCGTTCCAAGCCTTTGCAGCACAGCAGAAAAAAAAGCTCCTACTCCCCCAGCTGGCTGTTTTCACACGTGGGACTTTCACCAGCATTGCCTTGGTAGAACGAAGGACCCTAGGGGGGGTATACCATTGAAGGTATTTACTCATGAAAGCCGGCCCATGGCCCTCCAGAGTTTTGAAGACCAGACAAAGAGCCTTGAATTCTATCCGCTGCTTCCTTGGTAACCAATGAAGGTCCCGGAGTCCATTTCTTACAGAGACAAACTTGGGAGTACCCAAAAGGACTCAGGCGGCCGCATTTTGTACTACTTGCAGTCGATTAAGCTGCCTCTTATGGATGTTAAGATATAAGGCATTACAGTAGTCTAAACGAGACATGATAAGTGCTGTTACTACTGTCCTAAAGCTGTCATCCGAGAGGAAGCGCTTAATTTTTCTCATAATCCTGAGTAAATAAGAAGAGGATGACACCACTTTACCTATCTGATCAGCAAAGGACAGTCTGGAGTCCATCATTACTCCCAGATTTTTTGCCTTACTAGTGGGGACCGGGGGTGAGCTCAAAGAGTGTGGCCACCAGTTTGAGTACCAGAGATTTGAGGGATTACCAAAAATAATCACCTCAGTCTTCCTTGCGTTCAACTTGAGACAATTTGCTCACATCCAGTCAGCAATGGACTGCATACACTAGTAGCAGTCCCGACCAGCCTCAGCCTCTTTGCCTTTTTGAATAGATAGCACTATTTGAGTGTCATCGGCATAAGAGGTCAATTGGAAGCCGAAGGAACGAACAAGGGCTGCCAAAGGGGAGACATATATATTGAATAGCGTAGGGCTAAGAGCCGAGCCCTGCGGAACACCACAGGGCAGAGAGAAGGGCTTTGAGGAATCAGTATCTATGTCCACTGTTTGAGTTCTATTTGAAAGAAAAGATCTTAACAGGGCGAGGGCTTTACCAGTTACCCCCTTTCCGCCTAAACGGTCCAACAATACCTCATGGTGGACCGTATCGAAGGCCGCCGAAAGGTCTAACATGATCAGAATTGCCGCGCCACCCTGATCCAATACCTCTCTGATCTCCTCCGTTGACTTAATCAGCGCAAGCTCTGTACTGTGTTCTGTACGAAAGCCAAACTGAGTGGGGTCAAGGAGTCCATTTTTATTAATAAAAGCACTGAGCTGACTGTTCATTTCCCTTTCTATCAGCTTAGCTGGTAGAGGGAGACGGGAGATGGGCCTATAATTGTTAGGCTCTTTGGCGTCCAGATTGGCTTTCTTGAGAAGGGGGAGGATTGAGGCTCTTTTCCAGATTTTAGGAAACAGGGCATACTTAAAAATACTATTAAAAACAGGGGCAAGAGCAGCACCAATAGTGTTGGACGCTAGTTTATCTATTTGTGCTGGACAGGGATCTAAAGGCGATCCTGATTTAATTGCTTGCAGATGCTTAACGGTGTCTTGAGTGCTCATAGCCTCAAAGCAGTTCAAGGAGGACATTTCCTTACGGTCTAAAGTACCGTTCCAAGCGTCCATCTTTAAACCATCTGCCATTGAATTGCTGAAAGATGAAAAGATTGCGCCCACTTTATCTTAAAAGGCGGAGGCAAGGAGTTCACAGAATTCAGCATTGCCATGAGGTTTTCCCCGGATGGGTGTTGCAAGTTTTAAAACTGTATTAAATAATTCTTTTTTGGAGGATTTTGCTTTACTAATCTGTTCCCCGTAGAATATCTTTTTTGTTTCAGTGAGCAGTTTTTTATAGCTATACATGCTATCTCTATACGCCCTCTTGGAGGTAGTGGAATAATCCTTCCTCCATGCACGTTCTAATCGTTTGCATTCCACTTTTTTGTGTTTTAATTTATCATCATACCAAGGGGCCGAAGGTGTCATTCTCCTGGGAATACAGACTTTAACTGGGGCTACACCTTTACAAGCCAGATCTAGCCATTCAGTATATGCCTTTGCGGCCTTATCAACTGATAAAGGCCAAACATCCAAAGTTGACTTCAAATGGTTTTCAAATACCTCACTATTAATATTCTTCCAAGCTCTAAATTTGAACCTAGGTAAAGGTTCAATTTTTGGGTTAGAAGGCTTGGTGAGAGAAATCTCAAAAAAGACGGCTGTGTGGTCCGACCAAGGAACAGGCATTACACTAGTAAACTTAATATTGGGGTTGTTAGAAAAAATTCCGTCCAGGGTGTGACCAGCCTTGTGAGTGGGGTCTGAGACAAGTTGAGTAAGTTCCCCACCACCAAATATTTCCTGAAGCTTAACATTGTCTACATCCTTGGTGTCCTCCAAATAAAAGTTAAAATCTCCTAAAATGGTAAATGAGTTAGCACTAAAGCTTTCTTCGAGGAATATTCCGGCTGAATCTAAGAAAGCGCCTCTTGCTCCGGGGGTGCGGTAAACAAGGATAGCGTTAAGAGTGTCATGAGGGGAAATGCAGACATTCACTGCCACAGCTTCACACGTCGGGTTGGGAATTGAGCAAAAGGAGGGTTCTAAGGAGTCGTGATAAATAATCACCAGCCTACCCCCTTTCCTACAGATTCTGTTTTGGGTGTGGCACAGATACCCTGGTGGCAGAGCTTTAACGAGATATGGCCCAGAGGCTTCGTCTGACCAGGATTCAGTAATAAAAGCCAACTTAATATTGTAGTCCTCAATCAACAGAGCACATTCATCACTATGTATAATGAGAGACCTAGCATTGAGAAGCATAGCTTTAATGGGTGCCAAGGCATAGTTGTCAATATTCTTGGGTTTAGAGCTATTTAAGCGTTCAATAGGAGATGGAGGCTTCGCGGAGCAGTTCGGGCAGGATGCTAAACCTCCTTTTAGAAGCATGACAGGATGCATTCTAGGGCAGCAAAAGTTACCTCTGCTGGGATCTAAATGGACGAGAGCGTGTCTCGAGTAGGTAATAAGGTCTAATACTGTGGGGCCAGGGGGACGGGCCCTGAGCCCGGACCGAGCGTGGACGGGCGCAGACGGGCTTGCCTTCGGCGCGCGTCCGCTGCGCGGTCGCGTCAGCGTGGAATATATGGGCGGTAGTGCAAAACAACTGAAGCGCTAACCTCCGCCGGCTCGAGTTTCCCGCTTCCGCTTCACCGCGGACCAAACAGAGCACAGGGGCCACGGAGTGAACTTCAGGCAAATGAGCAAGTATCACAAGATTAAAATAAAGCTTTGGCAATTTTAAAAACAATGTGCAAAGTAGGCCAATTCTGTGCAAATAGCGAGGATAGGGAAGAACTGCCCTACCTGTCAGGCATTAAAATACAGCTCTGACCAGGAGGCAAACCTTTAAGGACTTCTGTTGCTTCTTTCTGCATTTCTTTTTTTTCTTTCTGTGCGTTTTTTCTTCTTTCTTCACATGTCCTATCTCTGTAGGCTTAGTTAGAAATTAGCATTTAAAAAACCTTTGAAATTCACAGAAAAAACCATAGGTTTCAGGCACTTTATAGTTAGGAATTAGCATTAAAAAAACCTTAAAAATTCACTGAAAAAACCATAGGTTTCAGGGGCGTTATAGTTAGCTGGACTTTTTACTCGTACAAAACCATTGAAATTCCCCCGTTATAGTTAGTTCAGCTAACTATAACTCGCGCGCCCGCAATGCACTGCTGATGACGTCACATATTACATCACTCATAACATGGTCAGTGACATCACTGATGACATCTCAAATGACATCACTGATGACATCATCCTTGTGATAGAGTGGCAGACCTCCTCTCCCCCTAATATAACCTTTGATACACACATTCAAAAATAGAAACTAAAATTTTCAAAACAATGGACATACCAATACCAGTTACAACAACCTATTCAGTAATTCTAAGATCCACATACACATCCACTCATTCACCAACAGTCCTATACAGTCACTCATACATGTACTCACTCATCATATGTACTCATACACCTATACATCCTGTTACACAACACCACTCATCCATAGAGTTACTCACACACATAGTCACTCATGCTAATAAAGAATCAAACATCCATTTACTTGCATATACAGTTATACACACACCACCACACTTACTTCTACAGAAACTTACCCATACTTAGTCTTTTAAACAATCACTTATAGAAACACATACTTATTCATACAGGAACTCTTCCAATCTCTCACTCTCACATATACTCACTTATATACACCAATAGTCACATATACTAGTTTAAAACATATGTAGTTACTCATAAAGACACTATTGAGACAATCATTCACTCACTAACCATGCACGCACTCATCCACCCATACAGTCCTGCACACATGCTGTCTTCAACACATACAAACAGTGAGTCACTCATTCATGCACCTATGCACTACGTAATACCCCCACCGAACCATACAGACATTCAGACACTCATACTGATACTCAAAAAACCAACTAATAACCTATTTAGACACTCATGTAGCTACTCACCAACCCATGCAGCTACTTATACACAAAGTGAGAGACTGATACAGATATTTACATACTTAAACATTACTCACTAAGCCATGTATTCACTAAGATACACTTAATCAGTCAGTTATACTATCAATTTTTCCAAAACAAATCATCCATTTAGACGCTTATATACCCATTTATTCTTCCATCGACCTTGAGATATACATATATAAAACATATGTAATTTTCAGAAAAACACACATTCACTGGATGATGTCATCAGTGATGTCATTTGAGATGTCATCAGTGATGTCATGAGTGATGTCACTGACCATGTAATGAGTGATGTAATATGTGACGTCATCAGCAGTGCATTGCGGGCGCGCAAGTTATAGTTAGATGAACTAACTATAACGGGGGAATTTCAATGGTTTTGTACGAGTGAAAAGTCCAGCTAACTATAACGCCCCTGAAACCTATGTTTTTTTCAGTGAATATATATATACACATGTTCGGCTGGTCAGATTCTTGTCCAAAGGACGTGATGGGGACAGCCCTTTATTAATTAACTTTTGTTCTAAATTGTGACACATTAGAGGACTTCCTAACACAGGAGCACAAAGAGTGCAGCTGTGTGGCAGGAGGAAATAGTTGTGGGATATGTGCAGCATACGATACATGGTACAGTGACCAGGGATCCATAGGAATAGATTACAAGAGATAGCCACCACAACAACTTCCTCCACACATGCCCCAGTGCTTTGGAATTATACAATTGACTAGCACTTTGTTTTATATTTTTGATTTATATTTTGTTTTGTATTATGAAAGAATTTTTGATAAAATTGTGCTTTAAATATTAGATTGAATTACTTTTAAATTAACTTTTAATAATTGAACTGACTTAATGAATAAACATTCCTATATTGGGCTTTTTAGCCACTGTTATACTCTCTAGGTGATTGATTTTTGAATGTGGTGAATTAATAGTTTGGTATGCTATTGTTGTATCCCAAAGGGAATTTATTTTAGACCTAGTGTCAATTTGGTGTCCTGTCCCTTTGGTGAGTAGGACCCCTCTCTTTTTTTGAGGTTAAATTAAAGAATAGCCTTATAAGGAGCTTCCTCCTTAAAGCTTCTGAAAAGAGATGCAAATAGTTTTTTATAAAATGTTCAACTTTTGTTATGTTCTGCGGTCAAACACCTGCTAAAGTTGGATCTTGCGGCCAACTGTTCCTCATTAAAAGTGTATAAAAGGGCTACTTACTAACTTACTCGTTGACCACCTCTCACAATGTATTTTTTCACGACCGAGGTGCTCCCAGTTAACCGATTTATTCAGCATTTTTGATAGTTATAATGCTTCATTGTACTCTAATATTCAATTTCTCTCTCTCTCTGTTTCTTTGAATTGCAGCGATTTTAAACTTACTAAGGGGCATATTTACAACGAGGCGATAAAAAATTATCGCCGCTTTGGCGGCCGTTTTCGGCCGAAAAGCGGCGATAATTTTATCGCTATATTAGCAAGGTCACGCTAACGCGTGAAACCTTGCTTTAGCGTGGGGATTTCTAACGCCCAGCTTTGCATCTCTAATGAGATGCAAAGTGGGCGTTCCTGACCTGACATGATAGGAGAAATGTCGCTAAGTGACATTTCTCCTATCATCAAGCCCCACGCTATGAAGCATAGCATCAGGAAAAGTAGCAATAACACCTGTTATCGCTACTTTCCTAACACCTGCTTCAGGACTGACTTAGCCATGATATCCTATGGAAGGAGGATATCATGGCTAAGTTTGTGAGTCCTTATCAACAAGCTAACGTGAGATTATCGCTGGGTTTCCAGCGATAATCTCACGTTAGCCAGTTAGCGTGAGGATTTTTATCGCTATTGAGATAAGCGTTGCTAATAGCACACTATCTCAGTGATAAAAATCCACGCTAGCCGGCGATATTTATCCTAGCGCTAAGTGCGCTTTGCGATAATTATCGCCGGTTGTTGTTGATATGCCCCTAGATTGTTTAATCAAGAGCAAAAACATGCAATGTCTTTGACACTTGTTACTTGCTAGATTGTATGGTGTCTTTGACATTTATTGTTTAGTTGTTTGAAAATGCAGGATTTAAGTCAGAAGTGACACTATTTATTCAGACATGTCTTGTTATTTTAGACAGCACATCTCTGTGCCAATTTATGTGGTAAAAACCACTCTCTAACATTAATATTGGACAGATATAATGTATTCACATATATGAGAGGTAAATGTGAATTAAAGCAAACTGCCATGTATGCATGCTATGAAAAACCCTAAACCAAGGTGGAAGCTAAAGCCCACGTTAAAATGCATGAAAACTTGAAGAAATGTTACACAGCAAGTCAAACACAAAACATAATGTGACTAGGTCGTCAACCTCATTGTTTATGTGAGAGTCTGGTATAATAGATGAATGGTGGAGTTATGCCTGTAATAAATTAAGTTGTATAAACAGATGAAAGGGTCTATAGAATGTAGGTGTGGTGCTGCATAGGAAATATATTTGTTAGACTGGGTAACTCATTATTTTACTAAGGTTGCGGGTGGTTAATCAAAACAATTGAGACTATGCTTATAACAAGTATAATTCTTGACCTCCTGACTTTATGGCAATGGATCAACTGATGAAACCAACCTTTTATATTCAATGACTACACTGTTAATTTTTTTAAGAATTGTCACAGTATAATACTGGACTTCATTGGAATATCAGTGCATAATAGGTTTTAAATGAGAATAAGATTAGATTAAAATCATAGCATACTGTAAAGATCGTGATGTTTTAAAATGGGTATTTTATTTCATTAAATGAAATGAAAGTATTTATTGTAATAATCATTATATATTGGTATTTGATGTGAGCCATGTATCATGTCTTTTCCAAAACCATTCAAGTATGAATAGTGACTGTCCAATAAAAATACGGTTCGGAAAATGATGACCTCTCCATTGTCTAAGGAAGAAAAGCCATGAGCATCTATGTTTGACCCCACTAACCTGGGAGGAAATGGGTGGAAGATAGCTATGTGGAGCACTAATGTGGAGTGGGATACGCAGGATGTGAGTGTCCTAAGAGTAATTGTACATATAGAGCGTGGCTGTCCTCACAGTAAGTACGGTGGACCATTTGCACTGAAGATACTACAACATTGTTTGTACAGACACTTTAATCATCTGGCCAACATAAGTCTTTTTTACATTTTTTATTATTAAAATAAAGTATGCATATTGAATGTGTTCATTCTATGCTCCTAGAGGTATGCTTTTCATGCAGATTTTTATATTGACTCTTAAGAGATTATTTCTTTTTGCCCTTCTTGTCCTTCCCTTTTCCTTTTCCTTTTGAATCCTCTTCTTTGTTCCCCTGTGTGGCTTTCTGGCGCTTCTTCCCCATAGGAGTTTTGGTATACCAATCCTGAGAAGACATAAACAGATAGGATCATCAGAGGATATCCATACAACCTCACAACTGCAGGAGATCATCTGACATTCTTCACAACTCACTGAGTGAATTGAAACTTCAGGACAGAATCTACCATTTCCCTCAACCTCAGGTGAGTGTTCAACACTCCTACCAATACCAGCAGAGCATTGAACATTCACTACATCTTCTAAAAATAGGCATTCCTCACAATGTCAGGACAGGATACACAAACACACCAAATCAGATCAGAAATTGGCCAACACCTTTCAAGAGCATTGGCCATTAGATTGCTTGGTGTTCTTCTCCACCTCCAGTGGAGCACGATGGTGTTGTCTAATATACCAAGCAAAGTTTTCAACATTTCCCGTTACATTTCATGTGCATAACACAAGCCTCGCACATTTAGCAAATATCAGAGATTTCACACCACCTCAAAAAAGCATTAAATATTTCCCACAAGGTCATGACATCATCGGGATATTCTTCACTGAAGCATGAAAGTACTGTATGTTCATCATATTCCCATGAGACAATCATATATACCCCACAACATTAGAAGAGCAGTAGTCTTTACTCACAACTAGAGCATTCAGCATTCCACACCACTTCCAGGGAGCACACAACATTCCCCCAAATCTCTGGAGAGCATTGCATCTTTTCCAGAAACCCGCACAATGACCGGAGTTCACACATCTTTAGAGCAAGTATTTAACAGGCTACAGTTGCAGCTTCCTTTGCCTGCTTCTCAGTGAATGCCTGCTCTCCATGCTCTTTTATGCTCGCTTGCTACTGTCCTAAAAATCATTTGCCTTCTTGCAAAAAAGTCAATATCTGTAGCTGATCTTATTTAGAGAAGACCAGAAAAAGAACCACGATCAATGTTTTTTCTGACAGCTGGACCAGAGAAACACAAGAACCACCCAAGTACAGAAGTGGAAGAAGGCCTCTCTATCACTATGTATGTTAAAGTTGTCTAGCAGATGTTTAAACATGTGTTGTGTGTGTGAGCAATTTTACATTGTTTTTGACTAAAGGATGGTGCTTTAAGCTAGTACTGAGGTACTCTATCAAAGTTTAGTTGTCACAGTTCTGCCTTTTTAACATGTGGAACTTTACATCAGCATCTTTTACTTTATGGCAGCAGTACTTTTGTACCATATGTATTCCCAATGCTTTGTTGTGTTTAATATTCTGTTGAATTGCCAATGTGTCTTTCAGTTCCCGTGGTGGAAGCTGCTCTGTTCTTTAACACCAGCAGAAGACTGATTTGTTTCTCTATGCTATTCTAGAAACTCCAGGGCAATCTACACCGCAGCTTCACCTCAGGCCCTTAATTGCTCTTCTGGCTTTTACTGTCACTAGAGATCTACACGTTCACAATCTAACTTCTAGTCATTAAGCTAGCTTCTACATCCCTCAAATGTTTTTGGTTCATTCAGGTGCCAAGTTAATAACTGCGAACATGGTAGCATTCAGCATCTTCAGAAGGTGGGGAGGGTGGTAGGACAGGCAGCCAGAGAAATTTTCCCCAGGCCCTACTCCTTAAAGGGGTGTCCTGGTATGGTATGGGTGAGGCATTCGGCAGGAGCAGCATGTTTTAAAGTGCTGGTCACTGTAAGCATAGCCTGCACTATGAACCCAGTTCTACCTATACTGACAGCTGACTGGGCTTGGGCGGTGGGCATGCATAAGACATGGGACTTTGCATCAAGTACACAATGCTTAGAGCTCTCCTGCCTCACTACCAGCTCCAATGGGGCAGCGCTAGTGAAACAGTGTAGCCAGGTCCCATAAGTCTACATACCCCTGCTTGTGTTGCATCCTGTCTGGAGGCTTAGCGCCGCCAGGACCACCCCAGCTGATGAGGCGTAATGAAGAAACGAAATTGAGAGGATCAAACACTTTGGTCAAGCTAGGAGCCCGGAATTGAGACCAGATTCTCAGAATCAGGCCCCACAACTTGTTTTTGCTTCAGGCCCTACAAAAGATCCTGACTTGCCTGGTAACATTAAAAATAAGCAACTCTGCTGGCCTCGAGAGTTTTGGCTTTAAACAGTCTACATTTGTCTCCATTCTAAAGTGAAATTTACAAACCAGTTCCTTCTTCCTAAAATCTCTATTTGAGCACTTAGGTCACTACAAATTAAGAATAAACTCTTGAGAAATACTGAGGCTAAAATTAATGACTCTGTCTGCTCTCCCTCCATGTGTTTACAGTCATTGTGTGTTTAAATCTTCGGACTACGGAATAATCATATGGACACAAAATTACTGTGTTGAACATCAAAGGTTTTTCTATATTCTTGGAACCTTACTGCTTTACCACACGCTCTGAGCAGGTGATGTAAGCAGTAGCCAACAGAGGTTTGCTGTGTGGGGACCATGTGATGGGTTTCCGGGGGGGAGGGAGGAGTAGGCTCCCCCGTCTTATTTGAGGGGGCCAGGAAGCACCTGTATTCTCTACCAGCCCTGTAGCCCAATGGTTTTATACAGTGAATTTCTGCTTTTGTTAAAATCTTAACACTTGGTAATTTTGGGAGCAGGAACATGGGGCCACTCAGAATCAGCCAGAGGATCCTGCCAACCTGTAGGTTTAGCTGAAGGCTGTAGAACAGGGGTCTCCAACGAGTAGCTCGGGAGCTACTGGTAGCTCGCCAGTACCTTCAAAGTAGCTCTCTGAGGTGAAGTCAAGCCCAGTATCAATTTCAGAGTAGGTGCCTATGAAAGAAGGCAGCACTGATCATCTTAAGACCCTAAGAGTGACAGCCAGCCAAACTTATCACAGTAACTCATACTAACACTCAAACACACACTGTGCCAGCTTTTGGACCAGCTACATGACAGTCTGTAGCCAATCTCAATATAATTAAGCCACAAGGAGTCTGACCATGTTGCAGTCCCTCCTTTATCAGTCACAACATGTGTGTGAACATAGTACAATCAAAAAAGTACGGCAGCAGTAGCCTGAGCTGTAATCAGTGCTGACCCACCAAAGTGCGGGACTGCAGGAGTCAGAGTGAAAATGTGTCAGTTAGATGCATGATCAGCTCAAGACCTGAGGAGAACAGGGTATGATCCAGATCAGAGAAAATTTAGAGATTCATCAACATTTATGTGTGTGCCCACAATAAACACTATTGCTTCCTGAAACTATGCCTAGTGCCAAGAACCGCCAAATATATATGCTAGCCCCATCATAAGAGTGTTATATTTGGCATAATTGTGTCCCTTCCTGACCTAATAGTGCCAATGGCATAATTATGGTCATCCTTGACTATTTTAGTATTTTT
This sequence comes from Triturus cristatus, assembly GCF_964204655.1. NCBI lineage: Eukaryota > Metazoa > Chordata > Amphibia > Caudata > Salamandridae > Triturus > Triturus cristatus. Next base: position 1,181,121,319 of record NC_140590.1, read on the forward strand.
GGTCTAGTTGTGGTATGCTGGCAGCCATCATAGACCTACTCTTCGCATGACTGGCCTATATTTACCTATTTCTGGCATATTAATGGTCATGATTGATATGTGGTCTTATCCCTGATCCTTCTGGTTTCCAGCCTTGGCACAACTGTGGCCCTAGTATAATGGTGGCCTTTACTGGCATAATCCAGGCATCCGTGGTCCTATGGTGAGCATCCATTATGATATAATGGGGTAACCCACAATGGGAGGACCCCTATGATGAAGCATGTCACCGTGGGGAAACCCTGGTGAGTGAGGGGACTATAGAAAGAGATAATCCTTCCCTTTCTTTCTAAATCGGTGTCCTTTAGGATCAAATTGTTTCCGACACCATCTGTTCTTCCTGGTTAGGTTCCTGTCTACTTGACTTGTTCAGGTAGTGTTTTGGTAATTGTATTAGTGGAGGGTGAACCTAACCTTAAAACCTCTACTTCCCCCTTATGTTCTGATAAATACATTACAGCGCACAGCTGTGGGAAACCCTTCCCCTTTTATTTTTACTTTTATTTTTAGTCTGACTTTCCTTCACACAACCTACATCCACATACAATACCACAATGACTGAGATAACAGGCCTCACCTACTCTCAGGATGAGGTGGACAGAATTATAGCCTCCATGCTTCCCCTGGCTGGGACCAGTACCAGGGACTCCAATGAAGCTAGTCAATGTTGGGATGAATTGACAGAATTAAAACGCGAGCAAATCAAGACCTTAATACATGGGATCATGATGACTGAATATGTCAGAGCCAATATGGCCCCACGAGGCCTTATAGTCAGAAACGAACCGTTTATTTTCCAAAATGATAAACTATTCAAAAAAGATTGGTCGCTAATATCCTGGCATTGCACCAGAGATTGGCTTGTGCTAATTATAAAAACTGCAGGGGACTATAGAAAGAGATAATCCTTCCCTTTCTTTCTAAATCGGTGTCCTTTAGGATCAAATTGTTTCCGACACCATCTGTTCTTCCTGGTTAGGTTCCTGTCTACTTGACTTGTTCAGGTAGTGTTTTGGTAATAGTAACCCACAATTGTCCACGGACCTGGGTAACGATTGGTTTAGGAAACAACGGTCCTAGACTTCTTTTAAGCTACAATTCAGTTATGAAAAACATTCATCAGTCAAAGGGCATCCGGTACATATAGAATTAGCAATGTATCATTAATGTACCACCATTTTCTTTACAATGCAAACAAGTATATCCTCAAAAGACACAAAGGCACAAAATATCGCTCCAATAGTGACTGTTTATTATTTCGTTACTTTTATAACAGATCACCATATAATGAATGTTTTTCATAACTGAATTGTAGCTTTAAAGAGGTCTAGGACCATTGTTTCCTATACCAATGGTGGCATATGACTGTAATACCAGGGAATTCAAAGTAGTCTGTCCATATGAGGCATTTGTACATGTGAGTACAAGATGATAATGACAAGCTGATGTTTTGAGACTGTGCATTTCTCAAAAACTGAAAACTGATATTTTAAAGGCAGTTTTAGTTTTCAAAAATGGGGTTTCTTCTGGAAAACTGAGTTTGTTTGCCCACACTGGAAAGTACTATTAGATAGAAAAATATGCATTTTCAGAAACTGGTGAATGATAATTCAAGCTGAGCTGGGGAGACGTACTGCTGTGCGTATGTCCTTTGTGCCATTGGGCATGTCAAGATTTGAACGTTACTTCATGAGTCAAGGGGAGGCATTTATTAGTGAAGAACCTTTACCCAGCATTTCTGCTGGTAACCGCACGTGGTATACTTGGGTGGTAATTACTGAAAATCTTGCTTTGGGTGGTCATAATGTAGTTACTATTTTACAGGTATAAAATTTGCTAGTAGCTCGGGAAGACTTTCCTTGAGCAGAAGTAGCTCTCACTACAGAAAAGGTTGGAGACCACTGCTGTAGAAGGTGATCTGTGTATATTTGTGCTATGCCGCGTTCTAGCAATGTAACTAATACAGGTATGTTAGCCTTGAGCACACATGTTTGTGAAGATGGCATCAGGCAATTGACACTATGGAAAGTTACTGGCTATCTGGCCCCATTCCTTAGTCAGCTAACATCCACTGAATGCAACTATTTTACCAAAGGGCTTTGTTTTGCTTGTCTCGCACTAATGATTTTAAGATTGGGCTAGTAGCTTGCTTTTATGTTACTGTAGCTCCCTTGCTCCCCAGAGTGGCAACTCATCCCAAACCACTGTGTACATACATGATTTAAATATAAAAAAAACAGTCTCCAAAGCATTAGAGCACTGTGCAGGTGACTGGGCAGCAGGAGGTCGCTGGGTTCAATTACGGAGAGGGATGATGTTAATTAGAGGAGGGGAAGGGAAAAAGTAATACATTGAGGGTGCTGGTCCCAGTTTAGCCTTTCCTGCTAACTTCAGTTCTTGCGGAATGCCGGTTGTAAGCACTTACGAAGGGCTGAACAATCTGGAGGCAACATCCATCACCGACAGTCCCTCATGTAACTTCTCACAAAGGTTTCCCATTAAAGTGGGTGCAAATCCAGATAACTCTTACTTCCCTTCCAAGGAGATGGTGGGGAGTGGGGTGGCTGAAGGGCGGCCGTGATGTATACCTTAAAGGCTTCCTCCTCTTCCCTGTAGATGGGATCGGCTCTTGAGAGCGGCATCAGAAATTCTCCAGTGACAAGGGGCTTCTTGTCCATCTGAGCAAGGCGTCGATGTGACAGGACAGATTGAACCACTTGCGACATCAAGGCAGGGCTGTACCCATCTGAGACCTTGGCGAGATTGCTGTAATCTAGCTTGTTGGTGTGAATCCCACCATGCGTCTTAATGAGATGCTTCCAGAGCACTGGAAAAAGAGAATGGAAGTTGTAAGTCACTCTTTCAACAAAGGAAACTTAGCCTCTGCTTTAAATGCTGCCCTCTCTCTTCCCCCACACAATGCTAACCCAAAGTTGGTCCCATTAAACTTCCCCTCACCAGCACAGTGTGAACAGCACCACATCTCAGCAAACCTCACCATATCTAGCAGCATAGTCCGGCCGTGGGACCAGTATTATCCTCTCAAAGGATTTGCAGAACGTCTTCACATCTGCAGCAAAGGGCTTGCTGGATGTCCCAACAAAGAGAACCCGATCCTCAGGCTTAAGTAACTTCAGGGCTTTGGGAAGGTCCTTCTTGAGGCGTTTGGGGTCACGCTGCAAAGGAAAGGCAAACATTTTTTTAAACAGTGTTCCTCCAGAGTCGGCACCTTGTGCACCCTTTAGGAAACTAGAACTTTGATACCAAACAAAGAAGCCAAATTACAGGGGGCCATCCCAAAGAAGAGCACCCAGGGGCCAAGAGATTACACAGGTAATACAACAAAGAGGGACCCTGAAGCAATAAATAAGGGGGGAATGAGGTCAGGGAATAATCAATGCAAAAAACAGAAACCCATTTCCCCCACTAGCACAATAAATGTAGGCAATACATCCATAAATTAAACTGTGTCCACAGACCGAGCAAAAAGGAATTTTTTTATAAAAATGATGGTGTACATATTGCTGTAACTGTTGTAGCAAAATTGCTACTGATATTCAATTAGTACATATACATCAAGTACATTATAAAATGGACTTTAACACAATAGAAAAAAGACAGCAATCATATTCGTAAACCCAACTGTGGGAAACAGCCAAGCAATGTTTAAAGTTGATTCAGACCTATCAAAACAACAGCAAAAAATACAAAAGCAAAAAATACAAAATTATTGAGACAATATAACATAACCAAGACAGTGAAGCGCCGACGCGCGTTTCGGAGATCCCAAGCTTGTTAGTGAGCTCCTTCTTCAGGGCGCAAGTGCCTTTAAAAGTCTCAGTAAGTTGAACCAAGTTATTTCTTTCACTTGATGTATATGTACTAATTGAATATCAGTAGCAATTTTGCTACAACAGTTACAGCAATATGTACACCATCATTTTTATAAAAACAAATCAAAATGTGAAAAAATAGTTTAAAAAAATTCCTTTTTGCTCGGTCTGTGGACACAGTTTAATTTATGGATGTATTGCCTGCATTTATTGTGCTAGTGGGGGAAATGGGTTTCTGTTTTTTGCCAAGAGATTACACAGCCATACAACCTGCACTACCGAAAGGCCAAAAGAATTCCCCAGTTTAGTTTTTGTCACATTGACACACTATCCTTCTTAACTCATAAACTTCCTTAAGGTTCATTCTTCTGCTTTTAGACCCTCTTCTTCCATCTCTCGCCGTTCTTGTCCACCCCTCCTCTTCTTCCATCCGCCCTCTTCTTTCGCTTTTGTCTTTCTCTCCTTTCTTACATCCATACTACCTCAGGTTTATTACCACCTGTCCACATCGACCTTTCCTTCCTTTCTCTTGCCCCTCCCTTCTTTAAATGGTCTTATGATTCATACAGCACACACCTTGTCAGAGGCAACAGAGAGCTAACCAGGTAGAGATGATTTGAGATTGTGCACATCAAGTCAAGTTTTTTATATTTACATCATACATTTTTACAATAAGAGGCATATTTGATTATAATCACATGATTTTTGGTGCTTAAACAAGATCAGAACCTAAGCTAGTGGGTTTCAAGACAAGAAAAGAATGTATAGGTATGTAGTTCTCCAGGATTTGCACCTTTTTCATAGATTCACATCCTTAAATCACTCTTGTTCGCTGAGATGGGAGTTCCCCAGCAAAGTAATGGTAATCATAGCCTCATGGGCCCCAAAGACTGCCACTTTAGTAGCACACTCATCTCATGGAAAAAGATCCAGATTTTTGCCAATGACATTAAAACCCATTAAACATCACTTTCCCCACCAGATTTCAGAGCATGTGTATGAAAGGAAATCAACTGATATGGTAAGCCTACCAGAGGAGAGCGAGCTGCATTTGACACTTTGAAATATACCAATGCTGGAGGACTGTAGTTACAGGCAAGTAGCTTTTTATTTCTGTAGCAATGAACTTTTCATAGATTCACATACTTGAATAAGAATAGAAAGCAATTACATAGTCAGACAGACACGTATGTTTTTAAACAAGAGATTAGGGAGGCAACTCATATGCAGTCCAAAATGTATTAAAAAGCAACCTTGTCACTTTTTCCTTTAATCACTATTTAGTTTGCTCACAAAATAAGATTCAAAACTCAGGATGCACTCTATTTTTTTTGAGATCACGTCATTCAAAAAGTGTTTTTTATAAACTACTTTATAAAGGCTGTAAACAATTGATATTTTGCAAATAACAAAAATAGCAAATAAATCCTCTTTTAAAATACATTTATCATTATAATCATAACACACAGTTGTTCAAAACTAGGGTAGCTTCCCTACGTTCAACATAATGCTATACCCACCCACGTGATTGTATTCATTTTTATGTAATCTTGTTTCAGGAATTCTTATTAATTGATTTTTATATGTCACCTTAAATACATTAATTATTATACACTAGGTGCCTAATTTTACATAAATAATAAAAAGTATTCATATCTAGGAATTCATTTTGACACCATGACATCATGGCCACAGTGCAATATCTTATTACTTAATTACATGTTTTTAATTATTGTTTCAAATATTCATATAACTTTGTAATATAAACATAAGTCATTAGATATAAATAGATATAGGAACGTATATCAGCCTGTAATACATAGGCACAGTTAGTTTTACATTTTATAATGTCATTGTATCCAATATTGAAGAGTAAAAATTATCTGCTGTTGTTAAACATTTATAACTTCATACTGAAACTTGTATGTGTTAAGTGTTATCCTTTCTTTCCAGGTGAAATTTGAATGAAAATGAGCATACTGCATTGGAAAATCTGCAAAGCAGCTTCAGCGTGATTCTTTGGCAAATTGATGAGGGAAGCAACATTGTACTATTGGATTATAAAGATTACAACAAAGAGGCTTTAATGCCAGCTGTATGATGAAGGGAGTTACAAAGTGCTAACTAAAGGACCCAATAAAAAGATCTTTGAAAACATGAGTGAACTGCTTGCACTACATCATGTTTAAGGACTGTTAGACTATGATGAGGTCATGTATATCTGGATGTAACGTATCCCAAAATCTCTATTATAACTTTCTGCCTAAAATACACAAGAAGGGTACTCCATCTCTGGTTTAGCCTTTCATCTGAGGGACTGGTTTCATGTACAGAGTGCCTTTTAGAATATAGTGATGTACACCTTACCCTTGGTGAAAACATTACCATCCTTTTTTACTCACACACCAATGTTATCCAGATCTCTACAATCTCTGTCAGGGGCACAGTGCAAAGCGAGTTCGGTTTGTGGGATCTTTTTCTGCAGCGTTTGCATCAACACTGAATTTGCTCAAAGATGTCCTACTAGACATGCTAGAGTATACTCGAGACTTTATATTTCTTGTCTAAGTGCAGCAACATTATCTCCACCCCTGCTGGTGTCTGCATCACATTCAAGTCTTCAAAGCAAATATGCTCTATAGTGGGTATGGCCATTATGGATTTATGAAGAATATCTTTAAAGTCATACAGAAATCGATCCATTTCTTTACTAGCAAATGGCATTGGAATCACTTTGACGCCCTTTTAATTAAAGAATGTAAACCTACAATGTTATTGGCTAATCAGCAGGGAGTGAAATGGCTGGTGCAGAGTCTGATATGACCCCTTAGGAGTGAGACTACTCTGCCCTTAAAGATGATTTTTTCAAGTACATTTTCTGAAGAACTTGCAGTCTTTGGCCACATGGCTTGGATATAGGATATAGATGCATTTCTTTTTAAGTTCCTCTGTGTGAAGTATCGAGTCCCCACAGGAACCACAGCATTAAAAAGACCTTATTTAGGTCAATCTGATATGACTAGATCACATACTTGAGACAACCCACTAAGAGCAAACTGCTACTCCTTTGACAGGACAATTGTACAAAAATGGAGAAAAAAACCTATCCTAAGATGTTTGAGCAGAGCTCAGAGAGATTTGCTTCACACATGTTGTGGGGTAGAAATCTGGGGTATGGTGCCCTCTGCAGGTGTGGGGGAGGGGGGAGTGAAGCCCACTGAGCTCTCACCTCACTGGCTGACGTTTTTTTTAATTTGGTGAGAAAACTACAAAAGTGGTCACATTTGCACCTATTAGGCAATGTTTAACATTGCACTGCTGTTTTAAGATTAGAGTGGGACTGATTCAAGCAAATAAATCTATGAAAGATTCAATGCTTACGGACCAGCACAGACACTGGCCAACCACTCCATGAATAAACTAAGTTCATACTAATGTGTGATCAGGGGTTTAAATTTGGCCTCGATTTGTCTGGCTCTAGATTAAGTATTAGATAGAATCATGGAACACTCTTAATAGACAGAAAATAACCTCTCATTTGGTGTCAACACACTTTCTCATTCCCAATAACCAACACAGCTCCCAAGTACAAAGCCAACCTGATGTTGTTCATCTGGAGTCCCACATTAGGAAGGACTTCAGAATTTCTCTAAAAATCCTATTGGAATTTCTTTTTTGAATTTGTCTTCAGAAGCAAGTTATCCAGGCAAGGGTGGGGATAGATCTAACTTGTCTGTTGATGAGCTACTTACCCCCAACACACATTTGATAAAGGTTAGTGCGGCCAATTTTAGCCTAAGAGAAATTACTTTGTACTGTTAATGTTGGCTACTGACTATTTTGTGCATTTCTTAGAAATGTGAATGTGGAAGTATTCAGCCTGGAGATCTATGAAGCACATCCAGTTGTCTTTGTTCAGTTGCAGAAGAATAGAAGTGAAGAGGTAAAATTATGCACATTTCTTTCTTCACCCATTTGCTCCTTGTTTTCAGATCAAGAACAGACTTGAATTATTTTTTCAGACCACCATATGCATCATTCAGTTCAGACCCAGCAAAGTTTTAGTAGCATCATTCTGGAGTTGTGCACGTTCTGTGTAGGTAAATCACATTACAGTAGTCACATGCAGGTAAATCATGAAATAAGTGAATAAAGAATGATATTGACTGGTGCGTGCATATAGTCACATCACCTAATCACTAGAATCCCTTCTCACCAGCCCCCACATACCAGGTGCCTTTCCTATGACCTCTGCAGTCTGTTATTTAGGCCCCAATGGGGTGTGAGGGATCGGCAGAGGCACGTGGCAATGCACCTGAATGGTGGATCAGGTAAAAGATGGTTCCTGACCTCTTGTTCAGACTTATTTATTTATTTAAATATTTAAATGCTTTGCTGAGTGAATATGGACTGCAGTAGGTGTAAAATATTCGGTACAAGAAGATTAACACATTTAACAAAAATCTAACTTGTTTTCTCTCAAGACCAAACTCATACATGCCAACAAAACAAAGACTCCTCCGGAATTAAACAAGATACTGCGTCACTACAAGCAAATTACTTGCAACCTACAGTAGTGATTTTGCATCGTGGCAGTAATCACTTGGAAATTCCCAATTTTAAGCAACATATTAAAAAGAAATAGACACTATGAGAACTCAGAATACCATATGTAACATACTACATATTCTCCGCTTACCCCCTTTTCCTCCTTTGGGACCTTCTTGTAAAAGACCTTCTCTGCATCGCCGATCCATACCACTGATGGCTGCATAAGCCTTGCTACCTGGTAACACCGCAAAAGAAAAACACAATGTGGAATAAGGGTTAAAGTTCAGGCTGTATTTACATCCTTAGAGCCTCATAGTGTTTTAGAGAAAACTCCTCCCCTAAAAATATAATTTCTCATTGTTCGTCATGGTTAGGGCTCCAAATTCCATGACCCAGAGGACACCCCTCCCCCAGGTAATTCCAGAAGATGATAGTACCTCATTCTACCTTGTCCTTGGGTTTGTAGATATGTGTAAAATAAAATAGTGCATTGCACATCACGGCAAGTCTCACACTGCTTGTCAAGCCTACCGTGCCCTCCTGTATTAAAGCGTCCTCTCCAAAGTAGCATTGACAAAGCGATACAGAAAGGAAGTGCTCCTTTGCCCAGCTACGGATTACTCTGGAATAGTACTTGTGGCTAGCGTGCTAAAAGGATTATGTAAGCACTATTATCCAAAGGCGAGGGTACTCCCGCCAAGTTACTTAAGGGGCTGGAGTGAGTCAATACAAAGTGAAGCCGAATGCCTTATTCAATCCTGGTCAATAACTACCTGCTATTGACCTCCTGCTAGGCAGTCAGTGTTTAGTATCACATATGATTAGTGTGGAATTTGTAATATGTTTGGTTGACAATGTACATAGTTTTGGTGATAGATTCCTGTGTTAAGGGATTCCTGTGTGTTTGGTGATAGGAGTATTTAAATGTTCTTAAAAGTAATAGTTTTGGGGCAAAGGGTGCGGAGGGCGTGCAAATTATTATTCACCCCTCTGAAGCTTAATCTGTTTTGGTGGTAGGAATGGGGGTTTTGCAGTGGGCACATTTATTTATTTTACATTAGTTGTATGGGGTCAGAGTTGGTTTTCAATGACTAACATTGTGGTAGAGACTGACTGTTATAGGTGTGTGCTTCATCAGTGGTGTAGGTTGCAAAGACAGCTTTGATAATTGGTTATTATTAAGTCATGTGACTGGAACGTGGACGATTGATAATTTGCAGTTAAAGAATAGGGGCAGTCGTTTTAAAGAAAAAAGTACAAGAATAGGGTCAGCCATGGGAACAATGGCTTAGACACTGGAACTATCTGCATGTGGTAAAATTGTTGGTGTTTAGCAATGTTTTGGGTTTTACATTTTTTTTTTAAACTTCTTTATATTAAGCAGTTGATTATCCAGTATTAGGGTATCTTTCATAGATTCACATGCCTGAATCTTTCCCTGTCGTCAGGCTGGGAGTCCCCGGTACATAAATAAAGTAATGTCTCACTAGACATATAGAGTAATAGGCCAAAGGCCTCACCTTAGTAACATATCCACGTCATTTTGTAAAAAAAAAAAAAGGACCAAACTTTGGAGAGTAGCCAATCAGCTATCACCACCCTCTAGAACCTTCCTGGCAGGAGCTCTAGTCCCTCAGATTTTCTACCGCACGTCGTGCTAAGGGAGTCTCCTCTGAGATCTGCTCAGCATTCCTTGTTTTTGGATTACCAGTGCTTCTTTCTTCAAATTTCCAACTTCTGGGTGAAGTTCTTCAGTTCTTCATGGCAGATACTCCGAAGAAAGGCATTTTTAGGTCTTGTGCTTCCTGTGGAAAAAAGAGACTTCATGTGGCCGATCAACACAAGGACTGTCTCTACTGCCTTTATCCGAATCACTCTTCAAAGGATTGTAAGGTATGTCGTACCTTTTCCTCCAAGACCCTCAAAGATCGTGAGGGACGCCTCTTAATTTGGCTGCAGAGGCTTAAAGACAAAGACCCAGTACTGTCTTCTGAGGAAAGTGAGGGCTCTTCCATATCGTCACAGTCCTCTCAGAAAAGACCAAGGGTGGCTTCTCCAGGCCCTTCGTCGCAGCCACCTCAAAAGAAGGCACATAAAAAGTCTTCAGAGGTCCTTCCTAAGACTCTTCCAGCAAAGGTTTCTCCTCAGGAAGTTCTTCATGCCTTCAAAAAGCCTTCTTCCACCCCGTCGACGGTGGCTTCGACGAGGAAATCTCCATCTACGACATTGAATGTGACCTCGTCGACGACGACCGTTTCAACTTCTGTTGCGTCTCATTCACTATCGACGACGACGACTCCATCGACGGCCGGTAGGTCTGTCTCGTCGACGCTAAAGATAAAGAAGACATCGTCGACGTCCAAACTGCCGTCGACGCTGCGATCGACGACGACACTGTCGACGAAGACTGTCCCGTTGACATCCACATCCTCGTCAACGAGGACTCCGTCGACGAAACCTTCATCGACGACGATGGCTCTGAAGACGGGACCTCAATCTACTATGGTACCCATCGGCGCTTCACCATCGACGACTATACCGTTGACGGGACCATCGACGACAGCAGATTCCAACCTACAAAGTACATACGTGCATCTAAAAATCACGAAACGTAGGTTGACGTGGGCCCTGACCTCCCCTAGTAGAGTCCAGCTCTTGCCTAAAGCACATCTTTTGGAGGAAGAAGACTCTGATGATGGCAGTATGTTTAGAAGAATGCCATCCGCCTCCACCTCCCATGGTTTGTTTGCCTGCACCCCTAGTCTCTGATCTGCAATTCCTAATTTCGGACTATAAGCAGAGATTTCCCATGTCTGCAACGTCTCCGCTTCCAGTTGTGTCTCCACCCCCAGGACCGCGACCTCCACCGTTAAGCTTACAGTCTGAGCCTGTCACATCACCACCTCCACTTTCTACAGACGATGAGGAGGAGGAACAACATGAAGAAGGAAAACTAGAGGATTCCCAGTCTACTCGTGACGAGTGGGACGATTACATACTCCCCTGTCCAGCTTCTCCAGCGCCCGCTCCAGCTGACTCGCCTTCTGAGGACATTGGAGGATTTCACAATATAGTGGAAAGAACGGCACAGCGCTTTCAAATACCTATGCCTTCACACCAACAGGATTGCTTCCTCTATGATTTTAAAGAGCCTTTTAAAAAATCCGTTAGATCGATCCCTATTATAGACTACATATGGGATCAGGGTGTTAAGATCATGCAGAACCCTTCCTCGGTGCCTCCAGTATTGCCTAGTCTGGATAAGAAATCTAGGGCTCCAGATACTGCTCCAGCTTGCCTGACCGGCCATCCTAAACCGGACTCAGTAATTACACAAGCTGCTCAGCGGAAATCAAAAAATCCTTCCGCTCTGCTGACCGCTCCTCCGGACAAAGAGGGTAGACAGCTGGACAATATAGGCAAACTCTTCTCGTCCATGTCTGCATTAACAGTGCGTGCATCCAATTCCTTGGCACTGTTAAGACGTTATAACAGGCAGATGTGGGCAGATATTGCTCCATACCTTGCGGCCTTGCCAGAGGACTCAAAGGAAGAAGCAAAGAAGATCTTGCTGGAGGGTGAACGGTCTGCATCCGAGATCATAGACTGTGCAATGGACATCGCCTCTACTGGATTTCACCAACTCGCGGGCGCAGCTGTACTATGGCGCCAGGGTTGGTTGAAGGCTACTTCATTCCGACCGGAGGTACAAACGAAAGTTTTAGACATGCCCTACGATGGTCAGCTTCTTTTTGGAACACACATCGATGAAGCTCTGCAAGGTATTAAAAAGGATACCGACACGGCTAGGGCTTTGGGTACCCTCCAATTCAAGAACCCATCTTTTCGAGGCTCAAGGGGGAAAGGTCAAACGTCTGCCAGAGGTGATTACCAACACCGATCTTCCTTCTCTTCCACTCAGCAATATCGGCCACAATACCAGCAACGTCAACAACAATCCACCTACACTAAGTCTTCCTTTCTTGGCAAAGGAGGTCGACAGAAAGACGCTTCCCGGCGAGAATGACTTCCCACTACCGCCGGTCTCCAACTCCTCTCTGCCCTCCAAGGTTGGAGGAAGAATTTCCCACTTTCTAAAAAATTGGAAGCAAATAACAACGGACCGTTGGGTTCTGCAACTGGTTCAATTCGGACATTCACTAGAATTCATTCAAATTCCTCCCCTAACCCCTCCCCGACCTATGCTTCACAAAAATCTACAGACTCTGCTCCTGGAACTTTCACTTATGCTCCAGAAGGGAGCTATAGAAAGAGTTCCTCTACGTCAAAGGGGGAAGGGATTTTACTCCTGTTTTTTCCTAATACGCAAAAAGGAGAAGAAATGGAGACCGATATTAGACTTGAGAAAACTCAACAAATTCTTGAAAAAGCAGTCGTTTCGTATGGTTACCATCCAGGAAGTACTACAGCTACTTAATGCGGACTACTACATGGTGTCTTTAGACCTTCAGGGTGCCTATTTTCACATCCCGATCCACCGCAACCACAAAACATTTCTGAGATACGCAGTAGCGGGCAGGCATTACCAATTTCGTGTCCTGCCGTTCTGACTCAAATCGGCGCCACGCATTTTTACAAAATGCCTTTCTCCGTAGGCCGCATATCTCTGACAACAACACCATCAGGTCTTTCCATATCTGGACGACTCGCTCGTCAAAGCACCCTCTCTAGAAGGCGCGTCCAGGTCTTCCGACGCCTAAGGCTTTTCGATTGTTTGGGGCTTACTGTCAATCAGGACAAGTCTTCAGCCTTCCCAGCGCATAACTTTCCTGGGTGCTACTCTCGACACACTCCAAAAGAAAGCGTTTCCTTCACAAGAGCGAAAGGACAAGCTTCTTTCCTTGGCGCTTCGCATACGCTCGAAAAAGACTCTTACTGTGTGCCTTTTAAAATCCCTGCTCGGCATGATGTCTTCCTGAATTCTACTAGTTCCACACTGTCGCCTTCACATGCGACCTCTTAAAGAAGCACGTTCAGCTCAATGGGTCCAGTGTTCCGGGTCATTCGACGATGTTATCCAGGTGACCCCTCTGATGATAAAGGCTCTACGGTGGTGGATTTGCCCTCAGAACCTTTCTCAAGGTTTGCCTTTCTTGCTTCCTGCTTCTCCACATACCATCACAACGGATGCGTCCCTGGAAGGTTGGGGAGCTTTCCTCCAAGAACTCCAGATCAGCGGCAAATGGTCCCTTTCCGAAAGAAAACTCCATATAAATCTCCTGGAGCTACGAGCAGTGTATCTCGCTCTTCTGGCATTCCTACCGTGAATTAGAAATTCTCTAGTGCTTGTACGGACCGACAATACCACGACAATGCACTATTTAAACAAGCAGGGAGGGACTCGTTCTCTAACACTCTCACGAGTCGCAAAAACTCTGGAACTGTTTGCTCCTTCACAACATTTCTCTTCGAGCAGAGTATGTTCCAGGAACACACAACGTTCTGGCCATCTCTTTGAGCAGACAACAGACAGCATGTCACGAGTGGGAGTTGAATCAGCGGACTCTCAACCACATATTGTCTCAATGGGGCACCCCTCTTCTGGACCTCTTCGCTACCCAGCAGAACGCCAAATGCCAACACTTCGCAAGCTGGAATCCCCAGAAGGGATCTCTAGGGAATGCATTTTCGATTTCATGGTGCAACGTCTTTGCATACACTTTTCCACCAATTCCCCTGATTCCCAGGGTGCTCAGGAAATTGAAAGCGGAACCTTGCACGCTCATCCTGATAGCTCCAGCTTGGCCACGCCAACACTGGTTCACGGAGCTTCACCTTCTTTCCCTGGAACCGCCGATCCGGTTGAAACCGTTTCCCTCTCTTCTCACTATGAACCACCAACAAGTCCAGCATCCGGATCCAGCATCTCTCAGATTATCAGCTTGGCTCCTGGGTTCAGAGAGTTCCAGGGTATAGACATCCCTCCGGACTGTAGAGCAGTTCTGGCTCGGGCTCCAACAGATAGTACTACCAAAACATATTCCTTAAAATGGAAGAGGTTCTGTATCTGGTGCAAGTCAAACAAAATACACCCTCTTTCATCCTCTCCAGAGCAAATACTGCCTTACCTTCTTCATCTGGCGAAATCTGGTCTCGCTCATGCCTCCATTAAAGCCCATCTGGCAGCAATATCCCGTTTCAGGAGATCCTCTGCAGGCCCTTCTCTGTGGTCTCATCGGTTAATTAAATAATTCCTTAAAGGCCTGTTTAGAACATTCCCTCCTTCATGGCAACTCAACACGGTTCTGGCTCAACTTATGAAACACCCTTTTGAGCCAATACACAGAGCGGATCTCAAGTATCTCTCCTGGAAAACAGCACTCCTTCTAGCCCTTATCTCGGCAAGGCGAGTGAGTGAACTTCATGCTTTCTCAATTCAAGACCCTTTCCTTCAATTCAAACACAACAGGGTCATACTTCGCACAAATACAAGTTTATCCCTAAGGTTTCGTCAAACTTCTATCTCAATGAGCCTATTGTGTTGCGCTCCTTCTTTCCAAATCCTCAAACAGTGGCAGAAAAGACTCTGCATTCTTTGGACCTTAAACGCTGCCTGAAATTCTACATTGACAAGACAAAGACATTCTGCAAATCCAACCAACTCTTTGTGGCTTACAGTCGCCCTAGGAAGGGTCTCCTGCTCACTAAACAAAGTATCTCTAGCTGGATCTCCGCAGCTATTACTTTTTGTCACCAGCAAGCGGGGCAGCCCCTGCTCTCCACAGTTCGAGCCCATTCCACGAGGGCAAGCTCTACTTCAATGGCACTTTTTGCAGGTGTGCCCATTGCGGACATTTGCAGAGCGGGAACATGGAAAACGCCGCATACATTTACCAAGCATTACTGCCTGGATACGGAACTCATGAACGACGCTGCAGTTGGTCAAGCGGTGCTCCGTCATCTATTTCATTAGAGGTGAGCCCTTCCTTTCATCCCACCATCCTTTCTTCTATACGCACATTTCTCAATTGTGTTTTATGCCTATGCTATTTCATTGCTTTTTGGTACTTTCTATTTTCACATTGATATGTTATCTGGTGAATTTATATATACTGTACCTTTCGAAATGTGCTTATCATTGCTTACTACTCTGATTCAGGCATATGAATCTATGAAAGATACCCTAATACTGGATAAGGAACGCGTTACTTACCTGTAACTGCGGTTATCCAGTATTGGTATCTTTCATAGATTCACATTCAACCCACCCACCTCACCTGGAAGGACTCTCTTGGGTCTCTCAGTGATACAACTACTTAGCACTGTGCTTACGAAAATCTGAGGGACTAGAGCTCCTTCCAGGAAGTTCCTAGAGCAGAGGTCTTCAAACTTTTGTAGTTTGAGCCCCCCCCAGCTCAATTTATTTTAGCTGTTGGGGCCCCCCCAACACCTGAAAGAAATTACTGGAATCTGGTACATTACATAATCAACCGCCGCACGCATATCCTGGGCCATATGCAGCAAATAATGTTCAACACAATAAGAGTGTTTAGTAAAGTGCAGGTTTGTGAGTGGGTGTGCTGAAATGACAGATTATTACACAGCTCAAACCACCATTTCCTAGATAAAATATGCGCAAATAGTTTTTACTAGGATGCTTTGTTTTACACATGACATTGATTGATAACACCACCAACATGGATGTGACGGTGTGCCTGTTTTTCGCCACAGACGGTCAATCTGTGGATGGATTTTTGCTACTGCCATCCTCCGGTTGTGCTCCACATCCAGGGGCAGATCTATAAGGCACTTCCGAAGCGCAGGGATGCAACATATTTACAAGAATATGACGCATTTCTGTGCTTCCCTTTGCGCTGGCGCACAAACTGCAGCCAAGCGCTAGCGTAGGCATCCTTGCACCATGGTGCAAGGATGCCTGCGTCGTGGGGAGATTCTTTTTGTGCAGGAAGGGGCACCTTCCTGCACATAAACAATCTCTTCAGGCATTTCCCTCTTTCAATGCATGCTGTAGAATGCAGCACGCATTGAAAGAGGGAAAAACAAGGAGAAATTAAAACATTTCTCCTCGTTGCGCCTCGCTAAGCTACCTCTAGGGTGGCGTAGCATTCAGACACATTTCCAGATTTACAATTCCTCGTAAATCTGGAGATGTGTCTTGTTCCATGGGTGTTGTGTAGGAACACCCACAGCAAAACCCATGGATCAACCCTTCAACACAAAGTTCTGGGTGTGAAGGGGTCGTATTTACAAGGAGAGGAAAAGTCACGCAGGGTGGCTTTTCCCATCCTTGTAAATATGGAGGAGCCCCTTGCGCCACCAGTACGTCACGAAAAGTGACGTACTGGTGGCGCAGGGCGCTTGTAAATCTGCCCCCTAGTCTTTAATACCGCAAGTGCTGAGAACCCACTCTCACATACATAGGACGAGCTGAAATGCAAGAGAGTTTTGATAACATTTTCTGTCAAAGCTGAATATTCTGCAGACATTTTCAGCCAAGACAGGGACTGTAAGGGAGACAGTGTTGTCAGATTTTTTGCACTCCCTAGCTCAGAGCTGGTACACGAGAAACAAATCTTCTCTAGAAATCATTAACAAACGTTTTAGGCAGCATTATAATGGGATAATTGCCCACCAACCTGTTATGGACCCGAAGAGAAAGTTGTAAGTCCACAGAGAGGGCGTTGAACGAACATCTAATTGAGAATTCCTAAGTAGTATGATAAGTTGCTTGCCTGAAGCAGTTGGGGTTAAGGACACGTCGGGCTTATGTTTAAAAAACAATGGAACTAATAATAAATGAATGATGTCAATTTTACTTCAGAGCAATGTTGTCTGACAAACTTTGTGGTGGCAGGGACATGTTAAGGATTTTGGGTGCCCTGGGCCAAAACTATTTTGTGGGCCCCTGTTCAGTACAGCTTTGAGTCTAAATGATTTACTTTCAGCTCTGCCTTACCCTCTTTAGCCAGGCTACCAACGGTGCACTATGGTTGAAATTCTAAAAGCGATTACATCTAATATTCATAGATAGTGATGTTTGTTTTCACTGTTGTAACAAAGCAGCAGCCCACTAATTTTACAGCGAATAATATCTGTGACATCCTTCAATTTCTCATATGTGAGGACCCGCTTGGATCTAAAATAAAAGTTTTTATGGTTGTTGCTTGAAACAAACATTTCTCTGCAAATAGTAATAGACTCCTTACATCAATCACATTAAAAAGAAATAAAACAAAACGGTATTTACAAGAATCTGTTTAGGAATTATTCCAGGCCATCAGGGCAAAAAGAGAGCTGACTTTCAAGGGGCCACCTGGATAGCTGGATTGCAGTGCATATAAATGTGCCCTTTTGTAGTTTAGGACGAAAATCTTGATGGGGCACGACGTGCCCATACTTGTGTACAGGGGCGCAACTAGACCCGAACTTCGGGCGGGGGCTAACACTCCCAGCCAGAGCTGGCCCAAGCACTTGTTGCACACAGTGCAACAGTCTTTTTTGGTGCCCCCTCCCACATTTCCTCCTTCTCCATGAATTCCCTCACTACCACTCACCAACGATGCACCTCATCTCTCTTCATTTTGTTATAGCGCTACTCATTGTTTACTCACACTCAGTTCTGTGATCTGCATGGTACACATTCTATGGAGCAGGCACATTAACCCTCTGCGCTGTGTAGGTGGCAGGAGTGCTCATGTGAGTGCACGGGTAGCCATGCCTGCTGGGTGAGCGAAGTGACCATATGAATTTGGGTGCAGATATAAGTGCAGAGTGGGACGAATGAATGTATGGTTAGTGGTGGGCTTATTGGAGTGAGATTGCAGATTGAGCAGTGAGGGGGACAGGTGAGTGAAGTGTCACTTGAGCGCAGGTTGAGTAGTGTGCTCGTGTGATTGCAGGGTGAGGTACAGGGTGAACAGTGCAAGTGAATTGTGAGCGCAGAGTGATCACTGTGAGTGCAGGGTAAGTGGGTGAATGGTGTGAGTGCATGGGGATCAGTGTGAGTGCAGGGTGAGCGTGAAAGTGAAGGGCGAGAATGAGGGGCGAGTTGTTTGAATGGAAGGTGCATTCCCTGACATTTGAAGTAACTAAGAATGTTATTGACGGCAGCATAGGGTTTCAAAAGTGTGAAACTATTGCTAATATGGCAGTAACCAGGGATCAGGGTGGAGAAAATAAATAATGTGGTGATCCTGCAACAAACTCCCAGTCTTGTGATTAGGGTTGCCAGCTCATTATTTTGATGTCCCAGGTGGCGCAAAAATAAGCAGTCACCTAAAGCTGTATTGTCAGTACTTTTCCATGCATACTTTGAACAGCAAATATACATAGAAATAACCTTTACTTGTGTTCTAGGGCTGCCTGAATAATCTATGGCTGGTAATAAAAGGGAACATGCTTCTTTATTTACAGACGAGCAATTTGCAGTCTGTTTAACCCCTTCAGTGCCCATGACGAGCTGGACTCGTCATGGGCTGCGGTGGCGCTGTGCCCATGACGAGTCCAGCTCGTCATGGACTCCGCCCGCTAATGCAAAGCGCGGCACTGGGCGGGGAAAGGGGCGGGCATGCAAGGGGTTAAAAGAACACATGGCTGGCTGGCATTTTGCGCGCCTGCCTGTGTAGTTTTAAAATAAACTTTGTCTCCTTTCTGGGAAGAGCTAACCCTCCCAGGAGGGGGTTAATTCATAGAGCTGAAATGCTTCAGCTGCAGTGAGAGGCAGGATGTCTCCACTGCTTAAACTGAAAGCAAACGAACAGACAGGCATTTCAGCAGCAGTGCGAGGCTAGGAGTCTCCTCTACTATAATATCGAATGCGAAGGAACAGCCCTGGCTGTTCGTTTACCTTCGGTTTTAGCAGAGGAGACTTCCTGCCTCCTCACTGCAGCTGAAGCATTTCAGCTCTATGATTAACCCCCTACTGGGACGGTTAACATAACAAAAGCATGAGCACTTCGTGCCCCGTCAATTTCCCCTCCCTCCCCCCCTCACCGGAGTTCTCTAATAAGACTTAAAGTGGAGTGCGCGCCCCCCCTAGGATGGTGTTGTGCCCCCCTCCAGGAGGCGTGCCCTACAGATTGAAGAAGTCTGTCCTAGAGGGTGGTGATAGCTGATTGGCTACTCTCCAAAGATTGGTCCTTTTTTTTACAAAAGGACGTGGATATGTTACTAAGGTGAGGCCTTTGGCCTATTACTGTATATGTCTAGTGAGACATTACTTTATTTATGTACCGGGGACTCCCATCCCGACGACGGGGAATGATTCAGGCATGTGAATCTATGAAAGATACCAATACTGAATAACCGCAGTTACAGGTAAGTAACGCGTTCCATAAGTACACAAGTCATCAAAAGCAAAGCAAAGTACAATTAGAGGGCCACTCGCAAGGGGGCCTTTCCACATATAAATAAAATCTCAGGCCCACCCCAAATCCTTGGAGTAGTACTCGAAACACTGGAGCTGGTAGCAGTCTCTGCCTCCCAGTCTGCTATACTTTAGTGACATACCCTCCTCTGCCCCCTACTTGGCCGTTCATGCCCCGATACGGTTTCCATGGACCCCATCTCTTTTCAAATTTGCGCAGACAGCCTCAGGAGTGTTATGCTAACTGTACGGCTAGCTGGCCCCAGTCAAGGTCTTCCTTCCAGTCTCTGGTCGCAGGGGGCCTGCCTGCCCCACATAGCCTGGCTAGATTGCGCTTTGCCACCCCTGCAGCCATTTTGAGCCATATATTTACATGACTGGGCCACTTCTCTTTCCCCGACACACCCAGCAGCAGCCACTTGGCCTCTAGCGGCACTGGTAGGCATGTTACCCTCCTCATTGTCTCAATTATTTCAGTCCAAAGATTTTGGATACGTGGACAGGTCCAAAGTGTTTGGTGAAACGTGCCCACCCCACCACAGCCCCTGGGGCAATCACCTGAGTCTATACGACCCATCTTGAACACTCTTGACCTAGAAAGGTAGCACTTGTATAGTATTCGTAGCTGCACCAGGCAGAATCGAGCCCTTATAGCAATTTATCTGGGAATCTGTAACGCCTGCTCCACTCCTCGTCATCTAGGGGCCCCACATCTACGATCCAGGCCTCTCTAAGCGAGGCAAGACAGTCCGCAATATTGTTTATATTCTTCCTGTATGTCAGGGAAACCACCTTAGTGGGCATAGGGTCCAGTATCAGTCGATCCTCCATGGGGGAGTAGTCTGGGAGAAGCTCCCCTCTGGAAGATGGCATTTCAGAGTGTGTTGTAATTGTCTGTATCAGAATATCTCACCCAGTGGCAGCTCATATTCTGCCTTCAACACCTCAAATGCAACTAGAGTACACGCTCCCCAGACATCACCCAATTTCTCAATTCCTATTGTGTGCTATTTCGTGTATGCTCGTATGTTTTTTAACCTACCCCAGGCAGTCACAATCCCACAGTGGGGTTTCTGCTGTTAGTTTCCCATCCCATCCCAGCCACCTGTTGGATGCATTCCATGCCTGCACTACCGCCATCGTGTGGGGTATGAGCAAGTCATTTTTAAACTATAGGTTTTGGTAAGAAAAGTGGGTTTAGATTATGATCACAATTAATCGACTGCCTGAGCTGTTTATGGAGAGCGAATTTGTTCATCCATAAAACAAAATAGCATATTTTGTAGCAATCATCTATTAACCTAAGCTGACGCTTGCCAATGAAAGTATTATGCTAAGTAGTCACCCTGCTCCGAAGAGCATCGTTAGAGGAAAATCCTGAGAAGAAATAGGCCCAAGGATTACCTTCATCACCATGTGCACCAGCATTTGAAGGCCGCTCTTCCCAGGGTACTTGCTGGCGATGTTGTCTGGGGAGAGATCGAACAAGTTGGCACCAGTCTCTGTGCAGATGGCATGGACTAGCATCCTTTTCCCTGTGCCCACTGGTCCTGCAAGGAGGATGGATTTTATCAGCGGACCCTTCTCATGCACAGAGGTAGAGCCTAGGACACAAAACAGAGAATAGTCATGAATAGTCTTCAGAACACTCATGGAACTAGAAAATACAACAGGATGCCTGAGCAATAATGGTAGTGACAGCCATACTGTGTGCCACCAACACCTGCCCTACAACATACTGTAGCACGAGCTCTTGTCTTCATTCAGCAGCTGCATTATTGCCAGTAGACCTCTATAGTTACTTGTACAAATGTTTACAAAATCTCTCAAACATCTATAACCTACATATAGCATGATTTGAGGAATCCGCTTGCGTAGTATCCACAATATAAGTGGTTTACTTATAACTGTTTGGGGTCCTAGATAGTGAATTAATAGAGGTTGAGCTAGAGTCTGTGGCCTATTTATGGCATCCTGTTTCTGAAGCAATAAGTAACCAACACCTGTGCCAGCTGGCAATCACCATCCTATGTGACCATTACACTGCTTTTCAATGTATGCCCACAGCCTCACATATGTGAATAAATTATTGAATGCCACCACTTCTGGTCTGCATTATCTTACTTTTTTGTTTACAGTGTAGGGTGAAATTATAGCATAATGGCACCATGCTACAGTCCTCTACTTTATACTCCTTTCCCTTTGCCCAACAACAATGCTGTTTATATATTCAGGAAAATGGTAGAGCACATTATACATTGTAGGATAAAGATCAGAGCAGAGAAAAGGCAAACAAATTCTCTGTCTATCTATACAGTTGGCAATCACAGACTGCAAAATGGCAAAAAGCATTTGTGCATGTAACAATGGTACCAACAATATCAAAAGGCGTTGTAGTCACTTCTACTTGGCTCTATGCCTAAGATTCACATGCGCTGCCATCTTGTCTATTCTCTAGATGTCTGTGATCCATGATGTCCTATGCAAGATTGTTCCAGGGCTAGGATAGTGTAAAGTAAGCCTTGCTGTTTATTATGACTGCTTTCAATCTGGATACAGATTCCGCAGGTTGACAAGTATTTCTGAGGATCCTTTGCCTAAGTGAGTCACCAAAAGGGTTGCCAACCATGTTGCAGAGTTCTCTTGAACCCAAGATGTACTGGAAATCTAGAGTTGTGGCACTACAATGGGACTGTTTGTTATGAATTTGTATTTGGATAATAGAGCAGTGATCGATAATACAGACATCCACCCAACACAGCCAACCTAGTTTCTGCCTTAAACTAATTGGATACATCAAGTGTGGACACTTCAGATTTTATCTAATTCAGGAAGCCACTGATGTTCAACAACCTTCTCATTATGACTAATGGGTATACGTTTTATTCACCCTGAGTCGACCTTGAGAAACAGGAGTAATTACAAACAGTAATTGGTAAAAAAAGGGTCTGATGCAGTTGTCTAGCACGCAATGCTGTTGCCAATTCAAGGAACTGCATGTTCTTATGGTCAGTATGGCTGTGATAAAATATAAAATATATTGGGTGCCATGGAAGTAATTCTACACCACTCCTATTTCTAGTTCCCGTAAAGGGGTGGCCCCGGGTGAGAGGGAGTTTATTTCACCCCATGCTACGTATGGGGGACCTCCACGGTTTATCAACCAGGGTTTTGGAGCAGCCCCTCAGGACCGGATAAGCTCAGAGTTGTAATCATGAATGACAGGGTTTTAGATCTAACACAGCTTCCCCACAGAATTACGTAAAAACAACTGGTTTGCCCCATTGCTGAACTCTTAGGGCTAGCAAGATTGGGAAAGCTGGGTAAATGAATCATAGAATGGGGCGTCCTCTCACAGATAAGTGACTGGAATGGAAAATTGAGTAGGTTTCATATAGTTTTCCTGTAAGAGTCCTGACTGCGAGAGGACAAAGCCATCGAGGGCTTTGTAACTGTCAACTGTTCCTGTAACAAACAGGGAAGGGTAGAGCCTCTGGTGGTTTCCCTAGTCCCCACTAAGGTAGTAAAGAAAATTCTGGATGCATTCTCCCTTTTCTTGCGGAGTACAGACTATAATGGCTGAGCTATGGTTGATGGTGAATGGTCATAGGCCATTTGTACTGATAAATGTATATATGCATAAAGAGGAGCAGTATAGAATAAACAATTGGGTTGACACCTTTGACTGCTCCATTTGGAAAGTGATGAGGAAATTTCCAAAAGCTATGTTAATTCTGGCTGGGTATTTCATTGTTCGCCTATACCCAAGTTACCTGGATGAAGTGCTGCAAGAGGTCTTAAAGCGCTATAATATACCTACTGCCTCTTTCTCGAGAAGCCCAATTAAGAGCCACGGCCGATGTGCAACTGGTCAGACAATAGACTCTGTGTTTGAATGGCCCTTTTAAAATGGATATTCCCACTGCCCAAAGTTTTCGTTTTGGCTCCCACAGCTGCCTAATTGTCATGTTTGTTCCAGTATTGCAGTTTGGGTACTATTTGGATTTTAAAGTAATGGATTTTCAGGGAAGTTACCACTGGTATCTCTTTGCCACTTTATGCTTTCAGGAATTGTCTGAGGCCAATGCGGTGTTACCATTGGGCATAAGCTTTCCGTTGAGACTCACGACACGCTTGGACCTGTCTTACCTGCACGACTTGGCCGCGTACCAAGTGTCGGACTGTGTCGATGCATTGAATGAGTCAATCCGAGATAAAATTGTTGGCATAATATAGGTATGGGTTTCGAAAATGTGTTTAACGTGTATACGAGTAAATTTGAATAACCATATGGCGCGGTGGAAAGGCCAAGATAGAGCTGTAGTATGTTTTGGCGCTACCTGTAAGAACAAGAAATCCTATCAGAAATCCTATCCAATCACCTAGCATGCCTCCACATCCTTGTTGTGTTTGTTTATACCACTTCCTTTATAGTGGATCACCAACTTTTCCACACAAGACCATCTTTTCCTTGTGAGGAGTCAAAGTAAATATCACAATACCATTCAACAGTAACTCACTGAATGTCATATATTTTGTTTGCTTATAGTAACCCCTGAAGAAGAGTCTATGAATCCGAAATGCATTGAGGGTTGTTTTAATTTGTAAAGAAACAAGATTCTGCACAATTCTCTTCAGACTTCAAGAATGTGATGTTTCAACATTTGTGAACAATTTCGTGAAGCCAAGAAAAATACAAATTTGCAAGAAACTTTGATCTCCACATTGTGTTTTATATTTTCAGTTTCAAGCAATGTTATAGTATAAAATCTGAATGGTCTTAGATTTTTTTATTGAAAGAAGTTAAGGGTTTAGCCACGTAGCCCAAGCAGTTGTTTTGGTCTCTTTAATCTACTAAGTGGCAAAGAAAGGATGGAGCACTGCCAGCTTTGTGTGCAGGAAATACGTTGAAGTTTGTATACATTGTGTTTAATTATATCGTGTGCATCACTATTTACTCCTTCTTATACTGTTCTATAATGTCATGCACCGCGCCACAGAGAATGGCTTATTTTTTCCATATATAATAACGCACCCAAACAGGCCGTCATACATACACAATCTTATTCAATATGAAGAATTAATATCACTCCTAATTAATAGAGTATTTTCTATGCACTCCAATTTGCAACTTTTTGCCCTTTTTATCATTGGAAAATATTGTTTCCTGCAGTTCTACAAATTCAAAAAGCTTAAAGTATAGGATCTCTTGTATGTACCGAGGGGCAGGATTGCATACAGGGCAATGTTCCGCCGCACGTCTAAGATGGAGGGCATAGGCTCGATGTCTGTCGCTCGCAGTATGGTGCCCAGGTAGCTGAAGTCACCTGTAAAAGATTTAAAAGCAGTTGAGAAGAAATCTGGAGTCATGTTGGTGCTGGGAAAAAACACAAATACACTAGAAACTCATGAATAGGGACTGAGAGAAGAAAACACAGGACCGCTTTAGGAGCTGGACTAACAGATCATGAACCATAGGTTCAATGTACATCAAAGAAACAATCATATTTTTTGCAACAATGTGGGAGAGTTGTGCAGTGTGGAATTCCCATGTGCACCACACAATTATGAGACGGCTGGTGATCCAAAACCTGGATTTCCTTATACAGCAAAACCGGGCAGTATTTAACCAGCCAGACGTTTTGCCAAGGAAAATAACCTCAGTGAATGGACTGCAGTGCAGCCCGGCCCCAGTCTCCCGCTCCTGCCCAACCCAAGAGCTATGCCTCCGAGAGTATGCAAAGCTCCCTCCTGTCAGGTCCCATTGTCCCCTTCCTTACCCATCCTCCTAATACCCATTCTGCCCGCCCCACAGCCGGCTCCTGCAGACATGTTCCACCTACACACAGCAAGTGGCAAATGTCTCGGTCTCTTCCCACAGAATGGAGAATTTTGGAAGGTAAATCCAGTTTGGCACAATTATTCCCCATTCTGTTGGTTTTACCTCTTATATACGTTGTACTGGACGGGAGTTACAACACAGTAACGCTCTTCACAGGTGTGGAGTTTCCACCCTGCGAGTTCTGTGCAATCTCACAATCGGGGTTTAACATTGCATTAGAATCTTGCAGTTCAGAGGGATGCTCTTTCTCTGGTGGTTGAGGGCACTATGGGCACTGTTGCAGGCCATGCAGAATGTCTGTGTTTACTATGATGTGTGTGTGTGCATGTGCGTGGGCTCACGTGTGTGTGTTTTTCTTTCGAATGTGTTCCTTTGTGTCTGGTTGGCATCTCAAGGTTGACAGCATAAGTTGAAATGATGGGGCAATCGGTTATAAGGTATATCTGTACTGTTTGATGTAGTTGAGATGGTTGGTCTAATGTGATCCTTGGTGATAAGTGATGACGTATTTTACAAGTTCTATTTTGTTGCTAGACACCCCACAGATATGGGTGTTACAAAATGCTCATAACACAGCACATTTTAACTTCACTACTTGCCCATCTCAACCCGTCACATACTTTTAAGGTTACATTTTATGTCGCTGGTTAGTATCGAGCTTAAACTCGCCATAAAATTGCCTCCTAAAATCCCTACTTACCCTTCAGTCCTGTCCCCACAGGAGTAGGGGGAAAAGGATCGAGGAAAGGGGGAGGGGCAAGATATTTCCATCACTTCTCATTGCAGCTGGTATACTAGTAAAGACAATGCATGTTCTTCTCAGTAGGCCTCTGTACTTGACAAATAATGTAAGGTGAAGATGAGGTGTACTCTTTAAATTTGATATATTTGTTACACTTTGTCAACTGGTTACAGCAGGGGTCTCCAACCTTTTTCGTAGGCTGAGCTACTTTTGATCATTGAAAATAATTGTGAGCCACTAAAAGCTAAGCAACTCGTGCATTGTTACCAGACACCCGAATGCCCAGCTCCACTGACTTTAAGCCTAATGTCCATAGAACTAGATACTGTGGTTTGAACCAAATTCTTTGACTAGGAGCACTATGACAGAACTGTCATGTGTGTCAATGAGTGTGGTCTTTGGGGATGTATGAACATGTGTGCGTATGAATGGGTTAAATGTGTATGGGTGACTGAGAGCCTATGTTGTATGTACTTGTGGCACTGGAATACCTTTTGTCATATGTGGCACTGTTACATGTATAATAAAATGCAGAAAACATTCTGCAAAAATGTTCATGATATGGAACATTTTTCTGCACTTTAAATTTCTCCGACTGAAAATAATGGCTGTATTTTTCAGTTATGAATATGATGCTATGATGCAGTGTCTACCAGCTACTGGGAGCAAAATGCATGCTGTGTGTAAAGGCGACACTTTGAAATAGGAGGAAATTAAAATGAAGCGTTAACTTTGTTCATATGGATTCCTTAAAACTCATCATTTACATTCAATCTCATTTCCACATGTCACACTTACAAACACCAGGCATCTTGTTGCCGTGGCCTGTAGACAAGGTGCCATATTTATAACCGAAAAATACAGCCATTTTGTTCAAATGGGTGGAATTTAAAGTGAAGAAACATGCCTCCAAAACATTAAGATGTAATTGGCTTAATTGAAAGTATAGAAAACAACAAGACTTAATGTGTCCTAGAAATAGTTTTCTTCACTTTAAATTTCTCCCATTTAAAAAAGTGGACTTTATTTTTTAGTTCTAAATATGGCTGATGTTTGTAAATGTGACACTTTGGAAAGAGAGAAAATTAAATTGAAGGTTTAACTTAAAAATCAAGGTAATGTTTCATTTTCATTTTCTACCATGTAAAAGCATTCAGAAACATCATTTTTTCTCACACTCCAATAATGAGTTGGGAAGGACTTACGTAAGAGTTCATTACCTCAGTGCTTCAATTCTTCACCTCTGTGGCCTGGGTCATAAATCTGACATCAGTACTGCTCACTATCAGGCTATGCTATTTACTGCTTGAAAAAAATTATATATAATAAACGCCCTTTCCTTAACTTAAAAAGAAAAATGTGACCCTGTGCTTTTTAAAATTGAAATTAAGGCTGTGAACTACTCTGAAGGTATCAGCAAGCTACTGGTAGCTTGTGATTGACTGGTTGGAGACACATGATGTGTATATATATTGTTGTCTATGGTGGTAGTAATGGTGGTGGTGACGATGATGGTGGTGGTGCTAATGGTGGTGGTGTTGACAAAGGCCGTGGCTCCAACAGCAGAAGAATTGATGGTGGAGATAGCATTAATAGTCATGACAATGTAATACTGATAGAGTGGGAGTAGTGCTGGCTGTGGTCGAAGTAGTACTTGTGGAGGAGATGCTGTAGTTGTAGTAAATAATGATAGTATTGTAGTTAGTGATGGCAATAGCGGCAGTAGCAATAACATGATGATGGGGATAGTGGTGTAGTTGAGAAAGTGTAAGTAATGGGGATAATAGTGGTCATGATGATGGAGCTAGTGGTGTGATGGTAGAAGAAGTGGTATGATAGTAGAAGAAGTGGTTTGTAGTGATGTTTTAGTGGAGGTGGTATTGGTGAAGGTAGTAGCAATGGTGGTAATAGTGGAGAACATGGTGGTAGTGGCAACAATGGTGGTAAAAGAGGTAGGTGGTGGTAGTGAATATGGCTGCAGTATTGGTTGTAATAGTGTAGGCTGTGATAGTGGTGGTAATGTTAGTGGAGAGAATAGTGGTGTCCATTGTAGTGGGGCGATATTACTAGTGGTGGTATTGTTGTGGTGTTGATTGTGAAAACTGTGTAGTGATAGCGACATTGATGGCTGTGGTGAAAGTAGTTTGATGGTGATGATATGGTAGTAGCACGTATGGTGTTGATGGTGGGGACAGTGGTGATAGTGGTAATGAAAATGGTTATGTTGGTGATGGTGTACATATGGTTGAAGTGGTTACGGTGCAACTTGGTGACAATTGTAATGATGGCAATACTTGGGATAGTGGTAATACTGATTATTGTAATTGGATTTATATAGCGCTTACTACCCCTGATGACGCATCCAAGCACTTTTTGGCTAGTAGCACCCTACTCTGGGACCCAAAAAGTATTAGTGGTGAATTAGTATAGGGAAATATAAAATTAATTTGAGAGGTGGACGTTAGTTGGATTGAAATGGATAGCGGAGGGATAGACCAGGGAAGGGTCTAAAAACTTCTTTATTTGGAGATCATAGAAAAGAGAGGAGGTTTGGGATGAGTAAAGTAGAGATGGAGGAGGGAAGAGTTTCTAGAACTGAATTAAGGAGAGGGACGGGGAATCCGAAGAGACTAGGAGGGATACATGACCGGAGGGTTTAGAAAGGCTTGTTTTGGAGATCTAAGTAGTAAAAGAGGTTTGGGATAATGTATGGAGGGGTAGAGGAGGGAAGAGACTAGAAATGGTTATTTTGGAGATAACAGTAGTGGAATGGGATTTGAGATGAATCAGAGAGTAGAGGTAGAGGATATATTGAGAGAGGTATAGAGTGCGAAATAGGTAGTGAATTGGAGAGAATAGTGGAATGAGGTTTGGGATGAGTCAGAGTGGAGGCAGAGGATACATTGAGAGAGGGATAGGGTGAGATATAGAGTAGTGCATTGGAGATGCGGAATTAGGAGTAAAGAAATAAATATAAAGATACATAAGTACATGGAAGGTATATATGTATAAGGAAAGTAATGTTAGTTGTGGTGGTGATAGTGGCGATGGTGGCTATAGTGTTGTTGATAGTGGTAGTGATTGTGGTGACGGTGATAATGGCGGTGGTGTTGACACAGGTAATGGTTATGGCAGTGGTAGTCACAGTAGCAGATGAGTTAATGGAGGCAACAGTATTAGTTGTCATGACGATCTAATAGTGATAGGTTGGGAGTGATGACAGTGGTAGAGGTGGCTGTGGTCGAAGTAGTACTGATGAAGGAGATGCAGTAGTTTTTGTGATGGTAGTTATATTTTTGTGGTTAGTGGTGGTAATAGCGTCAGTGGTGATAACATGATGGGGATAGTGCTGGAGGTGAGAAAAGTATACGTGATAGTGGTGGTGGTGATAGAAGAAGTCATGTGATGGTAGTAGTGGTGGGTTTAGTGGTGGTGGTGGTGGTAGTAGTAATGTGGGTAATAGTGGAGATTGTTTTGAAGGTGGTAGTAGTGGCAACAGTGTTGTTTGTAGCAGCAATAGTGGTAAAAGGTGGTGGTACTGATTATTGTGGTAGTAGTGGCTGTGTAGGCAGTGATGGTGGTAGGCGATGGAGGTAAAGGTACTGGAGGGGATAGTGGTAGCAATTATGACAAGGGATATTATTATTGGTGGTGTTGACGGTGGTGGTAGTAGTGCTGGTGGTGACCGTGGTAGTAGCAATGTTGGTGATAATGTTAGTGATAGAGATAGGGATGGTGGAGGTAGGGCTGCAGTGGTGATAGTGGCAGTGGTGGCGGTAGTTGTGATGGTGGTACTTTGGGTGACAGTGGTGATGATGACAGAACTTGTGATGGTGGTGATAGTGATGATGTTGGTGATAGTTGTGGTGACGCGGCTGTAGTGGTGATATGAATGAATGAAATGGGACTTATAAAGCGCGTTGGCTACCCGTAGGTCTCCCAGCGCTGCGGACAGACAAGCAAAGAGCAGAAGCAGGATGGAGACTTAATACAACCAGGTTTTCAATAACCTGCGAAAGGATAGAAGATTAGATTTGTTGCGTAGTTGGAGTGGGAGGGCATTCCACCCAATGGCACAATTATATGAAAAGGAGCGGCCACCACATCTGGACCTTTTTATTCTGGGTTGAAGGGCAAGGAAGGATCCAGATGACCGAAGATCTTTCTTCGGATGATAGGGGGTAATAAGTGACTGAAGAATGGGGGGGCCCTTCCTCCAGAAGGCCTTATGGGATAGACACATTGCCTTAAACTGGATCCTTTGTCTGATCGGCAGCCAGTGAAGGCTTTTTAATGCTTGTTTTGCAGAACTCCAACGAGGAACCTGAAGAAGTCTGCGGGCCGCACAGTTCTGTATTACTTGGAGCTTATTGATGGTGTATTGAGGTGCTCCCAGAAATAAAGCATTGCCATAATCCAGGCGGGAAAGGATCAGTGCCTGAACCAGGATCCTGCTGGTGTGGAAAGGCAAAAGGGGAAGGACCTTATGAAGCATCCTTAGAAGTCCAAAGCAAATGGCCGAGAGTTTAGTTGCCTGGTGACTAAATGAGAGCGAATGATCAATCCAGATGCCTAGGCTCTTAATTTGATCTTTAGGGGTTGGAGCCGGGCCTAGACAAACTGGCCATAAGGAGGCCGAGTTGAAAACAGGAGAGTTGCCCAACAGCATGAGCTCCGTCTTATCCCCATTAAGCTTAAGGCATGATTGTTCCATCCATTTGGCAACCTCCTCTAGACAACCGGCTAGAGTGCTAGATGACCCTTCCGGGTGGTTAAGAGCTACCACGAGCTGGGTATCATCTGCATATGAAACAATTTTTATGCCAAAGGGATGGACAATTTCTGCCAAAGGTTTCAGGTATATATTAAATAGGGTGGGACTCAATGCGGAGCCTTGAGGGACCCCGCAGTTGAGGGGGTACTGATTGGAGGCAACATCTCCCTCAAAGACCCTAAAAGAGCGGCCAGTAAGAAAAGATCGCAGCCACTGTACTGCCATACCAGACACTCCCAAGTTCATGAGTCTGTCGCACAATATAGCATGATTGACAGTATCAAATGCAGCGCTGAGGTCAAGGAGGATAATGGCTACAGTACCCCCTAGGTCTAAGATCCTTCTCGATTCCTCAGTCACTGCAAGAAGGGCAGTCTCAGTACCCATTTGGGGACGGAACCCAGTCTGAGAGGGGTGAAGTAGATTATTGGTTTCTAGAAAGGCTACCAGAGTGTTATTTATATGCCTTTCCAGAATCTTACTTACCCATGGCAAAAGGGAAATAGGGCGATAGTTAGCCAGATTGTCCTGATCCAGGTTAGGTTTTTTCAGCAGGGCTTTAACCATCGCACATTTCCATGCTGATGGAACTAAACCAGTGGAGATGGAAGAATTAACCAGGTCCAAGATTATAGGGCAAATAGTATCGGATACCAAAGTGAGTGCCTGGGGAGGATCAGGATCAGTAGGAGAGCCCGATTTTATGTGGGCCATAATGGGACCCAGCAGGGTCAAGTCAAGTGGGGGGAATTGTTCTAAGAGAATATGAGGTTTTACCAACGGTTCCGCAGGAACAATTGTAGTGCTAGTGGAGTGAGAAGGTGAAAAAGCCTGATAAATCGTATGGATCTTTTTGTGAAAAAAGTCTGCCAGAGTGTTGCAGTGTGCCGTGGCATCACGTAGTCTGGGGGGTTTCAGGGGAAGTTTGGTAAGGGTTCTGGCAATTTTAAAGATTTCTTTGGGGGAGTTGGCAGCTTGCGCAATTTTTTTGCTCATAGAAAGCGGCTTGAGTAGTTTTAATTCCGGCTTTATAATGTTTACTGGATTCCTTATATTCTATTTTACTCAGGTCAGAATAGTCCAGCCTCCATTTCCTTTCAAGCCGTCTGCTCCTTAGTTTGAGTTCCCTTAAATTATCAGTAAACCAGGGAGCAGTTTTCGGCCTGTTTGATATGGGGGCAGATTCTTTAGGGAGTATCCTATCCAATGCACCCTGAATCCAGGAGTTAAACTCCTCATTAGCTTTCCCCAAATTGAGGTTGCCCTCCCAGAGTGGTCTGTTGTTTTCCAGGACCGACTTCCACTGGTCAGTTGAAAGTCTAGACCAGTTGCGTCTGCATACTAAGGTTCTGTTAGCAGATTTCTCAGGTCTACTAATTTCCCATCTTATGGGGATCAAGAGGTGGTCAGACCACGGAAGGGGGACCGGAGGTCCTTTCCTAAGTTCACCACAGTTACTAAAAACTGGGTCCAAAAGATGACCCTTAGAGTGTGTCGACTTCAACACTTTCTCCCTGAGCTGAAAAGCTGACAGATTCTCCGTCAGTTCCAGCGCCAATTTGTCCGAGGGATTATCTAGGTGAAGATTGAAATCACCTAAAAGAGTAAAATTCGCAGGTCCCATAGCTAATTCTGCCACTACGGTAGGTAATGCATTAATAAATTTGTTTGCATTACCTGGGGGGCGATACACCAAGATGCCCGAAAAAGTCCTTGTGGGGGAAATCTCCAAGGAGAAGTCCATACTCTCGCAGTCAGATAGAGGATCTTCTGTAGTATGACAGTCAAAAGTACTTTTAAAAATAATGGTTATACCCCCTCCTCTACCAGATTTCCGGTCGGTCCTATGTATAGAGTAGTCAGAAGGAATGGTTTGCACAAGAGTGGGGCCTGACTCGGTAAGGAGCCATGTCTCTGTGAGGAAGAGAACGTCAGGTTTTAAGTCTTCCAACAGCATAGCAAGTTCAGAGGTGTGTTTAGAGACAGATCTACAGTTCAATAAAAACATTTTTAAAGAGAAGGGAGTGTCAGGACATTCAAGAACTCTAAAAACAGGCGAGAAGACGAAATCACAATGGGAACATCGTATTTCTTCACTCAAGGCATTCATAGAGTGCCTACAATTTTCTGAATTGTTAGTGCGTAGTGAGCGAAGAAGATGGGAACTATAAGTATTGTGTTTCAGGCTGACTCCGCCAGGGTTTGTGGCCCCTGGGCCCGTCCCGGCGCAGACGGGCTTGCCTTTGGCACGCCTTTGGCTCGCCGACTGTGCGCGTCTGCCTGAGCATCCGGTTTTAAGGGGGTGAGTAGCGCGAGAGCTAGAGCGCCAACCCCTGAAACCGAAAGTTGCCTTCTTCTCCCTCCACACAATCGGGACAACACCCGTGGTGGACCGGGGAGGGGCAACTAAGCAGCCACAGGTACAAATGACAATACAATATAGGTGTCAGCACTATACTGGTGGCGTACTTTCAATTTTAAAAAAGTTTCCAAGTTTTCAGTTTTAAAAGGTATAGAATATATCAATTTACTGTTCGAGTTTCAAGCAGATCAGCCTGCCTCTATCACATCTGCGCGCGTCCGCTGCGCGTCTGCCTGAGCATCCGGTTTTAAGGGGGAGAGTAGCGCGAGAGCTAGAGCGCCAACCCCTGAAACCGGAAGTTGCCTTCTTCTCCCTCCACACAATCGGGACAACACCCGTGGTGGACCGGGGAGGGGCAACTAAACAGCCACAGGTACAAATGACAATACAATATTGGTGTCAGCGCTATACTGGTGGCGAAGTTTCAATTTTAAAAATGTTTCCAAGTTTTCAGTTTTAAAAGGTATAGAATATATCAATTTACTGTTCGAGTTTCAAGCAGATCAGCATGCCTCTATCACATCTGCGCGCGTCCGCTGCGCGTATGCCTGAGCATCCGGTTTTAAGGGGGAGAGTAGCGCGAGAGCTAGAGCGCCAACCCCTGAAACCGGAAGTTACCTTCTTCTCCCTCCACACAATCGGGACAACACCCGTGGTGGACCGGGGAGGGGCAACTAAGCATCCACAGGTACAAATGACAATACAATATTGGTGTCAGCGCTATACTGGTGGCGAAGTTTCAATTTTAAAAAAGTTTCCAAGTTTTCAGTTTTAAAAGGTATAGAATAAATCAAATTACTGTTCGAGTTGCAAGCAGATCTGCATGCCTCGATCACATCTGCGTGTGTCCGCAGGTGGAGAAGGTGATAGTAGAGGTGCTATTGGTGACAGTGTGTCAGAGTGGGTGGTGAAGGTGTTGACAATGGAGGTGATGGCAGTAATGGTGATAGAAGTTTTTAAGATGATAGTACCAGTGGTGATGATGATGGTAGTAGTGATGATTCTTGTAGAATGGTGATGTGATGTTGACAGTGATGGCTGTGGTGTAGTGATGTTGGTGGTAATAGTGATATTGACAGTGGTGTTGGTTGTGGCAGTAGTGATGGTGATGGGGTGAATAAGTGCTTATTGTGGGAGAGTATTGGTAATGGTGATTATAAGGCAGTAGTGATGGTGATAGTAATGACAGTGGCAGAGCAGAGAGGATGACCGTGGTAGAGGTGACAGTAGTGGTGATAGTTGTGACGGTAATAGTAGTGGTAATTGAGAAACAGGAAGTAATGATAATTGGGGTGATAATGATAGCAAGTGATGATGGTGGAAGTAAATATTGGTGGTAAGACTATTGGTTTTGCTGGTAGTTGTTCCAGTTGCTGTGATGGCGGTGAAAGTGATGGTGAGGTAGTAGTGGTGGTGATAGTTGAGTTTATGGGGCTGAAAGTGGCAGTGGTGATAGTTGTGATGGTGGTAGAAGTATTAATGGCAGTTGTGGTGATGTTAGAAGTAGTGGTAATAGTGATCATGTTTGTGAGCTATTGTGTTGTTGGTTGAGTGGGGTGAAACCCTGTTCAATAAAAAGCCACAATCTCTGAAAGGGTGAACCACAAAAAGTCACTGAATTATCCTGTGCTTAACCCTCAGGTAGCTTGGCACAAAAGAAGTTAGGCTTTACTTAAATTCAAAGTGTTATGCAGCACTCAAACAGTAATAAAGTAAAAACACAACTAAAGAAAAATCCCACACTAATTTAGAAATAGAGTGAATTTTAATAAATTATTTGACACCAATTATTTGACACCAAATCAACTACAAACCAATCAGTAAAACAGGAGATATGAATTAGTAAAGGTTAAAGTGCAATCTATCACCTAAAAGATTAAAGCGGTAACAGTGGACATCTAGTTGTGAAAAACAGGGCAAAAGTCAAAAGGTATGGCCAACAGCGATAGAGCGCGGGTCGAGTACAATAAGTAGATTGGGCCCAGTCAGCACTTACCTTTGGACTTGGAAGAAATTGCAACAAAAATGTTGTGAGAAGGTAAAGTGCAGCAGTCAAGGCAGCTAGTGGTGTCCGAGGAGCTGGTGTTGTGGGGGAACAACCGGTCGAACTTGTGAAGATTTCATTACAAGACTGGAGGCTACCATTATGCATTATTCTTTTAATGGCAACTCCACACAGCCACTTTAAACTATGACTTCACAGTGTAGATTGTTCTAAAACATAATACAGTCAGGCTATAATAGGCATGCACTCAGTACCATTTTCCTCTTTTAATTGCAGCTCCACACAGATAAGTACCTCTCTATTATCATTATTACTTCACTGTAATTTTAAACAGTTGTTCACTTTCAATAGATTTATTATAACTCTTACTTGATAGATTGTTGTTTCTGGTGTATAATCTTGGCACATTCTCCGCTTTTACCCATCAACCGCTATTTTATAACATCCTCACTCTAGAATAACAAGGGCTGAGCTTCCAATCTGTGGTCGCTCACCTTTCCTACCCCACCCTTCTCTACTTTATCGCACGTATCGACCGCAACGGCATGCTGGTAAATCACTTCCTTCCTCTGATCTGCGCCGCAACACTTAATTAATTCAAGGCATCTCTTGCCTTTCTACAGGGAGCACATTCAGCTCCAAAATTAAGGGCTCCACTTCTCCCGACGCACGTCGTCAATAGAGCGCATTGGGAGAGGCTTTATTAGAGAAAAATACTTGGACAATGACACCGCAAGTCGCAATACACGCAGCTGTTCGCTCGTGCAACTTTGACAGTTGCTTCTCGATACAAACAGCTGATCAAGACTCCGCCTTCCATAAAAGCCCCCTTTTTCTTACTAAAAAGAGGTTATTACTCTTACAAAACGCCTCCCAAAAAGAGACATTCCTATAGTTAAAGCCCTGACAGGTAAGGCTAAAAAGGGACATTACTAGTGAGCTTCAGACAAATAAAAGCAATAAGGAGCTTTATCACAGTTCACACAAAAAAAAGAACTTATTGATAAGAATAGTTATTTATGGCAAGGCCCCCCTTTTCCTATTCAAATTTATACCTAAAACTAGTTTAAAAAAACATAAGAACAATATAAATAAATAAATGTTCAGCAAGTCAGATCTAGACAGTCAACGCTCAGAAATCCCTCAAAATCTAAATGAGGACCTCATAAAAAACCTAATACAACAAGAAATGAGCACCTGTGTGCGAGAGACCATACAACAGGTCATGAGCACCAAAAGAACCATACTTTCTGAGGAAGAACCTGACCCTGACTCAATGTCTGGTGGAGAGTCTGAAACTCCCCTACAAAGGGGAAAAAGATTAAAAGAGACCAAACACTTAGAGGGTGCTTCTTCCAATGTCATTTCAATACCTCCTAGCACCTCTAAACGTCCAGGAGGTCTAAGTACCTCACATTTCAGAGGAGGTCTAAGCACCGCAAGAAACAGTGGAGGTCTAAGCACCTCAAGGATGATGGGTGTCCTACGCGACACAAACACTACAAGTGCACATAACGGCACTGATACCCGCACTAATCTCAGAGATAATCAAGAAAATGCACAGGAAGAAGCTAACTCCCTGAATGAGGAGTTACTGGATGAATATATATTTGATCTGGACCAGAGAAACCTAGATGCGGACGCACTCCTTAACGAGGAGGCTCCCTCCACATCTAAGGATAGAATACTAGACCCTCTAGGACAAGAAATGTTCTCACCTTACAACATTAAACACTCCAGAAGTGCGGAGTGGTGACCCCAAGCCCACGTGGCTAAGAAACCCACTAGAGAGGGGACACAAAATCTCCTCCCATCCGAATGCTCTAGACCGGTCATTCAAAATAAGGGTTCCCCAACTCCAAACCTTGACCCTAAACTCATAACATTCCTTTTTAAAATGGGTGTAGACCCTGGAAAGGGCATGGAGAGGTCCCTAAAATGTGCGAAGACCGTCTACTCGACATACTAGGCCCCCTAGCTAGGATCATTGACATGGACGAAGATTGCCCCATAAACCAACATCAGTTAGACGTCCTTCTCCTTAGGGCTTGAAGCCAAAGAGAGCTAATCTTGCTAGGTAATGCTAACGCACGCATTAATGCAGAACGGCGTAGAGCAGGGGTCTCCAACGAGTAGCTCGGGAGCTACTGGTAGCTCGCCAGTACCTTCAAAGTAGCTCTCTGAGGTGAAGTCAAGCCCAGTATCAATTTCAGAGTAGGTGCCTATGAAAGAAGGCAGCACTGATCATCTTAAGACCCTAAGAGTGACAGCCAGCCAAACTTATCACAGTAACTCATACTAACACTCAAACACACACTGTGCCAGCTTTTGGACCAGCTACATGACAGTCTGTAGCCAATCTCAATATAATTAAGCCACAAGGAGTCTGACCATGTTGCAGTCCCTCCTTTATCAGTCACAACATGTGTGTGAACATAGTACAATCAAAAAAGTACGGCAGCAGTAGCCTGAGCTGTAATCAGTGCTGACCCACCAAAGTGCGGGACTGCAGGAGTCAGAGTGAAAATGTGTCAGTTAGATGCATGATCAGCTCAAGACCTGAGGAGAACAGGGTATGATCCAGATCAGAGAAAATTTAGAGATTCATCAACATTTATGTGTGTGCCCACAATAAACACTATTGCTTCCTGAAACTATGCCTAGTGCCAAGAACCGCCAAATATATATGCTAGCCCCATCATAAGAGTGTTATATTTGGCATAATTGTGTCCCTTCCTGACCTAATAGTGCCAATGGCATAATTATGGTCATCCTTGACTATTTTAGTATTTTTGGTCTAGTTGTGGTATGCTGGCAGCCATCATAGACCTACTCTTCGCATGACTGGCCTATATTTACCTATTTCTGGCATATTAATGGTCATGATTGATATGTGGTCTTATCCCTGATCCTTCTGGTTTCCAGCCTTGGCACAACTGTGGCCCTAGTATAATGGTGGCCTTTACTGGCATAATCCAGGCATCCGTGGTCCTATGGTGAGCATCCATTATGATATAATGGGGTAACCCACAATGGGAGGACCCCTATGATGAAGCATGTCACCGTGGGGAAACCCTGGTGAGTGAGGGGACTATAGAAAGAGATAATCCTTCCCTTTCTTTCTAAATCGGTGTCCTTTAGGATCAAATTGTTTCCGACACCATCTGTTCTTCCTGGTTAGGTTCCTGTCTACTTGACTTGTTCAGGTAGTGTTTTGGTAATTGTATTAGTGGAGGGTGAACCTAACCTTAAAACCTCTACTTCCCCCTTATGTTCTGATAAATACATTACAGCGCACAGCTGTGGGAAACCCTTCCCCTTTTATTTTTACTTTTATTTTTAGTCTGACTTTCCTTCACACAACCTACATCCACATACAATACCACAATGACTGAGATAACAGGCCTCACCTACTCTCAGGATGAGGTGGACAGAATTATAGCCTCCATGCTTCCCCTGGCTGGGACCAGTACCAGGGACTCCAATGAAGCTAGTCAATGTTGGGATGAATTGACAGAATTAAAACGCGAGCAAATCAAGACCTTAATACATGGGATCATGATGACTGAATATGTCAGAGCCAATATGGCCCCACGAGGCCTTATAGTCAGAAACGAACCGTTTATTTTCCAAAATGATAAACTATTCAAATAAGATTGGTCGCTAATATCCTGGCATTGCACCAGAGATTGGCTTGTGCTAATTATAAAAACTGCAGGGGACTATAGAAAGAGATAATCCTTCCCTTTCTTTCTAAATCGGTGTCCTTTAGGATCAAATTGTTTCCGACACCATCTGTTCTTCCTGGTTAGGTTCCTGTCTACTTGACTTGTTCAGGTAGTGTTTTGGTAATAGTAACCCACAATTGTCCACGGACCTGGGTAACGATTGGTATAGGAAACAACGGTCCTAGACTTCTTTTAAGCTACAATTCAGTTATGAAAAACATTCATTAGTCAAAGGGCATCCGGTACATATAGAATTAGCAATGTATCATTAATGTACCACCATTTTCTTTACAATGCAAACAAGTATATCCTCAAAAGACACAAAGGCACAAAATATCGCTCCAATAGTGACTGTTTATTATTTCGTTACTTTTATAACAGATCACCATATAATGAATGTTTTTCATAACTGAATTGTAGCTTTAAAGAGGTCTAGGACCATTGTTTCCTATACCAATGGTGGCATATGACTGTAATACCAGGGAATTCAAAGTAGTCTGTCCATATGAGGCATTTGTACATGTGAGTACAAGATGATAATGACAAGCTGATGTTTTGAGACTGTGCATTTCTCAAAAACTGAAAACTGATATTTTAAAGGCAGTTTTAGTTTTCAAAAATGGGGTTTCTTCTGGAAAACTGAGTTTGTTTGCCCACACTGGAAAGTACTATTAGATAGAAAAATATGCATTTTCAGAAACTGGTGAATGATAATTCAAGCTGAGCTGGGGAGACGTACTGCTGTGCGTATGTCCTTTGTGCCATTGGGCATGTCAAGATTTGAACGTTACTTCATGAGTCAAGGGGAGGCATTTATTAGTGAAGAACCTTTACCCAGCATTTCTGCTGGTAACCGCACGTGGTATACTTGGGTGGTAATTACTGAAAATCTTGCTTTGGGTGGTCATAATGTAGTTACTATTTTACAGGTATAAAATTTGCTAGTAGCTCGGGAAGACTTTCCTTGAGCAGAAGTAGCTCTCACTACAGAAAAGGTTGGAGACCCCTGGCGTAGAGTCATCCTACCAAAAATAAACCCCACGTTGAGCCACCTAGCTACCAAGGAACCTTTTGAAAATCCCAAAGGCCTTCTATTCGTAGACGGCATGATCAAATCTCTTAGTAAATACGTCGCTACTTTTACTGCTCTGGACAAAGCCCAGTCAAATATGCGAAGGGTCTTCAACCCCAATATTTTTGGTTGGGCCGGAAGAAGGCACCTTTCTCCTGGCCGAGCTACATACAGGCCCAATTTCAGAGGAAGGGGCTTCGGCAGAGGCTTTCAGCTAGCAACCCCACCAACCTTTTACCCACATCGTGGCTGAGGTCCCTGCTCAAGAAGCCCAAGAGGACGCACACAGATTTCAAGCTCCTTCAACAGTGAATACCAATACTCTCCTCCTCAATTCTTTCCAGGTAAAGGGGGGAGGGTGGGGCCTCAAATTATTTCTCAAAACCTGGCAAACAATCACACGAGACCCGTGAGTCCTAGAAACGGTCCAAGGGTTCAGGATAGACTTTGTACAACCACCTCACCAACCCAATGACCCCAGGGAGCTAAGTCTAGCTCAAGACCAACAGAAGGTAGTTAAAGAGGAAATTTGTGCTATGTAAAAAAAAAGGCGCAATAATAGAAGTACCTATGAACCAGAAGGTTTTTATAAGCATGCTCCTTCTGATACAAAAGAAAGACAAAGGCTGGAGACCTGTTATGAATCTCAGAAACCTAAACAGGTTCCTCATCTCCAGGCACTTCAAAATAGAGGGCATCCACCTCCAAAGAGACATGTAACTGGAGGGAGACTAGCTAGAAAAACTCTACCTCAAATACGCCTATTTCACCATTCCAATGGCCCAGGAAAATCAATGCTACCTCCAATTTTTATGGCAAAATCATCTTTTTTAATTTCAGGCACTCCACTTTGGCCTAGCATAAGCCCCCTGGTGCTTTACAAAAGTAATGAGAGCAGTCATCTCTTTCCTCAGAGCGATAGGAATACGTCTTATTATATATCTGGACGACATTCTCTTAATGTTGCAGTGCCAAGTGCAGATTCTCAAAGACCTAGCGAGAACAATATCCCTCTTGGAGCATCTGTTTCATCATAAACAAGGAAAAGTCTATCCTAACACCCTCAAAATGCATAGAGTTCCTGGGTTTCTCAATCGATACAGTAAAATCTATTCTCCTCCTACCATCGAAGGTGGCCAAAATCCGCAAAGAAATGCGCTTTGTCCTGAAACAACACTTGCTGTCCCTGAGGGAGCTTGCCAGACTTTTAGGCCTTCTATCCTCCTCCATCCAGGCCATATTTCCTGGTCCCCGCCATTACCGCTCTCTTCAAAGAATAAAAGCAAGAGCTCTGAGAGCAGGCCTGTGGTATGGGGACAAAATCTCCTTGGATCAAGAAGCAAAAGCAGAATTGACTTGGTGGCTGGAAAACCTAGATGCATGGACTGGATGAGCAATCTTTGGTTAATTTCCGGATTACATTCTTGAAGTCGATGCAAATCTCCTTGGACGGGGTGACTGTCTAGGATCCAAGAATACAGGAGGATAGAGGTGCCACACGGAGAGAGCCCACTACATAAACTTCCTAGAATTAACCACAGGGATTCACGCCTTGGAGTTTCAAATATTGTTTAAAGAGCAGATCAGTTCTGCTGAAAATGGACAATGTTACAGCAGTAGCGTATATAATCCCCCTAGGTGGCACAAAATATATGGACCTATGAGACCAGGCAAACAGACTTTGGATGTTCTACCTAGAACACAAGGTCTCACTCAAAGCAGAATACTTACCCAGGGAAGCCAATATCTCAGACAACTGGAACTCCAGATTTCGGAAGGACTCAGTGATTGGAAGCTGAACGCTTCTGTCTTCAAAATACTAAATCTGCGATGGGGTCCATTGAAATGATACCTGTTTGCAAGCAGACTCACCTCCCAACTAGAGAAATATTTCAGCTGGATGCCAGACCAGAGTGCTCTGGCAGTAAATGCCGTCCAACTACCCGGGAAAGGTTGTCATGCTACTGCATTCCCCCCCTTCACCATGATCCAGAGAGTGTCAGGGGCCACGTCGGAATACACTGAAGAGGCAAAGCGGGAGAGCCGAGTCCCGAAGAGCCTCGCAACTACATTACCCATGATCCCCGGCTGACGGAGCGTCGTTGACGTCAACGCGACGCGGGAAAAGGTATTTCCGGGGCTGGACGCTCACTCGGGTGCCGGTTACTCCAGAAGCTGAGGAGCATTCGCAGTAAGAAGGTCCGGTAAGGGTGCATATGCACCAAGTCCCTTTGTTACTCATTCTTGGGTCCCAGGGCTTCTCAGCAGAAGCGGCTAAGATAACGTTGTGGCGAAATTCACCCTCCCGTTGGCGGAATCCATTACAGGATTCTTGCGGGCGGGTTTGCCCTTTTCCGTCCGAGGAGCACCAGATGGGGGAAACACTTCCTGGATCGAAAAATAACTTTGCGCTAGCGTTCAGTTGGCGCCCCATATCAGACAGCCTTCTTTGTGTTCCCTATTGCCTTCGTGAAATAGACGTACCATGATGTCCAATAGGAGAGAGTGTGACAACAGGGTGCAAAGGAGCCTTGTGATTTGTGTGCGCACCAAACAATCAAGTGGTTGCTAAACGACTTGCAGGTCTGAGAAGTATCAGACGGTGGGCTAGACATTGTGTTTTCCTTCATGATAAGCGCCCGGAGAGGCGTGTTGTGTGACATTGTGTTTCATTGATGCAAAGCGTCCAGAGAGGCGTTTTGGTTGACAATACAGTACTTGGTGAAATTAATGCTGTATGAAGAAGTCATAGTATATAAACAATGGGGTGACCCTGTGTCCCTCAGAACCTGGGTAGGATTATTATAAGAAAACAGTGGTTCTGTCGGGTATAGGTAAGACAATTGCTTTATCGAAAGGATGAGTCAAGGAGAGAAGGGGAATCAATCAAATTGACCACACAATCTTAGAATGCAAATCAAAGATCAGGCTTGTTTTGAAGAATATAATGTCATTTTTTATATATAAATTACATCATTTATATAGCCGAGCACAAATGACATTAGAAATGCAGGATTACCAAGATAATAAACTGTAAAGTGAGTCAGTGTGACAGAGTGACATAGGTGATCAAATTGTGCATAATATATACAGTGAACAAATGCAGAACTTTGTTATATGTACAGTATGTAAAGAAAGGGCCAGTATCGAGGGCAAACAATGACACTGTTTCATGGATAAATCAGAAATTATATGAAAAGCAGGTCTCGCACTGGTCCTAGCATTTTCCGTCAAAAATGTGAAATTGTTCAAAGACCTAAAACTATGTCTGACTCCAAAAAAACTGTGTATGGTAGACTGTATGAAAGAATACAACTATAGAATGAATGAACATTGCCCAGACGGAGTTAATCAACATCTTATTTCATTTGGTAAGCCTTTGAAAGTAGTGACGTGCACTACAATACCTCGTTGGGTTAAAGTATCTATGCACTTAGCAGCGGTCGGCCTTACGAGATTCAAAGAACATTCCATGAGAGGCGCTATGGCTAGCCAATCCTTCTGGAAATACGGCAGATTAAAAGACATCCTTAGAGCCGCCGATTGGTCAAACTCCTCTACTTTTGTGTGCATCACTGTAAACCAATAGAACCCATGTCAAATGTAGTTCTGCAGAGCTACCAACATGCATAATGGTAGCCTCCAGTCTTGTAATGAAATAGTGATTCTCTTAATTACCATGCCAAGAGAATCTAGAGGCTAACATTATCCCACCCTTCCAACCCTTTTAAAAAAAACAAAAAAGTAAATATATGTATAACTAAACAAATATAAATATACCTACATAGACCTTATGTACAGC
The DNA here is from genome assembly GCF_964204655.1 of Triturus cristatus. Classification (NCBI taxonomy): domain Eukaryota; kingdom Metazoa; phylum Chordata; class Amphibia; order Caudata; family Salamandridae; genus Triturus; species Triturus cristatus. The sequence goes on from NC_140590.1 coordinate 1,181,165,416, forward strand.
AAGAATGAAGACATAAAAATGTAATACTTTATTAATTTTGTGTTTCAATGCTTAATGTATGCATTTTAAAAATCTCAAGCTTTGTACATTGCTTTGCTCAAGATTAATCCTTACTTATAAAAGTTTGATCCAATAACAATCCTTTATTTCAGACAACTCTCAATAATCCAGAAGTCGCTCTTACAATCGCCTTGAAGACAGCACGCAATGAATTACCGAGCCTGCTATTCAGTTTAGTTGGATTTCGGCATCCTAGTTCACCGTCCATCCTGTTTCCTGTATTATGTTCCAGAACAATCCACAGTGTGATGTCATACTTTGAAGTGGCTGTGTGGAGTTGGCATTAATAGACTAATGCATTATGTTAGCCTCTGTGTCTTTAATGAAATCTAGATTCTCTTGGCATGGTAATTGGGAGAATCGCTATTTCTACATGTTCAGAATTTGCCTCTTTTTTTGAAAGTTGAAAATCTCTAGTGGGACGAAGTTGGAGGCTGTAGCTGACAATAGTACCACAAGGATGGATACCCCTTCGGCGAAGGACCGCTGAACAAGATTTGCTGTTACGGAGAAGAACGTAGCAGGAACAAGTTATATATGCCAATTAATGGATAAAGGGGCATTTCAGGGAGAGGGTGAGAAAACTCATCCTTCTTTTGTGTGACAGCCGAGATGGTTTTGTTTTCCTATGTGTCAATAAATATGGTTAGGGGGTGGAGTGGGCTGGGCAGGACAGTCTTTTACTGTATAGGGCCGAGTTGGAATTCTCAAATGCAAACTAAAAAATGTGTTAAAAAAAAGGAATGTATCAGAAACTGCCGCCAAGTCTAGCGATGCATCTTAGGCGGATCGGTGAGCAGGTAGGTTTTGTTCTTCTCTCAGTTCTCAGAGTACTTTTGGGTCAAAAAATGTCTAAACTCCAACTTTTGGATTTGGGTTTAAGCACAACTTCCAAGGGTCCAGGACTGGATGGGCACCACTTGGAGGGTCTGGGCTCACCCAGGCTGGGTCAAGGGGCAGGTTCAAGAGGGTTGGAGCCTTTTCTGTATCTGAGGCTCTGATCAGGATGCCAGCCAACTAGCCCTTGGAGTCACTCAGGTAGTCCTGGGTTCAAGTAGAAATGCAGGGCAAACCTCTGTGGGTTCAGAGCAGATTGCAAGAAGCAGAAGAGTCCTTCATGATGCAGAAAAGTGGTTTTCTGAAAAAACACAGCAGGTCACAACTGCAGGCAGGTCACTGAGAGTCTTTCCTCTGGACCAGCAAGTGAACTGAACAGTGGGTCTAAGGGTCATGTTTTCATACCTGGTGCCTGCTTTGAAGAAGAAGCTCCAAGAGGATCCCCATTCAAAAATCCTTGGAATGTACAGCCTCCCTGCTCTGGTTCATCCTGGCTGCAGACACAAAAGGCTAGTGTGAAGTTTATTTGTGTGTGAGTAGGACACTGCCTATTGATGTTTAAGTGGGGCTGTGCTCAGGTCCACCCCCATCCTGCCTGTGATGGTCCATCCAGGCACACCTAATCCCTCTATTTTGTGGCTGTCTGGGAGGAATCAACAAAGTCCAAATGCAAATTACACCCAGTCACGTAACCCAGGAAGAGGCTGCAAGCACTAAATAACTAGGGCAGGAAAATGCTAGTTTGCAAAAGTGGCATTTTCAAAATAGTAACTTAAAATCCGACTTTAACATCAAAGAGGGATTTAAATTACAATTTCTCTGACATCAAACATGAAATGATCAGCTTTTCCCAATCAAAAGTTAGCACTTATAAAATGTAATAAGGCAACCAAATGTTATCCTCTGGGAGAGGTAGGCATCACAGTAGTGAAAAACAAATATTGAGGTTTTTCACTAAACAAGGACATGTACAACTACATGTCCAACGTTTGAATTACAATGCACCCTGTCCTACGGAGTACCTAGGGTTTTCCTTTAGGGGTGACATATATGCAACAAAAGGGAAGTTTAAAGGGGATTATGTGTAAAACTGCATACAGGCTTCATTAGCAGACCGGAGATGTGTCTACTTGAGTGGGTGGTACAATAAGTGCTGCAGGGCCACAAGTAGCATGTAATTTAACAGCCCTGGGTATATGGTATGCCAGTTTACTAGGAACTTACAGGTAAATTAAATATTCCAATCAGGTGCAAGCCAATTTTATAATGTTTTAGGTAGTGGGCACAAGCACTTTACCACTGGTTAGCAGTGGTAAAGTGTACAGAGTCCTAAGGCCAACAAAAATTAATTCAGCAAAAATAGGTGGGGTGAAGGCAAAATATTTGGGGGAAGAACACTCTAAGGCTGACATGTCCAACATGTGTACCCCAAGCTGGAAGTGGGGAGAACTACCCAACCTCCTGGGAGTTCTTATCACTAAGGCAGAAGAACGTGGAAAGTCTATCAGCATTGGAGTAGTCTGACCTAGGGCAGTGCTCCACCGTAAAGACCATTCCGTGTAGGGAGATGGACCACCTGAACAGTGTGGGATTCTCACCCCTCATCTGCATGAGCCACCTGTATTCTGTCTGAACCAAAGAGTGAGTCCCAAATATGTATGGACTCAACTTCTTCAGTGCCCTGACCACAGCAAAGGCTTCTCTTTCAATAGCCCTCCACCTCGGTTCCCTGGGAAGTAACCTCATACTGATGAATGCTACAGGTTGGTGTCACCCTCCACAGTTAACTATGCTAACACAGTACCTATGCCATGTTCTGGGGCATGCATTTGGACAATTAACTCTTTGGTCAAGGGCCTTGAGTACAGGTGCTGTACTCATGGCCTGTTTGATGCAATCAAAGGCTTTCTGACAAGCTTCTGTCCAGATTACCTCTTTGAGCTGCTTCTTGGAGGTCAGCTTAGTTAAGGGGGCAACAATGATGCCATATCCCTTAACAAACATCCTATGGTATCCAGTGAGGTCCAGGAAGGCCCTCACTTCTGATTGGGTTTTGGGGGTACCCAGGCCAGGATTGTCTCTATTTTGGCATGGAGGTGCTGCTCCTTGCCCCCGCCCACTGAGCGTACCAGGTATACCACAGAGCCCTGCCCTATCTAGCACTTGATGGCCTTGATAGTCATGCCTGCCTATTGCAGATTCTGAAGCATTTCCTGGAGGTGATAAAATGGTCTTCCAAGTTGCTGATGGAAACAGCTATATCATTTTGGTAAGCAGCACTGAAGGCCTCCTTCCTGGCTAAGACCTGGTTCATCAACCTCTGGAAGGTGGCAGGAGCATTCTTCGATCCAAGGGGCATCACTCTGAGCTGAAAGTGGCCCTCTGGGGTAGAGAATGTTGACCTCTCTTTTGCCCTGTCTGGTAGGGCTGCCTGCTAGCACCTTGAATTGAGGTCAAAAGTACTTAGGACCATTGGCAGCCCCCAACCTGTCTATGAGCTCATCAGCTCGGGGATAGGGTGTGCATCTGTCTTTGTGACTGAGTTCGGCCCCCAGTAGTCCATACAGAACCTGAGTTCTGAGGCGACACCTGGTGGGGTGGCTTTGGGCCACTGGGCTGGACCAGGGACTACTAGAGTGCTTAATCAATCACCACTCCAGCATCTTGGAGACTTCCTTCTTCATGCTGGCCCTCATTTTTCCTTACATACTGTAGATTTTATTTTTGATACACAGGGTGTCTCCAATGTCTATAGCATGGGTACACAAGTGTGTAAGCTGAGGAGTGAGGGAGAACCGTGAGGCAAACCGTCCCGGCAACTGGTGACTGTCCATATGCTATTCTTGGGTCAGGGAATGAAAGAGAGTAACAGCTTCCATTGACAGATCTTTTTCTTTGGATGACAGATTAGGGAGAGGTTCACTCTTGTCTTCTACTTCATCGTCACCAGCAGCATGGTGACCTTAGACCTCTTGTAGTGAGGTTTTGGGGCTGGCTTCCCACACCTCCTGCCCTTCCCTTTCTTTGCAGCTGAGTGGGCCAAGCAGATCCACACTGGTAACGCCAACATCTACAGATGTGTCTTGGATTCCACTTCCTTTTAGGAAGTGTGGTTTAGGTGATTGCCTAACAGACAATCCACATGCAAAGCAGGACTCACTGCTACCTTAAGAGAACCTGAGCCCCCATTCATTCAAAGGCAACCAGAGCCACTGGATAGTGACTCTCACGGTTGTCTGCTAGTACAACCTGGTAAAATGTATTGGGCAACACCTGCACTAAGAACGCCAGATGACACCTTAATGTAGTCATGCTAGCTCCTGTGTCTCTCAGTCTCCTCCCTTGCCCATTGATGGTAACACACTAGGGGGCAGATTTATGTTAGACTTGCGCTACTTTTACACCACCGTTGCGTCACTTTTGTGACGCAGCAGCAGCGTAAACCCTGCGCCACGTTGCGCCCTATTTACATTTTGACGCATCTATTGATATGCGTCACGGTGTAAAGCCCTGCGCCACATTAAACCTGTGTCAGGCTTAATGTATGCAGGGTGGGCGTTCCATCGGAAAAAGCCTCGGAAAAGTGACGCAGTGAAATCAACAAGATTTCACTCAGTCACTTTTCCGACGCTGCTGCGTCAAAACCTTGCGCCTGCTTGAAGCAGGCGTAAGGCATGACGCAGCATGTTAGGTATGGGCAGCCCCTAAACATTGCTGGAATTGCGTCGTGCTTGCGACACGATTCCAGCAATGCGTCGCCCTTACGCCATCAGATGCGTCACGCATCTGTTTATCCTTGCACCACGATGCGCTGCATTGTAAATGCGGCGCATCTGTGGTGGCGCAAGGGTAAACTTGCGTGACGCATTTTTCCTGGCGCATCCCTGCTGATTTGCAGGGATGCGCCAGGAAACATAAATCTGCCCCTAGATACTTCCAAGCATAGGCAAAGGCATGTGGGCTTTTGGCACAATATCTCTGTCTCCTCCACACTAACTGGGTCCATCTCCTCTCCAAGTGCTACACTGACCAACACTAGGTCTCCCCTCCAGTGGGGAGCTGTGCCCTCTTAGGGCACATGGGATCTACCTTTGAGCGACCAAACCTATAGCACTTAAAGACAAACTTTCCATTACCCTTGTCCCCAAACCCAGTTTTCTTATGATCAGAGTGGGGCTGGGAGCCTTTCCCTTGAGAACTATTTTGGGGGGCCTTCAGAGAACTCCCTTTTATTTTTACCTCCCCCTTTCTTCTGATCATAACCCTGATCACCCTTTTGGAAGTCCCCCAGATGCTTTCTTGGACACTCTGGTGCTGACCCAGAGGTCCACCTCCTTAGCAAGCTCCCTGGAGTCAGGGAGCTTACTATCAACTAGGTTTAGATGCAGCTCTGAAAAACGGGTATTGAACATGTGCTCCCTCAAACTTAAGTTGCACAGCCCAAAATAAACATCCACTTTGCTGCTCTCACAGCCATTTAGTGCTTTGCTTAAATGGTCCACGAAATTCACTCAAGACTGGTTTAGGAGCTTGTGGCTGTCCCTGAACCTCTGACAGTACCTTTCAGGGTTCGATCCAAATTTAGGGACAAGGGGTTTACTGCATCTGGTCCCCCACCTCAAGTGTAAGAAGGGTGTCCCACCGCACTGTGGGCATGTGTTTCCATACGCTACACCCCCCCCCCCCCCAACCGGAACCCTGTGCATCCTTAGGGTTACCTCAGGCAAAAAGCTGCTTTTTGTTAACATCTCCCACCACACAACTGGGCACCAGGGCTTGTGGTATGTGGACTCTCACCTCTCAAACTGACAGTATGCTGCTACACTTGCTGCTGGCTTTGCGCTCATTCTCCTTTAGGCTCCTCTCATGAGCCATCCTTTTTTCCTCCACAGTTCGCCTCTTTTTAACAGTGCTAGCCTCTCCCCTATTTTGAAGCTTGGCTAACTGCAACCTAAACTCTTTTTCAGCCTGTCTACCAATTCCTCGGGGGACAGGCTGTGAGAGGACACACAGCTCCTCACTTCAGCAGGGAGCTCTTCTCTTATGGGCAAGGTGTCATCCTCCTGCAGCTCAGGACCCATGTTTGGGCCCTCCTTCTCACCCAATTAGTCCATCCTCCTCAGGACTGTAATCCTTTTGCACCTCTGGTGTGGACTGCATCCTCCTGACCTCCTCATAAGCTTGGAGAGATGTCTGGAGGTCCACCTTTGTGGCCTTCTTCTCTGCATACAGACACCTCTCTTGCAGAGCCTCTGCAGCTCAGCCCTAATGAGGTCATCAACGTTGAGCAGCTTAATTTCAATTGTAAAAAAAAAGGAGATAGGGAGCATACATTTGGAAAACGAAAAAAAAATGCCAATCAGCACCTAAAGAGAATTTTAAAAGAGATCAACTCCGAAGACAAATATTTTGTAAGGGATTTCTGTGTTGCAGAAATCACCGTATGGTACACCACAAACACAAGTACTGAATCCCACCACTGAGCACCAGCGTGAGAAATCAGGCTATTGGTTGAGTTGGGTGAGAAACCCTGCGCATGCACCATCTACAATCCACAATCCCCATCAGGTTGAACCACAAAAAGTCACTAAATTAACCTGTGTAACACTCTGGTAGCTTGGCATAAAAGTAGTCAGACTTAACTTAGAGGCAATATGTAAAGTATTTAAGCGGCACTCAAACAGTAATAACTTGAAAACAGAACACACAAAAAATTCCACACCAATTTAGAAAAAATGTGTACATTTGAATAAATTGACACCAAAACAACAATAATCCAATCAGTAGAACAAGATTTATGATTTTTTAAAGTGAAATCTAGCACCTAAGATTTAAACACCAACCTCAGTATCAAGTCGCGTGAGACCAAGGCAAGGTCGAAAGTTATGGCCGACCGTGATGGTGCGTTGGTCTGATATAACAAGGGAATCGAACCCAATCTCTGCTTACCTTCAGACTTGGAAGAAAAATGTCTGAGAAAGTAAAGTGCAGTGGGGCAAGGCAGATGGCATCATCATCAGGGAGCCGCTGACCGCAGTGAAGAATCCTTTGTTCAGACTTTGTCTCTTTTGGAAGTCGTAGATCACCAGCAGGACGAAGCTGCAGGCTGCAGCCGTCGAGGGCTCCACGAGGCCAGATACTCCCTTTGAGAGCAGCCACTGAACAGGATTTGCTGCTGCAGAGAAGAAGGTAGCAAGAGATGTTGCAAAGTCAGGCTGACCGGCACAGCACCTAGGATGGATCTATGAGTCGGTTAGTTCCAGTCTCCGCTCGGTTCTCACAGCACTTTTCGAGCGAAAAGTTTTTAAGTCCCAAGTTTTGAATTTGGGCTAGCTGGGCACCTTAAGAACCATTTCCAAGGGTCCAGGACTGTATGGGTACCACTTGGAGGGTCAGGACTCACTCATGCAGGGTCCAGATGCAAAGATTCAAGATAGTTGGAGCCTTTTCTCTCCCTGAGGCTCTGATCAGGAGGCCAGCCAATAACCCTAGTAGTCACTTTGGCAGTCCTGAGTTCAAGAAGAAGTGAAAGGAACAAGAAGCAGAGCAGACTTCTTGGGGCTCAGGTCAGGCGTGAGGCATAAGAGCAGTCCTTCCTGATGCAGCAAGGCAGTCTTCTGAAGTATACAGCAGCAGGCAGTCCTCTGCGAGTCCTTCCACAGGTCCAGACATCGAACTGAAGAGGCGGTATGGGGTCCTATTTGTATACCTGGTGCATCCTTTGAAACAGAAGGTTCTAGAGGTTCCCATTTAAAAAGTGCTTGGAATTTCCTGCCTCCGTGTGCTAGCTACACGCACAAAAGACTAGAGAAGTTCTTTGTTTGTGAGCAGGGCCTTACCTATTGATATGTAAGTGAAGCTGTGCACAGCTCTGCCCTTCCATCCTGTCAGTGATGGCCCATTCAGGCACACCTAGTCCCTCCATTGTGTGGCTATCTTGGAAGAATATACAAAGGCTAACCGCCACTCATACCTAGTCATGTCATCCAAGAACAGGCTCCAGGACAGAAACATGCCATCTTTCTAGAAGAAGATTTTAAATTACAATTTCTCAGACTTCAAACATGACTTTCCTATCTGTTTCCAATATAAATATATCACTTATTAAATATAATAACGTAACCCAATGTTATCCTATGGGAGAGATAGGCCTCACAGTAGTGAAAAACATATGGTTGAGTTTTTTCACCACCAGTACATGTAAAATCTAAAAGTAAATGTCCAACATTTTAATTACAATTAAGACTCCTGGTTTTCTGTTTAAATGGATTTCTGCATATAAATACAGACAAAAAACGATATTGCAAATGTCTATAGATATAACTAAATACGGAAAAATGCCAATAAATATGTTAAACTTTGTGTCTGTCTGCTGGGAAAAAGCAGAGCCTGCCCAAGTGCTGGCGGGGAGAGGGCTTACTGGATTTCATCTAAGCCCATAGCAAAGTTGGACGTTACTGGGCCATCAGGCCACCTTTTGTTTAGGTCCTGGCTGGGAGCTATGAGGGGGTGGAGGGGGCGATGCACACCTACAATCAATAGAGGGAAAACAAATGCACACAGATTATCACTTCACAGGTACTTAAGAAAGGCATGCTTTTGACTTTGTTCAGTCCCCGGATCCAAGAGATATGCATGCACTGTGGAAATGTGAAGTGTGTTTGTCTGTTCCAGTATTTACACAAATAACTATTTAATAACACTATTTTGTTTTATTTCTTTTATAGCGCTTCTCATCCCAATGCAGGGTGTCAGAGTGCTTTATATCACGCATTATACATTGGCAATAAATCATATGTTTGTAAATTAATGTGTAGAATGTGTCACATAAGACAGTGAGGGGTACAAGATCCTTCATAGCTCACTGAGCTATAATAGAAGAATTGCAATTTATTAACCGCAAGTAACAAAAGGATCTCTGTTGAAAGCAGCAACCCATTTACCCAGCTACATAAACCTATCTAAACACGGAGCCCGGGAGCGTGGCCGTGGAGCGGCACAAAATGGCAGCTGCCATTCTCAGAGCACTGAGAGCCCGCAACTGACGGGACGCCCTCCCGTTGTGGCCTGATCACCGCGGGGGAGCCCGCCCCTGCTTCTAAACCCCCGTGGGTGTGGTGAACGGGTCACACGTTCCCGCAGAAGAGAGCGCGGAGCCGGGGAACGCCGGGGAGAGCCCCTGCAACGCAAGACGACATTGCCTGGTCAGCTGGTGAGGCGGGATAACGTGCATTACGGCCAACAGTGCCGGATAGCGGCGGGAGACATCTGGCCCCAGACAGGGTTTGGCAGCGCTCCGGGGATTTGCCTGATGTGCCTGACCCTGTCATGGCGGCCGGCACGGTGCCGATCCAGAGAGCTTACTAGGGGGTCTTCGAGGCACTGCCCCCTGGCGGATCGATCTGCTTCGATGCTGCAGAGATGTGCCCAAGTGCCCCAGCAATTATCTGAAGAGGCACAGACTGTGTTGTGCAGTTTGGGTCTAGCTGTGGGGATCTTTGGTGTGATCGTGGGCACCATCCTGATCATCAAGGGGATGAGGTATGCTTTCTGATGCCGCTGACCAACGTTTCTGTCCTGAGAAGGCCCCTACCCTCGGCCCACATCCCGATTTACCGGCTATCCACCCTGGGGTGCTCGCTGCGCATTATTCTACTCACTTGCCCTCACTACCTCTGAGTTACGGTTGCGGCTGGAGGGGGAGTGACACTCTCGTCCTCTTTTAAATCACGGGCCCTGTCCTCTTGTCGCACCACTGCATAGCTCCCACCCCCTTTGCATTTCGAATCATTGAGATTATGGGGGGCCGACTGATTTATTTCATACATCAAGGACACAATCCCCGTGCCTGACCTCAAGATGGCCGCCTCAGTGGGTCGCTCCATAATGCTCTACTACTCCTGGACATTATAACTGGCCTACGACCTTGATCTTGATCACAGCCCTCTCCTGACCTTGATCCTGCTCACCCTTCTGGACTTTTACTTTGGGATCTTTCCCGTGACCGTGGAGACTTGGGTATCTCTACCGGGCATTGGTCAAATAGCTGATAGCTAAAGAGGAGATGGGCTGCGGACTCCCCCCTCGGCCGTCACCTACCCAGCCGGACTTTGGGCAGACTTTCCTGAGTCTCTCTGTCATAACCCCTCCCACCCCTACACCCCTCCCCCTTCTCCCTCTATGCTCCTTTCTTTTTGTCTTCTTTTTTTTCTGTGGAGACTTAGCTATTTGGCTGATGCCCGGTGGAGCTACCTGATAGCTATTGAGGAGATGGGCTATAGACTTCTCCCTTGGCCCTCACCTACCCAGCTGGTCCTTGGACAGATGTTCCCTTCGTCTCTCCGAGGTATCTCCCCCCTACTCCTTTTCCCTACCCCCTTACCTTTCTTCATTCCATGAACCTCGTCCTCTATGCTACTTAATTGTTTTCATTGGTATATTATGTAATTTGTAACAGATGTCATTTTTGCAACTTTGTGGAACCCTATGTAAAGCGCTCTGATACCTTCGGGTCTAGCCAGCGCTATATAAAACTCTTTAAATAAAAATAAATAAATAAATATAATAACCAAGTGCGCATTGCCTATTTCAATAAATGTGAAAGAATACTAGCGACAAAATAAAATGTGGAAAAATACTGATAAAATTACCAAAAAATAAATATGGATAAACACTGAAATGTTAAAAAAAAATTACCATAAACCCTATTTACAATGCACTCTGCTCTATGGGATGTTTAGGGTCTGCCTTAAGGGTAACTTGTATGTAATAAAAAGGGAGATTAAGACTTTGGAAGGGGATTATTTTGTCAAGTCAAATTCACAGGTTAAAACTTCTAGTAAACGGCAGTGTCAGGCCTGAGACATGTTTTATGGGGCTGTGGATGGCACAATAATTGTTGCAGGCCAACCAAAGCAAAAGGAACAAATGATGTACGGAATGCTGAACAAAGCAAACATTCACACCCAGTCACAAAGATTTGCGTTAAATCCATCATTCTTTTGCTCACCACCCCACCCCACCCCAGTTTGGACCCAGCCATATGCAAATCAGTCTTGACCCTGCTCCTCATGGGAACAGATCATTCCGAACTACCAAGCCATATCCTCTCTGGACCAGAAACAAGCATCCTGGGACTGTATTCGGGGATTCGCCCCTGATCAGACAGGCTAACTTGAATCCAGTGGCGCAGAGAGCACGGGACTCACGTCGGGGCATACCCTTCCCACTTAGGGCGACAAAAGCAAAAAGGAACAAATGATAAACGGAATTGTGAACAATGCAAACATTCACACCCAGTCACAAAGATCCTAATAACGATGGATTTAGGCCCAGATCTCTGTACTGGGGTGAGTGTTTAACATTCTGTCCATCAACTGTTCTTTTTGAAATTGGCACCCTCAGTGGGATGAGTATGCCATGACGTGGGTCCCATGCTCTCCATGCCACTGGAGTCAAGCTATCCTGGCTGATGAGGGGCACATACCTTGACAGGAGGCGAATTCACCAGGCGCATTTCTCGGGGGCAGACCACTGGACCACCAGGACGCTTGCGGGACGCTGACGCTGTGGTTCCCCTCGCCGCCACTTCCTCGTTGGCCGCAGTGGGGGGGAACTACAGCTCCCGTCATCCTCTGCTCTCTACCCGCCTTCCTTCCGGACAGCAGCGCGCCCGGAGGCGCTACAAATACAGAGGCTCCCTCGGTGGAGCGGGGGGCACATACCTTGACAGGAGGCAAATTCACCAGGCGCATTTCTCGGGGGCAGACCACTGGACCACCAGGACGCTTGCGGGACGCTGATGCTGTGGTTCCTCTCGCCGCCACTTTCTCGTTGGCCGCAGTGGGGGGGAACTACAGCTCCCGTCATCCTCTGCTCTCTACCCGCCTTCCTTCCGGACAGCAGCGCGCCCGGAGGCGCTACAAATACAGAGGCTCCCTCGGTGGAGCGGGGGGCACATACCTTGACAGGAGGCGAATTCACCAGGCGCATTTCTCGGGGGCAGACCACTGGACCACCAGGACGCTTGTGGGACGCTGACGCTGTGGTTCCCCTCGCCGCCACTTCCTCGTTGGCCGCAGTGGGGGGGAACTACAGCTCCCGTCATCCTCTGCTCTCTACCCGCCTTCCTTCCGGACAGCAGCGCGCCCAGAGGCGCTACAAATACAGAGGCTCTCTCCGCGTCGCGGGACGCGCGCGGGCGGCGCCGGGCTGAGCCCGGGCAGAGGGCGGGCCGTCTGTGGCCGTCCGGGGCCAGACGAGGCCGGGCTGGGCCACCCCCCTTGACCGGACTACCATCGACCTTACTTGCCTTGCTACGAGCAGTAAGTGACCCTGTGAATTTGGTCCATCTTATATATTATTGTTATTGCTTCTACTGTTTTCCATGCGATCTCCTATTATGGGCAAGTCCAAATCTGCAACCTCACATAATGCCCAGCAATCTAACAGTACTGTTCATACTTCCATCCCCACTTTGACAGCTATCGATCGGATGCTGCAAAAGACCATTGGGGTGGTTTCTTCAGCCATTGAAAGCACTGAAAGGCGCTTGTCGCTCCCTGCTGGTACGCTCCCTCCTTTTTCCACCAATAATGCTTCGCTGTTTACATCTAATCTACAGGAGTCATTACTAATTCCATCCTTTATTGGGCTCCCTGATTCTCGCTCCTTGCAAAGATCGGGGGACATTTTACCATCCCTTCCGTTGGCACAACCTGAGCCCATTTCCATGGAACCTAGACTATCTTTGTCCCCTGCTATGTTTCCTAGCGAACAAATTCCTGATCACCAGTTGGAGAACTCTATGGCTGCTGTGGAAGAAGAAGTACTATCTACTAGTCCTATTATAATTTCTGGCTGTGAACAGACTGTTAATAATGATGTAACTCGTATGACAACTAGGGGGCAAAAAGCGAAACGGAAGCAAAATCATTGCATTAAGGAGGGGAAAACTTTAACTAACATAAAGGGGAAGGGCCACGCAAAACCATGTAATGCCATTAATAAACCTATAGGGAAAGCCAAGAATGCCATTAATAATACATCAGCTATCCCCCACACTACTAATACTAATAACTCAATAATGGGGGAAGAATTTTGGACAAAAATGGGGAATCTGATAATGTCCTTTGTGGAACCCATCATGGTGAAATTGTCAAATATTGAGGATAGAATTACCCATATTGAGGGACTAAATAGAGTAGAATTACTCCCGAAGAGGTCAAGTGACCTTGTTTCACTTAACCAGCAACCTGTGGTGAGAGGTGATCCTCCTACTACCTCACTGGTGGATGACATTAGTACACAGCAGGACCTTGTTAGATTGGAACCCTCCAACACGTTAGGACAACAGGCTTTGGGACCCCAATTATCTGCGCAAAATAATCTCCCACCTGTTTGTCGGGCAGATGTTAGGGAGACTCCTCCTTTTATTTCAACTTCTAGGCTCCCAATCATAAACTTGCCCCCAGAAGCTCTACCTTATACGGTGGTATTAGTTAATGTCCCCCCCTTCCCCCAAATGTTCAAGAGAACTGGTCAAATTTGCGAAATAAAGCCCTATACTTTTTATCAGTTAAATTTGGGTCAAACGCTGCACTGTTTTCCAACTTTAAGATGGCCAGAAGAGTAGGCTGGATTGGTTCCTCTACCAAAACTTTAAGAGGGGATTGTGTAATTCTCTCATTTCGGTCACCCCCTCTAGTAAATGATATTTTGGGGAAATGTTATTCTGGACAACTTCTTAGTGATCACGTTAACATTGTCCCACTTGCCTATTTTTATTCTTCGATATGGCAGGAAAGGATGCGTGGTTTTTGCCCTTTATTCCCTAACCAGGGTTATTTTGAGGAAGGGAGATTTGCTGTTCCAACCTTTAATCGATACGACATTCTTAGGGGTCTGGATAACAATGATTGACAGCAAACTAGAGCTTCACCTAACACTGGGATATCCCTGTTAACCACTACTCCTGTTCTTGACCATCCGGCTTCTATTAATGACAAAATTAGTGTAGCTAGTCTGCCTCTTAGAATAGATGGTGAATTGAATAATGAGGACACGTTGGCTGCTCATATTGAGGATATGAGAGGAAATGGTCCTTCCTCTTTAAGGACGGATCTCATCTCAGATCATACCTTAGATCCCGCTATTTGCCCCGCGAGTAATATTATGGTTTGTAATATTTGTTCTTGGAACATTGCTGGTATTAAATCAAAAATTGATAATCCTTTGTGGCAAAATTTTATATACCAGCAGGAACTTATGTGTTTCCAAGAAACGTGGACAGAGGACCCAGTTCATATCAATGGGTTTATAACACTCCACACTCCAGCAGTGAACTCTGCCCACGGCAGAGCTAAAGGAGGCTTGACGACCTATGTATCCAATAATCTGCTTTTATTAAAAATATTGGAGCCAGTTAAAGACCCTTATTTCCAATTTTTGATCTTGGTCTTCACCATTGCTACTCCGATTGTCCTTATCAATTTTTATAATAATTTTGTTTCGGAGGACGCCGCTAAAATATTAAATAAATTGACGATATTGGTGGCTCAACAAGAAAAAGCTTATGGACAAAATGCAATGATCCTCCTGTTGGGTGATTTCAATTGCACCCTGTGTCCTATGGCGATTGATAAGCGATGTACCGTGGGGCGTGAAGACGGAGTGAACTCTCTGCATTTTTCTCACTCTCACTTAGGAGACCTATATAACGAATTTTTGGGTCATTTTGATCTGGGTTTCTTAAATGAAACCTCCAACAACCCTTTCCCACTCCTACCAACTTTTAACGGCCGCGGTTGTTCCTCGACCATTGATTTTGCCCTCTCCTCTAATAGGCATGCCGAAAGGTTTACTGATTTTAGTATTTCTGATGTGGCCCTAAGTGATCATTTTCCCTTGTGCCTCACTATGTCTATATCTATAACAACGATTGTCAAGGATCATGATCAGGACATATTGTGGGAGAATTTGACTATTGGTAGTATCAACGGGTATTCCCTTAAATGGGAGAACTTCGATCAACCTAAAGTTTTAACTTCCATTGTAAAGAAGTGTGCCCCTGAGTTGTCAATTTGTTTATCGGAAGATGCCGCCCCTGATAATATCCTTGCTTCCTTTTCGTTAATTTGTGACCAAATAAAATCTGCTCTGACGAGGAAATGTAAAAACAATAGAGCACCTAGGGTAGGTTGGTTTAACTCTAGTTGTACTAGAGCATATTCATATTTAAAGAAAACACTTGCTAGCCGCCCTAGGTGTATAGAGGATGTACGCAGAGCAAGGTTAACATATAAACTAGCTTTAAAAGAAAGAAAAAGTGAGCTAAGGAAAGAATCTTGGGAAGCGTTACATCAGGCCTCGATTGGTAATGACTGTGCAAGGTTTTGGAAAATTATCAGAAGTCCCTTCTTTAGTGAAGAAGCCTCCCCTTCTGTTGAGATTGCTATACCAGAGGACAAATGGATTGACTATTTTTCCAAAGTCTATGAGGGAGAGACAACGTTTTACCCTCCATGTAAACCCACGGATTATTCTCCACTGAGTAATATGCAGTTCTCCCTAAAGGAGGTTGGAAAGGCTATATCTATGAGCAAGGGAGGAAAGGCTCCTGGTCCCGACGGTGTACCTATTGACGTGTTCAAATCTTTACCGTCCTTATGGGCTCCTCTCCTGGTCCAGGTGTTAAAAGCTAGTTGTAGGACGGACCTATTACCTTCTTGGGTGGAGTCAATAATAGTACCAATTTTTAAAAAGGGGGATAGACATGACCCGGGTTGTTACAGACCCATCTCCCTTTTAGACTCCTATACCAAAATAGTAGGACGGGTTATTTTGGACCGTTTACTTTTATGGGTCAAAAATAATTCTGTCCTATCTGATCTACAATACGGGTTCCGTTCTGGTCTAGGAACAGTGGAGCAGGGCTTAAATATCTTGATGCTGACTGGGAAGTACACCAGGGCTAAGAAGGAGAATTTATTTGTGGCTTTTGTCGACCTCTCAGCCGCCTTTGATTGTGTGGTTCACTCCAAACTATGGACAGTTCTGGAACAAATCGGGGTTGAAGATAAACTTATTTATTTTCTTAAATGTTTTTATAAAGAGGCATTTGCTCGCGTTCGCTATGGACGTAAGGGACAACGCACAGATAAAATCCCTATTAGGAGTGGTGTCAGGCAGGGTTGTGTATTGGCACCACTCCTTTTTAACCTATATATTAATGGATTGGAGAAGGCCCTGTGCAGTTTAAACCTTGACCTTCCGCACGTAGCGGGTCGTCCAATACCGTTATTAATGTATGCGGATGACGCCGTATTAATGTCTCGCACACAAGTGGGTTTACAGCTCATGGTAGAGAGTTTTGCACTCTTCATGAAGGATTTGGGCCTTCGAATTAACATTTCCAAAACCTTCATCATGCGCTGTGGCAGACGTCCTAAAATTAAAAAGCCTGTATATATAGAGGGTCAGCAATTATTGTGTACGAAACAATTTTCCTACCTGGGCATTTTATTTACTGAGAAGGATGTCTGGGGTGAGGCCATTTCGGCAAAAAAACTGGTTATGAACCGTACAATTGCCGCCCTTAGATCCTTCACTAGAAAACTAGGAACCAGACCCCCTACTGAATTAATTAAGATATACAAAGCAAAATGCGTCTCTAGCGCAATGTACGGCAGTGGGATCTGGGGCTTTGCTGATACCTCTCAGCTCCAGGTACTTGAAAATTGTTTCCTTAAATTTATACTTGCAGTTCCGAGGAGTTCCTCTAATCATATTTGTCACTCGGAATTAGGACTCCATTTTATATCCGATCTCATCAAGTTGGAACCGATATTGCTCTGGCATAGGGTATGGACAAATGAGGAACCAAAACTCAACAGAGACATACTGGCTGACGCTCTTAAACTTGATGGTTATTTAAGGATACCATGGTTGAATTATGTACGTAATTTCTTAAATGATATTGGCAAATTGGATTATTTCTTGAATCCACACACCATGCTTGCTATATCTCAGAAAGAGCTTAAAAAAGAGGGTATACTCTTCCTAGAATCTTTAAGAATTACTACAGAGATTGTAAAACCCACTGTTTTAAATCATCAAATAATTTTAACTTCTTTTAATATTCAACCCTACTTGATCCATGTTCCGGGTAATTATGATAGATTTTTATTAACCCGTTTAAGGTTGGGACTGTTCCACAGACTGGTTAGCTTCCCATCAGTCAATAATTGGTCTCACATATTACCGCCCTGTCCGTGCGATGGAAGCTCTTCCCAAAGCACAATACACGTCGTCCTATTTTGTAAATTTTATCATCAAGTGAGGTCTGTGCAATTATTGCCCTTTTTAAGAGAGCTTGGGCACCGGCAATGTCGTCCGGCAATGTATGAAATTCAACGTCTGGACAATCATCTCTGTGTTGCCATAATCACAGCGTACTTAAAGAAAGTGATCTTCATCAGGAAAAGAATAACTGTGTAAAAGGTAGTCCCCTTATTAATTAATGGCGATCATGTATTTTTTTAATGATTGTAATGATATGATGTATTTTTAATGAATTGCAATGTTTTGTTTTTTATACTTTTATGATTGTTTTTACTCTACAATCGAATAAAGTTTCTTTGACTTTGACTTTGGGTGCAACCCCGAAATCGGTCCCAGGATACTTGTTTACGGTCGAGGGATGACCTGGTCTGGCAGTTCAGGCTGGGCTGTTCTAATGGAGAGCAGAGCCAAGACTTATTTGCATATGGTTGGGTTTAAACTGGAATGCCCTGGGGAGCAAAAAACAATGGATTTAGACCCAGATCTTTGTATTGGGGAGAATGGTTGACATTGTTCAACATTCTGTCCATAAACTGTTCTTTTTGCAGGCCCATGTAGCATTTGATTAATCAAATCTGCGTATATGGTACACCACTTTACTAGAGACTTATAGAAAAATAAAATATACCAATCAGGTGTAAGCCAATTTTACCTAGTTGTAGGGAGTGAGCACAAGCACTTTACCACTGGTTAGCAGTGGTAAAGTGCACACAGTCCTAATGCCAGCAAAAACAAATTTAGCAAAAATAGGAGGGGTGAAGGCAAAATGTTTGGGGGAAGACCACCCTAACGCTGACCGGTTTAACAGGTGCTGATGAAGTTGGTAGTGGTGGTAATGGTGTTGATAGTGAGACTTGTGGTGGTGATGATAGTGATGGTGCGAGCGGTGATAGTGTTGTTGATAGTGGTAGTAGTGGTGGTGTAGGTGATATTGGTGCAGAAGTGAGAGGTTGTGGTATTGATAGTGGTATTGTTAGTGAAGGAAAAAGTAAGGGTGATGCGAGTGGTGTCATTGGTGGCAGTAGTGGAGGTGGTAGAAGAGATAGCATTTGTAGTGATCTTGGTGGTGATAGTGACACTGATGCCAGTTGTGTTGGTGATGTTTGTGGTGGTGATGGCACTGGTTGTGGTTGTTTCAGTAGTGGTGATGGTGATAGTGGGGAATATAGTGGATTAAGTGACGGTATTCGTGATGATGAGATAGCAGTGATGATGATTGTTTAAATAGTGGTTAAACTGTGGTTCCAATAGTGAAGATGGTGGTGACAGTGGTTGTGGTGATATCCTTGATGGTAATAGTGGTTGTAGGGCTGGTGGTAGGTGACAGGGGTGATGGTGCTGATAGTGGTGATGTGTTAGCACTGGTAACAGAGGTGACAGTGTTAATGGTGTTAGTAGTGGTGGGAGTAGTAATAATTATGGTAATGTTGTGATAACAATGACTGGGGTGGCGATGGTGGAAATATCAGTGATGATGGTGGAGGCAGTGGTGGAAGTAATAGTAGTGGAGATGGTTGTGATGGAAGTGGTGACTGTGATGGTGTGGTAATGGCATGATGGTGACTGCAGTGATGGAGGTATGAGAGAGTAGGTGATAGTTTAAACAGTGGTGATGTTAGTTGTTGTGGTGATGGTGGTGTAAAGCTGTGATGAAGGTAGCACTGCTGATTGTGGCGATGTGGTGGTCCTTCTGGTGGTGACTGGGGTAGTGATGTTGACAGTAGTGTTGTAGTCTTTATAGTATGGTGATAGTGGTGACTGTGACAATATGTTATCAGCGGTGGTGGTGATAGCAGTGGTAATGGCAGCTTTTATGGTGGAGGTGATAGTAGTAGTGGTTGTGACAATGCTGGCCACAATGATGCTAGTTATAGTGGAGGTGATAGCAGTAGTGTTGTTGGTGGTAATAGTGATAGTGGTAATGTTAGAATGGGTGAATACGATGTCAATGAATACCATGATATGTACAGGCCCGACAATGACAATACCAATAAATGCAATATCCACGTATGCCATAACCTGTGCCCCCATGACTATGTCTATACCTGTCAATGCAATGTCAATGTATGTCATAACCTGTACCCGCACAGCAGTGCTGACACCGGCAATGTAAGTCATAATTCATGCACAAATGATGATACTGTTACTACTAAGAACAGTGTAGATGTACGTTATGACCTAAGCAAACATAACTGTGTCATACCAGTAAGAACAGTGTCAATGTATGCTATGACAACTGTATGCACAATGTTAGGATATCGATAAAAATGATACCAGTGACTGCTATGTTATTTTCAGGAGTGCTAATGAACTCACATCACTGCTGTCGGACTCATCCAAGGTGACCTCCCCATCAACCCCAAATAAGAGATACGTGGTTAGAGAAGTCCTATGACCCACACCCACGCCTATCAAATACCAGGTCACAGGAGGGGTCTCTCTTAACCTAAAAACAAACATGCACCCAAGGAAAACCCTGATCGCTCCCACGGATTGATAGTTGCACCACAAACTGTCGGAGCAAAATGTCCCCAATAGAGCACGTTTGACCAAAGACTCCTGTTCCCCAAAAATACCACAAAGCTAGATATCACAAGTAGATATAAACACTCAACCGATCAGGACATGACATATACACCATACATAGTGACCACCCGTTCCTCATGCCGGACATCTGGACACATACACACTGGCCCACACTAGCTCTCCCCGAAGCCGAGAGCTATCTGTGTCCTTATCAGAAGCCCACACTTGCTGATTTACGACTGAGATGCTGTTTTGGAATGTAGAAATTGCTTTATTGTACCTCATGAACTGCATACAACAGCCAAAACTTTGTACACCAAGAGACGCAAGGCTCTGCCGGCCGCAGCGTTTAATTAAACCAAGTTATTTCTGTTTTGCCAAACGCCTCTTGTCTTTTTATTTATTTAAGGTAAATTGATATCCTAGCAACAGTAAAAGTGTCACTGGTAGCAATGGTGATTATGTAATAGTTGTGGATACTGTGATGACAGTGGTAACATGGGTGTAATATCAGTGGTAGCAGTGGTAAGGATAGTAGTAATAGGAGTAGTAGTAGTAGCAGTGATAAAGGTGGTAATAATGGTAGTAGTGGTGAGAGCACAATTTTGGTAACATTAGTGGTGGTGATGATAGTAGTAGTAGTAGTGTGATGGTGGTCTTGGTGATGTTAGTAGTAGTGACAATGGACAATGGTGGGACTACTGTTTGTGGTGATAGTCATACTGTTGCTAATATTCGACATGGTGATGAAGGTGGTGAAAAATGTAACAGTGTTGGTTTTTGGTAGTTGAGCTCATTGTGGTGATAATGGAAGCGATGGAGGTGATAAAAGAGCAGATAGTAATTTTGTTTATAAGAGGTGGAAGTGATGTTGACAGTAATTTTGGTAACTTTAATAGTGGTGATAGTTATTGTGAAAATGGCATCAATGGGAATTGAGCGAGGTGTAATTGACAGAGGTGATTGCTATGGTAATAGTAATGGTGGAGATAGTTATGATGTTAGCAGTAGGGGCGATGGAGGTTGTAGTGTTAGAGAGTGTTGGTGATAATGGTAGTGGTGGTATTAAAAGTAGGAGTAGTGTGATAGTGGTGATGGTCTGACCGTGCTGGTGGTAGTAGAAATGCTAAATGTGGTTATAGTGGAAGTACTTATGACCGCGCTGATAGTGGTGAAGATGGTAGTGATGTTGGCAGTTGTAGTAATAGTGTGGGTGATAGCGGCAGAAATGTTGATGGGGTGATGGTATTAGTGGCAATAAAGATATCAACAGTGCTCTTGACAGTTAAGGTGTTAGACATTATGGTGCTGGCACTGGTGGTAGCAGGAGTTGTTCTGGTGATTATAGTAGAGATGGTAGTGCTAATTGCAGTAGCAGAGGTCATGGTGTTTAAAGAGGTAGAAGAAGTGATTGGTGATGGTGCTGTAGATCATAGTGCTTCTAATCTTTATAGTGTTGGTGATGATCTTGGTTGTGATAGTAGTGCAGACAGAAGCGGTGGTAGTTGTTGAATGGTGGAGATTATTGACAGGGTGTGGTGAGATAGGTGAAATTGGTGTTATTTTTTGTTACAGTGGTGCTGATGATGCTAGTAGTGGCTGTGATAGTAAATGTAGTGACGACAGTATGTCAGAACGTAGACAGAGAACCACTAACCTGTCAAGCCGGATACAGCGGGAGCGATGACGGATGTTAGGTAACCCTCTCCCCACTGCGGAGCAACCCGGGAGTGTGTATATATCTCTCCCCGTAATACTCCCCAACAGGGGAAAGGGAAAAAAGGGACAACAGAAACAAAAAAGGTGTGGCTGCAAAATCACTCTCTGCGGGTAGGGTCCGATTCTGGGTCTCCAGCTGTCTAGCCCCGTGTTCCCTGCAGTGAGAAACAAACACAACACATCATGCGTACCCGTGGCAGCCAGCAGTGAGATGGCATACGTGTACTGACAACAGACATACACTTACAGTGACTGGGTCAGGATATTGTCAAACCACCTCTTGAATCTTTAAACCAACCAGCCAGCATGCGAGCCGACTCCCCATCAATACGTAATGGACATGTACTTAGCTGAGCAGGAAGGTGACTCCGGGCCCTGTGGGTAGCTGGGTTGCTGGTATAGGCGGAACCCCCACCGTGGCAGAGTAGCGGAGAATGCAGTCTTATTCTTGCCCACCACGGAGCAATTCCAATTGCAATGTTCTGCCCTCGAATACTGCGAAGGAATGCACACACCCACGAAATAAAGCAAGCCTTTCAAAGGCTTTCCTTACCCCTCCTCGGGGTAAGGAAAGATTGTCGAGAGAACGGGATCCGAGCCTTTCAAACGGCTCGCCGGGAAACGCCCTTTTCAGGCGTGAACGAAAACAATTAAAGACACGACAATGCGCGGTAAAGGAAAACTGAGCACTGCGCTTGTCAACTCGCTTGGGGTATTTGTCGGATATGGAATCCCCAGCAACAGCCTCTGCGCGAGCCGCAGCGTGAGCGGTTACGGTCTCATGTTCGAGATCCTCGTAACGGCTTTCAGACGCGCAGTCAACGCGCGTGGTGAAGGTCTCGGCGTCTGGTTCAGGAAGGCCGACACGGCGCGTAGAAAGTCTGGGTTGGGTGCCACGGGAAACGTTGGTCCGGGAAACAATGAAGGCAGGTCAAGCTGGATAGCGAGAATGGCAGGATTGACAAGCCCCGAGCACAGCCTCAGGGCGTAGCTTATAAAGGCAGTTCTGAGCGGAGGCAGGTGACGCCTCATACAGGATTCTGGGAGGTGTAGTCCCCAGCCTAGAAGATACAAGTATACACACGCACACACTCCTCTCTAGTGTAATTCCCACCGCTAACTCTGCCGGAACGTGACAGGACCCCCTCTCAACGACCGGCGTCCCGACGGTCCGCCGGGTTTAGACGGGAATCGCCTGTGAAAGTGTGTGAGCAGGTCCGGGCAGTGAAGGTTCCCCTTGGGTTCCCAGGAACGGTCCTCTGGGCCGTATCCCTTCCAATCAATCAAGTAATGAACCCTCCCCCGGATAAATTTGGAGTCCAGGATACGTTTTACTTCGTATTCTTCCTCCCCTTCTATGATTAGTGGTCGGGGTTTACGAGGCAATCTGGTTTGGGGAAGACAGGGTCGTAACAATGACACGTGAAAGACTGGATGAATATGCCAGGAAGAAGGGAGTCTTAGCCTAACAGCCACAGGGTTAATTAGTCTATCGACTACATACGGTCCTACGAACTTTGGTTTTAGTCTCGTATTCCCTTTCAATCTCAGGTGTCTGGTGTTGAGCCATACTCTGTCCCCTACCCCATAAGCAGGTTCTGGGGTTCGCTTTTTATCGGCATATCTTTTGTCACGGAGTTGGGCCTGGCGGAGCTGTGTTTTTGCCTCTTGTAGTACTCCCCGGAGATGTGCATGGTGCTCGTGTATGGTAGGGTGTTTGGACTGTGCGGGCCCCTCAAAGGGTAACATGTTGGGGTGGTAACCATTTAGGCAAAAGAAAGGTGAACACCCTAGAGAGGAATGTTCGGCATTATTATATGCGAATTCCGCCATCCACAAAAGTCTGGTCCATTCCTCTTCATGTTGTAAGGTAAAGCATCCAAGATATTGTTCTAGCGTTTGGTTCAGCCTCTCTGTTTTGCCGTCTGTCTGCGGATGGTAGCTAGACGAGAGGCGAGCGTCTACCTTCATGATGTCACATAACGCCTTCCAGAACCGTGAAGTGAACTGGGTTCCTCTGTCCTTGATGATCACCGCTGGGATTCCATGAGAACGCACGATTTGTTGCAAAAACACTTGGGCTAGTTCCACTGATGAGGGTAGTTTGGTTAGTGCTACAAAATGTCCCATTTTGGTCAAATGATCGACTACGACCAGTATAGTGTTATGGCCCATACTGGTAGGCATGTCCACTATGAAGTCCATGGACAGCGTATGCCAGGATGTTGGAGGGATGGGGATGAGTTGCAGCAAACCGCTCGGCTTTTGGTGTTGCGCTTTCCCTTGGGTACAAATGGTGCACTTGGAGACATAGGTAGTGGTATCTGCTGGCAAGGCTGCCCACCAGAAATATCGTCTCATGGCTTGTACGGTTTTTTGTATACCTAGGTCCCCCCCCAATGTTGAATCATGAATCCATCGCAGGGCTTGGAGTTGCAAAGGGCCATTTGGAATATACAACTTCTCATCATGATACAGTAAGTCGTTACTGATCTTACTGTTCTCAGGGTCTTCGTTGATCCACGCCTGGGTGTCGATATCTCCAAGTTGTCTCTTCAACTTGTCCAAAAACTCGTGGGTAGTAGCGGAGGCCAAGAGAGATTCGGGGAAGGAGGCTCCCTGCAGGATCATAGGAGGGTCATGCCCTAGAACTTGATTAGTTTCGGGTATGGAGGCAGGTCTTGATAAGGCATCCGCTTTGCCATTTTGTGGTCCTGGCCGGTATTTGATGACGAAGTCGAAATCTGAAAAGAACAACGACCAGCGGAGTTTCCCTAGGTGTCAATGCTCTTGCAGTTTTCAGAAACAGCAAATTACGGTGGTCTGTAAATATTTCTACGGTATGCCTGGCCCCTAGGAGATAGTGCCTCCACTCTTCGCATGCTCTTTTGATCGCCAGTAGCTCCTTGTCCATGATACTGTAGTTTACCTCACATGCGGTTAGCTTTTTTGAGAAATAGGCTACAGGATGTAATTGTCCCGTACTGGGGTGACGTTGGGAGAGAATGCCTCCGATGGCGTAATGGGATGCATCTGTCTCTACCACAAAAGGAAGAGAGGTGTCCGGGTGTCTCAGTACTGGAGCCTGAGTAAAGCGTTGTTTGAGGGTCTTGAACGCCTGTTCTGCAGCATCGGTCCAAAGAAACTTAACTCCCTTCTTCAGTAAGTGAGTTAAGGGCTAGATGATACGGGAAAACTCTTTTATGAACCTCCTATAAAAATTAGCAAACCCTAGAAAGCTCTGGAGGGCTTTTACGTTGGGAGGAGATTCCCACTGGACGATGGCTTGGATCTTTTTGCTGTCCATACACAACCCGTTGGGGCCTATAATGTATCCCAAAAACTCCACTTCAGTGGCATGAAAGAGACATTTCTCCAATTTGGCGTATAGGGCAAAGCGTTGCAGCCTTTCCAGCACCTCCGAGACATGGCGTACATGTTCTTCCGTAGAGGACGAGTAGATGAGAATGTCATCTATGTAGACAATACATGATACATCCAATAGTCCTCGCAGCACCTCATCCATGAAGTACTGGAAGGCGGCGGGTGCGTTGCAGAGTCCGAAGGGCATGACCTGGTACTCATACAGCCCAAACTTTGTCCGGAATGCCGTCTTCCATTCGTCCCCGCCACGCACCCGCACTAGATGGTATGCCCCCCTCAGGTCTAGCTTGGTGTAGATTTTGGCTCCTTTTAGTTGATCCAATAAAACAGGTATCAGGGGTAAGGGGTACCTATTTTTTATGGTCACCCTATTGATGGCCCTATAGTCTATACACGCCCTTAAACCGCCTCCTTCTTCGGTATAAAAAAGAGCGGTGATGAGGCAGGAGAGGAAGAAGGGCGTATGAAACCGTTAGCCAACAAGTCGTCAAGGTATTGTCGTAAATACGCGGTTTCTGCTTCTGTCAGCGTGTACACTCGGCTGCATGGGATTAGGGCTCCTGGTTCTAGGTCTATCACGCAGTCGTAGCTTCGATGCGGGGGTAGCTTCCCTGCTTCTTGCTGGCTGAAGACGGAACGAAACTGTCGGACAGCATCCGGTGGGTTAATCATTTCTTTGGTACAATGCTGTTTGCAGAAAACAGAATTCATTGATACAGTACGAGCCGCCCATTGTACTAAGGGATCATGGTACGTTAGCCATGGCATCCCTAGAATGAGCTTGAAGTGGGGGGCGTCAATCAGGTCGAATTGGATGCACTCAAAGTGGTGATCCCCTACTTGCATCAGGACTTTCTGAGTATGGAAACGTATCAACCCTGATGTCAAGGCAGAGCCATCCACTGCCTTAACGGGTTCTGGATTCCTTTTCTTTTCACACGGGATACCAATGCTCTGGGCGTACTGTTGGTCGATGAAATTGCCTGTGGCCCCACAATCCAGCAAGGCATGGACCATAATATTGTCTCCAGAGGGTAGTTCCAGTGACACACACAGATTTATGTGAGCCACAACAGTTAGGGCGGTATTAGCCACAGCGGAAGAGACCGCTTCCTCCCAGGGTCTCAAACAAGGGGTCTCGATCTTGCTTGAGAGCTTTAGTTTCCTGAGTCCCCTGCAGTGTAGTCCACAACTGGTAGATTCTGGCCCCCCGGATTGCCCTTATTCGCAAGTCGTGCCCGTGTCTTACATTCTTTTATGAAATGACCAGGTTTACCACAGTACAGTCACAGCCTCTGTTTTCTTCTTTTGTCTCGCTCTTCTTGGCTAAGAGGTCCCCTTATTCCACCCACTTGCATGGGTTCTGTTCCATCTGGGGCAGATGAGCCTTCTTCTATCACAGGCTTGGGACGGGGTACATAGGCCCGTGTCTCGGGTCGGTATCGGTCTCCCTTCCGTTCTTGAAGTCGATGGTCTAATTGAACGGTGAGGTCAATTAGTTCCTCGCAGGTGTCTGGCATGTGCACTACCTGTGCCAAAACGTCTTTCAGTTCTCCTTTGAGCCCTTGGTAAAACATGGAGGTCTTTTTTTCCACCGGCCAATTAGTTTCAACGAGAAGTCTGTTGAAGCTAGTGATATAGGTGAGGAGGTCTTGTGAACCTTGTTTAAGAGTGAGGAACTCTCGATCAAGAGTTAAGTGGTGCGCATTCCTGTCGAAGAGCTTACTCATCTCCTTGGAAAAGTCAGTGAAGTTGTACAGAACCGGGTCATCTCTCTCTATCAATGGAAGGGACCAGCTAGCCGCATTACCTCCCAGGTAGGACATTATAAAGGCCGTCTTGGCCTGATCAGAGGGGAACACTGCGGGTTTGCACATAAAGTGCAGCTTACATTGACTCAGGAATATTCCAAATTTCTTAGGGTCTCCAGAGAATCGCTCTGGCGGTGCAAGGGGTAGGTGGATCGGTTGGATTACATGCACTGAAGGGGATTCTGCCCCCTGTACTCCCCTAGTCTGGGCTTGGGAGATAGGCCTAGTATAAGGAGCATGAGTGGTGGCGGGTGGTGGCAGGGTCCAGTCTCTAATATAGGAACCTCCCCCCCTACCACCCGTAGGATTGGCTCGCGAAAGCCCAGTCAACTCCTGCCTCAAGGAACCCATCTCATTCCGTAACAAAAGGTTCTCGCCCCTGAAGGCGTCTACTTCTAGACGCAAGGCGGTCATGGTTTCTAACACCGAAGTAAGGATGGTAGAGGAATCCATCGCTCAGGCTGTATGTAACCATGGGCTTGTCAATCTGTCAGAACGTAGACAGAGAACCACTAACCTGTCAAGCCGGATACAGCGGGAGCGATGACGGATGTTAGGTAACCCTGTCCCAACTGCGGAGCAACCCGGGAGTGTGTATATATCTCTCCCCGGAATACTCCCCAACAGGGGAAAGGGAAAAAAGGGACAACAGAAACAAAAAAGGTGTGGCTGCAAAATCACTCTCTGCGGGTAGGGTCCGATTCTGGGTCTCCAGCTGTCTAGCCCCGTGTTCCCTGCAGTGAGAAACAAACACAACACATCATGCGTACCCGTGGCAGCCAGCAGTGAGGTGGTATACGTGTACTGACAACAGACATACACTGGTTCAGGATATTGTCAAACCACCTCTTGAATCTTTAAACCAACCAGCCAGCATGCGAGCCGACTCCCCATACAATACGTAATGGACAAGTACTTAGCTGAGCAGGAAGGTGACTCCGGGCCCTGTGGGTAGCTGGGTTGCTGGAATAGGCGGAACCCCCGCCGTGGCAGAGTAGCGGAGAATGCAGTCTTGTTCTTGCCCACCACGGAGCAATTCCAATTGCAATGTTCTGCCCTCGAATACTGCGAAGGAATGCACACACCCACGAAATAAAGCAAGCCTTTCAAACGGCTTGTGAATTCCCCTCCTCGGGGTAAGGAAAGATTGTTGAGAGAACGGGATCCGAGCCTTTCAAACGGCTCGCCGGGAAACGCCCTTTTCAGGCGTGAACGAAAACAATTAAAGACACGACAATGCGCGGTAAAGGAAAACTGAGCACTGCGCTCGTCAACTCGCTTGGGGTATGTGTCGGATATGGAATCCCCAGCAACAGCCTCTGTGCGAGCCGCAGCGTGAGCGGTTACGGTCTCATGTTCGAGATCCTCGTAACGGCTTTCAGACGCGAAGTCAACGCGTGTGGTGAAGGTCTCGGCGTCTGGTTCAAGAAGGCCGACACGGCACGTAGAAAGTCTGGGTTGGGTGCCACGGGAAACGTTGGTCCGGGAAACAATGAAGGCAGGTCAAGCTGGATAGCGAGAATGTCAGGATTGACAAGCCCCAAGCAGTCTCAGGGCGGAGCTTATAAAGGCAGTTCTGAGCGGAGGCAGGTGACGCCTCATACAGGATTCTGAGAGGTGTAGTCCCCAGCCTAGAAGATACAAGTATACACACACACACACACTCCTCTCTAGTGTAATTCCCACCGCTAACTCCGCCGGAACGTGACACAGTAGTAGTGATGCTTATGGTAGTGATGACAATAGAAGTGGAGATGGTGTTAGTAATCGTGGTGATTGTGATAGTGATGGTGGTGGTACTAGTGGCGAGTGATAAAGGTGGCTGGCCATGGACGTGTGGGAATGGTGATGATAAAGTTGGTGATGGCTGTGACACTCATGGAGGTGTGATAGTAGTGGTGGTGATAGTGATAATGGTTAATGTGGTGGTAGTAGTGGAGGCAGGAGGGGCGAAGATGATTGTAGACGTAACACTGGCGATGACGGCAGTGATTGTGATGGTGGTAATAGTGATATGTAGAGATGATCTGACAGGGTTGATAGTAAAACTGTTGGTGGTAATAGTGTTATTAGTGGTGACGATGGAGGTGATAATGTTGGTATAAGTGAAAGTTGTGGGTATGGTGGCAGTAGGCTATTATGTTGGTATTCGTGATAATAGTAGTGGTGATTGTGGTCAAGTTGACAGTGGTAGTAGTAGGGATGGTGGTGATAACAGTAGTGTTAATGGTATTAATAAGGATGGTAGCACTGTGATGGTGGAGGTGGCAATGGTAGAGACTGTGGTAGTACTAATGATGCAGTTTATAGTGGGGATGATGTTGGTATTGGCAGTAGCTGTGATGGTGGTGAGACGGAAAGAAATTTTGATCATAGTGGCACATTAGTGGTCGTGAGGTAGTTAGGATGCCAAAAGCAGTGATGGTCATAGTGGTAGTAATGATGAGGGTGGTAGTAGAGGTGGCGTTGATAGACATGGCAATGAGATAGTAGAAGTGATGGTTACGGTCATAGTAGCAGAAATGCTAATGATATTGACAAAAATAATTATGGTTATGGTGGTAGTGGTGGTGACGATGTTCAATGTCATGATGGTGGTGATGATGTGGGTAGGAGTGGTGGTGATGATGGAAGTAGTGGTGTCATAGTAGAGGTGCTGATAGGGATGATAATGGCAGTGATGATGCTAGTAATGGTGGTAATAGTGAAGATGGTGGTAGTGGTGGTGTTGATACTGGTGATTGTGACACTGGTGGAAGTAGTGATGATAGTAGTGGCAGTAGTGGGGCTATGATTAATAGCGGTGACTGATGATTTTGACAGGAGCAAAGATGGTGGTGGTAATGGTAATAGTGATGATGGATATAGTGGGGATATGGCAGTGGCCGCAGTAGTGATACATTTGGCAAGGGTAGTGGTAGCAGTGGATGTGATGGCATTGGTTGCAGAAGTAATGGGGTAGCTGTTATGGTCATAGTAGTTCTGATGGTGGTATTAGTTTTTGTAGCATAAGTGGTGAGATTGGTAGTGCTAGCAGATGTTGAGGCAGTAGTGGTGATGGTGATAGTGGCAGAAGTGCTGACTGTGGTAACAGTATTGGTAATAGGGATAATGAGATATTGTGGGTGATGGTGACTACGAGGCTAGTGATAGCAGTGGCGGTGATGACAGTGGTAGCAGTGGTGACAGTAGGAGGGTGTTGGTGGTAAAAGTAGTGGTTGTAAATGAGATGTAGGAGATAGCAGTGGTGAATCGATGGTGTTTCTAGTGAAGATGGTAGTGGTAATACTAATAGTAGCGATAGTGGCAATGATGCAGAAAGGTGGGTGGCGATGATGGTGGTGTTCCCAATTATGATGGTTGTGGCAATGGTGATAATGGTTTAAGTGCTGATTATAGTGATGGCATTAAAAGTGGTTATGGTGGTAGTGGCAAGGAATGTGGTGCCAGTAGTGGTGATGTATAGATGGTGGTGAAAGAAATGGTGGTGGCGGTGATAGTCATGATGGAGGTGGTGGTTGTAGTGGTGATGGTGAAAGGAGAGTTGGTGGTATAGGTGGTGTTGGTGGTAGAGTTGGTAATGACAGTAGTGGTGGTTATGATTGTGGTGGTTGTTATGTGGTGAGATAATAGTGGCACTTGTTTAAGAGGTTATAACAATTGAGATGTTGATGTTTGCGGTCGAAAGTAATAGTAGTGGTGATGGTGTGATAATGGTGCTGAAAAGGAAGATAATGGTGGGAGTAGTGATTGTGGTGTTTGTGGCTGATGGTGGTGGAGGTAGTAGCTGTGGTAATAGTAGTGGCGATGATGTAAGAGTTTAGATGCTAGTGGGGATACTATTGGAAGTAATTGTAGTGTGATGTTGGTAGTGGTGGTGAAGATGTTAGTAGTGGTTGTGTCATTGGTGCTGTTCAAATTAGTGGTAATAGTACAGATGGCAGTAGTGGTGACTGTGGTGGTTTTGATAGTGTTGTTAGTTTCAATAGTGGTGGAAATGGCAATGATAGTGACAGCGGTGTTGACAGAAGGGGTATCATTGGTGAAAGTAGATTGAAGGAGGTGACATGGGTAATAGTACTGGGGATGAAATATTTAGTGGTGTAAGTGGTGGTAGTAGTAGTGGTGATGGTGGTGATAGTGGAATTAGTGGTGCAGATAGCGGTAGTATTGATGGTGGTGTTGTTGAAAAATAACGGGGCGGTGATAGAGGCAGAAATGTTGAAGGAGGTGATCACATTAGTGGTGGGGATGATATAGTGTTGGCAGTGATGATGGTGGTAGTAATACTGTTGGTACTTGTGGTGATGTGGTAGTACTTGTGTTGCTGCTAGTGATGATGAAAGTAGTGGTGATAAAGGCAGTAGTTGTGATGGTGTTGATAGTATTGGTAATAGTGTGATGGTGAGCACGATAGTGGGGATAATTGTCATGTTAATAGTGGTGAATATGTTGGTAGTTGGTAGTGGTAGTGGTAGTGGTGGTGCTGATATGGCAAAATATAGTAATGATGGCAGTGGTAGTAGTGAAGATGTTGACAGTGGTGATGGTGGCAATAGTGGTAACAGTAATGATAGTAAATGTAATGGTAGTGATAGTGGTTATGGAGGTGTGTTGGAGATAGTGGTGATAGTAATGGTGGTAGGTGTAGTGGTTATAGTGGCTAGCGTGGCAGTAGTTGCGATGGCAGTAGTTGTGATGTTTGTAGTAGTGTAGGTGGGAATGGTGGTAGTGATGTGGCAGTGGTTTTGACAGCAGGTATAGTGATGAAGTGGTGATAATGGTAGCACTTGTGAAGGTGGTGCTATTATGAGCTGTAGTGGTGGTGAGATGCAGGAGATAATGGTGATGATAGTGGTACTTACGATGGTGGTAGCAGTGATGTTTTTTTTTTTTTTTTTTTTTTTGAAAAACCTTTATTAGCATTTCAACCAATAACAAGTATGGGCCTACAACCCCCCGGGGCCGGCCGCTAAGCAGTCAAAGTAACAGAGAACCAATGTTGACACAGGCAGAACCTCGGGGAGCAGAATCTCCATGCTAATATATTCTCGGCCAGTGAATGGCACAAGTAGGACACCAGGATTAAGAAGGCTTTCATTTTATAATAGGGGAAGACAAAAGGATCAGGTGCCAAACAATTTCCCAGCAGCGAAAAATGGCAGGCAGAATAACAAACGTAAACAATAAACGGCAATCTATCGAGTCAATGGCGCTAAAACAGGAAGTGCAGGATGTAGAGAAGTATCATGACCAGTTGCGCCTGCAGTCCCATGCCCTAAAGCCCAGAAAACACCCCGGAAATTGTGGCACACATGAAAAAGCAGTGATTCACAACAAAGGAGTTGTACCACGCTGATCCCAGGAAAGAAAAACAAAGAAGAATCAGAGAAGAAAAAGGAGGCCATGGAAAAAAAGGAGAAAGACTAAAGAATCCCCTTCCCCAACCCCCCACCCTGCACCTCTGCAGATGAGTACGGCCCCCCCCCAGCAGTGTGCCTGTCGCCCTAGAACCAGACCCGAAATATAGAAGAACAGAGAAAAGGGAGTAAGAAAAGAACCCCACCAGACGGGGGGGGTAGAGAGAGTATTAATAGACTGGAGGAGGGCCTTCAAAACATGCCCCCGGCTTCTCCCTCCCGCACGGTAAGTTTTCCCCAAGGCAAACAGTAAGCAGCACAAAATCGACCATGTCAAAGAAAGATGGGGAGCATTATGCACCAATTATACTAATAGCTATGCCAAGAGAGCACGCAACCCCTGAGCCCGCCCGTCTACTAGATGACCACCCCTGAAGGATCAGCCTTATCCTTGACCACTCTTTGCAAATCTGCCCATGCATACCCCTCGACCCAGCGCCATGTCCAATGTTACAAGGTAAAGGAGTGTCCAAAAACGACCGGGAAGCGACGCACACAGGTGGGGTGGAAGTCTCTGAGTACCAACACAGTCCGCATCATGGAGGGACGTCTTTCCCAGTGTTGCCCCAGGGTCCGCACTGCACACAAGGTCCAGGAAGACGGAATCAGCCAAAGTAGACAACTGTTGCTTGAATTTTCCCTGGGTCGCTGGAGGCCGTGCACGGGACGAGGCCACCACCTCCCACTCAGGTCCAATACCTCCGGAACAGATCAGACGGTAGCAGTGATGTTGATGGTGTGGTAGTGGTGCTGATGCGGTTGATATTGGTTGTACTGCTAGTGGTAAAAGTAGCAGACGTTATGGTGATATTGGTGGTGGTGACAGTGACGAAGGTGGTGACAGAGGAAGTAGTTATGGAGATGATGGCAGCAGTGGTGTGGGTAGTGATAGTATCAGTAGTGGGGATGGGGAAAATGGTAGCTATGCCAAAGGTGGAAATAATACTGTAGTGTTATATTGGTAATAATGAGAGTGGTGGTTATTGTGCTGATAGTTGTAATGGAGGTAGTGGTGGTGAAGGTGTAGACAGTGGTGTTGATGGTGGTTGTAGGGGCAATGGTGAAGGAAATAGTAGTCATGATGATACTTGTGTTGATGGTGATGGATATGGTGATAGTAGTGATTATAGTGTTAGTAGTGTTGGTGGTGAAAGTGGCATTGATGCTGGTAGTGTTGGTCATGTTAGTAAAGGTGATGTTGGCAGTGGTGGAGGTGTGGTCAGTAGTGGGGATTATGATAGTGCTAGAGGTGTTGATGGAGGTGACAGTATTATTGATAAGACAATAGCAGTGTTGAGTGTGATGGTAGTGGTAGAGTAGTGGGGATGATAATGGTAACAGTGGTAGTAATGGTTGTGAAAGTCAAAGATAGTACAGGTTGGGAAGAAGTTGCTGATGGCAGCAGCGGCGATGGTGGGGTTAGAGGATAGTGATGGTGCAGATAATAACAGTAATGATGCTGGAGGCAATAGTGGTAGTAGTGATGATGGAGGTAGTGAATAGTAGCGTGGCAATGGTGGTGGCAGTGTGGTGGTGAGATGATGGTGCTTGGTAGTAGTGCTGCTGGTAGTGGTGGTGATGGTACTAGTGGTTTCGGTAGTTGTAGTGGCTGTGGTGAGAGTAGTCGTGGTTTTGCTGAGAGTGATGATGGTGGTAGTAGAGGTAATGCTACTGATAGTATTAATGAGGATGTTGGTAGAGACTGTAGTAATAATTGTGGCAATGGTGTGATAACGGTGCTGATGTTGCTGACAAGAGTGGTGAAAGTGATGGTAGTCGTGATGGAGTTGACAGTAGTGTTGACTGAGGTGGTGGTGGTAATACATGATGGTGGTCATAGCAGTAGTGAAGTGAGAGAAAGATGATGGTGGTGATGTTGTTAATGGTAGTAGAGAAATTGTGGTAATAGTAGAGATATTATTCATAGTGGTGATGTGGATGTAGGAAGTAGCCATGGTGGAAGATGTGATGAAGGTAGTAAGGTAGTTATGGTGACTGTGATGGTGCTTGAGGTAGGAATGATAGAGATGTTGAGAGAATTAGAAGGTGGTCTTGAAGCTTTTAATAGAATTTTAGTGGTGATAGTAGTGGACCTGTTAAGGTGTAGGTGATGGTGGTGCTAGTAATGGTGATGACAGTGGTAGTAGTGTGACAGTGATAGTGGTGGTGATGATGTTGGTGATGATGTTAGTACTAGTGGTGGGAGTACTGTTGAAGTGGGAGTCGCAGTGGTAGTAATAGTGGACATGATGATGAAGGTGGTAGTAGGTTATGAATTTTGGTAGTGTTAATAGTGGATGTAATGGATGAAGATAGTGTTTGTGACAGTGGAGTTAATGGTGATGGAGTGATGGTGGTGAAAGTGATAAAGGCGATAGTTGTGAAGGTGATTTTCATCATATTGGCAGTAGTGGTGATGGCGGTGATAGTGTTAGTAGAGGCGATGAAAGTAGTGGCTGTAAAGTAGTGGTAGTAAGGTAACGGTGTTGACAGTAGTGCTGCACCGGCACCCACCAACCACGCACGCAACCTGGGGTTCATCCTAGACTCATTGCTATCAGTGACCCAGCAAGTCAACGCCGTCTCCTCCTCCTGCTTCAACACCCTCGGCATGCTTCGCAAGATCTACAGATGGATCCCCACTGAAACTAGGAGGACGGTCACCCAGGCCCTCGTCAGCAGCAGACTGGACTACGGCAATGCCCTCTACGCAGGAACCACGGCCAAACTCCAGAAAAGACTACAAGACATACAGAACGCCTCTGCACGCCTCATCCTCGACATCCCCCGCCACAGTCACATCACAGCCCACCTGAGTGACCTGCACTGGCTCCCCGTCAACAAGAGGATCACCTTCAAGCTCCTCACCCACGCTCACAAAGCACTCCACAACGCCGGACCAGCATACCTCAACAAACAACTCACCTTGTACACCCCGAACCGCCAGCTTCGCTCCGCTGACTCCGCCCTTGCCACCGTTCCACGCATCCACAGATCGACCACCGGTGGCAGGTCATTCTCCCACCTCGCCACCAAGACATGGAACACCCTCCCTATCCACCTGAGGCAGACCCAGGACCTGCTGACCTTCAAGAGACTTCTCAAGACTTGGCTGTTCGAGCAGTAACAGCAATCCCCCCCCCCCCCCCCCCAGCGCCTTGAGACCCTCACGGGTGAGTAGTGCGCTTTACAAATAATTGATAGATTGGTTCATGGTGGTGGTAGCAGAAGTGTTGATAAATGTTTTATTACTGATGAACGAACTGATACTATTGAAGATGATGGTCAGGAGCGTAGCTTGGTCAGTAAGATTAGGGGGGTGTGAGTATCAGATTTCCTGACAATCACGCTGGCATATAATGTTAAAATACGTTATACGACAAGCAGGGTGCATGAGAGGGGCTTAAGAGGCAGTGGAAAGGGAGGTGAATACGGATTAAAAGGAGTAATAAATGAGAGAAACATAATGATTTGTCAAATAAAAACTTTAATGGCCTTCAAAACAGATGTGTGTGTTTATGAAAAATTCACAGGTGAAATCCGACGGACACCTCACCATACCCGACTGAAAGCACCTGTACCCAATTATTCATCTGAAAATACATTTTTTGGGGGGGGGGGGGGGATAACACCCCAAACATCCCCCCTGAAGCTACAACCCTGATGATGGTGGTGCTGGCAGTTGTGATAAACACGCTAGTGATACTAGCAGAAATGTTGATGTTATGTTGATGATTGTACTGGTGATGGTGAAAATATGATGGTGCTATTTATAATATTGGAGGTGATGATGGCACTCGTGATGGTGCTGGTAAT
This sequence comes from Triturus cristatus, assembly GCF_964204655.1. Taxonomy (NCBI): domain Eukaryota; kingdom Metazoa; phylum Chordata; class Amphibia; order Caudata; family Salamandridae; genus Triturus; species Triturus cristatus. The sequence goes on from NC_140590.1 coordinate 1,181,201,330, forward strand.
GGAGATAGTGGTAGTTGTACTGGTGATAATAGTGGAGATAGTGGTGAAGGCAGTAGTCAAGGTCATAGTAGGGACAGATTGAGTGGTGATGGTGCTAAAGTTTCGGACTTTAAAATAATGAGTCCAAAGTGGGTGTTGAAATCTAAAGAAAATTTGTGCCACCAATTTGCCGTGATTTATTGGCATAGCTTGAAACCGTAAGGGAATTGTCTCCAAAATGTAGTATTGCCGTCAAAATTGGGTGTTTTTACTGTGGCGTTGTTGTATATGCAAAGCGCCGTCTTAGTTCAGTGTCCCGGCAGAGTGAATCAAACAGCTGCCCTTTCAAGTTATGTCGATAACTTACGGTAAATTGGTGGCACAAAGTTTCTTTAGATTTCACCACCTACTTTGGACTAATTACTTTAAAGTCCAAAACTGATCTATTTTCTAAAGGGTCCTCATTCTATATAAAAATCTTTCTGTCCTGAAGATGGTCTTTTAGATGTATCACACGACAAGACCAAAACGTAGACCAGCATACCCATTTTCATCAATGAGATAATATCGCTGTACTGAAATGTTTTACTTAATGTTAAAGAAAACTTATTTTTGTAAATAGGCATCACAAATGAGTAATTTACACAAATGACTAGTATATATTTTTCATTTTAAAGGTTGTCAATCTCTGTCATTTCTGTATATGTGAATACTGTTTTCTACTCTTTAAGTTAATTCATTGGATTATAAACTTCTACAAAAAAAGAATACACCCACTATTTACTCATTTTTTTATTTATTCACTCTTGATTTTAGAAATTGATTTACATAATCCATATGTTTAAGGTCACTACTTCGGGCACTCCTAAGTGATATTGTTAAACATTGTTTCAATATATCGAAATAAAACCCCTTGTAGGCACTTTTACTGGACAAACTGTTTAGAAAGTTGGCATCTTCCTGCCCTAGCTGTTTTGTACCTGCAGCCTGTTCTGGGGTCACATAAATGTGTGTAGTTGGACTTTGTTTATTCCTTTCAGACAGTCACACAATAGAGGAAATAGGTGTGCCTGGATGCACCATCACTGTCAGGATGGGGGCGGAGCTGGGCACATCCCTCCTTGCAAATTAATAGGCTGTCACCTACCTTTACACAAAGGACTTGGCACCACTTCATTGTTTAGGCAGCCAGTCTGGAGCATGGGCAGGGAATGCAGGTAACTTCAAGCACTTCCAGGGAAACTTCTCCCACTTCAAAGAAAGCATTAGGTATATACATAGGACCCTCAGAACCCCACTTTAGTTCACTTTCTGGACCTGCAGAAGGACTCTCCGAGGACTGCCTGCTGATGTAAACTTCAGAAAACTACTTTGATGCACCTGGAAGGACAGCTCTACTGCTTGAAGCCTGCCTTGAACCTTCAGAGCCTGCCCTGCTGCTTAAGCCCTGTGCCATCCCTTGAACCCAGTAATAGTAGTGATTATTCTGTGAAGTTGGTGGGAATAATAGGTGAAGTAGTAGTGGTTGTAACACAGGTCATAGTCAAGATGATGGTGGTGATTGATGTCTTGATAGTGCAAGTAGTGGTGTTCATGGCAGTAGTAGTGTTGATGATGATAGTAATCGTGGTGATAAGGATGTGATGGCGGTTGTGGTTTTGACAGTCGTGGCAGTAAGGTTTTACTGATAATGGTAGAAGTGTTCATGTTGGTGATAGGGTTATCAGTGGTGATGCTGTGATAGTAATGTGATAGTGGTTGTCATGGTGGAGGAGTCATGATGATGACAATGCTAGAAGTGATAGCTGTGGTGATGGCAGTAGTAGAGATGGATTTTATGGTGATAGCAAAGGTAGTGGTAGTGAAAAGAGTGGTAACAGTGGTGGTGATAGGGGTAGTAGTTGTAATAGCATGATGGTGGTGATAATGGTGGTGGTTTGGATTATGGCATATTATTTCCCCCAAAGTTTTGTTTAGGAGTAATGATGTAGCTCAGATTTCACCTGGATTCAGGCATTGCTTTATTTTTGTGTTTCAGACAGACTGCATTTAAAATGACACGCAGATTTTGGTGAAAGTGAAAAACACATGGCACATGAAACATGAAATGAGGCCTAGTCAAATGCTTATTAAAAGTGGCACTTTTGGTGCATTCAAAGTGAAAGACATGCAATGAGGCCTGGTAAATGCTTTCAGTCTGAAATGTTTGTGCCGAATTAACATGTGTTTTGCATTGTAGAGAAAACACGTGATTGCTGTGTTTTTGCAGTGTAGAGAAAACTCGTGATTTCAGTGGCCTCTTTAGCTTTGAAGATAATCATCGAATGTGTTTCTCTCTTCCCAGCTCCTTTCCTTGTAATCTACACTCCCTGTTTCTGTCTTATGAACTGAATACGCATTGTCTAAATATGCAACAAAGCCAAAGTCTCCTAACACATCTTCTTATAATGTGTGTTAATTAACCATGCACTAACACTATACACGGGGCAAAACGCATTTTGCATGAAAAGCTATCTAAAACATTAGAGCATGTTGCTATAAATATGTATTACCTGCTTGCGCTTTGAAAATTTGCACTGGTGCATGTTATGCTATGTTGTACATTGCACGTTTTTGCATGTTGTGCACAAATAATAGAAAAGCTGCTTTAAATTAATAGCTTTTGATAGGTAATAAATAATACAAGGTATTAGTATGGGGGAGGTAAATATAATGGATTTTATTTCATGACTTGATACTTTTTTGTGTTTGTTTTGTTTTTGGCCTACCATAAAATGGCTGCCTGGGAATCCAGCATGGCTGAGAATTGTGTTGAATGAGAAACGCATGCGCAGAACCGGCTACATACTGCCAAGTGCCTCAAGTGAAGACACATGGGTCAAGGCCACAGTGAACTGTAAATTCTTGCTATTGTGCCAATGTACCAGTGTTTGTTGAAAATATCCTTCCTGCGTGCGATGGTAAAGGAAGGAAGAAATTGACTGATACATTTTTCTGCCTTAATGTTGCATATTTGTATAATTATTGATGGTGAAATATGTGATTGTATCAAGCATTAACGCTTCCTTTGTTAAAACCGGTTTTGCAATGAGAACAGGATGGTGAGACCCTCATGTCATCTATGATAACCAATCACAGTGCGAGTTTTTTCTGAAACTGCAACATCATTAGTGTAGTCAGCCAAGAATTAGAGTATAAATAATGACCTCTTTGGAGGTATGTTAGCTTTAGAAGCTTTAGGGGGCGTGCTAGCTTTTTGCAGGTCATATGTTTGGCAAGGCAGATCACATTCCTCTGTGGTCTTGTAAAGAGCAGGCTGTCATTCTCCGTGAAACACACAGACGCAGATGAACAGACCAGGGAGAAAAGGTTTAGATTTAAATGCAAAAACTCTAAGCTTTGACTAACTAACTAGTTTTGAAAGGATATATTTGTCTTATGCATTTATTTCTCTTTATGGGAGATTTTTTGCCAATTATTAATTATTGATTAGCCTTGCAAACTCACTCTTGAATTATATTTTGCCTGAAACTCTTTAAAGTGTTCTGACTGACATAGAATTAGGGGATTTTCCCTCATGTATGCAACCTATAATATGTTTGTATTAATTCTATTTTTCCTATTTTCAATTCTGTAACCTGATTGATATTTGACTAAATGAATAAAGGGTCAGAGAACTTTAACTTTTAACTAGAAAATAAAACCCTCTAAAAATACTCACAACTCTCTTTATTGGCTTAAATGTTATTGATTTTTGATTTTTCATGTTTATGTACAGTCTTCTGAAGGTAATATACAGTGACAAGGGTCCAGTACCTTTACAGCGGTAAATTAGATGTAAATGAGGTTTTGCATTGAGAAATTACCGTGAAATTATCGCTGGATCAGTAACCACGTGTCCTAGAGCATGGACACCCTCGACACATCACTAAGAAGAATTCATGAACAAGTATGCATTTCACTTATCTTCAAACATTTAGAGGAATACACAATATTCCTCAATCATGCCAGAATGACCTGAACTCACCTACAAAATCTGTAAGTTTCACCTCCTGGGCAGGCTTTAAAATTCCTTGAAGTACCAGCTCCTCGTACAGGGAATCCAGTGTGCTGAGAAGAGACGTGTTAAAAAAAAAAAAAAAAAAAAATGAAGAACCATGGGGTGAATACATTGCAACTAAATCTACCCAAGAAGGAGTCAGACCATAAATAAAAAAATATGATAGAGCCTGAAGTATTATTTCTCAAAGAAGACCAGGAAATGGCATTTACGCATATAACTATATCTGAGAGCCTGCGATGGCAGAAATCCCATTTTGATCAAAGTATAAAGAACCTTTTACCATTGCTGGATTTTAAATTATGCCCCATAACACTACACAGCAAAAACCCATGGGGTGCTGTGTGCCTCACGAGGTAGTGTGACTTTTGAAGAGCATATGGAATTCTGTTGCATAAGCCTGAAGGCAAGCATTCCTTACATGTCTACAAAGCTGCAGCAAACAGACATGGGGTCAGGGCACGAGGCTAGAGCATGGTACAAGAATAAGCATGCAAACGTAAAGTCACTATGATCACTTGAAACCGTGGGACATCCAAGTACTGCAGTAGGAGGCAAGGGTTAACTTCAGATGCAGTGGATTGGGGCAGTGAAACTGTTTCTATAATGAGAGGACTCCAGGCAGATGATAACAGTGTTACTGCTAGGGACCACCTGATACCCCATAGGGTCATCAAATATCAACTCTTTTTCAGGGATTAGGGTTTAAAATATCACTTCTGGGTGGGCACCAGAAATCATCGCACTAGCCTGAAAGGGAAGAAGGAGGGTAGAGACGGGTCTTTCAGGGTTAAATCTGGCCATGCCAATAAAGTCACCTAGCAAAAATCTGTTGAGACAAAGTATAGAATGTACCAGCATACATATGGACATTTAGAGTTGCCATTGTCTTAAAATCTTTGGGGTGGAAAGAAAGGTGGTATTGGAGGACACAAGAACCCAAGACGAAAGGAAAATCCTTTGCTACTGGCTCCTTATTTTCTCAAAGCAAAGTCCCAACTAAATTAATTTTGCAGCCAGAGTCAATGCGAAATGGGGAGGATTTCATGCCAACTGGATTAAAGGAGTCAACACAATCAAAGGAAATTAACATAAGGGACTAATGGGGATGGTATTAAGGAACCAATGCAAAATGGGGAAAGTGAGTCAGTGGCAAAGTGTTAAAATGACCTAACCAATAAATAAAGCACTGTAGTGTCTAGAACAAGGAAGTAGCCAGAAATGTAAAATACCCCCACTTAAACTATGCCTCTACTCACACTAATGCATGTAAAAACAACAAAAAACAATTGAAGGATGGAATGCTGAACAATGTCAAACACTCACCACCACTCAGAGATCTGGGCCTAAAGGCCCTAATCCACATTTTTTTGCTGCCAGGCCAGGTCCTCCGACCCCCGTGCTCGCCATGCCACTGTATTTAAGCTATCCTGGCTGATAGCCCGAAACCGGTCCCAGGATGCTTGTTTCTAGTCCAGAGATGACATGGCCTGGCAGTACGGGCTTGACTCTTTCCATGAGGAAGCAGTGTCAAGACTGATTTACATACGGCTAGTACCAAACTGCAATGGCGTGGTGAGCAATAAAAAGATGGGTTAGGCCCAGGTGAGTGTTTGACATTGTTGAGCATTCTGTCCATCAACTGTTCTTTTTGCATTTGCCACCCTACGTGGGACGGGTATGCCCAGACGTGAGTCCCGTGCTCACTAGGTGTGAGAAAGTGGCTCTGTATATACTGTTCCCTAATAGGTACAGGGTGTACAGAGTCCACAGTCCCCCAGAGGCTGATAGAGGTCAAAGTTAGGTATGACCTTACTCTCAAAAGTGGTAGCTTGGTCGAGCAGTAAGGCAGTACCAGAGGACAGTGCAAAGCATTTATTGTACACACTCAGTCAGCAAATGGTTTCACACACTCAATAACTGAACTCTAGGCCAATGGTTTATATATATAAAATATATGCTTGTTTTATTTTTAGAACCACAAAGGGGGTAAAAATATACTTTCTCAGAATGAGAGGCTGAATATAAATACTTTTGTCTTAAGCAATAAATTTGTGTAAACAGTCACAGTTGGTTGCAATAAACAATCCTATTTCCTAAACATAACAATGCATTGAGCTCAATGGTAAATTCAGGTTATTTGTAATAAATTACTTTTCAGATTACTTTTGGAATTCCAGGTCTGGCTCCTAGAACCAGCCTTGGGTCAGTATTCAGAATCAAGTGATGAAAGTCGACTTAATAACTGTAATGATTTTTAAATAATATTTAGCTATTTCAAAAGTTAGCACTTAGAAAATATTTCAAAGAAAACATTCAATGGATCTCTATGGCAAGAAATTCACATTGCAGGTAGAGTACTTTATCGTTACTTTAGTAATCCAGGACTGGGTGCCTAGACCCAGGACTGGGGTCCTTATCAAAAGCAGGTAAGTAATTTCGTTTTCAGAAATGGTACGATTTTAAAAGAATATTTCAAATTTGCAAAAATAGACACTTAGAAGAAATTTCACAGAAAAGCAGACAATGGTTTCCTATGGGAGAAAAATGAGTTAGAGGTAAGTATAGTTGTGAACACTTTTCAGGGTCAGGGCTGGGCACCAAGATCCAGCACTGGGAGCTCACCTAGGAGCAGGTGAGTAAATTCGTTTTTGTCACTTGGCTGATTTTTGGTGAATTTTTGCAGTTTTGAAAAGTTCACACTTAGAAGATTTTTGAAGAAAAAGCCAGTCAATGTTACCCTATGAGGAAAATGAAGTTAGCGGTTTAAGGGTAAGTACTCGACTGGCAGAGTTGAAATTCCGGGCATGGACTCAGGGGTCCCCCAGTGTCAGGTAGGTACAGTTGGTTCACCTTCAGCGGTTTCAGGACGGCCGGGTGCAGAGAGAGTTAGGCCCAATGTTATCCTATGAGGGATAGGGGGGCCTTGGTTGGTGGCTGCTGTCTGGCAAGCCACGCGGCTGTGGGAGCTGGGCTCCTGGTCACTTACTCAGGGCAAGTGGGGAAGTAGGTTAGTGTAGAGAGGGCACTGCCAGGGCCACTCGGGCAGCTGGGTGCAGGGTGCTTTTGAGCCTTCGGGCGCTCAATGGAAATCAATGGGAATGTTCCGGTTTGGAAAAAGGCTGCAGGCTCGGGGACGAGGATGTTTCAGGTGCCACCACCACTTCGAGAGGTAAGTTGGGTAGTTGTAGGTTAGGTGGGTACCCCGGGATTGGGCACAGGGGGCCGCAGGGCGCCGGGTGCAGGGGTGCCTTTTGACGTCGGGAATCTTACCCTCTGGTTGATCGCGGCTGGGGTGGCACTTGGTTCTGAGGCTGCAGGCTTCTTCCGGGATGTCGAGGGGGGTCCTTGGGTGCCGGACTCTGGGTCACAGTCGCCGTGGGGTCGTCCTCAGGGTCTTTGTCCACTCCGGCACTGGCCAGGCTTGGCTGGTGCAGAGTGTGTTGGGTCCGCGGTCCCGGGCTGGTGCCAGGGATAGCAAATAGGTTTCTTGAGTAGAGCCTCTACTCGTGGGAGTCCCAGGGGCTTAGAGCTAAAAGGTAGCCAGGTCCTCCGGGGTTGGTGAGGTTGCTGGCCACGAGAGATGCAGCGCTGGTGCAGGTTCGAGAGTCGACAGGGCGGTAGGGCTGGGGCCAAAGCAGTTGGTGTCTTCTTCTCTTTTTAGCAGCTGCAGGGCAGGTCCTTGCTCTTCTTGCTCTTCTTGTAGTTTTCTATCTGGAATCTAAGGAGGGAAGGTTCAGGGTGCCCCTAAATACTAGATTTAGGGGCGTTACAGGTAGGTGAAGGCCAGGGACCAATGGGTCCTTGTCCTGGGGTGGGTACACCCCCTATCCTGCCTCTCTCCTGTGGGAGGGGGGCAGTAGCCTAATCCTGATAGGGTAGGGCCTCCCATCTTCAAGATGGCGAGAGCCCGGAGATGTGCTTCACCTCGCCTCCCCCACCTGAGGGGTGGGGTGGGCAGGCTGGCACATCCCCTGTCCTTGTATGGGGTTTCCGGCCCAGCTTCCCGCCAGAGTGGGGGGTTGCAGTGGCCTGGGGAAACTCCAAATGGCGGCCTGCCTTTGAAGCTTCCCTTTGCTCATCCTGGGGGAGGAGATTTCTCACCTCACCTAGGATGTGCATTGTTGCAGGCCCGGGAGAGCAGGGGCTCTCCCACCCAGGGGTCCAGCAACGTGTCTGCTGTGTGGCAGCCTGGGCAGCCTCAGAGCAGACGTGGATTGTAAGTTAGCTGTAAGGGGGCATCTCTAAGATGCCCTCTGGGGTGCTTAGTACATTAAATCCTACACTGGCATCAGTGTGGGTTCAATGTGCTGAGAAGTTTGATACCAAACTTCCCAGGCTTCAGTGGTGCCAATATGGTGCTGTGGAGCTCGTGTTTGACAAGCTCTCAGCACCATGTACTCTTAAATGACAGCACTGCACTTACAGTGCCCAGGAATGGACTCGGGTACTGTAGGGGCACAGGGCTCCTGCTCCTGTGCCCACACCATAGGCGTAATGCACCCAGCTAGAGGGGTGGCTGACATATGCCTTGGCAGTGTAGGTGATGGGCATGGTACACAGTGATGTGTGCCATGTCGACTCTTTGTTTTGTCCTGCACCCAGACACTCAGCCTGCAAGGGCAGTGTGTGTGTAAGGGTACAGGGCCTCTGAGGGTGGCACAATGAGTGCTGCAGCCCTTAGAGGCCTTCCCTGGCCACAAGGCCCTGGGTACCTAGGGTACCATTTACTAGGGGCTGACATGTGGCTAGGGTTTGCCAATTTGGAGTTTGTGTGGTTTAAGGAAGGAACATAGGCCCTGGGCACCTGATTGGCAGGAACCCAGGGTACACTCAATCGAAGTTCATTCAGCAATTTAGCAAAAAGTGGGGGCATACTATGCAAGAAAGATGGCACTTTCTCACACAACCCCCCCCCAAACGAAAGGTGATGAGACTAACCTTGTCCTATGGAGTCTTCATTGTCTAAGTGGAAGAACCTGGAAAGTCCATCTGCATTGGCATGGGCAGTCCCTGGTCTGTGTTCCACTTCAAAGTCCATTCCCTGTAGGGATATGGACCACCTCAGTAGTTTTGGATTTTCCCCTTTCATCTGCATTAGCCATCTGAGAGGTCTGTGGTCAGTTTGAACTAGGAAGTGAGTGCCAAACAAGTATGGCCTCAGCTTCTTCAGGGACCAAACCACAGCAAAGGCCTCCCTCTCAATGGCACTCCAACGCTGCTCTCTAGGGAGTAGTCTTCTGCTTATAAAAGCAACAGGTTGGTCTTGGCCTTCATCATTGGTCTGGGATAGGACCGCTCCTATCCCTAGCTCAGAGGCATCAGTCTGCACTATGAACTGCTTGGCATAATCTGGAGCTTTTAGAATTGGTGCTGAGCACATTGCTTCTTTTAGGGTGTCAAAAGCCTTTTGACAACTAACTGTCCAGTTAACTTTCTTGGGCATTTTCTTGGAGGTGAGTTCTGTGAGGGGGGTCACAATGGACCCATACCCCTTCACAAACCTCCTGTAGTACCCAGTCAAGCCAAGGAATGCCCTGACTTGGGTCTGGGTTGTTGGAGCTATCCAGTCCATGATGGCCTGGATTTTGGGTTGTAAGGGCTGTACCTGGCCTCCACCTACAAGGTGGCCCAAGTACACCACAGTGCCCTGCCCTATCTGGCATTTGGACGCCTTGATAGTGAGACCTGCACTCTGCAGAGCCTCTAAAACCTTCCCAAGGTGGATCAGGTGATCCTGCCAGGTGGAGCTAAAGACAGCAATATCATCAAGATAAGCTGCACTAAAGGACTCCAACCCAGCCAGGACATGGTTCACCAACCTCTGGAAGGTGGCAGGGGCATTCTTTAACCCAAAGGGCATCACAGTAAACTGGTAATGCCCATCAGGGGTGGAGAATGCTGTCTTTTCTTTTGCTCCTGGGGCCATGCCAATCTGCCAGTACCCTGCAGTTAAGTCAAAGGTACTGAGAAATTTGGCAGCCCCCAATTTGTCTATCAGTTCATCTGCTCTTGGGATAGGGTGAGCATCTGTCTTGGTGACAGAGTTGAGCCCTCTATAGTGATGACTACAGGCCCCAGCTAGGCCCGCAAGACACAAGGGTTCGCTCTCCTGTAACGGAATCTATAAGGAAGTTGGCACGGAAACTGCAAAGTACAAAACAACGTTTATTAACCCTTAAGGGTGGTCCTACAATCCACACAACACTCTTCAGTATTGCATGGAGTAGCACAAGGAACATTCGTACACAGTCCCCTTTTATACACAACAGAGGGGCTCATAAGTGGGTGGATACAACATGAGGCCGAAGAACATTACCATTTATGGTCATTCTCGATACTGAATCAATACATGGGCGGAGCCAACACACTCCTTGAGCCCGCGAAAGGACATGGTCAAGCAAAGCTAATTATAACAGATGTGGTCAAGTCTGGGCATGCGCCAGACGGACAAGAGAGAGCTATTTATAAACTGTTGCTAGGCAGATTACAAGAGCAACTAACACAGAGGTCGGACTCTCCTCGTGGTGAACACATGGCAGCATGCCAATACAAAATGGAGTCCGGACTTCGGTCAACATAACGAAGAAAACATGATCAAAAGGGGAAGCATTAATGTTTTCAGTAAATGCTTAATCACATTCTGCCTTAATTTACAACAGACGACCCTTTCAGCATTTACTGAAGACATCCGGTTTCCAAGAATAATCATCATATATATCAATTATCATCATTCCCTTAACCTCTTTAGCTAGACCCTTCTGTCGAGCAACATCGGCAATAGCTTTCTTATCTGGAATGCAGAATGAAATGCATACGGAACAGCACAATGGTCCACATTGAATACACATACAGAAAAGGAACAGAACTGCTATAATAATGCAGAGACCAGTTAAGACCTTCCATCCCCAGGCAGTAACCAACGCCCAAAACCATCCAGAAAAGGACCAAGTGCCGTTTTCTGTGTGGATTTCAGCTGCTATTTTATGCAGCTTGTTAATGGCGTTATAAACGGATGGCGTATGATCAGGGATGAACACACAGCAGCTACTTCCAATAATTTTACAGGCTCCCCCTCGATCAGCTAACATTACATCTAGTACCATACGATTCTGCAATGCAACAATCCCAGTTATTTGTAATTCTTCCGTAAGATTCCCAAGAGCGGCAGCAGTCTGATTTGTCACAGCTTCTACCACTCTTGTCAATCTTCGGATCTTCCTACTGTTCAAAGCAGCTCCAACAAAGAAGAACAGTCCTAAGTTAAAATCAATATACTGTTGCAAGCTGGTATCGGTCTGATCCACATCATCAATTGATAGAGTACGTTTATATCTATTTACAGTCACATTATTCAACAGTTTCAAATCCTTATGATATGACGCAGGTGCTAAGAATACAGGAGGTAATAGGAATGATACATAGCATACCCCAGACCACCCTGCCGGCAAACGGTAATAACCTTTATTTCCACATACAAAATAGGTATTATGGGACGCTAGGAAGGTACTGTTGTTCAGCCCGTCGATGTTCAGTACAGTTATACAATCACTGACACCAACAGGGATAAAACCCACACTCTGGACACACAAATCCGCTTGAGCTTGTGCTACTTGGATTACGAATTTGTCCTTCCCCACAGTGTCTCTTGTGTTCGTGAAGATATAGGGGATGGATTCATTGTCCGGTCGGTACTCTTCCCATTCCCAAATTGTCCCATTCGCTTGTGGATACCCATTCTTGTCTTGATGGCATTCTCTGTTAAGTCTAAAAAGCAATCGTCCCACTGTCGGTTTCCGAGTGGCAAACAGCAAAGTGTACCATGCTCTACAAGAGCCATTATGAGAGAAAGGAAGTGGTATGAATGGCGTTCCTCCTTTCTTCTGATGGGCTGGCATCATCCCACATATCCAACAGTTCGTAGCGTTCGTAGCAACGTGGGTGTGATGCAGCATCTGAATGAAAGTGTTATTCAAATAGGACTGTCGATGCTTCAACTCTTGATATGGTAATGTATAAAAGTAGTGCTCCGCAGGCACTGGAGTCGTCAACACAAGTGTCTTTCGAGCAGGAGTTGCCTCCTCCACAAACCATGTGGTTATCCCAACAATAGCTACTGTTAGCATGAACCCCAACGCACAAAGGATTTTCTTCTTCTCCATGTCAAAAGAAACAATACCCTGATATCTTCCTGAAACTAAAAAGTCTGTCAGAACTCTTCCCCTTGGGCAGCGGTTGATTTCTTCACCAGCGGGCCAAGACGGGTGTCACTACACTAATGCAGGGCTGATCCCCCCCCCTTGCCTCATCGGCTCTCCGTTTCACTAACCCAAGGGCCGTTCTGACAGTATGTCCCGGCACTGGAAACCTTACTTCCTTGGTCGAAGATGATATCGCCTTCCTCCAGACGTCGTGTGGTCCGGAAAGAGCTCCTCAGTGTCATTCGGCTTCGCAGCACGGCCTGTCTCTGCTGCTAGGATTTCTCGTTGATCGGTCAGCACGGCAGACTCCACCAATCCGGGCGGTACCTTTCGGCAGTGCAAGGAATGGATCCAATTCTTCCTGTTCGAGACTCGCACTGCCGTCCTCGTTGCAAGGAGGACTTGTTCAGGTCCTACCCATCTCGGCTCCAAACTGTTCGTTCTGTCGAAAACCTTCACCATAACATGATCTCCAGGCCGGAGACCATGTCCTTCACCGGTAGACCGATCAGGGAGCGCCTCTCGGACCTGTTGATGAATAGAAACCAAATTATCCGTTAACTGTGCCAGATAATCGCTCATCATTACACAAGGTACATCATACACAGCCTTAGGCCTTGGTGGACCCCAAATATTCATTGGGCGTCCAAATACGATTTCATATGGCGTAAGGCCAGTTCGAGAGTGTGGCACCGACCTAATTGACAATAACGCCAGTGGCAGGGCGTCTGGCCAAGTCAAAGATGTTGAAGCTTGGATTTTGGCGATCTTAAGCTTCAGTGTACCATTATACTTCTCGACTAGTCCTGCAGACTGAGGGTGGAACACGGCATGAAACTTCTGAGTGATGCCTAGACCCTTCAAGACATACTTTATAACATCCGCTACAAAGTGAGGGCCATTATCACTCCACAGAAGTCTACAGACGCCGTATCGAGGGAAAAACTCTTTTAGCAGCAGCTTCGCCGTGGTCATTGCAGTATTGTCTTTCGTAGGGTACGCCTCAACCCATTTGCTGAAGGCGCAAACCACTACTAGAACATACTTCAAATTGTTACAGCGCTCAAGCTGGATGTAGTCCATCTGCAGAACCTCAAAGGGTGCAGTGGGCGTCGCAAATCCTCCTGCTGGAGTTCGAGTGCCTTTCCCTGGGTTATACTTCAGACAAATCATACAGGTCTGCACCACCCTCTTTGCTGTGCTAGCAATCTCTGGATGCTCCCAGACTTGGGTAAGCAATTTCACAATTGCGGAAGCTCCAACATGTGCTAGCCCATGTGCCATTTGAACCATAGGTTGTACGAAAGCCGTGGGTAACTTCCATCTATCCATCTGCTTATTTCTCCAACAGCCCTCATCATCCAACTCTCCCTCGCTAGCCCATTGCTCCCGCTCTCTATCAGAAGCGGTCCTTTGCATTTCTCGCACTTCCTCCTTCGCATCACGCCATCTTTCCACCTGTGACTTTACTACATACATGGCAGTAGCGCCGGGCTGCATCGCAGTCTCCCGTGCTACTCGGTCTGCTAACGCATTCCCTTCTCCAACTTTATCAACTACTTTCCTATGGGCACTACACTTAACAATGGCAATTTTCTTCGGGTATGTCAATGCGGTTAAGAGATTGTGGACTAACTCCCCATGCATTATCTGTACCCCATGTGACGTTAAGAACCCTCTCTCCTTCCAGAGTAGGCCGAAATCGTGCGCTACTCCGAAGGCATAGCGGCTATCTGTGTAAACATTCACACACAATCCTGTACTGAGCTCACATGCTCGTGTTAAGGCTATCAGTTCCGCTGCTTGAGCTGATTTCTGTGGTATGCGTGCTGTCTCCACTATCGTGTGTAATGTGGTAATTGCATACGCTGCTGAAGTCGTACCATCTGGTAGCTTCAGGCATGATCCGTCTACCCACAACTCTCCATCTACCTCTGAAAAGGGCGTATCCTGGAGATCAATACGACCCTTTGTTTGTTCCTCAGTCACAAGAATACAATCATGCGCTTTCTGCGCCTCAGGCTGGGTCTCGGGGTATGGCAACAATGTGGCCGGGTTTAATGTCACGCACCTCTTTAACGTAATATGAGGAGCCAAAAGCGTCAGCTCATATCCCGTTAAACGGGCACTGGTCAAATGCTGCGTCTTTGTTTGATTAAGCAGGGCATCCACAGCATGGGGAACTAACACCAACAATTTATGGGACAACACAATTCCTTCACTTTGGCGTATTGACACAGCTGTCGCCGCTACCGAGCGAAAACACCCTGGTAATGCTCGGGCGACAGGATCAAGCACAGCCGAAAAGTATGCACAAGGGCGCTGCTTGTCGCCGTGCATCTGTACTAAGACTGACAATGCACATCCATCTTTCTCATGCACATACAACGAAAAGGGTTTTGCATAATCAGGGGTCCCTAACACTGGTGCTGAACAAAGGGCCTGTCTCAATTGCTGAAACGCAGCATCACACTCATCTGACCAGGGGATCGGAATGGGCGTGTCTTTTGTCAAAAGAGCTAGTAATGGCTTAGCTATGTGTGAAAACCCCAATATCCACTGTCTACAAAAAGAAACAAGACCCAAAAATGCACGCACATCCTTCTGCGTGGATGGTCTCGGTGTGTCCAAAATTACTTGGATACGATCTGGTGTGAGTGCACGCCCCTCCTTAGACAAAAGGTGACCTAAATAAGTCACCTTTGGTCTACAGAATTGCAATTTCTTCCTAGATACTTTATGATTGTGGGAGGCTAAAAAGGAAAGGAGGGATAACGTGCTCTTTTCACACAACTCCAGGGTGTTAGCCGCCAACAAGATGTCGTCGACATATTGAATGAGGGCGACCCCCTCGAGTAGAACAAAGGAATCCAACTGTCGTTTCAAAGCCTGACTGTAAATACTAGGGCTTTCTGTATAGCCTTGGGGAATTCTACAAAAACGATAAGATCTATTGTTTAATGTGAACCCAAAAAGAAATCGGCTATCAGGGTGAATGGGAATAGAAAAGAAGGCATTTTTCAAATCAATCACTGAGAACATGGTCGCCGTAGGCGGGACCAAGGTAAGCAACGTCGTGATATCGGAAACCACCGGGTACTGAGGTATCACGATCTTGTTTACCTCCCTCAAATCAATTATGAACCGATAGACCTTTGCATCCGTGTCCTTTTTCAAAATTGGGAGAATCGGACTGTTACAGATATTATAGGGAACTTCTTCCACCACCCCTACTGCTATCAAGTCTTGCACAATCTGTATGAGAGCCTCCTCGCCCTCCTGGGAAATACGATACTGCGGGAGGCGTGGTAGCACCGCCCCCTCCTGGACACTAATGTGGACCGGAGGAATCACCATTTGTCCCACATCTGTGTCCGAAGTCGCCCATAAAGCTCGGGGGAGGGTAGCCAACAATGCATCCTCTGATATCGTACACATCCTCCCAGACCGGGGGTAGTTGTCATTCAAGATCACCCTCACACCCTCAGGGGAGCAGCGGATTGTAGCCCTAAAGTACTTTAACATATCAAGGCCCATAATGTTATCCGGTGTATATGGAGCAAGCAGAAACGGACAGGGCGCAGAAAAACAATCAACTTTAAATGCAAGGGGCTGTGAAAGAGGGCTTCGGGAGAGTGTACCGTCAAACCCTACCGATGTAACTATTGAGCCGGATGGGGGAGCCCCCGGAACCAAGTACCTAGACAATGCACTACGTGTCGCTCCTGTATCCACTAGGAACTGATCAGTAGAACCTAAAACCTCAGCCGATACATAAGGACCCGTCTGATCGACCGGCACCTCAACTGATTCGGACCCCCATCCAACGCATTCCTATGCATGCTGAGAATCATGATATCCCGATTGATCGATGTCCGATACATGATACTGGTGCTGGCGATCAAAAACATTTGAGCCATCTCGGTGCCGCCCGGCAGTATCGAAACGGACATTATCGTTAGAATTCCCTCTAAAGTTCGAGAAGCCCCCTCTACCTCTCGGGCCACCCGGAGTATGCCCCTGACGCGAAGCACGCAACGCTGGGCAATCCCTGGCCCAATGGCCCAACTGCTTGCAGTACGCACACTGGTTCCTATTCAAATCAGATCGGCCCGAAGGGGGACCATAAGATCCGCCCCTTCCTCTATTATTATTACCCCGTCGGGGCGGGCCATATACTTGTGCTAACATCACCTTGGTTTTGAGATCTTTCGATTTCTTCTCCTCCTGGCCCTGCGCCTCGTGCTCCTGACGCTCATAATACTGAGCGATAGTCAGAAGGGCCGTCGGCGTCGCGGAGGACCAGGAACTCTCGCTCGCTTTTAACCGGGCCGCAACTGCCGGTAGCAGATTAGCCACATATTTGTCCGCGAAAAGGTGGCGGCCCGTGTCGTCAGTAAGCGACTGGCCACTAAAATCATGAAACGTCTCCTCAAAGCGCGTAAAGAAGTCCGCAACTGACTCGTCAACTTTCTGCTTACATGCAGTTAACATATTCCAGTCAATCTTTTTAGGGGGGATAATCGTCTTCAACTTAGCCACAATAGCCGCAGGGAGATCTAAAATATTCTGGGGTGGTTTCTGTGCAGGCTTCCGTTCCCTATCCTCATCCTCAAGGTCGGACCACCGGGCCTTGAAGGCAACCGCATCATCTACCTTTCGGACAGAGCGCCACGTATCCGGCGGTAGGATGAGGCCAAAGAACAGGTCTATATCCGCTAAGGTCATAATGCAAGAATTCAAGGCCCCCTCGACTTCTTCATAGAAGGCCGCTGGATTCTTGCGGGGGTCAGGCAACGCATTCTTTAGTGCCATAACATCGGCCCTATGCCATGGAGTGTAAACCCAGTTATATACAAAATATCCCCTTGCATCGGCGGAGTTAATATCCGAGCTAGTCCCTGCTCCCTTAGGAGGAACATACAAAGGCGCCGCCTCTCGCATTGGTTTAGCATGCACTATGTCATCCTTATCTGACTGGGAGGCGGATGGGTGGCCCCCTGCTGCAGACGAATCCAACTGCTTCCCCTCCTCCGTTTGTTGGCGTGCTTTCTCTCTAAGGGCCAGCACCTCGTCCCGTAAAGCGAACAGCCGCCGAGCCGCCTCAGGAGCCCGGAGCCGGGCCAGAATCTTGCGGCCGCGGAGCAGATGCGCCAACATAAGGGGGCGGAGAGCGATCTAGTAAATAAAAATCATCATCAGGATTATTAAGGACAGGATAAAGCGGCTGGCGAACAACATATTGACCCGAGACCTGTAGCCTATGCTCTTTCTCTTGTCTGTCCGTATGCTCTTTGTCCTCCCGACGCTTCGCTTCCTGCGCTCGCACATGGTCATTCTTCCGTTGCTCTTTATCAAACAGCGCTTTCTCACGTTTCTCTCGCTCACGCACTTGCTTCACCCATAATCGCACACACTCAAACATATCCTGACGAGCACGTCGCTTACACATACACTGTTCCACATACTCAATCTTACGTATATCAAACGATCCATACAAAGGCCATCGCAACTCAGGATCCTTCCTCGTGTATTTCCTCCATAGCGTGCTGTACATTATGGAAGAAAGACCATGCTTCACATACATATCCCTATTAGGAGTCCCCTCTGGGGGAGCTGGAGCAGATTCCTCGAGGTTCAACCGGTTACCAAAACAGCAGCACCACTTACGGAGTGCGCTGAAAGCAGGCATGCTCAGAAATAGTGCAAAATATGCAATATTATAAGGAAAAATGGCACTTAATCGTTGCGCCGTTCAAAGTTTACACAGCTCCTGGAGAAATTTCTCCACATTACCTGCCTATATGTGTTGCAACGCATATATTTTCACAAAGACAAATTCAAAATATGACTAGTCATCATCAATCAAAACTCAAATAGCCAACCCAGGCTTCAAAACTCGGAGCAAGTACCGTACAACGGTTCTTACCAATCAAGAGTCCAGGTTCCAACTGCCAAGCTCCACAATCGCCCAAACGGCTCTCACGGCAGGACCGACAGAAGAGGTCTCAGTCGATGACCGGCGCCACCCAGACGGTCAGCTCGGAAGGGAAGGAAGAAAAACCTCGGGATGCCAGGGCTAAGACGCCGCTGGCAGTGATCACGTCCCCGGCCAAACTCCTCACCTTCGTCGCGACCAGTCCTTCGAGCATCCGAGTCGCCGATGAGCCCCACGTGACGGGCGCCAATTGATGACTACAGGCCCCAGCTAGGCCCGCAAGACACAAGGGTTCGCTCTCCTGTAACGGAATCTATAAGGAAGTTGGCACGGAAACTGCAAAGTACAAAACAACGTTTATTAACCCTTAAGGGTGGTCCTACAATCCACACAACACTCTTCAGTATTGCATGGAGTAGCACAAGGAACATTCGTACACAGTCCCCTTTTATACACAACAGAGGGGCTCATAAGTGGGTGGATACAACATGAGGCCGAAGAACATTACCATTTATGGTCATTCTCGATACTGAATCAATACATGGGCGGAGCCAACACACTCCTTGAGCCCGCGAAAGGACATGGTCAAGCAAAGCTAATTATAACAGATGTGGTCAAGTCTGGGCATGCGCCAGACGGACAAGAGAGAGCTATTTATAAACTGTTGCTAGGCAGATTACAAGAGCAACTAACACAGAGGTCGGACTCTCCTCGTGGTGAACACATGGCAGCATGCCAATACAAAATGGAGTCCGGACTTCGGTCAACATAACGAAGAAAACATGATCAAAAGGGGAAGCATTAATGTTTTCAGTAAATGCTTAATCACATTCTGCCTTAATTTACAACAATAGTCCACACAGAACCTCATCTCTCTCTTTTCACCCTGTTGATGAGGTTTGGGGACCAGAACCACTGGGCTAGCCCAGGGGCTCTCTGAAGGCTCAATGACCCCTAACTCCAGCATCTTGCTGACCTCAGCTTTGATGCTTTCCTTGACTTGATCTGACTGTCGATAGATTTTGTTCTTGACAGGTGCACTGTCACCAGTGTCCACATCATCGGTACACCAGCTTGTCAGACCAGGGGTCAGGGAAAAGAGGCTAGCATATTGTTGCAAGACTTGCTTGCAGTCAGTCTGCTGTTGGGCAGAGAGGGTGTCTGAAAAAATCACACCATCTACTGACCCATCTTTTGGGCTGTAGGATAGGAGGTCAGGGAGTGGCTCACTCTCTGCTTCCTGTTCTTCATCAGTCACCATCAGCATGGTGATGTCAGCCCTATCATTGTAGAGTTTAAGGCGGTTCACATGGATGACCCTTTTGGGTGTCCTGCTAGTGCCCAGGTCAACTAGATAGGTGACCTCACTCTTTCTCTCTAGGATAGGGTAAGGGCCACTCCATTTGTCTTGGAGAGCCCTTGGTGCCACTGGCTCCAAAACCCACACCTGTTGCCCTGGTTGAAATTCAACCAGTGCAGCTTTTTGGTCATACCAGTGCTTCTGGAGCTCCTGGCTGGCCTCAAGGTTCTTGGATGCTTTTTCGATATATTCAGCCATTCTGGACCTTAGGCCAAGCACATAGTCCACTATGTCCTGTTTGGGTTCTTGAAGAGGCCTCTCCCAGCCCTCCTTTACAAGACACAGTGGTCCCCTTACAGGATGACCAAACAGAAGTTCAAAGGGTGAGAAACCTACTCCCTTCTGTGGCACTTCCCTGTAAGCGAAAAGCAAGCATGGTAACAGGACATCCCACCTCCTTTTGAGTTTCTCAGGGAGTCCCATGATCATACCTTTCAATGTCTTGTTCAACCTCTCAACAAGGCCATTGGTTTGTGGGTGGTAGGGTGTAGTAAACTTGTACTGCACCCCACACTCTTTCCACATGTGTGTTAGGTAAGCAGACATGAAGTTGGAACCTCTGTCTGAAACCACCTCCTTAGGAAAACCCACCCTGGTGAAGACACCCAGGAGGGCCTTGGCTACTGCAGGAGCTGTAGTAGTCCTACGTGGAATTGCTTCAGGGTACCTAGTAGCATGATCCACTACTACTAGAATGAATTTGTTCCCTGAGGCTGTGGGAGGTTCAAGTGGACCCACAATGTCCACACCTACCCTTTCAAAGGGGACCCCCACCACTGGTAGTGGAATGAGGGGGGCCTTTGGGTGGCCACCTGTCTTGCCACTGGCCTGACAGGTAACACAGGAGCTGACAAACTCCTTCACCTTTTGGTGCATCTGGGGCCAGTAAAAGTGACTCACTAACCTTTCCCAAGTTTTGGATTGCCCCAGATGTCCAGCTAGGGGGATGTCATGAGCCACAGTTAGGAGGAACTCCCTGTACTTCTGTGGCACTACCACCCTCCTGGTGGCTCCAGGAGTGGGGTCTCTTGCCTCAGCATACAGTAATCCCTCTTCCCAATAAGCTCTGTGGGTACCACTGACATCTCCCCTGGCTTCTGAAGCAGCTTGTTGTCTCAGGCTTTCAAGAGTGGGACAGTCTCGCTGACCTTGGCACAGCTCTTCCCTAGAGGGTCCCCCTGGGCCCAAGAGTTCAACCTGGTAAGGGTCAAGCTCCATGGACTCAGTTCCCTCAGGGGTATCTACATCCTCTCCAGGGGGAGAGGGGTTCTGAGTGTTTGGCTGTACAGAAGCTGGTCCCCCAGTCTTCTTGCCCTTCCTCTTGGTTGGTTGGGCCATTATTCCAGGCTCCAAATCTACTTTTTCACCCTTCCTCTTGCTCTGTGCTCTGGTTTGCACACACACCAATTCAGGGATGCCCAGCATGGCTGCATGGGCCTTTAACTCAACCTCAGCCCAGGCTGAGGTTTCCAGATCATTTCCAAGCAGACATGCAGCTGGCAACTTTGGAGAGACCACTACCTGTTTCAGGCCAGTAACCCCCCCCCAGCCTAATGTTACCATGGCCATGGGATGACTAGTGGTGACACTGTCAGCGTTGGTGACTGGGTAAGACTTCCCAATCAAGTATTGCTCAGGGGAAACCAGTGTGTCTTTCACCATAGTGACACTGGCACCTGTATCCCTCAGAGCTTCTACCCTAGTTCCATTTACCCAGGGGTACTGTAAGTATTTCTTTAAGTTGGGGGGCCACACAGCCACAGTGGCAAACTCCACTTCTCCCAAGGAGACTAAACTTGCTTCAGTGTGTTCCCAGATTTGCTCAGGGTACACCTCTGATCCCATTTGTATACTTGCTGCCCCAGGAGTGGCTGTACTGGGTGCCTTAGGGGCTTTGTTTTGGGGGCAAGATACAGTTAGGTGTCCCTGCTTCTTACAGGTATTACACCAGGCCTTTAAGGGATCAAAGTTCTTCCCCCTATATGGTTGGGGCACATAGGGAGTAGTTTGGGTCCCACCCACCTGAACAGGTTTTTGGGGCCCTTTGGAAGACTCAGACTTTTTATCTTGGGGATTCTCACCACCTTTCCCCTGGGGAGGTTTTGTGACCACCTTCTTTTGGTCACCCCCAGTGGTTGTCTTGGTCACCCTAGTCTTGACCCAGTGGTCCGCCTTCTTTCCCAATTCTTGGGGAGAAATTAGACCTAGGTCTACCAAATGCTGATGCAACTTTTCATTTGTGCAGTTACTCAAAATATGTTCCTTCATGAATAAATTGTACAATCCAGTAAAATCCTGCACACCATGTCCAGCTAACCAACCATCCAGTGTCTTCACTGAGAAATCTACAAAATCAATCCAGGACTGGGTCTGGGTTTTGTGAGCCCCCCTGAATCTAATTCTATATTCCTCAGTGGTGAATCCAAATCCCTCAATCAGAGCTTTCTTCATGAGGTCATAGGATCCTGCTTCTGGCCCAGAGAGAGTCAGAAGCCTGTCCCTGCAGTTACCAGAGAACAGTTCCCACAGGAGTGCCCCCCAGAGAGGTTTCTTTACTTTCCTGATATCACAAGCCCTCTCAAAGGCTGTGAACCATTTGGTGATATCATCACCTTCCTCAAAT
This sequence comes from Triturus cristatus, assembly GCF_964204655.1. NCBI lineage: Eukaryota > Metazoa > Chordata > Amphibia > Caudata > Salamandridae > Triturus > Triturus cristatus. The sequence goes on from NC_140590.1 coordinate 1,181,223,491, forward strand.
TTAGGGACAATCCCTTTGGGGATTTTAGGGTCAGAAGTTTCCTCCCTATCCTTGTTTTTATTATTGCTGCCACCATTGATGGGTGCTAAACCCATCTCTCTCCTTTCCTTTTCTAGGGCCAGGAGTCTGGACTCTAGATCTATTCTTCTGGCCAGCCTCACAAGGCTGTCCTCTTCACTGGGGGGTCCCCCAGTGTCGTCTCTGGGGCCAGAGCCACCTGTGTGGTCTCTAGGTGGCCAGATGCTATGTCTTGAGTTGGAGGGTATGGGTGCCATCTCCTCCCTAAGGAATAGTATGGGGAGGTTGCTGTCCACCTCCCCTGTTTCCCTTTCCTCATCTGACTGGCCATCACCATGTTCAGATGGGTGGTCTTTAGCATACTCAGCCAGGAGCTCCTGGAGCCCTTGTTTGGTTGGATGCTGACCCATTTGTAAATTTTTGAGTTTACATAAGGACCTCAATTCCTTGAAAGACAAGTGTAAGTAAGGTGTGAGGTCGAGCTCCTCCACCAGGTCCATGTTATTATTATCACTAATAGCTGGGTTTGTTTGAGACATTCTAACCTGACAGTTCTAACCCTCTACCCTGACTATAGTGACTTTTATTTTTCTAAAATTCTAATGGGACTTAAGCAAGGCCCTAGCAAGACTTTTAGTAATTTTGGAAAAACCAATCAGAATTCTAAAGGCAATTTTTAAGAGTTCTGTCGTGTGATCAGATGGTAACCAAGTAGTCCAACAAATGCAAGTTTGTATCCCACCGCTGATCCACCAATGTGAGAAAGTGGCTCTGTATATACTGTTCCCTAATAGGTACAGGGTGTACAGAGTCCACAGTCCCCCAGAGGCTGATAGAGGTCAAAGTTAGGTATGACCTTACTCTCAAAAGTGGTAGCTTGGTCGAGCAGTAAGGCAGTACCAGAGGACAGTGCAAAGCATTTATTGTACACACTCAGTCAGCAAATGGTTTCACACACTCAATAACTGAACTCTAGGCCAATGGTTTATATATATAAAATATATGCTTGTTTTATTTTTAGAACCACAAAGGGGGTAAAAATATACTTTCTCATAATGAGAGGCTGAATATAAATACTTTTGTCTTAAGCAATACATTTGTGTAAACAGTCACAGTTGGTTGCAATAAACAATCCTATTTCCTAAACATAACAATGCATTGAGCTCAATGGTAAATTCAGGTTATTTGTAATAAATTACTTTTCAGATTACTTTTGGAATTCCAGGTCTGGCTCCTAGAACCAGCCTTGGGTCAGTATTCAGAATCAAGTGATGAAAGTCGACTTAATAACTGTAATGATTTTTAAATAATATTTAGCTATTTCAAAAGTTAGCACTTAGAAAATATTTCAAAGAAAACATTCAATGGATCTCTATGGCAAGAAATTCACATTGCAGGTAGAGTACTTTATCGTTACTTTAGTAATCCAGGACTGGGTGCCTAGACCCAGGACTGGGGTCCTTATCAAAAGCAGGTAAGTAATTTCGTTTTCAGAAATGGTACGATTTTAAAAGAATATTTCAAATTTGCAAAAATAGACACTTGGAAGAAATTTCACAGAAAAGCAGACAATGGTTTCCTATGGGAGAAAAATGAGTTAGAGGTAAGTATAGTTGTGAACACTTTTCAGGGTCAGGGCTGGGCACCAAGATCCAGCACTGGGAGCTCACCTAGGAGCAGGTGAGTAAATTCGTTTTAGTCACTTGGCTGATTTTTGGTGAATTTTTGCAGTTTTGAAAAGTTCACACTTAGAAGATTTTTGAAGAAAAAGCCAGTCAATGTTACCCTATGAGGGTAAGTACTCGACTGGCAGAGTTGAAATTCCGGGCATGGACTCAGGGGTCCCCCAGTGTCAGGTAGGTACAGTTGGTTCACCCTCAGCGGTTTCAGGACGGCCGGGTGCAGAGAGAGTTAGGCCCAATGTTATCCTATGAGGGATAGGGGGGCCTTGGTTGGTGGCTGCTGTCTGGCAAGCCACGCGGCTGTGGGAGCTGGGCTCCTGGTCACTTACTCAGGGCAAGTGGGGAAGTAGGTTAGTGTAGAGAGGGCACTGCCAGGGCCACTCGGGCGGCTGGGTGCAGGGTGCTTTTGAGCCTTCGGGCGCTCAATGGAAATCAATGGGAATGTTCCGGTTTGGAAAAAGGCTGCAGGCTCGGGGACGAGGTTGTTTCAGGTGCCACCACCACTTCGAGAGGTAAGTTGGGTAGTTGTAGGTTAGGTGGGTACCCCGGGATTGGGCACAGGGGGCCGCAGGGCGCCGGGTGCAGGGGTGCCTTTTGACGTCGGGAATCTTACCCTCTGGTTGATCGCGGCTGGGGTGGCACTTGGTTCTGAGGCTGCAGGCTTCTTCCGGGATGTCGAGGGGGGTCCTTGGGTGCCGGACTCTGGGTCACAGTCGCCGTGGGGTCGTCCTCAGGGTCTTTGTCCACTCCGGCACTGGCCAGGCTTGGCTGGTGCAGAGTGTGTTGGGTCCGCGGTCCCGGGCTGGTGCCAGGGATAGCAAATAGGTTTCTTGAGTAGAGCCTCTACTCGTGGGAGTCCCAGGGGCTTAGAGCTAAAAGGTAGCCAGGTCCTCCGGGGTTGGTGAGGTTGCTGGCCACGAGAGATGCCGCGCTGGTGCAGGTTCGAGAGTCGACAGGCCGGTAGGGCTGGGGCCAAAGCAGTTGGTGTCTTCTTCTCTTTTTAGCAGCTGCAGGGCAGGTCCTTGCTCTTCTTGTAGTTTTTTATCTGGAATCTAAGGAGGGAAGGTACAGGGTGCCCCTAAATACTAGATTTAGGGGCGTTACAGGTAGGTGAAGGCCAGGGACCAATGGGTCCTTGTCCTGGGGTGGGTACACCCCCTATCCTGCCTCTCTCCTGTGGGAGGGGGGCAGTAGCCTAATCCTGATAGGGTAGGGCCTCCCATCTTCAAGATGGCGAGAGCCCGGAGATGTGCTTCACCTCGCCTCCCCCACCTGAGGGGTGGGGTGGGCAGGCTGGCACATCCCCTGTCCTTGTATGGGGTTTCCGGCCCAGCTTCCCGCCAGAGTGGGGGGTTGCAGTGGCCTGGGGAAACTCCAAATGGCGGCCTGCCTTTGAAGCTTCCCTTTGCTCATCCTGGGGGAGGAGATTTCTCACCTCACCCAGGATGTGCATTGTTGCAGGCCCGGGAGAGCAGGAGCTCTCCCACCCAGGGGTCCAGCAACGTGTCTGCTGTGTGTCAGCCTGGGCAGCCTCAGAGCAGACGTGGATTGTAAGTTAGCTGTAAGGGGGCATCTCTAAGATGCCCTCTGGGGTGCTTAGTACATTAAATCCCACACTGGCATCAGTGTGGGTTCAATGTGCTGAGAAGTTTGATACCAAACTTCCCAGGCTTCAGTGGTGCCAATATGGTGCTGTGGAGCTCGTGTTTGACAAGCTCTCAGCACCATGTACTCTTAAATGACAGCACTGCACTTACAGTGCCCAGGAATGGACCCGGCTACTGTAGGGGCACAGGGCTCCTGCTCCTGTGCCCACACCATAGGCGTAATGCACCCAGCTAGAGGGGTGGCTGACATATGCCTTGGCAGTGTAGGTGATGGGCATGGTGCACAGTGATGTGTGCCATGTCGACTCTTTGTTTTGTCCTGCACCCAGACACTCAGTCTGCAAGGGCAGTGTGTGTGTAAGGGTACAGGGCCTCTGAGGGTGGCACAATGAGTGCTGCAGCCCTTAGAGGCCTTCCCTGGCCACAAGGCCCTGGGTACCTAGGGTACCATTTACTAGGGGCTGACATGTGGCTAGGGTTTGCCAATTTGGAATTTGTGTGGTTGAAGGAAGGAACATAGGCCCTGGGCACCTGATTGGCAGGAACCCAGGGTACACTCAATCGAAGTTCATTCAGCAATTTAGCAAAAAGTGGGGGCATACCATGCAAGAAAGATGGCACTTTCTCACACAAGGCTACTGGATTCAAGCTAACCTGACTGATGAGGAGTGATACCTCAAAACCGGTCCTAGGATGCTTTTTTGAGGTCTAGGGAGGACATGGCCTAGCAGTTCGGGCTGGACTGTTTCCATGCGAAGTAGGCTTAAGACTGATTTACATATGGCTGAGTCTATAGTGGAATGGCATAGTGAGCAAAAAACAATGGATTTAGGCACAGATCACTGACTGGGGATTGACCGTTTGACATTGTTCAGCACTACATCCATCAATTTTGCACTCTACTCATACGGCGTACATGAAGCAAGCAAACCCTACCCTCTTTAGGAGAGTTACTTCTCTCCGTGTAATTATCCATCTATCCATATATACATTCATCATTTCACGCATCCACTCACAATACCTTCAGATATCCATCTATCCATACTTTCATCCATCCATACTTTCAGTTTTCCATAGCTTTCTATTCCTTAACCTTCCATCCATTCCCCCTATAACCTATCGATCCTTCTGCTCTTTCATCAATCCTCTTACACTTTAATCTATCAATCTTTTTATCCTACCATCCGCCTTTCGTCCATCGCCACCCCCTTTTGTACCGCTTTGTTCGCCCTAAGTTGGCAGGGTATGCTCAGACGTGAGTCCCTTGCTCACTTTGCCACTGGATTCAAGCAAGCCTGGCTGAAGACGGCTGAAATGCCAGAAACCGGTCCCAGGAAGCTTGTTTCCGGTCCAGGGAAGGCATGGCTTGGCAGTTCGGGCTGGACTGTTCCCATGAGGCACAGGGTCAGACTGATTTGCATATGGCCATGTCTGAACTAGGGTGGCAGAGTGGGCTAAAGAACGGTGATGGATCAAACCCAGATCTGTTGACTGGGTGTGAGTGTTTGATTGGTTCTGATGCTCCGTCCATCGCCACCCCCTTTTGTACCGCTTTGTTCGCCCTAAGTTGGCAGGGTATGCTCAGACGTGAGTCCCTTGCTCACTTTGCCACTGGATTCAAGCAAGCCTGGCTGAAGACGGCTGAAATGCCAGAAACCGGTCCTAGGAAGCTTGTTTCCGGTCCAGGGAAGGCATGGCTTGGCAGTTCGGGCTGGACTGTTCCCATGAGGCACAGGGTCAGACTGATTTGCATATGGCCATGTCTGAACTGGGGTGGCAGAGTGGGCTAAAGAACGGTGATGGATCAAACCCAGATCTGTTGACTGGGTGTGAGTGTTTGATTGGTTCTGATGCTCCGTCCATCGCCACCCCCTTTTGTACCGCTTTGTTCGCCCTAAGTTGGCAGGGTATGCTCAGACGTGAGTCCCTTGCTCACTTTGCCACTGGATTCAAGCAAGCCTGGCTGAAGACGGCTGAAATGCCAGAAACCAGTCCTAGGAAGCTTGTTTCCGGTCCAGGGAAGGCATGGCTTGGCAGTTCGGGCTGGACTGTTCCCATGAGGCACAGGGTCAGACTGATTTGCATATGGCCATGTCTGAACTGGGGTGGCAGAGTGGGCTAAAGAACGGTGATGGATCAAACCCAGATCTGTTGACTGGGTGTGAGTGTTTGATTGGTTCTGATGCTCCGTCCATCGCCACCCCCTTTTGTACCGCTTTGTTCGCCCTAAGTTGGCAGGGTATGCTCAGACGTGAGTCCCTTGCTCACTTTGCCACTGGATTCAAGCAAGCCTGGCTGAAGACGGCTGAAATGCCAGAAACCGGTCCTAGGAAGCTTGTTTCCGGTCCAGGGAAGGCATGGCTTGGCAGTTCGGGCTGGACTGTTCCCATGAGGCACAGGGTCAGACTTATTTGCATATGGCCATGTCTGAACTGGGGTGGCAGAGTGGGCTAAAGAACGGTGATGGATCAAACCCAGATCTGTTGACTGGGTGTGAGTGTTTGATTGGTTCTGATGCTCCGTCCATCACCACCCCCTTTTGTACCGCTTTATTCATTACTTTTCCTTTTTTACCGGTCTCTCATGCTTACTTTCTCTATTTGTTCTTCTGTGTTTCTACTTTTTCTGTGATTTCATGTTTTTATTTCTCTCTTTCATTTGTTGCGCATGTCTGCGTACCTCCCACACCTCTCCGTCATTTGTTGCCTATTAGCAGCTCTGTAGACAGAGAAGGCTCATAAATAGCTAATTATTGATGTTTAGTGGGACCTATTTCAACAAACCATGGCACCCATTGACAGCCCTTGCCTCACTTAAGTTGCTTAAGTGGGGGTTCTCTTTGCCCATGGTCTAGAAGACATCAGCTGACTATAGGGAGTCAAAAAATACATCAAACATAGGCGAGCTGAATACAGTGCTCCCCACTGCTCTTCACAGAATCCATTAGAGAGAAAGTGTCCCTCATCTCTTCAACCTTCGGTCTAAATAAAACAAGATTGACTGACACGGCAGAACCAGCAAGAGGTAACTACAGGCATGGATGAAAGGAGCAGTATTAAATAAAAGGGCAAACCAGGATAGTGCATACCTAGAATGATCTGCATTATTCAACTGAAAAGCAGCAGAAAAAAGATGGGAGAAGGTCAAAGTAATCCGGCAAAAATCGCAACAAGAGGAGAGAGATAAATCAGAATAATCATTTAAGACAGCAAATGGAAGCAGACACAGACAACAACTCACTATTGGTAACACTCTTTCTGTTGGATACTAACTATCTAACTGCAGATTCCTCACCTTTATAATATTCCCAGGCACCTGACTCGATCTGGAAACTTTTCTACAGCAGTGCTCCTGGGCGTCGGTAGGGGGAGCCATGTGGCTCTATATTTACTCCGTTCCATCCGGAAATGACAAACGGAGCTGCATACAACGACCACCACTGAACGCTGATGTCAGTTTCTTTCTTGATTCTGTCTGCCCCTTCTGACCTACCAGTACTAGTTTACAGATCTCGAGCTTGGGAACTTTTTTAGATGAAAAAAGAAACCATCCTACAGAACAGGCAGACAAGAGGGTGGTGATGAATCTGCAGTTAGGAGGAGTATTCATCAGAGGGATTATTACCGAAGATAGGTAACTTGTTCTTCTGATGGATACTTCCAACCGCAGATTCCTTACCTCTAGAATAGATACCAAAGCAGTACCTCCCTTTAGAAGGTGGAATCAGCTCAGAACAAAAAGCCCTGCAAGACCGAACAGACAAATTTATCTTCCCATTCTCCTGGCCGTCAAGGCAGTAGTTCTTCATGAATGTGTATACTGATTCCCACATTGCAGCCTGACAAAGGCAAAGAACAGACACTCAGGATGCCAACTTAGGAATAGCAGCCATGGTTTTGGTGGAATGAGCTCTTGATTGATGTGAAAGCTTATGGCTTTCTTGGGGTTAACATGATGAAGTCTCTCCTCCTGCTTCGAGAGGTGAGGCGGAGCAAAAAACATTGGGGAAAGTGATGAATTACCTTATGTAAAAAGGAGTCACTACTTTCGGCACACAGGCTCCTTTGGTTCTCAACACCTGTTTGTCTGGGAAAAAGTTGGTGAGAGAATGCTACCTCAAGAAAGCCTGAAGCTCACTTATGTGATGAGCTGAAGTAAATGCGAAAAGAAACACCGTCTTCAGAGTAAGTAGACACAATGTGCAGCTGTGCATCAGCTCGAAGGAAGTAACTTGAGAAATACATGTGTTAAAAGTGTGAGCATTTTGAATCTGACCTTCCATTGGAAGGCGTCCAGAGGGTGGTGATCAACAGTGGGACGAAGGCCTCTATCCTTCGGGACAAAGAAATAGCAGGAATAACAAGCAGTCCTTATTTTTGAGGCTGGTACCCTTTCTACGGCACATTTGGACAAGAGAGCCTGCAACTCCTGTAACAAAATGGCAGGGGCTAGTCTGAAAGCCATTCTGATGTAGGTGGAAGAAGCAGCAGCTCGGAAAGGAATGGAAGAGCATAGCCCTATTGAATGGTCTGAAGGACCCATCTTTGCCATCCTTGGAGAAAGTGTTGGATTCGTCCTCCTAGAGGGTGGTTCTGTGCCACTAAAGGCAAGCTAAAGTGACTTGGAGGGGGACTAGGAAGATCTGTACCGGCCTGGGGACCTGCACATTGCCTCCTTGATCTCTGCTCTTGTCCAAACAAGGGCTGGGTTGACTTAGGCAATGCCAGATGACCCTGCAAGTGTGTCAGATCTTGCAAGTAGACCCAAAAGGGTTGTATTTGTTGAGGGAAGTGTTTGGCGGGGATTAAAAGACCCAGAGACATTGTGGTCCAGCTCTCCTTGAAGCTTTCCAAGGTAGAATCAGCATTCTTACCACAAAGAAGAGATCTTTCGACAGGCTTATCCATAAGAGGTGCCTGGTCATCCCCAAAGAGCTTTTTTTTTATGAACCTCATCCGTGAATGGCAATGGAGTACCACAGTATAAATGCTCGCCCCAAGCAATCAGTGGTGTCTAGACCAGAACGGATTACATATTTAGCTACATCCTGATACCCTGAATGATTGGAGCCACAGAGTCCCAAAACTCCTGCATGACTACCAGCAAAATCTCAGCGACTGTGCCTCAGTGGGTGTGTGTAACTCACAAGCTGGCAACTGGCAATGACTGACCTTAAAGACAGGTTGGCCGATAGGAACAGCCATTTTCCAAATACCTAGATCTTCTGGAGTAGAATGCTGAGTCAAAAAATGAAGGTTACCTGGCACCAGTCTGTGGTGTCTGGCTACCTGCTTTTCACCAGTGGGCAAGAACAGGGCTTAAATCAGCTGCCAATAATGTGCCAATTAGAGCATCATTAAATGGTAGAAGAGGCTCAGATGTGTCCTGCCCAGGCTGCAAAATGTCTGTAACTAGATTAGTTTTAATCTCCAGAGAGGAGAGTTGCAGCTGAATGTCTAATCACCACAGTAAAGGAAGCACTTTCTTCTGCTGGTGGCCTTGAAGGGAATCAATCCAGTCTCAGGGGAAGTGTTGAACCCACGGGCCATGTCTCGGTGATCGTCATCATAATATGGGGAAAATGATCACCGTCATCTCCGCTATGATCCCCAAGGGGTGGTTGACTTTCATTTGAGTCGGAGTCAAAATGCTGATGGAAAACCTGATGGCAGCTCCGAGGTAGAGGGAGTGTTCTGTCTGAATCTGACTACATGAAGACCAAAGGCGTCACAGTGAAATCAAGACACAACTACAGTAGTAACTGATTCGAGTTTGGTTCAGAGTCAGACACCGGTATAAGTAAAGGGTTGACGTCGTGGCCACAGTTGAAGGGAATGGCACAGATTGTGGCACTGAGAATCGATTCATTGGCGGTAACCAGACTGGAGATGCATTTGATTCTTTGGGCCTGAAGGTGTGCCAATGGGAACCAGAAGATAAGTGCAACACAGTCTCCATAAAGGCCTCCATTTGTTGCAATATCGCCGATGACACAGGGAACTTGGGTGCATCACGACGAATTGTGGACTAGGCTCCTCAGTAGACCAGGAGCGAGACACCTTCACAAATTCTCTGTCGAGTGTGGCAGGATAGAGTCCTGCCTGGCTTTCTTGTGTTTCCTCTTTACCTTCAATATGAACTTACCCAAAGATTTCGACCTTGACAAGAACCTTTTACCGAAATGACCTTGGGAGTGGGAGCAGGTCCATGCTCTCGACTTCGAAAAGAAGCAGGTGTTGAGTGGTTTCTTCTGGTGTTCGGTGACATACAGCTTTGCTTCACATTCTCGGATCACCTTCGATTTCATGAGGACATATTTCTCACCCAACTTGGAGCCATGTCCTCAGCCCAAACACCAAAGGCATATGGTATGCAGGTCAGTCACAGACATTTGTATGTAACAATTCTATCAAGGTTCAAAACCTATAGTTTTAGGAGGGGACATAGTTCACTTACACACTGGTTGAAGATCTGTTAGAAGAAATCTTGTGAAACCGACAAAGAAAAAGGGGAGGGAGCTAGATCCATGTTTGAAGGTGCACAAAGAAAAGAATTGATGTCTGAGTGCAAGGGTGGTGCTCTGCTCATCAATTCCAGACAGATGAAGTGAATGCAGCGCCGCTCATAGCCACTTATCAGTGCTCAGGAGTACTGCTGTGGAAAGGTTTTCGGATCCAGTCTGGCACCTCAGGATATTCTAAGTCTGCAGGTCAAAGTATCCATCAGAAGGATTGGTATTACCCATGGGAACCAGGAAATGCAAGAAAGCATGCAAAAGTAAGGTGCACAAAATTGTCAGTGTGTGTGAGAGTAGATGTGTGTGAGTGTTTGAAAGAGAAGTTGATGTCTGTGTGTGTGTGAGAGAGCGAGAGAGAGAGAGAGACGAAGGAACAAAGAGAGAGGGAGGTAAATAGAAGATGACAAAAAAGGCTATGAGTATACAGTTACAGTAAGAGAAAAATAGCACAGAAACGTCAGCATCATAAACAGAGAGAGAATAGGACATAAGGCTTATGATTATCCAGGGACAGTAGTAGCAAGGGGCCTTACAAGGATCAGTATTATCCAATGAGAGCTGTCATAAGAGATCATAGAAACATCTGCATTATTCAGCCACAAATGCATTGAGCAAAATGTAACATGTTCAAGAGGAAAGCAACAGGAAAAAGAAATAGGAGTGTCAGCATTATAAAAGAGGAGAGCGAGAGGGTGTCTGGATACAAGAGCAATTGCTGTCACATGAGAGAGTGTGAAGAGGAGGAACAATGAAAGAATGATAGTGCCATATGAGATAGCAAAAGCAAAAATGAGGGGGCCAGTCAGAGTGGCTTCTCCTTTACAGAGGTAGGGGGTTGTGGGATTCACATTACCGATCTGGAGTTAGGTCTTTTTCCTTTTTTTTCTTTCCACCTTTCTTTTTTCCTTTTTTCTGGTGAGATAAAAGAAGCAAAAGACACACAATTGATGGACGGAATGCAGACCAATCAAAACATTCACCCCCAGTCAAGAGATCTGGGTTAAATCCATCAATCTGAAAGAAACACGTTAGTTAGATTCCTTACCTTAGAATGTCCCCAGGCTGGATCCGGAAAGATTTTTCGTCAGCAATACCCTTGCGCGTCGCTAGGCGTCGACTGCGGCTCTGTGTCCGTCGTCGGCATCGTGATCGCCGGAATGACGTTGTCGGAGTACTTAGACGCCGCCCTCACGCGCTGACGTCAGTTCTTTTTTCCGCGCCAGTAAGCGCAGATCCGGGAAGAGCATACCCTTTAGTCACTTTTTGACTAAACTTTTTGACCTTTTTTGGTTCCTGTTTCGAGTCAACCTCGACTCCAGGTGCTGGTAGGGATGCCCGGGTTCAAGCCGTGCGACGCCTGTCACCGCCTGATGTGGGTCACGGATCACCACCGCCGGTGTCTCTACTGCCTTGGGGCCGACCATGATGTCGAGTCGTGCCTCGACTGCCGGGCCTTGACCTCGAAGGCTAGGCGGGAGCGGTCCTGCAAGCTGCTCGAGATCTGGCAGTCGGCTCCGCGCCGCTCAAGGTCCCGGTCGAGGAGGAGGTCGAGGGACCGGTCGGGGAGCCGCAGCCATCACCGCTCGTCAGGGTCGAAGTCCTCGCATTCCAGTAAGTCGAGGCACAGTAAGAAGTCGAAGAAGCGACATCGCTCTTCTGACTCCCCTCGCCGGTCGCGTGACTCGGCTGAGGGTTCGGGTGGCACCACCCGCGCGGCTTCGTCGGAGCAGCAAGAGTCGCATCCGGCCCCATACCCTCCGGTCCCTGATCCCCTTGCAACTCTGACGGAAACCCGAGACTTCCTCGTGGCCCCGCAGGTCCGACTGGGGGGCCTAGCGAGCCGGTGTCATCGACTTTGGTCCTGACGCCGCAGGCCCCTGGGGGATCCAGCCTGGATCCCGGTCGACCTTACGACCCCTCCACCGGTGCCGACCCCTTCGGTGTCGCGCCCGGCACCGTCTTCAGACGACGTCATCCCCAGGTTTAGTCCCGGTCCGGGCCGCCCGACGCCGTATCCGGCGCCAATGGATGACAGATTCATCTACCCCCCAGCTCCGACCTTTCCGCCTGTCTACCAGGAGTCGGAAGACGGGGACGACTGGGAGGGGTCTGAGGACCCTCTGGCACAGCAGTGCCAGTTATCTCAGGACTGGGCAGAAGAGCTGGGGGATGGCAGTGGTCTTGGCACCTCCCCTGACACTGGCTTCATCTCTCCTCCCTCCGTGGCTACGGAGGAGGGTGCTACCTATTCTGTGGTGCTGCGCAGGACTGCCGAAGCCCTTCAGCTGGAGCTCCCTGCAGTGGCCGTGAGGACTAACCTCCTCACTGAAGTGCTTCAACCGCCAGTAAGCTCCTCGGAGCCTCTGCTGCAGTTCAATGAAGTACTGACGGGTGTTCTGATGGGCACCTGGTCCAAGCACTCCACAGTCCCTCCTGTGGACCGGAACGTGGCCCTGCGCCACCGCCCCGCACCGAGTGACCCCAGCTTTCTGTCGGTGCACCCCACGCCTGAGAGCCTGATTATCCAGGCCTCTACCTCCCGGGAAGGGAGGAATAGTTTGGGAAGAAACTGTTCTCCTCCCTTAGTTTGGGGTTGCGGTCTATCAACACCGCGTGCCTTTTGGACCATTACACTCACTCCTTGTGGGATACGGTGGCGGACGTGCTGCCCCAGTGTCTGGAGGAAGCCCAGACACGGCTCGCCCAGGCTCTTGCCGAGGGGCGGGATGCGGCACGGTACTCGATACGATGTGGGCTTGACACAACGGATTCGCTAGGTAGGGCAATTGTGACTACGGTGGAGATTCGTCGCCATGCCTGGCTGAGGTTCACGAATTTCTCCGGGGATGTCTAGAGCACCCTCATGGACATGCCCTTCGATGGCCGTCGCCTCTTTCGCGACAAAGCGGATAGTACGCTGGAGCGCTTTAAGGACTCCAGGGCTACGGCCAAGTCCTTGGGCCTCTCGGCCCAGCGCCCCCAAACTTCCACTTTTCGCCCCTTTCGTGGCCAAGGAAGGGGTGCCCACACGTCCATCTAGCCACAGGCCGCAGAACCAGCCTCAACGCGGTCACGGACGTGGATTCCGCCAAGGCGGAGCTTGGGGACAGAGAGCCGGTTAGCCCACATCTGCCCCAGCAGCATCTGCCTCAAAGCCTTCCTAGTCCGAGCTTTCAGGCCCATTCCACGCCAGTGGGAGGCAGAGTTCGCCATCACCTGCTCCACTAGCATACCATCACATCAGACAGGTGGGTGCTGCAGATCGTCCGAAGGGGCTACTCCCTCCCCTTTGATGCGACCCCTCCAGCCATGCCACCGCATGTCGGGGGATCACTTGCAACTTCTGCAGGAGGAAGTAACGGCCCTCTTGGCCAAGGGGGCCATCGAGCGCGTTCCTGGCCCAGAAGTAGGTCGGGTTGGTATTCCCACTACTTTCTGGTTCCCAAGAAGGGCAAAGGGGGCCTACGCCCTATCTTGGGCCTTAGGAGCGTCAACGCCTTCCTCCGGAAGGATAAGTTCAAGATGCTCACCTTAGCTCAGATTCTGGCTGCCCTAGACCCTGGAGACTTAATGGTAGCATTGGACTTGCAGGACGCTTATTACCACATCCCCGTCCTGCCAGCTCATCGGCGTTACCTGTGATTCACGGTAGGCCACGAGCACTTTCAGTTTACCGTGCTCCCCTTTGGCCTCACCAGTGCCCCTCGGGTGTTCACGAAAGTGATGGCGGTGGTCACAGCTCATCTGCGCAGATCAGGGGTTCCAGTCTTCCCCTATCTCAACGACTGGCTGTTGAAGGCGGGCTCGCCCCAGGCAGTCGTCTCCCACCTCCAGACTACGGCCGACCTCCTGCATTTGCTGGGGTTCTCCATCAACGTGCCGAAGTCGCATCTGAGTCCCTCCCAGAAGCTCCTTTTCATCGGAGCAGTTCTGGACTCGGCGCAGTTCCGGGTCTATCCTCACATACTAAATTCTTTGAGCCCAGTCCGGTGCCACAAGAATGACTTGGGCCCGGTCGCGTCTGATCTTCTTCAGCACTCTGGGCAGAAGTGGTATAGGTGGAAAGGCGTACAATAGACCGCAACTCCACTTGCGACGAAAAGCGTCTCCGAGCAAGTGCCACCATGGAAACTCCAACACGCAGAACTGCTGACATTGCGCGTTCTCTTCGGCGGCGAATAGATCTAACCAAGGTTCTCCCCAGTGCTGAAAGAGACCTTGTGCCACTTCTGAGTGAAGACGTCATTCAAGATCCAACATGCACCTGCGGCTGAGTTCGTCCGCCCTGGCGTTCAGGGTACCTGCCAGGTGTTGAACCACCAAGGAAATGCCTTGACGTTCCAGCCACGTCCAGAGATGTAGAGCCTCCTGACATAGGGTCCACAACCCCACCCCACCCTGCTTGTTGCAGTACCACATGGCGGTGGTGTTGTCTGTGAACACCTGCACTACTCTCCCCTTGACAGAGGGAAGGAATGCTTTCAGTGCAAGTAGGATCGCCCTGAGCTCCAAAAGATTGATATGGAGCTTGGACTCCGCCGGAGACCAGAGGCCTCTGATCTCCGCCTCTCCCATGTGGCCGCCCCATCCCAGGAGGGATGCGTCCGTCACTACTGTGTGCTCCGGTTGGGGAAGGGAGAGGGATCTGCCGCTGACCCAACGCTGGTCCGTGAGCCACCACTGCAAGTCCTGTGCAGTGCCCTCCGAGATCTGGACGTAGTTGGACAGGTTTCCCTGATGCTGCTTCCACTGGAACATCAGGTCCCACTGCAGAGCCTGCATATGCCATCTAACATGATAGATCAGCAGGATGCAGGAGGCCATGAGGCCCAGCAGCCTCAGGGTCTTCCTGACCGAAACCCAGGAGCAGGGCCAAAAGATTGGAATCATAGCCCGAATGTCCCGGACTCACTGTTCAGGAAGATACTGCGCCGTATCCAGAACCGCTCCAATAAAGAGGAGCTTCTGAGAGGGAATCAGGTACGACTTTGGCACGTTGATGGAAAACCCCAGCAAATGCAGGAGGTCGGCCGTAGTCTGGAGGTGGGAGTGAGTCGCCGAGATAGGGGAAGACTGAAACCCCTGATCTGAGCAAATGAGCTGTGACCACTGCCATCACTTTCGTGAACACCCGAGGGGCGCTGGTAAGGCCGAAAGGGAGCACGGTGAACTGAAAGTGCTCGTGGCCCACCGTGAACCGTAGGTAACGGTGGTGGGCTGGCAGGATGGGGATATGAAAATGAGCATCCTGCAAGTCCAATGCTACCAGCCAGTCTTGCGGGTCTAGGGCATCCCTACTGCCCCAGGAGTCGAGTACTCAACAAAACAAGAGAAACAAGTTCTCAAAAACCAGGTTAAAGTTTAATAACTAGGAGTACCGCTCTCTCTCGGATCTGCGCTTGCTGGCGCGGAAAAAGAAAGAACTTTCGTCAGCGCGTGTGTCTAAGTAGCTCCGACGACGTCATCTTGGCGGCTACGATGCCAGCGACGTACGCGGAGCCGCACGATGATGCCTGCCGACGCGCAAGGGTACTGCTGACGAAAACTTTCCAGATCCAGTCTGACGCCTTGGGTTATTCTAAAATAAGGAATCTATCACTAACGTGTATCTTTCAGATATATATTTTTTTAACCAATCAATAATAAGTACAGCCCTCAAGGGAAGTTAACCCATCATTTTCTGTGTTTATATCATATGCTCAATTATCTTAGACTAACCATGTTGCATGTGCAGGTCACTCTGAATATTTGGAATGAGTGCACATTGAGGAAGAAGGGAGAAGACTTCTCTTTTCAGAACATATGTTTTTCTGTGCCATCTACTTAAAAACTAAAGAATATCACTTTCTCATAGAGCGCATCCACATATATTGAAATTCTGCAATATTTGCAATTGTAAATGGTTAATGTGCTGCATGGCAAGACACTTATGAGGTCCCAAAGGCGCGACCTATTGGCTATGCCAATGCTTGTTTGCGAGTGGCGTGGTATCTAGGATGAATGGGCAAAGTCCATTTAGCTTCAGCAAAGTATGTCTGGATACACTTTACTATCCATATAGTCTTGTCAAGACGATTATTGTAATGTCCTTTATTTGGACACTCAAAAAGGCCACTTAAATAAGCTACAGAGGTTGCAAAATGCAGCGGCAAGGCTTCTCACGAAAATCCTGATATTCCATTCAGTTTTCACGGCATTGGAGGAGCTTCATTGGCTTCCAGTGAAAAAGAGAGCGGCCTTTAAAGCACTATGCAAAGTACACAAAGCACACCATGGCACTGGTCCTGAGTATCTAAGGAAAAAGCTTGTATGGTATACCACAAGTATATGTTTGCGTTCCACAACATCTAAAATGGTAATTGCCCCAAAACTGAAAAAGTTTCCTGCGTTGGGAGGAGTTTTGTTCACTCCTCCCGCCTACCCTGGAATCAGCTGCCTTGGCATCTGAAAGGTCAGCCAAATTGGAGCATGTTTGGGAAAAGTCTTAAACCTTGGCTCTTTTCCTCCCTTCTCTAGTTTCCTTCAATAACATTTTTATTTTTTTATTTTGTTTATTGACATTTTCAATACTACAACGTCAAACCAAACTAACAAGCCAGTTTCGTATTGAATAGTCTAATCAAGCAGTGACAGCTGAATCTATTTTGACCATAAGAGTTATAACAGAACACGTCCCACCCACTGTCTCAATATCACACATGTATTATGACTAACATAAAGGACCAAGCATGTCCACAGTATATCAGATGGTATATAGATATGAGATTACCTGACACATCTTCCCTTGAAAGAGTCTATTACAAGTGCACACACCCATTTACACGCCCAGATCGGCAACTCCTGCGCTGGATAATAGTAATAGAGATAAGGCATAGATATACCACAAATACAATGGGGACTACACTGCCATCGCATCCGAGGGCCCAGCATCCCCCTGCAAGTTAATGTTCCAAGCCAAGCACGGGTCACAAATGTTTCGGGGTCTGGAATTAAGTGGCAACAGTTCCCAGAATGTACTCAGTTGGGTATGGCCATATGTAATGTCTCTGACCCACTCCTTAATAGTGGCCACCCTCTTCCTACCCCAGTGTACGGCAATCTGACGCTTAGCAAATAAAAGGAGGAGGGCGTGTAGTTTACGTAGCTTAGGTGGCGTGTCCTTCACGTATCCCAGTAGGCCCATCACCGGAGATGGAGCCAGCTTCATCCCTAGTATGTCATTCACCGAATCGAAGACTTCCATCCAGAAAGCAGCTATCCTAGGGCAGTGCATGCCACATGTAGAAATGTGGCTGGAATGTGGCCACATCTCCAGCAGTCGCTCTCCGCACGAAGACCCATACGATGGAGACTCACCGGAGTCCTATAGTATCTATGCAAATACTTAAAATGGATCAATCGCAGCTTATAATTCAGGTAGAGTTCCAGTAGCTGCCCACAACAATATTCCCAGTGTTCTTCAGTTAACTCCACAGCTAGCTCATCATTCCAATAATTAAGAGAGGTAGGCGTCACAATCGGAGCAGTCTCCTGCATACGGGTATATAGACGAGTGACCAATTTGCGCAAGGATGAGAATTTCAGCAAGTTTTCCAGGGCAGGCAGAGTCGGCAGCGCCCTCGGGAAGTCCCCCCACAAGGAACAACATGCCGTGCGGATTCTATGGTATAGGAAGTTTTCAGTAAATGGCACCTCCTGACCCTCGAGCGCGACAGGTGGAGGTCAAAACGTGTCTCCAGGGTACAAATCCCCAAACGTCTGAAGTTGCATTGTCTTGGCTAGCGTCTTGCTCATGCTGTCCCGAATACAAGGCATCATTGGATTCTGCGGTAGAGGAACAGAGGGGGCATAGAGCAGCGGAAGCCCAGCTCTCTTTCGCAGTTCATCCCACGCCCAACACAGGGTACCGGACGAATCTATGTCACCACGAGGGCATCGAGGCTTTTGATACAACGCCACCCTAAGCGGGATTGGGGCCATGACGTCCGCCTCCACCGCAACATGTGGCTGGAATGGGGTCTGCTGTACCCAATAATGCAAAAACTGTGCTTGCGCACACAACGCTTAGAGGTGCATATCCGGGGCCCCCAGACCCCCCTGCCTCAATGGAAGGGTCAGAAGGTCCCAAGACGCTCTGGCTTGCTTGCCCGCCCACGCCAGCATGAGGAGGTGGGATTTAAGCGTGTTCAGAAAATGTTTTGTAATCGGGATCAGTATATTGACAAATAGATACAAAAATGTTGGCAGAATGACCATTTTGGCCAGTGCAATCCAGTGATAACGGCAACCGTGCCCAAACACGTACTTTGTCCTCCAGCCACATCATAGTTCGGCCACAGTTTAGGCGCCACACCTCCTGCGTATCACGACTGACCCAAACTCCCAAGTACTTCACCTCACCCGCCTCCCAGCGCAAGGGGAATTCTGATGTTACCCGGGGAGTTCCATCTGTCAACGGGAACACCACAGATTTCGCCCAATTGATACAGACACCGGAAAGCCCACCAAATCGGATAAATTCCCTCAACAACAGATCGAGATTGACCTCGGGGTTTATAACATATAACGTGACATCGTCCGCATATAGGGAAATGAGCAGGTTACGGGAACTGAAACCAATTCCTCTCGCGGTGTAATGTTGCCTGATCCGAGCCGCCAGTGGCTCCATTGCAACAGCAAATAGTAAAGGGGATAGTGGACACCCCGGTCTAGTCCCACGTGAAATCGAAAAAGGATCTGATAGCAAACCATTCACCCGTACCCGCGCCTTAGGAGCGTTATATAGCAGCCGGATGCAGTTTATAAAAAGCGGACTGAATCCCATGCGCCTGATGATGGAGAAGAGGTATGACCATTCAAGCGTATCGAACACCTTGGTGGCGTCCAGAAACACCACCGCGGCTTTTTCGTCTGGGTGTAAGTAATGGAGCACCGAGAATATCGTTTGCAAATCGTGAGAAGTGGATCTCCCCTGTATAAAGCCCGACTGATCCGGAAGGGCAATCATTGGCAAAAGAGGTTGCAACCTGCTAGCTAGCAGCTTAGCAAAAATCTTTACATCTACATTAATCATGGAGAGTGGACGGTAAGAGTCCAGCTCCTCCTCCGGTTTTCCCAGTTTTAATAGCGTAATGATTGTCGCCTCCCTCATAGACGGAGGCAGGGTCCCCACCTCCAATGCCTCCCCGTATACCTCCAGCAAACGAGGGCCAATTCCTCAACGTACGTCTTGTAGAAGGACGTGGTTAGACCGTCAGGTCCCGGAGCTTTACCCATGGGTAGGCTTTTAATGACCTGCATCACATCCTCCACTGTAAAAGGGAGGTCCATATATTTCCTATGCACGTCATTGAACCAGACCAGTGCCACAGTGTCAAGGAACTCATTCAGCTCCTCAGCGCCCGACCCCTGAGTAGTCGTGTATAGCCGGTTGTAAAATGCGGCGAATACGTTGGACACCCCCTTGTGACCCCTAATCATGTCTCCTTGCGGGTTCCGAATCTCATGGACAAACGTCAAGCCGGCAAGTGTGCGCCCCGGCCTATCTCCCGACGAGCCTCAGCGTACCTGCCCAAGAACTTCGTTTCACGCTGAGCCTCCTCCGCATAATCCAACAGTAGAGCCTTAATCTTCTGCGTTATGTGAGGGTCATTCGTGGAGTAAAAATCCCCCTCTAGTGCCTTAATCTGGGCCTCCAGGGAGGCCAGCGTACCGCGAATCGCCTTTAACACCCCATTGGCCTCTAATCAGCACCTTAAAAGCCTCCCAGAGCGATGCTTCAGTCACCACTGACCCCTCATTGTTAGAATAATAATCAAGGATGTCCCCCCGTATATCTTCCCTGAAAGCCTCATCTAACATAGCATGCGATGGAAGCCGCCAGGAGAACTCTCGGGGGAGTGAGCCCGGGAGAGTCAGCCGTAACAGACATGGTGCGTGGTCGGACAGCGTGCGCAGCAAGTGCGATACCTCAGCAGTCCAAGCCACCGCATCCCTGGAGATCAGCCAGAAATCCAGGCGTGACCACGCAGTGACGATCCGATACACACGTGCCTTCCCTCACCAAGGGATGTCGACTGCGCCAAACGTCTACCAGATTCCCGTCCCGGACTATGGACTGCAGAGTTGCACCAGCAGCTGGGTGCAGGGTGCGAGCTAAGCCCCTCCTGTCTGTTGCGTCATCAAGGACAGCATTAAAATCTCCACCCCACAACACTGTGTCATATCCCGTTGCCGTAATTCCAGACCATACATCCTGAAAAAATTCAGGAGAGTCAATATTAGGACCATATATTGCCGCAATCACCAGAGGAACCCCCCCTAGCATTCCACCTATAATAACAAACCTCCCCTCCGGATCCTTGTGTTCCTCCCTAACGCGCCATTCCACCCCCTATCGAATCAGCACAGCTACCCCCCTGGCGTAATTGGAGTGTATGGACATATATGTGTGCCCCCACCTGCGGTGTCGCAGCTTCGGAGAGGGTGCAGTGTTTAAGTGCGTCTCCTGCAACAAACAAACGCCAATGTTATGCCGGGTTAGATAAGCATGCACCAATCTGGACTTGCGATAATCATTCAGTCCTATAATGTTCCACGTTAATAAGTTTAGTGGTTGTGCGTGTGTGTGGCTGGACAAAGTCTCGCAGTTAGAAGTGGGCAGGCTGTCACTTGAACTAGCGAAGCAAAACGTGTGTACAGTGTCGCACACCTCGTGATCATACTGGCAGTAAACAAACAAACAAACCCCGTCCCCAACCCCTCTCCCACTCCAACCCCCCAATCAGGTTGCAGAATAGCCCTCCCTAACAACCCAATACACAGCCAACTCTGGAAATGATAAGGAAAACTTCCCATGGGGGGCATAGTGACGTCAGCAATTACCCCTGAGTGAACAGGGGGGGCCGGGAACTCCACAGCGTTGCCACAAACCCTTCCCCGACATCCCAAATACAAACCATAAACGATAAGGAGCATCAGGTTGACCCACAGTTGCATCTGAGCAAAGGATAACAAAATACTACATCATGGTGAATATCGTTCGGGACTCAACGAGGACCAAACCCTGCGTCAGTCATTATCGCTTAGGTTGCCAGATGCTGTCGCCGTCGACCCACGATCACCTTTACCCTTCCTTCCTCCAATGTGTTTAGCAAACTTCAGGGCAGCCTTCGCATCAGTGAAATAGTGTGCAGTCCCATCATAGGAAACCTTCAATTTCGCTGGATAGAGCAGGGAGTACAGGACCTGTGCCTGTAGGAGTATACGCTTAGCCTGTAGAAATGTGCGGCGTGCTGCCTGCACCGCCGGGGTAAAGTCCGGATAAAGCGATATGGTGTTACCTTGATAGGACAATTTACCCTTCTCCCTTGCCATTCTCAATATGTTTTCCCGGTCTTGATAGTTCAGCAATTTGGCCAATATAGGTCTGGGCGGTGCTCCACCGGAGGCTTCTGGCCCAGGGTCCTGTGTGCCCTTTCCACCACGAAGACAGGGGACAACTGAGGATCGAACAGCTCATGCAGAAGCCCCGTCACATGAATGAATGAATACATACTTATATAGCGCATGGCTACCCAAGGGCATCCCAGCGCTTACTGTGACAAAAAATCACTCACTGCTACTTACGGGAAGAGAAAAGTCTTCAACTGCCTCCTAAATCCAAGATAATCCTGCTCAAGACGAATATGGTGTGGGAGCCGGTCCCATAACATTGCCGCATTGTAAGGAAACCGGCGCACTCCCATCCTTGCCCGTTTAATCAAAGGAACCACAAGAAGTTGTTTGTTACTGGATCTAAGAGTTCTGTTAGTCCAGTATAACTGCACCATGGGCTGAATTATAGGAGGCCCAGTAGCCCCGAGCGACTTGTGAATAATACACATAGCCTTGAACCTAATTCTCTCAAGAACTGGAAGCCAATGCAGCTGCCTAATGGCTATCCTGGCCCGAGCTGCGTTTCGGGATATTCATTAAGAGGCAAGCTGCACAATTCTGAACAGTCTGAAGAATCTTTGTGGTTCCTAAAGGCGCTCCCAGATAAACTGCATTCGCGTAGTCCAGCCGTGAAAGAACCAGAGCTTGGACCAGCAACTGCCTAGCCTCGAACGGGAGAAGGGGAAGAATCTTCCTCAGCATCCTAAGGAGGCCATAACAACTGGCCGCCACTTTGCGTGCCTGTACTGTAAAATTTAGGTTGCAGTCAAACCATACACCCAGACTTTTAATCTGAGTCTTGGGGGCCGGGGAGGGGCCAAGACAGCTGGGCCACATCGCATCTAAATTTACAGGGGGCGCATGGCCTAAGATCATAATTTCTGTCTTGGCCCCATTCAATTTGAGGAAAGATAACTCCATCCATTCAGAAACCTTCTCAAGACAGGCAGTCAAAGTAGGCTTGACTCTATCTTGATGACTGAGCGAGACCACCAACTGGGTGTCATCAGCGTACATAACAGTGTGGATTCCCCAGGGGGCCACCACCTCTGCAAGGGACCTCATGTAGATATTAAACATGGTGGGGCTGAGAGAGGAGCCCTGGGGAACTCCACAGCGCAAAGGAATCTGATTAGAGAGAGCGTCTTCCTCAAAAACCGCAAATGACCGATCAGCCAAAAAGGACTGCAACCACTTAAGGGCAGTCCCTGCTACTCCTATCTCCCTAAGTCTTTGGACCATAATTTGATGATTCACCGTATCGAAGGCTGCGCTGAGATCTAATAAAATGATTGCAGCGCAGCCTCCACTGTCCAAAATCTTTCTTGACTCTTCGACCACCGCGAGCAAGGCCGTCTCCGTGCCCTGATGACGCCTGAAGCCTGTCTGAGTAAAATGGAGGAGATTATGCTCCTCCAGGAAACCTGCAAGTATTGAATTGGCATGTTTTTCGGCTAATTTACCGATCCCCGGCAGCAAAGAGATCGGACGGTAATTAGCCCAGTCTTCAGGATCTAAGATTGTTTTTTTAAGAAGGGCTTTAACTCTAGCTTGTTTCCAGAGCAACGGCACCTGCCCAGTTCTAAGGGAGGAACTAACTACATGCAAAATGACTGGGGAAACAGTCTCCCAGGCCAAATTAAGAATGGCTGGTGGAGCAGGGTCGGCTGGGGACCCAGATTTAAGCTCCCGCAAAGACCTCTGTAAATCCAACAGAGTCAGCGGGGTAAATTCCTCCAGCATAGCCTGACAGATAGGCGGTGGCGTACTAGTCACCGCAGTAATCTGCTGAAATGTAGAGTAGATGGTATCAATTTTTGCTGAGAAAAAATCAGCTATTTCCTCACAACGCTTTTGAGCGTCCCTAGAGTCAATAATAGGAGTTGGAAGGGTAAGCAGGGATTTCAGAATTTTAAAGATTTCCCTAGGGGAATTGGATGCAGAGGCAATTTTTCCATGATAATAGGAGGCTTGAGCGCTCTTTATTTCACTCTTTATACTTGTTCTTACCCGCCTCTGAAAAATCCTTCCTCCATTTCCTTTCCAAACGTTTACAGGATTGCTTGAGCAATCTAAGTTCCTGGGAGTACCATGATTTTTTTATTGGGGCCAATTCGATGGGAAAATTCTTTCTTAGGCAGAACAGAGTCCAGAGAGGATTCTAGCCAACTGTTAAGATTTGCATTGGCCACCGTAGGATTAGGATGGGGAAGAGGACTAGAAGTTGTAAGGTTGGTTACCCGATTTTCAATGGACAGTTTAGACCAAATACGGCCAGATTTTTTAGCCTTAACACACGGTTGTTTCAAATCACAAGAGGTCCAAATAAATGATAATAAAGAGTGATCAGACCATGGAACCAAAATAGCCTCCCCAAAAACAATATTTGTCAGGTTAGTAAATAAAGGATCGAGTAGATGTCCTAATTTATGGGTAGGGCCACGCACGATTTGCTTGAGTTGGAATGTTCCCAACCCCTCAATAAGGTCCTGAGAAAAGGAGGAGTCAATTTCATCGAAATGTAAATTCAAATCACCCAGAATCGAAGAATTAGAGGAAAGACTCGCCCTATTAATAGCAGTATCCAGGAGATTATTACAGAAACTAGCGCATGCTCCTGAGGGGCAGTATATAAGGATCCCAGAGAAGGTGCAAGTAGGTGAGAAACATAAATCAAAGGAAAGACTCTCGCAATCAAATAAGGGACTCATAGTAGATCTACACTTATAGATGTTTTTATATATAATAGCGATCCCCCCACCACGGCCACTGACCCGGTCTTGCCTAAGAATAACATAGTTAGTAGGAAGAGCCTGAACCACATCGGCATCCGAGTCCACACTGGTCCAGGTCTCTGTTAAAAAGAGGGCATCTGGGCTCCTCTCTTCTAGGAGTAGATACATTTTGCTGGAGTGTTTAGGGAGGGAGCAACAATTGAGAAGAAGCAAAGAAAGGGGCTTATCCTTACCCCCCTCAATTCCCACCAAGGGAGTAGTGTGCAAGAAGCTACACTTAAAATCACAAAAAGGGCAGGCGGTAATCCCCTCATCTAACAGCAAAGTATGCGCACACTTAATACGTATATTGTTTCTACATTCCAGCAGCTGTTCCCTATTATAGCGAAGATCATTAGCGCCGTAAAGGCCAGGGGTTTCAGCCCCTAGTCCCGTCCTGGCACACACGGGCGCAGACGGGCTTGCCTTGTGCGCGCCTTCGGCGCGCCCGCTGCGCGGCCACGTCATCAGCTGATTATAGGATTGAGGAAGCGGAAGTGCGTGTCCCCGCCAGCGTCCGAAAAAAGCTGGACCGCTGACCTCAAAAAGAGGAAAAGGAGATTTCCCACAAAGAAACGACCAGCACCCGCTTCAAATTTTCCCACCAGCCAGATAGATTCAATATAAACGATTCTGTGGCATTAAAACATTTAAATTCATAAAATCAACACGTCAATGTCATCACCAGTAATATCGGCACGAAATTTTTAAAAGCAATTTACGCCGCCTCTCGCTTCTGACCGAGATCAGAGCGAGTGAAAGAGTCACAGCGCGACCGCCTCACCAGCAGATTATGGGAGTGAGGAAGCGGAAGTGCGTGTCCCCGCCAGCGTCCGAAAAAAGCTGGACCGCTGAACTCAAAAAGAGGAAAAGGAGATTTCCCACAAAGAAACGCCCAGCACCCGCTTCAAATTCTCCCACCAGCCAGATAGATTCAATATAAACGATTCTGTGGCATTAAAACATTTAAATTCATAAAATCAACACGTCAATGTCATCACCAGTAATATCAGCACGAAATTTTTAAAAGCAATTTACGCCGCCTCTCGCTTCTGACCGAGATCAGAGCGAGTGAAAGAGTCATAGCTCTCCATTTTAGTGATTGCGGTGGTCTCCGGAATCCCGGTAATGTGTAGATTATTTCTGCGTGACCGCGCCTCTAAATCATCATTCTTGGCACAAATGACTCCCAAGAGTCTGTCCATATTTAACAGTTGCTCCTTTGTTTCCACCTGGAATTCGTGAAATTCAGTATGTCGGTTCTCCACAGCATCCAGGCGGGTGTCATGGGCGTGGACCTGTGCCTTTACCGAGTCCAACTGCGTGGTTAAGGTGTCCAGTTTAGAATCAATATTTCGCAGGCTAGAGCGCATTTCTAACATGAGAGTGCGCAGATCTTCACCCCCATCCTCAGAGTGTATCTTCTGCTGCCCCTCCGCCTGCGCACCAGATAGCGACTCAGATTGACGCGTGGCTTTCTTGTCAAAAGTCAACTTGGGTTGCTTGGCATCGTGCTTACCCATCATGTGCCCAGTGCTCAGCGCCCGGACAGTTCTAAAAGTCGAAATGTCGGGTAGACTCTGCGCCCCTCCTGCCGCCAGTCCTCACTAAGGGAGCAGCATAACACCAGATGACAATGCTAATCCCCTTTAACTGAAAGCACCGTCTGTTCCAGTAGCGCCGCTCCGAACCCCAGCAACAATGCAGGGCAGCACCATCAGACTAAAGTAGCCAAGCAGACCGGGTGTCAGGTTTCAGCAGCTCCCTGCACATATCGCCGTAGATTATAACATAGGTGCATCATACTATCATAGCCAAAGTGTCCACGTGGGGGAGCGTCCACCCATTGAACCACGCATTAATATCTCAGCCTCAGCTCTCCGCAGTGTCTGAGTTTCTGGACCCCCCACCGTCCTCAGCAGTGTCCAACCGATTACAATCCTCCTCCTAGTATTCCTGCGCTCACCCAGCGTGTCTCCACCACCGTTTCCACGTCGCCGGGCTCGCACTGCACCCCGCAGCTCCACAGTCAGGGGCAGCTGCACAGGTTGTATGAGGCGGTGCAGCACTCAACAGGGGCTCATATTAAGCGGGAGGGGGCCAGGAATCGCGCACTTACCGCAGCTCCACTGCCGATGCGGCGCTCCAATATGGTGCCTGCAGCTCCATCGAAAGAACGCCGGCGCTCCACCTCACCCCTGTCCTGGCCGGCCCCCAGCAAGGAACACCACCAAGGATCCCAGTCTGCAGGCTCCTCTTCATCACAGGCTCTCCCGCTCGTCCGCAGCCACATCCAGTGCTGTCTGCTCAGGGCCTTCGCAGCTCCGCCGATGACACAGGCCCGCGATGCTGCCACAGCCCCAGGCTCGAGTTCCAAGGCCGCCGGCCGCCGCAGTCACCCCGATTAGGCGCCGCCTCTATTCCTCTCGATCCGGCGATGTAGAGCCCGCCCGGGGCTCCGGGTGCACAACGCGGCAGCCTACAACCTGTCAATCAGGTAGGGACGTCGGCTTCAGGTTCACGGCTTCACCGTATGAAGGATCAGGAAAGGATTAATATCCCAGCCCGCGGAGCACACTCAAAGAGCGGCCATTCCGCTGCTCGGCAGACCACGCCCCCCTCCTTCAATTTAATTTAATCATAATATAGTTTCTTACAGACATAAAGCACAGCAAATGCCCATTGGTGTCTTGGTGCTGATAACTGTTTATCATTATAAATATCAATGACTAATTTGGATAGGGCGTGCCATTTGTGGGGTTTGAAGAAAGCAAAATAGAGTTGCTGTGACTTTAAAACGTTTAGTCCTGTCAATGTTGTATATGAGGGCTCGCTTAACATCTAAAGTATGAAGAGCCTGTTCCGCAATCTAATCAGGTTGTGGGGAAAAACAAGGAGTTCAATGCATTGATTAAGATAGACGTGAGAGACCACCCTAGGAAGGAATTTGGTGTTGGTACGGAGGACAACCCTATCATTGTGGACCTGGAAAAAAGTTCTTCCAAGGTTAGTGCCTGAAGCTCACTGACACATCTGAATGAAGTGATGGCAACTAGAAACACCTCCTTCCAAGATAGAAACTGAAGGAGGCATGAGTGGAGTGACTTGAATGGAAGACCCATCATTCTTGCCAAGACAATGTTGAGGTTCATTTGGGGGGCCGTGGAACACAAGGAGGAATTACCTATTTAAGACCCTCCATGAAAGCCTTGATGATTGGAATTCTGAAGAGTGAAATGTGTTGTCACTTCTGAAGATAGGCGGCCACAGCAGCCAGGTGAAAGTGTATAGAAGTTAAGACTAAACCAGAAGCCTGCAAGTGAAGTAGGTAGCAGACAATATACTGGCTTCTAAAGGTTCAATGTGACTTTAGTGACAGTAGTACATGAACCTCTTCCACTTGGCAGCATAACAGGCACGGATGGTATGCCTGCGTACCTTCTTAAGACTGCTCAAGCATTCAGTTGGAAAATTACGGTACCCAAACTCTAGGACATCAGGAGTCAAATCACAAGATTGAGAGACCTGGGGTCCCAGAGATAGCCCTATTCTCCATAGCAGAAAATGCTAAATGCCTACGCTTCACCTCCAGGTTTCACACCCACTGTCGAACAGCAATGCACTATGGATGAGTTGGTCAGGGATATTTCCCTATGGTTTTCCTCCTCTCCTCTCCTTTTTGTAGTTTGGAGGCTTCAGCAAACGTCTCTCACCCTCATTCTGCACCCAGACCCCAGGTCTCTCAATCTTGTGATTTGACTCCTGATGTCCTAGAGTTTGGGTACCGTAATTTTCCAACTGAATGCTTGAGCAGTCTTAAGAAGGTACGCAGGCATACCATCCATGCCTGTTATGCTGCCAAGTGGAAGAGGTTCATGTACTACTGTCACTAAAATCACATTGAACCTTTAGAAGCCAGTATATCTAGGACATCAGGAGTCAAATCACAAGATTGAGAGACCTGGGGTCTGGGTGCTTGATTTCGCCCTGGTTCTGCATGAGAAGGTCTAGCCGGTTGGGAAGCCTCTTATGCTGAACCACTGAGAGTTCAAGCAGAGTCGTGAACCGGGGTTGGGGGCTAGGTGGGAGCCAGCAGAATGAGGGTGAGAGATGTTTGCTGAAGCCTCCAAACTACAAAAAGGAGAGGAGAGGAGGAAAACCATAGGGAAATATCCCTGACCAACTCATCCATAGTGCATTGCTGTTCGACAGTGGGTGTGAAACCTGGAGGTGAAGCGTAGGCATTTAGCATTTTCTGCTCTGGAGAATAGGGCTATCTCTGGGAAGCTCCATCTGTGGAAGTACTGTAGGAGAACTTGCAGTGGGAGTTCCAACTCATGGACTTGTTGTTGCATCCTGCTGTGGAGGTTGGCAAAGTTGTTGCCCGCTCCCGGAAGGTACTCTGCTAACAGATGGATCTTGTGGTGGAGAGTCCAATGCCAAATGCACTGGGTTAGGTGAGAGAGCTGGGAAGATCGTCTGTCACCCTACTTCTGGAGATACTCCATGGCTGTTCTGTTGGTTATCTTGATGACTACTTTGCGATCAAGTGAGAAAGATCAAGTGAGAAAGAAAAGACTTACAGCTAGCTGTCACAGGTAGTTGCTGTGGAGAACCAGGTAACTAGGCTTTCATTGGCCTTGGACAGTCAGGTCCTGTAAATGTGCACCCCATCCCAGAAGGGAGGCGTCAGTTGTAATGGTTTTCTGAAGAACTGGGTTGAGGAGAGGCTGTCCCTGCAACAGGTTGCTGGTGCACCACCACTGCAGATAGTGACAAGTGCGATGGCAGATCAACGCTAGATCGTCCCAATGACCCTCGGCTTGAGACAACTAGTGCACCAAGCACTCCTACAATAGACGCATATGTATTCTAGCATGGGCTACTACGGCAATACAGGAGGCCATCATGCCAAGAAGTTGCATGATTGCCCTGACGGTGACTGGTCGGTCCGGGAGGAAAAGAGGGATGAGTGCCTCAAAAGGACTGTATCCTGGAAGCACTTAGATAGGCAATGCCAACTGCCGAGTTGAGGCTTGCCCCCAAGTAGGGCTGGATCAGGAGGAGTTAGAGGTGGGATTTTGTGACGCTGATAGTAAAACCTACTTCGCAAAGTCAGTTGATGGTGACAAGTGTGTGTTTGTGGCACTTTTGATGGGTTGCACTCTTGATGAGCCAGTCGTCCAGATATGGGAAGAAGTGGATGTGCTGCCTGCGCAAGTGAGTGGCCCCTACAGTGAGAAATTTTATGAACACCCTGGGTGCAGAGGTGACTCCAAAAGGGAGCACCTTGAATTGCTAATGCTGCCTGAGGACTACAAACCTGAGGTACCGGCGATGTGCCAGATGGATTGGAATGTGGTGGAAAAAGGATTTGTCAGGTCAAGAGCAGCCATGAAGTAGCCTTGTTGCAGTAGCGGAATGACATCCTGAAGAGTGACTATGTGGAAGTGCTCTGAGAGAATTCCTTTAGGGCCCTGAGGTACAAAATTGGAGTCAGCATCATGGGAAAACTAATGATCCCCTTATGGAGGTGTATGGAAGGCATTCCCTCTCTCCTGTACCTCCATGTCTGAGTGAGGAGACCCCTGAGGTGTGTAAGGATGGGGTCACCTGGGGGAAAAGGTGAGCGCTGTGGAGAGTAGAGAGATAGAGGAAGAAAAAAGAGCAAAGGGCTATTTTGTCTTGTTTGCCTTCTTTTGCGACTTGTGAGGAGGTGCAAGTCCAAAGCTTCCTCAAAGGATAGCTGACGCTTGGAAGGTTGAGAGCCAGACCCTGAGGGGCAAGCTAGGATCCGGACCATATGGGGTGGATAGCAAGGTATTTCTGCCTGGCATCGATCGTCCCTTGCAGATCGCTTTGACAGCACCCGAGCCGAGGCCAGTATTTGATGTCAGCCCCTAGGCGCTCAGCTCCGAGGCCACTTTTGACTTTGCTGCCAAAGGTGTCGGCTCTGATGAGCAAGCCTTCGCCGAGGAGGACGGGGTCAGAACTGAGTGTGTTGGCCTCGACAGTCTCTTCAGCACTGAATCAGAGCTGGGTGTTACGTCTGAAGGTGGTGAGTGGTGGTTGGTGCTGACCATAGCCCGAAGGTAGCAGTGTTCTGGCAGCCGGTCTCTGAGACTCTAGAGCAGCAGGATGATCCTTATGATGGGTCTACTCGTCGTGTGAGCAGTGCAGTGGTGAGGGGAAGGGAAGGGAAGTCTGTATTTAAAACAGGCTGTGCCGGAAGCAAGTAATCGATCTCCAGATCGGAGCCGGAGTTGTCAGTGGGGATGAGGTCCCTTCATCTGCTGCCAAAGGTTGTGGGTGATGTTCTCCCTTGAGATCCTCAGAGACCAAGAGGTCCGGTGTGTCATGTCCGCTCCTATGCAACATCTTGAGACATCGAGCCCGACGTCAAGGAGGGTCTTCATGGAGTGGATGGAGCAGCAGGCCTTACAGGCAACCTCATTGTGTTTGGGAGACAAACACACATGCAGACATGATGGAGGTCTGTCCGAGGGCACCTAGTGTGGCTGCAAAGACAGTAATAAATTGGCATCCATTCCATCGCCATTGATACATGGAGGACAGACTCGGATGAGAGACAGAAGGAGGCTCCGGAGACCCATGTGGATCGAGGTTAGCCTGAAAGTCACCCAGTGAAGCTTGAGTCCTAGACCAGAGAAAAGCGAATTAGGAAATGCGTTCAAAAACAATACTGACAGGAGACTGGTGTGGGACGGGCGGGCGCGTATTGCTCTTGCCAAGCTCACTCTCCCCTGGTATGACGGGGGCATCGCGCTTCCTGACATTCGCAGGTACTATTGGGCCTCGCAGCTATCTGCCATTAACCACGCCACGTATGCGCCCGGCTTGAATCCGGCGTATGAGATGGACAAGTTCCTGCTTCCCGGCGGGAACTATAACAGGGCACTTTATTCCCGCCTGGCTGGCCGGACCCTTACGGGTCCTACTAAGATTGCTGTGCGGACCTGGAGGGCTGCCACTGCGGCCATGGGCTGGAGTGAGCGATTAACATGTGCTACTCCCTTGTTTGCCTCCGACCGCCTGGGCAGCTTGTGGACCACGAAGGGGTTTGACCAGTGGGACACGATTGGTATCAGCAAAGTGGGAGACCTGTGGCACAAGGGCGCGGTCAAGACTTTCGCGGTGCTCCAGGCCGAATACGAGCTGACCGACAGGGAGTTCTTCCGCTACGCCCAGGTTCGACACGCCCTGCTCTCGGTCTTCGGGGAGGGGACCAAGATCCCTGTTTCCTCGCCCCTCGAGGACCGCATACTTGACGGACATGTCCCTGATAGTACTATTTCTTTAATTTATAAAAAATTAATTAATCACCGGGCGGACCTTTTTGTGCGCCTTCGGGAGGCTTGGACTGGGGATGGGGTGGAATTGGACGACGAAGATTGGCAGTCTGCACTGTCGTCCCCCAAGGAGGTTGCTATTCCGGCTCGTCTCCGGTTGGTACAACTCAAGATTCTCCACCGGGTGTATGTGACGGGTCCTCGCTTGGTCTCGATGGGATTTTCCGACGACGGGCTCTGTAAGCGAGGCTGTGGGCTCAGCGCCACCTTTCTTCATATCCTTTGGGAGTGCCGCGAGGTGGCGGACTACTGGCGCCGGGTCCACACGGTTATGGGACAGGTCACTGGGGTTGTGCTGCTGCCGGAGGTGCGTCGCTGTGTCCTGAATGTGTGGGAGCCCAATGACTACAGCGCGGCTCAGACTCGGTGGGCGGCCCTAGGGAACATGATTGCCAAGAGGGACATAGCGCAACTTTGGGGCGCTCAACGGCCGCCCACCGTGTCAGTATGGAAGGAGAATATGGACTGGTGTATGTTTAGGGAGAAGACAGTGTATGTGGCCCGTGGCAAGCCGGGGGCATGGGGTAGAATTTGGGGGCAATGGAACGCGTACCGCGGAGGCATCTGTACGCCCCCCCTGGTAGACACTGATATCGCCATGTCCCCCTGACCCTTGATGGCTCCTGGCGCCTTTTGGAACAACTACATATGGACGTTCATCTCCCTTGACCCCCTCCCCCCCCCCTCCGTCCCCGGCCTCCCGGTACTCCTCTCTTTAGCGGTTTGCTCAATTGTCCTGACTGGAGTTTCCCGGGGGGAGCCTGACCCGCACTGGTTTCCCTCATAACTCGCCTTTTGTTTTTTATTGTTTGTCTTTTTGTTTTTGTGATTGTTGGACTTACGCTTCCTGTTCCTCGAGAACTATCTGAAGCCACTGCGGGGCAGTGCCCTGGGATCTGATTGTAGCCTTGATATGTGTAGATTTCCTTCTGTACCTAGCGGCCGGCCCGGGTGGTTGTAGGCCCGTACTTGTAACCGAATTATTGCTCAATAAAACTTTTTCAAAAAAAAAAAAAAACAATACTGACAAAGGGGAGGAACAGTGGCGACAGCAACAGTGTCGTACTAGAGCAAACGTCCGAACCTGACGCCGGAAAGAAAACAAACTAACAATGGAGTCAATGACCATGTGCACTACCAGCAACAGAAGGAGTCACAGTACCTTGTTACTTTAAAGACTTCTTTGAAGAAAAACAATGCGCATACATCCGGGCTTAACACTAGATGGCAAGAGTGTGCACAGCATGTATCTACAGCCACACATGCCTTAAACATAAGGTTTGGTGTGGAATATGAAATTATCTAGTGCTGTTGATTAGGAGAGGTAAGTAACACTGTGGAGTGTGACAGTGGAGAGTTATTGAGAGTGTGATAGAAGACCAGTGTCGAGTGAGAGTTATGGTGTAGTGTGGATTGTGACACTAGAGTGTGAGGTAGAGTGTGAGAAAAGGATTCGCTATGGGAAAAGTAAGGGTGTTGTACATTGTGAGGGTAGTGCACAATGAATCAAGTCTAAAAGCAGAGACTGGTGTGGTATGTAATGATGTGATGTGGTGTGTCATAGTAGGGTGTGGTGTGGAATGAGTGTAAGATATGGACAATGAAAGCATTGTATGGTAGGTTTTGACAGGTGTTGATGTACAGAGTCTGGAAGTAAAATGCAGTGTGTGAAAGTGAGTTGTGTTTTTTACTGTACCATTTGAATGTGGCATGGATTAGTGAAGTGTGTGCAGTGTGAGAGTATTGTGTTACATGAAAGAGTATGGTGTATAAAGACTAAGAAGAAAGAATGGTTTCTAATGTGACAGTAAGGATGGTGTGGAGTGTGAGAAGCAAATGGTGTGAAGAATCAAAGCAGGGTAAGGGAAGAAGTTTCCAAGTGTGGGAACAGAATATGTTACACATTGTGAGTTTAGGGTATGGGGAAGAGTATGGTGAGAGGGTGGAGCATGAGATTAAGGTGTGGTGGGGAGTATGAAGGCACCAGTTTGTATAAGGGTTGGGGTTGGTTTGGAACGTAAGAGTGGTGTGTGGTTTAGACTATGAGAGTAGGACACCGTGTGGAGTGTGAGAACATAGAGGGGTAATCAATGTGAGAGCTGGGTGCAGGGGCTAGTGTAAATACAAAAAGCAGTGGTTGGAGTACAGAGGTCTGGAGTGGTGTAAGAGAGGTAACTGTAATTTCAAGTGTGTGTGGCAGCTGTAGAGTTGGGGGTAGTAGTAGTTAATGCAGTGCTAACTGTGGGTGGAGGCTGTAGTATTAGCTGTGTGTGGTATGTTATTCCCCAAGTATGTTTTGTAGGTGAAGTTCTTAGTGGTAAGTTTAGAGACCTGTGTAAGCTGCAGTTGTACTCCAGAGTTTGAGTGGTAGGTTTGATATTAAATGTGAGTGGTGGATGAGGTTCTGAGGGTCCTGGGTAAGTATAGCAGTGAGTATGGGAGTATTACAAAATCTAAGTCAACATATGGTGCAGCAGGTGCTTTGGCATTAGTGGGTGGAAGAAGAGGCGCCGAGTGTGAGTAGTAGGTGTACACCTGAATGTGAATGGTTGGTGACTGTTGAGTCAAAATGGAAGGTGAGTTGCTAAGTGAGAATGGAAATTACAATGTAGTGAGTAGTAGCTGTGTTGCAGAGTGAGAATTGGATATTAAATGCAGAGTGTTAATGGCAGGTGTAGTGAATGGTTTGTTTGCATGTGAGGTGTAGGTTAAGGTGTGTTGAGTGCAATGCACACTATGCAGCGTAAGCTAGCATTGCAAACTACAAGTTGGCATGTATGTAAGCTTTGCGTATAGTGATGTGAGTGATTAAGCATGTAGTGGAGCATGAGTGAGCGGTCCAGTACTGCGTATGGATTACACTTTACTGATGTATTAGGTAACAGAGCCCTATAAAGTGCAAACCAGATGTAGACTTATCGAGCAGTGATATTTCTGACCTTGCCCCCTTTCTTGCCCTTCCGAGGTTTGCTCTGGTCTCGGTCCACAGCCATCTTCAAGGTCTCAAGTTCCTGCCTCATAAGGGCGTCTACCTGGGAAGTTTAAAAAACAGGATTAAGGAGTGCTGGCAAACCAGTACAAGGCGCGGAATGAGTAAACACAGAGTGAGCAAAGGGCGTGAAGGACCCTCAGCACGGAATGCCAGAATGTGTGCCTATACAGTCAGTGAGCATGGCAGGTCTAAGACACGCGCAGCTATGCAATGTACTTGGAGGGTACTGCACTCCAGTCTTATTTAGGCAATATTATTCGAAAAAGGAATATTATCATGTATTTATTGAAAAGGGGTGAAATCAGACAGCACAAGACAAAGCCAAGGACCCTGCTTTGCTCTGGCCAAAAGAAAACTGAGAATGCCCTTCCCACATCCCTAATAGTGGAGTTGTAAAATAAGGAAAATAAATGCACAAACCACATTATACTAACTAATGGGTGGCACTTCTAGGAATCTGCCTGTCAGAAACGCAGGACATTATTAAATAAAATTATGAAAGTTAATTCTAAATACTTTAGGATTCGTTTTTTGATGGAGGTTAAAATTAAGATAGATTCATAACCTGGAGGGAATGCTGAGCTGAACTTAAAAGTTATGGTCAGATGTGATACCAAAATTCTTTCTTGCAAGCATGCAGCAGCTATTCTCTGACTGTCCTCATCTACATATTAGAAGATGATCTTTCTATGAAAGTCTGGGCACCAAGAGGACCTCTACATTTTAAGTTTTTTGTGGTTGAAGAAGAAATAAAGTTACTTTCTAGTAACTCCGGCTCTCCAACATTGCTATCGTTCATAGATTCACATGCTTGAATTTACCCCCGTCATCAGAATGTGAACCCTTCCGAAGCAAAACAGCAATGTACACCTTCACCTATTTATACTGCAGTACTCCCAAATGTTTCTTTCCTATCTACCTCATTAAACATGACCCAAACTCCAGCCAATCAAAAGTCACCTCTCACAGCTGATCCCCTGCCTTCAGACTACCAACTGTCAGATATTCTACATCAAAAGTACTATATCTCAAGACTCTTGACAAGGAGAGGTGGGTGGGTTGCATGTGAATCTATGAAGGATACCAATGCTGGAGAACCGGGGTTACAGGTACGTAACTTTATTTCTTCTCCAGCATTAGATCTTTCATGCATTCATAGATGAGGGAACCCAAGTGAAAAGGCTTAAGGTATCTTCAGAGACTGGCCCTGGGCCATATTTAAAGGCCATATTCCGAATGATAGACAAACAAGTCTTAAACTGGTGAAAAGGCCATTCAGTTCATAACTTTTCATCTGAGGTAATTAGTTTTCTGCCGACCTTTTCATCGGAGTTTGTAGCATCAGATCTGTCTTGGAAGGTGGCTTTCATGAACAAAGACTCTGGTCCCCTTGTAACCTTTGGTGCCATCACAGCTCCACTGTTAGCCTCAAGAGCCACCGACTTGAAAGAAGATGAAAGCTGTGTCTTTTTTTTGGGGGGGGGAATGTATTTATTGGCATTTCTCCATTTACATTACAAAACGACTTTGCATATTCAAAGCAACTCATTCTTTTGTTCCCCACCTGCAGAGCGGAATTCAACAGTACCATGACATAATCATTCAATATTACCAGGATATTGCGTGCCAACTTGACCAGTTGTTTTCCTCTCCCCCCCTTCCCCTCCCCTCTCCCTCTTAGTTCACTGGGAGTCCGTGAATGTAAGTCCATAGTAGGTCCACCAAGGCTTCCATATTTTTCTAAATTTTTTTCGGGCACCCCCCTTGCTATATAGGTTGTTTTTTCCCCCAACATATACATATCCATACTCCTCCGCCTTTCCTCTAGCGTTGGGTTAGACATCGCACCCCACGCTTTTGCCAGGTCCCTTTTGGCCACCACCAATCCCAGCTGGAGCAATCTTAGTTTTGCCTGGGGGAGATCAATGTCTGTAGGTACACCCAACAGAATAAACAAAGGGTCTGGGGGTATTGAGTCTTGCAGTACATTCTCCAGCTCCTTCAACGGTGTTCCCCAATCTACCTGCACTTGTGGGCACCCCCAAACCGTGTGGAAGAAGGTACCTTCCATGGTGTGACATTTCAGGCAGTTGGGAGATTCCGCTCTTCCAATCCTATGCAGTCGGGCTCTATCATAATACATTCTGTGTAGGTACTTAAATTGAATCAATCGTAGCCTGAACCTAATAGCTACCTCCCTCCTAAAATGCTGCGTCTTGCTCATGTCGTACTCAGTCTGGAGGTGCGAAAACGTCACTAGTTCCTTCCGGTATACTATATCTTTAAGTTGGGAAATGCCTACCAAGTCCCATTTCTGGAAACCTGTCAGCTTGGCAAATTCCGTGAGTCGTGTTCCCACCCACAGTGGAGTTTCCTTAGTCACCTTTCCTTCCCATTTCGTCCGCCTCTCCACTTTCTTCCAGGCCATTATTACCATCTGCGTTGCTGCCAACAATCTCGCAACCCCTTTACCTCCATATAGATAATGCAGGAACGTTTTTTTGAAGAACTTTGTGTGTTCCAGCGCATACGTGGGGTGATCCCTTTCTCCGAATTCCCAATCGTTAATAAGTATCAAATGGGCGCCCAGTAATAGGAGCGGAGGTCCGGCAAGGAAATGCCGCCACTATATTGGTTGCATTGTAGCTTCCCCAGCGCTACCCTGGGGGGCTTACCTCCCTAAAGGAACTTTCGTAGAGTGTCATCAATCCTGATAAACACCTCTTCCGGGATTGGATGGTAAGTATTTTGCAGCACATATAAAAATTTTGGTAGAGTTATCATTTTAAAGAGTGCCGCTCTTCCAAGCAGCGTCAGGGGCAAAGACGCCCAACGTTCTACGTCTGAGCGGAAATTGCCTAATATCGCATACTGGTTTTGCTCCCATGCCCGCGGCTCATCCAGCGTGACATGAAGGCTCAGGTATTTTATTCCCCGAGGTGCAACCTGGAGCTGGCCGGGATACACTGCGGTCCCAACACCTTGTCCCACCGGATTGATACACGACTTTTCCTAGTTTATTCTGTACCCCGCATATCTACCATATTCCTCGCAGCATGCCATAATGGTAGGGAGTGTCTTACCGGGGTTCGTGACATATTGGAGTATATCGTCGGCAAATAATGAAATACGCTCCTCAAGATTGTCTCTGACATTCGCTCGGAAACCTGTTATATTTGGGTGCGCTCTAATTATACATGCAAGGGGCTCTAGGACTATCGCGAAAAGCAAGGGAGACAGGGGGCAGCCCTGTCTTGTTCCCCTTTCAATCGGGAACTGCAGAGACGTGACCCCATTGACCCTGACCCTAGCCACTGGCCTTTCATACAGTAGGGCTATCCACTTCCTGAACTCAGGACCGAATCCCAGTCTGTCCAAAATTGCCATAAGGAACGGCCAATGGACAGTGTCAAAGGCCTTCTCGGGGTCCAGGGATAGTATAAGGGGAGGCTCAGGTCTGTGTTTTACCATCTCCAACCAATTAGAGACTCGTCTAAGGTTGTGTCTCGTTGATCTCTTGGGCATAAAGCCAGACTGGTCCCTGTGAACAAGTCCCGTAATAACCTTCATAAGCCTATTGGCCAAAATTCTGGCCAGGATCTTAGTCTCCATATTTAGTAGGGATATGGGCTTGTATGAGCTACATCTCTGCGGCGGCCGCCCTTCTTTAGGTATCAGCACAATAGTGGCCGCTCTCAAGTCTTTGGGCAGTATACCCACTTCTCTCGCCTCAAGATACATCTGCAAGAGATGCTTGCTATAAAGTTCCCGGGTCGTTTAAATAATTCTGGTGGGAGTCCGCTGGGACCCGCAGCCTTCCTTGGTTTCATCTGACCAATGGCCTCCAGAATTTCTTTAGCTGTCTACTTTGCCTCCAGCGCTTGTGTTTCGCTGAACTCGAGGCCTCATAATAACCTGCAAAGGCATGCGCTATGACCTTCGGGGTTGCATGGACCTGGTCATCTTCCGTCTGTAGCTGGGTTACCCATCTATTTTCCAGCTCCTTCCTACTGAGCCAGGCAAGGAGTCTACCCGTTTTATCACTCACGTCATACAACCTCCTATGCATTGCCTGTATGGCGTGCTGTACATCTGTCTTGGCTGACGCCAAATACTCTTGCTGCAGGAGCTTCAACCTCCTCAACTTGGCAGGGCTAGCATTTGCGGCAGCTTGCGTTTCGGCCTGCAGGAGCTGCGCTTCAAGTCTTGCGACCTCCTCGTTTTCTTTGCGCTTTTTATGCGCTATGGTATTCTGGGCTCTGTCTCGAAGGACTGCTTTGTAAGCTTCCCACAGAGTGATAGCGGATTCCACTGACCCCACATTTTCCTTAAAGTAGAGCTCCGTGTCCAACCTAATCTCTCGGGCCACCTGTGGGTCCTGCAGTTCCCACGAGTTCAATTTCCAAGCCCCCGCACGGCGTTGCCTCTGGGTCCCCATTGTCAGCCACAAAGGTGAATGGTCGGAAAGACCTTGTGCTAGATATTCAAGTTTTTGCACTCTCCCTAGGTCACCAGCCAAGGTGAATATATAATCCAATCTCGAGAAGGCCTTATGGGCCCCTGAGTAAAAAGAATACGCTTTTGTCCGGGGATGCTGTCTGCGCCACGTGTCGGTGAGTGCCAGAGTTTCCACAAACCTTTTGAGTGGAGTTCCGGCTGGAGCCGTCGTGCGGTCCCATAAGGGGTCCATCACATCATTGAAGTCCCCGCCTATTATATGTGTGTGGGAGCCTGCTTCTAGAAGAATGGCAGCTAGCCTATCCATGGTGCGTTTCTGTAGTCTAGGGGTTGCATATACACTGATGAGCGTGATATGTCTCCTATCCCAGATCCCTCTTACGGCCACATAGGTTCCATCGGGGTCACTCCAAGTACGTTCAATCCTGAACGGCGGGCTTTTCCTTATTAAAATGGTGACCCCTCTCGACCACGTAGAAAATCCAGCGTGTGCCAGAGTCGTATACGGTCAACGGCCCAGGAAATTGCAGCGCGTGCCCTTTAAGTGTGTTTCTTGTAAGAGGATGATATCCAGTTTTAGCCTTTTGCAGTAGGACGCAACCAACCCTCGCTTTACCTTGTTCCCCATCCCGTTGACATTCCATGATAAAACTGAATACGGGGTATGATTAGCCATTACTCTTTCTAGGTA
Source organism: Triturus cristatus (assembly GCF_964204655.1). Taxonomy (NCBI): domain Eukaryota; kingdom Metazoa; phylum Chordata; class Amphibia; order Caudata; family Salamandridae; genus Triturus; species Triturus cristatus. Next base: position 1,181,263,036 of record NC_140590.1, read on the forward strand.
TCCTCGAACCCTGCTGCTCTGTCCGCTCTGCACCCTCCTGCAACACCCTCTCACTGAAAATTTGCGAATGACGCATTCCCACGTTTTCTTGTCCAAAACCTGCATTAACCTCCGACTCGCCCCCCAACCCCCCCCCGCTACCCATCCGACTCTGCACAGGGTCAACATGACCAACTTTGTCATGTGGATCAGGAGAGGCCTGTCGCCCACCCCCAAGGTCTAAACCTTCAAACTTCCCCTCCCCCCCTCCTCCCCCCCTGTGAAATGGCTATAAGCGCCTGCCCACCCTCAACCAACCAGCAGCTCAGTTGCTACGTCTCGAAGTATTTTAAAGACCAAGAATAGTCCCATCAACACAAAGAAAAAACAAACAATAAATCAAACTTTCCCAAAATAGTACTGAAAGAAAGGCACTGCACCCAGTGGGGGGGGGTGTTAGCCCCACCGTCTGCTTACTGTCCCTTCAGCTCCCCGCGCCTATCACTGCTTCTCCTTCAAGCCCTTCTTCGTGGCTGGCTTGTGTGTCTTTGCCAATGGCCCTGCCCGTCTCTACTGGATTTTCTAGGAGCTTGATGTTCTGCATAAGGGGATGGTCTGTCTCTGAGTCCGTGGTTAGATCCTGGTCCGTACAGTCCGCCAATCTCCGGTGATCCATGTCTTTCTCCCTTTCACGGCCAGGAGGAATGCCTCTCCGTGATGTGCTCTCCGAGTCCGAGGCACGGTGCGTCTGACCCGCGATCACCCTACTGCTGTATGGTGTCGCTCTATTGCGGCCTTTTTGCGACTGCTGTCTATCTCTCCAGGTCGGCCTCTGAGTCCGGGGCCTATTACCACGCCCGATCGGTGTCCCGCTTGTGAGGGAGCTCCGCACCTCCGGGGGTCTGCGCCTAGGACGCTCTTCTATCCAGTGCCAGGCCTCCTCGGGCGTCGCAAAAAACATTGTCTTGGCCTGGTATATCACCTTTAACTTAGCCAGGAAGAGGAGCATGTAAGTTATTTGCATCTGCCGCAACTTGTCTTTAACGGAATCAAACGTTTTGCGCTGCTTTTGGACTTCACGTGAGTAGTCTGGGAATACCAGGATTGCGGTATTGTTTAATCTGATTTCCCCGTGCTTCCGCAGTCCCCGAAGAACAAGATCACGGTCTTGGTAGTTGAGGAATTTCGCTATCAGCGGTCGCGGCGCCGCTCCCGCTGGAGGTTGGGTCCCCGGAATTCGATGCGCCCTTTCAATGATGAAGCACGACGAGAATTGTACCTCAGGAAGCGTATCCAGTATCCATTGTCGTAGAAAAGCACTGGCATCCGTCCCTTCGATGTTCTCCGGAAAGCCAATAAAGTGTAGGTTGTTCCTTCGTGCCCTATTTTCGGCATCGTCCACCCTCCACAGCACATCCTTCATAGCCGCCGTCAAGTCTGTGACTTCTTTCCGGAGGGTATTTGCGGTATCTTCCACGTCTGAAATTCGTTGTTCTGCCTGCGTGACTTTCTCGGACACGTTCCTTAAATCTTGACAGAGCAAGTTGGCGTCTATCTTAATACCATCAATTTTACCCTCTAGAGCCTCTCTGGAGGAGCGGCCTCCTGAAGAAGGACACTGTTGTCTGGCGTAGCCATAGCGGTTGTCGCCAGGTTGTCTGTCCCCTGCAGGGGTTTGGCGAATTTGTCCAGTTTCGCCTGCTTTTGCGATTTCTGTCGTGCGCCATTGTATGTCCCAATTCTCACAATCGAGGTCCGCGACGGTGCCCCCGAGGATCGTGCGTCTCCCCTGCTGCGCTCCAAGACACCCACTGCTATTTTTGGGGCAGGGAGTTGTTAAGTCACCACAGGATGGGCAGGCCTTACCCCCCCCACCACCGTCCCTCTCCGCCCGGTGGTTGGGGACCGCCGAACTCCAGTACCGCTTCAACCAATGGCCTTGGCCCCTCTGCCAGGAGGATGGTGCAGCCAGAGTGGCTCTACGACTGCCAGTGACCAACCGTCGGGGGCCCTTGCACGCTCCGCCTCTGATAGTGTTCTGTCCTCCTAGGAGCCCAGCTGTGTTTCACCCCAAGGACACCAACCTGCTTCCGAGCCTCAGCAGCCTCCCCTGCAGAGAGAGGGTGGGGGCTCGCCCCTCCGTACCTGTAGGCACGCTGTGTGTTGTCCCCACAGGCCGCAGTCCGCTGACAAAGGGAGCAGCTGAATCACTCACCAGGGGCCTGGTCTAGTAGGTATGGCTTGCTCCCACTCGTGGCGCCATGCATTATGTGGTCGACTGCTGTGGGGGCACCGTATCTCGCCTCTGCCTGCTTCTGGTAGCTAGCAATGTGCCCTCCGGCGTCTCGCTCATTTCAGCAGGGTCGTGCCACTCTACCGGGCTTCCTCGTCCTCCCCCTCCGTGGTTTTCCCCCGCTTGGGGCTTGGTGAAGTCAGGCGCCCCCACCACCAGGCCGGCGCACCTCGTCTGCTAAATGGAGGGCCCGCCGGAGGCTCAACGGGCGTAGCACCCGGGTCCTGATCGGCGCCTACCGCCCCGGTCTCTTCCAATTGCGGTGACAGTCTTCTTCCTCACACACCGGGCGGAGGACAAAGAAGGGGGCGGGGGGCCGGCTCGGCCCGCAGACCCAGCTTTCCCGGTGATTCCGCTCTGTCTCCGAGGCACCTGACCGCTCCGTTGCGGGCGTCGTCAGCCAGCTTCCGTCACTCGAGCCCCGCAGGCCCTCCTAGCGCCATCTTGGCTTCGGCGCCGGAGCACCACCACGTCACCTCAAGCACTCAGTCTGTTTCCCAACTTCAGACCCTGGCGTGGGTCAATGCGGGCTGAAGAAGAGCACAGGATATGGTCAGGATCACATCGGGCTAGCGGAGCTTCGACAGGACACGTCTAGTCCGCCATGCTGCTGGCCACGCCCCCCGAAATCTGTGTCTTTTTGACCCAGGTGGAACCGAGGCAGAAGCCATTGGTCCAAGATCACTGGCACCGAATGTGTTGCCTAAGCAGTAAATGCTCCACAGGGATAGATAGAGGGCTGGGGTGCTACCAAAATGTGACACACAGCCTGTTTAAAAGCTTTTTCCTGTTCTAAGGTAGCACGAGAGGGAGAAAAATTCACAACAGGATTTGAGTGCAGCTCCTACAGGATCAGAATAGGTTCTGAGGAGGGAGAGTGCTCCCTGGAAGATTTTCTTCTCTTCTTGTGCTCATAATAGGGACAATTAATGCTTCTAATTTCTCAAAAATAAGTCTATGGTGCACATGCATCAAAATAGACAATAGCGATTCTTTAATTGCGATTTTTAAAGAATCGCAATTAAAGAATCGCTATTGCCTATGCATGTAGGAATCGCAAAAAATATTTGTGATTCACTCAAGTGGTGTTTCGCATGTGGCGCCGGGCTCTCTATCATATTGGCTGGTGGGGTAGGCTGACCATGGAAACCCCGCTGTGGCAGAACGGGCTGCTCCCTCCATTGGCGACCCTTTCTGGGTTTAGGGATTGGGACAGGATAGGTATCTCCACATTGGGATCGGTGGTTCAGGGTGGTGCGATGAAGTCCTTTGAGGACCTACAGCGGGAGTATCTAATGCCACGGACGCAGTTCTTTAGATATCTCCAGTTACGTCACGCCCTCGCCCCTAGGCTGGAGGGTCTCCTACCCCTCCCTGACTTCAGTCCCCTTGAGGCGAAGGTGTTTATGGGGGATCTCCAAGACAAGAAAGTTTCTAAAATATATCGGTCTCTGGTGATCCACAGTACTCCGTCCCTGCAGGGTTTGCGTGAGCGGTGGGAGACAGACGTGGGGCCATTGGACGAGACGGATTGGAGGGAGGCGCTGACCTCCCCTCGGGAGGCTAGTATAGCGATCCGTTTGCGTCTCGTCCAATTTCGATATCTGCACAGGACCTATTACACGCGACAGCGGCTGTGGCGGGGTTTTCTTGATTGTTGATGTATGAATAGCTCTCCATTATTCCTTTATCTGATAAACTGTCAAGAGCTGTTGCTAGCTATTATGTGACAGATCCCCTGGGTATACAGGGGCCTGCAGCCTTTGCCTTCTTGACCAATAAAAAGTGTTGTTAAAAAAAATATATATATTTGTGATATCTACACATTCCTTAACTGCAACTCGCAAATTGCGAGTCACAATTAAGGAATTGATTCCCATTCATTCCTATGGGCTTAGAGGCCCATAGGAATGAATGGGAATTTAATGCACAATTTGCGAGTACCCAATAGGTACTCGCAAATTGCGCATGCAATATCAGGACTGCAAGGGTCAAAATTAATCCCCAGATATGGGAAGTGATATACTCTCTCATTCAGTGCTTAAATTGTAAAATAATACATGCCAGGGCCCTTACCAGGAGGCCACTGCAGCTTGCACCACCTATCGCCCGTCATCGCTGCCAAAACAACTACTGACCATCTTTCTCGCCTGCAAGTGCAACTGGAGAGGTAAGTATTAGTAATTTTGAAGGTATATCGTATTCATAAACTGTTCTGCTCTTCTCTAAATTAGATGAGCAGCGCCACCATTTGGCAGACTGTCATTATAGCGGTGTTGACAATAAAATGTAGGTGCCGAGCACCAGAAACCAATTAAGCGCCAGTGCCAAGCACCAGAAACCACCGGCTCAAATTAAGCACTGAACTCAATATTCTGGCCCTTAGTATAAATCAGTCTAGGCAGCCTATCACCCCAAGCCATGTAATGTGTTGTAGTAAAATTGTCTCAAGATTTAACTTGTGAGTATATTGTATGAGGATTTCAACCAAACCTTTGAGACCCACTGGAGTGTGAGACATAAACACATCATCATCAGCATATAGTAAAGCCAGGATCGTAACTTTTTTCACCAAGGGCATGCCCATGCCTAGGGTTGTGAGGAGGCTATTTAGGCCATTAATAAAGAGAAGCAAAAACAAGGGCGCCAACACACATCCTTGTTGAACTGTCGCATTGACTAAAAACCCTTATCATGCCCAAGTTGTTAAATCATTGCGCAAAGCTCGGAGAATATCCATCAGGTCTTGCACCAAGCCCATCTCAGGAAGAATCCTCCAGAGTTTTGACAGATCAAACCGGTCAAAAACACAGTTCAAGTCCATAAAAGAGAGATCCTCTTCATAGCTACAGTGTATTTATTTTTGAGTAGCATAAGATTCAGGCACTGCTCCTGGGTGCTGAGTCCCTGCCTGAAGCAATACTGGACGGGGGACATGACTTCTAAAGCTTCGATCCAGGCCACCATCCTCTGCAAGACGATGCAACCAACAATTTTAATCTTAAGAGTCCAGGAGAAAGATGGCCCAATAGCACCAAGGATCCTTCCAATTTCGCTTTTTAAACTCCGGACAAATAACTCCGCTACTGGCGGAGTCCTGTATGTTAGAGCTCACTGCCGAGCAATAGATGTGAGAAATTGGTTGCTGGCTGTGGAGGGTGAAATGCTACTCAAGCAGTAACCATAAACCATGTCAGGGTGAGGCACAAGCAAACCACAAATGAACTTGTATAGAACCCTCTGGCAGCAAACAGTCAAGCTTACTTAGAGGCAATGTGTAAAGTATGGCTGCAGTACTTCAAGCAGTAATAAAGTGAGAACACAGCACTAGAAAAATCCCATACCAATTTAGAAAAAATAGAGACCATTTTATTGACTAAAACAAGGATAAAATGACAAAAATCCAATCAGAAGATTCGGAGATATGCAATTTTAAAGATTCAGAAGAAAATAGAGCTAAAAAGCAGAAAGCGCAAACTGTGGTCATCTGGTGGCGCCAGACTGGAACAAAGTCACAAGTTCAGGATGACCACAATGGAGCATGGACCAGCTAAAGGGACCCCCTTAGGTCTTTTGAATACAGTACTTTAAATCCTGGCGCGCAGCATGTGTGGCCTTGCTTTGGGAGAATTGGCATCGTCTGGCATTGGTTCTGATGAAGCGGTGCGGCTAGGGTTGTGTCGCTTCGGTTACAGGGAGCTGTGGGGCGTAACTTGGCAGGGCCTTGTGTCACTGTGCGCCAGTTCCAATGAAGCTGTCAGCTGTGCGGCGAGGCTTTGCAAGGCTTTGTGTCGATTTCGGGGAGGCTGCCAGCTGTGTGGTAAGGTTTTGCGGGGCTTCGCGTCACCTCACATTGGTTCCAATGAGAACCACAGCTGAGGTTGACAGAGCACTTTCAGACCCAATTCTATGGGTCCAGGACTGGGGTGGCACCACTTGGGAGGACAGGACTCTCATATGGCAGAGTCCAGGTGCTAGGTTCAAGGTTGTTGGAAGCCTGTTATCTTCCTGAGACTTCTGATGAGGAGGCCAGCCAACTAGCCCTTTGAGTCACTCTAGGGTCCAGTGTTAAGAGATGCAGCTTCAGTCTGTCTCGCCCAGGCATGAGGGCAGCAGGTCAGCACAGCAGGACAACAGTCCTTCAGAGAAGCAGTCCAGCAGAGTGGCCGTCCTTTCCACAGGTCCAGAAGTGCACTGATGAGTTGGTGCCTGGGGTCCAATGTTTATACCTGGTGCCCTTCCTCTGGAGGTGGGAGAAGCAGCTTCTAGAAATTCTCTTTGAAGTTCCTTGGCATCCCGCCTTCCCTGGCTTGGCTCCAGACTAAATACAGGGGGCATGCAGCCCTTTGTGTGGAGGCAAGACACAGTCTATTCAAGTGTAAGCAGGGCTACGCCCAGCTCCTCCCTCCCATTCTGCTAGTGATGGCCCATCCAGGCACACCTAAGCTCCCCATGGTGTGTGGCTTTCTAGGAGGAATACACAAAGCTTAACTGTCAGTTACACACAGTCATGTGATCCAGACAGGCTGCAGACACTAAATGGTTAAGGCAGGAAAATGTTAACTTTCCAAAAGTGGCATTTTAAAATTTTAATTTAAAATTCGACTTCACCATAAGAGAGGAATTTTCATTACAATTCCAAAGACAGCAAACATGAGCTGGTTACCTGCTCCGATTTGGAAATCCTCACTTATTAGATGTAATAAGGTAACTCCGATGCTAGCCCATGGAAGAGGTAGGCCTTGCAGTAGTGAAAAACAAATGTAAGAGTTTTTCACTATCACGACATGTAGAACTAAAAAGTACATGCCCCACTTTTGAAATACACTGCACCCTACTCTGTCCAGGGCCTACCCTATGGGGTGACATAAGTATAATAAAAGAAGGTTGAGGTCTGGCAAAAGGTTTATTTTGACAATGTGTAAAGAACACGCACAGTGCAAAATGTTTGTGGTAGAAGGTTGTAGCGTGCGCCAGGAGTATCACTCTCTGATCAATTAGTGTGACTTGTAATCAGATCCAGGTAGCGTCACCTCAATTAGGGGACGTCCACCTGCTGGACCCCAGTCTAGGGGATTTGAAATGTTGAGGTGGTAAGTATACCAAATGATGTCACATCATGTGTGGAGGTGCAATTTGAAAGATGTTTATTCTTATGCCGACATCAATCTTTCATATCAAGCATGAATAAATCCAAATATATGTCACATCATTCTGGGTTTCAAACGTATCTCCTGATGCATTTCGGGCTGAAAGTGCCCTTCGTCAGGGGAGAGTATTTCTTCGGACGTGTTGAACTTAGCGTGTCTGTATGGTTGCTCGTCACAGACCACCTCAACATTTCAAATCCCCTAGACTGGGGTCCACCAGCGGTGCTCAGGGGGACGTCGCCTAATTGAGGTGACGCTGCCTGGATCAAAAGGTTTATTTTGCCAGGTTGACATGGCAGTTTAAAAACTGTAGACACAGGCTTAAGACATATTTAAATGGCTACCTAAGCGGGTGGCACAACCAGTGCTGCAGACCCACAAGTAGCATTTATTTTGCAGGCCCTGGGCGCAGGTAGTACCACTTTACTAGGGACTTACAAATAAATTAAGTATGCCACTTGAGTATATGCCAATTCTACCAAGGTTTAAGGAGACAGCACAAGCACATTAGCTTTGGTTAGCAGTGGAAAAGTGAGCAGAGTACTAAAAGCCAACAAACACAAGTTCAGAAAACTGGAGGGTGAAAGGCAAAAAGTTTGGGGATAGCCCTGCAGAAAGGGCCAAGTCCAACAATAGTGCATTAGAGATCATAGGCCCTCAGAACTCTGGCTTAGCCTTGTACAGGTCCACTGGGACACCATCTGTCCCAGGGGCTTTATACGATGGTCTTTCGTGGCCTGGACCTTGTCAAGTTCAAATCTAACATTAAAGGTGAATAGCAGGTCTGGGCTGGCCCTGAAGTTTTCCCTTGTAATCCCAGGTGATAGATAGCCCTAACATGTCCAACCCACTTACTGGTTTGGATATTGGTCCCCAATCCGTCAGGCTGTGATGTGAAAGGATTGCTTGAATTCACTATTTTCCTAAGGCTTCCAGTGTCTTTGGTTACGCATGAACTAATTAACCTGCCCGCAGTTTAATAACGTCAGCTCTGATTCGGGGGCTTTATTGAGAGCAACTCTTAGGTATCAATTGACTTCTATGCAGGGTTTATCAAACTAGCCAGGCTGAATAACTTTTTAAAATTTGTATCAATCATTAGTGAATTACTATAACGTGCATTAACCGGTAGGTAGATCAGCAAATAATAATCTTTTAATTTAACTTAAAATGTGCGCTAATTGTATCACAGAAGAATAAGAGTTTGACTGCACCTTAGCCGCATCTCTTAGTCTTTGATGGAAAGGTTTGTTGGACCCAGCACTTTATGATGATGTGTGGGTGTACTTAGAACCAGACTGTGAGGATTGTGATCGCTATAACTAGTCTCCAAGGTTGCTCCAGATTTCACTAGCAACTGCAAAGACCTTGAAACAAAAATATAGCCAATTATGGTCCCCTGTCTCCATTCAATAAACATTACACATTGTTTCTCCTCCTCTCCCAATATTTTAGCATAATTACAGAGGTCATATTCGAGTAAACATGTGTAGAATCTAGCCCTTTTGCTTCCATAATGGGCTGGTTTACAATCATGTTTCTGCTATAGACTGGATCAGAGAAGTTAACACCAGTATCGATATTTGTACTGAAATTACATCTAATTTCTATTGTGAGACCCTTGTACAGGTGATCTTGCGTTTTTTTCACAACATATTTTATTGTTTTTTTTAAACGACACATTAAGGCCTGCACATGAATATAGAAACAAGAGTAACACGGGACACATTGATACCAGTAATATAAAAGGAAATAAACACGGCACAGTCACATCCCAACCACCCAAAGTCCCACACAACTTACCCCTGTGTAGCATCAAATACCGTAGAATGTGATAAGGTTTATTTATCCTCATGGCTCAGCTCCATATGTCCGTACTTCAATGTCAATCTGAGCCATAGTAGGCTGCACCGGCACCAACAATATGCCCCTATAATCAGCCCACCGCTGCCAAATCTTGACATGTTTCTGTGGCAGCTCCTTGCCCGAAACACTGCTACCCTATTCCCATGCAATGATCCATAGCTATCTTCTAGACCCCCACCAACAGTGGTGTCACTGCCTTCTATTGCTGGGCAATGTTCCGTTTAGCTAATGTGAGCCCTAAGAATAACAAATGCCGTTTGTATCTGGTCCCCCCAATTGCCTCAGGGCCGTGATGGAGGATACATTTTGCTTCTAGGGGAATCGCCCAAGAAAGATCCTGGGCCAGACATGAAGTTGACCCCCCCCACCACCCCCCCCAGAAACTCTGCAAGACATAACAGCTCCATAAAGTGTGAAGGAATGTCCTCCACGCTGCAGCGTAGGCACTGGGATCTACAATCACACCCATCTGCCACACAAACGGTGTCTAGTGCAATAAGCCCTTTGCAGGTATTTGAATTGGATCAGGTGGAGGTGAGATAAAACTGCTGCCCAAGGAGGGGCCGCCAGAGCCTCCACCCAATCACAGTCATCCAAATCCTCCCCACCACCCCATCCGTCTAAGAGTCTGCCTCCATACTCGAAGGACCACCTGGGTAGCTGGGGGAAGACAATTCAGTCCTCTATTGCTGTAAAGAAAGTCCAAAAGCGATAAGGTAATTGCCTTTGATTTGGGACCTGGTTTTTGACTTAGACCCAGAGTCTATTACTGAATCCATTTTCGCTTTGCACTCCGTGATGGCCTTAGGATGTCTCAAGGAGCTTAACTCACGCTGCTGTCCCATTAATCTTGGCCATCCACCAAAGACACACCTGCAACTCACTCATTCTCCGTCTTTCTGCTTCATCTCCCACTCAACTTTCCTCTTGTTCTTGTGCTTTCTCTCTCTTCTTAAATGTATGTTCTTAACTCTATCCTAACCCACTTTAATTTTTTTCACTCACACTCTCCTTTGGCCTTTCCCCCCCAAATTCTCTATTCTCAAGCTCTCTCATCTCTCCCACTTCCCTCATAGGTTTCTCTCTCCTTTGTAGCTCTCTACCAAACACTGCATATCTCACTTATTACTTCCTCGCCTATTTCATCCTGCACACTGTATTCTATTCAATTTTCCACCTTACCCTCTCCATCTCTTTTACCCCACTCCTATTTCACTCACTGTCTCCCGGGATACTGCCCTTACAATTCCATACAACGCACTGCTACCCTCTCTCATCATTATTGTTTATTCCCAACTCACCTGTATCCTGATCTCCGCTTCCACTTCTTTCCTCTTCTCCTCTTTAATAAGCTCAGTTTCACACTGCTGGTTGAAGTTATGCCTCTCGTCCCTCTTTCGCCACACAGCTAAAAAAAACAGAGTGAAAGGATTAATATGACCATAAGAAAGATTCACACTAAAACATCACCCTTCAGAGGAATCCTTCTGCACAAAGATCCCTTGCCTCAGGAGACTCTTAACCTCTATCACTCTCACCAAAGAGCAAACACCTAACAGCTTCTACACAACTTAGAAGGTCTAAGTAGTAATTAGCACCCCGATCCCAAAGAACGAGGCAATAAGTAGCTACCACTGAAACCCAAGCAATAATCATATGTCAGGGGAGATATGCAGAATCATCCAAATATATTTGTTAGCAAAGCTTTGAGAACTAACTATACAAAATGCCAATACCCCTTAACAGACAAGAATACAACATTTGTAATACTGCATGTCATGGCAGATGTCATACACTTTGAGTACAAATGTGTTATTGTTAAGCGAATAATAGTATCTGTAGTAATACTACTACTAATACAATAAGAAGATAATACTACAAAAAGTTTTATAGTGTTTCATACCAGACTTCTGCTATTTCGAAATGCTGCAAAATAACAGATGGTACTATTGCCCAATTTAACGGCACTCAATTCGCCCTTCATTGAAAGAGATTTCAAACTCACGACCTACCATTCAGCACATGTTTCAGCAGCAACTGTTCAATTCACAAAGTCTTCCTTTTGGCCAAGGTAAAAAATCCACAGTGCATTCTAATAATTGGTTTTTTTTTTTTTTGTCTGGGATAAACAAGGGAAAAACATAGATGTTTTTCTCAGAACTCAAGCTTTCCACAATATTTGAGAGACCACATATTAGCAGTGTTCTCCGTGCTCAGTCTGTGAATCCTCAATTGTGAATGCTTACAAAGCAGTCTACATATACACTCAATTAGCCCTGCTTAAGCCATTCACTACATGTAATCTATCCACATCATTATGTGAACCAAACACCAGCCAAAGAGGTGGAAAGAAAACAGAAAGCATAAAGACATGCAGCATAGTGTCATCTTCAGTCATCTTATAGTGGCTGTGGTTTGAGATGAAAGGCTAGTTGTCGCAGCATTAGACTAATTTCTTTTGTGGGATAAACCTTCATTTTGATTGTAAGTAGTCGTGCCCTACGAGAACCAAGTCCTTGGATAGGTTCAACTCTGATGGTGCTAATTCTAGTGATAAAAACAGAAGTTGTTTTCTGTACCAGTTTGCTTATTTAACCATTAGACAGAGCTTTGATTGGTCAGTCGTTAACCTAGGTCAGGGTAAACTCCCATATAATGGCGTCGCAACTAAGCAGCTACCAGGGCCATACTCTCATTGAATATTCTTGACACCAATTTCAGTCTAAAAGGGAGCAGTTTGAAGTGATAATGAAGACCATCTACAATGAACCATAGGTACTTCTAGTGACTGGGTGAGTCTGTTAGAATAGGCGTTTTCCAGATCTTTTGAGGCCAAACAGTCATATTTTGTTCATGAACCGAACAACATCCTGCAGTATTATCATTTGTAATCTCTACTTTCAGGTATTTGTTTTGTTTTTCCTCAAGTTAAAATTGGGTGCAAATCTTCAGATTTGTTTCGTATAAGTAAACGCCTAGAGGAGAATCCTTACTGCTTCTGAACAGGAGTACCAATTCTATTCAAGTCTATTCTTTGCAAAACATTTCTTTGCCATCAATGGTTTTAATCAAAGATCTATCTAAGACCCTTATGTATATTGTTATCCTCTGCCAAGCTTGATGGGAAAATGTAATGCTCCCCCCTATTAGCGGAGTTATGTGGACGGACAATTGACTAGCTAAGTAAGGCTCTCTTGCTGGGATCCTGGTTGCACTAAGAATGGCCTCCTCTTTGCCTCTAGTTTGACCTGGTAATATGACCCCTTCACTGACGCTGTAGTTCATTGTAGCCTTGTTGGAAGCCCTATTGATGTGACTGGCGAAAATTGTCATATTGGTATCACCTCAGATACCGTTTCCTGTAGCCCGAATAGGGTTGCCTCTTTTTTTAGTATACCTAGTGATCTCGCTGTGCGTGCACTGGTCTTGATGGTTGAAAAGTATCTTCATTCATTAATGCATTCATTTGACAACATGTGCAGGGGGGTTTAACTACATGTCCCAGGAAACCTGTGGTCACATGATACATCGCTTTCATGAATCAGGAAACACGCGTGACTGAAAGGAATTAGCATAGAAACGTTTACGCGCCAACCTTTGAAGAGGGCAGGAAAACTAAAAGGACTAAGAAGTGAATCACCGGATCCAAGCAGCAGCAGAAGCTTGAGTCACCACTCCCTGTTGCCGCGAAAGAAGAGACCTGGCTAAGAGCGACTGGATACCACTGAAACAATAGCAGCATTTGGTCCCAAGCGCTCCAGACCCTGCACACATTAGTCACTATGAGTAATCTGCAAATGTGTTCACCGACCAGGCCATGATTTTAGTAAAGAGGGATAATTAGCTCCCTGAAGCCATCATAACAGTGATTGGGTGATTAGGACATCTGCTAACTTCACTCTGAAGGTATCCTTCTGGATTAGTGCAACGATATTCACCACGTATATTTTTTTGAGGTACGTCATGAGGTGTTTCCCTGTGCCTTTAGACTAAAATACAGAAGACTGTTGACACTTACTGTCTCTCTGTTTCCATCACAGTGTCATGTACCAAAGTTCCCAGGTCTAAGAAAGACCTTCAGCTAGAACAGCCCGTTGGAAGGTCAAAGCGCATCGGCGTCATGAAGTGGGAGTGAGGGCGACCTGTTCCTAATTGAAAGAAGGATTAGGACTGAAAGAAAACCCCACCCCTTGGCCTATTTTTTAATTTATTTATTTAATGACCATGGGATTTTTGATTATTTGATTGAAAAAGACCAATATCTGTTGGACACTTTTTCATGTTTTGTATGTTTGATAATATGAAGCACATAATGAACACTTTTGAACAAATATGTCCTGTTGTGATACGTGAGTTAATTTAATTTCTCTATGATTTGCGAATTTGTACGTTTTTGTGATTACTGGTTGTTTCACTATAATATATCAGCAAAATATAAGTACATTTTTTCTCAGCCTTTTTCTGACCATTACGAAAAAAGTGTTCCCTAGTGGGCAGTAAGAAAGGTATTTAAAATTACTGTAAGTAACTGAGTATATGTACCCAGAGCAAGGATGTGGTGTACTGAAATTATTTGGATTGATCTATGGTTATTGGGGGTACTTTAAGGTTGAAATTGTATTAAATCCAGCTCCCTGTTCTTGAACTGGGTCAAACCCTGTACTTTATTTGACGACTGTAAATTATGGCACTATATAGCAACATTCCACAAGAAGTTATCTTAGGAAGACAGATGTCATGCTAAATGTATACTGAAAAAGGGAGAGATGGCTTTTTTCCTTAATTAATGTTGCAATGGACTCTTTGACTGTTGGTATCAAACATATGAGCAGCGCTACTGTGATGAGACCGTATGGGTGGCTGAAGAGAACCTTATTCAGGCCAGAAATGCAGACCTGCAGTAAAGTTGTTATAAGTAAATTTTTATATACACTCAGAGTAAGGATGTGGTATATTGAAATTATTTGGATTGATCTATGGTTGTTGGTGGTACTTTATGGTTGAAATAGTGGACAATCGTGGCACAAAATATTTGCTAATACATTAGCAATCTTGATGGAACTAACAGCAAAGAAATTAACTATCTCGACCCAGTAATCATATATCCTACCTTATCAGATTGTGCTGTGCATGGTGTCATTGGATTCCTTGATCTTCTCTGAACAGCAATCACATTTACAGAGTCTATCATCACTTGATTCAGGAAGCAGACAAGAGCAATGTCAAATGCCTTATATTTGTTGTCTATCTTCAAATTGCTTGCTGAAAAAACAGCAGGACTCCTTACTCCCAAAGGTGATCTAGAAAAAGTATTGCTCTTATGGTTCTTCTTGCTTTCTCTTGAAACCAACCACAAATTAAGATTTATCTCACGAGGAAATAGGGAGACTCAATTTATTGGATGCTCTTTCTATGAGACAGTAAAAGTTGTCTTTGTCAACCATCTAGGAAACATTTGCCCACTGCACAGGGATAATCTTCTCCTGAGCCACAATTTCATGCCACTAAGGATTTTTAGAGCTTCCAGGATGGGTGTCAGCTTCATCATCATTCAGAGAACCTTGGCTATGTCTGACACATCAATAAAGCCACTTCTCATCTCCATCTAACTATTACCATCATCAGTACACATCGCATCATCATCATCCTCATCATGCTCAACTTAAGGCCATTTAGCCTCTTCAGCGATCTGAGAAACATGTGGTATAGGCGGAGTTGGAGGAAATATTGCTTCTGGTGGTTATATAGGAGGATGTGCAATAGTCATAGCAGGAGGCACAAGTCTGATGAAAAAGAACGTTGGACATAGAGGGGGCAGAATGACAGACACTGGGTTTCAACCTGTTAGTATTGTTGTCTGCTGTGCGAAGTGCTTGTTTATCACTGTGCTACTGCTGGGCCTTGTCGGATGTTGGCGGGAGGAAAGGGGGCTAGTGGGACTGGGGGTTGTGTTTTGTCATTGTTTCAGACTTGCATTTGATGGGAATTTCCTGCACCTCCGTGGTCTAATATTCGTCCATGAGATGTATTTCATGAAAAATGCACTAAAAATATATATATATTTTTTAAAATACTGACGTAACATGCATGTGGTACCCTCGTAGAAACAACAGGAAACAAGTGTGGAGGTAATGGAGACAAGTTTTAGCAGGAAAGCAACGTGGATAAACCATAACCAGATGGACTTGGGTTGGGCAAATATCAAATATCATGCTTGTAATTACACCAACGTGTCCTTTGGTACACTGACCATGAGCATTTGTGGAGAGTCATACTGTCCATCATCCCTATTATGGGGTAATAGGATCTGCAATATGTGTGTGACATTTGAAATCCTCCTATTCATTGTCATCAGAGCCAATAGAGACATATTAAATATTTAACTCCATATGAATTGAAGCCGTTTTAGTTCCTCTCACTACTTTCTCTGCTTCATAGTCTTTTTCTTTAAAGAATGCTTCGAGATCAAAATGCTGTTTTACTGCCTGCAAACTTCCTATCCCTTCATCTTTCATTCTAGAAAAGGAATATTGCAAAAAAAATGGGAGGGTGAGGGCTGTTGAAACTGAAGAAACAAGCAGTGATTGTAATGGGAGAGTTAAAAAAAAAAAATACATTGAAATCACTGGTGTGACTTACACAACCAACAAAGCTGTTGTCAAAGCAACTGACAACAGAACGGAATATGCAGACGACGATTAAAACTGATCTGCCACTGTCAATGCAACTGAACGTAGTCCTCAACTATGGTGGAGACACTGCAGCAGACAAAGAAACAGACAGTTTTGTAGATGATGGAAGCTGCTCTGTCATCGGTGAGGTGGAAGCTTGGCCAATGTCAGAGAAGCCAGTTTTTGGAACATTACGTCCACAGTCTCCATTGCTGAAACAATGCTCATGGCTGAGAGGCTGGACTTCAAGGATGGGCTAAAACAGATGGTAAATTCTTGGCCGTCGATGAAGACACGTGTATGGAGCACTAGGTGTCATGAATTACGACACTTGTTAGGACTAAGGGCCTGATTTAGATCTAGGCGGACAGGCTACTCCGTCACAGCGGTGACTAATATCCCGTCCACCGAATTATAAATCCCATAGGATATAATGGGATTTATATTTCGGCGGACAGGATATTCGTCACAGTTGTGATGGAGTAACCCGCCCACTGAGATCTAAATCAGGCCCTTGGATGCAGCTTAAACCGGAATATCTGATTCCAGTTCGGAATAATTGATATTTATCCAATGCTTTTGTGGACTTTCTGATTTCTGAAAAGCATGGTGAAAAGGGGAAGGCTCATTCTTATCTTTCAATATTTCTTCTTTTTCAGATCAGGGGGTCTATGCTCTGCAACATAAGTCTTCTCAGAAGACATCTTTGGCATTAGTATAGGCAGGAATTACTAAGGCCTGCTCTAGTGTTTGCCTTTATTGGGCTTGAAGGCAGTGATCTGTCCTGTTCTTCCAACAAAGCCAATGCCCTCCATCTATCTCTAAGAATCTTCTTTAGTAAGGTTAGGCAGAGGCCCGACTACCTGGGATTGTGATCTGGATGAAGGTAGGTTACACAAAGATCTCTGTCGATTTTCCTTTCTCCAAATGTGGAACATTTCTTAAAGAGAGATTCTCTATGTGACTTCTCATCTAGAGATTTGTGTGTGTCAAAAAGGTATTTTTGTAAAAAGTATTCTTTTTTAAATTAATTGGAGCAAAGCCTCTGGGAGTTCCCTTCACATGAACATGCAGTGAAAAATCTGTGCCCACACTGAAAAAGATTTTAAATTCATGACATAAGTGTGCACAATTAAGAGCTCTGGTTGCCAACAGAATTGGTTTTCAATACTGTTGCAAGTCTAGAAAGCCAAATTTGAATTCCTAAGCAGCCAGTCCGTCAACCGCAGGGATGGTGAATTGTGATGAAGTTCACCTCTGCTCTGGGATAGCAGATGAAGATTCGACTTGAACTGAATCGGTTGATTCATCAACATCTCCCACAGTCCAGAAAAAGCAGCATTGCCTGGCTCAAGCTGATGCTACCACAATAGCTGTGCATTGTTCCAACCTCATACTGAACAAGAAAGGCATAAACAATGTTTTTGAACCATTTTGTCAAACAATGCCTGTCCCTGAGACCCTGAATATATCCATCTTTTGATGAAGAGGAGACACTGGTTATTCTGACCAGTCATGAAGAGGTCTCACTGTAGGGTTCCCCAGACCTGAGATATCACAATAGTTGCCTTTTGTCGATTTCTCACTCATGATTGCTGGTGTGCTGCCTGATTAGGGGATCTGTGGCCCTCACTACAGAAATTAAGCACTAGAACTATTACCTCAAAAGATAAACAACAAAATGGTGAAAAGAACGGTAAGGTAATCTAAGCCACTGGTGATCCCACGGGTTGCATTTCAAACATTGTTTTTGCCTGCTATGCTACTCTAGAAAGAGACGGGTGATAACTATTGCATCCCACACTTTGTTCTTATTGCAGTAGGTGCCCTAAGTGACACGAGTCAGCCTGTATGTGGGTCCCATGCTCACTGTGCCAAAGGACTCACGCAATACCTCAATGACAAGGCCTAAGTACACCAAAATGAGATTGTGGTTGAGTCTTTTCCCATCTGGTGGGTACCTGGTCTGGCAGTGTGAGCTGACCTGTTCCTATTGATTTGATTTGATTTGATTTGTCCATTTCTAAAGCGCACGAATGCCCGGAGGTGTCTTGGCGCTATGAATTGTCCAGTTTCCGGTGCAGGTCTGGAGTTAGTGTAGTTTATGCGAAAAGCCAAGTCTTGATTTTCTTTCTAAATATCTCCAGAGTTGGGCTGTTTTTTACATCAAGTGGTAGTAAGTTCCATGTCCGTGCTGCGTGAACGAGGAAACTTCTTCCTCCCCAGTTTGATCGTTTAAACTTGGGTATCGCTATCAGTTTTTTTTTACCAGATCTGAGAAGCCTTGAAGGTTCGTAATGTTTCAGGTGTGTTTTCAGGAAGTGAGGGCCTTTGCCCTGCAGTGCCTTGTAGGTTAAGCACAGTGATTTGAACTTGACTCTTTTGGCCACAGGTAGCCAATGGAGTGTCTCTAGTTTATGACTAATAGGCTGAAACTTTGGAATTTCCAGTATCAGTCGTGCCGCTGCATTCTGGAGTCGCTGCATTTTTTCCATGATTTTTACTCTGGCTCCCGCATATAATGCGTTACCGTAGTCCAATCGAGACAGTGCAAGGGCTGTCACTACCGTTCTGCGTGTGTCTTGAGGCAGATATGGGAGTATTTTTCTTATCATTTTTAATATCAGCCAGAAAGACAAGGCTAGTTTGTTTACTTGGGCTTCGTATGTTAATTTGGTGTCTATCATGAATCCCAAGTTTTTGGCCTTCACTGAGGGTTCTGGTCTTGTTCCCAGTTCAGGAGACCACCACTCTGGGGACCAGATATCAGCATTACCTCCCAGAATCATTACCTCACTCTTTTCTCCGTTGAGTTTGAGGCAATTTTGTTGCATCCATTGACTAACTTTTAGCATGCATAGTTGGAATTTCTTGGCTGTTACTTTATTGTCTTTGCCTATGGAAATGACAATTTGTGTATCGTCGGCGTAGGATATTGGTGTAAAGCCATTTTCTCTTATTACTTCAGCAAGGGGGACCACATATAAATTAAAAAGTGTTGGGCTTAATGAAGAGCCCTGTGGGACACCGCATGGTACTTTAAAGGAGTCTGACTTTGCTTCTCCTAATTCAACTGTGAATTTTCTGTCCTTGAGGTAGGATACGATGAGATTGCACGCGTGGTCGCTAGCTCCGGCTTCCCTAATGCGTTTTATTAGTATCTCGTGGCTGACCGTGTCGAAGGCCGCCGAGAGATCTAATAGCACCAAGGCGGCCTTTTCCCCCTTGTCTAGTATACTTCTAAGTTCCTCGGTGGCCGTGAGGAGGGCTGTTTCTGTTCCGTGCCCTTCCCGGAATCCGAATTGAGAGCGGTCAAGCCAATTGTTGTCCAGTAGATACCTTGAGAACTGTTTGTTCAGCAGTTTCTCCAGCACTTTTGCGGCGAAAGGAATCCTAGCTATGGGTCTGTAATTGCTGGGGACTTCACTGTCCAGATGGGGTTTTTTCAGTAGTGGCCTGATTGAAATGGTTTTCCAGTCATTTGGAAATATGCTGGTGTTCAGAATTACTTCAAACAATTTTTGAAGTGCTGGTCCTATTTGTTCTGAACATATTTGCAATATCTTCGGTGGACATGGGTCTAAGGGACTGCCTGAGTTGGTTGTCGTTATTTCCTTAATAATTTGTTCCACTGTAGGTAAGGACCAGTGAAAGGATGGGGTGCCGCTGGGTTGGTTGTCTAGTTTTGTGTTATTTGTGGGGTTTTGAGTTATATGGTCTATCTGATTGTTTTTAAATAGTTCATATACTGAAGACACTTTATTTACGAAGAAGTGGCCTAAAGTATTGCAGAAGTCAGATGATATATCCTCTGGATTATTATTTTCGATTTTGGCAAGTTTTTTGACTACTGCGAACAGATCTTTACTCGAGTTCTTGGATTCATTTATTTTGTGTACAAAGAATTTGCTTTTTTCTGCGATTATCATATTTTTATAGGTGGCCAGTTCATTTTTATAGTCTACCTTTAATTTGGGGTCATATTGCGATCTCCACTTTTTCTCTGCTCTTCTGCAGGTCTGTTTTTGTGTTTTTAAAGCTTCCGAGTACCAGGGTTGTGAAGGTGACTTCCTTTTGAAGGTCGCTCTTTTCTGTGGTACGGAACTCTGAGTGGCTGTTTTTAACCAATCGTTGAATTGCGTGCAGGCTATATTGCTGTCACTTTCTAGCGTTGGAAATGAGGAGTTCATTACCTCTACTAATATTTGAGGGTCTACTTTTGACCAATCAGGATAAGTGACTCTCTTGGGAATTTCAGTTGGTTTTCCCAGGTCCTCTATAGTCTCTAGCTGGAAGGATACTAATTTATGATCTGTCCATGCGATCGGGTGGACTTCTACCTTTGTTAATTTTTGGCAGGATGTAAAGATACCATCAAGTGTATGTCCTGCTACATGTGTATCTAAATGGACTTTTTGGTCTAGATCAAAATTAGCCATTGCCTCTTTAAAGGTGTTGATTCTGGGGTCTGTGGTTTTCTCCAAATGTAAATTGAAGTCTCCCAATATTGTATAGTCCTGGTTCATTACACAAGATTCAAGGAAGGGACTTAATAATTCAATGAGCGTTTTTTTTGCATTAGGTGGTCTATTAGAGCAGGAGCAAGACTAATTTGCAAGTGAGCTGTATCATTCTAGAGTGGCATAGTGGGTGAAAATCTAACTATTGGGGTGGCTGAGACCAATTTACAATTTCATTACAGAAGAAAAGGCATTCCTGGTACCTTACTCTTGCATATTGGTCACCGTTCCAAGAACTCCGCTTTAGGTGAGAGACTTCCAGTATATATCAGTGGTGCTCTAAACATACCATTCTTAGCCCAGAGGAAGCATGCTCAGTTCCAAACATTCTCATATCTGAGAAATTCTATAACACCTAGCGTCCTTACTTCAGATGAAACACTCAATGTCAAGTACACCAAACTTTGGATCTAACTGCTTCGGTGCGCATTGCTGGTTCTACTTCCTCTACATTTTCCATTGGCGGGGCACCAGGCGGGGCTGCCCCCTGTCACCATACTTGTTTGCTTTGGCTATGGAACCCCTGGCTGATTGGGTACGAATGGAAGCACAGGTGAAGGGGTTTGAATGGGCGCATAGCCTGTCGGACGGTATTGCGCGGTACGCCGACGACGTGCTATTCTTCCTTACCAATGTTAATAGGACGGGGCTCCGGCTGCTCCATATTATGCGTATCTTTGTCGTCGGGATTATATATGAACCCCCGAAAGTCCACTTTGAGGGTTCTGGGGGATACCGCGGACCTGGGCTTCATGGGGGCATGAAGTATTTGGGGGTATTCTTGTCAGACTC
Source organism: Triturus cristatus (assembly GCF_964204655.1). Lineage (NCBI taxonomy): Eukaryota > Metazoa > Chordata > Amphibia > Caudata > Salamandridae > Triturus > Triturus cristatus. Next base: position 1,181,284,307 of record NC_140590.1, read on the forward strand.
GCCTAGTGTGTCTTGGGATAGAAACCTTGCTCCAGTATGGGAAAGTGTCCGGGAGGATTTTAAGACCTGGTCCCATATGCCGTTGTCTATTTATGGTAGATCGGCTATTTTTAAGACGGTCTCGCTCCCCCGTTTACTATATCACTTGCAAAATCACCCTTATCCGATTCCTCCCCGGTGGTTCCGACAGGTTAACGCGGCCCTGGGCAGTTTTTATGGGCAGGAGGGGTAGCTAGAGTTGCACTCCGGACGTGTTTCCGGTCTGCGTACTGCGGGGGGCTGGCGACATCCGGCATCCAGTCATACTATATGGCCTTGCATCTGCTTGTGTTAGATGAGTGGTGGTACGGGGATAGGGCAGACCCTGCAGTTGAGCGGCGGTGTATGGGGGATTTTACTTTGCATACTATATTGTATTCGACACCGCTACGCAACTCCTTGCTGTCCGCTACGAGGGTCATATTCCAGCTATGGAGACAGGCTCTTCCCAGGTTGGGGTGGTGGAATAAGCTGACGAGGGAGGCCCCCTGTGGAATAATGGGCGACTGCCACAATTGGCTACTCTGACTGGGTTTCGGGGCTGGGACAGTATTGGCATTTCTACTCTGGGGGATGTAATGTGGGGACCGGTTCTGAAGTCCTTTCAGGATCTCCAGCGGGAATTTCAGATGCTGAAAACTCAATTTTAGATACCTTCAGTTCCGGCATGCTATCTCCCCTAGCTTGGAGGGGTTAGAGTCACTTGCTGAGTTTAGCCCGATTGAGGCGAAGGTATTTATGGGGGATCTCCAGGACCATAGCATATCTAAAATGTATCAATCCCTAGTCACACATAGCTCCTCTACACTACAGAAGCTTAGAGAGGCCTGGGAAGGTGATGTAGGCCCACTGGACGAGGAGGACTGGACGGAGGCACTGGCCTCTCTGTGGAAGGCTGCCATAGCAGTGCGCCTGCATCTTATCCAGTTCAAATACCTTCACCGGGTATATTTCACTAGGGTTAGATTGTGGAAGGCGGGATTGGTGGCCTCCCCTGTGTGCCTTAGATGCGAACGGGAGGAGGGAACTCTGATGCATACGGTCTGGCATTGCTCTGCTATGGCTCGATTTTGGAGGGGTGTCATGGACTGCCTCTCTGAAGTATTGAGTTGGGATCTTCCCCGCTCGCCGAAGATGGTACTCTTACATGTGGAAGATGTGGGAGGCAACATATACAAATGTCATCTTATGGTACTGGGATTTACCCTGGCCAAGAGAGATATTGCAAAGTCATGGAGGGCGCCGAAAGTGCCCTCCTTGACTGCGTGGAAGAATGGCCTGGACTTTTGCATGGGTTTGGAGATCCCAATTTTTACAGCAAGGGGGTGTCCGCAAAACCATTTAAAAAATTTGGAAGCGATGGGCGGACTATCGTGGTCTATATTTGGAACCCGTTTCTACGCCAGGGCTATCTGATTTAGCTTAAGTTCCTACTTGGTGCGAGGTACAGTTCCAGGTGCAATGATGTGCTACATCCCTTGGGGTGGATGCTTTTCTAATGGGGTGCTGTTTTTGGGAAGACTGTAGTGCTTCGGGAGGGGGGTTGTTTCGTTTTTTTTGGGGGGGTTTTCTTGGTGGTTTTATTTTTTTCATTTGGATTGCTTTCCATTTCTTCTAGATTATGTTATTGTATAAGTCAAATACATGCTGATGTAAGTTTATTATGCAGATGTCTCTGGGGTACAGAGCTCTGCTCCATATGTGCTGTTTGACAAATAAACTCTGTTTTAAAAAAAAAGTATACCAAACTTTGGAACCTTGTGGAAACATTGGTAAAACGGATGGCTTGTGTCAGAGCAAGCACTCAAGGGACCAGGCACTCTTGTCATACATAATATATTGAAGTCTGGGCACCTTTATCTGTGACAGTTCCAAACCTAACAGCCTCACCTCATAAAAGACCATCAGTCCTTACTCCACTTACCTTAGAGGAGAAGCTTCCAATACCCAGCAGCCTTATTTCAGAGGAGACATGCATTACTTAGCAATCAGATCCCAGAATAGACAACTCAATTTAGTAGCACCATGTTAGGTTATATGACACATCATATGTATCAGTCATCCTACAGTGAAGCACTTTTTACCTTGCCGGTTTGGGAACATGATTGGGTTGTGCTTCCCGCACACACTTTCATAGTGTCAGGACTATAGTATCTCAGCAAAAGTCAGTGAGCAATCTAGTGATTCTCACAGACCATTTCCCTCACTGTCAAGATTGGCACATCAGGTGGATTGTTCTGTATATAGATTGTTATGTGACTGCTTCATTTACAATGTTTAATTCTCTATGTTTACTTTTTCTAGTAAGCTTACTATGAAGTTTGCGTTTCCAACATATATGTGGTATAGAAATAAATAATAAAACTTCAAGTTAGGAGGCAGTATTGGTCATGACACGGATGATGGGTCCTCCCTTACAATTCGCATCTGGCCCCTGTGAGCCATACATTTGTTGTTTTTTCGTATTCTTCAGTTTTCTCAATTAAATGGTTGACTAGGTTGCAGGAAGTTCTTGAGTAATCTCTACTGATTCCCTTCTTGTTTGCATGGATCTGCAGAGAGGCTGGTCACAATAGTTTCACCCAGGACCTTGGAGGTTGGTTCCAGGCTGGCTCTAAAGATCTGCACAGTGCCAGTTGGTGAATGCCCCGCAAGCATACTGCTGATGTGTTAGTATGTGCTTAAGAGTGATATCACTCTGTGATCACAAAATCATTTTGTTTATGGGACACAAAGTGTGCAATTCACAAAACCACAGGGTTTGCAACTGCAAAATATAATTTTTAAGCAAACAAAACCCCCTTTTACGAGTTAGTAAAGCCTTTCCAACTCACAAAAGGGGTTCTGTAACTCAAGCCCAATTGAAATGAGGTAAGAAAGGGGCCTCCATTTCCAACTGCAATTCGCAACAACATGTATTAATGCTTTGTGACTGCAACTATATCTGCAAGCCTTTGATAAAATACCAACATGCGAGTTGGGGTGATATCTGACTCGCAAAGGAATAGCTGTGCCAGTGGAACAGCTTCCCCTTTGGGAACCATGGTGGCTGGCCTTGAGGGCTGCAAACACTGGTCTAGGGGACCCTTCTAGCAAAGTGTCTTTCTAATGGGAGGGCCTTTTGTTTTTTTAAATCAACACCTGTCCTTTTGAAGACTGCTTAGACTAATATTCATAAAGCATGTTTTTGTGTGGTCCCCTGCAAACCAACAATATGTAATGTGACCTCTTTGTACATAGGTTGTATCACAATTTGCATACCCCTTTGCAACCCAGTTGGTATGCACATCCAGGTTTGCCAATGAGTCTTAGTACATTGGGCCATCTGTTCAATATTCATAATCATTAGTAGTTTACACTTTGCACTGCAGGGTCTCTGAAGTCAAAGTCCCAGTCAATAACAATAACCACAACAAAAACAGTTTAAGGGGAAGAATTTGCATTGGGATTTCTTTAGCTCTCTACCCTCCTATTTATCCTCCTTTTGGATCAGAGGAGGGGTTTGTGCTTCTTCTATTACAAAATCACTAACACAACGCCTGGTACCTTAATCCTGTTGGACCCCTTTGCTCACGAGTAGGAGCTACTACTTGGTTTTTAAGAGCACCCTCACCCACTAACAGTAGTTAGTGGCATGCTTCATAAGAGGGTTCCCACCCAAGATACCTAGTGCATCTGGGTGTGCTTTGATGCCTGATTTACAGCAGAGCAGGTTGTGAATATTTGGTAAGAAATCAGTATAGTTAAAATTACCTCAAATATTTTCCCTACCAATGGAGGCGATATTTAATATCAGGAACCTTAAATAAGGTTAAAAACAGCATTAGATGTGAAACAAAACTATTATAGTCTCCCACCTCTCGAATCTACAAGTTTCAGCCATGGTCTAAGCTGTCCCTCAGGGTCAAATGGCTTTCTTCAGGACCAGGTGATTCGTAAAATCCTGTGCCTCTCATATATTAGTGTACACATGTGCACTATTAATCGTGAATCAGTACAATATATTCATAACTTACAGACTCCATTACGATTCCAATCCAATCCAATCCCAAAAACTTTATTTTGGTCTGTTTGACCATAAAAGCATACTTAAAAATGAACAGTAAGCAGTGCAGTTCAGTACAGGAAAGTGAGATCTGCACAAGCTCATAACTTAAAATGAATAAATACATCTACAGGGAGGGTACAGTACAGGAGACAGTAACCTTAGAATGCAGCACCTGATAAGACCCATCAATATGTTGACAAGACTTAGTATTAGTATGAGTAACATTACACATTTCATCACTTAAATGAACAATGATGGTTCATCGTACTTGCATTTTAGCCATCATAACATCAAACAAGGAATTACCAATTTGTTAAAAAACTTGATAGGATTGGAAATTGAATGTGGTAAAAAGTTAAGAAAAAGTTTTAAAAACGTGGGACACAGGGCAATTAATTACTGCACAGGCATGTTTACAAAAGACCAGCGCCTACGCCACATTGAAGTCAAGAATCGCGATAGAGCAAAAACAATGGGCTTACCGGTGTCATGCTTTAGAATTCTAAATGCCTCAATACAATGTACAAGCCCTAGATTCCTACACAATGGAACAAACCAGTACTTCCTCGAAAGTTTGTCAGCAGGGCAAAAGAAAATAACATGGAGCTCTGACTCTTCCTCACAGTTACAGGCCGGGCACCCCCGCCCAGCCGCGCCTGACCATTTGAAGGTAAAAACACGGAGCGGCAGGGTGCCGAGTCTGAACTGGACGTATAGTTTCCTTGCCAGAAATGGGTAAATATCATCTAAGAAGGGCTCAAATTGATATTCATCCTTCAAAGATAGAAATTTAGCCGTCAGATGTCCTGTGGACGGACTCCCTTAAATTACGATTCAGTACAGGATAATGTCCTGTGAATGAATATTAAATGGGGTTATCATAGCGACATAGATACTTAGAGGCGGCCAGATTCTGTAGTAAAACATTCATCAAAGTGACTAGCCTGTAATCTACCTAGTTGGTGTCCCCTAAGCTTGGATTAAGGTTGTAGGCTCTCTCTTAGTGATTGTCTAATTTGATTGGGAAGTGGAGTGAACCTTCATTCTTTTCACTCTCTTTTTAATGGTAACTTCTTCTATTAGAGCAAAGGCTGCAAGGCAGGGTTTGGGATTGATATCATCTTCAGCTGCATTCAGATCCTGACAGAAGCACACTTACAGCAGGACATTTGGTACCTATACCTAGTATCCTTTGCTTAAAGGACACAAACACTTCCTAGCAACCTCCCCTCACAGGACACACTCAATGCCTAACACCCTTATTTCAGGGAAGACACTCCCAGAATATATCACCTTTAAGCTCCGAAGACATCTAGCACCTATACACGTATCCATAACATAATAAAGACACTCTTTATCTAGCACCCATAATGCTTGTCATCTCGGGCACTTAACTCAGAGACTATTTTGGAGCATCTAGAACCATTACATCAATAGAGATAGTCCAAGCCTATCGCCTTTGCTATAAAGATTACATTCCCAGTATAAAGCTCCATTTAAATAACTATCATTTTAACTTCAGAATATAAACTCAAAAGGAGCTACCAAACTGCCAAAATCTAGCAACGTAACCTCAGTGAGTATAATACATTCACCTAGCTGTCCCTCATCCGAAGTGACTCTCAATACCTAGTGCCCTTACCACAAAAGGGCTTGGTACTTACTAGGCATGGGCGGTAAATTCCGTTCCGCTTGCGGAATTTGGATAATTTCGCATTCCTTGCCTGTCCAATCAGAATTAGGGCTTCCATAAAACTGAAACATAAGGGGGTGGTACATGCCATTAGAAAGATATAATTGAGGTAGTTTAGTTAGTTAGTTAAGCTTGTGTTGCCGAGATGCTGAGAGTACGGGATGCTGTCCGAGAGCTGAATAAATTCTGAAGAAGAATCGATTTCTAGACTTAAAATTTGAGCCTTTTAAGAGACGAAGATTGCGGAAGAATCGAGGAGGCACATAATAGAAGAAGATCGCAGAAGAATCGAGGAGGAAGATAGTGCCAGAGAGGGGTGCGACGCAGGCGTCATATATAGAAGAGGTCATCTATCCTATCCTGAATCCAGTCCTGAAGTCTTTGTCACCTGATCTTTCCCAGGGGACCCTCCCAGCTCCTTGGCTAAGGGGTTGGTTTCCACATCATCCTAGGTAACTATAATTCTGTGTAGTATGTCATTGTACTGCTCTCTCTATCCTCTCCTTTCTGAAGTACCGTCATTGTGAAATATCAATTTAATATAGGTGACAGAGTAAAGAATTAATTGACTTTTCTTCCCTGGAGAAACGGAGTTTGTACTGTATTCTTGTTTGGCTCACATGAATTAACTAGCTAAACATTTAAAAATTCCTCCCGAGTCTGTGGTTATTTCAGAATGGTAAGGAATATAAATAACCCTGATGTCATTTCATCATCAACTAGTTCCAACTATTAGGTCCATTGACCAGAGGAAAGAACTTTTTGATCAGTGAAGATTAGTTAAATGTTGACAGGTAACTAATCTCATAAATATTATAAAATTGACCCCAGCGGTATTTACTAGCCTATGTGATTGTGTGTTTGTTTATGGGCCCAGGTGAGTATATGGTGTGGAGTACCTGAGGTTGGTAACCCGCTGGATCAGTTTTCTGGTAGCAGAGCTAAGGTTAATAATGACTAGTATGGTGATTAGGGACTATAAATGTATCTTTTAACGGAACCCGTTTGTGTTATGTTTTATGTTGTCTGGAAATTCCCGGGAAGTAAATAGCGGGTGGCGATTGGAAGCTACACTGCAGTGAGGGTACTCGTCTGTTGGAATAGCACTGAGAAGCTATGCAGGGCTGGCAGTGTTAAATTAGGGACTATTTTTCTGTGTAAGAGTGAGAGTAATTGATAGCAAAGAGTTCGCTGGTAAAACGTTGGCCTTATATCACCTAGAAAGGGTAACACTGAAGGAGTAACAGGTTTGTCTCAGCTTGAGTAAAGGGTAAATAGGTTTTACTCACAGTGTGTGAAGGGTAAGCGGAAGGTCTTAGTCGTAGCAAAATAAACCAACTGTCCTTTGGTTATAGTGGAACAGACAGAGTAGCGAATGTTTTTCCGTTGTTATTGATTAAATTTTCAAGCAAAGTTGTAAGAAAATAAGTTTTCGTGTTACCTTGGGAAGGGAGGGTCAGTTGTTGGGTTGCACTGACTTCACAGAGAGCCGCGCTGGGATTCGCTGAAACAGCGGGTGGGTGACTGACGCAAATTTGTAAAGGAGGGGTCAGCAGTGAGGAGTGATACTGACGTCACAGAAAGGCCGTGCTAGTATTGGGTAGACGAATAGTGTGAGTCTGAGTTGGTTTGGCCAAAAAGAATAAAAGCCGCGCTGGGATTTGTCAAAACTCGGAGTGTAAGTAAGAATCTAATTGGTTGTCCAAAATAGAAGCCGTAATAATATTGGACATAGGAGTTTGTATGTGGAAATACGATCCGACATTAATAGGGAATCACCCAGACAGGAGATATTTAGGATTTGCAAGAGACGAATATATAAAAAGATCATCACCTAAAATGTACAGGGAAAAAAGAAAAATTTTGTTTATGCAGAAAATTAAAAATTATTTCAAAAAAGATAAATCCATTAAGACTAGAGAGGGAATTCTTATCCCTCCACCGAAGACACCTGCCTCATTTATGATGATGGTGAGAGGCTACCATACCTGTGTGTGGTTAGAAAATTGGATAGAATACACTAAAACTGATGAAGTGTTAGCTTTTCCAGAAAATGGTACGTTCAATGGGAGAATTCTTCATAATTTAAGATTGCGGATGAATGAATTAGAGCCCCGACCTAGACTAACACAATATGAGGCATTAGAAGAATGGGAAACTGAGGCATTCGAGCGTGACAGATCCAGAAGTGGTAGGAGTTATAGGGGATTCTTCCCTAGACAAATGTGTGATTCACAGCTGGAGAAGGTGACCACACATGCTGGAGAAGGTGACCACTTCATGCCGACCTCGCTAGCGCTAGTTGCGCTTTTTCACTTGCTCATTAGTTTTAAAACTACCCGTTTTTGTATTTTATTTAAATTTGTTCTTTACCTTGTTTTTAATGCTGCGACCCCCCTGGCCTCATTCTGCACCTTTAAACCCCCCTTGGGGACCACCACCACTGCCTTTGGCGGGTCCGGGAGCACGGGGTACCGGGGACGAATTTTAGCGCCATCTTGGATTGGGCGCGGCCACTCTCGCGCATTATCGCGAGATTTCGGCCTCCTGAGCCTACTTGAGGCAGCGAGAGACGGTAGGTCAGCCTGGAGAAGGTGACCACTTCATGCCCACCTCGCTAGCGCTAGTTGCGCTTTTTCACTTGCTCATTAGTTTTAAAACTACCCGTTTTTGTATTTTATTTAAATTTGTTCTTTACCTTGTTTTTAATGCTGCGACCCCCCTGGCCTCATTCTGCACCTTAAAACCCCCCTTGGGGACCACCACCACTGCCTTTGGCAGGTCCGGGAGCACGGGGTACCGGGGACGAATTTTAGCGCCATCTTGGATTGGGCGCGGCCACTCTCGCGCATTATCGCGAGATTTCGGCCTCCCGAGCCTACTTAAGCCTTCTGTCGGCCGCGCAGCGGTGACGCGCAGCGGAGCGCCCTCATCGCGCCTGAGTCCAGCCATAGTCCTGCCCGTCTGCGCTCGTCCGCGCTAGGCAGGGCCTGGCAGGGCTCTTCGTCGCCACAGGATGTTATCCTCTGAGGACATACGCGCGTTGCACTATGAGGTAGGTGGGTGCCGCCATGGTACCTTGGATCCTCTTTGTGGTCCTTATCAGTGCCCTACTTGTTCGTTTACTCTCCCGGCACCACAACCCATCCTGCTCTTTCAATCTAAACCCCCTAGAGCACGCACTACTGGTCCCACACGGGCCTCTGACAGCTGTTCGGCTCTTAAAGTATTTCATTTGAATGTAAGGTCATTGGCTTGCCATTCGCAAGAAATTTTTTCATTGATTACTGATGAAAACCCAGATATTTTTTTCTTCACGGAAACATGGCTTCACGATAACTCTATGGCTGTGATTAACTTAGCCCTCCCAGCAGGCTATACCATGCACTCATTCCATCGCAATGGTAGAGGTGGCGGCATTGCTGTTGCGGTAAAAACCTGCTATTCGTGTGCCTGGTTACCCACCACTATAGCTGGATGTGAGAGTGCGCACTTTAACATTACTGTAAGTCCCCATTTCACCTTCGCGGGGCTTTTAATCTATAGGCCTCCCGGTCCTGATGGAGTTTTTCGTGCTAGCCTTCCGGAGGTGGTTTCTTCTTTAGTTTTGAAAACTAATAATTTTACGATCATTGGTGACCTGAACCTTCATATGGAAGCGCCGCTTTCCAATCCAGTCCAAAGCTTGCTTTATGATATTGAGGCATTTCAATTGGTCCAACTGGTTAAATTCCCGACTCACATCGGTGGTCACCTGCTGGATCCATTTTTAACAAACATCTCCTCTAATATTGAAGTGCTCCAGCCCAAGCCTATGGCCTGGACTGATCACTATTTGATCGAAATACATATTGCTACTAACATCCCTCCAGCTAATAACAACCTGCCTAAGACTCTCAAGCGCCCTTGGAGAAATTTAAACTTGGAGCACTTTCACAATCTGCTGCTGCAGCACCAACCTCAACCCCCGCAGGAAGTCTCCCGTGGCTATGACGATTTTTGTAAATGGCTTGCCCAGTCTCTAGATGTCCTTATACCAGCTAGGTGGTGCAAGGCTAAATCCGGCCCCCCCAGTCCCTGGTATGACGAATCTCTTAGGGTACTGAAAGCTTCTTGTAAAAAAGCAGAACGCGCTTGGCGCAAAAACTATGATACTGAGCTTAAAGCAGCCTATAGATCTTGCATTAGGAAGTATCATAGGGCCATTTGTTTAGCCAGGGCTGCTTTTTACTCACAAGAAATAAAAAATAGTACCAACCCTACCAAGACCATCTTTAGGGTGTGCAAGGACCTCACCAACAAAAGAACCGTCTCCACGTTCATTGCCTCTATGACACACTGCGAAGATCTGGCCTTGTTTTTCGTTGAAAAAGTGGAGTCTATATACAGGTCGTTCGCTACGCCTTTTGTTAGTGAAATTAACAGTGCCCCTCCGACCTCTAAATTCTTATTAGCCATTCCAGGTCCTACCCAGGAGGAGTTTCTAAATTTGACGATCAAAGTTAAATCTGGTTCTCCGGATGATCCTATGAGACCCATACAATTCCGTGATTTCGCCGATTGCTGCTACCCGGCGATGCAGAGCTTAATTGATCTTTCTTTTAGAACTGGTAGTGTACCCACTGCTTGGAAGCAGGCCACTATTATACCAATCTTAAAAAAGCCCTCTCTGGACCCTTCCAAATCAGAGCATTACCGACCTATTTCCCTCCTTCCTTGGATGGCTAAATTAGCCGAAGCTCACGCCAACAGGGTTTTATCCCTTCATTTGCAAGAAACAAACATTCTAGATAACTCCCAGAACGGGTTTCGAGCTGGTCACAGTACTGAGACCGCTCTCTTGGCGGTCGTAGAACATATTAGGAAAATATTAGACCAAGGTCAGACGGCGGCACTGATCCTATTGGATCTAAGTGCCGCTTTCGACACGGTCTCCCACCACATTCTTCTACACCGCCTTGTGGAGGCAGGAGTTGGAGAACTAGCACTTGATTGGTTTCGATCATTTCTTACGGGTCGAACCTTTAAAGTTTCTACTCCTCCCTATATTTCTGCCCCACGCCCCATTCTGCAGGGAGTACCACAAGGTTCGGCTCTCAGCCCCACTCTTTTTAATTTGTATGTTGCTCCGTTGGCGCAGGTAGCTGCCAGCTTTGGTCTTACAATAGTGTCATATGCCGATGATACCCAGCTGGCGGTTTCACTTAATGGCGATTCTAACATGACTGCCCCCACCTTACAGGCAGCCCTCAAAGCTGTCGCCGGTTGGATGGCGAACAATCGCTTACAACTCAACGCCACCAAGACGGAGGTCATTCTTTTTGGTAGAGACAGCGCGCTCTGGGGAGACCAATGGTGGCCTCCTGAATTGGGTCCTATCCCTACTCCTGTCGCCGAAGCCAGAAACTTGGGCGTATGGCTTGACGATTTATTGTCTTTTATTCCCCACATCAAGCGTGTTGCGGGAACTTGTTTTGGTGCTCTACAATGCCTACGGCCTATTTTTAAATTTTTTGACGCAGACACCAGGCAGACCATAGTCCAAGCTCTAGTGCTGACCAGATTAGATTACGCCAGTTCTTTATTTTTGGGTGTTAATCAAGCTGAGCTTGCCCGCCTTCAGCGGGTACAAAATGCTGCGGCCAGGATGCTGGTTGGTCTCCCTAAATTTGTGTCTGCTCGCAGCACTATCCATGACCTCCATTGGCTTACAGTGGCCCAAAGAATTAAGTTTAAGGCTTTGTGCCTTACTTTTAAAATTCTCAATTTGGCCTCCCCCCCTATTCTCGCCCAGACCATTCTCCATTATGTCCCCTCAAGAGCTCTTCGGTCTGCGGGGTCCAATCTAGCCATTATCCCTCGTTTTAAAAAGTCCAGAATGGGTGGACGCTCCTTTTCGGTAATGGCGGCGACACTATGGAACTCTTTGCCTGCCTCACTTCGCTCCATCCACGATTTATTTCTGTTCAGGAAACTATTAAAAACTCACTTATTTTCCTCTGTATAGTTTAGTATTCCGGTCCTCATTGCTGTGTTGTGTGTTCCATCTCCTAAAGCGCCGGGACGCCTCTTGGCTGCGGCATCTGCGCGCTATATAAGAAATAATAACATAACATAACAACATAACAAGAGAGCCAGATGAAACAATGGAGACAAGCAATGATTACGGAAGGACTGTATCCTGTATTAATGGCTAGAGAACAGTCAGGGAGCAAGTGTACAGAGAAAACTAGCCATTTGACAAAGACAGATTATGGGGAATCAGAAGATAAGTTTATGGAGGCCATCCTAACGAAAAAACCTCCACCATATCAGGAAGGACCAAGTATAACTACCCAGAGTGTCCCTATTTTGGGAACACCTTTAGTTCCACAAGTGACACATGATTCAATGAATGGAAGGGTATTTCAGGAAAAGGAAAGAGAAGCAATAAATAAAAATAGAGAATAATTAATACAGAAAATAACCCAATTGCATACACACCCTGAAGCATTGACTATTCCAGTGACTATATGTCCTGTTGTTCCATTTTATGGGGATAAAGCGAACAGTCTCAAACCACCAGTCATGACAATTCCTACCATTGAACCTAGAAAGGAAAATATAATAATTGATGATCAAGCCAGTGAGTGTAATTCGGTACTTTCACTAATGGATTTACCGATAAGAGGACAAATAAATGACACCCCAAGAAGAGTTACACCTAGCTGTTCAAAAGAGATAAGTTTAGAAACATCTACAGGAACCAAAAGTGCCAAAATAGTGTCCCCGGAAGAATTAGAGAGATGGGCACAGGGAATGGATAAACCAAAACAACCAATGAAGATTTTAGATATTTACAAACTGAAAGTAGAATTGGAAGAAATGATAGCTGGAAATGTGGGATTAGATAGGTTAAATGCTTACAGTCAGGAATAATTACTGTTCATTTGTAGAAGTATCACCAGAAACACGAAGATATTTCATAAAAAATTTACAGATATTGCCTCTGAAATGGGGATTGAAATAGGGAGATCAAAAGTACTACAGAAGCCATATAGAGCAGAATTTACTGATAAAGATTTGGAGAATATGAATGTGTCCGGAAGAAAATTACAGATTAAGGAATTAATGACCATATTACAGAAATGGGGAGATTTAGACAAATGAAAACCTAGGTGGATGAGGAAAAAAGAAGAAGCATAGGCAAATCGAACAACATCGGAATTCTTATTGAAGGAATCTGGAATGGTAGAAAGATTGTGTCCAATGAGAGAAGTTCCAGGAGGAGGATATGTATATGTTCCTTGGACTCGACAAGATATTTTGTCATTTACTAATGATTTCCCAAAATTAAGAGAAAAACTCGCTGAATGGTACCGGCAGTTGGAAAGGTTTGTGAAGGTTTTGAAGGTTTTATTAAAGGATTTGGATGTCTATTTGACATAGTGGTACCTGTTGATTTATGGACCGAATGCAAGATCACAGTTGATTGGCCTAGTGAAGAATACCAGAGAGATGAGAAAACAGGAGCCCCTTCAGAGGAGGTAATCAAGAAATATCACCAGGTGATCACTTTCTTGAAAGGGAAAATCCCACCAAAAGAAACAGAGTGGGTAAAAATAGATAGAACAACACAAGAAATATATGAGACTGTACACGCCTATTATGAGAGTCTGTTACAGGTGTTCAAGCAGTATAGCGGATTTGAGAATATAGGAGATGAGGGCATGGGACATTTTGTATATTGTTTTGTGTCTGGTTTAATACCAGGAATCTCCCAGATGATTCAGCAGCACATGTTGTGCTGGCAGGCAAAACCTATTGATGAAATTTTAAAATATGCCAAGTATTGCGAAGATGATATTGATAATAGACGTAAAAAGTTGGAAGAAAAGGGAAGTAAAATTGGCAGAACATCAAGAACAAAAATTAAATAGTTAGAATGATGATCAAGTGAAAGGACAGGGTCAAAATGATAACAATGGGGGAAAACCTAGGGGACGGATGAGTAGAGAGGAAGCAAAGAAGACATTTCTACGGCACAGGAGCGGAAAATTGGGGCATTGGAGGAACGAGTGTAAAAATATTCAGAATAATAATGGCCCAAATCAAAGTTTAAATCCACAGATGCAGAATGAGGTGATAATGAGTCAACCGCAGCAGGTTGTAAATCCACAGGTCAGTTGACACCTGCCCCATGCCAAATTTTGTGAGCAGAGCAAAGTACAGTGCAGACACAGGATTTCCAGGAGAAAGTGGTAAGAAAAATGTTGTAACTTCACAGTTTCTTTTGCAGGACAGTCACCTTTTTGGGGAAAATCAATGAGGGGGGGGGGGTGCGTACATGGCGCATCCCTACCGGTAGATCAGTCAGGTCCATATATTGATGGGAAGGTAGAAGGAAAATAAATTACTTTCTTTTTGGACACTGGAGCTACCCGGTCTACAGTGAGAACAGCAGACATCCCAAACCTACCCCTCTCGGGAGAAGCCATCCAAGTAGTAGGCGTTACAAATAAACAGATTAGAACCCCAATCACAGAACCCATGGAGGTGCGCATTGGTAATTTCAGAGAGATGCACAAATTTGTAGTGTGCGATTCTAGTCCAGTAAATTTGCTAGGAAGAGACTTATTGTGCAAAATGAATTGCCCAATTTTTTGCACACCAGATGGTGTTGCAGTTCAGACTCCTGATGAAGACAGTGTCTATAAAATAATGCTGGCAAACCAAGTTACAGAAGTGGACGAGATGTATGAAATGATGACAAAATATGATTTACCAGATGAACTGAAAACCACAGTGAATCCAGAAGTGTGGGAATATACTGGAAAGGAAGAAGGGTTAATTACAAATGTAGACCCAGTATGAAGGTGCAGTTTACCCAAATACTAGGCAATACAAAATGAGTCCCGAAGTTAAAGCAGGTGTGGCCGCAGAAATTGATCGAATGGTTAAACAAGGTATTTTAAAAGAAATAATGAGCAGTCCTTGTAATTCACCTATAATTGGCATTAAGAAACCTAGGAAAATACAGAATAGTTCAAGATTTACAAAAAATGAATAACATTTATGTGCCTTGTTGTCCCTTAGCGCCAAATCCAGCAGTGATTCTGTATCAAATACCATGGAATGGAGGATTCTTTACTGTAATTGATTTATGTCAAGCATTCTTTTCTATTCCTTCACACCCAGACAGCCAATACCTTTTTTTGTTTAAGTTTGAGGACAGTATTTTAGTCTGGAATCGAGTTCCTCAAGGGTACACAGAAAGTCCATCAATATTCAATCAAATTTTGAAGAAGTGTTTAGAAACTTTAGTGATGCCCAGAAAATCAGTTCTAGTCCAGTACATCGATGACTTTTTAATAGCTTCAAAGTCACAAGATGATTGTGATACTGATTTAATTGCTTTGTTAAATCATTTGGCAGATGGGGGACATAAAGGATCTTCAGAAAAATTACAGTTTTGTGGAAACTGGAGTTAAATATTTAGGACACCAAAGTGAGAAAAGTGACCCCTGAAAGAATGAAAATAATAAAGCAAATGCAGTTACCACAAACTCAGAGAGAAATAAGCATGTTTCTTGGCGTAGTGGGATATTGTAGGCAGTGGATTGTAGGTTTCTATTTGTTAGCCAAACCCCTAATAAAAATGACACGTAGACGGGAAAAGGACCCAGTAGTTTGGGATGATAAAAGCATGGAAGCTTTTGCGAAATTAAGAAATTGTTTGTGTGAACCACCAGCTCTAGTTATGCCAGATTATACAAAAGAATTTGCACTCTTTTGTTGTGAAAGTGTGAATTGTGCCCCTTCAGTGTTAACCCAACAACATGGTTTGATGAGACTTCCAGTAGCATATTTTTCTGCTACCTAGCATCAGCATTACCTGGTTGTTTAAAAGCAGTAGCTGCTACTTGCACGAGTCTAGAACAAAGTGAATCCATTGTGCTGGGACATCCAGTAAAAGTGTATGTTCCGCATTCCATCGAGATTCTTCTAACAAGAACTTGAACGCAGTACCTTACCCCTAGTCGAATGACTAAGTACGAAAGAATCATTTTAGGAGCAGAAAACGTGACCGTGGTCAGGTGTAGTATACTAAACCCAGCTACTTTATTACCAGATGTACGTGGGGAGGAAGTGAGAGATGAAGTCGAGCATGACTGTTTGGACGTTACTGAATTATGCACCAAGCCCCGTCCAGACATACAAGAAGAGCCCCTGAAAGAAACTGAGTATGAGCTATTCGTAGATGGCTCGTACATGAGACATGAGGAAGGAGGATTAAGTGCTGCTTATGCTGTATGCGCATTGGCTGGAATAGTAGAAGCATCCTATTTACCAGGAGTCAAGTCTGCACAAGTAGCTAAATTGATAGCTTTAGTTAAAACATGTAAAATAGGTAAAATTTGAAAGTAACCATTTACACTGATAGCCAGTATGGTTACGGCGTTGTGCTTGACTTTGACCAGCTCTGGATGCAGAGGGATTTCATGACTTCTTCAGGATCCCCAATTAAAAATGGAAAATTTGTGAAAGAACTGTTGGAAGCAATACAATTGCCAAAAGAAGTGGCGGTGGTCAAATGTGCTGCTCATCAGTCAGGAGATGAATATGTGGTAACAGGTAATAGATATGCTGACCAAGTTGCCCAGTACTGTGCCAGTAATAAAATTACACTAAACAGGAAAATTGAAACAAGTGGAATCAAATGCCAGCCTATGCTACTCTCAGGAATAGAAACATAGGAGGAAGTAAGACAACTGCAGAATGAAGTGGAAGTGAGTGAAAAGGAGGAGTGGATAAAAGTAGGATGCCAGAGGAGAACAGAAGATGATGTATAGATGTATCTAGATGGTAGGCCAGTAATGCAAGATAGTTTACTTTCACAAACGGCCAGAATGTATCATGGAGACACACATATAGGCAGGGATGCCATGATCAGGCTCTTTAGACAAGATTGGTATAATCCAAAGTTTAGGGCTGTCGCAGAGAGCCTTTGCCAGCGATGTTTAACCTGTCAACAAATAAATCCAGGCAGGAAAACAGTGGTCAGTTGGGGAAGAATTGGAAAAGCAGAAGGACCATTTGTAAGGTTGCAGGTGGATTTCATACAATTACCACCCTGCGGGGGATTGAAGTATATCCTTGTTATTGTTTGTTTGTTTTCCCGGTGGGTGGAGGCATACCCAACTAGGAGGAATGACTGCATAACAGTTGCCAAAATGCTGTTAAGGGAGTTAATTCCACAATTTGGTTTCCCAGTAACTTTGGAATCAGATAGAGGATCTCATTTTAATAATGAAATAATTTGATTATTCTGTGAAGCATTTAAAATTTAGCAAAAACTGCACTGTGCTTACCGCCCAGAGGCTTCTGGAGTGGTGGAACAAATGAATGGCACAGTCAAAACAAGACTGGCAAAGGTGTGTGCATCCACTTCACTGGAATGGCCAGATGCATTACCTTTTGTTCTGATGTTACTCAGAAGTATTCCTGACAGAAACACAGGATTGAGTCCCCATGAAATTCTCATGGGAAGAGCAATGAGACAAGCATGTATACCTGGACACAAACTGTTGAATATAACTGATGATCTGGTATTAGACTATTGTAAAGGATTGGCTGACCAAATGCGTTCTGTCTCTCATCAGTTCGGAGGAGACGCAGTTGCCCAGGCAGCCGAATCAAGCACATGATCTGAATCCCGGAGACTGGGTGGTGGTGAAGATTCACACCTGTGAGTCGTGCCTAGCACCCAGGTGGGATAAGCCGCATCAGGTTATACTGGTCACAACAACAGCAATGAAATGTGCAGGTATACCTAACTGGATCCATTCCAGTCATACCAAAAGAGTTCCAGCTGCTGACGAAGAGGGACCTCAACTAACTTGTGCAGTTGAGGCCGCTGAAGGTTGTGCAGCTGAAGGATCTAGAATAACAGATCCTGAAGTAGCTGACCAGGAACAACCGAACACAAGTCAGGAAGACTGGATATCAGTGATTGACATACCTGAAGTGATTATTAAAACAAGAAGCAGAACAAAACTAGAAAGGCAGGAAACTAGTGAGGATCAGACAGGGGTAGAAGAACAAGCTCAGGAAAGGGTGAATGAAACAGTTGGAAACCCTGAGCAGGACAAGACAAGGAGAGAAATATATACTCAGACAGAGGTGAATCAAAACATTTACGAATCTGAGGAGGGACAGTCAGGATTAGAAGAACACGTTCAGGCTGCAGAAACACGAAGTGCAGTAAGACCTGAGCAGGACCAATTAGGATCAGAAGAACAAATTCAGGAAGAAGGACAAGTCGAAATTAGACCTGAACAGGACCAGATAGAAGAAGAACAACACGTTCAGGCAGATGATGTCACAAAAATAAGCCCTGAACAAGGACAGATAGAGAGGGACTCTGAAGACGTAGATAATCAAATTGTGCCACAACATAACAATAATAAAAGAATACTTGAAAGAGACGAGGAAAGTGAAAATGCAGTACAAGCCAAAAAGGTCAGAAAAGGTGATAATTGGCCAGGTGGTGTTAAAAGATTAAAATATCACTTAAAGACAATAAGTGAAGAACCTGAACAAGTAAATTAAACCTCTAGTCAGTCTGGGGAATTGATTGCGAAACCCGGCGCAGGAGTCAAAGACTGCGAATTTTGAACAATAAGTTCAAAGGTCCTGAATGGACCCATGTAATTCTTGAAGACTTTGAAAATCTAGATTTCAATGAAGAAAGTGAAGAGAAACTAGTTGTTGAACAAATTGATGAGGGATAAGTGAGACCTCCTTGAAGATCAAATAAACAAAAGTCATAAAATAGAGCAAAGAAAAGAAGAGAAATCTTCATAAACTAAAATGGCTGATGATAGGGTTACTGGAAGACCAAAACGAAATTGTATAAAGAAATGATGTTGAATATATAGCATCACTTTAGTACTCATATTTTGGTTAATATTAACAATAGCAAAAACAACAGTTGATGGACAGAATGCAGAACAATGTCATACATTCACCCCAGTACAGAGATCTGGGCCTAAATCCATCCTTTTTTAGCTCACTATGCCGTTCCAGTTTGAACCCAGCCATATGCAAATCAGTCTTGACCCTGTGCCTCATGGGTACAGTCCAGCCCGAACTGCCAAGCCAGGTCCTCCCTGGACTGGAGACGAGCATCCTAGGACCGGTTTCGGGGTTACACCCCTCTTCAGCCAGGATAGCTTGATTCCAGTGGCATGGAGAGCACGGGACCCACATCTGGGCATACCATTCCCACTCGGGGTGACAAATGCAAAAACAACAGTTGATGGACAGAATGCAGAACAATGTCATACATACACCCCAGTACAGAGATCTGGGCCTAAATCCATCATTTTTATGCTCACCATGCCGTTCCAGTTTGTACCCAGTCATATGCAAATCAGTCTTGACCCTGTGCCTCATGGGTACAGTTCAGCCCGAACTGCCAAGCCAGGTCCTCCCTGGACTGGAGAAAAGCATCCTAGGACCGGTTTCGGGGTTTCATCCCACTTCAGCCAGGATAGCTTGATTCCAGTGGCATGGAGAGCACGGGACCCACGTCTGGGCATACCCTTCCCACACGGGGTGACAAATGCAAAAACAACAGTTGATGGACAGAATGCAGAACAATGTCATACATTCACCCCAGTACAGAGATCTGGGCCTAAATCCATCATTTTTTTGCTCACCATGCAGTTCCAGTTTGAACCCAGCCATATGCAAATCAGTCTTGACCCTGTGCCTCATGGGTACAGTCCAGCCCGAACTGCCAAGCCAGGTCCTCCTTGGACTGGAGACGAGCATCCTAGGACTGGTTTCGGGGTTTCACCCCTCTTCAGCCAGGATAGCTTGATTCCAGTGGCATGGAGAGCACGGGACCTACGTCTGGGCATACCCTTCCCACTCGGGGTGACAAATGCAAAAACAACAGTTGATGGACAGAATGCAGAACAATGTCATACATTCACCCCAGTACAGAGATCGCGGCCTAAATCCATCATTTTTTTGCTCACCATGCCGTTCCAGTTTGAACCCAGCCATATGCAAATCAGTCTTGACCCTGTGCCTCATGGGTACAGTCCAGCCCGAACTGCCAAGCCAGGTCCTCCCTGGACTGGAGACAAGCATACTAGGACCGGTTTCGGGGTTTCACCCCTCTTCTGCCAGGATAGCTTGATTCCAGTGGCATGGAGAGTACGGGACCCACGTCTGGGCATACCCTTCCCACTCGGGGTGACAAATGCTCTCCATGCCACTGGAATCAAGCTATCCTGGCTGAAGAGGGGTGAAACCCTGAAACCGGTCCTAGGATGCTTGTTTCCAGTCCAGGGAGGATCTGGCTTGGCAGTTCGGGCTGGACTGTTCCCATGAGGCACAGGGTCAAGACTGATTTGCATATGGCTGGGTTCAAACTGGAACGGCATGGTGAGCAAAAAAACGATGGATTTAGGCCCGGATCTCTGTACTGGGGTGAATGTACGACATTGTTCTGCATTCTGTCCATCAACTGTTGTTTGTGCATTTGTCAACCCGAGTGGGACGGGTATGTCCAGACGTGGGTCCCGTGCTCTCCATGTCACTGGAATCAAGCTATCCTGGCTGAAGAGGGGTGAAACACCGAAAACGGTCCTAGGTTGCTTGTTTTCAGTCCAGGGAGGATCTGGCTTGGCAGTTCGGGCTGGACTGTTCCCATGAGGCACAGGGTCAAGACTGATTTGCATATGGCTGGGTTCAAACTGGAATGGCATGGTGAGCAAAAAAATGATGGATTTAGGCCCAGATCTCTGTACTGGGGTGAATGTACGACATTGTTCTGCATTCTGTCATTAACTGTTGTTTTTGCATAATATTAACAATAGCCATCCCTTATTTGATGGTAACAGAAAAGAAAAATAACACAGACACTAATGGAAAGGTAGCTAACATAAAATGAAATAGAATAGAATCAGAAGCACCAGATGAGGTAGACTTACATCACACTGTGACAAATAATGACACTGCTTTAAATGTATTTACAAAGTTATTAGTTCAGTATGTAGACACTATGGAGGTTAGTGATTGTTACGTATGTATGAAATTACAAGCATCAGTAGCAGAAGGTGTAACATATCACCATTTACCGTTAACTTATGGTATTTCATGTAGTATTTTATCAAGCTTATTTTATAGGACAGGAAAGTCACAGTATTACTATTCTAACGTAGATGGGATTTTTTCAGAGGTTCCTATTCGTAAGAGTATAAACCCAGTTCTTAGTACTAAAGATGCACAGTTTATGGGTGAATATTTCTTAACTATGAAGACAATAGATATAGCAGAAGCACACAAAAACAACTAAACATGTTCATTACATGAAGAAGAAAATATATTTTTGAATTTAGTGGAGGAAAGGAGACAGGACTTCCAAAGAATGGCTTCTGAAAAGAAACCTCAGATTCCTCAATGGGCTGAGAAAGAGGGAATTTATACAGCTGGCAAGACTCATGCTGCGATGTCCCTAGATTTTGAGAAGAAAGGGAAGATCTGCCTCCATAGATTAAAGACTGACTATAACAATGTGTTTATTGGTTCCAGTGAATGTGAACATAACTTATTGGGAATCGGAGGATGGGGACTAAAAGGGGGAACAGATCCAGTATTTCCTGGAGTCTATTGTGTGTGGGAATAAAGCTTATTTTAGGCTGCTCGACAATGGTATGGGAGTTGCTATTTTGGAATAGTATTCCCTAAAGTCTATCATGTAAAAAGAATCACTGGAAGCAATGAAAACATAAAAGAACTAACACGTGAGAAAAGAGCTAGTTTTTCAGAAATAGTAGGTGACATATTTAGTGCATTGATACCTTCAGTGGGAGTCATTCTAAATTCACGTAAGATTGGTCGGTTATCTACAGTGGTTGATCGTCTATCGACTGATACTGCTGGAGGATTTTTGATGATCAATACGGAAATGGTTGCAATTAGATCAATGGTTTTGCAAAATCGACTTGCTCTTGATATATTACTGGCAAAAGAGGGCGGAGTCTGTAAAATGCTGAAAGCGCAACATTGTTGCACTTACATTCCTGATAAAAGTGTTGAAATTGGAGGGTACATTAAAAATATTTCAAAACTGGAAGAAGATTTGAAACCACTGAAAGTTGATAGTGTATGGAAGAAATTAACAAATAGTCTTACTTCAATAGGGACTTACTTTACTAATATAGGGAAAGCTCTTATAGGTCAAATGATATTAACTATACTTGGGATAATAATAATAGTCGTAGCAATAATGACATGGCACAAATGTTGCAGAAAAGGAAAGAGATATGAAGTAAGTGAAAAAGGAAAGAAAAGAAAGGATGAAGAAATTCAATTTGAAGAAATGAAAGACGAGCTATACCAAAAGATGAAAAACTTAAAAGATAAAAATGAAGAAGGAACTGAAAAGACTGGCAACGGAATTGAGATGTGCTAAAGTTGGCATCTGGTTTGGTAATGGGTAATTTTGTTATGGCACAAATGCCATCAGAGAGGGGATTGATGGAGCAAGGGCTCATATTAAAGAGACTTGCTTGGATGCAATCCTCTCATGTAACTTATAAAACTGTATTAATAAAGTATTGTGTAAATTAACATGCACCTCATTACTTTTTTAGCAAGATGAAGCTTGCATATGTGTTTTACTAACAAGTAACCAGAGTGAGACTTAAAATGGCTGCTAACGCGGGAAACTGTACTGCACATGCGTCAACTGCATCTACGCAGTATGACGGTCTTTCGCTTGGAGGGAATTTTCTGCAGCTGCGCATAAGCATCTAATATGGCCGCTTGAAAGCTCACATGCTAAGTATCTGCCTTGCCGAAACTAAAACATGCTATGTACTAAATGCTAATGTGGGGAAAGCTATTATAAGTAAATAGGGTTAGAGTAGAGATAGGTGGATACAGTGAAATAATTTTATTTTGAATTTAATATGTTTTCTTTTGACCTTTCTACTAGTTCATATTTGGGCCTCCGAGAGATGCTAATGGTTGTACAGCACGTGATTCCTCACGCAGGTGCAGTAACAACAAGCCCAGAAGCCATGATGCAGTGCTTGAAACTCGTCCAAGGCCATCATGGATACATGGCCTAGGAACCTGATGGACATCCTGAAAGCTGAATGAAAGCACACATCAAATGTATACATTGTTATTAATAAAGATGTGAATACTGGTGGGAAATAAAGCTTGGGAATAAGATTTAAGGGGCGGGAAAATTGAACAAAGAACTAAAGAAAATTATTAAACTTAGCATGGTGTGATGATCATCTCCCCTTGCCTGTCCAATCAGAATTAGGGCTTCCAAGACACTGAAACATTAGGGGGTGGTACATGCCATTAGAAAGATATAATTGAGGTAGTTTAGTTAGTTTGTAAAGCTTGTGTTGCCGAGATGCTGAGGGACCGGGATGGTGTCCGAGAGCTGACTAAATGCTGAAGAAGAATCGATTTCTAGACTTAGAATTTGAGCCAATTAATAGAAAAGATTGCGGAAGAATCGAGGAGGCACATAATAGAAGAAGATCACAGAAGTATCGAGGAGGAAGATAGTATCACAGAGGGGTGCAGCGCAGGCATTGTATCTAGAAGAGGTCATCTATCCTGTCCTGAATCCTGTCCTGAAAACCTGTTCTGAAGACTTTGTCACCTGATCTTTCCCAGGGGCCCTCTCAGCTCCTTGGCAAAGGGGTTGGTTTCCACACCATCCTAGGTAACTATAATTCTGTGTAGTATGTCATTGTGCTGCTCTCTCTATCCTCTCCTTTCTGAAGTACCATCATTGTGAAATATCAATTTAATATAGGTGACAGAGTAAAGAATTAATTGACTTTTCTTCCCTGGAGAAACAGAGCTTGTACTGTATTCTTGTTTGGCTCACATGAATTAACTAGATACACATTTAAAAACTCCTCCTGAGTCTGTGGTTATTTCAGAATGGTAAGGGATATAAATAACCCTGATGTCATTTCACCATCAACTAGTTGCAACTATTAGGTCCGTTGACCAGACGAAAGAACTTCTTGATCAGGGAAGATTAGTTAAATGTTGACAGGTAACTAATCTCATAAATATTATAAAATTGACCCCAGCGATATATACTAGCCTATGTGACAGTGTGTGTGTTGATGGACCCAGGTGAGTATATGGTGTTGGAGTACCTGAGGTTGGTAACCCGCTGGATCACAAGTCTGTAATTACAAATGGCAATGATTTGCAAATATCTATTCACAAATCAAGATGGTGTACCTTAGATTGTCGCTTTTTCCAAATTGTGATTGCCAAGTTGCAAATCGGTGTTTGCAGCAGAATCTGGAAATAGTGAATGAGCCTTTGGTTCACTGTAATTACATCAAAATCAGGAAATGTGCCACATGTACAATAGAAGAGGGCTGTGGAAAATAGCTGTGTTTCTACATTGAAAACTACCACAAGAAGGGAAAAAAAGTTGAGCATGGTAAGAAAAGAAAAAGAAAATTCAGTGAGGCGGAATGGGAGATACTAGTTGAAGAGCGTGTTGCAAACAATGTCACATGATTTGGCAAACGCTTGCCCACTGTGCAAGAGGCTAGCAAATGATACACCTGGCAAAGAATGCAAGAAAGAATTAATGTTGCTGGAGTAGCCAATCGCAGCATCAACAGCACCTGCAAATGGGGGTATGACGTGCTTCAGGACTAATAAGAGGGTTGCTAACAGGAGGGTGGTGGAAACTGGGACTATTGGGGGTCCCACCATCACTTGAGGAGGCTATAGAATCCACCCTTGCACCCGAGGTAGTCCCTGTAATAAATGACATAGATACAGCTACAGGACAACCAGCAGGTGCAGGTACTGTTTACTCCTACAACCACTTAGTATCAGTATCACAGCACAGATGTGATAGTTGCAAGTGTGTGTTGTAGGATACCCCCGGACTAACGACGCTTAACCCTTTACAAGATTCTGAGTAACGTGAACAGTGCATTACAGGAACTGTAGTTCGGTGAAGTTCTAATCCAGGTTAACGAATTATAAATGGGATTTTAAAAGTTCAATAAGCCACCACACATCAAGTCAGCAAGGATTGTGTCTCCAACATTAATCCTCAAGTAAAAGTGATATGCAGAGTGCTACCACCTGCTACCTTTCACCTACACAATCCTTGTTCCACAGATGTCATCCAGGAACATGCTGAAGAAGGATGGGATGAAGAAGAAGAGCACAGTGAACCAGAGAGAAGGGAAGCATCTGTCACTCCTACTCCAACACCGCCAAGAGACATCACAAACCAGAAGACAACAACTACCAACTGCTTGTGACAGACCCCAACACAGACAGCCAATTGTAAGGAGTCACCTGACTATTCTAAGGCCTAGAATTTGTAAAATTCCAATATCCCATAGGAGGGTATGTGTGAGCCATGATGCAAGAGTGAAGATTCTTACAAGAGGGGAATTTCTCAAATTGGGACAAACGATATTGACAGTGTAGCGCTATCAGCTGCCAGCCATGACAGAATTGGGGTGCCAGATCAATTGTCTGCAGGATGACCTAAAGGAAAGAGCTAGTGTCCTTAGCAAAAGCACAAACACACTGTCTGATACCACAGAGGTACATTCCACTTCTCTGACCAATGAAAGCAACAAACACAGGAAACAACAACACATGCTAGCTAGTATAAGCAGTCATGCGAGGTCAAAAAATAGGCTAGCCACAACCACCGTACTATTCTGGCGCACAATAAATATATAGCCTGAGATGGCACACTACCGCTAAGATGTTGCCAAGGGTATGCACAAGTCACTAGTTCTTTCAAGACACTTCAACCATCCAAATTGTCTCCAATCTAATGAGTACCCTTTCACGGTAAAATAAAGTGGCATCCACTATAAGCAGAGCGTCTGTTTCAGTGATGTAGGTATTTGGTGCACAAGAGCTCACAGTGGGGAGCAAGCTGGCCCAGGGAAAGGAGCATGCACAAAAGGGTCTCAGGTAGAAAATGACATGCAAAAAAGAGTCCAGAAGTGGTGTTATATTTGTTGAAATTTAGTACCCCACAGGAGTCCATCATAGGGTACTTGCCCAAAAAGGGTGATGTTAAGTAGGAATATTTTCATATGTTACACCTGCAAATAAAAGATGGTCTTCTACAGGCAGTGCCTGGGTTGTACATCTGTACTTACTCTTGTAGATCTTCTGTCCATTCTGTATGTCTGGGATGAATTTAGACTGAGCAAGGAGCAGGCCAGGATCTTCCTCCTGGAAGACAAAGGACCACTCATTAATTTATTTCAATTCTGAACCATGGGAATCGGTTAAGGGCATAAAGAAGACGTGGGGATGTGTCTGTTGTTAACGGGGCTCACATTTGGAAATCAGTTCTAGCATGTGTTACTATAGAAACCTAATACAGTGCATAAAATCAACCACATAGGTATTGAGACCTGAGGCAACCTACACAACATCACAGCAGCTATAGACCCAAGACACAACCTTTAGTGAGTCACAACTCCAGGAACCTCAGACACATGATCAGAAAGAGACAATGGAGTTTCATCTTGAGTCGAGACACATTCCGGACACCTTCCACTCAAATAACTTTTATGTTCATGGATGAAATATGGTTATGCATGGCGTCCACATATTTAGAGTACTTAGTGTAGTTTTATCTTGTTTTAGTCACTGGATTTTACAGTTATATTTTCAGACATACCATGCAACATCCTCACAGAGACTATGCGTAGCTAATACAACAATCCATAAAGAAAACCTATAGACGCCAGAGAGCGACTGCCCATAAATCATCAGCACCACAGACACAAGGTAGACTCTGAACAACATGAGGGCTACAGAGAATGAAGAAACCCATCCAACCCCCCAGCTCCTCATGGAGTCTGGAGACAGTCTCTACAGTAACATAGCTAGAAAGATGTTAACAGTTTATGCAGCATCAATCACAGCAGTTTAAGGAGTTGCATCATCTGTTTTTCCCACATAAACAATTACATAGGCTCGAATTTTATATTACAAAATCATCAGGTGTGGAATTGAAGACTCCAGGATGCAAATTATGTAATGAGGCATACTGTCTTTATATGCACCAAAGCTCAGCTTTAGATAGGTGTATCAGGTGCAAACAGGGACAGTGCGCCCGATTAAAATCAATGCACTGCCCCCTGGGCAGCCACAAACTTGCACTCCTTTAGGGGCAGTGCATTAGTGAAAGACAGAATAGCTGCTTTAAGCAGTCATTTCGTCTTTTACTGTGCAGGCAGTATCTACCTGAACTTCCAAGGGGGACAGAGATACCCCGGCAGGGGGGTGAAATGATGAACTGAACCTATCTGCATGGGGATGTCGGGGGTGTCCATGGGTTCCCTTTTTACCCCCTCAGGGGCCACCTATTGAGTGCCATCTTGTTGTGAGGCAAAGTGAGTGCCCCTCCTAACAGCTTATTTACCTCTGTACTTGGGTCCATAATACGGCACTAGCGAGACAAAGTGCTTTTTCCATTTGATAAACATCATTGTTAAGATCTTTAACAAGTTTGAACAAAAGGAGTCCACTCCAGTGGGGAAAATACCGTAATCAATTCCATCTGGGGCCCCAATTGATCAACTTCTACCCACTCTTATCCCAGGACATCTCTACCAGTATTGCAGCCTCTAAATCAGGCTCACCTGTGGACCCCTGTCCTACAAAAATCATAAAGCTGGCCACGAATACTGTGGCAATTGGCCTACCCACCATCTTTAAAGCCATGTTGGAATCAGGTCATTTTCTGACTCTTTGGAAATAAGAATTTAAATCTAAATCCTAAAGATCCAAACAACTATCAACCAATTTCGCGCCTACCCCACCCAGCTAAGGCAATAGAAAAGGCGATAAACCAGCAAATAGAACAATTCTTATTTGTTAACCAGCTGCTAGATTCCACACAATTTGTTTTGAGAAGCGGTCATAGTACTAAAACAGCCCTACTAAATCAGAGCAATAGTCTTAAGGGTGGCAGTGCGGCCCTAGTACTCCAAGACCTATTGTCAGCTTTTGATACGGTCGACAACAAGATATTGGTTGACCGTCTCCGAGAGGTCAGTATCAATGTGTAGCCCTGAAACTGTTAGAATCCTTCCTTACTGATAGGTAACAATTGGTGGCCGTGGATCCTTATGTATCAAAACCTTATAGTCTGCCATGTGGGGTTCCGCAGGGATCTGCACTCAGCCCAATCTTGTTTATTATCTATGTAAAACCATTGGCCACACTGATAAGATCATTTGGGCTGGATCTTAGCTCATATGCTGACGACAACCAAATTGTGGTCACAATGTCCTCCCCCAACAATTCAGCAGGTGCTAACTTCCACAATTGTATGGTAGCAATTAGCAAATGGATTAACCTAAGCTACCTGAAACTTAATTCAGGGAAGGCAGAGGTCATCCTGTTCAGAAAAAACCTTTCCCTCTGGGCCCCGTCTTGGTGGCCAACAGAACTAGAGGATCTGCCCACCCCCTTGACTAAATTCAGAAACCTTAGAATGGTAATGGATAGTAAACTAGCTTTCGGGCCACAGGTTAAAGCTGTTACCTCTTCCGCTTTCCACACCCACAGGATGCTCAGAAAGATCTTCCCTTTCATCCCAGCTAATACCCAAAAGACAGTGACTCGGGCATTAGTGATGACAAAACTCGATTACTGTAAAGCTATGTACCTTAATATGCAGCATCAACACCTAAACAAACTTCAGGTCTTACAAAACGCTGTTGCTAGAATGTTGACAGGGATCCTCAAACACAAATCAGTCGCACAGGCTATTAAATATCTTCACTAGCTGCTGGTTAGGCAGTGAACTAAGTTCAAAGCTCTCTGCCTGGCCCATAATGCTCTTCATGGAACGGGCCCTGAGTTACTGAAACAATCCTTTAAATGGCATAATCCAGGGATAATTCTGAGGTCCCTGGGAGGGCCGGAAGCTGGAGATGCGAATGTTCAAACATACAAACTGGGGAGGTAGAGGGTTTGTCAATACGACGGCCAATAAATGGAACCTTCTCCTCCCAACATCAGAAACATTTCAAACCTGCTCATGTTTAGGAAGGTACTGAAAACATGGCTGTTTACTAAGTAAAAGGAATGGGACCAACGCTTTAAGAGCACCCCTCTGACAAGCTGCACGCATCGCTAGGACGTCTGTCTATCTCACAGAGCTAGGGCCTTGACACCTCCGGGTAAATGTTTGCGCTTTATAAACATTTAAAACATAACATTTGCACGTGTCCACACCCCGTGCAAATAAGGAAACACCCCTTTAGAATAGCACCTGCCTTATATGTGACCTGGTGCTATCTGTATTACAGAAGAGGGTACACAAGCTTCTGCGCCCTCTTCTATATAACTACAGTGCCTGGGGGCTCGAGAAACAGGCCCACATGGCCATTGCACCACAGAGGCACTGCACGTAATAACGGTCCTGATTTAACATTTAATGTAGGAGTGTCACATCTTTCACATACATTGACAGGTGTTTAAAGCTACAATCAATGACACTATTCAGTATGCTTTCTTGACACGCTCTGGATCCAAGGTACGAGTGAGGGTTTTATTAAAATGTGTTAAAGTTTTTTTAATATTACTACCCTTAATGCTAATAGTAGTACTGCAATTTGCCATCTCAAGGGAACATACTCAATACGTGGATCTGGCAGGAGAATAACATTTCTATGGTAAGGTGGAAGACACCCTATAGAGACCGCATGTCTGTAAATCTGAAACCAGTAAACTAATGGTCTCTCTAAATCTTCAAGAGGTTTGCCTTTTTTTTCTCGATGTACTATTCTTTTTTTACATATTAAACAATTATACACGGGAATAAAATAGACTTGTCAGCAGTTTTTCATTACCTTGATTTGAAAACCCTAATTTTTCCATCATTTGAAAGCCGGTATACTCTAAGATGAGGAGAAATAGTTAGAGACAATAACTTGTCATCCTTTCCTTTCTCTCAATACTTTCAATATAAATTGGTTTTGGGGGAATTCAAGGAAAGTACCCAAGTAATAAGATGGCTTGTGGATCCGATTCATCATAATGAATGAATACGGGCTTATAATTTGTGCCACAAAATTTAAGAAACAGCTGAACTAGATGAGTTGATGGACCTTAAGGGAGACTGATAAGGACATGTAAAACTAATAGGATCTTGGCTGCTCACAACCAAATATGTCAGATGATTGTGCGCTACCCTGCTCCTTTTTTACATCTTGGTCATGATTATATATTTGGAAACATTTCTAGATATAGGTCTGAAGAAATAAGCAAGTTGCATGTGCTTGGGACACGTTTTTTTAAAATTCAAATTCTTACATGAGTAGCAGCAGCAATGTGCCTGACATTGTGATAATTCTTTTAGGTCAGGATTTTGAAACTGCAGGGTTACAGCCCAGACCATGATCTATTCATGAATAAATAGTGATTTATTAAAGATTGTTAATTGTGGTAGACCTCCATACTATCTTGTTTTAAAAAACTGCACCCCAGGATCCACCAGAGTTTCACATTAGATGCCACACGTGCAGTCCAGAAGAATACCATGCAAGTGGACAGTCATTTGGAACCTCCAAAGGGCTGCATATGAGAACAGCTAATACCTCAATTCTTTTTCTTGTAGGTTCAACTCTTTTTCATTAAAATGAAAGTCAAGTCCTAGTCTTCTCTGGGAGATTAATTTAAATCTGTTCACTTAATTTGTTTTTTTCTGAATATTTGTCTGTGTATTTTACCTGGTATTCATTCACTTGTTTGCATGATGGATCGATTATTCTCGTGTATATTTAAATTTTTGTTTATTTTATGGTATGCCACAACTGTATCCCAACTTACAACTTTGTAACTTTTTTAGGTATTAGGGAAGGAAATGACAAGCCAAGGTTGCTAGTCTTTTAACCATGGTGGTCATAGCCCTAGCTCAGAACACAGGCTTGATAACATTCTA
Organism: Triturus cristatus; assembly: GCF_964204655.1. Lineage (NCBI taxonomy): Eukaryota > Metazoa > Chordata > Amphibia > Caudata > Salamandridae > Triturus > Triturus cristatus. The sequence continues at coordinate 1,181,315,096 of NC_140590.1, forward strand.
CTGCTTGGAGAGCCGTATTATTTTAATTTTATACAAAGGTCAGCATAAGGGGCCTAATATCTTAGTCTAGCTATATCTCAGAAGATAATATTCAAACAGAATGTTTTACTTGTATAGTTTGGACTTTGAGGCTGAGACTACTGCAACAGATTGCTGTGAAGGAGAGGGCACTATCTCATAGTTATACTACCCCTCCCCCGGGTCCAAGCTGTGCTGAATATTGTGGGTATCCACCACACTCGCTAGCTACTTCCAACCCTGGTGAGGGATTTACCAGGTGAGGTAAATTCCTCCTATTCTGAGTTTTCAACCACAAAATGAGGCATAACATGCGGAATCGGTATTTAACACACCGAATTAGACAGGTTGAATTTTTTTCCAGAGCTTTTTCCCCAAAACAAATTTCAGCATGATGAATCCTCCAGAATCCATCTGGGGAAAACCGTGAGAGAATGATAATTTCCGCATAATTCATAATTCCAATTTCTGTTTGCACAGGAATCCAAATTCAGGAATCCAAATTTAGCCCAAAAAATGTAACCCAGGCAAATGTATATGAAATTGTTGGTTCATGAATGTTTTAGGGTGTAGCTTAATTTTAGACTTTAAACTAGCCTAAATTCCCATGTGCAATAATATACCTCTTCACAGCGGCAGACGTAGGAGGGCAAAATAACGGCATCATTTAACCTGCATATTTTCAACATACTCTTTATCATATTGACACTGATTCTTGATATGGGCATTTGACTAGATGCAACACGCTCATACAATCTTAGAATAATATACTGAGTGTTCTGTATTGTTTTGAAAAGAAATATGTGAAACCTTTTCAAACCAAGCAAGAGTTACATAGTTAAAGATACAGCACTCATAAAGATTTAAGGCTTTTGAGATTAGCAGCACTCCATATATTATCATAGTTGTGTAGACTAGAATAAACAAGATTTATTTTGGGATCACTTTACCGCTTTTTTCCCTTTCTTTTTTTCTTTTTCTTTCCTTTCCTTTTCTTTCCTCGCCTTTTCTTTCTTCTCCTTTTCCTTCCTCTCTTTTTCCTTCTTGTCTTTATCTTTCTTTCCTTTTGCACTTTCTTCCTCCTGCTGTTTTTGATCCAATTCTTTCTTTAACTGATTGAAAATAAATAATAATAGTAACTAAGTTTCAGTGACAATATCAGACCTGCATGCTGACTGACTTGAACTTTTTCCCCAGATCAAGGACCCCTTTCCACCCAAATTGACCTATCCCTGCATTTTTCTTGGTGTGCCTTTGCCTAGCCGCTGAACACAGGACTAGTTGTGGATGCGCTGGCTCACGTAAGCTATTTGCTGACCATGTGTCAGTTGGTAATCTTGATTGACCGGTAACAGGTGCTACCAGTCAAATCATGACCATGAGTCTCGCAGAAACACAATGAGTTGGGAGTGTTCCACCCAGGCCTGTCAACTGATGAAAGGTTGCAAAATGTCTCTGTGAAAATTTGGCTGAAATGTGGAATAACATGGGCACATTGTTCTATTTTTATTCAAGGTGTGGAATCGCATAATGATTGGGTATAAATTTGGGAAGTATGCACTATAACAGTAATACTGAAATCGGTATTACTGTGCTCTCTGTACAAGTCCACTCATGATCAGTTCCTTAGTGTTGGAACTGAGGATGTAGCCTAACGGTAAGATCCGTCGACCAATAAGATGGGGAACCGGGTTAGAGTCTTGGCAGGGATACTCAACATCCTGTAATTCTATGCAAATCACTCAGGGCCAGATGTATGATGCGCACAATTGCGCCTCGCAAATTGCAAGTCTTTTGTGACTCGCAATTTACGAGGCACTATATTGCATGTACAACAGTGTTTTGACCACTGTTTGCGATTCCCAATGGGATCGTAAATTGCGAGGCTCATTAATATTAAGGAGCCTCTCGCAATTTGCGAGCCCATTGGGAAAGCCAGCCCTCCCAGAGATTGTGGCCTGCTGGGCTCAGCAGTCCACCATGTCTGTGACTGCTTTTTAATAAAGCAGTTTTTTTTTAAACGCAGCCCCTTTTCCTTAAAGGAAAACGGGATGCATTTAAAAAAAAAAAACTTTTCAGTTTTATTTTTTTAAGGGCAGGCAGTGGTCTCTGGGACCACTGCCTGCTCTTAGAAAATATTTTCCCACATGCTCACAAAGGGGAAGGGGTCCCCTGGGGACCCTTTCCCCTTTGTGAGTGGTTTACCACCTATTTGAAGTAGGTGGTAAACTGCGAGTGTTTTGCGGCCACAAATGCGGCCGCAAAATATAAGTACTTAGCATGTTAACTCGCTGTTAGGAAGGACACCCCTTCCTAATAGCGAGAGTCGCAGATGCTATTTTGCGAGTCAGGGACTCACAAAATAGCATTTGCACATGCTATTACCCTTTTTTGCAGCCGCAAACGGGAGGATCTCCCGTTTGCAGCCGCAAAACAGGGTCGTACATCTGGCCCTTAATCTCTCCGTGCTTAAGAAAATTAATGTGTCCGACTGTAAGGCAGCTGGTGCTCGTGTAAAGTGCTTTGATCCTTCGGGTGGAGTTCACGCTATATATATATAGTAAAAAAAAGAAATGTGTCTGTGGCATTCGGCTCCCAAGGGAATAATCAAATTGAGTGGCACTAGGTTGTATTACAGAGATATATTATATACCAGAGTCAGTGGTGGCTGCTTGTAGTTAAAAGTGGTGAGGCTACTGGGCAAATATTTCAACCCACTTTCAGGCAGTGTTAGAAGCTCTAAAGCTCTCAATTATGGCTCGTTATAAACTTTGTTTATATTGGGCGACGATTGAGAGCCTTTGATTTGAGTCTCATTACAGTGCATGTTTCTCACCCTGCCTGGGCAACAATAACAATTTTAAATAAAAAAAGGAAATAAAGTACTTAACTAGTCTTCTCTGCTCCTGCAATCCGTGACTTCAAGGAAGCAAGGGGTTGCAGAACCAACTCCACAAACCAATCCAGGCGCTGCTCTCATGCTGTAAACCAGCCTGAGAGAAGCATCAGGATTGGTTGGAGTGGGCTGGCTCAGTGCTCTTACAGGCACTGGAGGCCAGTGCCTGCTCTCCACCCAGCTGTCTAAGACAGCTCAGGTTGAAGAGGTTTTAAAGTGAGCATGACAGGCTGGCCGTCGCAAGACTGCCGGCCAAAGTGACATGCGCACTTTAAGCTGGAGCACCACTCCTCCTCCCCTGCTGCCAGTCAGCAGCAATGACCCCGCCCTGCCCTGACACTTGGCTCTGGCTGGCCGCATTGAAAATCAAATGGTAATAAAATCATTCTATTACCATTTTATTTTTCATGTTTGATGCACTGGCAACTGAGTGGGAAATTATCCTTTGCCCTAATGCAGGATGCTCCTCTGACCAGTGTGCTACGGAGTGGCTTCATCAAAAGGTTACCCCGTACCTATGGCAAGGTGTCTTCCAGTGTACTTGACCACTGACAAAGCCGTCTAAGTATTGGTCTGAGCCAGAAATGAATGCTGAGCAGAAGGGTCATTAACACCAGTTAGTGCCTGGCAGCAGCCTAGCAGCAGTTATAACTAAATAACCAGTGCCTCTGGCTGCTTCATAACTCTGCCCTAAATCTAAAATGCAGATAAACAACTGTAGGAATAGTGAGCACTCTACAAATTGCAAACAGGATGTCAAATATATATAAATATAAGACTTGGTAATATTTAGTGGAGGATAAATGTAAGTATGTATATATTTATAAATACTATGCATGAATTCAGGATTTGTAAGAGATTCTTCTTCAAGTGCAGGTGTATATGGCTAAGAGAGGGAGTTCATGAAGGGGTACTAAAGAACAATTCTTGAAGTCACTAGAATAAGAGACAGTTTCAAAGCTTATCAGTTTGTATCAGCAAACAGCTCAAGTTTTGCTGATCAGTGTGTGGAATGTTTCTGGTTGGTTCTTCCTCCCACAAATGTCTGACCGAAATTTGGCAATACGGCAGTGAGAATCATGTGTGGGGAAGGTTATGCCTTACCAAAGGTGAAGCATATGTCTGGACATACCCACCCTGTTACTGAACAAGAAGAAGGTAGCTTGTGGTGTCACTATAAATAAATTGTACCTGGCTGAGTCACTACTGCTGTGTGCCTATCTCACCGTTGGGAGGTTACACATTGAACTCACTATTCAAGCATTAGGTAAGGTGGTGGACAGTATCAGGAAAAGATGGTTAGCACAATGAATTTGCTATTCTGGATGGTGCCCAGGGATTCACTACCTGCTAGTCTGCTAGTGACTTCTCAACAGCTACCCTCCAGAATGAAATATCAGGCACCCTTGAGCCCTACTACTAAAGAACAAATGTTAGCCTACATTAAGGAAGAAGCTAGCCCACATTTCTAGTGGAGGCCAAGAACTCTACAGTCGGTAAAGAAAAAAAGCCTAGAGCCTGATGATATTACTAAAATTCAAGACTCTTCAATGTGAACTTTCTTTTATTTGACAGCACAGTAGCAAAGCTAGACTGGCAGACTGGATAAGCAGATATCCCCAAGGAGCTAGAGGCACAGAAGCCATGTGTGCTGCTAGGTGTCTGCGAGTCTGCAAAGGACGTCCCACCACTCCAGTCCACTGAGGGTCATACCTAGGTGCAGTGCACTTTATTTCCTGACTCCAGTGATTTAGGCCACACCCCAACCAAAGCCACTGACTCACTAGATTCACTGGATGCTGGGAAAGTAGAAAGCCAAAAGAGCAGGATAAGAGCACTTTTTGTGACACTTAAGAATAAAACTGAAAAATAAAGCAATTTCCAAAGCAGATGTGCAGTGGATGTCTGCAAAAGGGTTTTATATATATAGCATTACACTATTATTTCCCCTCTGTGCATGAGCCTACCCATCAGCTACTCCCTGCAAGGTCAGGGAGGGAGCTGCACAAAGAGAAGTCAGCAAAATATTTACTGTTTAGGAGAATCAAATATAGCTCACTGCATCATTAAAGTTACACGTGCAGGTGCTTTGACTCTTTCGCTAGCAACACACAAGGAAGGACTGGGTGCCCAGAAGTGATGTGGGTGGTGGGCACAGAGTTTGGCGCGGAATGTATTTACTGACATTCTAGGAGAGAAATTCAGAATCTAGGACCTGATATACAAAGACAACATTTGGAAAGAGTGCTTGCAAATTGTGCATCAACTTTTTGGTCCACAAAAGACAGCAGACCACCATCCTTGTAATTACTTTCCAAAAAGGAAATCCTTTTTTCTTAAGTAGCCCGAAATCCTTAAAGAAACTCTGGCTGCTTAAAAAACGAAACAAAATATCAGTTTTTGAAAGCTTTAGTGAGAGCAAGTAGTGATTCCCTGGACCACTGCCTATTGTCCCTGAAGCCGCTTCACTGATTCCCGAAGGGAAAGGGTTCCAAAGAGACCCCTACCTTTTGAGAATCAGTTACCACCCCAGCTTGGGAGTCGGTAACAGATCAATAGTTAGCGACAGGACGAACAGTCGCAAACCCCTGATGCATACTCACTGACTCACAATTTGGAAGGAACGCCTTTAAAACTACCCTCTAAAACTACAATTTGGTAGGAGCTTCTTAACTCATTTTGTGATTCTGAAAAAGTTTTCCGAATTACAAAATGGGGTTAGTACATCAGAAAAAGTGATTTAGCACGTGCAAACCATTTAGTTTAGGGTTTGCAATAACTAAATCACTCTGTACACAAAAGGCACTTGGTCCCTTAAATACTGTCTGTATCTTGAGTATCACACACAATAGAAAGGAAACCTAAGGATTTTCAGCTTTCCTGAAGAAACAGAGAATGAAGCAATATCTTGTGCAGAATTTCTCAAGGGTTGGATCCCCGCATGCTAGTCGCATCATCTCTAAACACTTTGAAATTGGGAGAGTGCATATAATCCCGTGACACAAACTGAAATCAGCAAACTCTCCCAGAATCATGATATTTAAACCTCTGTGATCCCAAAATGTGGAGCAAATTCTCGTGCATATGAGAAAGAAGCAGAACGTTGTGTGTGAATGATCAAATCCTTAGGATTATATGAAAGGCACTATCACCCTATTAGCCCTAAGGAAAACATTGAAGAATATGAGTCTCTCTTTCTCATTTGTGGACCCTTAAAGATTTAAGGTGATGCACAAGGGGAAACCGACCACAGATTATGAGCGAGCAGAGCTGGTGGGTGTTTTAGCCAATACTACTTAATCCAACATGGACACCTGAGCTGAAAAGTAGTTTACAAGTGAATCCACAGCTTTGATTGTTTTGGTCGCCGATTGCTTTATTTGCTTCCTTACGAACATGCTTTATGCCAGAAGGGTTACAGATGATCTGGGAACAAGTGAATGGACTTTTCCATTCAAATCCATCTTCATATGTTTGGTGGTATCTCACTATTAATCTCAATATGTTGACATTGATTTTGTTGTTCAAACATACCTCACTTATAGTGGATAGTATCTCGGTGCTGACAGCTGTATGTTATAATTAATGTGTCTATAGAAAATATATCCCCTACAACCTTAATTTAGATATATTTAAACGTTTAGTAAGATAAACTACACTAAGACGGTTGCTTTATCTACCATCTATAGAAAACCAGACCCCAACCTGGTCTTCCTGACAAGCCATAACCTTTACATGTGGCACAAATTTTCGGAATGGACAGAGTACATTGTAGGATCATTGAAGGAAGTAACTTGATGTAATAGTGTCTCTTCAAAAGCCATGTTAAAGTGTTTGAGTCCTACATAACTACTTCATCTATGTGTGCTGACCCTAAACATATGAGTTAATCTTTAGTTAGCTCAACGTGAACTGGTGTGATCTTAAGATATCAATATGCATTTTACTTTAATTCCTACATCTTGAGTTTCATGTTTATTGCATATTGGTGTCACCATTAAGGGCTAGGAACACCAATCCATCAAACTCTGAAACCCGCTGGACATAATTGTGTCATGCGATTTAGGTAGATTCTCCTCAATAAAATGATGTCTACAGGGGAGTGTTGTAGGTATAAAAAGACCCTGCCTGCAGAAGAACCAGTCACTGGTCTAGTCCTCGAAGAAGGCACACAAGGAACACTATGTATATTTGGCACCATACTGCCTCTCATTCACTATTTCAATCAAAGGAGGCTCTGGAAACATGCACTGGTATGGCCCTTCTCTCGAGGGTATTTATGTCTGATACATAGAAATGTCCTGAGGCAATCCCATGTGTCTATTTGACAAGACTTGAAGCACAAACTCATAGACTCTAAAGAAACTGATTTATCTTGGAGGAGTAGTAAGATTAGATGGACTTTATTCCTAAATATCATCACAGTGGTAATCCATTAGTTCACGAAACCTTTCTCAGGGAACAAGTGAGGGACACAGGGCCTTTCTTTATATGCCAAGGGGGTAATGCTTGACTACGAATTGTGATCTTAATGAAAGCTGCTGTCACAGTGTCCCTCAATGTGTAAGGCCAAAAAAATAAGAATCTAAAATAATGAGGCAGAGATCCAGCTTGGCATCTATTTCCTCAATAACCTTCCACATAAAAAAGAAGGTTTACACAATTTTAAATTGGTTCGCCTAGCTTGTCATTCACTGTAAATTCACTTACTACTGTTGGCTTTGACAAGGCCTAATGTCATCCTGAATTCTGACTCTGTCTTGCTTGAGCTTTTTGAGCACACAGAGTGCTCAAATTGTTTGGGTTATTCATGTTCAAAGTTGGTTTGTTTTTGAAGAAGAGATTGTTGAATGCACCATCGGAGAAGCCTCATCAAGATAAAGGATGGAAAATGTGAGAATGCAGAGGGAATGTGGAAACTCCATTTGCCTTTGGAATGCTTGCATGGAAGGTAGCCAATTCCAGTAAGTTTCCTTGGTGCAGAGGGAAGGTCTCTCGAACCTTCTAGTGAGTTTTGAAACTAAGAAACCGGGATTTTTGAATCCGAATGGGGATGGGCGCATCAACTTCAGAGATAAAAGACTTAAACTACAAATTAGAAAGCGGCAACGTGCCTGGCTCAAAACAGAAAACAAACAAGACAAACTTCACCTACAGAAAATTATCAGATTATACAAGTCAGTTATCAAAAAAGCAAAGAAAAGGTATTATTCAGACAGAATTCAAAATGCTAAATGTGCAAATAAAGAATTCTATAAAATACTCAATTAATTTTGTAAACCAAATTGCCTAGAAGGGAACTCATCCCGTTACACAAGATTTCACTGACAAACTGGCAAATCATTACACGGACAAAGCAGACACGTTGGAATTCTACTTAAAACAGAGACAAAAACTCCCTGTGTTGGACCCAGCGGCTCGGCTGGACCTGCAGCGTTCCATCTCCCTGAAAGAAATTGAGGAGGCGATCACCCTGGTCTCTCTGGGTAAAACCCCAGGTCCGGACGGCCTCCCGCAGGAATATTATGCGGCCTATCGGGGCATCCTAGCACCCCACCTAGCCAACCTGTTTGACGAGGCTGTGGAAAGAGGTGCCTTTCCGCCGGAAACGGATATTGCTACCATTGTAGTTCTTCCGAAATCCCAACCTCCATCCCGACTCTGCGCAGAGTATCGCCCCATTTCCCTCCTTAATACTGAAATTAAACTCTATGCTACTATCGTGGCCCAACGGCTGAAACCCTATCTGGCCCTCTTGGTCCATCCGGATCAATGCGGGTTCATGCCTCGGCGTGGGACCCGTCACTGCCTTCGACGGCTGCAGACGGCCCTGGCGCATCGGCATCGACTTACCCCATACTTGGCGCTCCTGTCCATCGACTTCGAGAAAGCCTTCGACTCGGTGGATTGGACGTACCTGCAGGATGTGCTGATTGAGATGGGGTTTGGGCCCTACTTCTCTTCTCTGGTTCGGGTCCTCTGCGCTTACCCGAGAGCACGTGTACTGGTCAACGGGGTGTTGTCAGAGGCCTTCCCCATCGCCAGGGGCACCAGGCAGGGATGTCCCCTCTCCCCATTACTATTTGCCCTGGCGATGGAGCCCTTGGCATCCCTGGTGCGGGCGGAGGAGCGTCTGCACGGATGGGAGTGGCCCCAAGCGGCTGCGGACAAGATCGCATTGTACGCGGACGACGTCCTTGTTTTACTGTCTGACCCAGCCTCTTCCAGGCCACACTGCCTTCGGATTCTGCATGCATTCGAGCAGGCCTCGTGCTGTGGCTCAACCCCGGAATATCAGTACTGGCCCCCCTGCATCTCTCTAGAGAATGCTTCGATTGGCAGTCTGCCATACCACTACGGAGGCAGTCTTTTAAGTATCTGGGGATCTGGGTCGCACTTCTTCCTGAGCTGGGCTGGTCCCTCAATGTGGCCCGCTGGTCAAGAAGGCCAAGGCGGACCTTCTCAAATGGAAGGTGTTGCCTCTGAACCCCCTGGGGAGGGTGGCCCTGTTTAAAATGATGATCCTCCCCAGGTTCCTTTACGTCCTACAGAACATCCCCTTTTGTTTCTCCAGGGCATGGTTCAGGGAACTAGACAGTCTAATCACCAAGTTTCTCTGGAGCGGAGGACGAGCCCGCATGGCCCTGTCGATCTATCAGATTTCTTCTTACGATGGAGGAATGGGGATGACGCACCTGTATTTGTATTTTCTGGCGGTGCGTCTACTGGTCATCCACGACTGGTTCAATGGGGGCTGGTCAGATCCAGCATATAGGCTGGAACTCAGCGAATTGGGGTTTGTGGACATCCAGGTCATGATGTATAGAGGGCCCATTCCGACTCGACTGCCAAGCGTAACGCGCTCCGTGTTCTTGGCCTGGCGGGCAGCGCTCCGTCATATTGGATGGACGGGAAAGCTAACCCAATGTACCCTCCTCTGGCACGGGGCGTGGCTCCGGGAGGTGAGCGGGCTGCAGGGGTTCCGAACCTGGGACCTTATTGGTATCGCCCAGTTGGGGGACGTCTGGGTAAGGGGCCATATGCTGTCCTTCCAGGAGCTCCGACATCGCTACTCCCTCCATTCGTCTCAGTTTTATAAATATCTCCAATTGAGACATGCTCTCCAAATGCATATTGCGGATAATACGAGGCTGCCCGAGTATAGCCCCATAGAGGCCCAAACCACGATGGGAGACTTGGGTAAGGGGGGGGGTGTCCCACATTTATCGTACCCTAGTCAACAACTCTCCCACATCCCTAGACAAGTTGAGGGACCAATGGGTGGAATGGGTGGGCCCCCTCGACGAGGCGGACTGGGGCGACGCCCTTATGGCCCCCAGAGTAATCACCGTCTCCGCCAGGCTCAAGCTGGTTCAGCTCTACTACTTACACGCTGCGTACCTCACTCCCCTGCGCTTGCACAGAGCGGGCTTGCGTCCAGATGCGGCATGTGCGAGATGTAACTACGCCCCAGCTGACTTCCTACACATGGTCTGGTCGTGTCCTCGCTTGGGCCAGTTCTGGGGAGCCATTGAAGTGGTACTGACGGAGGTATTGGGATGGGAGGTTCCTCACGATCTACGTCACTCCTTGCTGGGGATCACTGATGGGTTGGATGGGTCCAGGAATGACAAGTTGTTTTTTAATACAGCTGTGATGGTGGCCAAGTGGGACATTGCGGCAACCTGGATAAGCCCTGACCCACCCACCCTGGAACGGTGGCGAAGTGGGGTGGACTGGTGCGCGACCCAAGAAAGAGCCCTTTATAAAGCCAAGAGGTGCATTAGGAAATACCGCAGAGTGTGGGGAAAGTGGTTGGGGAATTTGGAGGGTCCAGCTTAACCTGGTCCTAACTTCTGTCTTTGTACTTTTATGGGGACAGTGAGACGGGGTTGCAATGAACGTGCAAATGTATTCAAAACAGTGATTTCCGTATATTGGGTGAATTGTTCCTATGTTTTTAAAATCAATAAAAATGTGAGACAAGGCACAAGCACTAACCCTTTTACAAAACAACAATCCAAGAATACTCTAACTCAGCCTCTCCGTTCCTTCCAAAACATTTCACACAATGAATTTATGGACCTAGTCAAAGCAAGCAGGCCTGCCGGCAGCCCTTCTGACCCATGTCCACCACAAACCTTCAAGAGTATTCTTCTAACAACCTCTGCTGCCACTCCAGTAAGAAAAATCATTAACGAATCCTTAACTACCAGAATATTTCCAGAAGAACTCAAAAAGTCATACATACGCCCTTTACTGAAGAAAACAAACTTGGACCCGCTGAACCCTGACAACAACAGACCCATTACTAATGGACTTTTCCTGGGCAAACTGATAGAAAGAGCAGCGTTCGCCCAGATGTCACAATTCATTGAAGAGAATGCCATACTTTCAGACTTCCAAACAGGATTTAGTCCGGGAAGAGGCACAGGATCTGCCCTCCTTGGCATCTGTGATGACCTTAAGAACACAGTTGACCGCAACGGGGTTGGTGCACTGCTCCTTTTGGACCTCTTGGCTGCCTTTGACATGGTTGACCATGACACTCTAATACAAAGATTCTATGAAGCCGGCATAGAGGGTACTGCTTTAGACTGGATCACGTCCTACCTTCAAAACAGAACTAATATCATCCATACCCCACCTTTCTCGTCCAAGCCGTACTCCAGAATAGCTGGGGTCCCTCAGGACTCTATCATCTCGCCCATGCTTTTCAACATCTACATGAAGTTATTACCGGTACTGATGAATCAATTTCAACTCACATGCTATAACTATGCAAATGACACGCACATACTCCTTCAACTGGAATGCCCTAAAGACATTGGAAAGTCACCAATTTTCAGTTGTCTCAGAGCCGTGGATCAATGGATGACTTGGAGCCATCTCAAATTGAATGCTTCCAAAACGGAAATACTCACGTGTGGCGATTGGAAACATTATGACCCGCTTGTCGCCTGGCCTGATTAACTGGGATCACCACCTAAAGTATCGAAGGCAGTAAGGAACCTTGGAATTTACCATGGACTCCAAGCTTTCGATGAATGCCCAAGTGGACAAACTAGCAAGATCAAGCTTTGTTACTATAAAAACTCTGCGACAAATCTTCCCCCATTTGGGATTCACACACAAGGTCCGAGCTACCATCTCTCTTGTTATGTCCAAACTCGATTACGCCAATAGCCTCTACCACGGATCACCTTTAACTACTATGAAAAGATTACAACAGATTCAGAACTCGGCTGCCAGACTATTCTTGCATATCAAACCGCGACACCACATCTATCCTGCCTTGGAAGCCCTGCATTGGTTACCGGTTGCCAGAAGATCCATGTTCAAGCTGCTTTGTATCACCCACAAAGCAATACATGGAATGGGACCACTCTTCATCAGGAATAAAATCACCAAACACATTCATCATAGGAACCTCCGTTCTAGAGTGGCACCTTGCCTCATAATCCCAAGAGACAAGAAAAAAAACATGGGTGGCACATCCGTCTCTGTTCATGCAGCAAATATATGAAACTCTTTATCCCCCAACATAAGATCCACAGACAACAACCTTACCTTCAGAAAACTACTCAAGAATTGACTATTTCCCACATAAGCACCATATGCAAACAGAAATATACAGCATATCCCTCTGTATATAAGCATTTATTTGTGCTATAGATATGTACCTGTATATATGTATTGCTTTGTATTAAAATGTAGAATAATTATCATTAAAAAAAAATACATTTCAAAGAACAACACTTCAAAATCAGAGTTTATCGAATGCATCTTTAATCTACTTCTACTTACTTCCTTTATGCATCTATATACCTTCCATGTACTTGGATCGACATATTTATCACTTTCCTTCCTCAAAAACATTATTATTTGCACTACCCTATTTTTCACTCTATACCTCTATCAATATCTTTAATCTACATATACTTACTTCCTGTATGCATCTATAAACTTTCCATGTACTTATGGATCTATATATTTATTACTTTCTTCTAATTCAGCATATCCAATGCGCTACCCTATTTTCACCCTATACCTCTATCAATATATCTTCTACCTCAACTATCTGACTCATCACAAATCTCTTTCTACCAATATTTCCAATGCACTAGCCTATTTCTCACCCTATACCTCTATCAATATATCCACTACCTCCACTCTCTCATTCATCCCAAACTCCATACCGCTACTATGATCCCCAAAATAGCCCTTTCTAGACTCTTCCCCTCCTTCCACCACCTGACACCTTTTTTACTATACTGATCCCCCACAACAAGCCTTTCTAAACTCTTCCCTCTGACTCTTCCCCTCCTCATCCCTTTTTACTCATCCCAACCCTCCCACTACTGCTATGACCTCCACAAAACAAAAGTCTAAAGCCTTCTCTCTTCTATCCCTCCACTATCCTTTTCAATCGAAATAACAGACTAACATGTCCACTTCTCAGATTTCATATTTCACAATACTAATTCACCAATAATCCTTTATGGGTTCCGGAGTAGTATGCTACTCGCCGAAAAAGAGCTTAAACACCCCATCAGGGGTAACAAGCACTATACAAATGCAAACCTTTTCCCTCTTCTATCTCTCGCTAACCTCCTCAATCCAAACAACTGATTAATATCCACCACTCAAATTACTTTCATATTTCACTATACTAATTCACCACTAACCCTTAAGGGTTCCGGAGTAGCATACTACTAGCCAAGAAAGTGCTTCAACACCCCATTAGGGGTAACAAGCGCTACATAAATGCAAACCTTTTTTCCCTCTTCAATTCCCTCCGCTTTCCTTCTCAATCCAAATAACTGACTAATATCCACTATTCAAACTACTTTCATACTTCATACTTTCATTCTCTGGGTATTGTCGGATCATCACTCAAGTGGCTGTCGAGCTTTCTGTCTGGCAGGACTTTTTTCTCCGTCCGCAAGTTCTAAGGCCCATGCTTCCCCGTATGAAGTGCCACAGGGATCTATCCTAAGCCCATTACTCTTCAATATCTATTTTAGCCCCCTGGCCACAATAGCTGAAGAGGCTGGGCTAACCATATTTTCATATGCGGATGACACCCAGCTAATCTTCTACCTGTCCACCAAGGAGGCCTCTAATGTGTCCTCTCTCCAGGTAGGGCTGCAAAAGATAGCTAGCTGGATGCATACCAACAGGTTGAAATTAATTAAACAGGGGGAAAACTAAAGTTCTATCCTCGGAAGAAACAAAGATCTCGGGGGTCCCCAACATTGGCCGCCTCAAATGGGTGATCTCTCCCAACCGTCACAATCAGTCCGTAGTCTTGGCATAATCATAGATGACCAACTATCTATGAGCCAGCAAGCGGTTAAGGTCGCCTCAACCTGTTTCACCATCCTAAGATGGCTCAAAAAAATACTTTGGATGTTGCCAAATTCTACGCAAAGAACAGTTATCCAGGCCTTGACTGTGTCCAGACTGGACTATGGCAACGTCCTGTAGTTAGGAGCAAACAAGGATCGAAAGCTGCAAGTAGTCCAGAATTCTGCGGCCAGACTACTTTGCCAGTTACCTAGAAAGACCTCCATCTCAGGTTCTCTCCGCGACCTTCATTGGTTTAGGATGGAGAATCGCACTAAATTTAAAGCCCTATGCTATATGCATAAGATTAAATCAGGCGCAGCGCTACAGTATCTCAGTGCCTTGGTACACCCTTACCTCCCCAAGTGTCTTCTTCGATCCTCTACTCAGGCAAAGTTTCAAGGCCCCAGGATCAAACAAAAACATATGGGTGGTCGGTCTTTTGCTTGCTTAGCTCCTTCACTGTGGAATTCACTCCCCTTACAACTCTGACATGAAACTATTTATTACAAATTCAGCAAACACCTAAAAACATGGTTATTTAACCAATAGGGTAGCTCTTTCTTCTTGCGTGGGTCCGATGGCGCAGGGTAGCTGTGCACCTTAGAAATGTAATAATAATAATAATTATTATTATATTTCACTATACTAATTCACCACTAATCCTTTATGGGTTCCGGAGTAGCATGCTACTCGACGAAAAAAGCGCTTTAACACCCCATCAGGGGTAACAAGCGCTATATAAATGCAAACCTTTTTCCCTCTTCTATCCCTCCGCTATCCTTCTGAATCCAAATAACTGACTAACCTATCCACCACTTAAATTACTTTCTTATTTCAGTATACTAACTCAACACTAATCCTTCATGGGTTCCGGAGTACCATGCTACTCTCCGAAAAAGCACTTTGATGCATCGTCAGGGGTAGTAAGCGCTATATAAATGCAATTACAATAGAATACAATACTTCAGTACAGCAGAACCCGGTTTGCTGAGGCTCTTAACCTCGGCTGTGGGTCCCCCAGTCTGGAGTGGGCTAAGATGCAGTGTTTGCAACCAGTGAGGTGATTTGTTTTGTTTTTGAGTATTGACTTTGTGAAGTGTGAGTGAGTCAGAGTGCACATTCAAAGTAATCATCTGATGTATTTAGTGTATATATCGTTCTGATTTCTTGCAGGTCGTCCAGTATTATTTGCTGCTTGTTTATTCATACTAGTATTCATGCATTTAACAGTTGCATTTTCCAAGTGTGATTATATATATCCAACTTAACTTTGCCACGATATGGGAATGACCACAACAGATGCACAAAACTACAAGCACCAGCATGCTTAAAAACGAAGCTCACAAGAGAAGTCCACTGGGACTATTTAACAGGTGCATGCAATAATGGTGCTGTTAGAAGCCTTTCAGTACACAGCAGAGCCGCCATCCTGTGAAGAAGGAGCATTTGTCAGCTCCGAAACGCGTCGGATATTAGGACATTAAAGGCTTCCAAAGTCTGCATTGCCGGTTTCAAGCAAATAAAGGTGTTTAACCTGCAGCCCACCCTAACCAGAGGTTATAAGTGTGAAAAAAAGTCTGAAAACGTTATTTGTCATGTAATCCTCGTGTTGAGAGGAACAGAGTTTACAATAGGGTGTAATCACTTATCACACCATGGGTCTCGGGAGGGGGGTGGTGGCAAAATAGCACACCGCCTTCCCTGCCAGGCACCCGCTCGGTACCTGTGTCGTTCGTCTACTGACCGGACCAGAGGAATCTCTGGTTAGGGTGGGCCTTAGCGCGCCCATACCACCGAGGTTCACTTTATTCTGGTCCTGACGAATGCCTGATTAATCATCACACATAGCAGAACCTAGTTGGATTCTACATGCATCCAGAAAGGCACACTCTTTCGTTGTTTTGATTTTATATATATATATATATATATATATATATATATATATATATACACACACACACACACACACACACACACACACACACACACACACACACGCACGCACACACACACACACAAACACACACACACACATTTGAATGTTGTTCAATTGACATCTGGGAAAACCTTTCTGTTAGAGAGCATTGCATAAATAAAACTCCAAGCCTTATTCTGAAAAGAGAGTCTTTGATGTGTTTCATTTTATAAAGTGAAACCCCTTTCTAGGTGGTGTTGTGTGATGTGTCTCTTGCTTCATTGTGTTTGAGCCATTGTATGGGAGTGGTATTTTGGGAGGTCGAAGCAAGTCAGATGCGCTATGATCAAGCTTACTGACTTCCATGTCAAGGGTAACAAGTGTCCAGCCGAGCATACTAATTATCAAGATGACCATATTGTGTTATATACAAGGCCCGCCTGAAATTAAATAGGTTGACTCGCATCCATACCTCCTCTGGGGATTTTTCTGCAAAGATTATGCTGGATCCTCCATCCTCATCTTTGGGGTACTCTGGGAATTTTCCAGTATTGTCACTAAGAATAAAAAATATCATGGCAGCAACGTGAAACACTGAATATCTTTGACATTACGGCGCACAGATCACAGAATTCACACAAGATAGTGTCACCATCATAAAAGCAACTGAGGCCTCACCTTCATACAAAAATGGAATGTAGAACGATCACATAAAATATGACTCCCCACTTACACAGTGATGTTTGCAGAAGTGTATGTACCTCATACCTTGATGGGAGGAGGTGTATCTTCACCATCCAGTGATGTGTGCAGGGACTCCATACAGCAACATGCAGTAAAAAGCATAGCCATTCCCTGCAGTGACTTTGTGTAATTTCCAGGTTTTATGTAGAGAGCAGTGTAACACTCTAAAACTGCTCACCTCAAATTTCAGTTTTTCTAGCAGCCTTTTCAAGCATAGAATTAACATAGTGCCATCCATACTGAGCTACAAAGTGACAAAGCCTTTTGATATTTTTACAACAAAGGGGCATATGCATCAACCAAACTAATACCGATTCCTTAATAGCGAAAAATAAGGAATCGCCATTAAGGAATCGGCAATTGGCATGCATCAACAGATTCGGTAAAATTTAGCGATTCCTTAAAAATCGCTAAATTTACCGATTCCTTAATAGCGGGGCACGCAAACGGCCCCACTAGCAAATAGCGAGTTCGGTAATACCGATTTGGCTAATAGCGAGTTCGGTAATACCGAATTAGCAATTACCGAATCGGTAATAGCGAAATCGCAAATTGCCGCGTCGCACCGGGAACAGGCTGATGACATCACCAACCAGGAAATACTGCTGCCCCACCCACATAGCCTCGACAGAGGAGCAGACAGGAGCTGGAAAGAAGGACAGGCTGTGCAGAGTGAGGCCACACAGATTCTGCCAGTCACAGCACACATCCATCATGTCGCAGGAAGTGCCATCCAGCGCTGAATCTGCACGCAAGCGCAAGAAGAAGTTTTCAGACAGGGAGCTGGAGTACCTCATCGAGGGAGTGGCCAGCAAACACGACCGCCTCTTCGGCAAGCTGTCCCTCAAGGTGCCTGAGACTGAGAAGCGGCGCATCTGGCAGCGCATCCGTGAGAGGATCAATGCGGTTGGCGTCACTAGCCGCAGCATCGACGATCTCAAAAAACGGTGGTATGACCTCCGGAAGCGCGCAAAAGAGAGGATTGCTGAGAGGCTCCGGGAGGCAAGAAGGACTGGAGGCGGAACAAGCACTGCACCATCCAACACAGCCCTGGAGGACCTTGTGGAAGGGACGATAGAGCGGGAAGCCGTCGTGGGGGTGATCCAGATGGACACGTCCGGCGCAGCCACAAGTGCCCAAGGTAAGATGCATGCCTGTGCCACACCCAGCATAGCGTAAATCCATACCCATGCCCCCAGCCCAATCTCACTGTGTCTGCAGCTCTGGCACAGACAGTTCCACACATGACACTACTGCATCTTGGGAGTTGTAGTCTAGTCAGCCCAGAGTGCAGGCACAGGCGTAAATCCTCACACAACACATATGTTGTACATGGCTGTAGACTGTTCATTTGTTGGACCACAGAGGGACATTGATGGGTACAACACTATGTAGGTGTAATCATCCCACTAATCATGCACTGTTTCACACACAGATGCATCACCTGGGGACTCTGACGACAGCGACCAGCTGATCATCTCTGAGACACCCGTGGAGTCAGACCAGGAGACTGTGCAGGATGCGCACGCACCGCCAACACCTGCCACCCCACCAGCACCACCTCCACCAGCGCCACAATCATCGGCACCAGCACCAGTGCCACAAGCCAAGGCACCTGCGCCACAAGCCAAGGCACCACCACCTGCGCCACAAGCAACGGCACCAGCAAGCCAGCCTGCAGCCAGTGCAGCCACAATACCGCAGAGGCACAGGCACCAAGTTGCGCCCTTGCAGGAGATGGCAACCCCCCCCCCCCTCAATTGGCACCCACGCAGCGCACATCCACACCACCTGCTGCACCACATGGAGGCTCAAGACACGCACGGCGTCACAGGGCCCGTCGCAGTTCCGTCTCCTCAGCTGACCAGGATGTCCCAACAACCTCTGCAATTGAGGAGAGGATGCTGCGCACACAGAACCTGCAGGGAAGACATGTGGCTAGCATCAGCTGCAACATCGTGCGCCTAGCGAGGGAGATGCGCGCCATGACTGCAGCAGTCACCTACATGGGCTCCGCGGTCAGGGACATGGGCACGGCGGTCAGGGACCAGACCACTGCGGTTGCTGATGGCAATGCTCAGCTCAGGGAGGAGGTACGTGAGCTCACCCGTGCCATCAGGGAGGGCCATGAGTCCCAGAGGAGGAGTAACCGGCAGCTAATGTTGCGTTCTGCCGCCGCTACCAAGGCCATACAACGGCACAGCAACTGCACCGCTGTGTTGGCACGCCGCACAGTCTCCCTGCAGGTGGACCTTGGGCACTTCTGCGGTGATGTTGCCAAGTCACTGAGACACATCACCACTGCTGTGGAACAACTTCAGAGCAGCACATGCAGTGCTGCAGCATTGGGAGGGGATGACACCAGTGAGGCTGCCTCCAGTGTCAGCAGCGTGTCACTGGCAGAGGCCAGCACCAGGCGCCGAAGTTCGCGTGCCTCCACGGGGACAGGCCGTGGTGAGGGTATGGATGCACCTGAGCGGAGGCTTGGTGTACGTGGCAAGCGGCACTAGAAATTTGTACATGCTGCAGGTCCATGGTGGAGCAACCATGGCCATCCAATTATTCTGTTTGCACAGGCCTGACTTTAAGGAACCTTTTATTTACATTTATGCAATCGGAGCATGATTCACAATGCTAGTTCTGTTGCACAATCCTCAGTGCTACTGTGCATTAAACAGTTGCACCCAACATCAACTTGTAATGTCTCATTTTACCCAGGGTCAAAAATGATTTTGCGTTATGTCTGTCCGCCTCCTATGGCCCTCTGCTGTGTTTGGGATGTGTGCCGGTCGTCGTTGGGCGGGTGGTTGGTCAGCCTGGGGGTCGTCATCCCTGTCCACCTCCATGGGTATCCCCCTTCTGGTGGCAATGTTGTGCAGCATTGCACATACAGCAATTATTCGACAGCATGTGTCTGGTTGGTATAGCATTGCGCCGCCAGTCTTGTGGAGGATACGGAAGCGGCTCTTGAGAATCCCAAAAGTCCGCTCTATCACATTCCTCGTGCTGATGTGTGCAGCGTTGTAGCGATGTTCCTGCGGGGTTGCTGGATTTAGGTATGGGGTTAGTATGTATTCCCGCAGGGCGTAAGCACTGTCACCTAGAAGATAGAAGCATAGACTTAGCATTGGTGATGTACATACATGTGTGGTGTTGGTGTGGGGAAGCGTAGTTCTACTTACCTAACAGGAGTCCCTCTCCAAATTCGCCATTGAGTAGTCGCCTGTGCATTCCACTGTTACGGAAGATGTATGAGTCGTGTGTGCTCCCTGGGAATTGTGCCACTAGGTCCGTTATGATGTTGTTGGCATCGCACACAACCTGCACGTTGATCGAGTGGTATGACTTGCGGTTCCTGAAAAGGTACTCATTTGCTGACGGAGGGCATATGGGGATATGCGTGCAGTCGATGCATCCAATCACATGTGGAAATTGTGCCACCTGGTAGAATGCCTGTTTAGTGCGGTCCAACTGCTGTGGGGTTGTGGGGAAGCTGATGTGTCTGTGGAGCATTGTCAGCATGGCATCTAGGAATTTTTGGAAGAAGCGTGACAGTGCGCTTTGCGAAACACCTCCAGCAACCGCAATTACCCCCTGGAAACTCCCAGAGGCCAGTAGGTGCAGGCTGCATAGTACCTGAACGTGCGCAGGGATAGCATTTGTCCGGTGGGTCTGGTGCTGCAGTAATGGTTCCAGGTCTGCAATCAGGCGCATGATCATAGCGCGATTGAGGCGATATTTCTGGTACACCTCGTCCTCATTCTGGCCGAGCAGGGTTATGCGCAGTCTGAACACTCTCTCCTGTACCCTTCTCCTGCGCTGTCCTGCTGCATTGATCCGCATCCTCCTTGCAAGCACGTAGAGGGCAGCCATTTTGGGGGAGCCAACAGGGTCTCCTGGGCCAAATTTAAGGGTTTAGTGATTGCCTCAATCATTTGCACATGTAGGAATATTTTTTTTTTTTTTTTTTTTTTTGTGTGACTTTACCTCCAGGTTTTGATTCCCCTTATTTAGCTCTGGCAAAATAGCGATTTTTGGGATTTTCGGTATTAGCGAGTTTTCTTGCATTGGGGTGCGATTCGTTATTTGCTATTGGCAATTTCCGGGAGCTAATAGTGATTTCGGTAATTGCGGATTCGGTATTTAGCGATTCGGTAAATTAGCATTTTTGGTATTAGCGATTCGGTATGTTCGAGGTTATTTATTTAGCGATTCGTTATTTGCTCGGGTTTTGGGTTGATGCATTGGGATTGGGTATTTTTAACACAATACCGGGAGCTATTACCGAATCGGTATTTTACCGACTGGATTTTGGCTTGATGCATAAGGGTGAAAGTGATCAGTTAGTGCTATCCATGCCGAGCTGATATCTGACAAAATCCTTCAACCATTTCAGGCGTAGTATTACAGCTTTGGATTGATAAAAAAAGACCACCAGTCCATCCTAGAAAGAATAGAAGCAACTCCTGACACGTGTTTTACTCTTATAAGAGCATGTTAGAAAAGCACAGCTTTGTCTGGACACAAGGACCACAATCTTTAATTCCAGAAAAAGACATTTCGGGCATAGAATGCCACATAAATTATGCAAAGACGTTGGGAACACTTGGTAGTTCCCAAACTTGAAATGGAGAGCGGCTCCTTAAATGGAGCACTCTACCACAACACCTACTCTAATGTTGTCGTGTGTGAAGGTGTTGAATGTTGTGATTTTTGTGCGCATTCTTTTTTTAATATATTTTTTTTTTATTTGCTTGTGATCAGCCAATAGGAACACACAAAAAAACAAGGTAAGCACACGCATTAGACAAATATTTGTGAATAGTAATGGCCAAAATACAGAAAATAAGTATTAAATGCAGCAATACAAATACACATAGAAAATACAAAAATTCTGGGCACAAAAAAACATTGAACCAAATGTTATTCAGACGCGTGCGAGCTTTGGGGCCTTTGGCCTTAAGGATATTGGACTCAAGTTCATAAATCTGTGAAAACAGTGACCACCATTCAGAAACCATGGGGGAATAGGATGAACCCATACTCTGGCAATACACAACCGAGCAACAGTGATTGCAACTGATACCACCGAGCTTAATCTAAGACCAATATAAGGTTTGTACTATGCAGCTGTAGCTAAACAAGCTTATTTTGAGGAGTGCATCGAAAAGGCAGGAAACAGTTCAAAGAGATCTTCTCTATAGTTAAGAGTTTGGGGACCCCAAAGGTTTGCGCCTATTCTCAGGTGGCTTTGGTCGAATGGTGTGAAAAGCTTGCAAGCTTTTTTGCTACTAATATACT
This sequence comes from Triturus cristatus, assembly GCF_964204655.1. Lineage (NCBI taxonomy): Eukaryota > Metazoa > Chordata > Amphibia > Caudata > Salamandridae > Triturus > Triturus cristatus. The sequence goes on from NC_140590.1 coordinate 1,181,337,322, forward strand.
AAGTATTCAAGCTAGCCTATCAGTTGGCAGGACACCAGATGCGGACTACAGTATAATACGACAGTAGGGAGAATACAAATGCTAGTATAAAGCTGAGTTCCTTTTGAAACTAGCTCTTTGGACAGCTCCCGGAGGGCTCTAAAAGCTGTCAAATCAGGTGCCCCTAAAAGATCCATGTCCCCCGACATTGCTGGTTATGGGGGCGGACACCATCAATCTGGTGGCAAACTCGATTCTAAATACATCAATAAGGACAGCTACAGTCCCTAGTGCATGGAAGCAAGCAATAATTATTTCACTCATAAAAAAGCCAACAGCAGACCCTGCTATCCTGGCCAATTACAGGACTATCTCCTTATTACCAATCTTAGAGAAGCAAGTGAACATACAGTTTTCAAACTTCTTGGTAGTAAATAAGTTACTTTACCCAAGTCAATCAGGCTTTAGAGCCTGGTATATTACAGAAACAGCTCTAGTCGAGGTAACAGAATATATTAGAGGCACCCTGGATGTGGGGGGAGTAGCTGTACTGATCATCTTGGACATGTCTGCAGCTTTTGACATGGTCCCCCATGCGCTGCTTCTAGACCGACTCCAGGACATCGGAGTGACCGGACAGGCATTGGACTATCAAACATCATTTTTAGAAAACAGAAGCAAGCAAGTCTGGATCCCTCCATGCTCAGCCATCCTCCGTGGAGTAGATACTGGTGTCCCCCAGGGTTCGGCTTTGAGCCTCACACTTTTCAATCTGTATCTCACTACTGTGGCCCAGTTAACCAAATAACTGGGATCAAAAGTGACCTCCTATGTAGACGACACACAATTGCTCTTCTCTTGGAACAAGGTAATTGAGCTGAAGGGCACACACATCAAAACCTGCCTAACTGCAGTTTTTCACTCATTAGCAAAGGAGCAACTCAAATGCCATGAGGAAAAAACTGAAATTCTCTTCTTTGGGACGTTCCCACCATATTCTGGCAAACTTTCTGACCAGATGATGACGCCACACCAGGCCCCCAAAAAGATTCGGTAAAAAATATGGGGCTTTAATTTGATAATAGACTGTCCTTCAGCCCTCAAGTAAAAAGGCTGGTGGGCATCTTTTTGGGGATTATGAGATCCCTTAAGAAATTTCTACCCCTTCTATCATTTTCTGCAAAGAAAACAGTCATTCAGGCGCAGATTACATCTAGAATTGACTACGTCAACACTCACATTTGGGCCTTCCGGAGCACCTAAAGGATAAACTTCAGGTGATCCAGAATGCGGCGGATCGACTTTTGTTACATTTTCCGAGGCATACTCATATCAGGTCATACCTGCGGGGACTTCATTGGCTGTCCATCAAAGACAGAGTTACATTGAAGGCCATGGTAGTGGTACATGATGCTTTGTATCATGCAGGACCTACTTACCTTAGAACCAGATTCAGCTTCCACAAATGAATTTCTGGCCAGCATCCCAAGGATTCACCTTCAGAGAACAGGCGGTAGATCGCTAGCTTTTCTGGGCTCATCAGTATGGAATCTGTTGCCGTTGGAGCTACGGTCCATGAGTAATCCATTGCTATTTAAAAAGAAAATGAAGACCTGTTTCTTTGTGCATGCCTAACGCTTCACTGCGACTTTCTGCTAATCCTGCGCCGGGAACCTCCTTGAGTAGCTGCACGCAATATAAATAGGCTATCATATCATGTTGGCCAACATAATATCGTCCACCAACCACTCAATATGGTAATCCAGATGAAAGGATACTTATTGCGCTACATAAGACCTAAAGGTTTTGAGTGCTGGGCATTCCGCAAACACATATATAATATCAGTCGTAGGTTGTCTACATTTAGAACAATAGGTTTCATGGTCGGACAATTCTTAGACTATTTGAATATTCTGTATGGGGCATAATTTAACATACAGACTGTATAAAATTGCTGTAGTTTGAGGCTAACAGAACAGAGAGGTTGATAATATCAAAAGCAGCCGAAATTTCATTGCCTGAAATATCCTGGCCAAGCTTGGTACCCTATTTAGCATCAAGGGTAGATCTACCAACCACCCTAGCTATGGACAAAATTCTATATAAGATTTTAACTGATGGCATGCCAATTAAGGTGAAAAAGTAAGTCAGGATATCTGCATCCTTAACCCCAGCCTTATATCTCAGATTGTATAGAAAAAAGTATTGAATTTGTAAATATTTTAAAAAAAAACTGTGGAGAAGGTCATACAGTGTATGTAGAGTAGAAAAAGCACAAAACCCCTCAGGGTCAACAATCTGACCCACATACTTAATGCCCTGATTAAACCAACTTTTGAACACCGAATTGTGGGAAATAGATGGAAGGACAGGGTTCCCCTACAACGAAAAGCGTCCAGAATGATTTTAAACTGTACCTGCTTTAAATTGTGAGGATTCGGGATCCAATGCGCCTACCTAGCGTATAAACACTACAAGTCCCAGCAACCCCGGAACCAAGAAGTGGGCGTCCATAAAAAGACGTCACGCACGGCAGAAGGCGTGCGATATTTTGAAACCCAGAATCCTCTTACCGCCGTTCGGAGCTTAGCGACCCGGCGGAAAGAGTGATTACAGCACAGAGGAAGACGAACCACAGGACTCCTCTTTCCCCGTCCCTCGGAGCAAGGTGCCCTTGCGGGGAGCTTCGGTGGAGGAGTAGCGGCTGCCGAAGAGGAAGCAGGTGAGAGGTATCGGTGCTCGGATGAGCTCAACGGCCCGCGCCTCGCAGACCTCGAGAACAGCCGTCCCTTTGTGACACTAGCAGAGGCGGTTGAGCCTTTTCGAATCACGCTGTATAGAGTGCGTGATTATTTCCAGCTCAGAGGAGCTTATCTAAGTTGTGACCGCGCTCGGAGGAGCGAGCTTTCATTTTCAGCCCGTAGGAGCTGAACACTACAGAACCGCGCTGAGAGAAGCGCTACTTATATTTCCAGCTCGGAGGAGCCTTTCTGATTTGTGACCGCGCTCGGAGGAGCGAGCTTTCCTTCTCAGCCCGTAGGGGCTGAACTCAACAGAACCGCGCTGCGTGAAGCGCTACATATGTTTTCAGCTCGGCTGAGCTAACCGTTGTAACCGCGCTGGATGAGCGCGATCACGAGGGTCGTAGTTCAAAGGAACTCACCTTATCAGACTACGCTCGGAGAGAGCGATTAGCAGACACACAGCTCAGTGAAGCTGACTAGTACATTCCGCGCTGGAAGGGCGCTACAAACATACATAAGAGAGCGAGACATTGGGCTGGTTTGAGTTCAATGGCTAGGGAAGACCACCAGAACCTAGCGTGTTGATACTCACCAGGTGAAGGAGCGCTACATCGTAGGGTCTCCCGGCGGCGGTGCTCTCACCGTGGAAGCCAACAGTTAGTGGTCGTTTGCCATTTGCACTAAGGTGAGGAGATACTCACTCACTGCGGTGGTCTGATGCAAGATCCATGCTTGAATAGTAGGAGGGCTCCATCTGATACATTGCAAGGAGTCCATTGTGGGGTATGATTGTGGGTGTTATCACAGGAAGTGAGGTCCACGCCCTCAATAACTCTAGAAATCTCCTGTACTAGTGAGACCGAAAGAGAGTAGACTGTTGTCAAGTGTCAATATATTTGTTATGTTTTGTCTTTTCAGAATCTTGTCCCTGCTGACCCTTTCCCCCATCCTTTCCCTCGCCTGATCCCCTCTGGGCTCTGTAACCTTTGGTTGGAGTCCGGGGAGATCTGGAGGTGGACCTCTATAGCATCGCCCGGATCCTGAGGAGTTCTGCAACCTGACATAAATAGTTTGGATCAGTACATCTACTGAAATCTGGCCCCAGTGGCATTTAATACCCTTTAGCAAAACAATCAGGATTATGGTGAGTGAGAATGCTCTTGATGTGAGAGGCAAAACCGCCCAGAAGTACAACTTAAAATCCAGAAGAGACAGACCGCCTTGGCTGAGTGGGAGATTTAAAACATGAACAGCCCTTCTGGCCCTCTGAAACCCCCAGATGAAGCTGCCTATCACCCCTCAAGACTCCTAAAAAAGACATTCGGCATCTTTAAGGGGATTGTCTGAAAAAGATAAAGCAATATGAGTAAAATGTTCATTTTGACAATATTACATCGTCCAATGGTACTGATTGGAAGGCGGTTCCAAGACCACATCTTCTCGATAACAGACTTTAAGAAGGGGTTCATAATTTACCAAAACAATACAATCAGTGTTGGCACAAAGCTTGACCAAAAGGCAGGTGGCAGCAGTGATTGGCCCTGGAACTGGAGATTCTGGTTGGAAATTCGGTACGATTTGTGTTTTGGACAAGTTAAGCTTGTAGCCAGAGACGTCCCAAACCTCTCAGCCTCAATTTATTTACTTAGTTTTATATTGCACTGTCCAAACCCAAAGGTATTTGAGCGCTTCACAACATTATCAAGATGATAACAGACAACAATTAGTTCAGCAAACAGCAGTGTCGCAAGTCAAATCAGGTGAAGGCCTAGAAGGAGACACACAAGGAGGAACAAAAGTAATGAGATGTAGAAACCATCTTGCGCTGGGCGATTCTTAACCATCTGGATGAGATGCCTGTTGCAAAGACACCCTATTGCGCTGGGCGGTTATTATCCAGCTGGTTAAGGTGCAGATTGAAGAGGAAATCGTTTAGCTGTCTTTTGAAGTTTATGAAGGAAGGGTTAGACCTGATATATACTGGGATGGAGTTCCAGATTTTAGGGACATTTCTTTGCGATTTTTGGGCGGAATGAGAAGCAGGTTGTTGGTGCTCCTTAGGTTTTTTGTCTGACCTGCCTTTTTGAGTTTGGACGCAAGGTAAGATGGTTTGCCAGTGTCAAGGACTTTGTGGGTGAGACATGCAGTTCTGAAGTTGGAACGAGCTTCAATCAGGAGGCATTTTAATTCTTTCAGAGAGGGTGTGATGTGGTCGTATTTTTTTACTCTGGTGACCATCTTAGCAGCTGCATTTAGAGTGATTCTTAGTGGGGCTAAGTGGGATTTTGTTGTGCCTGTGAGGGTGGCATTCCCGTAGTCCAATCTGGACAGAGCCAGAGACTGTGTGGCAGATTTAAGATCATTTGGAGGGAGGAAGGGTTTGATTTTGTTGAGGAGTTTTATGTTGTAGAAGGTGTCTTCGCCGTGTTCTTTATATGTTTGCTCATGTTCAATCGTGGGTCCAGAGTGATTCCCAGGGATTTGGCGGAGTCAACAAGGGTTAGATTGCAGTTTATAGCAGCAATGGATTTTAGCCATTCTTTTATCTGGGGATCTGTTCATTGTTAGATATGGAAGGATTTCGGTCTTATCTTGGGTGAGTTTTAGGTGGTTGTGAGATTGCAGGTGTTAGACTTCTCAGGGGATGGCATTTAGCCAGTGTATGTCATCCACTGAAGCTGTTTCCAGGTGGAGCTGAGTGTCGTCAGCGTAGATGTGGAAGGGGATGTTTGCTTTTTTGAGTGTGATGGAGAGGGGCTCCATGTAGATGTTGAACAGTGATAGAGAAAGAACTGAGCCTTGTGGGACACCCCGGGTTATTGAAAATATGTCAGAAGTTGAATTCTTTATTTGTATTTGTTGCGAGCGGTTTTGTAGAAAGGGTGTGAACCATTGTATGACCACTCCGTCTCCTCAGATTCTTTTTTAAAGGGTGTTCAGTAGAAGCTTGTTGCCGACCGTGTCAAGAGCCGCCGATATGAGTAAGAGTAGGCAGCATCACTCTACATCGAGTGATTTGTATACATCATCTATAACATTCAGGATAGCTGTCTCCCTGCTGCATCCTTTTCTGAAGCCCAATTGTCCAGGAAGGTCGCTGCTGAAGCTGAAGGAGCACACATCTTTCGAGGATTTTAGCTAGGAAAGGGAGGTTGGAAACAGGCCTGAAGTTATTAAGGTCATTTGGGTCTATGCTTATGTTTTTTTAGTAGTGGCGTGACTTAACCAAGTTTGAGGCAATCTGGCATACTACGGTCCTCAGGGATCTGTTTATATTCTTGGTCCAGAGAGGGGTTAGCGTGATTACGCTTTTTTGACAGGAGGGCTGGATGGGGGTGCGCTACGTGGAAGGAGGGCTTGGACATATTAATCATTTCAGTTGGTTACATTCGGTGATGTCCGGTAGAGAGACTGATATGTGCATATTCAGTCGAGAGACCCTTGCTTGTGTGTCCGAGAAGTGTGTGGGGATGTTGTTTCTTTCATTACTGGAAGGTGGGATTCCATTGGATGACTGGGTGTGACCTTCGAAGGACAGCTCAATCTTGATGATTTTATCATCAAAGAAATTAGCAAAATTGTCACAAGGTTCTTTGGAGACCTGAGGGGTTTTTATGGCTGGCTTGGAGGTTTGTTCTTTAATTATTCTGAAAAGCTCTTTGAGCGGTTTTTGGTATTGTCTAATGCATTGTGGAAGAAGGCGGCTTTTTCTTTCTTCTTGTGTTTTTTATATTTCCTGCATTCCTTTTAAAGCTGATCAAGGTGGGTTATGGATGGATTTGTTCGCCAAAGCCTTTCAGAAGCTCTGAGTTGTCTTCTTTCTGAGTTGAGGTCTTCATTGAACCAGGATCTCAAGGGGGTGTTTCTGACCCATTTTTGTTTCAGAGGGGCTACTTGTTCTAGGATGGCTGTCATTGTTGCATTGTAGTGTGTTGTAAGTTAGGTTGTAGAGAGGTTATCTGAAGCGGGGGGAAGTAGTGACACCATTCTTTCTTCAAGTTAGGGGAATCTGTCTTATGTTTCTTGCCCAATGAAGGGATTCCGGTGTATGGGTTAGATGAGGTTTTGCTTGTTTAATGTGAAATAGAATGATGTGGTGAGTCAACAGGAAGGATGTTATCAATAGTGACTGCTTCTTCATGAGCTATAATGGCATCAAGAATTGAGCCTCTGTTATGACTTTGACCTTTACAGTGCTGGATAAAGTTATTACTGCGTAAACGTTTGTTTAAGGATTGGATTCGAATATTGTTCTCATCGTTCCAATGAAGGTTGAGGTCACCTAGGATTATGTTATTGGAGTTGGAGAGTGAGCAGTGTGTTATCAGGTCAGATAGGTGTTCACCAAAGGTGAGTGCGTTGCCTGGTGGGTGGTAGAGGAGGTGACAGTTGAATGTTTTTGCTGGAGGTTAGATATTGAAATGTGTTGTAGATGGAGGTGTCTGCTTCAGCTATGGTAATACTGTTCTTGTGGATGATTGCAAGGCCACCACCGCAGTGGTTCTTTCTCTCTTTTTTGATGATTGAAAACCCGGGGGGGGACTAGCATGTCAATGATTGGGTAGGAGGATTCATTAAGCCATGTTTCTGTGATAAACGTGATATCAATGTCGTGGTTCAGGCTGGTTTCGCCAGTTCTGTTGCTTGTTTGGTTGCAGATCTGCAGTTTATAAGCATGCAGTTGGCCTTTCCGTTGCTATTGTGTTTCTGAGGGAGAGGTGCCATTGATATATTGATGTGGTGAGCTGGTGGCCTTGTCGTTCCCGGTCGGATGTGGTCTCTCCCAAATCCAGTGACAACCTGGATCTTGGAGGTGAGGTTGTCTCTGCTTGATGACGGGTCAGTTGATTTGGCAAGATCAGTCGCCTTACTCAAAGACATTCTGGTGCTGGTTATCTTCGACATCTGAACTTGGTTATTAAAAGGTGTTACTGTGCGGCTCTATCTTGGATCGTTTTAGGTGTTGATGGTTGGTGTAAGTGGGGGGGGAGGTGTGGGTGTAAGGCATGCTCCAGATACGTTTTGAGGTTCATTAGGATTTTGCTTATACCCTGTATTACGTTCTCTAGTTGACTTTCCATAAGAGTTAGTCACTGAACAATATTCAATGGAGGGTTTGGTGGGGATGTTTAGCTTCAAACTGGCCACTCCAAGGCAGTCCAGAGAGAGAGTGTGTTTGTCAGTAAGTGTGTGTGATGTCATTTGCTTCTTTATTGTTAATGATGGGTATAGTAGACGATTGGTGTGGACACCATTTTATTGTTTCCGTCAGCAGATTAGTTAGCGCTGAAGGCAGCTTGTGTGAGTCAGGTGCATGTATTAATAGGTTGCCATCCCGAACGGCCTGTGGGGAAGAGGATTGGGGGATGGGATGGACGGAGGAAGGGAGGGAGGGTCGTCGGAGGGTTGGGGAGTCAAATTAGGGATGTTATCTGGGCTGGTCTAGCTAACACGTCCATAGTGAACGAGCGAGGGGTTGTGGTGTGGCACAGTGAATTAGAGGTACCGGGGTCAGTGAGGGGAGAGGCGAGGGCAGAGACTGTGGTGGAGGAGAGGGTACAGTTAGAGTTGTTAGTGTGACTTGTGAGTTTGTTTGTGTTGTAACCTATGGGAGAGGCTCATTAGGGGAAGGTGAGTTGTGAAAATGGGTGATGGCGTTCCAGAGAATAGGGAAGAAGGATTCAAACGAATGTAGGTTGGTGTCATCGGCTTGAAACACTACTATTCATTTTCTGTAGATGGTTGCAGTGGCGCTGCCTTTGAACATAGAAGAGTTAGTGATTGTCCGTTTGCGGCCATACGGGATGTTAGCAGTTTTAGACATATGAAGGTAGCTCATCGGTATTGTATTCCATTTTGCAGGTCAGGTGGTGTAGAAGATTAAATCCGTTCTCTCTTGAGGTTTGGAGGTATTGTAATATATATAAATATATATCAGCAATGAGTGTTTCAGGGTGTTGTTTAACCAGCCTGTGTTTGAAGTTGTTTGCTGCCGTAGCTGAAGGATTTGGGGTGGGGATAGTGATGGAGAAAGAGTCCAGACCATGTAGTTTCATACCGTTGGGTACTAAAGGGAGGAAAGGTGTTGTGGGGGCAGGGAACATATTAACATCATGGGAGCGCCCTAAGGAGGCTTATGAGTGAAATCAAGCAGACTCCAGCTGGTAGGGATCACCCTAGATACTGGTGTAAGAGGTGCAGATGATAGCAGTGATTGAGGTGGACCAGAATCAGCCCAGTCCAAACTGGCTGGCATTCTGGGAGCTTAACCAGTACTCTTTATTTCAGTTGAGGCAGTTATGGGCGGGATAAGACATCCTCCCCAGCTGCCTTTCCTGAAGGTAATGACCCGCTAGCCACTTCAATCTCCTGAAATGTTATATCCCTCTCTAATTCCACAGTCAGTAATGGGCAAATCTGTGCAGGTGTGGCATCTCATGTGTGGAGGCATTCCCACTTTTTAAAATGTTTTGTGCTTATAGTCTTCTCCATGATCATTGCACATACTCATAGCAGTAAACAAATGCAGGCATTGCATCCAAATCTATGTGTTTGCATTTCCTCTTTGGGCACCGATAAGTACACTTTGCAGTTATAAGTGTAGGCATGTGGCCCAGTGATAAATGTATATATTCTACGCGCTGATGTTGTAAGGTATGGCAGTATTCCTTTCTATGATTTTGATGCCCAAAAAGACAGCCTTTGTTCTGGTTGGCTGGGGGTATGAAATCCTAAGGCTGTATTTGAGTTCTGACTTCCACCCCAAAGTCTCAGCTGAAGGTACATTCTAGTCCCGTTGAACCGGTATCTGTTCATCATCTTGACTTCAGATGGTTGCTATGTTACACCTTGCTGTTGTTCCTGCCTCAAACACCAGTAGCGAGAAGAAACTGCCTAGGCCTGGTGGGCTAGACAAAGGTCAGCAGCAGCTGAATGAGAAAGACAAGCAGAAAGGCTTGATTTTGTGGGAGCCTGTATCGCCCATTCCTGAGCCCAGAGGATCTTTAGGGATGAGCACAATTAAGACCAGAGCAGTGGTGCTGATCTTGTAACTGTTGTAACCATCATCCCATATGTTAGAGTTCCTCAGGTATCACAGCTTGAAGGTGTAGTGATAATGTCACCACAAACAAGAGTGCCTCTTGTTCAAAATGGGTGACATCTAGTTTGTTTGACCATGGAGATGTGGGAGCCCTGCCATTGGAAAATTGTGACCATAACATGCCATGCCATCTAGAAGCTTAAAACTAAAAAATGTTGGCATATTTGGATGCCAACCGCAAACCGACATTCTATTTCCTCAGACCCATTTACACTTTGACCTGTGCTGAACCTATCTGGAGTCTCTAGTGGTTACCTGAACAATGTCTGAAACCTCCTCTTACTCAGATTATCACAACTGAGCTCAGCCCCGGTATATCACACACCCTGTTGAATAGAGACCTGGGAAATTTGGCGGACAGGATACTTTGGTCACAAATCTGGCAGGTATCTCATGCTCCATAATACAAGTGCATTATAGCCAATGGCACTTATAACGAAACAAGTGGGATATCTGCTATGCTTTAACAAAGTATTGTGCTTTCCAAACTCTAAATAAGGGTCTACGTCTTTTGACGAAAGGGTGTATGGTATACAGTTTCACTTTAACAACCAGAGGAAACCCTATCTTTGGCTTGGCTTCTGCAGTTCTCTTTTGGCTGATGGGTTATTGGGTTTGTGCCCTGACTCTGCACTATCTGCTTAGACCCACTGACCTTTCCTCCATAAATTCTGATTGACAGGAGGGACAGCTGAAACGTAGCTCTGGAAATACTTTGTCACTGTTTACTGACCGGAGACTAACAGATATTTAGGTACAGCAGTCTAAATGGGCCGCAGGGGTGTCTGAAAACTAGGAACTGCATTGAGAGACACAGGCATAGGTGATAAGTATGCATCCCTTCTTTTTTTATCCCCCTCAAAGTGAAGTGATCCTGAAGGTTATATTCTAGCCTAAGCTGCCTTACTTGTCTCCCTTGTAGGAGATGCGATATATGCCACTGTTGCCTGATTTAAAGCTAGTTGCAGTTGCTGGTGTTTGTTCTTCTCTATCTGAATCTGTTCTTCCCAAAATCCTAGCACTTCTCCATTGGAAAAGGCTTTCAGCATGCCCCAAACTGAGAAATCGGTGGCCGTAGCGACATTTAGCTCTAAAAATGCCTCCAGGGCCTGCTGCATTTGTTTAACCCACTGGCTATTAACTAATTAATAAGGACTTATCAAAAACCCATCTGGATTTCTTGTGCTGCTGATCTGATAAATGAAGATGTACTGTAATTATCGAATGATCTGAAAATGGATTGGCTATTATTTCTGATTGGTCTCCATGGAGAATATGTGACATTCTATACGAGACGACAAGTTAAATCCTTTTGAGTGACAAGTATATAGCCTGTTCTCTGGGTGATCACTACGCCAAGGATCCACTAAGGCAAAAGCTTGCATCAATAAACAAAGAAGCGTAATCGATTTTGGTTTGTTCTGAAGTTTATTGGTAAGAGAATAGTCTAAAGTTGTGTTGGGGAGTATATTGAAATCGGCCCCCTATCACCCAAGGGTCTAACTCCCCTTTTGCAATATTACATAAAGTTTCAAGAGACTGAGGCGAATCCTCAATAGGACCAGAATAGCTCAGCAAGTTGATCAGCTTACTCAAAATCTTCATTTGCTCCCAATTCCACCAGGCTCCCAGATCTTTATAAACCTGAGGTTTTGCATTGCAGTTCTTCAGCGACTAAAATAGCCACCCCCCTAATATCAGCATTAGAAGAGGCTTTTTAAGCAGGGACTTTCAATGGGAAGGATCCGTTCTTTAGGTGTCTCTTGAAAGAGAATAATACTCGCCTGCAGTGCTCTAAACCAGGCTAGCAATGCCCGGAATTTATGTCTTTTATTGAGACCATTAGAATTGCATGAAATAATTCACTTAAGACAGACTTAAGACAAACTTAAGACAAAATCCAAACTTAAGTCTGTCTTAAGTCTGTCTTAAGTCTGTCTTAAGTGTGTCTTAAGTTTGTCTTAAGTTTGTATTAAGTTTGTATTAAGTTTGTCTTAAGTCTGTCTTAAGTTTGTCTTAAGTCTGTCTTAAGTCTGTCTTAAGTCTGTCTTAATTCTGTCTTAAGTCTGTCTTAAATTTTCTTAAGTGAAACTTAAGACAAAATCCTAACTTTACAACTACTACTAAATGCCTTCTGTGAATACCAAAAGTAGTAAGTTTAGGATTTTGTCTTAAGTTAGTTCTGTGAATCGGGCCCAATGAACATAATCACCTATTCTTCCTTTTTTATCCCTGACAAAATCCGCTAATAGCTCTGATGCATCCTTTTGTGATTGCTCTACACCTCCACACTTACACCCCTAGCCCTTCTCCTCACCCTCTCCCTCTTCTCCCCCTTAGGGCAGTATACCCTGGAGAGCCTCACCTGTCTCAGGCTCTCAAACTGAGGCTGCCTTTGTCCTTACTTGCCCTCCCTTCCTCTCCTTTGCAGAGTGCCTTGGTATGGCACCCAGAAGCTATCCTCCGGTGGTAACCGCAACCCTATAATAAGCCAGACGTCAGCAGAGGGTTCTTTAAGAACTCTTGCTTGTGCAACTCTATCTTATGAATCAATACAATGCATGCATGAGTCCACAGCCATTCCGTTCACTTTGATCGCTCCTTTCTGTGCAGCTGCTGCAGGAGTTCATTAGCGTGCTCCACTGGCCCCAGTACGTGAAATTGTTCTTCAAGGAGAAATTTCAATTTAGAGTATTGCACCAAGACTGCTTGGATACCTTGTTTATTGAAAACTTCAATTATGGTTTTAAATTCTCACTACTGACGGGCTGCCACCGCAGATAAATCTGAAAAAATATTGAGTCAAAACTTGTCAAGCGTCTTGAATCCCTTTGATTTGATAGCCTCCGATAGAATTCTTTCTTTCATGGGAAAATCCCCGAAGTTAACCAGGAATGTTTGAAGATATCTGGCATCTGAAAGCTGAGAGGAGGGGACTCGATGAGCCTGCATAATGGAAAACTCCTTCATCTTGGCTTGACTATCTGTACAAACATATTGGCGAATCAAATTTGCGCAGCGGGATCTATTTTCCATCTCATCAAGCATCAGATGAATCTCTAAAATCTCACGTTAATGTTTAGCTACATAAGTCTCTGAGTTTTGTTTTTTTAAATCTTCCAGGTCGGAGATAATTGTCTGCCTGCGCTAATCTTCAATTGAGTTGGAGCAAGTTATCATTACTTTCCTAAGCTGCAGCTGCACTTCTCTGTGGGTCTTATTTTGAGCACTCTTCATCTCCCTTAATTCTCAAAAGATCTGTTGAAGCAGACCCCCCTCCGCCCTCCAGCTGAGTGATGTGAGGTGGCATTAGGTCAGGGTAGGGTGGGGGCTGGATGCTTGTTTCCGGTCCAGAGAAGACACTGAAGAGGGCTGTTAGCCCGAAACCGGTCCCAGGATGTTTCTTTTCGGTCCAAGGAAGACACTGAAGAGGGCTGCTCAAGAGTAGTCAAGACACTGGAAACCCCTGGCTGAGTCTTTTTAATAACTTCTTTAGTGCCTTAGGCACACAGTGCTTGAAGAGACAACATTTCTGAAGCGCTTGCATTTATAATCAGACTGCTGTCTCCCTTTCCACCTGGTTCTGAGTAAAACCATTGTGTATGCCCTCCAGATCCATGTTTTTAGAGTCTCCTACAATCAACTGGTTGTGACGGGCTATTGACATTTTTACCGATTTAGTTGATTTTGTGGGGGTTTGTACTCTCCCCGCTGCCTCCCGTATTGTATGCCGCTTCAATAGCCCAGATATACAGGGAGGGAGTGTGGTCTATAGCTCTGTTGGAGGGGCAAGAGTCCACCTTCCCTTAAATGCCGTTGACCAATTTTACTTGTCGTCTTTATGCTGTCTTATGCTCCCTGAAAAGTATAGGTGCGGAATAGGCCAAGGGGCCACAACTGCACCTAGTTAGGCCACTTCCGCGGTCACTAAGGCTCACACCGCCCTCCAGGGGGCATCTAACATAACCCTGCAAGGTTGCCGTGTCTTGTTGCTGAGAGGATATGGAGGACGATCACACCGCACACGACTTAGCACACGAGTGCTAAGTCTCCCCTAGCCACACAGCGGGCTCCTCACCTCCTTAGGGTGTGTTGGATTAGGAAGCCAATGCCTTTACCACAAACCGAAAACCAAGAAAGCGCCGGAGTGCATCAGTCTTCGCATAGCACTCGCAACCACGAACAGATGCCATCAGACACCATCCCTCACAGCTGTGGTGGCCCCCAGAAGCAGTTTCTTAGACGTGGAGCATGACTTGAGTTCTACATGCCCTCAAACTGAGAAAAAGTTACCCCCATGCAAGTAATCCTTGCAGGGCTTCATATATGCACTGTTTTCAACCCAGTGACGTGCATAGGAAGTGGCATGATCTTCAATGCAATACAATGCTTTGTGTTCATTCTCCATAAAGTAATGTATGTGGGCATTCCCAGGAGTTTCTAGATACTTACTGGCACTCAATAAACCACTGGCGGATTTGGTCTTTCATTTGCTCCTTCATGTCTGGCCCCTCCACCTCCATCAGTCTGTCCTTGACGGTAACAAGGGCCTGCTGGTACTCCTCCTCGTATGCATCCCGCTTGGCCCTCCGTAGGTCCTCAATTAGCTCAGAGCGAAAGATAGTAGGTGATTGGTTCATCATCAGAGGGTCCTGGGACTAAGGAATTGAACAATCAGTATGGTATGCCAAAACATACAATGCTGTGAGATGTAACAATACACTCATAAATGTCAAATACAAATGTGAAATGTCTACATAAGTAATGAAAATGTGCATATCAAAGGCAAAAACATACAGTGGAATTAACATTTATTATAAGATGTTTTCAAGGGGTAACTAAGATATGAGGCTTTTTCTCTGGGTCCAGGAGCAGCTGGTGATTACTGGGCACTATCAGTTGCATTTTATTTCAGCAGGGTAGACTATCTACAATGCTATGAGGTGCTGTTTGCAGAACCAGTATATTCCTTAGTAGCAGACTAATCAGTTAAGACTTCTTGCCACAATGCAATTTAAGATGCTACTCAAAGCTTACTTTTGATTTCACCAAAGAAAACAAAGTGAACGAGTGTACTGTAAGGAAAGGAGAAGTGCTTGTTGATGCAGACAATTTTAGGACACATCATGACATTGTCTGGTGCCCTACCAGTCAGAAACTTACTTATGTTAGCTTGTAAAATGCATCTGTTGTGTGGAGCAACAACAAATAACCCTTGCATGTGAAAAACTGCTGAAAGTCAGAGCCCTCTGTTCATGAATCCTAGTCACAGAACCTGAAACCACAGCTGATGGGCTTACTCTGACCATGCTGCATGCTGAAATAGCAGGGATCGATGGGCTGTCTAAAAGTGACAGTGCAGATTGCCTAAATGTCAGGCTGCATGCCTATGGTAGCATTTCCCTCATGTTTTGTTTTCAAAAAGGGAAAAGTTAAAAGAAGTTTGGTGTATCGGTGCTACTATATGATGTGAGTCCATTTTTTTTATCTCTCTATACATCTCCTGCACGTGTGTATTAAATGGCAAACAAGGGAAAGCCAATAATGCATTTTCCTTGTTTTAAAATATGTTCTGGGATCCCACACATATTCAGTGTTTATCAATAATAATGAAGATTCCTTGACAGAGAATAGTTATTTGCCCAGTGGGGGAAGGGATATATCCCTGATATATCAACCTGAATGGTTAATCAGTACTTCCGCTTTATCCCAAAGTTTTAGTCTTCAGTTAATCTTTTGATAGGGGGTTTCCTTACATGGTACAGATGATCCTGAGACGTTGAGTCTAATGACACCCCATGTCCATCCTGGCCTTCACCACAATTTTAGAATAATTATTTGATCATCGATTGATGAAGTGGAACACTTCTGCTTGAATGTTTATAGTGTGCACAAACACCCTCCCTCCCAAATGTCTCACCTGCTAAACTTGTGTAGGTGGATCTCAGATAAGGCAGGGATGATTGGGAATAGGTATGTCCAGCGGTATCTTAGGATCTTCCTGATCATCCCCAACGTTTTGCCATAATTCTAAGCCCATGAAGTTCAGAAATGAAACACCCGTCATAGACCTGCATAAATGATTACACATTGTTTCAGCTCTTCACATCCAGAACATCCTCTTAATTTTTTTCTTTCTTCTTACTACAAGATCTCTACTGGGGATGAGTGGGAGAGGATGGCGCCTTGTGTGTTTTTCTGAGTCCACTCCAGAATTTCAGTACAGTTGCTTGTTAATCAATGTGGGAAGGGGAATCCCACTATATATCTGCTTAAATGAAACACAGTGCTGGTAACATTCTGTACTTGGAAAGCAGAAAGGAACGGCAATGGTATGAGCTGGAGCTGAAGTCTGCTAAAGATAGCCTCAGAGCTTTCCACTTGAACTCTCAGCTGAATGACCACAGAGACAATGGCATTATCCTTTGTATCAACATCCACAGAATAGGAGAAGTCAGGCAAACAGACTTGATAGTCCCCCGGCTGAAAGCCTGGTGTGTGCCCTGATAGTGCTGTGGAGAATGTTTGTACAGTTCAATTTGTGTGCATCATTAACGTGGAGAATGTAGTTTCATGCTCGATTACACATGTACACACTGATATAGTATGGTTGCTTTCAAAATGTTTTCCCTTTGTGGTGCAGAAGTACATTTCCCTGACCTTTATCACCTAGGCTTCAATTTGAGCCTAGCAGCCATATGGGTATCACTGAAGTGATCCTTGTCGACGTGGACTATGAGGAGGTAATCATTCAGTTTTGTCAGGCCTGTCTTTGCCATCAACATACCTGAAGAGGACATTGAGGGGAAAATTCTGGTTGAAGAGCAGAAGTTGTAGCCTTATAGAAATGACGTTCGGAGGCGGTAGTTGTCTCCTTATGTCCACAGTGGACTCAAGCTGAGCCCTATGAAAGTTCATCTTGGAAGCATACATTTTTGCTTGGCTCCGTGAATGTGACCTTTGTAGAGGTCAAAGAAATGTCATTGTCCTCTTCCGCTATGAAAACCAAGAAAGCAGCCTTCCTTAGTTAAATCTTTGTGGGAATTCACAATAAGGAACTGTCCTCACACTAGAGCCATAGGGATAAAATAGCCTTTTTTGTTGCCATTTCAGGCATAGGAAGAAGAAAAATAAAAATAAGTTTTACTATTCCAGATGATAGATGGCTGAGCAGAGCTCAGAGAGACTCACTGCACATGACGTGCAGTAGAAAATCTGGACTCAGCCTCTGTTGGGAGTATTCTAGAGGGTGCTGTTGCCTGATTGGTTAAAGTTTTACTTTGGTCCTTTTTTAATTAAGGACACAAGTGGACTACTACACTGATTTGTCCTTGCCTGTAAAGCCTATGATAGTAATACATACTGCTTTATTATGGTACCGTGGGACTCCCACTTTGACGACTGGGAATGACTCAAGCACGTGAATCTATGAAAGATCCAATACTGTAAAAGTCACTCTTGTCTTTCCCCCACCACACATCCCACAGTTTATTATTTCTGCAGTACATGGAGAAGCAGAGTCATATCAGTTTATTTCTATTGTCATTGTTCATGTTGTTTCCGATGAGCTTTCCCTGGCTTATTCACAAACTGTAACTGCATTTCAAGGTCCCGCAGTTATCTCACAGTGCCCATTCATTCATAAGAGGTGGCTGTTGTTCACATGTTATTCTGCCATCTAGAAACCCCTTCTAGAGTCCTCCTCATCTGGCCCTATTCCGGAAGCCTCGCCTGCACGGTACAATGACCTGGCAAATTTCTTCCAAGGGAATATTCAGACTATTTATAATACGTTCTAACTGATTGCCCAATCTGACACCAACTGCTTTAAGGAAAAAGGGTCAGCCACCAATCGACTAAATTCTCTGATCCCCCTACCCCCGACACCAGATAGCCTCTCAGATAGCTTGAGCAAAATCAAATAGGCCTCTCCTAAGGACCTCGCCCACACATCCTAGCCAAAGGGGCAGAGCTGATTCTCCCTACCCTTTTTGAAATAGTGAATCTCTCATTAACCACGGGCATTGTCATGGTGACTTGGAAACACGTCATGGTTAAATCACTTTTGAAAAAGCCCAACTAGAGTCATCTTGATCTAGCAAACTACCGCCCAGTATCTCTCTTACCTGGGATAGGTAAAATACTAAAAAGACATACCAATTTTAGGCTCTCTGAATTTTTAGAGTAACATAATATTCTGCATTCTTCGCAGACTGATTTTCGGCCCTATCACCGCACAAACACCACTCTTCTGGAGGTGGGAGAAGTCAAAAGGCTTCTATATCAGGGAGGTTCAGCCGCAATTATCCTCCTAGATCTCAGCTCAGCATTTGACACAGTTTATCACAATACTCTTGCGGATTGATTACCGAGTGCAAGAATTGCTGGGTCTGCTTTAGCCTGGCTTAAGTCCTTCCTGGAGGATAGGACCTTCCAGATCTTTAAAGCAGACTGTACTTCGGATAGCCTCCCCCTTAAATGTGGAGTACACCAGAGCTCATCGTTGAGCCCTAATCTTTTTAATCTATATATGAGATCTCTTGCACATATCGTCCTCCATTTTGGGATTTCAATAATATTGTATGAGGACAATACACAGCTGGTCTTTTCACTGACCCAGAATCATGGTTCCACATCCTCCTCAGTAGGTCCCTGCTTAGAGATAGTTGCCAAGTGGATGAAGAGCTCCTGTCTCAAATTAAATGGAGACAAAATAGAGCTTATGTTTCTGGGCAACAATCCCAATCCCTCTTTGAATTTGGGCTGGCCAAGCTGTGGATCCTACATCTTGCCAGGGAAATGTCATTCTTCCATACTTACTCCACTTGGCAAAATTTTACTTGTAATTCCCCTCTATACAAATTCTCCAGGCGGTTCTTTCTGCCTACAGAAACTGACCTTCATAAACCTCTTTTCTCTTTAAAAATCCCTGTCATCACAGATTTTTCTAGAACGGTTAAAGAAGATTTTCCTTAGGTGTCCTTCACCTTCTCTTTTTCATCTTATGCAGGAGGCCTTTGAGCCTCCCTGCAACATTTCTCTTGGATGACAGCTTTCCTTGTAGAGATATTATAAGCTCACAGGGTTAGAGAAAGCCAAGTGGTCTCTTTTCACGAACCATTCACAATCTTCCATTCTACCAAACTGGTTCTCAGATCTTATGTGAAATCCCTCTCGAAGGGTATTTCAGACTTTCATGTCAACTGTATTCTTTCAGAATCCCTCTACTCTAGTGTAAAGAATTCTTCATTCCATGGATGCAAGGGGAGGTTTGAAATTGTATCTCATTAAGACAAGAGGCATTGGTAGATCAAACCTGTTTATCAACTCTGGTGCGGTCCATATGGTTTTACCCACCTCCATTTCCCAAGGTATAGTCTCTTGAAAACTAAGCTTAAAGCACTCTCCACTACCGGTAGAGCCACTACAACTGCTGTATTACGGTCCATACCTATTCCAAACATTTCCAAAGCAGCAACTTGGAAGTCGGTTCATACATTCACCAAGCATTACTGCCTAGCCTCTAATGTTAGAGCTAACACTCAAGTAGGGCAGACTTCCTTCAGAAATCTCTTTGCTCGACCATCCTGGTTCATCCTCTGTCCCCTCCACCGCTCTCAGTGGGGCTGGGCTTGCTATTCGATTCAGTGTTATGACTATAAATGGAAATCCCCCACAAGAGAAATATTAGTATCTTACCTGTAACTCCTGTTCTCTCGTAGGGGTATTTCCATTATAGCCATAAGCAACCCTCCCTCTTCCCCGGTGGAACAGACAAAGGTATTTATACAATATCCATATTCTCTTGCATCACCTTCAAAAAGAACTGAATCAACTGCCACCTGTTGAGCATGATGGGATACTGGTGGTCGATGGGTTCTTAAAGTCGCAGTTTCCTTTTTAGCCAGATAATGACGGTCTATGAGGCTACTCTGTCCTTCTCTCCTTCATCTCTGTCATAAAAAGGGGTTGTGAGGCAAATTTATGCTGTTTGCAAAAACTTCTTAAAATTGTACACAAATGCTTTGTGCTGGCCCTTTTTTGACTTAATAATGAAAAATTCAGCCTTTGTAGCCTAGGTATATAGGCTGTATAATCCATCTTTTTCTTAAGTGTCGTTTCAGGCCTTCCTGAGGAAAGGCGAATACCTCCACTTAAGAAGATATATTGCAGTAGTGCTCTGTGGTCCCCGCATTTGGGCGGGACTATGAGAATAAGATTCAGATGAGGAGTGTAACTTTTTAGATATTCTTTTGAATTCTAAACATCCTCCATACAAGGAGGGGATCCAGAGACAGGGGCAGGGTTCCATAGTATTTGATATATGAACAGCAGAAGATGGTATGAGTGTAAAAGTAAATGTAAATGTAAATCCAGCATTTGTAAAGCGCATACAGTTACGCGGAGGCCGTCGGGAAGATTAAGCAAGCTATTGCCCAGAGTCACATGGTGCTGGGCTGACCTGCCGCTGGTGCCAGTGATCGAACCGTGGACCCCAAATTCCAGCGTCAGTCGCCCTGGCTGCAGCACCACACTTGAACATGCTTGCAGTTGCAGGTGCTTCAGCGAGCACCCCACCTGAGAGTACATTGACAGTTTTTCCGAGTACTAGCAGATAGTGTGGTTGTCCTTTCTATTTCAAATGACATGTCTGATAATAATATTCCATTTGAGGCTCCTAGAGAGAAAATAAATGTTGGGCTTTTAAAAATTGAATTTGAAGAAATTTTGCAAGGGGCAATTGACATAAGTAGATTGATGTCATACAGTGTTGATTAAATGAGGTACTTGATCAGAGAAGCAGCAATGTGTGCAAATGAAGCACAATAGGCTTACGAATGTGAGGTTGACATCAGTAGCACCCAACACCTACCCTAATGACCTGTAGAGTTCAGTGCTCATGGTGGAAGCAACATGAGCCTCAGGACGTGCGGGGCCTCAGATAATAGCTCCATTGTGCAACTAACTACTCTCACACTCGGTTCTTCAATTGTTTCCTTTTCTTTGTGTGCCTCTCCTCTGTCCCTCAACAGGCCTTCACTTGCCCCTCTGCCTGGCCCAGTGAACAGAGGTTTGGCTTGATGGTATAATAATGGTAACAAGTCACATATATTGGTAACATTCTTAATCGCTAAGACACTCTTGACGTGACCTTCATCTCAACAACGTTCCAAGGAGGGTGCTGCTGAAGTGTAAGTTACATCAAGGAGCAAGGGGCAAGGAATCCCTCTGGTGTTGGCTACAGCAAGATTTCCTTTTCAGGCAGCTCCCCAGTAATATGAGTTTTTTTTCTTTGTCATGACAATCAGCATGCCTGGTGCACTTATATCATTAGGGAAGTGAAACTGAAATGAGCACTATGACTTTCACTTGCATTGGTGCTGCATGGGGTGGGTATCATTGGAAAGGGGAGAATCTCCCCTTCCCAAAGGTATCTCACCCTAGTGGATCCCTGCTTGGAGATCGCCTTCAGAGAGTGATCCTCAAGCAGGGATCCGCACCACTAGACTCCAAGGATTATTATTTTCGGGGGGGGGGGGGGGGGGGGAGTGGTACCCCAAGCCATGGGCCTTTGCTCTCCCCCCATAGGCATAATAGGACTTTCTGCCTCCCATCCCCCGAGGTCTGGAAGGTTTACTCCAATATGCCACCCTGGCATAGGGCCATTGCTGACTGCAAAAAGGACAAATACAGTCTTTCTGCCACCCAGGGAGTCAGATTGGGGGGGTGCGGGATTCGTACTTATCTTCTCCTCTGGAGGGTATAAAGTCCACTAGACTGCATTATAGCCCCCCTGAGAAGCAGGTGGGTGCTTGCTCACAATCTACTCACCTCCTCCAGAAGAGGGTGCGGTTGAAAGCCGACTAGACACAAGGGATTTCAAAATGAGGCCACAAAATAAGGATGGGGCGACCCACCTTAGCGCTGGACCATACCCACACCCCTTAGAGGCTGATAGAGTCTTTCTCCTCCCCTGGGGCAGAGACAGGAGGTTTGCCCTTATTGCAGATGTTCTATGCCCCTCGGGGTAGAAAGTCCACTGTATGCCAGGGACTTTACCCTGGCATTGGGACATACCCCCATTCCAAAAGGGGCAACATTTGGATGCAAATGGGGGGATTGTCCCCCCCAAGGGAGGGATATAGCCCACTAGAGACCAGATTTAACATTAGGGTAAACAAAAGGGGTTAGAGGCATCCCACCCCGACATTGGGCTACACCTCTTTCCCCAAAATGGAGCAATACAGTCTTTCTTCCCCTGCAGAAGGCAGGTAGCAGGAAAAGCCGGGGTGTAGAAAAGCCAGCAGACACAAGGGAAATCATTAAAAAAAACAAAGGGGTGGGTCGGACCACCTTGTCATATGGTCACGCTCCACACCAAAAGGGGCCATAGTCTTTCTGCTCTGGGGGGGCAGATATTAGGTTAGCTCAGATTAAGGGTTTGCTCCAACTTTCTCCCCCACAAGGAGCTCAGAGCCCACTAGATACCAGGTATGTCAAAATGGTGTCAAAACAAACAAAATGATGGGGGGTCTCACCCCGGTATCTGGCTGTTCCACCCACCCCAAAAGAGGGAAATACAGTCTTTCTGCCTCCCATCAGGGGGCAAACCCGGGAGGGCGGTCAGGAAGTCCATTAGTAACCTGGGAAATTATTTTTTTTTCAAACAAAGTGGTGGGGCGGGCCACCCTTGCACAGCGCCATGCCACCCCCAAAGAGGACAAACAGTCTTTCTGCCCTCCACCCCCCTCCCTACCCTCTGGATGGCAGATTGGGAGATTTGATGGCTTGTCTGGCCTCCAGTGGCTAGAAAGCTCTTTATCAACAGGGATTTTAGACAAGCCAAAAAATAAGGGATAGTGATGGCCCATCTGGCGCTGGGCTATGCCCCCCATTTATGAAGTATGTAAACAAAACAAGGACAACTATACCCAAACAATTGTCCCATGGGACTCACTCAAGTGATCCCCTCATGTGCTACTCCTGGGTAATCCAATTTCCATATTTCTTCAGCTAATTTCAACAATTATTTTTTCCATGATTTGAAAATGGAATCAATCGTAAGGCTCTTAGTTTTCAACCTCATTATTCATTGGAAAAAAATTTGACTGCATTATATACAGTGAATAGTGCAGATGCCATAGTGCTAAAAAGTTGAATTTTTAGATATATATACACCCACATAAATATATATATCTACATAGACAAAGCTGCCCAAAGTTGTGTAAATGTGTAAATATAATCAAAAGACTATACCAGTAAATCCACACAGACCTAAAACAATGAGTTCCAAAACAACCGAGGGGGAGGGTGGAGGGGGGGGGGGTCAACGTTTCAACCCATTGGTATTTATAGGGTCTCATCAGGCCATTGTCATCTGTCTAAAAGCGCCTAAAACATAAAAGAAGAGTGAAGGTGATATGGTTACCCATTGAGTTACAAACAGACTTGAGGCAATAGGTGTGGTTAAATACAACTGGGCTCAAAACAGGTGTCTAGTAACTGGCTTTGTGCCTATTTGAAACAGAAGCTTACTTGTGGATAGTTTCACATGCACCAAGATAGGGCGAAACCAGCCCAAATATTGACTCCCAGGTGATGAAGCAATAAAGCCTTTCCGCCCACCCTGAGAAGCACATTTGGGTATTTGGGGCTTGGCCCAGAATCTACCCCCCTCCAATATATGAGCTGCAGTAGAAGGTCCACTAGACCCCAGGATTTCAAAATGACAACAAAAATGTGGATGGAGTGTTACATCCTAGCATCGGTCTATACCCCCACCCTAGAAGTGGCAGCAGTGTCTTTCTGCTCCCACAGGGGCAGACAGGAGGTTTGCCTTGATTGAGAGTTTACCTGTTATCTGCCTCGCAGAGGGGGGCCCACTCAACAACAAGGTTTTTGAACTGGGGCAAAAAAAGGGGTGAGGGCATCCACCCTGGTGTTAGGCCATACCCCTATGCCAAAAGGGGCAACCAAATATTTCTGTCCCCTGACAGGGCACTTGATTGGGGTTTGCAGAAAGCCCACTAGACTACAAGAGGTTTGCACTGGGGCATCCAACCCTGGCATTGGGCTAAACCCTCCTGCCCAAAAGGGGGTAAAAACGTATTTCTTCCCACTGCAGGAGACGTTTAGAGAACAAACCCGAGGGCATGCTTGCCCTCAATTGCTCCCCGGAAAGGGAAGAAAATTCACCTGACACCAGCGATTTCAAAATGGTGCCAAAACAAATTAAAAGATTGGGGCGCCCCACACTGGCATCTGACCGTACCCCAACCCCAGAACAGGAGCAACAGTTTTTCTGCCCCTGTGAGGGCACATTGGGGGCTTTACTATGAATATGCCCCTTGTGGGGGGAGGGCAAAAGGCAGAAAGCCAATTAGACACAAGGAAAAATATATACCCATCAAAAAAGACGAGGGGGGTTCGGTCAAAGCAAGCATTAGGCTGTGTACCCGACCCAGAATATGTGCGACAGTCTTTCTGCTTCCAAAGGGTGGTGATAGGGGGTGTTTACCTCCAATTTATCGCAGCAGGACAGAAAGCCCACTAGACATTAAAGACAAAATTTCAAAAAAAGAGAATGGGTGGGGGCTGCCCGACCAGACATTGTGGGTGGTCCGATCCTAAAACAGGTGCAACAGATTTTCTGTTCTACCCTGGGGATGGATTGGAGGAGTGGTGTGCCTTGTGTGGATCTTACCCCTAATGCCTTGCAAACCTGAAACATTGAATAAAATCCCACTTTTTCCTCCAATTTCACATTTCTGTGAGGGAACTGAGGATCAACAAAATTGCTGCATTTAGAATTTGGCCTCACATTTAGAAATGTATAGCTTTCCAGGGTCCCCCATGGGTTTCAGACCTAATTCCGCGACAAACTACAAATAGATATACCCACAACAATTTGGCAAAATTGACTGCTTCTCAAAAAATGCAAAACCTGTGGAAAACATTTTTTTTAGACAACTTTGCTTATTCCTGAAAGCTGAGAAGGCAGTGATCCTAGCACAGCAATCCTGATACAATATATTTTTTTTAAATGCACTTTCCTGCACAGCACCTTTTCCTATTTTCCCAAATCCCCTAAAATTAGTTAAAAGTTGCCACAAAGCCTAGGTACCTCTAAAATACCCAGGATGTTGGGGGGAAAGGATGCACATTTGGAATAGATATCTTTTGTGGAAAAATGTGTGAAGGTTTAAGCCCCAATTACCCTAAACATCTAAAAAAAAGACTTCTGTACCCATGGAGGGTAGCCCTAGCAGTCCAGTTGTTAAGAAAGTGAGACCTATTGATTTTGCCAATGCTTTTTTAACTGGTTCTTTTTTGTTTATTTCTCCTCATCGTTGGTATCTTGGTGCACTTTTGTATCAAATATTGTATTCATTCTCATGAAGCACTTTTTGATTTTTTTGCTGGGATGCGCGTTTTAGATGTTGCTTTTATGCTGGGAGTTTCTTTGTCCACCTTGGAAATATATATTTTCATTGTGCTCGCTTAACTATAAGTTGTTATTTATTTTGAAATGTATTGTATGCTTTTAAGACAATTCCCTAAATAAACACATTTGAAAATTAAATTGAAAAACTAAAAGCAATATGGAAGGAAACCAGGGGAGCGGACTTATTTTGATTGCTAACATTTAGGACAACGTTTGTATATTCTTTGGGCAGTTAAACAGCTGATGTTTACATTATGTGGAAAGTGGCTCTGACAAGAGTATGGAATTCCAATAAATTCTATAGATTGTATTTTGTAACTTGCAGAAAGTAACAGGCATATTTGATACCTAGAGGATAGTAGACAAGTGTTTGTTTTACCGCTGTTAGCTCAATGCAATGACAGTGTAAGGGAACTGCACATCCATAGCTATTCATACCCATGTGCATTAATTATTACGCTACTTTTCTTCTGATGTAGAAGAAGAAAAACCACACCTATACATGATACAGCAATTGGATTTTTTAATGCAAATAGATTTCAGCATACATAGGAAAAAGGGGTTGTGCGTCCATTGCAGAATTTTGTATATGTGCCACAATTTCTGACAGATTGCCTGCTGTTGTCTAGTGGCTTCTGGTTAGATAATGAGGCATCAGGTTGTCCAGTAGGTCAGTGAGGGCCTAATCCATGTGTGATTTACCAGCTAACCACAATGAAATTAAGCCCTTCTAGATATAATGAATTCATCTGTATTGTATGTGGTTATCCTGAAAATCTGGCATTATCCAGTTACCTTTCTCAACCCAAGATTCCATTTCCCGAAAAGCTCCATTGGGTTGAAGGGCGATATGGCGGCTGACTGACATGCGGTCGCGGATCTGTGCCAAGGAGGTAACAGAGAAATGACCTAACATGGCCCCAGCACTAGAAAATGGGATAGGAGTAGCCCCATGGAATTTCGGAAAGACAGCTCTATTAAAAAAATAAGGAAAGTGTAGGATCCCTGCACCCACTTGCAGGCATTTACCTAGAATGTAGAGCTGGAACAGTGCGGCCTTCCTGCTGCCTCGGCGTAGATTTGCTTTTGCACAGATCGAACCGGGAGGTGGAGCTGGAAGAGCTGGGAGAATGTGTCATGTGCATTCACAGCTGGAACCCCGCTGGATCTTCTGAGCAGTTCCATCAGCAAAGTGAATCTTGGGGCTGTCAGGAGCATGACCAGATGAATGGCCCTCCTGTTTGTATGAATTTAGTGGATTCCTCCCAAGGGCGCCCCTTAAAACTGAAGGTGAATAGTGAACAAAAGGGGTATTGCCTACGGTTTAGGGTGATGAAGGCTTCACCCTCAACCAACAAGCTAGGAGCCAGGCATAAATCATTAAGTATTTCCTGCCCCATACCCTCTCGGGGGAGGGAGGTGTCCGAGTCCCATTGGGCAGCCGTGGTCCACACTGAAAGGTGGAGATGAATGCCCCTTTGGTTCTCAAGGTCCAAAACTCCTCTCAAGAGAGAGACCTAGAAGAGGTGTGGGGAGAACCAGGGATAAGGTGTTGCAGTCAAACTCAGCAACTACAAGAGTTACCCCCTCATTTGACTCTTTCTTCAGGATCATAGCCAACAAAAAGGGTACCTCAAAGGGCCAACCCATATAGGTAGAAAGAAAGCTGAATCAGGAGAAAGAGGGGTGTTACTCCAACTGCAGCAAGCTCCAAACCATACAACCTGAGGCAGGAAAACATGAATGTATCAGCCATGCAGACCCCGGAGACTCAGGAGCTCCCCCAGGTACCTCACAGGAAGACAATAGTAGTGCTGAGGTAACCTCAGGGGTTCTATTGAGGAACAGGTATGAGGTTCTTGCTGGACTGTCAGAACTGGCCTTGGATGAAGGATGTGTTTCAGAACAGCCCAATACTTTGTTAAACCAGACAGAACGAGCTAGTCCTCCTTCAACAGAGACACACATGACCCATAGAGCAGCATCCCTTGAGAAGATACTTTGAATCTCTGCCAGGAGATGCAGAGGAGATTCAAGATATCGGATTCTCATCAAAAGGATTTCCTGGGTGTGTGTTAGGCATTGGAGACAAAGTTGGATGATGTTGCACAGAAAACCATGGCACTAGAAGCAAACATGGAAAGGATGGACTGCAAAGTCAAAAAGAATGCCTCTGTTCTAATGGCACTCAAGTTGCAAATTCAGATCCTTCAGGAAATGGAAAGGTTGGAAAATCAGTCTAAAAGGAATAACCTACAGATCTTGAATGTTCCTGAGGAAGTAGAGGATAGTGACTTAAAATGTTTCACCATTAGCCTTCCGAGAGAGGGGGTTCTAAAGGCCAAAATGGTAGGCAACCTTGAAAAAGAAATACAGAGACTTCACAGGGACCCCCTTAAGTGATCTGAGGGCGGTAAAAATCCCAGGAAGATATTGATGATTTTATTGTCATACAGTACAAAGGGTACCGCAAAGGACCTACCCACATATTCTGAATTTGGCCCTGAAAAATAGAACCCTAGAATGAAAAGACTGTATAGATGTCATAAGATGTGACATCTGTAGGGCTGCGGAACAAAGGCAATGGGAGCTCGGCCAGAGAATGGGGAACTACACAGAAACTAGGCACTAAAGTTCAGCTAAGGTTTCCAGCCATGCTCAGAATAATGTAGAATAACGAAATGCACAATAAAAGATGAGTGCAGCAGGCCTACAAACTAATTAGGAAAATACAGAGCTCAATTTAGAATAGGAATGGTTAGTTATAGCTGAGATGGGGGATTAAGGAGGACCACAAATAGTGTTTGTTAAGGGATAAGAATGAGGTTCTATTTGGCTGATAGCATGATGGGAGGTGAGGGTGTGGGTAGGAGAACAGGGAGGCATGGGAGATGATGTGGAGAGCTGGAGGGAGATGTGGGTGGCTCTCTCCTGTTTTGTCTTGTATAGTCCCAGAAGGGAATTGTCTCAGTATGTGTTTCTTCTTTATCCTCCTACCCACAGTGTGTTTTTCTTCTTTCCCCTTTGTCTTCTCTTGAAATTAGGGGACGCATTTGGTCGCACATTTATAGTTTTAAACCCTCCTGAGGCAGGCATCCGAATTGGCATACAGGAATATGCCATCAGTATTTGGGGTTGGGAGGGTTCCTAGGAGGGAGGTACTGGGTGGAGAGCATAATAGGTGTAAAATAAAAATAAATACTAAAAGTACCCATTCTCAGCCTAATATTTGTGGTTTTTTTCTTTACTACAGTCAGTTCATTGCTGTACCTCAGGATGCTGCTGTTCAGCATTTTCCTTCTTTCTCTCCCCCTCCTCCTCTTTATATACTAGATGCAACTGGAAAGCAGGAGAGGAGAGGTTGTAGTAGGTCAGGATTGACAAAACAGACATGGATGAAGGAAAGGGGGATTTTGACATGGAATGTCAATAGTCTCCTCACTAGAAAGAAACAAAAATTGATCAGTCAGTATCTGCAAGACAACACTGCTCAGGTTATGATGTTGCAGGAACCCCATTTAACAGCATTAGAGTGTAAGGCTTTTTTAGCAGGCAGGTGTAGGTGCACCAGGTTGCAAGCACTAAGTAGGTTTCACTTAGCATTAAAAATGATGCGGGTATAAATATGGTGGAGAATAAAACCGATTCTTTGGGTGGGGGGATCACAGACAAGCTTAAATATGGGAAGAAAACCTTCATGTGTGCTGGCTATTATGGCCCAAATTGTGATGATACATCCCCTCTCAGTAACTTGGGTGTGTATTTACTGGATTTTCCCTCTCCTTTGGTGATCGGAGGGGATTTTATTGCCCTGCTGAATTAGGAACGGAAAAGATCATCTAAAAGGTGGAATTTGAACAATTTAATCTATTATTTCGAGCTAAGCGACATGTGGCGTAGAAGTGCTGGCACTAAAAGAGGTACACCTTCTTTAAAACAATTTCAGAGCTTTTGCAGGATAGATTATTTTGTGGTGGACAGGCTGTTAGTACACAATATAAAAGAGGTTAGGCATATTACTGCGCACTGCTCGAACGATTCTGCTGTCTTTCTAGTGATACGAATTCCTGACGTAAAGACCAACTCTAGGTAGACAGCAAGTAGGACGCTGTTTCTAGAATCTAAAGTAATACATGTATTAAGGGACAAAATTAGGTACCATTTTAGTAATAATCTTGGGTCTGTCCCCCTAACCATGGTATGGAATGCACATAAGGCACTTATCTGTGGTATCCTCTTTAAGCAGGGATCTAATAAAGTGAAAAATCATGTAAAAGAATGGGACGTTGGAGCAAGATATTGGGGTACTGGAAAGAGATGGGCCCAATCTCAGATAAGGAAACGATGAAGCAAATGCGGTTAGAAAATGCGAAGCCCTGATGCAGTTAATAGAGAATATAAATAGAGTCATGTTGAAAGAGAGCAAGTTGGCTCACTTTGAATATGGGGAGCGATGCAGTAGACTTTTAGCCTGGAAATTAAGAACAGATAGAGGACATAATTATATAGATAAGTTAATAGTGGATGAAGCAAGCAACATCTCAGGTGACCCAGATTAGATAGAAGCATGCATATTAAAACATTTTGAACTGTATACATGGAGAGAAGTAGTTTTAATCCTATAGATTTACAAAAATGGTTAGAGGGAAAACAGTTCCCACCTCTGTCAGATAAGTAACAACAATTCATCTTAGGGGAAAATCATGGAGGAAGAACATTCTTAAGAAATTAACAGATCCAGTAATGAGAAGGCAATGGGCCCTGATGCCCTGCAGTGGAAATTCAATAAGCCTTGCAAGAGATGATTATTCCAATAAAGAAGAATCTGTTTAATTTGTTTTGGTCAGGAGGTGTAGGAAATAGGGTTACTGGTTAAGGGGGGTGAAACCCTACTCAAGCAGCAACCACAATTCTGTCAAGGTGAAACTCAAGCAAACCCCAAATTAACCTGTGCTTAACACTGGCAGCTGGCATAAAGCAGTCAGGCATAACTTAGATGCAATGTGTAAAGTGTTTATGAAGCACTCCAAACAGTAATAAGGTCAAAACACAATGCAAGAAAAATCCAATATCAATGAAGAAAAATGGAGTAAAGTGTAATAGATTATTCAAGACCAAAACAACAAACATCCAATCTGTAGAATAGGAGATATGCAATTTTTTTCAAGTTTTAATTGGTAATAGTGTCTAGAAGCACAAAGTGACAAATGTGGTTATCTGGTGGCATTGGACCGGGTCAAAGTCACAAGTTCAGGCCAACCGCGATGGAGCACGGGTCGGATACAGGGACAAGTTAGGCCCACTAAAAAAGGACCGTAAACCATGGTTGTGGAACGTTGCGAGCTCCCTCGTTGAAGATCGGTCACGCAGCTGCAGTTCCAAGTAGCTGCAAGACTGTGATGCGAAGTCCTGCATCGTTGTCGATGATGCTGTCAACGAGGGGCATGGGATGCAAAGGCCTGCATCGAGGATGCATCGCACAGCAGCGGTTTCGAGGAGACTGGGCTGCGATGCGAGGTTCGGCATCAGGGATACGTTGTGCTGCGGCAGTTCTGAAACTGGGCTGCAAGCATATGCGCTGCGCTGTGTCAGTTCTGACCACAGCTGGGCAGGCAGAGCACCTTCAGTCCCATTTCCAAGGGTACAGGACTGGGATGGCACCCCTTAGGGGGTAGTACTCACCGCAAACAGAACCCAGGTGCTGGGTTCAAGATGATGGAAGCCTTTTCTGTCCCTAAGGCTCTGATCAGGAGTCCAGCCAACTAGCTCTTGGAGTCACGTTGGTTGTCCTGAGTTCAAGATGCAGGTCCAGCCCTTTCATTCGGGCAGCAGGGCAGCAGAATAGCAGTCCTTCTTGCAGAGCAGCACAGCAGTTCTTCCTAGTCTTCCACAGGTTCATAAGTGTACTGAAGAGTCGGGTCTGAGGTTCCGCTATTTATACCTGGTGCCCACTTTGAAGTAGGAGAAGGTTCTGAAGATTTCCACCCCTAGAAGTGCTTGGAATTTCCAGTCTCCCTGCCCTTGCCCCAGGTTGCCTGGGGTCACAAAAGACTAGTGTCAAACCCTTTGTGCGTGTGCTCTGGAACATCCTTTGTGAGGTGCAAGTATGGTAGGTGACGGCTCCTACCCCTCCCTCATCAAGTCAGAGATAGCCCATCCTGCCAACACTTATTCTTCTTTGTCTCACTGTCTGGGAGCAATACACAAAGACCAACTGCTAGCTACCCTTAATCATGTGTCTCAGGCTGCAGGCACCGAATGGTTAGGACAAGAAAATGCCAAGTTTGTAAAAGAGCAAACACAAGGAGATGATGGACGGAGTACTGAAACCTTTCAAACACTCACCCCCAGTCACAGATCTGGGGTTGAATCCATCATCATTCTTTAGCTCACTTTGCCACCCCAGTTCAGACACAGCTATATGCAAATCAGTCTGACCCTGTGCCTCATGGGAACAGTCCAGCCCGAACTGCCAAGCCATGTCTTCCCTAGACCAGAAACAAGCATCTTGGGACTGGTTTCGGGCTAACAGCCCTCTTCAGCCAGGCTAGCTTGAATCCAGTGGCAAAGTGAGCAAGGAACCCATCTGGGCATACCCTGCCAACTTAGGGCGAAAAAAGTAAACACAAGGAGATGATGGACGGAATGCTGAAACTTTTCAAACACTCACCCCCAGTAACAGATCTGGGTTGAATCCATCATCATTCTTTAGCTCACTTTGCCACCCCAGTTCAGACACAGCTATATGCAAATCAGTCTTGAACCCTGTGCCTCATGGGTACAGTCCAGCCCGAACTGCCAAGCCATGTCTTTCTAGACCAGAAACAAGCATGCTGGGACTGGTTTCGGGCTAACGAACAAGTTACTTACCTTCGGTAACGCTTTTTCTGGTGGATACAGTATCTGCCTGTGGATTCCTCACCTTGTGAATATCCCCTGCGCCAGCAACATTCGGAAACTTTTGTAGCAGTCCACGCCGATGTGGTCGAAAGCGACGTCACAGAGACACGGCTCCGCTCGCGACTCCGCTGACGTCACTGGCTCCATAAGAAGACCCCATCGGCGTGATGACGTCAGTTCCGCCCCTTTTTTCCGTGCCTTCGAGGCACACGGACGGACTGACAGCAATATGTACATAAACAGTATACACAGTACACAATATGCTTATCAACACACACAGTGTGGAGAATAAACAACAAAGCACTAGAAATAACATAATGCCCTTGACAGTAAGAAACACATTTAAAACCATCAATAGAATTACAGCCATAGAATTACTGGTATAGAAGGATGGACAACGGGGAGGCGGGTGGGTTAGTGAGGAATCCACAGGCAGATACTGTATCCACCAGAAAAAGCGTTACTGAAGGTAAGTAACTTGTTCTTCTGATGGATACATCTGCCAGTGGATTCCTCACCTTGTGAATAGATTCCACAGCAGTCCCCACTCCCGGAGGAGGGTGTCCAACCTTCTACACCAGAAAATCCTGAAGAACAGAACGAGCAAAATGCCCGTCCCTCCTCACCTCAGTGTCTAAGCAATAATGTTTTGCAAAGGTGTGAAGGGAGGCCCAAGTTGCCGCCCTACAAATATCCTCCACAGGAACCCCCCTAGACAAAGCAGAGGTGGAAGACTTTGCTCTAGTGGAATGAGCTCTTAAACCCTCCGGAGGCTCCTTACCGGCCAAAGAGTAGCAAATCTTGATGCACAAGACAATACACCTGGAAAGGTTAAGCTTGTGCACCGCTCGGCCCTTTCTGCAGCCAGCAAAGCCCACGAAGAGCTGATCATCAACTCTGATGTCCTTCGTCCTGTCCAGGTAAAAGCTCACCGCCCTCTTAGGGTCCAAACGGTGAAGTCTCTCCTCCTCCTTGGAAGGGT
Organism: Triturus cristatus; assembly: GCF_964204655.1. Taxonomy (NCBI): domain Eukaryota; kingdom Metazoa; phylum Chordata; class Amphibia; order Caudata; family Salamandridae; genus Triturus; species Triturus cristatus. The sequence continues at coordinate 1,181,370,474 of NC_140590.1, forward strand.
GAGGGGGAGGATAAAAAGCAGGAAGGGTAATGGATTGCCCCAGATGGAAGGGAGTTACCACTTTAGGCAAAAATGCAGCCCTGGTCCGGAGCACCATTCGTTCAGCATGCACAGTCAAGAATGGGGGCTTTGAGCTAAGAGCTTGAAGCTCACTTACCCTCCTTGCCGAGGTGATTGCAATGAGGAATACTGTCTTAAAAGACAACAGTCTCAAGGGACATTTATGCAAGGGCTCAAAGGGAGAACCCATAAGATAAGTCAGTACAAGGTATAAGTCCCATTGAGGTACAATAAAGGGAGTAGGAGGAAATGTATTCGTGAGGCCCTTGAGAAACCTAAGCACAATAGGTGATTTAAATAAGGACGGCTGATCCGGCAGGCATAGGAAAGCCGACAAAGCCGATAAATATCCTTTTACAGTAGCCACAGCAAAGCCTTGCTGAGCAAGTGAAAGGGCAAACTGTAAAATATTAGACAAACGAGCCTTCAAGGGATCAATCGACCTCTCTCCGCACCAGAGAACGAATTTAGACCATCTATAGGAGTATATGGATTTGGTGGAGTGTCGCCTGGCCGATAAAATAACGTCCACCACATCTGGAGGGAGAGAGAAAGAATTCAGGTTGCCCCGTTCAATCTCCAGGCATGAAGGTGTAAGCTCTGGAGGTGGGGGTGAAGAACCTGCCCCTCCGACTGCGAGAGGAGGTCTGCCCTCAGAGGGAGACGGAGCGGAGGGCACGAGGAGAGGTGGAGAAGATCTGTATACCACACCCTTCTTGGCCAATCCGGGGCGACCAATATGACTTGGGCCCGGTCTTGGCGAATCTTCCTCAGAACCCGAGGAATCAAAGGTATGGGAGGAAACGCGTAAAGGAGTTGTGAGCCCCAGCTCAACTGAAACGCGTCCCCCAACGCTCCCTGCATCGGATACTGGAGACTGCAGAACAACGGGCAGTGAGCGTTCTCGTGAGTGGCGAACAGGTCCACCCGAGGAGTCCCCCACATCCGAAAGATGTGACGAACTACCTCCGGATGGAGCCTCCACTCGTGATCGGCGGAAAACTGCCGACTGAGATTGTCCGCACGCACGTTCAGAACCCCGGCCAGATGATTTGCCATCAGACAAATCCGATGGTCCTGAGCCCAGGACCATAGACGCAGGGCCTCTCTGCAAAGACAAAGAGACCCCACCACTCCCTGTTTGTTTGTATACCACATCGCGGTAGTGTTGTCCGTCAGGACTTGAACAGACTGACCGCGAAGGGAAGGGAGGAAGGCCTTGAGCGCCAAACGTATCGCCCGTAACTCCAGAAGGTTGATGTGAAGCAACCTTTCCTCCGGAGACCAAAGACCCTTGATCTCCAGATCCCCCAGATGAGCACCCCACCCTAGAGTGGATGCATCCGATATCACTGTGGTCACCGATGGAGGTAGATGAAAGGGCTTTCCTTGGGACAGATTGCCCTCCACGCTCCACCAAGATAGATCCGCTGCAGCTTCTCTGGAGATCCTCACAGACTCCCTGAGATCTCCCTTGTGCTGATACCACTGCTTGCGGAGGCACCACTGGAGCGCCCTCATGTGCCAGCGTGCATGGTTGACCAACAGGATGCAGGAGGCGAACAGACCGAGCAGGCGAAGGACCTTCAGAACTGGAACGACCGCTCCGTTGTAAAATAAAGGAACCATTTCCTGTATGTCGAGAATCCTTTGCGGAGGAGGGAATGCCCGACACACAGTAGTGTCCAGTACCGCACCTATGAACAGGTTGCGCTGAGAGGGCACCAGGTGAGATTTGGGCACATTGATCGAAAAACCCAATCTGTACAACAGCTGAGTTGTATCCTGCAGATGGCACAGCCCCTTCTCCGACGACTCCGCCTTGATCAGCCAGTCGTCTAAATAAGGGAAAACTGAAATCCCTGACCTTCTGAGATGGGCTGCCACCACCGCCAACACCTTTGTGAAGACTCGAGGCGCCGAAGTAAGACCAAACGGGAGGACCGCAAACTGATAATGTTGCGACCCTACCGTAAACCGGAGATACTTCCTGTGCGACTTCAGAATGGGGATGTGAAAATACGCATCCTGCAAGTCGAGCGACACCATCCAGTCCTCCTGATTCAGCGCCTGAAGAACCTGCACAAGGGTGAGCATCTTGAACTTCTCCTGTTTCAGGTAGAAGTTCAGGATTCTGAGGTCCAATATCGGACGCAGTCTGCCGTCCTTTTTCGGAATCAGAAAATACCGGGAGTAGCATCCCTGACCCCTCTCCTGCTCTGGAACCACCTCTATCGCACCTTTCTGAAACAACTTCAGGACTTCCTCCTGCAAGAAGAGACGGTGGTCCTCCGAGCAAGCCCCTTGGCAAGGAGGGTAATTTGGAGGGAATTCCCGGAAGGGAAGGGCGTACCCATTTTCTACAAGATCCAGAACCCAGAGATCTGTAGTTACAGACTCTCAATCTTGTAGAAAATGGGTAAGCCGGCCCCCCACAGGACCAGCATGATCCGGAATGTCGAATCTAGGGCTGCTTTGCGGTGGTGGGAGGGGCTGAGGAAGAGGAAGAGGAGGAGGCGAGTTGACGGCCACGTGAGCGACCCCTAAGTCTTCCTCTATATCCCTTGGAGCCTTGCTGCTGTTGCTGCTGCTGCTGCTGCTGGGTTGGTCTATATGAACGAAAACTCGCCCTTCCAAATCCTCTGTACCTTTTGAAAGTACCTCTCGGCTGGGATTGAAGGCCCAACGACCTAGCCGTAGCCTTACTTTCTTTGAAGCGCTCGAGAGCAGCATCAGCCTTCTTCCCGAACAGACCAGACCCATCAAAAGGTAAGTCCAATAAAGTTGACTGGACATCAGATGAGAATTCGGAGGACTTAAGCCATGCACCCCTCCTGGTGGTGACTGAAGACCCCATGACCCTGGCAACTGAGTCTGCTGTATCCAGGCCACTCTGAATAACCTGGCGAGCAGCCGCCTGGGCATCCGATAGAACTTCATTGAAGCCTCCTCTATCCTCCTCTGACAGTTTCGGCGCCAACTTTTTAGCCGAATCCATAAGCGCATGGATATAGCGCCCCAACAGACAAGTCGCATTTGAAGATTTTAAAGCCATACTGGCTGATGAAAAGACCTTCTTAGCTGATTGATCCACCTTTTTTGCCACCCTGTCCCTTGGGACTTGAGGAAAAGCCCCTTTCGACCGTCCAGAACAAGCCGCCTGAACTACTAGGCTTTCAGGTGAAGGGTGTGATGATAAAAATTCAGGATCCCCTGGAGCCACCCTATACCTTCTTGCGACTACCTTGGAGACTGCAGGAGCTGAGAAAGGCTTGCGCCATACATCCAGCACAGGTTCCAAAATTGCTTCGTTGAAAGGCAACAGAGGCTCTGAGACCGCAGTTGGAGAATGCAACACCTCAGTTAAAATATTGGACTTAAATTCGGTGGATGGCAATTGAAGGTCCAACAACTCCGCAGCCTTTCTAATTACTGCATGATAGGGTGCTGCGTCTTTAGAGGGTTCGTCTGATGGCGGAGAGATCTCCCACTCCGGAGACAAATCCAGACCACTTGCCTCCTTCAATTCGTCGAACACCTCATCGGATTCGACCAATTCCCCCTCTTCAGCCTCTTCCATCAGAAAGCGTCTCTCCTCTAGCACTCTCTGCGCCTCCCTTCTCGAACGGATCCGCACCTGCGGCGTCGGCGGCGCCGTGTTCGAATCCGACGGCGCCGGCAGCGGCGTCGAACGCGGATCAGCTGGAGCAGCCGGCGTCGAACGAAGTCGAGTCGGCACCGGCGAAGAGGGAAGCGGCGTCGAAGTTCTCGGCGCCGGCAGCTGCCAAGACGGCGTCGCTGGGAAGAACGGCATAAACGGTGCCTGAGGGTAAACCTGCAGCACTCCCAGATTGAAAGCCATCGGACCCATCAGTGCACCAGAGGTATACATGGCCCGTGAGAACACCCCATACATTGCATTGAGATAATGCGAGGGGTCCTGACCTGGAGTAGGGAAAGCAGGATACTGGTCAGGCAGCACCGGACTCGGGCCTGGCGGCGCCGACGGTGGAGCAAGCGGCGTCACAGACTCAGTCGGAGCCTGACGATCCTCATCCAGGGCCGGAGTCGGAGACGGAGCCGGAGGACTTGCAGGATCTGGAGATGGAACCGGTGCCGGAGATGACACCGGCACCGGGGATTCAGCCGGAGCCGGCGAATGCACCGGAGAAGATGGAACCGGAGGCGAAGTCGGGACAGGAGAGGGAGACACTGACTCTCTCCGACGTCGAGCAGGCGATTTCGACTTTGACGTCGAAGCTTTATGATGCGATGAATGCCTCCTCTTTTTCTTATGCTTCTTGCTCTTTGAAGCATGTCCCGAAGTCGACTTGGAAGCCGACCTCGACCTGGATCTTCTTCTTTTCTCCTTTTTCTTCATCCGGGCGATAAAGAGCTTTGCTTCTCTCTCCTTAAGAGCCTTCGAGCTCATTTTCCTGCAACTCGAACAACCTCCCACATCATGGTCCGAGGACAAACACCAAACGCAATCGTCGTGCGGGTCGGTGATGGACATGTGCTTGCCACATTCTCGGCAAGGCTTAAACCCAGACTTCCTTGTCGACATTTTTAGAAGATAGACAGAGAAATCCAGAAAACATACAAAGTAACCAGAACAGCTACCAGTAACGATTCCCGAAATCCGTTGGCGTCGTCGGCGCGGAAAAAAGGGAACTGACGTCATCACGCCGATGGGGTCTTCTTATGGAGCCAGTGACGTCAGCGGAGTCGCGAGCGGAGCCGTGTCTCTGTGACGTCGCTTTCGACCACATCGGCGTGGACTGCTACAAAAGTTTCCGAATGTTGCTGGCGCAGGGGATATTCACAAGGTGAGGAATCCACTGGCAGGTGTATCCATCAGAAAGCCCTCTTCAGCCAGGCTAGCTTGAAACCAGTGGCAAAGTGAGCACGGAACCCGTCTGGGCATACCCTGCCAACTTAGGGCAAACAAAGCAAACACAAGGAGATGATGGACGGAGTGCTGAAACTTTTTGAACACTCACCCCCAGTCATTCAAGCTATCCTAGCTGAAGAGGGGTGAAACCGGTCCTAGGATGCTTGTTTCCGGTCCAGGGAGGACCTGGCTTAGCAGTTCGGGCTGGATTGGTTCCATGAGACACAGGGTCAAGACTGATTTGCATATGGCCAGATCTAAACTGGGGTGGCATGGTGAGCAAAAGAATGATGGATTTAATCCAGATCTCTTTACTGGGTGTGAATGTTTTGATTTGTTCTGCATTCCGTCCATCAATTGTGTGTCTTTTGCTTCCTGGTCCTATGTGCGCCGGGTATGCCCAGACGTGGGTCCCGGGCTCACTGTGCCACTGGATTCAAGCTATCCAGGCTGAATAGGGGTGAAACCCCGAAACCGGTCCTAGGATGCTTGTTTCCGGTCCAGGGAGGAACTGGCTTAGCAGTTCGGGCTGGACTGTTCCCATGAGGCACATGGTCAAGACTGATTTGCATATGGCCAGGTCTAAACTGGGGTGGCATGGTGAGCAAAAGAATGATGGATTTAACCCAGATCTCTTGACTGGGTGTGAATGTTTTGATTTGTTCTGCATTTCGTCCATCAATTGTATGTCTTTTGCTTCACCGCCCTAAGTGTGGTGGGTATGCCCAGACGTGGGTCCCGGGCTCACTGTGCCACTGGATTCAAAATTTCCTGGCTGAAGAGGGGTGAAACCCCGAAACCAGTCCTAGGATGCTTGTTTCTGGTCCAGGGAGGACCTGGCTTAGCAGTTCGGGCTGGACTGTTCCCATGAGGCACAGGGTCAAGACTGATTTGCATATGGCCAGGTCTAAACTGGGGTGGCATGGTGAGCAAAAGAATGATGGATTTAACCCAGATATCGTGACTGGGTGTGAATGTTTTGATTTGTTCTGCATTCCGCCCATCAATTGTGTGTCTTTTGCTTCCTCGCCCTAAGTGCGGCGGGTATGCCCAGACGTGGGTCCCGGGCTCACTGTGCCACTGGATTCAAACTATCCTGGCTGAAGAGGGGGGAAACCCCGAAACGGGTCTTAGGATGCTTGTTTCCAGTCCAGGGAGGACCTGGCTTAGCAGTTCGGGCTGGACTGTTCCCATGAGGCACAGGGTCAAGACTGATTTGCATATGACCAGGTCTAAATTGGGATGGCATGGTGAGCAAAAGAATGATGGATTCAACCCATATCTCTTGACTGGGTGTGAATATTTTGATTTGTTCTGCATTCCATCCATCAATTGTGTGTCTTTTGCTTCCTCGCCCTAAGTGCACTTGGTATGCCCAGACTCGGATCCGGGTTCACTGTGCCACTGGATTCACGCTATCCTGGCTGGAGAGGGGTGAAACCCCAAAACCAGTCCTAGGATGCTTGTTTCTGGTCCAGGGAGGAGCTGGCTTAGCAGTTCGGGCTGGACTGTTCCCATGAGGCACAGGGTCAAGACTGATTTGCATATGGCCAGGTCTAAACTGGGGTGGCATGGTGAGCAAAAGAATGATGGATTTAACCCAGATCTCGTGACTGGGTGTGAATGTTTTGATTTGTTCTGCATTCCGCCCATCAATTGTGTGTCTTTTGCTTCCTCGCCCTAAGTGCGGCGGGTATGCCCAGACGTGGGTCCCGGGCTCACTGTGCCACTGGATTCAAACTATCCTGGCTGAAGAGGGGGGAAACCCCGAAACCAGTCCTAGGGTGCTTGTTTCTGGTCCAGGGAGGACCTGGCTTAGCAGTTCAGGCTGGACTGTTCCCATGAGGCACAGGGTCAAGACTGATTTGCATATGACCTAGTCTAAACTGGGGTGGCATGGTGAGCAAAGGAATGATGGATTTAACCCAGATCTCTTGACTGGGTGTGAATGTTTTGATTTGTTCTGCATTCCGTCCATCAATTGTGTGTCTTTAACTTTCTAAAGAGGCATTTCCAGAATTTGGGACTTAAAATCCAACTTTACCATTCAAAAGGTTTTTAATTACAATTCTTTAAACACCAAACTCAACATTTCTAATTGCTTCCAACTCAAATTCAACACTTGTTAAATGTAATAAGGAAACCAATGCTATCCATGCGAGAGGTAGGTCTTGCAGTAGTGAAAGAATGTAAGGGTTTTTCACTACCAGGACAGCTAAAACTTAAAAGACCATGTCCAACCTTTTTAATAGACTGCATCCTGCCCTCTGGGCTGTATAGGGCCTATCCTAGGGGCAACTCATATGTGTTAAAAAGGAAGGTTTAGGCCTGGCAAAAGGTTTCTTTTGCCAGGTAGAATTGGCACTGTCAACTGCACACACCTGCTTCAATGGCAGGCCTAAGGCATATTTAAAGGGCTACTTAAATGGGTGGCACAATAAGTGCTGCAGGCCCAGTAGCAGCATTTAATTTACAGGCCCTGGATACACTTTGTACCACTTTACTAGGGACTTACAAGAACATTAAACTACCCAATATGGTGTAATACAATGTTATCATGTTTAAAGGAGAGAGCATAAGCACTTTAGCACTGATAAGCAGTGGTAGAGTGTGCAGAGCACTAAAGCCAGCAAAATCGTAATCAGCAAAAACAGGAGGATGGAAGGCAACAAGTTGGGGGAAAGACACGCCAAGGGTGTCATGTGCAACAGGAAGGATTGCTATTACTCCATCTTGAAACAAAGCCATAACCACTTTACTTCTAAAACTTAATAAAACTCAAAAGAAGGAAGACTTACAGTTCAATTTCCCTGTTGAATTATGATTACAAGATTGGTCATCCTTTCTAGAAAGCTTTCAGTGGTTGCCAGTAATTTTGTACGCACAGATCAGAAGCGATTTGTGCCAGGCTGGCAGCTGCATGTTTTCACTCATCCCTTGATTTCTTCTGTAAACATGGCTAGTGTGAATTTAGATCCACTAGTGTAGTAACCATTGATGCAGCTAAAGCATTTGACAGAGTGAGCCTCGTTGTGGGAGGTTCTAGAAACCATTGCTTTCCCGCTAACAATTATTGAGGTAATTAAGAATTTATATACACCAGCATCTCTGCAGATCCTGCTCAATGGGAATCCGAACAAGAAAATTAACATCCTGAGAGGTACTCGACAGGGTTGTCCACTTTCCCCTTACTTTTTTATCTATATATTGAGCTTTTAGCACAGGTGTTTTGGAGGGATATTGGGATAATGCCATTCGAGTCTCAGAAGTTTGTGAATGAGATTCTTTAATGCAGATTACATTATCCTGTACACAAAGGATCCAAGCATGACTATATCCCGTATGAAAGAAATTCCTGACGTATTTGAGTTTTCTCTGGCTATGCGATAAATAAATCTAAGACTAAGGTGATGGGTAGGAATCTTAAACATTATGCAACATGCAGTCAAATGCAGAGTAAATACATAGGAATCACTGTGACACAAACCCTGGATGAGAGGCTATGGTACAACTTAAGGAGGGTGATGAAGGACATTGATGGATTAATGACAAAATAGGAGCACCTTCCTCTTAAATTATACAGCAGGACAAACTTAGTAAAGATGGTGATTCTGCCAAAGCAGACATTCCTATTCAACAATATCCCATTACCGTTCCCCAAGGATTCCATAGCTAAGAAGTTTTATATGGGCCTCTAAGGAATCTACTGGAAGAAACTGAGAAGGATGTTGGAAAAAGGTGGGGTGTCATTCCCTGATATTCAACTATACTGTTATTCTTTTCAATTCAGGAATTGTAGAATCCATTTATCGAGTCCCAGTGACTCTAGTAGAGCAGTCTTTTATACCTCAATGCTGAATTCAACTGGGCAGGACAGGTTTCTGTATAAATTTGGTGATTCTTTAAAAGAGCACGGTTGAAAGTACTGCAAGCATTCTTAGACGTATTGTATAACATTGGCAAAATCTTAGGCACTGAGCATTATACAACATATGCCCCCATCTGAAGCAACTCAGGTATGCCTTTACTTCTAGAGGATAACCTCGGCCTTCCAATGATTAATGCTGGTATTAATGCTTTTGAGGGCAGTTGCGAGGCAGCACTGACCCTATCTCTTGGGAGGCTTGTTAGAGGTAACTAAGAGCTCTGTCTTAAGATATAAATATCAGCAACTAGTTTCATGTAGGTCTGCCTAGAAATGGAAGACTTGTGAGAGCTGAGAAATTGAAGAGCGTTCAAGATCATAAATCGAATAAAGGAAGTCTCCATCTGGTACTGGGGTTTGTGCCTGCGGATGACAGGAACTCAAAGTTTCCTAGGGCAGGTTAAATGCCAGCGGAGGAGAAACCACATTTTTGGCAAGCATCCTTAAGTCTTCTTTATTACACAATTAAATCAATTTTTCTTAGGATGAATCATTCCCGACACTCTACAGAATCTACTTGACTCCGAAGAAGATGGCAAAATTCACCACAGCGGCCATGCCACCCTGCAATTGATGCGGGCAAGAGAAAGTCAGTGATATACATACATATCTTTGTTACAGGCCCTTTGTTGGAAATATTTTAGGAAGATGTAAGTAATACATTATCTGTAATCATACACCATCAAATCAAGGAAATACCCTTTTTGATTCTTTTTGGAACAGATGCCCAGCTTCATTTGACTATTCCTCAAAGTAAAAAAAGACTCTACTTTGTCATTATCTTGCATGCCAGGAGAGAGATGAGTATGAAATGGTTGCAGTCAACCCTCACACACCACGCAACTCATAGAAAGCAGAAGATAAATTGTGCAAACTAGATCTGTTTTGTATGACATGCAGGAGAATGGAATCTTTATGGTCGATAAATACAAAGCGTGGCGTGCTGGTAATTGAACAACCCAGATCCTGTGATATTGCCTCTATTTGCTGAGATGCCTTATGTGCAAGGCTTTCTTTCCCTTGCACTGGTTCATGTGGCAGAAACTCTCAGATGGGAAATGGGTGCCAACCTGTTGTGATTTACATCATCTAACACAAATGAGAATTAAAAATAGTAATGACAAATAGATTCCATTCCTCGAGTGTAAGCGTAATTTCAAATTCATATCTTCACCTTTCCCTCTGTGTTTTTTACCCATTTAGGCTTCCCACCCACATTTCCTGCCTCCTGTCCCCCGGATCAGAGAAAGGTTCAACCCCTCATGTTAGTACTTCTGATTAGTGATTTATCAATGCATATTCATGCTTTCATTGGAGTGTCTTTTCTGGTTTATGTTCATAAGCTAAAACCATGTGGGCTTTTTGTGTACATAATCAGAGAAACCATATTGGCTATTGCACTGATGACTAGATCTGAACCCCCCTTTGATGTGGCAGTATACAGGGTAAGAGCTAAGACAATGTCAGCCATGTCCAGTATGTCACAGAGGGCCTACTAGTGAGCGGTAATAGAAGTAAAGAAAATAGTTTTTTAAAACAGGAAAGAGTTCTAAAACCAAGTTTACTCTTAGGACGCTAAAGAAAAGAAAAACGCTTAGCAGAGGAGCAGTGTGAGAAAAGGTAGGTGGACACGTGAAGGTACAAGCAAAAGGAGAAAGCGCTAGGCAATTGGTTTGTTCGAGGTGAGAAGACATTGTGGTTTAATGATGACTTCCTGCCTTATATGATAAGCAACATCAATGAAAGAGGCGAGAGATCCTGAGTGAGAATATATGGAAATGGAAGGTGATAGAGAGGAGTGACCTTTGACCCAATGATGATATACAGGCCATGCATACTCACCATTCCAAGGAACACCATCTCCTTATCCCGCTCCTGCCTCGTCTTCTTCCTCTGGGAATATCCCCTCCAAATCTTAAACACAAGAGAAGAGACACTGCTTCTATGATGCTGATGATCAACTGCTCAAGCACTAAAGATCTCTTTGTTTCACTCTCTCGCTCTTCCCCGACCCTATTTCTCTTGCGTTCTCTCTCTTCAAGACTGACTATCTCCTATACACACGCTCTCAGCATCTTCGTCATGCTTTCCATCAAAGACTCATGATCACACAAACTCTGAATTGAGACACAGTCCAGCAAGGAAGATCACGCATACTCTATTGTTGTACTTGACCCCACTTGGAGTGTGATTGTCACGCATATTTTAGGACTGAAGCACTCTCTCACTCTCTCTCGCAGAAGATCAAACACACACACCAAAGATGAAGATGACACAAACACACTTCAGGACTGAACATCACCTGCAATTTAGATGGAAGATCACATATACACTTGGTGCAACATGCACTCCATATTTGGAAAGAGGAAACGGGTGAGTGTGGCGAGTAATAAACAATACTAAATATGAAACTCTGTAACAACCGCATAAAATTCTAACCCTAATTTTATTACACTCGAGTTGTAACATTAATGGTCAACTTTAATAAGAAATAGATGTATCTATTCTACTGTAATAAGTTAATGCAGCTGTACAGTGAGATCACACTCCTGCTGATAGAGGCAGCAGACAATGTGAGAAAAAAGATTAATAAGCATAACTGCAACTACTGGTTATCCAATGAAAGGGACAGCTAGATTTGTAGCCACTAGCAAACAAGTTGACATTTATGGAAATATCTTTATTTCCTACACTGTTGGATGTCATTGGAAGAAAGCCAGAATCTATATGCATGTTAACACAAATGCTAAAATATAACCACTTTTACATTGAACTGCTTAAAAGGTATTTTTCAACCCATGTATGCTGCACATTGGCATGTTTATTTCAGAATGCAAACTTTACATTTATTTTGTGTAGCTGATACAATGATATCTCTTTGATGAGAAGAAGCAAAAGAGGAAGGATTTTAAAAAAAAGTCTGGAGAAGGTTAATTGTATGTCCACATATTACAAGGAAACCATTTTCTATACTGTACTTCAAAAGGATATTACAAACCACCTTGGAGGTCCATAACCTTTTTTTAAGGAATTTCATTTCAATCTCATACCTATATAGGGTCACAGAACTCCTCTGTATCTTGCAGCATTGTTATAATGTATGGATAAAGGATACTTTATCCCATAAATAAAATATGCCTGAAACCACCCTTCTTTCAAAATCTACCTTTGTTTTCTTCTTTACTGCTTGCAAAGCTCTCTTCTTACATATCCAGGTTCACATTAGTAATCAGGAATGAGCAGCAACTGACTGTTAGCCAAAGATGGGCCTAAGAAAGCAGACCTCCATCAAGCTCTATCTACAGTTGATGACTTAGGTTAATGAAGTATATTCTACCACTGGGAAGAGTGAAAAAGGCCAAAGCCAGAACAGGAAACTGTTAATTTCAGGAATCAAGGTGAGAGATACAACTGAGACAAAAACCACGATGAGGGTTGTATCGGATTTTGCGTACAGGCAATACTGAGTATTAAAGAAAACTGGGCCACCAAGGATCCAATCAAATAGAAGAGGAGCCCCCAAGGATGAGAATCTTAGTTTTGTTTGAGTTAAGCTTTATGGTGTTATCTGTCATCTATATAGTGATGGGAGACCAGCACTTGTAAAACCATACATGAGCTGTACAGGAGTTAGGGTTCATCAGGACAATATACGGAGGATCAGCACCATATGCGTGGAAAATCTAAATGTACGAATAAGCCTCCCCAGAGGTAAAACATAGCCATGAAGGTATGAAACTGTGATTTGAAACGAGGTAGGGAGACTATTTGCTGCCTTACAGCAAGAAAAGATGATAGCTAGCCCAGGTTATCTGGATTACAGATTAAATGGCCATAAATTGAGAAAGATCCACTGACAAAAGAACCTGAATTGGTTTTTCAGGCAAAACCTTCAAGAGACAGTTGGTAAAACAGATGGAGTTCCCAAAGATAATTCATTTATGATGTCATTTCTGGAGCTTTTATTTCCTCACTTTTCTTCTCCCTGGCTGATGCAGGTCATCTGTGCAGTTCCTGCCTCCGGAGTCCAGAGTGCTGTCCATGGTCCTGGCTTATTCAATGTGCCTGTATATTCTCAGTTGTTGATAAGACAGTACAACCTACCAGCAGTATAGAGGGCAGCCTTGAGTCAAAGGCAGACTAGTGTTGTCTGAAAGACGAGAAGTAAGTGTATGTAAGAGAGCAGTGTTTCTTTGCCACGTGGTCCCAGGAAACCAGCCAATGTAGTCAAGATGTGAAGCAAGGTTGGAAGCTGGCTTCATGTTCTTGCGAGGTGCAATCTTGACTGTCAGTATCCTAAAACCAGCACACAGTTGTCACTTTAGCACCAACATACTTTCCTAATCAGGGGCAGATGACGTCCTGGGAGGAAACCATAGGGTACCCAGAAGAGTTAGTGGTAACAGTGGGAAGGGAGTTCATTACATTGGAGTGATATCATTTGGACATGTAGGAACTGGAGGAATCCAAATCAATCCACCCTAAGTCCATAGGGAAAGTGGGTATACTCTCTTCCTAACAGAAGCAGGCTTGCTGGATTTGTGGAGCAAGACACACTTTTGGGACCGGACATACAGTTCAATATTTCTATGCACACCTCGATTATTTGTTGTATGCAAATGTTCTTCATGCTGCACTCCAAGGGCATTACTGATAAACCCTGACTGTTGGCCATCATGGGATCTTGATTTTCCTGAACCGAACACTACTCTGTGTATTGCGGGGCTGCTGAAAATTAACAAGTAAATCAAGAGTAGGCCAGGAGTAAGTTTCACATACTCACATACAAATCTTTTTGAACTAGACCCTACATGTATTATGTCAGAATATTCAGCTTTCTATAAGAAGGTAACGCATAACGAAATAGAAGTGGAATAGCTGTAGTGGGTATAATTTGTTGTAAATTTCTATCATATTGGGAAGCCCTAATGGAAATGCATTTGCAACCTGTTATACAACTACAAGAGCATTATGAATGATGTCCTGAAGAAGGAAGGCCTCAATTGTTTGTCATGGCCAACACACACACAGTTGCTTACACAAATAGAGAAGTTGGGATTTTCAGATGTTTTCAAAGTGTGTACTAAATGAATCATACGTTTGCATACTTTTTATTGAGTAACCATCACTAAAGGGAAGGTAGATTGGTTTGTCTGCCTTATCTTATGTGCAGGTCAGAGGGGAAACCCATTAAATGTATGCAATATTATTGGTTAGAAACATTTCCTGTTCAAATTTTGGAGGAAGATACAAGATGTGATTTATTTCAATCATTATTCGTTTTTGAAATGCATAAATATATAGTAATGTCTACTGCGTTACCGTTGTAGGTACACCAATATGTCTTCAAATTCGTATTGGGACTACCAACATGACCACAAGGCTGGAGAAGACATGCCTAAAAATAGACTCTTTTTTAAATATCTGATGTTCAAACTGTGAGGTAGGGCACAATATTGCTACACTTTGACAACAAATCAGTCAGTGCCCTTCATAAATATGTATTTCCAGAATTGAGGTTATTTATCAAAGATGCCTAAGGCCATTTTTGAAGGATGTTAAGTGTTTTCATATGGCACAAGTCTGCCACAAAATTGACTTTTGCCCAACTATTTAGGATAACAATGCTTCTGAGACAGGATGTCTTCATTACAAATCACTGGGACTGGTTACAGGGCAAAATGTGTCATGAAATAGACACGGTCTGACTGTTCACCTCAATGTGATATGATTTTCCAGCTCGCTTATGGAATCTGGTACTTCATTTCACATTTCAGGAACCAATGTTTTGAAAGGAACCCCACCAAGTTCTCACTTTTCTAAAAAGGGGGAACTATTAGTAGGGTTAATGAGGCACAGAGGACCTGCATGGTATCAGAATAATTAATAAACTTTGCAGTCAAGAGGTGTAAGGATCCAATTGCTGTTGTGCCACTTTCAAAATAATTGGTTTCAGTTCTCAATTTTGTGCAGTAGTTTGGATCCATTGCAGCTTGCCTGCCAAGGTGTCTGAAAGGTGGGGACCTCAGATATATGGCCCAAGTCCTGTCTAAAGTGATGGGACTCCCAAATCATCAATACCCACTCCTGAGGTAACAAGCATTTGCAATGCAATAGGTCTCGCATTACTGAATGTTTGAGCTATTGGTGTTGCATTATTATTAGCAATGCCAATAGCTCAAACTTTTATAATGCGAGACCTATTGCATTGCAAATGCTTGTTTCACTTTGAAAATGATTTTAAAAATCTTTCTTTCGTACCTACCCACCTCTTCAAAACAGTGGTTACTCCCTTAGTCAGATCAAAAACTGACTACTGTAATGGGCTTTATCTCAATGCCCGCAATCAAGTCTCGAATAAATTGCAAAGACGACAGAATGCGACAGCGCGACTGCTAAACTAAGTCCCAAACGCCAATCAGCGTCCCAGTTCATTTCAAAGCTTCACCGGCTTCCGGTGAGACAGAGGATTACATTCAAATCCTTGTGTATTGTATGCAAAGCTCTGCGTGGAAATAGTCCTGAGTTTCTGAAAGTGCATTACTTGCTACTCACGGTACTCACCAACTTGTTCTCTTAGATCCGCATCAGCCAAACTTGGTTCAGCCCTTCGATTCAAACTTGCCAAGTGGGCAGGAAGAAGGTTTGTGCTTAAGAGCCTCAAAGGTCTGCAACAATCTCCGCTTTTAAATTAAAGGCCAACCTGACCTTTTGGCAGGAAAGCGAAGCCTAGCTTTTTGTTACACTCTCTCTGACTCATCCCATTCACCTTCGATCAGCTAGCGCCAAGATGCCCTTGGGGGCAATGAAGCGCTTTACAAAAACACTTAACATAACATATTCGAGTGAAAATTAAGGATTAATACATATGTTTTTGTACCTGTAGTAGTTGGTGATAAATGGTAAATATGATTCGGTAGTGCCACTAGCACCACCTTGTGTCTGGGCACGATAATTGAAACCACATGACGGCCGGTGCGCGTAATAGACACCAATAGGCTGTGGGCGGAGCAATGCGCCCGCCTTTGGCCTATTGCGTGCTCTCTTTATAAAAAACACGCACGCAAAGCCCAATAGCGTGCCGCAAAAGGAAAAGCACACGCTCGTGCGTGTGCAATTCCGAGACCCGTTTTCAGACCCTCTACAAAATGTCTCACGCTGCGCGAGCAGTGCTACGAACTGCAACGCTAGGCGCCAGACCTAAAAAGGGGAGTGATTCCTGATGCCTTCAAACTTTACTTGCCTTCTCAACAGGCAGGACTCCTAAAACCACCAATACTATCTTACTTTCTGAAGTTGTGTACCAGCCTGCCTTATAAGCCAGCAAAGCTCCTGACTCCACCACAGCCTTTTACTTTTTGGAGTGGTATGACTTTTGACAACAAAATTCCTTTATTTTGTTAACATACACAAATCCTGACTCCTCCAAAACCTCTCTTTACTGTATGAACAGTATGATTCCTGACTGCAACAAAGCTCACTTACCTTCTGATAAGGTATAACTTCTGGCTCCCCTAAAAGCACATGTACTTTCCGAAGGGTTATGAGGCCTTCCTGCACCAAATGGTATGTACTATCAAAAAAGCAATTGCTTCAGACTTTGGCAAAATCCTACATCAAGTAATTATAGCAGGCAGCAACAGGATTTCCACTTCTCCTACCCACAACTCTGACTTACCTTTTGAACGAGCAATCCTGCCTTTTCAATATCTGCATCTGTAAATGCATAGGCTTGGGCCCTTTTCTGCCGTGCTTCTTCACGTTGAATTTCACGCATGAAATTGGCACGAAGACGGCCTTGCCGAGCACGTTCAGAAATCTGGATCAGTCGTATGGCTTCTTCCATGGGCATTTCCCGCAGCACAATACTCTGTGAAGTATGAGTAGGAACATGAAGGGACAATATTTCAGAACAAGATGGGACATTCAAAGCTCTGCCAGCTTAAGAGCAAATGGGATCCTACCATGTCAAAATATGAGCTTAATGGCTCACGAAATTGCTATAGGGAAGCAACGCTTGCCCTGCTCCCTCATGGTCGGGTCACTGATGGAGTTAGTTAGAGTACAAGCAACCTTAATAGCCATGGTGGACACTTTGGAAGACTCATATCCTAAAGGCTCCATAGACTTTGTTCTCTCTAAGACCTTCCTCTGCAACCGGCTGTGCCCACTCCCCATTCCACCACTCACCTCTTTCCCTACAAAGCCTTCTTTGCAGCCTTGCAATCTAGTCCAAGAAGCAAAATGAAGGGACCACCCAGCAGCATGCTGTTCATAAATCAAAGTTATGCACAAGACCGGGCACCAAAGACAACTGGCAGAGGGATACAACGCGCTTTCATGGAGAATAGCTATAGGTGTTGGTGCCGAAATACTAATGTCATCCATAAACTAGAGGTATAGAAGCATTTGCTGAATTTAGGTATATGATATAGCCTGACATCCAGAGTGCTTCAAAGAGATCACAGTCATTGTAGGGGTAGCTTCCCAAACATGAGGTGTACATACAATGTGTATGTATGGGGGTGCCTGTATGTGATTTAACCATAATCTCACTATAGCATTATACTTTTTTGTCCAGTATCAAACCCAAGACTGGAACCTGTGCAGGATAAGAATTAACCAGTCAGGCCACAGGACCAGATGTTTGTTTCAGAAGAAAAGGGAATTGGCAGAGGGATAAGAGTGTTCCCCAGAACCCCGGGCCCTGGAATATTGTAGCCAATGCTCATGAGGAAAAGAGCCCAGCAGCCTTTCACTGTGCTGGAAAGCAGGCATCATCATTAGACTAATGCACTAGAACCCAGTGCACCAGCATGCCATGCGTACTGCTGCACACAGGAAACAACACCATCCTGCACTGCTAACACTGCTGGAAGCACCCTTTCTACAAATCTGTATCTACACCTCCAAGCAGGTTTGGTTAACAATCTTGTGGTGATAGATTTCCAACCTCTCCGCAGAGGTGGCAATTTCAACTCTCTTCTGCAAGGGGGCAAAGGTATAGTACTGACATGAGCCCTCCATATGACCCCTTATGGTCAACAAGTGCTCCAGTTTTCCCTCAACGGAAGGAACCTATCAGCTGCTCCAGCCACTCTTCAGCTGTTTCAGTCACCACTATCTGCTGAGGTATCCATCCCATTCTTCAGCTGCCTGTAACATCAGCAGTCCCTTATACCTCCATCAACGGCAATAGCCCCAAATAGTTACTCCTTCCCCTGTGAGCCACTACAGTCACCTGAGATTGGCCCAGCACTCTCAGCAGCAGCACACGTTCCTTCTACTTTCTAATTCCTTCAGCTTCTTCAGTCATCATATTAGCAATTCAAGCCCCCGCTCCATTAGCCGCTCCCACCACAAATATTTGGAGAATCCCCTTCAGCAGCTCCGTCCCCAACGAGCGGCTCTTCCTTTACATGCACTTCTCCCCCAGGAACCAACCCCTCAATCAGCCAATACTGCCCTCAGTCATTTGCTACAGCACAATGTCAGCAAACAAGAGCCTGCCTTTAAGAGCTCTCTACCCTATCAGTTGGCTCTATGAGCCTCCACAAACCTACCTGCTTTAACCACCGCCTAAAGGTATAGCGCAAAATGATGGGCCCCCACTGCAGAATGTGAGGAGGGGCCCCTGAGATTATCATATCTCACAAATATACATTGGCTTTGTGCTGAATGCACCCCCCATGCAGGGTTGGGGCTCCTCTGCACAAGCAGGGCAAGGAGCTTGTGTTACGCCCCTGCCCAGCCCTTTCCAGTTTCCCTAAAAGGCATCTACCTCACAGTCTTAATCCAAGATCATATTCAAAATTCCAGCCCCCTTCAGGTGCCCAGATCCAAGTTAGACCCGGTAAAAATTTCCTATCAGGTGTTGCAGCCCAGATTAGCTGCTCTAGCTTGCCCTACCCAGATGCTTCTGCTAAACCAACTTAACTCTCAGTTCCACCAAGAGAGTTAATTACAGCCACCCCATCCTCCAAAATTGAACTTCAACAACAACAATACTCCTATCGGGAGGAGGAGCCTAGCGCGCATCTAAGATGGTCGCGTGAGCACAGGGCTCCCCGGACCCTTTCTGCTCCTCGGACTATATCCTGAGATTATCCTGATTTGGTTTATGGAATCTGGGAGATGAAGACCAGCTGATCATATATCTCTTTTTAAAACTCTAATTGGACCTGGGAATCCTGAGTTGTCGTCGTCGGAACTTTTGGGACCCACCCAGCGGAGGTGGCCGGGGTGAAGGTGACCCGTGGGGCCGGGCTGCAATTGAACAACAGCGGCCTCAGCGCGGTGCCAGTTGCCGAGTCAGCGCTTTCGGTTTCGATTTTGGCCTTCAGGAGATCGGCGGGCGTGCGTGCTCAAGGTGGCGAGGTGCCTCCTGGGCCTCTGCCCGAGGCTTGTTTCCATCTGCTACTGGTGGGCCTGACGCCTCCGACCCCCACATCGGCAGTTTGTGGTCCTTTGGCTGGCGCCCGCACACCTTTTGATCGGAGGTCCCATTGAGAGACTGCGCTCGCATGGCGGGCAAAGGGGGTCCGGAGGGGCGCAAGACCAAGGCTTCTCTGCGCGGGGGAGCGGTCCAGAGCAACAACATGGACCGCTACACCCAGGGCAGGGGGCCCCCTGGCGCTACTGGCCTCTCCCCGGATGCTGCGGGGGGAGGCACGACCGTCTCTGCGGAACTTTCCCTGCAGGACATTATGGGCGCCATCGAGGGCATCAGGGAAACCATCGCGACGCAATATGAGGCCCTGGCCCGTAAGATCGACACTGTCGCAATCGATGTCACCCTGATTCGGGCCGACCTCTCCAAAACCAACGAGAAGGTCCAGGCCCTTGATACACGGACCTCCACCCTGGGTGCGGAGGTGTCGGATCTGCGGGCCGCGCTTGGGGACATTAGAGTGGTCAACAACCATATGGCCCGGCGGCTTGAGGACTTCGAGGGACGGGCCCGACGCAACAACATCCGCATCATTGGTGTACCGGAGTCCTCAGACGGCCGCCCGGTGGACCTCGTGGTCGAGGAACTTATCCTGCAACAGCTGTCCCCGGCTGGCCTAAGTAAATTCTTCGCCGTGGAGCGGGCCCATCGAGTTCCGGGCGGCCGGCCGCGGCCGGGGGCCCCCCCGAGGCCTATCGTGGCTAAACTGTTCCACTACAGGGACCGCGACGCTATTCTGCAGGCTTCACGGACCCGTGGCCCGGTCCGCTACGAGAACTCGACCATCAATTTTTATCCGGACTTCACGCAACTGGTCCAGAAACAGCGGATGGGATTCCAAGGGGTGAAGCGCCGTCTCCGCGAGCGGGGCCTGAAGTATTCGATGATCTACCCGGCGAAACTCCGAGTGGAGCATGGAGAGCGGACGGCCTTTTTTGACTCTCCTGTGGCCGCAAGTGACTGGCTGGACTCGCTGCCGGACGGGGGTGGCCGGCCCGGGCCCTCTGGGGGCACCGCAGGTGACGGGTCCCCTTAGACTGACATTTGGTCCTTGCTTTTGCGGTTTTGCACTGTGCAGTTGGGTCTTACTTCTTTTGCATACTGTGTCTTACCAGGACCCGTGAGGGGCGCGGGCGGGTTCGGGTCCCTTTCCTCCTCCGGGGTCTTTTTGTAGAATGGGGTTAGGGGGGCGACAGGCACACTGCAAGTTGGGGGGGGTCATTGGCCCGCAGGGGTGCAGGGTGGGGGGAGTTGGACTTGGGGTGGGGTTGGGGGGGAAGGGGGGTTGTTTTGTTGTGTGTTTTTTGTTTACAGGGCGAGGTATTGATTTTTGTCCATATTTGGGAACCGTGCTGCGGGCTGGGGGCCTCTTGATCTATTGGAGGGGATGGGGGGAGACGGGTTGAGGCTTATGTCATGGAACGTCAATGGGTTGGGGGATCGTATTAAGCGGGGTGTTGTACTGCAATATTTGCGTCGTGTGACTCCTGATGTGGTGTTTCTCCAGGAGACGCACTTGGTCGGCAATGTCTGCCATGCGATGAACAGGGGGGGATACCGCCTCGTAGCTCATTCTGGTTTCACAACGGGCTCCAGGGGGGTGGGCATTCTCCTGTGAACCTCCCTTCCGGTGGAGATCACGAGGATAGTCTCGGATGACAGAGGGCGCTATGTGTGTTTGATTGGGTGGTGGGAGGGGCAGCCCCTTACCCTGGTTTCAGTCTACGTTCCCCCGGGTCTCCAGAACTCCACCTTTACTGACTTGGGTCGAATGCTGCTTGACCTTCCGGACGGCCTCCTGCTCATGGGCGGGGACTTTAACTCTGTGGTTTCGGGTGAACTGGATCGTCACCCACCGAGGACCCTCCCCGCCGCCCAGTCATGGCTGGGTGGGATGTTGGAGACCTTCGGCTTGGTGGATAGTTGGAGACTAATGCATCCGACCCAGTGTCAGTTTACCTTTCATTCGGGGGCGCATGGGAGTCTCTCTAGGCTGGACTACTTCCTTATGCCCGCGGCGCAGACTGGTCGGATTCGAGAGGTCAGACACTTGGCGCGTGGTATCTCCGACCATTCTCCGCTGTGGCTTCTCTTTGACACCGGGTCGCGGTCTGCAGGGCGGGTAGCTCCTATTAACCCTTGGTACCTGCGGGACCCTGCGACTCGTGACAGCCTGGTTAGGGCCATGGACCAATACTTCAGTGAAAACGAGGGGTCGGTGTCGTCTGCGTTGTCCCTTTGGGAAGCCTTTAAAACTGTGATACGCGGACACGCCCTCGCCCAGATAGTGGTGGCCAAGAAGGTTAGGAGCGAGGCGGTGGTGAAGCTGGAGACTGACATCTCGGGGTTGGAGTCGGCCCTGGAGGCGAATGTTACTCCGGACGGGCTACATGCCCTTAGCCTGAAACAGTTCGAATATAGGTCCATGGTCACTGACGCGGCCAAAACTATGTATAGGGAGCAGCAGGGCCGATTGTATGACGCGGGGGACAAGGCGGGAAAGTTGATCGCGTGGCTGGACAAAAAGGAGAGAGTGAATCGTGTGGTCCCCGAGTTGCGTGCTGCTGACGGTGTGTGTGTGACTGAGCCGGATGAGATTGTGGAATGTTTCGCTGACCACCTCCGGGCGGTGTACTCCCCGGTGACTGACAGGGATGAGGAGGACTCTCGCCTCCTACTGAGAGATATTGCTCTGCCCGGCCTGTCCGTTGAGGACCGGGAGCGGCTGGACGCTCCCTTGTCGTCGGATGAAATAGCGACCGCGATCCGTTCCCTTCGCTCGGGCAAGGCTATGGGTCCTAACGGTCTGCCCATTGAACTATACAAATTGCGTCCTGATAAGCT
Organism: Triturus cristatus; assembly: GCF_964204655.1. NCBI lineage: Eukaryota > Metazoa > Chordata > Amphibia > Caudata > Salamandridae > Triturus > Triturus cristatus. Next base: position 1,181,392,647 of record NC_140590.1, read on the forward strand.
TGCGCCCTTCCTCAGCCGCATGTTCCGCGACTCTCTCGCGGCGGGTTCCCTTCCGGCCGACCAGCGCTTGGCCACTATAGTCGTTATCCCCAAGGAGGGCAAGCCGCGAGACCGCTGTACTTCTTACCGGCCCATTTCACTGCTCAATGCGGAGCCCAAAATCCTGGCGAAAGTCCTGGCCACTCGATTGTTGAGTGTCGTGTGCGACCTTATTCATCCGGACCAATGCGGCTTTATCCCGCACCGCAACACCGCTCTTAACTTGCGGCGTCTTCACGGTGCCCTTGCCAGGGCGGAGTTCCTCTCCGAACCGGCCGTGCTGGTTTCTTTGGATGCCACGATGGCCTTTGATACTATTGAGTGGCCCTTCCTCTGGGCCGTCCTGGATAAATTCGGCTTTGGAGAGGGATTTATTGGCTGGGTGAGGCTCCTTTACACGGGACCCATGGCTCAAGTGGTGGTGAATGGGCGGGTCTCTCGGCCCTTTGCCCTCGGCAGGGGCACGAGGCAGGGGTGCCCGTTGTCCCCGTTGCTTTTTGCTCTCGCCCTGGAGCCACTCGCTGCCTGGCTCCGTTGGGAGCCCTCGCTTAGAGGGATCCGGTGGGGCCCGGGCTTCGAAGATCGGGTCTCGCTGTATGCGGACGACATTCTCCTGTATCTCACCTCACCGCGGCAGTCACTCAACGTCCTTTTTGACGTTCTGACCTCCTTTGGGAACAATTCGGGTCTCACGATCAATTGGTCTAAATCCTGCGTTTATCCCATCTCTGGTGGTCCTCCTCTCCTGCCGCCTCGGCTCCCGATTCAGATATCTCTGAGCGGCTTTAAGTACCTGGGGATATACGTTTCGCTGGACCCGGTGGCTCGCTATGAGCAGAATCTCCTGCGTCCACTTCGGCGGCTGCGGGAGGACACGGCCCGGTGGTGCAGGCTCCCCCTGTCCCCGCTGGGTCGGGCCGCGCTGTTTAAAATGATGTCCCTTCCCAGGTTCCTCTATGCACTCCAGAACTCCTTCGATGTTATCCCAGTGGCCTACTTTCGGGAGGTGGAGAGCCTGCAGAGGAGACTGGTGTGGGACGGGCGGGCGCGTATTGCTCTTGCCAAGCTCACTCTCCCCTGGTATGACGGGGGCATCGCGCTTCCTGACATTCGCAGGTACTATTGGGCCTCGCAGCTATCTGCCATTAACCACGCCACGTATGCGCCCGGCTTGAATCCGGCGTATGAGATGGACAAGTTCCTGCTTCCCGGCGGGAACTACAACAGGGCACTTTATTCCCGCCTGGCTGGCCGGACCCTTACGGGTCCTACTAAGATTGCGGTGCGGACCTGGAGGGCTGCCACTGCGGCCATGGGCTGGAGTGAGCGATTAACATGTGCTACTCCCTTGTTTGCTTCCGACCGCCTGGGAAGCTTGTGGACCACGAAGGGGTTTGACCAGTGGGACACGATTGGTATCAGCAAAGTGGGAGACCTGTGGCACAAGGGCGCGGTAAAGACTTTCGCGGTGCTCCAGGCCGAATACGAGCTGACCGACAGGGAGTTCTTCCGCTACGCCCAGGTTCGGCACGCCCTGCTCTCGGTCTTCGGGGAGGGGACCAAGATCCCTGTTTCATCGCCCCTCGAGGACCGCATACTTGATGGACATGTCCCTGATAGTACTATTTCTTTAATTTATAAAAAATTAATCAATCACCGGGCGGACCTTCTTGTTCGCCTTCGGGAGGCGTGGACTGGGGACGGGGTGGAATTGGACGACGAAGATTGGCAGTCTGCACTGTCGTCCCCCAAGGAGGTTGCCATTCCGGCTCGTCTTCGGTTGGTACAGCTCAAGATTCTCCACCGGGTGTATGTGACGGGTCCGCGCTTGGTCTCGATGGGATTTTCCGGCGACGGGCTCTGTAAGCGAGGCTGTGGGCTCAGCGCCACCTTTCTTCATATCCTTTGGGAGTGCCGCGAGGTGGCGGACTACTGGCGCCGGGTCCACACGGTTATGGGACAGGTCACCGGGGTTGTGCTGCTGCCGGAGGTGCGTCGCTGTGTCCTGAATGTGTGGGAGCCCAATGACTACAGCGCGGCTCAGACTCGGTGGGCGGCCCTAGGGAACATGATTGCCAAGAGGGACATAGCGCAACTTTGGGGCGCTCAACGGCCGCCCACCGTGTCAGTATGGAAGGAGAATATGGACTGGTGTATGTTTAGGGAGAAGACTGTGTATGTGGCCCGTGGCAAGCCGGGGGCATGGGGTAGAATTTGGGGGCAATGGAACGCGTATCGCGGAGGCATCTGTACGCCCCCCCTGGTAGATACTGATATCGCCATGTCCCCCTGACCCTTGATGGCTCCTGGCGCCTTTTGGAACAACTACATATGGACGTTCATCTTCCTTGACCCCCTCCCCCCCCCCCCCCCCTCCGTCCCCGGCCTCCCGGTACTCCTTTCTTTAGCGGTTTGCTCAATTGTCCTGACTGGAGTTTCCCGGGGGGAGCCTGACCCGCACTGGTTTCCCTCATAACTCGCCTTATGTTGTGTATTGTTTGTCTTTTTGTTTTTGTGATTGTTGGACTTACGCTTCCTGTTCCTCGAGAACTATCTGGAGCCACTGCAGGGCAGTGCCCTGGGAACTGATTGTAGCTTTGATATGTGTAGATTTCCTTCTGTACCTAGCGGCCGGCCCGGGTGGTTGTAGGCCCGTACTTGTAACCGAATTATTGCTTAATAAAACTTTTTCAAAAAGAAAAAAAAAAAAAAAAAAAAAAAAAAAACAATACTCCTATCAACTTCCAGAGTCTTAATTTGCACACTCTTTCAGCTGCCACAACAACCCATCCCCCTCAGCCACCTGAGCCTATTACTGCCCTACTCTTATGCCCACGCCCCCACCCACCCGATGTCCTCGTACCAGTGTACAGACCACAATCTCAATATCTACTTACCTTGGGAGGCTCCTTGATTTCCATGGTGGCGAGAATAGAGGCCAGAATCTCCTTGCGCTCCTCCAACACCTTAGCTCGCTCCTGCAGGAAATATTTAGGGATGGGAACCTCCAGGTCTTCCTTTAAAGGAAGAACAAAGTCAAGAAAATGGAGCATTATCATAGGAACTGCATGGAAAGTCAACTAGACGCAAATAAAATGCATTTCTCTGATGGCTATATGGCCAATGGAACTCAACTCCCTTAATTCCAATTAGATTTGTCTGGGAGTTAGAAGTGTACAGCATAGGGGCGCTATTTTTTTTAGCAATACTGCGGTTCTTCTCCCCTTGTTTCACCATTTTGGTAGAATTCTTGAAAGCACATGACTGAAAACTGAATGGTCTCAACCACAGAAGATCACTAAAGGCCAGTTGAACATGATAAAAAAACAATATGTGGAACATATTAAAATCAAAAAATAGAACAATCGAGTGAATAGCACCCTGCTACTACATTCCATTCAATTTATGTCAGGGCCTGGCATGGAAGGCTACCTCAGTGAGTTTTCTCCACCCTACTTTTCGAATCTTACATCTCGTTAATACTAGAATTTTTTTTTCTGAAGATACTTTCAGCTGATTAGGGTGGAAACTACCAGTCTGGTTGGACTGCTGAGGTTGGAATCTGAACTGCATTTTCGCTCTAGCTGCCGTTATTCACATTTTAAAAAGTTATGGCTGAACCCTATCTTGAGGTAATCTAGGCTATCAATTCAGATGAGCCTTATGGCTGTCTTCGAGTCAGAAAGATGTCAAAATACTGAATTGTGCTGCCAGTTTCCATTGCATGCCTAGAGCCAAAGGAAGAATATGTTTATGTCCCCATAGCTTCACGAGATATATTAATGGAATGATTATTAAAATTTGATCCCATGCTGCCTTAGAATCTTAAGTATTTTAGTGCTGTTGGTAAGGTGAAATTATTTAATTTTCATGGAACAAGCATTGCATCTATCCATTTTGCATCTATATAACAGTGCTACTGTACATGTATTGTCCACCACGGATGGTAACAAGCATTAGAAATGCAATAGGTCTCGCAATTGTTTCAGTTAGAGGTATTAGCATTGTAAATGGTAATGCATTTATAGAATTAATTGATAAAAGGTAAAAGTAAGCAGAATTGTTGAGAAAAAGAACTGCAAAATGAAGTGTATATTCCTTTGAAAAACACAATCTAACAGTAAATATTGTTAAGTGATTTTGTATATATTTTAATGTTGATAAAGTCTGGTAAAAATGTTTTTTTAATTAACAAGGTGACTTTTTATGCAATTTGTAGATGTGGCCTGTTGTCACTCCAAACAAATAAAGTGAATGTATTTAATTGCAACATAATGCATTTGTGTGTCACTAAAGGGCACAGAAGCGTGAAAGAAAAGACATACAGCGCTATAGTAACTTTTTAAAAGTTAAGGGGGACTTTTAAGGACAGAAGGGTAAAACAGCAGTTTTGGATACCACATTAAAAAGCACCAGTTATGCGGGATATTGGGCGAGGGCAGCATACCCAGTGCAGCCTGTATCTCCCAGCGGCGCACCGTGCAGACACACACCGAGGGAGGACACAGGGATGGTGTTTACTATTAGTAAAAGTATAGGTATAAAATTATCACGGAAGCCTGTTGTCACAATGGCTAAAATCACAGCGGGGATTCTGGCACACTCCAAACAAAGAAAGCAAATGCATTTAAAAATAACCAAACAAAAAAGAAAAAGTTTGGTAATGCAATACTTTAACAGTACGTCGAGGAAAAATACTGTACTTGGCAGGTGCTATTGGGGAGAAGTATTAGTAAAAGAGGCAATACATATGCATGCCTTAAACCAATAAAAAACAAGAATGGCCAAATGACAATGGGGCCTGCAATTAACAAGAAAGGAGGTAAAAAAAAAAACTTCAAGCCCACAGACTGATCACAGCAGGTCGAAGACAGCGCATGCGTTGTCTACCTTGACCTAAAAATTTAACACTAAGGGCTCGGTAAGGAGTTGCATGGTACTGGCAGGGTGAAAACTCCATAAATGTAAACACTGGTGCAGTGCAGAAACACCCCATCAGTGCCAGCGCCGGAATAAACCCTGTGGAGGCCCCTATGCGGTCGAAATTTTGGGGGCACCCCTCACAAATTATCTCCTAATACCCAATGCATTTTTACATACTGACCGCTGCCAGAAGATGAGCTTTTAACCCGTTCGATGCGCCCGTCGGCCTACGGCCGTCGCCAGCACTACCTCCGTAGTGCTGCACATGTCCGTTGGTCGACGCGGCCCTGCCCGCGCAAGGATTTACCCGCACCGCGGCGAATTTTACGCCGCGGTTAACTGGTTAAGTGACAAACTGCTATGTGGATCTGATGTCTCTGGTTTAATGGCTACATCACATGAATACCGTATTTTATCTACTGAATCTTTAATGTAAAGTTTTCATTCCTTGGAGTTAATTCCTTTCATTCTATCTTTTAAAAACAATATTTGAGAAAGCTTGATTGTACTTTTCTTTCAAGGGCGAATCAATATTATTTTGATCCATTGTCGAAGGGCCCCTCAAAGGAGTGGGGACCATAGGCCTATTTGGTAATCCGGAACAGATCAGTGATGTGCATTCAAGAGTGAAATCCCATAGAACGGGGAATTATCCTTGCAGACACTGCGTTTCTGGGACAAACTGCACACAGAATTCTCAATTCTTTGGGCCAGATGTACATCGGATTTTTGCATGCGCAAATGGGTTTTAGACCCGTTTGCCCATACAAACATCCTGTGGGCCATGTACTAACCCTATTTTGCAAGTCGCAAATAATTTGCGACTTGCAAAATAGTGTTTAGCGAGTCACTATTAGGAAGGGGCGTTCCTTTCCTAATAGCGACCACAACAGCTATGTAAGAATGCTTTGCAACCGCAATTGCGGTCGCAAAACACTTGCAGTTTACCAGTGGTAAAGCACTCGCAAACAGGAAGGGGTTCCCAGGGGACCCCTTCCCCTTTAGGAATGCATGCGCAAACATTTTTGAAAGGCAGGCAGTGGCCTCAGGGACCACTGCCTGCCCTTAAAAAACGAAAAGTTTTTTTTTTTCTTAAATGTATCCCGTTTTCCTTTGAGGAAAACGGACTGCATTAAAAAAAAACTGCTTTATTTAAAAGCAGTCTCAGACATGGAGCTTTGCTGACTCCAGCAGGCCACCATCCCTAGGAGTGCCTGCCATTCCCAATGAGGTAGCAAATTGCAACAGCCTCATTCTTATTCATGAGGCATGCAATTTGTGACCCCATTGGGAATTGCAAACAGTGTCTGAGACACTGTTGTACATTGGAAATTGTGACTCGCAAATTGCGACTCGCAATTTGGCGCAATTTGCGACTCGCAATTTCCAATGGTCGTACATCTGTCCCTTAGAGGACTAATGGTCCCATTTACAACCTGCTTAGAGCAAATGGTCCGTCGGGGCATGGAGGGTGTCAATGTGTATGGCAGACTGTAGGCTACTAGGGAGGGGTGTTCTTCCCTCCCACAGTCCATAGTGGAGGAACCAAGCTGCATTTTCTGGCTCCTACCCCAGTCCACAGGGGAGGAGCCAGGAACCAAGCTGCATTTTCTGGCTCCTACCCCAGTCCACAGGGGAGGAGCCAGGAGCCAAGCTGCATTTTCTGGCTGGAAAAATTGGGCCTGGTGTTCTTGCAAAAGAGAATCCGGATGTGGAAAGATCAGACCATTTGTAATCGGATGCTGCAGTATGGCTCGTCCCCTAATTGGGCAGCAAGTATCTTTTTTGGGGGGATACAGGGATTGCACTTTCCTGAACATGGGCTTATTAGGGGAGAATATGTTTATCTTTTTCTGCAATGGCAATGTGTTTAAAGTGTCTTAGGTCATCTATTTGACCACATTATCTGGTAAGAGCATTTCTTATCTGATATGGATATTAGTCCTCGTTCCTGGGCATTAATGAATTGTTATTTGTATTTTTTTAATGTTGTTTATATAAGTATATTAAATTTTTCAGTGGCTGATACAATCTATACATTGATATGGAGTATTTGTTGTGTAGATGTACTTCGATGTCTGAGATGCATTGATGTACTGCGATTAACATATACATGTATGGCGTTTCGATTCTAAAACAAACAACATGGTGATGCTAATTAAATAAATAATGTCTGTGGAGTTCCTGAAAAAGCTCCATAAAAGAAGTATATACTTAAGAAAATAAGAGTTTGGCTTCATATGTACGGATACTATTGTATGTTCAAAACAATAAAAATGGTTACATTTGGCACTTATGCCATTGGGAAGGACTTACCTCTTTTGGGCATAAAATTAAAAGGGGTTTATTGAAAATACAACACAGGTGTTAAGGACATTATGTAAAGAGGCTTAAGATGCTCATTTCCCTCCTCAGTAAGCGAAGAGCATTTGTCTATCTATGAGGTGGCCAACACGAATGACGTTCTTAGGCACTTTAGGGCCTACAAATAACATCGAAAACATTGCACATATTTTGGTTTTCTGCCCGGCGTATGATAGGGCAAGGAGTAAATGGATTCAACCACTATGTAATTCACTGGGATTTAGAAAACACCAAGAGGCGCTGAGGGTACTGACAACAAGTACCCTATCACACGTTATATTTGCACTATCAAGATATTTGTTTATAATGGGTCTAATAAGGAAGAGAATGGGGTTAAAACTGTGATATACTAAAGATTAAGATATTTGTGAATGGGGTTAAAACTGTGATATACTAAAGATTAAGATATTTGTGAATGGGGTTAAAACTGTGATATACTAAAGATTAAGATATTTGTGAATGGGGTTAAAACTGTGATATACTAAAGATTAAGATATTTGTGATCGTGGAACTTACCTTAGACATCTACTCCTTGTATATTTTTTAAAGTTTTTATTGAATGAAATTGTTTTATTGCGATCGCCGATTCTTTTATTGAAATCATGTAACATTTGGCTGGATACATTTTAGATTATTTTATGAATGATGTTTTATAATGAAATCTTTTATGGCCTTTGGCCGAAATAAAGAATTTATACAACGTTCTTAGGGCCCGTCACAAACTGTTTCTGGGGGGCGGGAGCACAAACCTAAGGTTTATGCCATTGTTTACATATCTTTTACTTTTTTAGTGACTAGGTTGTAGGAGTGAGACTCTTCACTTGATATACATTTCCAACTAAACCTTTCGAACGATATATGCCACAGACATATTTTTATAGTTACTGGCCTTAGTCTGCCACAGAGATTCATCACCGAGAACACTTTTTAATACTTGTAGAACTTCAGCAAAAACATATCGACAATGCTTTGCCCCAGGTATGGGTAGAAATGAATTGATTGATTTTCCTCAGCGTGTAGATTAGAGTTGGCCGACCGCCTTCCATGTTCCTCTCATGTATACATGCAACGAGCCATGGAGTGCTAGGCTCCAAAACAACTACATAAAGTGGCCTCTAAAACACAATAGTAAAATGTGTCCACCTCATGCAGGGTAATGGGTGCACTAACTCAGGTGGGCCAGCTCTGGACCTTTCCAAGTACCATGTGTTCTACAATTAAATCCACATTTTTGCCCCAAAGTAAACACCACCTAGCTCCCCAACAAATACCAATTGAGGCGCAATGTGAAGCATTGTTTTCTTGGGGCAAATGTGACCATTAACTTACAAAGATGGAGTCCCACTTTGGTTAGGAAACTACACCCTGACATTTAATGAGCCCATTACCATCACATACCATTGACCAGCCTCAACCAATGCATACCGTAAAAAAGTAGACATACCGGAGTGAGCTTGAGATCCTGCAAGATGTCATCCATGTAGTGAAACTCTGAAAACTCTGCCTGCACCATCTCGTTCTTGAGCTCTAATATACGTCCCATCACGGCATCCAGTACCACACGCACCACACGCCGCTTCTGCGGATGCACCATCTGGTCATAGACAGTGTCCAGCTTTTTTAGGATTTGGATGTAGCGTATGTAGAGAGTGCCCACCATCTGAAAGAAAACCAGCCTGTCTCTTTCTGGTAACGGAGGCCTTGCGGGGAGCTCTTGCACCAACAGGTCCGAGAGGGTCTGATGCGAATCCACCCATATCTTGTTGTACACACTGTAATAAGATAAAGAACAAGAGGTTACCAGTGTCTCCCTCCAGAGACAAGACTGCCACCTATATCAATTATTTAGCACTCTGTAATAAAACGGAGATATTCAGTGAATGCAGTATAGAAATTACCAAAAGGTTTAGTGCAGTATCACCCCCCAATTTAGAGTTTTGAAAACACATGAAGGTGGAATAGGTAGCTTTCATAAAGTGTATAATTAGATTTATGAATGTATGCATTTAAAAGTTGGTAATGAACTTGGTTTTAACATGATTGTCAGGACCCATTTGTAAGGGGGGCAGGGCAGACAAGGGCTAGTGGGCCACGATCTTGGTGATTGGGGTCTTTGACCTCTGATAACCTGGGGCCCGTCCTAAAATGGCTCTGACTCATAACTCAACAATCAACCAACAGACACAATAACATATTGCCTGAGGTGAAAAACATCCACATTCTTCACTGTCACCCAGCTACAATTTTATGTTATATGTGGCGCCCCACACCATCTATCCTGCTTTCAATAAGTAGTCCGAGGTACAGGAGACATGAGAGAGACATAGACATGTCTTAACCTGCCTCCGCTCCCTACACCATGCTAGACTTTATGCCCTGCCACCCACCTCTACCACCCACTGACTCAATTGCCTACCCTAAAACAAGCAGTAAGTACCTGGTATCCTGCCAAACCACCCATAGCAACACTTTCCCAAAATACTAAAAAAACATAACCAATGTTCTGCGACTCACCCTCGCCATCTGCATTTATTAACCCCTCCTCCACATACAATTTTAAAAAACTGATGTCTTGTCACCAATCCACACCACCGTCTCTTCAATTTCTACCCCGACCCAAATATGAAAATAACAATTCCTGGCCTCTCCCAATTCACACACACACCATCCTCTGCAGCTTTTCAGACCCTTTCTGGTCAAAGCTGTGCTTTCTGCTCTCCTTTGGAGCAGAGCCTGCACTAAATTGTCAGATTCTCTGAAAGCCCCTCAGCGTGGCCTGGATTCATCTTTATGGTGTAGTGACAGCTGCTACGTCATAGTAGTGAATAGTAGTTAGAATCCGGTTAGTCACACTACAATCTATGAGGGTCACACAAAACAACATAGTGTGTGACATGGGTGAGCTAACTGCTATACAACATATTATCTGTAAACAAGGTGGTTTCTAGCACTTCCCAAAGAAGAGTTTTACATATTAGAATAATCACAGATAGGTTTACGTTTTAATCTCTTCACATGGAATATGACGGAGCACATTCAAGGTCAATATTACTATAAGACACTCACATTTCTGTTGAAACAACCTAAAGCATACATTAGTACCATCAAGCACAGCATGTGACACAGGGGAATCCTCTGCTTGTCTCAGTGAAAGGTACTAAATGTCTCTTGAAACAAAATCACATGAGACATGCATCTTAGCAACACTTGCCAGCCTACCTCTCTTTTAATCACAGTCCTTATATGTTCCTGGACAGAATCTTCCATTTACCTTTCATTTGGAGATGTGTTTAGCTAGAACCCAGTCAACTAGCGATCACTCCTTGTGTATCCCAACCGGCATCTATCAGAACTATGCTCAGGGCTGCAACAATCAATTAAAACATAACATTTCCAACTCGCCCCAATTGTCACTCTAGCTGCAGGCTCAGCACTACTCACCGAACCAATGAATGCACGAAGTTCGTGTCACTCAAAACCGATGCAGTAAAACCAAATGAGTCTATATTTGCAAACTAGAGCATTAGATAAATGGGGTAATAGCTTACTAATCCTGTCTATCCAGTCTTGTAAATCAGGTTCCCCATGCGATCCCTGCCCTCCCAAAGTTTTACATGCACTGATCGAAACTGTTAATCCATTATTAATCAGATTATTAACTCCTCACTTAGACAGGCGGTAGTAGCAGACAGTTGGAAGGTTGCATCGGTTAAACCTCCTCAGAAGAAACATCTCACGGATCCAACCCTTCTGACAAACCTTAGACCTATTTCATTATTACCCTGCCTAAGCAAGATTACAGAGAAACTTGTAAACAAGCAATTAAACGATTTCCTCCGACTAAATAATGTGCTACACCCCAGGCAATCAGGTTTCAGGGCTTAGTTCTCAACAGAATCGGCGCTGCTACATACTGCGGAGACGTTAAAATTTGCACTGGATCAGGGAAAAATGGCAGTGCTGATTCTGTTGGATCTCTCAGCCGCTTTCGATACTGTCTCCCATGCTGCCTTGGGTAGACAGCTAGGAAAAGTAGTGATCTCACAGAGGGCACTGGCCTGGCTAATATCTTTCTTGGAAAATAGAAGACAATCAGTTACACTAGGTAGCTATACCTCAACTGAGAACAGCTGCGTTCGGGTGTACCTCAGGGCTCGATTCTGAGCCCCACACTGTTTAATATTTATATGGTACCCCTGCTTGAGATAATACCATCCTTAGACATTGAGACGGTATCTTACGCTGATGATACACAGCTCATCCTCACCCTGGACAAAGAATCAACTGTAGCTGAGGAAAACTTCCAACACTGTCTTTCGGCTGTATTTGAATGGATGAACACCAACCACTTAAAATGTAATAGCCAAAAGACGGAGATTTTGCTGCTGGGGAAATGTAATATTTTCTCACCCAAAATGTGGTGGCCAACTAACGCAGCCCCACCCCCTTATACTGTGGACACTGCAAAAAATCACGGAGTACGATTTGATACCGCCCTCTCTTTTCATCAGCAGGCCATGTCGGTTGCAGGAACTTGTTTTCATTGGATAAAATCTCTGAAAAAATTCTTTGAATTGCTACCTACCACGACCCGCAAGTCCATGGCAGTGGCCACAATCCTTTCACGACTGGATTATTGCAACAGTCTCTATGCAGGCATAAAGAAAAGTACTCTAAAAAGGCTGCAGACTGTGCAAAATGCAGCGGCTTGAATGGTATTGAATTTACCTAAAGGGTCCTCAACATCTGAGGCTCTTCAAACCCTCCACTGGTTACCCATACACAAGAGAATTCTCTTTAAAATCCTTGTGATTACCTTTAGAGCTGTAAAACAAAGTGGCCCCAAGTACCTAAGGTCTTGATTAAAAGTTCATGTACCTGTTCGTAATCTGAGATCTTCTAAAGAACATCGGCTAGTACCCCCACATTTCCGTCTGAAGTCCGGAGGAGGAAAGTCCATGGCTGCTCTAGGAACTAAAGCCTGCAACTACTTACCCACTTACCTGAGACTTATACAGACAGAATATATTTTTAAGAAAAAATTGAAAACTTGGATATTTACAGTTACAGATAGTTTGGCCCTTTCTCTTATCTAATCTGTGCTGTGTGATTGCGTGTACTCCTCCTGAGGCGGAAGCCGGGAGGCTGTGTGCTTTGCTCTTGCTGTGTAATTTTAGATGCTGCTATAGCGATTATTTTCACTATTTGCCGATTTGGCCTTTTAACTTTTGCTGGCATCAAGCTTAATTTTGCACTAGGCAGACCTCCTTACCTCTGTGTCTTCCCGTTTCCCGCTGCCCGGCGCCCACTCGCAGCTGATTAGCGACGCTGTGGAGTCGGTCCCGGGGCTCAGAAGCGTGGCGGCCATCTTGGGGGTGGATCGGACCCGGAGCGCTCTAGTTGCGCATAAAGGGGGCCCAGATCCCACGCGCCCTTCTGTGTGATTGCGTGTACTCCTCCTGAGGCGGAAGCCGGGAGGCTGTGTGCTTTGCTCTTGCTGTGTAATTTTAGATGCTGCTATAGCGATTATTTGCACTATTTGCCGATTTGGCCTTTTAACTTTTGCTGGCATCAAGCTTAATTTTGCACTAGGCAGACCTCCTTACCTCTGTGTCTTCTCGTTTCCCGCTGCCCGGCGCCCACTCGCAGCTGATTAGCGACGCTGTGGAGTCGGTCCCGGGGCTCAGAAGCGTGGCGGCCATCTTGGGGGTGGATCGGACCCGGAGCGCTCTAGTTGCGCATAAAGGGGGCCTAGATCCCACGCGCCCTTCTGTGTGATTGCGTGTACTCCTCCTGAGGCGGAAGCCGGGAGGCTGTGTGCTTTGCTCTTGCTGTGTAATTTTATATGCTGCTATAGCGATTATTTGCACTATTTGCCGATTTGGCCTTTTAACTTTTGCTGGCATCAAGCTTAATTTTGCACTAGGCAGACCTCCTTACCTCTGTGTCTTCCCGTTTCCCGCTGCCCGGCGCCCACTCGCAGCTGATTAGCGACGCTGTGGAGTCGGTCCCGGGGCTCAGAAGCGTGGCGGCCATCTTGGGGGTGGATCGGACCCGGAGCGCTCTAGTTGCGCATAAAAGGGGAAGGTCATGACTTCGCGCAGCGAACGCGCTCAGCGGGCGCGCCTGACTCGCGCCGGAGTCGTGCCAGAGTCCTGCCCGTCTGCGCCCGTCCGCGTCCCGGACGCGGCTGCGCCATGTTCTATCCCTTCGCTGCCGGAGCTCCTCAGCTCCATCTCCTACAACAGGGAAACCCTATTACGCCTTAATTCAAATTCCTGCTCTTGGACACAAGCACTCCAAGCACTGCTGGATGATTCGACATCCCTTGTTTTCAAACCCTGCTGCGTATGGCATACAGATGATATTTCCCACCCTGCTTGCCATTTTCGTCAGCCCGTACACCGTCAACCCTTGATCGGTAAGAATACCACTATTAAAGCCGGACTAATTAATTGTCGCTCACTGGTAAAACATTCTTTAGACATAGCCCAATCACTCGAGGACAATAGGTGGGACATCCTTTTTCTTACGGAAACTTGGTTGGGAGCTGACACCAATCCTGCCCTCTGTCTTGCTATACCACCTGACTACAAAATTTTGTGTGCTAACAGACAGAATTCCCACCCCGGTGGAGGAGTGGCCATTATATATAGATCTATTTGGTCAATCTCCTCCTTCCCATATCCTCAAATAGAGTGTATTGAGGCACTGCCTTTCTGCATTAAACTAGCTGCTAACTTCACCTATTCAGGCTTATTAGTCTACCGTCCCCCTAAATCTAAAATTTCTTATCTTCCGGCCCTCATTGACTTTGCTTTACAAGCATCTTTCCGCTATGCCAATTTCACCCTCTTGGGGGTTTTTAATCTCCACGTTGATGACATCAATGAACCCACTGCCTCCAATTTTTTTTGTCAACCTTATCTGACGGCGGTCTAAAGTAAATTGTCTCCGGCCCTACACATAAGGTTGGACACACTCTGGATTTGATCTGTACCAATCTTATTGACACTATTTTAGGCAAGCCCACCCCTGTTATCTGGTCGGATCATTTTGTGATCCCTTTCTCCATTTCCTCTCGTTTGGTGGATCGCTCCAGACCTCCGTCCAACACCAAGGAGCGGAATTGGAGGAGAATCTCTCCCGAGAGTTTAGGCCCTCATCTCTCCATGACCTCCCCAGTGGAGGCTAACGATCTGGACTCTCGAGTGGCCAGTTTCAATCATTGGGTCACTTCGGCTCTGGATCTTTTAGCTCCTATGAGACCCATTAAATCCCTTCGCGCTACTCCCTCGGCACCTTGGTATTCTGAGGAACTCCGGATCCACAAATCAATCTGCAAGAGGCTGGAGAGAAATTGGAGACGGTCCTATTCTCCTGATAGTAGATCCAAATACAAAACCTCCCTTAAGGAGTATAGAAAGAAAATCATTGATCATAAAAGATCCCACCTTGAGGAGAAAATCATCCGGGCTAAGGGATCTTCTAGAGTCATTTTTGACACGGTCAGAGCCTTTACTGACACTATGGCCCTCAAGCGCCAACCACTGGTCTCCCAGGCCCTTTGCGACAATCTTTCAAGCTATTTTGAAGACAAGATTGCGGTCATTCAGAACTCCTTTCCCTGTAACATCACCCCCTCCCATCTGAAATCATGTTCAGCCAGCTCCAATCCCGATAAGGTCTTTTCTAAATTTGAGGTGATCTCCTTAGAACAGTCACTGGCAGAATTACTCAAGTGCAAATCTGGCTCCCCCCTTGACCCGTGGCCAGCGAAGCAGTATAAATCCCTTGCTCCCCTGCTTAATCCTTTACTGAACAAAATCTGGAATGACTCCCTTCAGACAGGTATCTTTCCAGACTCCTGGAAACACGCTAGACTGGTTCCTATCATTAAAAAGGCAACCGCAGACCCCTCTGAACCAGCGAATTATCGCCCCATCTCCCTGCTCCCTGCCCCAGCCAAAGTACTGGAGAAACTTGTACATGGTCAACTGGCTAGTTTCTTGGAGATGAGTGGCGCCTTCCACATCTCCCAGCATGGCTTCAGGTCGGGTCATAGCACCGAATCTGCCCTTTTGGAGATGGCTGACGCTATCAGATGGAAAGTTGACGAGGGCTCTAGAGCGGTGTTGGTGCTGCTAGACCTGTCGGCAGCATTCGACACCGTCTCTCACCCTATTCTTCTCGATCGACTATAGGCAAAAGGCATTCAGGGCAAGGCCTTGGAATGGCTTGCCTCCTTTCTGTCCAATCGGACTCAGGCTGTATTCACTCCCCCCTTTACTTCAAGCAGCCGTCCCCTTAAGTGGGGCGTCCCTCAAGGCTCTTCACTAAGCCCTCTCTTGTTTAATGTATATTTCTCCCCGTTGGCCGAGATCATCTCCCTATCTGGAATACAGGCCACATCCTATGCGGATGATATACAGCTTCTTTTTTCATATGATTCCCCTTCTCAGTCTACCTTTGACCCACTAAAAAATTGCCTTCGGAACATTGCCAGCTGGATGAATAACAACTGCCTCCGGCTTAACGCTGGCAAAACCGAAGTTATATTTTTTCACCAGCTCTCTCCATTGGACCCTACTTTGTGGTGGCCTCTCGATTTGAGTGCCCCCCCTCTGCCTAAAGATTCCGTCAAAAACTTAGGAGTCATTTGGGATAGTGATCTTTCCTTCAAGAAGCAAATTCAGTCTGTATCTGTGGCCTGCTTTTCCAAACTGAGGATGATGAAAAAATTCATCAACTTCATCCCTAACCAAACCAGAAAAACGATTGTGCAGGCTTTAATCACCTCCCATCTTGACTATGCCAATGGCCTGTATCTGGGGTTATCCAGAGGTCTTCAGCGGCGTCTCCAAACAGTTCAAAATGCCGCTGTCCGTCTGGTCTGTGGTCTCCCCCTCAGGGAACACATCACCCCCCACCGACTCAGGCTGCACTGGCTTCCAGTTCATAAAAGGGCGGAATTTAAGGCTCTCACCCTCGCCCACCGTGCGATCAATGGGAAGGGTACTGCTCACCTGTCCTCATGCCTTCGTCCTTACAGAAACATTCGTTCACTCCGGTCGAGCTCTCAACATCTTCTTTTTACCCCGAGGGTTAAAAAGGCTCGATCTGGGGGGAAAACGTTCCAAGTATGTACTGCCTCCCACTGGAACAACTTACCCTTGTACATTAGGATAATTCGGGACGAACCTCCCTTTCGGAGAGCCCTGAAAACTTTTCTTTTCTGCTAATTTTCACTTAACAGCTAGTACTGCACACGCTCTCACACAAGCGCCGGGACACCCCGTTGGGGTATCTGTGCGCTATACAAGATAAATAAATAAAAAAATAATCCATCCAACACAGTGACATTAGAGACAACTTTCCTCTGACACTAGCCCTCAGCGCCAAGATGCTCCATTGGAGTGACAGCCTGCACTTGATAAATGTCATCATTCATTCATTCATTCACTCAGAAACCCCTGTTAAATCCAGCAATACTTCCCCACCAAACGCAAGGAGTGGACTGCCTGTCCAACTCAGGCCTTTGTATCGGTCACGCCAACACATCCTCATAGTGTGAAGGTCCCACCAATGGGAATATATTATCTTGCCTCAGTTGCCCTTTTCTCTCTACAATTTTCTTGCTCATGTCAATCTTCTCAGGAGATGCAGTTCTCATATTCTCTCAGGCCCAAGCCCCACATGCACTCCCAAGACTGAGGGCATAATTTATTTCTAACCCTCCAGCCAATCCCATGCAGAATCTGATAAAAATCATAAATTATGTCATAGAACATGTCGTAAGTGATGTCATATGTGAGGTCATAAGCAGTTGTAGTGCTATTAACTATAACTGATGAATTTCTGTGTTTTTTTTTAGTTCAAAACGTTAATGTAATCGGGAATGAGTATCGATCATTTGCAGAAAATCGTACGAATGTACTAGCTTTGGACATGAAAACAACGCTATCTCTGTGGAGGTCTTCTCCTCTTCGTTCGGTACTTATGTGGGAAAATGTAGGTAGTACATTAGCAATGGATAGACTTTACACAACCAATTATTAATGCCAGACAAGCGTACCAGGTATTAACCTCGAAGGCGTTATCAGCTGAGAACCACTGTTTTAGCATAAATCATGCAATCGAAAAATGCAGCACCTCTGCCTAGAACTTTGCGATTCTTGGCTATTACACATAGCTCCAAGAAGCTCCAGCTCATGAGTATCACCATCAGTTATGCCTGGCTTTTTATCCAGCCAAAGGCACTTTACCTGCTGCAATTTTTATACACGTGTGCACTATGTTTAAGACTAAACGACAAGTCTCGTTAAGCAACGTGATGCCAGTTCTGTCGGAAAATCTAACTCTATATGGCAGCCATGGGAATTCATGGAGCACGACCCGTGCCCAGCAAGGCAGGCAGTGCATTTTGAAAGTGTAATGGGGCCCATTCCCTGAAGGTTTCGAGCTAGCACTGTACGTAACGTGGACAAATGCTAATGTCAAATATACTCGTTTGTGGCGCTTCTCAGCCAGACAGACACCCTCCACCCCACCTATCAGGCAAGCTCTGCCACAAAGGAGTTCTCTGGCAGTCAATAATTCCGCCAGCACTTGGCAAGCGGCCCCGTATCATGTGTGACATGTTTACAGACTTGTGGCTTTTTAGCTAAGCGCCCATTGAATGCTGGGATAGTCAGGCGGAGATTTCTATGGTTATTAGGACTGCATCAGTTCCGGAGTGGGGCACATCATTGGTGGGAGTCGTGGACACATCATTGGTGAGGTCACTTCAGTCAGTCACATACTTTGTTTTATATAGCACGCACCTATGAGACATGGCAGGTTGCTATCTGATCTTCGCCGAGTGAACTCCGAGGCGCTACGGACTCTTGTCGCTGGCTTATCTGCTGCCCTTTCCAGACCCGCCTTCCTCAGGGTCTCCCTTCTCCGAGCGCTTTCGCACGTGCCACTTGTTTACAGTTTCCATGGTTACACGTTCCGGTCCGTAAAACCATTGTTACCGGAACAACTTGTCCTGTCACCTCATTGGTTGACTATGATCTCCCAGACGCCCCTCCTCTGACTAGCTGACGTTACGTCACAAGACGATCTGTCGTCTCAGTTGACTGATAGAATCTCGGATGTCCCATATCACTTTCCTGGATGTATAGAGTGACTGGGGGCTGTAGTGGGTGGATGCTCTCGCTTTCAAAGCCCGAGGAAGGACGAACTAAGGAGATGGCTACTGATTTCTAGAAGTTCAATTTTGATCGTCCCATTTCCAACTGGTGAATTTACATCATTTGTACCATACCGTCCTCGGAGGGCAGTATAGTACAGCGAGATTCGTGCAAATGAAATGCTTTGTGTTTTAAAAAGCTTATAAGTAAATTAACTAAGGCTTCTGCATCATGAAGTGGAATAATTTGAGAGTAGCAAATTTATACCACACATTGATATGAAAATTGACATTATGTGCGGTGGAGGGCTCAGAAAAAGTGCACTCAAAACAGCACGATTTGTTGAAGTATAGGGAAGAGGGTGTGGGTAACGGCCAGAGCTATCGACTTTGGAGCTGGAAATCAGGGGGCATATTTAAAATGCCCTTGCAGCACTTTTACGCCACGGGGCGGCACTTTTGTGACGCGCTGAAGGTGGAGTTAAAGCCACCCTGCGTGACTTTTCATGGCCTTGTAAGTATGATGTAAGGCAATGCCTCACTGCATGGAAGGGGTGTTTCATGGGTGATGCTGTGGGTGTTCCCATGCAACATCCATGGTTTTTGCCAATGCCCCAGAATTTACAAAATAACGTAAATCTGGGGCAGGGCCAAAACTAATTCCTTCTCAAAGCAGGTGTAACAAGGAGAAATTAAACATTTCTCCTTGTTTTTTCCTCTTTCCACATGTTCTGCCTCCTGCAGCACACAAAGAACGAGGAAAACACCTCCTTTGTTTTTGTGCAGGAAGGTGCCCCTTCCTCCACAAAAGCAATCATGCCAACAACACGGTGCAAGGGTGCCTGCGTTGGTGTTTGGCTGCAGTTAGTGCGCCAGCGCTGGCAGAAAAGACAGGAATGCGCCCTATCTTGTAGATACAGTTAATTTCTGACCTTTTCTTTTGACATACGGCAGCGCAGCTAGAAGGCTTGCAGTGCTCCCTTATGCCAAAATATTGTAAATATGCCCCAAGTCTCGAGACTCTGCGTCAGCTCAAAATCCTGTTAGTCTGGGCAAATCAGTTAATATCCCTGTGCATAAAATATTAATGTGTCCTTGTGTAATGTATTGTGTTCACGTGAAAGCGCTCCAGTAACTTCTGGCCTACTTTGCGCTATATAAAACTGCAAAGAAACAACAAGGAAGTCCAGGATGGGAGCCGGCAGGCCTTTTAAGTCATGTCTTTAGCAAAAACTTACATGTTTTAATTTCTTTTGCATCTCTATCCCCAGCCATGCTTAGGAGTGAGTCATATTATATGCATAAGGAGTTAAACATATATCTAAAGTGTAAGTTTTTAGAACTATCAGATGTTTCGCTTAGCAAAAGAATCACAGATAATCTGAAGGTATATAGTTGCCGATAAACGTGGACACTAAGAGCCTCCTTTACGATGCTGGAGCGTCACTTTTTTTGCCGCTCCGGTGGTGTAAGCCTCTCAGTCATATCTATGAGGCCACATAAAATCACTCTGCGTAGCCTCATAGAAAAGGAGCAAGACAAAGCAGCGCAAGTCGCTGCCTTGCCTTACTCTGCGTCAAGTAGGCAGTCCATGGGTGTTATGGTGAGTTTTCCTATGCAGCACCCATGGATTTTGATGCTGACCCAGATTTACTTAATTATGTAAACCTTGGGCATCACCAAAACTTTACGCCTGCCCAAGAGCAGGAGTAAAGAGGAGAAATGTTTTTATTTCTCCTAATTTTTTCCTCCTTCCATGTGTGCTGCAAACTAGCACACATACACAAAGGTAAATGCCTCTCGGGATTGTTTTTGTGCAGGAAGGTGCCCCTTCCTCCACAAAATCAACCCTGCCTGCAACAAAGGCACCATTGCACCATGTTGCAAGGATGCCTACGTTGGCGCTAGGCAACAAACTGTGCTCCAGCGCAGGGAGGAAGGACAGGAATGGAGCGATTGCATAAATACTGTGCATTCCTGCCCTTTCACATTTGCATAGCGCAGCAAGAAGACTTGCAGCGCTGCCCTACACCAATTCCTCATAAATGAGGCCTTAAGTCTTATCCATTTCATACAGTCACTATGACTAGTTGGAGTCCTTGCTACGCACAACTGACAAGTCGGAGCGGCAAGCTACAGTCTCTCTCTTATGCCATTCCACTTTCACAGGATCTACTCCTAACATATTTGAAGTGTGTTTGGTTGGTAGTAGATATGGCGACGGGTGGAAGTAAACATCACTCCTGTTGAATCCTGAATACAAGGTTAGTGCTTTCTGAGACTGTGAAGCTCTCCGCCAGAGTAACCCACAACACCGGCACACGGAGGGAGCAGTCTTCCCATTTCATCCATCCCACTCTCTATTGTGGGACGCTCCTCTGAAGGGGCAAACGGCAGGACCCAGTTGAAAACGGTCTGCCTACACTACACTAGAAAATAGGCCACAGTCTCTAGTTCTAACAGTTCATATCTAACTAATAGCACTGTTCCTAACTGGAACAAAGGGACACAACTTAACAGGTGGCTGCTGTTGCATTTCTACAGAGACCCCCGTCTTCGTCCTCCCACGCCTCCTGGTCTGGTGCATTCAAGAAGCATCGTAGTTAGCAAAAATACACTGTGCTAATCTGAGAGGCTCGCCCACTTGCATTGTTTACACAGGCCCACACAGAGGACTCAAGCTAGATTACGTCGTGTCCATCGAAAAGCATGGCACACCTGCTACACACAATCATATACACTTACTCGCCGCACAACCACGCACGCAGGGATGTACCGCAGGACCTGGTTGTAATTAACTGAGCAGATGATTTACACTGAGTGAGAGGCCAATCGCACAATCAAGTACCGGTATGTTACCTTTACTGCGACTCTTTAACAATGACTCACATTTACGCTTCTTTTATATCCCATGCTTTTTACATCGTAATGTGAGTTGTTGAAAAGACAACGTAGTACAGGTAGCTTACCAGTAGATGGCAGTGTTGACTATTGGAACTCCTTATTAATAACAGCTTCTGGAGTTCATAAGTACTGGTAATCATATCTTTTCACATTTCATTCTATTTAAGGATAGGTTATTAAAGTGATGTAGGGGCAAAGAGTAGGAAGTAATTTTGTTAGAATATATGGATTAAATTACATTTTACTTAAAAAACAATTCCGTTTTAATTTACTTTTATTAATTACATTTTAAGTATAATTTGTAAGTTTAAAATTATGCTCTTTCAAATTTCATTCTATTAAAGAATAGGTTATTAAAATGATATAGGGGCAAAAGGTGGGCAGCCACATAATTAGAGTAAATTAATTATTTTTAAAACATATTTTATTAACTTATTTAATTAATTTAAATTACATTTTTTTCAAATTGCTTCTATTTAACAACAGGCTATTAAAGTGATATAGGGCAAAGCATGAGAAGTAATTTCATTAGAGTATATTAATTTCATTTTAGTTAAAAACCGGAATTCCTTTTACAAATTACACGTATTTGGATAATTTAAAAATTATATAGGAGCAAATGGTGGGATGTAACCTAAATACAATACATTATTTTGAAAAAAACGTTTTAAAATATATTCTTGCAAAATGAATACTATTTACAATGGGTTACATTTAATTAGAATACCTAACTTTTATATAGTAGTTGATTATTATTTTTCAAAAGTATTCTATTTAAGAACGGGTTATTAAAGGATATGGGCAACGGGTGGGAAATATAATTTCCAAATCAAAAAATTAATTAAGAACACGAGTGTTTTCTTGTTTAATGGCAACATATATACCATTCAAAAACGATATATTAAATAATACCTTTTGTTCACCTTTAAATAACGTAGATATCATTGTTGATAATATAAAAAGTCCGTGGACTGCTTAGCTGTGTGACTATGAAAGAAATTACAGAATGTCAACTTAGGGCCTGATTATAAATTGGTCAGTATATTCAGACCCATGCGCTAACCCCTGTGTACTCACGGGTCGGAATTACGAGTTGGTGGGTATTTAAAGCAACAGATAATTTTCGGATGTGTTAAATATCTCAACTGTCATTAAATTTAGGCAGGTCAAACCTGATGAAATTTAATGGGGAAAGCATACGGTATTTACTGACTCATCCAGATTTTGTTTCTTTTAATTCTAAAATAAGTATGCTATTCCCCACAAACTCGTAATAAGTTCTAATTTATCGCACCTGATAAATAAAGTATCCCAAGGTATTGTTATTTATCAGGTGCTATAAATAGCACCTATATTCTTAATCATGCGCATAGAATGTTGGCAAAAGAAAGGACACAGATCTTATGTTCTTTTTTCTAAACAAGCCTGTTCCTTTGTTAGAATTTGAAGAGATTCACTTAAAAAAGATAGCACAGTAGATTTTTAAACAATGCTGCGTTTTTGTATGCAATGTAAATGTTTTAATTAAAGTGCATTCAATCGCAATGTAACTGTTTGGTGTAAAAATTGTGTTGTACTTGACTGCATTGTCTTTGATTTGGTTTCAGTAACTGATATCCGCAAATACCAGGTAAAAAGGGCTGTCCTGCAAATAGGGATTCACACTGTCACATGGGTCAGTTCCTTACAGTCAGGTATGCAGACAGTAGTCGCGCTCATAAAAGAAGGCACTCATGTGCGCCCTTCTAGGCCACAAAGCCCCACTCAAGATTGTCATGCACAGTAAAACCAAAATAAAAATTCTGGCCCCCTTAAAGCAGAGGCTCACGTGCCTGAATATCATACACGGGACATTCCCATCCCAACATTCTCAAAGGTAGGGTGTACTGCAGGTGAAGATTCCAAGGTCAAAGCCTTAAAGTGAGCCAAAATATAATGAGGGTGTCAACGTCAACAACAAGGTGATGGATGGAATACATCAATTATTGTCAGCTACTGTCAGTTGCTCGGGCCACATCCCAATCCATTGTTCTATGCCCACAATGCCACTTCATCTTGACCCAGCCATATGTAAATCAGTCTTCACTATGCTCCTCATGGGAACAGTCCAGCTCAAACTGCCAGGCCAGGAACTCCCTGAAACAGAATACAAGTAACGTAGCATCAGTTTCCTCCTTATGAGGGCTTGCAGCCAGCTATAGCTTGGTTCAAGTAGCACAGTGAACACCGGAGCCACATCTCCACAACAAGTAGCACTTAGGGCATCAAATGCAACATCAAGGGGATGGATGGAATTCTTGAATTCATCTTAGGGCATCAAATGCAACATCAAGGTGATGGAAGGAATTCTTGAATTCATCTTAAATACTAGCAATCGATCGGGCCGCATCCGAGTCCATTGTTCTTCGGCACACTATGCCACCTCAACTTAGACCCAGCCATTTGCAAATGAGTCTTAAACAGTCCAGCCTGAACTGACAAGGCAGGCCTACCCTGAAATTAAATACATGCAACCCAGGACTAGATTTGACCTTATTAGGCTCATCAGCCATGTCTGGGCAAACCCGTCACACTTAGACGTCATCTGCAGCAACAACAAGGTGATGGATGGATTCTTAAACTAATGCCAGCCACTGGCAATCACTCAGGTCGCATCCCAATCCATCGTTCTTCACCGACCCGTCACCTCAGCCTGTACCCAGCCTTATGCAAATCAGTCTTGACCCTGCTCCTCATGGGAACAGTCCAGCCCGCACTGCCAGGCCTTGTCAGGTCCCATCTGAAACAGAATACAAACAACTGAAGACCGCTTTCACCCTAATAAGTACTCCCTGTGATGCCCAGTGACAGCTTAGCCCATGAAAATGTCATAAAGACTTACACTCACCCTGAGCCCCACTGACTGACACCAGCGGCAGCAAGGGTGTTTGATAGTCTAAGCCGATAGTTCTGAACCTGTGGTCGGAGGACCCAAGGGGATCCGCAGAGGGTGTGTGACTGCATAGTAAATTAAATAATATTAACAGATTAAAAGAGTGCATATTAATAAAAAAGCAAAATCCAAAACTGAATATTTTAAAACATTCTGGAAATATGAGAGCATTTGAAATTGGGGGCTAAAAATTAAGCTGGTATCCTCGGATTGATTTGTAGCAGTGTAAGTGCATCAATCAAAATATAGTGTGGATGTAGTGTGGATGAGTAGCGGCCTAAATTGATTTCAGAAAAGCTCCAACCATCCCTTTAAAATTACAGAGTTGATTCATTTTATATTTGTTTGTGTATTAAATAAAATATTTAATCATTTGTGTATTTGTTTGATAAATGCTTATTTCTGTATTTTTTGTGTATGTTTTTGCAATTCTAATCATCAAAAATGTTTCGGCTGGGGTTTCCCGGCTTCCAGTAATGACTCAGTGAGGGTCCCTGCCAGTGGCAGCTCCTCCGCTATGGCAGAGGAGTGTCACCCCACTGCTTTTAAGCAGTGCGAAGAAGACACATAAATTGATAATAACTTTGAGTTGTTATCATTTTATGCTTCGTGCTGCTTTGCGGCGGGGCTATTCTCAGCTCTCGGAGCAGGGCAGACTAGGAGTGGTTTGCCCACTCCTAAGTGCCCAATGACTGTTTGGTTAGCCCTCTCAGGCTGCAGAAAACATTCATGCGCACTTTCCCTGTTCTCCATGCAGGCTGCATTTTACAGCCTGCGTGGAGAACATGCCCAGGCCCTCATTCCCTGGCTGAGCGTTAGTCAGGGTTGTTGGTACTGAGGCAACAGACAAGTCTCTTAAAGGCCATCTTACAAGATCAGCAGAGGAGACAAGAGGTTGAAGTGGTTGTATGACCACCAGTGTTGTAGGGGGATGAAGAGGCCTAATAGAAAGAAATGCTTGAATATGTTTTTGCCTGTGTTTTCTTTATTTAGATCGTTTGTCAGAGGTGCTGGTGAATAGGTGAGCAATGAGATAAGAAGAGGTGATGATTTGGTTTGAACAGAGGTGGCAAAGGATAGAATAGCCAGTTTAACAAGCATTCACAAAGCGAATTGGTCTCATTTTGTGACCTATTGGCTTTGCCAATTCTTTTTGGTGCTGCTTTGCCAATGCTGTGAAGCATCATCCAAAAATGCATGTGTGCTCCTACTGATTGGTGTAGGTGCCATTT
Organism: Triturus cristatus; assembly: GCF_964204655.1. Taxonomy (NCBI): domain Eukaryota; kingdom Metazoa; phylum Chordata; class Amphibia; order Caudata; family Salamandridae; genus Triturus; species Triturus cristatus. Next base: position 1,181,418,217 of record NC_140590.1, read on the forward strand.
GTTTTTAGTCAAGCCTGAGCCAGCGCGCAAGCGCTGCTCTGGCGATGATCTGTTGTAGTACAGTATGGGAGCGAAGCCCCACCCATATTTTTTAGTTGGCTTGCGTCTTTGTCCTTCGTAAATGCTGGCTTCTGATTCCTTAATAGGCTTCTTAGTCCTGCCTTCGTACGGCCTTGTATTCATTTGTAACCTCCCATGGCATCTGGCCCCTTTACTTCGGTTATCACAGGGTACGTGTTATTTAGTGTTGTAAGCACTATTTTCTTTATTGAGTTTGTCCTACTTCAGGCAGGAAGTGCTTTGCTTACATTCCGCGCGCTATGCACGCTTTCACTTTCAAAGCTGCAGGGACAATCGCGACTGCTTATTTACTTTGGCAGCATTTGCACAGCTGCGGGTGGCCACTGTTCAGCAGCCCGTCATATTTCTGCTGGTCACAGGAAAGTCATGAAGGGTCCAAGCTGCAGTGTGGAAAATCAGGCCTGACAGGGGCAGGAGTCGATATTGGCCATTAAACACCATGTGTGTGTGCAAGAGCTCACAAAGGAATTTATCACTCTGGCTCGAACTAACAAAATCAAAGACAGATCCGCTTTAAGCAAATGTTAGAACGAACCAGCTTAGTTAATGACCCGAATCAAGAACGCCACTTTTACATTTAGGCGCCTAATTCTTCAGCATGAGAGGGAGTAAACCATTTATTTAAGCATGAAGTGGGAGCGGGGCAGGAAAATCAGCAACCCTTTAATTTCGAAAAGGGGATTGAAAACCGATCTCCAAGGAACAATTTTTGCTTTGGAGACATAGTTATGTGGGACTGAGAGCAGTATAGCGGCTCCTGGGACTACGACGTTGCAGGTATCCCTTACACCAGCGAAAGGAGAGGGGGCACAGTTTAATGTTTATTTTGAAATACCGGTTTTGCAAAAACAATTAACGTTTCCTGCACAATAAGGAAAGGTGGTTCCTGGAGCTCGGTTCTCAATCCACTTTTTCACTTTAAAGGTGTGTTGTATTCCTGCATAGGCCCCCCCCCCCCCCCAGTAAATAAATGGTTTACTCCCTCTCAGACTGGGAGCAGAAAAGATTGTAGGCGCATAATCTATTTGGTTTCATGAAGACAGAAGCACCAACAATGTAAAACTGGTGTTCTTGACGCTGAACATTAATTTAAGCTGGTTCTTTCTATGCTTACTAATTAACATTTGCTTAAAGCAGATCGGTCTTTGATTTTGTTAAGTACAGCCAGATTAATAAATTCCTTCGAGCCTTTGTAAAGACACGCACACACATGGTGTTTAACAGCCGATAGCGACCAACGCTCTTGCTCGTGTCATGCCTGGGTTTCCATACTGCTTCCAGCCTTATATTTGATTCATTCACTTTTGTTTTGTTTCTCAATACCCCCAATAGTTTTGCTTTCTAGACATCGTTGTAATGGTTTACAGTGTTTTTGAGCCATTGTTCTTTTCATCAACTGGAGATGTCGACTGTGCATCAAAGCCCACTCCAACACTATTTAATGTCGTACAAGTCTTGATATAAGATAAATTCAGTTACTATAGTAGCACACACCACTTTTGTGTCACTGGTAGTTAACTTATCGGTTGGAAAGTTTATCATTTTTAAAACAGCATGTTTCAATATATGTCTGCATACAGTTTTGTCCAGTGCGCCACAGCCAACAACTTCATTTCTGTTTAATTATTATTTCAGCCTACATCAAGTCAAAAAATCACACAGATATTGCGTTGCTTGTCTTTGTTGCTGATTTAGCTGCTACTGCCACTCTATCTGTTCCCTGATTAATATGTATTTCTAATCATAACTAATGTTAATCTGAAATAAGTGTGGTTTCGGTAGCTTAGTTTGCAGGAAAATAAACTACCTGCACACTCCAGATTTCGCATTTAATACATTTTGTTACATTCTGTTTAGTTAAGTTATTTGTACTGTTTAGGATTTTTGTTCTTGGGGAAGAGTTGGTATGTGTTTGAAGATTTTAATGACCATTTACTTTTTGGAAAAGATGTTTATTGCAACAAATGCTCAAAATGTTATAACCTGATGCTTTATTACCAGTAAAAATATATGCGGATTGTGATCTACAGATAAAGCATTTGAGGCTTATCTGGACATTGATGCATCTTTATAAACATTTGTTGCTCTTTTATGGCAGCTCCCCATTAGTCAGCATGTAGCAACAGGGCGCATGGATTCAAGCACTTCAAAGCCTGTTTCTCTTCAAAGCCATCCTGCTTATCTGTGGTATGTAGTTAGTAACGCTGGAAAGTGAAAGTGTGTCTTGTTACTTTAAGCATTCCACAAAGTGCTTGTTGTTCCGTTTTCACCCCCTCTTTCTTCTGTTGCCTCTTTCCCCTCTCCCAATAACCCCAGAAGGATCACCCTCACATCCAAACCGGTTTTATTTAATCACTCTACAGAGTGCATCTTTTCCCTCCTCCACCACCTCAAGAACCTGCAAGCACTTCTTCTTTCATTCCTTTTTATTTTTTGCATTTTTATATAGTGCAAATAAAGGTATGAAAGCGCTTTACATAAGCACTTGTTTCATTACAGAAATGTGCCCAGTGGGGAATTATGTGCACTTATAAGGTCGCTATGCCAATGCTTGCTTTTTTTATTTACAGATAGAAGATGGCAGATGCTGCTAAAGTGGTAGATTTGTACCTCGGTGAAAGCGCTTTGATTTTTAAAATCGAGCCTGGCAGTTGCCAGGTCCTCCAAAAGTGAGTGAGTGAGCGAATGAATAAATGAAAGAAAAAAAAAGAAAAAAGAAAAAAAATATATATATATATGAATGAATGAATATATATATATATATATATATTATCTACTGGCGGTCGCCAGTAGATAGTTATAGTTACAACCTAGTTTCCATAGGAAATCTCAAAATTCTATTTTGAATAACTTTGGCGCCGGTTGACGAATCCTCGCGAAATTTTCAAAACTAATGGGGCGCTCCGTTCAGCTCCTATCCTGAAAGTCTCGGGGTGATTCGTCAAGCGGGGGCCGAGAAAAAGGGGGGGTCCCAAAACGCGTTTTCCCCATGCATTTTTCCATAGGACCTCTAGTCGCAGCTACAGCCCGAATGGCTGAACAGAATTACGTGAAATTTGGCAGAGAGGTAGCCATAAGGTCAAAGAAGTGCCTTTTGCAGGTCTGGTGTAAATCTGTTCAGTATTTCCTGAGAAAATAGCATTTAAAAGCATATCAATATCTATACGCGCGCATCGTGCGCGCGGTGCGCGCACCCTGCCGTGCGCGAGCGCAATTGTGATTGGTTGTTAGATGTCGGTAAACATTCGAATCGGTCGAAACCAGGAAGTGTTGGCCGCCATTTTGTCTCTCGCAGTCTGAGGGGGTCAAAAACAAAGATGGAGAACGAGAAAAGGGGGCAGAGTTGACAGTTCCTGACCCCCTAGCCTTGGTCAGGGGGTCACAGAAGGACCCCCAAGGGAGAAAAAAACAATTGTGAATTTTTTTTAAAAATCGCGAGGTGCGCGCACCGTGAGTGCACGGCACAAACTGCGAACCGTGCGCGCGCGCACCTCGCTATTTTTCAAAAAATTTAAAATTGTTTTTTTCTCCCTTGGGTGTCCGGCACGAACTGCGAACCGTGGGCGCTCGGTGCGCGAAGCGCACCGTGCGCGCACCGTGCGCGCACGTTGAAAAACCTGGAAAAAAAATACATAACTTAGCATTTAAAAAAACGTACAAATTCACGGAAAAAACCATAGGTTTCACACACGTTATAGTTACGAATTAGCATTTAAAAAACCTTGCAAATTCACTTAAAAAACCATAGGTTTCATACATGTTATAGTTAGCTGGACATTTCACTCGTAAAAAACCAATGAAATTCCCCCGTTATAGTTACTGCAGGCAACTATAACTCACGCGACCGCAATCCTCTGCTGATGACGTCAGATATTACATCACTGATGACATATGTGTCTTTCTGAAAAATAAATATTTGTAATATATGTATAGCTAAAGATTAATGGAAGAAGACATGGGTAAATAAGTGTCTAAATACAGTGATGTAATATCTGACGTCATCAGCAGAGGATTGCGGTCGCGTGAGTTATAGTTGCCTGCAGTAACTATAACGGGGGAATTTCATTGGTTTTTTACGAGTGAAATGTCCAGCTAACTATAACATGTGTGAAACCTATGGTTTTTTAAGTGAATATATATATATATATTTTACATTAAAGGTGATGATACACCGAGTAAATTGGCGCTCACTGTTTACAGGTGCGTCCAGTGCATAAATAATATCTAAATTTAGTGCTCCCAGGGAAGGGGGCATCACCCAACCCCATTGAAAGCAACTACAAGTGGTCTATCTAAAATATAAACTCACAACCCGAGCACACACTTAGTTCACTCTCATGAGTATCAAACCAACATTTTAAAAACATTACGTATTAAATTCTCTTGGTCTTTATTTTCTTCTTTTGTTATCCAGCCAGCCAACGCGTGTTTCGTCGTCTAGGGTATTCCCCACAACTTCCTCAGGGTTGTCTTCCTGTGAGGCTGCAAGCAAGTACCGCCACGCCAGTTATACTTCTATACCGATAGGCACATCAAAACATCACCACTATATAGTATTCTTGAGTTCTTAAAATTTCGGGTCATGAAATTCCACCATGTCTGTTACAATTTATACGAGGTCAATTTAAAGAGAATCGTTAAGGATCTCCACTATATCAAGGCACTCCGTATCTGCCACTGTTCCCGTGATCTACAACGAGGATGCCGAAATCAATGGATAGAGTAGGGGGAGGAGAGACTACAGGGAGCATGTGGGGTGAAGGGCAGTTATGGAAAGAAAAGCAGCACACAAGGGAGGGGGGAAGGAGAAAGCAACACAAAGTGCTGGGGAGGGGGATGCGTGACTTTGACAGCGAGGAAGCAACCCTAAAATACATGCATTCTCAAGGAGTGCTTAAATAAAATAGAAGTTATCTAAATGTGTGCAGGGAAAGTATACCACTCAGCCAATTAAAAGGATGATACAGAGCCTATGCTCCAGGGGAGGAAAAACACAAGAAGAGGAAGGCAAGTCATCAAATATGAAGAAAGCAAATGACCAACAATTAAGCCAGCCAATGGTAAGCAAATGACAGGCTTCTAAGCTCACGGTAGGTTTTTAGGACTTGCCTAGCATTACAGCGCATGCGCTGCTCGCTCGGCGAGATTTATTGTGAACAAGGACTTTGAGAAGAGGGCTTGAAGCCCCGCCCCTCATTTCCATTGGCTGGCGTCACCGTTTATGCTAAACGGTGGCCTGCCATTGGAAATGGGGGTTTTTTGTTGACGCCCTTTTGCCTCCGATCTGGACTGGGTCGCCTGCTCTGCTGCTGTCACAAAGCACTTTCTTATCTTTATGGGGCCATGTGTTTCTAATTAGAAACACATGGCCCCATAAAGACAAGAGATCGATGCTTGTTTCTTGTCTGTTTACTATGTTCACACACTTGTGGGCTTCCAGTGCATGTCTTACCGCACGCTGCCACTGCTGAGCGACCTCGGAAACCTTGTTCTCACTTTTTCTGCTCTAGTCGATCATGGAAAGGTAAGAATATTTTTGAGCTCCTTCAGTGCAATTGCTAAAGCCTTTTAGCCGTAACCCATGGCAGCTTTTCCTGACCATGTTGTTTGTGCCTTTTCTTCAGGAACCATGCCGGCCAAAGGACCACTGCAGTCCGTCCAGGTCTTCGGGCGCAAGGTAAGTGCGGCACGTGCACTTCCTTCCTGCACCATGGCACCTTTCGTAGCGAAGTTCCATAGCCGAGTACACATAATAAGATTGCTTGTTTAATGTACAGTCTTTAGGCCTGAGCAAGAGAATTTTGGGGTGGGGGTGTGAATGGGCATTTTCTCACCACAAGACCCCGTATGGCTGATATACTTTAAAAACCTGCTGGTATGTAACTTCTGAGCAGGCTGTGCTAAGATGCACGGCAGCCAGGTGGAGACTGCTTTTGCCTCCCCTATAGCTATTGTGTTGATGCTGCGGATCTCTTTCAATTGACTTTGATGCATGTGGCTTTCCGTGTCATGTGTTTTGTGTGCCACCCACTGTTATTTGTTTGCTGTCCTCTGTTGTAGATGTCTGCATGCTGCTGCCGTGTCCCACGTGTTTTATGCCTGCTCACCTCCTTGTGAGGCGTGTTTGCATGCTACTGCTGTGTTCCACGTGTTTTATGCCTGCTCCCCTCCTTGTGAGGTGTGATTGCATGCTGCTGCTGTGTCCCACGTGTTTTATGCCTGCTGCCCTCCTTGCGAGGCGTGTTTGCATGCAGCTGCCGTGTCCCGCAGGTTTCATGCCTGCTGCCCTCTTTGCGAGGCGTGTTTGCAGGCTGCCACCGTGCCCCACGCATTTCATGCCTGCTGCCCTCCTTGCGAGGCGTGTTTGTATGCTGTTGTGTCCCACGTGCTTTTTTGCCTGCTGCCCTCCTTACAAGGCGTGTTTGCATGCTGCCACCATGTCCCACGTGTTCCTGCTGCCCTCCTTGCGAGGCGTGTTTGCAGGCTGCCGCCGTGCCCAATGTGTTTCTTGCCTGCTGCCCTCCTCGCGAGGAATGTTTGCATGCTGCTACCGTGTCCCACATGCTTTTTTACCTGCTACCCTCCTTGCAAGGCGTGTTTGCATGCTGCCACAATGTCCCACGTGTTTCATGCCTGCTGTCCTCCTTGTGAGGCGTGTTTGCAGGCTGCCACCGTGCCCCATGTGTTTCATGCCTGCTGCCCTCCTTGTGAGGCGTGTTTGCATGCTTCCAAAAATGTGGACCCGCCTTTTGCAGATCCAAAAGGGTTGCACCACCTTATGCACTAGTGTTTGAATTTCATCCACTTAAACCACAGTAATCAAGTCTTGATTCTTGTTAATCATGCTTTTATTCACAGTTAATCCATCACATCAAAGACTCAGAATTCCACAATCTTGTGCAGGTTACATATTCCAAAATTGCCCATCCAGGCCTGGGCATGCAAAAGGCGGGTCCACATTTTTGGAAGTATCATTACAAGTGCTTACTGGAACGGAGCATTAGAAGGGTGCATGCACGCCGAACTTGATGAATTCAGAAAAGAACAAGTGAGAAATAATATGAGTGTGCTCCAGCCTATTCAAAAAGTGTTTGAATGCTGCCACCGTGTCCCACATGCTTTTTTGCCTGCTGCCCTCCTTACAAGACGTGTTTGCATGCTGCGGTCACGTCCCATATGGTTCATGTCTGCTGCACTCCTTATAAGGTGTGTTTACATGCTACCCTCTGTGTCACGTTTAATGCCTGCCTACCAATATGTCACTTATGTTAAACACATGCTGTTCCCTGTGCATTTGACACATGCTGCTTGTGATGTTCCACGAATGTAGAATGAGCATTGTTTTTGGAAACCTGAACTGTAAAACTGAAACCCCGAAGGGTGGCAGGGTGCCCCTTCCTGGCCACCCCTGGCAAGGTTGCATGCAGTGCTACTCGCGTGGTGTTGAACATTTGGCATATGCTTGGTATCATTGGAATGGGACCGAACATAATTATTGTCTTTCATTTCTATTCATCCTAGGTACAGAAAAGCACGTCAGCCTGGCCGGACCATTCTTAAAACACATGTGGCAACCCCTGGGCACGAAGTGTGACAGCCATTCAGTCTCCGCCCCAGCCCGATGCAAAACCAGCCACGAGGTAAATAGAGGAAGAAATCAAGGATACCAAGGCAAGCGGGGTTGGATTGGGATCAAAAATCGGCCCAGGCACACCAAAAAACAAGCATTTGCAATGCAATAGGTCTCGCATTTACGCAAGTCTGAGCTATTGACATCGCAAATAACAATGCCTTTTATTTTTAAGTTTTTAAAACATAAATAAAAGGCATTGTCGTTTACAATGCCAATAGCTTAAACTCGCATGAGACCTATTGCATTGCAAATGCTTGTGGATATGGTCCACAGGTGGTCTATGGCAACCTGTATGGTTCGCAAGACCTAAAAATTGAGTCAAGTTCTCTAGGTTAGGTTACCAGGCAGGAAGTGAGGGTCAGTTGGTTGGAGGGGAGGCAGGTCTGGAGTACGTGACGTAAGACAAGAGTGTCAAGAGGAAGAAATGGCTAGATCATTTGGACATTTCTTTAAGAAGGTTGCAAAGCCATTTGCGGTGCAAGATGTGTGCTGGTCGAGCACAGGAGAGATTGGAGTGCAGTAGTGAGCTTGAAGGCCTGGAGGTAATCAGTTTCTCAATGCTGTACTTGGAAAGGGTATAGGTAGTGGTGGCAATGAAATGTTGGTAAACCTTTAGCAGTTCAGTAGTGCTCACTGTCTGCCACTTGACAAGTATCCAAATAGCAAGGGTAATCCAGTGTAGAGATACAGGGTGCAATATGCAACAATGCTGAAAGAGAAGGTGTAGGAAGGTGGATATCTGACTATGGTTACCCCCAATTTTTTTGCCTAGTGTCTAGCTGGTTTTTCGACTTAGTTGGACTGAGATCCTGCCATTCAGGATCTCAGCCTATCTGCTCTCTCTCTAAAATGGACTCCATGTACCCTAGGTGCATAACCCATTGGAACTAGATCACCCTGTCAGCCCCTGTACCAGTGTACACTAGGTACCCAGGGCATTGGTGTATCTAAGGCCTACCAGGGGCTGAAGCATGTATTATGCCACCCCTGGCCTGGCCTAACAAATTTGACACAACTGGCTGATCACTCAGCTGGGGTAAGTTGGTGTAACCACCTCTTACTTAGGTGTAGTATACCTATACCTAACCTTAAATGGGAGACATGTTAACCTATAAGTCACTCCTATGGCAGGCCTTAACAATCCTGAAGGCAGAGTGCTTGGTTCCATGTGAGATGGTGCTCTGGCATGAGCTGAGCCTGTCTGCAGTGGTCGGAACCACTTCCTTCTACTGTTTCCAGATATCGCCATACCATATACTCTTAAGTGCATTATGAACCTCGCGGTTAAATGCTATCTTTGGTTTGGCTTTATCAAAACATGTCGAGTAAGGTGTCATACGAATTGGAATACTAACCCCTCGCCAATTCTGGCGACGGGGTTAGCATTCCACCCTTCTAGAGGGACACGACATGTACAGTACCTGAAACCCGGGTAAAATCAGACATAGCCTCAGCTCCACAAAATGGATGCTGCCACCACAGACACAAGTCTGCCCTCCTGCTGCTGGGAGTCCTTCCAGCTTGGGAGGTGTGGACAAAGGGTTTCCTGCCAGGGGAGGTGCGTGCACCACCCCAGACAGGATTTTGTGTATTGGTCAGGTAGGGCTTGAAAGAAACCAGACATGCCTGAGGCTCACAAGGAGCCTCGGTGCATATGCCAGTTCAAACCGGTCCTGGGGCACACCAGTCCCGGGCCTGGGGCGAGCTGGACAAAGGATTGGGGGTGTAACCACCCCCCTTCCTGGTCCCACCCTTAGGGAGGGACCTAGCAGGTAGTCCGGCCCCTAGAATCCGAATAAAGGTAGGAGCTGTGTCCTAAAACTTCAGACATCCTGGAATCAACTTAACTACAAGAAGAAGACGGGAACTTCGACGCTCTGCTGCACAGAGGACTGAAGGAAATCTCCCCTGTGGTCAGGGAGTGACCACCTTGCTAACGCAAGCACCATCCAGCGAATCAACGTCTGCTTTGCCGCCGCCTCCCGCCCGAGCCCGAGCCCAGAGACTGACAAGACCTGGACCTCCAGACCTCTCACCGCCCGATCCACAGTCCCTGAAAAGAAGGAACCCGTGGAGGCACCGAGACACGTGGAGCCAGCCAACTTGAAAAGACCACGACAAGCTGCAAGCGCGACAACCGAGGCTCCCTCCAAGTTGTGCTTTGGGTCCTGAGAAGCCCAACACCCGAGCAGCATCTGCACCAAAGGTGAGCCCTCCAGCATCTCCACGATCTGCGTGGGGCCCCTCTGCATTTTGCCACTCGACGCGCCTAACCGGTTGCTGGCCCGTTGGCTAGTGGCCATCTTGGCGACGAACTTCAAGAACTACACCGCTGGTCTGGTTGCTCCAGACTGGCCCTTGCTCCCCTCCAAAGGAGCAGTCCCTCTGACCTTGCTGGTCAGAACCATCAGCTTATTTCGTTTTCCACAACAATTGCTTTTGCCAAGGCTTGTTTGCTTCGATCAAGTCGCCGACACCGCCGACAGCGAGAGCCTGCGTGGGACAGCTCGTGAACCGACTCCTGGATGTCGTCGACCTTCAGGGACCACGTGGCTGCAGAGACAAGATACACCTTTCGTCCTGTTTGCATCCGACATAGCCTGGTACCCACCTGGTGCCACGCTGGTCACTGGCTAGTGACTGTGAACACTGTCCCCTCTGCTTACAGGTCTTCTACAACTCCGATCCACCCTTGGATCCACCGCATCTCTTCCGGACCGACCGCCTGCAGCATCTTTGTCTACAGGCTCCATTGAACATATAGAAGAAACCCGACGCACTTCGAGACCTATGCACCCGCTTCCTGTGGGTGAGGTAAAGCTGGCACTCCGGTGCCCAAGTGTAGAGTAACATCTCTAGTGTCTGTGTTTCCAATCTTGAGTTCATAGTTCCTCCGGAAGATCCTTTTTGCAGTAACTTTGTAACTTTTACGCACCCATTGAAAACCTATGGGAGCCCGCGTGTGACTGTTTGCTCTGCACACGCAACCCGTGGACCTCCTGGTCACTAACTAAAGTTAGCTCCTTGTAGGCCCAGCGATTCTAGAGGCCCTAGGCCTTTTCCCTTTTCTGTTCGTGGTACTTATACCACTATTTTAGTATATGGTTTGAGTGGCCACCAGGGCCCATCCATATAAAGTGCAACTTCTGTGTATTCTAACGTATTCTTGTTTAACGATTTGTGCTCCTGTGCTCATAAAGAGTCTAGGGGATACTTTGAGAAATAAATACATATATATTTTCAATATATATCTGTGTGGTGTCCTTTCATTGGTATAAAGGGGGGTTACATTTGGTAAAACAGCCTGCTTAACACGCTTTAACGAGTTTAGCCTCAAAGACTGCTTAGCCTACGCTACCACTAGGGCAGCTAGTCCGAAAAGGTTGACTTACAACCACACCATAAGGGTTGCTTGGCATGGTACAAGGTGGTCACTTTAACTAGTGAACACCATATACCAGGCCAACTTCTCACAGAAGGTACATGTTAAAGGGAGATAAGCTGGTGTACGCTGTCTATTGTTTGCTTTAGTTTGAGAAGCAGTGGCTAGCACGTTAGCAAAATAAAGAGAAAGCCGATTAACCCATGTGGAGGGGAAGAACTAGCTAATTACTTTCAGGAAAGCATTTTCAGGTGGACACACTCTACCCGCATATTACTCACCTTGTGAATATGCCTAGGTGCCAGACTGGATCCAGAATATTCAAAGCAGTGCTCCTGCAAGCCATTACGTGGCACCATGAGACTCCATGTCAGCATCATTCTACTCTACGACTGACGCTATGAGCAGGATAAAAGTGCCACTCGTGCTCGGGCATCTGTTTCCTGATGAATTAAAAAAATAAGTGTGCAGATTCCTAAATAAGGACCCTTTTAGAGCTTTGAGACAGTGCCACTGAACAGGGAGGTGGGAGGGCAGTGAGTAATCTGCGTTTAGATAGAGTATCTACCAAGAAAGAGCGTTACTAAAATTAGGTAATTTGTTCTTGTGATGGATACTTCCAACAGCAGATTCCTGAATAGGAATAGATGTCTGCTTCTATACTTTCTTGACTCCTAAGAACTCTACAAAGAGCTGATTGTCCACCTGACCAGATGTTGCTTAGTGCGATTGATGCAGAAGCTGAGTGCTCTCTTGTTGTCCAAACAACGGAGTCGCTCTTCCTCTTCAGAGGGATGAGGCAGAGCAAAGAAGGTTGGGAGGGTGATAACTTGCCCAACATAAAAAGGCACCATTACCTATGGGAGGAACGAAGGTCAAGTTGTGAACACCAGTTTGTCTAAAAAAAGGTGGTATAGGGAGGCTGGGCCAAATGGCCCTGAGGTTCACTCATTGAGTGGGCGGATATTCTGGCAACAGGACAGTTTTTAAGGTGATTAGCCGCAATGGACAAAAATGCATAAATTCAAATGGTTTCCTATTAGAAAAGTGAGGACTAAAATTAAATACCAATAGGGCATTATAGATGGTTTGGGTGCACACATATGCTGCAAACCTTTTAGTAAAGGATTCACAGCTGGTGAGTGTGAGAAAGTGCCATCTTTCTTGCATGGTATGCCCCCACTTTTTGCTGAATTGCTGAATGTACTTTGACTGAGTGTGCCCTGGACTCCTGCCAATCAGGTGCCCAGGGCCAATGTTCCTTCCCTAAAACAAAAATTGGCAAACCCTGGCCACATGTCAGCCCCTGCTAAAAGGTACCCTAGGTACCCATGGCTTTGTGACCAGGGAAGGCCTCTAAGGGCTGCAGCACTCATTGTGCCACCCTTAGAGGCCCTGTACCCTTACACACACACACTGCCCTTGCAGGCTGGGTGTCTGGGTACAAGACAAAACAAGGAGTCGACATGGCACACATTCCTTTCTGCCATGCCCAACACCTACACTGCCATGGCATACATCAGCCACCCCTCTAGCTGGGTGCCCTATGCCAGTGGTGTGGGCACAGGAGCATGAGCCCTGTGCCCCTACAGTACCCAGGTCCATTCCTGGGCACTGTAAGTGCAGTGCTGCCATTTAAGAGTACATGGTGCTGAGAGCTCGTCAAACACAAACTCCACAGCACCATAATGGCAACACTGAAGACTGAGAAGTTTGGTATCAAACTTCTCAGCACATTAAATCCCACACTGGCATCAGTGTGGGTTTAATGTACCAAGCACCCCAAAGAGCATCTTAGAGATGCCCCGTAAAACCTAACCTACAATCCACGTCTGTTCTGAGGCTGCCTAGGCCGCCACACAGCAGACATGTTGCTGGACCCCTGGGTAGGAGAGCCCCTGCTCTCCTGGGCCTGCAACAATGCACATCCTGGGCAAGGTGCTAAATCTCCTCCCCCAGGATGGGCAGGGGGAAGCTTCAAAGGCATGCCGCCTCTGTGAGCTTCCCCAGGCCACTGCAACCCCCCACTCTGGCGAGAAGCTTGGCCGGAAACCCCCAAATAAGGACAGGGGATGTGCCAGCCTGAAACCCCACCCCTCAGGTGGGGGAGGCGAGGTGAAGCACATCTCCGGGCTCTCGCCATCTTGAAGATGGGAAGCCCACCCCAGGACAGGGACCCATTGGTCCCTGCCCTTCACCTACCTGTAAAGCCCCTAAATCTAGTATTTAGGGGCACCCTGAACCTTCCTTCCCCAGATTCCGAAATCCGAAGAGCAGATAGAAGACCTGCCCTGCAGCTGCTAAGAAGAGGAAGACACCAACTGCTTTGGCCCCAGCCCTACCTGCCTGTCGACCCTCGAACCTGCTCCAACTCGGCATCTCTTGTGGCCAGCAACCTCACAAACCCCGGAGGACCTGGCTACCTTTTGACTCTAAGCCCCCTGGGACTCCCATGAGTAGAGGCTCTACTCAAAATCTACTTCTAATCCCTGGCAGCAGCCCGGAACCGCCAACCCAACACTCTCTGCACCCGCCAAGCCTGGCCTGTGCCGGATTGAACAAAGACACCGAGGACGACCCCATGGCGACTGTGACCCCGAGTCCGGCACCCAAGGACCTCCCTCGACATTCCTGAAGAAGCCTGCAGCCTCAGAACCAGGTGCCCCCCCCCCCCCCCCAACCGCGATCAACAGAGGGTAAGATTTTCCGACACCAAAAAGGCACCCCTGCATCCAGCGCCCCGCGGCCCCCTGTGCTCAATCCCGGGGTACCTACCTATCCTCCAACTAACCTCTCAAAGTGGTGGTGGCACCTGAAGAATCTTTGTCCCCGAGCTTGCAGTCTTTTTCTTAAAATATTCGCCAAAAATCAGCCGAAAAGTAACGAGAACATACTATACCTGCAACTTGAATTTTCTACCATAGGGAATCATTGACTGTTTTCTATGAAATATTTTCTAAGTGTCAACTTTTAAAATAGCAAAATATTGTCTAACAATCATCACCGTAATTAAGTCGACTTTTATCACTTGTTTTTAAGTACTGTCCCAGGACTGAATCTAGGATCCAGTCCTAGAATTCCAAAAGTAATCCTAAAAGTAATCGGTTGCAAATAACTTGAAACTTCCATTGAACTCAATGCATTATTGTGTTTAAACTTGTGTTGCTTGTTGCAACCACTTGTAACTTTCTACAAAAGTCAATTGCATATTGCAAAAGTATCTACCTAAAGCATCTCATTATAAGAAAGTATATTTTAATACCTATTGTTGGTTCTAAAATAAAACAAGCATATATTTGTTTATATATAAACCATTGGCCTAGAGTTCAGTTATTGAGTGTGTGTGAAACCATTTGCTGACTGAGTGTGTACAACAATGCTTTACACTGTCCTCTGATACTGCCTTACTGCTCGACCAAGCTACCACTTTAGAGAGTAAGGTTATATCTAACTTTAGCCTCTGCCAAACCTCTGGGGACTGTGGACTCTGTACACACTGTACCTATTTGGGAACAGTATACACAGAGACACTTTCTCACAGTGAGTTCAACAAGGACAGTTGGTCCAGTAAAAGTAAAAAGGCAAAAATGGCCAACAGGTAACCTTTAACTGTGCCCAAAGCACATCCTTGATGAGACAAACAAAGCAAATAACACATGCAACAGTTTTGCCTGCACTGATCCAACGTATGGTTACCACACCATATCACAAATTTGTCCCAGGGACTTGCATATACAGATTCAGTACTTCTGGAGGGATATCAAAAGTGCTCAACTGCCGCAGCTCATTCTCCACGCATGGAGTTGCAGATTGCCCAGGCTCAGTTACAAGACCCTGCCCTGCTGCTGCGACAGGAGGTCCTCCTGCTGTGGAAGACTGACCAGAGAGCAACTACTCAGGCCCAGACGTTCCAGGTACCACCCCTCCTGGCCCAGTCTGCTGCTTCTAGGATGACTTGGGTCTGGTTGTTCCTGATCTTTAATCACAACTCATGGCAGGAAAGGTAGCAGCAGAAAGCCCATGCAGGAGTCCCATACTCGACTCTAGCCGGAATTTGTCTTGGAGAGAGCCTTCTTGTGAACCCTACCTGGCAAAAGAACATACATTGTGAGCTTTCAGTGGTGGCAAACTGTTCTAGCCAGGGTTCTCCTCCCTACTGTAAGAAGCCAACTTCCAGGTGCCAAACATGATTCCATAGGCATCGCCAACTAAGCTGGTTCGCACAGGCATTCAAAGATCCTGCCAGGTGGTGTACCACCAGGGAAATCCCTTAATGGTTCAGGCAAGCTCAAGCGGCATACATCTTCCTGTTGTAGGACCCTGGACACGTCACTGTCATGCATGTTGCAGTACATCTTGGCAGTGGTATTGTCCACCATAACCTGTACCAGCCTTTCCTTGATGCAAGACAGGAAGGCCTTCAACAAAAAGCAAATTGCTTGCGACTCTAACAAACTGATGTGGAGGCGTTTCTCTGCCAGAGACAAGATCCTCTGATTTTCACATTTCCCGATGGCATCCTCAACCCAGTATTGATGCATCTGCCACTATCTCAAGCTCTAAGTGGGATAGGGAGAGCGATCTGCTGCTCGTCCAATTGTGGTTGAGGAGCTACCACTGCAGATCTTCAGCAGTCTCCTCCACCACCTGGATGGAATCTGTAGCTCCCCTTCTTGCTCTGTCCACTGAGACTTCAGGGTCCACTGTAACTCTCACATGTGCCATCTGACATGATCAGCGAGTAGAATGCAGGAGTCTAGTAGGTCCAGAAGCCTCAAAGTTATCCTCACTGAGACCCAGGATAGAGGCTGAAACATCATGATCATAGCTAAAATGTCCTGGACTAACTGGTCCGCAGAAAAAGCTCACCATATCCAGGATGGCTCAAATTAAAGGAAGCCTCTGTGAAGAATTCAGGGATGACTTCAGCAGGTTGATGTTGAACTTCTTAACATCATTGGGTTTTTCAATCATCTGGAAGTGGTCCATGATCTTCTGTGGCAAGCCTGCCCAAAACCGGTCCTGGGATGCTTGGTTCCAGTCCAGTGAGGACCTGGCTTGGCAGTTCAGGCTGGACTGTTCCCATGAGGCACAGGGTCAAGACTGATTTGCATATGGCTGGGTTCAAACTGGAATGGCATGGTGAGCAAATAAATGATGGATTTAGGCCCAGATCTCTGTACTGGGGTGAATGTATGACATTGTTCTACATTCTGTCCATCAACTGTTGTTTTTGCGCAAGCCTGCCTTCAACAGCTAGTGATCGAGGTGGGGAAGGCTGGTATCTCCAACCTCCTATGAAGGGCAGCAACCACCGCCACTACCACCTTTGTTAACACCCAAGGGGCACAGGCAAGGCCGAAAGGGAGCATGGCAAACAAAATGCTTGTGGCCATCTTAAAACGCAGGTAGCACATGAGGGCCTGCATGCCAGGGATATATAAATAAGCATCCTGCAGGGACACGATCAACATCCAGTCTCCATGATTCTCTAGGATACAGGGCACAAAGAACCGGGGCCAAAGTGAGCATCATGAGTTTGTCTTTGCACGTGAAGACACCGAGAGGTCGAAGGTTTAAAGTAGGAAGGAGACATTTGCCTTTCTTTTGCACAAAGAAAAAAGTGGGAATAGCATACAGTCCCTACTTTTGATGCTGGAACCCTCTCTATGGCTTCTTTTGCCAAACAAGCTTGAACTTCCTGGCAACAATGTGCAGGTGGTTCATGACAGGCATTCCACCGCAGGCGTATTGTGCAGTGGGTCGAACAGAAATGGTAGGGCAAGCCCCAATGGACAATGTGTTGGACCCACTTGTCGGTTGTGATATCTGGCCATCCCTCTAAGAAGTGGCTGATGCTGCCTCCCACAGGCTGGCTTCTATGCGCTCACTAAAGAGGTTTTGGGGGAGTCAGGGTGGAGGCAGATTAGGAAGAATGCTGTCCATAATTGATGCGTTGTTGTCTGCCTGACACACGTCCCAACCACGAAAGGCCCAGGAAGACTATTGTGCAGGCGATGGGGACTGAGGCGGTCATTGCGCCAAGCTCCTGGTATATGCCCCAACAGGGCATAATTGTTGCTAAAATTGCTGGACTGAACCTGAGACCAAGAGAATGTGCCTTAGTTCATCTCTCTAAAAAGTACTAGGGCTGAATCTCACTTTTTGCCAAAAAGGCAGGAGCTGACGAAGGGCATGTGAATTTAGAACACATGGATATCCCATGAGAAGCCTGTGGATCTCATTCATCCACGGATTTGAAGCACAACGCTAGTACCCATAGCCATGTCTAGATGATGTGTATCCAGGCCTGAGTAGATGAGAAATGTGACTGCATCCCGATCATCTTGTATGATCTGAGCAAATTAAACTTGTAAGTCTTCTGGGACCGCAGGTAAGATCTCACGCACCATGTCCCAAAGTGTGTGGAAATAACACCCTGGCAATAGAAACCCGCATCGACAGATCGGATGGCAAGACTAGCTGAGGAGAGAATTTGCTTGCCAACATTATCTACTAATTTCGATTTCCATGTTGGGGAGAGGGGTAGGTAGCACGCTTAATTTGTAAAAGAAATAGTGCAGGTGCCTGAAGCTCTGCTCACAAGCCGGCAGCTGGTGCAATTAAATGTTTGGGGGTTTATGAAGGGCATCCCTGGGCATGATTTGCATTCTGTGATCTAACTGAAGTGAGGGCACTGTGTAAACAGGATTCTCCACCATGCCCTCAACCTGGGAAAAGTTACAGGACCCAGCAAGGAATTGGAGTCTTGAATGCATTTTGGGACGTGACGAAATAAATAAGTATAGAACTACTCCGGGATTTTGTCCACGGTTGTTCACCCTGGTGTGGAGTGTGTAACGTCAGTGACCGACTAAAATAAGGAGAGGGCCAGTAGACATTCAAGACCGGTAGTGACCCTGGGCAGCAAGTAACCTATGGGGATTGGACCTCAGCCATAAGACAACAAGCACCAGTGTGAGACTGGCTTGTGATGATCTGCATCTCCACCAACTGGAGTGCTCCTTGATATTCAGTTTAGCCATTTTATTGGGGTCTAATAGGTATGGATTATTATTCTCCTCTGCCAAGTACAACTTGGGCGTGGACTACTCAGGTGGGTATGGCAATTTTCTAAACAAATATCCACACAAAAATCTTTTCACCAATATGTTTTAGCTTTATTCAGTTGTATTCACAAAAAATACTCCAATAGACCACTCAGTGGTTGGTGGTGCTAGTGAACCCGTAGACGGGGGCCAAAGGAAATTAGGGGAAAAGGGGAATTATGGGGACTCTCTAGTGAAAGGTTGTACCTAACCCAACCATGATTGTGGGGAAAAAACTATTTTTCTTTAAATTACCCTCACACACCCTAGTGGTGTCATGCTTTATCATCGGGTCACCCTGACCCCTAAAAGTCAGGGTGGGCTCAACCACAGTGTTGGGAGCTCTTTTGATACACAAAAGGGAGAGGGGGTTTTAAATAAAATACCTCAGGCAGATCCCCGGTTTCCCTTCATTCTTGGGTCTGTCTGGGTAAATAAAATATTTAAAATTGGGTCTTTGTTGGAGTGTTATGGTCCTAAGACCCTAGTGCCAACATGTTTCAGTCCGGAGTGGCCGTAAAGGTCCAGGACTTTCTTCAGGGCAAGGAAGACCCCCCTATGTGAGTGAGAATTACTGGAATAGGAAGTCCCTATACTGTCAGTAAGGTGGGGGCAGAGTAGCTGCTCCTCGTGAAATGTTTAAAGAAAAGTGTGTGTCAACTGCCAGACTCCATCTGAAAAGAGAAACAAGGCCAAATACCATGTAAACTATCACAGGCAGAACTACTGCCGTGCTCACTGCCCCAGTGGGGTGTGGTGGAATCCGCAAGGTGAGCATGCCTGAATTCATATGCATTACAACAAACAAATGATGGACGGAATGCTGACAATGCAGACATTCTCCCCCAGTCAAGAGATCTGGGTTAAATCCATCGTTCTTTTGCCCACTACACCACCCCAGTTTAGACATGGCCATATGCAAATCAGTCTTGACCCTGTGCCTCATGGGAACAGTCCAGCCCGAACT
Organism: Triturus cristatus; assembly: GCF_964204655.1. Classification (NCBI taxonomy): domain Eukaryota; kingdom Metazoa; phylum Chordata; class Amphibia; order Caudata; family Salamandridae; genus Triturus; species Triturus cristatus. The sequence continues at coordinate 1,181,437,389 of NC_140590.1, forward strand.
GCCAAGCCATGTCTTCCCTGGACCGGAATCAAGCATCCTAGGACCGGTTTCTGGCTATCAGCCGTCATCAGCCAGGATAGCTTGACTCCAGTGGCGTAGTGAGCACGGGTCCCACGTCTGGGAATACCCATCCCACTTAGGGCGAAATGCGTTACAACAAACAAATGATGGACGGAATGCTGACAATGCAGACATTCTCCCCCAGTCAAGAGATCTGGGTTAAATCCATCGTTCTTTTGCCCACTACACCACCCCAGTTTAGACATGGCCATATGCAAATCAGTCTTGACCCTGTGCCTCATGGGAACAGTCCAGCCCGAACTGCCAAGCCATGTCTTCCCTGGACCGGAATCAAGCATCCTAGGACCGGTTTCTGGCTATCAGCCGTCATCAGCCAGGATAGCTTGACTCCAGTGGCGTAGTGAGCACGGGTCCCACGTCTGGGAATACCCATCCCACTTAGGGCGAAAAGCGTTACAACAAACAAATGATGGACGGAATGCTGACAATGCAGACATTCTCCCCCAGTCAAGAGATCTGGGTTAAATCCATCGTTCTTTTGCCCACTACACCACCCCAGTTTAGACATGGCCATATGCAAATCAGTCTTGACCCTGTGCCTCATGGGAACAGTCCAGCCCGAACTGCCAAGCCATGTCTTCCCTGGACCGGAATCAAGCATCCTAGGACCGGTTTCTGGCTATCAGCCGTCATCAGCCAGGATAGCTTGACTCCAGTGGCGTAGTGAGCAAGGGTCCCACGTCTGGGAATACCCATCCCACTTAGGGCGAAAAGCGTTACAACAAACAAATGATGGACGGAATGCTGACAATGCAGACATTCTCCCCCAGTCAAGAGATCTGGGTTAAATCCATCGTTCTTTTGCCCACTACACCACCCCAGTTTAGACATGGCCATATGCAAATCAGTCTTGACCCTGTGCCTCATGGGAACAGTCCAGCCCGAACTGCCAAGCCATGTCTTCCCTGGACCGGAATCAAGCATCCTAGGACCGGTTTCTGGCTATCAGCCGTCATCAGCCAGGATAGCTTGACTCCAGTGGCGTAGTGAGCACGGGTCCCACGTCTGGGAATACCCATCCCACTTAGGGCGAAAAGCGTTACAACAAACAAATGATGGACGGAATGCTGACAATGCAGACATTCTCCCCCAGTCAAGAGATCTGGGTTAAATCCATCGTTCTTTTGCCCACTACACCACCCCAGTTTAGACATGGCCATATGCAAATCAGTCTTGACCCTGTGCCTCATGGGAACAGTCCAGCCCGAACTGCCAAGCCATGTCTTCCCTGGACCGGAATCAAGCATCCTAGGACCGGTTTCTGGCTATCAGCCGTCATCAGCCAGGATAGCTTGACTGGGATGGGTATTCCCAGACGTGGGACCCGTGCTCACTACGCCACTGGAGTCAAGCTATCCTGGCTGATGACGGCTGATAGCCAGAAACCGGTCCTAGGATGCTTGATTCCGGTCCAGGGAAGACATGGCTTGGCAGTTCGGGCTGGACTGTTCCCATGAGGCACAGGGTCAAGACTGATTTGCATATGGCCATGTCTAAACTGGGGTGGTGTAGTGGGCAAAAGAACGATGGATTTAACCCAGATCTCTTGACTGGGGGAGAATGTCTGCATTGTCAGCATTCCGTCCATCATTTGTTTGTTGTAACGCTTTTCGCCCTAAGTGGGATGGGTATTCCCAGACGTGGGACCCGTGCTCACTACGCCACTGGAGTCAAGCTATCCTGGCTGATGACGGCTGATAGCCAGAAACCGGTCCTAGGATGCTTGATTCCGGTCCAGGGAAGACATGGCTTGGCAGTTCGGGCTGGACTGTTCCCATGAGGCACAGGGTCAAGACTGATTTGCATATGGCCATGTCTAAACTGGGGTGGTGTAGTGGGCAAAAGAACGATGGATTTAACCCAGATCTCTTGACTGGGGGAGAATGTCTGCATTGTCAGCATTCCGTCCATCATTTGTTTGTTGTAATGAATTCATATGCATGCTTCTGTTTAGAGGATTTTCCCCTCAATCTGCCACTCAGATCCAAATCACTGTAACAGATTGGTTTGTATGTGACAGGCATTCTGTGGTAGTGGCGAATTTAATCGCATCCTAGTGTTATCAGCGTGAAAGTCTGATCTCTTAAATAGCGTTCACCATGTGAACTCAGTCTCAATTGCCCATACAACGTAAAAACATCAAATGGGTATCTAGTCTTAGTGGGAAAATAAACGTGAGTACGAATAAAAACAGGCATACATGACACTCACACACACAAACTCTATAGTCATACTTTACCCAATTCGGGGAGGTTGGCCGTTTCACACTGGACCAGAACAACAATGAGGGTGGTCCTGGGGGTGGTATGAAAAAATTGTGTCTGCTTAAAATGGGGATAAGCATTGATCTGCTATTATGTCTTTAGGTGTTAGAGGAATCCCGCAAAGCGGGATCAAAAAGAGCCAAGAGTCACAAAAGTGTGTCCATTAATCATTACTAAAAACGGAGAGATATTTGAACTAGAGGGGCGCTGAGCGTCCGCGCCAACACTAAGCACTTACTTCAATAAGTTCAGTCACCCAGCATGCTACCTATTCTGGTTCTGGTCCTCGTCCTCGGCTTTAGCAAACAGAGACGCTGGTGTTGCGCTTAAGTATGGTGTAAGCGTGGTAAATTCGAGCTGAATGAGCCAACGCCCCCGAGCTGTGGAGGAAGTGACGTGTAGCGTCCTGACGCACGCGGCGTGAGCCGGTTTTTCATGATGGGGGTTGTAGTTTATTGAAAGATCTGAACGGTAATTCAAAGGAGCGAGGTGCTCGTGGTATTGTGCTTGATTCCATGGGTGCTAGCGGGCGTGATGATACTCCCCATGTGCACTCATGATTATGAGTTGTATGATAGGAATCGAAAGTGTAAAGTAAAACATTAGCGTGAAAGAAACTCAAGTTGTCTGCACCACGTCCCCGGGCTCCGGAGCATGTGATGTTTACGTGCTGACGTACTCCACGTTTACAACTAATTGTGATGGAAGTTGTAGTTATCTTTTTTTTTTTTTTTTTGAAAACCTTTATTACAGTTTCAGAGACATACAAATATGGGCCTACAACCACCAGGCCGGCCGCTAATGCGCACTATAAGCCTAGACACAGCTTAACAACCACATCGATGAAACAACAAGAGAGCTACTGGAGTGCTAACCAAATCAGCCGGCCGCAGCCGTAGTCCATATACAAGTAAAGAAAGGTTCATATTTTGAAGAAGACAAAAAAACATCACACACACAAGGCAGAGGAGGTGAATAGCAGTAACATGTGCTCCCCGTATCGAAGGAGTAAACAAGCCCAGAAAAAAGGAGGAGGGGGGGCAGGCAGAAGTAACCAAATGCGAGAGGAATGCGCGGGCTAGGGAGACAGAGCAGCATCCATTTCACGCGTCTGGGGCGGGGCGCAAATACCTCCACGATAGGAGTTCCAGGGACCCCACACCTTAATCCACTTCCCAGGCTTGCCCCTCGCCACATACACCGTTTTCTCTCTGAACATACACCAGTCCATGTGTTCCTTCCACGCTGAGACCGTTGGCGGCCTCCGAGAGCCCCACAGTTGTGCAATGTCACGCTTCGCCACCATATAGCCCAGAGTCACCCACTGCGTCTGCATCACATTGTAATCAGTCGGCTCCCAGACATTCAGCAAACATCTCCGTGCCTCCGGCAACAAGGCAACATGCGTGACCTCTTCTAACACCGCATGCACTCTACACCAAAACCGAGTCACCGCCGGACACTCCCACAGGATATGGAGGAAAGTCCCCAGTAGTCCACAGCCTCGCTTACACAGACCATCCACCGAATACCCCATACGCATCAAGCCAGGCCCCGTGACGTACACACTATGAAGTATCTTAAGCTGGACGAAACGCAAGCGGGCCGGGATAGCCACCTCTTTTGGGGAGGCCACCGCTGACACCCAATCCTCGTCGTCCAGTTCCAAACCGTCGGCAGTCCATGTCTCCCGCAGTGAGGTCAGCAAACCCATTCGATCATTGATAAGCTTCTTATATATCAGCGAAATGGTGCTATCCGGCACATAACCGTCCAATACTCTGTCTTCCAACGGGGAGGACTCTGGAATAGCCGCCACGTCCGGAAACACGGAACACAAGGCATGATGAACCTGAGCATACCGAAAGTATTCCCTATCGTTCAACTGATATTCCGTTTTCAACATGTCGAACGTCTTGAATTTCCCTTTCTTCCAGAGATCCCCTACCTTACTGATACCAATCATATCCCATTTCTCAAAGCCTTTCGTGGTACACAGATAGCCCAAACGCTGGGAGGCGTACAATGGCGTTGCCCGAGTCAAGCGATCCCTCCACCCCATCGCCGCATTTGCTGCATGCCACACCTGCACCGCGACCCGCGTCGGGCCTGTCAATCGCACATCAAGGGACCCCGAGTACAGTGCTCGATTATAGTCCCCGCTTGGCAATAACAATTTGTCCATCTCAAAAGCCGGGTTCAAAGCAGGCCCATACATCCCGTGATTGACCGCTGCCAACTGGGAGGCCCAATAATATCGTTTAATATCAGGGAGAGCGGCCCCCCCATCATACCACGGCAGAGTTAGCTTGGCAAGAGCAATCCGCGGCCGCCCATCCCAAAACAGTCGACGCTGAAGACACTCCACCTCCCGAAAATAGCGGGCCGGCACTAGGTCCATAGTGTTCTGTAGGGCGTACAAAAAGCGTGGCAGCGACATCATTTTGAACAACGCCGCCCGGCCGAGCGGCGAGAGCGGCAGCCGCCGCCAACCCGCCACATCCGCCCTTAGGCGCTGAAGGGGGGGGGAGAAGATTCCGCTCATACCGGGCCACCGGGTCCAGGGTTATAAAGATTCCCAAATAGTTGTACCCCGACTGCGCCACCTGGATGGGGCACCCCCGCGGAAGGGGGGGGGGCCTCCCCGGAGAGAACGTACACACAAGACTTAGCCCAGTTGATGACCAATCCGGAGTTGCGACCAAAGGAGCTCAACACGTCCACCAATACAATGAGCGATTTGCGCGGAGATGCAAGATACAAGAGGATATCGTCCGCATATAGGGAGACACAATCCTCGTACTCCGGCGTCCATCTAAGGCCACGCATCGAAGGGTGCCACCGCAGCCACTCCGCAAGGGGCTCCAAACAAAGCGCAAAGAGAAGAGGCGACAACGGACATCCCTGTCGCGTGCCCCTACCCAAGACAAAGGGGGCCGACACCCGTCCGTTGACCACCACCTGCGCCAGTGGGTTATCATAGAGCAATTTCACCCAACCAATAAACCCCGGGCCAAACCCAAACTTCGCCAATGCTGCCCAAATATACGGCCACTCCAAGGTGTCAAACGCCATGGTAGCGTCCAGGGACGCCAAAATGGCCGGCTCACAGATAAATGGCGCTCTAGCAAGGACGCCATGCAGTCGCCGCAGGTTCAAAGCGGTATTGCGATGGGGTATAAAACCGGATTGATCCTGATGAATCAGGTCGCCCACGACCCGGATCAGGCGATTGGCCAGTACCTTGGCAAGGATTTTGGGCTCCGCGTTCAACAAAGAGATAGGCCTGTAAGAAGTACACCGATCCAGCGGCTTCCCTTCCTTATGGATAACAACAATGGTAGCAAGACGTTGGTCAGGGGGGAGGGAGCCCGCAGCCTGTGCCTCAAGGAACATGTCCCGGAGATACGGCGCGATCTTATCTGGGCGCAACTTATATAATTCGATGGGAAGGCCATTAGGACCCATGGCCTTGCCAGAAGCAATAGAGTGAATGGCCAAAGCAATCTCATCCGGCGACGGGGCTGCATCCATCAATAATTTATCCTCATCAGATAGAGATGGCAGAGCAATGTCTTTAAGCAGCAGTCGAGAATCTTCCTCCGATCGCTCAGAGACAGGAGAGTAAACCCCGTGAAAATACTCCGCAAAGCAATCAACAATATCACCGGGGTCCGTCACACACACACCATCCACCCTCTCAACAACCGGCACCACTCGACTCGCTCTCTCCTTCTTATCCAACCAGGCAATCAACTTCCCCGCCTTATCACCCATATCGTACAAACGCCCCTGTTGCTCCCTGCTCATACTTTTAGCAGATTCAGTAACTAGCGCCTTGTATTCGGCCTGCTTAAGCCCCAGCACATGCAGTCTGTCATCCGTAACACCTTGCTCCAGATCGAGCTCCAACTCGGTGATCTCATTTTCTAGTCTAACCACCTCTTTCGCCTCGCATTTTTTGGTATGGGAGATGAGAGATAGCACCTGGCCCCTGAGCACCGTCTTAAAGGCCTCCCAAAGAGAGACGGCGGAAGACACCGACCCCACGTTGTCGTTAAAATAGTGGTCCAGGGACTTAACCAGGTCTGCACGGATCGTGGGGTTCCGTAGGTACCAGGGGTTGATCGGCGCCACCCTCCCCCCCCGCCCCCAAGGCGATATCTAAGTGTAGCAAAAGAGGGGAGTGATCAGATATACCACGGGCCAAGTGTCGCACCTCTCCAATCATCCCAGCTTGGGCCGCTGGCACTAGCATGTAGTCAAGCCTCAAAAGACTCCCGTGGGCCCCGGAGTGGAAGGTATATTGCGCTTGTCCAGGGTGTTTCAACCGCCAGCAATCTATCAGTCCCAGGGTATCCAGAAAGTCCCCCAGCCAGTTCTGGGCCCGAGGGAGGTCCCTAGGGGGGTATTGATCCTCAACTCCGGAAACCACTGCGTTAAAATCCCCCCCCCCCCCCCCAAGACCAAAACCCCCCCCCAGGAGCCCGAGCAGCAGGCGCCCCAAATCGGCAAAGGTGGCCGTCTGCAGGCCCGGCGGAACATATACGGTAACCAGCGAAATCAACTTACCCTCCCATCTCCCCACCAGCGCAGTGTAGCGCCCTCTGTCGTCATGGAGCACTTCATCCACCTCCAACAGGAGAGAGGTCCTAACTAAAATGCCCACTCCCCTCGAGCCCGAGGTGAAACCAGAATGGGCCAGAAGGCGATATCCTCGCCTGTTCATGGCATGGAAAGAGTTCCCTATGAGGTGCGTCTCCTGCAGGAACACAATGTCAGGCGAAATAAGTTTCAAAAACTGCAGGACCACCCCCCGCTTTATCCTGTCCCCCAGCCCATTCACATTCCATGAAAGAAGTCTCAACCCCTTACCCCCCCATCCCCCCCAGCACAAACCATCCCCCTCCCGGAGAGCACAATCATAGTAGCACAACAGAAAACATTACCCCGCCTTGTGATACAAACAAACAAACCCCAACTCCAACCCATCAACCCCAACAAAACTCCCCCCTCCCTGCACCCCTGCATGAGCCCAAACAGCCCCCCCAACGTGCAGTGTGCCTGTCGCCCCAATACGAAACTCACTACAAAAAGGACAAGAAAAACCCCAGAAGGAGGAAAGGGCCCCAGCAAGCCCCCCGCAACCTCCAAGTACCAAAGGGCAAAGTGTTACAAACTGGAGTCCAGTGCAGCCACAGGTGCAAAACGATACCAGTCCACAGCCAGGATCCCAGTTCCATTCCTACTCCGTCGAACACTCTCCGCTCTCCGCCATCCGACCTTCCCGACCTCGACCCCTAGGAAGGGCATCCAGCCACTCTCCCACCGCCTCCGGGCGGTCGAAGAAATGTGAGCGACCCTCCAACTCAACCCGCAGCCTAGCCGGGAATAGCATCGCATATTTCAGATCCATGTCCCTCAAGCGCCGTTTGATGGCCAAAAAATCCAACCGTTGCTTTTGAACCGCTTGCGTGAAGTCTGGGTAAAAGCTAACAGTAGAATTCTCAAACTTTAATGGCCCAGCCACCCTCGATGCCTGAAGGATAACATCTCTATCCCGAAAGTTGAAAAGTCGGGCAATGATAGGCTGCGGGGGAGCACCCACCTTGGGCGCACCACCTGGAATCCTGTGGGCCCGTTCCACAGCGAAGAACTTGCTCAGCCCCTTGGGTGCTAGATGAGTCACCACTAGATTCTCCACAAAAAGATCTGCAGCAGACTCCTCCGATCGTTCAGGCACCCCGATAATACGGACATTATTCCGCCTGGCCCTGCTTTCGGAATCCTCGAGGCGACGATCAGTCAGGGCACTGGCGAGCTGCAACCTCCGCACATCCGTCTGCAAAGCGGCCACATCCACTGTTAGGCTCGACGCCGCTTGAGTCAATGAATCGACCCGATCATTTGTTTTGGACAGGTCCGCTCTGACCAAAGTCACATCAATCAACACCGAGTCCAATTTATTAGCCAAGGTATCAAATTGCTGGTTCACAGTCGCCTTCATCTCCTCAATGGCCCCCATGACATCGAGCAAAGTCAATTCGGATGATGCACCCGAGGCCTCCTTGGGCGGCTCAGGCGATTTATGTGGTCCACTAGGGGATCCCTTTGGCTGCGCATAGCGGTCCATGTTGTTGGCCTGGGAATAAGCTCCCCTCCGGGTAGACTTGGGTTTCAGCTTGTCGCCGTCCACTCTCGCCGCCATCATCAGCGACCACCAAGGTCAGCACCCTCCAGCACCCGGAGGAAGGCAGGCGACAAGTGCAGGAGATCTAGGCCACCAACTGAAATAGGCCCGGTTACAGTTCGAGAGATAGGCTATGCACGCCGTCCTCGGCACTGCTCACCCAAAGTCCCGACGTCAGTCTCGGCAGATTATCTCGAAACCGAAAGTGAAAGCACGGGGTCCGGGGCAGGCCCAGACTGGCATGCCGCTGTTGTTCACTTCGCACCCGGGCACCTCACCAACTCGAGTTCGGGACCAAGGCCGGAGAGGGCCGCAAACTTCAGATCGCCACCAGTCCGGTTCCCGGAGTCCAATTTCGATTTGGAAAACGAGTGGCACCTTAGCGCAAGATCAGACAGAAGCCCGTCGAAAAAACCAGGATTATGACAGGATAGACGTGGGAGGTTGCGGAGGCCCTCGGGAGCCACAAGCCTATGCGGCCATCTTGGTTGCGCGCTAGGCTCCTCCTCAAGTTGTAGTCATCTTTGAAGATTTGGATAGTAGTTCACGGAGTGTTTTGCTCGTGTAGCGATACTAGAATTAGGTGGGTGCCAGTGGGAAAAGGAAATTGTTCCCATATGCACTCACGAAGGTAGGATGTTAAATTAAAAACAATTATGAAGTATACTTGTTGGTGCTCACTGAATTAAAGCACAGGAACTCATGGGAATTTGTCCAGTCTATGAGTGCGCCTATGATTGGTAGTTATAAATAGGGGTGCTTCGGCAATGGTGAACATGTTGGCCCCTATTTATATATTGATGATACAGACTACTGCTGTAGGCTTTGGAATAATCGCAGTGGAATGAAGCATCATGCCCATCTATCCCAGGAGTGAGGAAGATCATTGTGCACACAAAAGTGACTTGGCTCAAGTCGTGAGGGCTCCCTGTCCTTATAGTGTGTATGTTGATCGTGATGCGGTTAAATTGTCTTCATCTTGGTGTAGGTGCCAGATAACATTATTCAATAAATGTGGTCATGATTAGAGGCATGACATATGGTGACTGCCTATGTGACTATCCAGGGAGGTGTTTTAGCTATGTTAATCTATTTAACTGGCTCCAAGGTATACCGTCATCGAGTCCCTTCTCATGGGTTTTCAAATGGTATACCCAGCGCTGTTCCCGGTCTAGGAGTCTCTTCTGCAGGTTTCCGATACCATTGACTTTCTCAATTATAGTCCATCGTATATCTGTGTCTTTATGCTGTTTTTCCACGTAATGTGATGTAAGTCTAGTGGCCGTGATCATGCGCCTGATCGTGCTTCTATGTTCACTTATCCGTATCTTGACTTTGCGGCTGGTCATGCCCACATAAGACAACTCGCAAGGGCACTTGATGAGGTAGATCACTGCTTTTGAGTTACAATTTGTGTGTGACCTTTGCTCCCACGGAGTACGTAAGCTTAATTCGAGAGTCTTGGTGTGTCTAGCAAATTCCCAAGCTACACATGACCCACATGGATAGTGTCCAATTACTGGTGGAGTATTCCATAATGTCATCTGAATGTCATCTTTAGGTCTATACGTGTCGGTTTGGACAAGGGTGTCTCTTAGACTTTGGTTTCTTCTAATGGAGAACATAGGTTTCTCAAATGTCAACTTATTTGAGGCAAGTATGGACCATTTATTATTTTCTTCAAATCATTTGAGGATGACTTGAATGTGGTGACACAGATCATTTGTTGCGGCTGTGGTCTTTCTTGAGTTTCGAGGAGAGCCAGAGTTTCTGACAGGGAACAGCGCTGGGTATACCATTTGAAAACCCATGAGAAGGGACTCAATGACGGTATACCTTGGAGCCAGTTAAACAGATGAACATAGCTATAACACCTCCCTGGATAGTCACATAGATAGTCACATAGGCAGTCACCATATGTCATGCCTCTAATCATGACCACATTTATTGAATAACATTATCTGGCACCTACACCAAGATCAAGACAATTTAACCGCATCACGATCAACATACACACTATAAGGACAGGGAGCCCTCACGACTTGGGCCAAGTCACTTTTGTGTGCACAATGATCTTCCTCACTCCCAGGATAGATGGCATGACGCTTCATTCCACTGTGATTATTCCAAAGCCTACAGCAGTAGTCTGTATCATCAATATATAAATAGGGGCCAACATGTTCACCATTGCCGAAGCACCCCTATTTAAAACTACCAATCATAGGCGCACTCACAGAATGGACATATTCCCACGAGTTCCTGTGCTATAATTCAGTGAGCACCAACAAGTATACTTCATAATTCTTTTTAATTTAACATCCTACCTTTGTGAGCGCATATAGGAACAATTTCCTTTTCCCACTGGCACCCACCTAATTCTAGTATCGCTACACGAGCAAAACACTCCGTGAACTACTATCCAAATCTTCAAAGATAACTACAACTTCCATCACAATTAGTTGTAAACGTTGAGTACATCAGCGCGTAAACATCACATACTCCGGAGCCCGGGGACGTGGTGCAGACAACTTGAGTTTTTTTCACGCTAATGTTTTACTTTACACTTTCGATTCCTATCATACAACTCATAATCATGAGTGCACATGGGGAGTATCATAGCGCCCGTTAGCACCCATGGAATCAAGTACAATACCACGAGCACCTCGCTCCTTTGAATTACTGTTCAGATCTTTCAATAAACTACAACCTCCATCATGAAAAACCGGCTCACGCCACGTGCGTCAGGACGCTACACGTCACTTCCTCCACAGCTCGGGGGTGTTGGCTCATTCAGCTCGAATTTACCGCGCTTACACCATACTTAAGCGCAACACCAGCGTCTCTGTTTGCTAAAGCCGAGGACCAGAACAGGTAGCATGCTGGGTGACTGAACTTATTGAAGCAAGTGCTTAGTGTTGGCGCGGACGCTCAGCGCCCCTCTCGTTCAAATATCTCTCTGTTTTTTGTAATGATTAATGGACACACTTTTGTGACTCTTGGCTCTTTTTGATCCCGCTTTGCGGAATTCCTCTAACACCTTAAGACATAATAGCAGATCAATGCTTATCCGCATTTTAAGCTGGATCACAATTTTTTCATACCACCCCCAGGACCACCCTCATTGTTGTTCTGGTCCTGTGTGAAACGGCCAACCTCCCCGAATTGGGTAAAGTATGACTATAGAGTTTGTGTGCGTGAGTGTCATGTATGCCTGTTTTTTATTCGTACTCACGTTTATTTTCCCACTAAGACTAGATACCCATTTGATGTTTTTACGTTATATGGGCAATTGAGACTGAGTTCACATGGTGCACGCTATTTAAGAGATCAGACTTTCACGCTGATAACGCTAGGATGCGATTACATTCGCCACTACCACAGAATGCCTGTCACATACAAACCAATCTGTTACAGTGATTTGGATCTGAGTGGCACATTGAGGGGAAAATCCTCTAAACAGAAGCATGCATATGAATTCAGGCATGCTCACCTTGCGGATTCCACCACACCCCACTGGGGCAGTGAGCACGGCAGTAGTTCTGCCTGTGATATTTTACATGGTGTTTGTCCTGGTTTCTCTTTTCAGATGGAGCCTGGCAGTTGACACCCACTTTTCTTTAAACATTTCACTAGGAGCAGCTACTCTGCCCCCACCTTACTGACAGGATAGGGACTTCCTATTCCAGTAATTCTCACTCACATAGGGGGGGGTCTTTCTTGCCCTTAAGAAAGTCCTCGACTTTTACGGCCACTCCGGACTGAAACATGTCGGCACTAGGGTCTTAGGACCATAATACTCCAACAAAGACCCAATTTTAAATATTTTATTTACCCAGACAGACCCAAGAATAAAGGGAAACTGGGGATCTGCCTGAGGCATTTTATTTAAAACCCCCTCTGCCTTTTGTATATCAAAAGAGCTCCCAACACTGGTTGACCCCACCGTGACTTTTAGGGGTAGTGGTGACCAGATGATGAAGCATGACACCACTAGGGTGTGTGAGGGTAATTTAAAGAAAAATAGTTTTTTCCCCACAATCATGGTTGGGTTAGGAACAACCTTTCACTAGAGAGTCCCCATAACTCTCCTTTTCCCCTAATTTCCTTTGGCCCCCGTCTACGGGTTCACTAGCACCACCAACCACTGAGTGGTCTATTGGAGTATTTTTTGTGAATATAATTATTTGTAGGGAGGATAGACTCTGGTTATTGCTACCTCTCACACCCTCTAGTTGTCTGGATCAATCCCAGCACCTTCCCGTGTTGATATTAGCTTTATTCAGGCCATTTAAATAGTAATTCCAAATAAGGTCTTAAAATGTAAAAAGGTATGCTGTTTACATTTTTGGCATGTTCCATTACGGAATAAGTTATGAGGTTCTGAAGTCTGTAGAATATTCTGGCGAAAGGACTTGAAAAGCAATGCCCGATATCAGCAGTGGTAAGCAGAAAATGACATTGCCAAAAAAAAAAAAAAGCCCACACACAAAGTAGTTCCAATGAGGTCAGCAGTGAATGGCTACACCATAGCCAATCAGATCAAAGAGTAAAAGAGCTATGCTCCAGAGGAGGGGCTAGCACAAAAGAGGGCAGAAAGATACCAGTAAAAAGCAGAGACCCGAGATAGACAAGAAAGTCATCTGATCATGATCAAAGGTTGGTTCTGTGAAAGATTGGCATTGTATGCATTTCCGTCTGTAGCAAGACCACCAAATATTAAAGGGCAGATGGTGGAGGCCGGATGGCAAGAGTACTTGTCTGCTCTCCTTTGGACTCCATGCGATGCTCCCGTTCGGTGAGTTTCACCACCTGCGTAAGGGGCTCCTTTTCCTAATCAGTTCATACCATGACGGAAGGAAGCTGATGAAGTACCACTAGTAAAGCTGGAGACCAGATGACTAAGAAGTTTGTGGTGAGGAGAGTGGAAACCTCTCATCCAGAGCATAGAAACCAGGATGTCAGCAGGGTGCTGAAGTACTAGAGGTAAACTGGGCCCAGCGAGGACACGTGCAGCCCGGGGGGAGGGGGCTCGACTGGTAAGGAGTAGGGACGTCTTTCTGAAGGAGAAACAGGATTCTGAGGCCCTTATGGTGCCCATTTGTAGAACAAAATCAGTGCTACCCAGGGTTTTCAGCAGCATAGCTCACAAACATCCGAAAAGAAACAGGAATTATTTTTCCCATGAGGAGTAAGAATGAGGGCGATTCTGAAGAGGCAAGCATTAGAAGTGGTGTTGTAATGGCGGTGCAGAGAAGAAATATGGAGGCACTTAATTGGAGTAAAAAAAAAAAAATTAGGCAAGATAGAAAAAGCATAAGCTGCAGTACAACAATATATGGCAATGGTGGGACAAAAGGTGTCTGGAGCAGAATCTACAATAAAGGAAGCAAGTTAGAGAGTGCAGCAGGTAGATAGACAGGTGGAATTTGACATAAAAGGACAGATTAATTTTGTTGGGTAACTATCTGGAGTTTTGCTGTCCCTGGACAGTAGAGTGAAAGCGCTGAAAAAAATGACACGCAGCCCACATTAGAATGTTGTGATTCCTGGCCACACTTCATGATGCCCCAGTGGTGGAAGTTTTGCGCTATTTGAGAATTGCCTAACAAACACAATGGCATGAGCTTCTGAGGCGTACATACAGGCTTCCCTCTATATGAAAATGATCCTCAGAAGTAAACAGCTCTGGTACTATCATTGTGGGCCTCAGGGCTGCAGACTTGTGAGACCCTATTCTTTAAAGGGGGGCGGGGGCAGGCAAGTGGGAGGTCTGCCCCCTGTTTGGTTTAGGTGCAATGGTGCAGTACGGAGACTACTAGACACTATTGGTGGGTTTCTTTACAAAGGGGGAGGGGGGGGGGGGGGGGGAGTACAAGCAGGAAGGTCACATGTGGTGGGCACTATTCAAGAAATCCAGCGACTCAGTGGTTGGTTGTAGGCTTGGGAACTTTTTGTCCCTCACTCCCTAATTTTTGAATGATGGGGCATGTGTGTGTCCGAGAAGAACTGTCAGGATGGATCAGGGGCGCAGGGGTTTTGGTTATATTGTACAAGCGCCATCGCTGATGGTCAGATGCTTTAGGCGGTGTTGAGAAACGTTTCAGTTTAGAAACAGTCTAATTACAAGTTGAGGGGGGCAATGCACCTTTAAAAGTGGGGGAAGGTGGGTGGGGGAATGGAAGACATTTCAGCAAGAAATACAAGTTAAGATTGGGGGTTGCAGGACCTAAAGCATGGTTGTATGTGATAGTGTTTAGAGGGGATGATATTTTAAGGGGGCAGTAATGACGTTAGGACAAGTTGTTTAGTGAGGTCTGTTTTAGTCTGTAAAGCAGAGAGCCAAGGGTAAAATTATGTGATGCACACCTGCTTCATTGAAGTGGCCTGTTGCACACACAAAAGAGTCCAGAGTTTTTAGGACTGCCGTTTCGCCCAAGGAGGCCAAGCTGAAGCAGGACTTGCATAGGAACCGATGTAAATGCTCATTTTTCCAGACCTTTGCCTAAAACTCAATCCCAAGAGGAAAGAACTCCAGGCGGTGCTACTGGAAATGTTAACACCTTAAGCATTGCCTCTTTGGTTTGGTACCCAGTTCACTAGCAAAAGATTTACAACTAAAAATGTAAAAGCATAACATAGGACATGGCCTTCTTCGTTCCAGCCAATGCCGCTCCAACCATTAGATGTAGCCTCTTATCTAATACCACAGGCACTAATATCTTTCACAATCCTCCACTCTCATTCTTCAAATCTTTAAGAACTCCTCATTCAACTCACTCCTAAATAAAAGCATAAATCCGAAGTCCCTAATAAACATTTGCTACATATCAGGTCCTTCCTGCAAGTCTAAAGTGTTAGCAAACACCGATTGCTAAACTCCAGTGAAATGTCCATCCGTAAGTAGTCCAATGTCTTACCTCAACCCCAAATTGGAACCACCTCGTTTAAAATGGGAGATATCCTAGCCCTGGTGGCAAAAGCTGCCCCCTCAAGCTGCTTGAACACAGCCAAGGGCCAAAAGACTTAACATATCCGTTCCAACAGCTACAGAGAGTAAATCCTGAGCAATTGCTCTGAGAACCCATTTGGGCCCCCTAAGCTTAATTGTTAATTTTCAAAACACATGCTCGGTCACATGTAAATCTTATGTCAAGGCCGTATCCTTCCATCCGTATGCAAAGAAAAACCTAATAAATAAAACAGTCCTTCATAATGACTCACCAACAGCATCATATTAAAAGGACCCAACACTTAACTGCTTCTTCTAAACCCTCATCACCTCCTCAGACAACCTAGGCATTCCAGTTTTCCACAGACATCGCTACTACGCAAAAACATTCAAGAACCTAGGCTTCCTTTTAGATAACTTCAGCAAGAATATGAAGCATTGTTATGTCAAAAAGTGCATCTTACAAAAGCCCTTATATAAAACATCACCCACTGGCACCTTTAAATGCAAAATTGAACCCTTTCAAAGTACTATATGCAAAGCTTCTGGAACACTCATAGGACATGCTCTAACAAAGTTGAAAAATTACTAGCTCAACCTTTCCTTGGCTCAAGGAATAGAATAGTCATTGCCAGTTTCCTGTGAATGTAATTGTCATAGTAAAGAGTGCTCTGCTCAACATTTCAATGCCTGAATGGCACAAGATTACCTCTGAATTAAAAAATTAGACGTCTACCCTAACAGTTCCTTTTGCTCAAAGCAAGTGTCTAAAGCATCTTAGAACTAAATCATGCACCCATCCCTAATTTACATCAAATGTCAGCCACCATATTTACCTTCAGAAGGCCCAACCACCTTACCTCCCAGTTCAACCACTATGAAGGCAGGAAAAGCAGTTGAAGTGTACCTAGAGACTATTGCACCCATAACCTGTGCAATACCTTAGTTACAGCAGAAGTTGGAAGGTATGTTGAAAATTCGTGCAACTTGTGTGGCATCTGCTGCCTCCCTCCATTTGACTCCTCCTAGGTTCCAAGGAGAGATACCACTTCACAGGAGGAATCACTGTGGCAGCCACGCATGAAAGTCAGGTAGAAACTTTGAACTGATGGTAGTAGACAGTTTGGGTAGATACGTGGGAGGCTTCCTTCAACCTCTGATCTCACAATATTTCTTTGGGGCTTATGAAGCCTCAGATTTAGTGTCACTGGGCACAACAACTGAAAATATTTTTTGAGAGGAACTGTTCTTTCTATATTGATGACCTTGTGGTTAGCTTGATCTGGCGTAAAAGATTAGAATTGCTCTCAATGTTAATGCCTACGGACCAGCCTATTACCCGTGTCCATTGGATCATGCACTCCACATTGAGCTAATCAACCATGTCCATTTCCTTCTCCTTTCATCAGGATCAATCCCACATAAAGCCCATGTCCTTATTTCATTTGTCAGTACTGCAAGGGATCTGTTGTAATTTGACACAAGTCTGGGAAAAATGCCAGAATCCACCCTCCTCTTGAACCTAGAGAATGGGTCACATCAGTGTCTGGTTTTATGGCCTTCAAAGCCTCATCCATGTAGTCATCCTGTTTGGCTAATAATGAAGAAGCACTTTGCTTCCTAAGATGGCATTGGTCACCCCCAAGATAACCAGCTGCATGAGCACAGAGCCCTGTAGAACTTTGATAGGAAATTCCACGAAAATGTTCAGCTCCTGAAATAGCTTTGGGTATACAAGACCCCCAATCAGGAAAGGAGGTAGGGCCAAACAACGTTCCGAAAGAACTTTATAAAAATATGGTAGATATAATTACAGAGCACATGCTGGCCATGTTCCATACAGCACGAGAGGAGGGAGGTTTACTAGAGGATCAAAGGACTGCTACCATAGTGGTTATCCCCAAGAAAGACAAACCACAAGCTGAGTGTGGATCATATAGACCCATATTTTTGTTAAACGTGGAAGCGATGATGCTGTCAAAGGCTCTGCCAACCAGTGATCCATTCAGATCAATCCAGCTTTATGCTGCACAGGGTAAACCTACAGTGTCTCTACGGGATGTTAAACATGATAACTATGCCTCACACTGAGCAAACGGGGCTTATGTCCTTTGATGCCAGAATGGCATTCAACAGTATCAAATGGATCTACATCTTGGCAACTCTTACTAGGCTGGGCTTTGGCCCATAATTCTGTAGCTGAGTGAAGCTCTTGTATCAGGGCCGACTATCTGGAGTGCGGGTAAACAACGCTGTGTCCCAAGTCTTCGCCCTGCAAATGGGCACCCGGCAAGGATGTCCTTTGTCCCCTATGATATTCACTCTGGCACTTGAGCCCCTGGCGTCTTGGGTTCACCAAGATCCACTCATACAGGGAGTTTGTAGTGATAGGGGTGGGAGGGGCGAATATCCCTCTATGCCTATGACATACTGCTGCACTTCACTCAACCAACCCTATCCATAGATACAATATTGCAAATCTTCAGAATCTTTGGAGATCACTCGAGGTATCGCATCAACTGAAATCCTTCATTTTTCCTTTGACAGGAAGGCTCCAGAGGCTCCTCTTCAAATATACGGCGTCTTTGATGCTGGAAGACTTCTGATATTTCAGTCTTTATGTCACCCGTGACCCTAGCGAATTCTTGCGCAGAAATCTGTTTCCGCAGCTAGACAGGCTCCGCAGGGATGTTGAAAACTGGAGAACTCTTTCGCTCTCGTGGATAGGCAGAGCTGCTTTATACAAAAACATGACCCTTCCACGCCTCCTATATGGTGTCCAAAATACATCTTATAGGATTCCCCCCAGACATTTGTCAAAAGACTGACCATGTGGTGAGGCTTTTGTTGTGGAACAAGACCAGCTAATGGAGAGTAATTCATAAGCTCCAGAGAGGGGTCTATGACAGGATCTGTTGGTCAATGACATACTTATGTACTATTGGGCCACAAAGTTTGTGGAGGGTTAATGATTGGGTGTTTGCTGATCATGGCGAACCAGCATACCGGGCTGACAAAGAAGCAATGGAGTGCAGTGGCTACCCCTCAGTTCTCTATGAGCAGAGAGCGAGATCTGCCGACTTAAGACGGTAGTGAGACTGTGGAGAGGGGCTACCAAATATCTGGGATGGGGTGGTGAGCTCACTGACCAAACCCCACTCTGAGACAGTGTCCTCTTGAGAGAGGTGGGTAGTCTGCAAGACTTCTTGAGGTGTGCCCGGACTGGTATAGAGTGACTGGGCAACATCTGGAGGGGACAATCACTGGTGACGTTCAAGGTCCTGCAAAAGGAATATGCAGACTGAGCATTTTAGGTACCTACACCTGGGACATGCCCTCAGGCGACACATACTGGAGAGGGAACACCTGCCTGAGGCAACGCAATTAGAAGATCGTTTCTGCATGAACGCGCTAGCAAATAAGGCCATTTCCATTATATATAAGAAAATAGTAAACAACTTACCTGACCCGATGGCACTGAGATAGGCCTGGAAAATAGACACTGGGGCATTAGCAGATGATGACCAGGCAGAGGCTTTGCAAAGCTCAATGGAGGAGGCGATAAAACCACGCTTTAACCTAGTACAACTACGGATCTTACATAGATCATACTATTCAAGAATGCTTCTCCACAAGGCAGGGGGAGAGGAATCTGCAATATGTCCGCGGGGCTGTGGGCAAGAGGGCACCTTTTTCCACATCCTCTAGGACTGCCCAGTAATACAACTCTACTAGGTAGAGATGGTATGGATAATGGCCCAGGTACTCAATCTAGCGGTTCCGTTACATGCAAAATGGCTCATGTGGACTAATACAGGTTGTAGTGCTATATGCACTCATATGTATGGGGATAATGTGATGACCTTTGACTAACAGTAGTTTAATTGACTGTGTTTTAACTTACTCCATCTTGAATGTATGACATCATTTGTTATGCACTTGCATTTTGACATGTGATTTCATTTTGTGTCTTCTTATAGCTTCAGAGTAGGAATGTTTATCTTCTCCTCAGCACAGAGGGAAACAGCCTTGCCTGGAACAGAAGATGTGGGATGCACGTTTGAAAGCATGAAAGAGAGAAACGTGTGGAATGAACTTCTCTGTCTTAGAGTGTAGTCTTGTAGGTAGTGGTGCACAAACGTGCAGTGTGTTGTACATTGTGAAATGAAGTTTTAACTACTGACTTTAGCTTGCTCCATCTTGAATTCTGACCGTCTGGCTTGAGTTCTGCACACACAAGCAGACCCCAGGTTACTCATGGTTATTTAGGTAATTTGCGTGCAGAATTGTTTTCCTCTTTGAGAGTGTTTTTGTACTCTTTGAGATGCTTTCTACTTTTTCGAGCTGCACTAAGATAAGGGTCTGGAACATGTAATGTGGGAGTGCGAGGAGAATGCGTTCGGAATCCTTTGCTTTGGAATGCTTGCAGGAGCCTTGCCAGCACCAGTAAGTTTCTCAGGCTTAGACAGTGTCTTTGTGCATTGAGAATAATATAAAAACTGGTGTTTCTTGGCTCGAAAACCGGGTTCTCTCCTGAGAGGTGGACGCATCTGCTCAGTGCTGCATTTCCCAGCTTGAGAAGTCTCTTGACCCCAGGGCTGAAATTTGGAATCCCAGAGGCTTGGGAGGACTAAGCTGAAGATATTGCAGCCGATGAGATACTTCCTTTGATCGTTGGTATGGAGATATCTGGATAGATCTATAGTTATTTCTACATATGTTTTGGACTGTGTTCTGAGTGACCAGCGTGTGAAGTATTTCTGTTCTTAACTATATATTTATGTACATACAGTCTCCTATAGATTTATTGCTTGCTTAGGTTTTGTTCCCTTACAGGTCACTTGTGAATGCTCCAATATTATTATCTGCTTAGGTTCTGCTCCCTTGCATTTCACTTGTGAATGCTTCATTATTATCTGACTTGTAAGTGTTTATTATTAGCATGTGTATATTTGATTATTTTGCGAGTGCTTCGTTATTATTTGCTTGCACTTATGTTTACATTTGCATGTTGTTTTACCGGATTCATTTGACATCTGAGAAAGCCTTTCGGTTAGAAAGTGTTGTGCTAATAAAAGCCCATAATTTATTCTGAAAACTGTCTCTTGATGTGCCTCATTTCATGAGTGTGGAGCCCCCTTTCCAGGTGCTTTCTTGCTTTACTGACTGCTTCTGCTGGGGAGTGCTGCATTTCTTTTATTTGAGTGTGTAAAGCAAGATACAGGGGAGGCGGGAAGGCCAAAGTACTAAACGATTTGGCTGGTTGTTGCAGCGGGGTAGCCAAGCATTGCATAAAGCACGCATGGGCTGCAGCGATGCCTCCCCAAGTTGAAGACTGGGAGTCTGACATGGATTGGTGCCATGGGTGGAGTAAGTGACTTACCAAAGTAGGAGCTACCTAGAAATGCAAAAAGGTGTGGGGCAACTGGCATACTTACTGAGGTTATTGAGCATGAGGGGGCGGGCGCAGAAATAGAAGGGGGGGGGGGGAACTAGACATTTCTGTGTGTTACCTGTGAGGGCTTCATATTTCTGAAAGCCGTGAAGGCTCCGTATCGGCGGACTGTCCGTGTCACATATTTGATGCTGTCTGCTCTACTTAAAGTGTACACTGAACAATTGCTTTGAATACTGTATGATGAGCAAAGTTTAATAAAACGTAGTTTTGAAAAAAGTTCAGCTCCTTGTCATGTTCCAAAGTAACTCTGAGGAGAGCATAGAAAACAATGAGGAGGCAATTATAAACCCCCAATTCCCCACAAATGCCAGCTTTTATTTTTTCAAAAAAAGCACAATGGCAATCATTCACAATTAATCCAAAATGAAGGTGTGCTAATGGAAGAGATGAAGAATGCTGGAGCTCTGAGCAATGTTACCAGAACCAATACCACAAATTCCAGTTTCCTCATCGGTTTTTGGTGGGTCAAGAACCTCTTTATTTTAAGACATTGGTAACACTCAAGTATTATGTTGAAACAAAATAAAGCAATCACCCAGGCTTCACATTCAAAATAAAAATGTAAAAAAAATAAAAACAACTCACACCTTACAAGAGTCAAGCACAAACACACCTGTGTCGCAAGTCAATGTGACATGCACCTTTATGTACACTAGCAAAGAAGGCTACCTCAAAAGTACCAAGAGATCCGACTCATTACTGGGGGAGAGGGGGGTTATCACTGTTCATGTGGAAGAGCCACGGAGACAGATTTTGGGTGCTGAGGATACCACCATGTGATAGTTATGGGAAGGTAATCAAATGGACTGAGCCATGAGGGAGGCCCAATTAAAATGGACTTGGATAATCTGACAAGACTGCCAACATGGTGGAACTGCTCGGACAGTAACTATGGGAGCTGGTGGAAAAATCTTTTGTAGCAAGGCCCTGAGGAAGTTTTGAAGAGGAATCAGAACAGCAACTTTCACTCTGATACAGAGCCAAAGGTCCCAAGGATAACTGCCCATTTTATTATAAAGGATGTTAAGTTAATTAGGGGACTGGTAGCACCTCTCAGAAAGGAGAAGCTGTTGGCAGAGTAAGGCTTGCCAGATTACTCTTCAGCTGGTAAAGCTTGTAGTGCCTGGCTTCAGTCCTCAGTGTAACCAGTAAGAATATGTTACTCACTGTAATAACCATCTCAATCATAATCTTTTAGAGTCATATACTTCATGCTTCTACAAAACAGACACTCTCTCGGTCTTAAGTGGTACTTGCATCAACAAGCCTTTTATCCCCAGCAATCCCAATGATGTGCTTTGAGCCCAAATGGTTTTCACTGGATTATTCTGAAAAGTTTGCCATAAACTCATCCTTCCGTACTGTCATAGGTAGCAAGTGTGGACAGGAAATGTTAAGAGCCTCCATCTTAGGCCCTGGCCACTCCCTCAGAGCTCCATTGCATCCTCATTGTCTTGCAGGACCCCCCTACGAGGTGAACTTCCACTGCTGTCTGTGTTGAGATGGTGGGCATAAAGGGAGCGGCTGGCACCAACCTGCGGTACCGTCCGCCCATTGCAACCATCCCGGTCTCGGGAGCCGTCCCGCTGCCGGGTCAGTGTGCGGATGGCTTCATGGATCAGGTTACCAGGAGGCTTCCACAGAACAAGCTCCATGCATGGATGACTCCTGGGGAAAGTGGAACACAGAATTTAAGTTTATTAACACGTGTACTTTTGCTACAATTCTGTGGTTCCATGAGAAACTTTGAATTAAAGGCTTTGCATTAAAGTATTACTAAACAAGCTAGGCATGATGTAACCTAAAATCCTTAAGTACTTACAGTTCTGCATAATGTGCGACTTTTAAAAAAACACTTAAAACACTAGTAATGAAAGTACTATTGAACATAGCCAAACTTTAGTCAAGCATGACATCGTAAACTGTAACATGACTACTGACACACTCACTGAGTTACAGAAGTACACCTTGGAAACCAGTGTGCACTTTTTCATATTGCTCATTCTATCCACATACTTCTAAAATGATCTGAGTCAGTGCAACTTTAGAGTGAGTAGCAATGGGGTGTGTACAGTCATCATTTCCACAGAAAAAGATTTTTTTTTTAAAACATGTATAACTTTGGTGAACATGAACAGGGCAAGGTGTAACTTGAAATCCATTTGTTGTTTGGAGTGAATCTGTGTGATCGTTTTTGAAATACTAAAAGAAAGTAATAACAATGCACTGGCAGGCTGCTTTTCAAACCTATTTAAAAAGCAAAATGAAAATCACAAAATCCCACTTGCAGAGACACAGAAAAACCATCAGGGAATTGCACCCTTAAGAGCCTGGGAGCTTAGTTATTGGCACATGGAAGCTGCATACCCACCATGAGCCTTTAAAGTTCCCAGGCCTGGCTGAGAGGTCAAGGCGCCAAAGCTGAGTGGTAGAGTGCTCATCACCAACATGTTTTGCGAATAAAGAGACATGAGTGCAGGGAGAGGGGGGCGGGGGGGGGGGGGGTTTAGGTCCCTAGCAAGTGGGCCCCCAATGTATGAAATCCTGTTACCTTGCCGAAAGGCAACATATCTGTGGGCAGAAAAGCAACATATCTGTGGGGCAGAAAGGCAACATATCTGTGGGGCAGAAAGGCAACATATCTGTGGGTGCGCAAGCACACACAAACAGACACACACACAGTTTAAAGAATGCTTCCTGGTGTTAACCAAAGGTTGGGCAGGATACATGGTGTCCTTGGTCATGACTGGGACTAAGGCCAGGCCCTGTTCACAGAGACTGCTGGACACAGCTGAAGTCAGATTGTTTTTTATTGTTAAAACAACTGTTATGATCACAGTAAAACATACACAGCAAGCAGCACACCGAGCTGACTAGCAATGTCACAACACCAAACATCACAGAAAAAGGGAGATATTAAATAAAGGAGAACAATACAGAAGCGATACCCTGTGAAAGGATCATGAAGGATAGCTGAATTGCCCCAACTCATTCCAGCTACATAAACTACTGTCTAAAACTTCAGGAACAAAGCAAAAATGTTTGGAGGCACTCAATTCAAGTGAAAGACACTGTCTACTCATCTGCCAGAAAAGGTTCAGTCTTTGGCGAAACTTCATAAACTCCATGAATGACATCTACACGATGCCAAAAAATAATATTTGAGGAAGATAAAAAAAAGTGATGGGTGGATTGTTTGAATTAATCTCAGCTACTGGTCCTTACTCCGGGCCGCATTCTAATCCATCATTCTTTTGCCCACCATGCCACCTAAGACCGGGACCAACCATATGAAAATCAGTCTTGGTCCTGCCCCAATGGGAACAGTCTAGCCCAAGTCCAATCTGAATGGGAAAGCAGGAAACCACAGGCTGGTTTTGGCCTGTTTGGCCTAGTAAGTTGGGTGCAGCTTCAGTCCAATGTCGGAGCACGGGACCAGAGTCTGAGCTTAACCGTCGACTTAGGGCATTGCACTAAGGAAAAAAGTGGTGTGTGCATTGCTTAGATTGGATTAATCTAAGCCACTGGCAATTAGTCTGGGTCGTAGTTCAGGGATGGACAGAATTGGACCAACAGAACCTTCTCAGCACATTCATTTTCTGACCCACCAAATTTTTCAATCCAGTAGAAGCAGGACATCTCTCTGAAAGCTGATCTTGTGAAAAGTTACTGCAATACTCGAGCAATCCTTTAGAAAACCTAGCTGGCTGTGTGACGGGTTCTGAGTGCACAGTTTAAGTAGGCAGCCAATCAAGCTCAGGCTGAGGTGAAGGATCTTGCCTAACACTCCGTAGATTAGATCTGTCCCGCACTAAGACTTCCTGTGTGGCAGTTTGGAGAGCTAAACAAGGTCTACAAAACACCATTAAATGTGGCGGGTTTGTGTCAACATGAATGTTGTCTTTTATTGACCAGTTTCCTCACCACTCAAAAAAAACATCTCCCTTGAGGTGGGGTCTGGGTACATAGATACATCACTACATTCAGTGCCTCCTTCTACAAAATACAAGTTAAGATGAAATAGTTACTTATCTTAACTGCAGTTCTTCAACACCGACATCTTTCATAGATTCAAGGCTTGATTAGTCCCCTATCGGTAGCCCAGAAACCCTCTATAGTCAATGTTAACATATCATATCCGTACAGTCAAGTAACTTTGAAAACAGCCATAGACTATATGCAGCCATTCACCTCATTGTGTGACGTGAATCCAGACAAAGAAAATGGAACTCAAAGCTCCAACTCCCAACAGTGGCTGAGCTGCTTAGATTTTCACAGCTGGCCAAATGCAACACAGCTGAAAGAAGGCCTAATTACTTTGAAGGTTGGGGGAAGCACGTGACTATGAAAGATGCCAATGATGGAGAACTGGAGTTAAGGTAAGTAACCATTTCTTCTCCAACATTGGATCTTTCACAGATTCACATGCTTGAATAACGACTACGGTAACAGTTTCATAAATGTACTCTCAGGAAGCGGTAACAGGCTCACCTTAATTAAAACAGGTTGTGTAGTGCTGCTTATCCTTCTGCCACTTTTGACATCTTCTAGACATTGAGAAAGTAATGCTTTACAAAGGCATGTTTAGATGACCAAGTAGCTTCTTTACAGATTTCAGCAATAGGCATTCAAGCAAAGAGAGCAGCAATGGCAGCCACAAGCATAAAGTGGAATGTGCTCAAACTTGACTTGTAAAGACTTTGCCTGCTTTTTGTGGAAAAAATAGGTGGCATTGTTAAGTGTTCATTGGTATCTTGATACTGAAGCCAAATGGTCTTGAATGGAGGAAGGAATGTTTCAAACCAGAAGGAGCCAGGTGTAAAAGATACCGTAAAATCTTGTGTGAATTCATAGTTAGTGGAGCCAGATTGGCAGTTGCTTCCCCTATCCAATACATATCCCATTTTGAGGAGTACGTCCTGATTGTGCAACTCGATCTTTCTACTGCCAAAATGACTGGACATTGAGGAGGCATGCTCAAAACTCGGAGTCTGCAGCAGCCAAGAAGTTGAGGTGAAGGGACAGTAGACTGTGGTGGAGAACCTGCCTGTGATCCCTGGTAAGTATATACAGGTTCACCTTGAATTAAATAGGGCCATCTACTAACGGGTTCAACTGCTCTGTGAACCAAGATGGTCTGGCCCAAGCCATGGCAATTAAGATCAGCTTGCATAAGAGCCTTCAGCGTAATCTTAGTATAAAAGGGACTTGCGGAAAAGCATATGCATAGATTCCTTACCAGAGAATAGAAAGAGCTACCACCTACTTGTGTAAAGAGGGAATTTGACACTGACCGGAGTGGCAAAAACAGGTTGAGAGGAGAGTCAATTCTTAAAGTTATTACATTCCATCTCCCATTCTATAGCATTGTCCATGTTGGGCATCACACTTTGTCTCCCTAAGTGGGAAGGGTATGCCCAGACGTGGGTCCGGTGCTCACTGCGCCACTTGATTCAAGCTAGCCTGGCTAATGAGAGGTGATGCCCCGAAACCAGTCCCAGGATGCTTGTTTCCGGCCCAGGGAGGAACTGGCTTGGCAGTTCGAGCTGACTGTTCTCATGAGGAGCAGGGTCAAGACTGATTTGCATATTGCTGAGTCCAACGTGAGGGGGCGGGGTGAGCAAAAGAATGATGTATTAAACCCAGATCTTTTTGACTGGATGTGAATGATTGCATTGCTCAGCATTCCATCCATCATTTGTTCATTTTGCTATAACCATATACAGCAGCGGAATACTTCTCCTGTGGCTGTCTGCCTGATGCCGCTGTTAGAAATGTCTAAGGAAACGTCAATCAGTGCTACCAGTTCTCCTTCATGAAGACTAGCCGTGGCTTGTTCTTTAGTCTGCCAGCAGTTTTTCAATATAGGCTGATATGTCATTCCAAAGTTATCTGTCATTTCACATCAGAATGGCACTGCCGTTAGGAGATTTTCACTGCCATAGAAGGAAATGCCTTAATATTCTTACCCAATGTATACGAGAATCGACCTTCTTTGTCTTGTGATACCAGACACAGTGATAAGGGATTTTGTGATCAGTGCTGAATCCATAGTCTTACGAGCTGGTTGAGAACGCAGGCCAGTGTGATTCAAAAGGTTTGTATTTGTGGTTTAGTTTAGTTACAGAGCTCATACCCATTTCAGGGTTTTTCATATATAGTAAGCCTTCTTCCCACAAGTGATCAAGCAGTGGACAGGCTCGGATTGAACATCTGGATTTGTCACAGAAGGCAAAAAGGAAAGAAGTTTTCTCCACAGAAAGTTTAAGAAGCTCGGTCAATGAGGAAATGAAATTAATGTATATCATCTGGGGTGAGTCTCTGGACTGGGACTCAGGACTTGGCTGATCACCGTGGCCTCTGGTAAGACGCTGTTCTCATTGTATGCCTCATCTTCAGAAATGTTATCATAATCTTGATCATGAACATCAGAGTCAGAAAACTGTTATTCATTCAACACTTGTGGTGCAAAAGGTGGACACTTGTATGGTGGTTCAACAGAGCGAGATGGCTCAAGTGGCAGCTGAGGTTGTGGCAAACTTGCTGTTGTAGCCAAAGCTATTGAAAATGCTTCCTCCCACCTGGAGTTCTTGCTTCTACTCAGGTACTGGTCGGGGTGGCTGACTTTGAGGAGCTGATAGAGCATAATACCGAAACAGGGGTTAAGCAATGATCAAAACTTTCCAGGATGTATTAAAGAGATTTCAGGAAATCCACTGTACCTATAGTACATCGGATTGCTGTTAAGGAGGCATAGCACCAGAACCCAACAGGTGACCATAAGGTTGTTCATCATCTGAGTGACTTGGTTTCATGTCAAGCTTGTGTGGGTTTGTCACTTGGTAATCCAGATCTATTTTGTCAAAGTCAAATTTGGACCCTCTTCATGGTCACTTCCCAGGCTACTGATTCTGCAGCCTTCTGGGGGAGGTTCCTCTAGGATTTGAGAGGTGAGATTGAAGGTGGAATAGTCAACCAGAAGGTGATTAGCAGTACCATTAACAGTGAGATAATCGACTGAGATGTTGTCGGTTGCATCGTTGATGGAGGAATAAAGGAAGGGGTTGTTGAGCGCGTCAACAATGTTGCAGATGGCACTGTCACTATCAATGTAGATATTACTCAAAAGGTCATCTCGATAGCCGCCAATAAAGGGCAATCAGTCAAGGCAGGGAAGAGCATTCCGAAAGTAGAGAGAGAGTTGTTGGAATTACAAGCAGCATTTAAAGCTAGGAGCGATAAGATCACTAAGGAAAGGTGGGAAGTCAGCAGACTTAGGAATTTTGAGTATTGAGAAAAATGTGGTGCTCTCCTAGCATGGAAGTCAAGGATGGATAGGGTCAGGAACAACATTAAGACGTTGGTACAAAGAGAATCTGGATTATTGTTATCAGAGGACGAGTTGATTAAGGAAGAGGCCAGGGGGTTTATGTTGGCTTTGTATCAAGAGGACACTAGACCTGGACTGGAGGAGGCTGCTGACTGGCTTAATTTGAGAGATCTACCCCAATTGTCTGAATCTGATGAGATCTATTTAGCTAGTGAAATTATGGAGGGTGAAATACAGGAACAACTTAAGAAAATGAGTAGAGGTAAAGCCGCTGGCCCAGATGGTCTGCCGGTTGAAATATATTCTGATAATCTTGAACCAGTAGTTCCAGTGCTCAGGATACTCTTTAATAGAATTCTTTTACAAGGAGATAGTATCCCTCCATCCTGGGCTGAAGCCACTATAACCCTGATAGCCAAGCAAAATAAAGACCCACAAAAAATTGAGTCTTACAGACCCATCTCACTGTTAAACTCAGACTGGGATACTGGCCACTAGATTATCCAGATCTATTAAAACAATCATACACTCAGACCAGAGAGGGTTTATACCAGGGAGGCAGCTCAACGAACTTACGTTTCAGGCAATAGGGGCAATAGATTATGCAGAGGAGAGGGGGCTGCCTCTTGCTATCATAGCAATCGACACAGCCAAAGCGTTTGATCAGGTTAACTGGGGGTATCTCTGGCCTACCATGATGAGGTTCGGCTTCCCTTCGATTTTTATCAAAGCCGTTAAATCTTTACATCGGAACCCTCGAGCAAAGGTTTTAGTGAACGGTGGCCTATCAGAATGGTTTAACATTGCTAGAGGTACTAGGCAGGGATGCCCCCTGTCCCCTTTATTGTTCGACATTTATATAGAGCCTTTTGTCTGTACACTTAGAAGGGACAGTACAATCGCACCTTTTAAAATCGGAGAGTTAGCGCTTAAAACTGCCCTGTATGCGGATGACCTCCTCTTGTACACTTCTAACCATGTAGAGGCAATCCCGCGGCTCTTTGAATTGGCGGAGGAATTTGGAAGAGTATCTGGATATAAAATCAATAAGGAGAAAACATATATAATGGGCTGGAACAATTTAATCCCTATAGAGGGGGCTAAACAAAAAATTAGATATCTTGGAATACATCTAACCCAAAAATTGGCTGATATCCCAAAACCTAGTTGGCAGAGAGTTGTGAAGGAAGCATGTAAGTTAATGCTAAGATGGGGAAACATTCCACTCAATATCTACGGGAGAGTAAATCTTGTTAAAATGATTATCCTCCCCAAAATAACTTTTCTTTTTAATTCTATCCCACTATTATTTAATCCTAAAGATATCGCTAGTTTTCAAGGGAAGATTGGATCGTTTATATGGGCCACAAAATCACCTAGGCTAGCCTGGAAGAAACTGAGGAGAGGATTGAATGTAGGCGGCTTGGCCTTACCCGACTTATTTGTATACTGCCATGCCATTCATTTTAAAAATTTCTGAATTTTGGCCAATAAGTTGGACTTTTCTTCACAGGGCCGCCTTTTCCAGGCAATGTTACATGACCAGCCACAGGGTTTGGAGTTTTTCCTCTTCAAATGTGGGGACCAAAAATTCTTTAAAAAGGTCCACCTTAAGATCCTACAGGCGGCGCTTAAAAATTGGGGATACATCCGGAAAGCATTGGGGATACCTTATTATAACCTATATGCTCCGATTTGGGACTCCCCTGGCACTCCCGAATGCCTTTTAGATCAATTGTCTCAGTCACTTAAAGCAGCAGGGATTAAAACATGGGGCGACCTATGTCTTGACTCTAGGTTTATGGACAGGGAGTACCTTGTAAATTTAACCAACAGGTCCCTAACCAGATTTAAGTTTTACCAACTGTCTGCGTGGTGGGCAAGACAATCATGGGGGTCTGCAGCGGACATCCCGATCTTAGACTCCATTTGCAGGGGGGGAGGCTGGAAACGTGAAGTCACCTTCTGGTATAAGATACTTATTGGGGTAGAGGATTGCTTAGATTCTGAGGTAGGGAAACTCTGGGGCAACGGTTTAATAGGGAGCATGGAGGAGGTACAGAAAATCTGGACGGATGCATTCTCAATGTCTCAGAGAGTAATTAAACCTGCTAATCTGAGGAGGAACCATCTGTTTACAGCCTATAGGGTTTATTGGACACCGGCTAAACTATCCAGGGTAGCGTCAGATAATTATCATTGCCCCAGGTGTAAACATCCGGCAGCGGACGATCAACATATGTTTATGGATTGCCCAAAGATTTCTAGCTATTGGGTGGCTATATGTAGCTTTTTAGAGGAGGTTCTATCAACACCAATCATATGTTGCCCTAGACTGGTTTTTTTTGGTCTTCCACCGGGGTATAGGATGAACGCTGCTTCACAATTTGTGTTTTATGTGATAGTTATAGCCAGGAGAGAAATCTGTAGAGAATCGAAGTCAGAGGCCCCACCCAGATTTGCGGACTGCTTAAAAAACATCATGATGATTACTCAGTCATACATGGCCTGTGACGAAGCGAGTACCAGTAAGATCTGGTCCGCACTAGTGGCCTGGGTGAAGAAATAATAACATTGGTCCAATGATTATGCCAGGGGTTTGTGGTCCGGTCCTCCCTAGTACTTACTATGGTCTATCCAAGGGAACGGGAGTTGAACAAGGAGACAGCCTACCTCTGGGTGAACCCTGTTTGCCGCACACAGACCCCGGGGGCGGAAATCGAGCTTGTTTGTGTGAAAGGCACGGAGGGTTCTCATCTAGAGCAAACATCATTTGGTGGCATGTATGAGGGCCCAAAAAAAAAAACGAAAAAAACCCAAAAAACAATGGAGATGTTGCCACGACTAAGCCATCTTACCTTCTCTCATTGATGAGCCTTTAGTAGGTTTCATTGTCAACTAGGACTTACTTGCGGTCAACAATGGCACCTTTACAGGTAGAAGTAGTTCCTTCGAAGCTGAAGATAGAATATTCTTTTGAAGTAGGAAAGCTCTACGATTGACGCGTTTGCTAGGATCTTTCCATCCATGCAAGAAGTCTGAACCTTAGAAACAGTTCCAGATTGCTGAGGGGTAGGAGAGACAATGGTTCTTTGTGGTCGAGGCTCCAAAATGCATTTTATTGTGTTATTTGCGGGAGCAGTTTTGGTTGACCTTCCATCAGGCAACATCTCAATCAGAATTTGTAAGGCCCTCACTTGTAGCTCATTGAGAATCTTGCGATTAAACTTCTGGAACATCTCAGTGTTTGACAACAAGGCCACCTCAATGTAGGCACATTAGACGTATCAACATCTTTCTATGGGGTCATCATGGTAAAACCTTCTAGAGTTTTAACATGGTTTAAATATGGCTTTTGCCTTAGAAGGGATGTCAGTCATGGATGATTCCATGGGCTCAGCCAGCCACAAACAGAAAAGGGGCAGAACGAAAATCTACATACTTTCCGGATAGTGGAGGTGTGAGGATTCCCAAGGAGCAGATTGCACTAGAAACCAAAGATAAAACTGTTCAGGCAAGGGCAGAGGTCGGAGGGTTTCCTTGCTGTCTGATGTATAAATGGGCACTGCTATGTTTACACTGACTGCAAGGGTTCCCTGCCTGACGACAGGGAGAAGTTCTCCAGCTTGAAGAATTTTCTGGATTCACATGCTGTGCATCATTCTGCTATTTAGTGGTTGGATTTGGACAATTTTTTTTTCTTTAGCGTCAGATCATTTAATGTTATGTCCCTCCATAAATGATGTCATATGTACACACCCTAGAAGCCCTTCTGCATTATCTCCATTTTTAGATTATGTTTTCGTGATTCTTTGCTGTGGCTTCTTCCTTTGAGCTAACAACTCCTTTCCTCGGTTGTAAATATTTATCATCTATTGGGAAATAGGGAGGGTTGTATGTGAATCTAGAAAATAGTTCAAGCTGCAAAACTACTTCTAAAGGTAAGTTTTCATTTTGTTTTGCCGAGTGAATCTTTTCTGGATTCACATGCTGTGCATTGACTCTGTAGCGGTTTTACCCTCTTGAAAGGTTGAGTAACAATGAGATTGCATTTGCAAAAAGGTGTTTTAGTACTTTCTGTCCCACCTCTTATATCCATAAAGTAGTATCTGGTAAAGTTGTGTGTATAGGATCATGTGGCTGCCCTACATATACCCATAATGGAGACATTAGCGATGAAGCGTTGCTCCCTTTTTCCTTGCGGAGAGTGCTTGTGGTTTGCTTCCAACATAACTCCTACTGACATGGCATCTTTGGATTGCCTAGACAATCGATCTTGCTTCTGGCAGGCATTTTGAGGCATGCGAAAAAGATAATTTTTGTTTCCTGAATGTAATACATTACAGCTTTTCTGATGTCTACTGCATGAGGATCCTGCACTAGTCGAGATTTAGATTGTTTCAAAAAGGGTGTTTGCTGTACAGTTAGATTAACCAGGAAATACAAGACCAACTTTGGAAGACAGTGTAGGTTTGCTTGCATTACAACTATTTCATTGTGGACTTTTAGGTAAGGCTCTTGCACTGAGTGTGTGTGCAGTTCGCTAGCTCATCGTAAGGATACAACAGTCACCAAAAAGGCCATCTTTAAAGTAAAAAGAAATGTGGCTCTGCACTGTGCTTTGGCTCAAAAGGTGGTTAAATGAGTTGGGTAAGCACTATATTAAGGTTCCACCATGGTGTGGGTGCCGACCTCAGTGGTAGCAATCTCTTTGCATCTTTAAGAAAACTCTTAATGATTTGAGTTTGGAACACATTTCTGCTAATTAAACTGCTTGAGTAAGCCACTAAGGCTGCTAAATGTACTTTTAGCGAAGTGTAGGAGAGGCCTTCATCAAGCAGATAAGTGAGGTATTTCAGTATGGTTGTGTCCTGCACCCAGTAAATTTCAGGCACTCCCCTGATGCACTACTGTCTGAATGTGTTCCATTTTGTGGCATAGAACTGCCTTGTGGATGGTCTTCTAGCTTCCCTAAACACATCCATAGTTCTTTCAAATAAAAGTAGGTGTCCAGATTCTCAAAGCTGTGTGTGTGTGTGGTTTCAGATGGAACACTTGCCCCCTTGCATCATTAGCAGAGCCTGATGCGCTGGAAGTGTTGGTACCCTCTCCTATGCCATCTCCACTAGGACGGACAACCAAGTCTGTCTTGCCCACTGGGGGTAGATTAAGAATAGTGTCTTATCCCAACTGAATCCCCCACAGAACTCCCTCAAAACATCACAAGCCTTCAAATGCACAAAGCCTCTTCACAATTCTCTGGTTTTGAAACACCAAACTCTGCAAGTGAATAAACTAGTGTCATGGTTGTTTCCTTGCATTTCTCTGTTACTAATGGTTTCAAACGTATTGGAGTGAAAAGCGT
Source organism: Triturus cristatus (assembly GCF_964204655.1). NCBI lineage: Eukaryota > Metazoa > Chordata > Amphibia > Caudata > Salamandridae > Triturus > Triturus cristatus. The sequence continues at coordinate 1,181,471,026 of NC_140590.1, forward strand.
ATACAATGTCCCCGACTATTAAATCAGCAAGGTATTTCCCCGGTGACGAGTGGTTTGGCAATCCGGCTGCAAAGCTTTGACATTTTTGGGTCGGAAAGAAGTATATTGATGTCATCTCCCATCTTTTGAATATCATGCCAACCACATGTTTCAGCTCCCACTTGTGAGGTGCTTACTTGCCTAATTAACTTGACTGTCTGCGTTTTGTACTTCTGGCATTGTCATGTGATTGGTCTCTGTATGGCCCATGTCCAAATCTCCTGTGCTAGTGTGGACAGGACATATGGCCTTGTACCCCCTTGTATGTTGAAGCAAAACATCCTGTGGGCTTTACATACCCCCTTGATTTTTAGTTTGGCCAAATGGGCCCCTCACCCAGGACGTGAGGCATCCGTTATGACGGTTACAGTGGGAGTTGAGTTTTTGCATGCTCTGCCTATCACAATGTTTGTTTTACCATTGTAACTCTCAGTGGAATTGTATCTATTACAATCACTACATCCTCCCAACTCCCAGTCACCTGTGACCACTGTCTTTGTAGCCACTCCTGTAGTGCTCTCATGTGCAGTCTTGTGTTGGGAATTAGAGGTATGCAAGAGGCCATCATGCCCATCAATTTCCCTACTGTCATCACAGTCTGAGATTACCCCTTCTGGGAAAGGCAAACTTGTTCTGTCAATGCCATGATTCTCTTCTGCACTCAGCAGGCTTTAGCTTCTCTGAAGTGTAGCCTTGCTTCCAGGAATATCTTTTTTCTGTGCAGTGGGGGGAGATTTTTCGAAGCATATGGGGAAACCAAAATGGTGTACAGTTTGTATTGTGGTGTTTATACTGACTTGATATTTTTTTGATCATTTTTGATTTTTATCAACCATTCATCCAAGTATGGGTATTTATAACTCCAGTTTCTCGTTAGCTGAGCTGCCACAGAGGCTAGCCATATTGAAAACACCCTGGTATCAAATTTTATTCCAAATGGCAAAATTCGGAAATACTAAAGTACCTCTCCCACGATTAACCTCAGGAATTTCTTGTGTCCGCTGTTCATCGGTACAAGCAGGTATGCATCCTTAAGGTCTATAGTTGTCATTTAGTCTCATTTTCGCAGTTGTGGAATGACCGCTTGCAAAATTGTCATCTTACATTTTGGAGCCTTGCCGTACTGGTTTAAGACCCTCAGTTATAAGTTAAGTTTTAAAGTTTTGACTAGCTTTGGTATAAGGAAGTAAACAAAATTTACTTCCTGACCTATCTCTCTTGCTTGAATCTTTTCAGTCACCAGTTTGCGCAATACATTCACTACCTCCTGTTCCGAGGCGACTTTGTTCCTCGTTGTTGATCACCTTTGATTCTGGTCTGATGTTTGGTTGTTGCTTTAGTAATTTGATGCACTATCTATGTTGGATCATGTTTAAAATCCACTTGTCTGAGTTGATGATGATCCATTGTTGGAGGCCACCCCCCCCCCCCCCCCCCCCCAGGTGTTGTTAGGTTGGGAGTGAGCACTGAGTTACTTGCTGGAGAGCTTGCCCTCTGCGAAGTTGATCCTTTATCTCCCGCTCTGCCATGAAAGAGTTGTCTTGGTACATGGCTGTAGTGGCTCTGCACTGGTGTACTGTGGGAGGAAAGCTGTGGGATGAAAGAGGCGTGCAAAACCACTGGTTGAACCCCACCCCCTCTGGGGATCTTTTCTAGGGAATGGTGGTCTCCTAAAAGGCTCCTTGAATTGAAGGGCTCCTGTGGATCTTGGTCTCATTTTTTGTTTTTCATGGTTTGCAGAGCCTCGTCTACTGTGCTTCCATACTGTGTGTCTCTAGTGTATTTCATACTGATGACTGCTGCTAGGGCTTCCTGCTTGAAGCCATACACACACAGCCAAGCAAGTCTCCTCAAGAACAACGGCCCATAAAAACCTTTCCAGAGCTTTGCGACAGCAACAACTCTGACGCCATGTAAACTTCACACCCTAGGTTGACTGTTACTATTATTTTTAACTTGTGTTTTTAAAGTGTGTTAATGCTAAGCATTATTCTTGTGCACTATTATAAATGTAATTTAAAATAATCTTAACAACTGACATGACAGCTAAAAGAATATATTCTAAATAAATGCTCAAAACACAACAAATATAATCCAAATGGAGTAAAAATGTCTGAACTGCATCATTGTGAGTATTCTCGATTTTTTGTTTAAAAATATCTGCTTAGTTAACAGGATGACTGGTTCGGCAGTGGAGGAGCCGGGGGGGGGAGGAAGACATATGAGCACCAAACAGCCAGAGCTCTGCAGGAGCTGGTGGGCAGAGATCGCAGGAAAAGTCGCTTTGAAGAGGAGGGCAACTCACAAAGGCATATGTTGCTTCAGGAGTGGAGGGGAGGGGAGGGGTTGGCGCATGAGGTAGGCAGAAGCTGTCAACCAGATTAGGTGGGAGGGAGCTGCAGGACCACTCATACCAAGTGCAGCCTTGACGCTGATGTTAATGCATTGCTGAAAAGAATCAACCGTTTATCTTCTTTTGATTCAATAATTCAATTAAGTGTGCTTTCACTACAGTTTAAATCAAGAAGGAGTTTCTGTTCAACTTGCTGACCAACCCTGCTGTACTCAAGAAGTTTCATCTTAAGACTTTGCTTCCAGTTCATGGTCTTCTTTGGACGTCTGTGGAAGGGAAGGGTACCCACTTCCAATTTTAAAATTGCTTAAAATACTGTTCTCTTTCCTTGATTGGAGACGGTTAATGGAACGTATTAAATTGACCAATACGTTGAGAAACCACTGAGAAAGCACGGGGACCTGGCATTAAGCAATGTAGCCAGGAACCCCTATCATATGATGAGTGTCACTCTAGTCCTCTTCCAACATGTTCTGAGAATCAACCTGTGCCTGGACAATGTGCTCAGTCCCAGCAGTTCTAGCATTACAATGGTCGGATAGAGGACGCGGGACAGGGAAGTGAAAACAGCAATGATCAGCGGCACCAGCATCACATGGGGTTGAAGGCAGGCTCCTAGCAGGTAGCGGTTGGGTGTGGAGGCAGTAGGCCTGGAGGCTGATGTAGCTTGCGCTCCTAGCCTGCCCACTACTTCCTCGTCTGCCAAGCCAGATGCAGCTTCCAGTCAGTGACTACAGAGCTTCCCAGCTGCTGATCACTCCATTTAGGAGAAAGCGAAGTGGGGCCTGACTTTATCAGCGGCCCTCGTGGCTCGGAACGCTACCAACCGACCAACACTCAGGAACAGCCATTTGCACCTGCATACAACAGGGCTCCTGCCTTTCACCACCCTCCCCTTGCAATCCAACTCAATGCTAGACTGTTCGCCTGTGTAGCCTTTCGGTTACTCCAGCGTAGGGAGGTGTCTCTAGCAAAGCAGGGAGGTTGGCAGTTCCCACGGCAGGTGTGGCTTCTGCAGTGTGGTCGGTGGGTCAAGGTGGAAGCATTTAGAAAACTTTTCACATTTATAATACGCTCCCATATAAGGGAACTCTTAACAAATGCTCAGAAATAAAGTCTCACACCTCAACAGGAATGAGTCCGTGAACTGCTGTTAGTGTTAGAAAATACTAACTACTCTGCCCTCAATTGTCAGTACCTTAGTCCAAGAAGAACCCTAAAAAATGAACAAGTTACTGCTTGTCAAATGTATGCCTCTCCAATTGTAGAAGCTCCACTGACAACAAAATGTACACAATCTAAGCCTATACTAGAACCTAAATTGGAGCCTGTAAGCATTCAGGGCAACAGCCGCACCACAATTAACCTTGCGGAAATCTATGCGCCTCCGCCCACCCCCAAAGTTGTAGTTTCAGACACAAATGTGACAGGGCTCACAAATAATACTCTTTAAAGAAGAATCGACACATAGGAACACGATAATAGAGATATTGCTACCTAACCCTCAACAATGAATCACTCTCAACCTTGTCCAGGCACAAAAGATAAAAGGTTTTAAAAACAATATACAAAAAGAAGAAAGAATCAATACTAGAAAGGCAAAAATAAGACCTAGCTAAATTCTTTCCAATTTTTAAACCATCATCATCACTAGCAAATAAGCCAGAAGAAGCAACTTTCTCCAGAGATTTCAAGGACCTATAAGAACCAATATAAACACTTCCACCAACAACCACCAGCCAAACTGCAGCCTCACTCATGGCGACAGGGCAGGGTATTTCAATGGATCCTACCACTGTCTAACAACCACATCAATCCATCACAAAATGCAACAAATACAAAGTTGGCGGTGAGAGCAGTTGGTTGCCCAGTCAACCACAAGCACAAACAGTGATGCCACTCAGATGTATTAGAAGGGGCCACTCCCAGTCACGGTTAATAAGAACAATACAACTCCTGGGATCAATATACAAGTCACAAATAAAAATATAGAAAGGACATTAGTGCTATCCACAGACAGCTCTCGCTCCAATAACGCAGCTAAAATGGAGACTGGTGAGAATAAACACATTTAAATCTTGCACCCAGAATATGACTTAAGAAACATTAAATATACTCTAAATAGAGGTAATTTAGTCATGCTGTCAGCGGCTCATCAAAATGTAATGCAACTGACATCTACCAATATTGCAGCAATACAGTTTCCCTCGTCTTCAATTCTGAACACAAAAATAAGATGCCATGGTTCACACACAGACATAGGGAGAAGCAGCAAGTCTAATAATCAAGAAACATAAGATCTTTGAGGATTGGGGTATTTTAGTGACATAGCCAACGAAAGGTCAAAACACTTTACACGCTAACAATTCTCCTGGCAAATAACAGAGCTTGTTCAGGACAAGCATCACCCATCACAGAATCTAATTTCAAACTTTCAATTCTAAAAAACGCCGTAGGCCTGGCCCTTCATTTCAATGTTCTAACATTGCTCTACACACAATTTCCTGGCACAAGGATGAAACTGTGAACTGAACTGGTCTGATAAAGCAAAAGCAGACAATTTGGGATGGATTACATCTGCTCTCTCAAAATTCCTAGCCACAAACTATACCAGCCCAACAAGGGACCTCAATGAGTGTGGAATAAGATAAGCAAAGGACAAGAATCCATGTTATTTCGGAGTGTTGCTGGCATGGAAAAGATCCACTCTGACCTTGAAGCGATGTCCTACTTGAAATTACTGGATATTATTTACATCTAAGAATCGTGGAACGAAGGTAAGATCCAATACTATGAATTCCTTGCACCTGCAGAAAAAAATGAAACACAAACGGCATGGAAAGGGCAGTTTCTCAATATATGTAATCATTTCAAAGGACTACAAAATAACAGACGTTAAATCCAACAATCATCTGAGTATGAAGATTGATAACTGGGACTTTAGCTCTAATGTTGGCCTGTTCATTCTGATAAACGTATGCATTAATCCCGCACTGACAGGGAAGTCAACAAGCGTCAAAAGATTGAATATTAACTCAGATCTATTGGCCCATTTCAGCAAGATTCCAGAGATTGTCATCGGTGACGTTAATTTAAATCTGCAATCAAATCTGCTCCAGGACAGTCATGATTGCATAGTAGACCCTTGTTGGGCAATTACCAATCAGATGGAATCCCAAAAGATTTTGGAAAAAGCACCTCACCCACAACTTTTTGTGGCATGCTTCATTATAAGCAATTGTCCACACCATAGTAGGCAGATACCACCATGGCGGACTCAACCATTTCTGGGAGTTTTTTAATAAATATAAACTGGATTATAGCCGGGATCCAGAAAAAAAAGATATAAATAATTTAAGGTACACCCAAGGATTATCCTTTATTATTGGGCACCCTACATAGGATCAAAATACCGTCTATACCGGCTATGGGATGAGGTGTAATGGCTCATCCTGCACCTGGTTGCAGCCACCTTTCCAACTTGAGACCTTGCTCTCCTTGGATATCATGTCTGTGGAAGGCTGGAGTCAACTCTTCTTAGTAGATTTCTTTACCTTTTCCGAATAATATTGTTTGCACTGGGTCATTGTTGTGTGCCAGAATGGCCATTCTTGGTCTTCACATGTCAAGGCTGCCTTTTGTCTAGATCACATATGACTTTTGGGATTTCCCAGTCAATAACTGCTGGAGTCCCTGAGAGTCAGCCTTTCAGACCCATTCCTCTGTGATGGATTGCAATCTGTTTTATGCACTTTAGGTATTTTAAATATTGATGCCTATATTGATGCGTAACTCGTCACGAAGTTTTAAGTTTAGTTATTTGGTCTAAATGCCATAATGTTTATGTTAGCTGCAAAAAGGATTTATAATTTAACTGTTTGTAATTTTCATTTGGTTTTACTTACTTACAATGTGCTCTATCCTGGTGAATATAATTCTGTTTTCACTAGCTGCTGCATCAAAGTAATTTCAACCAAGCTTCCTGACAATGCACAGAGGCTAAGCTGAGACCCACAGAAACAGGGAAATGATAAAAAAACAAATAGAGTGAATAGAATGACCATGTTCCACCAACACCTGTAGTCATTCACACTGTTTCCCCTGCTTCCTTCTCTCCATCACACTAGGAGTTGCTTGAATTTCGAAGTACTTTCAGCACTGGTATTTGGGGATAGCCAATACGGATATTTCACATGGTGCTGCGGTAACCTACTTGCCTAAATAATCATTGTAATGCAGTGCAAAGCTGTGTAGCCAGATGTGTCTGTTGATGGAGAAACCAAACTGAGCATCATACAAGATCTGCTCCTCGTGCCATCTTTTACCAGTCACTTATAATTGATCCAGCATTTGTGCGGATTCTTACACATAAATACATGTAGAAAACGGTGTCCTTGTCAGCAGTTATTTTTACAAATGAAAAAGATACTAAAAAGTGATTTTTTTAAGTTGCGCTGCACTTTTAATTTTGACTGGCAGGCCATGTACATTGGTCGCATTGGCAGGTGCTAAAAAGGATGATTTTCTACTTATGTTTCTAGCAGTTTCAGATGTGCACAAGTTTTAGTACTTCACTTAATGATTTTGGGCGAGTATTATTTTGTGCACTAAAAATCTACAAAGTTTGAGCGTACAAATATCAGTTGAGTAAACGTGAAAATATACTAGAATATAATATGATAAAGAATACATATTGATAAATACAGATGGAAATGTCAAAACAATAAATACTGTAAAGCCAGGAGACCTACTTATAAATAATACAGCTTGTATATGCCTAATAAATATACACGACAATGACAATGTCTTCCTCTATGTGTTACAGAGTTCCATCTTAGCAGGATGGCCTCCTTCTGTCATGGGGCAGGAAGGTAAAGACATTATGGAATGACATTCTATCAAGAAAAATGATCAGTGGTTTAGAAGTGTTGACAACATGTTTCCATCCATCACTTTTTGGTTGTCTTGACTTCACCCCATGTGATTTCTAAGGATGAGGGAAACAGTTTCAGGAAAGGCAGAGTCTCCGGCACTTTCCTTATATAAACAACCATCACCATGCATCATGTTGGCCGGAGTTCCTTGCTAATGCAGTCGTTTAGATCATAGCAATGACATAAAACCTCTTCGGCCCAGACTACAAACCTAAGACACAACACAGCATGGTGGAGACAAACAATGCAAATGGGCAAGAGCGAACAGACGGGCAAATAAAGACTGAGTAAAAGATTAATGGTGAGGGGGGTAAGTACAATGTTTGATTTGGGGGCGTGGCTTGCCTGTTGAGCAGAATGGAGGCTCACCGAGTGCGCTCCGCTGGCCGAGACGGCATCCGGCATCAATCCGCACATAATATAGGACAGACTATCGACTTCTGACACCCTCCGAGCATCAGGGAATCTGTGGCACCTAGCACGGCGAATTTGGAGCACATTTGGAGCTTGCATGATCACCTCCAGGGGTCGCGAGGCAGGCAGCGAGACATAGTGGAGTAGGCTGCGGACCCCAGTCGCGGCCGCGCAGACTACCTGGGGCCGCAGCTGCGGGTCGGGCCTGCGGAGGACTGATCGACAGCATAGGAGCGTCGGTGACGCTGGCCCGGAGGCATGTGGCGGACAAGGAAGGCTGCCGCTGCCCGCTAGAAGGTGAGGAGGTGCATCGGAGCTGCGAGAAGCGCGCTCGGTGGCGGCGGCCGCCATTTCGACTGTGGTGGAGGTCTGACTGGGAGTGGCGGCGCCCAGTGTATCCAGGGAGCTGGACTTCGTTGGTAATGCTGCTTGACACATTTGAAATTCAGGAAGGGGTGCCTTGTGCCTGAATCTTGCCTGCAAGTGACTGTTGGCGAACGGCAGGCTGTACTGGGGGCTTGCTTCTGGACGGTTGCCAGTTCACTGATGGCTGGGGAAGATCAGTCCTGGGGCTATATGAAGAGGCCCCCCCAGCATTGTGCTATCCTGCAATCCCAATACTGCTTTACATGCTGTAACGGTGGGGTGCAGCCACTTGGTGCAGGAGACAGGGTGTTGCATGCACATGCCTGCTGCTGTTGATGGCCACAAGGCTTGTGCATGTGTTGTCTGTCTGCTGAGCCCTGGGGTAACGGCAGTGGAGGAAATAGAAGACGGCGCCCCCATACCCTGGGTGGTTGGATGGACCAATTTAAGCAAACGTAAGAGGACGCATGCACTGGGGTGAAGTGCATCGCGACGTTGGCAGTGCAGAGGTCAAGATCGCTGAGACTTGGGGGCACTAGTGCTGTTGTACCGTCATGGGGAAATAGGACGCCAAGCAGCCTAAGAATAGCTTCGAACAGCGTGGGTCGACTAGGCAAATGGAACCGGATGCGGAGTCAGCCTCTGGAGGAGCAGAGGGGCGGCAGTACGAAGACCGCGGCAAAGACATACGTACCCTTATGCTAGAAATGCGCTCCAGTTTACGCACTATTGACGCAAAACTAGACACGCTGACCACGCAGATGGAGTCTGTGAAAACCCAGATCGGTGTACACGAGCATAGGTTGGACGTTCTTGAGAATAAACAATCTGATTTCCACGAGTTCCAAGTCGAGACCAAGGACCAGCTGTCGCAAATGGATAGACTATTAGGTGTGATCAGAGCGAAGAACGAGGATTTGGAAGCCAGATTGCGACGGAACATACGCATCACGGGCGTCCCGAAGCCGATGACCAAGATGGGATATTATGTTGCGGACCTGCTAAAGGATTTGTTCGCTGAACACTTATCACCTACATTTACTGTGGAAAGAGCACATCGTACCTTGGGAGCTCAGCCGCCGGTTGGGGCTCCGCCGCGTCCTATTCTGGCGAGGATTTTAAATTACCAGGACCGGGATGTGTTGCTACGTCAAGCTCGAATCAAGGGGACTACGACGCACCAAGGAAATCAGATTGCTTTTTATCCGGATTTCACTCCGGCAGTTCAGGCGGCCAGGAGGGAATTTTTGGCAGCGAAATGGATCCTACTACAAGCACAAATTCCCTATTCTCTGTTATACCCAGCCAAACTTAAAGTGTCCTACAATGGTTCCGCCAACTTTTTTACAGATGCCAAATCGGCTTTGAAGTTCGCCAAACACATAGGAGGCAGGCAGAAGAAATCGGGCCCTCGCTCTGAGGATGCCACTGAAAATCAGCTAAGTGATAATGACGGATGTATATGATATGACATTTTATTTGCTATGTTCTACCCTTCTCGATATGATACTGGGACTATATGGTTTGGTCTATTGGGGGGTATAGGACTCTGAACTGTTCTGTACGCTATTCGTTATATAGCATGGTGTAGATCTTGCTGGGTGTCGTTAGAAAAATGAGTAAGATGTTTCCTTGAAGTATTCTGTGGCTCTGTCTTGCACTTGCAAGTTGGTTACGGCTGAAATTCCAAAGTGACAGGAGGTATTTGATCGTAATAACAAGCGTTGGAGGGAGGAGGAAATATTGTTCGGGCCATGAGACAACTCTATTCATGATTGAAACCAGGTCTTGTCCTTGCAGGGTCTTGGCCACCCCACTTCGGTTGAGACGTCGTTCGGCATTCACACGTCCCCAAGGGAGAGTTCCCTGATAAATATTTGTTGTTGGTTTGTATGGGTGGGGATATACTTCAACCTAATTGGGGGGTTGTAGTGAGTGGGTGGGTGGGGGTGTTTTGGGGAAGTTTTGTACTGGATTGGTAGAGTGTGGCATTGCTGGGTTTGGTATGATGTGCGGGACAAGGTGACATTTGTAGTTATGGGCGGGACACGAATTGAGATGTGTGGTCGAGCCTTGCAATGCCTGAAACTATAATAAATAGATTAACCTGGAACATACGCGGACTTAACGACAGCAGAAAAGCCCGTATGGTGCATGCTTATCTTACACGACATAATATTGATATATGAATGTTGCAGGAGACCTACCTGCGATCCCGGACCTCTATGAAACTTAAACATTATAGATGGGGTTCACTGTACACCTCAGTGTACTCCAACTATTCAAGGGGAGTGGCCGTGTTGGTAAGACGGGGACAGGACTGGAGAGAGCGTGAAGTCTTAACAGACCCCGAGGGACGATACATTGTTTTATTGGGGTACCTGGGTAGCACTATGGTAACATTGGTGGCATTGTATGGCCCAAATGTGGACGCAACTGAATTTTTTCAAGAAGTGTGGGCCAAGGTGCACGCTTCTGGTTGCACCACGACCCTTGGGGCGGGGGGGGGGGGTGGGTCGATTTCAACGCCATTCTACACGACGAACTAGATGGGGTACAGCGCGTACCCACCACCCAGCGGCAAGCAAAGTCCTCAACGCTCTGCTGGTCGAAGGGGATATGGTGGATATATGGCGATTGCAGAATCCGCTGACCAAGGAAGGCATGTGTTTTTCAGAACATCGTCACGCTTGGTCCAGGCTGGATTACTGGCTGATGACTAAAGATATGGCTAGTTGGGTGGTTGGGGTGAAACATTTGGCTAGAACGTTATCTGATCACTCTCCGTGTTTGTTGATGCTCTCCCTTCCCGATACCACACGTAGAACATTCTCCTGGAGGCTCTCCCCGCATGCACTATTGGACGAAGCATTCAAGGAAGAAATCCGCAATGATATCTCAGAGTACTTTGCATTGAACGTAGGATCGGAAGACAAAGAGGCCTCGTTATGGGAAGCCTTTAAAGTGGTCATCAGGGGGAAATGTATATCGAGACAAGCAGGAGTCCTAAAGGCCATTAGAACCACTCTGGGTACCATAGAATTCCAAATAAAAGATCTAGAGGCGCGCATGCAAGGGGAGGGTGACTCGGCCTTACTGGCGGATTTGAAAAGCAAGTTGTTGGAATATGAGGAGGAAGCACAAAGGGAAGTCAAATTCTTGGAGAAATATGCGGACCCCCGCAGATATGGGGAGGGGGATAGACCGGGGCGCACGTTTGCCAGCATGCTGCGGGCTCCGCGTTCCATGGCCTTTGTTTCCGAAATTAATGATGAGTGTGGAGCCCCAATTAGAGGCTATCCAGCTATTCTAGATAAATTCTCGTCGTTCTATGCAAATTTATACACTGCAACTCAAACCGAATGCCCAGAAGGTATGGGGGAATTTTTAGACTCCGTGGCGTTGGCGTGGTTCAATGACAGTCATAGAGAATATATGCACATGCCCATTACCGTTGAAGACGTCGCTGACGTGATCAGAAGTATGCCGCCTGATAAAGCTCCTGGGTCGGATGGGCTAACAACTGCATTTTACAAGGCATATGTTGAGGAGCTGGCGCCCAGATTATTAGCGGTGTTTGGGGAGGCGCATGAAACGGGCATATTGCCTCATTCAATGCGCAAAGCAATTATTATTACATTACTTAAGCCAGGGAAACCTGAGAAGGAGCTAGACTCCTATAGGCCACGGTCTCTTATAAATGTTGATGTTAAGATCTTAGCTAAGCTAATAGCAAATAGACTGCAGCCTATGCTCCCTATGATTGCCTTACCTGACCAATCAGGTTTTATCCCCGGTAGATCCACCTCTCATAACCTGCGTACGGTATTTTCGGTTCTGCATTATCTCCACCCCGAAGTGCAGGCTGCGGTGGTGTTCCTGGATGCCACAAAGGCATTCGATTCACTCGAATGGCCATACCGGTTTAAAATACTGGAACGAATGGGATTCGGACCGCTGTTTCTCAGGTGAATAAAATTATTGTACTCCGCACCGACTGCCAGAGTTCGTGTAAATAACCTTATCTCAGACGCGTTCCCGATCACGCGTGGCACGCAGCAGGGATGTCCATTATCCCCACTACTTTTTGCCATAGCAATTGAACCCCTGGCCGCGAGTATTCGACAACACCATACAGACAAAGGTATAGGTTTTAGCGCTCCGAGTCTTTTAATACCGCTATATGCCGATGACGTCACCCTCTACATACTAAACCCCGAGCGCAACCTTGATGTGGTGCTGAGGGAATTTATCAAATTTGGAGGATTATCGGGAATAACCATAAATTGGAGCAAGTCGGTGATATTTCCCCTAACTGACAATACTAAGGCAATCAACTCGGAATTCCCGCTAAAATGGGAGGAGGATGTGGTGAAATATCTAGGCATATGGATTAGCCGGGATATGCAAGATCTCTGGAACCTGAACTATGGCAAGAAGATTAATTGGTTGGAGGATAGGGTGGCGCTGTGGAGCAAACTCCCGTTGTCTCTGGCCGGTAGAATTGCGCTGGTCAAAATGATAATTTTGCTCAAGTTTTTGTACTTGTTCGTAAATCTGCCACTCATCCTCACTCAGCATTTCATTAAGACTCTGATATCGTTGCTTGTTTCATTGGAGTGGGCGGGAGGCCAAGCTAGGGTATCATGGGAACTGCTAACGCTGCCTACCAGGATGGGAGGGTTAGGCGCCCCTGACATGAAACTCTATGCACTTTGTGCACAGGCACAATTTTTATAGTATTGGGTTCATCCGACGCCGTTTCAGCCACATGTGGCTGTGGAAGGGGATGCAGTGTCGCATGTTCCACTCCGCGTGGCAGTCTATCAAAAACATAGACGGCCCACCGATGGGATCAACACGGCCGAAACGCTCAGATGGGCGTGGGAGGGCATGCGGAGACAGGCGGGGATACCCATGTTTTATGCACCCTCGATTCCCCTTGCACATAATCCTTTGTTGCCCAACGTCAGCGATGAAATCGGTGGCAAGAGTGCTCAAGCAATGAAACTTAAAACGTTTGCGGACCTGTAATTACCCGGGTGGTAATTTCAGGGACACCCCGTCGACAGAAGAGGGGGAGAGAACTCCGTTCGGAGAGGTGTTTTTGTATCATAGACTTAAGACGGTCTGCCGGCAGATGCATACAGATTTCCCATCCCCACCAGCTACCCTAACTGCATTGGAAAACGTATTGACCTCTCCCTCGCCACGTAAATTGATTACCAGACTATACTCCTGTATGCAGACGGATGTCCCCGGGACGACCTTGTATGCTCGTACTAAATGGGATGCTGAGTTTCCTAATCCCATGACGGACGAAGAGTGGACATACTGTTGCGCTCAGATGACTGAGCTCTCCCTTAACTACAAACTCAGATTAATCCATTTTAAATTCCTACACCGCTACTATAGAACGCCACTTAGTCCATACAAAATGGGAGTAAGAGAAAATGACTGTTGTTGGCGGTGCGGGGCGGATGCCGCTTCGTTCCTCCATATGGCTTGGTAGTGTCCTACAATTGGCGCATATTGGTCTAGTATTTTTGACTCTATTAACCAAATCCTAGACCCAAGGGTGGTTCCTTCCCCTCTTGTGGGATTACTAGGCTACGTCAAGACAACACATATTTAAAACGCAGGTTGCAAGCGCTACTTCTATTATTTGCTAGACGTCAGTTAGCAATTGTTTGGGGGAAAAGAAGGACGCCCACACTCAGAGATTGACTAAGGGAGGCAACATATGGCCAAACGCAGCTGGGAACATATAGGGACCTCATGCCTCTAGGCCTAGGGAGATAAGGGAGCCCTTTATTGAATGGGTTCGGGTACACGTTGCTGACTCTGTTAATACTGGTGAAGCTGGGGATGCAGAAGCGTCTGTTTGAGCCTTAGTCAACAATATATGAAGCAGGATTGAAGGGGGGTATAAGACGTTAACACATGTTGTAAGAAAATGATAAATGTATACGGTAATGCACTGCCCGTGGAGGTTATAATTCATCTGTATGTCAAGAGAGTCGCGCCTGTCGGAAGATATATACAAAGTTGGTTGATATTGTTGTAGGTCTATAATGTCATTGCTGCCCTTACAATATAAAATGTCTGTTTGATTGTGCATGTCAAATGTTCCCGCTCTGAATCAAAATGGTTACACACTACCAAGCTGTACTGTTTTTGTACTGTATTGTATCGGGTTTTTTTTGTTTGTTATTTTGTGAAAATTAATAAATAAAATACAAAAAAAAAAAAAAAGTACAATGTTTGCTTGACAGAATATTGTACGAAAAAAATATTGACTAACATATTTCACGCCCCAAATATCGCGTGCAAAACATCGTCCCATTAGGTGTGGATTTTCAGTTACTAACTCCAATGAGGGATATTTTTGTAAATGATACTTGGGACACAACATTCCTGTCAATATTTTAGTTAGAATATTCTGAAACCATACCAACACCATCCATTAGGTTCAGCAAGTGGTGCAAAATAACCTGACCTCATTTCTATAAAGACAAAAGTAAGTGCCACCTGTTTCATTTCCACAATATGAATGCTGAGATGAGAAAGAACGACTAGCTGGAAATCCAAATGAAGATGCTTGCAAAATGTTAGCTAGCACTTTATAAACCTGCTCCTTCCTCACCAGGGAAAACCATTGCAAATGGAATTCTCAGCACGACTGTGTGCGAAAAGAGGACTCTGTAGTCTGAGAAATTCGTATACCACACAGTTGGAATTAAAAGGACTCACATGGAACGGAGCACACTCTCTGGCAGAATACTCCCAGTGCCAGCCTCTCGTAGACTCTCCTGCAGCTCAGGTGAAACAGTAAACACCGGCGTGTCTCCCATTGTGTATTCCCCTTCTACTAAAACAGCGTCCTCCTTGGCTTTCTCATCAACTGAAGAAACTGGCTGGTCAGGTTGCAAGCTGTAAGAAACCGGGCATACGGCAAATTACAACATGGCTATAAGTCAACTTCACATGAAGCATATATTACACCAGGGGGTGGAAGCGTGGATAAAACAATTATATACTAGCCCTTGGGCTAGGCTATAAACTCACAAGATGATTTTGGCTAGGTACTTGATTTATCGTGAGACTAGACACGGTTGCGCACTGCACCTATGCTTATCGCCTTAGCAATAGAAACCTTCACTGATTACCCACGAGCAACTATCAGGGACAGGGGAATCCCACTTGTAGATGTTGCACACGTCATTTAGCTTTATGCAGATGACATTTTTAAGGAATGCTGTGGTAGGGCTGCCTTCCACAATTGAGTGCCTTCAGGGGTTTGGTAGGTTATCAGGGTTCTGCACGAATTTGTCTTGATGCAGTTGGGAACTGGGAGTTATCGCCACTGAGATATCACCTGGGAGAAGATACGTTTCGCTATATAGAGCGGAGAATTTACCACAGGACCGACAATCTTTTTGCAGGAAATCTTGCGTAGGCTTTGCAGTCACTGAACGGCAGTGTGGAGTTTTGGCTAGCTCTCAAGTGATCAGTGATGGGCAGAGTGAACTGATCAAAATGGTGGCACTACCAAGATTGCATCATTATTTTGGCAATTCACTTATGTGGTTGCGGTCTAATTGGATTAAGGCCCTGGAGGCCCTACTTAAGCATTTCATATGGGCTGCAAACAGACAGAGGAGGCCTTGAAGACCTAGCAGTTTCCATTCCTGGAGGATTGCTTGAGCCTCTCTGAATTTGAACTTTACTACTTGACTGCAAAGATTCAGTTAATTGTCAGATGGCTTAATAGTGGGCTTGCTCAGGAACTGGGCCGGTTTGGGGTGACAACAGCCAGGGGTGAATTTGAGGCATGTCTCCTAAATCCTGCGTGGGGGGGGGGAATCAGAGTATTCAATGCGTTGGAGCCAGTTGCCTTGAAATGCTGGGTGAGATGTCTGCGTAAAACAGCACCCCCTCCTTTGTATGCACCTACTATCCCAGTGGAAGGGCTTTCAGTCACAGAGAATTATTATACAGCTTGATCATTGTCCCACTGCATTGAAGCTGGAATAATAACAGTGGGAGACCGCAACAGCCTGTCCCACTATCCAGACTGACAGGAATGCTGCCTCCCAGCCTCTCAATTCCTGCTTATGGGGCTCTTACTCACGACCCTAAGCATCGATGAGGTGCACATGCTGTTGAACCAGACTGCTGTTCCCATTGCTTGGTTCATAATTTTTTTTTTTTTAACCAAGTCTGGTGGATGGTCTGCCCAATTTAGAATAGTGAACGTGATCTACTATACATGACGTATGAATGCAATTAACGTACTATAACAAGGCGTGACATATCTTTTGACTGGGTGGTCCACCTGCTGCATCACTTCCGCAGGAAGCAGACGACTAAAGTGACGTCTCGGTTCCTGGATTTGGGGTTTGCGGTTGCAAAACGCCTCATAACTAGGAGGTGGATGGCGCAAGACCCGCCTCATCCGCAGGCATGGAGGCACTCGCTTGCTGCGTGGGCCAGAGCGGAGAGGACTGCCATCAGACGGGAGGAGACATTAGGGTTGAGGAAGACGCCCATAGCCGCGCAGTGGGAGGAGTTATTCCGGGCACTCAGACATGTCGAGGAGGTGGATGAGGGGGGACGAGCTGGCAGGTGGGGGGTTGACTTCAGGACGGGCAGCAGGAGATCCGTCGAAGTGACCTCGTAATGTTCCACGCATGACTTACACCTCGACTAGGCGATGTGATAATACGCATCTAGACACAAGACTGTGTGCCACAGTTTAGTCACTGCACATCACCATGGGAGAAGGGGAGCAGACGGGGGGGCGGAGATAGGGGCACGAATAATGGAGCTGGTCTAATTTCGAGGTGGTTGAGGTTTTACATGTTTTGTTTCATTATTATCTATAGGAAGTAGATATGGATTCGGCTGAGGGACTTAATGGGACACCCTGATGTGCTCATGTATAGGAATAGTGGGCCGTGCATAGCAATACTTAAGGTCTGCACTTTATTATGGGTTCCGAGCAACTGGGTAGAGCTACCATTCTGCAAACCATTGCATAACTATGTCCCTATCATGTGTAATATATAATGCTGTTACGACAAAGGAACTCATATGCAAGTAAGCTGAATTTCTGTAACTGTGTTTGAAAAATTAATAAAAACAGATGTTAAAAAAATAAAAATTAATGCAATTAACGTAATGGTTAATGTTTTCTTGAACTGTAAGCAAAATATAATACATGGATTTAAAATAAAAATATATTAATAGTACACTAGTGACCTTTTTGACATAAGAGACAAAAAAATAACTTTACAAAACGCTTCCCAAATCTGTGAAATATTTCATTGTGTTTTTGTGAAGAGTTGAAGTATATTTTTTATAATATGGAACAAGGAAAGGAAAAAGACAACACCCAAGTAAGTTACTGAAAATGTATAAACAAAATGTCTTCGAGCCAATTACAGCACGTCAGTCACTTCCAACAAATGTTCCCGTCTGTATATTAAAAATGTCCTCTTAATGAAAACTGGTTTAGGGTGGATTTAGCACCACATCACACACTGTACAGCGATAGGAGGAACATTTGTAAGAGACAAGATTCAAAAATGGTACCACTAACTAGGGAAACTTGTACTATACCTACTATCACCAACTCCATCACAAAGCTCACATCTTGACGTATGTGGTCTTTGGGAACTAATAGACATATTAAGGCTTCTTACCGTCCCTCCAGCTCCTGGAACCTTGTGTAATCTGATAACCACTGATGCCACTTGCTGTCTGGGCGCCCCCGAGAAGGGAAACCGGTGGTGCCATAAGCATGGTCATTCTCCAGGCTTAGGCAGTTGAAGTGATCGGCCATCATGTCCTCAGTCAGGAAATGTTTGTTGGTAGGCTCTCTGAGGGGAGAGGGACACAATATACAGGAGGATCAGGTATCAAGGTTTTTCAAAGAGACAACAAGCTATGATTAAAATGTACCCCAGGGTAGTGCTGTGTGTGCGCGCATGTGTGTGTGTGTGATTGAGTGAGTGCGGCTAATAGTGAATGTGTAGAGTCATGGTTTTTTTTGTTTTTTAGAAGGACACATGGCAGTATAGCAGGATATTACTTGAACACCCAGAACATAGAGATGCGAGTTGTTGAAAAAAAAGTGTGTTAGAGCATTGCTCGGGGAACAACTCGGGAAGCTCTAAGCTGTGCACGTGTATGCTCGCCTACTTGGAGTCAACTGAGCTGTCTTTGAGGGAGTGTCTGTATGCAGTGGGTCTGAAGATGTGCATAAAAAAGCTGTTCAAAGGGACTATGTCAGCAGATGTCTTTCTTAGAACACACTCTCACATCACTCTTTCCAGAGAGGAAGGCACTCACTCCTCTCCCTTCTCCAGCCTCCTCTTGCAGGTGACCGCCGCAGTCCTCGTCCTGTCTGGAGGGGAATTTGAGCTGCAAGAGAAAATGGATGGTCAGAGTGAGACCAGAGACAACTCTTTCCACTTAGCTCGACAGAGGATGCAACATGGTACAAAAGTGACAGCTGGATAAAGGTGACTGGCAGTGTGGACGTACTCATCCCTCCAATGCAAAGATCTACTACCATCATAAAACAATTATTAGCAGCACCTGTCAGAGTCAAAGTCATTCTCACTAAATCATAGGAACCTATAAATGTCCTTTGCTTCTAGGTCACCAAGAGCCTCCTCTATAGGACACGGTTTGTCTTCTATGCACAGTGATATCTGTTAGATTACTTTCTTTGCCATCTGTTCCATATAAATCAGACATCTGTGGGGAGTCATTGGATGATGTTTAAATGCAGCTCATTTGTGAAAATTTCACCTTGGACATCCTTGAGAGCCTATATTTAGCTATCTTTCATGGTCCTCAAGCAAGCCAAGTAGCTCAGCCCCAGGCAAGTGTAGGCTAAAGAGTCTTCAACAGTCGTAGGCGACTCTGCGCCCGCGGAGAGCGAGCTTTAGGGAGGCAAGTTATGAAACCGGACACTTTTCCCATACAGTGGTCATTCAAGCATGAAGACAGCACATGGATACTCCTGATAAAAGGCTTTCAGTTCATAATTACGTTGATACCATCTATCTCTAATTTTTCTATAAATTTTCATTTTAGTTTGATACCTTATCCAGGACTTAATAATGACCTCACCAGCTACTTACTGCACAATCCTCCTCCAGCAATCCTTCCTTACATAGCTTGTTAAGAGACCCAAAGCTAACAACTACATCCTTTAGATCTTTTTGTCCTGAAATGGGTCGGTGTGTGCTTCTCTATACTAAGAGTTAAAATTGTAATAAAATAATTCTAAATCACACTGTGAATAAAAATGTTTACCTTCAGAGGCCTTCCACATAGAAGTTCCCGGTAGACAGAAGCTCTTTAAAAATAATAACCCTGCAACAGCATTTTTAATGTTTGACTCTCTGGTTCCGACTACTGCATCACTGTCTTATTCTCCTAAAAGTAGGGAGTTTTTAAGAGAGGACAATTTACAGAATAGCTATATAAAAAACGGACGTTCACTTCTTGGTACATAACTCTTTGGTGAGGACAGCTTAGTGCAAGAACTATGTGATGGGGAAGGAGAATACAATTTAAAAACCTCCCCTTCAGATTAAACATAATCAAGGACGCATTTCTCGAGGTTGAGAGCTTTATAAGGAGGGATTTCTAACTGCAATCACTGATGGAGAGGAACAATCATGCTGGATTTAGTACAGAATCTAGTGCCACTAATAATGAGGACAGAGAATGCAGCTCCCCCTTCAGATTCAGAAATAATCAAGGACCGATTTCCCAGGCAGAAATGAAAGAAGTTATATAATATGCTTATAGGGTTTCAGAAAGGTACAAGCGTCAGTGCAAAAAAAAAAAACAACAACAAAATTTTTTTTTAAAAGGAGCGGATGGGCACAGCCCTCCCCCCCCCCCCCCCCTCCCCAGAGCACAGTGATCTGATATTGTGTGACCCTGAGCATAGTGATCTGATATGGTGGGACTGCATCTAGTTACATGATGTCATTTGACTGGTTTTACCTCTGCAAACTAAGCTCTTTTGACTTTCCTACAAATCTTTCTATCGGCTCACCAAGCTCTTGTCCTATTTTATTGTAACCCTATATCTTTGGTGGTAATGTCAAATACCCTGACTTTGTTTTCTGTCTTTCCCTATGTTCATATAATTCTGGCTCACTGTACCCTCCAGAATTCATATCTTTCTTTTGGTATTACTATAATCAATATATTTACATTTGCCTAACTATATGCTCACACTACAGTATTAGAAATTATATTCTTCTGATAGAATGTTGGGCTCCAGGCAATGGTATCCAAGAATCATGTTTCACATTAATGAGCGTGCACAGTTATAGCAGCAGCAAGTGCCATCAGCCACAAGTTGTACGCCTTAAAACCAAATGCAGCAGACTTTCAGCATTAGCAGGCCACACACTTTGAAACCTTAGCTACCCTCTTCAAATCCCCGGCCTTGCTCTGCACCAACACACCTCCCAGCCTTGCTCTACACCAGCAACCTTTCCAGCCATGCTCTGCACACATTCATCTCCACAGGACACCCAAACACTTTGTGTCCTGGGTCACATATAGCACATCAAACCACATTCAACGACTCCCACACATACTTGGTAAACACTGAGGCATACTCTGCATGGCATGATGTACACCCTCATCCACTGGCTACAGAGCCATAAACTCACAATCCATAACCTCAACCATGCTTCGCAGACCGTGCCCCGCAACCTGCACAACACTACTCAACCAGACAATCTCACTTTTTAGGTCTCGCGCCTAGCGTTGCACTGCACCGCAGTGCTCGCGCAGCGAGAGTCCTTTTGTCCGGGGTTCAGAACTGGACCCTGGAATCCTACACGCCTGTGCGTGTGTTTTTTGTTTTGTCTTCTATTATTGGGCTTTTAGTGGCTGTATTTTTTAGACAGAGCACGCAATAGGCCAAAGGCGGGCGCATCGCTCCGCCCACGGCCTATTGGTGTCTGTTACACGCACTAAAGCCTATCTGGTTTCAATTATCGTGCCCAGACACGGGCGCGTTAATTGAAAGCATATGGCTGTCTGTGGCGCGCGCACGCGCACCATTGGCGGCTGTCTCTGCTTCCAAAAGAATTGCTTTCGGTTTCGCGATCGCTTTACTTGCAGCTTTGCTTTCAGTTTTACGATCACTTTACTTGTGGCTTTGCGGCTGCAATACAGTTAATTGCTTAATTGGGAGGAATGCGTGGCTAATCTGTACACGGTTACAAGGTAAAATAAATGAAGGCGGTTACATGGTAAAAAAAATGAAAAATGCGCTGCAAATATTTACCCGGTTACAAGTTAAACAATGGTGCCTAATAATTGCATTATACTTCTCTTTTTCTAATGTCGCGTCAGGCTTACTGAAATAATTGACTGTATCTGCTTAGCTACAAAACAAGGACTCGTTGGGGCTAAGTCATACTTTCTGACTGGACTGAAAACGTAGGATTTTGGCTAGAGTTCTTTCTCTTTCCGTTACCCGATTCCCTTATGTTATTTGTGGGTGGCTGTGTGGGTGGCTGTGTGGGTGGCTGGGTGTGGGTGGCTGGGTGTGGGTGGCTGGGTGTGGGTGGCTGGGTGTGGGTGGCTGGGTGTGGGTGGCTGGGTGTGGGTGGCTGGGTGTGGGTGGCTGGGTGTGGGTGGCTGGGTGTGTGTGTGTGGTTGTGGTGTGTGTGGTTGTGGTGTGTGTGTGTGGTTGTGTGTGGTGTGTGTGTGGTTGTGTGATTACACATCACATAATTACACTGTATCCAATACAACATAAATATACTCCACATACCACTCAGTACTACATAATTGCACGTCACATAATTACTCTACTTAATGCAAGCTAAATACACTCCACACAATACCTCTCTGTGCCACATAATAACACAACACATAATTACACTGTACTCAATGCAACATAAATACACACCTTTCACACAAGTTCGTGCTATATATAAAAAAATGTAAAAAAACAATTGAAATGCAATAGGTCTCACATTACTGAATCTTTGAGCTGCTATTGGTGTTGCATTATTATTAGCAATGCCAACAGCTCAAACTTTAATAGTGCGAGACCTATTGCATTGAAAATGCTTGTTTGTCTTGGCGGGTTTGCTTTTTCTTCATGTTAAAAGACAGGCTTTTGTGCCAATTATTCAATAGAGGTTTGTTTTCATATTGTTACTTTTAAACACATTTTTTAAAACATCTTCACATGATTATGCTTTTCCACACAGCACACTCAATCTTGTATAGAAAAGATCAATGTATCTTTGCTTGGACATGCAAATTCAGTTTAGTATGTGAAAGCTAGGAACAACTGTCACGGAGTAAGCAGAGGCGATCAAGAGTGGAAGGGGTAGACCATCTCTGCACTTCAACAGGGAGAAATAGAGTATTCTATCTGTTACGGGATTTGGGGAAAAAAATTAGAGAGGTTGCGTCTCCGAGCAAAGAACAGGTTTTCATACAATAAGAGGAAAGGAGGTTGCAAAGAGTAGATATATGGAAATACAACCTTACCAATTCCCGGCAGTGTATTTTCCATGGTTTGAAAGCAAGACTTTATACTGCCAACCAATACTTACCATGGTGGGACACCAGTGAAGCTCACCATCCCCGGACGACGGCCAGCCCAGGGCATAGTGCTGGGTACCTCCTGCCTCCAAGGGGCGGATGCTGAGCCCCAGAAATGAGAGCGAGGCCAAGGCTGGTTCTGGCTGCCGGCACACATCGAGGCATCTGCCCAGCCAAGGCCTGCCAGGTTGTCTGGTTGCATGCCTGGAGGCCACTGTTCAGGCATCTGCCCAGTCGGTGCAGCCTGCTGACTTGAGGGCGGGCCGGGAGCTGTAGGCAGCCTCATGTTGTAATTATGTGCTGGAATCCCTGGATTCTGGCTATCAGGAACTTCCATGCAATCAAGAGAGGAACTAAGTGGCTCTCAGACCGCTTGGATTGCTGGCTCCTCTCTTGCATGCCCAGGTTGTGGTTCAGCCTGCAAAACAAACAAAACAATCTTAGAGGATGTTACACCACACTGCATCAGGAACACGACATGGAGCAAAACTCATTCGCTATACTGCTAGGCTCAAAGGAGGAGTAGAGGGAGGAAAAGAAGGACTCAGACGAGTCTGTATCAAAGGGGTGGGGGGGGACTATTCGGCTAGACATCTGTACAGATGTTTCAAATCATGTTCCATGTGTTGCAGGCAATGAATTTCCCACTTTTTCCATATTGGATGGTCGCATACCATGGCATGGAAGCATCAATTATTCACCTCCAGGCAGCTTTTTGTTCCACTAATCAACCTACACCAGTAAGTACCCAAAAAAAAAAAATAGACCCCTCTCTCCCCTTTCCCTAAACCATATATCAGAGTCACAGTGGACCACTGACAGCACAAGGAAAAAGTGGCAATAAGATACATCACAGAGACCCGAATAAATCAAATTGTCTTATGCTTCCTCAATGAGACAAACAACACGGTATCAAACCAAAGGGTTCCCCCTTAGACACCCAAATGCAAGGACCTCAAAGATCTGGGGCAACCATAATATGGACCATTATTCACTAAATCAATTAACGGGTACCATTGTGTTTCAAAGTATGTTCTTTATCTACAAGGGGTCATGTCAGTTTTTCCATAGCTAATAGAGTCCATAATTTGCTGACCCAATCCTGTGTGGAGGGTATCATGTGAGTGTCCCTTCGCAACGCGAGCAATTGCTTCGCTGCTAGTAACATGTTGGTTAGGATACTCTAATCTACTGTGGTCAATACTGTCATGCTCACCAGCTTAAGGCCCAGGATTATAGTGGCTGGGTCAGGCAGCAATGAGTATCCCCACACCCCCTTAATGTGACTCAGGATTTCTTTCCAGGATGTTATCAGACTAGGGCAAGTCCACCACATCAGCAAATAACCCACATTTGTTGGCCACGCCATCTACAATACAACCCCTCCGATGTTTCAAAAATGTGTTGCAGCTTCATACGTGCGATGTACCAGAGTGTCATGACCTTGTACATAGTTTCCCTATTCTGCACGCTCTTTCAAAGTGAAGGAAAAATGGTCCCAGAGCCTCTCCCAGGACTCCCTATGAATGCGACGGCATAGAATCTGCGTCCACTGTCTCATGTAGGGCTGATTATGGTCAGGAGTGGGTTTAACAAGAAGAGCATAGATAGCAGAGATTAGGCCCTTAGGGCCACAGTTACCAAGGAAAAGCTGCCACTTTTGCCAAACCGTTAGCGGCAGAGAGGCTGGTGATTTATTAATTGGGTCTAGTAGCAAATGGCGCAGTTGTAGTTATCTCATGCCCTCTATTTCCTGTAGGTGAAATTCCTGTTTGCACTTCAAAAGGTCTTCAACACTGTCAACCCTGAATAGGTCCTGAAGCATCTTGCATTCCCCTTTGTCCCAGTGCGCAAATTCCCCTTTAAGTGTCCCTGGGGAAAACTCCGCATTACCGAACACAAGTGTAAATGGGGATGGAAAAGTCATTAGCCCATCACCCCTGGTAAGTCTATCCTTTATGGTGAAGGGAGTCTTAAGAATTTCTGAGAATTAGCATACCTCCGGTCTGGCGGTCTTGAGGAGCCAGGGGACTGCCCAAGGGGTCCTTCCAAGGACTGATGCATCCATATGCACCCAGTGGAGCTCAGTCTCATACAGGGATCTTTCGAAGAAAACGTGTAGCTGGGCCACCTGATAGTATTTGCAGAGGTCTGGTAGTCAAGGCCACCAGCTCATCAAGGGAATCTCATAACAGTCTTCGAGACCTGCGCCTTCTTCCTGGCCCAGATAAAGCTATCTATGGCTTGTTGCAGAAGATGTCCCTCTGCGGAAAGGTGACAGGCAGTACTTGAAATAGATAAAGTAGGCGAGGTAGCAAGTTCTGCTTTATAACTGTCACTCTG
The DNA here is from genome assembly GCF_964204655.1 of Triturus cristatus. Classification (NCBI taxonomy): domain Eukaryota; kingdom Metazoa; phylum Chordata; class Amphibia; order Caudata; family Salamandridae; genus Triturus; species Triturus cristatus. The sequence continues at coordinate 1,181,496,088 of NC_140590.1, forward strand.
TTGAGCCAGGAGACATAAAGCCTCTGCCATCTGTAAAGGTCAGTTTGGATGGCGTTAAGGTTGCAGGGATAGTGGACTGTGTAGAACAGGCAGTGCCGTGGTACAAGATACACTCCTGGCTATTTCAGTTTTTTCGCTGGTGCTCACTCAAACAGAGCCAAGGTAGTCTGCTTACTCTTCGTATCAAGCAAGAGCCCCATTTCAACATCTACGATTTGACCAGGTTCACCTTGAAGCCGGACACTGTCCTAAATGTTCACAGTAGCTCAGGCACCTTGGAAATGGATTGTAGAGTGTCCATCAGGGACAGGAGGATATGGTCTGCAAATAAGTGTAGGACATGTTTCTCAGCTAAGGTAATTTGCTGTATTTCAGAGAGTCCCCTTAAGGTAGCTACGAGAGACTTGACTTCTAGTACAAACAAAAACAGCAAGAGCGGGCAGCCCTGTCTGGTCCCTCGAAGGAGGGGGATCTCCTCCGATCTCTCCCCATTAACTTGGACCCAAGCTTTTGGTGTTTGGTAACCAGCGCTCAGCCAAGTCAACATGCGGGGAGTCGAAGCTCACAACCTGCGGTATCTTAGTGAGCAAGGGCCAATTGACTCTGTCAAATGTCTTTTCGGCATCAAGTGACAGTATTAGCATTGAAATCCCCCGATAGTTCGCCTTTTCGTTTAAATGTAGTACCCTCCTAATGTCTGCTGCCTGCCTATGCGTCACAAACCCAGATTGGTCTGGGTCGATTAAATATGGTAAGTGCGGTAAGCTTCGTTTCACAAGGATCTTTGTGAAAAATGTAATATCGAAGTTTAACAGGGCTATGGGTCTATAAGCCCCACAATCCTCTGCTGCTTTTCTGGGCTTCAGGATCAGGGTGATGTTCGCTGCAGCCATTGAGGGAAAGAACATCCACGAGGAGAAGAAGGAATTGAACAAATGTGGGATCAATGCAAGTTTGCAAAAGTTGTATACACAATTTAGGAGACCATCTGGTGCCAGTGATTTATTTGGATGCAAGTCTGAAACAGCTTTTGCAACCTACGCCATTAACTCCATGTGGTCGCTCTTGGCCTTTGAAGGCCTAGGGACGTTGGCTCATGCGATAAAGTTCTCTAATTCCTCCGGGGACATTACATCTCGCAGATAAAGAGAGGAGCAGCAGTCCTTGTATGCCTGCTATTTGTCACAATTATCTTCCAGGATCTCGTCTTCACTTCCCCACAAGGAAGGTATTTTCCAGGAGATTGCCTGCACCCAGAACCGACGTTCTAATAAAGAGTCTTTCTTATTGGCTTATTTATAAAACGTTTGGCGCATTCCTAGTTTGGCTTTCTCTGATTTTTCCTTCTCCCAGAGATTTAATTGGCCCTTTAGGATGACCATGTCTAAAAAATCTCTAAGGGAGCCTGATTTCCTATGGCGCTCCAGAACCTGAGCAATCTCAGCTTCCAGAGTAGCTCTATGCCTCACCTTATATGTCGCTAGCGCGCTTTCTCTAAGCACCGCCTTAAAATGCATCCCATGAAGTGTTGGAACTAATGCCCCTTGTACCATTTTCCTGAAAGTACTGCATGATCGCCGTACTGAGTTCTGGACTGGAAACCCGGTCTTTTAGTACGGATTTATCGAATCTCCAGACTGGGGGCTGAGGGGGACTACTCCAATGAGCACCCTCTCAGAAAACCATTGCATGGTCAGTTATTGCTATTCCACAGAGTTAAATGGACTATGCTGCTTCCCTTATATGCTGTGTTCCTCACACTTGGTCTAAACTCGAGTAAGATCTATGTGTATGGGAGAAAAATACATAGTCCTTTTCATTCGGGTACGCAGTGCATCAGAGGTCCACCAAGACATGGCCATTCAGACCCTGAAGCAGCTCCATAGACATGGAGCCCTCCAGGAACCAATTCAGGTGAGGTCTATCTAATGTTACATCGAGGACCAGGTTGAAATCCCCAACCCAGAACAAGATCCCGGGGTCCCATTCACCAACTGCACTCTGTAGATTAAAAAAGAAAGAGGTGGAAATTCTGCTTTGGGGGCATACATTTCGATTAAGTTGTATAGCTTTTCCCTACGGAGGCCTTCCAAATATATATACCTCCCCTCCTCTTTATTCTTAAGCACTCGTGTTAAATCAAGAATCATGAGGAGATAATTTATGTTGCATAAGATAGGTGTTGCGCTGCCTCAAATGAGTCTCTTAGAAACAGACAATGGCGGGTTGATTTTCTCGGATCGCTCTCCACACCTTGGGGTGCTTGATTGGGGAATTAAAGCTGTTAACATTCCAAGATACCAACCATACCATTCTACTAAAGTATAGAATACGTTGCAAGTACTGGGTCTCCCATATAGTCTGTTCGAGGAGTAGTACCCTCCACTTGCCCACTGATAACATGACACATAGTGGTCCTATGCAAAGTTTGAACAAAACGTTCCTCCCCCACCCCACCCCACCCATCATGCAAACCCCTCTCACCTCTACAGCCTTCCCCACCTCCCAACCCGTCAATTCCTGGGAAAAATCCACCCCACCAGAAACAGAACTGATACATCCCTTGCGCCGGGATGAGTCGTGCTGTAACCCACTAACCCCCTTCGGCTACCACCAACCCTCCACCGCCCCGCCCAGCACCATATTTTAAAAAAAGTCGCCGTCTTACCGGTTGAGGGGCTAACCAGCCCTCCACTGCATCTCAGTCCCCAGACTACCCCGATTAGGAACTGTAAATAGGCTAACTTCAATGAGAGCACAGGGCATGACATGACAAGACCATCAAGCCCTTTGAAATGATGAGTATAAAACCAGGAATGTGGAGAATGCCCCCCATTTGTCCACGGACCCTCGAATCAGTCAGCAAAGTCTCCCATCCGCAGGTCCTCAGTATACGCTTCCTACAAAGGTATTCCGTCAGACTTTCACCAGGTTACTTGCAATGTGATTGTCTAGGAGTGGTAACTTTCTCCCATCGCTCCCTTGTTTGCTCCGGTTGTCCCTTCCCTTCCTCCACAGGAGTCTCCGGGCATTCTTGAGAGGGTCCCAGGATCTCCTGTGCTTCCTCTGGGGTTTGTATTGTATGAGATCTGTTCTACAACTGGAACCACAGGTTGAAAGGGAAGGCTCATTGGCTGGTCTGTCGCCAGTGCAACTTCACCGTTACATATACTAGGGACTTATAAGGGTACACCAGTAGCCAATCTGGGGTGTAAGTAAGTACTCACCATGTCCAATTCAGTGAAGAAGCACAGAGACTGGGGTTCTGATTAGCAGGATCCCGGTCAGACTAGTCAAAAACACACTGACACCAGGCAAACCGTGGGGGTAACCATGCCAGAAGGATCTTAACTTCCTACATCATGCTAGGAAATGCTCATACTAATCCTTCAGCTGACAAGCATCCAAATTGGTAAAGACATCCGGCATCACAAAATGTGGATAAGCGCTTGAAGGCTTGAGTCAGATGTCGAGCTCTGGCTTACATCAGGGTCCTTTCTGACCCTAGAACTCAAATTAAGCAGAGCATGGGTCCTCCCTGATAAAAAAAATACATTAAAAAGCAGCAACAATCCATCCACTCCAATCTACAACCTTGTCTTCCTACTGCAGTCGGTTGTACCTTACATGCTTCTTTTTGAAGTTCATGAAACTGAAAATGCTAAGTAAAAGGAAGGAAGTGATTGTGCCGTGTGGCTAGAGCTGCCAACTTCGGCACTGGGGAAAGATGTTTAAATACTGGCCTTGGCTCAACACCTTGTGATTCTGGGAATATCACTCTGTCTCCCTGTGCCTTAAAAATAAAAGCACATTTATAGCGTGCTCTCCCCAGCACAGGCAAAATTTTGTGTCCGCATTGGGGACATCCCATTTTATGTAACATAGCAAACTGTCACTATCTTCAATAGGGGCCCCAATTTGGCTTTAGATGAGGAGAGAAAATTCACAAACAATGCACCAGAAAGACCAAGACACACAACCACCTAGATCGTTTGGAAGGGCACAACAGAGGACCTGGGTGGTAGAGGCAGAGGTTAGAACCCTTTTGCGGGATAGAGGCAAGCCACGGATTGCCCATGGGACTCTGACGAGAGAGACAATGGACGTGAGTATCGCCTTACCAGACCTAAGTATGTATTACTGGTTGGGCTGCCTGTTGGTGGTTAACGGCTGATTCTATGCAGAACAAAGGGATCCAGCCTTGATGGCTGACAGAAGGGCATGGGAGCTGCACAGCTATACACGGTGGCTCTACGGTACGGGAAGACTGACAACCCTCCCAGACCCGGCAGCTAGGATGGTCTGGACCTGGAGACGTGCGACACACAGTTTGCGCTGGGCGGGCGGGCTAATGTTTGAGACACCGCTGTGGGACTCGACTGCGTTGGCAGAGCTACGTGGGGTGTTGGTACCGGTAAAATGACACGGTTGGCAGCTCGAAGGTGGGAGACATAGGGAGGGCTAATGTTCACGGATCTACAGAGTCAATATGACACGCCAGGGGGACAATTTCTATGCTACCTACAGGTCAAGTCTAGCCTAACATGACAGATCACCCCAATGTCAGGATTTAAAAAACGAGAACCCACTGCAATAGTAGGTGTTGGGCGCGACACTACATAAAGACAATATCTCAGCTGTACTCCACGGTTCTCACTAAAAGTCAGGCCAGTGACAGAAGCTATAACATAAATAGGAGGGAGACTTCGGCAGATTAGAGGATAATGAATGGGGGTGGCTTGTAGATATCCCGAGGAGGTCGCCATTCGGGGGTATCCGGTTGATTACATCTAAAACTGCTGCATCGGGCATACTTCATACGCATGAGGCTCCACAACATGGGTGTGATTGACTTGGATCATTGCCTGAGAGAATGAGGACAACGGGGCGCACTGCTACACGTGCTCTGGAAATGCCAGAGAGTGAAGGCCTTTGGACGAGTGTACAACGCAGACTCTCAGAGGCAGTGAGACACCATGGAGCTTATGAAACACCTGTCAGAGGATAATCTACAACCTTCAAACCAACAACCCGCATCAATGTGGTTTGGAAACAACAGCCCTTCCCCAGACACTCACACAAACACACACACCGAATGACAAGATTATACTAGATGAAGCACAACCTTAAACTGATATCTGCACTAAGTGCTAAGTCAAATAACAAGCAAATGCTACGCTACACAAATACATATTAAGTTTACCCACCATCCTCACACTGCCCCCTTCCGTCAATATCGAGCTTTAAAGTGTCACAAAACTACAGTCCCGCTAAACCTGTTGTAAATTCAGAACTACAAGTGACGCAACGCAAAGAAACCTCAGCTAAATTACCTGGAAATCATAGTAGCTCTGCCACCAATTCCTTTCCTATTTCTTTCTCACCTTAACTTCTCCAAGCTAATGTCCCTCCTTTTCCATTGCATCTAGTCTCCTCTACAGACCTGCAAAATCACCTGAGTGAAGTTTAGAGCCCACTATGCTTATTAGCTTACAACTAATTGTGTTCTGGAGCAGTTTTGAGTTTAACATTATAAACATACTGTTCAAAGCCTAGCATACCGACCACCATTAAAGTGAAAGCACCCAAAAAACAAAAAAAAAACAACAACAAAATCAATCGTTCCAGAGTGCGACTGCTATTGTTAGAACGGACCGCGCTTGCAAATAAAATAAAGAAGCACAGCCACTATAGTTAAAGCGGATTGGCCACCATTAATATATATATATATATATATATATATATATATATATATATATATATATTATCTACTGGCGGTTGCCAGTAGATAGTTATAGTTAGGACCCTGTTTCCATAGGAAATCCGCAACATTCTATTTGGAATAACTTTGGCGCCGGTCGACGAATCCTCGCGAAATTTTCAAAATAGGTGGGGCACTACGCTCCGCTCCTACCCTGAAAGTCTCGGGGGGATTCGTCAAGCGGGGGCTGAGATAAAAGGGGGGTCCCAAAACGTGTTTTTCCCATGCATTTTTCCATAGGACCTTTAGACACAGCTACAGCCCGAACGGCTGAACAGAGTTACTTGAAATTTGGCAGAGAGGTAGTCCTCATGTCAAGGAAGTGCCTTTTGTAGGTCTGGTGTAAATCTGTTCAATAGTTCCTGAGAAAATAGCATTTAAATCAATATATATATCTGAGCCAGCTTACGGTGCGCGATTCTGATTGGCTGTTAGATCTTAGTAAACATTCGAATCGTTCGAAACCGGGAAGCGGCGGCCGCCATTTTCTCTCTCGCACTCTGAGGGGGGGGGGGGGGGGATGAAAAACAAAGGCAAAAAACATGTAAAGGGACTGTTTAGAAAGCTCCTAACCACCTAGCCTTGATGAATGTGTCCCCAAAGAACCCCCAAGGCCAAAAATTCATTTTTATTTTTTTACGAAAAATCGCCGATTACGCTTACCGTACGAGTACGGTAAAAAAAAATTTAAAAAATTATCCACACTCTCCCCACCCCGTGTGCAAATGTTGCTCACAAAGCACCATTAGTACATGGCATATAATAGTATAGAAAATTAAAAAGCTTACCTTTCACAACGAAGCGCATAATATATCCTCCGTGTGCGCACGGTGCGCGAAGCGCATCGTGCGTACATGGCCCACTCACGGCACTAACTGCGTAAAGTGTGCGCGCACGGTGCGAACTGCGTTAAATGGGCGCGCACGCCACGAATGGCGTAAAGTAACTTAGCATTTAAAAAAACGTACAAATTCACTGAAAAAACCATAGATTTCACACACGTTATAGTTAGGAATTAGCATTTAAAAAACCTTGCAAATTCAGTGAAAAAACCATAGATTTCACACATGTTATAGTTAGCTGGACATTTTACTGATAAAAAACCAATGAAATTCCCCCGTTATAGTTAGTGCAGGCAACTATAACTCACGCGACCGCAATCCTCTGCTGATGACATATGTGTCTTTATGAAAAAAAAAAATTTGTAATATATGTATAGCTAAAATTTAATGGAAGAAGACCTGGGCAAATAATTGTCTAAATACAGTATTAGCATCAGCAGAGAGGATTGCGGTCGCGTGAGTTATAGTTGCCTGCACTAACTATAACGGGGGAATTTCATTGGTTTTTTATCAGTAAAATGTCCAGCTAACTATAACATGTGTGAAACCTATGGCTTTTTCACTGAAATATATATATATATATATATATATATATATATACACATACACACACACATACACACACACATACATACATATACACACACTAGCGACATGCTGCGTTGTAGGAAAGCACGACAGTCGAATAGAGGGAAATTGTTAAAGAAAATAGTGCTAACATACTGTAGCTAAAACAGACTGTTTAACAACACTAGTAAAAAGTCCAGTCCTCATTATTGGAGGTTACAAATTCAGACAAGGCGGTACTAAGGAGGGACCACTAAGCCTATTCATGAATCAAAAGCAAAGATTTTGAAAGGACAGTAACAGGAGCCAATTGAAAAGATGGGTGGAGGTTCAAGTCCATACCTGAATACAGCATGCTTCACAGATCAGTGCATACGCTGCCCAGGCTTGACCTAAAAAGGAACTGTACTGATGTTTCAGAATATATCTGTATTAGTACAAATGAAGCCATTTTGTTTGCAATACTGAAGTGTGGTGGAAACAAATATTTGATTACGATCAATAACACACCATTACAGGATGACATCTGCACACATTATCGTTTGTGTGCAGTAAAACCATATTTCGGTGCAAATGTAATGGTCATTTCAATTGAAAATGTGCTGTCTGTAATGGCAGTTCTCTACCACACCATGCATACAGCACACAACGCCACTCCCTGCCATGCCACTCCATTTTACAATACTCCATGCCATTTGAATCCAAACCACTCCAATCTACGTCACTCTCTCCATGCCCCTCCACACTTACCCCACTCCACTCCATTCCAATCTACCCAACTCCACTTTACCCATACTCTACCCCATTCCAATCTACCCCAATCCAACCCACTCCAATGTAACTCATCCAACCCACTCCAATCTACTGCACTCCACTACCCCAGTCCTCTCTCCCCCTGGAATCTACCCCATTCTATTCCACTCCAATCTACCCCACTCCACCCCATTCTATTCCACTCCAATCTACCCCACTCCATCCCATTCTATTCCACTCCAATCTAACCGACTCGACTCTCCACTCCACTCTCCACTCTAATCTATCACACTATTCCACTCTACCCCATTTACCCTACTTCACTCTAACCTGGTACATGCCACTCAAATCTACCGCACTCCACCCCACTCCAATCTATCATACCCCACACTACCCTACTTCAAAGCATCATACCCAAACTACCTCAACATGCCCCCACTCCATTCCACCCTACAATAATCCACCCAATGTACCCCACTCCAAAATGCCACAATCCACCCCACTCCACTCTACCCCAATATATCTCCCTTCACACCAATATATCCCACTCTACCCTACCCTTATTCACCCTACTCCAATCTACCCCACTCTAATCTACACCAATCCACTCCATCTCAATCTATCACACTCCACCCCAATTCAATCGACCCCACTCCAATATACCATGCTTATCTACCCAATTCCCCCACTCCAATCTACCACAATCTAACCCACTCAACTGTACCCCAATCTACCCCACTCCATTCCACCCCCACTCAATGCCAGTAACGTTTAGCCATGCTGAACACCAACCACAATGGTGTTAAAACAACTTGAGAAAGCCAATAGCTCTCGCATAGGCGAGACCTATTGGCTTAGCCAATTCTTTTTACATTGGTGCTGGCAATCCTGCACTAAAGTGATCATGGCTGGTAATAGAGGGCGTCCACTTATGCAATCTTGCCTGATAAATAATAATGCCGTCGTGATGTTTAATGGGCATGTTTAGCTCTTATTAATGAAAAGGTTGGAGATCCCTGCTCTATAACTAGCCTTCTCCACATTTCTCCCCCTCCTTCCATATTCCTCTCCCGGTCCTGAGCTCCCACTCCTCACTGGCAGACTAGAATTGTCTACAGCTTCATATCCTACAAACAAAACACCCATGGTCCCGTCCCTCGCTCCTGTCTGAATATGTCCTCGTTGTTTTGATATCTCAGTTATCTCATCGGTTATTCGTTCTCATTCACTCTTCTCCTCCTTTTCCTGCCCCCACCGTCCTCTCCACCCTCAATGGTCCACGCTCTCACCTGGCACAACACGATACCCCTCCAGGAAGGTAGCCCTGAAGTTCTTCGCTTTTTGACACGGAGAGCAACACAAATCCAGTCCGAGGCTCCGATGGAGCTCAGGCCAAATAGCAAACGCGCATGCGCAAGTGGGTGGCGAGCTACACATTCCTGCTGTACTCGCGCAGGCGGCGTACCGTTGTGTCCCTCACTACGCATGCGCGACACATTAAACCCGATAACGCGCGTGCACTCGTTACTGGGCTCTTTAAATGCCCAAAACTACACTTCCCGACATGCAAGTTCTGAAACAAACGCGGCAAAAAGCCGGTGCACAAAAACAAACAGAGTCATAAAAGAAAGACTAGAGAAACAAATTAAATGCAATTTCAAGACCATAACCATTTTGCATAGTGGAGGGAGTAAGCAGGGCTGCCCTTTACCCCAACAGCGCCATGGGCGAAACCAAATTTGGAGCTGTAGAGGTGCAGGCCCAGGGTCGCAGTTACGGTAAGGTGACAGTAAAGGACACAACGCAGTTATTGGTTACTGGGCTACACCATAGAGACCTCGTGCAGTCTCGCCCACCTTTATTTATCCCCTCGGGGCGAGCCCGCCCCCAGGGGTGTGTGGATGCGTGTATTAGCGCAACATTGTAGTGGAGAGCCCGAGTGGCTCTCTACATCCCTCCTTTGTTTTAGCTATACAGTCCACACAAAATCCACACTCATGGAAAAGTATATACATAGTCTCTGGCTAGGCGCCGGTTTGGGGCGCAGCCCGTACCTCGGGCACCTGGAGCAAGAGTCGACTGACCTATCCCGCATGAGAGTCCCAGAATCACCCGCCCCAATGTCTTGACTCCCGGACCCCTGGTTGACCTCCTCACCTGACTCGGACGATCGTCCACCGGCCAGAGGGGAAGCTGTTCGGGTGGGAGAGGCTGGAGCCCCGTCCATGGCCCCGCCCTGGGCCAGATCAGGATCTTCGACCTCCAGGCCCGTCTCCGGCACCACCTTGAAGCTAGACACATTCCTTGTGATGGCCTGCGGGCCCAGACGTGCCGTGATCATGGTTCCTTGCACCCCAGTCACTGTCCACTTCTCGGGTTCATAGGGAGTTCGGAACTTCCAGCCGGGGTGCCGGTCCTTGATGACCACGCTGTCTCCAACCTTGAGCTTCATGTCCCGGGCTCGGCGCGCTTCACTCGCCTTCCGGTTCGTCAACTCTCTCCTGGCCTGAATGGCAGCTCCGTCTCGCTCTGCGGGTGTCCAGGCGGGATGCTGTCCCTCGGGGCTCGCTTGAACAGAAGGTGCGCAGGTGCACATTTCGTGGTGCTATGGGGGGTCTGACGGTACACTCCCAAGAACTGGCTTAAGGCTGCTTCCGGATCCTCCCCGGCCTCCACGGCGATCCGCAGTGCCCGGTTAAGTGTCCTCATCAGTCGTTCCACCTCCCCATTAGCTTGCGGCCACAAGGGCGTGATTTTCCGGTGGCGGATGGCTTGACTTGTCAGGTATTCATGAAACTCCCGCCCCTGAAATGGGGGCTCGTTGTCCGACTTTATCTCTTCGGGCAGTCCCATCGTTGCAAACACGCGATCCAGAGCTCTCTTGACTTGGGGAAATGCGGTGGACGCAATGACTTCCACTATCGGGAACTTTGAGAAGGAGTCAATCAGAACCATCATCTGCCGTCCATCCGAAAACTTCCAAAGTCTATGCTGAGATGCGTCCATGGCGACGTGCTTGCCTCTTCAGTGATCACTCGGGCGGGGGCTGGATCCCCTCCAGTGATGGTGCAGGCATGGCACTGCCTGACCATTTCATCAACCTTGGTATCCATCGCCGGGAACCACACCTTATCTCGGAGTCGTGCTTTGGTCTTGGCCGTGCCTTGGTGGCCCACATGCGCAAGTGCTAAGACCTTCTGCTGGAGGCTCTCTGGGACCACTATCAGCCGTCCCCTCAGGATGACGTCTTTGTCCCCCACGCTGAGCTCACTCCGGATGTGCCACAGTTGCTGAAGAGCATGACTGACCTCTGGCCGCAGAGCCCGAGCCCCATCGAGGAAATGGGTCCATCCCTCACGATCTAGAGCTTTCCGGACTCGGGTAAGAGTGGGGTCTTCCCGTGTGGCTATGCCGATTTCTTCTAGAGTCATCGCTTTAGGACAGGCCCCTTGCGACACCATCCTCACGAATGCCTCCGTGTTGCATGTGTCTTCCTGCACTCCTGCATCGGGGCTGGACTTTGGATGTCTGGACAGGTAGTCCGCAGGGTTGTGGGCCCCTGGCCGGTAGACCACCTTGAACTGGTATCCCTGCAGTTGGACGGCCCACCTTTCGATTCTGGGCGGGGCTAGCCTTGCCGATCCCGTGAACAGGGAGAGCAGAGGCTTGTGATCGGTGACCACCGTGAAGTCTTGTCCGCAGAGATACAGATGGAAGTGCTGGCACGCCCATTTGATTGCCAGCGCCTCTCTCTCAATTTGGGCGTACCTCGTTTCCATGTCTGTCAGTGCCTTGCTGGCGTATGCCACCGGCTTCCATACTTCGGAGCTGTGCTCCTGCAGGAGGACGGCCCCCAGGCCCACCGGGCTGGCGTCCACCACCAGTTCTGTTTTCCGTCGCGGGTGGAAGTATGCCATGATTGTCTTGTCGAGGAGCCCTTCCTTGATCTCTTGGAACGCTTTATGGGCCTCAGGGGTCAGTTCCCATGGGCGATCTTGGCGCGTGAGGGCACGCAGCGGTTCAGACATTGCGGCCAGCCGGGGAATGAACCGCCCACAGTACGTAGCCATTCCGAGGAAGCTTCGCACTCCGGTCGGGCTCCGAGGGGTGGGTGCCACTCTGATGGCCTCTGCTTTCTTCGGATCTACCAGCAGTCCGTCGCGTGTGAACGTGTATCCGAAGAAGTCCACCCGGTCTTGATAAAACGAACATTTCGCCTTGTGCAGGGTCAACCCGCACTCCTCCAGCCTTCTGAGCGTGGCTCTCAGGTGAGCATGGTGCTCCTCCAGTGTGTTGGAATAGACCAGGATGTCTTCACTGAGGTTGATCACCCCTTGCAGTCCCGACAATGTCTCTCGAATGGCATTCTGGAACACTTCTGCCGCCGAGGAGACGCCAAAGCTTAGCCTCTTGTATCTGCGGAGACCTACATGTGTTAAAAAGGTAGGTATGTATCGGCTGCTGGGATCCAGTTCCAAAGGAAATGATGGACGGAGTGTTGAACATTGCAAGCACTCACCCCCAGTCAACTGATCTGGGTTTAATCCATCACCGTTCTTTAGCCCACTCTGCCACCCCAGTTCAGACATGGCCATATGCAAATCAGTCTGACCCTGTGCCTCATGGGAACAGTCCAGCCCGAACTGCCAAGCCATGTTTTTCCTGGACCGGAAACAAGCTTCCTAGGACCGGTTTCTGGCATTTCAGCCGTCTTCAGCCAGGCTTGCTTGAATCCAGTGGCAAAGTGAGCAAGGGACTCACGTCTGAGCATACCCTGCCAACTTATGGCGAACAAAGCAAAAACCAAAGGAAATGATGGACGGAGTGTTGAACATTGCAAGCACTCACCCCCAGTCAACTGATCTGGGTTTAATCCATCACCGTTCTTTAGCCCACTCTGCCACCCCAGTTCAGACATGGCCATATGCAAATCAGTCTGACCCTGTGCCTCATGGGAACAGTCCAGCCCGAACTGCCAAGCCATGTCTTTCCTGGACCGGAAACAAGCTTCCTAGGACCGGTTTCTGGCATTTCAGCCGTCTTCAGCCAGGCTTGCTTTAATCCAGTGGCAAAGTGAGCAAGGGACTCACGTCTGAGCATACCCTGCCAACTTATGGCGAACAAAGCAAAAACCAAAGGCAATGATGGACGGAGTGTTGAACATTGCAAGCACTCACCCCCAGTCAACTGATCTGGGTTTAATCCATCACCGTTCTTTAGCCCACTCTGCCACCCTAGTTCAGACATGGCCATATGCAAATCAGTCTGACCCTGTGCCTCATGGGAACAGTCCAGCCCGAACTGCCAAGCCATGTCTTTCCTGGACCGGAAACAAGCTTCCTAGGACCGGTTTCTGGCATTTCAGCCGTCTTCAGCCAGGCTTGCTTGAATCCAGTGGCAAAGTGAGCAAGGGACTCACGTCTGAGCATACCCTGCCAACTTATGGCGAACAAAGCAAAAACCAAAGGAAATGATGGACGGATTGTTGAACATTGCAAGCACTGACCCCATGAGGCACAGGGTCAGACTGATTTGCATATGGCCATGTCTGAACTGGGGTGGCAAAGTGGGCTAAAGAACGGTGATGGATCAAACCCAGATCTGTTGACTGGGTGTGAGTGTTTGATTGGTTCTGATGCTCCGTCCATTACCACCTCCTTTTGTACCGCTTTGTTCGCCATAAGTTGGCAGGGTATGCTCAGACGTGAGTCCCTTGCTCACTTTGCCACTGGATTCAAGCAAGCCTGGCTGAAGACGGCTGAAATGCCAGAAAGCGGTCCTAGGAAGCTTGTTTCCGGTCCAGGGAAGGCATGGCTTGGCAGTTCGGGCTGGACTGTTCCCATGAGGCACAGGGTCAGACTGATTTGCATATGGCCATGTCTGAACTGGGGTGGCAAAGTGGGCTAAAGAACGGTGATGGATCAAACCCAGATCTGTTGACTGGGTGTGAGTGTTTGATTGGTTCTGATGCTCCGTCCATCACCACCCTCTTTTGTACCGCGTTGGGATCCAGTTCCAGCTGGTGGTATCCCACATTTAGATCCAGCTTCGAGAACCACTTGGCCCCGTTGAGATCTGCCACTATGTCGTCCATCATGGGGGTGATGTGCCTTTCCCTTTTTACTGCGGTGTTGGGCAACTGCATGTCGACACAGAGTCGAATGGCTCCGGGCTGTTTGGGCTTGGGCGCCACGACCAGCGGGGACACCCAGGGTGTGGGGCCGGAGACCTTCTCGATTACGTCCAGTTTCTCGAGTTTCCTCAGCTCCTCTTCCACCTGCGGGCGCAAGTTGAACGGTACCCTCCTGTGTCTAAGGGCTACCGGCCTCACGGTGGGGTCTATGTGCAGTTTGAACCTCTTGCCCTTCAGTTTGCCCAGGCCGGTGAAGAGAGCTGGGAATTCTTGAAGTATGTCCTCCGCGTGGGAGTCGTGAACTTGATTCGCAAAGAAGACCAGGCCAAGGTCCTCGGCAGTGTGACAGCTGAGCAGCGTCCCCTTCTTGCCCTCCGTGACATAGAATTGCGTCTGCGTGGAATACCCTCCGCTGGCGACTGTGGTGGTAATGACGCCACAGAGCGGAAGGGGATCCGTCCCTCCGTATGTGTATATTCGCGCCTTCGACGACGCCAACGGGGGTCTTGGAGCTAGTCGGTCATACTGGTCCGAGTCCATGACGTTGACCGACGCGCCTGTGTCGATGAGGGCCTGGATCTCTGCACTTCCCACGGAGACTGAGCACATGGGCGGTGGCCTCCGCCGGGAGCTTGTCCTGCTGACGAACGACACCACGAATACCTCGTCGTCTTCGTCCTCGTACACCGGGTCGGGCGCCTGGTGTTGAGGTCTTCCGCTCGGCAGAGGATCCTCGTGTTCGATCTGACGCACCTGTTGTTGTCCAAACTTCAGCCTCGCGGACTACTGCCTGAAGCGTCCGCCTCTGCACACCTGGGCGTAGTGGTTCATTCTCCCGCATCGGGAGCACGTCTTGCCTTTCGCTCCGCAGACAGCCGTCGCCGGGTGATCCTCCCCACAGTATCCACACAGGCCCGACGTCGTGGGCTTGGGCTTGGGCGCCGAGCGAGGCGCGGGTGGCCACCTTTGTATTGCCTCTACCCTCTCTTCCTTGATGGGCACACACTTGAGCCCCGGTCCTGCCGCCACGGGCGTGTGAAGGGCGGCTTCCATTTCTTCCGCCCTGGCATCGGAGAGTTCGTGGGACCGGGCCAGTATTAGAATATCATCTAGCGAGATCCCTGGCTGCCGAAGGATCAGCTTCCAGAGAAGCTTGGAGCGACATCCTAAAATGATTTGATCCCTTATCTCGGCCCTTTGATCGGTGAACGGGCACGTGCTGGCCAGCCGGCGCAGCCTCGCATAGAACATGTCCACCGACTCCGCGTCAGTTTGACACGCCCTCCTGAATTTAAATTTTTCGAAGTCCGGGTTCAGTTGGGGATCAAAATGCTTGTTCAGTGCCGCGACCGCGGCGTCATAATCATCCTCGTCCCCGGTGTCGGGAAGCGTGTCGAACAGTTCGTATATTTCCGCCCCTCCATAGTAGATCAGTAACGATCTCTTCACCGCCCCATCAGTCTCTCGGGTCCCTCTGAAGTAGTGATTCAAACGACCTACCCATGCCTTCCATCGTGGGGCGGCGGTAGCTGGGTCCGATGCTTCGCTGAAGGGGGGTAAAGGCGCTACTGCTGTGTGGGTGACCACCGAAGGCGGCGGGGGATTGTTGTCAGCCACCGTGGCGGGTCCGCTCCCTTGCGACGTCCCTGCGCCGGTTGCCGGCCTTGTGGACATCTTGCGGCTTGGGGCTGCCTTTATGACACTAGTGCTGGAGTACTGCCCTGCTGGGGTTATGTGTTTCCTCCTTTCCTTTTACTTTAGTATCTGTGTGGCAGAGCAGTGTCCTCCTGGGCCTTAATTTGGATGTACCAATGCTTGTTTGCCGTAGGCCAGGCTTCCCTGCCCTGGGCCGTTGAGCTCCGCCCACCAGGGAGTCCACACGCTGCAGCCAGCAGCCAAGAGCGGCACACTCGGGGAATTTTTCTTGCAGGCAGTGCGAAGGGCAGCCTGCCTAGGCCCCCTCGCCGGAATCAAAGCGTTGCGGAGCGCCGGGGAGCGCGCGTGTGCTGCCACTCACCCGTCCAAGCAGGAAACGGCACCAGCAGCTCCAGGCGAGCGCTCCAGCATGCGGGTGGGTTCCGCCGACAGCGGGCTTCCGCCGGAGACAGGCCGCCTCTTTCACCCCGCGGGTGGGTACCGCAGGCAGCGGCAGAGACAACGCGAGGAGGGAGTGCGACCAGTGCGGGTGGGCTCCGCCTGCTCCCCTCGCTTCTCCAGCAGCGTCGCACGCACGGGCACGACCGGCCTCGTCGCCAGTGTAGAGGTGCAGGCCCAGGGTCGCAGTTACGGTAAGGTGACAGTAAAGGACACAACGCAGTTATTGGTTACTGGGCTACACCATAGAGACCTCGTGCGGTCTCGCCCACCTTTATTTATCCCCTCGGGGCGAGCCCGCCCCCAGGGGTGTGTGGATGCGTGTATTAGCGCAACATTGTAGTGGAGAGCCCGAGTGGCTCTCTACAGGAGCCTTACGTGACCCTCCTCCCCTCTGCTCTCATCTAGCACTTTCTAAGCGCTGTCTATAAGAGAAACTAATAGTTAATGAAAATAGTAACGTTGCTATACAATTTTTTTCTGCCTGACACTGATCAGTTACATAAGGTTGACAAAAATATGAACTAATGCTGTCCTGGCTATAAATACCATTATGTTTATAATTGGTGAACCTGCACCTCTTCCCTTGCTATCATGCCAGAAACGTAAAGCTGCACATCAGTCCAGTGTGTCTGGGGGTATAAATGGGACAATGCCACTGGCTGGTGACAGAAAACAAGGAAATATCTACTTTCTTCAACCTTCACTCTTGCCTAAACCCTCTTTCCTCCTCTTTCTCCCTGCAGGAAGCAGTCTTTAACCCGTGATTCCTTTACCACTCATGCCTACTAATGCCTTTACCACGCAATACCTTAAACATGTAGGTGCCTTTACGACGCATGGTAAGTATATTTAAAGTAAGTGTGAATGTGTGTGTTATGTATAACAAATAATGTTACGGCAAAATGTAGGGTTTTGGGGAGGGTAATGGTCAAGGGAGGTATGGGTAATTTTAGGGTTATTGGGTGGGTAGCTGTAAGGGGAGGAATGGACACATTTTAGGGGTTGGGATGGGTAGGGATAAAGGGATGTATGGGTAATTCTGGGTTATGGGTGTGTAGTGGTAAAGGGAGATAATGGTACTTTTAGGGTTGGGTAGTGGTAAAGAGTGGTATGGGCAAGTTTAGGGTTTAAGGGTAGGTAATGGTAAAAGGATGTAAAGTCAATTTTGGGGATTAGGGGTTGGTAGTGGTAATGGGAGGTATGGGTAATTTTAGGGTTTATGGGTGGGTAGTATTAAAGTAGGATGAGGCCTACACAGCAGCGGCGCCTCCACTAAGGCGGAGGAGCATCACCTCACTGCATTGAAGCGGTAAAAAAAGGAAAAAATTAAATGATAATTACGTAATGTTGTTATAATTTTATTCTGTCCTCCAGCTGTGGCAACTTTGCTTGAAGGGGCGGGGCTGCAGAGCAGGGGAGGAGTGGTAGTGATGCAGCGCGGAAACTTCAGTAACGGGAAAACAGAACAAGACCCATACCTAATATCCTCCCTTCGTCACAGGCCAAATATCACATTAACACATCCATTCCTACAATCAGTGGTGAGGCCCATAACACCAACATTCACACTTCACTTCTCACTGGCCTGCACTTACGGGAGAGATGAATGTTCCAAACGCTGACATGAGAGGAATACCTTATAACCTATAGAAAGAAATCTTTTAACATATTTATACACTAATATCCTTACCCCTACAGATCTCAGTCCTAAACATCAAGATACTCCTCCCACGTGATCAATGGATCATTTAGTTGGATTAGTAAGGTGATTTAGACTAGCTAAAACACTTTTAATATCTTGATCTTTACCTCCCTCAATAAATGACAAAACACATTTTCTTGTTAATCAATATTTGTTTATCTAATTATCGCAAGGATTTTAGTTCCATCTATTCAATTTTATTAGATCGCAGAACATCATATTTACCTAATCTGGCTATTAGTCGTCCTCTAAGTCAGCAGATTTAGTCGTCAATCAGTCAGAATTCGAAAGTTCTTCATGCAGCACGCTACAGTCCCAAAGATGGTCAAGGACCAGAGACGTGCAAGCATCTATCAGTGCCCATAGATTTTAGGAAGTCCTCAGTTCATCAAAGAAATGGGCAGCAATTCAGTCTGTCAAAGATTCAGGAACGCAGTAGTCACATAGCGTCACCGTCGTCTCCGTCAGCAAAAGGACAAGAAAGCATAGCCATAGCATAGCATATTCTCTCTATTCTACCGTCATTTTTATAATAAAGTAATGTCAAAATGTAACATTTTGCAGGATTTGGGCTTCTCTCATTGGTTGATTGGGATCGTCCTGTGAGGTTTCACACAGTTCAGGAGGTTATGTCATCCAACATGATCTTTCTGGTTCCTTGTGTCTGTCCATTGTTAGTGTACTTGACGGGCTTCCCACCGTGACCTTGCTTGGGTACATCAAGAGTACGGTCATGTCGAGGCCACAGGAACAAGTCGTGGCGCAGGTGCACTTCGCCCAAAACCTCGTGGAATGGTGGCCATCGCGTCGAGTTAGTCGGCGGCCATCTTTACTTTTAGGCCCAAAGGACAACTTAAGCAAAACAAACACAAAAGAGTAATTAATACATAGAGATAATGAATAAAATGTTAAACCCTCACTAATTCCCCTATGTGCTTGTAATTATCTAGCGTATAGCGACATTTAAAGCGTTTATATTCACCCATTGATGTCATCTGGTGAGACATTACGAAAACATCACAAAAGCAACATATACCATGCAATATTCTATTTTCTGCTGTTAGTATGCCTACATATGTTAATAATAACAATTATTTAGCCATGCAAAATGCTAATCCCACGTATATTTCGTATATTAATAAGGTTGATTAAACTTCATGCAAACACATTAATATTATTATAATTAATAGATTATTCTAATTAGTATAGGCATGCAGATTAGGGGGGGTATAAAAAATGTTGTACTACCCGCTCCATCAATCCCCCCTTTGGTAATTTTATCACCACACCATTAAAATTTTGTATTAGTTTTCATGGAGTTGAAATGAGTTCTTGCTTTCATTTTTACATCTCAGTCTCCCCAATTTCTTCTCTTCTGGCTGTCTTATACATATTTTCTTTTACTTCTTCTAATTCTATTTCTTCTAATTCCCTCTCCTGTCTCTTATCCTGTCTTCTTAAATTTTCTCTTTTTAACTTTTTCTGAATGTTCTTCCTTTTATGACAGAGGCATCCTAATCTTAATATTAATACTAAGAAAATCACACACATTGTTAATGGAAATAAGATTTTACCTAAGAAGGTACTACCTAAGTTTACTAAGACATTTTTAATAGAAGAAATTTTCTTTCCAATCTTTTCCCAAACACCTTCAACCTCCAGTGGTGCAATTTCATCATGCAGCTCAGTTATATTTTTAATATAAATTTTCAAATCTTTACTTTCGCCTGGAATGTAAGTTCAACAATGTTGAACTTTCAGCATTCCACAGACTCCACCCTCTTTTGCCAATAATATATCAAGGGCAAGTCGATTTTGCATTACCATGGCACGCATGGCAACCATTTCGGTATTAACCAATAAAAATCCTCCAGCGGTGCCTGTTGACAAGCGATCCACTACTGTTGATAGCTTTCTAATTTTGTTCGCATTCAGAGATATTCCCACTGCTGGTATCAATGCTCCAAAGATGTCACCTACAATTTCTGACCAAGATTCTCTCTTTCTACGTGCTAAATAACTACCTAACTTATGTATACCATCTTCTCCTCTTCCCATATGTAAACTCTTTGGGAAAACCAGGCCTGCATAACATGTGCCATACCAATGGTCTGGTAAACGATAATACGCCTTGCTCCCGCAGATAAAGTATAACCCAGGAAAAACTGGATCATTTCCTCCTTTAAATCCCCATCCACCCATGATTCGGTATGTATCATGGCACTCACTGTTATCTACAAAGTAATTATCATATGCAGTCTGATTCCTTCTAATACACAATTTTCCTTTCTGAGGCCAATATAAAGCCATAGTTGGACTAGCTTCTCCCTTCAAGTGTTTTTCCATTTCTATATCCCAAACTGTCTTTTCCACTTTTCCCTCAGATGCCTTCCTTTGCATTTTCAATCTCCTTTTTTCAACCATATCTAAAAACGTCTTTTCTTCTTTCTTTAAACTGCAAGTTAAATTATTTCTAAATATATACTCTAATGTTAGTTCTTTAGTCTCTAAGAAAAAATCACCTAATACCTTTGCAGGTTTTACCTTATTTAACTTGTTAATTGATGGTACTTGTGAAAATATGTTATCTACATCTGAGAAATAATATTCTAACTTTCCTGTTTGGTAAAATAAAGTAGCTGTTACACTACATGTTATTCCATAAGTTACTGGAAGGTGATGATAGGTCACTCCCTTTGAAACAGATGCAGGTAACTGCATACAGACGTAGCAGTCCCTTACGTCCATTGTCTTTACATATTCATACAGTAATTTCGAAAATACATTGTTAGAAAAATCAGTTATAGACCTGTCTTTATGCAAAAAATTTCAATCTATTTTAGTCGGAACTACCTTTTGAACCTTTTCTACATTAGTCTTGTTTTCACTATGTCCTATTGTGTCTATGGTAACCTTAAATGAGATCATCAGAGCTAGTATACTCCACAGAAGCATTAGTAATCCTGTACAACAACAACACATTTTACACCATCGCTTCAAACATATACATCTACCTTTTTTACTATCTGTGTTTGCCATTTTTGTAAAAATGAACAGTGTCTTTTGACTTAGCCTCTCCTACTTCACAACTAGTTTGTCTAACCCAAGGCTCTAAGCACCTACTTGGTTCTACCAGTTTTTGTCTTTTCCCGTGTTTTATCGTCTTTCCATTAGCAGCATTCTTGTTTTATTGAGTTTGGCATTTCATCGTCCTTCACTTTTCCTTTGTGATCTGAATACAGAATTTCCTGAACATCCGTCTCTTCTCCAATATCGGACAAGATAACTCTCAGGATTTCCGATTCCTCGTCTTCCTCAACCACTTCTGGTACAATCACCTCTGGGTTTCATTGGCTATCCGCCTCTTCTTTTATTTCAGGCAGGGCCACATACGTCCATTCCGGTGACTTATACTTCTGGTTAGGTTTTCTCGTTCTTTTGCGTTCCTTTATTACAATTATTTCTTCGTCTTTTGATTTCTCTTGACTAGTCACTTAATTCACCTGTTCAGCTCTTGGTGAATTTACTCGTGTCAGTCGATATCTCAGCCTTTTTATTTTGTTTGGCCAAGCTTCATCTTTTGCTGATCTTTTCAGTTTACTTCCTTTATCATTCTTTTCAGTTCTCCAAGCTCTCTTTCTTAAGACTCTACCTTCTGGTACTTCGTCTTCGCTTTCCTCCGACTCTGTTTCAACTTGCTTTTTACTTTCAACAGCTTTTCTTTCCACCACTTCTTTCGTTTTCCCTACTTCTGTCCCTCCTCGAGTCTCCTGCACGCAATCTTCCTGCTGACTACTTGTCCCTTCCTCTAACTGGATTTTGGAGATCCCTACACCTCCTCGGGGGTCTTCCGCAAGAATCCTTCCCTTTCTCTCTGTATCTGGCACCTGTCCATCTAATTTTGTTGTTTCCGGTGGAATTTCTCTCAATTTTTCATCTGGAACTTCTTTCTCAGCAATTTCTTTAATTGTCTTTTTGCTGTCTTTTTCTTTTCTCGAACGTAGAGTTCCTTGTTCAGTCTCTGAGTCTGAGCTGGTATCAGAAATCTGTAACCTTCTTCTCAGGGAAATACTTCTTGGGACAAAAATTAAATCTGACTCGGATTCCTCCCTTTCAGGGTTTTCTTTCGTTCCTGTCTCTTCCTCATCTGATTCAGTACTAGATTCCATTTCACCAAAATATTCTCTTTCTGTGCTATCCACTGGATTTGGAATTCTTAATGTGTGACTTGCATGAATTCAGTTCTTGAATCCAGCACACTTCACAGCTGTCGTTGTAGTCAAAATCACTTGTCGTGGTTTTCCCCACCTTGGAGCCAAACAGTTTCTTCTTCTGTGTACTTTGATTCTTACCCAGTCCCCTGGGCTCAGATCATGAGCTTGCTTCTTTTCAAGGGTGGTGGCATCCGCTCCAACCTGATGAAACACAGAATGAACTGCGTCAGCCAGGCTTTTACAGTAATCCAACACCATGTCATCAGTTATAGGCAACAGCTTGTTGACTGGTATGAACACATGACGCATTGCTCTACCCATGATAATTTCATGGAGGCTCAACCATGTAGTTCTGTCTGGAATTGATCTAATAGTCATGAGTACTAGAGGCAAGACATCAGGCCATTTCATACCTGTGGCTAAACACATTTTCCCTATGTTGTTTTTGATAGTTCCATTCATTTGTTCCACCACACCAGAAGCCTCTGGGCGATAGGCACACTGTAGTTTTTGCTGTACATTCAATGCCTCACAAATCAGTTTTATGATCTCATTATGGAAATGTCTTCTTCGGTCTGATTCAATTGTTACTGGGAACCCGAATCTGGGAATAAATTCCCTCAATAGGAGTTTTGCCACTGTGATTCCATCATTTCTTCTCATGGGGAATGCTTCTACCCATCTAGAAAACAAACAGACCATAACTAGAGCATACCTCAACCTGTTACAAGGAGGCCTTTCAATGAAATCGACTTGCATTCTGGTAAAAGGCCCTCATTCTCGGCCTATTGTTCCTAGACTCACCACTGTCTTTCTTCCAGGGTTGTATTGCTGACATATAAGGCATCTCTGACAAAGACATTCTGCTACAAGTCTAAATTTTGCATTGTACCAGGTCTGCTTAAATGACCTGATCATAGCATCTTTCCCTATGTGTCCCTGACCATGATACATCCGTGCCATGGCAGACATCATGCTATCAGGCATAACTGGTCTTCCATCCCGATAGACCCACACATGGTCCTTCTCCCTTGGTGCACATCCTGCTTTTACCCACCGCTTCATTTCCTCATCTCCTGCTTCTTCCTGCAATTGTCTCACTTCCTCCCAGGTACCCACAATATTAGTAAACATTAAGGTGCAAGAAGTCACTTCCTTCACCTTTGCCCGAGTAATGGAATTCTGATTTCGTGCACAGTATTGGGCCATATCATTGGCGTACTTTTTACCGATAGCGATGTAATCGCCAGACTGACTATGTGCAGCACACTGCACAACAGCCAATTGCTTAGGCAGCTGTATCGCCTCAAGCAATTTTCCAACCACCTCAGCATTTTTAATGGGAGCTCCACTTGATGTAAAAAAATCCTCTCTGTAGCCATATTTGGCCAAAGTCATGCACCACACCAAAACCATACTGACTGTCAGTTATCACAGTCACCCTCACACTCTACCCAATCTTGCATGCTCTAGTCAAAGCAACGAGTTCAGCTACTTGGGCTGATTTTACTCCTTTCAGGTAGGATGCTTCCATTACTGCTGCAACCGTGCATACTGCATATGCTGCACTCAACATTCCATCATCTGTTCTCAGGCAAGAACCATCTACAAACATCACAAAATCACTTTCTGGCAATGGTACATCTTTTATGTCCGGACGTGGTTTGGTACAAAAGTTGAGTACATCCAGACAATCATGATCTGCTTCATCTCTGACTTCCACATTCTCAGCATCAGGCAGCAACGTTGAAGGATTCACATTCAAACATCTCTCAAGGCTCACATTTGTTGCACCTAATATGACTTTCTCGTACTTAGTCAGCCGACTATGTGTCATGTACTGAGTGCGACTCCTTGTTAAAAGGATTGCCACATCATGAGGTACAAACACTTTCACAGGATATCCCATCACAATTCCTTCACTCTGTTCCAAACTCCGACAAGTAGCAGCCACTGCTTTCAAGCACCCAGGTAAGGCTACAGCTACTGGGTCTAGCATTGATGAAAAGTATGCAATTGGTCTCCTCAGTTTTCCATGCTTCTGTATTAATACAGAAAGTGCACATCCATTCCTCTCACTGCAATACAACTCAAACTCCTTCTCATAATCAGGCATTCCTAATGCTGGCGCTTCACACAAACCATCTCTCAATCGTTTAAATGCTGCCAATTCTTCTTTGTTCAAATCAATGGGATCTCTCCCATCACTTCTTGTCAGGCGTACCAAGGGCTTTGCAATCAGGGAGAAATTGCTTATCCACTGGCGACAATATCCAACCATTCCAAGAAACATTCTCACCTCTCTTTGCGTCATAGGGGGTCTCATTCCTTTTATGATCCTGATTCTGTCTATTGCTATTTTTCTCAGTCCCTTTTCGATATTATGATAGTTACTCCCGCCGAGCCCTCCTGAGTCTCAGACCCACCAACAATGCTTTGTGCACGTATGTTCATGAAGGTGACGGACCCTTCACTAGCTGCACACTCTGTCATCCAGTCCGGCTTCAACTCACCGATTCTCCCACCCCACATCCGGGCCTCAAACTAGCCGTACTGAATTGTAGGTCGCTCCCCAAGCATGCTCTATTCATCAATCACTTACTTGTAGACCACGACCTCGATGCTCTGTTTCTCACAGAAACGTGGCTCACTGCTCACTCGGACTCGGACGTAGTCATAGCCTTACCCCCAGGCTTCCTCATTCAGTCCCAACCACGTCCCTCCGGCAGAGGAGGTGGATTAGCTATCCTCCATCGGGACCACTTTTCCTGCAGAATTAATGACGCCCATATCTTAGATTCAGAAAGCTGCCATTTTACCCTCCAGCTGGCACCGACAAGCTCGCTGTCTGGCCTCCTAGTATATCGCCCCCTGGCCATTTTGGCCCCTTTGCTAGTGCTCTCTTAGAATCAATATCTTCACTAGCCTATTCTACCTCCAATTTTACTATACTTGGAGACCTGAATATTCATTTCGACGACCCCCTAGATTTAGGGGCCGCCGATCTGACTCTAGACCTGGCAGCCTACGGCCTCCTATTGACTAACTCTGGAGCCACCCACACCAAAGGTCACCTGTTAGACCCAGTCTTCACCAATGTCCACACCCTCCAATCCAAAGTGTCTCTTCCCCTCCCTTGGACAGACCATTTCTTGGTCCCTCTCTTCTTACCAGGAGTATTTAGGAAGCCCCACAAGCCTGCCACCCTTATCCGGGACAGGGCCTGGTCCAGGCTCTCCACAGAGGACTGGGCCAGAACTCTCAACTCGATGACCCTTACTTCGTCAGAGGACCCTGTCACAGCGGACAGAAATTTCAGAGAGTGGATTTCCACTTCCCTGGATTCGATCCTCCCCATTAAAACTCGTGAGGACAAAAACGGAAAGACAGGATCAGCCCCCTGGTTTAGCCAGGAGCTTAGAATCCTCTGCAAAGAATGCAAAAAAGCGGAGCGACTGTGGAGAAAGGACTGGCTCCACTCCAGTAAGGACGCCTACCGTAAGTCAGTGAGAACCTACAAATCCACCCTGAAACTCACTAAAGCCTCATATTACGATGCTAGAATAAAAAACGCCACTAATTCGGCGAGAGAGTCGAACCTTATCGCCAAAGAGCTTCTGAAAATACCAACACCCCCCTCCTCCAACAGCTCCCCTCTAGGCAGAAGCGATGAACTGGCAACCTACTTCGATTCCAAAATCTCCCGCATCTTGGCCTCTCTCCCACCCCCCAGTCAGCCAACCCATAGTAACACCGATGTGTCTAGTATTCACACTGAAAACATCTCTCACCCACAGCTAACTGCGTTTAGGGCTGTATCCCTGGACGAAGTGGGTAAAACTTTGGCCAAGATGAAAAGCGGATCTCCCCTCGATCCCGCCCCCATGAGATTCCTGAAAACAGTTGCCCCGGTCATCGTACCCCCTATTACGGAGCTGATCAACATCTCACTGTCCCAAGGCTCTGTCCCTCCGAGCTGGAAGGGTGCAGTAGTCAAGGCCCTCCTTAAAAAACCTCAACTGGACCCCTCCGATCTGGCAAATTACAGGCCGATCTCGCTCCTCTCGGGCATTAGCAAAATTGCCGAAAAACTGGTCAATGCCCAACTGTCCCTGTTTCTCGAATCCAACAACCTTCTGCGTCAATCCCAAACAGGGTTTCGCCCTGGCCACGGCACGGACACCGCCTTCCTCACAGTCATCGAGGAGGCAAGGTGCATCTTGGATTCAGGAAGGTCAGTGGCAGTGATCCTCCTGGACCTTAGTGCAGCCTTTGATACGGTGAACCACCGTGTCTTGCTCCATCGGTTGGCCAGGGCAGGTCTCGGGGGTACCGCGTTTGCCTGGATAGAGTCCTTTCTATTGGGCCGCTCCTTCCAGGTCTGGGACGGCAATTCCCGCTCAGCCTCATTCCCTCTCTCTAGCGGAGACCCCCAAGGGTCTTCGCTAAGCCCCACT
This sequence comes from Triturus cristatus, assembly GCF_964204655.1. Lineage (NCBI taxonomy): Eukaryota > Metazoa > Chordata > Amphibia > Caudata > Salamandridae > Triturus > Triturus cristatus. The sequence goes on from NC_140590.1 coordinate 1,181,522,614, forward strand.
CTGTTTAACGCCTATATGGCCCCCCTGGAGGATGTAGTAGCCCCATTCGGTATCAAGATAGTGAGTTATGCGGACGACACGCAATTGGTCGTCTCTCTCTCACATCTTGACCACCGCCCAGACAATCTGTTGAACTGCCTCCAGGAAATCCACCACTGGATGTGCGATTCATCACTCAAGCTCAATGGATCCAAAACGGAGGTCATGCTCATGGGCAAGAAATGGGCTACTATTCCTTCATCAGTCTGGCCTGACGTTTTTGGCGAGGCGCCCACCCCGAAGAAGGAAATTAAGACCTTGGGAGTCTGGCTTGAACCTGATCTATCCATGAAGACCCAGGCAGCCAAAACAGCAGGCACTTGCTTCGGACTCATGCGCTCTATCCGAAAGATCCTCCCGCTACTCCCTCCCCTATCAAGGAAACTTCTTGTCCAAGGCCTGATCCTTGCTCGCCTCGACTATAGCAACGCCGTTTATCTAGGAGCCCCCGAATCCACTCTGGCAAAACTCCAGCACGCTCAAAATGCAGCCGCTCGGCTCCTAATGAATTTTCCCACTAGAGCCTCTGCCAGACCAGCACTCAAGGCCCTACACTGGCTCCCGATCCGTCAGAGGATTGAATTCAAGGCCATGTGTACCACCCACAAACTCCTCAACGGCCAAGGCCCTTCGATCCTGAGAGACATGGTCACTCCCTATAAGGCTCCCAGACTCCTGCGCTCTGACAATGAGCGTCTGGCCAACGTTCCGAGATTCAGGAAGGTGCGCACTGGTGGTCGACGCTTCGCAGTAAAGGCGTCCTCTGGATGGAACTTACTCCCACGCCGCTTGCGTCTGGAACCCTGCCACCTTCGGTTCCGCAAAGAACTGAAAACCTTCCTCTTCCCCAAATAGTACCTCCTCTCCCCCCCTGATCATTACTAGTCTTTTACAGCGCGGGGATGCCTCCGGGTCACCAGGCGCTTTACAAATCGTTAAATAAATAAATAAATAATAAATAAATAAATGATGTACTTCTTTTTTGCAAAATTGTAACTTTGATGGTGACACTTTAAGTCCTCCATCCGCCAGATGATTCAGCAAGTCTATAGTGTCCATTACACAGGCTTCACGAGTTTTCGACGCCACAAGAAGGTAGTCGATATATTGTACTAACACTGAAATCTCGGGCATCTCTAGACTTTCTAAGGATTTCTTCAATATCTGATTAAAGATTGAGGGGATTTCTGTATACCCCTGTGAAATTCGGCACCAAGCCAAAATACGCTCGACAAAATGAAACGCAAAAATTTGCTGGTTGTCATGGTGCAATGGAATGGAAAAGAAAGCATGACATAAGTCAATTACAGTATACCATTCTGCATCATGGGGAATCTGATACAAAATCACAGATGGATTTGGTACAATGGGACAACACGATACAACAATTTTGTTTATCTTTCTCAAATCTTGCACTATCCTGAACTTTCCTTTAGGCTTTTTCAGTCCCATGATCGGGGAATTACATGGACTACTCATTATTTCTCTCAAAATGCCTTGTTTTATCATTTTCTCAATTATTGGATTAACTCCTTCAACTATTTCAGGTGTCAGTTTATATTGAGGGACATTTGGATAGCTTACTCCTTCCTCCACCGTTATTTTTACTGGGTCCACATTTCTCATTAGTCCCACATCTTCTCCCGTGAAATCCCAGACTTCTGCCTTTACAGTCTGTTTCAATTCTTTGGGTAATTCATCAGGGTTAAATACAGCATAGGCTTCAGTAACCTCAGTTTCCCTGTTTGCCATAGTCATCTTATACAGCACATCTTCATCAGGGGTCTCAAATGCTACCATCAGGGGTACAGAAAATAGTGCAATTCATTTTGCACAGCAGATCCCTACCTAAAAAATGTACAGGACTTGTGTCGCACACGACAAAGCGGTGCATTTCAGAGAATTTCCTTATGCTAACTTTCACTGGTTCTGTAAGATAAGTTTTAATCTGTCTGTTGGATACACCAACTACTTGGATTGTTTCATCCGAGAGAGGAAGATTCTTAACATCAGCTGTCCTAACAGTTGATCGAGTAGCACCAGTATTGACTAGGAAAGTAATATTTTCATTATTTATCTTCCCATTCACAAATGGGCCTGCCTGGTCTACTTCTAGAGTTGCGCCAAGTACGCACTCTTCTTCCTCCCTTCGGCACCATCAATAACCTTCTTCTGAATCGCTCTCATCGCTTTGTAGCCAATACTGCGAAACAGCGCTAGCGCGCGGCAGCTTAGTTACCTGTTCTTCATTGTAGAATCCTGTCTCATTACTGTATTTCTGTGAATTTTTGCTTTGTGGAAAAGGCGGTTTTGGCACCTGATTCTGTTGGGTAACAACATGCTGCTGTCGCTGCGGTTGACCACTCACCTCATTCTGCACCTGTGGATTCAATGATGTATTTTCATTATTAGTACTTGGAGGAAATTTACACTCGGATTTCCAATGCCCTACTCTACCGCAATTATGACATGGGAATTTCTTTTTGGCTTCTTCTATGTTAAAATTTCCCTTACCTTTCCCAGGAGTGCATTTTCTGGGGCCTGTATTATTCGCTTGTTCCGCTAACTGGTCTTCCTGTCTTTCTGCCACTTTTACTTGTGCCCACATAGCCTTTTCTTTTAATTTACGATGTTTGGCTTCAATCTCATCACTGAAATAATTTGCATGTCTCAATACTTCATCTATTTTCTTATTTTGCCAATCTACAATATGTTGCTTAATCATTTCACTAATTTCTGGACGTAAACCATATATAAATCTGTATACAAAATTACTCAAATCTTTTTCACTCAAATTTTCATCACCGCTGAACTGTTTAAATGCCAAAATTAATCTTTCGTAATAGGCATGTACCGACTCCTTACTTCCCTGATGAGTTCTGTCAATTTTTACCCAATCTGTTTCTTTGGGAGGTACTTTATTTTTCAAAAAGGCAATAACCTGTTTGTATTTCTTCATTACCTCGTGGTCTGGGGCTCCTGTCTTTGGATCCCTAGGGTATTCTTGTGTGGCCCAAATTATCATCAGTTTGCACTCTGTCCATAAATCCGCTGGCACTATTATGTCAAACAGGCTGTTTAGGTCAATCCTTAATACTTCAGATAATTTCACAAATCTGTCCACTTGCCTATACCACTCGACGGGCATTTCGCGTAGTCGAGGGAAATCATTTGTAAATGACAAAATATCTTGTCTAGTCCATGGAACATGTACATATCCTCCTGGAATTTCTCTCATGGGGCATTCTGTTACTACTTTTTCCTTTTCTCTAACAGGGAAAGCTGCAAAAGTTTTATCTGAGGCATCATCTCGTTTTCGATACCATCTGCTTCTCAATTTATCCACATCTCCCCATTTTCTCAGCAAGATAATTATTTCCTTAATCTGACTTATTCGTACTGTGGTATTCAAATTTTCACTATCTTTTTCAGTAAAATCTATTCGACATGGTTTCTGTAGGGCCTTTACCTTTTCAATATCTATACCCATTTCATTTGCTACTTCTTGTAATCTTTCATGCAGATTTTTTGCTCTCCGAGTTATGCTTTTACACAAAAACAGTAACTCCTCATCCTGGTAGGTTTTTAACTTTTCTGTGGGAGTAGTTCCTAAGAGGTGTGGCGCCGCGGCCAGGGCGACTGACTCCGGAATCTGGGGATCATGGTTCGATCCCCGGCGGCAGATGAGCCCAACACCATGTGACTCTGGGCAATAGCTTGCTTAATCTTCCCGACGGCCCCCAGTGCCTAGAGACCCTTGCGGGTGATTGTTCGCGCTTTACAAATGTGGATTATTATTATTATTATTATTAATTCTTCCAGTACCATTCGTAGTTTGGCCACATCTATTGATTGGGATTCTTTGTCTTTTCTCTGCAAGCTTCTCAACCATTCGCTCAATTCTTCTGAAGATGGGCCTACTGGTTTCTCTACATTATTTCGTTCTAAGTCCCTTTTAGTCTCTAATACTGATTCCATTGTCATTGTATGTCTTTCTGCTATATTTGAACCTAAAAATGGGTTATTCAAAGCATTTGGCTCGATTGTACTCATTGTCTGTCTCCATGGATTTTCATTTAGGCTCTGCTTTGGCTTCTCAGTCTGTTTATTACTGTTATAAGGAACTGTTAAACAATGTTCACTAGCTTTCTGTTTATCAAAAATAGGCATCACAGGGCCTATAGTCACTGGTACAGTTACAGCTTCTAAATTTTTGGTCAGTTCTCTTATCTTTTCAGTTAATTATAAAGTCGTTTTTGCTAATTCTGCCGAATTTTCACCACTCATTTTATCATCTGATTTTCTCTCTATCTCTCTCATGGAATTATTTTTCCCTAATTCTTGAGGTACTGGTTCTGTCTTAATGATTCGCAACGTTTCTCTCATTGGGGCACTTGGTGTTACCATTTCAGATTCTGGTTGATACGGAGGTGGATTTTATAAAACATGTCATCAAGAACATCGTCCTCCGATTCATTCACTCCATACCCTCTTGGTTCTATATTATGTCTCTTTTCCGTACATTTTTTCAACGTTTCTTACAGGAAACAACCCATCAGTCATACTTGCATTCTCTGTCTTTCTCTGTCATGCATCTCGTCTTCCCATTCTGTCAATGCTTCAAATTGTGTTGGTCTAGGTCTTGGTTCTAGATTCATCATTTTCTCTCTCAAATTTCTCAAAACTGCTAAATTAAACGAACCATGCTCTGGAAATGCCAAAACTCCATCATTCTTTGTATACGTCACCCAGTTATCCAACCAAATCCAAGTATGATATCCGTGTCTTGCAACCATAAAGGATGCAGGGGTTTTCGGTGGGGGAAGCAACTGTCCCTCCCTAGTCACAATCGGTTTGTCCTTTTTAAACAATTTCTTGATTTTCCCAAACCAGGACTTTTTCTCCTTTTCAGGTGGATCGTAATACATCATTTTGTCTTTCGTGTATCACTAGTCTTTTCCTTACAACTGTTCTGTTATTTTAACCAATCGTAGCACGACGCACACTAATGCACCAATCCGGAGCGTCGACGTCACTTCTACAATTCTCCAATCCCAGCGCGTCTCACATCAACGCACCACTCAGCGGCGTTTACATCACCCTTCAATTCTCCAATCCTAGCGCGGCATGCACTAATACATCAATCAGGGGCGTCTACGCTTCTTACTTACTAGCCAATCCCAGCGCGGCTTTTCTGACGTCAGCTCTTTCTCACTGTTGCAGATCCTACTCCTGCTCCTGCTGACCCCTCCTTTACAAAATTTATCGGTAACTTTTCTTGCGTTCTTTTTATTTACAAATCTGTTAGTAACGACATAAAAACACTACCATTATCTGTTTCGCTAACCAAAGTATAGTTATTGACCTTTTTCACAAGAATTCCGTCTTTCCCGAGAGCAGCGCTTACCTCTGCCCTACTACGGAATCGTTAATTCCGTTGATAAAGTAGCACATCCCTCTACTTCACCCTTCTAATAAGCATCAGCTAACCGTTTCTCCAGAACTAAGACACCTAGTTGGAGACCCAATGCTCCTGAGAAATAAAACCAGAGTTTCACAATTGACCTGAATGCTATTTCATTCACGCACTTTCATACGGAAAATGTAGTTCATTCACACAGAATTCTGTCTTTCCCGAGAACAGCGAACAGTCTGTCCTACTACAGAATTATGACACACGTTAATAAAGTAGCACTTCCCTCTACTTTATCCTTCTAGCAAACTTAGGGAACACCTATTACCTTTTCAGTAAAAAGCGTTATCAGAGCTCCTTCTGGACTCCTGGTACCTAAGACCAAAATTTCACAGGTGACCTTCGCTACCATACACTTCTTTCATACAGGAAATATTTCTAATGGCAACACACGACGATGTCACCGAACCGAACCCAGACAATGTGTCGTGCAACTTCACTCATTACACGTTTCCCCTGTGTACCTACAGGGCAACAACAATTCCGTCTTTCCCGAGAGCAGCGCTTACCTCTGCTCTGCTACGGAACCGTTACGAATTTCCGACTTCCTACCTCCCAGAAGCCGTGCAAACAACATAGAACTCAACGCGACTCAACATAGAGTGTTAGTACATAAACCAATACTTTCCAATGATCAATAAGCTAGTTACAGGCAATATCACCAAACCAAAACAATAAAAACCATCATCCTGCTACCAGAAAAACTGATGTAACGGGAAAACAGAACAAGGCCCATACCTAATATCCTCCCTTCGTCACAGGCCAAATATCACATTAACACATTCATTCCTACAATCAGTGGTGGGGCCCATAACACCAACATTCACACTTCACTTCTCACTGGCCTGCACTTACGGGAGAGATGAATGTTCCAAACGCTGACATGAGAGGAATACCTTATAACCTATAGAAAGAAATCTTTTAACATATTTATACACTAATATCCTTACCCCTACAGATCTCAGTCCTAAACATCAAGATACTCCTCCCACGTGATCAATGGATCATTTAGTTGGATTAGTAAGGTGATTTAGACCAGCTAAAACACTTTTAATATCTTGATCTTTACCTCCCTCAATAAATGACAAAACACATTTTCTTGTTAATCAATATTTGTTTATCTAATTATCGCAAGGATTTTAGTTCCATCTATTCAATTTTATTAGATCGCAGAACATCATATTTACCTAATCTGGCTATTAGTCGTCCTCTAAGTCAGCAGATTTAGTCGTCAATCAGTCAGAATTCGAAAGTTCTTCATGCAGCACGCTACAGTCCCAAAGATGGTCAAGGACCAGAGACGTGCAAGCATCTATCAGTGCCCATAGATTTTAGGAAGTCCTCAGTTCATCAAAGAAATGGGCAGCAATTCAGTCTGTCAAAGATTCAGGAACGCAGTAGTCACATAGCGTCACCGTCGTCTCCGTCAGCAAAAGGACAAGAAAGCATAGCCATAGCATAGCATATTCTCTCTATTCTACCGTCATTTTTATAATAAAGTAATTTCAAAATGTAACATTTTGCAGGATTTGGGCTTCTCTCATTGGTTGATTGGGATCGTCCTGTGAGGTTTCACACAGTTCAGGAGGTTATGTCATCCAACATGATCTTTCTGGTTCCTTGTGTCTGTCCATTGTTAGTGTACTTGACGGGCTTCCCACCGTGACCTTGCTTGGGTACATCAAGAGTACGGTCATGTCGAGGCCACAGGAACAAGTCGTGGCGCAGGCGCACTTTGCCCAAAACCTCGTGGAATGGTGGCCATCGCGTCGAGTTAGTCGGCGGCCATCTTTACTTTTAGGCCCAAAGGACAACTTAAGCAAAATAAACTCAAAAGAGTAATTAATACATAGAGATAATGAATAAAATGTTAAACCCTCACTAATTCCCCTATGTGCTTGTAATTATCTAGCGTATAGCGACATTGAAAGCGTTTATATTCACCCATTGATGTCATCTGGTGCGACATTACGAAAACATCACAAAAGCAACATATACCATGCAATATTCTATTTTCTGCTGTTAGTATGCCTACATATGTTAATAATAACAATTATTTAGCCATGCAAAATGCTAATCCCACGTATATTTCGTATATTAATAAGGTTGATTAAACTTCATGCAAACACATTAATAGTATTATAATTAATAGATTATTCTAATTAGTATAGGCATGCAGATTAGGGGGGGTATAAAAAATGTTGTACTACCCGCTCCATCAATCCCCCCTTTGGTAATTTTATCACCACACCATTAAAATTTTGTATTAGTTTTCATGGAGTTGAAATGAGTTCTTGCTTTCATTTTTACATCTCAGTCTCCCCAATTTCTTCCCTCCTGGCTGTCTTATACATATTTTCTTTTACTTCTTCTAATTCTATTTCTTCTAATTCCCTCTCCTGTCTCTTATCCTGTCTTCTTAAATTTTCTCTTTTTAACTTTTTCTGAATGTTCTTCCTTTTATGACAGAGGCATCCTAATCTTAATATTAATACTAAGAAAATCACACACATTGTTAATGGAAATAAGATTTTACCTAAGAAGGTACTACCTAAGTTTACTAAGACATTTTTAATAGAAGAAATTTTCTTTCCAATCTTTTCCCAAACACCTTCAACCTCCAGTGGTGCAATTTCATCATGCAGCTCAGTTATATTTTTAATATAAATTTTCAAATCTTTACTTTCGTCTGGAATGTAAGTTCAACAATGTTGAACTTTCAGCATTCCACAGACTCCACCCTCTTTTGCCAATAATATATCAAGGGCAAGTCGATTTTGCATTACCATGGCACACATGGCAACCATTTCGGTATTAACCAATAAAAATCCTCCAGCGGTGCCTGTTGACAAGCGATCCACTACTGTTGATAGCTTTCTAATTTTGTTCGCATTCAGAGATATTCCCACTGCTGGTATCAATGCTCCAAAGATGTCACCTACAATTTCTGACCAAGATTCTCTCTTTCTACGTGCTAAATAACTACCTAACTTATGTATACCATCTTCTCCTCTTCCCATATGTAAACTCTTTGGGAAAACCAGGCCTGCATAACATGTGCCATACCAATGGTCTGGTAAACGATAATACGCCTTGCTCCCGCAGATAAAGTATAACCCAGGAAAAACTGGATCATTTCCTCCTTTAAATCCCCATCCACCCATGATTCGGTATGTATCATGGCACTCACTGTTATCTACAAAGTAATTATCATATGCAGTCTGATTCCTTCTAATACACAATTTTCCTTTCTGAGGCCAATATAAAGCCATAGTTGGACTAGCTTCTCCCTTCAAGTGTTTTTCCATTTCTATATCCCAAACTGTCTTTTCCACTTTTCCCTCAGATGCCTTCCTTTGCATTTTCAATCTCCTTTCTTCAACCATATCTAAAAACGTCTTTTCTTCTTTCTTTAAACTGCAAGTTAAATTATTTCTAAATATATACTCTAATGTTAGTTCTTTAGTCTCTAAGAAAAAATCACCTAATACCTTTGCAGGTTTTACCTTATTTAACTTGTTAATTGATGGTACTTGTGAAAATATGTTATCTACATCTGAGAAATAATATTCTAACTTTCCTGTTTGGTAAAATAAACTAGCTGTTACACTACATGTTATTCCATAAGTTACTGGAAGGTGATGATAGGTCACTCCCTTTGAAACAGATGCAGGTAACTGCATACAGACGTAGCAGTCCCTTACGTCCATTGTCTTTACATATTCATACAGTAATTTCGAAAATACATTGTTAGAAAAATCAGTTATAGACCTGTCTTTATGCAAAAAATTTCAATCTATTTTAGTCGGAACTACCTTTTGAACCTTTTCTACATTAGGCTTGTTTTCACTATGTCCTATTGTGTCTATGGTAACCTTAAATGAGATCATCAGAGCTAGTATACTCCACAGAAGCATTAGTAATCCTGTACAACAACAACACATTTTACACCATCGCTTCAAACATATACATCTACCTTTTTTACTATCTGTGTTTGCCATTTTTGTAAAAATTAACAGTGTCTTTTGACTTAGCCTCTCCTACTTCACAACTAGTTTGTCTAACCCAAGGCTCTAAGCACCTACTTGGTTCTACCAGTTTTTGTCTTTTCCCGTGTTTTATCGTCTTTCCATTAGCAGCATTCTTGTTTTATTCAGTTTGGCATTTCATCGTCCTTCACTTTTCCTTTGTGATCTGAATACAGAATTTCCTGAACATCCGTCTCTTCTCCAATATCGGACAAGATAACTCTCAGGATTTCCGATTCCTCGTCTTCCTCAACCACTTCTGGTACAATCACCTCTGGGTTTCATTGGCTATCCGCCTCTTCTTTTATTTCAGGCAGGGCCACATACGTCCATTCCGGTGACTTATACTTCTGGTTAGGTTTTCTCGTTCTTTTGCGTTCCTTTATTACAATTATTTCTTCGTCTTTTGATTTCTCTTGACTAGTCACTTAATTCACCTGTTCAGCTCTTGGTGAATTTACTCGTGTCAGTCGATATCTCAGCCTTTTTATTTTGTTTGGCCAAGCTTCATCTTTTGCCGATCTTTTCAGTTTACTTCCTTTATCATTCTTTTCAGTTCTCCAAGCTCTCTTTCTTAAGACTCTACCTTCTGGTACTTCGTCTTCGCTTTCCTCCGACTCTGTTTCAACTTGCTTTTTACTTTCAACAGCTTTTCTTTCCACCACTTCTTTCGTTTTCCCTACTTCTGTCCCTCCTCGAGTCTCCTGCACGCAATCTTCCTGCTGACTACTTGTCCCTTCCTCTAACTGGATTTTGGAGATCCCTACACCTCCTCGGGGGTCTTCCGCAAGAATCCTTCCCTTTCTCTCTGTATCTGGCACCTGTCCATCTAATTTTGTTGTTTCAGGTGGAATTTCTCTCAATTTTTCATCTGGAACTTCTTTCTCAGCAATTTCTTTAATTGTCTTTTTGCTGTCTTTTTCTTTTCTCGAACGTAGAGTTCCTTGTTCAGTCTCTGAGTCTGAGCTGGTATCAGAAATCTGTAACCTTCTTCTCAGGGAAATACTTCTTGGGACAAAAATTAAATCTGACTCTGATTCCTCCCTTTCAGGGTTTTCTTTCGTTCCTGTCTCTTCCTCATCTGATTCAGTACTAGATTCTGTTTCATCAAAATATTCTCTTTCTGTGCTATCCACTGGATTTGGAATTCTTAATGTGTGACTTGCATGAATTCAGTTCTTGAATCCAGCACACTTCACAGCCGTCGTTGTAGTCAAAATCACTTGTCGTGGTTTTCCCCACCTTGGAGCCAAACAGTTTCTTCTTCTGTGTACTTTGATTCTTACCCAGTCCCCTGGGCTCAGATCATGAGCTTGCTTCTTTTCAAGGGTGGTGGCATCCGCTCCAACCTGATGAAACACAGAATGAACTGCGTCAGCCAGGCTTTTACAGTAATCCAACACCATGTCATCAGTTATAGGCAACAGCTTGTTGACTGGTATGAACACATGACGCATTGCTCTACCCATGATAATTTCATGGAGGCTCAACCATGTAGTTCTGTCTGGAATTGATCTAATAGTCATGAGTACTAGAGGCAAGACATCAGGCCATTTTATACCTGTGGCTAAACACATTTTCCCTATGTTGTTTTTGATAGTTCCATTCATTTGTTCCACCACACCAGAAGCCTCTGGGCGATAGGCACACTGTAGTTTTTGCTGTACATTCAATGCCTCACAAATCAGTTTTATGATCTCATTATGGAAATGTCTTCTTCGGTCTGATTCAATTGTTACTGGGAACCCGAATCTGGGAATAAATTCCCTCAATAGGAGTTTTGCCACTGTGATTCCATCATTTCTTCTCATGGGGAATGCTTCTACCCATCTAGAAAACAAACAGACCATAACTAGAGCATACCTCAACCTGTTACAAGGAGGCATTTCAATGAAATCGACTTGCACTCTGGTAAAAGGCCCTCCTTCTCGGCCTATTGTTCCTAGACTCACCACTGTCTTTCTTCCAGGGTTGTATTGCTGACATATAAGGCATCTCTGACAAAGACATTCTGCTACAAGTCTAAATTTTGCATTGTACCAGGTCTGCTTAAATGACCTGATCATAGCATCTTTCCCTATGTGTCCCTGACCATGATACATCCGTGCCATGGCAGACATCATGCTATCAGGCATAACTGGTCTTCCATCCCGATAGACCCACACATGGTCCTTCTCCCTTGGTGCACATCCTGCTTTTACCCACCGCTTCATTTCCTCATCTCCTGCTTCTTCCTGCAATTGTCTCACTTCCTCCCAGGTACCCACAATATTAGTAAACATTAAGGTGCAAGAAGTCACTTCCTTCACCTTTGCCCGAGTAATGGAATTCTGATTTCGTGCACAGTATTGGGCCATATCATTGGCGTACTTGTTACCGATAGCGATGTAATCGCCAGACTGACTATGTGCAGCACACTGCACAACAGCCAATTGCTTAGGCAGCTGTATCGCCTCAAGCAATTTTCCAACCACCTCAGCATTTTTAATGGGAGCTCCACTTGATGTAAAAAAATCCTCTCTGTAGCCATATTTGGCCAAAGTCATGCACCACACCAAAACCATACTGACTGTCAGTTATCACAGTCACCCTCACACTCTACCCAATCTTGCATGCTCTAGTCAAAGCAACGAGTTCAGCTACTTGGGCTGATTTTACTCCTTTCAGGTAGGATGCTTCCATTACTGCTGCAACCGTGCATACTGCATATGCTGCACTCAACATTCCATCATCTGTTCTCAGGCAAGAACCATCTACAAACATCACAAAATCACTTTCTGGCAATGGTACATCTTTTATGTCCGGACGTGGTTTGGTACAAAAGTTGAGTACATCCAGAAAATCATGATCTGCTTCATCTCTGACTTCCACATTCTCAGCATCAGGCAGCAACGTTGAAGGATTCACATTCAAACATCTCTCAAGGCTCACATTTGTTGCACCTAATATGACTTTCTCGTACTTAGTCAGCCGACTATGTGTCATGTACTGAGTGCGACTCCTTGTTAAAAGGATTGCCACATCATGAGGTACAAACACTTTCACAGGATATCCCATCACAATTCCTTCACTCTGTTCCAAACTCCGACAAGTAGCAGCCACTGCTTTCAAGCACCCAGGTAAGGCTACAGCTACTGGGTCTAGCATTGATGAAAAGTATGCAATTGGTCTCCTCAGTTTTCCATGCGTCTGTATTAATACAGAAAGTGCACATCCATTCCTCTCACTGCAATACAACTCAAACTCCTTCTCATAATCAGGCATTCCTAATGCTGGCGCTTCACACAAACCATCTCTCAATCGTTTAAATGCTGCCAATTCTTCTTTGTTCAAATCAATGGGATCTCTCCCATCACTTCTTGTCAGGCGTACCAAGGGCTTTGCAATCAGGGAGAAATTGCTTATCCACTGGCGACAATATCCAATCATTCCAAGAAACATTCTCACCTCTCTTTGCGTCATAGGGGGTCTCATTCCTTTTATGATCCTGATTCTGTCTATTGCTATTTTTCTCAGTCCCTTTTCGATATTATGATAGTTACTCCCGCCGAGCCCTCCTGAGTCTCAGACCCACCAACAATGCTTTGTGCACGTATGTTCATGAAGGTGACGGACCCTTCACTAGCTGCACACTCTGTCATCCAGTCCGGCTTCAACTCACCGATTCTCCCACCCCACATCCGGGCCTCAAACTAGCCGTACTGAATTGTAGGTCGCTCCCCAAGCATGCTCTATTCATCAATCACTTACTTGTAGACCACGACCTCGATGCTCTGTTTCTCACAGAAACGTGGCTCACTGCTCACTCGGACTCGGACGTAGTCATAGCCTTACCCCCAGGCTTCCTCATTCAGTCCCAACCACGTCCCTCCGGCAGAGGAGGTGGATTAGCTATCCTCTATCGGGACCACTTTTCCTGCAGAATTAATGACGCCCATATCTTAGATTCAGAAAGCTGCCATTTTACCCTCCAGCTGGCACCGACAAGCTCGCTGTCTGGCCTCCTAGTATATCGCCCCCCTGGCCATTTTGGCCCCTTTGCTAGTGCTCTCTTAGAATCAATATCTTCACTAGCCTATTCTACCTCCAATTTTACTATACTTGGAGACCTGAATATTCATTTCGACGACCCCCTAGATTTAGGGGCCGCCGATCTGACTCTAGACCTGGCAGCCTACGGCCTCCCATTGACTAACTCTGGAGCCACCCACACCAAAGGTCACCTGTTAGACCCAGTCTTCACCAATGTCCACACCCTCCAATCCAAAGTGTCTCTTCCCCTCCCTTGGACAGACCATTTCTTGGTCCCTCTCTTCTTACCAGGAGTATTTAGGAAGCCCCACAAGCCTGCCACCCTTATCCGGGACAGGGCCTGGTCCAGGCTCTCCACAGAGGACTGGGCCAGAACCCTCAACTCGATGACCCTTACTTCGTCAGAGGACCCTGTCACAGCGGACAGAAATTTCAGAGAGTGGATTTCCACTTCCCTGGATTCGATCCTCCCCATTAAAACTCGTGAGGACAAAAACGGAAAGACAGGATCAGCCCCCTGGTTTAGCCAGGAGCTTAGAATCCTCCGCAAAGAATGCAAAAAAGCGGAGCGACTGTGGAGAAAGGACTGGCTCCACTCCAGTAAGGACGCCTACCGTAAGTCATTGAGAACCTCCAAATCCACCCTGAAACTCACTAAAGCCTCATATTACGATGCTAGAATAAAAAACGCCACTAATTCGGCAAGAGAGTCGAACCTTATCGCCAAAGAGCTTCTGAAAATACCAACACCCCCCTCCTCCAACAGCTCCCCTCTAGGCAGAAGCGATGAACTGGCAACCTACTTCGATTCCAAAATCTCCCGCATCTTGGCCTCTCTCCCACCCCCCAGTCAGCCAACCCATAGTAACACCGATGTGTCTAGTATTCACACTGAAAACATCTCTCACCCACAGCTAACTGCGTTTAGGGCTGTATCCCTGGACGAAGTGGGTAAAACTTTGGCCAAGATGAAAAGCGGATCTCCCCTCGATCCCGCCCCCATGAGATTCCTGAAAACAGTTGCCCCGGTCATCGTACCCCCTATTACGGAGCTGATCAACATCTCACTGTCCCAAGGCTCTGTCCCTCCGAGCTGGAAGGGTGCAGTAGTCAAGGCCCTCCTTAAAAAACCTCAACTGGACCCCTCCGATCTGGCAAATTACAGGCCGATCTCGCTCCTCTCGGGCATTAGCAAAATTGCCGAAAAACTGGTCAATGCCCAACTGTCCCTGTTTCTCGAATCCAACAACCTTCTGCGTGAATCCCAAACAGGGTTTCGCCCTGGCCACGGCACGGACACCGCCCTCCTCACAGTCATCGAGGAGGCAAGGTGCATCTTGGATTCAGGAGGGTCAGTGGCAGTGATCCTCCTGGACCTTAGTGCAGCCTTTGGTACGGTGAACCACCGTGTCTTGCTCCATCGGTTGGCCAGGGCAGGTCTCGGGGGTACCGCGTTTGCCTGGATAGAGTCCTTTCTATTGGGCCGCTCCTTCCAGGTCTGGGACGGCAATTCCCGCTCAGCCTCATTCCCTCTCTCTAGCGGAGTCCCCCAAGGGTCTTCGCTAAGCCCCACTCTGTTTAACGCCTATATGGCCCCCCTGGAGGATGTAGTAGCCCCATTCGGTATCAAGATAGTGAGTTATGCGGACGACACGCAATTGGTCGTCTCTCTCTCACATCTTGACCACCGCCCAGACAATCTGTTGAACTGCCTCCAGGAAATCCACCACTGGATGTGCGATTCATCACTCAAGCTCAATGGATCCAAAACGGAGGTCATGCTCATGGGCAAGAAATGGGCTACTATTCCTTCATCAGTCTGGCCTGACGTTTTTGGCGAGGCGCCCACCCCGAAGAAGGAAATTAAGACCTTGGGAGTCTGGCTTGAACCTGATCTATCCATGAAGACCCAGGCAGCCAAAACAGCAGGCACTTGCTTCGGACTCATGCGCTCTATCCGAAAGATCCTCCCGCTACTCCCTCCCCTATCAAGGAAACTTCTTGTCCAAGGCCTGATCCTTGCTCGCCTCGACTATAGCAACGCCGTTTATCTAGGAGCCCCCGAATCCACTCTGGCAAAACTCCAGCGCGCTCAAAATGCAGCCGCTCGGCTCCTAATGAATCTTCCCACTAGAGCCTCTGCCAGACCAGCACTCAAGGCCCTACACTGGCTCCCGATCCGTCAGAGGATTGAATTCAAGGCCATGTGTACCACCCACAAACTCCTCAACGGCCAAGGCCCTTCGATCCTGAGAGACATGGTCACTCCCTATAAGGCTCCCAGACTCCTGCGCTCTGACAATGAGCGTCTGGCCAACGTTCCGAGATTCAGGAAGGTGCGCACTGGTGGTCGACGCTTCGCAGTAAAGGCGTCCTCTGGATGGAACTTACTCCCACGCCGCTTGCGTCTGGAACCCTGCCACCTTCGGTTCCGCAAAGAACTGAAAACCTTCCTCTTCCCCAAATAGTACCTCCTCTCCCCCCCTGATCATTACTAGTCTTTTACAGCGCGGGGATGCCTCCGGGTCACCAGGCGCTTTACAAATCGTTAAATAAATAAATAAATAATAAATAAATAAATGATGTACTTCTTTTTTGCAAAATTGTAACTTTGATGGTGACACTTTAAGTCCTCCATCCGCCAGATGATTCAGCAAGTCTATAGTGTCCATTACACAGGCTTCACGAGTTTTCGACGCCACAAGAAGGTAGTCGATATATTGTACTAACACTGAAATCTCGGGCATCTCTAGACTTTCTAAGGATTTCTTCAATATCTGATTTAAGATTGAGGGGATTTCTGTATACCCCTGTGAAATTCGGCACCAAGCCAAAATACGCTCGACAAAATGAAACGCAAAAATTTGCTGGTTGTCATGGTGCAATGGAATGGAAAAGAAAGCATGACATAAGTCAATTACAGTATACCATTCTGCATCATGGGGAATCTGATACAAAATCACAGATGGATTTGGTACAATGGGACAACACGATACAACAATTTTGTTTATCTTTCTCAAATCTTGCACTATCCTGAACTTTCCTTTAGGCTTTTTCAGTCCCATGATCGGGGAATTACATGGACTACTCATTATTTCTCTCAAAATGCCTTGTTTTATCATTTTCTCAATTATTGGATTAACTCCTTCAACTATTTCAGGTGTCAGTTTATATTGAGGGACATTTGGATAGCTTACTCCTTCCTTCACCGTTATTTTTACTGGGTCCACATTTCTCATTAGTCCCACATCTTCTCCCGTGAAATCCCAGACTTCTGCCTTTACAGTCTGTTTCAATTCTTCGGTAATTCATCAGGGTTAAATACAGCATAGGCTTCAGTAACCTCAGTTTCCCTGTTTGCCATAGTCATCTTATACAGCACATCTTCATCAGGGGTCTCAAATGCTACCATCAGGGGTACAGAAAATAGTGCAATTCATTTTGCACAGCAGATCCCTACCTAAAAAATTTACAGGACTTGTGTCGCACACGACAAAGCGGTGCATTTCAGAGAATTTCCTTATGCTAACTTTCACTGGTTCTGTAAGATAAGTTTTAATCTGTCTGTTGGATACACCAACTACTTGGATTGTTTCATCCGAGAGAGGAAGATTCTTAACATCAGCTGTCCTAACAGTTGATCGAGTAGCACCAGTATCGACTAGGAAAGTAATATTTTCATTATTTATCTTCCCATTCACAAATGGGCCTGCCTGGTCTACTTCTAGAGTTGCGCCAAGTACGCACTCTTCTTCCTCCCTTCAGCACCATCAATAACCTTCTTCTGAATCGCTCTCATCGCTTTGTAGCCAATACTGCGAAACAGCGCTAGCGCGCGGCAGCTTAGTTACCTGTTCTTCGTTGTAGAATCCTGTCTCATTACTGTATTTCTGTGAATTTTTGCTTTGTGGAAAAGGCGGTTTTGGCACCTGATTCTGTTGGGTAACAACATGCTGCTGTCGCTGCGGTTGACCACTCACCTCATTCTGCACCTGTGGATTCAATGATGTATTTTCATTATTAGTACTTGGAGGAAATTTACACTCGGATTTCCAATGCCCTACTCTACCGCAATTATGACATGGGAATTTCTTTTTGGCTTCTTCTATGTTAAAATTTCCCTTACCTTTCCCAGGAGTGCATTTTCTGGGGCCTGTATTATTCGCTTGTTCCGCTAACTGGTCTTCCTGTCTTTCTGCCACTTTTACTTGTGCCCACATAGCCTTTTCTTTTAATTTACGATGTTTGGCTTCAATCTCATCACTGAAATAATTTGCATGTCTCAATACTTCATCTATTTTCTTATTTTGCCAATCTACAATATGTTGCTTAATCATTTCACTAATTTCTGGACGTAAACCATATACAAATCTGTATACAAAATTACTCAAATCTTTTTCACTCAAATTTTCATCACCGCTGAACTGTTTAAATGCCAAAATTAATCTTTCGTAATAGGCATGTACCGACTCCTTACTTCCCTGATGAGTTCTGTCAATTTTTACCCAATCTGTTTCTTTGGGAGGTACTTTATTTTTCAAAAAGGCAATAACCTGTTTGTATTTCTTCATTACCTCGTGGTCTGGGGCTCCTGTCTTTGGATCCCTAGGGTATTCTTGTGTGGCCCAAATTATCATCAGTTTGCACTCTGTCCATAAATCCGCTGGCACTATTATGTCAAACAGGCTGTTTAGGTCAATCCTTAATACTTCAGATAATTTCACAAATCTGTCCACTTGCCTATACCACTCGACGGGCATTTCGCGTAGTCGAGGGAAATCATTTGTAAATGACAAAATATCTTGTCTAGTCCATGGAACATGTACATATCCTCCTGGAATTTCTCTCATGGGGCATTCTGTTACTACTTTTTCCTTTTCTCTAACAGGGAAAGCTGCAAAAGTTTTATCTGAGGCATCATCTCGTTTTCGATACCATCTGCTTCTCAATTTATCCACATCTCCCCATTTTCTCAGCAAGATAATTATTTCCTTAATCTGACTTATTCGTACTGTGGTATTCAAATTTTCACTATCTTTTTCAGTAAAATCTATTCGACATGGTTTCTGTAGGGCCTTTACCTTTTCAATATCTATACCCATTTCATTTGCTACTTCTTGTAATCATTCATGCAGATTTTTTGCTCTCCGAGTTATGCTTTTACACAAAAACAGTAACTCCTCATCCTGGTAGGTTTTTAACTTTTCTGTGGGAATAGTTCCTAAGAGGTGTGGCGCCGCGGCCAGGGCGACTGACTCCGGAATCTGGGGATCATGGTTCGATCCCCGGCGGCAGATGAGCCCAACACCATGTGACTCTGGGCAATAGCTTGCTTAATCTTCCCGACGGCCCCCAGTGCCAAGAGACCCTTGCGGGTGATTGTTCGCGCTTTACAAATGTGGATTATTATTATTATTATTAATTCTTCCAGTACCATTCGTAGTTTGGCCACATCTATTGATTGGGATTCTTTGTCTTTTCTCTGCAAGCTTCTCAACCATTCGCTCAATTCTTCTGAAGATGGGCCTACTGGTTTCTCTACATTATTTCGTTCTAAGTCCCTTTTAGTCTCTAATACTGATTCCATTGTCATTGTATGTCTTTCTGCTATATTTGAACCTAAAAATGGGTTATTCAAAGCATTTGGCTCGATTGTACTCATTGTCTGTCTCCATGGATTTTCATTTAGGCTCTGCTTTGGCTTCTCAGTCTGTTTATTACTGTTATAAGGAACTGTTAAACAATGTTCACTAGCTTTCTGTTTATCAAAAATAGGCATCACAGGGCCTATAGTCACTGGTACAGTTACAGCTTCTAAATTTTTGGTCAGTTCTCTTATCTTTTCAGTTAATTATAAAGTCGTTTTTGCTAATTCTGCCGAATTTTCACCACTCATTTTATCATCTGATTTTCTCTCTATCTCTCTCATGGAATTATTTTTCCCTAATTCTTGAGGTACTGGTTCTGTCTTAATGATTCACAACGTTTCTCTCATTGGGGCACTTGGTGTTACCATTTCAGATTCTGGTTGATACGGAGGTGGATTTTATAAAACATGTCATCAAGAACATCGTCCTCCGATTCATTCACTCCATACCCTCTTGGTTCTATATTATGTCTCTTTTCCGTACATTTTTTCAACGTTTCTTACAGGAAACAACCCATCAGTCATACTTGCATTCTCTGTCTTTCTCTGTCATGCATCTCGTCTTCCCATTCTGTCAATGCTTCAAATTGTGTTGGTCTAGGTCTTGGTTCTAGATTCATCATTTTCTCTCTCAAATTTCTCAAAACTGCTAAATTAAACGAACCATGCTCTGGAAATGCCAAAACTCCATCATTCTTTGTATACGTCACCCAGTTATCCAACCAAATCCAAGTATGATATCCGTGTCTTGCAACCATAAAGGATGCAGGGGTTTTCGGTGGGGGAAGCAACTGTCCCTCCCTAGTCACAATCGGTTTGTCCTTTTTAAACAATTTCTTGATTTTCCCAAACCAGGACTTTTTCTCCTTTTCAGGTGGATCATAATACATCATTTTGTCTTTCGTGTATCACTAGTCTTTTCCTTACAAGTGTTCTGTTATTTTAACCAATCGTAGCACGACGCACACTAATGCACCAATCCGGAGCGTCGACGTCACTTCTACAATTCTCCAATCCCAGCGCGTCTCACATCAACGCATCACTCAGCGGCGTTTACATCACCCTTCAATTCTCCAATCCTAGCGCGGCATGCACTAATACATCAATCAGGGGCGTCTACGCTTCTTACTTACTAGCCAATCCCAGCGCGGCTTTTCTGACGTCAGCTCTTTCTCACTGTTGCAGATCCTACTCCTGCTCCTGCTGACCCCTCCTTTACCAAATTTATCGGTAACTTTTCTTGCGTTCTTTTTATTTACAAATCTGTTAGTAACGACATAAAAACACTACCATTATCTGTTTCGCTAACCAAAGTATAGTTATTGACCTTTTTCACAAGAATTCCGTCTTTCCCGAGAGCAGCGCTTACCTCTGCCCTACTACGGAATCGTTAATTCCGTTGATAAAGTAGCACATCCCTCTACTTCACCCTTCTAATAAGCATCAGCTAACCGTTTCTCCAGAACTAAGACACCTAGTTGGAGACCCAATGCTCCTGAGAAATAAAACCAGAGTTTCACAATTGACCTGAATGCTATTTCATTCACGCACTTTCATACGGAAAATGTAGTTCATTCACACAGAATTCTGTCTTTCCCGAGAACAGCGAACAGTCTGTCCTACTACAGAATTATGACACACGTTAATAAAGTAGCACTTCCCTCTACTTTATCCTTCTAGCAAACTTAGGGAACACCTATTACCTTTTCAGTCCTTCTGGACTCCTGGTACCTAAGACCAAAATTTCACAGGTGACCTTCGCTACCATACACTTCTTTCATACAGGAAATATTTCTAATGGCAACACACGACGATGTCACCGAACCGAACCCAGACAATGTGTCGTGCAACTTCACTCATTACACGTTTCCCCTGTGTACCTACAGGGCAACAACAATTCCGTCTTTCCCGAGAGCAGCGCTTACCTCTGCTCTGCTACGGAACCGTTACAAATTTCCGACTTCCTACCTCCCAGAAGCCGTGCAAACAACATAGAACTCAATGCGACTCAACATAGAGTGTTAGTACATAAACCAATACTTTCCAATGATCAATAAGCTAGTTACAGGCAATATCACCAAACCAAAACAATAAAAACCATCATCCTGCTACCAGAAAAACTGATGTAACGGGAAAACAGAACAAGGCCCGTACCTAATATCCTCCCTTCGTCACAGGCCAAATATCACATTAACACATTCATTCCTACAATCAGTGGTGGGGCCCATAACACCAACATTCACACTTCACTTCTCACTGGCCTGCACTTACAGGAGAGATGAATGTTCCAAGCGCTGACATGAGAGGAATACCTTATAACCTATAGAAAGAATTTTTTTTACACATTCATACACTAATATCCTTACCCCTACAGATCTCAGTCCTAAACATCAAGATACTCCTCCCACGTGATCAATGGATCATTTAGTTGGATTAGTAAGGTGATTTAGACCAGCTAAAACACTTTTAATATCTTGATCTTTACCTTCCTCAATAAATGACAAAACACATTTTCTTGTTAATCAATATTTGTTTATCTAATTATCGCAAGACTTTTAGTTCCATCTATTCAATTTTATTAGATCGCAGAACATCATATTTACCTAATCTGGCTATTAGTCGTCCTCTAAGTCAGCAGATTTAGTCGTCAATCAGTCAGAATTCGAAAGTTCTTCATGCGATACGCTACAGTCCCAAAGATGGTCAAGGACCAGAGGCGTGCAAGCATCTATCAGTGCCCATAGATTTTAGGAAGTCCTCAGTTCATCAAAGAAATGGGCAGCAATTCAGTCTGTCAAAGATTCAGGAACGCAGTAGTCACATAGCGTCACCGTCGTCTCCGTCAGCAAAAGGACAAGAAAGCATAGCCATAGCATAGCATATTCTCTCTATTCTACCGTCATTTTTATAATAAAGTAACGTCAAAATGTAAAATTTTGCAGGATTTGGGCTTCTCTCATTGGTTGATTGGGATCTTCCGGTGAGGTTTTACACAGTTCAGGAGGTTATGTCATCCAACATGATCTTTCCGGTTCCTTGTGTCTGTCCATTGTTAGTGTACTTGGCGGGCTTCCCACCGTGACCTTGCTTGGGTACATCAAGAGTAGGGTCATGTCGAGGCCACAGGAACAAGTCGTGGCGCAGGCGCACTTCGCCCAAAACCTCGTGGAATGGTGGCCATCGCGTCTAGTTAATCGGCGGCCATCTTTACTTTTAGGCCCAAAGGACAACTTAAGTGAAACAAACACAAAAGAGTAATTAATACATAGAAATAATGAATAAAATGTTAAACCCTCACTAATTCCCCTATGTGCTTGTAATTATCTAGCGTATAGCGATATTTAAAGCATTTATATTCACCCATTGATGTCATCTGGTGCGACATTACTAAAACATCACAAAAGCAACATATACCATGCAATATTTAATTTTCTACTGTTAGTATGCCTACATATGTTAATAATAACAATTATTTAGCCATGCAAAATGCTAATCCCACATATATTTCGTATATTAATAAGGTTGATTAAACTTCATGCAAACACATTAATAGTATTATAATTAATAGATTTTTCTAATTAGTATAGGCATGCAGATTAGGGGGGTATACAAAATTTTGTACTACCCGCTCCATCAGTAAAACCCTCCTAAGTGCGCAATGACTGTCTGGCTGGCCCTCTCAGGCCACCGAAAACATTCATGCGCACTTTCCCTGTTCTTCATGCAGGCTGCATTACAGTCTGCATGGAGAACATGCCCAGGCCCCCAGTCCCTGGCTGAGTGCCGAACAACAATCGCAACGCTCAGCCCTATCCTGGCCCACTATTGCCTCAGAGCGATCACTTCGCACAGGAGGGCTCAAGAAAAAGCACAGAGTTCTTGCTGCTCCAGGAGGGGCTGATGTATAGATGGCCCATATCCACAAAATCACCTGACCCTCCAGCGAAGCCACAGCATACTCTAACCCTCCCCCACCATTGCCTGAATGTGTTGGCCCTGCAGGGGAAGTGTTGGGGTGGGGCGAGTCGAAAATGACCCAAAAGGCAGAGCAACATGTGGGCCCCAGAAAGTCTGATTCTCAGACTCATTCCCTTCCCCACCATAGCCTCGGGGCAATGGCCTGGCCGGGGAGGAATGAAGCAGAGGCCCTGAAAAAAAGGCCTATGTGTCAGCCTTAGGCGCTGGCCCATTGCCTAACGCCCGACTGCCGGTCTTCCCAATCCGACCCTGACAGACTCATGGCAAAGGCTAATAAAATGCGGGAAATCAAGACTGCCGAAACGTGACTGGTCGAGGGTGGTTGTTTTATTGATGTTAAAAATAACGGTACAAATAGAAATTCTGTAAAATAAGGTACAAAATACCCCATTTGACATTTCTGGAGGAAGAGGCTTACAGTTGTATCAGTTCATTACTTTGTTGTTCAAGTGTTTTTCTGTTATATGTAGCTGGCCACACAGGGCGAAATTGAGGGAACAGCATTCTAGTGTTGCTCCCCTGCTACATAGGATGGTAGCTGTGCACAAAGACTACCGTAGGTGGTGACGGCTGCTTTGTGGTGAGGCGTTGCTCCGACTTGTCAGGAGCATGATGTAAAAAGTAAAGAGTAGGGTGGCAACCTACTTTAAGTGAAAGGGCTGTAAAGAGTAAGTGCATTGGTCATGATGGGGTCCTTTTTGATTTCTACCATGGTTAAATTGATGTTTTTGCTCTGAAACTTGAATTTATTTTAGCGCAGTGCTTGAAGAGGAGCAGTTGCCTCCCTCTGCGTGAGTCGTTATTGTTCTCCATTCCCAAACCCGGAAGAGACGGCCAGAGTTGTCCTCCCAATGACTCTAAACAATATTAAACACAAATTATTTGATCCTAAGCTAGGCAGCAGACCGATTGCTGCCTCTACTGCCTCTCCTGGTTCCTTCCAACCAAAACAGGTTTATCCCCAGCCGTCATATTACGGAGTTTGCCTCTTCACACCATCCTACAGTGGCCTGTTCGGTGCTGGATCTGGAGAAGGCCTTTGACTCCCTGAACTGGAGTTATCTGTTGGAGGTGCTCTACTGCCTGGGATTCGGGCATCGAATAGTGAATCTTATTCGATTTCTTTATACAAATCCTTCGACACAGGCTGCCACATATAACATCCTGTCCTCATACATAGGGGCTCCAGACAGGGGTCCCCTCTCAACCCCTTCTCTTTGCCTTGGCAATAAAACCCTTGGCTTTCTGGCTGTGATATTGGGGGCGGCAGAGTGGAGCATCCTTCTCGGAGACACGCTGTATCCCTGTGTACAGATAACCTGCTTCTGTACCTTAGGGATGTAGGAGCTAGATGTCAGGACATGACAGTGGCCCTCCATGAGTTCCAAGAAGCGTCTGGCCTGTGGGTTAACTGGCAGAAGTCTTGTGTGTTTTTTCTCAACCCCTCGACTGTTGAGACGCTGTTAACTGAGGGGACCATTCTTAGCTGGCAGTGCCACACATTTAAATATTTAGGATCCATATATACCACTCCAATAGTGATCTGCTTTACGGGAACGTAACAAGAGCCATCTCTGCGCTTCGGGGCTGGGTGGCATTCTGGCGTAGTCTACTGCTCTCTGATTTGCAGGATTGCTCTCTCGAAGATGACAATGCTCACTGTCTGCTTTACTATTTTGACAACCTGCCATTCCACCTACCTACTGCATTCTTTCACTCCATGGACACATTGATATGCAAATTGATAAGGAGTAAGGGCAGAGACAGGGTAGCGCTGGTGAAGCTTTGGCACTGGGCCTAAGAGTACCTAACGTCGAGCACTACTATCTTGCCTCCCAGCCCTAGTGGCTATGCCAGTTGTTTGCCGACATTAATCTAGGCAACGCCACAACGGCACTTTTATCCTACCCTTTATCTGGAGTGCTTTGATACGTCTGCCCCGTGGATTGCAACTCGTTCCCTCAGACTCGGCTAACACGGTTTGCATACGTATGCTTTTGAAGAGCACTTGGTGTCACAAAGTGAACCCTTCCATAGGCACCAGCCATTCCGCTTCTTAGTATACTACAAGCTGATAAGGCTATCGCCTTCGCCAACCTTAAACACTGCCACTCCCAGGGGGTGAAGATGCTGGGTGACAAACTTTGCTGAGGGTTCCCTCCTTAACCTTTAGGACCTTGTGGAAGAATTTAGCATACCTCCTGGGCCTATCTTTACTTACAAAGCTCTAACATGCATTTTGCACTGAGGAACTGCAAAGCACTTAACCACGTGCCACAGATGGAGGAGAGGAGCAGAGGTGGTGGGCCCAGCAGCGCTATACAGCGCGATCGTTGATCCAGCAGCACAGGATGTTCACATTATTGTCAGAGTCCGGTGAAATTACCATAGACTCCAAGCTATCATAGAATGTCCAAGTGGATAAATTAGCACGATCAAGCTTCATTCTTATGAAAACTCTGCGACGCATTTGCCTCCACCTGGGATTTCCACACAAGGTCTAAGCTACTATCTCTCTTGTACTGTCTAAACTTGATTACCTCAATGGGCTTTACCAAGGGTATCTTTATCAACTATGAAAAGACTACAACGGATTCAGAACCCTGCTTCCAGACTCCTCCTACATCTAAAGCCACAAGCTCACATCTCCCCTGCCTTGAGAGCCCCACATTGGCTACTGGTTGCCAGAGATCCATTTTCAAGCTGCTTTGTACCCACAAAGCAATACATGGACAGGGACTCTTTTTATCAGGAATAAAATCACCAAATACATTCAGCAAAGAAACTTTCACTCCAGATTAGCACCGTGCCTCAAAATCCCTCCTTACAAGAATAAAACCTTAGGTGGCACATCCTTCTCTGTTCAAGCAGCCAAACTATGGGATTCATTACCCCCAAACAAAAGATCTACGGCTAACGATCTTATCTCCATAAGACTACTCAAGAGTTGGCTCTTCCCTACATAGCCAACATACTCAAACAAAGATGTTCAGCATATCCCTGTGCATATAAGCATTTAAGTTGATATGTATGTATCTAGATATGTGTATTTCTTTGTAGAAATATGTATAATAATTATGTTTATAAATATATACATATTCTTTAGGTCTGCTTAACAAATGTGCATATAGTAACTTATGGTTATATTATTCTATGCTTAACATGTATATAGATCACTGCATAGTTTTCATATACGATATTTGATTAGATGCTTATGATCTCCGTTTATCTATCACAATATGTAAATTATATCATAACTATTTATCTACTATTGCTTCACTATTGAATTATTGGGGGAAAAAGATGCACCCACAAATAAATTATCTTAAACTACAGCAACACTTGAAAGTCTGAGTTTATTAATTACAATGTGAATCTTTATATATTACCTTGCTTTTACATGTTTACCTTCCATGTACATATGTACCTATATATTTATTACTTTACTCCTACAGTTAAAAAACACATTTGCGTCCCTCCAATGCACTACCATATGTTTCAACCTATACTTCTCTCATTAAATCCTCTATCTCCACTCTCAGACACATCCCAAACCTCGTTCTACTGCTATTATCTCCAAAATAGCCCATTCTACTTCTATGATCTCAAAAATAACTCTTCCTAGACTCTTCTATCCTCGTATCCCCCCGTGCATCAGCCCAAACCTTATTGTACTACTAAGATCTTCCAAACAACCCTTTCTAAATTATTTCCTCATTTATCCCTCCTTAGACTCATCTGAGACCTCATTTTACTACTAGGACCTCCCTAATCCATTTCTAGAGACTCTTATCTCCTCCATCTCTCCTTATTCATCCCAAACCATCTCCTACTACTATAATTTCCCAATAAACACTTTCTAGATTCTTACCTCTACTATCCCTCCATATCCTTTTCAACCCAACTAACAGACTCACATGTCCACTACTAAAATTAATTCATACTTCCCAATACTAATTCACCGTTAACCCTTTTTGAGTTCCGGAGTAACATGCTACTCACAAAAAGCGCTTCATCACCTCGTTGGGGGTAGTAAGCACTGTATAAATACAATTACAATATCACCAACGAATCCAACATCACCAAACACAACTTCCAAGAAGGGATGAAAGCTGTTGCCACCTGGATGAAGAACAGCTGCCTGAAACTCAACTCTGAGAAAACAGAAGCCCTCATCCTTGGCTCCACCCCCTCCGCAAGGGATGACTCCTGGTGGCCCCCCACCCTTTGAAATCCCCCCTCAAACGGACCACGCACAAAACCTCAGCATCATACAAGACTCATCACTTACAATGAACTGCCAGATCAATGACGTATCCTCGACCTGCTTCAACAACCTCTGCATGTTTTGAAAAACGTTCAGAGGGATCCCATCCGAATCCAGAAAAACTGTCACGCACTCCCTCATCAGCAGCAGACTGGACTACGGCAACACTCTCTACACTGGAATCAAAAAGAAACTCCTTCGCAAACTCCAGACCGTCCAAAACACCGCAGCCAGACTGATCATCGACATCCCCCATTGCAGTCAAATCACCCAACACCTCTGCGATCCCCACTGGCTCCCAGTCAAAAGAAAAATAACCTTCAAACTCCTCACCCATGCATACTGTTACACGACAAGCCTCTTGTGTCCTTGCGGGGATTCAGGGAAAGAAGCGAATAGCAACCTGTACTTTTTAGAAGCTCCCTTAGTGCAAGCTATAACAACCTGTACTTTTTAGACGCTCCCTTAGTGCAAGTGGTGGAGGGAGTTTCCACTGAGTTTCTCCCTTAAATAGCTCTCCTCAGCAGCAAACCGGTGCTTGGCTTTCAGATTCGTAGAGTCCTCAGTCCACGCCCCTCCTCGCTGTGTTCCTGTTGTCCTAGGGAGCCCGCTTTGCTGTTCTCCTGCAACCTTTCCTTTGTCCAGGCCCCTTTGCTGTTCTCCTGCAAACTTTCCTTTGTCCATGCCCCTCTCAGAACCTGATATGTGTATCTAATCCCTGATTCTCCCCGTCTCCAATTGGATGCAGTCGCGTGTGTTGTACTGAGCAACGCGACCGCGGTGAACTTGCAACATTGTTGCATTCCTCATTCCTTTACGCTCGGTTAGAGCGGTTGCATTCCCAGAGCCTTAGGCGTCAGCAGAGTCAGTCGGATACATTGTTTCCTGTATTCGAGCTCACCGCGCCTTGTAATCTGCTGAAGGGGATCGTATTTATTTTTACACGCGCTTGGTGCGCGTTTAGGAAATTCCTTTGAGGATCCTCAAGTAATTTCTTGGCACTTGTGTGGTGCTTGTACATAGGCCTGTTGGTCACATTTTGTTTCTTTCGATATTGACTCACAGGGTTTCTGAAGCCTAAAGAAATCCTCCTCTTCTTTTAATTTATACTCTTTTGTAGAGTCTTATTTGAGCCTCCAAGTCTGAATTTACCCCGTGTAGTATTCCTCCTTTTTAGTTTCCAACAGTGGCCCCGATCTCCTGTTCATTGCCTGGCGGATTTCCTCCCCTGCCTTGCTGCTTCCTCCAAGTCCCAGCTGAGTCGCTGTTTGCAGCTTAACGAGATGTCCAGCGGGTAAGAGGGAAACGGGGTAGAGTTTAGTTCACCTTAACTTAGACAGTTTGATAGTTTTACAACCCTATGAGAGAGCAGAGAGTAATTACTCTTATTGTCTTTATTGTCTTTGCTGCAGGTTGTTTCTGCTGTGCTTATTAGGAAACGCCCGCTGGGGGATTCAAGTGAGCTCTTCCAAACCTTGTCCCCACATCTCTCAGGGTCAGTCTGCTGCTAGAGTGTAAACAGGTTCACGCTTCCGTGGACTGGCCTCAAGAGTGTGGGGGGTATTCTCGTCGTTCCTGTGGATTGGGACTACGACCTCACGCAGGTGGGTCTACTAGGCGACAGAAAGCCAAGCCCACGTATTAAGTCCACCCGAACGACGATGAATATGGAAGGAGTCGGTTTAGTATCTGAGACTCCTCATCCTAGCCCTACTATAGAGGAGTTGGCAGCAGCCCTGTTAGATTTACAGAGAGAAGTAGGGAGATTAAGGACAGAAAATCAACAACTTAACCTAGAGTTAGAAAGACAACACCAAGTAGAGAGGAGCACGGTGTCTGAAACTCCACAGAAGAGTAAAAGAACATATATACAGCCTGCTCGTTTTCTAGTTCCTTCTCCGTTGGGTGAGCAGGTGACTGCTAGTACTTCCAATCCTCAAGCCATACAGGTAGATGTGCACACCCCTATCCCCGTTCCTTTAGCTGTCCCAGAAAGGTTTTATGGGGACAGCGCTAAATTTAATGTTTTTCTTAATCAATGTCAGTTACATTTTCTTTGTAAGGCTAATGCCTTTCCCGATGACGCGGCCAAAGTTGCGTTTGTAGTGTCCTATTTAGGGGGTAATGCTGCTAATTGGGCGGTTCCTTTAGTGGAAAACAATGATCCCCTATTGTATAATTTCACGCTGTTTAAGGATAAATTGAAAGGTCTGTTCGCGAAGCATACCTATGTACAAGCTAGTGATAGCGAATTATTAAGCTTGAAACAAGGGAGTAAGGATTTATTGACCTATGTGACAGAATTCAATAGATTAATCGTAGAAACGCAATGGCCAGAAGAGAAACGGACCTCTCTCTTTTATAGAGGTTTAAATGATGACTTGAAAGATCTTTTGTCTCATATAGTGGACCCTCCAGAGGATTGCTCTTCCTTTATCGACTTAGTGGTGAAGCTTAATCACCGTTTAACGGAAAGAAAAGGGGAGAAATCACGTGGGAACCTAGCACGACTGTTTATAGTGCGAGGAGATAAAAGAGAAAATAAAGAAACCAAAGACACTATTGAACCGATGCAAATTGGAGGGGTGAGAAGTCCTTTAACCATCGAAGAAAAAGACAGACGTAGGAAACAGAATTTATGTCTTTATTGCGGGAAAGGGGGACATTATGCGAGAGGTTGACCTAGTAAAACAGGAACGATTCCTAAGACCGCAGCTCTGTGTCAAGAATATGGTGCACCTTCGGAAAACTACAGCACTTGAAGAAAGACGAGACCGGTTCTTCGAGTGATATAAATCGGAAGGTCTCTGGAGTGGTAGCTAGTATACACACCCCGGTGGCACGCCATTTTACATTATCAGTCACTCTTGTTGTGTCCCTTCAAAGTCGCAAGACGCTATCCCTTCTTTTAGATTCCGGGGCGACTGGCAATTTCCTAGATATACAATTGGCTCAAACCCTGCGTATACCTTTTTTACAGAAATCCAAACCAGAACCCATTAGAGCCGTGGATGGGAAGGAATTATCATCTGGTTTGGTCACCTATCATACTCCTAAATTGACTATGGTGTGCAGCAATGGACATTCAGAACAAGTGGAGTTTGATTTGATAGACACACCAAATTTTGGGGCCATCCTAGGGGTGCCATGGCTACAGACACATAACCCCTATATTGACTGGGTTTCTCGCAAGATCACCCTTAAATCCGCATATTGTATGCTACATTGTTACAACGAAGCCCATGATTGGGAGACGCCTCTATGTTGTGCTATGGAGACGATGGAGTCAGCGCTTCCGCCTATGTATCGTGACTTCGCAGAAGTATTCGATGTGGAGAAGGCCGCGGCCTTACCACCGCATCGAAGTTATGACTAGAATAGATCTGATCCCTGGGGTCGAATTGCCCGTGAGTAGGGTCTATGCTCTCACGGAACCGGAAACAGAGTACTTACAACAATATCTGGCAGAAATGTTGGACAAGGGGTTCATACGACACTCTACCTCCCCTATATCCTCTCCCCTCTTCTTCATTCCAAAACGCAAAGGGGGTCTACGCGCCTGTTTAGACTACCGTGCCTTGAATAAGGCAACCATCAAGAACAAGTACCCATTACCGCTCATTTCAGTACTTCTGGATCAAGTGAGAGGGGCTAAGATATTCACCAAATTGGATTTGCGGGGTGCTTATCATTTGATAAGGGTAAAACAGGGTGACGAATGGAAAACCGCTTTTCGTACTAAGTTTGGCCTATATGAATACTGTGTCATGCCCTTCGGGCTATGCAATGCCCCTGCCGCATTTCAGTATTTCATCAATGACATCCTACGTGAATATCTTGACCTCTTCGTCATTGTTTACATTGACGATATTTTGATATTTTCCGAAAATGAGAACAAACATGTCGGTCATGTAAAAATGATTTTGAAAAAACTATTGGACAACCATCTGTTTGCCAAATTAGACAAAAGCTTGTTTCATACAGAAAAGGTGGAATTTTTGGGATTCATCATTTCGGCCGAAGGAATTCTTATGAACCCAAAAAAGATCGAAACATTAGTCCAATGGCCTAGTCCCACCTCAGTGAAGGAGGTGCAATCGTTCATTGGGTTTGCGAATTTCTATCGACGCTTCATCGATCATTTTTCTGAGGTCATCACACCCATTACTAAGTTATTGCGTAAGGGTAGTCAATTTAAGTGGTCAGAGGAAGCAGAAAATGCGTTCGTGCAACTGAAGAAAAGATTCACAACAGCACCGATCATGGGTCATGCAGATAACTCCCAACCCTATTACGTGGAAGCCGACGCTTCACAATACGCGGTAGGAGGAGTGTTATCGCAACGGAACACCACCACTGGGTGCCTACATCCTGTAGCGTATTTCTCAAAGAAACTCCTCCCTGCCGAACAGAACTATACTATAGGGGAAAGGGAACTCCTGGCCATAAAACTTGCCTTTCAGGAGTGGAGGCATTATTTAATGGGGTCCCCGCATACGATTACCATCTACACAGACCATCGCAATCTACAATTTTTCAGATCTGCCAAAGCTTTAACCCCTAGACAACTGAGATGGGTGTTATTCTTTAGTGAATACGATTTCATAATAACCTATCGGCCAGGGGCACAACAGGGAAAAGCTGATGCGTTGTCTTGATTAGATGCAGAGCATCGAATACATATCCATGAGCCCACTCCACTCATTCCTTACGATAAAATAATAGGAGTTACTGCTCCAGACCAACCCCCTGCAACATTTATGGAGCAGCTTATGGAAGCCTATGGAGAGATCTCTCCGCTAGAGTGGACCAATGATCAGCAACGAACCATCAAGGATGGATTATACCTACACCAAGAGAGGATATACATCCCTCTTGCCACTCTACAACAACAAATAATCAAGTGGTGTCATGACTCGTCCTTAACGGCTCATCCAGGGGTTGACAAGACTGTTCAGTTATGTCAAAGATGGTTTTGGTGGAAAGGAATGAGCAAAGATGTATTGTCTTATGTAGCCAAATGTCAGGTGTGTGCTAGACAGAAAACCTCGCATTCCGTTCCGGCAGGGTTGCTTCGTCCCATTTCCATACCTTCTATTCCTTGGCATACTGTTAGTATGGATTTTATCACTGATTTGCCCTCAGTACAGGGGTACAATACCATATTGGTGGTGGTGGATTTATTCACTAAAATGGCACATTTCATTCCTTTAAAAAAGCTGCCTACTGCGAAGGACTTGGCACAAGTATTCATAGAGCAAATCATCAGATTGCATGGAGTACCCTCTGTTATTATCACGGACAGAGGTGTTCAGTTTGTTTCTAGGTTCTGGCAGGGCTTATGTACAGCATTAGGAATAGATTATAGATTGTCCACAGCTTATCATCCCCAAACTGATGGCCAGACTGAGAGAACGAATCAGACGCTGGAACAATATCTGAGATGTTTACTGTCAACAGTCACCTCGAATTGGGTGCATGCCCTCCCGTTAGCGGAATTTGCTTATAACAATTCCATGCATTCCGCAACTGGGGTTTCCCCCTTCTATTTTGCTCATGCCCGCAATCCTAGGTTCATGCCCTTACCAGTACCTCTGCACCTAGAAAGCATACCTGCAGTACAACGGCATCATGCTACCATTTTAGAGACTTGGAAGGCTGCCCCAAGGGAGTTAAATAAAACTCAAGAGACTATGAAGAGACAGGCAGATAAGCATAGAAGACCAGCCCCGGAATATAAAGTTGGTGATCAGGTGTGGCTATCTACCAGGAATCTCAAATTGCCAGGTCCACGTAAACTGCAACCCCGTTACATAGGACCTTATAAAATCATCAAGACAATCACTCCCGTATCCATGAAACTAGAGCTACCTGAGGAAATGCAAATACATCCAGTATTCCATGTGTCCCTGTTGAAAGAACATCGAATCCCTATGACACCTGAGGTCCCTCCTCCTCCTATAATAGTTGGGGACGAGCTAGAATATGAAATCAAGAAAATCTTGGATTCTCGTGGATATCAGGGAAAACTACAATACCTGGTAGATTGGGTAGGTTTTGCTCCTGAGGATCGGTCATGGGAACCGGCAGAAACGTGCATGCTCCTGTTCTGGTTCGTAGATTTCATGCACTACATCCTGACAAACCTCGCCCTATGCAGCGGCCTTTGGGTGGGAGAACTGTTACACGACAAGCCTCTTGTGTCCTTGCGGGGATTCAGGGAAAGAAGCGAATAGCAACCTGTACTTTTTAGAAGCTCCCTTAGTGCAAGCTATAACAACCTGTACTTTTTAGACGCTCCCTTAGTGCAAGTGGTGGAGGGAGTTTCCACTGAGTTTCTCCCTTAAATAGCTCTCCTCAGCAGCAAACCGGTGCTTGGCTTTCAGATTCGTAGAGTCCTCAGTCCACGCCCCTCCTCGCTGTGTTCCTGTTGTCCTAGGGAGCCCGCTTTGCTGTTCTCCTGCAACCTTTCCTTTGTCCAGGCCCCTTTGCTGTTCTCCTGCAAACTTTCCTTTGTCCATGCCCCTCTCAGAACCTGATATGTGTATCTAATCCCTGATTCTCCCCGTCTCCAATTGGATGCAGTCGCGTGTGTTGTACTGAGCAACGCGACCGCGGTGAACTTGCAACATTGTTGCATTCCTCATTCCTTTACGCTCGGTTAGAGCGGTTGCATTCCCAGAGCCTTAGGCGTCAGCAGAGTCAGTCGGATACATTGTTTCCTGTATTCGAGCTCACCGCGCCTTGTAATCTGCTGAAGGGGATTGTATTTATTTTTACACGCGCTTGGTGCGCGTTTAGGAAATTCCTTTGAGGATCCTCAAGTAATTTCTTGGCACTTGTGTGGTGCTTATACATAGGCCTGTTGGTCACATTTTGTTTATTTCGATATTGACTCACAGGGTTTCTGAAGCCTAAAGAAATCCTCCTCTTCTTTTAATTTATACTCTTTTGTAGAGTCTTATTTGAGCCTCCAAGTCTGCATTTACCCCGTGTAGTATTCCTCCTTTTTAGTTTCCAACAGTGGCCCCGATCTCCTGTTCATTGCCTGGCGGATTTCCTCCCCTGCCTTGCTGCTTCCTCCAAGGCCCAGCTGAGTCGCTGTTTGCAGCTTAACGAGATGTCCAGCGGGTAAGAGGGAAACGGGGTAGAGTTGAGTTCACCTTAACTTAGACAGTTTGATAGTTTTACAACCCTATGAAAGAGCAGAGAGTAATTACTCTTATTGTATTTATTGTCTTTGCTGCAGGTTGTTTCTGCTGTGCTTATTAGGAAACGCCCGCTGGGGGATTCAAGTGAGCTCTTCCAAACCTTGTCCCCACATCTCTCAGGGTCAGTCTGCTGCTAGAGTGTAAACAGGTTCACGCTTCCGTGGACTGGCCTCAAGAGTGTGGGGCGTATTCTCGTCGTTCCTGTGGATTGGGACTACGACTTCACGCAGGTGGGTCTACTAGGCGACACATACAAGGCCCTTCACAACACCGGACCCACATACCTGAACAACCACCTCTCCTTCCACGCACCCAAAAGACACCTCCGATCAGCCAATCTCTCTCTGGCCACCATCCCATGCATTTACAAGACCTGAATGGGAGTAAAGTCCTTCTCATACCTCTCAGCAAAGGCCTGGAACAACCTCCCCCTCCATCTCCAGCAAGCTCCTACATTGCCCCAGTTCTGAAAGGACCTCAAGACCTGGCTCTTCGGATGACCCCAGCACTCAATGGAGCTGCCCCCCTTCCCCTTCCCCGGTACCTTGAGACCCTCAAGGGTGAGTAGTTGCGCTCTACCTGCCTGATTGATTGATTGATTGATTGAATATGTGTATATAAGAATGTCTCAGAGGGAGGTAAAGGCGTTATCCTGGAGTAGTTGCCATTTTAATTCAAATAGTGCCTTATTGGTTGAATGAATTCAAATTATTTGTGCTGAAATGCCTAACCTCTTGGTGCTGACACGTTCTGGCATCCCCAAGTGATGTCTAAATCTGTGGTTAGGATGTGGCCAAACCATTATTTTGGCGGTATAGAGTTGCAATGGAGTATCTACACCGCCAAGATATAAATCGGCCCCTAAGTCTCTGAAATAGAATTAAAAAATCCTCAGTGGGCCTTGCTACAGGCGATGGCTTAAAATTGCTCCACGTCCTTGGCTAGCCGCTGGACGAGGTTTCGCTGAAGTCGTCGACTAGTGGGGGAAAGATCAGAGCGGGAGAAATTTAAATTTCGTTGCCAGAGGAGGTCCCTCATCGGCTAAATGTGTTTAGCTCCTTCATCTGGTAAAGACTTCTACTTTCGTACTTGGTCACTTTTTTGGATTTCGCATTCTTCCAGTGGGGCAA
The DNA here is from genome assembly GCF_964204655.1 of Triturus cristatus. Lineage (NCBI taxonomy): Eukaryota > Metazoa > Chordata > Amphibia > Caudata > Salamandridae > Triturus > Triturus cristatus. The sequence continues at coordinate 1,181,558,419 of NC_140590.1, forward strand.
GGCTGCAGGCTGTAGCTGAAGAGGGGTCCGCAAGGCTGGATATCTTCTCTGTGAGGTACCCGTGAATCAGAGTTACTGCTGCGAAAAAGCTCTGAGCGAGAGCAACCTGAATCTTTGGCACATGGGACAGCACTTAGGGGTCCAGACTCACTTCAGCAGAGGCCAGCACCCGGGTCAAGGGCAGGTCCAGTTGGAACTGGTGAGCTGAGAAGTTGAAGGAAAGGGCTCTTGTAGTTTGGTGTGGACCATGTAGCTTGAAAAGTAGCTCAGTTCACGTCATTTTCCTGGTTACAGGGGGGAGTGTAGGTCCAGTGTTCTAGGCTGTTCTCAGGTCACAACCAGTCCTCTTCTGTTCTACAGGTCCAGAAAGTCTTCTATGAAGGGGACTGGTACCAGCCTGTGGGTAAGTGAAACCCTTGTCCACTCATTAACCAATGAGGTAAAAGTTTCCAGGGGTGACCCTAGCGACTTTTGTAGCATGTCCTGTGTTCTCTACTGCAAGCAATCCCCCAGTGTGCCATTCTGCCTAAATCCAAGATGATAAATTCCTTTTCCTCTTGTGCAGAACCTCTGTGCCCACAGCAGAGTAGAGACCAGGGAAATGAGTACCCCCTACTCTCTTGTCACTCTAAACCAGTTCTGGGGGAGCCCCTTGCCCACTTGGAATATAGCCTGCCTGTCTGGGGGGAAAGAAAAGGGCCCTGCCCAGGTGTCAGGAACTTAATTAACTTCAAAGAGGCTCCCGCTGGTATAGGTGAGATCTAGTTGAAGTTAATTAAGTTCCTTGGCACAACCTAGATTCTCATCCTGTCAGAGGAACAGGACACCTCCCCTCACCCAAGGACTTTGTCCAGATCTGGGATCAAGTTCACACCTCTTCAAAGAAGCTATTCAGATGACAGTTGGGCTCATGGAAATGGGCATCCAATGGCTTTAGGCAGGCAAACGGTAACTTTCTAAAATCACCTTTTTAAAATATGTATTAGAAATCTGCCTTCACTGGTGAATTGGGCTTGTATACCCAATGCATACAAGGCCCTTCACAACACCGGACCCACATACCTGAACAACCACCTCTCCTTCCACGCACCCAAAAGACACCTCCGATCAGCCAATCTCTCTCTGGCCACCATCCCATGCATTTACAAGACCTGAATGGGAGGAAAGTCCTTCTCATACCTCTCAGCAAAGGCCTGGAACAACCTCCCCCTCCATCTCCAGCAAGCTCCTACATTGCCCCAGTTCTGAAAGGACCTCAAGACCTGGCTCTTCGGATGACCCCAGCACTCAATGGAGCTGCCCCCCTTCCCATCCCCCGGAACCTTGAGACCCTCAAGGGTGAGTAGTTGCGCTCTACCTGCCTGATTGATTGATTGATTGAATATGTATATATAAGAATGTCTCAGAGGGAGGTAAAGGCGTTATCCTGGAGTAGTTGCCATTTTAATTCAAATAGTGCCTTATTGGTTGAATGAATTCAAATTATTTGTGCTGAAATACCTAACCTCTTGGTGCTGACGCGTTCTGACATCCCCAAGTGATGTCTAAATCTGTGGTTAGGATGTGGCCAAACCATTATTTTGGCGGTACAGAGTTGCAATGGAGTATCTACACCGCCAAGATATAAATCGGCCCCTAAGTCTCTGAAATGGAATAAAAAAATCCTCAGTGGGCCATGCTACAGGCGATGGCTTAAAATTGCTCCACGTCCTTGGCTTGCCGCTGGACGAGGTTTCGCTGAAGTCGTCGACTAGTGGGGGAAAGATCAGAGTGGGAGAAATTTAAATTTCGTTGCCAGAGGAGGTCCCTCATCGGCTAAATGTGTTTAGCTCCTTCATCTGGTAAAGACTTCTACTTTCGTACTTGGTCACTTTTTTGGATTTCGTATTCTTCCAGTGGGACAAGGCTGCAGGCTGTAGCTGAAGAGGGGTCCGCAAGGCTGGATATCTTCTCTGTGAGGTACCCGTGAATCAGAGTTACTGCTGCGAAAAAGCTCTGAGCGAGAGCAACCTGAATCTTTGGCACATGGGACAGCACTTAGGGGTCCAGACTCACTTCAGCAGAGGCCAGCACCAGGGTCAAAGGCAGGTCCAGTTGGAACTGGTGAGCTGAGAAGTTGAAGGAAAGGGCTCTTGTAGTTTGGTGTGGACCATGTAGCTTGAAAAGTAGCTCAGTCCACATCATTTTCCAGGTTACAGGGGGGAGTGTAGGTCCAGTGTTCTAGGCTGTTCCCAGGTCACAACCAGTCCTCTTCGGTTCTACAGGTCCAGAAAGTCTTCTATGAAGGGGACTGGTACCAGCCTGTGGGTAAGTGAAACCCTTGTCCACTCCCTAACCAATGAGGTAAAAGTTCCCAGGGGTGACCCTGCCCACTTTTGTAGCATGTCCTGTGTTCTCTACTGCAAGCAATCCCCCAGTGTGCCATTCTGCCTAAATCCAAGATGATAAATTCCTTTTCCTCTTGTGCAGAACCTCTGTGCCCACAGCAGAGTAGAGACCAGGGAAATGAGTACCCCCCTACTCTCTTGTCACTCTAAACCAGTTCTGGGGGAGCCCCTTGCCCACTTGGAATATAGCCTGCCTGTCTGGGGGAAAGAAAAGGGCCCTGCCCAGGTGTCAGGAACTTAATTAACTTCAAAGAGGCTTCCGCTGGTATAGGTGAGATCTAGTTGAAGTTAATTAAGTTCCTTGGCACAACCTAGATTCTCATCCTGTCAGAGGAACAGGACACCTCCCCTCACCCAAGGACTTTGTCCAGATCTGGGATCAAGTTCACACCTCTTCAAAGAAGCTATTCAGATGACAGTTGGGCTCATGGAAATGGGCATCCAACGGCTTTAGGCAGGCAAACTGTAACTTTCTAAAAGCACCTTTTTAAAATATGTATTAGAAATCTGACTTCACCGGTGAATTGGGCTTGTAATTTTTTAAAAGTCCACAAATGAAATCTGTAGCTGCTTCTTAGCTGCAGATAACATTATTAAATGTAATATTGTATCCAAATGCTCTTCCGTGGAGCAGCCAACCCTGCTAAAGTGGAAATCGTTTTAGGGAATTTTCACGGTATTGACATGTTTAACATTAACATTTTACATTTCCTACTTGTACATACCATGCACCCTTCTTCTGGGCAGTAAGGCCTACCTAGGGGTGTTGTTATTATTGAAAAGGAGGGTTTAGACCTGTCAAAAGGGGTTATTTTGCCAGCCCGGATTTGCAGTTTAAATCTTCACAGCCAGGCTACAGAGGGTAGGCCTGCTGTCATGTTTACACTGTCACTGTACTGTATAGCACAATGGGTGCTGCATTTTACTTGTGACATTTAACTTATATGCCATGGGTACTCTTTTCTACCGTGTCGTAGAAACTTATGGGTAAGTTAAATATGTAAACTAGGGTTATCTCCATTTTATCATGTTGAAAGGGAGAGTACAGGCCCTTTACCCGTGGTTAACAGGTGTAAAGTGCTCAGAGAGATATAATGACTACAACATATGTCATCAGGGAGTGGTAACTCATAGCCCGGCACCTTGCCAGCTTAGTATACCTTTAATCCATTCTGAAGTTCAAGGCTATGTCTCAGTTTAGTTTAAACAATGGGCACATTATGGAGGTTTAGTTACTTGAGTGTATAAAAGACAGTCAGTTGTGCCTACAGAGTGCTAAACTTTGGCCATTCCGACCTGTACTAGTCTGCAGCTATCCGTCTCCCTTCAGCATGAGCTGTTTCTGCCTGCTGAAAAAACCTCTGTATTAGAGCTGAGCAAGGCAGTCTCCAGTGCCTATGGGATATTAGGGAGACCTTACTTTTCTGTACCCTGAGTTTTGCCAAATTGTATTATGCTGTGGTCCTAGGCATCTAGAAGAGGAGCTTAGCCTAACAGGAGGCCCCCGCAAAGAGTGAAGTGAGTGGGAGGCTCCAAGATCTCAGAAGTGCCCTTTATATAACGCCCATTACAGATGCTTCCTAGTGCTTAGAAGTCCAAGTTTGAGTAGCTGTGCCAGATGGCTATTCTGGAAGCTGGGCATTTTGTGACCAGAGTTAAATACCTCTGTTTTGGGATTTAATGGTGACTTAACAGAAATGCAGCGAATAAATTAGACAGAAGGAACACAATCCTTTCCTGAGCCCCACTAGAATTACAGAGACAAAGAGGTCATTGTCCTGGCCTCACCTCTAGTAAAGGCTGTCACAACTGCTGATGATGCAGACTGAGGTCCATTAAAGTAACCAGGCAAGTGTAAGCTATTATTTCAAACTGGCCCTGCCTCCCTCTTATAATGGTGCCTAGGTCCAGTGAGTTCTTGGGTCATCTGAAAAGGCCTAGAAGGGCTGTGCTTTGGTCCTGAACTGTGTTACCCTCTCATCAGATGCCTGGGTTCTAAACCTAGCTTTGGCACATGACTAACTAGTTTACTGCTAATAAATTACTTTGTATTTCCCTGCCTCAACTTGTAAATGTCTGTAAACCATGGCAAATATGTGCGAACGTAAAAAATTTGTAATGTGAAAGATAAATGTGCAACTCCATGTCTCAGTCGCATGTTCTCGTCACTTCCTGGTTTCTGTAATTTGGTTTTCACCCGGAACCAACAAACAGAATATTTATTTATATTCTATGTGTATCTCCTTGTGACTGATATGATTCTTTTGCAATGAAAGCGTTCTGTCTTGTTCTCTGGTACTTCTTGGAGTTAACTTCTTGGAGTTGTGCTCTATCACATACTCCTCGGGAGTTACTGAAGAGGCAGACTTCGATAAGCACAATTACTACCAGGTTTAGATGTACAATACTTAACAGGTCAGGTAAAATGACTCTTGATAAATATGTCTTTTACCACTAAATGCTTTGGGAAAGAGTAGCCAGGAAAAATAGACAAAAAACAGCTTTCACTTTTCTATCACTGTCAATGGGAGCAGCGCTTACCATATTACTCTATGGAAACCCATTTAAGTCGCTTTTCCAAGTCAACAATATAGCCACTTTAGTTAGTACCGTATCTGGCTGTAAAGTACCAATTATTACTCAAAAGGAAAAAGAAGCCTGCTAAGTCCATTAACTGGCAGAAGATGAATGATGCCCTTCCTTACAAAGACCAAAAGTTATTTTGAAAACTAGCAGATGATGGCTTAACTGAGTCAAGAAATGATGGTCCCTCAAAAGTCCTGAGCTCACAGTCAGAATTACACTTGAGCAAATGATATGCTCCATAAATATGCTTATATGCTGATGGTCCTGGACACTTGGTACTGCCCGACAAGGGTCTTGACTGGCAACCGATTAGTCCAAAAGAAATTGAAAAGATGATTTGCATGATTCAGGCAGGTAGGGTAAGATGGGCTAATGGAATTCCAAGCGTGGCCTACAGGAAAGATCCTAAAGAATGGCCCTATTATAAACATATAAAGAAAACAGGGAGGGTTCCATAGTCTTAGCTTGGTTCTTTGATAATACCCATTTTCAAAAGAGGAAACACAGACTACCCAGCTACATACCGCCTAATGCCCTTGCTCCACTCATTTTTTAAAATATTTGCTTGCATACTGTTTGGAGAAGTGGACACTTGGGCAGCAGCTTCCCTTTTAATACCCATGTTTCAAGCAGGTTTTAGATCTGGCCAGTCAACCGCTGATTATATTTTTGCAGAAAGTTACATGTTTCTAATGGCAATTTCTAAAGGCAAGTTATACGCATGTTGTGTGGATTTTAAATCCACCTCTGATGTAGTGGACCTAGGACTTTTTTGGGCTAACCTTAAAAGGCTAAATATCCTACCTGGCCTACTTAAACTTCTATTCCTACTTCACGCAAACACCTAGGCACGAGTCATAGTGGAACCTAGTGGAAAAAGGGGTGATAAAGCCATTACACATAATGGACTTAAACAGGAATGTGTGTTGGCACCTATTTTGTTTCCCTGTTTTTTCACAATCTACATTTAGGCATAAAGAAAGGAGCCTGCAACCCCCCCCCCCCCCCCCCCCCCCCTCCAGTAATTAATAGCGTCCAAGTGAACACTCTTCTATATGCAGATGAACAGGTCATTCGTGATCATACTCCTAAAGGGATACAAAGGTAAATGTATACCAAACAGACTTACTGTGAACCAAACAGATCAAGCGTAAACACATTTAAAATCCAAAGTAATGGCTTTAGGTGATATGCAACCTATTTTTCTCAACTTAACAATAGAAACTGTACGATCTTACAAATTCCTGGGGAATCATTTTTGACACAACCTTGCATGTAAAAAATACTAAACACTTGCGATTATGAGCACAAGCTGTGCTATCTGGCTTGATTAGATGTTATTCGTAAATATGTACATATGTCCTGTTGTCAAATATGTTATAATGCACACTGTGACTTTGCAATCTTTAACATTCAATAAACCAAATCAAAATGAACCACAATGGTTACCAAAATAGAAACAAAATTCAGTGTGCAGCAATGGTATGAGCTCTGCCAAAGCTCATTCATGAATAACTGTTCCACAAAGGCGGGCCAGATCCAAAGAGCACAATTTTAAAGGCCCGTAGGCTTATAATATAACCAGTCTCTCAGTCCCGTCCTTTCTGGATCAAAAAATTCCTATTCAAGACTGTTGTTTTCCACTGTTTCAAACAGGTTATTTAGACAAATAAAGCGGGCAACTTTGGTGATGCTTTTATAAATGTTCCTTCACATTTGTAAAATCTGGATAGCGAAATGTATCAGTGAAGTAATCTTATTATGCCAAAAATTGATTTCATAACCCAATGCATTTCGGGAAAGGACCCTTCATCAGGGGTAACTAAAATGAAATGAGAAATATCGGGGTCAATTTGGGCAGTTTGTAGAGGGTCAGAAAAGATAAAGAAATATCAGCGCAAGAAAATTGCGTGCCATAAAAATGATATTGCCAGAGTTTTGAAAAATATACTGTATGCCTTACGTGCATGCGAAGAAAAAAATGAACGCAAATGTGCCTTATGATAATCCATCGTAGCCACCAGATGAGTAATTACACTGCAGCGCAGTAAAGTGACGATAAGTGCCTTGCTCCATATAACTTAAGTTCAGGCCCATCACCTCACCTGTGACCAGAAAATGCCAGAACTGCATACACTGCAACAATGTGATTGTGGAAGATACAGTTGTTCACCCAAAAACTGACAATCCATAAACTCAGACATTCCTCAGATTGCAACATACAGCACATGGTATATGGCATCAAGTGCCCATGCAGTTTGATATATGTCGGTAAAACAGAGAGGAACGTTTCTAGATATGTTCTTACAACCATTAGTACAGAAATGGAAATCCTATATACAGGACACTACAGACTTTTTGAAACAATTGCAAAAATAGCAATTCCTGAATCCAACACATGGTGGCTTTGTACAATTGATGTGACAGCATTGTACACCTCAATACCTCACAAGGAGGGAATAGAGACAGTGGAATGGGTACTACTACAACAAGAGAATATCCACTCAAACAAGGTTTCATTCTGAAACGCCTTCATTTTTGTTTGTATCACAGTTATTTTGCTTAGGATGGTGCTTTTTATTTGCAAAAGAACAGTACCTCTATGGGTTTTTCAGGAGCCCCAAGCTACACCAATATTGTCATGGCCAAATTTGAGGCTCAATATATTTATTCCACACAGGCATGGCAAGAAAACCTAGTGGTTTACTTCAGGTGCACTTATGACATCTTCATCTGCAAGGGTTACAGAGGAATCTTGGAAAAGAACATCAGAGAACTGAATCAAAGGAATACACTGATACAATTTACGCACACGATCAGTAATCAGGCCGTCACATTCTATGACATTCAGTTGAATTAGGCTTCATCGGGTTTGATTACAATAATACACTAAAAACCCACAGATCGCATCAACTCACTACTTTTTTACAGTTTTCATACACAGTCACTGAAATAAGACATACCCGTTTCACAGTTTCTTTGCATCAAAATAATCAGCTCAGATAATGAGGTGTGCATCAAAACTATGAAGGAATTTAAATCGGAGTTTATCCAAAAAGGATACGAGGACCTTCTTGATTCTACAATACAATATGTGAATGAAACGGGCTGTAAGAGTCTCTTGTACAAAAACATAGTGGAAAAACCTGCACGTCCAGTATTTGTGTCAAAATTTTCCACTAACTTGCAAAGAATCAAATATCATTAACTAACAGTGAGAATTACTACAATCTAAGCCTGATTCCAAGGGGCTGCTTCAACTGAAACCCATCGTTGCACACCAACGTACTAAAAGATTTTAGTATTAAATCAATTTTTATTGGCAGAGCACAAAGCAAGGTAAACCAGGACACCAGCTCCTACAAACCAGTGGTCCGGCTTAAAGCTGATCAGTTCATGGCAACAAGATATGAATGAGAATACACCGACTGATAGTTAACACAGCATGTCGCCTACAACCTAAAGAGGGCTGGCCGCGTGGTAAGAAAAGAGAAGAGAGGAAATCACAACCCCAGCATATGGGTGGCCATATAGTCCAGTGTACTGCCAGGCGTGCGAGCAGTGATAGCTGATGGCCTGTGGTATGTCGTTGCTTCAGGGCGATGCCGCTTTTCACAAAAGGCAAAAAACAAATGAGGAAAAACCCACCAACACCCTTCCCACCCCCTCCCACCCTCCCCAGTGAGCAGAAACTAAAGGAAACGGGAAGGGACCAGCCTCATGGCAGTGTAGGTAGCGTGGCCTCCATTATTCAAAAGAATCCGTGAGGTCCACGGGGAATCACCGTATTATGTGAGGGTCTTGTCCTCCGGGATCAAATTCAGAAGCCGGAGATAACTGGGGCATGTCAGTTCGTGAAATTCAGTGGAGAGGATAGTTATGTATGGGGCCCAGATTTTGGCATAATCTGCGTAGTTCCCTAGGGTATCCCTCGAGAGTCTCTCCATTCCCAAGAGATACCAGAGTTGATGCAACCATAGCGTATGGTCCAGTATTCTATCTGAGTTCCACCCAGCCAGAAGCACCCGATGCGCGGCGTTCAGCACAAGCGCCATCTGTCTCCCTCTAAGAGAGTGCAGGGGGAAGTTCAGCGCGTTGGGTAAGCCTAAAAGAGTGTAAGCCAGATGTCTGGGAATAGAAGTGCAGAAGGCCTTATCAATGTCATCGAGTATTCTTTCCCAATATCGCGTGAGCTTTGGGCAGTGCCACAGCAAGTGGAGGAGGGTGCTGGGATTACCATACCCTCGCCGACAAAGGCCGTCACAGCGCAAGTGCCAAAGGAGGTCAAAACAACATTCTATGAGGTCGATAGAGAAGCCGACATCCTGGAAGGAAGCCACACTGTCGAAGACCTTGGTTTAGTCACTTTTGCCCACAAAGTCAAAGTGCTACAGACAGACGAGATACTAGAAATGTTCCCGCACCTCTTCACTGGACTAGGATGCATGAAAAAACTCCCAGTCAAGCTACACATTGATAAAGCAATAAAACCAGTAGCACTCCGTCATAGGTGCATTCCATTCCACCTACGGCCATTGGTAGAACAAGAGCTCTGCGACCTAGAACGACAAGGAGTCATTGAAAAAGTCACTGGCTAACTCCCTGGGTCTTGCCTATGGTTATAGCAGAGAAACCTAAACAGCCAGGCAAAATAATGGCTGTGTATAGACATGCGCCTGCCCAATCAGGCAATCAAATGAGAGAGACCTATCACACCAACGGTGGATGATATCATAGCTGACCTAAATGGACCCAGTTGGTTTTCTAAGTTGGACCTTAACGCGGGATATCACCAACTAAAGCTAGCCAAAGAGAGCAGATACATAACAACCTTCTCAACTCATATCGGGCTGCGCCGATACAAGTGGCTGAACTTTGGTATTTCGTCTGCTGCCCAAATATTCCAGGACGCTGTCCGAGAGGTCTTAACCAGTCTACAAGGAGTAATAAATGTCAGTGATGAAATTTTTATCCACTCCTCATCCATCAATTAACACCAGCGTCAACGCGGAGCAACCCTGTGCCAGCTATCAGAGAACGGCATAACCCTGCACAAGGACAAATGTTCATTCTTTCAGAATTCAATCAAATTCTTTGGATACGTCTTCAGTCAGGATGGAATCCAGGTAGACCCAAGGAAATCACATACAACACAAGAAGCGCTAGCGCCCACCACAGTATCAGAGGTGTGGAGTTTCCTAAGGATGGCTACCTACCGCAGGCGGTTTATGCCCAACCTAGCCACCATAGCTGAACCCCTATGAGCTCTCACTAAGAAGGATGCTGCGTGAAAATGGAGCTAAGAGGAGGAAGAGGCATTCCATAAAGTCAAAGAAGCACTGCTCAGCAAAACCACAATGGCATACTTTGACGCTGCCCGAGCCACGGAGATGTTAGACGACGCCAGTCTCGTGTGCCTTGGGGCTGTCCTCACGCAGGAAGTGGAGCCAGGCAAATGGGCACCCCTGGCGTTCGCAAGTAAAGCACTCACAATGCCAAGGCGTGATACTCTAGGATCGAGCGTGAGGCACTGACGATCAAATGGGCATGCAACCATTTTCACCTCTACGTCAGCGGACACCCGTTTTGTGTGGTCATGGACCATCAACCACTTGTCCCACTCTTTAGAGGTACAGCCCTACACCTACCACCGAAGATTGAGAGATGGGTGATACAATTACACAGCATTACCAAAAGGAGCTCGTATATTGACCTGGGTCACAGAATCCTGTGGGTTTCCTCTCTTGGCACCCGCCAGATCCAAGGGAAGAACACTACAATGGCAAGGTGAAGATGGAAGAATACGTTGACATGGTGTCCCAGGGAGCATGCCCTCGCACTCTCACCACTGAGGAAAACAAAGTGGCGACCAAAGATGACCCAGTCCTAGCCAAGGTGATGGAATCAATACTGGGGAGAATTTCCTATGTGACACCTACAGCTGGTGTGAATCTGAGAAGGCATGTCTCGGGAAATTGTGGGGAGTGCAAGATTAGTTGAGCTCCGTGGGTGAAGGTTTGGTGCTACGAGGCTCCAGAATTGTAATCCAGCTGAGTCTCCAAAAGAGAGTAACAACCCTCGCCCATGAGGGCCACCAAGGGACGATGCGGATGAAGTCGCGCATGAGAGAGAAGGTGTGACTCCCAGGGCTAGAAGCAGCCGTAGAAAACCTAGTACAAAATTGACGCTTTTTTCAACTCACAAGCAGCCAAGAACGACCAGCACCGATAATTACCGAAGAGCCCGCCTCTGCGCCGTGGTCTTGAGTAAACCTCGACTTTGGAAGCTTCCCAGATGAAAGAGTGACCGCAATAATTATCGACAGCTACTCCAAGTACCCAATAGTTGGAGTGTTGGACTCTACGTCCTTTTCACACCTATCACCAGTGCTAGAGAAGACATTGGCGCTGTTCGGCCTGCTACAAGAACTCAAGACAGACAACGGCCCACCATTTCAAGGAGGGAAATTCAGGGATTTGCTCACATCACTGGGCATACATCACCACCGACTCACCCCTCAATGGCCACAAGCCAATGGTGAAGTGAAGTGCTTTAAGCGCACACTTAACAAGATCTTGCGTATTGCCACAACAGAACAAACTAACCTAGAGGCAGCGTTCCAACAGTTTTTGCGGGAGTACCGCAGTACCCCGCATTGCACAACCCAAAGGTCCCAGAGGTCCCTAATGCTTGCCGGGCACCGACAAGACACCATCCCGGTGTCCGAGAACTGGACCTCACCGCCCTATGAGCCAGCCGCCACTCAAACTCGACGTACCCAGAACAACGAACGGGCCAGCCGCCAGAGAGGTGCCAAACCTAGGGTCATCATACCCGGATGCTCAGTGCTGATTTGAAATCACCGCACAGTGGGAAAGTTCAGGGTGACCTATGAACCAGGGACCTGAACCGTGCTACGAAAAAACAGAACAGCCATCATCGCCAAACGTGGAGCTGAGGTGGTTACTAGAAACGCATCGTGGTTCCAAAGAGTCAACCATCAGGAACAAGAAGCCACTGTTCCTGGAGACACCGAGACAGAAGGAGCCGGGATTGAGGAGGCGTCCTTTTCCCACTCAGCGGGACCGAGCCTGGCAGAAACACCAGAACCATCTCCAGCCATGGCTAACATAAATGGGATATACACAACAAGACCTGCCCTGAAAAAGAATTTTTTGTTTTTATGAGCACAGTGAACACATTCTAGTCAAAGACCCTGGCTCTTTCAAAACTGTTGTTTTTTATACCACATACACGGCAATTTTTGCCATTCACCAAACGGGTCTGGTATCACTAGCTCAAAAGACTCCTATATGTCTAGGTGTGTGTAAAAGTGTTTACAGAGGTGTTTCCCTGGTGATCTGTTTCCCAAATGTTGGGCAGACACACAGCACAGAATAAAGTTTCATATAGCCAGTGTAGTCTTGCTCGGTTTTAATTTGGAGTGACGTGGGTCCTGATCAGACTCAGTCTTCCTTGTCTTGGGGTCGACACTCCCATTATTATTATTTCTTGAATATAGACACAGATTAGAATATTACTTTCACTAGACACCAGTTATTAGGATTGACATGAGGTTTCTTGATTTATTCCTTCTTTTCCTTTTGGGCGGCAGTTGCCTATGATGAGAACGTGAGGTAGCAGGCGAGTACCTGTCTGCGCATCCTCGTTGGGGTTACTTCCGTAAGGCACTGCCGGCCCCCTCACTTTTTTCTCCATCTCTGTGGCGTTTGAACAGGTACCACACTATTTGGTCCCGTCTAGTTTACCTCCTTGTACACATTATTTGGGAAACAGATCACCAGGGAAACACCGTTTGGTGAATGGCAAAAATTGCCGTGTATGTGGTATAAAAAACAACAGTTTTGAAAGAGCCAGGGTCTTTGACTAGAATGTGTTCACTGTGCTCATAAAAACAAAAAATTCTTTTTCAGGGCAGGTCTTGTTGTGTATATGGTTATGAGTGGGGGGCGACCTGCCTTAGCTCCATATTGTTGAGAAGTAACATAAATGGGAATCAGCCGTCACATCCCTGCCTGGCCCAAGCATGAGTCACTGATCTAACCCAAGGTGCTACAACAAGTTCACTCTCTAATGAGGGTGAAGTGAGCGAGACATTTATGAAGGTGCTCCCATTACAGCAAATGGAGAACATACTTGTGAACACTAGAGACTTGGACAGTAAACTATAGCTTTTGCAGCAGGCCTGCCACCTACTGATTGATCCCTGACTTTCTCCCGCATTTTATGTCTAGGGTGGTAGCTGGTGTGCATCTGAAGGATACGAAAAATGAAAATCGGCTCCACTGCAGCCAGAAGGAAGCATCCAACCAGCTGCTGCTACATAACCAATGAGACAATATGAGCTTGGTATCTCACCACTTTCCTTGTAGCAGACTTACTGGGTGCATGGTTTAATGCCTGCGAATGACTCTGCCCAATGTAGAGCTGCCAAGGTTTCAGATTGCTTATGTGTGACATTTTCATATTTTCATTCTAATTAGGAGTGACATTTAACTACTATGAGTGACACTTTCTCGTTAGCAGAAATCAAGCAATGAAGACTCAGGAAACATAGAAATATCAGAATGACACCCATATGAGCAACGAGAAACTCTATGCCATCCTGCTGCTGAGGGGGGCGGGGATGCACCTGCACAAGTCTGCCAGCCTGCATGATTTGTTTGCCTGGGGGAGGGCGCACGTGCAAGTCCCACCCATTAGAAACAGGTTTTTCTAGTTTTGTTCCTGCTTTGAAGCTGTGTTAAAAATGCAGAACCCAAAACAAACATTTCCACCGACCATACATCAAGCAAAAGAAAGATCGATGGCTCAGCTACAGCCACCAAACACAGGATTAGCAGCAAATTCAGTCAGCGATCTTCACATGGCTGAAGCCACATGCCCCAGGTCAGCCACAACTTCTTCTTTCTGTGGAGCACAATACAAGCCTCCAACCCCCCTCTGCTGTTGCATCCCTTTTCCCTCTTCTACCTCCATTCAGAGGCGTACCTCAAAATCGCAGGGGCTCCCTGTAGAATGGGATGAAGGGCCCGAGTCTATTATATCTTAGAGATATTCATTGGCCTTTGGCTGAATAGGGGGCCGCTGAAGGCTTGTGGTCCTAGAGGACTGCAGGAGCCTGGGTTATGCCCAGGTCTTAGTTTCCAGGCACAAAAAAAGTAATTTATCAGTGCCCTCAATATCCTTCGAGCTCCACTCTCACCTCAGTGTCAGTCACAGTCTTACTGCACACGCAGTGTCTAGGTGGAAAGGATGTCAGTTATCACAACCTTGAGCTCCTTAGGGTTGGGTGAACTGACCGAACATGGCCTCTCAAGGCTTCTAGAAGAAAGCACAACTAGTAGCAGCCTAGCAGTAAAGGAAAAACTCCTCCCTTGAACTGAGAGCGCCCCCTCATAGGTGCTCGCCCTTGTGCTTCTCTGCAATGCGGGGCAGGCGGTCTACACAGAAATAGGACTGAGATCTCAGACACGGGCTCCCTCTGGTGCCACCTGTCTGCCAGAAGGCTCAAATGCTTGGGCGAGCCTGCTAGGGGAGTCTACAAGGAAAAATCAAAAAATTTGATGTTCCAAAGTGTAAACCACAGCCTAACACTTAGGCAAGGCTAGAAACAGGAAGTGGCCTATATGGAGTGTCCTGATGTGTACCACATGTATTTAGTGCATACATCCCTAAATTAGGATTCTGAACCCTCACCCACATAGGTGCATGCTTCATCATCGGGTTCATCTTCATACTAGACGGGTGTTGCAATGCCTAGCGGGCCCACATCCCCAAAGAGGGTGGGTCTCTTTTGATGGGAGATTTTCTCTCAGCCCGTGCTTTGATATGTGTATCAGTGATAAGGTGGCCGATGGTGCATAAGGTGGTGCACCCGTGGCGAGCTGCCCATCCGAGAGAGCGAAAGTATTCATATGTGACTAACGCAATGGTGTACCTATCTCAGCTTGACTCTTTTCTGATCCTGGCTCACCTTGTGAACAGGTGCCACAAAACACGCTACCTACCAAAGGGGGATCTCGGTTCACTCCTGACTCTCTATGCAACTGACGCAGCCTACACCAGCACCACACAGGGTCAGAAACTGGACCCCTGGGTGTTGACAAACTGGGCTACTGAACATTTCACCCAGGAGGCCACAAAGACATACTTCCAAGAGAATAAGGGATCGGTGGCCTTAGTAATGACCATGTGGGAGGCATTCAAGACAGTGGTGAGGGGCCAGATGATAGCAGACGTAGCGGGGAAAAAGAAGAAGCGGGCTAGGAAGAGCAAACAAATGGAGGAAATATTGCGAGTCTGAGAGGCACAATATGTGGCACTTGCAGTCCAAATAAGAGACCATGAGGGAGGACTGCCAACGGCTGATGCTCCAAGAGGCCAGAACACTGGAAAGGTCCAAACAGCATAAACTATATGAGGTGGGGAATAAGGCAGGAAAGCTGCTGGCCTGGCTGGCAAGGAGAGAGGATGGCCAGAGATGGGTACAGACATGTTGGATGGGGGTGAGGTGGACACAGCAACTGAGATACCACAAGCATTTGCGGGTTTCTTGCAGTACTTCTACATTTTACATAAGATCAATAGAGAGGCCAAGATTTGGATAGATTTTGTAGGGACATCTTGACACCAACACTGGGAAAGGTAGTTGCAGAATTTCTAGAGTGCGAGATAATGGAACCATTAAACCAAAAGAAGAGCAGGAAATCTCTAGGCCCTAATGGTTTTCTCTCCGGAATTTATGCTGCTATATATATATTCAGATGCTGTTTACTGGAAACATTGTACTGAGAATCTAATCTTGAGTTTGCATTGGATTGTACATTGTTTGTTTATGCCTTGTCTGAAAACTTCAATAAAATAGTGTATATATATATATATATATATATATATATATATATATATATATATATATATATATATATAGTCCTTTCCGCTCTTCTCTCGGCGGAAATGTAGGCACGGACCTCTCGCCTCCCAAAAATAGTCAATCCACAAGTAAAAGGTGGGTGAAGCAAAAGAGTTTAATACCCAAAGTATTTAAAACGAATAGATATTCGGACCAGTGTCCTCCATGACGAGTTTCGCTCCACACAGGGAGCTTGATCACATGATGCGTCGCCGTGTAATGAGCTCATAAATAGAGAGACACTGTGCACCAATCAGAAAAAATAGAAGACAGACTGAAGAATGGAACCTTTGTATATAGTCGAATCCTAATGGGCATGATCAAAACAGATACTATGTCATGTGCAAATACGCAGTTACTAGCAGCAGGGTTCAATATAAAATTACAAAACAGACAATAATTGACAACACTGTATAAATATATATAAATATATATAAAAACACAAACATATAATAGGAAAGACGCCATATAGGGTGGTATTCAAATTAATGCATAGTGCATATGATCCACCTTAAAAGCAGCCTAAATAAACCTATATTGTCAAAAAAACGAGCTGTCAAATTTAAGAAAAATGATCAGTGTCAAGTACACATGAACCCAGAAAATATAAAACAAAACTAAATGCGTACAGTGTAAGACAAAAATACGTATAAAATGATCAAAATAGCTGCATATATAGATAAAACTAGTCAAAAGAGACAAGATCTATAAATATACTATAAAAGCCATAAAAAGATTGTTTATATGTATCAAATTCATTTTATACAAAAAGATCAGTGGCCAAGGAAAGAACTAAAACTCCATAAAGGACCACAGTCTGAAATAAAAAATATTATAAAAAAAATGCCAAAAAGACATTGTGCAAAAAGTGCAAGGACCTAATCAGCAAAAGAGTTAAGTAGAAGAGAACACACATAATTACCAAACATTGAATAAGGGCCTCACAATGCTTAAAATATAACAAAAAGACACAGCTAAGATGCAGAAAACAATTCATAGCAGCAGCAAGAAGCAGGCAATCATAGAAAGTTATGAAGATCCTCATTAATATTCAGACCATTTGGGGCTCTAGTATCTAAGGCTAGAATAAAATGGGATACTCTCTGTCTCAATAGTTTATCACGGTTGCCACCCCGTCCGGGGTTGGCAACTGATCCTATAACAGTGTACTCAAAGTCTTTTAGCTGGTTGTCATGAATGGCTTTGAAGTGTCTTGCCACTGGATAATTAGAGTCAGAATTCACTATTGCCCTAATATGCTGCAGGACTCGTTTGTGAACAGGAAGTTTGGTACTTCCTATATACTCTAGATTACACGTGCAATGAATTTTGTAAATTGCATATTCAGTGCGGCACGTTAAATGTCCTTGAATTGCAATTTCTTTGCTGTTGAATGCTGTTCTATAATGTGTACTATTGGTGGCAAAGGTACACGCCCGGCAAGAGTTACACTTAAAAAAACCAGTTTTATTGAGCCAAGTGCCTTTGATGTTAACTACAGGCATAGTTCTCACAAGGGCATCCCTCATAGAAGGCGCTTTCCTAAAGGTGATAGAGGGTAATTTAGGAAGGATGGGGCCCAAAATATTGTCCGTTAAAACAATAGGCCATTCAGAGTAAATGATTTTACGAATAGCATTCTCCTGAGAACTAAACGTAGTTATTAGGCGAATGGACTTCAGGTCTGATTCAGGAGTTAACATGATATTCTTGCTGCTAGGTTGAAGAAGAATAACCCTGGATATAGCATTGGCTTTGTTGAGGGCATGTGTTAAAAGATCTTCTTTGTAACCCCTGTCAAGAAATCTTTTAAAGGCTGCCTTCTGACAATCAATTGAGACAGTATCAGAGCTACAGATACGTCGAATGCGAATGAATTCACCGTAAGGTATACTATTGATCAGATGGCGTGGGTGCGCACTGTCTGCAAATAAAATCGAGTTACCTGCGGTTGTCTTCCTATGCAGTTTAGTGCAGAGTGTATTGCTATCAATGTATACCAGAACATCCAGAAACTCAACAGAACAGTTGTCAATGGAAGCAGTGAACTTTAGGTTCAAATCATTAACGTTAATATCATCAACAAATCTACTAGCATCATCCCTTGAACCGTTCCAAAGGGATTCTATGTCCATAACTACCAGCAGGTAGTTGGAACACCATGGAATGTCCTTAATCTTATTCAGGAAATCCGTAGTATCTTTGATGTAGGATGGCAATGAAGTCATGTGTGGCTGTAGAAAAAAATCAACATATTTTGATAGATTCTCATTCATGCTGTTCTGGGCAGAGATAATGGGACGCCCAGGTACTGGAGTTACTTTTTTGTGTACCTTTGGTAGGAAATATAAAATAGGTGTAACTGGATGTTCAATATTAAGAAAGTTCATTTCATCTTTAGTTAACAAACCAGTTCTCTTCCATAGGTAGATCTTTTTACGTGTTTTTTCCTCCGCGGATCTCATTTCGAATTTCGTTGTTTGTTTATAACAAGACCCATCAGACAAATGACGATCAGCCTCTGCCAGGTAATCTAATCGAGACCACAGTACTGTATTACCTCCTTTATCTGATTTCCTGATAATAAGGTTAAGATTATTCTGCAATTTCAAAATTAAAGCATGGTATTGTTTGTTGCGATAATCCCTCTGTCGTGATGCAAACGGAACTGTTCTATTGAGGTTCTTAAGTTCAGTAATTACTCGATCACTGAAAACATCCACCGCATCTTTCGGCATCAAAGGAAGAAAGGTGGAGGTAGGGCGGAAGGGGCTGAGAGCGGTCGTATTGGAGCAGCTAAATTGACTGGCCGAAGAAGGATCCCCATCTTCAGTCACATGTGCCAAGTCAAAAAGTAGCTGTAAATTAGAAATGTCCTTAACTTGCAAAGAGCTTCCAATATTAGTTGTATTAGTTGTATTCACAGGATTCTTGACAGGTGAAGTATTAAGTTGAAAATATTTGATCAATTTAATTTTCCTTATGAATTTAAACACGTCAATCCTAGATTGGTTATAAGAGAAACGGTGCTTTGGACAAAAAGAGAGGCCCAGAGATAGTAATTGTGTCTCCGCTGTTGACAATAACGTGTCTGTCACATTGATGACTGTGTTTTGTGTCATATTTATTGCTTTTTCCAAACCCTCCTTGCATTCCCTCTTGATGTATTTTCTGGCGGTGCCTGAGCCTCCTCTCCCTCCTGCGTTGGTTGGCTGATCTCCTTGCACCACTTGAGGATTGCGGGGGCGCAAGGCGTACCTCCGGTCCTCGCTCACAAAATTTAGTTCCTCTACCAAAGAAAAACTCGGAGCAGCAGACGTTGAAGGTAAGGATATACCCGATCGGTCATCATCGGAATCATTAGAGGTGAGAGACACTATGTCAGAATCACCCTCGCTAATTTGAGCCTCATTATTCACAGGGATTTGTTTGCCACGTATAGTGCCCCCGGACAGTGCTTGTCTCTTGTAATTGTCGTACTTGCGTGCAAACGTAAAAATTCTACCAGTGGCATAATCATTCTGGTCGCGTGCAAATTTGAAAATCTTTCTCTCTTTGATCACATCCTCATATTTCTTTAAACGTATATCGATGTCGTGTTTCCCTTTGTTGATACTGTCACTTTGACCAGTAGCATCAAGTAGTCCATTTATACGTTCTATTTCCACCAAAAGAGCATTGCGGTCGATTTCTGCATACTTAATGAGAATATTGATCATATTCATTGAGGCTTGCAAGTTGTTTTCAGCCCACTCTTGTAACATTTGTGGATTTGGATTTTCAAAAGTAGGAGCAATAAGCACACGTAGTCCTCTGGGAACACGATTGGCATCTCTATATTTTTCGAGTGACTTTTTCTCCCACCACTTCGATAGTTCATTTTTCAATAATTTTTCTAAAGTCTTAAGCAGTGTCTTAACATCGTTGTTGGCTGTGTCATTCTTGGAACTACTAGGTTCCTCTCTTGCTGTAGGTATATTAAGGAATAGGGCATCCGCCGCTGACTCCCTATCACAGATGGCATCCCTGGAAAACATATTGATTTTGATACTTCAATGGGTTTTGCTTCAACTAAGATGAAACTACTGGAGGAAATTCTGCAACCTGTTAAATACCCAATCGAGAAGACCACACCAGAACCGAGGAACTCCTTACCCGAAATGAAGAGTGCAGCTCTACCGGTCCTCCGACCGAGCGAACTCCGCAACCTCACGTCGTCGGGAGAAACACCGCGTTCAGTGGTGATCACTTCAAGTAATAATCCGGGGGGCACAGAAACGGCGATTCTCTTCCGAGCAAAAACAGGAGATGCGCCGAAACGCATATGGCTGTATAAATGACGCGGCACTCAGGGAATCTGGTTATTGCTTCTTTATTTGAAAATAGCACTCAGACCAACGCGTTTCAGCCCTCCTGGCTTGGTTCACGGCCAGGAGGGCTGAAACGCGTTGGTCTGAGTGCTATTTTCAAATAAAGAAGCAATAACCAGATTCCCTGAGTGCCGCGTCATTTGGTGAAAAATTAATGAAATTGGGTCAGGATCCGGCCCCCACGCAGAGCACCCGTGTTTGAACGTGCAGGATTGTTTGGATCACTTTGTGGGGAAAAAATATATATATATATATATTTCCATGTTTTGTCCAAAAGGCAAGGACGCACTCACTGCAGTTTGATTCACAGAATATTTATTCCAGGGGAAAACCGGCATGTTCTTTTCCAATAAGTTGTATCTTGCCTGACGCGTTCCAGGGCCCCCAGCCCCATATTCATAGGCGAACTGCAAAGATGCCCTACAAGCAGCATTTTCCTTTACATGATTTTAAATTCAATCACCCTCTAATGGACTTTCACAGGTGAGTTACTTTCGCTGAGCATGATGGAATTTGCAGTGTCTTTTTTCAAAAAGCAATTCTTACCCGTCAGTGGGTTCTGTGAAGTTCAGTCTTTAATTCTTTTAAATTTCAGCCCTTCAATGAGCCTCAAGCACGGTTTAATTTTATCCAAACTGCTGTGTGCCACTGCTCGGATATATATAGATATATATCAGCTCCCAGCTCGTATTCCAAAGGAAAACAAGAAGACAGCACACAATATCCAGGGGTAAGTTCGGTTTTTATTTTACCGAAAAATAAAGCGAAGCAGGACGCGTTTCGGCGTTGTGCCTTTTTCCACTGTGAGTGAGTGGGAACGGGATAAACAGTGCATTTAAATAAACAAATAAACATAGAAACAAGACAATATATATTTTATTTTTGTTGAAGACAAGGCATAAACAAACCCTGTACAATCCAGTGAAAACTCAAAATTCGCAGTACAATGTTTCATGTTAATACCATCTGAATTTACCTTACTGTTCACATGCACAAGTAAGGGAGAAGAATGGGAGGATTAAGAAAAGGGGGGGGGGGGCGTTGGGAGCCACTCAGCAAGGGGGATATAATTACAAGACCCTGCAATGGGATCATTCTAGTGCGTGCTGAAATGCGTGTCAGCAGTCGCATGGTAGCACCACTGAACATAAATACCTAAGGGTCCTGACCCGCAGTGGTAGGGGGTTCTGGCTGAATTGTCCCCTCCAGTGCCATAGCAGCTATGGGTTCTTCCACCCCAGTCTGGCCACTGAGAAACAGCTCTAAGGGGGACCATATGTCTTTGGAGTGGGATTTCACTGGCATCAACTCCCAGTAGAAATATAATTGTATCTGACAATAAGCCGCACCCTGAAGCCATCCAGCTCTCTGCAGCACTGGGCACGACCCCAGTGCATTGCAACATGGCACTTCGCTAGTAAATGGGGGATTGTAGTCAATTTGCGCGTGTCCGCGGGCACATCATTCATGTAGCCTAATAGCACAGTGGCGGTGAGTGCTCAGGTGGACTCCAGTGATTGCCCCAAGAGCGTCAAACACAGTTTGCCAGAAGTGCTGCACTCCAGGGCAGCTCCAGGCAAGGTGTATTAAGTCAGCGCAAGACGCAGCGCAGAGCATGCATCGCGCATCTTCAATCAAGCCTTTTCTGTATATCTATTACGAGGTGTGGTATAATCCATTTAAGTATTTGAAATGCACCAACCGCAATCTGTAATAGGGAAGAGCGCTCGGGATAGAGAGCAACACTACTTCCACTGGTTGTCGGTGAGGGGAGAGTCACCAGATCTGCTTCCCATGCCCGCCGGCTGCTGGGCACACGTGCAAGCGCAGTCTCCTGCATCCCAGCATATAGTCTTGTGACCAGTCTATGCAGGGAAGGGTTCGTAAGGGTCGTCTCAAGCACCTGAAATGTAGGTGGGGCTGCTGGGAAAGATTCATGAATTGTAGAGTCACATCAGGTCCCTGCAGGGCCTGCTGTAGTGTGATAAATGTGCCTTCTGGGTACACCGCACCCCTGGTAGTCAGCTGCTGATTGCGTAACCAATTGCAGGTCCCAGCATCAAGGGTAATAGAAAAGGAGGGGTGTCCAATAAGTAGCACTAAAGGGGCAAATAGACAGCTCAGCCGAACTTGCTGTCGGAGTTCATTCCACGCTCACACCATGCAAGCCACGGTGTCTGTCCGCGCCCGTGGGTGCTTGGGGGCTAACTATAGTGCCATCAGGAGGAAGCATGCAAAAACAACAATTGATGGACAGAATGCAGAACAATGCCATACATTCACCCCAGTACAGAGATCTGGGCCTGAATCCATAATTTTTTTGCTCACCATGCCATTCCAGTTTGAACCGAGCCATATGCGAATCAGTCTTTAGCCTGTGCCCAATGGGAACAGTCCAGTCCAGCATAGCATGCTCATTTTCAGGTACTGTGAGTGCCTGAAACTGCATAGGATAAAGTCAATAGAGTACAAATTATGCCTAGAGGCGGTAGTAATACAAATCCATATCTGGAGCCCCCAGCCCTCCCTGTTTGCAAGGGAGTATAATTAACTCCCATGCGATTTGAAACTATCCACCTGCCCAAGCGATGGATACCAGGCACAATCTCAGCTGTCGGTGGAAATACAGCAGCAGGGGAAGTGACAGGTTAATGAACAGATAAAGACATTTGTAGAAGGATAACCATCTTAGCAATGGCCAGCCTCCCAGTTAGGGATAGTGGAAATGTCTACCAGCTCTCCACACTCTCGGCCACCCATGTCATTAAGCAGCCATAATTAGCTTTCCACAGATCATTTGGGTCGCTGCTGAGCCGAATCCCTAGATAGCTCACAAGCTCCCTCACTCACTTCAGTGGAAATTCCGAGGTAAACTCAATATACTACCAAACCTGGTGAATTATCTGATAAGTGGGTCTAAATGATCTTGTGGGTCTCTCACATACAGAGTGACATCTCCATATATGGATACAAGAATTCTACAAGGTGTCAATGCCAGGCCCCGATGGGAGTGGTGCTGATGCAATTGAGCCGCAAGCGACTCCATGGCTATGGCAAGTAATATGGGCAAGATGGGGCACCCTTGTAGGGTACCTCTTGACACTGGAAAGAGGAGAGTGATTGTCCCAGTGATGCGTAAATGGGCTACGGGCTGGGCATACAGCCAAGGCATGCTAATAGGGCAGAGGTAAGGCCATTCGAGTAAATCAAACGCCTCAGTAGCGTCCAATAAAACTGCACCCGCTCTAAGGTCAGGATCAATAGTAGAGACTAGGGAAAAGAAGGTACGCATATTGTGGGTTGTTGACCTCCTAAGGAACAAAGCTCGACTGATCATGACGCAAAAAAAGCAGCCAAATCAAGAGTAGTCTTGAGGCTAGCAGCTTTGCAAGGATTTTATTATCCATGTAAATCATTGATAGGGGTAGGTATGACTCACAGTGCTGGGGGTTCATGTTGGGTTGAAGTATTGTCACGATCAGCTCCTCCAACAGGGAGTGGGGGTAGAATTCCAGCAGTAATGGACTACTCATACATGGCGAGGAGATGCGGGCCAGGGTGCGTGCATACTCTTTATAGAAGGCTGAGGTGAGTGCAGGTTGCGCGGTTATATAACAGGTGGAGGAAAAGGTACAGCTCTCTGTATGGCCTCAATACCAACACACTTGTTAGATTGGTCATCCTAAAGCTCGACTAAATAATCACTTGCCCAAGTCTTGCACAGCAAACTGGCCAATGTCTTACCCGCCTATCACCCTCACCATATCACCGCTTGCG
Source organism: Triturus cristatus (assembly GCF_964204655.1). NCBI lineage: Eukaryota > Metazoa > Chordata > Amphibia > Caudata > Salamandridae > Triturus > Triturus cristatus. Next base: position 1,181,582,472 of record NC_140590.1, read on the forward strand.
GGTCTCTTTTCCCAGATAATGGGTTTACCTAATCGCTGCTTCCTCATATTCAGTGAGCTTGCCACGGATAGACGCCTCTGGGGGTGCGCAGTGCACGCAGCACCCCCGCCTGTTTCACTATACATACTACCCTTATCACATCTTTGAAGGTCTCCCATAGGGAAGACTGTAACGAGACTGAGCACTCATCATGCTCAAAGTATTCCACAACAGCTGATCTAACTTCTTTTCTTAACACCTGGTCCCGCAATGACCCAGTAGGGAGGTGCAATGTGAATCCGCACGCACCACATTTCGGTGGGACCATCTCCAACAAAACTGATGCAAGGTCAGACAATGTCCATGGCAGATGTGTGACACTAGAAGGCCAGGTTGCCATATCGCGCGTTGCCTGCTGGTAGTCAATTTGTGACCATGTGGTGTGTGTATAGCTGCTCTATATGTGCCCTCAGCGCTGTCCATGTGACAAGAACGTCAATGATTAGTGATCTCATTCATTAGTAGATGTAACTGTGCAGCTGCCTTTGGGTGCGGGCGTCGGGAGTCGCAAGATCTGTCACGCCCAGGGTCTAAGACTATGTTAAAATCTCCCCCTCCTCCAAAAGCGCCCAGGCCCTATCGCACCTGCCTGTCTCCAAACCTGTGCAAAGAAACAGGGGTCATCAATGTTTGGCCTATACATGGACCGGAGTTGATGTGGGTAGCCCTGCAGCGTGCCAGAGGTCAGGACAGATCGACCCTGCTGGTCACATAAGACTCGGCACGGGCGCCACGGCAAACCCTTACGAATTAGTATAGACACCTCGCGGGCACAATTGGAATAATACGCTACATGACACTCACCTATCCACCCTGCTCGCAGGCACGCCCGAGTGCTCTCCGTAAGATGTAGCTCTTGCAACATACAAATGTCTACGGTGTGTCTCAGCAGTTAAGTAAGAACATGTCGCGCCTTTCGCCTGCCATTGAGGTCCCTTGTATTCCAGGTCACGCATTTAACTGACTGCATTGGAATCAATATGTTGGTGTGAGAGCTCCTGTCGCACAAGCAAAAACGCAAAGTGTGAGAGCCTACATTTTACGCTGAGTGTCAATAAAGAATGAATGAATGACCAACTTGTAAAGCGCATATAATTGCCCCAAGGCGTCAAGGTGCTAAAGTGGTATGGATGACATCTAGAACCCTTTCCATCGTAGGCAGCTTCTCTCCAGCTGCGGAGTGTCCATCCTCCACATCCAATGTACGCCGCTTGTGTTGGTCTATGCGTTCGTCATGCTTATCAACTTTTTCTTTGAGGCGATCAAACATGTCTTTCAACTGATCAATTGTAGTATCAGTAGCTGTTAGACAGTGCTTATGGTCTAGGAACATAGTACGAATTTCCAGCTCCGGAGTTGAGGCCTCTCCATCACCCTGACTCAGCCGGTGGTCATCAAAGGGTGAATCCGTTGTTTATGTTTGCCTTCGATTCTCAAAGGAGATCTTAGAATGTCTCGCGTCAGTTTTCCCCATCACGTACCAGGTGTTGACCTGCGAACAGCAAAGTCAATAGGTGGGCAGAAGCAGTTGTGAGGTCTTCAACTTGGTGTCGCTATCATAAGGGTCCCACCTTACCCCCCAAAGAAATGCAGTAGGGAGGCATGAGCAGACCCCAATCACCCCAGACAGGCAGTGGTGTGGATCAAGCTACCCACCACAGGGTGCAATATGGCAATCACCCCTGATCAGATCGCTTTGCACTTCTGCAGTTTATGGAGAGAAAGCCTCCTCAATTACCAGCCAAGCCCCGCAACACCCTGGTTCTCCAGTCTTGTGCGGCACAAGCAGGCCAACGTACAACAGACCTTCACAGCTCAGCAGGAGGATTCAGTAATCGCTCACTAGTTACACACTCAGTCAGTCCAAATAGCGGGAGTGGGGGCACATTCAGCTCCAAGTGTTTATTTACCAGGCTCCAGGGTCTAATTAAACCTCACGTCAACAGTCACTCTGATCGAGCGAATCATGCAAAGTCCAAGTCCTTATGCAACAGTAGTTGCATCAATACAGCTGGGGCCACTAAGACAAAGCAAGGCAGACCGCCAGATCTGGGATCAGGCCGAGTCCTACCTCATCATTGGAGCGTGCTCATATGGTCAGCCGAATGATGGCCCATCGATCCGCGCGGACGTTGAATCAGGAGGCCTGCACTCCAGGAATTTTTATTTGGGTGGGCCAAAGGTGCATTCGGTTGGGCCACTGCGGGCCCATTTTGTTGCTTATATGTCTAGCCAGGCCTTCTTCTGGGCCGTCCTTTATCTCTTCATAGTCTTACAAAGCCCAGTAAAACATACTGTTTTCCAAGTCTCTTTCTAAATGTTATCACTCTCAAACAGTGTTTTTTCCATGTAATGTCTGTTTGATGGGAAGAGGAGGTTTCTGAGGTGGGAGTATCAGGCAAGTGACACTACTCGGGCTCCCTCTGTGCAAGCCTTCAGGGAGAATCCCTCTTCATTACTACCTCCACCTGACCCTGCAACGCTCTCCCTTACAGGCTTGATTATCCACTTTTCTACCACCCCTTTCCAGTGCATCTTATCTCACAGCTGACCTTGGTCCCCAGCCCCATACCAGTCTCCATCCGGTTCCACTTTCATTATTCCCGGTAAAAACACATTAGTAAAATCACCTCCAAACTTGAAACATTGAATATAGCAGTAAATATAATTAGCACACACTTTAAAGTATGTTCCACAGTTGCCCTAATGGCCCGACTGCTAATTAAATAAACATACATGTGCAATGCAATAGGTCTCGCATTTGCAAGAGTTTAAGCTATTGGCATTATAAATGACAATGCCTTTTATTTATGTTTTAAAAACCAACACATAAATAAAAGGCATTGTCATTTACAATGCCAATAGCTCAAACTCTAGCAAATGCAAGACCTATTTCATTGCACATGCTTGTTTTAAATATCGTCTCTCTTCTGGCCATGACACTCCCTCATCCCGCGGGTCTTCAAATTTTTCACACACAACCTTCGTTCATCGAGAGAGCACTTGTGTAATGAGGACATGTGTGAATTGCAATTTATTTATATAGCACTTACTACTTCTGATGAGGCATCGTGATTTACTTGTTTCAGCTCTGAATGTACATAATGTACTGTGTCTATTGTTTTATTAAAGGGCTCTGACGTCAACTTGAACTACATGAGCACCATATAAAAGAAAATATGCATTTCTGCAGTGTGAACTTTATGGATGTCCTTCATACAGACCCTGTGCGCCACTCGTTCCCAGCAAGCACTTAAAAAGACACACCCGCTGTGCAGGCTTCTAGCACATAGGCCATGCAATAAACGAACATGACTGCCCCTAACGTATGTCTTCCCCGCATGTCCACGTCAGTGTTCCGACCTGCCATTGGTTGTGAAGGGCTTGTTGGGTGTAAAGTGATAGGTGCAGCATGCCAATGAAAAGCACCGAGTAGATAGACTTCTGAACTGAAAGTACCTGTGTAAAAACACAAATAGATGTTTTTAATATGTGTTATCAATTGCATGACTTTGTAAATGGTCAAAAGTTGTTGGTTTTTATGTATATTTTTGTATGTTTATTTGTACCTGTAGGGGACAGTGGTGCAGAAAATCTTGCGTTTATTTTAAATTAAAATGCCCCTTTTGAAGGATGTTGGTTTGAATGGGGAGTGCTGTCCAGAAGTATTTAGGCAAGCACAATGGTATTGTTTCACATTATAACTCATTCTCAGGGGACGACCATACAGGACTAGGTCCTCTGTGTTTACATATCACCCCGAATTCACAGTGCCCATTTCAAACTCAGAGGAATGAAAGGCAAAGCTGGTCCAGTAAGAATGTCCGTCTAAGCTGAATGTTGCACACAGCAGCAGCAGCAGGCGCATTTACACGATGGGCTATACTGCCTCGCTTTGTATCCTATTAAGTCCACTGCGTTGTATGGTTTCACACAAGCCTCGACTTTCTTTTGGTGTGCAAATCTCTCTACTTTGAACCCCATTCACGACGTAAAACGGCCTCTTCGTGTTGATTGTTCAGGAGGTAGGAAGAAGGGGGAAATGCAGACTCTGTGACAAAGGCAGTAACCCACTGAGATATCCACATAAAATTAACTTTATCTGCATTTGAAAACTACCAACAGACAAAATGATTGCTCTCCAGCAGGATCATAAATCACCAGAGTTATCGGTACATTTTTTATTATCATTGTGCATCGTTGGCAGATTCACTGTGAGGGCCAAGGCTCATGTTTGGGTGGGCCCGGCCCACCCGCTAGAACCAGGCCTGCTGCACATACTTGGAATAAGGCCCGGGTGCTGCTCCCAGCTCCTCAGATTGCCACGCAATCGTTTGAGGACTCCCCGCACAGCAACGTCAGCAGGAACGATTGCGTGGCAGCAGGGCTCGAGTCGGGGTACCACGCGGGTGGACGGCGTCCCCCCACTTATTTTACTGGGAGCTCGATAACTGGAGCAAATGAAGCCACACATTCACTCTTTGGCCTCTCTGGGGCGAGATCGGAGCTCATTCAGAACGCTGCTCACACACTGGCTTCTCTGATGCAATCGCATCTAAGGGGTGAGCGAGGGGAGGCAATGAGTCTGATGGTGCAAGCCACCTTTCGTGACGTGACTTCCTGTTGTGACGTCAGCGTCCCCCCACTTCTTTTTTAGGTCTCGTCTGAGCCAGCGCTTTAGCGCTGCTCTGGCGAGAGCTTTTGTAAATGGGGGATTTGGAAGTGCAAACTAGTGCTTTCAGGCCTCCAAATACAGTGCATGTGCGCCGGGCGCGCGCACCATTTGGCAGCCTGCGTGATCATTTCGCGGCCGCTTTGATGTTCTCAGTGAGCCGCGTGGCCACTGAGAACATCAAAGCGGCCGTGAAAGTGCTCACCATTTGCCAGCCTGCGTGCCTCTCTCCCCTACCCCCTCCCTTATCCCACTTCCTGCTTGTTTTTTATTGACGTACTTTGAGCGTACTTTAACGCCGCTTCTCCTTTCCTTTACAACCATTTACAACACACCTTTAAGGCACACTGCTCTGACCCGGTTGTTGCCTTATACATTAGCGCTACTTTACAGAGTTTGACAGTGAAGCGCTACTTTTTAGGTACATAGGTGTTCGCATTTATTCTGAACTAACTCTTGGCACCTATGAATGAGACAGCCTTCTCCATCCCCACAGCCACCGCTCTCATAGTTGACCGCTGTAGGATTAAAACTTTGTTCAACACATTCCCACACCTGGGGGGGGGGTGGGTTGTAAAATCACCTGGTAAAAGCTCCCAAAGAAAATTTGGTCTCTACTGGCAGTTCTTCCATAGCTCCATACTTAAGAACTATTTTATTAGGAATCTCCACGCCCATTTAAGCCCATTTTACCATCAACATTCAGAAAAGGTTAGCAATAGGCACCCATTACAAAAACAAGTGCTATATAAATGCTATTACTATATAAATGGAATGGGTCGCGAACAACAAAAGGGAGAGTTCAAGTTCAATAACACTACGCTAGCAAAGGAAACAACTGATTTGGATAGACAAGTTATTAGCTCCTTAAAAGGCTGAGTGACCTTTTAAAAAAAAAAAGCACGTCGCAGAAGAAGATTAAGTCTCACCCTTAATAATGCCCTGCTAAGCAATTTATCCAATACAGAAAGGAACACCCTGTGTACAGTTGACCACTCTAGTTTACTGTCATGTAAGTGTGGCGCTCTTACTGAGTAGGACTGCTCATCATCCGCACACTCTTCAAGTCTTCCAGTGTTTCTTTGTACCTCTTCATCTCCTGCGCATTTTCGTTGTAATAAAATGGCCACATTGTATTAAATATCAAAACCCTGCTCTCTGTTCTAATGAAGAGAGTTCCTCTTCTCCACTATATAACACTGACCTGGTCATGGGATCTTTGTTTTACAAGAATAACTATTTTGGCACTATAATGTGGGCCCTCAAAGGTAGGGGTTCCTCAAACAACATCAGTGTCCTTACTTTGTCTAACCTTTAACATTAAAAGGTGCGTTATCAAAATATGCAACAAATGGAGCTCTGTGCCTTTTCCCCCAGTGTTACTTCTCGCCTCGGTTTGGGGTCTGACACTGAACGTATTGGGGGCTTCAAGAGTTACAATGTCAAAATGGACACACCCAGCTCTAGGCTCCGCATATGGTGAATGTTCCTCATTTTCCAAACTCAAATTTAAATATGGCCGTCTGCAAGGCTTGAGGCCTCATAAGGACCATATTCAGAGGTCGAAGTGGGTGGGATCGGAAGAACACACGCGCCCATACTTTTTTAATCTATGAAAAACCATTCCCCTACTTTTTGTGAAAAGACAACTGTCCCAGGATGGTAAATTCCAATCGTTTTAAATGCTTCAGCTGAAAGAGTCCCCTGTGCTGGGAAACCAAAGAGAGACAGACAGTGAAACAATAAACAAGCTTTCCTGCTAGATTGCCTGCGTGCCTGAAAGAAATGCAAATGCACACAACTGCTTAATCTGCAAATGTAAAGGGAGCTTGGGAGCATACGGACTTGAAACTTCCAGATGACACAGATTTATTCTTTTTGAGTGGTAGTGCAAGGGAGTTACCTGCTGAGCTGTGGAGTTTGAGTTTTTAAAAGAACAGGTGTAAAAACAATTTTGTACTATGTACAGTCTGGGCACAAATAAAAACTATGTTGGAAGCACCATTTTATCTTAAACCTTTTTGCACAATTTTAGCGGTCTATCTTATACTGTGTGTAATGAAACTTTAAACGAATTACTTATATATCCACAGTGCTCTCTGTCACAGGCTGGAACCTCTTAGCACTGAACATACACCAGTAATTATTCTCCACTGCACCAACCAAGATGTAATTCTGTGGCTCTCTGGTTACATTCAGACCTCTGCAGTGCATTAACTAATAGAGCTTTCATAATGTACTATAGTGCATTTCCCACATATTAACTTGGCTTTCTTATTTACTTCTCATTTAAGCTGCGTGTTAATTTATATGTAGCTACCTGGAGGTGAAAGAACCAAAAAACATACAGAATAGTTTGTTGTTTAGCCACACCTTTGGCCCTCACCCACCACGTTTACTCATCACGCCCCATTGCATTCAGCATCACAGTTCTCATGCTTTTTTTTAATGCACTTCGACCTCTCACTGTACTCGAGGGATCTGGTTTGTTTTCCGTTTTGGGGGGAAATGTCGACTTTCACAAACTAGAGCTCTGCTAACAAATTTCACCAAGTAGTGTTGCAGTGGCTCAGAAATAAAGATGGTGAAACGAAATACGGAAGACAACCAGTGCTGACCGCTTAGTGCCCGACGGCTTGAACTTCAATCCCAGGCTGCTAGAGATGGGGAAGGGAGTCGTTTTAAGCACCCCTCGGCTGTAGTATAGTAAGGCTGCCATGGGCCCGGTTTCAAGAAATGGAAATGGCCCCTTTGATACCGGTTGGGATAGTGGAATACAGCCATCTACAGGGCTCAATGGGTCCTTCGGAGCTCGGTGCCACTGCACCAATGGTAGCTGCGCCCCTGCTACTCGGCATTCTGAATAGCTATACGCATCTACAACACATTCACGGCTAAAAAGAAACAGTAACCTACCTAGACCAACAGCTATGAAGCTCTTCGAGCCTTCTCGTTGGATCTCAATCACAAATGCGAACCTGTAAAACAGAATCTGAAGACGACAATGTCGCAGTGTGGAAAAGGGGGAGGGGCGGGGGCGTCAGTGGTTCCCGGCCACAATTGTGACTTAAGAAAATATTATAATTCCAACCACTGGAGGGCAGGACGAAGCCGACCATAAAATAGATTCAAGCTGCAAAAATAAGTATATAGATTGTTCAGGCTCGCGTTTGTTTCAACCATTCGGCACGTGCAATTTCAAGGCACGCTCCCACACAACCGCCATATGTCCTAAGAAAGTGGTGTTAATGCATATTTTATCTTAAAAAAGCTAGATATGCCAGTTTTGCTTAAAAATACGATTTTGGGGACGGGCCGCCGTCTAGTACAATTAGTTTTACATGGCAGGCGTTTGAGAAGGTCAGGGTTGACCAGGGAGGGGGACAGTAACTCTAGAAAATTCAAGGAAACGAACCACGTTTTTCCCCCTCGTTTTATTTGTTCAGATTTTTGCAGGTGGACATATATATTCAATTATAAGCGCGAAAGAAACATCTGTTCGCTTCTGTGCACACATCTCCTTGCTTTATCTAATTGGGGTCACGCAAAAAAACAAACCAGCACAATAAAGAAGCACAAATAGAAAGACGAGCACACTTAAAATCAGTGGAAGAAGTCATTTCTACTCTCTGGGCCCCTGCGCCCAAAACAACCCCCAGAAACTTCTATGTAGCCTTCAAATTGAACGTAAACAAAAATGTTCCCTTACAAAATAAGGACAATGGTCAGAATCTAATGTTCCTGCAATTTATACTTTCACAGCTTGAAAAGTTAGAATAGATTCACATGTTGTGTACAATCCTGCCATCTTGTGGTTGGGTCGGAAAAGCTCCCTTGTTTTTCCGCTTAAATTGTTCGACGACGGTTACGGTGGAAAAGCACTCACTAGAATAGCGCATACCACAGTTCGTTGTCCTCGAATTTCTTTGAAAGCAATCTGGAGGCGTAACTTCTGATTTTGTCTTCTGTAAAAGTCATGTTGTCCTTTTCTCAGTCGTTGACATCGGCGAACTGACAAGTCTGCAGTGCTAGCCTTCTGAAAAAATTAATTGTTGCAGGGAAATTCCGCTTTCCAAATACCATTACAATTCCTTGAGCTTATTTTGACAATTTGGGGGAATATGTCCCCCTCTCTTCGGGACACAGAACATTGTTATTTGATTATTTTTTTTTACTTCTGCTGCCTGGATGTAACTTTGCAAAAACTATAGTTGATGGACAGAATGCAGAACAATGTCATACATTCACCCCAGTACAGAGATCTGGGCCTAAATCCATAGTTTTCTTGCTCACCATGCCGTTCCAGTTTGAACCCAGCCATATGCAAATCAGACTTGACCCGGTGCCTCATGGGAACAGTCCAGACTGAACTGCCAAGCTAGGTCCTCCCTGGACTGGAAACAAGCATCCTAGGACCGGTTTCGGGGTTTCACCCCTCTTCAGCCAGGATAGCTTGATTCCAGTGGCATGGAGAGCACAGGACTCACGTCTGGGCAAACCCGTCCCACTCGGGGTGACACATGCAAAAACAACAGTTGATGGACAGAATGCAGAACAATGTCATACATTCACCCCAGTACAGAGATCTGGGCCTAAATCCATCGTTTTTTTTGCATACCCGTCCCACTTGGGGTGAATGTTTTGATTTGTTCTGCATTCCGTCCATCAATTGTGTATCTTTTGCTTTCTCGCCCTAAGTGTGCCAGGTATGCCCAGACGAAGGTCCTGGGCTCACTGTGCCACTGGAATCAAGCTATCCTGGCTGAAGAGGGGTGAAACCCCGAAACCGGTCCTAGGATGCTCGCTTCCGGTCCAGGTAGGACCTGGCTTGGCAGTTCGGGCTGGACTGTTCCCATGTGGCACAGGGCCAAGACTGATTTGTATATGGCCAGGTCTAAACTGGGGTGGCATGGTGAGCGAAAGAAGGATGGATTTAACCCAGATCTCTTGACTGGGGGAGAATGTTTTGATTTGGTCTGCATTCCGTCCATCAAATGTGTGTTTTTTGCTTTCTCGCCCTAAGTGCACTAGGTATGCTCAGACGTGGGTCCTGGGCTCACTGTGCCACTGGAATCAAGCTATCCTGGCTAAAGAGGGGTGAAACCCCGAAACCGGTCCTAGGATGCTTGCTTCTGGTCCAGGTAGGACCTGGCTTGGCAGTTCGGGCTGTACTGTTCCCATGAGGCACAGGGTCAAGACTGATTTGCATATGGCCAGGTCTAAACTGGGGTGGCATGGCGAGCAAAAGAATGATGGATTTAACCCAGATCTCTGTACTGGGGGTGAATTTTTTGATTTGTTCTGCATTCCATCCATCGTGTATCTTTTGCTGGACGTAACTTTGGGCATGGACGGTTTTAAAACTGTCTCCATCATTAAGCTGTGTACTTTCACTCTACACCCCTCCCCCGCCCCCCCATGCATTATCCAGAGGCTGCGAGTTCCTCCCCGCCTGACAGAGAGGCATCGGTTGTGATGACCTTTGCAGCGGGGGTTCTAAGGCGGCTTTGCCTGTGTAAGATGGCGTACCTCCAGCGCACGGACTCCTTCGCCCCGTGTGTATCAACCGATAATCCACCAATACACCGAACTCTGTGGTCATGTGTTATTATGCAGACACGTCTGAAGTTCTCTCGTGTGCAACCCTGCTTTGGGGACCAAGTAGATAAACAAGCCCATCATCCCCAACCGTTTCATCTTCGCTGTTTAGACTGTGGCATTGAACAAGGGAAAATGTTATGGCAAGACCTTTCGCCTTTGTCTTTTTAATAAAATTAAGCCGTTACTGCACTATTCTAGCTAGTAAAATCTGTATATCTCTCCGCAGGGAGGCTATCCGTTCATCTGACGTAGGCACAATTTATTTTTAGTTTATCTATGGCAAATCCCAGGAAAGCCCTTTTCCAGACAGTGTCCAGTCCGAGTTCTTCCGATTGGCAGTGGCAACCAATTAGTGCAACTTTTATATAACTTTCCATCGGTTCTTAAGTCACCTCATCTGTCTGCTTCATAATGAGAGTTACTCGCCAGAGGGCTTTTTGGATTTCCACCTGTACTTCTAGGAAGCAGCTGAGAAAGCCAAGCATGGAGTGTTTCCTCAGCCCTGTTTCTGAAGCCACATGCCTGGCATACGTCACCATCTGATTCAGGAAGGGACTCTCATCATGAAAAGACTGAAGTTTGTTTGTCCCTTCCTGAGCTCACAGCTACAATAACAGAAATAGTGTCCATAAGGGACCGTTTAGCCCTGTTGGTAGCTGTAACGGGTTATGGGGCCCTTCCAATGGGGACATTTTCTTTATATGTTAAAAAGTGAATTAATAGTTTACATTAAATAGACAAAAAGATCTAGACGCACTTCTTTCTTAGTGATGGCCACAGATAACACATTGTATAAAATATTTAATTGAATTTCGGTCACCATCTGAATTGGCCAAACACGATATACAAAAAGATTGAAAATACTAAAGATTATTTACAACTGATAAATGTCTCAGTATTTTGGATTTTATCGGGTGTTATTTCAGTTTTCAAAAATTGCTACAGGTAGGCACGTTTGTTGCATTTTAAAAATAATTCAGTCTCTTTTCATATGTGGAGCGCCTGAATTAGTTTACAAGTGGAGTTCTCCTGTTTTATTACATTGCAGGTCCACCACCTTGGTCTAAAATGGGCCACGCCCGTTCTTGTTTGTACCCACGGATTCCAGCACCTTTTGATGCCATTATAGGCGATGGTCGTGGCCTACTGCGCAATAGTTCACGCTTTAGTCGTGTGGCTTCTATGGTTGATCACTTCCTTCTTCTCACCCCACTGGTTTCTCCACATCTAACCATGTCAGGATAGTTGGGTGTATACACATTAAGGTATCTGCAGCTGCCACCCTTTTCAGGAAGTGCTTCCGGTTTCTTAGTTACTTTATCTGGTGGAGGGATGTTATTGCTCCAGGGGTTACCATGACCGAGTCTGTGCATCAGCTAACAAAAACAGGGTTGTGTGGTGCAGGGATATATTCTTTGTCAATTCTATGTTTTCTGGTTCATTGGAGCCAAGTTATGAAAAGGCATTTTTGACCACATGGACTGATTGTTGCAGGTAGGTAACTTTTTCCCTAAAAGACTGACTTGGGAGGTGTCTCAAATGCCATACAACGCAGGTTTCAGGAAAGCATGAAGTCATTTAAGAAATTCACTGAACGCTTGCCATCTGACGTGCAAATGCCGGGTTTCCCTTTGCTTGTTTAGATTAGTTACCATGAACGAATCTCTTAACTACTGTACAACTGAACTGGCTTGCCTCTCTGACACTTTGGAAGGCTATCTGTGCATTTTTTGTACACTGCACAATCTCCATTTACTAAGTAACTTAGCTTTTTTGTGCAGATCTATCTGCAGTTGTGGGATGGTCCAAATTAAAAGGTGGGTGGGGGTGGGGGGGGGGGTTTGTGGATGTGTTCTGGCTCTGAGCAAGTGAGGTGTGAGGTGAATGTGGCGGTTTCCCTACAGCGGGGTTCTGTGTGAGGAGGGAATACCCAACCTGCCGCAGACGTTGGCATCAGGTAAGTATAGACAGGCACACAATGAAGATGTAGCTGTGCGGCCACAGGAAGCTCGACTCGTAAACACGGTACGTCCCAAACATCCTTGTACTGGTGATGCGCTGGACACATACGGGTGGACATGTGTAGCCTTCAAGTCTCCCGTCGTTATTTAGTTTCCTTGAAGTAGGATAAACTCATCTTATAGTCTTGAAATAAGCAGCCCACGCTTATATGTTCACCAGACTTAAATGTAAGATTAGCTACCTGCAACAACAGACCTGTAACCATACAAACTTTAATTTCTTGTTTACAGCATTGCCCTTCCTTACTACTATGCAATGTGCATCCTCTCAGTCTATTATTTTCTCCTCTACCAGCTTAACTTGTCTGCTTCGGAGTACAGCCCTATGATACCCTGACGGGTCTTGTTCGCGCTATATAAAACTTCAAATAAATAAAATCCATCTTTGGTACTGGAATTCCCACAGAGTCTAATCCTCTGCCGCTCCTGAGAGCGGAATCTACGCTATCACTTCTCGGACAATGACTCCTAATCCAGGACAGGGAAACGGTTCTTGCAATTTTTCCCCTCATTGTTGGGTGGTTTCGCAGCGACTGTTCCGGGCTGATGCAGTAACCCTTGTTGACTGTCAAGAATCTACTGATCGGAGGTCATATCCGCACTGCTGTGAAAAAAACTCAGGAGTTTTTCTGGCACGTGCTGTGTGAGCTGGGAAACAGAAAAAAAGATGAATTGATTGGACCCAAAGAATCCTCTACCATGATGGGCTCTGGATCTGGTTATGCCTCAAAAGGTAATCCTGGTGGTCTGGTGAGGCTGTTGAAACCACTGCTGTTGCATGTGTTGTTGATCAGTCTGAAGTCACCGGTAAAGTTCCCTTTCGACAAAAGCAGGATGTGTTATGTGCCTTTGCGCGTGATGATGCTGCAGTGCACCCATGGACTTTGCATTTTGTGCCTTTTCTGAGTATCATACACTTCTGAGACAACAAGATGCTCATCTTCAAAGGCATAATCGAAATATACTGCAGATCCCATGGTCTTACATAAGATATCCTGAGCAATGTCTCCTGGGAAGCAGACTGGTGTTAACCTGCCTGCATGCTAAATGCCCCCTTCATCTAGAGTACAAAGAATTAATACAAATTGCTTCACCTTCTAGCAGTAGTCCTTGTGCCTCCTTTGTGGGTGGTTGAGGTCTCTACTGCCGAATATCTGCCTTTTCTTCCCATTGAGGTCTATTATACATAATTAACAATGGTTACGGATTGGCAATCGAACGCATGAAAGAATGAGTAGATTTAAGAGTAGCAGGCGACGAATCCCAAATTTTTGTAATCATGCCAAAAAAAAAAAAAAAAAAGATTGACGCCCAATACGACCCGGCTTAATATGAGGAACCAATTGAAGACTAGATGACAATGGGAGCCGACTGGCTTGTATGTGCACACTCATTTTGCGATACATGGTCCTACATTATGTAAAGGTCTGTATGCAAGGCATACTGCCTTAAAATGGATCTTTGATGCACTGCGAGCCAGTTTGAAATGAGAAAGAGTGCTGTATTAGCGCTTTCTGAGGAATACTCAAAAGCCGTCATGTGGCAGCATCTTGAACGAATTCGAATCAGCTGATGAGACAATTAGAGAAGCCTAAATACAGAGAACTCCCATAAATCAGGGATCACACTTTTCACTGCCGTCAAAGGAAGCAGGGGAAGTAGGAGCTAATCGGAGTAAAGCAAAACAAACAGATGCCACTGAAGAGATCTGAGGAGCAAAAAATAAAAGATCATTGAACAAGAGGCGTAAATTCCTTTTGGATGAGATTGGAAATTGAGTGGAGCCAAACTCACACGGCCATCACGCCAAAGCCCAAATAGACAACCAAGAAAGAGAATCTCAGTCTTATCCACGTTAAGTTTCGGGGAGTTGCAGCTTATCCAATCAACCACTGCCAACATGCAGGTGGTAAAATTATTTTGAGCACAACAAAAATAATCAAAGATGGAAACAATCTACATGTCGTGAGCATAGGACACGATGTTAAATCAAAATAAGCTAATCTGTGTTGCAATACGTGTGAAGAAAATATAAAAACAGTGGGACATGGGCAAGATCCTTGCAGAACACCACAGAAAGAAATAAAATTATCTGGATGGAAGCGCTGTAAAGAGACAATTGGATCCACCCATATGAAAGGATTTAAGCCACCCTAAGGCAGAACTGCAAACCTCAATAGCAGAGAGATGTGGAATGAACACCAGGTTGGAGACCATCTTCGAGAGATCCAACAGGACCAGTGTGGTTCTTAGACATGTTGCGGCCAGCAGCATGGTCTCTGTGCTATGAGGAGCTCTAATTAGTGATTGCGTCTCAATCAGCGCCTAGTTGGATTCGAGATAGGTGGATAACTGTATGTTAACATGCTTTCTGATCAGTTTAGCTTAAAAGCAAAGACGAATAGAGAGTCTGCAGTTGGACAGGATATTCAGATCTAGAGAGGGGGTCTTAAGTAAGCGAATGGCGAAAGCAGGCCTCGAGCAGCGAGGGAAACCTCTGTCTTTGCCTGAGAAAGATTACCAATCTCTATCAATGGAGGGAAAAGGTGCTCCATAGTCTGTAACTAGGGTGGGCACATACCAGAAGATAAAATTGTTTTAATGCCCAATATAGGGTACCTATTTCCTGTAAGGTGATGGCATAGACCTTCTGTAACAAGGCCCATCCTTGTCAGGTGCAGAGAAAGATGGTGCTCGTTACATACTTCCGGGGTAGAGGAGCAGAAGCTAGCCCGGATTTTGTAACTTTTGTCCTGGAAAAGACATGCAGGATTGGTAAGACCTTCTACATTGAAGATGAGCTCTTTTGGAGAATTTATTGCGCTTATATTGGAAGCATAAAAGGAGCATCTGAGGTATGAATTAAACGTGGATACCTCTTGACAGCCTTCCAGTAGGTTTCCTTACCCCGGAGTCAGTTATTTGTTCCCCAGAGACGTTCAAGTTACAGTGCAGATGGGAATTCCTGAGTGGAACCACTCTGCCTAATAGGCGCAGTTGTATCTAATGCACCAGAAATCCAGAAATTAAACGCTGACAGTCTCTTCAGTATGATTGGAAGGGATAAAAGAAATGGTATGAAAAGTATGTAAAGTCACCGTGAAGTTCTCTGGGGCAACTTTATTCAAAGCTTTAGAGGGTTTGCTGAACTGAGCAGCTAATAATTATGTGAAAAAGGACTGCATAGTGGTCTGACCATGTGAAAGGTAAGGATATCTCTACCTTAAGAGAGAGTCTAAAGAGGTGAACATAGGGTCAAGGGTCTCACCAGCTACATGTGTGGGGCCCTGCGCTACCTGTTACGGACTAAATATTTCTAAAGTGTTTGTCAACTCGCAAGAATCTTGATCTGTAACAATCTACGTGAAAATCTAGATCACCTAGGATGGTAAAATGTAAGAACTAACTGGGAAACAAGTTCAGCAAAATCCGCTGCGTAGTGACGTTTTACTCCCAGCGGTCTGTAATAACGAGCATTAAAAATGCAATAGGTCTCGCCTTTTATTAAGATAAAGCCATTTGCTTTGCTACACAATACCATTAGCAAAGCAAATGGCTTTAACTTAATCAAAGGCGAGACCTATTGCATTTTCAATGCTGGTTTTTCCAAGCATTGGCCACGCGAGCACAACTCCCGCTTCTCCCCCTCCCCCACCGCATATCGCGTCTCACGGCCGCATCAATAAGATGTGGCCTAACGGCTAGAGCGTACGAGCTCGAAGCTTGGTAACCAGGTTCGAGTCTCTGCGGCTCAACCTCTTGTGATTCTGGGCAAATCACTTCATCTCCCCACGCCTAACAAAACATGGATGTGTCCGTCTGGAACAGCTGGTGCTCGTGTAAAGCGCCCGGATACCTCCGGGTCGAGTTCGAGCTATATAAACCTACAAGACAAAAAAAACGGCTCTGCGGATCTCACACGTGCACTCACTGTCACGGGCCTCAGAGATGCTCTCGTGCTCGTGGGGGATGCACTCTCCCCCTCCATAAGTGCCCCTCGCTCCCAGAAGATTCACGCACTTCCTGCTGGTTGGCGAAGAGTGAGACACAAGCTCTCACATGACAAAGTCGGGGTATAGCGCCCACCAAGCGCATCTCGGGTTTAAACAAGCATCGGCATACAAATAGAACATGGTGACCAGTACGGGGTTGTTTGCTCTCCCCCACGCCCCAGTGACACACTCAGGAGTGACACCCTCAGTAATGACATACCCAGTAGGGACACATCCAGGAGTGATAACCTCAGGAGAGACACACAGGACTAACAAACTTAAGAGTGACACGTCCAGGAGTGACACACTCTGGAGTGAAAGTACATGGGCCCCTGTCCCTGCAGGCTGGACTCATTAAGATGTGGCCTAACGGTTAGAGCATATGACCTCGAAGCTGGGTTACCTGGTTCGAGTCTCTGCGGCTCAACCTCTTGTGATTCTGGGCAAATCACTTCATCTCCCCACACCTAACAAAACATGGATGTGCCCGTCTGCAACAGCTGGTGCTCGTGTATAGCGCCATGATACCTCCGGGTTGAGTTCGAGCTATATAAAATTGCAAGACAAAAAACACGGCTCTGCGTATCTCACACGCCCTCACATGTGCACTCACGGTCACGTGCCTCAGAGGTACTCTCGTGCTCGTGGGGGATACACTCTCTCCCCTCCATAAGGGCCCCTCGCTCCCAGAAGATTCACGCACTTCCTGCTGGTTGGTGAAGAGTGAGACACAAGCTCTCACGTGACAATGTCGGGGTATAGCGCCCATGGTTGTTAAAGTCACCAGAGAAGCCAGAGACACTTTTCTCTTTTAGAGCCGTCCCAGTTGGACTGGCTCGCCTGACTTCCTTTTGTGCTAAAAGGTTTCTCATCTTCATGGGGCCATGTGTTTGGCCCTATAAAGATAACAAACCTTTTACGCCAGCAGTAAGTTGGGGCAGCCAGACCAACTAGGACGGCTCTAAAAGAGAAAAGTGTACATCACTGGAAGCTCTTTTCCAATGGCTGGCCACCGTTTACCATATACGGTGACGCCAGCCAATGGAAAAGAGGGGCGGGGCTTAAACCCCGCTAGTGAAAGCTACCCTAAATCATTAAATCTCGCCAGCGAGACTGCGCATTTCTGCACAGCCTACGCCAGGCGAGACCTAAAAAGCACCCATAAAAGTGGGAGTAGTTTTTAAAGCAAAAACGATTAATTTGACACTCAACACAAGGAATATAATGATTAGGTTCACCATGCCATGCCATGCCACCTAGCTTATCCTCTTGCTGTCCATGTTTTTTATGAGACGGCCAGCAGGGACTCTCTGAGCCATCTCAGATAAAAACAGGACATCCAGACATCTTAAGAATAAAATCACAGATACCTAAAATTCATAGACTCACCTGCTACTATTTTCTTCCAAACTCTTACTTTCCTTGTGGACCCCTTCCCAGAGTGAAAGCTCTTTTCCGTTCAGTGTGAAACCACCATAGAGTCGGGGTTAGTGGCAGCAGACACAATGAAGAAGTGGTGAG
The DNA here is from genome assembly GCF_964204655.1 of Triturus cristatus. NCBI lineage: Eukaryota > Metazoa > Chordata > Amphibia > Caudata > Salamandridae > Triturus > Triturus cristatus. The sequence continues at coordinate 1,181,600,318 of NC_140590.1, forward strand.
GCAGGTGGAGGGGGCGCAGGGGTGGGGTGATATTAAAAAATAAAGAACTTACCTGGAGCTGCCGGCTGCCTCCCACGTTGCGCCTCGGTCTTCCTTATTCCAGCAGGCATTGGGGCAGCATCAGACTCCCTGTGCAATCCCCGTGCTGCTCTCATGGTATGAGAGCAGCACAGGGATTGGCCTGAGCGGGCTGAAAAGACGCTCTGCTCAGGACAGGGCGTCTGTGCTGTTTGTTCGATACAGCTGGGTTGGAGAAACCCAAGTGCGCATGTGTGTTTGGCAGGTCTGAGACGGCCGGCCAAACACACATGCACACTGAGAAGTGCACAAAGCACTCCTCTTCGCCCCGGCACCTCCCCTCCCCTCCCCTCCCTACAGTGCTGGCTCAGAGCCGGCAAATGAAAAGTAAAACCATAATAGAACATAGTTTTATTTTTCACCTACTGGCTTTGAACCAGTGGGGCGATGCTCCCCCGCCATTGAGGAGCAGCCTACCTGGTCAGGGGGTTGATTGTATTCCCATCCAAAGGGAGATGGCCCGGGTAGCTTTGATTGGACTGTTTGTACAGGAGCAGGGCAAAGATTGATTTGAAAAAGGCGGTGGTCTGTCTAGAGTGGATGAACAAGGATGGACTGGAACGCTGCTCGTATGATTGTCAATAGAGGAGATTTCGAGCATTCCTTCCATCAGCTTGTGTGTTACGGTAGATGTCCTAAGTGTGAGCGGCGCGGCCAGATGTGGATCCCGTGCTCACTGCGCTATAGGGATCCAGCTATACCTCAATGTTGAGGTCCACATATGCCTAAACTGATCTGGCGTTGCTTGTATTCCCATCTGGAGGCGATCTGACCTTGCAGTTTAGGCTGGACTCTTATTTTTGGAGCAGGGCCTTGTGTGGTCTGCATGAGATGGAACTGTCTAGAGTGACACTGTAGGCTAACAACAAAGGGCTGGAGCGCTGTGCTGGACTTTTACTGGAGCAGGAACAAGAGTGATTTGCTTAAGGTGGGTCTGTGTGGAGTGGCACAGTGAGTGAAAAAAAGATATAGTGGAGTGCAGCCCTCAGTTTTTGAAATGGGCTCCGATTAATTTGAGCACTCGTTCCATCACTGTGTTGTTTGTCGCATCATCAAATCTAGGCAGTGTATTGTCAATGACACAGAAGGACGTAGTCTGCGTGCTTCCCTATAGCGGGAATGTAGACCTTCTGCTGGTTTGCAATCAGATAACATGAGAGCCGGTGCACATACTACTGAGCGCTCTTATCGGCACAATAGAATATTAGTATAGTAATCGGATGTAAACACTGACTGGTTCTTCACTGGCACAGCCTAAGGGTCAGCTAGCTGACAGGGACGGATATGACTTGTTACCAGTAGGATCTGCACTTTTAGACTGAGGGATCTGAGATCTAGGGTCTGCAGAGCTCTACAGCAGATCAGCACACCATCCCATTGTCGAATTTACAAGACCGCTGGCTCTACCAATGCAGACACTAAAATGTATTAAAGCACAGCCGTGTACTCAGTGCCCAGCTGAGGGTGCAGAGATTGTGCATAAATAAGACAAGAAGCGACACTGGCGATTAACGCTTATGTTTTCATTCCGTTTTTAGTGTGAGTGCTGACACCGCCTCCCAGTCGTCGGACTCACGTTTTTATCCGTTTGCCCTTGCTGGCACCAAGCAGGTCTTTAATTTACAAGTCTGGGCTTAGGGCATACACCTGGGTGGCCAGGGCAGCTGGCACAGGGCTTCAGGGATGGGGAGTTGGATGACTTCCGGAGAGAAGGCAGGCAGCAACCCTGCTGAGCAGAATACCCCATCATCAAGATATGACTGCTGAGCAGGAGGAGCTTGGAGAAACCATCGGAATTTGCCTACAACCCTAAAGACATTTGGGGGGGGGGGGGGCATGCAGCAACTTTGTACCACAAGAACCGCTCTGATGCTCAGAGCAAAACATACTGTAGGAAAGGACCGTGAAGCACTGAGGGAGAAATGAGAGAGGAAGGAGGCGGATAGGTGGAGGGGCTGAGAGGGGAGTAAGAAGGGGAAGCTGACAAGAAAATGGACCAGAATGAGAGATCACGACAGCAGGGGATAATGCTGGCAGACCTGTGGCAAGGGAAGGAAGAGGAATGGAAAAGGGGTAGGAGAGAGCAAAGGACAGTTTTCAGTGAAGGCAACATGAGGACCAAAAGAGGGAGAAAAAGAAATGAGGGGAGGGGGAGAAAGCGAGAGAGACAGTGTGTGTGGGGGGGGGGGGGAGGAGAGGGAGAAAAAGAAATGAGGGGAGGGGGAGAAAGCGAGAGAGACAGTGTGTGTGGGGGGAAGGAGAGGGAGAAAAGAAATGAGGGGAGGGGGGGCGAGCGAGAGAGACAGTGTGTGTGGGGGGAGGGAGAGGTAGAAGAGGAGGGGGGGGGGGGAGAGGAGGGGGAGAGGGAGAGAATACGAGAGGGACAGGGCCAAGAGGAACAGACAAAGTAGTTAGGACAGGGGTGCAGAGCAGACAATGCAATCATTCCACAAACACAAGACACAGAGTCGAATTCTCTATAGCATGTGTGTAGGACCTCTGGTGCACGAAAGCTTGCGTTTCCTTTCTGCACCTGTGGTTTAGACAACTTTGCACTTCCCGTTGTGCACCCATTTAAGAATGCTAGCTCTACCTCTCCTTCAGGTAGGATCTCGGGAAGTTTGCTCTTTCCGTAGTGCACCCATTATTTAAGGATGCTAGCTCTACCTCTCCTACACGTACGCTCTAGGAAAGTTTCTCTTACCGTGATGCACATATTTGAGGATGCTAGCTCTACCTCGCCAACATGCATGATCTAGGGAAGTTTGCCCTTCCTGTGTGCACCTATTATTTAAGGATGTTAGCTCTACCTCTCTTACATGGATGATCTAGAGAAGTTTGCTCTTTCCATCGTGCACGTATTTAAGAATGCTAGCTCTACCTCTCCTACAGGTATGATCTAGGAAAATGTGCTATTCCCTTTGTGCACCTATTTAAGGATGCTAGCTCTACCTCTCCTACACGTATGGTCTAGGGAAGTTTGCTCTTCTCGTCGTGCACCTATTTGAGGATGCTAGCTCTACCTCTCCTACACGTATGATCTAGGGAAGTTTGCTCTTACCGTTGTGCACCTATTTAAGGGTGCTAGCTCTTCCTATCCTACACGTATGAACTAGGGGAGTTTGCTCTTCACGTCGTGCGCCTATTATTTAAGTATGCTACCTCTACTTCTCCTACACGTATGATCTAGAGAAGTTAGCTCTTTCTGTGTGCACCTACTATTTAAGAATGCTAGCTCTACCACTCCTACACGTATGATCAAAGAAAGTTTGCTCTTCCGGTCGTCCACCTATTTAAGTATGCTAGCTCTATTTCTCCTACACGTATGATCTAGAGAATTTTGCTCTTCCTGAGTGCACCTATTTAAGGATGCTAGCTCTACCTCTCCTACACATATGATATAGATAAGTTTGCTCTTGCCATCATGCACCTATTTAAAAATGCTAGCACTACCTTCCCTACACGCATGATTTAGGCAAGTTTGCTCCTTATTTAAGGATGCTAGCTCTACCTCTCCTAGAGGTATGATCTAGGGAAGTTTGCTCTTTCCGTTGTGCACCTATTTGAGGATGCTAGCTCTACCTCTCCTACACGTATGATCTAGGGAAGTTTGCTCTTACCGTTGTGCACCTATTATTTAAGTATGCTAGCTCTACCTCTCCTACACGTATGATCTAGGGAAGTTTGCCTTTCCTGTGTGCACCTATTATTTAAGGATGTTAGCACTACCTCTCCTACGTGTATGATCTAGATAAGTTTGCTCTTGCCGTCATGCACCTATTTAAGAATGATAGCACTACCTCCCTTACACACATGATTTAGGTAAGTTTGCTCCTTATTTAAGGATGCTAGCTCTACCTCTCCTCCAGGTATGAACTAGGGAAGTTTGCTCTTACCCTTGTGCACCTATTTAAGGGTGGTAGCTCTTCCTCTCCTACACGTACGATCTAGAAAAGTTTGCTCTTCCCGTGTGCACCTATTATTTAAGGATGCTAGCTCTACCTCTCCTACACGTATGCTCTAGGGAAGTTTGCTCTTACCGTGGTGCACCTATTATTTAAGGATGTTAGCTCTACCTCTCCTACACGTATGATCTAGGAAAGTTTGCTCTTACCCATGTGCACCTATTTAAGGGTGCTAGCTGTTCCTCTCCTACACGTACGATCTAGAAAATGTTGCTCTTCCCATGTGCACCTATTATTTAAGTATGCTAGCTCTACCTCTCCTACACGTATGATCTAGGGAAGTTTGCCTTTCCTGTGTGCACCTATTATTTAAGGATGTTAGCTCTACCTCTCCTACGTGTATGATCTAGATAAGTTTGCTCTTGCCGTCATGCACCTATTTAAGAATGATAGCACTACCTCCCTTACACACATGATTTAGGTAAGTTTGCTCCTTATTTAAGGATGCTAGCTCTACCTCTCCTCCAGGTATGAACTAGGGAAGTTTGCTCTTACCCTTGTGCACCTATTTAAGGGTGCTAGCTCTTCCTCTCCTACACGTACGATCTAGAAAAGTTTGCTCTTCCCGTGTGCACCTATTATTTAAGGATGCTAGCTCTACCTCTCCTACACGTATGCTCTAGGGAAGTTTGCTCTTACCGTGGTGCACCTATTATTTAAGGATGTTAGCTCTACCTCTCCTACACGTATGATCTAGGAAAGTTTGCTCTTACCCATGTGCACCTATTTAAGGGTGCTAGCTGTTCCTCTCCTACACGTACGATCTAGAAAATTTTGCTCTTCCCATGTGCACCTATTATTTAAGTATGCTAGCTCTACCTCTCCTACACGTATGATCTAGGGAAGTTTGCCTTTCCTGTGTGCACCTATTATTTAAGGATGTTAGCTCTACCTCTCCTACGTGTATGATGTAGATAAGTTTGCTCTTGCCGTCATGCACCTATTTAAGAATGATAGCACTACCTCCCTTACACACATGATTTAGGTAAGTTTGCTCCTTATTTAAGGATGCTAGCTCTACCTCTCCTCCAGGTATGAACTAGGGAAGTTTGCTCTTACCCTTGTGCACCTATTTAAGGGTGCTAGCTCTTCCTCTCCTACACATACGATCTAGAAAATTTTGCTCTTCCCATGTGCACCTATTATTTAAGGATGTTAGCTCTACCTCTCCTACGTGTATGATCTAGATATGTTTGCTCTTACCGTCATGCACCTATTATTTAAGGATGCTAGTTCTACCTCTCCTACACGTACGCTCTAGGGAAGTTTGCTCTTCCAGTCATGCACCTATTATTTAAGGATGCTAGCTCTACCTCTCCTAGAGGTATGATCTAGGGAAGTTTGCTCTTTCCGTTGTGCACCTATTTGAGGATGCTAGCTCTACCTCTCCTACACGTATGATCTAGGGAAGTTTGCTCTTACCGTTGTGCACCTATTTAAGGATGATAGCTCTACCTCTCCTAGAGGTATGATCTGGTGAAGTTTGCTCTGTCTGTCCTGTCCCTGTGTTTTGGGGACACTTGTCCTGCTTACAGCGCACCTGCAGTTTAGGGATGTTTGCTCTGCCTGTCCTTCACCTAGTGCTACTTGTTGAGGACCTAGGATTTAGGGAAGCTTGCTGTCACTGCCCTGCACGTATGGTTCAGGAATGTTTGTTCTGCTGTCCTGCTCATTTGTCTCCTCGGTGCTCTGGGTCCATTTTTCAAACCTTGCGTTCCAAGATCTCTGCAACCTCCAGGAAGAGTGTGGTTGGTAGACTGGCACACAGGGTTGTAAAGCCTCTGCTCCCTTTACTTGTAAGAGATGCGCACGGTGTCCTGTAACAGGACTTGGGTCACTGTTAGTCACTGCATGCTCCGTGATGAAAGCTAGGCTGATCTTTGCCCACCTTTCATGGCCTCCGTTCCCCGCTGCTCCCCCTTTGCCTATGCCTAGCCTCCTCTTCTGTTTCGCTCATCAAATCTCCCATCATCTCACTCCTACCTCAAACAATAGACAGTGGTCCTGCCCTCGGAGCCTGTCTCAGCCGTTTTCAGGGGCAGACAAGCGTAGAATGGGAAATACAGCATGTCACAGTGTGCCACCGCCTCTGAAGGACAAGGAAGGCCAGAGCAGAATCAGGGTAATGGCTTCCAGAGCTAGAGGCTTGGCTGTTGTAAGCGCTGTATACAATACATGTCATTTTTCCAATTTAAGTTATGAGCGGAGGCGTAGCTATCATTGGTGGTGCATTTCACAAGGGGACGGTGTCTGACTGGTGTAAAGGGCCCACGGAACCTCAATTGACATTTTTGCTTCCCTCAAAGGGGTGGGGGGCAGTTTTCCTTGTTTTCCTTAGGGTCCATGCCAAGCTTGCTACACCAGAGCGACTAGAGGCTTTTCATGAGGGGTTGAAGGGTCTTTTAAAATCAAAGGAATCTCAATGCGATCCCCGGTAAATAAAAATCACTAACCCCATGGCCGTCTGCCCAACGGCAACGGGCGTTAGAAGACAGGATAACTTCCACCACCGTCTCCTCCAAGAGTCCATCTCGTGTGACATGGTCCTCAGGTCAGAAAGCAGAGGAGGCACCAAAAAACATTCTGGTAACTGCTCCTCAAGATGGCTGCCTGCTACTGCTTTCTCGGTATTCCATTGTTTGGAGACCAGCCTTTGTACTCAGAAAAACATCTCCAAACGGAATATTGCAACAGTTAACCCGGATGTGTACACTTTGTCCTTGTGCATTGTGAGTTTGTCAACACGATCAAGAGTCATTGAACATGCACTCAAATCCCAAAGAAAAGTCTTTACAGAAAGAGGGCACGAGAGCACAGCATCTGTATCTACAGCACATGGTGCAAACAAATTTAGCTTTGGTATTTGCGTCCAGCTTTCTTCACAGCCCACCGAACGCCTGTGCGGTTTGTGCAGAGGTTATAGATTCATTTAGTTTTGCTGAAAACAAAAGTATTGTTAGTTATTTCGGTAACTTAAACACTCAACAATGCCAAAATACTTGCCTCTTAGTGTCTTATGAGGAAAAATTTCAGGTTTCCACCAATAAATCACAAAATCTCATATATATGGTTCTTTATTGAATGGCGAACCAACTGAAATGATAATTCCTCGGAGTGGAAAAACAAAAGGTGAGTTTTAGCAGATTTTAGTGAGATGGCCTCATTGTGAAGTTGATGTTCAACAAGAGCTGAATTCATACATTTAAAATTAAAAATGAAAACAAATATTGACCCAAAAAGCCCAATTCTAAGATAAGGTGTTTGGTCCAGATTAACAGCTTGGGTTCTCTAGGAACCAGGTGTAATGTAACACAGAAAAGAGACACGGGACAAGTGAGAGGTCAGAGGTATTAGGTGGCGTCATTTCCACTGTGAGGCCTCTGCCATGAGGCTAGCCGGTGGCCCACTGATGAGGACCAAGGTTGCTGGCCTGAGTAAGGAAAGAGGTGGCTCCAGGTGCACCGATGTGGGCCAGAACCCTGCTTAAGCAAGAGGGCGAGCTATTGGTGGTATGTGAGTGGCAGGCCGAGGAAGCTGAACCACACAGAGCCGCCAACACCACCCTGCAGGAGTGACCACAATACGGGATACTGAGATGAGAGGTTGGTGGGTAAGATGATCTTACAGGGAACAAAGTGGCAAGCCATACGAAAAGGAAGCCACAGGACAAACCATACACACAGGTAGCCAGGAAGCAAGTTACAGAAGTAACCACCAGGCACATTATGCATCCAGATAACCAAGGGTTAAGCCATATCAGAATCCATGAGCGCAGGTACCCAGGCAATAGCTCACAGAGAGGTAACCACCAGGCAGTCCACACAAAGGTAATCAAAAGGCATGAAATACACAGGTAGCCTGAAGGCAAACCAGACACAAGTAACTAAATAGCAAGCATTACACAGGTAGCCACGAGACAAGCAGGGTGCACAGGTAGCTATGTGGCAAACCATCCATAGGAATAACCACAGGTCAAATAATAGACAGAGAACTAGTGAGGGAGAGAGAGTCACTTACAAGTAACCACAGAGCAATCCATACCAACAGCCCTGGTGCCAGCAAGCAACATGACCACAGGTAACCAAAGGGCAAGATGTATACATAATAAGCAATAACCATGAAGTAAGCCACATATCCATACAATGGCTTGGTATGCCATGGACACGGTTGAACGCAAGCCACACAGATAATTGTAGGGAATGTTATACACGCTCAAAATTATAGGGTTGGAAATAAACGAGCAACCATGCACAAGATATGCATACAGAGGTCAATACCCACATATAGAAGCAAAACATGTTTCCGTAGCTACCTGACTGAAGAGCCGTAGGAATGGTGGCGGGTATGTGACAGGTATTGTTGAAATTAAGTAGGCCTTGCCTCAACTAGACTCTGGAGCCCCGTTTAGTGTCAGACTGGGCTTTTATCTTTAACAAAACCAAGACTCTCTCCCAAAATACACGGAAAATACTATCGAAAAACAGTTAACTGGCATGACAGTGATGCGGTCAGTCACTGGACAATTCTAAGATAGTAGAGGGGACACTCTACCGATCTGGTCTGAGGCCTCCATTGCAGTGGATGAGCCTTGTGCAAATTATATTGTTTCCAGTACATTCTTCCGGATAAGCAAGATTTTTGCCAGGACCATTCATGCAGCGGGGGTTCCGGAGATCCCAGTCTATGGTCCATTACCACCATCATAATCCTGGCCTAAAAAGTCTTTCCATGTGGCAAGCAAGAGGTTAGGGGCTAGGGTTTCCGTCGAGCAAAAAAGTGGGGCTAAGGTTTCTGATAAGAGCCCCCACAGTGATGTGTCTACTGCCCCATTGTCTTCACCCTGCGGAGCACGGAAACGGATTGAACCCCATGTTCTTTGCTCCATAAACGATGCCATCATTTGTAATCGATCCTTCTGATAGGTCCACAAAGCAGAACGGAAGTTACAGTCGCGCCTCATCAGAATCTTGAGAGCTCAGTCTCTCGCTGGCACAGTCTCTGGCAGGTTTCCTTGTCCTGCTGGGGCTCAGCAACACTTCTTCACCGGCGGCTTCTTTTTGGGCTTGTTGATCTTCACCACCTCGTTAGGCTGGTTCAGACGGGCCAGATTGTCCATTTTGGCTTTCAGGACCATGAAGGTGATGGCATTAAACATCTGAAATATAAGGCAGATAGTATGAATAAGACTGCAGTACACTGCTCCCTCGGTGACAGCAATATTGTTTACCCACTAACAGGTACTGGGAAGAATGCTACGACTGGGGCTGCCCATGGTAGTGCTTCGGAAGAAGCGATCAAGTTGTAAATAGACATCAAAAGCAATCTGCCAATCTGGAACTAGTAGCAGCAAAAATAAATGCAGCATACATATTGGGTAGCCCCAGATCACCAACCCCTGAAGAATGGAGTTGTAGCATGGTCTGGTGCATGGGCATGGAGAGGGTTTTATAATCAGGGTATAGTTGTCGTAAGAAGTTCTGCAAAATCTGGAGGCACGGATATCTAATAACAGGTTTGAGTACACCAAGGAAAAACATGGGGTTTTACTGTTTAACTATGTACACAGGACCCGAGTCAGACTTCATGAACAACTGTTTATTCTATATACTGCATTGCAAACATACATGCTATCTATTGTTGAATATGTTACAGTTCCCAAAAAGCTATCGCAATTAAATATGTGCTTTTATGTGAAAAAAATAAAAATCTGTAAAAAATGATTCTTTAAGAAAGATATATATAAATTAATAAAGTGAATTAAATAAAATTACGTTCAGAGCGGTGACTGTCAAGAACCACTAGTCTGAGCGTCCTCTTACCGCTGTGTCCCACCAACTATGGAAGGAGCTTCCTTACTGCAATGCCCATCGTTCCCGCAGAACGATTTTCTTCCCGGTGGATATCCTCGTGGGAGCGGTGTGGTATTCTTTAATATGGTGCCCAACATTAACCTTTCAAAAAGTTGCCTCCACTGCTTGTATCCTCCAAACAGTGCCTAGCAGCGACTTTCCTCACTCAAAGTGAATTTCAGGTAGGCATGTTGCACTGTGACCCAAATACAAGACGTTGCAGGAATTGGGGTGGCAGATTTCAATGGAGCCTCCTTACTAAGATGAGTGAAATGCGGATTGCCCAGGAACCAATACCATTCAACTGTACATATATAGACACTCGTCTTCTTCAAGGTTCTAATCTAGGGCTGCAGTTAACACTGGGGAAACTTATTTAACCTCTTCAGTGCCCATGACGAGCTGGACTCGTCATGGGCCGCGGTTGCGCTGTGCCCATGACGAGTCCAGCTCGTCATAAACCCCGCCCGCTAATGTAACGGCCGGCACAGGGCGGGGAAAGGGCGTGGCACTGAAGGGGTTAATAAAAGTACCCTCTTTTCATCTGTCAATTTCTTTTATTATCATCCTTGTTACCAATCTACAGCATGGTACTTGATGTGATTTCCGAGAGAGCTAGAATTTGAAGGATACATTTTTGGGATTTTCTGTGCCACGACACATTGCTCTTCCTAAAATCTGAAATAATTAAATTAAATAACAAACACAAACTCGTGCTTTCAAGGACATCTTTGCTTTTCTCTCCCACTAGTGCCCAAAGAGCTTTCTGAAGTTTATCTTAAACTGGGCATGTTCAGGGCAGACTCAGTCACAGCAGGCAGCCCATCCAGAAACTGACGCCCAGAGCACCATATGGGCTAAGTCACTATAAACCTATGAGGTATCAGATCTCTGCTGTTGACACCATTTTCCTTTCTGCCAGATCTTCGAGGACAGGTATGCGTAAACGAGGTATAATACATGAGTATGTGTAAATCCAGCTCTGTTGGGCAAGGTGGTCTGAGGAAGCAGGCAATAACCTAAGTTTTGAAAGTTTCTCATAAGATGCCAAGCACATGAATGTTTTTCTGTGACTAAAGAACAGTAATGCTTCAATCACAAAGGGTTCTCAGCTGGTGATAGCCACCTTCCTGTTAATTCTTTTTCCTTCATGCAACTATTCTTTTCCCAGTGCGATATTGTACTTTGTAGCTAGGTAAAGAGTTAATGGACCAGAGTTTGGATAATTTACGCCCCCCCAACCTCATCCCCATACACTGGTATTCTAGACAGTAAAGTGCCTCCCTCAACTGAGGGCCAAATGCTATATAGCCGCATGCCACCTCTTTGGTAGTACTAGGTGCTCTCCCACCTCCTCCATGTTTCATCAAATGCTTCCATCATATTTTTCATTATGAAGTTCTTGAACCAGTAGTGCCCCCTCACCCATCACTCAACGTTGGTGTTCTAGACGGTGAGCGGTCACTCTTACCACCTTAGTGTTCTAGAATACAACATGCACCCACCTCCTTCAGGTCGAGTGTTCTAGAACTATAAAGAAAGCTTCAGTTCTCAAAGTTGGTGTTCTACATACAAGAGACTGTCCCCCATCCTCACCTCCTCCACATTGGTGTTCTCCTTGGCACTTGTCTCAAATAACCGCACCCCCATCTGGTCGCTAAAGCGTTTAGCATCTGCGCTTTCCACCTGCTTTCGAGATGGGTCCTCATTCTTGTTGCCCACTGTGGAGAAACAAAAAACAGGAAAGCGTGAGAAATGAAGGGCGGCGACTGTGGAGTGTAGGACATCACGGACAGAGGTGGACTTTGTAAATCCTATCTGTACTACAAAGATCTCCTGCATTGTCATTAGTCTTTACTCAATAAGAGTAGGAGGAAAAGTTCAAAATGAAAAAAAATATTTACCAACAGATGCACAAGTGTCTGACCCTTGCTTCATCAGTGCATCCCTCCTGCAATGCTCAAATCAAAAGTTCCATGCCAGTGTAGGCAAAAATCACCATCGTGCATCACTAAAAATATTCTGTGAACGTGTATCTACATTTTGCATATATTGGCAGCCAATGAAGCAAAGCCGTCAGTATCATGCTTAACCAGTATTGTCCTTGTTAGAATGCTGGTTAAATCCTGCTGAAAAACAAAAAAAACTGTCCTGAGGAAGACCCAGCTAAACTATGGCAAAAAGTTGAAACATCAACCGTGATCCCTCTACGATTGCAATGTTACCCTGGTGGTACTCTGTGCTGTTAATGGATTCAGCAAACTAGAATATCTCCGCTTTCCACACAGAGGATGCAGCAGGGAGTGTGTGCACTTGAGGACGACACAGGGACATACAAGCATAGAGGCGCTGCAGGGCAAACAAGTGTAGGGAGACTAGGCTGGTAGGTGGGTCACAGCCCAAGAGGAGGTTTCAAGGGTAGGAGGGAGCCAGGCTGGCATGTGGTCAGAGTCTCAGGTTGGTATGCCATCATAGGAAGTACCCAGCAGAAGCGTGCTCTGGGCGGAGGATGCTCACCAAATGCATGCCGATGGAAGAGATTCCATGACTGGTATGTGCACAGAGAAAATGCTGCTGGAGAAGAGCGCTTTAAGGAAGATGACCAAGGCCAGGGAACCTGCAGAGCGCAGGCCACCAAGAAATGCCCAGGGACAAGTCACACGGCAGATATTCCAACCTGTAAACTCACTTTTATTAGTAGGGTGTTACACTCTTTTCAAAAATATTCACCCTCCAAAAAAACAGCATGCCTTCATAGAAATCAATAGTGTCGCTGAAAAAAGCATACAGCGAGACGACTACATGGCTGATGAATGCGGAGGTAGGTAGATGCATAGGTGTCCACTCAGGGTAGGGCCTTTGAAAGATGCACACATATTGAGAGAAAGCCTCAGGACATCGGGTATCCCCGGGAAAAAAAATCATAGTTTGGTATGTGCACATATAGGAGGCTGCATGGCTGGCTAACACACCAACTTACCAAGGATCTTGCAAACAGAGTCGCAGTTTTGGGTGATCTCATGCAGCCACCGCTGGACATTGACGAAGGAGGCTGGATTTGTGACGTCGTAAACAATGATGACCCCATGTGTGTTGCGGTAATACCTGTGCATGGGACAATAAAAAGAAAACGAAGTTAGAGAGGGTAGCATAGAGTATGTGAGGAGAAGTAACAGGACAAGAAGAGGCCGACAGTAAAATAGGAAATGAATAGATAATAAAAGAAAAAAACAAAAGCAGTGGGTCAGTGTTGGAACTGGCACGTTTTGGTTGGCTAAGGCGAGGCCCTAGCCTGGCAGAATCTACCACTCCCATCAGTAGGGACGACGGTGGCAGCATCTCCCGACCCCGCTGGGCGCCATTATCGATCAAAGTTCATTGCTGTGTGCTTCTTTTTAACTTCGAACTCTGTTGAGTTGAAACTTTCTTTTAAAAATATTGTGTCACCTTCTTGTAATTTTAGTTGGCTACATGATGTTATAAATTTAGTGTCACGCTGTCAAATTATTGCATTCTCGCACTCATTGAGGGGTTAGTTGCTCTAGTATCGTTCTAGAGTTTTGAACTGTGCCTGCACGCCCGGTCCGACCCAGTAGCCAATCACGGGTGCGGAGGGCGGGGCAGTGACAGGCCCACACAAGAAGGCGAGCGGTTAGCGCTCTAGCTTCTCCACACTTGAGGGCTATTTAGCCACTCGTCGCCTCTAGCACGCGTTTGCGCGCAGTGTGGCGCCTACTCCTGCGCCTAAGACGAGCCAAAGACCAGCCCGTCTGCGCCAGTCTGCGACATATCGGGGCGAGGGGCTGGTCTCCCAGCAGCAGGATAACATATACCTCACAGGTATTATTAGAGATTGGCACACATGTTCCTAGGGTATGCACATATGAGGTGGGAACCAACCTAGAGGGCCCGTTTGCCTGTCGGGGATGTCATAATCCCACTGCAGCTGGACAATACTTGGAGCGCCCCCCGGAATTGGCGGGACAAGTACAACATATAACATTGACACACAATCCTATAGGTAATCTACCATTGGGGAGTAAGAACCTGTTGTGTAACATTTGTTCATTAGCCAAACACTCCATGGAGGTATGGGACCTCATATCATCTGAGGAACCAGATTTATGCTTTCTGACTGAAACACGGCTCAAACCTCACTCAGTCCCGGCCATAACCTTGGGTATACCGATAGGATATAAAATATCCAGGTTGGATCGCCCTAATAAAACAGGGGGGGGGGGTAGCTATTGTATATAAACAAGAAATGAATGTTACTATCATTGAGGAACTTTGCACACCTCAGATAGAATTAATGATTTTTAAAATTAATCCAGCATCTAAGGAAAACAGGAAGGGTGCTGTGGTGTACCGCCCCCCTGGCCCATGTGAGAATTTTTCTGTTCTTCTTATTGAGGCTTTAGCCCCTCATGTACAAGAGAAATCTGATTTTCTTCTTGTAGGGGACTTTAATGTCCACAGTGAGCTGGGTAATTGTCCGGAGGCAAATACCTTACTTGCGGACTTAGACTTATTGGGACTAAAAAAAGTACAATCATGGCCCGACTAATCAAGCCGGCCATACTTTGGATTTAGTCATGTCTAATTCGCCCTTGATTAAATGTATGCCTCCTACTCAAGTGGACTGGACGGACCACTTCATTCTTAAATTTCACACATTTGCTAATCATAAGCCTCGGGCTGGACAGATTGCACTAGCCAGCACAAGGAGACCTTGGCATAAACTCACTTCGGAGAATTTTAGGGAAAAATATAAGGAATTTATAACTAATAGCCCGACAGATGATATTACAAATCGAATTAAATATGTTTGAGGAAGCGGTCGCTAAGGCCATAAACGCTACCATTCCTTTAAGAGTGTTTAAACCCCGTGTAGCACATAAGCAAGAGGTCTGGTTTTCTGATGAATTAAGATCCCTTAAGTCAAAGACTAGGAAACTAGAAAAGAGATGGAGATCATCGCGGAGGACTGAAGATAAGGAACATCATAGGATCGCTCTTAAAACATATCACAAGGCCATTCGTGCTGCACGTAAAAACTATATTGCTACACAACTATCTGCAGCTGGTGAAAACTCGAAAATGTTATATCAAATTTTACAAACTTTCACTAAGCCAGCAGCATGTGAAACGGCAGAACTAGCATCCCAAGAACTTTGTGACGAGATCTCACTATTCTTTACAAAGAAGATAGATGGGATCTATGATAAAATAATGCATTCTAACAATACTGCCCTAATAGATAACATCCCTCCACTGACTGCTGGAGCCCATTCCCGCTCCACCCTGTGCCTCACTGAATTTCCTCCTATATCTATAGAGGAGGTAACTTCCTTAATTATGCAAATAAAGAGTGGTTGCCCTTTGGATACCATCCCTGCACGTATCATGCCTATATTGGCTAATGATTTGGGCCTGAGAATTCTGCAATTAGTTAATCTGTCCCTGAGTACAGGGGAGGTTCCCCTAGCCTGGAAACGGGCGCTGGTATGACCTCTAAGGAAAAACAATGCCATCCCCTGGACAGAACTGTCCAATCTAAGACCGATCTCTCTTCTTCCCTTTTTGGGCAAATTAATCGAGAAGTTTGTAAACCGCCACCTGTCGACTTACATCGAAAAAGCAGGGGGACTGGACTCTTCCCAGTCAGGGTTTAGGCCTAGACACAGCACCGAGACCACCTTGCTGTCTGTCGCAGACTATCTACATATGCTCCAGGACAAGGGTTATTCCGTTATACTGGTGCCGTTTGATCTGTCTGCGGCGTTTGACACCGTGTCGCACAACATCCTGACTTCCAGGCTAGCTAATATTGGCCTGGGAGACAAGGCGCTGGCCTGGCTGAGGAGTTTCCTAACAGATCGTACCCAAAGTGTCATCTTGGGTACATTTCGGGCAGAGGAGCTGAGGATCTCTAAAGGGGTCCCACAGGGCTCCTGCTTGAGCCCTACGCTTTTCAACATCTATGTGGCCCCCTTGGCCAACATCATGAGATCCCATGGGTTCATCCCGGTGTCTTACGCGGATGATACCCAACTCCTCTTTCCATATAAAACACTCACTACAGAGATTAGGAACTCGTTTGCCCAGGGAATGAAAGCAGTGGCACATTGGATGGCGTCCAATTATTTGCAATGCAATGTTGCTAAAACGGAGGTGATGCTATTTGGCGAGGCTAAACTCCTGTGGACCCCGGACTGGTGGCCTCAAGATCTTGGGCCAGTCCCTGAGCCTAAATCGGTAGTGAAAGACTTGGGTGTTAGGTTGGACCAGGAGCTTTCCTTAAAACAACATGGTAACCAAGTGGTGGGCTCATGCTTTCACATCATTGGGCTGCTTCGGAAGGTGTTTCCTTTACTCCCAGACGCCACAAGAAAGACCTTGGTGCAAGCGTTAGTGCTGAGCAGACTAGATTATTGTAACGGCCTGTTATCATCGGCGAACGAAGGAGTCATCTCAAGATTGCAGGTGGTTCAGAACACTGCTGCCCGCCTGGTACTAAACGCATCCCCACGAACACCCTCCAAACCTTTGTTGATTAAACTTCACTGGTTACCTGTGAAACAGAGGGTGAAGTTTAAAATATGCTGCATCATACATAAATGCCTGACGGGGAGAGGCCCGGCCTACTTGGCCAACAAGTTCATTCCATATGTTCCCATACGCTCCCTTAGATCTGGCGAACGGGCTTTGCTATGTGTCCCCAGAGCTTTATCTGTGGCAGGTCCTATGCTGTGGAACAGTCTCCCCATAGCTATCAGACTGCACAGAGAACATCTTCCTTCTAGGAAACAATTAAAAACTTTCCACTTCCAAGATTAAGATACTATTTCAATGTTATAAATGTACACGGCTGGTAATTGTTCTTTGTTTATTGATGGTGCTAAAGGGCGCGGAGATGCTCCTTAGGGAGTCGATTCCAGCGCGGTACAAACATGCAAATAAATCAAGGTCGGGTGACTACACCCACTGTATAACCTGAGCTCACCCTTGGGTAGCTTAGCACTGAGCAGTAAGGCTTATGACCGAGGCAATGTGTAAAGCATTGGCACAGAACTCTCACACATAAATACACCGAGCGTCACATAAGAGACTTAATGTGGTGTATGTAAATAAAGTTTGTATTCAACACACATTAATTAACACAACATGAACATTATGTATTACTGGGCATAAATCACATTTGGAAATATAACTAGCTGTACTAGCCCTAACAATGTTAAAATGACATCAGTAATATGCACGCTCCTACTTTACCCCTATCAATCAATCAGGGATTTGTGAAGGGCACTACTCATCGGTCAGGGTTTCAAGGTGCTGGTGGAGGTGGGGCAGGGGTGAGTATGAGCAGCTCCGTCCTAACTGAAGAGCCAGGTCTTGAGGCTCTTCCTGAAAGCTTGGCTGCTCCATTGTAAGCCACTATTGCAGCTTGAAGTAACTTCAATCATTCCCCCATGTTAACCAATGGGAAGAGC
Organism: Triturus cristatus; assembly: GCF_964204655.1. NCBI lineage: Eukaryota > Metazoa > Chordata > Amphibia > Caudata > Salamandridae > Triturus > Triturus cristatus. Next base: position 1,181,617,703 of record NC_140590.1, read on the forward strand.
AAACCTCCTAGGCAGTGAAAATACACCTGGGTATTCTTCACTGCCAGGGTAGGGAACACACATGTGCACCTGCCCTGCCTTTCACCTACCACTTGCTTCATGCCTAAAGACTTACCCTAGGGGATGGGCCAGTGGTTTAGAAAGGCCAACCTGAGTACAAGTGCAATGCGCGCACACACAGGCCTGCAATGGCAGAATTGACACGTTTAAAAACATCATGGGTGCAGGTGCATACCCTTGAGGCAGGTTTAAAAACATCAGCTAGGCACCACTTCCCAACGTGTGTATGAAGGGTGCGCACACTTTCACACTGTAATTACAGAGCCCTAAGGCCACTAAAAGAGACTCAGCAAAACATCTGAGGAAAAAGAAAAATGTCTACATAAACACAACCAAAAGCATGTAAGGGTTAACAGAGGGTGTAGTAGTAAATCATTTATTTCAGTGCTGGCCACTTAACAGTCATACATATTCATTAGAAAATACATGTTATCACACATTGGCATACAGAGGATTAATATACAACAGTTAATAAGACTACGTTAAACAGAATTGGTTTTCTTGAATAGCACCAACATGCCCCATTCAAAGTAAGGTTTCACTTTCTATAAAATAAGAATAATGTATATCATTTTTTTTTAAATATATATATATATATATATATATATATATATATATATATATATATATATATATATATATATATATATATATATATATATATATATATATATATATATATATATATATATATATATATATATATATTACCTACTGGCAGTCGCCAGTAGGTAGTTATAGTTAGGACCACGTTTCCATAGGAAATCCGCAACATTCTATTTTGAATAACTTTTGCGCCGGTCGACGAATCCAAGCAAATTTTTCAAAATAGGTGGGGCGCTACGCTCCGCTCCTACCCTGAAAGTCTCGGGGGGATTCGTCAAGCGGGGGCTGAGATAAAAGGGGGGTCCCAAAACGCGTTTTTCCCATGCATTTTTCCATAGGACCTTTAGACACAGCTACAGCCCGAACGGCTGAACAGAATTACTTGAAATTTGGCAGAGAGGTAGTCCTCAGGTCAAGGAAGTGCCTTTTGTAGGTTTGGTGTAAATCTGTTCAGTAGATTCTGAGAAAATAGCCTTTAAATCAATATATATATCTGAGCCAGCTTACGGTGCGCTTACGGTGCGCTTACCGTACGCGTACGGTGGCGTGCGCGATTCTGATTGGCCCTTAGATCTTAGTAAACATTCGAATCGGTCGAAACCAGGAAGCGGCGGCCGCCATTTTCTCTCTCGCACTCTGAGGAGGGAGCTGATAAACAAATGCCAAAAACATATAAAGGGGCTGTTTAGACAGCGCCCATGCACATAACCATGTTAGTTGAGTCTTCAAAGATCCCCCAAGGCAAAAAACGGTAATTTTTTATTTTTGAAAATTTCGCCGATTACGCTTACCGTACGGTAAAAAATGTAAAAAAAAAAAAATCCACACTCTCTCCACCCCGTGTGCAAATGGTGGCCGATGGCCACCATTTGTGCATGGCATATAAGTGCACAGCATTTCCCCAAAAAATTTCAACAGATTACCTATCACAAGGAAGCGCATAATATGTCCTCCATGTGCGCACGGTGCGCACCGTGCGCGCACGGAACGAACTGCGTTAAGTGGGCGCGCACGCCACGAATGGCGCAAAGTAACTTAGCATTTAAAAAACCGTACAAATTCACTGAAAAAACCATAGGTTTCACACATGTTATAGTTAGCTGTACATTTTACTGATAAAAAACCAATGAAATTCCCCCGTTATAGTTACTGTAGGCAACTATAACTCACGCGACCGTAATCCTCTGCTGATGACATATGTGTCTTTGAAAAAAAAATATTTGTAATATATGTATAGCTAAAATTTAATGGAAGAAGACATGGGCAAATAAGTGTCTAAATACAGTATTAGCATCAGCAGAGGATTGCGGTCACGTGAGTTATAGTTGCCTACAGTAACTATAACGGGGGAATTTCATTGGTTTTTTATCAGTAAAATGTACAGCTAACTATAACATGTGTGAAACCTATGGTTTTTTCAGTGAATTTTGCAAGGTTTTTTAAATGCTAATAACTATAACGTGTGTGAAACCTATGGTTTTTTCAGTGAATATATATATATATATATATATATATATATATATATATATTTTTTTTTTTTTCACCACAGATTTATGTTTCATCCTAGTTCGTACGCCTGCTTTTAAATACTTTCACACACTATGCTTTTTAACATCCTCAATTTTATGGCAAAGGAGGACAAAATTGTGAACAGCCATCCTACCTGCAACTGCTTATTAAACTAAAGCTACCCTTGTTGGTACACCCCCATGACCTTTGTTTTTAAGCAGTCGACCACCTAATGTAGTGAGCTATACTGTGTACAGATGATTTTAGCCCCAGTATGCTTGGGTTTGTTCCTGCCTCAATGACTGCCTGGCACTGCCCTGTGTTTCACCACTGGGTGCGGCTTATGTCCCGATGTCCCCATTTAGACCTTCTGCCAATGAACCGTGGAACCGCTGTCCGACAAAACAAACTTAAAACTCTGGCCTGGAAAGCTGGCATCCATATTTATTACAGCCCCAGCTGACGTCATAACATGGATGGATCTGCTGAGAACAGGTTACCATTGATAAGCACCACTTGTAAGGAGACCTGCAGAAGGCTCCACTGAGGAGCAGTGGCCACGCAACGTTCATGTGACTGTCTACGGGGAATTGACTTACCCTATCTTGATAATCCTGCACCACCAGCTGCTCTGCAGCTAGGAGTTTTCTTGGGTGGTTGTTTCTTGTATACAGCTTTTGCCTTTCTAGCAAATTATGTCCGCTTCTCACAACTCGGAGTGGGAGACAAGGCTGCACTGTACAGGAAACATCTGGGGGCGGGAAAGCGGGGACATACAGGCTGCTGATCAAACCAAAGGACCGTCTGAGTGTATGTTTAGAATTTGTTCTAGTATGGCTCTTCGTGACATCTGGGCGGGCCTTACACGGTGAAGCATAAGTCATCTGCATGCGCTCACGCTTTACCAACATTTTTCCAGACAGCTCTATTTATACACCCCTCCCATCACATTTTGCATAATGACTCATCTGCTACGTTATGCTCTTCACTCCCATTCCCCCACCCTTCCCTTTGTCACCCCTCTTCCACCTTCTGCTCCTACACTTTTCCTCTATTCTCGGGTTACGCGTACTCCTCTCCTCCCTCCTACTCTTGCCCCAGACGGCTCCAAAGTTCCAGTTGCAGTTCATGCCCAGCTCACTCAATTCCTTGTACTGCTATCCACTGCTCTCCTTCACCCTCACACCACAGGACAGCCACTGCACGCTCACCTCACCATCCACATCACCTTCTAGTCATTCTGTACCTACACCCCTACTTCCTTCTTACAACACCCTCCTCCTAATAAGCTTTCCTGATTTAGGACCTCAGCCACTTTCCCCCATCTCCTCCTCAAAGACCTCCCCTCAGCACCCATTCCCCCCCCCCCAAATCCCGCATTTGATTAAAAAAAAAAAAAAAAACATTTGATTACACCCACGTTTATCCCTCACTTACTACATCAACCTCCATCCTTTCCTTCTAGTACCCCTCCTGATCCCAATCATAATCAAATCCAAACTAATGCAAAATGTTGTGGATCATAGCCATTGCAATCACTTATGTCGCTGAAGGTAGGACGCCCCACCTAAAGGACTAGGACGGCTAAACGATGCACCAAGGACCCGATACACTTAAAGATTCTAAACTATTTAATGGAACAGCACCGGGGGAAACGGAGCCAACTCTGCAGACAAACCATGCTGCCTCCTACAGGCAAAACTGTAAAGGGCTTTCAACAGGAAAGTAAAAACTAGGTCCTACTCTACTTGCTTCGGGGCAGCCATTAGTCCTTTGAAGGAACTGTTCAAAATAATCTTGGAATTCATGTATCCAACAGCCACCAGAGCACATAGTCAACAAGGAGCAGCTCTGTGATTCTCTGCCATTTTTTAAATAAAGCCCCAAAATTGGTCTCCTTGTTGGAGATCAAAGCACCACTTCTACCCATCACGGAGTCCTTCAGTCGGCCAGCGTAGTCTAACTCCTCTGTGATCCCCTCCTCAACAATCTAGGGATGAATATGCTCATCTTGGGTCGCCCAGCAACAAGTCACGCTCCCCTGTGGAGCCATGGCCTCCTGCAAACTTTGAGAACATCACTTTCAACCTCTGTGGCACCTGGACTAGGACCTCTGTCAGCTGCCCTCTGAAACGAGACATTTTAATTAGGAGCTCAAAACATCTCGCATTAAATTCCTCAAAAGCAAGGGCTTGACTTTTCCATTCCAGGAAACTGGAGATCTACTGCAAATGACAATTCTTGCCCAATGCATTAATAGAACGCCTTATTTGCTGCTTGTGTTTAGATTCACTGAATGAATTTGTCTTGGTCAGAGGCCCAGCTGGTTTCCAGTCCATGCACTAAACAGTCCTCTTACTACCATCAGAGACGATAAAAAAACAAGGTTGATGGAAATGGGGCACCAGCGGTCTATACATTCTATATAGGACTATAGATCCTCTCAGCATTTTTTGATAACTGTACACCACTGTCAAATGACAGTATTTCTACAATTTGTTTTGTACATGTGCATTTCAGGGAAGGTATTAACCAAATGTTTTCAATGACGCTAGTCTTCCATCGTAAATGATTTAGATAATGCGATTTTGTCAGGAATGTCCAATACTGTGAGTGGGATTGTTCTCTGGGACCCATCGCCAAATTAGGAAAGATTTCTAAAATGATCTTTAAATACTAAGGAAGTAGGGCTTGACATGCAAATGTATAGATAATTAGTAGTTGTAAGTCGAAGGTGGGCCACAGCAATATTGTGCCTCTAGTGGACATCAGCAGAAGTAACTATTTTTGAAGGGCTTAGGAGCAGCCTCACTTGTGGAAGTTCTGAGGCCAAAACGATCTGCATTTTTGTGGTGATGGAGGGGGTTTCACCTGGATCATTCCACCCTCTTGACGGTTTCATTCTTCTTATTTTGTTAATCTTCACAGACCATGCTGCATCTGCATTGCTGTCATATGAACTCCTCGTGGCTTCTGACAGCCTAGACAGGCATCCTTCTCCAAGTGGTTTCTTGTCCCACATGTACAGCATTGCTGGTTGAGTTCTGAGCATCGGCAGCAGTCTATATGAAAGCCCCTGGAGTTGGCACACGCATTAGTGCAGCACATTTTAATTATACTGCACCACAGCATTTATATGGTGTTTTATGCCCAAAAACCCTGTTGCAAAGTGCTCCAATTTGCATTGGGTTCTTGGAAGCCCTTTCAGAGTCCAGTTTAAAAGGATGTCAGTTGTAGTTTGATGGCTGAGTTATTGGGTGGGGTATACAAGGTTTGAAGACACGTCCTAAAACATGGTCCAGCGTTGCCGCTGCACATAAGCATAGATTGTGAGAAAATACGTAGTTATTAATGCAGATACTTAAGGTCTTTAGAAGTATTTAGATACCAGTGCATAATTTACATGGAGACACCCTACAGTGAATGAAGAAAAATCCACAGAAGAGATATTAGGCAACCAGTGAGTAACATAGCGAGTCATCTAGGAGCACTGTGGTGTCAACAACTGGATATACTATTTAAAATCTCCCCGGAGTGACACTGTCTCTCTAAGCAGGTGCGCCAGGTGAAAACAAAGATATTACAAATCGATGCTCTGCCTCCAAAGCAGCTACAAATTTGCAGCTGCCTACCCTGGGGCAGCGCATTCAGTGAAATATGGAGCGGTCAGCTTAAAAACCTGCAGTTTAGCAAACATATGATTACATTTTAAGCCACGTATAACAAACTCAGGAAGATTAGATCTCAGGGTGAAACAATATAAATGAATTATTTAGATGAATCATGCTGCTAACAGGTTTTTATGGAAATGTTTTTCTTCTTTCTTTTTAAGAATGTATGTCTTTGATGTTAATTTTTTGAAATGTTTGTTATTTCGTATCTGTTGTTTTTCTGCATTTGATTTTAAATGCGAAATAAAGTGTTGATTGATTGTTTGAGCGGCTGCTTTCAAGCTGCTTCATTATTTCACAGTGCAGGAAGCAGTCGCCAGCACTTTAAAAAGGGAACATTGATCCCCCTGCAGGCAGGTGCAGTGAGTGACTGCACCATACCTGCAGGCTGATGTCGAAGGAGTCTATAGCACCATACTGCCTCTTCTAGAGGGCTACTCTCAGGGGGCACACTGTCCTAAGGGCCCCTTTGCTTTATTTCCCTCTCCGTAATAGGGTACAGGGGCAAAGTGATTCCCTCATTTGCATGGGTCCAGATACGTGAGTGCCAGTGCGATCAGTATTACAGAATAGGCCGCAGAAATGTCTGCAGCCCCTTCTGTAATACCAACTTGCCCCAGGCACACAAAGCAGGCATGTGCGTGTGGGGCACATTGCATTATATGGTCCATGGAGTTCACTGTGAAGCACCAAGCCCAAACACAGGAAGAAGTGTTGTGAAACCAGTGAATATATTATATGTAGTCATCAAGGAATGACAGAAACAAAATCAGAAAACATCGATAAATAACCAGTGGCGAATTGTAAAGCAACTGGAAAGATACTATTTGCAGTCATCCAAGCATTACGGAAAGCCAATCCCTTCAGGCACTCTTAAGCAACTTTACTGAATATCCATTCCCATCTAGCCCTTTTAATTTCTATTCCCCCTTTTCGGGTTAGTGGTCAATTACTATTACATCAGTGAAGCAATTGTAACTCTATTGCATGAAGGCTCCATTTTATTTTAGTACTTGGTGATAGCGCATGGCTACAAAGTGGTAGAAGTACTATGTTTTTAATGTGTGCGAAGGAAGCGTTTGTGGGTAGCGGACAATGCATCTTCTCAGGTGACGGGAATATCAGACATTTATAATCTGTGCTCTTAGTTCCCCCTGTGAACGATGGAACATTCGTACGAGGATAGGTAGAGCTGCCACGCATGGAATGGGCTCATTAGCTTTGTCTGGCCCGATATGCGCTGGTAGACTTAAATGATTTAAGGTTGGGTCAGTGCTGAAAATGGGTAGTGAGAGCCATAGTGGCACCTTCAAAGTCTATGCCTTTTGTGATTCTTGGCAAGTGTGCTATAATAACCTACACCTGTGGACTCTCATCGCACATACTATTCCGTTAAATACTGCAATTTCCCTGCCTTCAAGCAGCAATCAGCCAAAAATGTGAATCTTGCAGGTCCCATTGTAGAAGCATGAGCTGGAGGTAGACAATGCTGCAGCACCATAAACTTGAAGCGAGTGAGGGCCACGCGTGCCTGTGCAGCTGCGCCTTCATTTGTTACATTCTGTCTTCCTGCTGTGGGTGTTACATTTTTCTTTCCTTGAACCCACTGCCCCTTTCAGCCGCTGTGCACCGTGTGTGGATGAGGATTTGCACTCAAGGAACAGGAACCATTCCTTATGATGAACGGTGTCACCACATGTTGATGAAGACAGTGAGTATTGGTTCAACTTGGTGCTCTGTCTCGCGCGCCCATTTCATGATTGATCCTTGTAGATGGCGTACGCACCAACATGACACTTGACTCACTGTTGTGATGTGCGAGACTCCCATCCAGCTAGCAGGGCTGGAGATGAAGCATGCTTCCCAACATGGTACGCGGTGGCTGCTCGTCAAACCTCTGTTGGTGGTGCCATAGGTGATGGGGGTATCGCTCCAAAGCACTTGGTGGCCTACAAGTGGTCCATTCGCAGTATCTGCATGGGACCGCAGCTCCAATGGTCCCGTCGCACTATCTGCATAGGACCACAGCTTCAATGGTCCCTTCGCAGTGTCTGCATAGGACCGCAGCTTCAAATATAGGCTGTTGGGTTCTTTGAAGGCTGGATGCAGGCAGTAGCTGTACCAGACGGTGGACCAGTAGGAGGTGGCAAGGAAGTCACATTAGCGCACAGGTAAAGTGAGCCTGTGTGCAGCCAAAGGCAGAAACAACTCCATGGTAGTGCCTGCACATGGGAAGTGAATGTTCCGGGTTACCGGGGGAAATGTCAATTAGGGTGTTCCAGAACCAACAGAAAAATGTCCCCCCATTGGTTAAGTGAATGGAAGTGACAGGTGGTAGACGATTATCATTGTGCATGGGGCAGAGAGAAAACATATACCTTATTGTTATCACATCTGCAGTGGAATCGGGCTGGCAATTAGAACTGTATCCTGACAAAAAGCAGACATTCACACAAAAGAGGATGGGAGAAATGTCTTCAAATAATCTAACCACAGGCAATCGCTCAGGGTAACATTCCTGCCTATCGTTTTTCGCTCACTGTGCCATTCTAGACCACAGCCCGCATTATGCACCTCAGTACTGACCCTGAGCCTCCAGGAAACAGACCACCCTGAACTGCCAGAAGGGAACGCAAGCAATGCCAGACCGGGTAGGGCCTTTTTAGACTTCATCAGAAAGGTATATCTTAGATCCTATGGCACAGTGAGCAAGGAACCCACGTCCAGTCACAGCCTTGGCCACTTAGAGAGCTACATCAATCACACAAAAAGTTGATGGGAGGAAAGCTTCCTAATAGTCTAACCACTGTCAATCACTCGGTAACATTCCAAACAATCGTTTTTCGTCCCCTGTGCAACACTAGACAAAGGCACTGTTTATGCAAATCAGTACGGACCCTGCTCCTCATAGGAACAGACCATCCCAAACTGCCAGACAAGCTAAACACACACACAAAGCCTGCAACGATGTGGATCCCGCAATCAACTGGAGCAAGTGTCAACAGCAGAAGGGCTCCGGCTCTCATTTTGCAGCATGTTGTTATCTGACAGCTCTATGCGAACACATGCAGCCAATCGGCCTGCAGGACTACCTAACATGGCCACTCCCAGCTTTACTCTCAAGGTACGCATGTGCACTCGTCAGAGTGTGAAATCGCACAACAGCGAACAAAAATACTTTAGCAGGTGATGCTGCAAGTCTGAAATGTTGGTCTCTTATGGGGGAGGGATTCAGTTTAGGACACGAGAGGTTGGAATCATAAATACATTGCAGCGTAGGGATACCTCTCGGACCATAGATGGTTGATTCTTTTGTCAGTGGAGTACTGCAAAAGTCTTCCACATATGCTCACTTAAGTCTGAAATGTGGCAGAGCTGTGTGTAAACCGCAGAGGATCAAACAACAGCAAGGAGCAATGCAACAAGTGGGGCGCATGAGGAATTCCAGTAACATGGCAAAACTATTTTAGGACCCAGTACTGGAATAGCAGGGGCCGCTTTCACTCACGGCTACAGTGCAATGACAGAGAAGGGTATGTGAATCACAGTACTGGGACAATAGGGATTGGAGCAAGGGATGCTGTACTTCTGGAATTAGAAGCATCATTAGATCTGTAAATTTGGGGACCACTCCTCCCTGCACAGGACCATGCCTGCCCCATCTTTCTTATCCACCCAAACCAGATTCACCTGCCGCACTCATAAGGTTATTTTTTCAACGTATCCAGACCACCACTCCTTTAATTCTGCTTTGTGTTGACACAGAAGCAATAGCTCTGAACCTCTTCGGTCCCACAAGGGGCCTGTATGTTGTATTCTGGTCAGGGTGGTGCCAGGTAACATGGGTCCTTGAGTTAAGAAGTAGCCGCCTGAAATGCGTGTGATCTGCAGGTACCTGGTTCATCCGTCTGCATCAGAAATAACAGCGCACAACAGAGACTGGTAATAGTAACCTCTATTAGCTACAGAGCAAATAAATGTTAAGACTGCAGCAGCATGCAGTACAGCAAAACAATGCATATAATAATGGTAGATCAATCCTCTTCTACACCCAACCCCTCAGACCTTTTATCATAAGTATATTGACAAGCAGAGTACTCCTGAAACTCTACAGCCCTAAGAGGTCCTGCACAGCATTTATATCCAATATCCTGTTTGGAGAGGAAGCCTTACAGTTCCATGACTACAACTTGAAAGTGTGAACACAGCCATTCCTGACATTTTAGGTGTAAATTACACTTCCATGATGAACAATGCAGGTCAATAGTTGAGCGAGATGCCAGGCAGAAAACTGCGGCCTTGTGTTTAATACTTAGGACTAGTGTTTTTTAACCGGTGGTAAGGGGCCCTTGGGGGCCGCAAAGCCTACTCAGGCGGTCCATGACTGCTTAGAAAATTAAATAATATTATTAATACATTTATAAAGGAGCAAAATGTAGAAATGACATTTAAAAAATATTCTGTAAATTGGAAGGAATTTGAAATTGGAAGCTAAAACGTGAGTTAGTATACTCAGATTGACTCATGGGAGAGCAGTGCAAGTGCATCAAACAAAATATAGTATTGACCATGAGCGGCCTCAATTGAATTTACAAAAGCTACAACCATCTCACTAAAATTTGATGAACGCTTGTTTGTTTTTTATGTATTGCTTTGCAGTCCAAATTATCAAAAATGCAGAGGACGGGGTACCCGGCTTCCAGTAATTATCAGTGCGGGTCTCTGGATTCCAATAATGATTCAGTGGGAGTCATTGGGTTCCACTAATGATTAAGTGGAGTCCACACAGACATGAGAGGGTTAAGAACCACTGCCCTGGATGACCAAAAGAAAGGCTTATCAGCCATTGGGACTTGGACGAGTTCCAATCTAAGCAAAGGGTATGCAAGAGGGACACAGGGAGAGGTCACAGGAAAAGACAAATCAGTTATGAACACTTCAATGGCTCCAAAACTAGAATAAATAAATTACATTCATACTGCAAAGTGTAGTGGTATTTGATTTACTGGATAATATTCCTGGAGGTTTTTTTTTTTTTTAAATATCATAATTATTTTATTGAAAAAGATCCAAATAGATAACTGAAGAATGGTGTGCCAGTGATTGTAATAAACATCTCCACTTTTGCACTCACGTGGAGGTGATGGTTCTGAAACGCTCCTGTCCTGCCGTGTCCCAGATTTGCAGCTTAACTCTCTCCCCGTTGATCACCAGCGTCCGTATCTTAAAGTCAACTCCAATGGTCGTGATGTAGCTCCCTGCAGAGAGAGAGATTGGATCATCCTCAAGAACAAATGCACTACAGACAGTTGACGTCAAGGGGGCATCAAATGTTCTTGCATCCTCCAGAAAATACCTCTACCACTCCCCGGCAGCCCGAGAAACCACAATACTAGGAAATACCATGATTTACTTCATTTATCAGGAAAATAACCTGAAAATACAATTTATTAAATTCAAAAGGCAAATTTATTTTTAGTGGTCTTTCCTAATGCAAAGCAACAGCCAATAACGAGTGCTGAAAATATCACCCATTTATTTACATGGAGGCCAGCCTTTTATTAGGCGGCAAGAGAGTGTCAGTCTTGCATGTGATAAAATAAAAATGATCTAATTAGAAAAACAAGAACCGCCTAAATAATGCAATAATTACTAATTGCAGAACCCATTAAATCGTTGTAGCCACTGAAAGCAGGCGAGGAGCTATGTCGAGGCCCGCACGGGCTTGTTGCATGCATCTGTACTGTATTCAGACGGTGTTCTTGCAGAACACGTCAAAAACTGATGCACGTTATTAGGAGCAGTCATGTTTTAAAAGGTAGCTTGGTGAAGACTCCTACAGAAGGTTATGGTCACTAGTGTCAATATTGAAGTAATAACAGCCATGGGAAAAATATACATATTGAAAAAGAGAACAGGCGAAGCTAGCCCTAAAGTCTGACACAATCCACTGGTATAGAAGAGGGAAGCCTGAGGTGGAGCACAAAATGAGACTGAATAGGAGGGAAAAATTAGAATTCAGTGCAGAGATCATGAGGAAAGAATGAGAGAAATAAAAAAAATTACAAATGTTTCAGTCAGTACAAAAGAGGGAGGAAAGCCAAGCCAATCAAGGGACAGTAACGCCCAGGTGTTTGATCAGGAAGTAGACGTTCAGTAAGCGCACGAAAAAGGGCAATCATGGCGCCAGTCTTGTTTGGGTAGGTATGGCAATCAAGGTATTAGTAGTGCTTCTTGAGGAGGTTCTGGGATAGGTTTTTTCCCTTCAAATGGGGAATTGCTAACCTAAGATTTCCTCTGCTTGTGTTTCCAAGAGCCATTAGAGGATGAGCTTTTAGGGACACCCTTGTTATGTTAGGCGTGCTATCGAAGGCACACCTTGCTTTCCATGGAGAGAGGAGAGCAGGGAGTGATGTGGGGTCATGCTGTTGACTTTTCCCAGTTAAGCTGATTGCTGTAGGTACCACTGCTCTTAAGGGTGTCATAAGTTGTTTGGGACGCTGGGTTACGGGTTCATTTCCGTACCTCATTTACAAGAGTACCAGGGATAGGACTGCAGTATGAAGGTCGTCTTTGATGACTGGTGTAAATTTAGTGCGGTTTAGGAGACTCCCAGTTTCGGTTCTTGACTAGAAAAAAGTCTAACGATTTAGCCAAGTCGAATTTTGGAACTGAAGCAACTTTTGTGCGGGAAATTAAACTAAATGACGTTCCTGTGTATTTTCTTGTTGGGTGAATGGAAGAGGAATTCCGTTTTGTTGTCATAAGTCTGCTCCTGCGGGGTTTGGGGGGCAGCCGAGCCCCGGGAGGTCTGCCCCCCGGGCAGTTTGGGAGGGGCAGGACGACAGCGGCCATTTTTGTAAAGTTGTTTGGGCTACGTGGGGAATAGCCCAAACGTAGCCCAATCTCATTTTTATAACCAAAATGGCTATAAGGGGCTGGCTCCCCCCCCTCCCAGCCGCCATTTTAGGTTTTGGTGACTTTGTGGCTGGGAGTGTAATAGGATTTCGTTTTTATTTTTTATATTTTTGAGCATTTAGCCTTTTTCGTGAGGATTCAGCCTTTCGTGAGGGATGTGACATCGTGTTTAGGATACTTGGCTTAGGGCGTTCGTAGAGCATGATGACGAGGGAGGATCACAAAGTGGTGGAGGCGGTCCGGCTGCTCCGTGAGGCCGGCCGGCTTGATCTGCTTGGGCCGGTAACCGCACGCCCAGTGAGGCGCGCGTCCGCTGGGGTGGCGGCCGCCGTCGCGGCCTGCTCGTCCCCCAGGAGGGCAAAGCGTGGAAAGGTGAGTGACCCGGGCCGCAAAAGAAGTGTGCGTGCGGCCCGGGGTGTAGTCAAGGAGCCACAGCCTCTAGAAGGCGTTGAGCCTGCGGTGGGAGAGTCTGTGGGTGGGGCTCGCCAGTGGTGTGCGTCGTGCGCCTCACCGGTTGGTGAGGGACAGGTTCGGGGCCGCTCATACACTAGGAGAGCGGCCCCGCTTGTGACTGAGGCGCCGGAGCCCCTTGTCTCCTTGGAGGCTCCATCAGAAGGAAATGAGGGCGGCCCACCTGAGGAGCGGTCCGTGTGGTTCTCAGGGCGGCCCCAGAGGCCGCTGTGAATGGAGCAGGGAGGGGGACAAAGGGGTACAGGGCAAAGGCCCAGTTGTGGCACTCGGGGAGGGGGGGGAAGCAGACGCGGGGGCAAACCGGCATGGCTGCCCATCTGGAGGATTGCCTGCTGACGGGAGGAGGGCAGGGGAGGCTTTTGGGGCTGCGTGCAGGGGGGTACGGGGAGGTTTGGAGGCGGAGCTTGATGCAGGCACCGGTTGGGTTCAGGCAGGATGTGCTGGAGGGAGGCTTGGGTTTGGGAGAGGTGGGGGTTTTTTCTGGAGCGGCTGGAGGGGCAAGGGGGCAGGGACACTGGTCTTTGGAGAGGGAGGAGGATTATATCCCGGAGGAGCTGGAGTTGGGGGGGGGGGGGGGACATCTTCACCTCACAGCATGAAGCGGTACGGGGCTGATCAAGGAGGGAGCAGATTGATGCCTACATGGTGCACGGTGGCTCCCTGGGTCTGGGGGCTAGGCAGGGGGGCGAAGTGTCAGGTGTGGGAGGGGGATCTGGGGGAGGTTTGGGTTTCAGCTCGACGGCGGCAGGGCTGGGCAGGTTGGGGAACCTGGGGGGACTTTAATGGAGCGGCGACGACGACGAGGGGGACAGGGTTGGGGGAGTAGCCAGTGATCTTAGCAGTGTAGGGCGCCATTGGGCGGTTAGTACACGGGGAGTAGGTAGGAAGAGGATTTGGGCAGGGGGGATAGGGAGATTAGGCCCAGCACACCGGACCATACCTTTTTGTTGCAGGCGGTGGGACAGCGGCGGGAGCCAGACTTAGCAGAGCTGGGAGCGGCTCATAGGCACCAAGGTGAAGGGAGGGTAGAGCCTCGCGCGGCATGCCCAATACTGGCGTGGGAGCCCGTCGCAGCCGGTGCACGTTGGCCCAGGACGGTCTCGCTGGCTCAAACACCTGATTGCCCTCAATGGGACACCGTGCACACAGGAACACGTATTGCGATACAGTTGTGGGTCAAGGTAAGGTGCAGTTGGCGCCTCCACCAGACAGGAGTTGGGGGCAGTGGGAGACCTTTGATTTGGGCAATGAGGAGGATAGTCTCGAGGAGGGTGAATTGAGGGAAAGCGAGGAGGGCGGTGTGGGGGGCGAATAAGGTCTGTTGGCGGACGCGACGGTTCCTGTGACAAGGCGGACTGCAGCAAGACGGGCACACTCCTTGGACCGAGGTAAAACAAGGGACGGAAGGGTGATACCTGTGATGGTGTTGGTGGGGATCGGAGGGTGGGGAAGGGGTGGGGGAGGAAGGAGAAAGGTTAATCAGAGGTAGATACGTGTCGGATGTGGGTGTGGGCAGACGACTCAGGCAAGATGGCGGTAAGTGTGGGGGACGATGCCAAGTCAAAAGTGGAGGGCATCGCAGGGGCATCAGGGATGGTAGAGTCGGACGTGAAACTAGAGAACAAGGAATTGAAAATCAGGAAGTTGCCATATATGGGGGTCACAAAACAATTGGGAGCGCATTTGATGTTGGCCACGAAAGAGCGCATATGGAAAGGGGAGTATGTGGAAATGCTCAAGCTACTGCACAGGGAGGTGCGTGCAAAGGAAGGGTCAAAGGAGGAGGAATATGAGTTGGCAAAGCGACCCAGGGTGCCCCTCACTGTCAAAAAATGGACGTCAGCTTTTCTCATATGCCAGCGTGTATTGCGAAAAATACCCGGAGCGGTGTGTGGCCCTCTTTAAGTATATGGACGTCATTAGAAAGGCGCAAGTCACAGGGGAGGGATACGCTTGGGCCCAATACGACAAGGAGTTTAGGGCTCATATGGCATGGGACACAGAAGCTAAATGGGGGGAGTTAGATACGGATCTGTGGCAGCACACGATGGGGTCCTCTAGGGCAGGGAAGATGATTTTTACAGCCAGTGGGCTACCGCTCGTTTATCACCCCTCTGGGGGCAGAGTCCGTCTGCCCCCAGTACGGGCTGGGGGCAGACGGACTCTGGGGGGGCCTGCTGGGATTTCAATAAGGGAACGTGCTTCAGGGAATTTTGTAGATTCAGGCACGACTGCTCGAAATGTGGAGGCAGACATGCCGTGGTTAATTGCTGTAGGGTGGGGGGGGTGAGGCCGCAGTCGGGAGGCCAGCAGGAGCACCAAGGAGGGGGACAGCAGCAGCAGCATTTCAAGAGGGCGGGGGGGGGGGTCGGGGGGCTAGAGGGGCTGCGCCGAAGGGCTCATACACCAGTTAGGGTGGACGGATTTGTGGCAGCCTTGCCACGTTAGAGCAACCAGAAGGCTGCGAAAATGCGACGGGACGGGTTTACGGACGGTTTTCGTTTAGGTTACAAGGGTCCCAGGGGTAGGCGAGGAGAGGACAATGTACAGGCAGTAAGGGAGCACCCGGAGATGGTGCACGGCAAATGGGATAAGGAAGTGCTTGAAGCTCGCATGGCAGGCCCACTTGCAGGGGGCCATGGGATAATTTGGTGGTCTTTATAGTTGGCAGTTCATGCGACACAACAAGGGGAATTCAGGTAAATTCAGCATTTTTACAGCCGGGCAGTAATGCGGTTCATGAGTTTATGGACGACACAGAGGATACGGTGTCTTAATCGGTTGACGTGACCATGTCACTTTTATGTGACCACGGGCGCAACAGCGGGAAGAGCATAAGTAGGTTGACGTGGCCATGTCACTGGTTAGTGACCACGGGCGCAACGACGGACTGAGCATAAGTCGGTTGACGTGGCCATGTCACTGGTAAGTGACCACGGGCGCAACAGCGGAATGAGCACAAGTCGATTGATGTGGCCATGTCACTGGTAAGTGACCACGGGTGCAGCAGCGGAAAGAGCATAATGCGACAAATGGTCGGCTTTCTGATTGCTATTAGTACACCAGGAGGTTTGGGACTTCTTGTGCATTCATTTCAATGGAATGGGACGTGGGCAAAGCATTGCCAATGAGCTGCTCTATGTTTGGCGCATTTGAAGATTTTGGTACGCTCCTCCAGGGGTTGTTTTACAGGCGTGCGGGTCACCAGTTGGCAAACACTATCTGGATGACTTATTTTTTTGTCGGCACCTCAGACTCCACAGAGTGCCAGGCAGCACTGGACAGCTTCATAGAGATCATGAGGGAACTTGGAACGCGTTGGCACGGGATACAATGATGGGGCCCAGTACGTCTTTTCTTTTTTGGGGGCTTGGAGCTGGATGCCCACTTGAGGGCGGCTTGGTGGCGGATGGTTAAACAACAGCAGGTGCTGGGGCTGCTTGAGACAAGGATGGCCAGAGAGAAAGGCACAATTCATGAGATGCAGGTGTCGGTGGGACACCTTAAATTTGCTTGCGGGGTAGGAATAGGGAGGATTTTTGCAGAAGAAGGGGTAGGGCACTGACAGGACAGACTTTTACATCAGGGGCAGCGTCTGGATGCCAGGAACAGGGGGTGGGTGGGGGGACAACAGAGGGGGTTGAAGGGATGGGTTTCGGACTGTTACCAGGGATGTGCTCATGGCTTTCCAAGAGGGATTGCGCACGGTTATGCGTTTTCCTCTGTTTACGCAGTTTTCTATTTCAGGTTCGGTTGGGGGGCCCCCTCATCAGGGAAATGACCATATGGATAGTGGGACGTTCTTTCGTGAAGTGGGCCCAGGTGCGGGCCCAGTATTTTTGAAGAAATTGGGATGTTAATAAAGATGTATTTAAGGTTGTGGGGAAAGGGAGGGGGGCATGCTGTGGAAGGAACTTTTGCGTTTAAGGAATGGTATGTTGGTGGCTGGTAGGTGCCCTGACATTTTGCTGATACACTTGGGGGAACATGACATGGTTAGAGAGGAGGGTTTTGGTCCTTACGAGAATAGGGAAGCAAGACCTGGCCCTGTGGAAGCCGCAGTGGCCTGGGTGCGTTGTCATTTGGACGGAGCTTATCCCGCATAGGGTGGAGAGGGGAGCTCATTCCTAGGGCGGTGAGCAGGGCCAGGAAAAAACTTAAATACAGAGTGGGGGTGGGGTAATGCAGAGAGTTGGGTTTTTCCAGGTTGGCGCTTAGTGCAATTAAGTTGGTCATGGCAGAATTGTTTAGTGGCAGGGGAGTACATTTGTCCGGTTAAGTTATGGACTTGCATCTACTGCAGGGTAAGGTAGGGTATGAAGAGTATTAAGAGAGTGTATTAAGAGTATTAGTTAGTGCAGGATAGGAGGCGAATGCCTAGAGTCAGTGGGGGAGCTTTCCTACTACGGCGGGGGGGTAGAAAACAGGGGAGGCGGCATCACCGCCTATGCTCCCGCTTTTTCCTGGGTGGCGGGGTTGTTAAAAAGTTGGCCAGATTGGCAGAAGTTTTTAGTAAAATGTTGGGAGTTTTGTTGGCAGGGCCAGGGAAAGGTTAAGCAGGTAGGATAAGTTTAGAATAGAGGTGAGGTAGTTACAGTTGCAGAAGGACAGATACGTGGTAGGTTTTTATTAGATGGCAGGAGTTTGGAACTGCAATATTGTGGAATGGGATTGTTATGGAATGTTATGTAATGTTACGTTATCGGCAGGGTGGGGGATTTTATGTGGGGATTGTAGGGGTGGGGGTAGGGAAAATGGAGGATCAGCTATTTTATGTATAGTGAGGTTTTAGTTTGTAAGGCATTGGCCTAGTTTGGACTTTGTGATATGCACCTGTCTTCAATAAAGCGGCCTTTTTCACACAAAATTGGGTCACTGTGTTGGCTTGCCCCCCTCCCTCCCAATGTCTGATGTTGGATTTTGACAAAGCATTTAGCAAGATTTTTGGGTGTATATCGTGACAGAATCTGATGCAAGTTCGGCACTGTCTGCTTATGGTATTCAGTTAATGCCCAGAGACTTGGGAGAGGCATTAAAAAACCATGGAAAGGCTTTAATGTGCCCTCAAACACGGAGGGACCCCGTAGTAATGAAGTAATTTTAAGACATTTTCTTTCACAGCCATTCTTTCACTGATTATCTGTTTCAAAATGTCTCCTCTGGGAAGAGTTAGGAGGCAGTTCTCACGGTTATGGAAAATGCCATACATAAGACATCTGCAAGTTTCAGGGTGACAGTCTGTGCTGCTGCCCGTATAAACAAGCATTGGCAAAGTCAATAGGTCTCGCCTATGTTAGATCTATTGGCTTTGCCAATGTTTTTCAGCCATTTTGTAGAGCAGCGTGGCTGCTCTGATGCATGGCTAAAAGTAATTTTTTTGTAAACTGAAGTGCTATAAAAAAAAGTGAGGAGGTTAATATTTTCACATAGGTGGGTGCTAAATATAGTTTGTTTTTACTGTTACACTTTTATTCTAGTTTCTAAATGAATTATACTCAATTTGTTGGTACCTTCTGCAACTTTGACCACACACCACTAAAAATAACGCAGACGGCCAAAGCCACTCTGTATGAGATTTTAACATGCTCTGGTCAAAGAGAGGCAAGGGTTGTATAAGACGCAAAATACATTAATTGCCATTTTTTTTGCACTACCGCAAAAACATCAAACTAATGTCAAAATTCCAAGACAATGTAGCCTCACCTACAGGCCTGAAGATTGGTAATTCAGATGTTTTGGCCGTTATGCAGTTCTAAAACACTGGTAGTTCATGTTCTTTTGTGTATTTTGTCTTAAACATAAAAATGTGTTTAGCCTATTAAACAAATATTCTTGAAATGTTTCTTTTAAAACAACTAGAAAATGCTTTTTTGTTTTTTTTAAAGTTTAATAACATCTAAATAATTTATATTTAGATAAGGAGATGAAGAGTTGGTTCTGTAGAGGAGTGTAACATTCTGTGATAAAATTAAGTTTGTCCTATAAAATAAGGAAAAGGAAAGTCCCTGAACAAGTTACTCCATTCGAAATTCCAACAACGTTTACTAAACACATGACATATCAAATGCCAATCACCTGTGCTCCTATCAGACTCCATAACAAAACCACATCACCACCAAGCAAAAATGCAGATACACAAAAGGAAGAAACTCTTATATCTGAGTTTTTTCAAACATACACGAAAGTGTTGAAACCAATATACCACAAATTCACTATATTTACTATGAAGGTGGCACAGTGCCTGTGTAGTTATAGTTCGATCAGAATTTTCTTTGAAAATGGATTTTTGTTTTCTTAAAAGCTTTGGTGCCATTCAACAAATCTGCAGAAACATTAAAAAAACGTAAAAAGTGGTGATCTAATTTGGGTGCGGCATGGCAAGCTTAGTAAGGGGTAGGGCAGTCAAAAAAGTGTCAGTTCACATTTTCATTACCTCACAAATCTTTGCTCTCTGAGGCAGAAAAAAATGGCCGAAAGGAATTACACCAAACTTGGCATAAAGGTAATACTTAAATCAAGGAAGATCCTTATATTGGTTTGCCTTAAATGCATTCAGTAGTTTGGGAAATTTGCTTTAAAAAAAGTGGGCTTTAAAGATTTAAATTATAGCGCTACCTAGACCGTTAATTTTCAGCGTTATGAGAACCCTGGTTCATGGACCTATGCAGACCCAAAAGAGATGCTTAAATCTGACTGGACTTGGGAGCCTTCTCTCCCTTCATTTCTTTTAGTCTGTGAACCCAAAGTTGGGTCCACTAAACTGAAGCTCTCTGATTTGCTGGTATCAAATTCATGAAAAATGTTGTGGCTGACATTACAGCTATGGGAATTCATTCCCAGAGTCTTCGGAAAATAACATGAAAGGGCACATAAGGGGTTAGGGTGTGAACAGCATGAACCTCAAGGCCCATGTGGGGACCCAAAAGAAGCCACCCCATGAATAACTTTTTGTAAATGCGGATTTTGGTTTGGGCTTATTGAACCCAGACGCTCCACCCGCCCTCCTGTGATGCGACAATCCTGGCTAGGGGTGACAAACCTGGTGCCAGCTTCATGGCAGGGACCGCGAACCCCCAGCCAAGCCTCACGGAAATATGCTGGCCTTTTCTTGGGCTCCTCAAATCCTAAACCATGTCCATAGACACCAAGGGAGGTCCAACATATGTCCATGCAGTTTGCTGCGGGTATACAGTCCATAGTCATATAGTTTGCTGCGGATTCCCAAACCATACAATAGGGTCTGCGAACCCTAAAAAAGTTATAAGGAAATAAACACACACACTCCACAGATTGGGTTGGCAACATGTGGCCATGTGCAGCAGGGTTGCCATATGCAGGAGTTTGCAGAAGGTGGATGGCCAGACCCTTTGGCTACACCCTCCTGCGCATGGACATGGCTTTGTCCAGCGGGGGTTGGCCAACCTTGGTTGCCAGGCCCTTCAGGTTAGACCGTCTGTGCATGGCCTTCAGCCATGTATAATGAGAACTGACTACCTGCGCTTGGTTGGAAAGCTATTGGATGTGGTATATGATCAAAACACTTAGGGCCAGAAGTATCAAAGGGTTTTACCCATTTTGTGTCAATGAGAAAATTTGTTTGTACATTTGGCCCCAAAATCACTGGAAAAACCAAAGGTTAAAGTGAAAAAATGGTTAGTTTGTAAAACCTTAGCTTAGTCCTAGGTAGCTGGGGCTCAGAGCTCTGAGGCTTTATCAAAGGAACAAGTGTAAAGTATTTAAAAGTTCCAAAACAATTAAATAAGAAGAAAACGTAACACAATAAAGATCCAACACCAATTTATAAAAATAGGTTGTATGTCCACGAGAGACACATTAACTCACAGGCCCTGGGTAATCCTGGTACCAAATACTAGGGACCTATAAGTAAATTTTCTTACTACACACATATACATATATCTCCTAAAAGCACAATGTAATTAAATAACACCACATATTTAAAAAATAAATTTAAAAAAATTAATAGTACTTTCAATAATGGTCTCTTTCATGGCGTTTAAGTTTGGGAGGTATATTGTATTTTTATTTATATGGCGTTTACTACCCCTGACGAGGCGTTGAAGCACTTTTTCGGCAAGTAGCATATAATCTCATCTGTAACATTAACAATATTTTTAATTTCATCTGCCACATCAAGGGTGAGATTATGGGCACTGCATGCGGTGTGAAAATTATGGATAACCTTTATTTTTTCAGTGAATATACATCTATTTATATCATGTGAAAGAACACAAATAGGGCCCTATAATTCATGCTATTAGAGACACTATTATAAAAACACACATTCACGCATTACTACTGCAATGCAAAGGTCAAATGCCAGATTACCACAGTACACAGGAAGGGACCAGAAACGCACTGTTGACAGATCCACAGATTGCATATTACAATAACTTTTTACAGATAATAAGCCTCAATGGCCAGTGGTAATAAATGGCTTATTACAATGTGAACATCTGCATGTACATAAGGCGGTGCTCGGAGTGTAATTTGCTATTTATTAACACTGTTCGATGTGGGAAGAGGCCAATACTCACGAAAGGAGTTTCTCAGTACACTTCTCCCAAAAAACATGCATTATAGACCCAGATTTAGTTAAAGAGATGAAGTCAGAGTGGACTGCGTCTGATTTTTCCTATCCACTATAGTAGTAGTGTTTCCAGACGTAAGCTCACTTACTACTCTTTCACTACTGTACATAATGTGGCCTCGGCCCTCTCTGCAAACCAGGCTTCATCCAACGAGAAGCTCATGAGCTACCTGAAAGTAGCTCTCCCGTGTGCAGCCCATTCTACTAAATGAGACGCTTTTGCTTGATTTAATAAATAAATCCCATAATAGAAAAATGCGCATTTGAGATTAAATCATAAACTGATGTTCGTACAAAAATGGATTTCCCAAAAACATTGAAAGCTGATATCTCAGTGATAAATCCAAATTGAAAAAGCCTTTTTAGATCACGGCTGGCAACCGTTCCTGGTGCACTGCTGGTAATCCTGCATGGGTTGGCCACTAATGTAATCTTGTCTGATGAGGTCACTTTTACAACACTAATATTAGTAGAGCGGGATGATTTTCATTAAACATCAAAGGCTCTTATTACAGAAAAGGTTGGAGTCCCCTGCTGTAAACATTCAACCCTAGATGTCCCTGAATGTCCTTGCTTTATAGCGATGGCGATTGTTGCCAGGCCTTCAATAACTATATTTTTAGTGTACACAGGCACATATGATGCCAGTGAATGTTCCTTTTGTTTTTCCCAATAAATATTAGAAAATAATGGAGCACTGAACTATGGCCTGATGGTCTTGGTCCAATGGCATCTCCTGTGCGGCGGGTGAAGAATCAGGGCATTATTTCTGATAACGACCTCTCCTTTGAGGCCCAGAATTAGAAGGTTTGGCCCACTAGCTACTTACCAGAGACAGACTGGGGAACAAAAGCAGCCATGCAAAAAAGGCTCAAATCAGCCCCACTTCCTCCCCCTTAGGGCACAAAATTTCTTTTCCCTCCATCCATTCGCTCTCTTTCTCTCTCTCCTTCTCTCCCTGATCGCCTTCTCTCTGCCTACCCCTGGTTTCACCCCCTCTTTAAGCCTCCCTGTGCCTGCTGCAATTAACCTCTGGGAGCTGTGGTAAGTGACAGAGGCACCAGGAGCGGCCCTCGGCCTTTAAACCCAGCCTCCAAGGGCTCCAGCCCATTGGGGAAATGCCCGGTGGAATAACAGCCTTGTTTCACGCCCTCCAACCATCTTCCATGAAAGACCCAGTCTTACCCTCCTGGTTCAGCTAAAGGTAGAGATGATCAGAGCAAGGGTCTTTTAAGCTTGGACTACAGGAACCCCCTCTACCTCAGCCTGCATCCATGATTCAGCGTTTTCAGTCCCTTCGGAATATGGCAGTGAGGTTGGCATGCAGCCTTTGTCAGCCTTACCATGTGTCGGAAGCTAAACGGTACCTGCACCGGCTTCATTTTAACAACTTGTGTTTGATGCAATGTACCTACTCCTGGTCTTCTTGTCCAGGTTTGCAATTGCTAGTGCTCAATTCATGCTTTTGGTTTGTTCCAGCTCGCAGGCGCAGCTTTAGACTCCACGTTTAAGCAGATGCCTTGCGGAGACACAGCCTTCTGTACACTCCATCCTAAGCTATGGGCTAGCCTAACTGATATCGCTCTGCGTCTCACGGAACACCACCAACAATATCACCAGGCACTGATGACCTAGCTGTATTGTTAATTTTTTGTCCTTTTGCTTTGTTTCCACTTACTCTTTTCGGTGGTGCTCAGTGATAGCTTTAGATGTCTTAACAGCTAAATATATACTTAAAGCAATTAATTTAAAAAATACATACAACATACATATATACATAGAAGGGCTTTGGGTCAGTCTTCTTCATCCATTGGCCTGTTCAGCTGTCATTCACATTTTGCTTCCACCCGCCACAGCATAAAGCATGCGGCATTTGGTCCAGCCCACTTCAGGGACTGGCTCTCTTGCATTGCAAGTCACTCGCTTTTTTCCCTGATCACATGTGCAGATCCGCCTAAAAAGAAGTGCACTTCGAGGACAGGACTGCAGGACAAAATGTTTAGTTTGCCAATGTTTTTTATTCCTTTACAATCTTTAGCCTTTATTAGGAGTTGCTGTGGGCTTAAATTAGGTCTTAAGGTTACAGTAACTCAAAGCCAATAATGTAGACTCCGCGTGCCATTAACACACAACTGCCTGTGATTCAGAAATGTAGTGGGTATCGCTTTTAAGTATAATAACCTGCTGGAAGCATCTGTACTGTTCTATGAAAATTGTATGCAATGGTTCATATTTTTTAATTTGTATTGCACGCATATGGCAACCACATTTATGCAAGTGTGCACTGTTCAATAATTTTTATTATTTTGTGGAATTGCTTGCAATACAAAGAATTCACCATTGTGGAAGCTTGCCAAAGCCACACTTATTATCTTTGGCAGTGCTTGTTTATTGTGTCAGGTTTCCTACTTTGCTTCCTGGTGCCATGATAACTTAGGGTGATTGTACGCTCTATAAATAAATAAAACGATAGAAAAACATTACATCGCCCCCTCTAGCGCAGGCTTAAAGTAAAAAATGCCACATTTCCCACACTTATGCCAGGCTGCGTCTTTCCAAAATGCCACAATACTCGAATCAGATCGGGTGTACGTGGCACTAAGCAGTTACAATCCTGTCAGAGTCATCAAAGCGCCATCTCATCTAAGCTCACATGGGCTAGTACTCAAAACAAGCATTGGCAAAGCCAATAGGTTTTATCTTTGTGAGGTCTATTGGCTTTGTCAATGTTTATTTAGACATGTTATACAGGAGTGCGGGCTGCTGAGCAATGGAGCGTGGGCTGTACTGAGGTATGGACTTGAAGCTCCACCCACTCTCTGACCATATTTTTAATTGGCTGCTGTGTTTGTCCTATGTAAATGTTGGCTTTTGATTTGTTATTAGGCTTATTCGTCCCTCCTTGGTACCGCCCTGTCTTCTGTTACCTGCCATCAGGACTGGCCTTCTTACAGTCTGTGATCCCCATTTTCTTAAATGAGTTTCTCCTAGCTGCTGTTGGAGGTAGGACACGTTCTCAAACTTCATGCTTTACAACTACCACACGCTTATGTGCGCTCAAAGGATTGTTTTTTACAGCCTCCACAGCGGGAGAGTTCAATAAGGCTGTTTACGATTATGTGCGCTCCTGGGAGTGGTCAGGAGGCGAGGGTTGGGGCTTTGAAAGTGTCCGTTTACAGCACAGGGCTCTTGTTCTTAATGAGGGATCAGCATGCCGGACGCTTCAGCTCTACAACTCTAAAAATAACTTGACTGGCTCCCTAAAATGTGCACACTTATCTGTAATGGAACCGGATTTATTCTATGTTCCACGGTGGGTGCGTTCAAGGTGGCTCTAGCAAGCAGTGTTTGGTGCATAAAACAGACAGCAGCCACCCGAACTGTACCTTAGTTTTCAATACATCACTGCACCAAAGCTAATCACACACAACTCCTACTTCTGCACTGGAGCCATTGGCTGTTGTGGCTAATCAGATCATAAGACACAAGGAGAATCAAAGGTAGAGGCCCATTAAGAGAGAGAGACCATACTGCCCCCTATCAAATGAATGCTCACTTAAACTTCTAGACCAGAAGAGTTGAAGCCGACATCAGGGACCTTGCGGCCCTGTTGTGAGGAGGGAACCATATGATGAAGCATGTCACCCTTAGGTGAGTGAGGGTTCTCATCCTAAGAAAAGGCTTATCCCACCTCACTTCACCTTCCCTATGCTCTAGGCGCATACATCCTTCCTGGTTCCAACATGGATAACACTTCACGAGTGGGGACCCTGTCTCTTTCTGCGTCTGTGTTGTGCTTGAGAACGTACTTTTAGTGAGTATACTGGCTAATCAGATGTCATAAATTCGAATCCATGTCTGTTTGGCTGCTCGCCCACCTCCTCCAAGCTACATTTCGGCTACACAGCCGGGCTGTGCATGAACGATGCAGCATCGTTTTTTTCCCACTTGTTTGTCAGTTGGATTGTGCGCTTTGTGTGTGTATAATCTACTGAAAATGCCTTTTTCAACTCCGTATTTCTGCGGCAGCACATTAACAGCACACGCTCTATGTTGTACTTGTACCACAAAGCCATAACTGTAGATCTGTACAACTACATCACTAAAAAGTCTTGTACGCTGCAATTGCAGCAATGCAACACCTTTTCAACCCTCCAGTGACACAATACACCAATGCCGCAGCATTACAGCTGAATACCTGGTGCAAAAGTATATCTTTTCGACTACAGCTCTGCAACTACACTATGGCAGTGCAATAACTAAACAACTAGAATGGCACTACACCCGCATAATTGCTACCCTGAAGCAGTGCAACCCTAAAGGCATAACTTCACCACACAACTAGCAAGTTACAGATAAATTACATCACATCTTTAGTAGTCCACAACTGCACTTCTGAATCAACCCTACAACTTTACAACTGCACAGCTAAAAACAGAGGTACAGCTACAACAACACAATAAACGAATAACTAACTACAACTCTGCAACCCCATCACAACTACACCGTCAACCTTAAGTCGCAGCACTACAAAGAGAACTACTCCTCGGCACTATCACACACAAGTACAACATTACACATACAAACTACATTAGAAGTCCCGCAATACCAGAACTGCAGATCATTCCATCATCAACACTGCATCACTGCAAATACAGCACAATGCTCCAGAATTGTGTGTCCTGTTTTCTACAGTGAGTAAATTCTATGTGTTTCTTAGTTCTCCAAAATTAGACACGTGAAAACACACAAGCCTAAAACCTTAAATATCCAAACTTACTGCATTTGTCAGTGTTCATTTAAAAATGTCGGCTTCTCTGCATAACAAGTGATCGCTTTGCAGCCTTATGACTAGGATTAGAAAAAATAGGAATTCACCTACTTATATAAGATAGGCTGTATACATTGAGCTGTGTGTATACTTCTAGGATGCACTTATACCGTTTTATATTGGCAATCTTTCTTATGTTGCATTATTAATATGTAGTTTGACTAAAATGCTAAATGAAAACTGAACTTTTTGCCCCAAGGCCCATGAGGCAGGAAACGTGTGCCTGTGCATGGGCGGGAGCTGAGCCTCTGCATGCCAGTCTCCTGCAGGGCACCACACCAGGTCTCACCTGCTGACGCACATTGGGCCTATATGTGCCAAGATGCCAGCCACGGAGCACAAGGAGCTTTGTCCACTTCCTTGTCTGTGACCAGCATTCACAGTGCCTGCATGTAAGTGCCATCTTTGATCCACGAAGATACTTTAAGAAAGCCCCCTACACATATTTTAATGTAAAGGGGGCAATCAACACAAACTACCGCGTAGCTGCTATGCAAAGACACAATGTCTCATTGTGGCCTTTGGTCTAAAAGCTGCAGTTGTGCATGTATAGTGCACGGAAAGGCCATCCTAGATCTATAAAGTGTTACTTTTACTTGGACCATTTCCGCACATTTCCTAATAAGATTTCAGTTACTTAATCCCTACGTACCTGGATAGGACTCTCAGGCGGAAGTCGTGTGGTGTCTTGCCTGTCGAAAGCCCTTGACCACGCTTCCTTCGTGTATCTCTGCTACACTCATTTGATACCTCATTTTTAGGTCTCGCCTAGGAAGCGCTTGCGCCGTCTCTGGGAAACATGCTGTATTTAGGATATAGGCTTTAAAAGCTCTGCCCATTTACCAGGACTGCTCCTATTACATGTGTTGTTAGTCAGAGCTTGTGAGCATCATTTCTTTCTTTAGGCTTGAGCAGTGGAGAGCGGTGCTCTTGGTTTACAGAGCTCTGTTGTAAAGAGCTGTAGATCTTGCTCTTATCTTGCCACATTTGCTGTGCATTCAAAACCGAGGTCTGTTTTGTCTGCAGTTGCCTCCTCTTCCCTCCTGCTTTTGAAACGCACAGCCTGACATCACGGTCCCTGCGTTCTTATGACTGCTGCCTACTCCGTTTCGGAGCTCAAAAAGCATATACAATGCAGTAGGTCTTGCCTTTGCGAGAGTTTGAGCTATTGGCATTGTAAATGACAACGCCTTTTATTTATGAATTTTTAAAACCTGCAAGGGGTGCGCAAACACGCACCGTAGTCGTGGATTATGGGAAGCAAGGCTGGCAGTAACTGCGCCTCTTTTACTGCCAGCCTTGCTTCTCATAAGCAAATGCGATACCTATTGCATTTCAAATTCTTGTTCTCGCTAATGCACTGGCACAAATCATGCACCACATTATTCATCACTAGCAGCGTCAGCATCGGACAGAACAAGCAACACTTCTCATCACAACGCGCGAACAGCACTGTGCATCCCGCAGTACAGCCAATCCCAAAATGCTGCCAATCACAGAATAAAAAGTAAAAACTACACTGGGCACCCTACAACAAACTGCTCTATGAATCACACTCATTACTAACCTTGTATATCAAATAGCACTCACACAACACGGTCCATCACACACAGCACTAACCAGCAGACACCACAGCTACCAATGCACTTCACAACACAAACAGGCATTTCATTGTACTTTGCATCATATAATTAAAAAAACATTGTTCACTATAGACTACAAATCACACCGTACATCATTCAATACAAGCAAACTGCATCACACTACAGTCAACCCTGTATATAAAACACCAATACCACAGTGCATGACAACGCACAAACATCAATGCTCATAACAAAAGACTGTGTCCTCCATCACAATTACTAACAACGTCTGGTCTCACAGCATGACCGGCACTATGCAACAAACAGCACAACCGGCACCGAACATAGAAACGTCTGGGAAATGTTATTTAGGACACGAAAGTGCATTTAGGAGCAGTGTCACAAGGGGTTGGGTCACTACACCAGAGTCAAGGCGTGGCTAGAGAGCACAATACCTCCGATTTAGAATTTGGTTGGCCTATCACAGAGCAGAAACTGCTTATAAAGATATTTGGAGCAAATGCATGTTAAACGCTTCACTTATCCTGGATAATCACATCTGTGTTCAAATAATTCAGTTCAGAATGCGGGTTTGCCTTTTTGCATAATGTAGTGCACCCTAAGTCTGCCTACAACTGCTTGTACCCTCAGCCACCAGGTATCTCTCTGAGTTCTTGTGTATGTTGCCCAGGCGTAAGTGGAGACAAGAAATACATCTAGACCAGCTATAACAAAGAACCCTCATGTAGTGTTCTTGAAAAATGCAGGCAAGTTTGGGTTAATTGGAGTACTGCTCCAACACAAGCTTCTGCTGACTTAGAATATGGCACTTGCAGCAACAAAAATGTTACTGGTCCTATAGAAAACTAGTAATTAAAGTTATTTGAGCAAATTCCTCTCAATCCATGTGTAGAGTACCCTAATTATTCGTAATACTGTACGTCCTATTGTGGTCCTGTAAGCATCATACTGGGTATTACCTCATATTTAGAGCAGAAGTTTAAATGTGTCTTCAAGAGGCAGAGCCTCACCGCAAGCTGCAGTGCTTTTGTAAATACCATTTCACTGGTGAGGCCGCCCTGCTACTCGATTCCACTGAGATACGCCAACACACAAATCAACACCCCCGGGATAGTTAAACTCCACATAATACCACTCAGCACTACAAAAATTCAACTCCACATAACACAACTCACTACCACATAATTACACACCACATAAAGGCAAACTATACCACATAACAAAAATCCACATAAAAACTCTGCACCATGCCACATAATTTCATCAGCATATTTTCACTCCATACCACACAGTTCCATGCCACCACACAATTCAACAAACCACATTATTCTATTCAACACAATTACATAAG
Organism: Triturus cristatus; assembly: GCF_964204655.1. Taxonomy (NCBI): domain Eukaryota; kingdom Metazoa; phylum Chordata; class Amphibia; order Caudata; family Salamandridae; genus Triturus; species Triturus cristatus. The sequence goes on from NC_140590.1 coordinate 1,181,647,332, forward strand.
ACCCCACATACATCCAATACATACCACATAATCACACATCATACCACAAAATTCTACAAAACACCACATGTTTAAAGTCTACTACATAACACCGACCAACACAAAACATTCCACATAATTATACCCCATAACACAATCCCACTGAGCATACATCCAATACACAATAATTACTATCCACATAATTAAACTGCACACCATGCCACATACCACTACACAAATCCACTTCATACCGCACAATTCCACGCCGCACAATTCCACAACAATTCTATAACATAATTCCACTACACACCACATACATCCGCTACACTCCATAACAAATAGGTAAAAGACATTTGCATTTACAACACCAATCAACTCCACACACTTCCAATCCACACCACATAATTCAACAAACCACATAATACAACTAAACAAAACAATTGCACAACACACCACATACAATCCACACCCTACAATTCCACATTGTGCCACAAACTTCAACAGCACACCACGTAATTAAACTAAAGTACATACCACTCAACACCCCAAAATACCACTCTACATAATCACACTCCATAACACACAATCCCACTCCACATATTTCCACAACTCAATTCCCACATAATTACTATACACATTTGCACAGCATGCCACATAATTCCACTACACAAATTCACTCCCCACCACACAATTCCATTCTACACAACTAATCGAATCCAACCCACATAATTCACTACACACCACATACATACACTCCATAACACACAGGTAAAAAACATAGCAATTTACAATATCAATAGCTTTAACTCAAACAAATGCGAGACCGATGGTTAATTCCATCCTCTCATCTTGCAATTCCACTGCGAGCCTCTACCTACCTCACACTCCCTGTCTTCTCTCTATACTGCATGCTCACACATACTACCTTCCTATACCTACTCCCGCTGTGCACTACTCCACCACTCGGCTCTCTCTCAACCCCGACGGCTTCCCCTCCGACTCATTCCTCTCTGTCTCGTACGCTCACGCAGCCTTACTGCCTCTCTCGTATGGTTCACTTCAGGTCTTCAAGCAGAGTCTTTCTGTGCTTTTTCATGATTTCAGTCCCTCAAACCTACACTCTCCTACACCTCTACTGTGTATACAGAAGATCCCTCGTTATGTGTCTATGGTCTGCTCTCCCCTTCTTTATCACATACTCTTTCTGCTCCTCTGTCTGCTCCTCTGTCTGGAGTTTATTCACCACTCCATGCACAAACTACCTATCCCTTTCTATCTTTCTATATATACTGTGTAGCTCTCACCCCTATCTATTCATAAATGCCACATAATTCCACTACACAAATACACTACACACACCACACAATTCCACACCACACAATTCCACAACGAAAAATTCAAATTCAACCCACATCATTCCACTCCGCACCACATACATCCACTACACTTCAAACAAAAATACATGGGTAAAAGACATCGTTATTTACAACGCCAATAGCTCAAACTATCGCAAACGCGAGACCTATTGCATTGCAAATGCTTGTTATGACAGTGTGGCTCTGACTTCTGCCAGTGTCTGATGCCTTGGTCCGGACAGCCATGTGGGAAGCCAGCTGCTGCACCACACGGGGACCCAAGGGAGCAGGGCTTTAAGTGGGATTAAAAAACTGGGGGGTCTCAAAGGGGAGTGGCTGATGTAATTAAGGGCGTGGCTTAAAAGTACCTAGCTAAAAAGCTATGCTAGTTTAGAGTGCCACCCGACTGGTATTTTGCTACGTCTGTCATTACATCCAGATATATAATACAGCAAGTAACATTACACTTACAAGCCAGTACTATTATAACATGAATAAGCAACAACCATGGCTTCGTATTATAGCATATTGAAAATACATCAGTTCTGATATGGTGGGACTGTGAAAGTACCATAACGAGTCTCTTTGAAGTTACATTAAAGGCAGAGAAGGGTGGTAGTGCTGAGGAGTTAAGATTTTTTTTCATCCTGAGGGTGAAGGCAAAAATGGAGAGCCCGATAGGGGCCCGTCTCAGCAGCAGTTTTATATAACCGCCGGTTCGGAGCACCGGTTAGACCCGGCCCACTTAAAAGCCCTGCAAGTGTTGGTTCTCTGTAAAACAGAGCATCCAAAATATGTTGATAGTTGCCTGCTCTTAATGTGAACCACTTTGCGCCCCCCCCTTCTCCTCCCTCAACAAAACCACCACTGCAATGTGGAAGCACGAGGGGCCAAGAAAAGAATGAACATGGGGCCAAGAAAATAATGAACATGGGGCCTGAACCCCCGCTCAGCTTCCCATGAGGGTTTAGAGAGCAGGGGTCTTAGAAGCTGGACCTGAGCCTGCTCTACAGTGCTCCAAAGCCGCTGGGTCTGGGCACAACCCACAAGACACACTCTAACAGCAGTTATTCGGTCCCCAGTGTGAGCGCCACAAAACAAACGTTAGAATAAGCCCTGTATTAAGCCCCAGGGAATGCTCGGGCTGCAGTCAAGGGGGCAGCAAGAGGTCACTGACGAAGGGCGGCTGAGCCGTCCCCCTGACCACATGCCTCGAGTGGTACAATCCGACGCTTGTTTCACGTCCTGCACGGAAGTACGCCATCTGCCCACTGTCCCGTCAATCACCCGCCGCCTCGCACGGCATTCAGAGGGCAACCCACAGAGAGGCAGACATCTGGTCACATCCTGCAAGACAAACTAGACTCCTCAACAAAAACAACACAGCCACAAAACAGCACCGATCGCACAGCAGGCAACAACTGTTCATCAGTCCAAACCTGTGAATCATCTAAAAAGGCAATTTCCCTGTAATACATAACCAATATATGGTCCACACAGTATATTCCTGCACAGTTCATCAGCCCTGAACAATAAATATAGCGCCTATGCAAAGTGCACAAATTAAGCTATCGATCATGTGGAGGTAAACTGGCATATGTATTGCTTGTACAGCTCATACAATATACTTCCCAATAAATAACTGGTTTGCTGGCTGCACAGTATGCAACACATGCATCATTATACAATATGCAATCTGTTCATCGCTGCACCGGACAAAATATGCATTCCATTACTGTAAAAACCTATACGTCCCAGGTGCTTTTTATTACCTGCACATTTCCTAGAAAACGATACCAAAGGGGATGATGGACGGAGCGCTTGAGCAAATCAAACACTCACCCCCAGTCAACTGATCTGGGTTTAATCCATCATCATTCTTTAGCTCACTCCACCACCCCAGTTCAGACATGGCCATATGCAAATCAGTCTGACCCTGTGCCTCATGGGAACAGTCCAGCCCGAACTGCCAAGCCATGTCTTCCCTGGACCGGAAACAAGCATCCTGGTGACCGGTTTCGGGTTCATAACCCTCATCAGTGGAATCAAGCTATCCTGGCTGAAGAGGGGTGAAACCCCGAAACCGGTCCTAGGATGCTTGTTTCCAGTCCAGGGAGGACCTGGCTTGGCAGTTCGGGCTGGACTGTTCCCATGAGGCACAGGGTCAAGACTGATTTGCATATGGCTGGGTTCAAACTGAAACGGCATGGTGAGCAAAAAAACGATGGATTTAGGCCCAGATCTCTGTACTGGGGTGAATGAATGACATTGTTCTGCATTCTGTCCATCAACTGTTTTTGCATTTCCTAGAAAAAGCAAATTGTAATAGACTAAACTGCCCTTAACAGAACTAACTAGAAGCCCCCTGTAGAGCATACAACCTACACATTACGTGCCCTGTAATGTACACAACGATGTAGGATGCCTATACATGCACTTCAGATTATCAAATGTATGCACTCCACAGGACTCCACAAGATACTCCTCTTTATGCATCCACCTCTCCCGTGAGGTTGCCATCACCTATAACCAGAGCCGCTGGCATTATGAGATTCTGGGGTCAGAGTGTTTTTAGGTCTCGCCTGACCCAGCGCATGCGCTGGTCTGGCGAGACTTATTGAGAGGGCTCCAAAAAGTGCTACCAGGCCAGCCTAGAGCTACAGTGCATGTGCACGGGTGCGCGGGCGCCCCGCTTGACCGCGATTACTTTGTTTCGCTGCCGCACGTCCGCTTTGATGTTGGATCGCGATCCCTTTCACTTTCGCGGCCTTACGGCCGCTTGGCTTAGCCAATAGGTCTCGCTTTTGGGACCTTATAAGTATTTAGTTATGCAACTGTTGCATGGCTAAACACTTATAAGGTCCCAAAGGCGAGACCTATTGGCTATGCCAATGCTTGTTTGTACAGTTACAGATTTACCGCATTTGCCACATAATCCACATCTGTAGCACAATTTCAAGATTTCAGCATCCGAAAATTGACTCAAGCTGAAACATATCAAAATGTTACTCAAAGGCACCACAAATGGTGCCACAAAGTAGCAGAACTTTCGCAAAGGGCAACTGAGTACCTTCCAGCTGCCGATTGTTGTATTCACGTACTGGTGCTAATGAGGGGAAATCTTCCCAGACCTTATTAATGTGTGTTAAAAATGACCAATCAGAGAAACAGTACTGCCACTGAGTGCCCTGCATTTAGGCCACATGTTGCTTGGGGCCGCACTCAAAAGTATTGTAGCCCACAACTCCCACATGGTCCCAGCCAGTGATAAAAGGGTGCAGCCGGTTTTCCAGCAATCCCCACTCTGATCCACAGGCACTCTCGCAAATATGGCAACCAAGAGAACATTCCGAAAGTAACGAGCCCTACAACCGCTTCCAAAGCAGATGATCCACAATGGCAGTCATTTACCAAGTGAAAAGACCTCTGTCAAAGACCACATGGAGTCCACCAACTGCCTTGGCCAAGACATTGCCAGATAGACCCTCATCAAGATAAGCCTGTTCAACCTCTTTTTAGCTTCCAAAACTACCTTGGAAAACTAGGGATGCTAAAGGCGAAAGATGCTATACGTTGGGCACCACCAAAACCTTGTGGACTATCAATGCTACAACTACTGATAAACCACTACTTCTGACCAAAAGAATCATCCAAAGAGACCATGTCTGTAAGTGTTGGAAGAGGAGAGACAAGCTTGAATTGGATCTCAATCTAGCATCTTTCAGGAGAGGTGCTTCTCCAACTCAGTAAATTTGTTCACTATTCTTGCAACAGATCACAAAAAAAGCAGGAGACAATCCTGCCTCTCTGGAAGGGATACAAACATCACTGTATTCACAGAAAGCCAATCAAAAAAGATTCTTACGATTTATTTTGTTTTGGGGAAAGAGCGATGTAGCATCTCAGGAGAAGCCTCACACAACTGGAGAGGAAATAAATGATGGATATTGAGGGAGGGAGATACAAATGATCGAGTTCAGTAGAAGAACGGAACATCTGTTTCATAAATGGAGATGAAAGATCCGAGGACAAGTTTTGAGATTAGATCTTTCTTCTAACAGGAACCATGGAAGGCGTCATCCAATTTTTACTCACTGGACCGTGCTAAAACCACTTAGGATAGCAGTGTTCAACCTACAAATCAAGCAGAGAAAAAAAACTGAAAGATGAACAGAATTCCACTATTTAGGACAGTGATCATTTTTTATTTTTTCCTAAATGTAACACATTTTCTACTATCCTCAACGCAGGGTCAGATTGTTCCAGACTTCAGGGTCGCTGGATTTGGTTTTAACGTCTTGGACCAAATAAGAAACCAGCAGGATGGCTCTGAACTCTTTAGGGTTTAGTCAGGGAGTGGTTTTGGAGGCTTGTAGAGATCTGATTGCAATAATCAGACACAACATAAACCAAATTCTTAGAGTGGCCCGAGCAGATCATCATGTTGATGAGCAAGAGTTACAACTGTGGGTCCAAAACCCCGGATAACAAAATGAGAAGTGCAAAAGGGACTGGTCACACAAGTTGTTGCTGACCCCGAGTCATCATGCAAGGAAAGGCATTTGGTTCAACACAAAATGGCAGGCATTATATCCTCAAGTGAATCGTACTATGGGGTAGCTGTAGAATGGCTAAGCAAGCCGAATACGAAGAAACAGATAACAATTACCAGAGTTCAGTGATTTAAGCTCTGGAATGCCATGGAACATCTTCACATGGACATGGTGAGCATTACTCCTTTTAAAATGGGTTCAGGGAGGACCATCGAAAAGGAACCCTCCAATTACAAGCTGCCAAGGAAGAGAAACCTCCTTTCTCCCACAGGGGCTGGATTCATCCACTGCAACGTTATGTTGAAACCCACTCAGTAAAGACAACAGCCTGGGTTGAACTTCAGAAAATCGTTGTCGAAAATATGTCCAACATAAATATTGTGCCTTTAACATCGCTTCCAAAAATGTTGAACCAATGGGGGTAGATTTTACCTTTTTAAACCATTAGGACACAATAGTTCGCTGTCAAACTAGAATGAAATCTAAGCCGTTCTGACCCTACCACACCCTGATTCGATCCAGGATATGAATGTTGAGAAACAGATCATATATATTTAGGACTGGCTTTCTGGCAGACCCAGGACCATGGGTCTGCTGATCGACACCTGCCCTCCTTACCCGCGAACTCATTCATCAGCTTATGCCTTCGCTAAATAAGCTTCCCGATCATACAAGCGCTTGGGAGGCCCCATCCCTCTCGAAAGGAACCCCTCATTCACAGAAAAGTAATCTATCCTCCCCTGCCTCTTAGATTGTAGCAACCGGGCATTGGTCACCGTACTCGCTCTAACCCCTACAGTGAAACTTGGGGTTCACACGTGTTGTCACTGGGATCAATGTGACGAGAAGATGTTTTCTCCAGTCCTGGGCTTTCCTTTTACAAATCGCTGTTTTCAGGCTTCATAGCTAGTTGCAAATCTCTAAAGCCAGAAATGTGTTAACCAAGCATGGCTCAACATCACACACACATTTGTTAAACACTAATGAAGAGAGCGACATTTCAAGCGTTTTAATTTCGTTCTTTATTTTTTTATGTAAAAAGACAGGATGTTCTTTTCTTTGCTGCATAATGAGCTCATTCCACAATTTAGCTCACAAAATTTAGAAATATTGTCCTGCTCCAGTCACTTCATGGTATTTATGCACTTAAAGATGGATCAGTTGGTAAAGGCTTGTTGGCAGACAGCCTAGAGACTGGGACAGATGTATGCACCACTGCCAAGATTTGCAGTTCTGTCCTTTGAGACAGTTTTAAATGTCTCACTGGACTATTGTTTTTCCCAAAAATGCATAATATGCAGATTTACAGGGTGTTAGGGTCAGCAAGCTTCACCTACTGTTCTGTTAAACTGTAATTCACATTTGTTTTCCAGCCACCACAGCATGGGTAAATTCACTTTAATGGCTCTCTTCATTAGGTAGGAGCAGGCCCACTGGAATTATGCAATTGTGTGGCCGCAGCATCGATCACATAATTATAGATTTGCTGCATTTGCCTCAAAATCTATCATCTGCTGAATAATCAGCAGATTCCCCCCCAAAAAAATTTGTTTCTAGCTCAAAGGGGTCAAAAGTTACCAAAAATACACCTGCACGTAACTGTTAATTTTTAGGTAGAGCCTATAGCAGCACGCATGCGCAGCAATAGAAAAACGAGCGCTTGCAGCTGACCAGGACCAGGACTTTTCAGCATTTTTTCCACCAATATTTCTATTGGTGTTTGCGTGCGTCTTCCTTAAAGGACAGCTCGCAATTGGGTAAAGGCGGCTGCATGTCCCTCCTTTCCCAGCAAATGTATCCACCCACGGCCTAGGGCTTGCGGTTACGCGCAGAGCGGCATCTGTTTCCAATTATCGCGAACGCGAGACGCGTTCGCGTTAATTAAAAACAGATTCTCCGGGAGGCAGAGAGGTTGGGCGTAAGCAGCCTGGGACCAGCGTGTCAGTCACCAGGCAATTCTACTCACATGCAGGCACCGGCACGAGTAACAGCTGAGTACAGTATTCTGGTTACGCGCACAATGACGAGCAGAGGCGCCATATGGCTTTCCTCTCTCGTCATGGTGCGCGCACATCGCACACCACTCGCCAGCCAGCCTGCTTTCACTTTTGCGCCTCAGTCTTGTTTCAACTTTCACCTGCACATTCATCTGATGCATTTGTTTCTGCCTTGTTCTACCAGCACACGTCCCCTGTTGAGGTCTGATCTCGGTGCCTTCATACCCCAGAGATCCCTGTGCCGCCAGTAAATCCATGTGCGCCTCTAATAGAAAGTGCAGCGGGCCTTTCATTCCAATCAAGAGAGAGGCATTCCACGTGCGGAGCCATCCGGGGTATTACATTACTTCCTACTTATGCTTATAATAAAGCAGGGAGATGGAAATGCTAATTAACAAATGCCATTATATGACGGCAGCTAGCGACAGTTGTAGCGCGAGGTTCCTTTGGCAGCTCCAGGACGTCTGCACCCAGCCCCCCCCCTCCTCCCTCTCCAGCTCCCCACACTCCCCTGACACCAACAATCGCTCCTTCACTTCAAAGCGGAGCTCAGTGCTAGCTAATTAGGGTGCCTGGTCATACTGGCGCAGGATGGAGCTGTTAAGCAGAGAACCCACGCTAACTGTTTTAATGTTAAACGCCGTATTTTATTATCATCAACTCCCTTTCATTTATTGAAACTGCCCTTGCGGGGCTAAGCACAGCCTGGCGTGCCTCATGCACAGCTTGGCGTGCCTTATGCATAGCTTCGTAAGCCTCGTGCACGCTGCCAGATTCCCTTGGAGAGTGTTACAAACACCCTTCTCAAGCACTTGCAATATGTCGCCCGAGAACACACATGGCGCTTGATTATAATACATGAAGGGCTATTTTACATCTCCAAGGTACATTAAAAATGCCAAGGCTAAGTTCTTTAACTCCCATATTAATTGCTAGAAAAAAACTCTCTTTTTTTTTAAATCACTGCAGCAGACTTTTTTACGTTTCCGGACTCAGAAAGTGTGCCAAACCTACCGGCTTTGTCACGGATTCTTGTTAGTGCATGACTTAGTGGAATATTCCATTTACTAAAGCAAGGATAAACAAGCATTTGCAATGCAATAGGTCTAGCATTTATGTGAGTTTGAGCTATTGACATTGCAAATGACAATGCCTTTTAGTTTTGTTTTTAAAACATAAATAAAAGGCATTGTTATTTACAATGCCAATAGCTTAAACTTGCGTAAATGCGAGACCTATTGCATTGCAAATGCTTGTTACAAAATGAAGTTGATCTTCCACTTTAGTGAGAACTATGGCTACCCACGTTCCTGGCCTTTGTTGATGTATTGGAGGGGAAAGAATGCACTCCTCAAAGAAAATTTGCCTTATTAAAACATACATTAGGTAGAGTGAGTCTCAAAGAATTTAAAACATTACCCACTGTGGAAAAATCAGGAGATTTGAATGTTTTGCATATGCTGTAAAACAACTGATCACGGGATATAGAAAACAAGCATTTGCAATGCAATAGGTCTCGCATTTAGACAAGTTTGAGCTATTGACATTGAAAATAATGCCTTTTATATTTGTTTTCGTTTTAAAACAAATAAAAGACATGGTCATGTACAATGCAATAGCTTCAACTCGTGTAACTGCTACACCTATTGCATTGCAAATGCTTGTTTAATCAGGCAGGGACCCTGCTAGAATAAAGTTGGTTCCATAGGACCCCTGACCTGTTTTTAACCATCCTACTCACTACTACATCTAAACACACTAGGGCCCTCGCACCCACCGCACCTAATGGCAAGGAACAAAAGATCTCCGATAAAGAGCCTCTTTATGGGTGCCCATCGGGTATTGCAGCGCCGACCCGACGAGGAGCAGGCCCATATGATGAAGCATGACACCTAGCTTGCTGGGTGTGTGGGGGCACTAGTTCAGAAAGGAGGAATTCCTTTCCTCCCACTACTCAAGATTTTTATTGCACCAAGGAACTTCGTACACTACTTCTTTCTGACAGTCTAGGGCATGTACGCTGGCCCTTCTCAAAAGCCTATTGTCCCGCCTTTTTGGAATAACAGGGTCGGACTGGGACAGAAAAAGGGCAATGGGCATGGACCCCAAATTAAAGTGTCCCCCATTAGTGAACCAGATAGCTAAAAAAACAAGAATTGGCATAGCCAAAAGGTCTAGCTTTTGGGACCTTATAAGTATTTAGAATTGCAGCACAATATCCTTGGTGCAACAACATCAACTGTTGCATGGCTAAACACGTGTAAGGTCCCAAAAGCGAGACCTATTGGCTATGCCAATGCTTGTTCTTTTGGGAGTGGTTGTGAGCAGTTTCATATAAACACGTGACAACAAAGGCTTCATTGTAAATAATTCAAATTGGTAACTACAAATGGTACATACGTGACCATCACTATAAGTGAACCGGAGAGAGGCCAGGGATTGAATGAGCATATAATCTGAAGCCTGTTACGGTCCGCTGACTCTCACTGCCATCAGCCTCGGCTCCAGAGCTCTCATGCCCCATCATGAACAACCTCCTACAACCAGATCTCACCCAGACATCAACATGCCGCTCAGCTCATTGTACCATCCAAGCACTGGTAAACCCAATACCTTAGCCTTTCAGAGCCGAGGGCTCTTTGTTTTGCTAGTACTTAATAAAGCCGATTACAATACAAAATTGCATTAAACCTAAGAGAGTTTAACATTTTAATAGATTCAAACTGTTTACATATGGAATATATTCAACGTATATATAGTAACACATTGCTAAAACCATTTCCAAAGCCAATAGGTCCCAAAGATTATACCAATTGGCTTTGCCAATAGTGGTTTCTTAAGCCATGGGGGGAAAGGCTGCATTCTTAATGTGAGCTGTGGCTGAGTGGCCTGGTTTCTGTGAGAAATGCTCAACTCACCCTTGTTAGCCAGTCTCAAGCAGCAGGGCCCTATGCAAGTTAAGGAAAGGAGCCCCCTCCCTTCCCCCATTAATTGAGGAGGCGTGGCCTATGGAGATGATTGGCCTGAAGCCGAGAATGTACACTTGATTAAAACAAGGTCTGGAGAAACATTGAGAGCTGATTTAGTCGATTAGGGATTATATGTTAGCGTCCTTCTGCCAGACTCAAGACCACACGAGCATCTTACCGGGTGAAACTGACTCGTAATAAACATTAAGTGGAAATCAGAAATGTACCGTGGATCTGTATGTGAGTAATTCAGCTGCCGAGACATTGCAACATGAGTGATCGCTGTAAAATGTGCCGCTTTTTATTGTGGTTTACGCGGTTTTTATTGTGGTTTACGTTCCATTTATTAGGAATATAAGCTGGAAAAAATAAACAAAGAAATGCTAAAAAGAAAGCAGTCAGGCTTCCTTCGGGGAGACCAATGTGGCACAGCCGCGTTAGGTCGCCAAAACAACAACCAGGTAAGAAGTCTCCAAACCAAAGAGAGTATAAAAGATAGAGCTGAAGAGATATAACGCACCAAAATGAGTGAGGTCATGTAGAATTCAAAAGTTAGAGCAAAGATGAATTGGTAACTCTGGGTAACAAGCATTGGCTGCGCGGAATGCATAGATGGGGGCTGCAGCGGGAGAGGCGGAGGGAGTTGTGTGCATGCGCGCTGCGCCCGAAAGCACTTAATGAGCCATGACGGCTTGAAGGCTTAATGAGATAAGAAAGGCAGATACCCCCCTACTAAAAGTCGAGCAAGCAGCGCATGCGCTGCTCTAGGCTCGACCTAAAAATGGCCCATGTTAGCAAACTGTGGCAGCTTTGAACTTGCAAAAGCACGCTGTATGTGTTTTACAAGAATTGTAAGACTACATGGAATTGAGCACGCTGCAGGCAATGTTTGTTTTAATATCCAGAAAATTGACAGTAAAAACCTGCCCAACAGAGCACAAAACAGCCTGACAAACAGCTAACAAACAACCCACGCATTCAGGGCCGGACTGGGAACCGAAACCGGCCCTAGCAAAGTGTTCGGGCGGTGGGTGCAGCCAAACGGTTTTCTTGGGCCTCTTTCGGACGATTTTGTTACGGGGGCCAATATTGCCGGCCCCTGGTAACAAAAAAAGCCCCCCCCCCCCCAGGAGCCCATAACCAGCCCCCACCCTGGCGGTCCACCAGGGAAACTCCCGGTGCCAGCTACGGCGGCCCTGCACGCATTGGCCTGTCAGACCTTCCTGACTACCCTGTAAGCCAGTCCGACCCAGAGTATTCCCATGCCGAAGGCACGTCGACCAACTCCATCATTTAAATCAATTGCAGCAATTTCCTGGCCCCTACAGAAGGGAAATGAGGCTGCTAGTCATCCAACCAAAGCTCCTTTCTAGGTCTTGGCTACCAACCACTTTAGCTTTCAGTCGTAAAACCTATGATTTCAAATACATAACATATATTTAGTGTGTGCTTTGGGTCAGCCCCTTCCTCATGATTGAACTCATCTGTTGTATTTGTCAGCAGTCTGCTCTCAATTTTATGCTTTCATCTCTATTCTTGTTCTTGCTAATCAAGCGCATTTCGTATTTGCGGTGTTCTGATTGGATGAGTGGTAGTTAGCCTTCTACTGTATGCTGGAGGAGATTCTTTTTCATTTTATCTTCAAGCACTTCATAGGAGTGCACGTATTTCCTGGCTCTCTTTTTTTCCCACTTCTCACCCTTCCCTGCTCCTTGATGCTCCCTGCTCCACTCCCCAGGTTTACATTTTTTAGAGTTTCTTTTCATTAGAATTTTTTTACGAGGACCAAGCAGCTACAAAGTGTTGCCAGGCTGCTTTCTTTCTTTTTTGTGCTTCATGTGCACATTTTCACAATTTTTTAGGTCGAGCCTAGAGTCCGTGCGCATTCCCTGCTAGACCCACTGTAGTGGAGTAGGGAATAGAAACCCATCCACTCTCCGCACATATTTTTCATTGACTTTTGTCATTGTCCTTCATAAATGCTGGTTTCTGATTTGTAAAGAGGCTTGTTAGTCCCTCCTTAGTACGGCCTTGTCTTCATTTGCAACCTCCCATGTGTGGAAAAATGTGTTCTTATCTTGCCATTCGCTCCGCCATTTTGTTTTGTCACCCTCCACTTTGTTTCTCTTCGCTTACTGGTATCACAAACGCCCAGGGACCCTATGGCTTGTTTGTCACATTCCTGCACGTACACCAACGCCCTTGTTTCGTGCCCCTGTTCGCCACAAGTTGTCGGACCCATGCGAGACCGGTTCAGCAGGGAGTACCCCCTGCGGTACTGTCTCTACCCTGCACGCTGCACCCTGAGGGGGCTCAACGGCTGCCATCTGCCGATTTATCAGATAGCCACTGTTCGTATAATCATGATTTCTTTGTTCTATTTGCACGCCTAGGGTGGGGGTGAAGGGTAGAAAAGATACGGGACTAAGGATCTTGGCAGATTGCCTTCTCAGACAGCTATGGGTGTCTGTTGCCGATGCGCTCTCTCTCATAAGACTATCATAAATATCTTTTCTCTCCGTGGTCCAGTGTTGATCTCAGTTTGTATTCCAGACCCGTGGACGAAGGGTGACCCTGCACCTTTGGGTGGTCTTCTGAGGAGACCCCCAAATCCACAATTGACGCCCAGCGTGGGGACCCATCAGTGACACGGCTGCCCGGTAGAGAGGTCCAAACGAGGACGTTTGAACGGACGGTGGTGCGGTATACCTACGCAAAAGAGACCCTCGTCTTCGTAGCCACCACCTGACCTTCACTGCATCTGAGAAGACCCCCGCAAGTGGCGCCAGTCCTGACCAGGGCCCTGATAGACTTGGACGATCCTTGCAGTAAAGAGACCGCCTGGAGAACGAGACAAAGGATTCTGGTAGGGTTGCTGGTTTGCGACACCTTTTTGTTGTTTGTTCGGTTGTCTGGTTCTAGTTCACTCTTTGCAAATATTGAGGGTAAATGGGTAATGTGGACTTTTTGTCCGGCTTAGAAACTTGTAGAGACGTTTTGGTAAGATAATATAGAAAAACACGTCCGTGTTTAGTAAATTTGCACGATGGTGGTGTTGTTGCACATCTCGATCGAGGGTGCTGGAGGATAGCCATCCGGCACCCCGGAAGGTACCCCAAGTATCCACACATGGCGACTGGCCCTTTTACTTCAGTTGTTACATGGTAGGTGTTCTTAAGTCTGTAAGAACTATTTTCTTTATTGCGTTTCTCTTCCTGCAGGCACAACGTGCTAGGGGATGCCTTTGCGAACGGCTAGCAAGTCGGTGTCAGTAAGCACAGGTTATGTACACTGGGATAAGAGCACGAAGTAGTGTAAGGGGGCCTGCATGGGGTGTTTCACAGACAAGATGTCTTTCCATGCTGCCTCTGGCTTGGAGAGTGAAAGAATCTGTTTAGTTTGAAGAGCTAAGGCGCCTGGTCTGCATGTATGCAGTCCTGGGTACCTGGTCTAGCGCATTTTATCCAGCACACGTGCTCTGAAGTAATGGTGCTGTTACAGTAGTGGGTTGAAGCCATGTGCAACTGGGCTAATCACAGAGCAGCTGTCTAAAGAAACAGGACTAGCTCGTAGCATCTCAAGCTCTGGCATTTGTCGTATGCAGTGCAGCTCTAACTCAGTCTCATTGGCCGCCTCCTTATAACACCAACACCGCCCAGGGGCACACTTAAGCTTTGTGTAGGCGAACACTCGTATGTATGCAACATCTTTTTTTTTACCCTTATATGACGTTTATTTCTTTGCAGTGGGTTTATGTAGAACGTTTGCTTGACTTATGTTTACCAACTGTTAGTTGCCCAAGATGAAAAGTGGTGCAATGCTGTCATCTCCAGTCTTATTTTGTGTTTACAATCCGAACATGTGAGTTTGTGTTGATAATGAAACTTAAACCTGCAGGTCCCAGAATGCAATAGCAATGAAATACTTGATGTGATCATCTCAGAACTGAATGGAAATTCATCCACGGGTTACCACGTGTGTTGCAATACAATAACAATGGCAGATTGCATGCTATATAAATGATAAAATAGCGAGAACAGTTTCTCACTCCTGACAATGGATATCTGGAAATTTCGAAGAATATTTTCTTCTTTGAGGCTCTGACTTTTTTTGTTAAAGAGCCCTGGTAGCAATCAGGCATAATTCCAATTTAGTTTTATATCCTTTTATTAACAGGAGAAACTTAAAAAAAATCCCACCTCTCCAAGCTCAAGATATTCAAAGCATTTTTAAGGATGCAAACACTCAGATTTGGAGTTTGCGACTGCAAAATGCTATTTGTAATGTACTTTAGAAGATGATAACTTTTTTCCAACTCTAACAAGCATTTGCAATGCAATAGGTCTCACAATTGCAAGATTTTTAGCTATTGGCATTGAAATGACAATGCCTTTTGTTTATGTGTTTAAAAAATCTGCAATAATAAAAGGCATTGTCATTATAATATATATAATACCAATAGGTCTAAGTTTCTAAAATGTGAGACCTATTGCATTGCAAATGTTTGTTAAAATTTATCCTGAAAGGAGGATTGGTGCTTTTTTACCTGCAAAATTAAATACATACAAAAAAAGAAAAAATTGAAAAAAGCTTTTTGCTAAGCTGTTTTGCAACTTTAGATACCATATTTTCTGAGGTATGTTATATTACAATGTGTTTAATGTATGACAATTTTTATATATTTTTTTAAAAAAAGGAGAACCGTGAAAGCAAGATAGTGGACACTTTTTAACGTAAGACACACAAGTGTACCTGTAGGTATATCCCTGCATTGGTGCAGATTTACAACTTTCAGGAATTTACAAAAGTATGTCTAGAAACCCCTATCAAACTTTGGTGAATTTAGTTTTCGGATTAGCAGATATACATGGTCATACATTCCATTCGTGGCGAGTCCACTCAGACTTTCATCCTTTTGAGGTCGATAAAATGAGCATCATTGAGTTGGATAACAAAAACATCTGTTATTTCAGTACAAAGAGCCCCTAGGGTGAAAAAGCGCTTTACAAATACACATGCCAGGTCATATTTATTCTATGTAAACGTTTGCTGAAAAATTGAAAATTAACTTTTTCTACAACCCTTTTTTCCCCCATCCTAGAAAAAGATATACTCCCGACCTTGCCACAAAATACTTTCAACTAACAACTTTACACCTACTTCTAGACCTTGTACATAGATTTACGGAAATGTGGGCAAATCAGAGCCTTGCTAGAATACAAACCCTGATAAAACATGAGAGGCTTCCATAATTTACCACCTCACTGCATCGCACCAAAAGGGACAAGTGGATTTTTGTGCAGGGCATGTGGATTTCTGAAGCATCATGTCCCTTGGGCAAGTAGATATTTCATAAAATTCTACACCCCTTACACGTGTTAGGTTTCTAAATCTAAATTGGTCATGATGCATCATGATGCAAGCATGTGTCATGACATGCACAACTCCCTGGTGACACGTGTGAACACTAGCAACCACCGTGGAATTTGTTTTTTTTCTTTTTTAATCAGAAAACCCCACTTCTGTATTGCCAGCTATGTGCGCATGCTTCTTGATGCAAGTGTGCCATTGTCGAAAAGTACTGGCAAAGTTAACACCTCGGCCTTTTAGAGCCAAAACCTACGGCCTTTCCCAATAAGCAGTCTCGCCTTTCTCAAGAACACTACTTTCAATAAGGAAGGAATCATGGTGATCACCCTTCAACTAACTAACTGTCTCTAAGGGGTTCCAGTGATTCAGTACTGTTCGGACCCAAACTTGTTTTAAAGTAGATTTAATTGCCCTCTACTAAAGTCACCCCAGACTATTAAATGCATGGAGTTGTCTTGCCAATGGTAGAATGTGGGTTGTAGACATGCCTATATTTAAAACCCTTCCCTCTTCTAGCCCTCCTTTACCCTTTTCAATCCAACAACAGCCTAACATGTCCACCGCTCAAATTAATTTCGTATTTCACTATACTAATTCCCCACTAATCCTTTTTGGGTTGTGGAGTAGCGTGCTACCCGCTGAAAAGCGATTCAACACATCATCAGGGGTAGCAAGCACTTGATAAATGCAAACCCTTTCTTCTTCTATCCCTCCACTATCCTTCTCAATCCAAATAGCAAACTCATGTCCACTGCTCAAATTAATTTAATATCTTCCTATACTAAGTCACCACTAACCCTTTTTGGGTTCCGGAGTAGCGTGCTACTCGCTAAAAAAGCGCTTTGGATAGTAAGCGCTACATAAATGCAATTACAATACAATTACAATATCATTGCTCAATAACATTAAATTCCGTGCAATTGGCTCAGTCTGTTGGTTTTTTGAGTTCAACTTCCTCTGCCCCATAACACAGTTTACATCTGGAGTTACATACAACTTTCATCCACGGTACTGCATACTCGTCACAATCCAATGCTCACTCAACTTTTCCCAGTTTTAGAAGTACAAGTTACTCAGCTCAGGAATTAATTGGGCTTCAGTTCTCAAACGAATAATTCCATTTTACTGGAAATAACTCATTCTTGATTGTTTACAAATATGGACAGGATTTGCAAATCCATTGAGATCCTGAAATGTGTGCATTTGGGTTACCCAGAATCTAGTTGGTGGGGGCATCCATAGGTCAGTCGAACTGGTTTCCATTCTTTGAAATTTCTCTCCCAGATCAGCCATTTTGTTTATTTACTTTTTCATTTATGCAATTTTACATATTGCGAACATGCTCGACAGCATTTGAGCGCTTTACGTGAAAATCACTAAGTCATACAATGAGGTAAAGTAACACTAAAGGGACAGTGTATGAAATGCATCACGTGTAATAACAATACAGATATTCAGGGGACTTACAATACAAAAGCAATAAGTATTCTAAACCAGAAAATACTAGGGAATAAATAAACGACTCTTTGAATGGACACTTGTCCGGTCCTTTCATTTTGATGAACTAGATATACGACTTTGCCGTTTGCAGTGCCTACTGGATGTCATGGAGGGAAGTGATTTGGCACCTAGAGGCTTTCCTTACCCGCTGACCAATCATTCTCCAGTATGGGAAATTCCTTACAATGCTTCTGCGTCCGTCCTTGTCCCCTACCAATCCTTGCACTGCATGCAAACGGATCACTGATGATTGCGAAAGGAACGCAGGCAGTGATAATCGGTGCCTTGATCGCAAAATTTCAGTATTCTCCCTGGTGTTCTCCCAACGCCTGGGTCTTAAGTCTCAAAGGAATCGTCCAACAGCCACCGTTTGAGTCCAGCCTTCGTTGGAGGTGGAAGGTGGTCACACAGCAGCCCAGTGACCACTCATAGTTTTGACTCAGTCAAGCAATAACCCCTCACTGTTGCGATGGCTTGTCATCTGGGACAGGAGTTTCTGGCTGTTACCACAGTAATGGTCACCTAAACTGACAATAGATTTGTAACACTCACGTGCGCTTCTCATGGGTATCTTAGCCAATGTTACTGCCCAACCACAAAGTGTGGACCTCAATTTAAGGATAAGTCAGAAGGCGGTCATTCCACCAGCTCACCCAAGCAGATGCCTTCCAACTGCAAATTGCCACCTCAATACACAATTTCCATTTCACAATCTACACAGGAGCACCCACAAAACATGGCTGCCGTGCTGCCACTGCTGAGACATCACCACACACGCCACATATTTGCAACTGCTTATAGGAGACTGCGTCCCCACATGGAGTGTCTGTCCATGTATTTGCAGGTGTGTCTTTTTCAGGGTTGAATAGAATATGGATATTTTTGTTCATGTTTTTACATTTCTGAACAGGTGTTTGTGTCTGCTTCACAATTGTTTCTTCATGGCATATGCATGTGTCATCCGGTGTGTACAAGTTTTTGTGGTCTCCTGTCTGAATGGGTGGTTTTTTGGGGTGTTTCTCATTCAACGTGCAGTGCTTTTAGAGGATTCGGGTCTTTGTTTTAATGATTGGTTCTTCCGATGTATGCAGTTGTTGTGGTGGTCAGGTATTCCCTTGTACAGGAGCCATTAGTACTTTTTGATTCCTGTATGTGGGTGTTTGTTCTTTTTCCCCTCTGTATAAGCGTATTCATGTCTCAAATGTGGGAGATTTGAGGGACGAATCCGAAATCCCAAACCCCTCACTGTCTCAACCTTTCCGGGAGAACTAATATTTAAGTACTTCCACCTCTAGACCCACGCCCTCCACAGACACCGGTGTGTACCCGACAGGCTGACACAGCCTGCATTTCACCTGGTTGTCCCCAACTGCATGCCTTAGAGGAGGAGTACTAGGCTATTGTGAATATTAATGTTAAATAACCGCTATGAAGACTGACTATTACACAGAAAGCACTAAAAAGAAAAATAGTTGCAGCTCATTTTATGTTTAGCTCAAAAAAACAAGGAAAGGCTTTTTGTTAAACGTAATCGGACATAAAAGGAGTAAGGGTGTCAAAAAGCAAGGTTTCTAAATCAAGGATACACTTTAATAGGATTTCAAAAAAGAGTCGCAAGGGACGAGTGGTGAAAATGAATTTTCCCCGTAAAGGAATTAGTTACAGAAGTTTCATTATCTTTGATGCTAACTGACATTACTGTTTCAGGATACTTCACTGTGACTTCATCATAAACATTTTCTTCACTGCAACAAGTATCCCTAAGGATCCAGCTTAAGGTACTCTGGGGCAGATTTAGGTTGCCTGGCGCATCCCTGCAAATCAGCAAGGATGCGCCAGGAATGATGCGTCACGCAAGTTTACCCTTGCGCCACACATGATGCACCGCATTTACAATGCGGCGCATCATGGCGCAGGAATAAACAGATGCGCGACGCATCCGATGGCGTAAGGTTGGCGCAGTGCTTCAGTTGCGTCGCAAGCGCGACGCAACTCCAGCACTGTTCCAACCTACCCTATCCCTATCATGGTGCGTCAAGCCTTACGCCTGCTTCAAGCAGGCGCAGGGTTTTGGCGCATCAGCGTTGGGAAAGTGACTCAGTCAAATCTTATAGATTTGACGGAGTCACTTTTCAGGGGCGTTCCTGCGACGGAACGCCCCCCCTCTGTCGACACGCCCACGTGAAACCTGACGCAGGTTTTACGTGGCGCAGGGCTTTACACCGTGACGCATCTCCATAGATGCGTCACGATGTAAATATGGCGCAACGTGGCGCAGGGTTTACACCGCCGCTGCGTCACAAAAGTGACGCAACGGCGGCGTAAAAGTGGCGCATCTCCGATATAGATCTGCCCCTCTGTACCTTGCACAAGTCCTTCCAAAGGAAAGGCCGTCTGTGTGGAAAATCTGCACTGCAGCTACCCACCTTCGAGGAATTTGAGGAGCGGGATTGTAACCCACCTCTGCCACAGCGATCACAGATGAATAAAACCTGACAGTTTTAGTCCCTAGCCTTTAAAGCGAAGGTGATCAATCCTTATGATATCAACTTAACTCCCTCAAGTTAGAGAAAAAGACCTAAAAACCTCACATTAAAAAAACAAAAAGTTTTAAACATATCAGTGACTGAAAGGAACCAACCCTTCCCCCTGCAATCTCAGAGACAGTTCCTCAATATCTAGCTGATGTGGCCAAGACTTGGAGTCTTCAGTGTTAGCCCCATAGGAACTAAAGGAACCATGCCCTCCACCCGCAGTTCTTGGATTGAACGAATTTAGAGGCAGACTCCACCAGTGAGTGTGCAGAAATGGCTCTGAAGTGGCATGCGTCAGGAATAAACAAAAATTACTAAATTAAAAAAAAATGTCATTAGCCAATGAAAAAATAGTGCCTAATTTAAAGTTCATACATCAAACACTATGGGTGGACAGGAGTCGGGCTGTGCACGAAAGTCTGCTCTCGGGAACAAGTCTCATGAGTCAATTGATAATAAGAAGGAGATCATGGCCGGTCCTGTGGCACAGTCAGCCTGCTCTCCAATGGGAATCTCAGATGATACAGCACAGGCTGTAAGGATATGATCCTCTTTCCTGGGGGTGGTGTATTAATAGCTTGAATTTTACCCAAACGGTACCATGGCTAGGTCCTCATACAGCTGGTGATTGAGAAGACTACAGAGTTTCTCACTGATTCTTTTTAATATGTCTTCCTAAGAAACCAACCTCAGAAATGAACTGGCACTATTGAGTTAGTTTAGTTTGGACACAGCCCACTAGCTTAGCTTTAATTGATGTCTATAGCGAGAGATATAGATATCTCCATTACCACTGGTCAGCTTTTCTCAGCAGCTGTACGTAGACTCAATTGTTCCTCCAGTTCTTTTGAATCATTTGCAGTAGTTGCTTTCCTACCCTAGGTATAGAAGAATGCGATTGGGAGGCGACGTCTATCCAAATCAGGATATCCAAACATTAGTCTGGGTACACAATAACCATTCTAGCCAATCAATGACCTAGCCACCAGAGCAATGAGCAATAAGTGACATATGAAGTCTGTGCTGTGAGCATCTTGTGAACAGGTGAGGCAGCGAGGATTCTTCTATTTAACCTCCATATTCTTGCATCGCAGTGCATCCTATAAGAACTACGATTAGGAAAGGCGTAAGCAGCACCGTCTGATATTCTTTATCCAGAAAAAAGATAGACATTTGAAGCGATTTGACCAGGGAGGCCATGTGAAAAGCAATGGACGCTACTTCTGCCTGACAAATTTTCCATCAATTTGTGACGCACAGGACAAGAAAGATCAATGAACAAAAATACTGAAGTCCAAAAACTGGCTTAGACAGTCAACAGAATAGGAAATTTGCGATTAGCATCCCAAAGGGTAGATGAGCCGGAGGAGACAGTGCAGCAGCCAGAGGAGCATGTTGGAGAAAAATGATCAGTGAATGGCTGATAATACACAAGTAGGCAAAATGTCTATTTTGTGATTGTACAAATGGAGTTCATTTTATACATAAAGGTAACACGCCTCTGTTTTTGAGTAATGGAGGTTGGTCAAAATAGGACATGATCAGGGGCAGCATTTCAGACAGATTTGGATTGGTACCATTCCAAAAGCAGATAACAAATGCAAAAGTGATTGAAGCGATTGACGCCTAATCTAGTGAACAGTTCCCTATGTGTGTGCTTTGCAGCACATCTAGCAATGAGTTGCAGTGCTAGGGCTCAGGACGGTCATCCGGGTACTTGAGTAAATGAGGTCACTCCAATATTGTGCAATGGCGGGGGAAGAGCGGCTGGGGTGAAGGAGCCGAAACACGAAAAGTCCCACGTAACCTAATATTGGTATTTAACCCCGGTTGAAAAGAGTCACTCTACAAAGCTCGACACAGGTCAAAGCAATACATGTCTACCAGTGCCAATGACGAGAGGTTGCGGAATGCAGGAGGCCATCTTGGCGCTGGTCCCAGAAAGTCCCTGGCAGGCTTGCCTTGGATGCGGATTTGGCGCGCCAGCCAAGCAGAGTCATGAAGAAATGCTACAAAATTATCCTCAGAATGAAACATCTAGAGAGATAGCGAGAACATGACTAAAAATAATCACAAAAAACACCATTAAACACACTAAGAAAAATACATGTACGTGCTGGATTTTCTGGATGATACCGGATTAGTATCACCGGAGGAGCCCCCAATCCTGAAGAGGAAGGGGGACAAGCAGCAATGTTGGTTTGTTGGGGTGCGGTAAAGCGGCAGCTTATCAATTTTCAAGAGAAAAGTGGGCCCTGCAATGTTTCAGTGACGTGAGAGCAGCAAATATAGAAGAGATGCCCCTCATGGAGGTTTCTTTGGTCATGTAGTAGTGAGAGCAGGAGGTTAGCAATAGATAACACACTGGTGTATAGGCACAATCTGTGTTGTGATCCAAGACTAGACAAAGAGGTGTCCAGAAGTTGCTCTATTTGGCGGAATGGAGAATAGCTGTAATTTGTCATCTCTCATAGCACTGAAAATGTAGTACCTTGGTTGAGGAAAAGAGTAGTATCTTGTGCAATGGGACTAGTACGCTTAGTTACAGTACAAAGCACTAGTACCTTTTTTCAAACAAAATGCATCGGTATTAAAGGGGTCGGGCATAAGCGGACTCACTGCTGGAGG
The DNA here is from genome assembly GCF_964204655.1 of Triturus cristatus. Lineage (NCBI taxonomy): Eukaryota > Metazoa > Chordata > Amphibia > Caudata > Salamandridae > Triturus > Triturus cristatus. Next base: position 1,181,670,217 of record NC_140590.1, read on the forward strand.
GTAGGAGAAATATCAGATGGATAGACGTGGCCAGGAGGTCAACAAACAGGGAGGTAGAGAAGGGATACCCGTAAAGGCCAGGGGGGCTGTTATAGTCCATATAGGTTCCCTATATAGGCCCAGGTAACATTGCAAGCTTTCACCTATATTGTTCCCTACATTACATACATAACGGTTCAGAGGAACTGACATGTTACCTAGAAATGACACTGCATTCAGAACGCGGGTTTGCCCCTAGTTCGAATCTCATATATTATGCATGAGGCTTATTGGAAGCACAGCAGGACGAACATCTCCTGTATAATATCGCTGTATAAAGTTCAGGCCCGACGTCATCCTTTAGGCCAACACAGTAACACAGCAAGGTAGGACCCCTGGGGAGACCTATGGGTTTATATACATCATGTGCTTAGAAAGAGAGGAGACCGAGACTTCCCGGCTGACACACTGACCAGAGACGCTGAGGTTCCTGCATGCAGACAACTCCAGCTCGCAGTGGTCTAACATCCCTCACAGGGTGTCCAACTCGAGACCAGGACAGGGTCCCATATTTTCTCATTCTCAGGTAATGGGGTTGACTAGATCCTAGAGGGATTCTTGGCATAACACCTACACAGACGCTAGGTACATTTAGGTACATCTACTTAGGGAGGCATCATAGGAGTACGCACCTTTTATCATGTATTTTATATACTTGTATGTATTCATGATTATTGCAAGATGGTAGAACTATACCACCCATTTGCATTTTTTGTGCTTCTAATCATATCTCTCTGCTACTGTCGAATAGTTGTTGCAGATCATCTATTCTACACTAGAATAACAACTGTTCAATAAATCCTTATTGAAAAAGCCTAGCCTGTTTATTCTGTGCATCTCTCGGAGACAAACGAAGTGACGGAGCGAAAGGTAGTATATTGTTTCCACTATTCGGAGGGATCAGGGTTGTCATGTTCTGAGGTTGCCAAGAACTATTATCTACCCCCTAAGAGGAGTTTCTAGTGGCACTGTGAGCTAGCTGATACAGACAGGCTAACGTATCCAGTGGGGGGTGCTCTGAATCAGTCTGCCACCAATCCCACAGTTTATGTTATCCAAACGCACAGATCCTATATAGGTAATATAGGACTACACGACAGTGCCCTTAGTGGGTTCCGAGGAGTTCACAGGGGTTCTCCTTTTCCTTACTTTGTTGCACCTAAAGGTCGCTGAGGATATTTTTGCCAGAAGAAGATATCTTAAGACAGTTGGTTTCTGTATGGGCATGTGGCTACTAAAGGATCCAAGGGGGTAAGACAGCAAATGGGGAGGACTCGTGTGGCGAGTACTTAGGTGTTAGGGTTAATACGGTGCACGTTGGCTATAGAACAGTGAATAAGAGAAGGGGGCAGCAGTTGCACTGCAGGGTCCCGTGGAAGGGTTATAGAGTGAGGGGGGATAATGCATTAGCCAATGCTTCTGGTTGGGTTGATTTAAAGACACTATAGGAGAATTAAAACTGGGGGTTATAGGCATCCGGTGTAGGAGACAAATGTGATGAAGTGAGGTGCAGCAGGGTATGGAAAGAGGGGGGGGGGTTCAAAAATCAAAATAAATAATAGTAAATAAAGTAATGAATATTCTAATGCCATCCTTTAAGCTGGGTGGAAGGTAGGCCCAGTTACTTCATGAAAATAGAAGGAGAGTGTGTTTCTCTACTTTAAGCAGTAAGGGTGCCGGCAGGCACGTCACTCAGGGATAATGAGATGGGTTTATGGTCTTCAGCATACACTTCGTTTGTGTTATTTCAATTCCAATCGATGGTCTGGGTACCAACTTTCAACCATTTCTATGACTATTTGCAAGCTGGTGGATAGTTGATTTTCAAGGCAATCGTCTGTTTACAGCGTTTCCCCATGTGGAGATGGTCACTTGAAGATTTTAAGGTAGATTCAATGGTAGGGAGAGTATAGAAGGATTGGCCTGATCACTGTGCAGAGACAGAATCTTGGGGGCACAGGGACCCAGCAAGCTGAAAGAAGAGTATGCCTAGAAGGGCTATGAATATCAGCAAGGAGACTGTCTATGGGTCCTGAAAATAGGACAGGTAAAGTCCAGCAAATTGGCAATTTATTAGTAGGTATTGGGAAAGGCAGTGGATCTATAAGTACAGGAAAGGGGTGGCCAGATGAAGAAGGTGTATAAAACTGCTAGAGTAGGAATTATTTTGCACAGGTCACAAGAAAGAAGAGTTGTTGGGTCTTCGGTGAAATTGGACCGGGGTGGAACAGAGGAGGGTGAGGGGCTGCTAGACACAAATGGAGGGTCACTTGTAGGTAGAGGGCATGTTCAGATTTGATTTATTTTCAGTTTGCTCAGATTATAAGGCAACAGAGCCAAGTGCTTCCTTTATGTTGTAATGCGCAGTCCTAGCTCGTTAAAGGGGCTTTTCTGCACTGTATTGGATCTGTTGCTGGTTGCATTATTTCACCCAGTGGAAGCAAAGCAGGAAGGATGCCAAAGTGATTACCCTCTGCTTACATTCACCTCCCTCCACACATACTCCATACAAATGTGGACTAGGCCAGGGTCTCTAAAACAGGGTTTCCCAAACTGTGGGTCGCGAGTTGATTTTTGATGGGTTTGGAAAGTCCGAGCAATAAATAAAGATGCTTTTAAATTCTGTGTTTATCTTGTCACACCTGATAATGCATCTAAGACAGAGGTTAAATGTCAAGCATCATCTTCTGGCAAATTGCTGCTTATTCTTAACAAGGGATTGGTGTTTACTTTTCTTTCTCCAACTGCAAAGTTAGAGGAGTTTTTAAAGTGAATTATGTGACAATCTTCTTGGAGTATAGAGAACGTGAAAAGAACGGCTGTAGGATTTCGTTTTTTGCAACACACTACAAAATGCAAATTCCGGTAAGTCAACTGTATGCATTCAATACTTCGGAAAGCAAAAATGAAGCACATTTTTTTTAATGTTGAAGTGTTGTGGAAGCAGAGTTTTAATAGGATCAAAACAAGACACTTTACTGTTTGATGCACAAATAATAAATATTCACGGAAACCCATTTCCGAACATTATCACTGGACTGCTATATAGTTCTATCAGTAAAACTGAATGTCTGTGCAAAGTTAGTGGCCATTTCAGTGGGAAATGGGCTATCTGTAAATGATTATGTGCTACCACACAATGCTGTAGTTCCATTAATAAAAAATGTTTTAAATCGCGCCCCCCACATATCTTATGTTCATTAAAAGGTGGGTGGGTCTTGAAAGTTTGTCGTTTCAAAAAAGTGGGTCATGGGTCTAAAATATTTGGGAACCACGGCTCTTAACTGCTTATGAAATGTGGCGATACACCGACTAAAGTGTTGCATCATCCAGTTATCAAAATGGACCCCGCTTGAGTCCTTGACTGGCATCCATCTTGTGTGTTCCGGAGAAGTGGACACTGTATTAAGGATGAGTACGACTTCCACAGAATCATCAGGTAGAGGACAGACTCTAATGTTAGAAATGGAAAGCGGTCTCATCCCTTAATAAGCACTGTGGCTGGAGGGATGCTCTATGGCACAGCCTGTTTATAAAGAGGCATGTGTACACCCAACATTAGACACTGCAGCTGTAACATTCCCACGATCCCCCCAGGTAATGCTGGAAAGATGCAATATCTGGTATATAACCATTCTGTTATAACCTTCCTACTTCAACTCTACCATGTATCCGATAAAATATATATATTTATTTTTAGGTCAGGCTTAGACACAGCTGTGGACTTCTCACCAACTTAATGTAATTAAACAAAATCATAAATAAATAAAAACAAACAGGTGAGTTTTGGGTCAGCCTATTTATTTATTGGTCTGCTCCAACTGTGATTTACATGTTGTTTCCTCCCCCACCACAGTAAACTGAACAGGGGTCAGCCCACTTCCAGCATTAGCTCTCACGCACTGCGAGCATTTTTCCCAATTACATGTTCATATCGGTCTAAAAAGAATTGCACTTCAGTGCCAGTGAAGGTGAGCCAATATTTTGCCAATGCTTTTCTGTTTCTATTCTTCTCCCGTACATATTTTTTTTGTTATCCTTGCGTGTTAAACTAGGATTTTAGTAATTCAAAGTCAATAGTACCTTTTCTTTGCAACAATAAAAATCTAAATTTTGTATTTTTTAAAATTGACTAATTTAGAGGAAAACACATATGCTGTTCAACTGAAATTGTAAGAAACAGTTCTTGTTTAAATTTAAAATGTGTATTGCAAGTTTATAGACAGGTGGTTTAGAAGGCAGCATTTTGGGGGGGGGGGGGGGGGGGGGGAGATAATTGTAAAGAAAAACTAAAAAATGGTTGACCGCACTAGCTTGCCAAAGTGCAAATTACTGGCTTTGGTTAAGCTTTAAATAGTTCTTAGTGCTGGAAAGAGGCCGCTTTTGAAGTCACTGCATTTTGTCAAGTGAGGAAACTGAGGTATGTAGGCTGTTCGCCAAGCATTAGCCGCCCACAGTTTCCACATTTTATGCCACCGACGGCTTTTTTATTTTTGTACAACATCCAAAATAATCAGGCGAAGAAGTGAGTAATTAGTGAGGAGGAAGTGACGACTGTGCACTTACCAGAGAAAGTGTTATCTGCAAACCGAAGCAACAGACTACTCTTCCCGACACCTAGGGAGTGAGAAAAGAAACAAGGTCTTAAACAGGGCAAAACAGAACACAACGCACTGGACGTGCGCCGAAGATCTTCGGCACACAGCAAAAGACACTGAAGCTCTACGACACACAGCAAAAGACACTGAAGATCTTCGACACACAGCAAAAGACACTGAAGATCTTCGACACACAGCAAAAGACACTGAAGATCTATGACACACAGCAAAAGACACTGAAGATCTTCGACACACAGCAAAAGACACTGAAGATCTTCGACACACAGCAAAAGACACTGAAGGTCTATGACACACAGCAAAAGACACTGAAGTACTTCGACACACAACAAAAGACAATCTACGGACCAAGCATTAAAGGACTGCAGCAAACATACAATGAAAAGAAAGGCCAAGATAGACTTTCCAGCATACGAGTTCAGATCAGAGTCGAAATCCTAAAACGGTGCTAAATGCTAAGAACAATTACCCCACACCATGGAAGGGAGGGGGTATTAAGATTTTGTTTTTACTGTCAATGTGTTACAAACTTTCAGATATTTCACTCTTCACAATTTGCAAATATTCAAAATTTTAAATGACCTAAGTGAAGTTTTTCTCTGCACTGCAGCCAACCAGTCAGGAAAACGTATACAAGTTTACCTTTTTGGAACGTTTTCTATGGAAATATGTATGCTGTTTTTAGGTCGAGCCTGGGCAGCGCATGCGCTACTCTGCGAGGCATGCTGTATTCAGGTAGGGATTTGAAGCTCCGCCCACTCCCCACCCATATTTTTTATTGGCTTGTGTCATTGTGGACTGTAAACTGTGGCGGTTTATTGGTCAAAAGACTTTGTAGTCTCTCCTTAGCACCGCCTTATTTCATTTTGTAACCTCCTATGGCGGCACCCAGTTACGTGTGTTGTTTCTCAGCAGACTTTAATTACAACCTCCAAGCACTATTTTATCAAATAGATTTGTCCTGCCTGCTGTTGCAGGCAGGACACGCTCTCTACTAACGCTTTTATTTTCATTTTTATTGCATGAACGCATTTGCAATGCAATAGGTCTCGCATTTGTGAGAGTTTAAGCTATTGGCATTGTAAATGACCATCCCTTTTATTTATCCGTTTTAAAAACAACACAGAGCTATTGGCATTGTAAATGAAAATGCCTTCTATTTATAACTCTCGTAAATGCGAGACGTATTGCATTTCAAATGCTTGTTTTCAATGTAAGTTTACCATACGCTGAGTTTTTCTTGATAATGAAATTCTGAAAGAAAAGAACACTAACTCCACCTGTAAAACCATTATGTTAGTAATAAATAAGGACTTTAACATTTTACAAAGTAGTCTTTCGAAAAAAAGAAAGAATAAAAAGAACCCCACCCGTCTAGAATTAGGCATGAGCAGAAGAAATGATCAAGCAACAATTCGAGGGCCAACAACCGCTTGGGGCTTTAATATTGAACCTGTAGATGCGTGGCTGGTGCACACTATTACTACAGATGCTAATGGCTTCCCACCCTTGTTGTCATGGGCAGTTGTTGGCCTTATTCTCGAACTCCAGGGAACCTATAAATGCCGATTTACACAGGTTAGGACCATGCCACATAATCAATACTGCCCATCTGGGTTGAGGTTTCTGATACTTTACATATTTCAGAGAAACTGCATGCATTACACCTGCAGAGCGTAGCTTCAGGGGGGTGTTTGGGGTGTCACCCTCCCCGCCCCAAATATATTCTGTAGTAATTAGTTGGGTATAGGCTGTGCTTGAAATGGAAAAATAGAAGTGCAGGTACTCTATACCAGAGTACCTGCTTGTTTGTGAGAAGTGCCGGTACTCTCCCTCTCAAAATACAAGCACTCCCTCTCTCCCTACCCTTAAAACCAGGTTAGTTTGAAAACTGTTTTAAGTACCCATAACTATCAGCACTCCTCCTCTCGCCTTCCACTGCATCTTAAGCCTCCCCCCCCCCCCCCGTGTCCTACATCTCATTTTATTTTAACAAGATATGCCAGCGTGATTGTTGACAAATCTGAAACGTAACCCCCCCCCCCCCCCCAATTCTTACTGACCAAGCTACGCCACTGCACACCGGCATGCTCCATGCTCCTGGTACACATTTGTAAGCCAGCATGCTGTACTTTTAATGTTGCTGTTAACATCTTGAGATCTATACATTTAAAATGTAGCCCCCAGACAAATGGATTTTGTTTTGAAGCCATCAGCATGCTGCAGATTGGATAAAGCAGGGAAAGCCTGCAGCTCTTATACTGAAACAGATATAAGTGCAAATAACTACATAGAAACAGAGCAAGGTATTGGTCATGGTACTTCTTTTGAAACTACTTAAAGTGTATTGTGGCTGTAAAACTCAACCTTAAAAGAATAAAGGAAATTGCAAGCATTAACCTTCGCACCGCTGATGCAAACAAACAGCACGGTGGAACCTTGCATCTGAGGCTGCACCTGCACTCTTAGACTCCACACAAGGCGGAGACGGGCTGTCTGATCAAATGTGCGCCAGTACACGAGTATGCCCCCTGGAGGTGGAGACGGACCGTGCCCTATGTCTCTCATCATTGTATCTCTCTTTGTTGAACTCCGAGTTAAGGCATGCTCAGCGTTTACACAGATACACAAACCCCAGCGCAAACGCAGACACATCAAACGTACAATTCAGGCATCTGCTCCAAATGTGCACGCTCTGTGGAGCAAAAATCAGGACAAAGCCCAGCTGCAGTCCACTTCTGCTCATGACCAGTAGATTCACGTCACTCAAACCAATCTGCATGCCTTCTAGGCGCTACATGATCACAGATCTACACTCGAAGATGCGTCTGCAGCCTTGAGGTGGCTACATACAGAGCTGTGTTGGGCAATCTGAAAAAATGTTCACCATCCTCTCTAGGGAAATGGGCTTCTCATTGGCTGCCTCTGGGACGGTGATGAACCAAGAGCCTCCTTCTACAATCAAAAAAAGCCACCCTACGATGGGTGGGGCCTGGAGTAGCAGGAATTCAGAGATGCTACTGAGCAACTTAAATGATCCCATCAATGACAGGATATTTGTGGACAGAGGTGAAATTCAGCATGCTAGAAAGTCTGTGCTTAGTGGACTGGTTATACAGAATGGCCTCGTCAGAGGCACTACCCAGGGTTCCTAGGACCCCAATACATTCCTGACGACATGCAATGGAATGGAATGGATCCAATGGAAGTTGAAACCCACCCATGAAATCACACAATGGCACAGGAACTGGTTAGCTAAGTTAAAAAACGAATTCGTTTCAAGGCATAGGACATGACTGGAATCACAAGGCTGGGTGATCTATGGTAAAGGAACCCATAAAAAAATGCTATGAGCAACATACACACGAATACCAGTTCTTGTGATACCTATAGCCAAGGAAGGCTCCAGAGACTCACATTACTAGACCAGCAATTACACCAGAGCTCGGCCCACTGCAACCAAAAGTCACAGTGGAGTAACTAGAAAGAAAGGGGATTTTCTAGTAGGTCTACAGGTCACTAGAATTTAAAAATCCTGAACCTGTTAGCCGACCTGCGAACCAAACGTGAGGGAGATGTGCAAAGGCTGGACAATGAAGAGTGGACGGAAGCTAAAATAGCAGCAGAATCGCTAGCCATTATTTCTTTGCGCCTTCACTTCATTCAATTTAAATAATTTCATCTAATTCATTCCACCCCAAAAGGCTTTCGAAAATGAATGGAAGCCACGACCCTCAGTAGTAAAGGGGAAATATTACATTTGGGACTACCCTATTAATACATTTTGGTCACGCACACACAACACACTTGGGGGGGAATAAATCTGGGATTCCAATCAACGTTCACTCCAAAAATAGCAATTGTTGTAATCAAGGACGACACAAAGGGGTTTTACGCACGCCTGCACACTAACAGCAAGAGGCATGATGACAGCCAAGAGAGACACTACAAGATACTGGCGCTCAGACTGCACAGCCATTTGCCGAATGATTGAGAAGGATGGACTATTGCGCAGAAGCAGAAAAAAAAACACAAACAAAAAACTGGATCTGTAAACAAACCAACACATTTTGGTGACCATGCACTCAGTTATTTAACTGAATATATTTCATTTGGAAACTAACACCATGTGTCAGATCAATCGTTTCATTATACACGACGTGTAGGAACGTGAGAACGGAGTGTGATGTCATGCTGAAACTGTGTTTAGTCTTTTAAAATTAATCTGAACAGTCTATTAAAGGGTCTAAGTGCTTCTGGGGAAGTTTGTTAAGTGCTTCCCGCCCTGACGCGTGAATGACTGAAGGAGAGGATCCCCCAGCTGGCCCTTCAGGGACAGTGAAGTGAAAAGGCAGAGGGAGATGGGCGGGTCCAGGCGAGCCTTCTGGAGTGGTTAGATAAAACACAGCCTGACCTCAGCACAACACCAAACGCAATAACAGTGCTCATAATAACGAGTCAACACAAATAACGAAGTGTTTTTATCAAGTGTGTGGGTTAGACAAGGGGCAGGCGTATACGGTGCCACTCTAGGTCCAGAGCTCAGGCAGTATCTTGCTGCACTCTATCTACTGCAGGAGCATTTTCTTGCCCCGATAGGGAAGCCACTTGACAGAAGATGGTGTGCGGAGGTGGTGTGTGGTCCTGGGATGGGAGTGTGCAGGGCTCTAGGGCTTGAGCTCTTGTGGTGGACAGTAAAGAAGGTGAGATGTTTCAAGCCACATTGTGGCAGCAGAGCAATTGTATCCTGAAATTACCCATGTACCGCACACCCCACTTGTGTCAGATTTCCTCCACCGCAAATGGGAGATCCTGTGCGAATCCCTTGAAATGCATTACCCTACACCTCCCGCGGCTCGCAGGGAGCTTACAGGGCCCACCTCAAATTCCGTTGGAGACCGTCTTTTCTCCCGTAACCTAAAGAGGACTCCTGGGCATCTCGTTCCTTGAAGGCAGCCATGTTTCTTAGATTTTGCATTGTATGCTTCATAGAAGGACATTTAAAAAAAGATAACGAATCTGTATACCAGCAGTAAGATACACACAGAGAAACATCAATGTAACCATAATTTGTAGGAACTACACTATGCATTAGTGAAAAACGTTCAGCAATAATCCACACCCTTGTAATATAGCTTAATCACTTAAAGTATGCGCAACATTAACCCTACTCACCCCCATTATCGGTGCAAGAACAACTACAAGTAGTCACTTCAATATAGAACGTCATTCATCTTGTTTTTTTAACTTCAGTGCCATACAGAATATATATATCACGAAAGCACTAGCGGTTGCTGGGGCGCAGCCCAATCGTCGTTGGTGCCCTATTCTGGCGTCCCCGCTTACAATGGTTATAAATCCACCAAACTCCACTGATAAAGCACGGGTTGGCACTCCAACACGGTAAAGGTTTATTAAATGCAAAATGGCAATGTCTAACTATGGCGTGTTTTGGCTGTACAACAGCCTTGGTCACATGACCTGATGTGGGAGGTACGGAGGGAGCGAAGGTGAGAAACTAACACTACGAAGGTGCAGGGAACAAACAACTGGACAGCAGGGGGGGTGGAACAATGGGAGGTGGTCAGGGGGTGCATGTTCAAAAGGGAAAAAAAAAAAAAAAAGTACCACCAGTAGGAATCTTCAGCCAGTTAAAGGGCACTGGCAGCAGACAGGAAGCTGCACTATGTCCATGCGCCATGATAGACAACACGTAGAAGCCCCTGAAGGAAGCTGGAAGCTGTGCAGAATCGGCAGAAATGCCAGCACTGTACAGCATAGGCCAAAAATAAACAAAAGGAACAATGAAGTGGCTAGATCATTTTTTAGGCATACGCCACAAAATACGCAAACGAATGCGCTTGATGCAGAGCTTTTTTTTTTTTTAGATTGGAGAAAGCATGGTACAAAAAAATTATATTAGTGTGAAAGCTTTTATTCATAAAGCGGAAGGGCTGGCATCAATTTGCTACCTGTCACTCTTTAAAAAAAAAACACAAAAAAAACCTCAAATTAATAAAACCATACCACACTTGAAGAAGGGGCCAAGGGAGGAGCTGGTCAAGTTAGCAGGAAGTGAGGGAGCAACAAGAAGGGAGGGGAGGACACTCACAAGGAAGACAGCATGGCAGAGAAGGGAGGAGCACTTAGGTGACACTAAAAGAAACGGGAAAAAAACAAACAGCAGCATGGGACAATTCTGCAAGATAGTCAATGGAGGTCAACTTACAGAAGACTTTGAAATGAGAACCAGAGTCCGCGAGGGTTGTTTGCTCTGGCATTTTCTCGTCCTGTTGGCCATAAACTGGATCATGAAGACAATCACAGCAAGGAGAAGAAATGGGATCCATTGGGCACCTTGGACGCAGCTACACAACCTGAACTCTGCAGACGACCTGGTCCTACGCTTGCATACACATATGCAGATGCTAGAGAAGACCGACAAAGTGGCAGCCAAATCAGCACAACTTGGCGTCAACACCCACAGGGGAAAAACCAAGATCCTGAAGGCAAACCCGGTTAGCACAACTGCAGTCAATCTTGCAGGCGAAGCACTGGAAGAGGTTGAGACCTTCACCTACCTGGGCAGAGTCACAGAGAAGCAGGGCGGCACAAACGCCAATGTCAAGAATCGGCAAACCAAGGATTGACTTTATTCAGTCAAAGAAGATCTGAAACGCCAAAGCCCCAACATTGCAAAACAAGGTCAGGCTTTTTAACACCAACATAAAATTGGTCCTTCCTTATAGAAAATAAATTTGGAGGACAACAGTGACCACCACTAGCAAAGTCTAGAGCTTCATCAACACCTGTCTGAGGAAAATCCTCTAAATCATTGGATCAAACACCAGCAGCAAAAAACTACCTATGGCAGCAGACTTTCCAACTCCCTGCTCATGAAGATATCATGAAAAAACACTGGGGCTGGATAGGTCACACCCTCCGCAACCCCGCATCAAAAAAAAACAGTCAACCCCTCACATGGAACACTCAACATATAAAGAAATGCCGAAGGCCAATAAACACCGGGCAAAGAGGCCTCGAGCAGGGCTGGCTCTAGGACGGGGTGACCAGTGCCACTGCACAGGGTGCTGACTCTTCGAGGGGGTGCCATGTTGGAAAGTATTTTCTGGTTTCAAAACCACCTGCTGCTGCATTGCTGGCCTCCGCAATTTTCATACACAAAAATGTCAAGACGACTCAGTGATTCCTGTTATTGCCAAAGAGAGAAGGAGTTTTGTCAAGTGGAAGTTTTAACTCATTTTATAGTAGCACAGAGCGTTAATATCCCTGCTGCAAAGAATGTGTACCAAGCACATCACAAAGTGCCTATAGTTTAAATAGGTCAGTGATTTTGTCAGAGAGATCCTTTTGTTACTAGCTGTGTAGATGTTAAAATCCTAACATGGAACAATGAGCTAATAACTGTCAGCAAAGAGCTGTATGCAAACTGCAAGGTATACATTAGAGCATTATGAGGTTTCCCCCCCCGTCTTTCATTATTCTAAGGTTTCAAAAACGGTTCATTTTGGTAAACAAAAAAAAACTTATTAAATGTAACCCCCAACCAAGGGGTTGTTTTAAATTCTGAGTTTGTGCTTCTCTAGACCAGGCATTGTTCAACTATAACGTCTACCAAAATGGATGAGATTCAACTGCTACACCTTGTAGTCCTCTGTATTCTGTAACATTTCCTATACATTGATTTACACACCTATGATGGATTGTGTGTAGTGTATGTGACGTAAAGTGCTCCGATACCCTACACTGGTATAGGTGGCGCTATTAAATACATCAGAGAGTGCGCTTATGGAGACTTGAGGGGACACTGTTAAAGGGTAGTAGTGAAGGAGTCTGTGGGGGGCGCCCGTGGGGGGCGCCAACAAACATTGTGGCACAGGGCGCCACCAGCGCTAAAGCCGGCCCTGGCCTGGAGGCTGACTGCAAGATGAGTTACACCTGGAGTTATGCCTCACATAATTTGCCTTTTCTTTCTGAATACTTCACTCAACCATGCCACATAATTTGGCCCTCTCCTGCCAAATAATTCCAGTGGCCCTGCCTATACCCCAGGAGGGGAAGAAGGCATTAAGTAAATAATGGGACAATTAGTTTAAAGAGCGCTAAATTGTCAACCTCCTAACAACTCTCCCTCAGTACTGGTAAACGCCCCTTCAGCGTCGTTATTTTTCACAACATTGTCCATTCCCTCTTGTCCGCATTAGCCAGAGCTGGCAAGGGCGGATATTTACCATATTTAAGTTCTACTGCTCTTGTGAGGCATGAGTGGGGCTCCCAGCAGTCTCTACGAGGCGCCCAGGCTGTTCCAGTGGAGTTTGCTATTTAGCAGTACTAACGCAGGGTGCATGCTACGTCATGAGGAGAAGTAGCCTTGAGACTGGAATCAAAAATTAGCTAGCATTCGCGCCAAGAATTTTCAATTCTATTAAGGACAACGGGTGGGTAAACATGAACAATCATATTGTGCATAGCCGGGTGGGATAATCCTCGCCTCCGTGTCCTTAATAGAATTGAAAATTCTTGGCGCGAATGCTAGCTAATTTTTGATTCTATTACAGGACCGGAGGCTTCGGATTATGCTAGTTTAACGCTTATTAAATACCACAGATGTTATATCTCCCACCGGCTTATAATAAAACTGTTTGAATGTTGACTCTGAAGACCAATCCGCACAATGCATAATGTCCTGAATACTAGAACCCAGCATAAATGACTTCGACGCCATTGCACCTCGCACAGAATGTGCGCCAAACATTTGAACATCAACACCTGCTTCCTTCATAACATAACGTAGCCATCTGGCTATAGTTGCAGCCGTCACCGGTTTAAAAGGTTTTTGTATTGCAAGCAAGAGCTGCGTAGAACCCTCAGACCTCAAAGGTCGGGTACATTCCTCATAGGTTTTCAAGCATTGGACCACACATAATTTTTCATTACTCGGAAAAGCATTATACTCAATGTGTCTAGACAGTGTTTTAGTACGACCCGTGATAGTAAAGGAAACCCCCTCCGGGGTAAATACTCTACCTGTAATATCCAATGCTCGCACATCCGATGAGCGCCTACAGGCCGAGAGGCACAACAGCATCGCCAATTTTGCGAAAAGCTGTTTTCTTGACAACTGACTATTCACTGGCCAACTGTTGAACAAAGAAATGACCAAGGACACATCCCATAAGCCCGAGTATTTGGGCTTGGGAGGATTTGCCATCCGAATACCCTTAAGAAGCTTGCATACCATAGGATGCATGCCCACCGGCTTTCCATCCACCGGCGCGTGCCCCGCCGAAATGGCCGATCGGAAATTATTTACAGAGCGGTAGGCAAGGCCACTCGCCGCCTTTTCCGAAAGAAAATTCACAATATCGGATAGTCCGGTCCCCACGGGATCCAGACTCCGTTCCACGCACCAACCCATCCAGCTTGTCCAGGCTGATGAGTATCGCTTCCTGGTGGAAGGGGCCCACGCTTGCCTGATGAAGCCTGAAGCTGCTTCCGAAATTCCCGGCATTTCCCACTGTTGCCGGAAATTCTCCATGCCATCAGCGACAACCTCTCCGATGTGATCAGAGGATGCTGCTCCCCGTGAGGTCCCAGGAGGAGAGACTCCGCCCAAGGGAGTCTCCTGGGAAGATCGCAGCTCATTTCCAGCAGTATCGGGAACCATGGTTGCGATTTCCACCATGGTGTCACTAAGATCACCTCCGCTTTCTGCCTGAGAACATGAGAGGTTACTCTCGGAATGAGGAGGAACGGCGGGAAGGCATAATTCACTGCTCCCGACCAATCCTGGAGGAACGCGTCCGTGGCTGTCGCCACTGGATCCGGTCTCCAGCTGAAAAAGTGGGGAATCTGTCGATTCAATCTGGAGGCAAACAGGTCCGTTTGACACGGGCCCCAAAGCCTCTGTAGCCAGTGAAACATGCTCGGCATCAGCTTCCAGTCGCTGTAATCCCTCAGATATCTGGAGTTCCAATCCGCTATGAGGTTGGACTGCCCTGGAATGTATTCCGCTATTACTGTTATTTGGTGACGCAGGCAGTAGTGCCAGAAGTCCTTGGCAATCTCCACTAACAGGGGCGATCTCGTTCCCCCCAGCTTGTTTATGTATCTCACGGCCGACACGTTGTCCATTCGTAACAGAATGCAGCAAGCCGTCTGTTTGGGCGACAGCGTCCGAATTGCAAAGGAGCCCGCTAGGAGCTCCAGACAATTGATGTGTAATTCTAACTCCTGGGGAGACCATCTTCCGCCTGTGGAAATGTCGCCACAACGCGCTCCCCAGCCCCAACGACTGGCGTCGGACTCGATGACTACTTCCGGCAAGGAGCCGAAGATGGCCCTGCCGTTCCACGCTTCCACGTGCCCCAGCCACCATTGCATCTCGTCTCGAACCTCCTGAGAGATCGGTACCAGGTCCGAATAAGCTAGACCCTTCTGAAGGTGCTGAATTTTTAGTCTCTGCAATGCCCTGTAATGCAGTGGTCCTGGAAATATTGCTTGTATGGAGGATGCCAATAAGCCCACTATTCTGGCTATGGTCCTGAGGGACACCATCCGCCTGTCTAACATGGCTACTATCTCTTTCCTGAGATCCTTGAGTTTTGCTTTGGGAAGGTGCAACTGCGCCTTCTTGGAGTCTATCACAAACCCCAGGAATTCGGTGCTGGTGGACGGGGTTAGAGCAGATTTGGTCTGATTTATTACAAATCCTAGACTCTGTAAGAGAGCCATTGCCATTTGCAAGTGTTGCAAAACTAGAGTCGGGCTGTGAGCCATGATCAGGATATCGTCCAGGTAAATGATCATGCGAATCCCCTGTTCTCTCAAATGCGCGACCACCGGCTTCATCACCTTGGTGAAGCACCAGGGAGCCGAGGAAAGCCCGAAAGGAAGGGCCAAATACTCGAACCACCGACCTTTCCACTGAAATTGTAGGAAACGGCGGTGCGGAGGAAAAATAGGGATGGACAGGTAAGCATCTTTTAGATCCAGCCTGACCAGCCAATCTCCCGGTTTCAAGAGATCTGCCAGAAGGTGTATCCCTTCCATCTTGAAGTGTTTGTATACTAGAAAATGGTTGAAATCCCTCAAGTTCAAGACTAGTCTGTATCCACCTCCCTTTTTCTGGACCAGAAAAACGTTGCTGCAAAAGCCGTGAGGTTTGTGATCGCACAAAGCTATTGCGCGCTTTTGCAGCAAGGCCTCTATTTCTTCGTCTATAAAATTGCATTCGTGTTGGGAAAAATGGAGAGGCCTGGGCCATGTGTCCTGACAGGGAGGCTCGTAAAATTCCAGATGGAATCCCTGAACCGTCTGAAGCACCCACGCATCCTGGGTCAGAGTGCGCCAATTGTGTAGATAATACTGAGTGCGACCCCCCAATGGCAGAAGAGACAAATCTGTTACACTCACCTGAGGAATTCTGTGCGTGGAAGCCAGCTCTGTTCCCGCCACTTTGGAATCTGCGCTTGTTGAAGCGGCGGCGGGTGGGGTAGAAGGTACCCCCTCTGGTAGAATCCCAGTCACCTCTTCCTCGTCCGAAATCACCTCTTGGGGGACCTTGGTTGGCGAAGCGGCCTGACGAGCGTCCCCTACCTCGTCCGGCCCTATTGAAAAGGCTCTGGGTAAACACCTTCTTTATCCCCGATTGAGCCTTGTCCAGCGACGTGAAAGTCCCTACATACTTTGACACGTCCTTCACGAAACGGTCCCCGAACAAATTGCCCTCCGCCAGCGGGCCTGGCTCAGCCGCGGCTAAATCAGTGAGATTAGTGTCCATGCGCATGAGCAGGGACTTGCGCCTTTCTGTTGATATGGCACAGTTGGCATTACCCAGCAAGCAGATTGCTCGCTGTGCCCACCCGGCTAAGATATCCGGATCCACTGGAGCTGCCGACTCTTTGGCCACCAAAGCCATCTCTAAAATCTTCGCGAGGGGACCCACGACGTCAAGCAGCTTATCCTGACACCCTCGCCAGGCCCTGTCTATCCCCTTTTTGGGGTCTCTTGCGAACTTTTTCAAAAACGTGAGCAAGCTTACGTCTATCTCCGGTGTCTCTGCTACCTTATCCGGAAGATCCGGTCGAGGGCATTCCGACCGAAGTCTATTCCTGACCTCCTTGTCAAACCCTTTTCGAATATTCTCATGTAGGTAGTCGATCACCTCCGGCGCTGGAGTCCAGTCAGTAGACCTCGGGTGCACTATCTCGCTAGGGTTGAAAGTGAAAGGAGTAGTGGACGCCGTCTCCGAAGGAGCCGGAACCACCTTCTTAGCCCTCTTCTTAGGGGGGGACTCTTCGTCCGTGGTATTGGTATCGGTATCAGTAGCAGTGGTGGTGGAGTCAGTGTCCGCATAGACTCTCTGCTTACTCTTGGCCTTTCCGCCAGCCGAATACGCGTGGTCGCCACCCGCGGGTGGAGGAAGAGTATCCAGGGTCGTGGCATGTGGCCAGCGGCGCACTTTTGCCTGCTCTGTGCTCGAGCGTCCCCCGTGCTTCTCTTTGGTAAAACCATGGCGTTTAGCAAAACTTTCCAGCTGCTTGGTAATCGGTTTTAAAGCAGCCGCCAATGCTTGATGTACAGTCGAAGGAACTGTAGTCTCCAGTGCCCTGTTGACAGAGGATTGGACCGAAGCGTCCAGAGCCTCTACTATATTGTCCTCAAGGACAGTCTCCTGCTGTCCCTCATAATAGACATCCTCCTCATCCTCCTCGTACCGTGCCCACTCATTCATGCTTGCAAGGTGTAGGAACTGAACCAATCCACCAGTGGCAGAGGAGCCAATAATGATATAGTCCTGGAGGAGTAATGGGGGGGGCCAGCCCAGGTGCACACCAACAATCTTGTACCTAGCCCCCTCAGCAGATGCTGTATTTATATTCTTGCAGCCTTTTCAGGCGTCAGAGCCAATTTTAAACGATTTCTGGAGTGTGTGCTCACTCCTAGGGCGACTTCTCTTTCAGCCAGTCAGGCGTCACAAGTACGGAGCGAAAATGCGCTCCCAAAACCCCCCGGGAGCCGAGCTCGGCGTGTGCAGCCCAACGCGAGCCCAAATCCTACTGAAAACTAGCCCAAATGGGCTTCGCGTGAGCTGCACACGTCGGCCGGTAACCATCCGGCTCTACGTGTCCTCGGGCGATGAGGGAAGCCCTCGACACCGCGCTGAGCGCGCTGGGCCTTAACGGTCCGATTTAATGCCGCCCAGCGGCGCGGTACAAGTATGAGAAGCTCGCGCTTCTTAGCGATGCCATTGATATCGGGGAAGTAATATCGACGATCCCCAGCTCGCGGCGCAGAGCGCCCCTCCACCAACGCTGAATCGCGTGTGATCAACCTCGCTATCTACCATCACAAGTAAGCACTGACTCTGGCAAAGCGCAGCGCGCTGAAGCAGTATTACGACAAAATCGTCTCACATAAAAATAATGAAATCGAGGGGTACTTAGCTCGTGCTGTGAGCAGCAAAGAAAGAGGAGGCTGGGACAGTGACCAGGGCTCTTATGGAGGGCTAAGGAGGCGTGGCTGACGCAAAGTCACATGGACAACGTAGTTGTTTTACTAATTGTATGTTTATTGGCTGCTGTGAGTTGATACAGTAAAGAAGGAGAAAGCATAATCCGAAGCCTCCGGTCCTGTAATAGAATCCGCCCTCCGCCCACCTCCCACTTTCTCGCTTCAATCATTGGTTAATACGGAGTTGTGTACAGGCGGGGAGCGGGCAGCTCAGATGAAGACTCTCACGCAGACGTAGAAGCCCATCCGGGAAACGAGGATGCACTGTGCGGTCACCTTCACACGTGCAACCTGGCGCCAATATTATGCAGTTCCACGCGCACGTCTACCAAACTTATTTCAGGGGCTCCAAACCCCTTAAGAGAGCTCATTTATCTGGAACGTTATAGAATTCCGCACAGCTGAATACATACCACTAACTCCGCTGGGTTAGAGCCTCCCAGACCTCGCCCAAGAGCAGAATCTAGCCCTTTCTCCAAAACAAACAGATAAAATGGCAAATTAAGTCAACTATGGCAATAGGAAAAGCAAATCACACAAATGAGGATTTTAACTTTTAAAGAAAATAAAAAAACACGTCATCCTGCTCATATGCATAAAGTTTTTGGGAAATGCTAGTTTTAAAAAATATTTACTCAAAATATGCACATTTCACAAAGACAATTAGAACGATAGTGACATTATAAAAATTAACGTTTTTACCGGGAACGCGTGCCAGAGCTGTGCTTTAACAACCTATAACAAATAACTGCCAGCTAATCAGTTGTCCTTATGTTAACCTTGGAATGACTAACATTTATTTAACCAGGCTGGGATTTAAATCTGTGGCCTGCAGGGCACAGATCACCGAAGCAGGAACTCAGCCGCAGAGCTATCTATGGAAATACCCATCTCGTTTACTGGAACACGGAGGAAGAAAAAAACTCAACAGGTTCCAGGAAAAAATAACAATGCTGCTGCTTCAGGATACAACCATTTTCCGGTTGTTTTCCTATTTACAGAAAAAAGGCTAGTATCTGTAACCTAGTTTTAAAGCATTTTTAAAGGCTATCAAATCCCAATTTTTTCTAGGACAGATTATCTGCCCTGGTAAGCGAATTTCATATCATAATTCGCCCTGGACATTTACAAAAAAAAAGAGAAGCAAGTCCTTCGTATAATAGTCATTTTCATCGTCAATCAAAAAAGTTTAGCTAGTGTCAGATGTGTTTTATAACGGTCACAGCAGCCCAGGAAAACAAGCATTAGCAAACCCAACACGAATCCCCTGTGCAGGCTATTGGGCTTTTTCAATGCTTTTCGCCATGTTGCACAGCTGAAAGCTTTAAAAACAAAGCGCTATGACTGAGCCAGCTCTGACCGCATAATAGTGCTTTTATTTTATTTCTTAAATTGCTGGCGGGAGGCATCCCAGAGAGAACAAGGGAATGCATGCCTCCTGCCAACAATAAAATAAAATATAAATCATATCGCAATGACGCAGCCAAATTTGGATTTCATGATTTAAGAACAGTTAGCTTTTTTCTTGGCAATAATAAATTAAGGGCGAATCACACAAAGTGTCCACAAACTGAGCTGCTTGTGTCGTTCTCACTAGACCTCGTTTGCTAGGGAGAATCACACAGACTGTTCCTAGTTGTGGACCTTTTTAGGTCTCGCCTGAGCCAGCGCATGCGCTGTACTGTGAGACATTTAGTAAGTGGGGTTTTCAAAGTGCCACCACACGCTTTTGCTGGCCTAGCGCTTGCGGTTACGCACGCGTGCAGCCGCCAGCTTTCAGCGCCCAAGGTGCCACCTGGAGTGCGATCACTCACTTCTGCTGCGGATCACTTTTACTTTCGGCCGTGCGCACACACAACTCCCGGTCGCGGCCGCACGTCTTGCTTGTTTTTATTGTGGCTTGCATGCATGTAATGGCTGCTCCGGCAGCCTCTCCTTGCTTCAGTCCCCCCGCCTCATTGCACACTTCCGCTCGGGGAGCCTCCCCTCACTTCTGCCCCCCCACCCCACCCCACCCCCACCAGCACACGTCCGCTCGGGCAGCCTCTCCTCGCTTCAGCCCCCCGCTTCGGAGCACACGTCCGCTCGGGGAGCCAGGACTGGGACTTCTAAGCATAGTGAGCCTTTGGGACACTGATACGCGACACCATACCGCCATGTGGCATCACCCTGTCTGGTGATTAGCGTCTATACACCGACTTCTAATAATAACTAGTGTGATACTAAACGAGGGAGAGCACTGCTCATGTAAAACGTTTATTTTACATTTAATCTTATCAAAATAATAGAGGAAAGTGGCTTCTCCTTTTATGGATGTGGCCTGTATTTTGCATGGTTATATCCACAATATGTACACGCAGTAAAGCTTTTCAAATACAGAATCCCATTACGTAGATTTTTGGGCAGTCTTCGCACACGCACTTTGTGGTCAAGAAACGCATTTCAAGTTCTCTGATAGCAATGTAGGCTTCACGATGGTTACCTTTCGAGAAGTGGATAAGGGTGGGAATATAGTGGTACAAAATAGAGAGGATTACTGTCAGGAAATCAAGAGGCAATTGAGTGACAGGAACTGCT
Source organism: Triturus cristatus (assembly GCF_964204655.1). Taxonomy (NCBI): domain Eukaryota; kingdom Metazoa; phylum Chordata; class Amphibia; order Caudata; family Salamandridae; genus Triturus; species Triturus cristatus. Next base: position 1,181,690,985 of record NC_140590.1, read on the forward strand.
ACGTAAAATTAGGATCAAATCCCACCAAGGAAGCAATACGACAAATCTCAGAATGTTTATTTTCATGGAAAGAATTGGGATTGTTGGATGAGGCGGAAGTTAAGTATCTGAGAGTCACAAATCCCACATACCCATTCATCTATACTTTACCGAAAGTGCATGAATCAAGATTGAATCCCCCAGGTAGACCCATAGTTTCCAGCATTGGTAGTGTGATAGAACATCTATCAGAATTCGTGGATCTCTTTTTAAAACCGTTGGTGGTCAATCTACCTGCCTATATAAGAGACACGATGGATGTGTTAATTAAACTACAGGATGTTAAGTGGGAACCAGGCATGTGCCGAGTTAAACTAGATGTGGTTGGTCTATATACTTGTATACAGAATGAGAAGGGGGAAGAAGCCCTGAACCATTTTCTAGGCAGCCGTAGCGCAAGTTTGCATGATCAATCTAAAATGCTTGTTAAAGTGAGTTTCATTATTCTGAATTTTTTTTTCTTCCTGTTCCAAGATGAATGGTTCCATCAGATAAAGGGGGAGGACAGGGGGGGGGGTGGGGGAGGAGGAGACAGCGATGGGCTCCAGGTTTGCTCCTTCTTACACCAACCTGTTTATGGGTTGGTTCGAGAGGGAGCATGCCTGGAGCCGGGAGGCAGCTAAATGGATGGATCTTATCCTATTTTGGGGTCGTTTTATAGACTACATTCTGTTGTTATGGAGGGGACTAAGATAGAGCTGATGGAATATTTTGAATATCTGAACAGAAATGACTTTAACGTTACCTTTACAATGAACCACCATAGTGAAAGAATAGAGTTCTTGGATGTAGAATTGTTTGTGGAGGAGGACTCTAGAGTAGGTCATTCAGGAAGAGTACGGCCACTAACTAGATATTAAGAGCTGATAGTGCACATCCGACATCTGTAATTAATGGAATACCATTTGGACAAATGGTAAGAATACGCAGGAACTGCAGTACGGATGAACAAGTTACTTACCTTCGGTAACAATGTATCTGTAAGAAACATTAGTTAGTTAGATTCCTCACCTTAGAATATCCCCAGGCGTCAGGCTGGATCCGGAAAGATTTTGTCAGCAATACCCCTTGCGCGTCGCTAGGCGTCGTCTGCGGCTCCGCGTCAGTCGTCTGCGTCGTGCACTGGAATGACAGAGTACTTAGAGCCCGCCCTCGCACGCTGACATCAGTTCTTGTACATAGCTTTCCGCGCCAGGAACGCAGAGCCATGCAAGAGACCGAAACTGGTGCCAAAAAAGTCTAGGGCCCTGAAAAGGATAACCTTAACCCTAGATGTCGGTTCGCAGAATGGGGAGGATGGGTGGGTCGGTGAGGAATCTAACTAATGTTTCTTACAGATACATCGTTACCGAAGGTAAGTAACTTGTTCATCTGAAAGAAACACGTTAGTTACATTCCTCACCTTAGAATAGATACCCCAGCAATACCAACCCCAGTGATGGGTCTGCGAACCAAGATCACACCAGAAAGTCCTGGAGAACAGAACGGCCAAAGAAGCAGTCTCTCCGGACTTGGCTGTCCAGGCAATAATGCTTGGCAAACGTGTGCAGCGAGGCCCACGTTGCTGCCTGACAAATGTCCTGCAAGGGGACTCCCCGACCCAGGGCAGTCATCGCCGCCGTGGCCAGAGTGGAATGGGCCCTCAGCCCAACAGGAGGTTCCTTTTTAGCTAAGGAGTAACATGCTTTGATGCACAAAACAACCCACCGAGAGATGGTCCGCGTGTGCACCGCCTGCCCCTTTTTAGCGCCCACGTAGCCAACGAAGAGTTGGTCATCCACCCGGAACTGTTTTGTGCGGTCCAGATAGGAGAGCGCATGTTTTGGGTCCAGACGGTGGAGTCGCTCTTCCTCTTTCGAGGGATGCGGAGGCCGAAAGAAGGTGGGCAGCGTAACAGACTGCCCGATGTGAAAGGCAGTCACAACCTTAGGAAGGAAGGAAGGGCGAGTGTGGAGCACAACCTTGTCCGGATGAATAGAAAGGAAAGGAGGCTTAGAAGAGAGAGCCTGGAGCTCACTCACCCTTCTAGCAGAGGTGATGGCTATCAGGAAAGCAGTCTTAAGCGTCAAGAGACGAAGAGGACAATTATGAAGTGGCTCTAAGGGAGCGCACATCAGATATGTCAAAACAAGACTCAAATCCCACTGAGGCATTACGAAAGGGACAGGAGGAAACATGTGAGTAATGCCCTTAAGGAATCGAGAAACAGGGAATTTGACGAGAGAAGGCTGATCAGGAAGCCGAAGGAAGGCAGAGATAGCAGAAAGATAACCTTTAATAGTGCCCAGAGTAGAGCCCTGCTGGGCCAAAGAAAGAAGGAAGAGGAGAACCCCAGAAAGAGGGGAGGAAAGGGGATCCACAGCCTTTGCTGTGCACCACGCCACAAATTTGTTACACCTACAGGCGTATACCGTTTTAGTGGAGGGACGCCTGGCTGCCAGAATCCCATCGCAGACTTCAGGAGGCAAGTCAAATGGCATCAACTGTCGTCGCTCAATCTCCACGCATGAAGGTGGAGACTGGACAGGTTCGGGTGGACGACCATCCCCTGCTGCTGCGACAGAAGATCCTCCTGAAGAGGCAGTCGTATCGGGGGATCGATTGACAGACTGAGTAGCTCGGGATACCAGTACTTTCGTGCCCAATCCGGAGCCACCAAGTTGACTTGGGCCCGGTCACGCCTGATCTTCAGCACTGGGCAGAAGTGGTATAGGCGGAAAGGCGTACAACAGACTGCAACTCCACTCGCGACGAAAAGCGTCCCCGAGCGAGTGCAGCCTTGGAAACTCCAACGCGCAGAACTGCTGACATTGCGTGTTCTCTTCGGTGGCGAATAGATCTAACCAAGGCTCTCCCCACTGCTGAAAGAGGCCTTGCGTCACGTCCGAGTTGAGACGCCACTCGTGATCCATCATGCACCGGCGGCTGAGTTGGTCTGCTCTGGCGGTCAGAGAGCCCGCCAGATGTTAAACCACCAGGGTGATGCCCTGATGTTCCAGCCATGTCCAGAGGCGCAGAGCCTCCTGACAAAGTGTCCACGACCCACCCCGCCCTGTTTGTTGCAATACCACATGGCGGTGGTGTTGTCCGTGAACACCTGCACCACCCTTCCCCGGACAACGGGAAGGAATGCCTTCAATGCAAGTCGGATCGCTCTCAGCTCCAAAAGGTTGATATGGAGCCGAGACTCCACCAGAGACCAGAGTCCTCTGATCTCCGCCACCCCCATGTGGCTCCCCCAACCCAGGAGGGACGCATCCGTCACCACTACGTGCTCCGGTTGGGGTAGGGAGAGGGATCTGCCGCTGACCCAATCGCGACCACTGCAACTGCTTCGCAGTGCCCTCCGAGATCAAGACATGGTCGGACAGGTTGCCCCGATGCCGAGCCCACTGAAACTTGAGGTCCCACTGCAGAGCCCGCATTCGCCACCTGGCCTAATGCACTAATAGGATGCAGGAGGCCATCAGACCCAGAAGCCGCAGCACCAACCTGACCGAAACCCGGGCTAGAGGCTGAAAAATGGGCATCAGAGCCTGAATATCCCGGACCCGCTGTTTCGGCGGATAGGCCCGGAACTGCGCCGAGTCCAGAACCGCTCCGATGAAGAGGAGCTTCTGGGAGGGACTCAGATGCGACTTCGGCACATTGACGGAGAACCCCAGCAAATGCAGGAGGTCGGCCGTAGTCTGGAGGTGGAAGACTACTTGCTGGGGCAAACCCGCCTTCAACAGCCAGTTGTCGAGATAGGGGAAGACTGGAACCCCTAATCTGCGCAGATGAGCTGCGACCAACGCCATCACTTTAGTGAACACCAGAGGGGAACTAGTGAAGCCGAAGAGGAGCACGGTGAACTGAAAATGCTCCTGACGCACCGTGAACCGCAGGTAACGCCGGTGGGCCAGCAGGACGGAGATGTGGAAATAAGCGTCCTGCAAGTCCAACGCTACCATCCAGTCTCCAGGGTCTAGGGCAGCCAGAACCTGAGCTAAGGTGAGCATCTTGAACCTCTCCTTCCGGAGGAAGGCGTTGACGCTCCTGAGGTCCAAGATAGGGCATAGGCCCCCTTTGCCCTTCTTGGGAACCAGAAAGTAGTGGGAATAACAACCACAACCTACTTCTGGACCAGGAACGTGCTCGACGGCCCCTTTGGCCAAGAGGGCCGCAGCTTCCTCCCGCAGAAGATTAAAGTGATCCCCCGACATACGGTGGTACTGCGGTGGCATGGTTGGAGGGGTCGTCTCGAAGGGTAGGGAGTAGCCCCTTCGGACGATTTGCAGCACCCACCTGTCCGAAGTGATGGAACGCCAGTGGAGCAGGTGATGGCGAACTCTGCCACCCACTGGCGTGGAATAGGCCCGAAAGCTCGGATTAGGAGGGCTTTGAGGCGGATGCTGCCGGGTTGGATGTGGACTGACCGGCACGTTGTCCCCCGGTACCGCCTTGGCAGAATCCACGTCCACGTGCAGGTTGAGTCTGCGGCCGGTGGCTAGGCAGATGTGAGGGGGCGCCCCTTCCTTGGCCACGAAATGGGTGGAAGTTTGCGGACGCGGGGCCGAGAGGCCCAAGGACTTGGCTGTAGCCCGGGAGTCCTTGAAGCGCGCCAGCGCACTATCCGCCTTCTCGCCAAAAATGCGAGCGCCATCGAAGAGCATATCCATGAGGGTACTTTGGACATCCCCCGAGAAAGACGTGAACCGCAGCCAGGCGTGGCGACGGAGCGCCACCGTGGTTGACATCGCCCTACCCAGCGAGTTCGTAATGTCTAGTCCACATCGTATAGCATGTTGTGCTGCATCTCGCCCGTCGGCAAGAGCCTGGGCAAGCCGTGTCCGGGCCTCCTCCGGACACAGGAGCAGCACGTCCTCCACCGTATCCCAGAGAGTGGGAATAACTGTCCAAGAGGCAAGCGGTATTCAAAGACCGCAGGCCCAAACTAAGGTAAGAGAACAGCTTCTTTCCGAACTGTTCCAGCCTCTTGGATTCCCGATCCGGAGGAGCGGAAGGGAAGGAGGATTGGGAAGTAGAGGCCTGGATAACCAGACTCTCGGGCGTGGGGTGTTGGGACAGAAAACTGGGGTCGTCCGGAGCGGGGCGGTGGCGCCGGGCCACGTTCCGATCCACAGGCGGTACTGTGGAGGGCTTGGACCAGGTGCCCTGCAGAACGTCCACTAGTGCCTCATTGAACTGCAGCAGAGGCTCCGAGGAGCTTGCTGACGGTTGAAGCACTTCAGTGAGGAGGTTAGTCCTCACGGCCACAGCAGGCAACTCCAGCCCAAGGGCGTCGGCCGCCTTGCGCAGCACCACTGAAAAAGCTGCACCTTCCTCCGAGGCCACAGTCGGAGGAGAGATGAAACCAGTGTCCGGGGAGGTGTCCAGACCACTGGCATCCCCCAGTTCGTCTGCCCAGTCCTGTAATAAATGGGCCTGCCTGCCCATAGGGTCTTCAGACCCCTCCCAGTCCCCCCGTCATCCGATTCCTGATAAACAGGGGGAATGATCGGAGCCGGGCGGTAGATGAAATGTTCATCCATCGGCGCCGGATGCGGCATCGGACGGCGCCGTACCGGTGCCTTGCCCGTACCGGGGAACGGCGTCGTCCGGAGACTGCGCCGGAGGTGGAACCGGTGTCGGCGCCTTCGTGAGGTCGACCAGCGCCGGCAGAGATCCAGGCCTGGATCCCTCGGGGACCTGCGGCGTCGGGACCAAAGTAGTCGACGGCGCCGGAGCCGCCGGCTTGCGAGGTCGCCCAGTCAAGCCCGCGGGGCTCGAAGGCGCGCCGGCAGGTGTCGACGGCGGAGCCAGGACCCTCATGGCCGAGAGGAAGGCACTGATCTCCGCTGGAGTCGCGTCAGTCCCAGGGACCGGCGGGTATGGGGACGGAGGGGAGTCCGAAGAGCGGCGTCTCCTCTTGGAGTGCTTCGACTTACCCGAAGACTTCGAGCCCGACGAACTGTGATGGTGGCTGTGGCTCCGCGACCGGTCCTTCGACCTCCTCCTGGACCAGGACCTTGAACGGCACGGAGCAGAGTGTCGAAGCTCGAGAAGCTTACGGGACCGCTCCCGCCTAGCCTTCGAGGTCAAGGCCTGACAGTCGATACATGATTCCGCATCGTGGTCAGCCCCCAAACAGTAAAGGCACCGGTGATGGTGATCCGTCACCGGAATCAATCGGTGACAGGAGTCACAGGCTTTAAACCTAGGCATCCTACCGGCACCAGAGTCGAGTCGACAGTAGACCAAAAAGTTTAGTCAAAAAATGACTAAGGGGTAAGCTCTTCCCGGATCAGCGCTGTCTGGCACAGAAAAAAGAAGAACTGACGTCAGCGCGCGACGGCGGCGTCCAAGTACTCAGACGACGTCATTCCGGCGCACGACGCCGACTACGGACGCAGAGCCGCAGATGACGCCTAGCGACGCGCAAGGGGTATTGCTGACGAAAAATCTTTCCGGATCCAGCCTGACGTCTGGGGATATTCTAAGGTGAGGAATCTAACTAACGTGTTTCTTTCAGATATTGGGTTTAGAGAAGAATTGGACAATCTGAATTACAGATTATTAAACAGAGGCTATGCTAGAAAAAACCTGGACAAAGCTAAATCTAAAGTTATGTCCATTAAGAGAGAAACTACATTGGTGTCGAAGGATAGGTCGCAGTCCAGCCAACGATTGGCCTTTGTAACCACATTTAGTACTCAAAAAGATAGGATTTTCAGAAGTTTAAGAAAAAATTGGCCTTTGTTAAAAGGAGTTCCGGGTTTAGTTAATGTGATTGGTGATAAACCAGGAATAATTTACAGGAGAAGTCCCACGATAGGTAGCATGATATTGAGGAACTACATAGAGCCCACAGAAAGAATTAATATGAATTTGTTACCTCAGCCACCGAAAGGTTTTTTATTTGTGGGTCTTGTAGTATTTGTAACTTGGGCGCAAATAAGATCAAGGAGTTCCAGTACAATACAGACAAATGCTACCAAATCAATGAATTTATCAATTGCAATCGCACAGGTGTCATTTATGTAATTCAAATGTGCATGCAGTAAAATCTATATTGGTAGCACTAAAAGAAATTTGAAAATTAGAATTCAAGAGCATAAACGGGCAATAACGAACCAAGACCTTAAATCACCGATTTATCAGCATATAATGGAGAAACACAGTGTTTTGAAAGAGTTCAAGTTTCATGGCATACAGAAAATTGTCCCAAGGAGTACAGGAGGTGACTGGGAGCTGATGATTAGAAAACAGGAAGCAAGTTGGATAAGTCGTTGTAGAACAGTCACAATGGGACTTAACAGCTATACTGAATTACACTATTTTCTAGAATAAAGAACTTAAGGTGTGCAATGTGCCATTGATGACTTGGTTGGTCTAAGAATGTCAGGAAGCGGGGGACGTATTTGAAGAGCAGTAAAAAAAAATATACAATTGGTGCACTTGGATTATATATTTTTTTGATTATTTTGGATTATGTTTAATCTTAGAAGTAATGGACAAATGCTAAAAATTGGATGGGTTGCGTGATATTTGATTGTTTGATCAAACGGGGCATCGGGGACTCTTTATAGAAGGATTAAAGAGGGGTATGGATATGATCAGTAGTGATAATTGTTTGAAAAAACGCGGAACCGGGGGCTCTTCATAGAAAGAGGTGTATATTTGGGTTATTTTTGGTACACCATTCTCGAGAGACAATATTATTAGTAATGAAGGTAAAGGATATGAACAGGTGGGATTTATCGTACCAGGTTGTCCATGGAAGGTGTTCGGAACGACGAGTTCAGCCATGAATAGGCGAGATGCGGTTTGCGCATAATGGATGGTGGATTAAAGCAGTTTTTGTTTAAAGCATTAAATATAAAACAGGGATTTTCGCTATTTCTATCTCCTTTTATATAGATGGTGCGGTTTGTGAAATATAAACGTCACTTAGAAATTTGGATACTCTTGAGATTACATTTCGATACATAAAATATTCAATCAATCAATCAATCATGCATTTGTAAAGCGCGCTACATACCAGAGAGGGTCTCAAGGCGCTGGGGGGGCTGCTACTGATCGAAGAGCCAGGTCTTGAGAAGTCTTCTGGAGGCCAGCAGGTCCTGGGTCTGTCGTAGGTTGCCAGGGAGATCGTTCCAGGTCTTGGTGGCGAGGTAGGAGAAGGATCTGCCTCCAGCGGTGGTTTTCCGGATGCGAGGAACTGTGGCGAGGGCGAGGGTGGCAGAGCGGAGGTTGCGGGTGGGGGTGTGGAAGCTGAGTCGGTTGTTGAGGTATGTTGGTCCGGTGTTGTGTAGCGCCTTGTGTGCGTGAACGAAGAGCTTGAAGGTGATCCTCTTGTTGACTGGGAGCCAGTGCAGGCCTCTCAGGTGGGGTGCGATGTGGCTGCGTCGGGGGACGTCGAGGATCAGTCGTGCCGAGGCGTTCTGGATTCGTTGTAGTCGTCTCTGGAGCTTGGCTGTTGTTCCCGAGTAGAGGGAGTTTCCGTAGTTGAGGCTGTTGGTGAGGAGGGCCTGGGTGACGGTTTTTCTCGTGTCGGGAGGGATCCACTTGAAAATCCTGCGGAGCATTCGGAGGATGTTGAAGCAGGACGCGGAGAAGGCGTTAAATTGCTTCGTCATGGAGAGGGAGGAGTCGAGGATGACCCCCAGGTTGCGTGCATAGTCGGTGGGTTCCGGGGGTGTGCCTAACGCTGCGGGCCACCAGGAGTCGTCCCAGGCTGATGGGGTGGGTCCGAGGATGAGATCCTCCGTCTTGTCTGAATTCAGCCTCAGTCTGCTGTCCTTCATCCAGTCGGCGACAGCCTTCATTCCTCTGTGGAGGTTGGCTTTGGCGGTGTTGGGGTCTTCGGTGAGGGATATGATCAGCTGGGTGTCGTCGGCGTAGGAGATGATGTTGAGGCTGTGTTGTCGTGCGACGTGGGCGAGTGGAGCCATGCAGATATTGAACAGCGTCGGGCTGAGGGAGGAACCCTGTGGGACGCCGCAGATGATATTAAATTCTTTATAGAGGGGAGTGAATCTTGGTGAACTTAATAATATAGCACTAGAGTGGATGAAGGAGGACCTAATGGTCTGTTTTCTAGTACTTTTCAGGGATCTCTTCATATTCAGGATTGATTATTGAAAACCTGAACACACTAGAAGGTTTATTGATGAAAGACTAATCAGTGATAATTTTTGAATCGTAAAAGAAAGGTGAGAGGATGTTCTCTTAGAAAGGCGATTAAAAGGAGGGGCATTACATAGGGTGTTTTGGTAATTGTCCCTATATCTTGGTTTTTTACAGATACAGATGTTCGGTTTGGTCAAATAAGAAAAACAGGATTGTTCATGGAGGAAGATTAGGACTTTTTTAGCATTACTTGGGGTGAGTTACACTACAAATAAGTATCCTTGAGTGTTACAATTCATGAAAAATACGACAAATTGAGGTATTCCGACTCTAACCTATTACAATTGTAGATTTCCAGATAATGGACAGAGAAACTAACTAGAGAACTCAGATTTAGAAGGGCTTGGGTTTTGAAGATTGAAAGAATATCAGTAAAATAGAATTATCAAATGTGACAGTTGGTCCCAACTTTTTGATAATGTGTTGAAAAGTGATTTGATTATTAGATTGTTAAACAGGCAGGATGGGGATTCAAATATTTTATACCCTTTTTTAGAATGGTATATAGGCAGGCTTCATGGTTTTAAATATTGGCATTTTCACTATTTATGTTGTTAAAGATAGATTGGGAACATTGGATATATGGAATAATGTAAATGATTCAGACTAAGCATTACAGAGAAAAAAAAAGTTTTATTATATATTTTTTTCTTTTTTTTTTACAGCCCTGATGATGTCCCGTGAGGGACGAAACGCGTAGGCTGTGGAGTGTGCATTGTGCATTTTATGATTCATTTTTTGATATATCCATTTGAAGAAATCTTCTGAATGAAAAGAAAGATGAATATATAACAAACATCATATATTAATAAAGGACTGGACTCAGTCATTGGAAAAAAGAAAAAAAAAAAGACACTTGCATTGGAACTGGATTATTCATGGACTTCAGTATTTGATTGTTAACACTTAGATCACATCATTCATCCTTCTGTGATTTGTTACCTTTCCCATAGCCTTGTGTTCTGCCTTCGAGTGACATAGCTCGCCACCCGCACCTGAAGCAGATGGGTCCACGGGTGTCATCACCTATGGCTGCAGTGCACCCGATGTGTGAACGTTAAAGGTAAGCCGTGCTTCTGAGCGGAGCGACGAGGTAACAAAGAGGGCAGGGCCAACGGGGACAGAGGGCTCGAGCTCAGCAGTCACATGCCCCCGAACTGCAGCTCAGTGACTAAAGACCAGCACCTCAGTTGTGCTGCTTAATTAGAAGGGAAACATTTCCCTCCCAATGCTATCATTATGCTTCATTATCAGGGCACTTCGCTTACACAGTTCTGATTTTTAGGAATACAGTATTTGCCTACAAGAAACACTAGTGTAAGTAAGGTACTGTCAGCTATAAAATATACACGTAGATGGCACCTCAGGGCGACGCAGACAGACTCCATGTGACCAGAGCGGTCTACAGCAAAATGAAAAGCTAACAAGCGATCAGTGACACTGGCAATACGAGGAGTGGTGCAACAAATGCTTTCTTCTCGTGATGCGAAAACACTACACTTGGGGACATTGCTCCTCACTTCAGCCCCCCCCACCCCCCCCCCCCCCGCCTCGGAGCACACGTAACTAATTAATTATCTGGCACGGCTCATATGTTACGTGCTACTTTCCCCAATTCGCAGGCGCACCAACTCCAGTTTAATTTATTAGCCCTCCGGTCCTTGTTGCCAGTGTCCCACTCGATTCCAGCTGCAACAGACCTGGTGCTTTCATTTATCCTTAACCGCTCGTTGCGTCTGTCTGGTGAGTGCCTGCCACCCCCCCTAGTTATACTTTTGTGATGCACACTTAAGTGCGTGAGTTTGCAGGTTCTTGCTCTTACCCTCCCGCTGTCCGTTCTATTTTGCCAACCATTCACCCTCTGCCCACTGTCTGTTCTGTTTTGCCAACCCTCCACTCTCCTCACGTTGACCATTCTTTTTTGCCAACCCTACGCCCTCCTCCCGCTGTCCAGTCTGTTTACCACCCTCCTCCTGCTATCCGTTCTTTGTGCCCCCCACGCTCCTCCCTCATGTAGCTTGTTTGTACAAGTTACTGCTACTGATATTTCTTTGTGGAAAAAAGGCTGCATTGCAATATGGGCTGCTTGTGTTAGAAGATGATTTACTGTCGGTTGGTTCAATGTATCATTTGGCGCAGGCAACGGGAAAGACATTGCAGGCGAGTCCACGCGGGACTCTGCAGGCACACGGGGCCCCATTCATTCACCCCCCTGAACGCATGGTATGATTCCCTTGGATGTCATCATACTTCTTTTCAACAATCCTTCCCTAGCCTTTCTTTTCCTTCGAGCTCATCTCTTAAGCTTAGCGTTTTTCTCTCGCCCTTTCCTTTTCCTAACTCCATTCGCACCACCAGTCACCCTCCCCTCCCTTTTGCTTTTTGTTGTCATTCAGAGCATTCAGGTTCCCATGTAGCTTTCCGTGCCCCTTCCCCATAGGTTCCTTCTACCCCACTCTCTTTCTGTACCTAGGTCTATTGTTGATCTCTTGCTGTCTTCACTCACTCTACCCCCATCATTTCTCCTTTACCTGCCCTATCCTTTCCTATCTGTACCCCCCCCCCTCTCTCTGCCTTCTGTGCACCCCATCTTTATCCTTCCTCTTCCATTTGTCTGCCCCCCTCCTTCCCTGACTTTGCCTCTATACTCTCCTCTACTCTCTGACAGTCTCTCTCTGCCAATGTGCCAATGCTGCAGTCTCCATGTTCTCCACCTCCCTGCCCTAGCAGCAGATGTCATTCAGAGTAACAATCCTAGCAGCCATCCAAACATAGCTCCTGGGCAGCGATTTATAGCGCACTTTACTGTAATGTACAAAGAAACAAGCTAAACTGGCCACAGTAGTCAACGCGCTTCACCAACTGTGTGCAGGAACTCCACCTCTTTCTTGCTCACGTATAAACTTGTATACAGCATGCGACTCACATGAGCGTTGGCTTTTCCTGTGTGCATGCCTTCATACAGTCCCTTTCATTCATGCAGATTCAAAGCAACAGCAGTGGTGGTTTCTGCACCAAACTGCAGGAAAACTACCCGCTTCCCTATTGCTTTAGGAGCAATTCCAGATTCGCACTAGAGGTTTCTATTGGAAATGTGCAGTTGCTTAGCAGCATGAAAGAAGACACTGGTAACCGCTTCTGCTCCGAAAGCTATCTAAAAAAGTTATTTCAGGGAGCTTACTGAAGATGTAGCGTCTTTGGAGACGTGCATTGATTTACGCCTTGTGCCACTTGTGTCCAGCACACTATATTGCCTTTCTCAATAAACAAGTCATTACACTTTAACAGAGTTTCAGTAACTTGTATTGCACAACTACTCACCAAGCTACAACTTACAACAACAAAAAAGCTTATTATTAATCAGATAGGCGAAACCTAATGCATTTACCAATGCTTGGGTTTTTTGCTCAACCGACAAACACTATAATTCCCTGCAACCAGAAAGGTCTGACAAATATAACTGTATGCTACTTTTGCAAATTTGCCACCAGGGCCAAAAATTACAGATGAAAATGTCAAACCAATAACTATTATTTTCTACGTAGGTCTCGCCTTTGGGACCTTATAAGAGTTTAGCCATGCAACAGTTTGTTGTTGCACCAAGGATATTGTGCTGCATAACTAAATACTTAAAAGGTCCCAAAAGCGAGACCTATTGGCTATGCCAATGCTGGTTATCTTTTGTGGTAGGTAGAAGTGAATTTTGAGAATTTGATCAGATTCCCCGCTCGCCCACTGCAGAATAAAATAAAATGCATATACTACAAAGCCCATGTTAGCAATACAGACATAAGCATCCTTCTTTAGCTGGATCCCAAGCCAATCAGAAGGGCTGAATTAGGGTCAGCCTTTCTTGTAGATCAGCATCATACAAACAATTATTCTAGTTACCATTCCGGTTTTTCCTAGAACAATGTTACTTTGCGTTTCCAGGAAGTGTTTTTGCACGTACCATTAGCAAAGGGAAACTGGTTTGCTTGCTGTGTGGGCAGGGCCGGATTGCTTTTGTGGCTGGTGTTGGAGAGGGATTGACCAGGCAGAGGGGGGGGGGGGGGGGGGGGGGGGTCTCTCTGAAGTCTGTGTGATCCAATATGTTCTGTGTGAGTCAGAGTTCAAACATGGAGAAGTGATTGCACCCTGCAAAATATCCCATGGAGAAGGAATCCCCCTGGAGGAGACCGGCCAAGAGCTGTATGCCAAGAGACAAGCTTGGATAACCCCCGCACTGTGCCCAGTCCAACTTCCATGCAAACCATTACCTACGTACATACAATGAAGTTGCCAACACGCATTGTTATATTGTGGTCGATGTTGGCCGCAGGTGTATTTGCATGACATGTATACAAATAGCTCTTACAGTACAGTGCCCTGGTCATACTCTACGACCCTGGCCATAAATCGTCACGGACTGTCATAAATTACTGCTATAAATCATTTTGCTCATCTTACAGGCTCATAAATCATCCTATGACAGTTTGTTACTTTGCTCCTTTTGTAGTTCTAAATCATTTCTTCCCGGTTTTGGGGTCATAAATTGTTCTATTGGTTTTCACGTCGATTGCGTGTGGGGGTAACCTCTCCACGGAGTCAAGCCCCAACTTGCTACCTTGTTTGTCCCTTTTGTGCCCTGCCATCTGGCGGGTCTGGGCTGCGAGTGCCGTCTGTTTGCTACCCCCTTTTCCGGCCTTCTCACCCTGCCGTAAGGCATCCCCATGGGAGTGGCCCTCCTTATACACACCGCCCCGCCAGTGTGCCTCCATAACCAACAAATGTACACCCTCTCATCTGCCTCACCTGCCATCTAACACTGCGACAATGCTGTTGGTTAGGTGTGGGTGAGTCTTGAAAAGTCCCCATACGCAAAGCTCCCCAGCTCCACGAGGTGAAAGAAGTGAGCTGTGCTGGGGGAGCGGTGCCCTTATAACTCCCCGCGCTGTCCCTCCTGGTCGGCGGCAGTTTGCCCGGCTGAGGGTTCAAAAAATTACCCACCCCCCATTGGCCAGGTATTCCTTGTTCCCTTTTTGGTGCACCATATCTTGGGGGGGGGGGGGGGGGGGCGAGCCCCCTCCATTGTCTTTGGGTGCCCTGCAGCACCAAAACTAGATTTTTCGGGTCATCAGCGGTCGTTGTAACGCCGGCTCAATAAGCCCCATTCGGGGGCGGCCTCTGCAAGAACAGTGCCATGATGCGTGCGTCCATATTGACACGAGAATCGTAGCCTTATTCAGGGCGCTGTTCTTTTCTTCACTTACATTGTTGGAAACGCCGCTAAAACACGCATCTCCCTTAAATGAATATCCGACTAGCAAGAGACTGTTGAAATTAACTGTGTGCCCCAAGGAATAGGCAGATGTCGTGAAAAATACACACGTCAGCAATTGAGTTCACTCATTCTTAAGCAATAAATTAGACAGTCTTAAATACCCTAGTTCCCTAAAACCAATTAATCGCTGAGCCCCCCCAGAGCTCCGCGACTTCCTACCCGAATCCCAATTCAGTATTAATTAGCAAAGCCCCCAGCATTTACTACCACCTGCAAACTACATTTCACCAAGAACAAACATCTTCGTTGCAACTTTCACCCTAATACAGAATGATGGCAAACCACCCCCCCAAAAGCAAACTTTAATGTCTGAACAAATGTCAAACGCCACATGGAAGGCGGGAGCCCCCCCCGCATTTCAGAGGTTACCCACCTAAAGACCATCCTGCACTATTAAACACACCTGACAGAACCAAAGCAAAACTATCGCATACTCAATGGCCGCTCTTCAAACCCATATACTCATGGAAGGGCTTCAATGAGCCTTTCCCTGGCGTCTCAAACCCCTGCTTCAAGGGACCGACAAGCCCACTGACGCAGTTCCCCCACAAGTCTCGGTCAAGACAAATTCAGTGATCACCGACAAAAACCTGGAACATAAATTACCAAAGCAGCAGTGCATTCTGCTGTTCTTTGAGGGAGAACTGAGGTGTTTTGTACAGAAGGAGGGGCGGCTTGCTGTTGCTGAAACACAGTAAATAAATAAAATCTATAAATGTGGCATGGCGGTGAAAAACAAGCCATGTAGAGCAACTGGGCTAATAATCGCACATTCGCTTGTTTATAACTACAGAGCGAAGGTCACATTCCAGTTTAATACCACACTAGCACAGCTGACACAGTTTACTCCCTCACAGATTCCATGTTACAAATACTTCACACGTGGAAACAACTCATATAGTCAGGGGCCTCTTTACTCCGATTTTTGACTTAATGTACAAATTTAACCGCTTAAATTCTGGTTTTGATTAAATATATTTTTTAAATACACATGAAAAAATGCTATTGAATAAACCAAATGTGCAGGAGTGCAGATTCTATTATGCTATTTCCATTGTTGAAAGTGGGAGCGGCTGTAACTCGTGAGGTGAAGTAAGCACAAAAACAATTTAGAGCAACTGCATAAATAAATGCACAATTTGATATGTATTCGTATTGTGCAAAGGTCACGTTATTAACCACAGTACAACAAAACTGAGATAAGTCACTGTTATAGTGACTTTACACAATGAAACAAATCACCTACCAACCACAAAAAATCTTGAATACATCTTGATTTATTGCACAAATGTAGCAGCTTGCTTCCTGGTTTTGGTGAAACAACTTTTTCTTAACCACAACACTTGTGAAAAGTGACTGACAAACCATATGTCCATTTGCAGAGTAATAGGGTATTTATTACCACTATTGAACCATGACCCACTCAAGGCTTCATCTCTCAAAAGTGATACCCCCCACCTCAACAGTGGCAATAAATACCATATTACACTCTGCACATCTACATATATCCTATGTGTATTTCTAAGTACACACACGTGAAGGCACTGCGCAACAGTCTGGTCTGGAGCTGATGGCCAGGGCCGGACTGGGAACACAAACAAGCCCTGGCAACAGTTGGACCGGCCCCGTGGGGGGTGGGGGTGCTAGTGAGAAGCACCGCCAGCCGCTTTAGCACTACTGCCACTTTTGTTACAGGAGGCCGATATTGCAACAATGCTACAAAACCAGCCCCTAGTAACAAAACAGCTCCCCACCGCTCAAAAAACGTCCCTCACCCTGCTGTCCCAGCGTGAAAACGCCCAGTACCCGCTACGGCCTGTCCGGCCCTGCTGATGGCAGATACTATGAAGGCAGATATTCTTATCTTGAAAAGAAAAGGGGGCACCAAGTTCGTAGAACTGAAAGATTATCTCTAAATAAAGCCGGACAAGAGCGAGTGAAGAGAAGAAAGGCTAGGGGGAGGGCACCGCTGTTCAGTCAAGCTCAGTGAAAACCAGCTAGTCGCCATCCAGACACTAATGACTACTCAATAGTTAGATGACCAACGGGGATCCAATTACAACCCGCAGATTCAGTACAGTATCAGTGTTGCCACTTCAGGCAGAATTCCCGGATTGAAGGGAACCATAAAAGGGGATAGTGTAGAACAGCATACTGATATTATACAGATGAAGCAAACAAGGCCGTGAGAATCTGCAGAAGACAACAAAAGCCAAGGAGACCTAGGGCCTTATTACGCATGGTCATTGTTTGTGCAGGCTCACCTTTTAAAAGGTGCGCCGGACGCAAACAATGACAACACGCCCTATTATGATGTATGCTCTGCCCTCAGGGCAGCCTGGAACTCTCTTCCCAGGACAGCGCATTCATGTGAAAAGATGGAGTGGCTGCAGGCAGCCGCTACATATTTGCACAGTGCAGGCGCCCACCCGCCAGCAGTTTTAAAGGGGATTAGAGATACTCTTAAAGGTGGGTGCAGTCACTGACTGCACCCGCCTGCAAGGGGATGTCTGGGGGGAGGTCTATAGGCCCCTCTTTCTCCCCTCCAGAGGGCTACTCTCAGGGGGCGCACTCACCGTGCACCACCTAGAAGATGGTGCACTGTGAGTGCACCCCCCTGGGAGCTTCTTTGCCTCTGCGCCCACGTCTGTAATATGGCATAATGCGCAGAAGGAAAGGGCACACCCCTATGCAAATGAGGGAACGCCCCCCTGAAGGTAGTGTTCGCGCTTTAAGTGCGCCAGCCCCAAAGGTATTACTGAAGGGGACGCACAAGTGTCTGCGCCCCCTTCTTTAATACCAAAATGCCCCGGGGCACGCAAACGCCCGCAGCGCCCCCAGGGCACTTATTGCAATACGGACCCAGGTTTGAGTGGAAAGGGCTTGGTGCAACTCTTTATAGCCTATTAGATAAACCCGATGGTAAACAAGGTCAGGCAGGTCAGTGTGCACCTTCTAAACCATATTCACCAGGCCATTTAGGTGTCATGTGGGCGCGGGGCATAGCTCAAAGCCAGGTGCTCCTCGATTGCCACCCACTATAGATTGCAACTGCACTGAAAGCTTTGCACAAACACATATAACCTGACAAACGCAACAATGGAGGCCTGGTCAAAGTTGCTCAACTCCTGCCTAGTCCACGGTCACAGCAGCTGAGGAGAAGTTAGCGATTGTTTTATTATACATGGGAGCCTGCAATCCCAGTACACGACTAATCTCCGATTTCCTTATTACATTTAAGTTGTGACCTTGCAAGGCATCTGTAATAAGATAATGAAGCAGCTGCTCAACTGTAATAGCAGTATTACAGTTCAGTAGCGATTTAATGCTGGAGCCATAGTCAGCCACCAACGTGAAAGGCAGGTCACAGGGCATAATTACAGCTGCAGTTTAAACAAGAAATGAGATTTGGCTTTTCATTCTTTTGAACTATTCTTTTAAAAAGAACAGTGATCATAAGAAGGAACTGCTTTATGACAACAGGTTCAGTAATAGAAAGAATATCTCTGCACTTTTCTACTCATTCTGAGCTACAACCCTTTTATTTTTTTAATCAGATTTACCTTAAAGTTATTCTAATATGCTTGATCAACCAGTTACCTGCTTTTTTGTGGGTTTGATTTCACATTACAGATTCTACTTTTATCCATCACGTCTGAAGCCAGACAATCGCTTTCATATGAAGGAGCAAGACACCAAGCAATTAAGACGTTTGCTGGGAGAGTAATCGTGTGACCACATATTATAAGGAAACAAATATGCTCTCTCTCCTGTACATTAAAAGGATCCTGCACATCACCTTGGTGTTCCATTATCATACAAAGGAACATGACCTTCAGCTTCATTTGTGATATATATGGTCCCGGAACTAGTCTGCGACTTGAAATATCCTTATAATGCACATCAGGGGACATTTGATCCCATATGCAATTTGTAGGGATGTTGGGATCTGGGAATGGTGGTGATCGTTTAAGCAGCAACATTGGTGTACCTTTTTCAAGGCAACCTCAGATGAAGTTTCCTGGATGTATTTGTTGCTCAGGTTCACAATGGCAGGGTGAAATTCAATGGTGTGGGACTGTAGGGCACACCCACGCACTGGGTCCAGTTTACAATCTGCATGTGGACCAAGGAAAACCAGTTAATTCGCTTGAGACTTCCTCCAAGACGAAAGCCTTAATTGGAGGAACATTTGAATGAGTGATGAGGCACGAGATAAGAGCTCAGGTGTAAGGGGAAGGTCAGTTTTATAAGGATCTGTTAGCAAATGCTTGAGGCTAACCGTGCCAGACCAGTCACCAAAGTATTTAATGAGTTTTCTAAGGAAAAACATATCCAATTATAACACAGCTATTGGGTGCAAGGATCCAAGGACATGACCAATCAGATCTTGCTTGCTTTCAGACTTTGGATTTTTTTTTAGGTCGAGCCTGGGTAGCAGATGCGCTGCGACGCATGCTGTATTCAGGTATGGACTTGAAGCTCCGCCCACTATCTGCTTATTTTTTCAATTGGCTGCTGTGACTGCCCTGTGTAAATGTTGTGTTTTGATTTGTTAATCAGCTTATTAGTCCCTCCTTAGTACCTCCCTGTCTTCTTTTGCAACCTATCAGGATTGGACCTTTGACTGTGTCCTTACTATATAGCTTGCATTAGCCCTTCGGGAGAACTCCTTGCTTAATTAATCTAAAGAGCACAGGTGGGAGGCCAGCTTTAGCAATGGCGGCCGCATTCTTTTGGGGTATTTGCAGCACACTTTCACAATGGGGCCACACCATCACTCGGGGGACAGGCCGCGCAGCTCACCCTAACTATTGTTTTCTTAGTTATTTAGTTTTTATTTGCAGCGCGTCAGGCGCGCTTTCACTTTGACAATGCCTTTTGCTAACTTTCATCCTACCGCACACAGCACGCGGGACGCCGGCATCAACAATGGCGGCCCCCATTTGATTTTATTTGCAGCGCACCACCCTGGATGTGAAGCATAGCCAGCCTATGTTCCCGGGTGAGATTAGCCAGCAATAGGATGTAGAAGGCGTGACAGATGCAGTTGTGCAAGACGCAGCACAGTAGAGAGGATCCTGTGGTTATGGCGTGTGTGTGAACTGGATGTGAATTGGAAGGACTGAAACAGGCAGGCTGTTGAAGGGCCTCCTTCATGCGCACCAACACTACTTTATTTGCACCAGTCACTACTTTGCCGCCTTCCAGACCCCTGGGAAGCCAGAGCTTTGCTTGCTCCGGCACTTTTAGTCGATGGTCTGTGCTCCCCCGTTCTGAACTAGTGCGGCAGGGGAGTCCTCTACGTTTCACTGCTCGGTGCTGCTTTGTGGAGGGTAGCACAGGACACAGCTGAGCAAGGGAGAGGCGCTGTCACTTGAATAATGGCGGCTCGTTGTATTCAACTTGTTTTAATTGCTCACTCAGACCGACAGCTGCGCATGGTTCAGCTCGCCATGCCGCCTGGTCCCACCCTCCAAACCTCCCCGGCTCGGTCACTTCCTCACAGTCTGCCTGCTGTGCTGAAGTTCCTCGTTCCCCACACCCTCTGCCAACTTTATGGAACAGCATGTCCAGGCTGCAGGCAGTTTCCTAGTCTGGGTTAGGATTCTTCAAGGAACCCTCTTACATCTCAAGAGTCGCCCCCGAACTACAGCGTCACAGCGTGCGTACATCTGCCTAAAGAGCTACCCACTGCACTCTTAAGACTTCCGACACCAGCCAATATCAAACATCAACACAAAAATAGCACTACAAATATTACAATGCAAACCGATTGCTTGTTTATTGTTTAAAGGGCAGTGGGATGCCCCCTCCTGGTGATTAATCTGCTGCCTTCCCTCCCTTAGATTTCCTTTGATATGACCAACTTGAATCAGTCATCACCCGATACGTTCTCCTTAATCACCATTTGTAATGGTTGTCACCTTCTGTGTACTGTAGAGCGCTCCGATTCCCTAGCGTCATGTACGCGCATAATAATACTTTATAAAAAATAAGGGATGATACATTACAGATAGGGACTCTGGAGCTATGCGGTGTACATGGACAGTCGCAGTACTTGATTTATTCAGGGCATAGGCATTGCTCTGTAGAGGCAGAACAGGCCATGCAACACTGAGTTATATACAGGGTTATATACAAGAGGGTCAGGGCTTTAAGTGGGATGAAAACACTGGGGGCGTGTCTCTCGAAGGGGCGTGGCCAATGTAAATAAGGGCGTGGCTTAAAACACAGAAGCTAAAAATATGTGCTTAGCCTAGTGTGCCGCCCAACTTGTATTTTGCTGTTTCTGTCATTTCATCTAGATATACAAGACAACAAGTAACATCATGCCTACAACAAGTCAGGACTATTGGCTTTGTCAATGGTTGCTAGTTGCATAAGATAAATAAGCAGTAACTATGGGGTGTTCTATATAATATTGAAAAAGCGTCCACTTAAAGCCCTGGTGACGCCACAACAGTGTTGCTGCTCCTGAGTTTCAAAAAGAGAAGGGAAATCCAGAGAGAAAATGACCCTTTAAAGGATTTTTCTTCCCCAACGCCGCTCACCTGGATGCAGGGGCGGCTCCTCCATTAGGGCGGAGGAGCGTCGCCCCACTGCTATCTCGCAGTGCAAGAAGCAGAAACATAAAATGGTATTTTAAATACCATTGTATGGTTCTGCTTTACGCGCTGCGAGAAAGCAGAATGGTATGTGTGGTTGGGGGACGGCGGGTCGGGGAGGAGTGGCTTGCCCAATGCAATGGGCCTTGACTGTTTGGTCGGCCCTCTGGGGCCGACCAAATCAGTCATGCTCACCCTGATCTCACTACAGGCGCCCGGCTGGGGGCTGTCCACACCAATCACAACGCTGCCATTGCAGTGTTGTGATTAGCTTAGGGGAGGGGAGGGAGGATTCCTGCTTCCTGTTCCTGGAAAGCAGCAGGAAAATGCGGGCACGGGACACGGCCAGCAGCGGAGGCGGCGTGGGACCCGGTAAGGTACTTTTTTTTGTTTTAAATCCCCTCCTGCGCAAACCACCACACAATCCCCCCCCCCCCCCACCCCGAGTCATGAGAGCCACGACTGGACCTCATGCTGCAACTTCCTCACTAGTGAGCAGTGAGCAGTGAGCACATGCACATCTATGTGCCTGCGGTCACTGCAGTCGGGGAAAAAAAAACAGATTATCGGGCTCTGTTTTGTGCCCAGGCACAGGCAGAGACCCATTTCAAGGCCCCCTTTAAAAAACTGACGGTGCTCAGCACCGGTGAGACCCGGCCCACTTAAAGCCTTGAAGAGGGCAGTCGCTCTCGGCAAGCAAAGTAAAAAGCTTTTTTTTGCCTGCGCTGGGCCGAATGGGCCCTAGAGAGTGCTTAAGGGTATACATGGGGGCATAAGCGCTGTTGTGGAACAGCCTTAGTCGCTGGTGTGGCAATGTTGCCTACCTAACTGAGTACATGATTGTGTATATACAATAGACAGTCTTCCTCGCATCCGTCTGCCCTTGCCCCAAGCCAACCCACTTTTTTGATCCACCATTAACGTCTTACTGTTAAGTTCTCAGCCCCAGCTTCCTTTTACTGCCATATGCCAGTTACATGACTGACTCCCCCTTAACCGCCGTTCAGTAGCTCGGACTGACGCTTGGCAGGCACACATATTTCAAAGGGACAGTGCAATGTGCCCAACTCGTCCCTTGTACAATTCGCCTTTCAATTCAAGATGCTAGACGGGACTACCTCGGGCCCAGCCCTACCGTCCTCCTTAGTGCACCTCTCTAATAGCTGGCTGTCTAGTAAAAAATAAGTCATCCCTGCAGTTTTTTAGGTCTCGCCTGAGACAGTGCTTTAGCGCTGCTCTCGCGAGAGCTTTTGTAAATGGGGGATCTGGAAGTGCAAACGAGTGCTTTCAGGCCTCCAAATACAGTGCATGTGCGCCGGCCGGGCGCGCGCACCATTTGGAGGCCTGAAAGCACTCGTCTGCTTTCACTTTCGCGGGCCGCACGGCAGTAAAGATCAGCAGTAAAGATTGCAATCTCTTTGTTCCCAGCATCAGTGAGTTCCGAGGACTGCAGAGGAGATGCAAGTCTTTGTGACACATAGCAGCGGTGATGCATTGGTTCTGTTTAAGCCAGACTTTTCTCTTTCTGTACACAGGTGAATAACGTACAGACAGAACCCCCTCCCCCTTTCACACCACCAGATTCTCAAAGTGCAGCGCACTACCTGTATCTCGCTGTGATTGGGCTCTGCTCAGCAGTGGATGGGGTGCCCCCACCCCCATCTCCCGCCCCCTCCTTAATCCACACGCCTCTGACCCCAACACTGACCAGAGCCCCTCCGCTTCTGGTCCATGTACTAGTTGTTGAAAAACATGTAATGTGCGCTGCCCACCGACACACACAGCGTGTGAAAAGAAAGAAACATGCAAAGACGACAGACCCGCTCTGTTACAAATACACACGTTTATTATACGCACACAGCCATTGTGCCTCACGCACGTTCGTACCCACATGGCCTCTCCCCACACTCCCGTCGACACAGACAGCGCCTCACAGAGCAGCACACCGCACAAAACGGCCCCAAGCCAGGGAGGCGCTAAACGGAAACAACTATGTATATAACATATACCTAAACAATGTGTTCATGCAGCCTTATAAACATACAGACATCTATTTTATGGACAAACTAGCTGCATAGATAGATACTTATGTATGGAAATAGACCAACCAACCAAGAAAGAGAAAGGCGCATCCACCGACCCTACAGCCGACTCTTCCAGAGGCGGCCGCCCAGACGACAGGCACACAGGACCGACAGACAGGCGGATAGACAGAGATAGATAGATATCTCTCTCGCTCCACACACACATACGTGTGCATAGTTGTAATTGCATTTGTATACTGCTTACTACCCCTGGCAAGGCTCTGACCCAGACACACAGGTAAACCATAAACTACACACACCATACACAAGGCATGGATACTTACGGTGTCACTGCTTTAGCAGCATTAATCAATCCAACGAATGTAAACACAAAAGAAGGGACGTTCGCGATTCAATTCAACTTGAACCATGGTGGACACTTCAGGAGGCCCCAAGCCCGCAGGTAACATTTTAATTATCAGTGCGGCGGGCGCTCCAGACTGCAGGAGAGGCTACCAGCTGCGGGCAGTGACCAAGTGTGACCATATAAAGTATGACTGTGCCAGCGCGGGCACACCCCTCGCAGGACGCTGTTTATGTAATTTATATTGCGCTTGTCTCCCTGTGCGTGTTTGCCGCCCCACCACCCCTCCCAGATCGCTGTTTTTTTACATTCAGCACGTGCACATCACTCACGAGACGCTGGGAATGTGCACGTCTGATTTGAGTTTGCTGTTATTATGGGGACGAGATGGAGGCTTGGCGCTAGGGCTGCTCCGGTGCCATCGCTGCTCCCATGTCTCCCTTCACCAACAGAGGTATCCTTTGCCCTCCATACCGTCTCTCTGAGGGCACTGCTGCTGAGCACACATCGGGAGCAGGGCTGGCGTCCCTCCCGGCCTTGCCCAGCAGCATCTAGCTACCAACGGCCGCCTTGGGCTGCCTCCCCCCGCACACAGTCCATGGTGCTCAAGTACACCCCTGGTAAGAAACACACAAGGGCTTCCTTTCTCCTAAGGCTCAGTGTCTTGCCGTGAACGTACAGAGCAGAGTCCCTGCTCTGATTAGTGTTTCTTGTTCTGTGGTGGGGCCGCATTGTTCAGCCTCCTCATCGAGCCCCTCAAGACCCTAGCCATGATTAACAGCTTCAAAGTTCACCAGCACCACGCACGCTAAGGGTATTGATTTATGTTTTCTATTGTACTTGTTTTTTATGCTCTTTTGTTTATCGGAACTGCTGAGCCGACTTTGAGCCTAGCCCTTTTTGGGGGGTTTGCTTTGAGGCGGTTGCAGCTAATAGCAGATGGGATGGCCTGCAGACATCTGCGTTTAGTTTGTTTGCAATGCCTTTTCCATGGCTGACCCGTACGCGACAATATGCGCACCTTTAAACATTCAAGTCAGCGGTGTAGCTGCTAAAGGGGGCATGGTGCTGTGCCCTTAACGTGAGGAACGACTGCTGCCCGGGTTCTACGACTAGTTTACTTTTATACGTTGAACACTGTTGGAGCTGCCCAATGCCGGTAGATTACTGAGGGGTGTGCATCTATACTATTTCAATTACCATGCTTATATTAAAGTTCTCTTCGTGTGACGTCCGTGAGGGAGCGTGTGCGTCCTATCGACATACATTTCTTGATGTAATATTGTAGTCGAGTAGCGTGTTGTAACACAACACATTAGGGATGGTGAAGTTATGCGTACTGTTATAGTAGTATGTGATTAGTATAAGTCTGTGTGACGTTACTGTGCGCTATGTATTGGCACTCACTAGTTTAAGCTAAACTTTTACCTTTTACAATGTAATGCAGTAGTGTTGCTCCAAGTAGGGAGTATGCATAC
The DNA here is from genome assembly GCF_964204655.1 of Triturus cristatus. Lineage (NCBI taxonomy): Eukaryota > Metazoa > Chordata > Amphibia > Caudata > Salamandridae > Triturus > Triturus cristatus. The sequence goes on from NC_140590.1 coordinate 1,181,715,995, forward strand.
AGTGTTTTTGGTTGAGCCTAGAGTCAGATTTTCCCTGACACGTCATATAAACTTGTGGGCATCAGGGGCGTTCTTGAGTTGTGTGTAACACTCCACCCCTGTATCGCAACCCCCTCATTCTCTCAGCTACGTGCATTCAAGCCCAGTGTCTGGTGTCACCATTAACCACTCTCCACAGCATGAAGGCCCAGATACACTCCTGCCATTCAGGAAAGCCTGACTCATGGCTGCTTGCCCCAGCCCTGACGGCTTGTCGGACGTGATAGGCTGGCAAGAAATCTCTCTACCGCATGCCAGCCGAGCTCAAACATTTTAAAAGCGCTTGGGGAAGGCGTGCACCAAGAGAGGTGGTGCGTGCTTACTTCCCACTCCTACGTTATACCAATGTGACTCCTCAAATCTCTGTTACCAGCTCTGATGACTCTGACTTTTATCCTTCTGAGGTCAAGCAGTGAAAACCATTGAATTAATCAATTGCATCACTTACTGAAGGCTCGAAAGAACTCACAAAGCGTACCCCTGGCTCCACCTCTTAACAAACTTCGACCCTGGGCGGGCAGCTCGCTATCTCCCGGCATGGATTAAAAAGTTTAGGTCTGCTGCAGAAGCTGGGCGTTGAGTTCCCGTCGGCTTCACCTCCTCTCTCTTTGAATTGTTCCTGGCCAGTTGTGGCAGACTACCAAAGATGTGAATTAAATGTTCCACTCTGCCTTAACTTACTGACAGTACACAATAGATTGAATATTAGCCTTGGCCCAGTTACAGGTGTATTCTTCAGTTCATTTTCTACCAGGTCTCACACAACACACAGTGAATCTTCAGTAAGCATAAGTGTGTCGATATGAAGTATCTTTCAGACCTTTATAACTGATGCATGATGTCTGATGCTTGTGGATGTCTGATGCTTGTGGATGTTTGATTCCTGATGTCTGATGCATGATGATGTCTGATGCTTGTGGATGTTTGATTCCTGATGTCTGATGCATGATGATGTCTGATGCTTGTGGATGTTTGATTCCTGATGTCTGATGCATGATGATGTCTGATGCTTGTGGATGTTTGATTCCAGATGTCTGATGCATGATGATGTCTGATGCTTGTGGATGTTTGATTCCAGATGTCTGATGCATGATGATGTCTGATGCTTGTGGATGTTTGATTCCTGATGTCTGATGCATGATGATGTCTGATGCTTGTGGATGTTTGATTCCTGATGTCTGATGCATGATGATGTCTGATGCTTGTGGATGTTTGATTCCTGATGTCTGATGCATGATGATGTCTGATGCTTGTGGATGTTTGATTCCTGATGTCTGATGCATGATGAGGTCTGATGCTTGTGGATGTTTGATTCCTGATGTCTGATGCAGGATGATGTCTGATGCTTGTGGATGTTTGATTCCTGATGTCTGATGCAGGATGATGTCTGATGCTTGTGGAGGTTTGATTCCTGATGTCTGATGCATGATGATGTCTGATGCTTGTGGAGGTTTGATTCCTGATGTCTGATGCATGATGATGTCTGATGCTTGTGGAGGTTTGATTCCTGATGTCTGATGCATGATGATGTCTGATGCTTGTGGAGGTTTGATTCCTGATGTCTGATGCATGATGATGTCTGATGCTTGTGGAGGTTTGATTCCTGATGTCTGATGCATGATGATGTCTGATGCTTGTGGAGGTTTGATTCCTGATGTCTGATGCATGATGATGTCTGATGCTTGTGGAGGTTTGATTCCTGATGTCTGATGCATGATGATGTCTGATGCTTGTGGAGGTTTGATTCCTGATGTCTGATGCATGATGATGTCTGATGCTTGTGGAGGTTTGATTCCTGATGTCTGATGCATGATGATGTCTGATGCTTGTGGAGGTTTGATTCCTGATGTCTGATGCATGACGATGTCTGATGCTTGTGGAGGTTTGATTCCTGATGTCTGATGCATGACGATGTCTGATGCTTGTGGAGGTTTGATTCCTGATGTCTGATGCATGACGATGTCTGATGCTTGTGGAGGTTTGATTCCTGATGTCTGATGCATGACGATGTCTGATGCTTGTGGAGGTTTGATTCCTGATGTCTGATGCATGACGATGTCTGATGCTTGTGGATGTTGGATTCCTGATGTCTGATGCATGATGATGTCTGATGCTTGTGGATGTTGGATTCCTGATGTCTGATGCATGATGATGTCTGATGCTTGTGGATGTTGGATTCCTGATGTCTGATGCATGATGATGTCTGATGCTTGTGGATGTTGGATTCCTGATGTCTGATGCATGATGATGTCTGATGCTTGTGGATGTTGGATTCCTGATGTCTGATGCATGATGATGTCTGATGCTTGTGGATGTTGGATTCCTGATGTCTGATGCATGATGATGTCTGATGCTTGTGGATGTTGGATTCCTGATGTCTGATGCATGATGATGTCTGACGCTTGTGGATGTTTGATTCCTGATGTCTGATGCATGATGATGTCTGACGCTTGTGGATGTTTGATTCCTGATGTCTGATGCATGATGATGTCTGACGCTTGTGGATGTTTGATTCCTGATGTCTGATGCATGATGATGTCTGACGCTTGTGGATGTTTGATTCCTGATGTCTGATGCATGATGATGTCTGACGCTTGTGGATGTTTGATTCCTGATGTCTGATGCATGATGATGTCTGACGCTTGTGGATGTTTGATTCCAGATGTCTGATGCATGATGATGTCTGACGCTTGTGGATGTTTGATTCCAGATGTCTGATGCATGATGATGTCTGATGCTTGTGGATGTTGGATTCCTGATGTCTGATGCATGATGATGTCTGATGCTTGTGGATGTTGGATTCCTGATGTCTGATGCATGATGATGTCTGATGCTTGTGGATGTTTGATTCCTGATGTCTGATGCATGATGATGTCTGACGCTTGTGGATGTTTGATTCCTGATGTCTGATGCATGATGATGTCTGACGCTTGTGGATGTTTGATTCCTGATGTCTGATGCATGATGATGTCTGACGCTTGTGGATGTTTGATTCCTGATGTCTGATGCATGATGATGTCTGACGCTTGTGGATGTTTGATTCCTGATGTCTGATGCATGATGATGTCTGACGCTTGTGGATGTTTGATTCCTGATGTCTGATGCATGATGATGTCTGACGCTTGTGGAGGTTTGATTCCTGATGTCTGATGCATGATGATGTCTGACGCTTGTGGATGTTTGATTCCTGATGTCTGATGCATGATGATGTCTGACGCTTGTGGATGTTTGATTCCTGATGTCTGATGCATGATGATGTCTGACGCTTGTGGATGTTTGATTCCTGATGTCTGATGCATGATGATGTCTGACGCTTGTGGATGTTTGATTCCTGATGTCTGATGCATGATGATGTCTGACGCTTGTGGATGTTTGATTCCTGATGTCTGATGCATGATGATGTCTGACGCTTGTGGATGTTTGATTCCTGATGTCTGATGCATGATGATGTCTGACGCTTGTGGATGTTAGATTCCTGATGTCTGATGCATGATGATGTCTGACGCTTGTGGATGTTTGATTCCTGATGTCTGATGCATGATGATGTCTGACGCTTGTGGAGGTTTGATTCCTGATGTCTGATGCATGATGATGTCTGACGCTTGTGGAGGTTTGATGCCTGATGCATGATGCATGATGCCTGATGCATGATGTCTGATGCATGATGTCTGATGCATGATGTCTGATGCATGATGTCTGATGCATGATGTCTGATGCATGATGTCTGATGCATGATGTCTGATGCATGATGTCTGATGCATGATGTCTGATGCATGATGTCTGATGCATGATGTCTGATGCATGATGTCTGATGCATGATGTCTGATGCATGATGTCTGAGGTTTGATTCCTGATGCATGACGCCTGTGGATGCCTGACGCCTGTGGATGCCTGACGCCTGTGGATGCCTGACGCCTGTGGATGCCTGACGCCTGTGGATGCCTGACGCCTGTGGATGCCTGACGCCTGTGGATGCCTGTGGATGCCTGATGCTTGTGGATGCAAGATGCTTGTGGATGCAAGATGCTTGTGGATGCCTGATGTCCGATGCCAGATACCGGATGCTTGTGGATGTCTGATGCCTGATGTTTGATGCTTGTGGATGTCTGATGCCTGTGGATATCTGATGCCTGATGTCTCATGACTGATGTCTGATGCTTTTGGATGTCTTATGCCTGATGCTTGTGGATGCCTGATGCTTGTGGATTTCTGATGACTGATGCTTGTGGATGCCTGATGATTGTGAATAAATTAAAGGCATTGTCATTTACAATACCAATAGCTCCAAAACTCGCAGTTGCAAGACCTATTGCATTGCAAATGCTTGTTTAGAATGGATTCTTTCCCAAACACATCGACTTCTTAAACGCATGCTACTCATTTCTAGCCCTACTGGCTTTCATTGGCTAGCTGGAGTATATGGGAATGTTTAATCATTTCAATTTGGGAATATGCCTTTGCCTACAAGTAGGTATATGAATTAATGGTATCACAAATATATGTCATCGATCTACGTCTCGAGGGTTACCACGAGACGCACCACATACATCACAATCTGTCTTGCAGTACGAAACATAAATGCTAAAAAAATACATATGATTTACTTGTGTCCAAAATGTTGAACACTTTATTTTGTACAAAAATTCTAGACTGCGTTACTAAGTTGATGTTATTTAAAGAGACAAAACCTGCTTTAGTTTGTGTACCGTATTTGTTAATAATACACAAAGCGCAGCGCTCAATTAGTATGTGTGCGCGCAGCAGTAGAGGGATACTGAACCCCTGGCTCCACCCGAAGAATAAGGCTAGCTTTTTAACACAAGACAACATTATGCTGCTGCACATGGGGGTGATGTAGAACCCATTTTTCCTCAAGGAGTCATGGCACGTACATCGTTACACTTCATATTATACATGGATAAATAATTACACTTCAAGTCTCATAATTACACTCCACATATATACACTCTGCTCCAAAACACAATCACACTCAACAAAATTCAACTCAGCAATGTGCCCCATATTTACACACATCACACACCACATAATATAATTACACTCCACAGCACATGATCACAATCCACATAAATGTACTCCAAGCCACACAGCAACACTCCACATAAATACACTCTACACCAGGCCACATAATACTTCTCAACATAATTTCACTCAATGCCACACAATTCAACACCACACAATTCCATTCCACAAAATTCCACTCAATACATAACTCCACATACATCCAATCCACACCATAGAATTCCACATCATGCCACATAATTACACTCAATACATGACACTTCACAACAGACCACATCAGTCCACTACACTTAATACCACATAATTACTATCCACATAATTCCATTGCACAAGCATACACTCAACCAACATTTCTCCTATTGGTTCACTGCACGTCTTTCAAAACAGTTTATTTACCATAATTTTTCAAAAAAATCCAAATTGCAAACACACACTCTGCTCCACTTCTTTCGGTGTCTTGTGCATACACAAACGCAACCTCTTTATGCGTCTATAACCTTTTCTCCCCTTCAGTCTCTCTCACTCACACACACTGTTTCTACTACTCTATCTAGTCTTTATTCACCACTTCATACACAAACCACCTATCCCTCTCAATCTTACTTTGCCTATTTTATACAGCTCTCACCCCTATCTATTCACCATCCCACATAATTCCACTACATGAACACACTACACAATTTCACCCCACACAATTTCACAACTAACAATTCCAATTCAAACCACATAATTCCACTACAAACAACATACATCCACTCCAAACCAAACAAAAAACAAAAAGTAAAAAACAATATCATTTAGAACGCCAACAGCTCAAACTCTCGCAAATGCGAGACCTATTGCATTGCAAATGCTTGTTCTCCATAGTTGACGATCACAGCATTAGATCGAGGGAACATGGATATGCAGAGTCTTCTGCCCTTTGGCTTCCTTACTGCTCTTGGTTCCTTGTCTCTTGTCCGACCTGTGGTTGGTCACTCGCTGTACGAGTCGAAAGTGTGTGTGTGGATACAGTCAACATAAGCCTGGAGCAGACTGCTGGCAATTTCCAGGCTCAAACATTTACAAACGATAAATAAGAGGTGTGGCAGCAGAGATCGAAACAGATAGCCTCCAAGTGGAGCTAAATGACTGGATGGTTGGGTCATCTGAGATAAGGTATTTGAAAAAAAATAGGAAACAGAGCTGGTGTCCCTGGCAGGCGCTGGTTCCACTAAATGTGTAACCAAACACGCAGAGCGTGAGTCACCGCCGCCAGTGTTCAAGTGAAGCCTTAAAGAGGAAACTCGCCGGCAGAGACTGCCCAAAGGGGGCCCACTCACGTGACCGAAAGCAAGGATAAGAGCTCCCAGCTGCATGGGTGAGCACAGGGCCACGTGAAACACTGGGTGGCTCAAGGACAGAGATAAGCCTTAAATCGACCCACTATGTGAATCTTTCTTCTGCATAATGCGATTAAAAAAAAAAAAAAAAACCCACACAATTTTTCACTTTGACCCCCCCCCCCACCCCCCCCCAAAAAATGTACAAAAGTGTAAAAAAATAAATAAAGGGAGCCAGTTCACTCTTACAGAAATGAAGTTGAAAAGGCCGCGGGGTGGTACCATACAAGAAAGAGGAATGGATTATGGGGAGGAAATGTTGAAAAGAAAGACTAAAAAAAATGGAATCGGTTGGCTGTTGTTGAGACTTGAAGGGTAGCAAACAACTCTGAACTGCTGGTCCGACTCTCTTCAGAGGAGATGTGAAGGACATGTTACAGCCTCTAAGAGGGATAGACAACGAACATTCTTCAGGAAATTACCGGCGCTTTCAATTCAAACGTGATACACATCACACACCCAATTTCCAATAAAGCGTATAGCAAAGCCCTACCTCTACTTAAAACAACAGAGGCTCTTGAGACCGTGTCAAACGAGGGGGGTGAGGGGTAGAAAACAGGAAAGTACGCTGTGGAGACGTAACTGCACTAATGGGTTTATTCACTTTGATCTCCCAAACTTATTTCCGTCTCTGCTTACCTTTATAGGGCATGAAGCCAAACATACCTCCCAAAGTCGCACCACGCGCTTGTCGCCCTCAAACACACGCGGCAGCCTAGGAGGTTCTTGGGAGGTTGGTTGTAAACAGCAGGGAAATAGGATACACTGTTGAGAATGGGTAGATGTTCTATAAACAGGGAATTCCTATATATCTTTATTATTAAAAAGAGTTACACCATCATAAACTCCTGTATGCACCTTTAATTGTTCTCTTCCTTTCCAGCCACAAGATACATTATTCCACCTTCACCATTTGCACTTCCCCTGAAAACTCATCCAAAACAACCACTTATTCAGAGAGTTGCCCCAAACTCTGCTCCCAGTAAAGAGGGAGCAGCAACCCTGCTCCGGGTACCCAAGCTCCCTCGTTACCATAGCAACACTGCAGACCAGGGATGCAAGGCCCCAGACCGGAAAGCCTATCCAGCGAGTTGTCAATACTCCAGTACGTACTCTGTGCACGCCACCACCACAGACTATACACGTTTCATCATTATGTAGTTACAAACAAAATTCTGTTTCTTCAATTTTGACTTGCAGCGTCGCAGTCTGGTGGAGTGTACTGCAGAGAAAGCATGCCAAGCCCTGTGGCATCTTGGAAGCAGAGCAGATTCAGACTGCCAGCGTTGTGCAAGGTGCCTGATAAGAAACTTCAAGTCATAGATGCTGGAGGTAGCCTTACTGCAGGGCTGACCGACGCCATCATTAAACAGTGCAGCTGAACCTACAACCAGGACCAAACAAGGCCTACCCACCAACCCAAATTGTTCCCAATAACTTTATGACCAGTTGTTTTCACACATTTTAAGTCGTTCTTGCTAACGCAACTGAATTAATGCAAATAAAAAAGGTGTGCTTAATAAACAATTTAATAAGATTCACTTTATCAACCTCTGACAGCTGATAAGTTGACACTGTTGGCATTTAAACCGATGACCTTCGGGTAACACACCTTAGCAGAAGGTCCTCAAACCACTGAGCCATGTTATCCAAACCCATCAATGTCTCAGACCCTCAATCGGGGCGAAGGTGAGCAAGCCGTGTCTGACGACTACCACCACCCTACTCCCCCAGAACAAAGTTGTCGGTCAGTCCATCCTTTTCCTACACCGGGCAGCAAACAGTGTCCGCCCAGGGTTGCAGTAGGTCTAGCTACGCCACTGTGTATGCAGTGACTCACGAAGCTCTGTTCGCAGGTTTAGTTAACAGGTTAAATTCTCCTCCTCAAAGATGGGTGGGTGCCAAAGGAGCACCATGGCGGGAGTCTGAAATGGAACTCAAAAAAGGCAAAGTTTCTTTCAGGCAGCCGAAGGACCCGAGGCTTCTCGTTCGAGGTAGCTTCACTGAAGCTGAAGTGGCAGTCAACAGGTCTCATGGACAAAGTCCTTCCTCCCTCTACGGTGTGCTTCCGGGTCAGTAGAGTCCACTGCCCATCATTCGGACCCATTTTAACCACAACCACTAAAAACTCACCGGGTATCATGAACCTTCTGCCCTTCGGCTGCCGGAACCTTCAGACTGGCTCTAACCCCGGCTGGGGCAGGACCCAAAGCGATGGAATGAAATGCTTGAATGAATCTGAACCACTGGTAATATATACCCTGTATGCATGCCATGCTTTTTGTTTTTTAAATGCGTCACACTGATTGAACAAAAACAAAGGACCGGAACGCAGCCCAGATTATGAGCTGAGATCGTTTCAAGCATTCCAGCCTTGGCTTTTTTTGTTTTTCTAAGTGACTCCTTAAGTGTGACCGAGATGTGGGCCCCGTAGTTCATTGTGCCATAGTGCCTGGGCGTTAAGTGGGCTGAGCCCAGAGGGGCAACTAGAGCCAATTTTTTTTTTTTGGGGGGGGGTAATTCTTCTAGCAATAGGCAGCATAGAGATGCAGGGGCTCTTGGAAGGGGTGAAAAAACCACAAAGCCTCAGTAACAAGCAAATAGTCCTTTAAAGACCTGTGAAGTACTCGGGTGCGGCTGTGTGCGCCCAGGAAGCTGTCTCAGCCCGGCTGACACGCACGAGGAGGAGGAGGGGGGGGGGGGGGGGGGTCGCTGAAGCCCTTTCCGCCCACTGGGCGTTGCGCGCCGGGCAGCCTCGCTGGGTCTCAGATCTGGGAGTAATTAAACATGGACACTGAAATGGGCCCTGACTGTGCTCGGTTTTGTATCCTTAACTTTACCAGCAAAACACGGCTTGATTTCTGAACAATGAATGGAAAAAAAAGCCAAGGAAACCCATGTCAGAGCGTTAGTTTCGGCTTGAATTTCCCATATTTTATACGAAATGTTAATTCCCAACAGTTTTAGCCATAGCCAGGATGTTGTGTTTTTGTATTTTTTTTTCGTGTAACCCATTATTCTTACATTGCATACTTTGAACTGAGTAGCCTCCATGTATTTCTAAACAGGCCACGATGGAGGACTCTGGAGTCGAGGCTGAAGGCAGAGAGGAACAAAAAGGTGTTCAGTATGGTTCAATATGATCATCCAATCCTTGGCCTCTCTGCAGACCATACAGAGCAATGGTCAAACATTCCAGTTGCAATTGTGATCGTGTACAGGTTTGTGAAGGAGATATACAGTGGTCAACATATTGACAAGGCAAAAGCAGTAAGTTTCGGTGAGTGGGCGCATTGTGCGTTTGGGGGTGGTGAGGTGAAGGAGATGCGAGAAAGCGCAATCAGGAAAGAATGAAAAGAGGATGTTGAAGAAGAAAGATGAGATGCAAGATATGCAGAGGGGGAGACGTGGAGAGAAAAAGGGCGGACGTACACTGAACACCACTACCACTTACACAGTCCCAGATACGCAACTAGAGCCAAATTGAGGGGGGGGGGGGGGGGCTACAAAAATTTTGGGGGGTGCTTTGGGGAGCGAATTCTTCCAGCAATAGGCAGAGTGGAGATGAAGGGGTGAAAAAAAAAACAAAGCCTCGTTAACACGTAGTCTTTTAAAAGACCTGTTAAGTATTCCTTAGTGTCTGGGAGAAGCTCAAAAGCTGTCTGTGGTGTACCCGGGAAGCTGTCTCAGCCCGTCTGACACGACAGAAGGGGGTTGGGGGTGGGGGTGGGGGGGGGGGGGTAGACTGAAGCCCTTTGAGCCCAATGGGCGTTGCGCGCCTGCACAGTCCCCAGTAATGTTTAATTCACAGTTCCACATTTTTAGAAGTGAAGAATTTTTAATATTAATTATTTACAACAAAACTGTTGTTACTCATTTATCTTAAGCAGCTAACAACCACTGACAAAGCCAATAGCCCTGGCTGGTTTTAGGTGTATATATCTGTTGCGCTGCATAATTGAGTGAAGGAACAAAAAGCTTGGCGAGGCACCAAATTACTTGTTACAGTATGACAATCATAGGAATGTAGTTTACGTGTTCAAGTCACGCCCGCTATTACACAGGCCACGCTGATTTTAAAGACACCCCCCCCCCCCCTCCCCACACACACTTCTTTCATCCCACTTAAAGCCCTCATAGTACGGAAGCTGCGCCTCGCTGATGAAGACCACAGTGGCTGAATATGGCCAGGGTTTGCTTGTACCTTCAATCGGAGGGGACATGGAGCGCCATTTCGGGCTGGACTGAACCATTTGAAGCAGTACTCAGTAGGATTTGGAAATGGTTGCACCCGGTCTAAAGTTGCACAGGGAGCCAAAAAGGCTTCACTGAAATGCATCTCCGAGCAATCGCCATTTGCTAAAATTGATTAAATCTAGCATTCTACTACTTACTTTTATGTTTCCGTATTCCCAGAGGGCCGTGTTGCAGCTTAGCTCCACAGCACCTTAAATCCAGTCAAGTACACTGCGACAAGCCCTTTTCCCTGAACGGCTCTGTTTAGCACACTCGAGACTGCCATACTGGACTCTCCGGCTGCCCGCCCGAAAACAGACCATTGATAGTGAAGCCCTTTATTTATTTATAAAGTTTTATATAGCGCGAGCAAGAACCCGAAGGTTATCAGAGCGCTTTACAAAGGAGTGGAAGGAAGGTCAAAACCCCAATATCTACACCAGGTAAGAATACACAACAAGAATAATCGCATGATTCACAGACAAATGACGCAAAGGAGAGTAACACAAAAAACAGGTATATAGCGGGCTACACGCTTTGTCGGTGCACAAATGCCAAAGTACATTTTTCCAGTGAACGCCTTAAGTAACGCTTCCAGTATCAACTCTGCAGCTTACTTTCTTCATTTACACTGTCCAAAATCTCAAACTCCGAGTGTGTGTCCTCAGAATGACTAAAGAATCCTTGCATTTCTGAAACCTAACTACTACCTAACAATATATCATCATTAGGATTAAGGCTCCCAGTTTTATGGTATTTTTTTTTTTTTTTTTTTCATTTCTGTCTGCATTTATCCATATTTATTGTTTGGCCATTTTATCTGCATTTATCCATATTTTTGTGTGTTGCAAAACAATGAAGTTGCAAAACTGTACATTTCCATATTTAACTGATCAACGCGCACTCCATACTTTGAAGTCTGTAGTGTTTTAGCTGTGTAAGGTGCCAAATATTACATAAAAATACATCCACTGATTAATATTAGCATTATACCACACATTTATGCTGACATATGCAGCTATTTAAATAAATTTCGGCCTGTTTTTTCATTTACCATGCTTTCCAGCTGTTGAGCTATAATTCACGAAAGACAGCATAAAGGTTCACTTAAAAAAACACCACTTTCTGTATTTATCCACCTTAAAAAATAAATGCAGACAGAAAACACATTGTTTTCTGTCTGTAAAAATCAGTAAAAACAACAGGGAGCCTTAATTATGATGTACAAAGTAGACTTAAAATACACAGCACTTTTTACCGACTCCCAGTCACCATCAGGACCTCCGACCTCCCTACAGTCATAGGGCTTCCATTACCTGGAGATGAGCATAACATTACAAGAGCACATGGCATGGGTTCACAACATTAAAGAGATCTGGACATGGTCTGCACTTCCAATATCCCTCATGGGCCCAACTGCCATCTTAAAGATGATGTCCCTCCCACGTTTTCTCTATTAATGCAAAGTGTTCCCTAGGACTACCTCGATCCTTGTTCCGCACTTTTCATTCCAAACTTCGCAGCTTTCTGTGGAACCATGGCACTTCACGCACAGCTCTTGCAAAATCTTTCAAATCCACTTATGTAGTATGTAGTCGAGGCGTATTATGTGACCTTCCACTTACTAGTTGTCAATGAGCGGTGGTATGACACACAAAACGATCCTGCCTATGCCACGGAGAAATGGGCGCTTCCGGAAACGCCTATCCATCACTTGTTAAAATGAGGTAAAATGCGGACACTGCTCCCTCCAACGACGAGGGCAGTCCTCAGATTCTAGAAAATGACCCTTAAGCACTGGGGATGGGAGACCAGACTGACAGAACAGACACCCCTTTGGGAGAGCGCCCTGATGACACGTGGCGACACTAGAAGGCTTTCACAAGTGGGACCTGATTGGTATGTCCGTTCTGGGAGACTTAATGGCGGTCACGGCCCTCAAATCCTATCAAATGTTACAAACAGAATCCTATCTCCACTGCAGGCAGATTTATTGCTGCCTCCAGCTCCGCCTTGCTCGGAACCCCTACATTATGAAATCTGGATGACCTCCTGGAAGAGAACCCCCTGGTAGACAAACTACTACTTGGCGACCTGGCAGTGGGACAGATTTACAAAACTCTTGTCTACCAAACACCCAACATTTCCAGGGGTCCCTGACAAGCATGAGAGCAGGGCCCTGGCGACCTGAAGGATGAGGACTGGGCCGAGTCTCTGGCCTTCCTGAGATACATCAATCGTGACTCAATTCTGCTTAATTCAGTTGCATTATCGACACCAAACATATCTTCCGAGGAGCAGACTCTGGAAGATGGGGGCGATCGCCGCCCGGCCCGTCTCTGCTGCACTGCCCGGGAGGGAGACTTTAGACATACCACATGGTGGGTCAAGAGATTGGAACCATTCTGTAGGCAAGCGATCGCTTGCTTAAGCATGGTCCTGGAGACAGCCATCCTCTTTGATCCAAAACTAACTCTCTTGCACATCACAGCTGAATTAGATCTGAATCAACACGGCCAAAAACTGATCTGTGATTGGGCCCGACTGTAGCCAAAAGAGACACTGCTCATAGATGGAAAGATAAGAATCCATCCTCTGTGGACTCCTGGCGAGAGGGTCGAGACTGGTGAATGAGCAGGGAGACCCCATGTACGTAGCCTGGGTTGCTCCCAAAAGCACTCTAAAGTTTAGAGGTCATGGGGCAATTACAGGGGTATTATTCTTACCCCGGACCACGGCCAGCGGTGGCCATAGACTGAGATATTCGGATATCCAAGGGCTGAAACCGTTGTTTCGCATATAAACTTGGAGGTTTAAAAGTGGGTGGGGAAGGAGGTTGGGAGGGCACTGGGCCAGAGACAAGGTTATTGTACGCCATAACTGCTTTGTTCTCGTCTTGATTACCGTGATGGCGAAATCAATGAAAATCAATAAAACGTGTTTAAAAAAATAAATAAAAATACACGCAACAGCCAAACTGATCCAAGACAAGGTGCCACACGGACCCACACTTCAACTTGATCAACAAGGCGCATTGCTCCAGCTATCAGTCCCTTTTTAGGTCTCGCCTTGGCGAGATCTGTTGTTATTGGTTTCTTGGCCGAAGGGGGAAAGGAGATGTGCAGGTCGGACAGCCGCCACGAGGATAACCGCTCCATCTGAGCAGCGTCTGTACCACTTGCTAATATTAGCACCGGACAGTTGTGGCAATTTTTCCCTCACCAATTGGGCTCAATTGGCGGACCAGAATGGAGCACACAACCATCTGGTTCAGTATAAATACATTGAGGTTATTTTTACACTTTTTTGCACTTCTTTGTTTGGCAGTAGCTGCACTATATAGATCCTGATGAAAGCCGAGATACGTGAATAGATCATTGCGGCTGAAACATGTTGATCTAGCTAATGAAGGTCATTTACAGCTTTTTAATCCTGTCACAGGCTAGCCCAATAGAGTTTATTGCTTACCCTGTAGGCAGTTTTACTCACTCACTCATTCAGCACTGCACCATATTTCTGTTCACACCCCACGCTCACATAGGGTTTTTAGGATAACCCATGTGCCACAAAATAAAACATCCCTGAGCTCCCTCCTCGTAGAGAGGAGGTTGTAGCCCGTGCCGCGACTAGGTCCCGACACGAGGAGGCACCCCTATGATGAAGCATGACACCCTTGGGTGTGTGAGGAGAGTGGTCCTTTAAAAAGGGATATTCCCATCTTTGTCCTGTTTGTTGTTGGTAATTTTGGCTCACACTATTTTTCTTGACTGCTTTCTTGGACCCGTGGGTTCCTTGTGTTTTCACGCGTGCACATTGCCAGTCCCTGCCTGTCTCCTGCTAGCTGTGCCAGCGCGGACAGGAGATGTGCACGGTCGTCAATTTTGCTCTTGGCGTTTCCAGCATTCTGTGAGGCACAACGCGCACATGTGGGTTTCAGTCTCGCATCTCTTTGTCAATGTCGGAAATAGCGCTTTATTTACATATATGAGCATTTGTTGTGACAATGGTGCTTTACCCAGTGTTCCCATCCCTTCCCTCCCACTACGCCCCTCCCTGCTCCTTCTCCCCATCATGGTCCGCTATCACAGCAGCTTCAGTAGGGACCGTCCCGGACTCTCTCCCAGCTCAAAGCCCGGGTTAAGTTGCAAAATGGCCCTACAAACCTTGGGGAAGGTCTTGAGGTAAGCCGCTTCATCTGCGGTAAGGTTTTTCTTCTGTCCGGCTGAACTAGTGATCTGTTCTGCAATGTTGTGAAGCGCCACAGAAGGGGCTTCAGGGCGCTAAGGGATGGCGTATGTTGGCCGGTGCAGCGGGATGGGACAGTGAGGGTAAACCACTTTTTCAAGGTTTGCTGGTGGGGGACGTCATTAATGACTGCGCCATTCAGACTAGTGGTCGCCCATTCGTGCACTTTGAAAGTATGCAGGGTGCCATGGTGGACTGTGTGTTTTTGGGGAGGGGCAGTGGTTCACGCCCCCTCCCCAAAAGATAAAACCATGCGGAGTAGCATAACGCCGAAGAGGAGTGTGCTTGTGCGAGGTAACAGCGGGAGCGTACTTCGATGTATCCTAGCTTTTTGAGAACATCCTTGGACACTTTGGGACTCTAATGGTCGAAAAGGTAGTGGATGAACAATCCTCCACGCTGTTAAAAAAGTAATGACATATTAGAACAGTCACCACCTTTTTTCCTTCTACCCATAACAAATAGTATTCCTGCCTGGAAGCGCCATGCTTGAGTCTTAAAAGTGGACTTTTGAACAAGCGCTGCTGAGTGGTTAATGCAGGTATACATCTGCATCTTGCCCAAAACATTACTTCTGTTCCAGCAAAGCACTCCACGGGAGGCCAGGGGACCACCCCTCTCAATATAATTATGTTACGTGAATCAGGCATAATGTGTACGTTAGCGTTAAGGGAGAATTGCTGCAGCCGTGCTGGTAATATGGTTGGCGATCCAGGGGGCGCTGTAAAGGAGCTGCTGAGAGGGTGCTGCGTAGGATGGACAGTGGAAAGGTACAACACCAGCAGGTACTGGCTGCACACTTCGATGGGGACTGTAGGGGGAGTGGCTGTTTACCTACTCAAAACTCTCACGGCTTCCCAGAGGACTCCTCTAGGGGCGTCTTTCCATGGCGTGACCGGCATTCTCACACGGAAACTGCAAGCCATCTTCCTTTTTCACCTCCTTACACAAAACACTTAAATCGCTCACACATCTACAAACCGCCCCTACTAACCACAGCGCTTCACATATTGCTAACAATACCTGCCCCCAAGCCACAGCATAGCCCGCCGGCGCCTCCTCTACTATCACACCCACACTGCGAGCTCCAACCTCCGCAAATGCATCACAAGCCATTGCCCACCCACCTCCCTGAACATAACTGGCACTGACAGCCCTTCTCACACATTATGCCAGCCTCCTTCCTCCTTCTGCACACTGCGCATACTCAAACAACTTGTGCGCATACCTAAACAACGCATCTTCCTCAAGCCACAACCTCTCTTCGCACCTACCCTGCCATTCCACTTTTATTCCACACCAGTCTTTTCCAGCCCCTTTTTACCCTCTAACCTTGCATCCTATAGCGCAACACCCACAGAACTACTCCTATGCACTCATCAAGGAGTAACCCATGGTGAAATTTTCTTTTCTACACTTCATCGTAGTTGCAGCTTTCTATACATATATTGGTCTGTGGTTTAGGAAAATAAATGAACAAGAGTTACACTGGTGTGAGTGAATGTATGACACAACAATTCATAAACTGAGCTCCTTTTGGCGCACATACGATTTATTAATGGTCCAGAGTAAACTGGGTTTTTGTTTTTCCGTAACGCACAATATAACGCTGCACTTTAAAAAATATATATATTTCGCTGCAGATAAGGGCAACAAGCCAAATGGGTCAGATTTGTTGAACGAAAATGTTCTACTTGGGACATCAAACATATGTATTGGGGTGCTGGGTGCTTACCACTGCAAGCACGAATCAGTCTGTCCTGCTCTTTTCTTGAGACCACGAATGAACTGGGATGATACATTTGTTTTGTCTAATTTGGCCCTATTCCTGCTGATAAGGAAGACACTCGCTCAGAAATTATGCACACAAAATTTAGACGTCAGTGATAGCAAACTATGCTGCTGTAAGAAGAAGCAGTTAACGTAGTAAAGAACCTTCATCACCTGCAGGATGCCAGGGGTCGTTTGCATTTGCAGTTCACAACAGGAATGACGTTTTTTTACATTGTAGGGCCATTTTATGGGATTTTGTGTATATTTGGAAGTCAGCACAAGGACCTTGGAGCATTTGCAATGCAATAGGTCTCGTATTTGCGTGATGTTTTTGGCTTTGTAAATGACAATGCCTTTTATGTATGTGTTTTGAAAAACCTGCAAGCGGTGCATAGTCATTGCCTGGCAGTAACTGCACCTCTTTCGCTGCCAGCCTTACTTCTCGTAAGCAATGGCTATAAGTACAAAGTGCGTGTTTACGCACCGCTTGCAGGTATTCAAAACATAAATAAAATGCATTGCCATTTACAATGCCAATAGCTCAAACTCTAGCAACTGCAAGACCTATTGCATTGCAAATGCTTGTTAAAGTTTGGCTTGACAGCACAGCTGCCGCCAGATAATTATGTGTGAATCACCATGAGAGGGGTTGGCTCCACCCACATTCAGGGAGGCAGAAGTGCATGTTTTGATTGGGAAGAATTTTTGTGCTTTCACAGAAAAAGTGCTTACCTTCCACAAATCGGTTAGCATTTGGTTTATTTATCCAGCTGCCTGGTCCTGAACTTTCAGGTGCACACAAAGGACACTGAAATACTATTCAAGCGTCTTAGATAACTATATAATGTATGGCACTGTTCTCCGGCAGAAGCACAGATAGGAGGAGGACATCATTAACCTACATTGATTTTTAAGTCTGGCTTGACATGGTTACTTTCACCTCACAACCTTTACCAATACTATTCTACAGTTCTTGGCTTCCATAAAAGTACATATCCATTCCCATGCTATCTTCTTGTAATGCTTCACATTACCATGAAACATTCCTTTCAAGTCAGACCTACTGGCATTGCCAATGCTTGTTGGAAGTGGCGTGGCACACTGGGATCTCATTTCTTTCAGGCAGTCCGCTCGGCGGTTAATCAAGAGTTTGGCAAATGACATAACAGGATACAACAAGCATTTATAAAGCCAATGCATCTGGTTTGCATTGTATAGCTGTCACATTATCTCTCTCTCAAAGCAGTCAGTAGCCAGACACTAAAAAGAATTGTATTCCTGTGATAGACACAGCAATAACAGGGTTGTACCATTTACTCCATACACGAGAAATTATGAAATAGAAAAGGTTGGTATGAACTGCATTCCTACATCAACGATATAGCGTAAAGTCAATTGCACAGTATAGCTGTACATGATATGCCACAGCCCTGTACTTACCTCATTAGCAGTCGCAACACACAGTTAAGGCTGTTTGTAGCTGGACACTAAAGATAAGTGATCATAGCCTGTCGGGGGCATGATTACTTTTATAGGTTTAATCAATTTCTGCTGGGTCTCGAACCATTCCTGTACTATCATGATCAGAAGTACAAAACCCTCACTTTCGGGCCCCATCCCTTGTGGCGCCAATGTGAGACTGTGCCAAATCGCAATGATAAACACATTCAAAATTCGATTACTTCGTAATCGATCCATGTACCTTTCCGCTTACCTTACTAGCTGCCGGATTACGGTACGCTGTAGTCAATTACCCTACCCCCCCCCCCCCCCGCTAAACTAGGACCATGTTGGATGCAGTGAATTTGTAAGGAAACTGACACAGAAAGGTGGAGGGAACCAACACATCATCCTTCAAAAACAATAATTATGTTGAATTAGACAGAAGTCCCATCTGTTCCTTGAGATGTCAATCAAACATTATGTTGGAGTTCTAACAATTAACTACATATTGAAAAAGATGGGAGAAGGATCCTTCTCATCACAATGCTACAGGCATGGTCAGCCGCTTGAGGGATGTATACCACTGGATGCTGTCAACCACAGACCTTCAGATTGCCCAAGACACAAAACAAGTCCAACAGTTGACCCGCCATCTAAACTTGAGGTTCAACTGGCCTGGCATTCTAGG
The DNA here is from genome assembly GCF_964204655.1 of Triturus cristatus. Lineage (NCBI taxonomy): Eukaryota > Metazoa > Chordata > Amphibia > Caudata > Salamandridae > Triturus > Triturus cristatus. The sequence continues at coordinate 1,181,734,841 of NC_140590.1, forward strand.
TCAAGCGTCAACTAGTGTGGAATTGCTAATGACCGTTGACTCGCAAAAAGTGCCAAGAACACAGGCAAACTTTTTCTTCAATCATATATACTGGCGCTACATCCAGGCCCATTTCAAAGAATGCCTTGTTGGCAAGGAGGGTGGAGTGATATTCATCCGATGGATTGAAGCTGGTGCAAAATCAGGCAGCAAGACTGATTTATCATCAGCTGAGAATGCACTGTGCCACCCCTCTAATGAGGAAGCCACATTGGCTCCCAGTAACACAATGCCATGCATTTAATTTGGATGCCTCATCTTTAAATCCCTTCACGGCACAAGCCCGGATTTTGTTTCTACCCTCACCCAGAAGTATTTCCCCACCGGGAACCTGAGGTCGTGCAATCTGAACCCCCTGGCTATTTCTACCTCTAAGACGGAAGAGTTTAGGTGGATTTAGATTTGCGGTCCTGGCCCGTCACTCCTGGAACTCTCTCCCCTCTAACATCAGATCTTCAAGTTGCTCTCAATTCAGGAGACTCTTAAAAACGTGCTTGTTCTCCCAGCCATATGAATGATCCAACGAGCAGCAGGCTACCCCCTACATCTAGCACCAAGAAAACGTATGGTGTATGTGAGCTCTATAAATATTTTTAACATAAAACTCAACATAACATGGATCGCTGCAGCTTGCAGTATGGGAGAATGAAAAATAGTGATTCCACAGCAATTGAATAGTGCATGTGATCTTTCGATTAAAATCGAAGGTCCCAGACCAAAGCGGTCAGCCTCACTAAAAAGCCCATTTATATTTTAAGTGAACATTGAACTTCAACTACAGAGTAGTCATAGCCAACTCCAATATACCTCCTGTATATCAGTGTCGTAGTGCTACAGACCCATCACCTGACCTTGAGGCCAGTAATAACAGGAGTTTGCGATTGGTAAAAACTGTATGGTGGCTACTTACAAAGTACGGCCGAGCCAAGAGAACTCGGGTACGGTGCTCTGTAGCACCCGCCACAGTGCTGCCTTGCCACATCAGTTAGGGGGCAAGTATCTAGTCCAAATAGCCCTAGAGGGTGTCACGTACTGGTCTAGCTAAAATGTACATGTGGATGTATCTGAGGCAGACTATTAATGGTGGGAGGCCTAAGTGAAGGCCATAGTACCCTCCGTGCAAATATCAGGATGAAGGCCAGCTGTAAGAAATATCCACACAGATTTTTAGATAAACCTTTTCAGCCCTGAATCCATACATTTCTATCTTTTTAATCCAGACCTTGGACCCCCCCCCCCCCTTTCACATGAATGCCACATAAAAACACAGGAGTCAATTAAAAGGGGGTTTTACTAAACCTGGCCTTCAGAAGCGAGACATGCCACATAAAGGCACCCCTCAACCTCCCTCCAAGAGATTTGTCACCCGTAGACCAGCGCATGTTTTTTTCTTCAAAACATTCATTTTAATCAATTTACATGAATTCTACCCAATAAGCATCTAAAGATACGGAGACTGTTACATGCAATATAGCCACGTTTGTCTGCTCTCCTAATTGTCTGAAGTCTATCCGAGAAACTGTACATTTCAAGGTAGTTTCCTGATATTTTCTTAAATGGATTTCTTCTAGTGTCTAGGGGATCTCTTTCCAATGTAGCCAACCATCTCTTCTAGACAGTCTTTGACTTCCAGTTTTCTTACCACTCTCCACATTCTAACCCAGAGGCCTTTTTAATGCACAGTGCTGTAGGTAAGGAGCTGCGAGCTGCATAGAGAAGCTGCCAATTTTCACCGCAAATTCAGGCCAAGGGATGGTTTTAGGTGGAGAGCACCAGCGCCACTGTGACAGGCAGCGACTACTGATAACACGTCTTCAGCTCCCACACGACTTCTGTTTGAAGGCAGGAATGATAACTTAAGCACAAGTCATAGGTCCCTTTATGTTGGCCTACAGGCATCTTTAGCCGTCTCCCCAGCCTGTTGTAATAGAAAAAAATCATACAAATTCACACATAAATGGGCTTTGGCTCACTCCTCTTCTTCGGTTGGTCTGGTCATCTGCCATTTAGTTTCCTCCCATCCACCACACCATATATAGTGTGGGGCAACGGGCCTGCCTACTTCACACTTGCGCTGCGAGTGGTGGCATTTTGCTTGCTCATACGTCAACATGTGCCTAAAAAAACTGCACTTCAGAGCAGAGGCCTTTAGGCCAATACCTGACTTAGCCAATGCTTTTCCTTTCCAGACTTCATTCTTTTTAGGTCTTGGCTGCAAGTGGAATATGTGGCAAACGGAAGTGTTTACTGTAAGGGGCTTGAAGCCTTCCCATTGCTTACCATTTGTTGGAATCATTGTCTCTCTTCTTTACTGCATCCTAATTGACCAGCACACGCTGGGAGTCACTTCCTTTTCTTTCTGTGGAGTATGGACCAAGCACAGATGGAGCCATCCTAATTAACGTCCGTCCGCTGCTCACACGGTGATTGAGATACTATTTTTTCCCCTCCCATCTCTTTTCTTCGTATTACTATTTCCCCTACAATCTCCCCAAACCAATGTGTAGCTCTACAACACTGCCACCCACCCAGTACGCTATATGTTGCTTCCTTGATCACTAGCCCATGCCGATCTAAAACACATTTACTTGTAAACAAACCTGTTCTCACAGAAACAATGTATATACTAACAACCTCCTGCATCAGATCACAGGCATCAGATGTTTACACAGATCTATATAATTGGTAACATATTGTATTATAATTGCATTTATATAGCACAAGACTTTGAGGCGCTATATGGCAATTCAGTGCCACCTCGGGCAACTTTCCATGCCAGTCCACGCCAGGGGGTTACATCCTTTGCAACGCATGCGTTAGGTCGCATGCATTTACGTCGCAAGCGTTACAACGCAAGCGACGTTAGGACGCAGACCATTATGCCGCGCACCATTACATCGCATGTGCATTCACAACGCATACGCTTTTAGATCGTATGTGGTGTAAGGGACGCAAGGCGGGCGGCACAGACAAGCACCGGGGAAGAGGCGGAGGAGCACCGGGTCGACGCAAGGAGAAAAAGGTAAGGGGGCTTAAAGTTTAGGGCAGTGTGTGGAGATTAGGATTTAGGGCAGTGTCTGGACATTAGGGTTTAGAGCAGTGTCTGGACATTGTGCGGACAGTGTAGTGGTTAGGGTTTAGGGCAGTGTGTTTAGCGTAGTGTATTAGGGGTTAGGGCTTAGGGAAGTGTAGGGTACTTTTTTAGGCTTTAGGCGAGTGTGTGTTATGTAGGGGGTTATTTGGGGGAAAAACGCGATGTTAAACCATGCGGGGTGTTTGTGTGCGTTGTAAATGTGTTTTGCATGTCTTTGAATGCGTACTGGTTTGCGTGGTGAAAGATTGCGTTGTACATGTGCATGCGATGTGAAGACCCCGATGTAAAGGGATGCGATGTAAACGTTTGCGATGTCGCATCATACATCCACGCCAGGCCACTCCACGCCAGGCCACTCCACTAAAGTCAATAGATCTCACATAGGCGAGACATATTGCTTTGTCAATGCTTCTTTATTTTTTAATTATATATTTAAAAAAAAAAGGAAAAATACCCTAATTCACCATGGATTAATTAACATACCACAATAGATATGACATGGACATTTTTCACCATGTCACAGCTCAATTGCTTCAAAAAGATCATTTAAAAATTTCAGAGCAACCAATCAACATTCCACAGAAAAAAAATAGTATTCAACATCATATTGTTCATAAACCAGCCGTTTCAAAAATACTTTGACCCTCACAAAACACCAAAAATAATCTTGTATACCAGCAAAAAGAAAACAGTCGTATCACATTTAAAAAGCATTTTTCAAAATATTTAAAAGAAAACATAAAACGCCAAAAAATTATTGTAGTGTGCCAACAAAGATATCACATTAAAATAGCACTTTTCAAAATGTTAACATTTCTCATATAAACATTCCAAACCTATTCTGAATAGTGTGAAATTGGCACACTCATGTGGTGTAACACTCGGGCGGCCAAGAGGAAGCAGAGCCGCTCGACACACGCGATGACATCCGTGTGAAATTCACACATGTGGCAAAGAAGCTAAAATTGGCCCACCAATATACCAAGGTCTACATGAAGAGGAACTGGCATACCAGATAGTTTTGAATTAAAAAGGTGAAGCCTTAATGAAGATCTTGCAGATTAATTGTCTCTATGGAGATTGATACTCGTTGGCTCAGCTCAAAGAGTGCTTAGGTGTCTTACTACTAAGAGACTGGCCCTTCTTAAGTTCAAGGACACCCTAAGGCACCAGGGCAGGGGACCTTTCTCATGAACTGTTTTACAGCAAATGAGGTGGCCACTTTCTCACTATGGAGAACAGGTAGGGGAATGTTACATAGGTAATGTTAATTGTGAAAAAATGCTATTTAAATGTGATAGCTTTGTGGACACAACAATCATTTTAGTGATTTTGGTTAAATATTTTGAGAAATGCTATCTAAATGGTGTGTTGTGATCCCGTTAAGGGTCAAAGTATTTGAAAATGGAAAATAGGACTGTTCATAAAACATCTGATATAAGTAGGATATTATTTTTGCTGTGGAATGTTGATTTGTTTCTTTGAAACTTTTTAATGATTAGTTTAGACTAGTATTACTCTTTATTTTTAAGTCATCACTGTGTATTTAAACGAGATGTTCAGGTTCCAGGCATTCCAAGCCAAGTGCATTAAAACTAGAAAGAGGTTCTGAGCTTGTTCTAATTGCACCAGACTGCAAAGAAGTGGCTGTACTGCTCCATCATAAAGGGTATGTCTTACTTTATAATTTATGAAAAATGGTGGCCGCCGCATTAAGGAGCAGCACGGTTTCTTAATTTTTTTAGGGCTGGTCTTTGAGATAATCTGGTGAGAAAGCTAACCCCCCCCCCCCCCCCCCAATATTGTATGATATCATAAAGAGGGGCTTTTGGTCAGCAAGCGGCAGCTACTGGTCTGTTAAATTTTCATTCACATGTTGCTCCCATCCACTGTAGCATGCAGTATGGGTCAATGGTTCATCCCACTTCCCCCCCCCCCCCATTAGCGCCCAGAGAGTGACTGCACATAGCATGTGCACATTGCTCACATCCAACTAAAAATAGCTCCTTTCTTTTCAGTGATGAACCTAGTTTCACGTGTGCTTCTTTGTTTTAGTTATTTTTATATTGACTTTAAAAAACGTCTAATTATTTTGCCTACTGTTTGCACGCCCAGTTAGATGTTGAATTATTTTCGGACTAGTTTTTAAAGTTTAAGTGACATTGTAACATTATACCTGCTTTTACTTTAATGGGTTCGCTGGTGATTGATTCTGGTCAATTTCAAAGATAATAAAATGTGTTACACAATTGAAAGCCTTTTTTATAGAAAAAGATGGAAGCTGTCGAGTTTTGGGTGTACATGTTTTCTTTTCCTTCTTTTTATGGCACTTCCTTGCAAGAAAGAAGAAAATAACCATCCCACCTACCTGCCAATGCCAGACTTACTGGTTTTGCCAATGCTCGTTTATTTCTGAGAGATGTGCTTGCAGTAAAAAATTTTTTTAAAAACTATAAAAATGAAACCCCCCAAAAAACCAAACAAGCATTTGCAATGCAATAGGTCTCGCATTTAAGCTATTGACATTGTAAATGACAATGCCTTTTTTTTTTTTAATATTTTAAAAACGAAAACAAAAATAAAGGATTTGTTATTTGCAATGTCAATAGCTCAAACTTCTGTAAATACGAGACCTTTTGCATTGAAAATGCTTGTTTTTTAAGGCACAGGGAGAACACGTGATTCGCCCAGAATCACAGGATGTTGAGCTGGTGCCGGATTCGAACCCAGTTCCAAAGCAGTCATCTCTGGTATTACCGCTACATCATTGTACCTCAAGTACTCTCTCGCCGCAGTTAAAACGTGCCTGACAGGTTTCCTTAGAAAAATAATGTGAATGAAAAGAGATTCTGTTTACTGTGACAGCTCTTGCTTTTGAATGTCTGATTCGTCTACTTTCAATAGGAAATAGTACCTGTCCCTACACTGTAAGAAGAATGTATTGTAGTGAGTGAGAAACTCATTGTAGACGATTGCTCAAAACAATGTACAAAAATAAGTTTACTGTAGTCATTTATACTCTATGGTAGATAAGTCTGGGGAGCAGAGAGTATTTCCTTCCACCTAAAGGGGCAATAAAGAGGTACACATAGGTCCGCACAGGTTAGCTGAATGGAACGCGCAAGGTTCGGGGGAGCAGTTGTGATGAGGCAGGGTTCAGGCGTGGGAGCTCTCCGGATTCCTGCCACTTGTTAGTTACTGGAACTCCAAGCTCGTCGCCTGCTTCTTCCCAGCAGTGCATAACACCCAGTGCCTCACCACTCCCCCCTCTGCCTCCCTGCCCCTCCCTCCCAATACAGGAATATACCGGAAAGAAACGGACCACCAGCGTAAAAGTAGCCGTAAAAAGTGCTCTTGTTTTCAGTTTCCATGTATAAGCATCCAGTCCAGCACGAGTGTCTTCTTTAATGTAATAATCATAACTACAAATCCCTGAATGCAAACTGAAAATCAGGATTTGACGTAATCACGCGCAGACCTGGAGGACTATGTAATATACTTACAGTTCTCCCGTTCATGTAATGCCACCCGTGACTGACAGGCTCTGTTAATATTTAGTACACTCACAGTGTACACTTTAGGCTTTGTTTTGTCTGGAGGCGCTGATAACATGAATTAATTATTACCCAACATGATGTACTTTTTAGAAGGTATTATCACAAAGATGCTAAGGCTGAGTGCCCCGTCTGCAAACTGGAGCCGTGACCTTCGGGTAACACACATCACAACAATGGTTACAGGACTTAGGCAATGACTCCGGACCAGGTGGGTGCCCAGGAGGTGGCAGAAGGCAGGGAAGGGGGGAGATAGTACAATTTCGCTGTTTCTGCCATCAAGAAGTGCATGTAATACTTAAACAAGCTGGCTCCGTGGAGCCGAAGGGGGGAGGGAAACTGAAAGCGCGCGATGCACGCGCTGCCAGCCTCCGGGGACAGGAGATGTGCACGCGTACGAAGTGCACATCTCATGTCTCCCTTCGGCACAGGAAGCGGCAACAATAGAGTCTCACCAAGCGAAGCAGCAGCGCTGCGTTCGCTAAGCGAGACCTAAAAACAAGCATTTACAATGCAATGGTCTCGGCATTGTTAAAGTTAGAGCTATTGGCATTGCTCATGACATTTTTGTTTTATGTTTTTGTTTTTAAAACATTTAAAGAAACGGCATTGTTATTTACAATGTCAATAGCTTAATCTCTCTCAAATGCGAGACCTATTGCATTTGCACCCACACACAGAGCCACACACACAAAGCCACCCACACACACACACATCCACCCACACACACAGAGCCACCTAAACAGAGCTATTCACATAGAGCAACCCACACACAAATAGAGACACCCACACAGAGCCACCTACACACACAGAGTTACTCACACACAGACAGAGCCACCCACGCATAGAGCCACCTACAAAAAAAGCCACCCACACACAGCCCCACACACAGAGGCACACACATACGCACACACATAGAGCCTCCCACACACATGCAGAGCCACACACACAAAGCCACAGATACCAACACCAGAGACTCCCGAACCTCACCTGCTCCACTGTGACAGGTTCCCTTGTGAAGGCCATCCAGTACAACACAGGCCAGTACACGTAAGGGGACAAACAATGATAAGTCATGGTCCACCTATATTAACTCCTAACCCTCACCTGCTCCACGGTAACGGATCACTTGTGAAGGTTATCCAGTACCACACAGACCACTACGTGTAAGGAGACATGACATATCCACCTATGATACCCCTGCCCCCCAGCGAACCCCCCCTCCCCACCCCTCAACGAGCCTCATCAGCTCCACGGTGACGGACTCCCCGTGTAGGCTATCCAATACCACACAGACCATTACATGTAAGGGGGCAAGCCGACACGTCCACCTATAATACCCCGAGCCTCACCTGCTCCAAGGTCACAGATCAGTTGTGTAGGCTATCCAATACCACACAGACCAGTCCATGTAACGGGACATACACAATGACCCGTCCACCTCCAATAACCCCCGAGCCTCACTTGCTCCACGGTGACTGATCCCCTGTGAAGGCTATCCAGGACCACACAGACCAGTACATGTAAGGGGGTAAACGATGACACGTCCACCTACAATAACCCCTGAGCCTCACCTGATCCTCGGTGGCCGGGTCCATAGCCTCCACTCGGGCCGTCTCGTACTCATCCTCGCTGTTGTAGCCGGCGCCCCCCTCCTCTTCGTGCTGCTGGGGGCTGGCTCCTCCAGCGCCAACCCCTTGCTGCCACCGTTGCCTCTTTGTGTTTCCGGGTCCGGAGCAGCAGCGCCACTGACTCCGTCTCCCTGGCCGGAACCGCCAGCGCCCCCGACCGAAGATCCTCCGCGAGGTCTGCTGCCCAACTGTGACCGGCCCCCACCCGGACAGGAGCCCGAGGAGAGGGAGCGAGCGCCAGGGGGAGGAGATTGAACAGCGCCACCCAGAGAAACAGGGGGAGGAGACCAGAGCAGCAGCCGGGCAAAGGACCCTGGCTGTCCCGCCCATTGGACTCACGGTCGAGGCTGCCTGTTCCATTCGGCAGACGGCATGGGCTGAAAGTGCATGTCACCGACTACTATTTCATCAGGTTGATAAAATCGAAGCGGATAACAGAAGTAGAAAAATAGAGCACTTGGTCACAAAGTGTCTTTAGGCAACTAACGCATTGATGCCCTCCCTCTCCTTCAATGCGCATCAGCGCTGAGGACATGAGCCAAAGGTGCCCGCGGAGAAAGCGGGTCACTGTTCCGGCATATCCACCTATGTCACCCCTCTCAATAGGCCACTACTTTTAACTTTTGCCAACACGACCTCAGGGGGGGCTGGAGAGCCTGATACGCCATGAACACCGTCTTTCTCCGAGGCAAGTTCAAGCAGAAATGCCTCGGAGAAACGCAGCGTCATGTTCGGATTGGGGGGCGTGTTTTTCTTTCTCTCCTCTTGCCATTGGCTGGAGGAGAGAAAAACACGCCCTGCGAAAAGCAACGAAAAAACACGCCCCCCGATCCGAAAAGGACGGGGCTTCAACGTAGTGACTGGACCTCTTCTCCAGTGGCTGGCCAGCATTTAAGAGGCCAGCCAATGGAGAACAGGAGAGAAGAGGGGCGGGTGCAAGCCCCTCTTCTCAAAGTCACTCAAAGTCATTAAATCTCGGAGCGAGACTGCGCAAGCGCAGCCTTCGCAGCCGAGACCTAAAAACTATAACTACAGCTTGCAAAGGCCAGATGTATCAGCTTTGCAAAGGCCTGATTTATCTGTCCTGTGCAAACAATACGGATACTGGGGAGAGGTGCAATATGCTCTTTTGGCAATAAATCTATATTACAATACCCACCAAGGCACAAATTGCAAATGGCATATGGCAGAGGTAGGTTGTAGAGATCTTCCAAAGAGCAACGCTTTCAGCAGCATCCTTGCTTTCCAATACCGGAGGCCATACATACAATAATGGCTCCCGGGGAGAAGTGACAGTCACAGGCTAGTCTTCACCAGGGGTACTTCATACCAGTAACAGAATATAGGTAGGATAGGCAGGGCTCAGGGAAAGGGCGGGCTAGCTTAGGGAGGTATAAAAGAGTCAGGAAGTGCGTGTCCAACCTCTTCCTAACTCATAGCACCACCGGGAAGGTTTTTAATAAGGGGTTCATTTTGTGCATAAAGGGGTTAATGCTGGGATATTGGTGAGGTTTGGCCGAGGAAACTTTGGGCTTGCCAGTGGCATGGCAGCAACTAACGCCGACGAAGTAAGGACAGCGCTGCAGACTTTGTGTGCAGCGGGCAGGGCAGACTTGCTCAGGCCTGTTGTCTTGGACCAGGTGTGAGTGGGACTTCAGCATCCGACACGCTCCACGTCGGGTGGGGTTGCGGCAGCCGTAGCAGCCTGTGTTTCACCGTGGAATGGGGGGGCGGAGGAGCAGGCAGGAGCAGGTCGCAGCTGTCCACTGGTGCCCAAGAGAAGGCTGAGTGGCAGCACAGCCTCCAGGCCAGGTTACAGGCCCCCCCTCGGATGAGCTGGAAGAGTCTGAGTATTCCAAGAGTGCGGGGCTAAACACCACCACCTAGGCATGAGGCATCAGCATTGCTTGGAAGTGCTTCTGGCCCTCCAGGGTAGGAAGGGCCCCTAGATTTGTCAGCCAGGCCGGCTCCGGGGGATCCATACAGATCAGTGGCTGGCTTAAAGGGCCCAACTTAAAGATACAAGCAGGCAACCAGGGAATTCTCAGGAAGGGGGAGGAAAGTGGGAGGCTGGACAGCACTGAGGCATCAGGGTGTAAAATGTACTGGGGCCATGGCAGCAGGTGGCATGGGGTAGATATTGAGGCCCAGATTAGGGAAAGGCGCTGAATCCTCCAGGAGACGGAGGATAAATAGGAGCGCATGTGTAGGGACAGGGAGGCTGCTCTACTTACAGGCACTGTGGGAGGAGTGGGTTGTTGCCTCAGGCAAGGAGTTTTGCGTTTTGTGAGGCCACAAATACTGGGAGGGAGGAGGGGCTTTGGCTCTGGGTGCCAGAGGGGAAGGACCATGCCATGGGCAGGCAGTGAGCTTGTGCGGCTCGGGCCCTGTGGTGTGAAGGACCCCACAGGTTGATGCAGCCTGGTGGGGGGAGTTGTAGCAAAGCCGGCAGACGAGGCTGGCAGACAGGTGGCGAGGTCGAGGGGGGCGCATGACGGCCCCTGAACATTGGCTTGTGGAAGTGGGGAGGTCCACCGTGGCCGCTCTAACACCAACTGCTTGTGCCTTAAAAGCAAAACAAGACCAGCAAGTGCGGACAAGGGTAGCACCATGGACAGGGCGAAGACAGGCGGCGGACGTTGTAGGAAGAAGAGGGACATTGACCTCTTGCCTTCAGGTATTGGTGGTCGGTGTGGGGCACGGGGAAACAAAAGGTTTGGGGTAAGTCTTGCAAGTTGGTGGGTGTTGGTATCATTAACAAAGAGGTGGGGACGGTTAAGAGCACCTTGAAGGGGAAAGGTACGCCCAAGCAGTTCAGCAATGGCAAGGCTGCAGATGAAAAAGGGGGGGGGTGCCAATGAAGAGAACGAGCATAAGAAGAGACTGCCGTACCTGGGGTTGCCGATGCCTTTTGGGTCACATCTTTCAGATAAGACTAAGAACACGATTAGAAAGCATGAATATGTTGACGTATTTCAAGCTATTGCAGAGGGATATACAAGCTAAGGAGAGATATAAAGTGGAGTGGGAGTTGACTAGGAGGCCCAGGGTGCCAATCAATTTGTAGAATTGGACGTCCGCATTCTTGATATATGCCAGCATCTACTGTGAATGGCACCCTGACTGGGCGATGGCCTTGTTTAAATATATGGACGTCATCAGAAAGGCCCAAATGCATTTTGATAGATGTGTGGCATAGCTACGATGAGTTCCGGGTGAGGGGGGAACCTGAATCCGGAGGTGAAATCCGAACTGTGAATGCAGCAGATGTCTGCGCAATCCACAGTATATACGCTCACGGCAAGCGGCCTACCCATCGCTTATCGGCCTTTTCAGCCCTGCTCCAAGCGGGTTAACCACCAAAGCCAACTGGACCCAATGTTTGGGCATGTTGGAATTTTAATAAAGGGTTCTGCTCTTATCACCCATGCAAATTCAAGCATGAATATTCCAAGTGTGGGAGGATACATCTCATCACATAGTGTTTCACTCTGGCCAGCCCTGCGGAACAATGGAAGGCATCCAGGGGGCAAAGGGAACAGTGACAGCCTGGGCCCAAAGGTACACCTAGGCCCATTATGTCGGACACCATGATACTGTGGCTAGCTGCTTATCTGGACAGAGGCAGATTTGCAACTGGAATGGGGTTTCATGGAAGGCTTCTGGGTGGGTTACCAGAGACCTAGGAGGCAAAGTTAGACAGACAATTTGCAGTTCGGCAAAGTACTTCCTGTGGTGGTGGATGCCAAACTGGGAATAGAGATGTCAGAAGGGAGAAGAGCGGGCCGATATTTTGAGTGGCCCCTCACGGACTTGATTGTTTCTTCCCCGGAGGTGGTACCTAAAAAAGCAGCAGAGGAGTTTCGGTTGATCCATCACCCGAAGGTGGTGGAGATACAGGGTTTCCTGTCTGAAGTGATCAGTGAACGAAACATTTAGTTGAGGCTCATGCAAAGTTTGTTTGTTTTCTTGAATTTTGCCTGTAGAGCAGTCAGGGCAGGTTGGACTTTCTGCGGGTGTCTGGGCATGGCCATGTCCCGGATGGTGTTGCCTTATCATAGGGTGTGGATCTCGTTGGCTGTCAGGGCTGACCTTTGTGTAAGGAAGGCCTTCTTGGACGAATTCAAGGGCGTATCTATGAGTTTCTTGGACGAGAATGCAGTCTGGCAAGTGCAGATTTTTTTCAGATGCATCGGGTGCTCAAGGTTTTGGTTTGTTTTGGGGAGAAAGATGGTGCGCAGAATATTGGCTGGCACACTGGTTGAAACAAGGACGTAGCATAGCCTATCTTGAGTTTTTTTTCTGTAGTCATTTTCATTGTGGGGAGGGGAGCTGGCTAACAGGACGGTGTTGTTTAATGTGGACAACATGATAGTGATGTACTTGGTAAACCGACAAAAGGCACGTGATTTGAGTGTGCTGCGTTTGCTGCAGAGATTCATGCTGTGGTGTTTACGTTTGAATATTGTTTTCAGAGCTAAGCATGTTCCTGATATTCAGAATGACATAGAGTCATCTTGTTAACAGTGGCATCATTTTCGCTGACTGGCGCCAGGAGCGGGGATGAACGAGACACCGTTGCCTGCCAACATTTGGGCTTTGGGGGAGTGAGACTAGTGTGTCTGTTAGAGGGACAGTTGGCTGAGTCTACCAGAAGGAGCTACCAGCTGGCTTGGAGCGAGTTTGGGTCAATTGAGGGTGGTTCGCTGGAGGCTTTGGCACGGGAGCAATCAGCAGCGGAAGGGAGAGTGTTGCAATTGGTTTTGTTCTGCATTGATGAAGGTTTTTCGCCCACGACTACTGCGAGGCAAGCTGGCGAGGGCTTCATTCTATGGCAAGATGTATTGGGGTTTTGACCCTGACAGGGAGGAGGTATTAGGGGGGTGGCGTTGTGGGATGCAATTGTCTTTCAATTGCTTCAAGAACTGCTACAAGTGTTGCCTGCATGTTATGATCTTTTAGAGATGTCCGTTTTCCGACTCTGTATGATTTGGATGTGTTTTGGGGCTTTTCAGGTATTTGAGCTTTTGGGGTCTGCACGGGAGTCGGGTGCTGCATTAAGAAGTGCGCCTGGACATTTAGCTGCGGCGTTCTAAGACAGGTCAGCAGGGTAGAGGGAAGTGGGTATGGTTGTGTGAAGAGAATAGTTTGGAGGCTTGCCCAGTGCGGGAATGGCATGGTTTTCTAGCTTGGCCTGGGCAGCAACAGAGGGCTTTTTTTGCCATGAGGAGGGCAGCAGGGTGATGGACTTTCAGTTGTTGATGGTCCTGCATATGGCTCTGCGCAGGCTGGGGAAGGACCTGGTGATTTTTGGGACACATTCTTTCAGATTGAGGGGCAGTGGAGCAATTGGGGACAGATCCGTCAGATTAGCGGGTGAAAACTGAGGTGCCACGAAAGCTATGTAAGGAAGTGAGGGGAATTTTTCCTGCAGGGATGGGTAGGGGATTTCGGGGTGTTGCAACCACAAATTGACTTTTCTTCTAAATGCAGGGTGTCTGAGTGATCCAGGGCCCAAGATGGTGACATGGATTACGAGACATTCCTTTGTGCACTGGGCAGCGAAGTACGCGGACCAGCAAGTATACAGCGGGAACCTGGGACTGCACAGCAGCTGGCACGAGGTGCTATGGTGGGGTAAATGGGGGATGCATTGGGGTTACTTGTTGCCATGGTTGACAAGGCTGGTTCCGCAGAGGGGTTGCCCAGATATGCTCCAGAGTCATTTGGGCAAAAACGATCTGGTCCAGGTATCAGGTTTGACACTGATACAACATATGCAGAGAGATTTGGAGGCCATCAAAGCCAATTTTTCTAGGACATGTCTAGTCTGGACGGAATTTGTGCTACGCAGAGTTTGGCGGAGGGGACTTTGAAATATGCAGCAATGGATGAATCTAGGAGGAAACTCAACAGGACCAGGAGGGTCTTTGCATGGTATGGGACATTACGATGATCTGGCACGAAAGCATAAAGGAGGAGGAGCAGTGTCTTTTTTGAGACGATGGGGAGCACCTTTCGAGAATGGGAAATGCATATTACATGATGGAGCGGAGGAATGTGGTGAGCGGCTATGGCATGAGCGCATATGGTGCAGGGGTAATTACTGTTGACCAAGCATGGCAGCAGGGGGCAGTAAAACGCCCTCCAGGGTTTTTCTGGTTGCCGGTATCTTGGGGGTTTGTGTTGTCACCTATGGGCGTAGCCATCCCCCTGGGGGGGGGGGGGGCACTGGTGACAAAAGACTGTGTGCGGGATTTCATTGAGTAGGAAATGTTTCAGCGGAGGGTGTTTGATAGGAAAAATGTAAGTCTGGATATCTGGAAGGAGCTCAGTGTGTGGAAGAGGGAAGATTGAAACAAGGCATGAGGGCTACGGGATTAAAGTTGGTGTGAGTGGTTACGGGAGGTATGCGAGTGTCGCATTTATAAAGTTTTGATGGTATTGTTTAAATGTCAATTAAAGTTCAAATTAATAGTTTGCAACCATGTCCAAATAAATGGTCTTTTATAGTAAATTATGGACATGGGTGTGTTTATTGCAGATTATGCAGACAAGCTCTTCAAGGCAGAAGGAGCTACACATGTCTGGCCGGTGCTCGTAAACACCAGGGTGGCTGCATCAGGGGTGGCCACCTGGCCAGCATTTTACTGGCCTAGTCGTTATTTTGATATTAGTGCCTGCAAAAAATATATACAAAAAAAACAAACCACACACCTTACAAAATCATTAAAATGTGTTACTTTTGGTCCTTTGAAACATAACTTTACAAAAACAAGAAAACACTCCAAAAACAGTTTAGAACTCGTCAGTCAACTCATGACTACTGAAGCAAAGAGCCTCCGCCTTCAAAAATATAAATAAATAACGCGATGATGTCAGCACACGCCCTCTTCCGCCGTACCCTTGAACATGCATTACCTCATGCAGGGTGAAAGGTTAAAACCATTTAACGCGGTGTTTCCACGCGCCTGTTTGATTAGTAATGGGGCTGTGTGCGCTGTAAATAAAGCCCCAGGCAGCACAAGGTGAGCCCGTGAGCTCACCGCACTGGAGGCATGGCTGCCGTTTCAGGGCGGCCTGAGGAGTTCTGCACAGACCGACATATTCTTCCTGCGAAATGAAATATGACCCGATATTGACACGTTATCCAGCTCGGGAACCAGGTCGGCCTGATGAACAGGCTGGACAGGAAACGGGGGGAAAAAAATATCCGAGATTCCTTAAATGAGTGGGGGCAAAGGGTGGCAGAAGAAAAAGGGCGGAGTCTGACAGTCAACTTACATTTTATTTTTTTTAAAAAAAATCAGCCCCAAGAACAAATGTGATACTGAAGCGGTTCTAGTTTGCTAATTACTGACAAGAGACTGCCGTTTCAAATGCCTTAGGTGTTAGGGTAGAGAGATATTTGCATACCCAGCAATCTCCAGGAAATATGAACAGCAAAGTAACTCAGGTGGTTAGTGCGGCGCTTGCTAGAGAAGTCTGTGGACAGTCTAGTCACAGGTTTGACTCATCATTAAATATTAGCATAGAGGGTTTATGTGCCTGCCGTAGAGCAGAACGTGGAAAAAAACTGGTCACAGATTTCTATTTCATGGACACCTCGGAGGGATGCTGCTTATAATGCAGACATCCAACTACCTGTGACCTGCATGCCACAAGTAACAATCTTAATGTAGCATCAAATAGCTGCAGGCATAAGTGCAGCTTTATTCAGTTTTCTGTTACTTTAAGGCTGCTAAAAATAAAATTAAAAAGTAGTAATAAAGACTTCTTAGTAAGTTGTATATTAATGGTGATTAGTTGTACTGATGCAGATAGGTACATGTGCCATCGTTATCTCTCATACATCCAAAGCTTGGAAAACTCAAAAACCTGCCTCCAAATCCTAGTTTAGCACAAGCTCTTGAGAAGGGACAAGTTGAGCATCCTGGATTTTTCCATGGGATTGGCATCAAGCTCCAGCTAGACCCCAGACAGAACAAAACGTGATTGAAAGGAATGCTGATGGCCCTTTAACTGAGGCATTTGCATTGGGCGCGGCTGGAACAGAAAGTAAGAGACACACCTCGCCTCCTGTCAGTTGTTGCTCCCTGTGGCTGGTCCACCGCTAAGGCAGAGGAGTGTCGCCACACAGCTTTTTGCGGTGAAAAAATAAATATAATGATGATAACTCAACAGTATTATCATTTTATTTGTTCCTGCTGCAGCGTCTTGGCGGCGAAGGGGGGGTGGGGGGTGGGGAGGGGAAAGAGGCGGATCTGCTCTCAGAGCAGGGGGGTGGGGGTGGAGTGGTGGGCACTATGTAAGTGCACATGAATGTTTGGCCAGCCCTCTCAGGCAGGTCAAACATTTTATGCACACTTTGCATGTTCTCCACTCAGGACAACAAGCCCAGGCTCCCATTCCCTGGCTGAACACCGAACTACAGCGCTCAGACCAGCGTTGTGATTGGCTAGGGGGGCCTGGGAGTCCGGGTGCTTCCTGCTTGCAGAGAAGAAGACAGGAGGAGGACGGAGGAGAGGCGGCGACCGGACCAGTAAGTGATTTTATTTCTCCTTCCCCTCTCCCTCTCCCCACCCCACTGCTGCTTCCTGGGAGCAGCCGCTACTGGTTGCTCTACACACAGCGCAGGGAAAATGTGGGTGCTGCTGACTTTGTTCCAATGTCAACATTTCACTAAGGCCAGGCCAGGCCAGAACTGGCTCAGTAGCAGCAGTTGAACCTGCGATCCAGATGGACGCCCCTCATTTCACGCATAGTAAACAGGTGAATTGGCAACAGCACCGTCACCTAACAAACTTATTACAAATAACACTTCCGTCACACAGGTCTTTTAGTCTATGGTGCACATGCGGAATCAAGAGGAGCTTATAGCAATATGGGGTCCATGGTGCCCCACTGAGGGATGCAAGTCAAGGTTCCACGTCATAGGGCAAAACCAGCAGGCTTGCAGTAGATCGCCTCAACGAAACCTCAAAATCCAACACTTCCGTTGCAACTGGAACGTAGGCATTCCAGACTTGCCCCGACTACATCATGCTACCTATGCTACAATCACCACCTGTGATTAAATGTAATTAATTGATTTTTGACTACCAAATCACACACAGCATTTATGACTTGTAAGGGCAATGCTAATGAAAGCCCCAAGTATTTACAGTAACACTTTACTAGCTCTAGTGGAATTTTTTTCCTGCAAAATGGGTACTGTGCCATGGACTGCCTTTTTAGGTCTCGCTGAGTCAGCGCGCATGCGCTGCTCGGAGAGACATTAAGAAGGTGAGTTTTCAAAGTGCTGCTGGCTAGCCCAGCGCTTGCGTGCACGCGCGCAGCCGGCAGCTTTGCACTATGTACAGCCGCGATCACTTTCGCGCGCGCAGCCTACTTTAACTTTTCCCATCCCGCGCGCGTACCACTCGCGTCCACTTTTTGCTCCCACTTCTTGAGGACCTGGGCAAAAATCACTGTTATAAAAGTGTGCTTCATAACTTCATCCGAAAAAGAACTGGTCTCTTTTAAACCGTGATACACGACGTCAGCATACCAGAAGAGGTTTCACGCACAGAACACGAGGTAAGGGTGGAACGCAGTGGTCGCTGCTTTACAAAACAACCAATTTGTGCGACTTCCCTTCTCCCTGAGACCCCACCTCTTTCCATGGGCGTTCGCTCAACCTCCTAGACTCCCTCCCTTTAGGGCAGACCTACCATCAAGTTCTGAAGGAGGTTAGCAAAATGGCTGATGATCATTGCCCCTATAAATGTGCGTAATAAGACAGATCTGTAACTCTAGGTTTGCCTCCAGCCTTCCACCCCTAACATGCATTACAGTTTTGCTACGGCCATAGTGTCCGTGCTCTCTCCATCTTTGTTTCCCTCCTTCGCGTCCTCTCTTCTGCCTGTCCTTCCTGCTAGTTCCGTATATTCATCTCTCGCTTCTCGTACCGATGTCCACCCATCTCTCGCCGCCTTTGTCTCTTCCTGCCTCTTATTTAGCCTGCTCTGGCGCTTTCGTGTGTCTCGCATATTTCACCTGAGTTGCTCCCTCTTTCTTCTGCCTTATTCTCTGTCAATTTCTTCCCACTCTCCCCATATTGTGCTCTGCCTTGATACCTCTGTGGCTTTGCCCTCCCCCCTGTCCTTTGGCCCCTCTCTCACCCTGTCCACCGCTCTCCGCAGTGTCTTCGCACCTTCTCTATCCCTTTCACTTTGGATTCTGCTCTGTCGGCCTCTTCTCTCCATCCCTCTGCATTGCCACCTCTCTCGGTCTATCCCACTTGTTACTTCTCCTTCTGCTCTCTCTCCTGCACCCCCTGTATTGTTTTCTTTGTTTCTCCCACTCTGACCAGGTGTCTCTTGTCCATCTGCTGTCTCCTGTGCATTGGCCCCTCCTCCCCCGCCACTTCTCCCATATCTGACACTCTCTCATCTAGCATCTTTTTCCCCTCCATCCTTTCATTGTCTCTGCATTGTCCACACTCTTGATCTCT
This sequence comes from Triturus cristatus, assembly GCF_964204655.1. NCBI lineage: Eukaryota > Metazoa > Chordata > Amphibia > Caudata > Salamandridae > Triturus > Triturus cristatus. The sequence goes on from NC_140590.1 coordinate 1,181,753,654, forward strand.
TCGGTTCATCTCCTTTCCCTACAATCTCTTATCTCCCTCTTCTCTCTAACTCCAACCTGCCCCCACAACTCCCTCCCTCAAACCACTTAGCATCACCAGAGAAACAGGATATTTCCCATAGCATGCAGTGCTTAACAATTGTAAAACCGGGAGTGCCCGAGGTGGGTATTTGTAAAGCGCTCAGTCCTCCGAGGCACAGAGTGCCCTGTATAGCGCTATACTCTCGTTTTGAGAATATGTGCTTCCAATTTTGACATGTGTGGTGCCGGTTCGAGAGAGGACGCAGGGGCAGAAATCAGGTCTCACGATTCCACAGCTTTCAGTCCAACCGTTTAGGGCAGGCCAAATAAATGACCATCATTCTTACTTTGTAGACACCCAACCATAGATGGGAAAGTTTATTTATTTAATGATGCATTGCCTAGCTGGAACAAAACTCGTTGATGCAGATGCCTTACTGGGACATCCAATGTGTTCGTGAGACACTTGACAAATATATTACCCATCTTCATGGTACTGAACATATGAAGCTCGACCAGATAAAATGCTTAGCCGAGACTCGAAGCAGCGATTTGCTGGTTTATGGAAATAGGATGCAGCCCTCCTATTTACATCTTAATTATATCAAACTGATTTTTACCGTTCTATGCAAGAATACAAGCAGCAGACACCTCAGTGAATCATGCAGGGTTGCCAGAAGAAATGTAAACAATCATTGGCATAGCCAATAGGTCTCGCCTTTGGGACCTTAGAAGAGTTTAGTTATCCAGCACAATATCCTTGGTGCAACAACATCAAGTGTTGCATGGCTAAACACTTATAAGGTCCCAAAAGCGAGACCTATTGGCTATGCCAATGTAAATGTAAATGTGCAGATATTTATATAGCGCAAATCACCAACCGGTCTCTAAGCGCTTGCTTAGGGAACCCGTCCTGGTATTCCCCTGTGAGATATCACAAGGTGAAAGCCAGGCATCCCGCCGCGAGGGGCCATTGTGGAGATTAAGCAAGCTATTGCCCAGAGTCGCAGAGTGTGAACCCATGAATCAAGTATGCACTGGCGCGAGAATTAGCGAGTCCATGGACAATTTATGGACTCAAGACCCAGCCGAGCCGGGAATTGAACCCTGGTCCCAGGCTGACCTCTGCTTCCAGGTCTGCCTACTCTAACCAGTGAGCCACACTTCTCCACTCCAATGCTTGTTTTGCAATGCACTGCAGGTTTGAAAACCCACAAAATTTCAGTTTGTGTAGATTTGTCAGCTCTCCCGGTGGGGTGGGGGTCAGGGGGTGTAATTCTGTAAACCCCTCAAAGTTCTAAAATAATATTGCACAAGTAAATACATTCAGGAAAAATGCCAAATTCACTCTAAACCTACATTTTTCCACAGATATCATGCTTCAACAAATTGTTTCACCTGCCGCTATTCCGAACATCTCCAAAGTCTCCTTCAATACAACAAATAAACACCCACACTTTGACACCCAGATAGCCTCCTCCCTCCACAATAGTAAATTAGAAAAAAAACGGAAGCCTTGAGACACTATAGGAGTACACAGATTTCACTAGGCATGGCGTCATCCTCCCTGGAAAAAGCTACGGAATTCAGACACTGTGGGAGCCAATCCTGTCCGACCTTGGAAAAGTATCAGCTCGAGCTGTGAAACACCGGCTGGCCAACACTGTTTCAAGCTTCACTGTGACGCGGTTCAATCGCTCAATATATTGATACTAGAGTTTACAGTCAGCAAAGCAATTAAAGACTTCTTTCTTTCCTTTTTTATGATGAAAAAACACACTGCAAAAAAATACGAAAAATCACACACTGTAAACAGGTTTACCACACTGTTCATGTTCACAGCCACATAATACAAAGAACTAATCTCAGGCTGAACAACACGAGAACTACCAAATCTAGGCCATGCTGGTGTCCTAGCCGAAAGAATGAAAGCAAGGGAAGACTCATGTCACCACATTATCTTTTTTTCCTCTGAAATGTCATTCACTACCGATACAGGAAGCGGGAGGAAATTCAAGATGTCTCCTTATGTAAACTAGGAAAATCAATGGTCTCTGGGAAATAAAAACAAACATTTGCAATGCAATAGGCCTCGCATTTACGAGAGTGTGAGCTCTTGGCATTGTAAAATGACAATGCATTTTATTTGTGTTGTTTTTAAAACAGATAAATAAAAGGCATTGTCATTTAAAATGCCAATAATAATGCAACACCAATAGCTCAAACCTTCTGTAATGCGAGACCTATTGCATTGCAAATGCTTGTTAGGTGTGGCCTTTGAGACAGGCAGACTATTGTATTTTCAAAAAAATTCAAACACAATATACATACTTGAGAGGAATTTGGTCAGAGAGCTTCATCCATTGGTCGGTTATACTGTCACTCACGTCTTGCGCCCGCCCGCCCACCATAACATACAGCATTAGGCAGTTCACTTTACGCATTGACTGCACAAAGCCTCAGCACATTGTTCACCTACACCTAAAATAGTTCATTTTCTCCAACCACCCCCCCCCCCCCCCAATTTATATTGCCTCCACCTTGGGTACCTGTTGAGATGGCGATTTATTTTCCACCTCGTTTTTAAAAGTAGAAAGCGGTTAAGGAACATTGGAGCTACTTTCGGTTTCAGTACATGGGGGCTGATTAGGATGGCGGGCGGATGCACCCTACTGGAAATGGATCAGCCAGACACGCTGTCGGCAGTACCGACAAAGGCATTACAATGCGATCGCCACCACGGCGGTGGCAATGCCTATCCTTTGCATTGCGGCGGGTGCTGCTGGCTGCAGCACACACCGCAATGCAAAAAGGGGATACCTGACATATCCCAGCACTACGTGGCAGACACCATGCGGTGCCCGTCACATGGTGCAGGGATATGTAGTGGACACCATAGGTGCCACCCAAAACACACAGCTTAGGATCAGGTGGGAATGGGGGCCGGCTACGGGCCCCCAAAGTCTGTTACCCGCCTTAAAAAGGCAGGTGGAAAGGGACAACATAATGCCTACGGCAGTGCCTGGTAGGCACTGCCACCGTTGTAGAGATAGGATTCCCCTCCAGCGCACCGGCAGGCTCAAGGAGCCCGTTGGAAGCGCGGTGGTCAGTCTTTCCGACCGCCAACTATCCGCCAACCTGGGTAATATGACAGGCCAATAAGATAATCCCGATGGCGGCGGGACCGCCACCGACGGGCTGTAGGTGGCCGTCCCACCATCATAACAATCGGCCCCTTGGTTATGTGGTGATTTATTTTTCATTGCCAAATAACAATAATATAAAAAAAACGCACAGCACAACAGAAAGGCTTATAATTTACAATTAACACTAGTAAAATGGCCACATCAGTAAATGTTTAATGAATTTAATTTTTTTTTTTTATTCAAGTCACATTTAGTTTTTATTTCTTTTAGTGGCATATACCAACAATAAAACAAAAGATTAACCATAGCACAGTTTTCCAAGGCCAAATGTAATGGATTTGCCAATGCTTATTTCCTGTGCACCCACCCAACATCCCTCTGCACCATGGCTGGGCTAGTGTTTGGTAACTGCTTCTATATTTTAGTCCTGTCTACAATTCTAATGCGCGTGTCTCTTACTTACCCTCACTCATCACAAGGCCACAGGAGGCCTCACATAACAGGATAACCCACACCCCCCAGGGTCATTACACACAAAAGCGCGCTACCTGTGTGAGTAGGCGCATCAACGCCGTATATGGGGGTAGCAAGTGATACACAATCACACAGTAAACTATCACCTCACTTTAAACTTTGCTACCACTAGTAGAACGCACTCAAAAACTGGTTGTCAGCTAGGGTAGTACACTACCAAGCCCGAGACATTCTTAGGGTTAAGGCCTTGATTTATTTACAATATCTCCACATACTCAGTCATGCCTGGGTCCAGCATTGCCACACTAAGACTTTACAGAGCCACAGAACCGAGGGACTAACGAATGTGTGCGTTGGCTACCATCGGATATTTTACCTATGTGGCCCGTTCCTTCGTGGACGTGCAAATTCTTTGTGAAGTTGGGCTCCAGTGGGTTTGTGACGTGGTCTACCGTATATTCACAGCCTTTACACATACCCTACGCTAGCGGTAGATGTGGGCGTACGCTGTATGCTACCTGCGTGTGTCTTGTGCATATACATGTGTGGGCCATGCTCTGTATGCATGACGTCTACCCTGGAAGTGATCTGGGGCTGTGTGGCGCGGTGGTGTCTATACATGTAGGCCTCCCCACTATGCATAAGGGTACAGCCAATGAGCAGACAGCCCTACCACCGTGCCAGGCCACCGCTCTGCAAGACGGCACAAGATGGACCATAACCGGTTTGAATACTTGCCAGCTTTGTCCCAGTCTCTGCCCAGACGCAGCTTTATCCTACTTGGGATGTCCACACATCACTGTGGCCTTCTGTGCACACTCTACTCGGAGTTCAGCAGCATCGCCCCTGCAATGCATTGTTCTGTGACCGCCCGCATCCGTCCAGGGAGAACAAGTCCATGAATAAGGTGTGTCCTACCTGTGCCGGTTCCACTTAAGGATTTTGAACAGACCTTTTCATTTTTAGTGGCTCCCCTGGATTAAAACTGCCCGCCCCCTTTTGCCCATAACTAGTTCCCATTATTAGTCTGGGATCTGGAAGATGATCAGCGGGGTGTGCGATGTCTGAGCAGGAACAAGACTGTGTGCTGGTCCCCTCAAGGCTAAACCAAAGGGAATGATGGACGGAGTGTTGGACATTGCAAGCACTCACCCCCAGTCAACTCATCTGGGTTTAATCCATCATCATTCTTTAGCTCACTTCGCCACCCCTCACGGCTGCCACCAGGACAAACCTTGCAGCTGAGCCCTGCTGAGAAGACTGGAGTTGGACTGCTGAGGCCAGTCACAGAGAACAAAGGCGAGACCTGGTTGACATTGGTCTGTGTGTGGGTGACCTGAATGGAAGAGCATGACAAAAAACAGAGGGGCAGATTTACAAGGAACTAACGCAGTGTGGTGCCGCAAGTCATTTTGCTGCGCCATGCTGCGTTAGTTTCGAAGCACAGGGATGCGGCATATATACAACAATATGCTTCCCCGCTGTGCTGGTGCACATCAAGCACCGACGCAGGCACACTTGCATGGATGCATGCGTCGTGGGGAGACTTTTTGTGAAGGGATGGGCACCTTCCTACACAAAAAAAATCATTTGAGGTGATTTTATCTTCCAATGTGTGCTGTAGAATGCAGCATGCATCACAAGAGGATAAAAAATGCGGAGAAATGAAAACATTTCTCTTCGTTGCACCTTGGATTTGCGATTGCTTGTAAATCTGGAAATGCATTAGTGGAAATGGGTACTGTGTGTGTTCCCAAATAACAACACCCATGTCACGCCCCTATCATGCATAGTGTTGCGTGAAAAGGGGCGATATTTACAAGCACAGGTAAAGTCACATACGGTGGCTTTACCTGTGCTTGTAACTATCATTCAGGAGGTTGTGCCGCCGGAGCGTCACGCAACGTGACGCACCGGCGGAGCAAGGAGCTTGTAAATCTGCCCCAGATTATCTCTGTAGTCACCCAGCAGACCTCATGTGACAAACATCTTTAGACATAGGAGCTCCGAGGGCTACCTCAGGTTTATAAGCTTGTATCGCACTTTGACCCATACGACTTGGTTGGAACGCATGCTGCCATGTTCCCAGACAAGAGTTACAGCAAACTAATGATGGACGGAATGCTGACAATGCAAACATTCTCCCCCAGTCAAAAGATCTTGGTTAAATCCATTGTTCTTTTGCCCACTACACCACCCCAGTTTGGACCCAGCCATATGCAAATCAGTCTTGACCCTGTGCCCCACGGGAACAGTCCAGACCAAACTGCCAGGCCAGGTCCTCCCTGGACCGGACACAAGCATCCTGGGACCGGTTTCAGGGTATGTCACCCTTCTTCAGCCAGGCTAGCTTGAATCCAGTTTCTAGTCCAGGGAGGGCCTGGCAGTTCGGGCTGGACTGTTCCCATTGGGCACAGGGTCAAGACTGATTTGAATATGACTGGATCCAAACTGGAATGGCATGGTGAGCAAAAAACGATGGATTTAGGCCCAGATCTCTGTACTGGGGTGAATGTATGACATTGTTCTGCATTCTGTCCATCAATAGTTCTTTTTGCATGTTTCCAGACAAAGCAGGTCACCAATGCATCCCTCACTTGATCCTAGGGCCTTGGGGTGTCTTCTTGGAAGAGGCTCTGCGCCTCGATCCAGGAGCAGTTTGGAAAATCTCTCTGTGGCATTTAGTGGGCACCCCAACACAAAAAACGAGTCTACATGCCACCAGTCCTTACGAGATATGGGCTCTTAACCCCCAGTCCCCTCACAGGGCCCGATGACAGCATTAATCCTGCTCCCAGCATTCTGCCTGGAATCTACAATGACAGAGAACCCTGCTCTTAGCAAACAACTGAGGTCCAGAGGTTTATGGAGACCTACAGGCCATAGGAGGACATGGCCCATAGACACCTGCTGCTTACCCAGTTAAAACACCTCGCCACATAAGTGCCTCATAAACTGTTTCGGGTTCTGTCTTGGGACTAGAAAGTGCCAGATGTTGGCATTTTTCATTCCAAGGTCACTACATTTCTTCTCTTTCAAACAGTTTCAGCGCCATCACTCCCACTAGACTACGAGTTCCAAACCTCCTACCATCCCCTTGAATAGGCCTAGTTGCCCGTCTGTACCCTGGACTGTCGATGGGTAATGCAAACGGGGCATCATGGCCATTTAAGTAGAGTGTAATAGCCTTGAAGACCCTGAGATACCGGTGGTAGGCAGTCATCCCTGGCTGCCCCCAGACCCACAGAAAAGGACTAGTTCCAGGGTTACCCATAAATGTCTGAGGGATAACCACCTCTGGGTGGTTCCACCCCTTGCGTACCCAAGAGGGTCTAAACTGTACCTACTGGTGTGACTGAATTTGTACAAACCTATTTCTTGCTAATCGAAATGGAACATATTTACCTATTCGTCTATAAAAACGTTCGGCACAATATCAACATATTCCTTTACAGGACTCCATGCAGGCCAGTTATCCGATTATAATGATTAAGAGGAACATTAGCATTCCGATGTTCTGAAATTGTATTGCGCTATTGAATAGCAATTGTTCATTTAAATAGGAATTTCACAGCATATCATTTCTGAAAAATGTATTTCCCAATATTTCTGAATCTGAAGTAAGAGGCCCTACAACTTGATAGTTGTAACTGTATTATTTCTATATTCAGGACCACTGGAGTTATGCACTTGTGCAGACAGCGTTTTTAGCATAATTACGGATTTGCTGCATTTGCAGCATAATCTATCATTTTCTGCACAATTTGCAAATGTTAACAAAAAATTTAGATTTTTACGAAAAAGAATATTTCTAGCTCAAATGGTTCAAAAGTTACCATAACGCAGTGACACGTGTTGTCACACAGCGGAAGGCAGTTTCTTGCCACATAATTTAGTCAACCCTGCCGCATAATTTGATCCTTCAATCCCGCATAATTCCAGTAGCCCTGACTATATTACATATTATCATGTAAAATGTGCTGTTGCGTTAAGGTCATTTGGGAACGTGAACGACTAAACTATCTACGGGAATCCTTGAAGTACGCTTCAGGACCAGAGATACCTAAATTCATCATGGCTCCCACTTCTTTATTTTTCACATTTCCAAAAACAGCCCTAATCCCATGTGGCCTGTACTTCATTCCTAACAGCATTCCATCGGTCCCATTTACTTTACATAATTATAGTTTTACCACAAAAGAGAAATCGCTACAGTACCCTCGTACCAAGAATCGTACCTAGATTTAATGACCTTTAATACGATTTATTGACCAACAGGTCATTCCAATATGGTGGCCGGATGCCGCGATTCAGAAAGACTCCGCAAAATGCTCGGAACGTCATTCGTAGCCACGAGCACCGACCAACCCCAGCTGACGAGGAGGCACGCCCCTTCAAACGCACACAGGTCAGCACAAACAGTAAAACTCTGAAAATGCATCCCAATGCGGAACACCGGTCTCAACTCCATCCTCATCGAGATATCTGCACTCGATTATTGGCGGACTTCATTTTCATTCAGGTCCTGGTATTGGATTTTCTATCGCGATTTATGTTTTCAAAAGATATACCACCCCTTTTTATGAGCAAGTTTCCCCTGGATGGATAGATAAGTTTTTTAAACAAGAGTAGTAAGTAGTACATCACCTCTCCATATCTATACACCGCAGAAATTGAACTGCAATGTCATGGTTTGCTGTGCCAGGGACAACCACTGAGTAAACACCAATGTAATTATTTTAGAGTGTTCATTTTGTGATACTTGTAATTGCTTCCATGACCGTATACTTTCAGCCTTGGAAAAAGTCCATGTTGCGATACCCCAAATGCGAATATGTGTGGGCAGATGCTTGCAAAAAGTTTGGTGGAGGATGACCAAAATCACCTACAGGAGGCCTCCAACATTTTACTGGCTCCAGTCTGTCTGCCCTGGGTACCTTCTCTTTAGAACTCCAACTTGCCTTGGGTAAATCCTCTCTGTCATTACCTCTCGGGGCAAGTTTTTAGCCAGAGACCCTAAATCGCCTCCAACCTGTCTCCTACTCAACCATTGCTTTCAAGTCCAAGCGCGAGTTCGCATTCAGGCTACATGTTTGCTTTGCATTCTGGGATTTGCAGTCCCAATAAACTACACCTATCAGACTTTGAGGCAACCAAAACTGAAATGGGCAGCTTAGACGTGCATGTGGACCTGGGAAATGGACTGCTCTGCTTAGAACTACTGCCACCACGTGACTGTGCCATACCCACCGAGCCTTCCCTCGTCATAAGCACGCTGCAAGACCTTTAGCTTTTAATCGCAGGACACAGAGTTCACAAGAGACCTTCAGGTGACGGGGAGCTTAAATAACACAGATTTCTCAACTAGACAAATGAAATAACATTCAGGAAAAGGGAAAAAATAAAACAGCGAGGAGCTAGAGTAAAACGAAAGGGAAAGTGAGCTGAGAAGTGCGGAGCGGAAAGAGGACAGAAATAAAGTGCGGAATTAAAGGTCTAACTAGGTTTGGCTCACCGGAATCGCCAATTATCAGCAGCTTGAAAAGATGGTCATAGTCCTTCCCGGCCGCCATCCCCATTCTTCTGCTAAAGATGTCCCCGAGGCGCGGACAAGTCCAGAAAAAAACAGGAATACCGCCAATAAAAAAATGGACGTGGTGCCAAAGGAATACGCAAAAACAAACGCACAAAAAAAGCAGAGCCTGTCAGATCCGCCTCCAGCCGCAGAGGGCATTAAGGGGCGTAAACACGAGACCGGCGGGCTGCGCTCCCTCATGAGGGGCGCATACTTTCAAGGAAGTGGGATGGCTGCCCTCCAGGCTTTGCCCTCATGGGTTCAACATGTAAAGTAACGGAAGGTCCTCGTCTCTAACACTTCTGAGCTGTTCTCCGCTTCCTCGGATGACGAACAACGCCGGGCACCGCAGGTTCCCCAACTTCTTAACTCCTCACAGGGGGCGCGGAGCCAAGTGAGACAAATCCGGGGTCCAGAGCCTCCTCCTCTGGAGCCCCTCCCGCCGAATGACCCTCCTACAGACCCCCGCTCCAGGGGTCTGTAATCCCAGGACCCGGCAGTGAAGGGATTATCTTCGGCCAGCTGCTCCAGTCCTCTCCCCCCAGGCAGGAAGCTGGGGCTGCGGCTCACACACCCAGGCTCCGGCCAGCTCTCTCCTCCTCTTCCTCGGCGCCCTCCTCCCCTTGGCTTAAAGCGACAGTGCAGCCGGGGAGAGGTGGGGCTCCGGCTGGTGGAATCTGCCCTCCTCACTCACAGCCACATCCCACTCACATTCTTAGGTTGTGAACAACTGGCGGAACAAAATGTGTGCTGTGTTCATTCATGACAATATCTGAAATACATAACCTCCAACATATAACATACATTCCAGTGTTTACACATCGACGTATGGCCCCCACCAGAACTTGCTGGGGCCCCTGATGGATTTCCCACAGGGCCCATTCATCAAATCCCCATCACCAAGGGAGCCCGGGCCAAGAAGCAGTCGAGTCCCTAAAAACAGAACAGTATGCCAGAGGGAACCCTAAAGAGGGGTCTTTCTGCCACCCTTGGGAAGATGGGCCAGGGCAACTGGGCCCTAACTTGGTTCCCTGGTGCAACCATCTGCCCACCTCCCCAGGGCAGTGCTATGACGTACCCGTGAAGGGCTAGAGAAAGTTGACCCTAGATTTTCAGAGGTACTCCCCCCCTCAAATTCCCTGATTGCCTAGTGCCACTGCCCGTGCTTGGAGTAAGCATTTAAGCCAATTACTCTCTTGGAGTCGCGGATCCATATGTAGAACAGCTACAGGGCTCTAGGCAGGAAAAAGTGTATGAAAGATGCCCAGTCTGGCCATCTTAAAAGGTGGTCGCCTCATTGCCCTGCCGCTGTACCCACGGACCCCGGATTACATAGGCTGTCTGGAATCGCCCACGCTCCCCCCAGAATTCAAACTCCCAATAGAAATTGCCATTGCTTATACCTCTGCTCCAGCGCGAAAGGGCAAATTTACATATCCTCCCTGCGTCACAGACCCGTCATCACTCTTACTTATTCACGCACGCATCCATTGGTGGGGCCCATAACACCAACATTCATATGTCTCACTCCGAGTCTGCACACAGGAGGAAGAGAAACGCTGGACATGTGGGGGGTACCTTATTACCTATAGAAAGAAGTATTTACAATATGTACATAGTATACATCTGCACCTATAGAATCCTAACTTTTTTTTGATAAACAAATTTTTATTTTCGGCATAAAGGACAATATCAAGAATGATATACAACAGTGCGTTGAACATGGCATCAGGAACTTCAATCAGGGAAGCATTGACAAACAAATGTAAACCCCCCCCTCCTCCCCCACCCCCCGTCCCCGCCCTCTGCGCCCCCACCCTTCAAAACAGGCCCCCCAGCCATTTCCCCCATATTTTGCGGAATTTTTTGGGGCAGCCCCGGGCAGCGTACAACGACCGCTCCTGAGCCGCACACCAATCCACCCCTCTACTCCAGGTAGTCCTTCTGGGCGGATCTGGCTGTGACCACACGGCAGCTATATCCCTCTTAGCTACCATTAGGGCAGTAGTGAGAAAGTACTTGTCATTACGGGACCCATCCAGCCCGTCCGTGATGCCCAGCAGAGCCATTTTAGGCTCGTGGGGGACCTCCCATCCCAGGACCTCCGCTAGATCGGCTTCAATTGCTGCCCAGTAGCCCTCCAGGCGGGAACAAGACCACACCATATGGAAGAAATCCGCCGGAGCCACCCCACAGCGAGCACAGGAGGCGTCCACGCGGAGGCCAGCACGATATAGGCGTTCCGGAGTCAGATAAGCGGTGTGGAGGTAATAGAGTTGGATGAGCCGCAGCCTAGCGGAGGTGGTAAGCGATCGAGGTGCCATAAGGGCGTCCCTCCAGTCCGCGTCATCTAGGGGTCCCACCCAGACCTCCCATCGCTGTTTTAAGCCGCTCCAGTCTACCGGGGTATTGTTAATCAGGGATTTATAAATGCGGGATATTCCCCCCTTCCCTAGACACCCCAACATCACCTGAGCCTCAGGCGGGCTATGAGAAGGCAATCTGGAGTCTAGAGGGAAGTGGGCCCGGACCGCATGGCGCAGCTGAAGGTATCTATAAAATTGGGAAGGCTGTAGCGAGAAGCGGGTCTGAAGCTCCTGGAAGGAACACATGTGGCTCCCCCGCCATATATCGCCCAGGCTGGAGATCCCTAGAAGATCCCACTGCCGAAATCCCGCAAGTCCCGCCACCTCCCGCAGCCATGTCCCGTGCCAAAGCGGTGTGAGCTGTGTTTTCGTCCCCGACCTATGGGTGTGCCTCAAAGCTGCGCGCCATGCCAGAAAAAGGGGGCCCGCACGACACCGGGGAGCGACAGGGGGACCGTTGCCCCATAGAGCATGTTCTGGATAGAGGAGAACCCAAGACATTGCACTTCGAGTCGATAAGCCGGATCGTCCCATCCACTCGAGAACCAGTCATGAATCACCAGTAGCTGGGTGGCCAAGTAGTATAGATATAGGTTAGTCATGCTCAGGCCTCCGTCATAGGAGGGGACTCTGCAGCGGTCTAGGGCCAGCCGGGGCCTGCCGCCGCCCCAGAGAAATTTAATCACCATCTTATCCAGTTCCCGGAACCACGGGCGCGGAAAGGGGCACGGAGTGTTTTGTAGCATGTACAGAAACTTGGGGAGGATCATCATCTTATAGAGGGCGACCCTCCCCAGCGGATTCAATGGGAGTGACTGCCACCTGAGCATATCTGACCTGGTCTTGTTGATTACGGGAGCCACGTTGAGGGCCCAGCAGAGTTCCGGAAGGAGGGTGACCCAGATCCCCAGGTATTTAAATGAGCGTCTCCGGAGGGGAATATCAGATTGCCAGTCGAAACATTCCCTTGACGGGTGTAACGGGACTAGAATCCTAACTTTAACATCAAGGCACACCACCACTTGGTCGATGGACCAATTAGTTGGACTGGTTGATGGTGATTCAGAACCAGCTAAAACACATTTAAAGTTTTAGAATCCTTAATTAATAACCTTCAAAGAATAACAAACTCATTTTCTGTTAATCAATGTTCAGTTTATCTAATCAATTTGCTTTAAGTTGCATATTCAGCATTTCGGTTCACACAGTGTTCAAATTTGATTATTCAGCACAATTTAGCATGACAATCATATTTACCTAATTCTTGATATCGGGGACCCTTTTTCCAACCCTGTTATTTCTGCTTAAATCAAATCCCTTCGGGTGAGAATCATCCCAATCGCATACAGGATTACCTCCAAATAAGTCTGAAAAGTTATTTCGCTCGGCACAACTCAGTCCCAAAGATATCCAAAGGACCAGATAATCGTGCAAGCCAATCGATCACGCAAGTTCAGGTCACCCTTCTGGAACGCACTAGTCTACTCCCTTCTTTACTAACCCCTTTTTATAATAAATTCTGGATAACATGCTACATTTGTCGAGTTGAGACTGTCGGTGATTGGTTAAACCGTCAAATTTTGTAAGTTCGAGTACGATTCCCATAGCTCCTTAATTCTCATGAAACTAAAAGATGTCATGTCCTGGTTTGGGCAGTTCTCATGTGAAAGTGTCCAAAGTATCCGTGTTCAGTCCGCTAGGGACAGGTATCCTTTGTTTCTCTGTCAGTCACACTAGTTGAGCTTTGGCAGTCCTCCACGTTCCTATCCTTGACAAGGAACACTGTGACCTGATCGGGGGACGCCTCGAGATCTTCAGAGCCATCCGAGTCTGCGCATTAGACATCGCGCTCACACGACGGTGGCCACTTCCAAACTCCATTTTGGATATTGCGGCCTAGTAGGCCCGAATGCCAATTTAAGCGAAACAAACATAAAAGAATAATTAATATGGGGAAATAAAGATTCTAATGTTAAACCCTCTCTAATCCCTTTCTATATTAGTATTTTCCTACCTTATAGCAACATTTAAAGCAATAATGCTCACCATTTCGCCCCATCAGGAACGCAAAACATTACAAAAGCAACATAAATCATGCAATTTTCTATATCATCACAATCTACTGTCAATATGCATACCACAGTTATTCATTAGGGTTATTTGCGATGCGGTTAGCATTTAGTCTGGCGTGTAATACGTGTTTATTAAGATACAAGGTGTTATTTATTAGAATGATTAGGTAATTAGTGTTTTCATGCAAAATAGAGAAGGTATACAAAATTTGTTTTACCTGCTCCACCACCCCCATCTAGCCTGCACCTATCTGCTGGGACCGCCATGCTGTGGGCCCCCTTTGTTCCCACCAAGTACACGGCTCAAGGGAGGAGATGCAGGGCAGATCCAGGGCAGGAACGCCTGGGTAGGAGCCTGGCAAAGCCCCATTACCTTGGTCTAGCCCCAACTGAAGAAGCAGGTACTTGTCATCTGAGGTTTCATGCACCTGAACAGTAACTACGAGGTTCATTGTAACACTCTGTGTAATGCCACACATGGAAAAAATATCCATCAATCTGGTTAACAGTATTTTTTCATCCGTGGAGCATTACAAGCACTTCTTGTAATTATTGGTAGCAGCAGTGGTAAAACCTACAGTGTAACTGTAATACTACTGTACCCACCTGTTACAAATTATCATAGATGTATAACCATGCCCATCGGAGACATTGTTTCTGGCACCTATCTCCCAACATGTTCTGAATGTTTCGGAGAGAGTGGCCAGTAATGTCAACATCGGAGCTGGTTTTGCGATATTTTCTGGATATTTTCTAGATTTGACAATCTCTGCAGTTAAAATCTGGAAAGGGCCAACATAGGAAGCCAGATCCCTCCTGGTCCTGTCAAAAGGAGAGGAAAGTAATATGAGTGGAGGCCTCTGTCTTTTACAAACAATAGTATTTGTTTGGAGAAGCATTTGGGAGAGCGATTAGGAATCACAATGGAATAAGAGCAGTTTAGGGAACTGAAACTGGGAAGCAGCTGAGCAGGAGACACTCACACAGCAGCAGATATCAGCACAGGAAGACGACTGAAAGGGAGTAAGAAGAGTTTGCGGAGTCGCGGGTGAAGTGAGGCGAGCCCGATTATCTCCGCGGCCCCTGCCGTGAATACGACACTTGCGAGGGGCACTGGCGGCGGAGCTCCGGACACTATTCTGGTTCGGAGAGGAAGCGGGAGGCGCCTTCAGCGGCAGATCGTTTGCCTGTTTGCCTGTTTGCTGCACACTGAGGAAGGCCGCGAATCACAAATGGCGATGGCGGTTGTGGCCGACCGCGTCTCTGGCTAGCGCTGTGGAAGGTGATTGCGGGAGGCACTGCTCTGAGGCGAGTGTTGCTGAAGCGGAGAACTGGAACTGCGGGCGCCTCCCTTCCCCCTCCCCACTCACCGAGCTATTAACTGGAACCTGTGGAACGAACCTACGAGGAGGGAGGTGGTGAATGAGCCTGAGTGGAACCCCCCACCCCCTGATTCTGCACTGAGTGCGGCTGTGCTCCCCATCGACGGCCGGGGGCTGTGATCTACGGGGAGGCACCTTGGGGTATTTTGCACACGCCATACTGACCTTGTGGCAAGCACTGGAAATCCAATATGCAGGCCAGCGTGTTGCACTGATATGAGGGCTACTATTAGACGTTGGCACCCCCTGCCATTGTGCTTGTCGATCGCACGCAGAGGGCGATAACGTCAGTGCTGATACTGAGACCGAGAACTCTGCATCGATCAATTTATACATGTTGAACCATTGTTACCTGCTCTGAACCACCGGATATTGCTTGCTGCTGCTGGGGGCTTGGACTACATGCACCTGGAGCCCGTGCGAGGAGATTGTTGCTGCTGTCCCTCCCACCACGCTATTTAGCGCCTCGCGCGACCCGCTGCGGGCCCGTTTGAGACTGGGCTGGGCCATCCCTCTTAGTTTTGTGTTCCAGTGTGTTGTTGGTTCATTAATAAGCCGTCATTCTATCAGCACTGAGGCCCATTGTATATATATTGGGGTTAGAATGTCCTTCTGTGGGAGGAAGAGAGGAGCGGGCTCTGGATCCGTTGTGGGAACACTCGATAATTTTCTGACGAGGGCTACATCGATCCTCAACCACAAAATAGCTATTGCTGAGCGCTGTCTCTCAATCGTCCCTGTCCTTGCAAAGCGATCATCCTTGGGGGGCCTGGCAAATGCACGTACACCTGTGAGGTCACCTGTTTCTATCAGGGCCGGACTGGGAACCAAAACCGGCCCTGGCAAAGTGCTCGGCCGCCCCCTCCCCCTCCTCGCGGGTGGTTGGGAGGGCCGCCGACCTCTTTGCCAGGGCCGGTTTTCGGCCGATTTTGTTACAGGGCCGATTTTGCAGCTATGCTGCAAAAACGGCCCTATAACAAAAACGGCCCCCAGGGGCCCAAAACCGGCCCCCACCCATGCGGCGCACCGGGGGATTGCCCGGTTCCCGCTACGGCCAGTCCGGCCCTGGTTTCTATGCCGAATCCCCAGACCCATACTGCATTGAACCCCATTGGAAACTTTGCATCTACTATTCCACTATCCAATATGCCACTAAGCTCCAATGGCACGCTAATTACGTGTTTGGCCGAGGTACATGAGGATTCATGCCATTCGCCAGAACCCGTACAAGGGCCTGCTCCAAAAAGGAAAAGAGGGGGTGTCCATTTGAGGGGTGAGAAGGTGGTGTCCTCTAAAGTTATTAATACTAGGAAAACGCCTATTGAGGCAATTACTACAGTTAAAGTAACAAAGGGAACATTGCCCTCCATACCTGATACGAGCACGGAAGATCCTGCTATCGTGCCCCCACAACTAGAGCAGTCCTTTTGGTTAAAAATAGAAACCCTTCTAATTTCAGCACTTGACCCCCTATTGAAAAGATTGACAGTGATTGAGAATAGGCTGGAGGGTTTCGAAGGGCAGGTGAACTCAAAACTGGGAGATATTGAGGGGAAAATAGTGAGTGGTGGCTGCAATGCCGACTTGGAGAAGGAAAAAGGGTTAATCATAGAGGCCCCGAATAACCCAGATGGGGTTGCACTAGTAAGGGACCCAAGTGAGTCGAGGAGCGAAACAGGGAGCAGGGCTGATGAGGTGATCTTAAGCACCCAGGGCAATAGGTATATTACCCCTAGTGATCAAGAGGGTGAAGGACTGTGGAAAAACGCTAACATGGCTATCGTGCCGCCATTTAGAAAGGTTTGCACGAACGTTGCCCTTGAATGCCCAAACCCTGCC
This sequence comes from Triturus cristatus, assembly GCF_964204655.1. NCBI lineage: Eukaryota > Metazoa > Chordata > Amphibia > Caudata > Salamandridae > Triturus > Triturus cristatus. Next base: position 1,181,770,528 of record NC_140590.1, read on the forward strand.
AGTCCCGTGCCCTCCCCACCACAGGCACAGCTGTGCACACAAGAACCCCCCTACACGCCATCTGCCGCCAAGCCAGCTCGGGAAGATGGCCCTGGACTGTTTCCCACACCCTGCTCCTGGGTACACACACCTGCCTTCGACAACAGCTAAAAGCTGTGAACAGGACCATCAAACACTCTTCCTGTGCGGACTTAACACCCCCTCCCTGTGAACAGCGGAATCGGGCCCTTTACGACCTGGGAAATACAACCAACATCAAACCCTCTGTTTCCCTCCATCCTGCTTTAAGACTCTTGTGTCCGGACATCGAAGGCGGGAGGGGTGGAGCTATGGGTATAAGAGATTGTACGCCACAGAATGAAGTGGCAGTCTTTGCAGACAAGTTTCGTGTTTTATTTCAGGAGACTGCCCTAACCCGGGTTAGCAAAATAAAGCTGGCGTTACCGTTTTGAGCCTGGAGTCCCGTGTCTACTTTGTCTTTTCCTGGAAAGGTGAAATGTAGATTTAGGCGTGCCCAGCGCCGCTGGCCTGTACCTCACTGCAACTAGTGGGAAGTCTTTGGGGGACAGTTCTACAAGGGCGCCCCTAATAAAGATGATAAAGCCACCAGGGGTTTCCGCAATGGGAAGGACGCAAATATTCAGCCCTACCATTTAGATCTACCCCCTGATTGTTCCCCCTATGTTGTGGTTTTAGCTGGAGTTCCCGAATTGAAATTTGGCACTGTCGAATTGTATGACCAATTGAAAAACAAGACGATTCATTGGTTAAACACCAATAGGCCTCTCCCCAGAGAAATACACTCTCAGATATTATCAGTTAGAAGAGTGAATTGGGTAGGATGTAGAGCTAAAAATTCCCCGGGTGATTGTATTGTTATCAATTTTCGAAACCCGAAGGTAGTGGAGTACGTCTGTATAGGCCCTCACACCTTTTCAAGATCTGCTATAAAAGCCCGGGATTTGAGTTATTTCTATAACCTGCCTGACCATATGCCTAACTATGGTTACCACGAACAGCACAGGGGTGTCCCTGGTAAGTCGATCCGGTCTAACGGGTGGACAATAGGGGAAAGTAACGACCCCTTGCAAGGAATCCAACTTGGTAATAGGTTCAGTGTTTTGGACCTGGTAGACTGACTACCTCCCACTTATCCTGATCAGGACGAAACCCCTGTAGAACAAACCAAGTTATGTGAAACAGCAGGAGGGGGACTTCAACAGTTTCTTGGCCTAAGAGGGGAACTAGAGAGTGATAATGGGCCAAAGCTCCCCCTAGTTAAACTTGTGGGGGAATTAGAAAGGAATGCAGCTCCATCAATAACAGCCTTAATAGACTGTCCTGCAGTAGGGCGAGTGACAGAATTTGTTCCACCAACAATTGAAATCCTAACTGTAGCTGTGGGTGAGGGAAATGCTAGTCGGAGCATCCAACTGGTCCCAGGTGGCCCAAAACTTCTATCCTGGAATATTGCAGGCCTTGTGTCCAAATTAGATGAACCAGATTGGGGGGATTATATTGATTCACACGAAATCTGTTTATTCCAGGAGACATGGGCCGTAAATCCCCAATATAGGGTAGGGTTTGTGGCGTATTGTGAGGCGGCCGCAAAGGGACCAAGAGGGAGACCTTCGGGGGACTATGCATATGGGTAGCTTCCCATTTAGGCTATCAGATCAAACTTGTGGATACATATTCTCCCGATATAACATGCATAATTTTGACACATTGCAAATTACCCCATCTAACGATTATAAATGTCTATTCCTGCCCTGTGAACTACGGTGGGACTTCCCGTACCCTAGACCTCCTCTCTAATCTTTTGAATTCATTAGCAGGAACCACAAACTTTTTAATTGGCGGAGACTTTAACTGCCATTACGAACCCCTCGAGGGCAATATCCAATCTATAACTAGCGAGGAAGACGACACTTGGTCGATACCGGCTCCTAGCATGTATTCGACAAAGCGTTGGACTCCTCTGGTTCTTCAGTTGTTATGTTATGTTATGTTATTTTTATTTGTACCGCGCACAGCTGCCCCAGCAAAGGGGCGTCCTGGCGCTTTGAGAAGGTGAACACAACACAGCACTAAAAGCGGACAAAAGGAGACGAGACACAACAGATAAGCTAAACAAATAAAAAGGTCTTGATAGCCCGTCTAAACTGAAGGAGCTCATCGATGGCCCGGATTTGTGGAGGAAGAGAATTCCACCAACTCGCTGCCAGGACTCGAAAGGAGCGGCCACCAATTCTGCTCAACTTAAAACGCGGGACCACTGCTAAGTTCTGGCCTAGCGATCTAAGAGTGCGAGAGGGGACATAGGGGATCAGCAATTTCTCCAAGATGTGTGGGGGAGTACCCTTTAGGATTTTAAATGCAAAGCAGAGAACCTTAAATCTAATCCTCTGCTGCACAGGGAGCCAGTGGAGAGAGCGCAGAGTATTGGACACCGAGCATCGCCTAGGCAGACCTGTCACCAGTCGGGCCGCAGCGCTTTGAACCCGCTGGAGCCACAGAGATTCTGACTGGTTTATCCCCGCCAGTAGGGAGCTGGCATAGTCCAGCCTGGACAGCACTGATGCTTGGACCACCAGCTGTCTTGTGGGTGCATCAAAGAATTTGAGGATGGGTCGAAGTCCTCTGATGATGCCATAGCAAGAAGCCGCCACCTTCTTGGTATGACAGATGAAACTCAGAGAAGGATCAAGCCACACCCCCAAGTTTTTTATCTCTGCCGCTGGGAGGGGAGTCACACCCAACTCCGAAGGCCACCATTTGTCATCCCACAAAGCCACCTGTTTACCAACCACCATAATCTCCGTCTTCTTGGTGTTTAACTGGAGACAGTTGGAATTCATCCAGTTAGCCACTTCCCGCAGACCATCACAGAACCTGGGAGCCTCCAGGTCTGAGTCCCCGCTCAGTGTGACCGCCAGCTGCGTGTCATCTGCGTAAGAGACCATGGTCAGGCCCCACCGCTTGACGACCGCAGCCAACGGTCTCACATACAGATTGAAAAGGGTGGGACTCAGTGAAGACCCCTGTGGGACTCCCTGGTCTAGCGGGTAGGATGACGACTTACCGGGCGGGATCGCCACCTGGAATGACCTATCCGTAAGGAAGGAACGAAACCAGTGCAAGGCGGAGCCAGAAACGCCCACCTCCTCAAGACGCCGAATCAGAATCCCGTGCGAGACTGTGTCGAAGGCGGCACTAAGATCTAATAACAGTAGTGCCGCCGTCCGACCGGAATCCAGCACGGAACGCAGATGCTCGACCATCGAGAGAAGGGCCGTCTCCGTGCTGTGACCCGCACGGAACCCGTTCTGGGTAGGGTCGAGAATGTTAAGCCTACCAAGATGGTCTGTAAGAGTGGCCTTCACATGGGCCTCCGCTATTTTCGTGGCTCAAGGGAGAAGGGAGATAGGGCGGTAGCTTTCAGGTTTAAGGGGGTTAAGGGTCGCCTTCTTCAGAATTGGCGTGACTACTGCCTGCTTCCATCTAACGGGAACCACTCCAGAAGAGAGAGACAGGTTGATCAAGGACAGCACCGGGGTACGGCAAACCGGTGCCAGGGTCTTAAGTTGGGCCGGTTTCAGCGGGTCTGCCGGAGATCCAGACTTGATTTTGGCGCTGAGAAAGTCAAACACCTCCAGAGATAAGGGGGGTAAGATGGAAAGACATTCCCCCTCACCTAAGGTGCGACCAACCTGCTCTAGCATCAGGGAACCCGTTGGGAAAGTGCGATAGATGGCTTGCACTTTTTCATGGAAGAAAGAGGCCAAACCCTCACAATGTGAGTCCGAGCATATTTCCACTGCAGTTGCTCTCTTTGCCATCAAGTCCTTTAATACTTTAAAAATAAGTTTCGATGGAGTGGCAGAGTTCTGAAACTGTTGAGCATAAAAGGAAGCGCGAGTTTGACACACTGCCCTGTGATAAATCTTGACCTTGGCCAGATAACATATTTTCAGATCTGGGTCGTACAACTTCCTCCATAATCTTTCGGCCTGTCTACAGGCCCTCTTAAGAGATGCCAAGGAAGTGTCATACCAAGGGCTCGGCTCCTTCCGGTGACACTTGGACCAACACATAGGAATCAGAGAATCGAGGGCACCAGATATCCACTCACAGAAGGAGTCGTATCCACAATCGACCTCGGTGAGCGGACCTAAAGGAACCTTCTCGAGCTGATGGTAAAAATCCTCCAGTCTTAATTTGTTCCAGTGTCGTTTAAGAACAAGTCTATCCTGAGATAGAAAAGGAGAGTCAGACAAAGAGCATGCCGTTTTCACCAGCATGTGGTCTGTCCAGACCAACTGGGAGGAACCAAGAACTCTGAGTCCTTCTAAATTTGTGAAGAACGGGTCAAGAATATGACCACCTTTATGTGTGGGGAAAGTAATCATCTGCGAAAGCTGTAAAGCCTCAAGATCAGACAGAAAGCTCCTAATAGAGGGTAAAGAAGGGCAGTCCAAATGGAGATTAAGATCTCCCACAACATTAAAATTTGCGCATCCTAGTGCCTCTATGCTAATATACTCAGGAAGAGCAGCCCTAAAAACAGAGTCACAGCCCGGAGGCCGATAAATTAATAGCCCAGAGAAGGTAAACTGGTGACTAAACGCTATTTTAAATAGGGCACCCTCACACCCCAAAAGTTCAGCGGCTTTCCACTCGCAGGGATAACACCGTTTGGTGGCCATCGCAATACCTCCACCTCTAGTCGTCCGATTTAAAGTGAAAATAGCATACTCTGGGGGAAAGGCTAGGTTAATTATCGAGGAGTCAGAGTCCTGGAGCCACGTTTCCGTCAGAAAAAGCACATCCCGCGAACCATCAATAAGAAGGTCGTAAACCTCCTGATGGTGCTTTACCACAGATCTGACGTTTAAGCTCCAGATACTCAGGTCCCGTTGACCTATCCTCTTTATAACAAGCCCCAAGGAGCGTATAAGAGAGGTGGGTTCCAATGACCAAGCACCACACCTACAATGATATGGGCCACACAGCGGGACTACAGGCGAAAACTCGCAGCGTGTACATCGGTCCCGACGGGCCAGTAGATCGGCCCTACTATTAGTTCTCAAAAGTATAGTCATGATGGCCAGGTCCAGGGGGGGCGTGGCTTGGACGCCGATGGCGATGGTCGCCTGAGAGCTCGGCTCCGGGACTGAGCCCGTGATTATCCTGTAAATCGGCGGCTACGGGGCACCCCGACCCCCAGGTTTTGGTGATCGGCCCGACGGAGACCTGCCGGGGCCCCCAGCGTGATCGGCACGAGCGGTGACCCGGTGCAAATCGGAGTTAAGGGAACTGCGGAGTGTGACCCAACATGGCGCCCGAACTTCTTTGTCCCCGTGGCTGGATCCGATAGACTGGAAGATCGTCGCTGACGACGGGGCGCCCCCAGCTCGGTGGTCCCCCGGTGGGGATTGAAACTGGACATTGGTCAGAGTGGTCTCTTCTACTGGGGATAGCACTCGGAGGACCGGATGCCCACACAATAGCGGAGCCCACGTTGGGACAACTGGAGATCCCGACGGTGGCCCCACTCCCTGCATTGTACTTGGCTACTTTCTCCTGGCTGACCCACTCCCATGGGAGGCGCAACCCTTTGGAACCGCGAGTCGCCCGGTGGAACTGGTGACACTGGGTCGGCCGTGTGGGCCTGCCCGGCCCGGAGACGATTGTCCCCGCCTCCTCCGCGGTGTCCCCGGACGACAAGGTGGTGGCACGGGCCGCGGCTGGGATGATCCAACGGGCCTTGGAGACGGAGATCTCCGGCACTTGACCTGAGGCCTAGCACCCGAGGGAGTCGTAGCCGGTACCGACACTCGGGGACGCCTGCTCCGGGACCTGGGCGGAGAACGGCCGGCGACATGGGGAAACCTAGAGGAGCCAAGGGGACTGCCCCGGTCGTCTCGGACTTGGAGACCCAGGACAAGGAGGAACGCGGAGGTCCAGAGGAGGCCGGTGGTGCACCTCTGCAGCAGCAATTCGACCGTGTTTTGGAGGCGATAGCGACCACGCGCTCGGCCCTCCAGCAGGACATTGCCCAGGTGGCGACGAGCCTGGGTCTCCTTAGAGCGGACCACGGCAAACTGTCGGACCGGGTCAAGGAAGTGGAGGGCTCGGTGAAAACCTTGGAGCCGGCGCAGCGCACCCTGGCCGCGGAGATGAAGGAGGCTTTATCCCGGATCACGGTCCTCGAGCAGAGAGCGGAGGATGCAGAAGGCCGCAACAGGAGGACCAACATTCGTGTGGTTGGACTGCCGGAAAAGGTCGAGGATGGCGACATGGTGGCATATCTGGAGGCCTGGCTCCGAGACACGGTGGCCCCGGAGGGTTTGTCCTCCTTCTACACTCTGGAGCGTGCCCATAGAGTCCCGGCGAGGCCGCCGCAGCAGGGACGTGCCCCGCGGCCGGTGGTGGCGCGGTTGCTGCACTTCAGGGATAGGGACCTGATCCTCAATGCCGCCAGACACAATGGACCATTCAAAGTGGCGAATAGTCAGGTGAACATCTTCCCGGATTACACCTATGAAACCCAACGCAGACGGTTTTCCTTCCTGGCGATCAAGCGCGAGCTCCGGAGTGAGGGTATCCAGTACTCGCTCTTCTACCCGGCGAGACTCCGCGTAATTGTCGATGACAAAACCCAGTTCTTCGACACCCCAGAGGACGTTTGTCACTGGCTCGAACTCTATAGAGCGGGGAAAGGTGGATCCGGCTCCTCGCCTAGACGGACGGCAGAGCCGGGACAGAGGCGGAGATCCAGGAGGACTAGAGGTCGCGGAGGCCGATCGGGGGGTCCCTCAACTATGGAGACAGCGACGGAGAGGAGGGGAGTGCTGGAGGTGCTGACGGCGCTAGCTGGCTCTGGGGACGATGCCGCGGTGGAGGAGGGGATCCCGGGTGACGAGGGGGGTTCAACGGACTCCGAGGGATCTGTACCGGACAGTGGCCATACGCCGGAGATCACACCACAATCGGTGGAGGACATACTGGATGGACAGGGGTAACTGGGTGTGCTTCTTCAGTTTGGGTGGGGGCCCGGCGGGGGGATGGCGGGTGATGGTAAGGGTGGTTGTCTACCGGGGTAGGATGGGCGGGGTGCCCTGGACTGGCCCCTAGGGGGTCTTTTCGTGACACTGTTGTGGGCTTGTTCTAGTCCTGATGGCCCGGGCGACGAGGGCCCATTGCCTCCGTCCGGCCCGCACCTGGCCCTTAAGGCCTTCCTGTGGTGGCGACTGCAGGATTAGTAAGGTGTAGTGGGTTGTTGGGGAGTGTGGTTTGGATGGGAACTAGATGGTGCTATTCGGGTCCTGTTCTGGGGAGGGTGGATGGGGAGTTGATTAATATTTGGGTTGTTCAGTTTTGTTTGGGGACAATGGCCGCCATCAGTGCTATGAGGATCGATGTCCTTTTATGGTTGGGACCCAGCTGGGGAGACTTTGCGAGACTGATATGGGACAATGGCTGAGATTGCCAATCTGAAATGTGTTACTTGGAACGTACGGGGGCTGCATACAATGTCCAGGCGTCACAAGGTCCACGCTTATTTAGTGCGTAGGGGGATACAAATGGCGCTGCTGCAGGAAACCCATCTGAACAAGGCGGAAGGGGCGGCGCTACAGCGTAGATGGAGGGGGCAGGTCTTTTGCACCTCGTACTCCGCGTATGCCAGAGGGGCGCTGATCTGGGTTAGAGCTGGGGTCCCCTTCCAGGTCACGAACACAGTGATAGATCCAGAGGGGCGCTATGTGGCCATTTCGGGGACTTTGGGAGGGAGAGACCTAAACGTTTGCTGTGTGTATGCTCCTAATGTCGACCAGACTGCCTTCCTTTCCAGGTTATCGGGCTCGTTGGCCCACTGCCTCTCCGGGCCCATCCTGCTGGGTGGAGATTTCAATTCCGTAGTGGATGTAGATAATGACCGCTCGCACCCACCCCTCCCTGATTCTCCAGTTCGTCGTTTGGCTAGGGACCGTCGGGACTGGCAGACTCACTGGGGCCTAACGGACATTTGGAGAGCGCAACACCCCACAACTAGGGACTACTCCTACTTCTCGAGCCTCCATGAATTGCACGTTCGATTGGACGGCTTTCTTGGTTCGCCCGAATTGGTTTCGGCGGCGGTCCGGTCTGAATATTTGACCAGAACCATTTCTGATCATAACCCCCTCCTGTTGGACCTTCGCTGGTTTCCTGGGGTGCCGGCGGTGCCCACCTGGAAATTACGTCCCGAGACCCTTGAGGACAGTGTCTTCAAGGCGGACCTGGGTGACACGATCTCGGAGTACTTCGCGTCCAACGGTGGCACCGCGAGCACGAGAGCGCTAGAGTGGGACGCTTTTAAGGTGGTGGTGAGAGGGTATTGCATATCTAAACAGGTCGGTGTGCGGCGAGTTATCCTCGCGGACCTGGAGACAGCGGATCGGAAACTCCGCGAGTTGGAATTACGCCGCCCAGGGCACCCAGACTTACAGACGCGCACGGCGGAGGCGAGGGAGGCGGTGGCAGCAGAGGTCGAACGGCTCCGCTGTTTTGACTATAAAGCCTATACGGTTCGGGCCATCGCGGAGGGGGATAGATCGGGCGCGCTGTTAGCGTGGCTGGCCAACCCTGCGCGGCAGACTTCACTGACGACGTCCATGCGTAGGGCAGACGGAACCCAGGTGTATACTCAGCCTGCGATTTTGAGCTGCTACCGGCAATACTATGAGCGCTTGTACCGCAGTCGCTCAGTCCGAGACCCTGCCCTGCTAGATAATTATTTGCGGCCCCTAGAGATTCCAGCAATGGAGCAGGAGGTGGCTAAAACCTTGGGGGCCGACATAGAACTGGGAGAGATCCGTAGCGCCATTAAAAAGATGGCGAGAAATAAGACCCCGGGCCTGGACGGGCTTCCTGTAGAGTTCTATGCGGCTTATGCCGATCTCCTAGCCCCTAGGCTGTTGGTGGTATATAGAGAGGCGAGGAGGCTGGGGCGCCTTCCAGGCTCGATGTGTGAGGCATTGGTGGTCCCGCTCCTCAAGCCCGGCAGGGACTCATCCGATCCGGGCTCCTACCGTCCCTTATCGATGCTGACGGTGGATTATAAAATACTGAGCAGCATCTTGGCCACGAGGCTGCTTGGGCACATGAGTTCCTTAGTGCATGAGGACCAGGCTGGCTTTATCCCCAGGCGTAACACGACCATGAACATTCGCAGGTTGTGCCGCTTGCTCGGGGAACCGCTTGTGGACGCCCCATGCCCGGTTGTCCTATCAGTGGACTTAGAGAAGGCCTTTGATAGCCTGGAATGGGACTACCTCTGCGCTGTGTTGCGGAGGTTCGGCCTCGGGGAGGGTTTCGTCAGCTGGACCAGGGTGCTGTACGCCTCGGCGTCAGCCAGGGTTCGGGCGGGACCGCTGATTTCCTCACGCTACCCGGTGGAAAGGGGCACGAGGCAGGGCTGCTCGCTCTCCCCACTGCTCTTTGCGCTGGCGGTGGAGCCTCTTGCGATGCATCTCCGGTCGGGAGCCCATTACGCGGGCCTATGGACCCTGTCAGGCCCGCACTACGTCTCGCTATACGCAGACGACCTGTTGCTCTTCCTAGAAGACCCGCTCGCTGCCCTACGTGGAGCTGCGACGGCGCTCACGGAGTTTGGGGAGGTCTCGGGCCTTCGAGTGAATTGGACTAAGACTTGTCTTTTCCCGATTCGCAGGGGCACCCCTGCACCTGCCTTAAGTAGGGAGATTAGATGGGAACCCGACTGCTTCAAATATCTAGGGGTGTATGTCTACCACGAACCTTCTGGCCTCCTTGATGGGAACATTGCCCGGGGCATCCGGGCACTTCGAGGCAGTATGGGCTTTTGGGCCACGCTGCCGCTCTCGGTGGCAGGGCGGATCGCTCTGCTTAAAATGGTGGCGCTCCCCCGGCTGTTATATTATTTCCGGACACTACCGATCTGGATCCCACCGACCACGTTTCGACTATTACGGTCCATGATAGTCGGATTCCTTTGGGGCTCGGGCCGCCGGCGGGTGGCCCTCAAGACCCTGATGAGGCCGAAGGAGGAGGGTGGGCTTGCGGTGCCGGACTTCGAAAAATATTACTTAGCGGCGCAGCTCCAGACCTTCACCCAGGAGATCGCTCGGGAGTTCCGGGGCCCCGAGGATAGGAGGGGAACGGGTATGGCCAGGCATGTTCTCTCCTTCATAGTGATGAGGCAACGATTGGCCTTGCAGGACTTGTCTATGGAGGAGCGGACTGTTCGCCTGTGCTGGAACCGGGCTCACGCCCGGGGCCACCAGCGAACACCGTATGCACCCGAAATACCGCTGGGGATGCTAACGGCTTTGCCCCATGGGGGTGATTGGTCGCGGCTGGCGACCTGGGAGGACGCCGGCCTGCAGCTCATCGGTGATCTCTATGAGGACGGGACGCTCTTGCCATTCCAGGAGCTCATTGATCGATTCGGGATTCCCCGCGGCGACTTTTTGCTGCACTCGGCCTTTGTTCGAGCGATCCAGGCGCGCTGGAGGTCCGGGCAGGCAGAACCCCCTCTATCCCCAGTGTGCCAATATGTGATGATGTCCGCGGGCACGGTAAGGGCGGTCACATGCCTTTACGGTAGACTGCTCAAGGAGGGGCTGGCCCCCCTCACCTCCCTGAGACACCGATGGGAGGAGGACATTGGCAAGGAGATCCCAGAGACGACCTGGGCTCAGCTGGTGCGGCGTGCCTGGAAGGGCACACGCCACGCCCGCTTTCAATTAGTCCACTATTATGTGCTCCATAGAGCATATTTGACCCCGGTGAAAATCAGGCGATATTTTGCGGCGGCCTCAGCAGAGTGCCCCAGGTGCCCGGCCCAGGAGGCGGACCTTCTCCACATGCTGTGGGCCTGCCCGGGATTGTCGGCCTATTGGGAGGAAGTGGGGAAGACCCTGGAGGAAACGACGGGGAGATCCCTTTCGTTGGATGCGGCGGTGGGTCTCCTGCATTGGTTCCCTCATACCCCCAAGAATAAAATATCTAGTAAATTCATCGATTTGGGGCTGCTCCTTGCTAAACGGGAGGTGACCAGGAATTGGAAGGCATGGACCGGCCCGACAGGGAGCCGGTGGCACAGCGAATTTTTGAAGTGGGCGGCGGGGGAGAGTACGCTTAGATACCAGCTAGCTTGGAGGCAGCGTAACGAGAAGGCCGAGGAGACAGCGCTGGAGTGGGAGATGCTCGTACAGGCCCTTAGGGAGTATTGCGCCCCCGGCGATGCTGAACGAGAGGAAGCGGCGCGCCCTGAGTCCCGTTAGACGGTTGCACTGCTCAGCTTTATTGCTTTCCCCATGGGTCCCCAAGAAGATCCGGTTGCGGTAGATGCCGCGCGCTGATGGCGGGGGGGGGGAGGGTTTTTTCTGGGATTGGGGGGTTTTAAGGGTGGGGGGGTGTTTTGGAGTTATAGGGTTGTTTAGAAAAGCAGATGAAGGACAACGAATCCTCCGGGCCGACCTTGACAACCTCCTGAGCCCCCACGGACTTTCGCCACCCGACCCCAGGGTTGTGGGCTGAACGGCTGTGTAAGCAACTTCCGGAGGGGATCGGAGGGTTGGGTTTTAACGCTCCGGCTTGAGATGTAATGCTGGCCAATTATGTAAAGATTTACTAATTCCTGCAATAAAAATAATTTAAAAAAAAAAAAAAAAAAAAAAATGATGGCCAGGTCCAGAGTTCTGCCGCGAGCCGCGCTTCCCTAGCGCAGACGGGCGCAGACGGGCGCAGACGGGCAGGACTCTGGCACGACTCAGGCACAGCGAAGGCACACCCACTGCGCGTAACCGCTGCGCGTTGGAGGGAGCTTTGAATAGGCGTCCCTCCACTCAGCCGGAGCGCTAGACCGCTCGTCAGCAACACCCACCCAGAGTGACCACCACTCCAAGATGGCGCCCAAAGTGACCACCACTCCAAGATGGCGCCCAAAGTGACCACCACTCCAAGATGGCGCCCAAAGCCAATCCCACCCCAGAGACCGGACCCGCCAAAACAGCGGTGAAGTAACCGATTAGAGTGCAGGTGAGGGGGTTACAATAAACCCTATTAAAATCAGGGCAAAATACAACTAAGAAAAACACAAATAGTTATAAGGGTAGCTTTAAAAAAGATAGCGCGGTATTGAGGCGCATAGCGCGATGCAAAGCGCGAGTACCTTCTCAGGGGAGTCCACAGGGCAGGTCGCCTTAAATAGGCGTCCCTCCACTCAGCCGGAGTGCTAGACCGCTCGTCAGCAACACCCACCCAGAGTGACCACCACTCCAAGATGGCGCCCAAAGTGACCACCACTCCAAGATGGCGCCCAAAGCCAATCCCACCCCAGAGACCGGACCCGCCAAAACAGCGGTGAAGGAACCGATTAGAGTGCAGGTGAGGGGGTTACAATAAATCCTATTAAAATCAGGGCAAAATACAACTAAGAAAAACACAAATAGTTATAAGGGTAGCTTTAAAAAAAAGATAGCGCGGTATTGAGGCGCATAGCGCGATGCAAAGCGCGAGTACCTTCTCAGGGGAGTCCACAGGGCAGGTCGCCTTAAATAGGCGTCCCTCCATTCAGCCGGAGCGCTAGACCGCTCGTCAGCAACACCCACCCAGAGTGACCACCACTCCAAGATGGCGCCCAAAGTGACCACCACTCCAAGATGGCGCCCAAAGTGACCACCACTCCAAGATGGCGCCCAAAGCCAATCCCACCCCAGAGACCGGACCCGCCAAAACAGCGGTGAAGTAACCGATTAGAGTGCAGGTGAGGGGGTTACAATAAATCCTATTAAAATCAGGGCAAAATACAACTAAGAAAAACACAAATAGTTATAAGGGTAGCTTTAAAAAAGATAGCGCGGTATTGAGGCGCATAGCGCGATGCAAAGCGCGAGTACCTTCTCAGGGGAGTCCACAGGGCAGGTCGCCTTAAATAGGCGTCCCTCCACTCAGCCGGAGTGCTAGACCGCTCGTCAGCAACACCCACCCAGAGTGACCACCACTCCAAGATGGCGCCCAAAGTGACCACCACTCCAAGATGGCGCCCAAAGCCAATCCCACCCCAGAGACCGGACCCGCCAAAACAGCGGTGAAGGAACCGATTAGAGTGCAGGTGAGGGGGTTACAATAAATCCTATTAAAATCAGGGCAAAATACAACTAAGAAAAACACAAATAGTTATAAGGGTAGCTTTAAAAAAAAGATAGCGCGGTATTGAGGCGCATAGCGCGATGCAAAGCGCGAGTACCTTCTCAGGGGAGTCCACAGGGCAGGTCGCCTTAAATAGGCGTCCCTCCATTCAGCCGGAGCGCTAGACCGCTCGTCAGCAACACCCACCCAGAGTGACCACCACTCCAAGATGGCGCCCAAAGTGACCACCACTCCAAGATGGCGCCCAAAGTGACCACCACTCCAAGATGGCGCCCAAAGCCAATCCCACCCCAGAGACCGGACCCGCCAAAACAGCGGTGAAGTAACCGATTAGAGTGCAGGTGAGGGGGTTACAATAAATCCTATTAAAATCAGGGCAAAATACAACTAAGAAAAACACAAATAGTTATAAGGGTAGCTTTAAAAAAGATAGCGCGGTATTGAGGCGCATAGCGCGATGCAAAGCGCGGGTACCTTCTCAGGGGAGTCCACAGGGCAGGTCGCCTTAAATAGGCGTCCCTCCACTCAGCCGGAGTGCTAGACCGCTCGTCAGCAACACCCACCCAGAGTGACCACCACTCCAAGATGGCGCCCAAAGTGACCACCACTCCAAGATGGTGCCCAAAGTGACCACCACTCCAAGATGGCGCCCAAAGCCAATCCCACCCCAGAGACCGGACCCGCCAAAACAGCGGTGAAGGAACCGATTAGAGTGCAGGTGAGGGGGTTACAATAAATCCTAATAAAATCAGGGCAAAATACAACTAAGAAAAACACAAATAGTTATAAGGGTAGCTTTAAAAAAGATAGCGCGGTATTGAGGCGCATAGCGCGATGCAAAGCGCAAGTACCTTCTCAGGGGAGTCCACAGGGCAGGTCGCCTTAAATAGGCGTCCCTCCACTCAGCCGGAGCGCTAGACCGCTCGTCAGCAACACCCACCCAGAGTGACCACCACTCCAAGATGGCGCCCAAAGTGACCACCACTCCAAGATGGCGCCCAAAGTGACCACCACTCCAAGATGGCGCCCAAAGCCAATCCCACCCCAGAGACCGGACCCGCCAAAACAGCGGTGAAGGAACCGATTAGAGTGCAGGTGAGGGGGTTACAATAAATCCTATTAAAATCAGGGCAAGATACAACTAAGAAAAACACAAATAGTTATAAGGGTAGCTTTAAAAAGATAGCGCGGTATTGAGGCGCATAGCGCGATGCAAAGCGCGAGTACCTTGAGAGTTGACTTCTCTAAACCTGACTTTTTCATTAAGGGCCTGTAATGGACGGTTTCCGGGAGATAATCCCGGCCGACCAACTTTCAAGAGGCCAGATCGGGTAATAGTGATTGATTATATCTTGAGCAGCGTAGAACTCTGGCATAGTGTGCTGAATTTTGGTATTGAAATACGCATTGAGAGTGACCATGACCCCCTTGTTCTAACATTAAAATTTCAGATGGGGTGCCATGATCAAAATCCTGAAATGTTTAACTCAAATAAATTCGTGGTGGTTAATGGAGGGAGGCGAATCAGATGGACAAAAATTATCCACTCGAGGGATGCACTGCCCAAATTGTACGCAACTATTATACCCCTCCTAGATCAGGCCAGCCTTGAAGCGCAACACTTTCCTATTCCAAATAGTGCCAGCAATGCCGGGAGAATCCATCAAGAGATGGTTCAGGCTCTGGGTTTTTTTCTAGCGATGTTTTTATTAATAATAAACCTAAAATTCTAAGGGATAGAAAATCATGGTTTAATAAGAGTTGTAGAGAGGCAAAACAACTTTTGTTGAACTCTCTAAAAGAGGCCGATAGCAAGAATATCCGGGATTCCAGGTTTTCTTTTAAAAAAATTACAGCAAGTGCAAAGGCAAAGTGGGAAATCGAGAGATGGTCAAACATTAAGATGGCTTTGGAGCTAAAAAACAGTAGAAGTTCCTGGAATTTGGTCCATCATGGCCAAGCCGAAGGTAGGACTGTCATTGATCCCAACATCGATGAGGATACATGGCACCAGCACTTTAAGGAACTCTACTCCAGTCCCCTTAACGATGTAAGTGCGGTGAAGCTATTGCCCTGCCTTTCCATTCCCGAGCTTGTCTGTGATATTCCCCTATGCACTATGAGCGAGGTTACCTCTGCCCTCGCGAAACTCCAGCCAAATAAAGCCCCTGGACTGGATAGAATTCCCGGGGATTTATATAAAAGTGAACAAGTAGTTTGGGCCCCATATTTATTAACACTTTTTAATGCAATTTTGTGTGGCCTACCTGCACCAACAACATGGGCTGGCGCTGAGATTGTTCCAATTTTTAAAAAGGGCTCGCCAATTGAACCAGCGAACTATAGGCCTATTAGCCTTATAGATGTGTCCCAAAAAATCTTCGGGAGGGTTTTGCTGGCGAGATTGCAGGATTTGATTGAAGATTCGGATGTCCTGACCCCGCTGCAAGCAGGCTGCAGAGCCAAGATCTCAACAATCGACCAGTTATTTAGACTGCAGCTAATATACTGGAAACATGTGATTTTGGAAAAAGGGAGTCTATACCTTACCTTCGTGGACTTAAAATCTGCGTTTGACCTGGTTGACCGTGACCAGCTGTGGAAGATTCTGCTGGACAAGGGAGTTCCAACCTATTTATGCCTCCAATTCAAACGCCTCCACGAGGGCACATATGCCAGAGTTAGATTTGGCAAGAATGGTCAACTGACAGCCCCGTTCCCTGTTGGTAAGGGGGTGAGGCAAGGCTGCGTTCTCGCGCCTACTCTTTTCTCCCTCTTCCTAAGCGGCCTAGTTAATGACCTCTTGGCCGCAAAGGATCTGGACTCACCCAAATTGTCGTCCCGCAAGTTTCCCGCATTAATGTTTGCGGACGATACCCTGCTCCTCTCGAAGTCCCCGATGGGGATGCAACGACTATTATATGAATTCAGCGAGTTCTGCAAAAAAAGGAATCTTGTGGTCAACATAAACAAAACTAAATATATGGCTTTTAATGCGGCTCATATTAACTTCCCTGTTCCCAATTTTAACAATATGCCGCTAGAGCGGGTTCAGACCTTTGAATACCTGGGTGTTTCCCTAAACGACAAAATGGGTTGGGGTACCCAAATTGATAGGGCGAACCTGAAACTAACCCAAGCAATAGGTGGTATACTGAAAGTTCAGAATAGTTGTACCCAAAAGATCATACGTCCCCCGCTTGAAATATATAGAGTGCTAGCGCGGTCGGCTTCATTATACGGGGCAGAACTCTGGCGACATTGCCCAAAGCATGCATTGACCCTAACTGAAAATAAGTTCATTAGGCAAATCATGGCGCTTCCAGTAAGTATCCCGCTAGTTCCTTTGAGAATGGACTTGGGTATCTGCCCAGTGGTGGATCTGATTTCGAGTCGCTCATTGCTTTACTGGCGTCGACTATGGAGCACGCCTGAGCTGAGACACTACAGGGAGGAACTCAAAGTGGTAATGCTTTTACTGGGCGCTGTTAGAGGTATACCCTGGTTGTCTTTTGTAAGGGATTCTTTGCGCGACATGGGAAGGGGGTATCTATGGGATGCACCGGAAGAATCGTGTCTAACTACTTCCAAAAATTGTTTGGCAAGATCATTGAAAGAGTACCAGCTAAATAAACTAATTGGGGCTACCAGAGCAAATAGTCTAACCTATGCCTTTCTGGATCTGAAGTTAGATTACCAGTTTGAGCAGGTGTTAGACACAATTCAGCCAGTGCTAGCCAAGAAGTTGTTCCTCCAATTTAGGTATGGAACCCTTCCACTTTTGGTAAAAACAAATAAGTGGGTAGGGGACCTGCCTAGTCTTTGTCCTGGATGTTGCAGGGAGGAGGAATCAGAGATTCATGTATTATTTTTCTGCCCGGCATACAAACAGCCTAGGTCTAAATGGATTCTACAACTCTGCAAAAATTTGGGAATAAGGGAATTCCGCCAATTTTATAGAATTCTTAAATCTGATATCCATCCACTTTTTGTTGTTGCAATTTCGAAATTCCTTTTGGCCATGTGGATTAAGAGAAAGTATTTGTTAAAAGTACAAAATGGTTAATATCGATTTTTTATTTTGCCGCAACTATAGAGCGCAATGCTACTGTTGTAATTACTATATGTGAAATAGACCAAGCTCTTCCCACTGGCCACACTGGCAATTGAAGATATTTCCAACGAGGAATGGCTTAATGATATTTTAAAGTATTTATATTGATTTATAGTATTAAATTGCCATTTGTAACTATTAGTAACAACAATAAAGTATTTTTTATTCTGCTCTCCTGAAGCCCTGGCATCTATAACTATGTATATAACACCCTCTTGATACTATCCCTTTTTTATTTGAGCGGAGTATGTCTTTCTATTGCTGTAAACTTTGTATGTACTTTTATGGCTGGAATAGCCGCAATAAAGTAATATTGAATTGAATTGAATATGAGTGGAGGCCTCTGTCTATTACAAACAATAGCCATAAACTGTTGCACGAACATTCCAAAACTCAACACCAAAGGGCTTTGGTTTAAAATGAATTGAGTTACCCAGACAAGGGACTTTGCTAAAGTAGGATAACATAAGAGTCAACTTTGCTTGACTAGCTACAAACCTCTGACTTTTTGCTACAAAGTGCAAATTACACTGAGCCATAAAAGGCTGGAAACAATATAGATCTTCGGTGATCTTTTCTGGTGCGCTAAAACCGAGTGTGCATAAGGCACCGTCCATGAATGACTCATGACTAAATTACTCCCTCCTGTATTTGGGGTGGGGTTGACCTCACGGTGAGCAGTGGGATTCAATCCTTCTCCCTTTGATGTTCTGGGTGGGTTGATCACCTGAGTCAATATCTCTAGAAGAAATGCTCGCTTTTGATGAGTGACTTCAAGAACCTCTTGGATTCAACTTACCGCGTGTGCCACTGCCTGCAAGGCATTGGTATCGGACTCCATTTTCTGGGGTATGACAATCTGTCACAAACACAGCAATTTGAGAAAGTAGATTTCGAAACCAATCTCTATCTCGCCACATTGAGGTCGGCTCAACCCTCCTCAGGGTTGAGTCAAGGATGGTAATGAAGATTCATACAAAGGGGTGAAGGTGGCGAGTAGAAAGAGCTACACTCCTGCAGGCTGGTGTTCAGAAAACCCAGGCTGGATTCCCTGGCGCATAGCGTCTCATGACCATACTATGAATCGTCAAAGTCTCCAACTACTGGCGGGAGAACTCAAACTACTAAAGTTTTGATACAATAGGTAATAAGTTACATATAAGGGTATCGTAGTACTAGACTTACTCAGTGCAAGCAGAGGGATTGCTGTTACTACCATTCAGCATACCGTGAGGCCTGCTCTGTAGCCAAATATAAAATGCCAATGCTGCACTGGGATGGAGGAGGCTTGGACTAGGAGTCAAACTGAAAAGAGGGCAACAAAGCAGGTAACTACAAAGAGTAAAGTAAGGAACTAGAGGACAGAAGGGACCTTAACTAGGGAGAAAACAACAACTGTGAAGGAAATGAACAAGCCAAGTGTGAGGAGTGCCTTTTCCACTGCCCTGTGTACCATCTAAGTTCCTCATCTTCTCCGTCCTAACGTGTCTTATGGCCTGATGGTTTACATCAACCTACTAAACTATCGATCCACAGTATCGAACTACCATCATGTTGTCAAGGTAAGCAGATGTTAAGTTAAGAATAGTAAGCCTTTATTCCTCAATACATACTTATCTTCGTGATATGCTAGTGGTCAGTATCATCAATACAATATTTTGGCCGGGTGACATTAAGCCCGGGTACTGTGACATGTAACCTGTTAATTTGTTTAACTTTCCAACATCTCCGAGGCTATTGGCAAAGGTCTATCCATTAAACCATGAGGAAACGATGGCTTATTAATTGGTGATTCACGTAACTTGTACAGTGTTAACTAAAGAATATCATTTTGGCAACCCTTTTAGATGGATCCACCACAAACAACAGTGTAATAAGACGCATGTGCAATGAAGAGTTTTCTCCAAACATCAGCACATCAACACATTAGTTTAATCCAATTTGTCAATACTCCTCCTGTAAACCAGGTTCCTTCGACTTTAGACAAGTTTATAATATATATTAAATACATCATTGAATATTAACCGGGTGAGTGTTTATATCCACAGAATAAAATAAAGGACGTTCAAATTTATAAAAAATTGTTTTACTTGTTTTCTCCTTTTCCGTTAAGTCAACCTAAGCACACCCTCACTGAGGAGCCTGGAGAAAATGACCAATTCAAAATCCTTTAGAATACCCTCTGCAAACAAAACACTATAAAACCATTTCCGTTCGGTGTCCCTGTGGACATATGAGAGTTCCTTACAGAGTGTATTATCCCTGTAATACACCCAACCTGTCTAGAAATTAAGACCTTCCTGGGGCAGGGACTGCAGAGACTGCCTCAACATCTTCCTGTCACTGTAGCTGGGCACTACAGTAACTCTGTCATTCAAAGGGAGCAAACAGCTACCATGTGTTTACTCACTCATGCTTTCCTGCGTTCTGCCTCACATATCGGGATCTGGGAATAATCTAATATTAATGCACCTCAAATCAGAATCCTGGTCATTCTGGCTTGTACCCCTGACGTGGAATATTGGGTCGTCTTCTCACCTTCAGTGTTGCAATAGGACATGGCCTGGCTCAACTGAATGGTGTCAATAGTTAACCCCTTCGGTGCTCATGACGGAATGGTTTCGTCATGACCCACGGTTGAGCTGTGCTCATGACGGAACCATTCCGTCATGACCACGCCCGCGCAAGATTCCGCCAGCACAGCGGCGGAATCTGCGCAGCATCGAAGGGGTTAAAGAGCCTGGGACCCCTCTGATGTTTGGCATGAAAGGAGCCCTGGGTAGTTTTTAAAATCGAAAATTAACCTTGGACCACAAGAAAATATGCTCTTCAGGAGACCTGATGGGAAACAGCTTTTTCCAATCTTCTCAGCTAAATCCCCCCCACCTCAAGCCATTGCTACATATACTCTGCTCTCATTCAAACCAGCTCAAAATTCCATCCCAGAAGGATTGGACTTCGTGCAGCTCGATTTTACTATGGAATATTAAAGGCAGAATATGGACGAGGCAAAATATCTTTACATGAAAATTGAGGGACAAAGGGCCTCATTTGCGAGGCCCCTAGCAGCACTTTTGCACCGCCGGAGCACGACTGTTTTTTATGCTCCAGTGGCACAATGCGCTGCAGCATATTTATAAGGCAATGTAAAGCCACTTTGCGTGGCTTTTCATGGCCTTGTAAATATGTCCCTCTTTCACGCAGAACAATGCGTGAAAGGGGTGTTCCATGGGTGTTGCTGTGGGTGTTCCCACGCAACACCCCTGGAATCTGAAGCATTCCCAGATTTATGAAGAATCATAAACCTGGGAATGCGTCAGATTCTAATGCCACCCTAGGGGTGGCGTTAGGGATGCACAAGAGGAGAAATGTCCTTATCTGTCCTCGTTTTTTCCTCTTTCTATGTGTGCCTCATTCTGCAGCACACATAGAAAGAAGAAAACATCTCTCTTAATTATTTTTGTGCAGGAAGGTGTCACTCCCTGCACAAAAACAATCACCCCTACAACGCAGGCACCCTTGCACAATGGTGTACGGGTGCCTGCGTTGGCGCATGGCAGCCAATTGTGCACCAGCGCAGGGAAAAAGGACAGGAATGCGCCATATCTCATAGATACGATGCATTCCTGCTCTTTTCTTTTGACGCAGGGCAGTGCAGCAAGATTCCTTGCGGCACTGCCATGCGCCAAAATCTCGTAAATGAGGGCCAAAATATCGAAGAGGCACGTGCACAAAGGGAAGTAAGGATTCTTAACTCCACACCTATGTACCTTGTAGGTCTATATATCACCAAGATATTTATATGAGGAGCAGGGCCGGCTCCAGGGCGGTGCGACCGGTGCCTCCACACTGGGCGCTGACTTGGGGGGGGCGATTTTTTCTCAAATACATTATGAAATGAAAAGCACCTGCTGGAGCGTTCCTTGCTTCTAGCAATTTTCCGGCATCAATAAAAATGTCAAGATAACTCCAGTGATTAATGGAGCTGCTGGAGAGAGATGGAGTTTTGTCTTATGGAAATTTTGACCCTTCATAAGGTAGTGCAGAGGGTATATGCTGCACAGCACATGTACCATGCAACTCACAACATGCATATGGCATAAATAGTTCTGTGGGTTAAGTTAAAATCCTGATATGGAACAGTGAGCTATTACCTGTCATCAAAGAGCTGCAAGCAGAAATGCAAGTGGGAGAGCGTGGTTATGGAGACTTGAGGGGCACTGTTAAAGGGTGGTGGTGGTGAGGGAATCCGTGGCAGAGGAGGTCATTGGGGGGGCTCCAAAAAGCAATGTCGCACCCGGCACCACTAGTGTTAAGCCCAGCCCAGATGTGGAGTTACATATAGAAAATCTATACAAACTTACCTTTCAATATTTTGCTCCTCGACATTCTTGTCACAATGATCGGTCTCGTCAATATTCTGCCTGCGATATTTTTCGACCTACACCACGCAGCTCTGGCTGACTTTGGAATGTTCCCTAAATGAAAGCTAGGAGCCCTGGTTAAATGTTCTCCCAAAGATAATACCATCAGCCAAGCGCCCTGGAAATCATACCTAGGCTAAAGCAAACTCAATAACACATGGCCGTGTTTCTCTCGTCCATGTAGTTTCCAAATAGAAACATCATAACTGGCCACTTTACAGGTGATAGAAGTCTTAGCTCCATCATCCAGTGCTCCAGCACAAAAGAGAATACCCATACCACCCTGCGCCGGGTTGATGTATTTTGTTATTTATGAATAGAACATTGTGTACCAGAAACACCACATATTTATCGTATCACTGGAGCACGTTAGTTCACTGGCACCAGTACAGTTATAAGGATCAGTGAGAAGGCAACAATATATAACTTGCAATATCAGCATTAACACATTGTTCCGCATTGCACTATTTATACTTAAGGTGGTTTTCTAAAAATTCCATAAGAGTTGATCACGCGCTGAAGCTGGGACCAGAAGCCCAGTCTCTGGGTGCCAAGTTTAGCTACTCAGTCACTACACATCTCCTGTGCGCGTGATCTTGAATCACCTCCTGGCCAGGTGCCTCGCCTGTAGCAATATTTTTAACTTTAACACTAATATATTCCTATTAAGTGTTTTATCATAAGTAGTACCATTAATATTTTCACTTTTATTATCACCATTATTATGATTTTATAGCATGACCTGAGGCTCCATTATTCTTACTCTTTTTTAGATCTTGCATACAGACAGTAATAGCTGTGTATTGTCAGAAAACCTATTATGCACAATACCAATACCTAGGGTAGGCTTTGGTCAGCCCATTGATTTTCATTGGTTAGCTTTCTTGTCAATCTCATTTGCTTGCTTCTTATTCAATGGGTTTCCTTCCTCTTCCTCTGTTCGTCCCTGCCTTGGACCATAGGTTTGTCCCTCCCCTGGTTTCTGTCTGAATGAGATGTATCCTCCCAATGCTACAATCAGGGAACTGCATTTTTCTTTTTCCTTCAGCACTCCATGGGAGTGCTTGTGTTTTTTCCACTCTTTCACTTGTGTGCTTGTTTTGCATGTTTTATTTTTCATTTTTAGCATTGAATTATGTGTTCTTCATTGCTGTACTTCTGCCCCTGTCCCTCATGTCCATGCTCCCCTCTTCTTCTACCACTCGTGTGGTACTCCCCACCACTCCTTAATCGCAGTATTATTTTTAATTTCCTTTTAAACAAATATAAATAAATCATTTTTTTCTCTGAGGGACCAGCAGCTGCACACTGCTGCAATGCAGGACCAGTTTTCAAGTTATTAAATTTGCCACTTTAAATTGGTTGTTAGTCAACTTCGAATGGTATAGTAAACTTAAAAACAAAGATGGCCAATGATGCAGTAGGGCACATGTGTTGTTATGGTTTGATGCATGAACAAGAATCGATGGCCATATCTGAATGGATTTTGATTTAGAAAACCCAATTCCAAGATGACTGATTCTGAATCACAAAGCATGATCTTGGAATCTTTTTTATTTATGAAAACCCATTCCAAGATGGCTACAGGTGCATTCCGACACATGCACGTATGTCTTGATGCACTGGCGGCCATCTTGGAAGGGGTTTACTCAGACAAAACGCATTCCAGGATAGCCTTTAGTGCATATGTATGCTTCATGATGCATCTACAGCCATTTCCTAAACTTTTTTTAAACAGTGATTTACAAACAAGCATTCGCAAAGTCAGTAGGTTAGCATTATCAATGTGAGACCTATTTAATTTCCCAATGTTGTTGTTTTTTATTTATGGCATCAACACTATAATTCTGCTGATTTCATGAGAAAACAAAGAGCCAAAAATAACTGAGTAACAATGACCAACCAGCAGACAGCATAACTTTCCTCTGCAGCCATCAAGTCCTTCTTTCTTTCTCCAACAAACAATATAATCCACTGTGGTTTTTCTGCTTATGCAGGTGTTCTAATGTGGGTCACTGTTCGATAGTGCTTGATGCAGACATTCCAAAGTCGACTGAATCAGCTAGGTCCTGTCTCTATATGTAGGGCCTAGGTATGCAGATCTGTATACAACCAGTAGTACTGTCTCTCCCTCTGTTGGTGATGAAAAGAGAATTTCTGGCGGTTTGGACAGAGAATGCTGAAAGCATCTGTCGAGACCTGTTGACACAGACATCCTAACTAAATGGGAGCAAAGATCATTGCATAATCTTGGAAAAGTTAACTTTTCAAATTTGCATAAACACAGAGAAGGCCTTCAAGGTCTGACAAGGCTTCCACCACGTGATGCCGTATAGCCACCTCAGTGGCGGTTCAAGCTATTTCTCAGGGAGATGGAGAGGAGGGGGAGCACAGGACAATACTGCAGCCCCACAGACACCTGTGTTCAGGGTCCAATCTGCCACATCACATTTGTTGTTTGGGCCTGTGGAAATCCTAACATGTTCCTGTGGAGAAAGCCAATCACATTTGCTACAGACCATCAGCAAACGCAAAATAAATGGAAATCCATGGCCTAAAATACGACTTTGCAGAGAATGGTGGGAAATGTATCTCATGGAGTAGGGCTTTAAAATAATACACAAATCAATCCAGCAGCCTATATTTTGAGACACCCTCTCCGCCTGAAGACAAATACATGAATTTCCCCAAATTACTCCTGAGAGAGACTCTTAGGGTGATTGTTAAGCAATTCTCACTGGATCCACCAATAATGAAGGTCTGAAAGATGATGTCCACCTGCAAAGGCAGCGGCATGTCAATGCTGACAGTAGTCACTTTGCTGCAGTGCAGTGCTCAGCAAGAAAGCCGTCATCCAGACCAATGATGTAAAAGAGGGAGATCTGACCAGGTCCCAGATCCAGCAGCTATTAATGAGCCGGATCTAAGATCCAGGCCGGTATGTGCTGACTTTGTCCCAGTAAAATTTCTCAACATTATACCATGTTCAGGGGGGCCTGCCCTATGCTTGCTTTGTGTTTAGAGCAGCAACCTGCCGGGTGTTTTTGTACTCCTTTTATTCAAGTCTCATCTCTACTGGGAGGTAACTGGATCTTAGCATCTTGATGCCAGTTACTGGAGTAAACAAAGACACTCACCTTCCTGTCCCTTAAGTGTTTACTTAAGTGATAAACCAGGTTTTCTTAGCAGGGTTTTGACTTTTCAAAGCCCTACATGGCAGATATACACATTAAATGGAAGAATATCATATGTATGACTCTGCCCGCAAAACACTGCCTCCTTTCTGCTGCTATCACTTAGTCCCAAATTCATGGGATCCTGGAGTACATGTTGTTACTTTCTAACACTGATACAGGCATCACTCTATCACCCCTCTCTGGTAGAAGATAGGGAAGTCCTAAAAACAGCGCTGTTATCTTTCTGTTTGTAAAAGACCTCTTGTGGACCATACTAAGAAATGTCTGTGGGCTTAGAGTCTGCCCATTGCTCTTGTGGTTTTGTTGTCACTCTCATTTGATTGCTTCTTATACAATTCCTTTCCTTGTTGTTCTTCTGTTTGCCCGCTTCTGTGACATATTATAGTTGTCATAATCTATTGCAATGCACACATATTGCTGTAAAACATTGTGGTATTAAATATTGAGCTTACATACAATGTAAACTACATAATTGCAGTCTACAAAGTACTGAGAGTACATATGTAAGTATATCTGTTCAAAAGTATGCAAAAATATAATAACTTAAAAAAGAATTAACTTTAAAAAAGTAAGGGTAATGCTTTTTTTTTTAAACATAGGGCCTCACTTGCAATATTCTGACGCACGGCTCTACAAGTTATGGCACATTTCTGTCCCTCTCTCCTGAGCCGGCGCACAAACAGCAGCCGTGCGCCAGCGCAGAAACCCTTGCACCATTTTGCAAGGGTGCCTGCGCTGAGGGGATGATTGTTTTTGTGCAGGAAGGTACACCTTCCTACACAAAAACAATCATTAAAGGCATTTCCCTCTTACTATGCGTGCTGCAGAATGCAGCACGCATAGAAAGAGGAAAATACAGGGAGGAGGCAATGGACAGCTCATACAGAGCGAGATTAAGTGAGAGGACTAATGCACATTTTTATCCATAGACTTATTGAACTGATATCGCTGTGCTTGCGCACCATAGGTCCTATATGCATTGGAGCGTGATTTTATATTACAGCATACAGCTTATATTACTATGTGGAATGCAGGCACGGATGAATTAAAAAAAAAAGTTTTATAACACACTTTATTTAGAAACCATCATAACAGATTCAATGTAGTGAAAATTTACAGAGGGGCGGTCATTTTTCTCTTAGCATGGATACAGCATAAATACTTCACGAGATTACCATCTTTTCCCCCTCCCTCCGTTAGGCTGAAAAAGGGGGGTATTAATAAGGTCTTGTGACCTCACGTATAGCTGCCCACTGCAGTAATGGCAAATGAATGAATAGCATGGTGTTATTACTTTTTCCAGTTAACAAAAAGAACAAATTCAACTATGTCCCTTCCCATCCTAACCCTCCCATCCCTCCCACTCCTGGTCGTTCGGCTTTTTCTATGTCCAGTAGGACCACAAAGGGGAGTACCAACAGGGTAGCACAAACTGGTACTTGGTCATCATGCAATGCAATGTAATGTATGGGTCTCAATCTTAAGGCCTACTAAGGGATAGACCTATTCTCTCGAAGTGCCTACCAAACTTAAGTACCCGGAGGGGGCAATAAGTCAAGTGATTCAAACTTGTGTAGCATTGCCTCAATGTCCATTGAAATGGGCTGCTTCCGAAGCCCCTTCTCCTCCTCCCTCCGAAGTGCCGCCCCTTCTGCCTTTCCCCATTGTATCATATCAGCCTGCCAACTGGATAACGCTGGACATCTGGGGGACTTCCACCTCATAGTAAGAGTTCTGACCACTAAAATGAGGGCTAGGTCTATGAATCTCAGTCGTACTTTTTGGACTCTGGAGCGTTTGCGGAGGCCCATAAGGCAGTGCAGGGCGTCATCTGATATAAGGGTTTGTGTAGTTACGCCTAGAGCTTGACGAATCCCCTCCAAGTAGTTCCGGAGATGTGGACAAGACCACAGCATATGGAGAAAGTCCGCCTCATCCCTTTGCAGCGGGGGCAATTGTGTGAGGCATCAGGAAACATACGATGGATCCGCTTGGGGGTGAGATATGCCCGGTGAAAGATCATGGTCTGGATGAATTTTAGTTTGCCATTGCGGGAAACTCTTTTAGGGTGTTCTAGCATGCACTGCCAAGCCTTATCGGTAATCTCCGTGTTAGAGTCCCCGGACCATTGCTCTCTTAATGAAGTAAGCGTGATTGCTGCGTGCGTCCGTATTCCTGTGTATAACCAATGAACCAAATGTCCCCCCTTCCCCATAGAATATAAAAGATGTACTAGGTTGTGCTGCTGGGGTTCACTGCGCTGCGGCGCCCATGTGTTCTTTATGTAGTGGGATATAGTGGTGTGCAATAAATATAATCGTGGTGATGCGCCTGTGGTCTGTATTAAGGTGTTGTGGTCCATCAAATGTCCGTCAGTAAAGAACGCTCCAATGTCCTCTAATCCGGCATCCATCCAATCCTGTATACTGGTCTTCGCTAGCCTACCCTGTGGTGTGGGCATACCTAAAAGAGGGATGTTCGGTGAATAAGGAGTCGCCATGGAAGTGTATGTCAATGCCTTCCTCCAGCATTGTAAGGCGGTATTCAAAAGGAGGGGAATGTCCGAGGGGATCTTAACCTTGGGCAAAAACAGGGAGTGTAGCATCCCCAGGTCCAACTCCCCCGACGAGTACCAGATTTCTTGTAAATGTCTCCCTGCGGCCCAATAAGATAGCCACTGGAGCTGGCTAGCATAATAGTAGGCACGGAAGTCGGGAACTCCCAGACCCCCACCTCCGCTCTCGAGTTGAAGATTCCGCAGGCTGATACGTCTGCGGCCCTTGCCCCAGATAAGATCCACCAATAAGGTGTTTAATGTATTAAAGGTAGACTGTGGGATTATGACCGGTAGGTTCACAAAGTAGTATAAAAGGCGCGGGAGCATCACCATCTTAGAGATGGCAACCCACCCCATTACTGAGAGCGGTAGGGAGGTCCAGAAGGCCACACTGGCCCGGAGCCCCGTTATGGCTCGTGTGATGTTACCTTCTATATGATCTGCCTGTGTTCTATATATTTGGATACCTAAGTATTTAAAGGTGGTGGGTGCCACTGGCAAGGTAGAGTCGCCAAAGCGCAGGGTAACTGGGCATGGTCTATCCCTGAAGAAGAAGGCCACAGATTTCTCCGGGTTTATGGCCAGACCCGAGAGGCGCTCAAAGGTGTCGAGGATGTCAGGTAAGGGAGCGTTTTCAGTCGACAGGTCTTGTAAGTACAACAGGATATCATCTGCGTAGATGGAGGTCAGGTGTGTCACTCCATCAATCGGTATACCAAGCTGGTCTACCGACCTTCTGAGTGCTATCGCTAAAATTTCTAGTGCGAGTACGAATGATAATGGCGATAACGGACAACCCTGTCACGTGCCCTTGTAAATAGGGTATTGATTAGAGATGTAGCGACCCGTGCGGGCCTGGGCCGTAGGGGCCGTATAGAGAAGGCGTACCCATTTAAGGTATGTGTCTAAGAATCCAAACCTTTGAAGGGTTGCGAACATAAATTCCCAGGAAAGAGAATCAAAGGCCTGACGGAGGTCTAGGGTGATGCAACCCACCGACTGATGAGCCTGCGGAGTGGCCTCCATTACATAATGCAGTTGCCTGGTGGCCAGTCTTCCCTCTCTTTCGGTCTCGCTCCTCAGTTAGTGCAAAACCAAGACTTCAGGAAACAGGTATTACCTTCTCTTTCCTCCTTTCCTTTATTTGCTCCCCTGTGAAATGGATCCAAAAAAGAAAACATTTTTGCTGGAAACGTCCTTTTTCTGACACCAGTGCAGCCTCGGGGTGGAGAGGAATAAAAGATTCCAAATGTCAAAAATACATAACTAATTAAAGCAAGACAGAGTGGTTGCAAGGTGGCCAGATTGATTTATTTGCACCTAAACACATTAGCGCCACGTTACAGTGTTTGCCAGTGAAGTGATACTTTTGTTTTCTCCAATTCTTTGAACAACATTGTTTTCCCTGTGTGGGAAAGTGCACCTTGCCTGGAGGTACTGAATGGGAATTGGAATTGGTAAAACGAAATGTATACAGCGTCTGTATGTTTACGAATGTGGTCTTTTTAAGACATACCGCCTATGTTTTGAAAGGATATGTGCAATGGGCACTGAAACGGGTCCTTTCCGGGCCCTGTATTCATGGCCTTACCTTTTCATGCGAAAGCACTCACTGCTTACATTTCACATGCTTTACTTAATCTTGCATTCCCTATGAGTGTTTGCGTTTTCTAGGATGTTAATTTTTTTTAAGCAGTATATTGTTCTTGTCAAGTGCGTAATTAGAATTGAGTCACATCCAGGTGTTTATAGCGGGTCAGTGCACTGCAGGTTGCTCTTTGTAGTTGCATCTGATTGTGAAACACAGCATTGTCTAATGTTTTGAAAGTTTTTTTTTTACTCTAGCTCCGCCCCCCACTGATCCCGCCCCAACAGACTCCACCCCTATCAGTGCGGCCCTCGGCCACTAACCACACTGTAATTTTGGCCCCCGACAGAAAGTTTGTGAGTACCCCTGACCTGAGGGGACGAGCTTCAGATACCTGCATAAAAAGCTCTGGGAATGCATCATGTGAAACTGCTTAATTGAAGGCATTGAGAAAGGCAATCACGCCGAAACGCGTCTGCACAATTAAACAGATTTGATGACCCCATGTGTGCCAGCGAGTGCCTTTTCTTCCTTGTGGAGTTTGGTTTTGGAATATATCGTGAGCCCATCCTCACGTATTGGCACCAGCCCAGTCAGGGTTCGGTGGCTATGATGGAACTGGGAAATGCATAAAACTGAAGTCACCTGAACCACGGCAGGGAGTGTTATTGTAGGATCCGTCGCCAAGATGATCGTGAATTAATTAATCCAAGAGGAACGCAGTTATTGAACTGATCCCTGCGAAATCATCGGACAAACATTCTGGTATCAACGTCTGCGACATGGGCGAGGGGCGCATGCATTTCATCTGGATTGTTCTATGATAGCAATGTATATGGACGCACAGGATTGAGTGTTAACGCCCATACACAGTGAGCAATGTCCCCGAGGTGGCAATGGACAGCTCATCAGCTCATGCAGAGAAAGAATAAGTGAGAGGACTAATGTACATTTTTAGCTATAGACTTATTGAACTGATATCGCTGTGCTTGCACACCATAGGTCATATATGCATTGGAGCGTGATTTTATGTTACAGCACACAGCTTATATTACTATGTTGAATGCAGGCACGGATGAATTGAAACATAATGAATCTATAAGTAAGATGGCGACTGGATTGACCTATAGTCCTCTCTTTTTGTCCACAGATAGTCTACCTGAGGGGACGAGCTTCAGATACCTGCATAAAAAGCTGTAGGAATGCATCATGTTAACTGCTTAATTGAAGGCATTAAGAAAGGTAATCACGCCGAAACGCGTCTGCACAATTAAACAGATTTGATGACTCCATGCGTGCCCGCGAGTGCCTTTTCTTCCTTGTGGAGTTTGGTTTTGGACTATCTATCTATCTATCTATCTATCTATCTATCTATCTATCTATCTATCTATCTATACACAATATTAAACACACAATAATAAACACCTAAAAAACAACATTCTTACCTACAATATTCCATACCGCGATATTCTTGTCACTACAATAATTTTGCTGATGATATTTTTGTCTGACGTTATTTTTTAGATGATATTCACATTGTGCATCATTTGACCCTCCCATGAAGCATATTCTTTTTGCCATCCTTTTGACTGAATAACTTGTATACTTCCATATTTCGGGAACAACTTTTTTTCTCTTAGCACTGAACAACAGTTAATATGGTTTTCTTGCTCTCTTCTTCATATGCTGCTAATCCTCTAATACTCGTCCCCCAGTGTGCTCCATGTTGTTTCCTCCTTCACCACGTGCTCTCTCCCTTGTGTGCTGTTTGCCAGTTTAAAACCTACTTCTTCCCATGTGCTTCGTTTTTCTTCCTCTACCCCAGCTTGTTTTAAATGTTTTATTTATTGGGATCTTCCTCACTGCCTGTTGCTTACTCCCCTACCTGCACCTTCCACCAACCTCACCATTCCTTGCGGTCCATAAAACTAAAATAGTTTACGTTTATGCTTTTTGGAGGGTGCAGCAGCTGGCATTTGCTGCTGGGCTGCTCTACTTTCAGTAAAGTGCTTTCAAAGAGTAAAGTTCATGTGTTTTATTTACTGTTCCAAGTGGCATCTGCCATCATGAATTGGTAAATTAAAAAAAGGAAAAACAAGGCTGCATTCATCATACCATAGGCATATGCATGCAGGGTGATGTCTGGGTGCAAATGTCATCAAGCGTGGTGCGTCTGCAGAATGACATGCCAGGTGTGTCATGAGGTTTATGCACCCATGTGTGAGGCACAGCATCATGTCTTTTTTCTTTTCTTATGTCGATATCGCCCAGCATCTCCAAAAAGCATTTGCATAGCGAATAAACCCAAAGGGCGAGACCTATTGGCTTTTCCCAAGTTTGCTTTAGACCACTGTGCCCGCTGTAAACATATTGACTCTGCCCCCACAACAATCCTTTGTTAGACCTGAAATCCTTGGCATGGAATTCCCCCAGACTTTTTACCTTCACCCCGTTTATACAGATTTTGTTTTTGTTTGCATAGGGACTCTGCACACCTCCCCCCTGCTAACCTTTGGTAAAGTGCTTGTTTTCTCTCCTTAAAACATGGTGTTATTGGCCTACACCTAATTGGTACATTTAATGTACTTATAAGTCTCTAGTACATGGTGTCACATGTGCCTAGGGCTTGTAAATCAAATCCTAAAAGTTGGGTGCAGCACTCATTGTGCCACCCACTTAAGTAGCAGTGTATAAGTCTATTTTGACCTGGCGAAATAATCCTTTTGCAAGGCTTAAACCATACTTTTTGATACTTATAAGTTACCCTTAAGGGAGGCACTGCGGGCTCATAGGACTGTGTGCATAGTAGCTAAAAAGTTAGAAATTGTACTTAAGTTTTACATGTCATGGCAGGGAAAAACTCCTAAAGGTGTTCTTCCCTGCTGTATAGCTATCTTTTCACAGACCAACTCTGGGTTACCCTATTACCCCTTAATAACGTCAGTTTGGAACCAGATAGAGAAATGCAGTGTACACTCAAATTAATTGTTTTTTTAAATCCTCTTAAATGGTAAAGTCGGAATTTAAATTACTAACCTGAAAATACAATTTTTAGAAAACTGGCATTTTCTGCCTAAAACAAGTGTGCCTTTATGCCAGAACCCATGGTCTATGACTGTGAAAGGCTCTCCTGTGATGTTTTGTGTATTCCTTCCAGACATGGGGACAAATGGGGCCTTGAGTATGGGCCAGGATGTCCTGGGGTTGTAAATTGCATTTCTGAGCATCAAAGGGTAGCCTCAATGCTTGCCCACCCGCTTCCTGACTTCTAAGGGCTGCCCAGCCACTAACAAATGCAGCTCACATCTAGGCCTGCGTTCCCTTTGTTACCCTAGACAGCTTGGATCCAAACCCAAGAAAGGGGGAAGGTTACACAAATGGCGTATCCCCCACCCCCAGGCTAGCACGGGGATAAAAGTTGCACCTCCAGAACATCTCATCAGAACATTCCTGGACCTGTTGAAGATTCAGAAGAAGGACTGCCCTGCTTCCAAAGAAGGAAGATTGGACCTGTTTGCCTCGAACCCAAGCTCCTCGAAAGTGACTTCAAGGGTCAGTTGGCGGATCTGCTGTTTGACAGGCAAACAACAAGCTTTCTGAGACCTCCCTGCAACTACCCAGCTGACCAGCACCAATTGGGCCTACCTGAGCCCTACTGCTGGCCTCTACTGGAGTGAGTTCTGATGACCAAGAGGTGTCCTGCCGGTCCTGGACCCTTGGCTGTTATTAGAGTGTACTCCCTCTGAAATCAAGGTGGAAATGCAGACGTTTTGGTCTCTTCGTGACCATGAAGGGACCTCCTGCACCAAGAAAAGACCGTCCGTGAAGACCGTCAATGGGAAGCTCCAGCGGACCTGCTCTTCACGCCGACAGTGATCGTCCAAGCTGATTGCCAACCCGAAGCTTCAGCGAGACCTGCCCTTCAGGCCGACAGTGATCGTCCAAGCTGACTGCCAACCCGAAGCTTCAGCGACACCTGCCCTTCAGGCCGACAGTGTCAACTCGCGTCGATCGCCTATGCAAAGGTCCAGCGAGGCCCGGCTCTATGTGCTACAACACCGACCGTCCGCAATGCCCTACCTGCTCCTCGCACCAGCGAACTTCTTGCAGCCCCCAGCAACACGAAAGGTAGCTCCTCGCTCAGACTTAAGAAGGTAACTCCTCAGTTAGATGAACCTGGTCCCTTTATTCGATCCGAGCTTCTACGCAGTCGGCCTGAACTTGTTACTTTACCCTGGTCTAGCTCAACCAGATAACCGTAAGTGGCGTTCTGTGCTTTTTCACGCTATTTTTACTTAAATCTTTAAAAATTCATATTTATGGTTGTACTGATTAGATTTTGTTGTTTAGGTGTAATTTTATTTATTACAATTTACTATATTTTTCTAAATTGGTTTGGGACTTTATTGGTGTTGTGTTTTCACTTTGTTATTGTCAGAGTACTGAATAAATACTTTACACATTGCCTCCAACATATGCCTGCTTGCTTTTGTGCCAAGCTACCAGAGGGTTAAGCACAGGTTTATTTAGTGACCTTTGTGGGTCACCATGACAAGGACTGTTTTATTATTTGAGAGGGGCTTCAATCCCTCTCCACTAATATAACCCAATTTCTTACAGCGCGAGCCTAGCACTCTTATAAGGAGCCCAGCCTCGCACGTTCCCTGTTATTAGCGGCCCCCCAGATTCGCCTCAGGGCCTTTATAAACTGTTCCATCTCCTCTATAAACTTCCCCACCCCCTCCACGAGCTCCCCTCTGTGTCGGCGGCCTATGCTGACACGCTTTTGTTTGGGTTTTTTCTTGCTAATTGCATTATTTCTGCTGGAAGGAGAGGGAGGCATGAGGTCAGCTGGAGCCCTGGGAGGGCAGGCGTCCTCCCCGCCTCTTCCTTTCAGCGGGCAGCGTCGGCCCCCCTCCCCTCCCCGCGGCCTGGCACTGCCCCCACTCTGGGGAGATAGGAAAACTCGAGGGAAAGTTACTGTACACACCGCGAGAGCAGAGAAAGAAGCGGCGGCAGGGAGAGGCGGGTCGGGTAGTACAGTGAAAAGCGAGAGAAAGAGTTCGAAGATAGGAGAGGTGACAGACAGAGTTCTACGGCGAGTGATAGAGCAGAGGGCAGTGACGTCGCAACAGGGTGGTTAGTGAGAGCAGGGGCAGAGAGGCTTGTGAAAGAGGGTTCAGTGTGAGTAAAGATGTAGAGGAGCGTCTGAGGGACAGGGGGGGCGGGTCAGTGAGTGCAGCGTGGTCACTTCCTGTTCCGGTTCCTAATGATGCGTGGGGTCTGAATCTTTTTTGGCACCCGATACACCAAAGTACGGGCTCTCAGTGACCAAAAGCACATTTATTCCCTACTGACGGTTTCTCTAGCCATGACCCAACAAATGTGGTGGCCTTCCTGATGGCATCACTGGAAATGCTATCACGTGACCTCTAACCCGGATGATATCACTTCGCCCAAGCTTACAATTGTATCACAATGCAGGAAAAGGCTCCATGGTAGGAGACATCATTGTAACCGGCACAAACGAAATGGATTAAAAATAACCAAAATAAATGTAGTAAGTCTAAACTATCCTGATTACTTCAAAGAAATAAATGAGTCTGTGCTTGGTGAAGTCAGCTTATTTGGTGCTCTTAAAACATTACATGAAGCTTTTGGAAAAGGGTGCGGACCGAGAGGGAAAACTTTTGCAACACCCTCTGTGTTCGAACATTAGCCTGGCCTGAGGCCCATACATTTCATTCACATCATGGCTGACTCATCCCATCATCCTTCTGCTGTTGACAAAAGGAGTATCATTAAACCGTGGGTAATAGCAGAGCCTGGTGTGTACAGCACTATGAAGCAAGGACTTAATATTATCACCCCGAGGGCCGGACTCGGACAGAAAATAAACCCAGGGACTAAAATAAAAGTGACCCACACAAGCGAACAAGATACCTAGCCAAAGTGGTTACATCTGCATATCTGTCAGCGTTGAACTTGTAAATACTCGCTGTATGGGTGTTTTCCATGGTATGGGAGACTTTGCATTTTTGCTTGCTGCAGGCAATGTTTGTGGTAATAGAGAGGAAATCAATAGTAACAAAATGTCCCACCAGACCATAAACAGCCTCACAAACAGCTATTAGACCAGCCCTTCTGGCACTACCAGACTGCCCTATAGGCCAGGCTTACCACGAGCCCCCATCAGCACTTCTTGTTTCTACTGTCCTCTGGCCTTTCACTGTCCAGTCATCCTTTCGGTCCCAGCCCTTCCTCATCTGACACCCCAGCTATTAAGTTTTTTTCAGAAACCCTAGCTTATCCTAACAGTTCTTCTCCCTCTCCCTTCTCTTCTTCTTTTTAGCACTACTGGCCCAGTTTTCTTCTCATCTCATTCCCTTTTTTCCATTTATCCATGCCTCTTTTTCCTCCAATTTGCTCTTTTGCCTCTGTTTATTCTCTTTAGTCTTTCTCTCTTATTTGCCTCCACTCAGTTCTACTCATTCCTTACCATCCCTGCAGCAGAACGCCCCCTCCTTTTTCTCACATCAGTCCATTTCTCTCCTCCTCCTACATTCAGCCCTTCTATCTTTCTTTGCCTTCCCACAAGCCGGCCTTCCACCATCTATTGTATTGCAACATTAAATAGCACTTTCCTACATGAGCAGCATCCTACACCATGTAGGGCGTGTGGTTGGAAGTGTGTTGGCTTGTGTTTTTTGATCCTGTGGGAAGCGTTTCCATCTTATGTGGTTTTCGTGTTATGGAACGCAGTGGTTAGCAGTGCGGTAGGTAAAGACCTGTGAGAGATAAACGCACAGGGGCACATTTATGAAATTATCACGCAGCGCAGCAAGTCATCTTGCTGCGTGATATGGAAAGGGCAGGAATGCGCTGTACTTAACAATATACGGCACATTCCTGTCATTTCCCAGCACTGGCGCACAATCTGCTGCCGCGCGTTAACGCAGGCCCCCTTGCACCGTGGTGCAAGAGTGCCTGCGTTGTAAACAGGATTGTTTTTGTGCAGCAAGGGACACATCCTGCACGAAAACCATCCCGAGAGGCATTTTCCTCTGTCTGTGTGAGCGGCATTCTGCACCACATATAGAAAGAGGAAGTAATGAGGAGAAATAAAGATATTTCTCCTCGTTAGGCCCTCTCCTGGGGATGGGTAGAATTAACACATTCCCAGGTTTCCCAGTGTTGGTAAATGTGGGCACGTGCCAAAATCCATGGGTGGATGGGCGGGAACACCCACGCTCCACCCATGGAACGCCTTCCTGGGGCAGAGTAACGCAACACAGCAATTTGCGCTGCATTTCATTACTCGGGATTTATCAAGACACTCAGGGCCACGCAAGGTGGCCGTGCCTGGCATGATAAATCAAACATAGGAATTGCATTGCTCTTGTGCCCCATTGCATTGGGTGAGGGCGACAGAACTCCCATTTAAACATGCCTCACATTTTATGGCTTTCAGTAAGTTAGCAGCTTTGGGCAGCTCTCGATGTCTCTCTGTGGTATTTCTTATTATAATAGTTAATTTAGTGTCTACTGCACTAAGTTTTCCATTGTGAGATACTTTGTTTAAAATTTATTGTCCTGTGCAGGCATAGATTGGAGGGCGAAATGGTAGAGAGTTATCTCAACCCATTCCCCTGCTATTCATACCCTCAGCTCTTCACTCTCCCTCAGCCCTCTACAAACATCTCGACTTTCGCCTTCAGCTCATTGCCCTCTTCATCTGCCCATAGCTATGAAACCCTGAATTTCAGTTGTTGCCGTCCTTGCACACCAGGGCCATCTTGCCTTCCTGTTCTGCCCTCATCGACCATACCCTGCCCCTCTAAAATCATCACCAGCGCACGGCCGAAGCTATGCTTCTAAAGAATCAAAAGAGAAAGAACTGACCAGCATCAACCATCAGACCAGTCTACCCCCAGTACCCTTGCCTTCAACAACTGGGGATCCCCCTCAACAGGCTTGGCTGGGACTCCTGGGGCTGTGGCTGTGTTGCTATATAGCAGCCGTTGTCACCACACATAGAAGGGGTCCCTTCCAGGAAATTAAGTTAGGACAATGTTACATTTCCTACCTCTGCACCTGCCACAGGGACAGGCTGGAACAGCTTGGGAATAACAGAACTGTCTTTAAAAGAATAGGAAAAATGTTGGTTCATGTGAGCGTTTAAGCAGTAGGCTACAGTCAATTTCGGCAGTCTGACGCCTGAATCTGTAGATTTGGGACATTGTCGAAAAGTTATGACAGTAGTTACATTTATACACTTTGTCACAGATTAGTTAGCATGGTAGTGGGAGTTGTAAATCACATGTATCCCAACGCCTCTTGGTGCTGATTTGAAGGAATTGAACAACTAGATCAATGCAACCAGTTGGTAACCTTGGAATAGGAATGTTTTTTGGTTTTCACACAAGTGGTAGTGGTGATCCTTTGAGTGCACAGGCCAATGTTCCACTCTATTTTTTTTGATAATGTGCAAACTCCTAGTGTTCTCACTGCTCCCCGACCTAAATCCTGAACAAACGTTTACAGAGCGATCGAATGTCAATACGAGAACCCGTGGCATGTCAAGTAAACACAACAGCAATGAAGGAAGGTGACCTGGGTTGAAATAAAGATCATATATGAAATGAAACCTCAGAAAATTGCCCTGATGAAGTTCCTGTAAGGGATGAAACGCGTTGGATGGGTCTAGCATGTTTGTGAATTGAATAAAGGATTTTGAGATAACGAACGACGTTTTATGATTTGCTTTAAAGTAAAGACAAAAGACTTTGTATATACGATTGTAAAAGGAAAACAAGCATTTACAATGCAATGGTCTCGGCATTGTTAAAGTTAGAGCTGTTGGCATTGTTCATGACATTATTCTTGTTTATGTTTTTTTTTTTAAACATTATAAGAAACTGCATTGTTATTTACAATGTCAATAGCTTAATCACTCTCCAATGCGAGACCTATTGCATTTGCACCCACACACAGAGCCACCCACACAAAGCCACCCACACACAGCCACCCACACATACAGAGCCACTCACATAGAGCAACCCACACACAAATAGAGCCACCCACAGAGCCACACACACACACACAGAGCCACCCACACACACACAGAGCCACACACACACAAACACACACACAGAGGCACACAGAGCCACACACACATACACAGAGCCACATACATACAGTGAAAGCTCCAAAGGTCCCACACACCCTCAGCATCATGCCCTTTCTGCCAAGGATATTAAAATGCAATTATCACAACAGGTAGGCAATGGGGGCCTGCACAGGCTACTAAACACTGAAGACTGCCCACATGAACTAAGCAGTGTTTATCTCTTGTCTGGCTTTAAAAGCAGGAGGTTTCAACAGTCTGCTGCAATAGCCACACACAGATGCCCTGGTCCCCCATCATCCACACACAGATGCCCTGGTCCCCCATCATCCACACACCTTTGATACATCTGGCCCTATGCTTCTTTAGACTAGCCTTGTGGCACACCACAACACCACCAGACCCCATACCCACAACATGCCCCGAGCAGTTTTGTTTGTTGGTTAAAAAAGAGCGATTCAGGAATTAGGATGTCTTTGTTTAAAGCGTGAGCCTTGGTTTTCTTACGTAACGTTTCTGTGACGCACCTCTGGTGCTGAGCTTCAAGACGCCTCGCCATTCGCCTGGTAAGTGCGTGCCACGCCTGCCATCCTCTGCTGCGCGCGGCTCTTGGGCCTCCCCTCACACCAGGAAGTGCTCCTCGGCGAGGTTGCGTCTGCCTGGCAGCGAGCGGTCAGTGTCGTAATGACGCGATCCAAAAGCTATCAGATCTGAATAAATATTTACTCAGAAACTACGAGATACCGGGCCCTGCTGGGTGATTTGGTTGAAGATCTTTCACTGAAAGTCTGTTATGCAAAATGAAACAAAGAAAGGGCGAAGTGGTGGAGCGCGCTTGTGTTTTCAACCGTGCGGCAGCACTTCCGGTCCATCGAAGGAGAATGGCATGAGAAAAGCAGAAATATAAGCGTGTGTAATCCTCCCTGCCCTGGGAGCTCCTAGAGGCATCCTGGTGACATCAGTCGTTCATTTAGGGCACCGAAGGGTGTATATTTCAGTGTAGGTTGTAGGCATTGTTTTTCTGAACAGAGAACCTGCTATGTGGACACATCTGTTCAATGCACATTGAGGGCCTAGTTACAAAAATGTATCTTATGCGACAGATTTATGCATTAAAAAACAGACAAGACAGAACACAAAAATCGGATGTGGATTTGCAAAGACCGGGTCAACTGTAGTCCTCACGGAGGAGTCTTCAATAGTGGCACAAGACAAGAAAGTCTTTAAGTGAAAACAAGTTTTCTAGGTAAAAAAATCATGATAAAGTATGTTTAAAAACAACTAAAATTGCCTAAAACATACCAAAAACAAGCACACTACCCCGATACTACACACACCACTGCCTTTCTCCGAGGCGAAGCAGAAATGCCTCGGAGAAAGGCAGCGGCGATTTCGGATTCGGGGGCGTGATTTTTCTTTCTCTCCTCTTGCCATTGGCTGGAGGAGATAATTAGAAAAGTATGAAAAAACACGCCCCCGAATCCGAAAAGGACGGGGCCTGATCGGAGTGACAAAGCCTCTTCTCCAATGGCTGGCCAGCATTGAAGAGGCCAGCCAATGGAGAACAGGGGAGAAGAGGGGCGGGTTCAAGCCCCTCTTCTCCAAAACATTAAATCTCTCGACTTCCGGTTCTGCCTTCGGCAGACCGGATGGTCCCGAGACCTAAAAAGAGTGATTACAGCTACTAAATTGGATGGCCATTGAAAAAGAATAAGATTATATTGTTGCCCTCCTACATATGAAAAAACTGTAGGAAAGTGTAGAAGCAGAGAGCGTCATGCCTTGGAGGCAGTTAAAGAGAATGCTTTGTCTCCATAGGTAGCCATTCATGGTCTGGGAACCGTGGGTAGATGTTATTGAAACAACGAGGGGCCTGGAAGAGAGCATTCCATGCTAACTTCTCTGTTAGGAAGTCTTGAGGGTTTTGGTAGTTTGCTCTATGGACATTTTCCTTGGCTTTAAAACTGACTAAGCTGTTGATTGGCAGCCACTGTAGGTTTTTCAGTACAGGGGAAATAAGTGAATACTTTGGCATAGTGGAAATGAAGATGGACAGCAGCATTTTGCACCAGTTGAAGTTGGTGCAGAAGAGCTTCAGGATCTGCTAAGTTACAGTCATCCTGGTTCTGTTGAATTGAGGTTGTTGATGGCTGGTACATAGGGATGGTTGTTAATGAACAACAATAGTGTTAACAAATATTTAGTTGCCAGAAACAGGTTTTAGATATTTGGTCAGTCTTTGTCTTCAGAGATATATTGACGTCAATGTAAGTACACATGTTTCGTACTTAGGTTAATGAGGTGAGTATCGAGCCCGTGGCTGCAGATAGTCTAGGGAATCTATAATTAAAACATCAGTAAAGATGAGAAGAGGTTCAGCTTTGCATGGATTTAGTTTTATGAAGTTGGTTCTAATTCACCAATAGGTAATTGAGGGATAATTCGCCAAATAGGTCTTGACTGCACCTTGATGGTTGGCAGGATTGGCAAGGCCAAAAATCAGTTGAGTGTCGTCTGCATACTTAAAAACAAGCATTGAAAATGCAATAGGCCTTGCCTTTTATTAAGTTAAAGCCATTTGCTTTGCTAATGGTATTATATAGCAAAGCAAATGGCTTTACCCTAATAAAAGGCGAGGCCTATTGCATTTTCAATGCTTGTTTAAATTATGCAACTAGCAACCAATGACAAAGCCAATAGTCCTGACTTGTAGGTATGATGTGACTTGTTGTATCATATATCTGGACGCAGTGACAGGAACAGCAAAATACAATTAGAGCGACACACTGTGCTAAAGACAGATTTTTAGCTTACGTGTTTTTAAGCCACGCCCTTAATTACATTGACCACGCCCCTTTAAGAGACTCCAGTTTTTTCATCCCCACTTAAAGCCCTGACTTCACCGTTCCCATGAGGGAGCTCACCCTGCTTTGAGGAGGGACCACACTGCTAGGAGGGACGATGTCCTCAAGCTGGCCTAATTCTGATGTGAGGTATTCTGTCAGGCCTGGCTTTGTACCTCACAGTCACACCACTCTGCGCGCTCCCAGTTACAGATTTGCATTTCCAGTTACAAATGTAGGCGACAAGTGCCGGGATGCAAAGCCATATAATGAAACCCCCAGGGCTGTCTGGGCCGTTCACATCCAGGTGGGAGATCCCTGGAGCTGTGACCGTCTTGTGTTTCACGAGGACCTGCCACGCTCTTGTGAGTCAGCGCCTGTTCACCTCTCCAGTATCTACCCTGGCGCTCGCTGCAACAACAAAGAAAAACACAAATGTGGAACATGGCAACACGTTTATTGGCACTTGGAAGGGGAGCTGGGTCTTCTTCGAGAACATAAAAATGAGTTGTGTGAGAGTCAATGAAAGCTACGCTTGCACTCCGCCCCGACCCCCACCCCCCTCCAGCCCTTCCCCCCCTTTAAATTCCCTATTGTTTTCCGTACATTTGGCTGCACGGTGTGGCTCAAGGCCGGAAGTCCACGAGGTGAAACGGCTGACAGAAATATTCACTGATTAGCCCTGATTTTGGCATACTATTGAATTTTCCAGGTCTTCAGGGCACTACGTTTAATACATCTTGGATTTATTTTAAGAGCCTATTAGGGTGCTTAAGGCGCCTACTGCAGACAGCCGAGTGCCCAAACTCAACAGGTTTCAATTCAATTCTAGTCAGATAGCTCAAGAGGTTCACGTCAGCTGCGAAGTTTATCTTAACATGCCACAGGCCCCAGTACTGTAGGGAGGTAAGTTACTCGGTTAAGGTGCATGCTGCGTAGCTGTGCGAGTTACCTGCACATAAAACGACCCGGTTGGGATCGGGTCCCCCGCTTCAAACCACACCACTCAGCTTCCGCAGGGGGCGATAACAAAGAGGTATTGAGTGCTGAATTCGAAGCAGGCTCGCGGTACCCGGCTGCAGAGAATATGTCATGTTCTAGCGCTTATTCTGGCAGGATACTGTGTCTGTGTAAAATTATTTCAGCGCTCACGCTTATTGCGTGGGTCTTCCTGGTGAGTGAATATCACCCGAAAAAGAGCCTGTTACCACTCCGGGTTTAAGGGACAAAACGGTGTTCTCGCAAATGGTATAAAAGACCATCTTTTCAAGAGTGTTTGTGGTCATGCTGTTAAAAAAAAAGCAAAGGTGTGGGCTCCAGCGCAGACTCCGTGTCTGCCATGTCAGCTGCGGCGACAAGACCGGAGGTAAGTCGGGCAAAGCGAAGGCCGAGACGCCATCGGAACCCGGCGGGAGAGCCTCTTCTGCTGCCCTGCGTTCAACTGCTGCAGCGCCTGACCGAGAGGAGTGAGCCCTGGGTCCCGGACACTGCAGGCACGCGCTGCAACGCCAACAACAACTCTCTCTTAGAGCGTCCCAGTTGGACTGCCTCGCATGACTGGTTTCTTATCTTTATGGGGCCATGTGTTTGGCCCCATAAAGATAAAAAACCTTTTACGCCAGCAGTAAGTCGGGGCAGCCAGTCCAACGGGGACGGCTCTAAAAGAGAAAAGTGTACGTCACGAGACGCTACTTTCCAATGGCTGGCCACCGTTTAGCATAAACGGTGACGCCAGCCAATGGAAAGGAGGGGCGGGGCTTAAAGCCCACTAGAGAAATCTAACCAAAACGTTAAATCTCGCCAGCGAGACTGCGCAAGTCTGCGCAGTCTTACGCCAGGTGAGACCTAATGAGCCCCCACTGAATGAACCAGTTCATCTAGAGGAAGTATGTAGATGTTAAACAAGTTATAGAGAGACAGTCTCCAAAGATAACATCCTCAAATTGGTCTTCTTGACATCACCATCCATTCAATATAAACCAGCCGTCCATCTTGATTAGACTGACTATTTCACCATCCTCACCACCTTGCACAGTGTTCAACCAACACTCTGAGGTCAACACAAAAGAGAACAAAAGACCTTCAGATCCTTCAATGACTCTTCCATCAACAAATTACAGCACAAATTCAACTCTCAACCTGCTACCCCCATCCTAGCATCCAAAGTAAACTCCTTCAAAACGACTTAAAAACTCAGTTCAGGAGAACCTCATGAATCCCCACACTCCAACTAAACCATTAAAGTTCAGCCTGAAAAATTCCATGCAAGATACTCAAAAGACAGTTTTAAAACAAACATTTCATCTGCAGATAGGAAAAAAAGTTGGAGAAAAGTAAAACCCCTGATGAACATGCACAACCAAAGCCCCTGTAAACCACACACAGAGAACATATCAAGTCAACCAAAGCCAAGTACCTTACAAACGCCATCATTTAAACCACCAAAAGAAGTACAATGCTGTTCGAGACAATCGAGACTATGAAGCATTGCTTCTACCCCCATGTCTACAGTGTAAAAAAAGGGATAAACCGGAAGCATATTGACAGCACCAATGCCGCTTATTCCCTTGCACCCACCCCATTGCTCTGCATCCCACAATGGCCATCCTTCAAGCCCCCGTCTGTTGCAGCCCTTGCCACACCCTCAACTCTACCTCCTATGATGATGTGTTACCTTCGTACTTCATCAAAGCCATCTCATAATAAGCGCTCTCACCCCAGATCACCATTGTCACCACCTCCCTCATTCAGGTCATATTCCTAGATGCCCTTGACCTCCCTCTTCTAAAGGTACCTAAACTTTACCCCGATACCCTTGTCAACTACTGACCATTCACTCATCTCAGTCTATGCACAACTCAAAGATCCCATCACTGCCAAAAGTCCCATTGATGACTACCGACCTGACATTCAATCATGCAATAGCATGGAAATAGCTACTTGGCAAATGATGGACCATGTCATCCTGACCACAAATAAAGATGACCTCTGCCTCCCGGTACTGCCAGACTTATCCCCTGTCATTAACACCATTGGCCATCCAATCCACATTGACAACCTTAAGTTTTGAATGGGATGCATTGCTGATGTTCTCCACTGGTTCTCGTTGGGCCTAACAAAGTGACATCAGTTTAGTCACATGGGTATCTCCGGATCCCAAAAATTCTCCATAACTTGCAAAAGGATCCACCTGTTCCCATGT
Organism: Triturus cristatus; assembly: GCF_964204655.1. Taxonomy (NCBI): domain Eukaryota; kingdom Metazoa; phylum Chordata; class Amphibia; order Caudata; family Salamandridae; genus Triturus; species Triturus cristatus. Next base: position 1,181,814,762 of record NC_140590.1, read on the forward strand.
CCTCTTCATTCTCTACAGGGAACTATTTGGGAATCATCTGACCGATTATATCAAAATATGCCAACAACACACAAATCTGCATGTAAATCACCTCCTCTCTAGACATTTAACAGCTCAAGCACTATCTGTCCCTTATACAGACCTAGATGTCCAGTACCTATCTGAAATTTAACACAAGCAAAACCAAAGTTCTCCTGTTTGCCAACCACAGCAAGCAATTAATCCAAACCTGGTTCTATGACATGAACCTGGAGCAATTAAAAGCCCAAATTTCAATCAATGCCAGGTTACCCAGATTTTCGACCTCACCTTCAAGAAACACTTCACAAAACAAACCGACAACCTTAGGACGAGCTCTACTAAAAAAAGAGCAATCATTCCTCCCGGAAAGTGACTTCAGAACTGCCATTTAAGCCCTTACACTCACACATTTGGATGGTAGCAACACCATCATCAGCTGCCTTCCAAAATACATACTAGCTGCACGAAGTCATCCTCCATGCCTCATCCAGGACCTGACAAAGTCTGACCACATCGCACCTAACCTGATGGCGCTCCACTGGTTCCCCCACCATCTTCAAAACTAGCCGCATCTTCTACTAAGCCATCACATCCAGCGCTCCCTCGTTAGATAGCCACTCATCTTCTCCGGTGGCTATCTGAACATCACAGCCAGGATGCCATCAGACAAGAAAAGAAAACAGAGCATAGGCCATCTCCGTCCATAAACCCAGGATCTGAAATGGCAACCCCAGCAGAAGTGCCTTCCATTGTTCACTTTGGGAAAGAGCTGTAGACACATCTCTTTAAAGACCACTAGATCATGATGTAGTAAACAGTCCACCTTTCCTTGGACCAAGCACCTCGCCTTGCAGATTTCTCTGATTGTATATCTGATTTCAACCCTGTAAAGTCTTCCTCGTCCATTCGACTAGCTTTGCACTATACACATACTACAAATATGAGTACATATGCGCCCATTGTGAGCAGACATCTTTGCCTAATGACCCTTTTATGCACCTGAGAGTAGCCATTTTCAAGCCTGTGAACCCTAGTCGAGTAGTGCCTTATGCCCCAATGTTGCTGCTATTCAGACTGCATGTACCAAAGTGACATTAGCCATAGAATAGTGGTAGTCCCTTGTCTTGGAAAACAAGGCTGTCTGGCCTGCCTCCAGCCACCCAGCACCCCCTCTCCTTTGTTCGGTGTCCGTTCTGGGATCGAAACATCTAAAACATTTCGATCCCAGAAAAGATCCTTGCTTCTTTTGTAAACAGGGAGGCGCCGCCACTTTCCTTCACTTCCTCACATACATTCCCAGATTCAGACTTGGCAGAGAATATTTCCAAAACACGAAAACGTCGGGGGATTGTTAGTGGTCAAACAATGGCCGGAGGACTGTCAGTCGCACGACACATGTTCCCTGCAAAGCCAGCTGTGAGACTTGCGCCTCTCTTCTGTAGGTTTACTAACGTTAGGCTTTTAGTAGTTAACTTTCCGCAACCTTTCCTGAGCACATTCACTCACACCAGGTGCCTTCCCAGTTGGCAGGTCCATTAGAGTCAAGCATCTCTGATGAAGTAACCCTATGCCATCATGTTGTATGTACGCATGTATGTATGTATATATGCATGAAGTGGTACTTGTATAGCTCCTCCTCAGTCCAGCTACATACTGCTAGATTGATGATCCAGCGCTTCATAGAGAATCACACTGTAAGTGCATGAAGAGAATGTGCTCATAGATAGAACAAAAAGTGCAGGGACTCGAAGTTATTCATAGAAGCCAGTGCTGCTGAATGCCCATCAATGCTGGCAAGTCTTGATTTCACCCCATGCCGCTTTCTTTCACCCCCCTGCACTTTCTGCCTCTTTAGCTCACTCATTCTGGTTCTTTTTCATCTGTTTGTTCTCCTTATTTCCCTGTTCTCTTCTCTTTCCCTTCCTCCCTTATCTGTCCTTCTCTCTTGCTCTGGGTCAAAGTCTGATGATGTAATATAAGTCCTGCTCCCCTAAAATGAGTGTTGGTGCTACCACCGGCACAAATTAAGGACTGCTTGCGTCTATAACCACCAAGTCGTACCAGAACTTAGGGAAGATTAAAATTGGTGAATCAGATGGTAACTGTTGCACAAGTATGAGGGCAGGCTCCTAGCCAGCCTTCCTGATGATTAAGAGCAACTGAGAAAATAAATCTTATTTAGACAGACTGGGAATTGAGAAAAAGGGCCAGAGCTGGTTACCTTTTTATATGGCCAGCTGCATTTGGACCTAAATGCTGGAGAGGAAAATGCTCTCCTTCTGGACTTTGGCACTGTGCCACTGTCGCAGAGGAGCCATTAATACACATATACTGCTCCTCCACAGGCGTAGCAGGATTGCAGGAAACACGTGTCCCCAGTCTCTGTGTCAGCAGGTATAAATACATATAGGGCAGCACTGTTTTTGCCAATCTACGGTGAGTTTCTTTTTTGCGGCCTCCAATCTCTAGGGATTTAGTGTATGTCCGGCGGTTATGATATGGGAAAGAAGAGTAGGCGAGAAGTTTGAAGACTGCGTGTTACCCTCTGTTAGATTACTTTGGTTCCCACCTGAGGCATAATTCCGCTTTTTTTAAACACAAAATATGATCAAGGAGATTGAATACTAATGTATTTGTGTAATGCCGTCAGTTTTTAATATGACTGTTGTACTTATCAAATATCTACGGATAAAAATGTATAATGAACGAATGGTTTCTTTTAAGTCTGACCTTGTATAAGTCATAGCAGTATACCTCCATGCAGGGGATTTGGGGCAGCTCTCTCCAACCCACTGGCCGGTTCATGTGTCTTTAGGTCAGCCCACTTCATCCCTTAGCTGCCTTGCATAGAGGGACGTTATTTTTCACACTTGCCAAAGACATACCTATTGGCTTTGCCAATGCTTGCATTTGGTGCTTGTAGTAGACATTCTCTATGCATTCATCTTCAGTTTTGAATGTTAAAGGGATCATCGAAATATAATCCTGGCGTTCATGAATTTACGTTGGCATCAAACACAGTGATTCATGGGTGAAATGCGGTACTTCCAATAGGACTATGCATATTTTTTAGAGAACACTACAGGCTTGATTGTCACTTGAATGGCAAGTAATTATTATTCTTATAGTGCCTACTAACCCTGACTTTGAAGCACTTTGCGGCGAGTAGCGCTGCTCCGGAATCCAAGGTTGGAGGTAGGTAGGTAGTAGGTTAACGATATGTGCTTCAGTTTCCTTTTAGTGTTAGCTGCGTTAGGTTTGTGCTCTCGAGGTCTCGCGCATCCACTCCAGTGTTTGAAACAGGTATAGATTCTTTGACATGATCCGTAAGGTAAGAAGTGGATGGAAGGTTTCCGATGAGGCAGAGTGTGGAGGAAAAGGGAGCCATGGATGGTATACATATATACATTATGCAGTCATACCTCTATAAAAAGCATAAACACATCTATATATTTATAAAGCTACATTATTGTCGTTTTCAGTTTATGTTCTTTTTTTCCTTATACAAGGACGCATAAAGCCTTACACATACACACATATATACGCTAGAAGTGCTGCTATGGCCCAAGTACCAGCCGTTGAACCCGCATCAGCAGGTGCCTCGCTCTTTTTCTTTGCTCTCCTCACAGCACCCTGTGGGTACCTCGTCCCAGTGCCCTAGCATAGTTCAAAGCGCTTATAAACATCTATATTGCTCGCTCGAGGCAGCAAGTGGATTTTCCGTTCTGAAGTCATGTGAACTGAGGTGTTTCGCAAGAGAAGAACGGGGATTGCCGAAGGTCACGCCGAGCGTCAGTGACGAAGCAGTGAATGGAACGCCTGATTCCTTTCTCTATTTGGCTTCTGTTTCGGGCTATGTTCCCCAGGAGTGGTTTCGTCCCACTTGGCCTACTACCAGGAGACAATGCGAGGCAGGTGTGGGAGGCGGGAAGTCTCCCGGGCCACGGGTAGAAGCCTGAAGCAGGTCTCCGCCGAGGCAACCCGTTTCCTTGTAAAAGGTGTGTCAGGTGCCCGCCCAAGGCAAACCAGGAGCGGCAGGAGGGCTAATATTGATCCAGTGACGCGGACGGCGCTGGTGGGAGAGCTGCGTGGGAGTGGGGTAGGAGCAGGTGGTTATCTACCTTCCGTCACTTCCGTTCTCACCTCGATTTAGGGGGCGTGCTTTCCATTGATGCAACAGGTGCAGTGGCACCAGGGCCCAGAGGCCTGAAGGGGCTCCCTCAACCCCTAATTTGTCTGCATTTTACAATTCAACCATCATCCTGAGGTCCCCTTTCTTTCCTTGCACTTGGGCCTGGGACACACTGGCTGTACCACTGTCACTGTGCCCACAGGCGAGTCACATTCCTGTGTCGTTAAACCCGACGTATGTAATCCGAGTCGCTTCCCTAACCTGCCATTGACACCGACACTTTGTTATAATAAGAATGCGCCTTCCCGCCTTACACCTGGGCCCAAGTCTAGCGCGGTTTTCAGAGACGTTCGCGCAGCACAAAGGTCTGCTATGCAGCTATAGAGGCAACAGACCTTTGAGTGCTAATGGAGTCTATGGCAGGACCGGAGGCTCAGATTATGCTTCTCAATTTCTTTACTACTCAAACAGCAGCCAATGAAAACACAGTAAATGTGTCAAAAACACTACATATCCCATGAGGCTTTGAACCACACCTCCATTATCAACCAATCAAACGTGTCCTGAATACACAAAATAGCGAGGCACCATCTTAACTGCCTCTTTCTTTGCTGCTCCGTAGTCAAGATAAGTGCCTCGTTATTCTCATTCACTACATGGTTATACTATTGCCCTTTGTTGGTTTATTAAGCTTATTAACTGTTGGCATATGTGATTTATTGCTGTGGTGTTACTCGCTTCACTTTTGGTTTAGCGCTGTCGCACTGCGATTGGCGCGCGTTCCAAGTACTGTGGTTTCTGTCAGTGCGTGTTGCGCTGTTCTCCGTATGCCCGTCTTTCATTTATTTTTTCCCCTTTATTAGTGATTCCAACCTCGCGACTGGGAGTTACTGGCCCGTTGGTTACGCGCGTCTCGCGCTCCGGGCTCAGTCGGCCGCCTTCTGGGAGCGAGATTCACGTCAGGCTGCCTATGTGCGTCTCAGGAGCCCACACGCACGTGTGCACGCGTAACCGAATTCCCAACAATACGCTGGAAGACGCCCTCCCCGGGCTAGAAAAACAGGGGAAAGCAGCAAGCAGTGCCTCTCGAGCCAGCCCCCCTGCCTCAGATAGGGATTTGCTTCATGCTATGTAGCGTTTTGGATTATCTTTAACCCTTTATTATCCTGCAATAGGAATTATCCATTTTTGGAGATCTCTGCTACTTAGGCAGGCAGGGCTAATTACCCTCCACTAGACCTATTTTGTAGAGGCTGTTTCTGGGTACCTTGTGCCGCACTGCTCCAGGTTTGCTCACTTGCGACGCCCTTTCTCATTAGAGAGTTGGGGTAGTAAAATTTGGCTTCCCTCTGGGGACTCAGAGATCAATATATTTACATATATTACTTTCATGATGTCGGTCTATGAGGAGGATGCTGCATATGGTCTTGCAGAGGATGAAGATTTCTATTACAAGGACAATGTTGAGGCTCTTGTTGAAAAGACCTTAGATAAGATGTTGGGTAAGGCCCTTTCCTCCGCCTTGTTGCCCATATCTCTCCGTCTGGACCAACTAGTAGGTACCACTCCTACCCGTCCTGCAGGAACCCCTAAACCCTCTCTTATTCCCCCCACCGAACCCCCGGGCCTTCCATGGCCCCATATGCACATTTATTTAAAGCTCCGGACCGCTAAGGAACATGACTACAACACGCTCCTTATGGCTCCTTCCCCGGTCCCTACCCCCTCCGCCCCCATCCCTCTGACTGACACTGATACTGATACTGATTCCTCTCACAAATCCCGCCCATGCAAACACGCCAAGAAGCGCAAACACTCCCTTTCGCCCGTTCAACCTTCCCCTTTCGCCTTTGAACCCTCCAACATCGTCCACCCCCGCTCTTATGATTGGGCGCCTGCCCCGGCAGTATATGCAAGCTAATCTACGCAAGAGCTTTGATAAGAAGGTCCAGGCCCGCTTACGATCTGAATGCCCGCGACCTGACCTTGCGAATAAAACTGCCTTGACACCCGAGATCGATACTTCCATGCAGACCTTTTTGAAAAAGTATCAAAAAGACCCTAAAAAAGGCATAGATCGGGCCCTTCGGACTGGTCAATATAAGCTTTTGGATTTCTCGGGGCCCCTGGCTAAAATTTTGGAGCTCGCGCTTCAGGCGCAGGAGACTAGGGCCGCAATCCACCCAGAGGTCCTTGCAGGCTGGACCCAAAGGGCGATCTGTCTTCTCGGAAATGCGAACTGTGCCCTCTCCTCCGAGAGACGCAAGTCAGTCCTCCTGCGGATCGACCCTCAACTTGTGGAATTAGCCTCTGCTGAACCAGGCCCGCTGGCTGAAGGATAGCTTTTTAGAGAACGATTTGTTAAGGACTTTGCAACATTTTTTAATACGTTCACTCCTCTTGATAAGTCGCAATCTTCACTCAAGAGGGTTTTCCACCCCTCTCTGGCAGGGCTGGTTGTGGCAGGGGACGCTCGACCGTCCGCTACAGTCACCCAAGTCCCCAGCGTGGCTTCGCACCTAGACGTAGGGGTTACACCCAGGAACCAGGCCAGATTTTACCCCACCAGATCCAGGGGTTGCCAGTGCCGGTACAACAGGGGCATCAACAGAGGCTACAGGAACAATGATGCCCTATCCTCAGGTAATTCCACCTCTCCTTCCTATCATTCCTCTGCACAGTTGGACAAAGATCACCTCAGATGCGTGGATCATTCACACTGTTCAGGGGTATCAAATAGAGTTAGTCGATGTTCCTTTTCAGGCACTTCCCCCCACTCCTCTCCATTTTTCCCTACGAGAACATTCTTTTATAGACTCAGAACTTCAGGAGCTTTTGGCCAAGCAGGCTATTGCTGTTGTACCCTTCATTCCCGAAGGTTTTTGCAGCAACGTCTTCCTGGTGAAAAAAGAAGGGAGGAGGACAGAGATTAGTGCTCAATCTCAGGGAATTCAATCCTTTTGTTGTATACAGACACTTCAAGATGGAAGGAATCCATCTTTTAGGAGATTTATTGCTAGAAAAGGATTGGATGGTCCGCTTGGACCTAAAGGACGCTTACTTAACAGTCCCCATTTTGCCCCTTCCATCAGAAATATCACCAATTTCAGTGGAAGGAGCAATGGTTCCATTATCTGTCCCTTCCCTTCGGCCTTTCCTCAGCACCGTGGGTTTTTACCAAACTGCTGAAAACAGTGACTACTCCTCTTCAAGAAATGGGCGTCCGCATGATGATTTATCTTGATGACATGCTTCTCATAGCACAGGACCCCACACTGCTATGCACTCACTTACAATGGATGATCTCTCTGTTAGAAGAGTTGGGTTTAGTGATCAACACCAAAAAATCCATGACTATCCCGTCTCAACAAGTAGACTTCCTAGGTTTTCAAATCGACTCGGTGAGTGCCTAATTGCTCCTCCTAGCGCCCAAGATCAAATCCATAAAGAGGGAGATACCAACGACTCTGTCGAAGCAGATGGTCTCTTTGAGGTCCCTGGCGAGGATTGTGGGTCTCCTTGCATCCTCGATTCAGGCTATCTTCCCAGGACCTCTCCACTACAGGGCGTTACAACGCCTCAAGATCCATTTTCTGCAGAAAAGGTTCTCGTACGATCATCTGATCGCTCTGTCTCAAGCTGCAATGGTGGCTCACTCATATGGAGGCCTGGAATGGCAAGGCCATCTTCGGAACCTTTCCAGACGTCATTATCGAGTCAGATGCCAGTAGATGGGGCTGGGTCGCAAGATGCGGAGATTATGCACTGGCGGTCAATGGTCCGCAGAAGAGTTAAAATTACACATCAACTGTCTAGAGTTGTTAGCCGGATCGTTTGCCATCAGATCGATCTCCCCTTTGCAATTGTTGCATCCTCCTGCGGATGGACAACATGTCAGCGGTACGCTACATAAATCGCCTAGGAGGAACGAAATCTCGGCTTCTGGCCAATACTGCAAGGGAATTTTGGCACTTCTGCCTGGCACAGAAGATCAGGATTGTAGCAGAATACATTCCCGGCAAGAGCAATCAGGTGGCGGATTGGAACGCCAGGTTTCTGAGAGACTTCAGCGACTGGAGACTCCATCCTTCTGTGTTTCTAGAGATCATGAGTATTCGAGGCCCCTGCCTGATAGACCTCTTTGCATCTTGCCTCAATTCTCAGCTTCCCCGCTTCTACAGCTGGAGACCGGATCTGATGGCGTTGGAGACGGACGCATTTCTGCATCACTGGGGGTCCCAGAGAAATTATGCCTTTCGCGTTGATTCCGAGAGTAGCAGCTTAGGTCTGGCGGCAGGCAACGTCATTAGTATTAGTCACTCCGTTATGGAAGACACAATCGTGGTTTCCAACTCTATTGGAGTTGTCAGTGGACCTGCCTTTCCAACTGCCAGTGTTTCCGATGCTGCTCCAGGACCCAGTGGGCTCCCCACATTCTCTGGTCCTTCAGAATCAATTAACCCTCATGGTTTGGATGCTCTCAGGAGACATGAACGAATTGAGGGCCTTTCATCAGCGGCTGACGAGTTTATACAACAGGCTTGGGCTCCATCCACCCACAAGCAATATCCTGCATCCTGGAAGCGATGGATGGGTTGGTGCCTCCAACGACAGGTGGATCCCGTGGGATCTGATTTGAAGGAAATACTACATTTTTAATCTGAATGTGCTGAATCAGGTCTGTCTTATAGGTCAGTGAATAATTTCAGGTCCGCCTTATCGGCCGGACATAATCACATTGATGGAAAACTAGTGGGAATGCATCCACTGGTGTGTAAGTTGTTGAAAGGCATCAGAGTTGCTCGCCTGCCACGACCCAGATACACTACATTATGGGATGTATCAAAAATTCTTTCCTTGTTAGAATCATGGTTGGACAATAAAGACTAATCTTTTAAATCAATTATCTGCAAGACTCACCATGTTGTTGTGTCTTATTTCATGTCGTAGAGTGTCTGATTTTCATGCTTTAGATTTGTCAGGAAGGGTTTTCGCTCCCCAGGGTGTTTCTTTCATCATCTCTAGAAGAACTAAATCGATGTCTCGTTCGGTTGAGTATCCCGCTTTCCCTCATAATGAGAAAGTATGTGTTTTGAAATGCTTAAAAATGTATGAAGAACGTACTTTAGCTCACAGATCGGACCCTCTGGGTCAGTTACTCTTGGCAATCCAGAAACCTTTTCGCCTGGTCTCAGCGGCCACTCTGGCACGTTGGGTTAGGTGGGTGATGGCTGAAACTGATATTGATATTTCTGTGTATGGTGCGCATTCCGCTAGAGGTGCTATGGCCTCGAAGGCTTTTATTATGCGTCCCCGTTTAGAGGACATTTAAAAAGCTGCAGATTGGCCTTCAAACTCAATGTTTAAAATATTTTATTATAAACCTATTGCTCATGTTTCTTCATAATCTGAGCCTGCAGTCCTGCCATAGAATACAACATTTTACAGCTTACGCAACAAGAATTTTAGATTCTATTAAGGACACGGAGGTGAGGATTATCCCACCCGTTAGGACAGGTAAGATTTACAACTGTCATGTTGTTTATGATGCATAAGATGTATGTTATTTTTTGCCCTACCCTGATACCATATTGGTGGTTCCTCGTTTTCAAACTTGTTTCTATTTTCAGGAACGGATTCCAAACAGAGTTGAATCTGCTTTTCCTCGTGACAAGGAAGCTGGCGTCCCTGGTGGATAGTTGTCTCGTCCGAGACTCGTTTTGGAGTTGCTCTCCGTTGAGAGTGAGAACTTGTGCTTATTATGTTTACTGGACTCTTGAGACTGCTTATTGCAAAGAAAGAGGTAGTCAAGATGGTGCCTCGCTATTTTGTGTATTCAGGACACGTTTGATTGGTGGATAATGGAGGCGTGGTTCAAAGCCTCATGGGATAGGTAGTGTTTTTTACATATTTACTGTGTTTTCATTGGCTGCTGTTTGAGTAGTAAAGAAATTGAGAAGCATAGTCCTCGCCTCCGTGTCCATAATAGAATCTAAAATTCTTGTCGCGAGCTGAAAAATGTTGGATTCTCACATCAAAAACTGTCTTGAGGGCGGAGCTAACCACTACAGCATCGAGAAGTGCGAAACCTCTGCGAATACAATCAAAGTGGACGTAAAGAGACGGGAATTTCTGACACTTCTGTAGGATTCACACAAAAAATGAAAAAGTTGTGCAAGTTGTCCTGGCCTTGTGTGAAATACTAGCACTACATGACAACAATGATGAAATTCAGTCTCAGTTCCATACGCAATACACAATCTTTTTGAGAAAATTGCACATATTGAGTGCTTAATTTGTAAAAGAATCGGCATCGGTGCCCAAAGCTCTGCTCGGCTTTGCCATTGAAAATCGGGTGTGGAGTACCAAGTATAAGTAGTGGTGAATTTACCTCAGGCTTCTTTAGTCCATTACCAGACACTGCTGCCCAGTGGACCCGGAACAATTTTCAGGGTGAGGGTGCTGCAGTCAATGTTACATCGCTAAAATCATAGGGAGTGTGAAAAATCCAAGCATCACACAAAAAATAGGTGCTGCAAATGAGCCACATCGATCCAGCAGGAGAATGGTAAATTTGTAGTAATTAACCGATTGTGAATTTTAGAGCACGTACAACACAAAAAAATCCTGGGGTCTAAACATGTATCAATAATATACATAAATCAAACAGTACTCCTTATATAAAGAATATATGTGAACAAACATATGAGTTTATGAAATCATCCACGGGCAGATCCCTTGTTAGGACGTAATCCCTCACTCACCAGAGGTGACATGCTTCATCATAGGGATTCTCCTCCCAGAGGAAACTCCTAGTTCCTTTGGGGGCTACGACCCCCTCACTGTGAGGGAGGAGCTCTGGGATGTTTTGTTGGAGTATATAGGGTATCCTAAACCCACTTATGATGAGCCAGAAATGTGAGTGAAGTCGCAGCGCAAATTAAACAATGATGTGAGAAAAGTGAAAAATCAAGTGAATTCTAAAACTGGCTAGAAGGCATAGAACAACAATTTTAATAGAGATATGCCTGCTGTCACGGTTAAAAATGCAGTGCACCAGCGGTATGGATATGAACCGCTATGTTGTGATGATTACTGGTCAACATGTTTCAGCCTATATAAACCATATTGGAATCAGGCTTTCGTCAGGACCTAAGAACAACGGATGCTGCTGCTACGATATAGTGAACAGTTGATTCAAAAAAAGGATATTAAACCAAAATATGGTCTTTGGTCTGCAAATAACCAAATGTCATGATACCCGCTAATTCTGGGTACAAAGCCTCACCTCAACCTGGCAAGCCGCTCAGGAGGCGAGCACCACTCTATCCGTCGGTACTGCTAGCAGGAAGAGCCTGCGGCAGCAGGCTCTTCCTGCTAGCAGTAGCGGGTATCATTAGTATTAGCGGGTATCATGACGAGGCAGCATCTGTGAGGCCTGCACAAATAACATGACTACATTTGTCCTTCACTGGGAACCAAACACCCAATTGTAGTGCCTGACTCTCAGAGGGTAGCGTTGCAGAGCAGTCTGAGGCTTACTTAAGGGAGGTGGTGTGGGCTAATAACCGCCATTTGCAGGTGCACAAAAATAACACTCAATAATTGATTGTCCAGTCTGTACTTTGCTTTATAAAAGTAAGAGTACATTTATTAAACACACACAATACTCAATATTATGCACCAATTTGCAAATATACATCAGCTGTTGGAATTACTTCGTGACATTGCAAAACATATTCACTCCTCCCGCAGGGGGGGGTGGGGTCTAGCACCACCACTCCCATGTATGCACATCAACTTGCCCCCAATGCAGATAGTTGAACATAACCTGGAGCGAGGACCCTGCGCACTGGCACCATCCCAGTGGCGACCTACCCAATTACCTCAACAAGCATTAAAAAGGGGTAAACCTGCCTTGGTGACACATGACTGTGACGGAGCATCTCCTACTGACCATAAAGTATGCACCTCTATATCTGAAGGGCTAGCAGTCTGGGGTCTTCACCTAAGCGCAGCAGCAAGAATCCATGTTTACGCACACTTGCCTTATGACATCTCCTTACAAATGTGACTTACAGTCCCTTCAAAAGAAGTACTCCTGGCAACTACACTTCTCCTGCAGTGCGCCTCTTCACTTTAAAAGGAATCACAGGTAAAAGCATGGGATTTTGTAAATACAGCCAGACCCCCTAGCAGGAAGGTCCAGCAACATAACTCCATTTAGCTTAACATCACCTTACACAGGTACTTCACTTTACACATGTGACTTCAGTCCACCTAAAAAGAAATAACCACTAGTAAATGCATTTCAGTGCAATTACACCACTTCACCTCCAGGGGATGCACTTTTCCACACATCCCCAACTCAGCCCTTCACTTCATGATGCACTTCTCCACACACCCTCAGCTGTAGAACAAAAGTTCCAGCCTAGAAGGTGTTTAAATGCTAGCTGAGCCCTTGAGGGGTAGTTTCCTTTAGGACCCCATGACACTGAGGGTGGGACTTTTCTTCGTGCTGGGGGGGGGGAAGACTGCGCTTCTCCAGCAGCTCCCCCCAGCACCTTATCACAAGTGAGGGTGACCCCCCCTCCTCTGGGGGCCACAATGCACCAAAACGGCAGATTTCCAAATGCCTGGCGAGGCATTATGGGGCGCTTCATGCTCCTCTTTACCAATCTCAGCCACTGGGAACACTCTCCTCCGCCCTCGGGGTCTCCGAGAGGGTGGATTCAGCAGGGAGCTGTCTTCACTGGCTCCCTGCGCCAGCCTTTTGCCTGGCTCTCCTCCTTGGCCTCTCTTCTCCCTGCGCAGAGGCCACTGCTCCTGCACACCGGTCCTGGGCTCTTCCTGTGGTGCTGTTAGGGTCCTGGGGGCAGTCAGAGGGTCTCTCCTTCCAAATGCCCATTGCACCAGGCTCCAGCACCTTCAGGCTCAGCAGACCACACCTGTAGGAAGGTGGATATCTGACTATGGTTACCCCCAAATTTTTGCCTAGTGTCTAGCTGGTTTTTCGACTTAGTTGGCCTGAGATCCTGCCATTCAGGCTCTCAGGCTATCTGCTCTCTCTGTAAAATGGACTCCATGTACCCTAGGTACATACCCAATTGGTTGGATCACCCTGTCAGCCCCTGTACCAGTGTACACTAGGTACCCAGGGCATTGGTGTACCCAAGGCCTGCCAAGGGCTGCAGCATGTATTATGCCACCCCAGGCTTGGCCTAACAATTTGACACAACTGGCTGATCACTCAGCTGGGGTAAGTTGGTGTAATCACCTCTTACTTAGGTGTAGTATACCTATACCTAACCTTAAATGGGACACCTGGTAACCTATAAGTCACTCCTATGGCAGGCCTTAACAATCCTGAAGGCAGAGTGCTTGGTTCCATGTGAGATGGTGCTCTGGCATGAGCTGAGCCTGTCTGCAGTGGTCGGAACAACTTCCTTCTACTGTTTCCAGATATCGTCATACCATATACTCTTAAGTGCATTATGAACCTCGCGGTTAAATGCTATCTTTGGTTTGGCTTTATCAAAACATGTCGAGTAAGGTGTCATACGAATTGGAATACTAACCCCTCGCCAATTCTGGCGACGGGGTTAGCATTCCACCCTTCTAGAGGGACACGACATGTACAGTACCTGAAACCCGGGTAAAATCAGACATAGCCTCAGCTCCACAAAATGGATGCTGCCACCACAGACACAAGTCTGCCCTCCTGCTGCTGGGAGTCCTTCCAGCTTGGGAGGTGTGGACAAAGGGTTTCCTGCCAGGGGAGGTGCGTGCACCACCCCAGACAGGATTTTGTGTATTGGTCAGGTAGGGCTTGAAAGAAACCAGACATGCCTGTGGCTCACAAGGAGCCTCGGTGCATATGCCAGTTCAAACCGGTCCTGGGGCACACCAGTCCCGGGCCTGGGGCGAGCTGGACAAAGGATTGGGGGTGTAACCACCCCCCTTCCTGGTCCCACCCATAGGGAGGGACCTAGCAGGTAGTCCGGCCCCTAGAATCCGAATAAAGGTAGGAGCTGTGTCCTAAGACTTCAGACATCCTGGAATCAACTTGAAACTAAGAAGAAGACGGGAACTTCGACATTCTGCTGCACAGAAGACTGAAGAAAATCTCCCCTGTGGTCAGGGAGTGACCACCTTGCTAACGCAAGCACCATCCAGCGAATCACCGTCTGCTTTGCCGCCGCCTCCCGCCGGAGCCCGAGCCCAGAGACTGACAAGACCTGGACCTCCAGACCTCTCACCGCCCGATCCACAGTCCCTGAAAAGAGGAGACCCGTGGAGGCACCGAGACACGTGGAGCCAGCCATCTTGGAACGACTGCGACAAGCTGACCAGTACAACAACCGAGGCTCCCTCCAAGTTGTGCTTTGGGTCCTGAGAAGCCCAACCCTCGAGCAGCATCTGCACCAAAGGTGAGCCCTCCAGCATCTCCACGATCTGCGTGGGGCCCTTCTGCATTTTGCCACTCGACGCGCCTAACCGGTTGCTGGCCCGCTGGCTAGTGGCCATCTTGGCGACGAAATCTACGACAAACACCGCTGGTCTGGTTGCTCCAGACTGGCCCTTGCTCCCCTCCAAAGGAGCAATCCCTCTGACCTTGCTGGTCAGAACCAACAGCTGATTTCCGAATCCTCCTGCAATTGCTTTTGCCAAGGCTTGTTTGCTTCGATCAAGTCGCCGACACCGCCGACAGCGAGAGCCTGCGTGGGACAGCTTGTGAGCCGACTCCTGGACGTCGTCGACCTTCAGGGACCACGTGGCTGCGGAGACAAGCTACCCCTCATCACCTGTTTGCACCCGACATCGCCTGGTACCCACCTGGTGCCACGCTGGTCACTGGCTAGTGACTGTGAACACTGTCCCCTCTGCTTACAGGTCTTCAACATCTCCGATCCACTCTTGGATCCACTGCATCCCTTCCCGACCGATCGCCTGCAGCATCTTTGTCCCAGGCTCAACGGAACAGATAGAAGAAACCCGACGCACTTTGAGGCCTATGCACCCGCTTCCTGTGGGTGAGGTAAAGCTGGTACTCCGGTGCCCATGTGTAGTAATACATCTCTAGTGCCTGTGTTCCAAATCTTAAGTTCCTAGGTCATCCGGAAGATTCCTTTTGCAGTAACTTTGTACTTTTTACGCACCCATTGAAACCCTATGGGAGCACGCGTGTGACTATTTGCTCTGCACACGCCACCCGTGGACCTCCTGGTCACTAACTGACGTTAGCTCCTTGTAGGCCCAGTGATTCTAGAGGCCTTAGGCCTTTTCCCTTTTCTGTTCGTGGTACTTATACCACTATTTTAGTATATGGTTCGAGTGGCCACCAGGGCCTATCCATATAAAGTGCAACTTCTGTGTATTCTGTGATAATCTTGTTTGACGATTTGTGCTCCTGTGCTCATAAAGAGACTAGGGGTTACTTTGAGAAATAAATACATATATATTTTGAATATATATCTGTGTGGTGTCCTTTCATTGGTATAAAAGGGGGTTACTATTGGTAAAACAGCTTGCTTAACACGCATCACGAGTTTAGCCTCAAAGACTGCTTAGCCTACGCTACCACTAGGGCAGCTAGTCCAAAAAGGTTGACTTACAACCACACCATAAGGGTTGCTTGGCATGGTACAAGGTGGTCACTAGAACTAGTGAACAGCATATACCAGGCCAACTTCTCACATTGGTGAGCAGCGGTTGGATTTGAGCTTGCTGTGTTTTACCATTGTAATCTCTTGGTTACCAATTGAAAGATCACATAGGTACCTGTAGGTACATATAAAACAAGATTAGATATACATAAGTTCTACTGAACTTAGTTGTTGTAGAGCAAAGGGAGTAGCACACCCTGACTACAACTACTAGATAGGTTTAGTAGGTAAACCCAAGTGTAGGTAGATTGCAACACATCCACCCACACTTAAGAGCAATGGCCGGGGCAGAGGGGTCCACTGTACCCATCTCTGTCGAGAGTGACCCCCAGAGGGCACCAACCAGCTTTGCTACCCTTAATCAGAATGAGCTCAGGCATTTGGCAACTCTTAGAGGCCTTAAACAGCCCAAGAACCCAAACTCTGCTGAGCTCAGAGAGCTCTTACAGAATGATGAGAATCAGAGAGCACTCAAGAAAGCTTCCCAGTTAGCCCCCTTAGGGACAGGAACAGGAGGCCCCCCTTCTGAAGATGCCACTGAAGTACCCCTTCCCAATAGTCACCCCTTAGATGGGATGCCTACCACAGAGGAAGAAAGTGATGGGGATACAGATGTGAGTGGGGATGAAGGGAGAACTAGCCCAGTGCCAAGTGTTATACTTGGCCCAGCTAAACTAAGGCTATTGGGGACTGACAGTGGGTTCACCCCATTGGATCTCCCCAGTGGACTTAACACAGGGCTTGGAAGGCAAAGGAATCGCTCAGGTGACTCCAATGCTTCCCATGGCTCTAGAGGCTCTCAAGGTCACTCCAGAAGGAGACTGACCACCCCTCAGAGGAGGGAACATGAGGCCAGAATGCAGGAAGCCCAGCTGAGGATCAGGAAGCAGGAGCTAGAAGTAGCCCTGATGGAAGAAAAACTGAGCAAGGCTAGGCAGCATAGAGAGAGTGGGTCTATACCCACTGGTGGCAGCAATGTCCCTAGGGACAAAGATAGGGTCTTTGACAATAGGAACCTGTCCAAGATTGTGCCCCCCTACAAAAGTGGGGATGACATCCACAAATGGATGACTGCTCTTGAGAGAGCCTGCAAAGTGCAGCAGGTTCCTGAAGACCAGTGGGCAGCAATCTTATGGCTCTCCTTTGAGGGGAGAGGCAGAGATAGACTCCTCACTGTTAGAGAAGAGGATGTCAGAAATTACAGAGTCCTGAAGAGTGTCCTAGTTGATGGGTTAGGCTTAACCACTGAACAGTACAGGTTAATGTTCAGAGACACCCAGAAGACACAGACTCAGGACTGGTCTGAATATGTGGAATGTGCCACTAAGGCTTTGGAGGGTTGGTTGCTGGGAAGTAAGGTGTCTGATTATACAGGATTGTACAATTTGATGATGAGAGAGCAGATTTTAAGTAATTGTCAAAACCAGCTTCTCCATCAACACCTGGTAGACTCAGATTTGACCTCTCCCCAAGAATTGGGAAAGAGGGCAGATAAATGGGTCAGGACCAGGATCAGGCCTAAAAACCAGGGTGGTGACCAAAAGAAAGATACCACCAAGCCTCAAGAGAAGGGTGGGGATAAAGAAAAAGAGAAACCTTCCTCAGGGCCCCAAAACTCCACACAGGGTGGTGGGTCCCAAGCTCCCTCCTCTACCACAGCTAAAAAGCCCTACTGCCATGAGTGTAAAACTCCTGGGCATTGGAAAACTGACAGCGGTTGCCCAAGGGCTAAAAACAAAACTGTTCCTCCAATTACTCCTGTCACACCACCTATTACTGTCAGCAGTAATCCCCCAGGTGGTGGGAGTGCCCCCAGAAATCTGGGTGGGTTTACTTGGGGAACACAGGGGGACCCTGGCTTAGCCAATTCCCCTACAGCAACCACTCTTGTCTGTGATGGTGGCATGGGGTTTGCCAACTTCACTGCCTGTCCCAACACTTTGGGTAGGTACAGACAGGAGCCCTACATCAATGGTACAAAAGCTGAGGCCTACAGAGACACTGGGGCTAGCATCACAATGGTGGCCCATTGGCTAGTTCCCTCTGAGCAGCTTTTGCCCGGTTTCTCCTACCAGGTGACTAACATTGATGGCAAACAGAACAGTCATCCCATGGCAGAGGTATGTCTCAGCTGGGGAGGGGTCACTGGCCCTAAAAGGGTAGCAGTGTCCCCAACCTTGCCTGTAGACTGCTTACTGGGGAATGACTTAGAACTCTCAGCTTGGGCTGGAGTTGAACAAGACACCCATTCTAAAATGGTAGGCCTTTCACAAAAGGGTAGGGGGGTTGTGCCATTCACAACCCCTGTCCAAATAGATTTCCTCCCTGAAAAGGTTGGAAGGGCAGTGGTAGCCACAGCCCAGGCACAGACAGACTTCCCTGTAGGGACTGGCAGAGCTGTGACAGTCACAGCTCAAACACAAACTGAGTGCCCCCCTGAAAAGGTTGGCAAGGCTGTAATGGTCTCAGCCTATACTCAGACTGACATAGGTGTAGTGAAGCCTGAAACAATGGATCACTCCACACAAACTGAGAGTAGTGGGGAGGAAGAAAAGTCTCCCTCTCCCCAGACATTAGGAAAAGGTCAGCCTCCTCAGGGATCTGACCTCACCCCTTGTGAAGGAACTGCCCCAGAGGTAGCCAGGCCTGGCCTGGCAGAGCCTCTGATGTCAGTGGCCCCTTCCAAGGTGGGATCCAGTCTGGTGCAGGTAGCCTGCCTCTCTCTACCCTGCCTCAGTCAGCCCAGGGCTGCAGAGGTCAGGGAGGCCAGTGGACCCCCAGAGGGCCCCTGTCCACAAGAACCCCCCCATCAAAAGAATGAGGATTGCCTGGCTAGTAGCCCTAGTCAGGTGATGGGTAAAAACATTCCTGAGGGATCTCCTTTACAGGTAGTTAGGGACCTCCCCCAGGGGGATTCTGTTGGGCACAGGCAAACATGGGACCTTAGGGCCCCAAACCTGACCTGTCCCTCCAGTAAGCCCACAAAAGGGACCCAGCCTCCAGCTTTAGGTAGCCAGAGGCTGACCCTGAGAGCACAGTGCAACTCAGTTAAAGAAAGAAAGGCATCCATGGTGGAGGATGATTGGAGGAAGCTGAGGCCTCACTTTGAGGGCACTCACTTCAGTACTCCATCTCAACACCAGCCTTTTACTTTGCCAAGACACACCACAGGTAGAGATTCCCTATGGTGGAGACCCTCTGATACCCTTAGGGTGAGGGATTGCTTAGTGGACCATGAGACAGGGGGTAACCATGCCAGTGCTGGTTCCTCCTTATATGGCCACTTGGGCAATATAGGCTTACCTGGTCAAGGTCAGCCTTATCTCCCTTCGTTTGGGGGGGGGGTTGTGTAGGAAGGTGGATATCTGACTATGGTTACCCCCAAATTTTTGCCTAGTGTCTAGCTGGTTTTTCGACTTAGTTGGCCTGAGATCCTGCCATTCAGGCTCTCAGGCTATCTGCTCTCTCTGTAAAATGGACTCCATGTACCCTAGGTACATACCCAATTGGTTGGATCACCCTGTCAGCCCCTGTACCAGTGTACACTAGGTACCCAGGGCATTGGTGTACCCAAGGCCTGCCAAGGGCTGCAGCATGTATTATGCCACCCCAGGCTTGGCCTAACAATTTGACACAACTGGCTGATCACTCAGCTGGGGTAAGTTGGTGTAATCACCTCTTACTTAGGTGTAGTATACCTATACCTAACCTTAAATGGGACACCTGGTAACCTATAAGTCACTCCTATGGCAGGCCTTAACAATCCTGAAGGCAGAGTGCTTGGTTCCATGTGAGATGGTGCTCTGGCATGAGCTGAGCCTGTCTGCAGTGGTCGGAACAACTTCCTTCTACTGTTTCCAGATATCGTCATACCATATACTCTTAAGTGCATTATGAACCTCGCGGTTAAATGCTATCTTTGGTTTGGCTTTATCAAAACATGTCGAGTAAGGTGTCATACGAATTGGAATACTAACCCCTCGCCAATTCTGGCGACGGGGTTAGCATTCCACCCTTCTAGAGGGACACGACATGTACAGTACCTGAAACCCGGGTAAAATCAGACATAGCCTCAGCTCCACAAAATGGATGCTGCCACCACAGACACAAGTCTGCCCTCCTGCTGCTGGGAGTCCTTCCAGCTTGGGAGGTGTGGACAAAGGGTTTCCTGCCAGGGGAGGTGCGTGCACCACCCCAGACAGGATTTTGTGTATTGGTCAGGTAGGGCTTGAAAGAAACCAGACATGCCTGTGGCTCACAAGGAGCCTCGGTGCATATGCCAGTTCAAACCGGTCCTGGGGCACACCAGTCCCGGGCCTGGGGCGAGCTGGACAAAGGATTGGGGGTGTAACCACCCCCCTTCCTGGTCCCACCCATAGGGAGGGACCTAGCAGGTAGTCCGGCCCCTAGAATCCGAATAAAGGTAGGAGCTGTGTCCTAAGACTTCAGACATCCTGGAATCAACTTGAAACTAAGAAGAAGACGGGAACTTCGACATTCTGCTGCACAGAAGACTGAAGAAAATCTCCCCTGTGGTCAGGGAGTGACCACCTTGCTAACGCAAGCACCATCCAGCGAATCACCGTCTGCTTTGCCGCCGCCTCCCGCCGGAGCCCGAGCCCAGAGACTGACAAGACCTGGACCTCCAGACCTCTCACCGCCCGATCCACAGTCCCTGAAAAGAGGAGACCCGTGGAGGCACCGAGACACGTGGAGCCAGCCATCTTGGAACGACTGCGACAAGCTGACCAGTGCAACAACCGAGGCTCCCTCCAAGTTGTGCTTTGGGTCCTGAGAAGCCCAACCCTCGAGCAGCATCTGCACCAAAGGTGAGCCCTCCAGCATCTCCACGATCTGCGTGGGGCCCTTCTGCATTTTGCCACTCGACGCGCCTAACCGGTTGCTGGCCCGCTGGCTAGTGGCCATCTTGGCGACGAAATCTACGACAAACACCGCTGGTCTGGTTGCTCCAGACTGGCCCTTGCTCCCCTCCAAAGGAGCAATCCCTCTGACCTTGCTGGTCAGAACCAACAGCTGATTTCCGAATCCTCCTGCAATTGCTTTTGCCAAGGCTTGTTTGCTTCGATCAAGTCGCCGACACCGCCGACAGCGAGAGCCTGCGTGGGACAGCTCGTGAGCCGACTCCTGGACGTCGTCGACCTTCAGGGACCACGTGGCTGCGGAGACAAGCTACCCCTCATCACCTGTTTGCACCCGACATCGCCTGGTACCCACCTGGTGCCACGCTGGTCACTGGCTAGTGACTGTGAACACTGTCCCCTCTGCTTACAGGTCTTCAACATCTCCGATCCACTCTTGGATCCACTGCATCCCTTCCCGACCGATCGCCTGCAGCATCTTTGTCCCAGGCTCAACGGAACAGATAGAAGAAACCCGACGCACTTTGAGGCCTATGCACCCGCTTCCTGTGGGTGAGGTAAAGCTGGTACTCCGGTGCCCATGTGTAGTAATACATCTCTAGTGCCTGTGTTCCAAATCTTAAGTTCCTAGGTCATCCGGAAGATTCCTTTTGCAGTAACTTTGTACTTTTTACGCACCCATTGAAACCCTATGGGAGCACGCGTGTGACTATTTGCTCTGCACACGCCACCCGTGGACCTCCTGGTCACTAACTGACGTTAGCTCCTTGTAGGCCCAGCGATTCTAGAGGCCTTAGGCCTTTTCCCTTTTCTGTTCGTGGTACTTATACCACTATTTTAGTATATGGTTCGAGTGGCCACCAGGGCCTATCCATATAAAGTGCAACTTCTGTGTATTCTGTGATAATCTTGTTTGACGATTTGTGCTCCTGTGCTCATAAAGAGACTAGGGGTTACTTTGAGAAATAAATACATATATATTTTGAATATATATCTGTGTGGTGTCCTTTCATTGGTATAAAAGGGGGTTACTATTGGTAAAACAGCTTGCTTAACACGCATCACGAGTTTAGCCTCAAAGACTGCTTAGCCTACGCTACCACTAGGGCAGCTAGTCCAAAAAGGTTGACTTACAACCACACCATAAGGGTTGCTTGGCATGGTACAAGGTGGTCACTAGAACTAGTGAACAGCATATACCAGGCCAACTTCTCACAACACCCCAGAGAGAGCTTCTCTTCCTGTGCAAGCACTTTTTAAAAGTTGAGTAGGGGGCTGGCAGGAAGTCTCTGTTGGTCCTATCAAACAGCGACACATCACTTCCCTGCCCCTGCTCCCTCCTTCTTGTCCAGCCTCTGGGTTTGTTAAAAATGGCGTCGTCCAGTGTCTCTGGCCACATGTCTCTGAAGCCTCTTCCCCCACGCTGCCTTCCCTCCTTGGTGCAGCCTGGTGCCTGGCACCCAGTGACAGCTGCTAATGGATGAGCCTGTAGCCCCACCCATCTTCTCTCCATGGAGAGAAAGCCCTGGCTTGTGGAAGAAAGGTTATCAATCCATCCAGCTGAGGTCAGCCCTCAGCCTGGGTCTGGTCATGGCTGGCTCAGAGAAATATGACAGTTCTGGATGACCCAAAAGCAGTACAAATATGACTTTGGACTCTGCAGAATACTTATTTTCACATCCTCTACTGTGGACTTAAGCGCGTGTCTGGAATCTGTAGGCCTAATGGAAGTTAATCTAGCCCATGGCTCCACATTCCCATAGGGGAATAATGAAGTAAAAAAACAGTAAGACACACTGACTTTCCCTGGCATGTTTCTTTCCAGTGTATAACGCCTATTCCATGTCACCACCCAATACTGCATAAGTCCTGCCACACCATTCACTCTGTAGCTGCTCCTGGACTGCGCACGCTAGGAATCTCCCCTGCGCAGCCCGTACACGTGTGCACACACATGTACACATGTGTCTGCATGTAACCAGCCCGGTGTCTCTTACTCCAGCTGCTGCGCACTGGCTTTGTCAAGCCAGGGGAACACCAGTAAAATCCCCATGCAGTCTCTTACATCCTGAGTTCACTGTGGGTGAGTCCCCACTTATGAGGCTCCCCCACAGTAAAAGCTCAACAATTAGGTACTCAAAAAGCGAAAAATCCAGGCGGCCCATAGTGTCAGAACCACCTTCTAACACACGCCGCACCCAGCTGATTCCTACAGGGAAGAAGTAGCCACTCTACATGGGTACACTTCCCGTAGTCAGCGATAACTAGTTATAAGGGGTTCTGACCAGACCCCCCTTACTGACCAGTTATCCGCTCAGACCACCTACTCCTCCCATCCATGAAATCTCCACCCATGACAGGGATCCCAGACTACCCTAAGAACCCTCCGGGCTCTAGGTTAGATACCTCTAGGTCACTCATGGTCTACGTGGACTCAGCCTAACTAGGCTCACCTTTGCCCTTGGGCATGCAACTCTATGCCTACCACTTCTCTGGACAAGGGTCCAGTGCCTCAGCACCGATGCGGTCTTCTGGGATAGGTCTAAATCCCATCCCCTGGCTCACTAGCTGGTCTTCCTTCCAGAGTTTGTTCCAACCAGTACCCTCTCTCCGTTTGGTCCTTGCACCCCAAAGATGCAACCTCTCTGGACCCTCACCCTCAGGCTGCCACTGAGGTCTTTCTGCTGCCACCACCCTTTCGGGATGACTGTCTTCCCTGAGGAAAGCACAGCCACTCATGCATTTCCTACACAGAAAAGCACCCTTTGGCCACTGGCCTGGCTCCCTGATAGGAGCTCAAACCGGCCTCACCACCACACTGGCAGTGCCAGGGAGGAACACTGAGGGTGCCTCATCAGACATCCTACAGCTCATTCCCCCCATCAGTAGCTCCACACGGAAACTACCCCGGGAACCTAGACCCCTTCCTTGTTCTCCGCTGCGAGAACAGGCACTATGTACCCTTCCCTCCGAGAGGCGCGCTCTCCTTCCGGAGTACCCTTAGAGAGCCTGTGGGTCCCGAGTTAGCTAGACCCAGGCCCACCTCTCATGGCTCTCCCTGGTCTCCCTGCAGCGCCTTGGGAGACCGCCCAGGGACCTACAGGGTCCCTGGATGGCCTGCACCACCCCTTCTGAAGAGCAGGGTCCCTTCACTTAAGATAGGCCCCACCTGCCTTCAGGGTAGTACTACCACTCTCAGCCAGGGACCCTAAAGATCCCGTCTAGGCCTGCACCACCCCTTCACGAAACACAGGGTCCCTTCACCCTGTGTTCAGGGTGGTACTACCTGGCAGAAGTCCACCTCCTGCCTCGATCTAGGGGAACACCCCCATGCTCCTGGTCCTTGGGTCCAAGTCCCACAGGACCTACCTGACTGGTTACCGGCTAGGCATCGCCCCAGCCACCACTTCAGGTTCCCTCCACCAGCTCCTGGTCCTTGGGTTCAAGTCCCACCGGACCTACTGGACTGGTCACCGGCCACCCGAACCCGAAACACCTCAGGGTCCACCACTAACGCTTTCCCTGGAAACTAGGGAGCACATCGCCCCCACTCAGATCTCCACTGGGTCAGTTACCTAGCCCACCTAGGGTACCTAGGGGCTACCACTACACACCATCACTCAAGAACTACCCTCCTTGGGGGCCACCCACTACCAGGGGCCACCCCTGGGTTGCTCACCTCCCCATCAGTTAACCTGGGGGACCTGCCGGACACTCAACTCCACCACACTCTCCTCCAACCGTGGGAAAAGGTTCTTGGGGTCCCCCACCATGGGAACCCCTGGGGCGCTACTACCCGGGGTAAAGAAACCACCTGCCCACTCTTTCAGTGGTTTTGGCCTGCGCCATTAGCAAGAAACTTCCAGTGGGGGAAGGATATCTGGGGCCCCTCCTGTGGAAACCCTCCCTGCCCTTAAAAAGCATGGGAATCTCCCGGGACCCCTACTTCTCCTGTCCCCCTTGAAGGTCAATCCCCCCCTACACCCCCACCTGTGATGTAGGTATCAGTTGCTGTCCCTATCTCTTGAGGAGACACCCACCTCATGCAGGTGTAGTGTATGTAGTGTTAGGGTTCAAAGGTGTACAATATGGCTTAGAACATTTGTATGCAATCATTTCCTGGAAAGCACCATCCCGCTAGCACATTATAATCAACATAGCGCGGTCATATCAATACAGTTTACATTTAAACCATAATAACTTCACATGACACATATGGGCGCGGGGCTTTCCTTTCCCATACCTTTAGTTCACATACCGAAACTTTCAACCCTTCTCAGAGCCTGGCGCTCTTCCATTTGCTCATTGCTGCATAGGTAATGTGTGGCAAAACTGGACTTATCAAATGCTATAAATGCGCACCAGAATGGGGTACTATGTTTCCCGCCGCTAGGCACCAATGTTGGAAAATGAGGCGGCATCTGTGAGGCCTGCACAAATAACATGACTACATTTGTCCTTCACTGGGAACCAAACACCCAATTGTAGTGCCTGACTCTCAGAGGGTAGCGTTGCAGAGCAGTCTGAGGCTTACTCAAGGGAGGTGGTGTGGGCTAGTAATCGCCATTTGCAGGTGCACAAAAATAACACTCAATAATTGATTGTCCAGTCTGTACTTTGCTTTATAAAAGTAAGAGCACATTTATTAAACACACACAATACTCAATACTATGCACCAATTTAGAAATATACATAAGCTGTTGGAATTACTTTGTGACATTGCAAAACATATTCACCCCTCCCGCAAGGGGGGGGGGGGGGGGGTCTAGTACCACCACTCCCATGTATGCACAACTTGCCTCCAATGCAGATAGTTGAACATAACCTGGAGCGAGGGCCCTGCGCACTGGCACCATCCCAGTGGCGACCCACCCCATTACCTCAACAAGCATTAAAAAGGGATAAACCTGCCTTGGTGACACATGACTGTGACGGAGCATCTCCTACTGACCATAAAGTATGCACCTCTATATCATCTTAAGGGCTAGCAGTCTGGGGTCTTCACCTAAGCGCAGCAGCAAGAATCCTCGTTTACGCACACTTTAGAATGACAGTACTCATCACCTTGGTTGATCATTTGAATGCATTGCAATTACAGCCCCTAAAGGCATCACAGATGAAATTGCGATTCTCATATTACCATGACTAGAGAATCTGGATTTCATTAAAGACACGGAGGCTGACATTATGCATTATTCCTTTAATGCAGTCCAAGCAGCCGCTTACATCACAATATTACAAGGTTCCAGAATAGAACAATAGCAACACATGAAAGGCATGAGCCATCAACAATCTGCCTCTTTTAAATGCGGCTCCAAGCAGATAAGTTAATTTTCCTTCATTACCATTATTCATTTTTATCTCTATTTTGAAGTTCCCTTGTGCGTGGCTTAACCCTAGCCCATAGTGTCAGAACCACCTTCTAACACGCCCCCTTTCTAAATATCTTCGGGAAGACACTCAAGACCTGGCTCTTCGACTGAACGGAGCTGCTTACCACCCCCCCCCCCCCCACCTTGAGACCCTCCCGGGTGAGTAGTGCGCTTTACAATTCCCTGATGGAGTGATTAATTGACAGCCTTTATTTAAAAACGTCTTGTACTCAGGGGCGGTGTCAAACACCCCACTCCACCCCCAGCTTTAGCAGCTACAGTGGGGTGGGATTCTTGATGGGCCATGTTTGTCTGCAAAGGCAGACAATGGCTCCTAATTAACCTGAAAGGGTGGGAGGGTATGTGGATGTATGGATGGATAGGCGGGTGGATAGGTGATTGAAAGGGTGGATGATAGATGCATGGATGAATGTGTGAAAGGATGGCTGTAAGGTGGATGTAAGGATGGATGAGGGAAAGGGAGGAAGGATGGATGAGTGAGTGAAAGTGTGAATGGATGGATGAGTGAAAGGGTGGATGAATGGATGATGAGAGAAAGGATGGATAGATGAGTGAATGAAAGGAGGGTGAGTGAAAGGTTGCTAGATGGATGAATGAGTGGATGGATGGATGGATGGAGCGAAAGGGTGGATGGATAAGTGAAAGGATGGATATAAGGATGGATAACTGAAATAATGGATGGATGAGTGAAAGGGAGGGTAGATGGATAACTGTATGAAAGAGTGGGCAGATGGATGAGTGAAAGGGTGAGCAGATGGATGAGTGAAAGGGTAAATGGATGGATGAGTTGACCGGTGGATGAATGGAGTAAAAGTCTGGCTGATAGATGGAGTGAAAATGTGGATGGATGGATGAGTGAAAGGATGAATGGATGAGTGAAAAGATGGATGTAAGGATAGATAAGTGAAAGAATGGATGGATGAGGGAGAATAGATGGGTGGCTGGATGACAGGATGGACTGTTGTATGAGTGAAAGGGTGAATGGATGGACAGATGAGTTAAAGGGTGGATGAATGGCTGAGTGAAAGGATGGATGGATGAGTGAAAGGGTAAATGAATGGTTGGTTATTTATTGCTCTTTCATCTTCTGAACTTCAGCATGGTTATTTTGGAGGTGCTGTAGCACTCCCCGCGTCACTTACTTTCAGTGCCTATGCTTCTGTCCTTTTCTCTCTCACTTTTGCCGGTCCCTGCTTTCTCCCTTTGTGCCCGTGTTTCCATACTCCTGTCCTATTTGTGTGTTTTTCTCTCTCTTTTTTTGCGATCAATATCCGATGAAGAAAATTAACTCCGGTTCCCCAAAAATGAGTGCTGGTGGACCCTGCCGACGACCACCGGCTAAAATTTAGCGCTGGTTAATGTGCCAGCGGCGACACAGAAAATAAACAAATACTGCACTTTGTCAGACACATTCGTTTGTCCAAATAAATGTTAGTGCCATAAAGTGTTGCTTGTTTAAAATATTTAAATCCTACTTAGTATGTAGGTGTGTATATATCTAAATATATGTATATTCACAGAAAAACAAAGGTTAAGTGATATTATAGTTAGGTGCAAATGTCAGTTTAAACGTAGCAATTTTAAACTAAAAAAAAAACCAATGAAATCCACCAGTTATAGTAGTGAAGATTTTGTCAAACAGTGCCAAAGTTATTACCAAACCCAAAAACATATTTCCTATAGTAACTAGGTCCTAACTAGTTTGCCTGGACTATGATTTGGACTTGCTGTTATCTTGCGAAGTCTTCAAAATAAAAAAATGCCATGAAAATTAAATAGGCGCATGCAAAATTCAATTTGAGATGCGCTTGGCGTTGGAGTGACAGTGAGTGAGTTTTCATGGTGCTGTTAGAGTGACCTTCTGCCTCCAAGTCATTACAGAGTCTGCCTTCAGTCCTGAGCTTTTCACCTACATATCACTGTTCTGAGGTGTGCCCGTCTAGTTAGTTCAGTGGAAGCAAAACTATAACAAATAAAATGTATTGAGTTATCCCAAAGGTTACAGACAGTGTGAGGGAGAAGCTGGGAACAGAGTCCAAATTTCCATGTCAAACAGCCATTGATGTTCTGTGGTCAAACCCCCTCTTGGGACCTGTAACTGACCCTTGCTTCTAGCTGTTAAAGACGTACTCTGGGAGCCACTGGGTTTAATTGTGGGCGTGGTTTATTAAAGAGGTAGATAAGGTCCGAACAGAGACTGCTCCAAAACCTCGAGTCAGTCGTATTTAAACAAAGAGATGCAATAACTAAAGTCTTCTAGGTAGTAGAATAAGCGGTGCCCCAGGTCCGGTGGTCCCGTCCTCGGGTTTCTCTCCGGTTTGCTTTAAGTCAGCTTCTTAGAGGTTCTCTGGGAAAAGGTGGCGTCCCCGGGAGACAAAGGAAACAGAAAAAAAACAACCTCCCGTCAGTATTAGAACTTTTCCTTGGCTGTGACAAACCCTCCACCTGCTTCTTGTTATCACCACGATTGTGAGGGTGGGGAAGTCGTGAGGGACAGGTCGGTCCTGGCTAGTGCCCCGCTGCTGTTGGCCCCCTGGCTTTGCCCCTACCCGTTAAGCGCTTCAAGCAATTCAGGAAAGGCACTGACCTGAAGCTACAGTCCTCCGGGACTGTAGCCTGGGGTGTCTCGGCGTCCTGATCCTCCCTGGGACGACTGGACACTAGAGCGGTGTCTGCTGGAATTCCGCGCTGTCTCTCCTCTTCCTCGCCGGTGCTCTCTCTCTGCTGCCTGTTGTCGTTGGTGTTCCCTCGGTCTGCTCCGCGTTCTCCTCCGTCCCACGCCGGGGCTCTCACCTCCTCCGTCCGCATTTCTGGTGTCTCAGGGCATGACGTCAGTTCCGCGCCGGCCGGCACGACTAGAGCGCTTCCCTCCTCAGGACGGGCCTCCGTCGCCGCCATCTTGGAGTGCGCGGAAGACTCGTCTTCCGCAGTGCCTGGATTACACTGCCTTTCTCCTGGGGATGGACGATCGGGCCATTCAGAAACAGGACAACGGGAAAGGAAGTCCACGTTACTTTGCAAACGTCCCGGGAAGTGGATAGTCTGAAAGGAAAAGGGTTGTAGTGCTAAGAACCATCTTAGTATTTTAGCGTTGGTATTCTTATTTGTGGCCAACCAAGTTAAGGGTGCATGATCCGTTATCAGAAAGAATCGTCTCCCTGCTAGGTAGTATTGTAGGGATTCTACGGCCCATTTGATGGCTAAGCATTCTTTTTCCATGGTGGCATATCTAGTTTCTCTAGGGAACAGTTTCCGACTTAGGAACAACACAGGTCGGAGAAGCCCTTGGGTATCAGGTTGGGATAGGACAGCCCCTAGCCCTCTATCCGAGGCGTCTGTTTGTAGTACAAAAGATTTCTTAAAGTCCGGACAGGACAAAACAGGGGCACTGCATAGGGCAGTTTTTAGGGAACTAAAACTGTCGTCTTGCCTCTGTCCCCAGTCTCTTTCTATCTTTGTAGTTGTGTGTCTCAGTAGATCCGTGAGGGGACTGGCCAGGTCAGAAAACCGGGGAATAAATCTACGGTAATACCCCACTAACCCTAAAAAGGCCCGAACATCTCTTTTAGTCGTGGGGCGTGAGATGTTCTGTATGGCTTCCAGTTTATTGTGTTGTGGTAGAATCGTACCATTCTTGATGGAATACCCCAGATAATCGATTTGATGGGTCCCAAGGGTGGTTTTCTTTGGATTCAGGGTAAGACCAGCGTCTCTTAAGGTTTTAAAGATCTGGTTGAGATGAGTTAAGTGTGTGTCCCAATCGGGACTGTATACGACTATGTCGTCCAGGTAGGCAACAGCATAGTCCTGGTGTGCTTTTAACAGCACATCCATGAGTCTTTGGAACGTCGCAGGCGCTCCGTGCAGCCCGAACGGCATAACCTTAAACTGGTAGAGCCCGGAGGGGGTGGAAAACGCTGTCTTTTCCTTTGCTGACTGGGTTAAAGGAATTTGCCAGTATCCTTTTGTTAAGTCGATGGTGGACATGACTCTAGCCTCTCCTAATCTCTCCACTAACTCGTCTACCCTGGGCATTGGATAGTTGTCGAATTTGGAGTGGGCATTCACCTGGCGGAAGTCTATGCAGAAACGGAGGCTTCCGTCAGGTTTAGGTACGAGCACAATGGGTGAGCGCCAGGGGCTATGAGACGGTTCGATTATGTCGGCCTTGAGCATTGACTCCACCTCTGCTTCTACAGCCCCTCTCCTAGCCTGTGGTATCCTATATGGTTTTAGGTTCACCACTACTCCCTCTGGGGTAAGTATTTCGTGAGCCACAAGAGAGGTACGTCCAGGTTCCCCAGAACTCAACCCTGTGTAGTGAGTCAGCAGATTGTGGACTTGTACCCTTTGTTCGTGGGACAGCCTGGATCCCAACTGGGGTATCTCTTCTCTGGACAGTCCTTCGCGTTTCATGCATACGTCCAAGGGTTTATTAAGGGTCACTTGGCATACAGGCCGTATCTTACTCCCATCCCCGTTGCTGTTCGCTCTCTCCTCCCATTTTTTTAAAAGGTTTATGTGGTATGTCTGTCCTTGACCATTTGTGTGAGGGACTGCGATTCGGTAAGAGACCGGAGTAACCCTTTGGGTTACGGTATACGGGCCTTGCCAGGTGGCCAGCAGTTTCTTTTCGGAAGACGGTAATAGAATCAATACTTTATCCCCGACTTTCAACTCTCTCATTTTGCTGGTCCTGTCATACTGAGCTTTTTGGTTATCCTGGGCTTTCTCCATGTTTTGATGAACCGTGTCCCAGAGGGTGGCTAGGGTGTCTTTCAAGGTAGATATATAGCCTAACAGGGGTTTCCCTTCGTCTTCCTCTTCCGTCCATTGTTCCGCGGCCATCTCTAATAGGGTACGAGGGGTACGTCCAAACAGAAGTTCGAAAGGACTGAACCCTGTGGACTTTTGTTCATGCGTTCTAATGGCAAATAGGACCAGAGGCAACTTCCGGTCCCAATCTTTTCCTGTATCCCCAATCAGTTTCTTCAAGATGGTCTTGATAGTTCGATTGTACCGCTCCACCAAGCCATCGGTTTGGGGGTGATACACCGAAGTTCGGATTTGGCGTACCCCTAGGATTTTGCAGATGTCTTTCATTAGTTTGGCCATGAAAGGGGTCCCCTGATCTGTTATGAGTTCTAATGGGAATCCTACCCTGGAGAAGAAGGAGATCATTGCCTGAGCTACGGTTACCGTGGTCATGCTAGAGAGAGGGATCGCCTCAGGATACCGAGTAGCATAGTCCACCAGGACTAATATGTACTGGTGACCCCTTGCTGACTTTATTAAGGGGCCTACCAAATCCATGCCTACCCTCTGAAAGGGAACATCAATGATGGGTAACGGGTACAGGGGTACTTTTCGGTCTTTGGAAGGATTAATCATTTGACATTTGGGGCACTCGGCGCAATATCGGGCTGTCTCCCTATATACCCCTGGCCAATAAAACCTATCCAGTAGATATTTTAAGGTATGTTCTTGTCCATAGTGTGCCCCCCCTGTTTGGTTGTGAGCAAGCTGTAGCGCCTGTTCTCTAAATGCTACTGGAATGAGCAGTTGTTCAGACCTCCCTCCGGGACCGTTAACGGCTCTATACAGGAGACCTTTTTTTACAAAAAAATAAGGGCCTACCTTGTTGGGGTCAACTTCCTGAACTTGCTTCCATGCCTGTAACAAGGTGCTGTCATCTTTCTGGTCTGCTCGAAAACTGCGGGCAGGAGTAGTGTCGTTGTCTGAGGAAGAAAACATACATGAGGATACACCAGAGCAGGCCTGGGCGTATTGTTCCTTTTCTCTTCTTTTCTCACTACGGGATTTCTTCTCCCTCTCTTGGGGCCTAGCTATTGGTTCAGTACAGAACGGAGCCTCTTGTAGCCAGTTTGCCTCTGCCTGCATGAGTCGGGTTAAATATTCATGAAAGAGGGGAAGATCAGTTCCTAACAAAACTCTTTCAGGCAATCCTGGTACTATTCCTACTTTTCGCACTTGCGGATAACCGTCTATCTCTAGTATGATCTCAGCTAAAGGATAAGGCCTAACATCGCCGTGTACACAGGACACTAACACCGTCTCCCCCTCACACCCTTTGTGTTCTTGAAGTATCTCACTGGCTATGACAGTATGGTGACACCCTGCATCTAATAATGCCTCTATAGGTTTCCCGTTTATCCTAACAGCTTTCTTATACCTTTGGCTAGGGCTTCCTGTCACTAACACTCTTCCTCGGGACCACCCAACCTCCATGGGCTCTGAGCTGTCAGTGCTTAAAGGGCAATTTCTAGCTATGTGCCCCCATTCCGCGCAACGAAAACACTGGGGCCCCTGGGGAGGTGGAAGTTGTCTTCAGAGGGATTTGGGAACTGGTTTTGACATGGATAAGGGTCTCCTGTCCCCTTCACTGGGTGGCTTTGGAGTAGGTTTGAGAGAAAAGGGTGGGACTCTTGCTGGTTGGGCTTTAAAGTCTGGAGACCGATGATAAGCACATGCTAGGTCTATGGCTGTCTGTTGAGTCAACCCCGGGTGCTGTTTTACCCAAGCTCTAGTAGTATGGGGTAAAGCTTCCAAATATTGTTCTAAGAACACCTTCTCCACCACATCCTCCATGGAGGCGGTACTGGGTTGAAGCCATCGGGTTCCCAGATCTTGAATGCGATAGAACAACGCTCTAGGGTTGTCTCCGGTTACCCACTTTTCTTTGCGAAACCTAGTCCTATAGTACTCGTGATCACAACCCAGTCGTTCTAAGATAGCCCTCTTGATTTCCTGGTATGGCGTGGTGCCCGCAGGGTTGGCAGCTTGGTAGGCGGCTTGTAATTCCCCTGACAACAGCGGTGCTATATACTGTCCCCACCGTTCCGGTGGCCAAGCAGCGGTGGTAGCTACTCTTTCGAAATTCGTAAAGAAATAATCAGGGTCCTCTCCTTCTTGGAACTTTTGTAGCACACTTCCCGGGACATGTGGATGCACTCGGGTGTTGGCTATTACATCTGTGAGTCTCAAAATGGCTGTGTCCTGTACTTGTTGATTATTGGTTAGTAGGGATGCTTGTTCGGTTATAGCCTTTTGAAAGGACTCTCTCTCCTTCTGGGCGTTTTGGTTTTGCTGTTCTAGGACTAACTGCAAATGTCGCTGTCCCTCAGCTAATTGGGTGATTATGTCCTGTAGGGTCACGGGTTGGGTCATCTTCGAGCCTCAGATGAGTATCCCACTTCTGACACCACTGTGGTCAAACCCCCTCTTGGGACCTGTAACTGACCCTTGCTTCTAGCTGTTAAAGACGTACTCTGGGAGCCACTGGGTTAAATTGTGGGCGTGGTTTATTAAAGAGGTAGATAAGGTCCGAACAGAGACTGCTCCAAAACCTCGAGTCAGTCGTATTTAAACAAAGAGATGCAATAACTAAAGTCTTCTAGGTAGTAGAATAAGCGGTGCCCCAGGTCCGGTGGTCCCGTCCTCGGGTTTCTCTCCGGTTTGCTTTAAGTCAGCTTCTTAGAGGTTCTCTGGGAAAAGGTGGCGTCCCCGGGAGACAAAGGAAACAGAAAAAAAACAACCTCCCGTCAGTATTAGAACTTTTCCTTGGCTGTGACAAACCCTCCACCTGCTTCTTGTTATCACCACGATTGTGAGGGTGGGGAAGTCGTGAGGGACAGGTCGGTCCTGGCTAGTGCCCCGCTGCTGTTGGCCCCCTGGCTTTGCCCCTACCCGTTAAGTACTTCAAGCAATTCAGGAAAGGCACTGACCTGAAGCTACAGTCCTCCGGGACTGTAGCTTGGGGTGTCTCGGCGTCCTGATCCTCCCTGGGACGACTGGACACTAGAGCGGTGTCTGCTGGAATTCCGCGCTGTCTCTCCTCTTCCTCGCCGGTGCTCTCTCTCTGCTGCCTGTTGTCGTCGGTGTTCCCTCGGTCTGCTCCGCGTTCTCCTCCGTCCCACGCCGGGGCTCTCACCTCCTCCGTCCGCATTTCTGGTGTCTCAGGGCATGACGTCAGCTCCGCGCCGGCCGGCACGACTAGAGCGCTTCCCTCCTCATGACGGGCCTCCGTCGCCGCCATCTTGGAGTGCGCGGAAGACTCGTCTTCCGCAGTGCCTGGATTACATGTTCATTCCTCCTGTCGCCAGTCTCATACTGAAGAACAAAGCCTGCCTGTAAATAGCTGTCTTTAAAAAACATACATAAGCATGCATGTTCGGTGATGTGGACTTGCAAAGTAGAGAAATTTGTATAGCGCTTCTAACACTTGTGTGGCCGTACAGTGCTACCAGTGGTCGAAGTGGGCGGGATCGGCAGGGCACGGCGTGCCCCTACTTCTTCAATTCCAAGGATTCCGTTCCCCAACTTTTTTATTTTGAAAATGCGTCCCAGGACGCAAGAAATCACCATCGCCTATAAATAAAGCCCGGCGTTCCTGACGTTCGAGGAGGGGCGGCAGAGAAGTAACAGGACTCTGTCTTTTCCTTCTTGCCCAAAGAAGAAAAATACAGTGTCCACTTCTGCTCTGCCGCTTCAGCTACCCCCCCTTTCCTTCGTCCCTCTCTTTCTGTCTAGCAGTTCTTCTCTTACAGAAAACCGTGACTTCAAGATGGGGTTCTCACTCTCTTTCCTCTCCTTTCTTTTATTTGCTCCCCTGTGAAATGGATCAAAAAAAAGAAAAACATTTTTTGCTGGAAATGTCGTATTTTAATTCCAAAGTGCAGCATCTGGAGTTAAAGGTTACAAATATGAAAAATAACTAAATAAAGTAAGACAGAGTGGTAGCAAACTGGCCAGATTGATTTTATTCACACCCAAACACATTAGCGCCACTCTTACAGAGTTTGCCAGTGAAGCGCTATTTTTGTTTTCTTGTCTTTGTTTTCCCTGGGCTTGCAACTAGTTCACCAATCCTGGAGGTACTGCAAAGTGCGGATTGGAAAACAAAATGTGTACTGTGGCTCTGCGTCCAGGGATGTGTATTTTTTTACCATACTGCTAACGTTTTGTAAGGATATCAGCAATGGACATTGAAATGGGTTCATTCATGGCCCTGTAGTCATGTCCTTCATTTTTCAGGCAAAAGCACTCACTGATTTCTGAATAGCGAGTGTAAAAGCGTTAAGGTAACCATGTTGTTCCTGCTTACATTTCACATGGTTGGCAAAATTTTGCATTCCCTATGAGTGTTTCCTTTTTCCAGGATGTTGTTACTTTTTTTTTGTAGGCCGCATATTGCACTTGTCTAGTGCGTCATGTAAATTGAGCCGCATCCAGGTGTTTATAGCCGGCAGCAATTGGGTTGTAGTTGAAGGCAGTGTGAGTTTTTCTCAGTGGGGCAGTATGGTGTTCAGTGGGGGATAGGATGTGGCACTATGGTCAGAGCTGCTGAATTTGGAACTGGGGAACCAGGTTCAGCCTTAATAGCCAGTCCACCAGACCACTCTCCTGAGAGAGCACAATCCCATGCTAGACCTTCGAAGACTGCGCAAGACCTTAGAAGTCCTGGTGTCCTAGCACCAGCAGGTGGACCCTAGCAGTGGCAAGTGTGGGTTAACCTTCAAGGTTTGTCCACCACAATCCATACTGAAGTTCACCTCCAGTCTTGCGGGCAGGCCTATGAAGCAGCACAGCCTATAACAACAGTGATTCTGTCACTGTGGTCACAGGACCCTTGAGAAGGGCCAGCTCTAGGGCAGTGCAACTGGTGTGACCGCACCGGTTGCTGACTTTGGGTGGAGGCATTATGTTTGAAGTATATTAAGGTTTTAAAAGCACTTGTTGCCTCCTTCCTGGCCTCCAGCAATTTTTGGCAACAATAAAAATGTCATGATGACTCTGGTGTTTAATGTTCTTCCTAGAGAGAGATCATTTTGTCTAGTGGAAGTTTTGATTCATGGAAAGGTAGCTCAGAGGATTAATGTGCCTGCTGCAAAGAACATGTACCATGCAGATCACAAAGTGCACATAATGTAAATAGGTCAGTGCGCTACAGCTTTTGTCAGAGAGATCCTTTTGTTACTTGCAGTTTATAAGTTAAAATCCTAACATAGAACAGTGAGCTATTAACTTTCATCTAAGAGCTGCATGCAAACTGCAAGGTGTAAACGAGAGCGTTATGTTTTTTTCCCCCAGTCTTTGATTATCCTAATGTTGCAAAAAGTTTTCTTTTGGACTGAAATCAATTCTGATTATTAAAGAGAACCCCCAACCATGGTATTACGTTTTAAATTCTGAGTTTGTGTTTCTCCAGACCAAATCACTATTAAACTACACAGCCTACTAGTATGGTTGTCATGTGACTCCTACACCTTGTAGTCCTTAGTCTTATGTAACATTTTCTATACAGTGATTTACACACATATTGATTGTCTCTGAGTAGTGTGTGTGATGTTAAGTGCTCTGACACCCTACACTGGTATGAGTGGCGCTGTAAATCAAATTAAATGCATCTGAGAAAGAGTGTGGTTATGGAGACTTGAGGGGCACTGTTAAAGGGTGGTAGTGAGGGAATCCATAGCAGAGGTGGTCATTGGGGGGCAATAACAAACATTAATGCACAGGGCACCACCAGTGCTAAGGCCAGACCTGCCCTTGAGGCCAGTCTGCCTCACCCGTAGGTACCGCCATTCGCCTTGTTTCAGAAGTAGTAGCTGCAACTCACCAGGGATTGGCAATGCAGAATTTGCACGCACACCAAACTAAGTTTGCAAACTTCACAGTCTCTCTGCTTCATTCACAAGCACTTTTAACATGTGCTGCTTGCTGTGGGGCCACTGAAATTAATTATGCAGCAAAAGAAGACAAAATTATGCCGCAGTGTTGACTGAATTATGCATTAAAAAAAGGCTGCAGTGTAATGCAGTATATTTTCTGATATGTTATTATTTTGACATGTGTACACATGCTAACAGTCTTTGGAAATATGTTACCTTATTAGTACCAGTGTAACATACAAATGCAGCAGTGAGAAAGGTGATCAGTCAACCTTTGCAATAAGCCATCCACTCCGCAGCAAAACAAGTCACATTTTTGTATTAACTTTTGATACGTTTGAGCTATAAACAATTTATTAGTTTAAATGGTCAGATCATGCAGCAGATCTTGCATTAGGAGGCAAATATGGCAGAGCCGTAATTATATAGAAAACATTTGCAAACTAGGATATTTTTCCATTCTTGTTTGAACTGTTGTTGTGAAAAATGGGAGAAGTGCTGATGACAAACTCCATGGCTCGGAGACAAATTGCTTGTGCTTCCACATTTTATCGTATTTGTGACATCCTTTGATTAGAAGCACATCCCACTTTGTGAACGTATTTTAATGTCAATAACTCATTATAACCTTAAATAATCATATGTATCCATTGGTTGATTAAACTGGGCAGTGAAATGCCAAACAAATACTAAAGATTGGGATGTTTGCACATTCTGGCCACACGTCTGGCACCGCCCACTGATCCAATCCTTGGGTTATTCCCACCCTCTGATTGTCCGCCCACAGTTCCCCTACTTTTTTCCCCCCACTTCGACCACTGAGTGCTACCCATGTCCAGTTTAACCCCGTGCATGCATGTTTAGAATATGGGCCTGGTCCTATGAAGGGAGGTCACCACACTTTAAAATCAAGGGTTCTCCAATGAATTCTGTTGAGCTACTACATGCCCCATTACGAGGTGGATTGAGAGGTCTCTCAGGGGACGACTGAATCACTTGATTACAAGTTTTACCAAGTGCAAGGAACGAAACCAAACCCAAATGTTTCCACACACATTTTTTTCCTGCGCAAAGTCAAAGGAAAATCCCCCCGAATTTGCGAAAACATGAAATTGGCCCTGGTAATTCCAGCGAGGTAATTAAGGATTTTGGGAGCAAACATCATTTGGAGCCCCATGCTCTCAACAACATTTTCAGCTAAGTCATGACCTCGTCAACTATGGTGGGATGATTGCCAACCCTCTTCCTTGGCCAGCCTATCTCTGGGCACAAGACTGCAACAAACAATGTGCAACAAACAGTTTCCCTCTGGCTGGCCAGCACCATCGAAGCAGAAAGACTAGTGGACTGAACAAACCAGCTGCATATGCTGCAGTGGGCTGGTGTCTCATCTTCTGGGCCTGTACATATGGAGGGTGCATTTTTGTTTCGTGTACTCCTGTCCCTGCTGTACCAGGAACAGGGATTCAGAGTCAGGACTATGCTGTGATTGTAGTGGCCCAGCAGCGGCTCCACATGGATGGTGCAGTCGAGAAGCGAGCATATAATGCTGCTCTGTACCGCACATTGACATGTGGTTCACACTCCTGGCTTACCCTGAGGCCTACCTCGGCACAAGCAGTCTTCAGCTGGACTGCAGCAGAAAGACTAGTGGTCTGTCCAAGCCTTCCACCCACAATGAGTGGTGGGGTTTCTCTGTCAGCTCCATTGCTGATGGGTGCTTTTGTTCACTGCACTGCCTCCGCTGCGTGGGACTGGTGTTCATAGTCCGGTGGTTCTAGGCTGTGATCGCACCTGTCTGGCAGTAGCCAGGAAAAGAACGATGCATTCACAGCCATAACACACAATGCCAATCTGTACTGCACAGTACGCGTGGTACATACGGCATAAAGGCAAAGGGTGGTGCAATTGGCCTGGACCTATGCACTTGGAAATGTTAAACGCTTGCTGAATCTGACCAGAATATAATTGGTATTTTTGTTGAACTGTCCTTATCTCTCAGGTAGGAGCCTGGACTGGCTACAAAAAAAAAGGAAGTAAACAAACTACTTAGTTAAAACCTCTATACAGTCTAGGACTGTCACAAAAGCCTAACCAGGGGGGGCCCTGAAAGGTGGGGGTCCTGGGCCTGAAGCCATCTTTCCCCATGCCTCAAATGGTCTCTGGGTAATTCCAAGTCCAGGATATTTTCCTCGATTTTTGGGCTAAAAAATTCGATTTGCCAGAGGTATGAGCAGGAATTGTTAACTCCAGCCCCGGTATCTCCACCTCTAATTACCAGGCATCTTCTGCTGGGGCTGTTAGAGCTTGATTTCGATGGGCAGAATTGGGGCAGCAGCCACAAATCTGCAGCTCTTGTGTTTGCTCACCCCTTCCCTAGGATACCTATCCTGTTGGGAGGAGGAAGCTTCCCATCCCCTTGCTCTCCTCTCGCCAAACTTCCCTTGCCACGGGCTGTCACTTAGAAGTGAACGCCCTTTGAAAGGCTCTTTTTAAGGGAGATCTGAATTACACCTGCCAAATTTGTGTTTGGCCTGCTCTAGGCAGAGTAGGGTAACTCTCTGGGTTTCTGATGGTGTAACCTTCACTGGTTCCGCTGTTGGAAACCTCTGACCTGCCAATGCTTTCAACAGAAGGCCATCGGGTCATGGTGAAGGTCGTCCATCTATATATTAAGGGCCCTACAGCCATCACTAGATTTCTCTGCCCGGGATCGCCAAGCAAGACACGGGGGCCCCAAACAGGAACATTGGCTAAAAGCCCTTCTCCGTGCAAGGGAAAAACTCCTTGTGTGTCGGGGTCAAGGAAAGTCTCCCACTTTGGGAATTTATTATTGAAAAACAAAAACTTTTGTGAGAATGTGCATTATCATGACACCAGCTAGGCAAAGCTTTACTGATGTCTTTGGTGCCACAGCAGCAGTGGCTCCATTAAAGGTATATGGATCCCTTACCAACAGGGATCAGTTGTATGACAGAGGCACGCATGGCTAAACCACATGTGCCTCTACTACACGGTCCCAACAACTAATGCGTCTGAACAATGCATTCCTTTACCACGCATGCCTTTACCACGCACTTTCGTGGTAAAGTGACGTGTGGTAAAGATCACACCCCAACCCCCCGCCCTGAGCCCTAAAAATTATCGGCCCCTCAGAGCCCTAAACACTACCTGACCCCCGTGAGCCCTAAACACTACTCGACCCCGTGATCACTAAACACTACTAGACTTCGTGAGCCCTGAACACTGCTCGACCCCAGTGAGCCCTAAACACTACCCGACCCGAGCCCTAAACACTAACCTGACCTGAGCCCTAAACACTACCCGACCCCTAAACACTAACCTGACCCCTCGAGCCCTAAACACTACCTGACCCCCGTAAGCCCTAAACACTACTCGACCCCAGTGAGCCCTAAAGACTACCCGACCCCAAGCCCTAAACTGACCCCCAATAAGCCCTAAACACTACCCGACCCCCGAGACCTAAACACTACCCTGACCCCCCTGAGCCTTAAACACCACCTGACGCCTCAACCCTAAACACTTCCCCAAACCCACTGAGCCCTAAAAACAACCAGAGTCCCGAGCCCTAAAAAACTACCCTCAACCCTTCAAAACGACTCCCCAAAACCCAGCCCCAGCCACACTTACCTCACCATGTCCTCTCTGGATCCTTCCTGTTCCTGGGCCCACCCATCCCAGCATCTAGACCATGCACGGCCTTAGCCACGTATATGCGAAGTTAAGGCATGCATGGTTGAGCTTGCGAGGAAACGGCAAGCGTGGCTCTGCCTGCATTGTAAAGGCAGTTTCCCACGAGGAATCTCTCAGAATGGCAGGTGACCTTCTGCCGATAAGGCGGAGGTGATGATTTCCGCTGACCAGCCGCCCTAGCATACTGCTAGGGCGACCCCTAAACACTAACCTGACCTCTCGAGCCCTAAACACTACCTGACCCCCGTGAGCCCTAAACACTACTCGACCCCAGTGAGCCCTAAAGACTACCCGACCCCAAGCCCTAAACTGACCCCCAATGAGCCCTAAACACTACCCGACCCCCGAGACCTAAACACTACCCTGACCCCCCTGAGCCTTAAACATCACCTGACCCCCCAACCCTAAACACTTCCCCAAACCCACTGTGCCCTAAAAACAACCAGAGTCCCGAGCCCTAAAAAACTACCCCCAACCCTTCAAAACGACTCCCCAAAACCCAGCCCCAGCCACACTTACCTCACCATGTCTTCTCTGGATCCTTCCTGTTCCTGGGCCCACCCATCCCAGCATCTAGACCATGCACGGCCTTAGCCACGTATATGCGAAGTTAAGGCATGCATGGTTGAGCTTGCGAGGAAACGGCAAGCGTGGCTCTGCCTGCATTGTAAAGGCAGTTTCCCACGAGGAATCTCTCAGAATGGCAGGTTTCCTTCTGCCGATAAGGCGGAGGTGATGATTTCCGCTGACCAGCCACCCTAGCATACTGCTCGCCATACTTTAAATAACACCCTGATTCTTCTGAAAAACTCAGCACCAAAGTGCAAAAAATTCTGACCCCTTCAACCCCCATTTTGTACATTGAATATCTAAGGGACCTGCCCAGAGAAAATGTATAAACAGTAACTGAACTTCATGGGGGTTCACCTGGGGATAAGCCTGGACTCTTCGAAGATGCCTTTCTGCTGTGACCTGTGGAGAAAGAGAAGTTGACCTGCAAAAAAGGAAATAAGCTGTTCTAAACCCAGTAAGAGCTATACAGGTCCCAGTGAGCCACGACCACCCAGGAGCACAAGAGCCCTGCAGTGCAACTGGCCTAGACGAGCAAAGGCAAGCACCTCTCCAGGTAAGAAGCTGCAAACATGCCTTTAATCCCAGTGCAAGTGTATTAATGAGTCTGCACTCCTCATTACCTCCTCGTCCAGTCTTCCTCGCCACAGTAATACAAATGAGCCTCCGGCTCCACACAGAACTCCAAGTAAAATAAAAGAGCAGCGCTCTAGTCTCCCCTCCCTCCTCCAACATGGCCCCCAGTGGCTTCAGCCAATCCCATAAAGGGATACAAACCAGCCAGCCCGATCTGTTCTTTTTTTCTGCACTTCTCCGAGTGCTGTGTTGCCTGATGGTCAGGTGAGTGGGGCTGGGGTCCTGCTTAAGCAGACCCGTTTCGCCCTCGGGTATCGAGTTTGGGGGAAGTAGTTGTATTATTTTGTTGTTACCTTTGTTGATTCATATTGTTTTGATTGAGTTGTTTTTTTCCCCCCTTCTTCTACCTTTACGCCTCTGGTCCTGCTTCAGCGGACTTTAGTGGCGTTTGTTTACGGGTCGCTTCTGGACTCGTTCTTAACATCCTACTCTGTTGGGGCTGCCTGCCTGTTTACGGGTGTTTAATTCCATTCCCGACCGCGCGTCCTGCTGAGCAGACGTAGCGCGGCCGGGTGAGTTTGCTCTGGGGGCCGGAGGCTCCTGTTCGCATTCGTACCTGATATTATCTGCCGGGTTGATTGATGTGGGGGCCGGAGGCTCCCGATCACGTTCCTTTCTGCTGCAGTTCAGGTATGCGGCTGACTGAGACATCACGGGTCGGTCTTTTGCATGTCTATACGCATGCGCTCGATTTCTCTTCCGGCATTTATGTGTTTATGACAAACAGGGGCTGGCTTGTTTGGTTGCATAGCAACCACGGGGCCTTTTTATACCGGGAGTGTTGTCTTGGGTGCCTGTGTTTAATTCACTCGTCCACTTGTGTTTCACTATGATGGAGTGTGGTTCTACGGATGTTGATGCTCCTGATCCCTTGGTGGTGGCTTCTGGTTCTGGTATACAGATCCCCTCTATGGACGTGTTGCAGCAGATGATCAATTCTGCTGTGGCTGCTGCTATGCAAGGTCAGATGCCTGTTCCTCCTGCGAAGCGGGCTAAGGTTGATGGCGCTGCGGCTGCTGATTCTGAGAATGAGGAGGAGGTTGATGTCAGGGGTCGTTTTGTGCAGGGTGCCGACCTGAAGGAGGTGCTGGGTCACATTCGAGAGAACTTGGTTTTTCCTGCTTCTGTTGTTCCTCTGGAAGACGATCTATTTGCGCAAAACCAACGTCCTGAACCTGATTCTTTGCCTCTACACTCTTCAGAGGGTCTTGGAGAATGAATGGAAGGATGTGGACAAGGGTTCCTTTCCACGCTTTTTGAATAAGAGGTACCCGCTGCAGGATTTTGCGGTGAAATTCCCTTCCTCGGTAAAGGTTGATTTCTTGTTGGCCAGCATGTCGTCTCATGGGACTGTGGTTTCGGAAGATTCTTCTCCTACTGACCCGGTTGACCGTAAAGTAGATGGTGCGGTGAAGCGCACTTTTGCGGCTGCAAATTTTTCTATCAGGGCTGCTGCCTATGCTTCATACACTATCCAATCCTTGCTTAAGGATTTTCAGTCTCTGTCAGAATTGTTGGACCAGGGGGAGGATGTTTCTTCTACCCTTGCTTTGATGGAACAACAGGTTCGGCTGCTTTCGGATGTGTCCTTTGAATCTTTGAGAGCGGCGGCTTCTGCGGCTGGGTCTTCGGTGGCTGCGAGACGCCAGTTGTGGCTTCGTTCCTGGAAGGCAGATGCTGCGCAGAAAAATCTCCTGATGAAGATTCCTTTTTCTGGGGTTAAACTTTTTGGGTCACCTCTGGATGACATGGTAAAGAAAACGGCGGAGGACCGTAAACTCCTGGCTCCTGAGAGGGCGAGTCACTTCCGTTCTTTTGGTTCTCAGCGGGCTTTTGGCCCTTCTAGGAGGGGTCGGGCTGGTGAGCCCTTTCGTGGAAGGGGGCGTGGCCGGGGTGCTCCTTCCTTTGGTAAAACCCGGTTCTCCGGTTCTTCTTCCTCCTCCAATCCTGCACCAAAGTCATGACTGGATCGCTCCTGGTTTGGGTCCGGTTGGGGGTCGCCTCAGTTCCTTCCTGGATTCTTGGAGAATGACTGTATCGGACAAATGGGTGCTGCAGGTGGTTTCAGAGGGTTTGCGTATTGGATTTATCGAGACTCCCCCAGACTGTTTCAGGGCCACTCCTTGTCCCAGAGACCCTGTAAGGAGATTGGCGCTTTTGGAAGGCATCGAATCCCTGGTGGTCAAACGTGCGGTGATTCCTGTTCCCGTCGATCAATTGGGGTTGGGTGTGTATTCCATCCTATTCCTGGTATCAAAGCGCACTGGGGATCTTCGTCCAGTGATGGACCTGAAGTGGTTGAATGCTTACATCCCTCACCAAAAGTTCAAAATGGTTTCCCTTCAGTTGATCCTTCCTCTGATTTCTCAGGGCGACTTCCTTGCGTCAATAGACTTAAGGGATGCTTATCTGCATGTCCCTGTTCATCCAGACTCTGAGGTTTCTCCGGTTTTGCGTGCTGGGTCGTCATTTCCCATTCCAGGTACTGCCCTTTGGGCTCTGCTCTGCTCCCAGGGTCTTTACTAAGGTTCTGGCTCCTCTTATTGGACATTTGCATGGGGAGGGCATTAGTGTTTTTCCTTATCTGGACGACATTTTAATTTCTGCTTCTTCTCTTCCTAAGGCGGAGTTGCATGTCCAGAGAGTGTGCCATGTCCTGGAGCATCATGGGTTCCTAGTGAATGTACCGAAGTCCTCCCTGGTTCCTGCACAGGAATTGACTTTCATTGGGGCTCTGTTCAGGACTCAGTTGGGGATGGTGTTCCTGCCCCCTCACAGGATTCTGTCCCTGGTATCTGCAGTTCGTGTCCTGTTGTTGGGGCATTCTCATCCTGTGAGCCTATGGTTGAGGGTTCAGGGTCTAATGTCGGCATCGTTGTTGATGGTGCCGTGGGCTCGCCTCCACATGTAT
Organism: Triturus cristatus; assembly: GCF_964204655.1. Classification (NCBI taxonomy): domain Eukaryota; kingdom Metazoa; phylum Chordata; class Amphibia; order Caudata; family Salamandridae; genus Triturus; species Triturus cristatus. The sequence goes on from NC_140590.1 coordinate 1,181,859,376, forward strand.
CCGGTGGTGTCACACGTTTTGTCGCATTGGAACCCCTGTTCCCTAGATATGAGTGTTTTGATTCCTATGTCGGAAGATGTTCGGGTGGTCCTCAGTTGGTGGTTGGACGTAAGTCATCTGTCCAGGGGCCGGCCCTTTCTGATTGGTCCCACCCGCGTGGTCACTACCGATGCCAGCCTGCTGGGGTGGGGTGCTACTCTGGGGGATTCGACGACTCAGGGGGTTTGGCCTCAGTCGGTGTTGTCATGTTCCTCCAACTACAAGGAGCTGAAGGCCGTACTTCTGGGTTTGTTGGATTTCTCGGATCTTGTTCAGGGTCACCATGTACAGGTCCGAACGGACAATCAGGTTGTGATGTCTTATGTGAACCATCAAGGTGGGTGCAAGGTTCGATCCCTCAGTTGCCTCAGCCGTCGGATATGTTGTTGGGCGGAGGTACATCTGGAGGTCCTATCTGCCATTTATCTACCTGGCGCGGAGAACACTGTGGCGGATTGTCTGAGCCGGGTGTTTCCTTCCATGGGGTCTTTGTCCCTGACACATGTGATGTTCAGGAGGTTGCGGATGATGTTTGGATATCCGATTGTCGACCTGTTTGCTTCCCAGGACAATTACAAGATCCGTTGCTTTTGCACGGTTATGCCTTGCCGGGATGCATGGAGGGTGGATGCCCTGTCGTTCCCTTGGCCGACGGGTCTCTTGTATGCCTTTCCCCCTGTTCCTCTGATTCCGGCGGTCTTGCAGAAGGTCAAGAGGGAGGGGTCGTTTGTGCTACTAATTGCTCCGGGTTGGATGCGTCGACCTTGGTATCCCCTGCTATTGGAATTGGCTGTGTCTCCGGGGTGGGCCTTGCCATTCATTTCTTATCCTCTGATGGGTCCTCTTCTTCCTCTGCCTGTGTTCCGTTCCTTGGGTCTGCGGGCCTGGCTCTTGAGAGGGATTCGTTGATGCGAACTGGATGTTCATTGGCTGTGGCTGGGGTCATTCAGCAATCCAGGAGACCTTCTACTCTTAAATCCTATGCGAAGCACTGGGATAATTTTGTTTCTTGGTGTCTGTGTCGCGATCTGTCGGTGGCTTCTTTGGACCCGGCTCGTATTTTGGATTTTTTGAATGATGGATTTGTGCTGGGCTTAGCCATTTCGACTCTTCGGGCTCAGTGGGCTGCGATTCGGGCATTCCATGTCCTCCCTTTGGTTTCTGTTTCGCCATTGGTTGCTAGACTTTTTAAGTCTCTCTCTTTCCAACGCCCCCGTCCTATCATGTGTCCTCCACCTTGGGACCTGCCTTTGGTTTTGTGTTCCTTGCAGTTGGCTCCCTTCGAGCCTTTGGAGTCGGTGGGGTTGAAGTTTTTAACACTCAAGGTGGTGTTTCTTGTGGCGATTGCTTCTGCCAGACGTATGGGTGAGTTGGGTGCCTTCCTTCGTTCTGCCCCATTTTTGTTGGTTTTGTCGGACCGTGTGGTGTTGCGCCCTCATCCTACGTTCATTCCAAAAGTGGATTCTTATTTTCACAGGTCTACTGAGGTGGTTCTTCCGAGTCTTTGTCCTGATCCTTCCTCGGTTGTGGAATCCCTGTTTCACCTCTTGGATGTTCGTCGTGCATTATTGATCTATTTATCACGCACGTCTTCATTTTGCAAGGTGGACAACTTATTTGTCAATTATGGTTTATCACGTCAGGGCCTGAAACCATCCCTCTCGACGATCAGTCGCTGGATAAAGGAGGCCATTTTGTTGGCATATGCTTCTGTTTCTGAGGTTCCCTCCCTTCCTGTTCAGGGGCATTCCACCCGATCTGTTGCTGTGTCTTGGGCCTCCTTCAAAGGGGTGTCCATGGAGGATGTTTGCAGGGCTGCTACTTGGTCTTTCCCTCATACATTCATGTCCCATTACCGCCTCCATGTTGGGGGTGGGTGTTCTGTTTCATTTGCATCTTCTGTTCTGACTGCGGGGGTGACTTGAGAGGTTCTCTTTTTGATTGCTGTACCTCTGTGTATTAAATTATGTTTTCACTGCACTATTGGTGTGGTCTATTTCCTTACATGAAGCCGATTGCTTTGGTATCGGCTCATTTGTATTACTGTGGCGAGGAAGACTGGACGAGGAGGTAATGCCCCGGTTACTTACCGGTAATCTTCATTACTCCGAGTCCTAGTCTTCCTCGCCACAGTATAGTTTCCCTTCCCTCCCGGCCCTGGTGTTGGCTTCATGTCTGCGGCTTTGATTATCAGATCGGGCTGGCTGGTTTGTATCCCTTTATGGGATTGACTGAAGCCACTGGGGGCCATGTTGGAGGAGGGAGGGGAGACTAGAGCGCTGCTCTTTTATTTTACTTGGAGTTCTGTGTGGAGCCGGAGGCTCATTTGTATTACTGTGGCGAGGAAGACTAGGACTCGGAGTAATGAAGATTACCGGTAAGTAACCGGGGCATTCTACCTGTACTCTTGGAAGGTCCCACACTACTTTTGTCCATAACCAGCACCAGTAGGTTTTGCTTCCGACGCATGGCGTTTGGTCTGGTTCTGTAGGGTGGGGAGACCATTAAGATTCATGAGTATTGAAAGATTTGCATCATCTTTTTAGCTTCTAAGGATCTTTAGATGTCATTTTAGTTACACTTGAAATGCAATCCTTAGGTCCAGTTCTCAGTGGGAACTGGTGAAGCCCTGGTATCCTTCGGTGTCCCTGGTCCTTTGTTCACCTTAAACACTAGAAAATCTCGACCATCACTGGCAGTCTTCAAGATATGGGACACTGTGCCCCATGCCCATGGGTTCTGGGCACAGGTCTTGATCTATGGCCAGGTCCTGCACTCTGGTGGCTCATGGGTTAATAAATCCACTGTACGGCTCTGCACTTGACCCCATGGTCACAGGTTCAAACCCTGGCATCTCCTCTCATCCAATCAGCCTCCTGAAGTGCCTATAGTGGAGCAATGCATTGGGTAACAATAAACATCTGTTATTCAGCATCAAGATACCAGTGAGTGAACGTGCACTTTACAAATACATATAATGTTATATTATGAGTCCAGTGATGTCACTGATGATGTAATTTGTGATGTCACCTGTGATGTGAGAGGTTAGTATTAGGTGGGGTAAAACCAGGGTACATGGCTGACTTAACTGATGAACGTCGTTGTTTTAAAAAATTTTGTGGCATAGATTGTACACCACTGTACCTTTGTCTGCCAATAATTATTCCAGGCGGACTAGGATGGTCCTATAAGAATCCAGAGCTGTACGTAATTCTGACCTGGAATGGCAAAATGTCTTTAACATTTCCAACTGGGCAAGGAAATCACCCTAGCTGATCCTACCCCTAAAGTATGTGGACCCGAGTTGGAGTTCGGCCGACTGCTTACTCTGTCACAAACGTGACGGATATCCGGCTTGCTGTATTACAAGGGCATTATATCCAATGGCACTTATAATACGCGGGACTTTACATCTGTGACGGAGTAACCGTCCACTGAACTATACATCAGGAACTTTGTCAGTAGATATAAAAATTGGCACATTTCTATCTCAACATGAATCACAATTATACTAACCCTTTGCTTAAAAATATTCCTAGAAAACATACCATTGATGTGCCCAGAGTTAAAGTGCAGAAGATGTGTTGGGTGACGTTCCGTGGAAAGGACAAGCTGCCACCTAAAGACAATGAACTGCCCAGAGTTCCCTCACCCGGACCGCAGAGTCAAAGATAATGTTTATACGCCTGTTTTCTTTTTGTGTGTGTTTGATTTAATTTAAATCATGCCATTTTGAAATTCTGGTAATTGCCATGAAACAGAAATCAAGAAAAGAGCACTACAGCACAATGCAGTAACAATCCACTAACCAGCTACCTCTCCGGTCGCTCGTTCAATGTCTGCTTGCCTATGACCTTGTACAGCGCTCTGCTGTGTTTTTGGATAGGTTCATGCTATACAAATACCACTTACATAAAGTGATGAACCAATAATTTGATTGAACCCAGAAACACTCTTTATTGGATCTATGGTGGCTGCTTGTAGTACACTCTAAAAAGGGTTAATAGCAGCGGCGGCTCCTCTGTTATGGCAGAGGAGCGCCGCCCCGCCAGCAGATGCAAAACGTGTAAAATAAAATGATGATAACACAGGTTTATTATCATTTTATTCTCCATAGGGCCGAATCGAGGGGTGTGGTCCATCATGATGACGGGCATATGAGGAGTGGTGGGCACTGCTGCTAAGCGCGCATGTGGGTTTGGCCTTCTGTCTTAGGGCGGCCAAACTGACATTTGCACAGAGATGTCTTGAACCTGAGCTGCGTTGCCGGGTTGGAGACAGCAGGCACAGGCTCCCAGCCTCTCTGGGAGTGCAAATCCAGATCGCTCAGGCCAATCCTGGTGCTTCTCACATGCTGCTATCAGCTCGAGAGCAACGTCTGGATTGGCCGTAGGTGTGTCTGGGAGCCTCAGCCTGTGCTGCAGTGCAGCCAGAACAACAGAAGAGCGGTGAAGTGGTGGGCGACAGGTATTTTTTATTGTTGTCGTAGTTCCCCCTGCAACGCTGCCCCACTACTTTTTCTGGACACCGACCGCTCCTGGTTAATAGGGCATTTACCCTTTTTAGCAGCTGCAGTAGATCCCCAGATCTCCAATTAACGCTCCATGCCCCTTGCTGTCTTTGTTGGTTCTGTTAGATCTGTCTCATGTACGGGTACTGAGTGACTGGAGGTGATCCTGCAAGATCTGACAAGCATTGATAGTTTAACAGGAAGCAAAAATTCAGTTACACTGGAGGCAACAATCAACGAGGCTTGGCAGGCATGTTCGATCAGACTGCTGAAAGACTCAAAAAGTAAAACTGCACATGTAATAAATAATAAACAACGTAATAATATAAACACTCTCTTTAATATATCTTTATACTTTGGTACCCAAAATATGCATATATTAACAAAATATTATTGTATCTATATAAATTAAAGCCCAAACTTCTACAAAAACCTATATCGCGGAGAGAAGCCCTGCTAGTCTAAAAGAGTGTAACGCATATTACGTTGAGAACTGTAGTTTGCTTTAAACTGTTAGTGTTTTGTAACCAATTTAACATTTTAAAAACCAGCTTCAGCTTGTCATAGTCTCGACATAGATTAAAGTGCCACGAACAAAGAGACCAGGCTGGTCTGATGGAGATTGAAGCACCCAAGCTGTACTAACACAGGTTCAACGCATGCCAGTGCATCGGATAGGGCAGACTGGTGTCCCACCTCTGGACGGAAGATGGTCTTCTGCAAAACTAGACATGTGACTGGTTCTACCCCAGCAATGCCGGATTTCAGAGACTCTTCCTACCTCCAGTTTAGTTTGGGAGGCTACAGAGCACGGCATTGCCACCAGGCGGATTGAACTACAGTTCTGGAGTCAGTTTCAAGAAGGCACGGTTTCACTTTCTTTAGTAGAGAGAGCTGGTACCAGGCAACTGGGGTCCTCACACCAGCCAGGGGCCCTCTCCTGCATCTGCAGTCATAGCTTCCACTTCTCAGTTTCTTCAGCTCAGATCAGTACAAGGTGTGGAGCAGGCTTGAGATCGCCCTATGGGCACCTTCTGTGTAAGGGAATCGAAGTACAATAAATAGGGGGCACATGAATAACTGCTGCACTGGCCTCTGTGCCCCTTCCAAGGCCTCAGATGTTGCTGTATTGTCACTGCCTCTGAGGGTCACAGCTGCACTTGTGCCTGTTCCCTCGAGGCTCAGCCGGTGTCAAGTTGTGAGTGGTCACTGGGTATCATTGCTGCTCAGTTGTCTGTCTGACGCCTCAGTCGGCTGAGACGTTCCCTCTTAGCAAAAGCGCTCTCCACATTGGGTAAGATGCTCTTTTGAGTCACTGGGGCCCTATGTTTTATTTACACTGTCTCAGGAACCCGAGAACTCCTCTTCCAGTAGACTCACCTTGAGTCCCTGGCAGCCCTTCGCCAACAGCCACTGGCAGACACCGCTCCCATGCGCGCCCATCCTGCTTCGGTCCAACTAAAGCTTGTGTGAACAGACCATGACAGAGCACTGGAATGAGGAAAGCTGGAGTCAGGACTGAGGGGAGAGCTGGAGAGAGGGCAATTAATGGATTAGGCAGCAATAGGAGCTTTGGAGTCCACATTGAGGGCGAGCTGGAGTCAGGAGTGAATTACCACTGGAGTCAGAAAAAGACAGTCAGTACTGGGGTGACTTGGAGTCAGGAATGGGGGATATGAAGTCATTAATGAATGATGACGAGCTGGAGTCAGGACTCAGAGGAAGAGGGGGTAAGCAGGGTTTGTCTAGAAATTAGCCCTGGCAGAAATGTTTAAACCAGCTCACAGATCAGGAGACAAGACTAGAATGGGGCAATGGGGGGAGGATTCATGGTTTGGTCATAGCAGACCATCCAGCTTTAAAAGCAGACCTCGAGTCTGCAGCTCACCGGGATAATGCAAGAGTGGCAGAGCGGCCAGTCTGGCCTTGATGGTTAGGCGTGAGGCTTGTTCATCCCCACATCCTTTACATAATTAGTGACTCTACAGCTTAAGGGAGATAAAAAAATGGTTTGTGCCTGAAGTTGATCTCATGCAGCTTGGATGCAGCCTAATAGACTGCTCCGTTTGGTGGGAGTTAGGCTGATATGCATGCCGTTGATTCATGTCTGTAATGGCGGACACTAGATACAACACTGGTGGACAATGCTGCCCTGAGTTTTTCCCACTGTATCGAAATAGAGAGTTCAACCATTTCCATCACATTGTATTTTTTGCCTACACAATTAGGCTCATAGGCAATCTTTTGTGGCGGATTTCCTGTGCCTCCTGTGTTTCCTCTTCCGCTGTGGCCTCCAGATGTCTTTTCTATCCACACTCACACCTCTAGGTCTCTTTTGCCTCTACAGGCCAAGTGTGTCTTTTTGTCCGCCTCTGCTGTGATCAGTTTTTCTTTAAAAAGGAGAAGAAGCCACTGCTTTCGTTGCCACCGTCTGTTGCACCCTTCCGCCGGAAGGAGAAGCTGCGGCTGGCTGTCCTCTTCAGCTCTCCCCCCTGGACAGGTTCCTTGGGCCGGGTCTTCTCCTTCTGTCGTTGGCTCCGAAGCTGCTGGTCTATCACGATCTGCATGTCATCCTGGCCAGGAAGGAAAGAGAGAGATGGTCAGAGGGGAGAGAAGAGTGGGACCCAGGAAGGAAAAGAATAGTGAGGGGAAGATGATGTCCTTCTAGCTGAGATCTCCAAAAAACACTTTGGGGCCTATTAAGATGTCGGGCGGACGCAACCATCTCGGTGTCTGAACCGACTGACCATAGGTCTGCGGTTCCACACACCTTATCAGGATGCGACCGCACATCGAGAGGTCGCAAACTCCCATTTCCCTATGGGAGCTTGTGCTGTAGGTGGAAACTGCCTGCAGCACCAGTTCCCAAAGATAAATGGGAGTTTTTGACAGTGCCTGCCACATAGTGCAGGGATTTTCAGGGGGCACCTAAGCCCACAACCGGAGGCTGCAGTGGCATGGGGGCCCTGCTAGGGGCCCCAAAGTCGCTTTCCGACAGGCTTTCCATGTCGGAAAACCCGACATGGAAAGCCTGTTAGATACCAACATCATAATCCTGATGGAGGAAACGCAGTCTGTAAGGGATTATGTGCGGCCTCCGACTGACCGACGGGCTCCCTTCAGCCCGTCAGAAGCCAGTCTGACAAACCCGTTTAAACTATGACCGCCTGCATTGTAATAAGGCAGTCCTGAGTTTAAACCTTAGATGTCGATTGGAAAGCCTCTGACCAGCTATCGGAGGCTTTCCGACCAACATCCAAATCAGCTCCTTTGCGATTGTCAAACCAGGTGTGTTTCATGCTTCATCTGTGGAACAGAACTCAGTCCAAAGTCTTAGTACCTCTGATAGGTGGCCTGACTGAACTCTGAGTGCTGGCAGTTACACAACAATTAGTAGGACTCTCAGGAGCCTAATAAAACACACACCGCACACACTCACTCTCTCGATCTCCATTCCATCATTCCCTTTCTCTGCTGGGATTTTGTCTCGTTCCCTCAAACCCTCAGCATGAGCTATTATACACATGTACTGCTGGGATAGCTACGGGCCTCACCCCTGTGATCTTTCAAGTTTAGATCTGGAGTTTATCTTTGATTGTTTCAACACTTGGATCAAATCTGCTCTTGTCCTCTAAGCCTGCAGGCAACAAAAATGTTTCAGAATCATCCACCTCAACACTTTCGTCATGAATTGTTGGTTTAAGAGAAAATTACTCAATATCTAGAAACACCATGACGAGCTTACTACCGCCAAGAAACCTAGAATTGTTTCTAAACACAATTGTGGATGTGCAAATAGCTCATCTTAAAGGTTCAAACATTTACAAAGTAATTTGCATATGTAATGCCCCAGATTCTTGTAAATAGTTGTTTGAGATCTATCGGGAACTGTCCTTTCCCTTTGTATCAACCACCAAAATGTTCCCTTCCCAGTTCCCCCACCTGGAGTGCTCAGAAAACAATATCTTTAAATTCAGTGTTGTTCAAACCTATACTCTGTAATCCTTTCAGCGACCATCCCAGACAACTTGATCCTGTGTGGTTAAGCAAGACAACTGGCCTCCATACAGCGAGGCTCACCATGCTTTCCTTGTAGGAGTGTGTCTGGTGGAGTAAGCAAAAGTCAAGATCTGGGTACCATAACGACCATTGCTTGGGATGAATTGTGAAAGAAATCTCACAGGTAGCGGTTCCTATTCTGTGATTAACAACTCGTGGAGGTGAGATATGGATTCTCAGTCTTTTTCAAAAAGATATGGTAACATCACTTCATAGATGACTGTCTTCAGAGTCTGGTGACCTGGCCAACTTTTAGCCAAACTCTAACCTTTCGAAGCCATTCACACTCCGGGAACCAGTGGTCCTTTTCAGATCCAATCTTTTGTTGACTCTAATTCTGTACTCAGCCTGTCTGTCCATGTGTGCTTTGAGCACAAAGATGTGCTGAGCAGGTCCTGGGGGTATTCGGTAATGAACTGCGCCATGTGGCAGATTACAGCGATGTAGGTTCTTTCACCCTGGATGAATTTGACCCAAGCGATCACAATATCTTACTATCTCCCCTGGTGCAAACCGGTGCAGACCAGCATCGGACAGACGGTGGTTTGGTTTTCATCTTTTCTTTCTGACAGTTTCCATCAGATAACATGTCTTCCGCCACATGATGTCTGTCATGCAACGCCCTCTTCGATTCAACCCTATTATCCTATGTCTCCTTCTTGGCGATCTCACCTTCTCCTGGTGACTGCAGTTTTGTTCTAAAACAGATGACACTTAAATCATCCTCTGTGTAGAAGGAATAACTATGAACACCTGACTCACTGGGCCTTTTTTGATCCAAGCCCCCTCAGGCCAGAAAGTTGGGTGTTCAAGTTGATCAAAAGCCTGTTGAAAGCCTGGGAATAATATCTTTGTTTTCTTACAGGCAAATATGCACAGTTTCTCCCGTCATGCGTTGTGCCCACCTCCAATGAGAACCTCCTCAGAGGAGCGCAGTACAACTGCAACTTTGTCACTGTGGAATTGTAGATAAAGCTGTTCTTGCACTTCACCCAGGATTTACGCCTGTTGCAATTTTATTATATACCTATGCATTAAAATTGTAAATGTAGTATTTGTTGGACAGCGCTTGTTTTTGTTTAGAGTACATTAAAGGATCTTGGTAACACCTATGGAAGGTGACATTTCACATGATCATTGCTGATTCTGAGTGGGACTTTTAAATGGGACCTAGAGGAACTACCCTATTGTTGCCATATTCTATACATATATATTTTTTGGTGCATAAAGTTTCCCTTTAAGTGTATATAACAATGTTGGATGTAGCTGCAGTTTTCGACATTCTGAACACTCCATCTAGCTTTCTAGGATATAAAAGTGACGATGACATTGGTCCAGGTCGGAAATTGGCCTTACTCCTTTCTCTGTTATAGGCCTACGACAGCGCGTGTAGGAAAAGTATCATCCTATGAAACAATGGTCGTCTGCGGGATTCAAGGGAATGCTGTTGTCCTTGCTGTTTTGTTTGTCAGTGCTTCCCTCCCAAATTATCTCCCAATACCCAATGCACCCGATGTTTTTTACAAAGTGACCGCTGCCAGAAGATGAGCTTTTTAAGAGAGAAACTGTTATGTGAATCTGAAGTCTCTGGTTTAGGTACTTCAAATTTTCAATGACTGCACTACTTTAATACAGTATTTTCTCTATAGCGTCTTTAATGAAAAGTTTTTGTTTCTTTGAGTAGATTCATCTTTCGGAAACAATTTAAAAAAAGTTTGATTGCAATTTTCTTTCAGGATCAAATCAATATTTTTTGATCCGTTGTTGCGGGCCCCTAAAAGGAGTGGGGCCCAAAGGCCGATGCCTCCTTTGCCAATTAGGTGATCCGGAATTGTTGTGTGCATGTATGTATGTATGTACTAGGTTTACAATTTTATAAACACATAGAGGACATTCTGGTGACATTTAGGTTAACCCCTCCGCTGAAAAAACATACTGGTCCGTAACCCTTTATTTGCTATGATTCTAGCTTGGATGAATACGAACCGGCTGAGAATAATATGCTCTTACTGTAAGTTTCTTGTGATGGCACCTGACGCACTTTCAGGATCATGATAAGAGCATCAGTTTGGACAGTTTTATGTCTGCATGTGGATAAGGCAAAAATGTAAGGTGTTGTGTTTGGTTCCAGCTTGTTGTTAGATAAATGCGTGATTCAGATAATTGTTTAATATTGGTATTATTTTAAACTGCTTCTCAGAACTTGTCTGTTTCTTTGAGACCCGCAAACAGCCTAATTAATAGAGTCAGTCTAGTTCTAAAATGTATTCTTTTTAGCCGGGTGCAAACATGTCACCTAGTACTTCAAAGTCTGACCTAGTTTCCAGTCCAAGCAAGGATCGGTTTTAATGCTTTGGAAATCGTAAACAACACAATATATGGCTATAGCCTTGGATACCTACAGAAAATGCTGAATCCTTACATTCCCACTTGAAATATTTGTGGTAAATATTGAATGGTGCAAATGCGACACAAGAGAACTTTTGATAGCGACATATAGTTTGTGCTTCTTGCTGGGAAATTGTGGAATTCTTTACCACTTTTCATTCGATAACATTTTGACTTTTATTAAATAAATTACAATCTTTCTCTTCTGATTTTTCTCTTGCCTGAATTCTTCTTTCTGTGCGTGGATGCCCACTATTCGGTTGTTTACCACCTTATTAAGCAGGCATTGGCAAAGCCAATAGGTTGCGCCTTGGGAGGTGCCCTGCAGCATCGGGTTCCTCCCTATGCTGTGCAGCATCGTAAAAAAAGCTTTCAAATGGTGCAGAAACACAACTAATGGTGACACGTGCGCTATTCCAATGGTGTGTGCATGCGTCGGGACCTGTGCGCACCTGCGTTAGAATGAATGTATGCGCCAGCGGAATGACGCAGGTAGCATTAGCTGTAGTTTTTCATTTACCAACCCAACATGGCTTATACCACTAGGATTAAATAAAAATATAGAGGTTTTTTTACAGTGAAATCTCAATTAAAAAACAAAACAGGACCAAACAGGTGGGAGGGTTAACATAATACACAAGAGCCCAACTATCACCCTGACCCAGGCGTGTTTTCATAGTCAGGCAGAGGCACAGAATGGTTAAAGTAAGAAAATGCTCACTTTCTAAAAAAAAGCATTTTCAGACCTGCAATTTAAAAAACACCATTACTAAAAGATGCATATTAAATTGTGAATCCAGAGACACCAAACTCAAATTTTCTATCTGCTCCCAATTTGAAGATACACTTGTAAGATGTTACAAGGCAGCTCCATTGCTAAACTATGAGGCAGATAGGCCTTGCTGTAGTGAAAAACGAAGTTGTCAGTTTCAACTACCAGGATATATAAAACACAACTGTACATGTCCTACCTTTTAAATACACTGCACCCTGCCCATTGTGTTGCCTTGGACCTACCTTAGGGGTGACATATATGTACTAAAAAGGGAAGGTTTGGGTATGGCAGTGGGTACACTTGCCAGGTCGACATAGCAGTTTAAACTGTACACACAGGCCCTGCAGTGGAAGGCCTGATACATGTTTACAGGGCTACTCATGTGGGTGGCACGATCAGTGCTGCAGGCCCACTAGCAGCATTTGATTTACAGGCCCTGGGCACACCTGATGCACCGTACAAGAGACTTACTAGTAAATTGAATAGGCAAATCATTGAGAAACCAAATACCATTACATTTTATAAAGGGAGCACTTGCACTTTACCACTGGTCAGCAGTGGTAAAGTGCCCAGAGTCCTAAAGCCAGCAAAATGCAGCACACGGTCAAAAACAGGAGGTCAGAGGCAAAAAGACAGAGGAAACCATGCCAAAAGATGCCAGGTCTAACAATTAGCAGTTTGTTTCGAGTGGGATTGTGACAAACTATTGGGTTTTCAGTTGTAAGGCACCACCATTTGTCTGCAATGCATACCATGATTCTTTTCGGTGTACAAGAATGAAATAGATGTTTTGATGTTGTTTGGCAATAGTGTCCCTTTGCACTGTGGCAATCTGTAACGTACTAAGGCAGTTCAAGAGTTCCATTTCAGACAGCACTTAAGACATATACATTTTTGATCTTTATATTTGAAAATTTTAAATGCACCACGTGGCTTCCTTTTTATCGCGCAATGCGATATGAGCTAGAAATTATGCAGCAACCATTTCAAAATTAACCAGTTGTAACAGGCTTCATCATGCCTTGGCAATCGATCATCAGGCCCACTCACTGCCACGATAGCCTGTTCCATTCCTATAACTACCAGAGAAGGGGATACACAATGCAGGCTCAGCAAAAGTGGCCCAGGCTTCCATATTTCCTGGAACAGGGTGGGTGTGATGGTGATTTGACAAGAGTAAAACTCAACTTTCGTTTGTTAACTCTTGTGACGTAAAAGCTGTGAGTAACTGGGTTCAGCGTCTGGTATTCACATTATGGCTTTTATACCAACATAACTATGACCGAGTGTTTTTTTTTGTCAGTGTTCTGTATGGCTGTGCTATGATCTGTGTACACATAATAAAAGTGATGTACACATAACAACATGATTATTAATTACTACTGATTTCTATAAATACCAGTCTGCCGCTGAATGTCAGACAGCCGCAGCAATATAGTTGTAGAACAAGCCGGTGTTAATAAATGCATTGAGGGGTGTTGTGAAGCCCCAATTTCAGCAGCTACAGCGGGGGTGGGGCTCTTGATGGGCCTCTTTTGTCTGCAACTCAGCAGACACAAGCTCATGATGAACCTTTCAAAGGAATACTTGTGTCAATACAAGAGTAGTGGGGGCAAGGTAGAACGAAGGATGGGTAAACAGAAAAGGGAAAGAAGGAATAGTGAATAGGAGGAAGGGTGAAAAGAAGAGTAAAAGATGGGAAATGTGATAGGAAGGATGGATGGATGTGTGGGTGGATGAATGAGTGGGTGAAAGGATGAGTGAAGGGATCGGTGGATGGAGACAGGTGAAAGGATGGCAGAGTAAAGGGAAATCTGAGGGTGTGACTATGCTTTTACTGATGGATGCGTAAGTCAAAGGATGGATGTATGGTGGATGGATGGATGGATAGATTGATGCATGCATTGATGATAGATGTGTGAATTAATGGATGGATGGAATAGCCAATTGATGGATGGACTGAGGAAAGATTGAATGATAGATGGAAAAATTAATGGATGACAGAATGTGAAGGTGAAATGGTGGAGAGCAGCGGGTGGATGGAAGTGTGACTGAATAGATGCTTGGATGGACGAGGCGAGTACTCTTCTAGGGCGGGTCGGGCTCACTTGCTCCGCTAGCTTGGTGCCATCACAGCTTTGGTAAAAAGTGGGCGGTATTTTAATGTTCTGACTACTCCCTTGAATGCATTAGAAAACGTAATGTGCAAATGGACTGACAGCTCACGGAATGGATTCAGACAGTAGTGATTAAAGGGACAGATCCTGAGTGGTGTGATGGGTGTAATGAATTTTCATAAAGCCAGCAGTTTCTTACAATATTCATATATATTAATTTCAGTATTAGGGTACAAAAAATTGGTAGAAACTCTATCTAACACTGCATGCTACAAAAAACAGACACAGCTACCCCTTGAAACTCAAGGCAAAGGCTGGAAATATGCCCACTTTCACATGAAGTCATCCAGGATATTTTTAACTATTTCAAGCAATTCTCAGAATAATAACCTGGAGCGTTTGTAATCACTTATAATATTCTTGAGACCAATCCAGTCTGACATCCAAGAGCTCAAGAATTAATATTTATGAGATAAATTTCCAAGCAATGGATCTGGCTGCAAAGTAATTTGAATATGTATTAGTTATGCTAAACATATGACATGGTGCTGCCTCCAGGAGTAGGAGCAAGTACCACAGTCTCGAGGCAGCTCCACCTTTATGTAAACTGAGTGGAACATTGGAATGATGCAGTGCTATCTGCCCATACCCTGCTCGTAAGACATGTGGAATGTACATTTATGAGCCCCTCTGGCTAGCAAAGTCCCATCTTTCACATTAGTCTGCCCAAAAATGTGTGCTGAGTTTCGTGCTTTCTAGCAATGAGTGGGTTTATTTGTGGGCGTGTTCATTTTTCCTGTGTACTCAACCGAACGCAAGACCTGAACCCAACCTTCAGTGGCTGGTTTCTGGATACAAAGGTCACTGTTAGAGGCTGTAAGTTGTGTCTTTCCTGCACGCAGGAGAGGATACAACAAGAGACAAATGGTACGACCTCTGACCCTGCTCGCAGGCAGGTCGCTCCCCACGCTGCCGCACGGCCAGGTCTGACTGTCCTTGCTCTCACTGATATTGCCATTGTACTGTCGCTGTGTTTATTGCTGTGTTGTTCAAGCCTGCGCACTGCCTTTAGTGTTGTTCCTCTCCCTCCTGACATTCTAACAGTTTTTTTCCCACGGCATTCTTTATTCTGTGCCCTGTTGTGATTGTTATTTTCCCCCCGCCTCACTCCTCCTGCTTTTTACCGCTGCTGCGTCCCTGCGGCCCCGCCCCCCGCATTCCCATTAGCCGCCCCGCTCCCGCCTCCCAGCTGCTCCTCCCTCCCACATTGCCTCATATGGAGGCCGTGCAGCGGAGGCACGCAGCGGGCGCGCCAATGGCGTGCCGATGGGGCGCGCCTAAGGCAAGCCCTTCTGCGCCCGTCTGCGCCTGGACCGCGCCCAGCGCCAGGACCCCTGGCCCCCGCAAACGCCACGACACACGTCTCCGCTATGACTCCTGCACCCTCCATGCACTCAACGCCGGACGGTCACGCACCTGCTGCCTGGCCGCCCCGGGGCGCACCCAAGGATCCTTCTCCTGTCGGAACTGCAGCTTCACCAGCATCCGGCCTGCCACCCCTCCCACCGAAGAACCCAACTCCCTCAGATGCATCCTGCTCAACACCCGCTCGGCCCGCAGACACGCCGTCGAACTCTGGGACCTACTCAACACCAATGCCCCAGATGTCGCCTTTCTGACAGAGACCTGGCTGAACCTCTCCTCAGCACCCGACATCGCCATAGCCATCCCGGAAGGCAACAAGATCACCCGCAAAGACCGCACCAACGGAGTAGGAGGAGGAATCGCCAACATCCACAAGAACACACTCAAAATCTCGACAGACACCAACGACACCCTGAGCACCTCCAAACACCTGCACTTCCAGATCCACACCGACCCCACCACCACCCTCAGAGGGATCCTCGTCTACAGACCCCCCGGACCCCGACAGCAGTTCAGCGACACCATCGCCGACTTCATCAGCACACACACCCTCGCCTCCACGGACTACATCCTTCTAGGGGACCTGAACTTCCACCTCGAGAACAACAACGACCCCAACTCCTTCACCCTGATCGACAACCTCGCCAACCTCGGACTCGGACAACTCGTCACAACACCCACCCACACTGCCGGCCACACGCTTGACCCCATCTTCTCAGCAAGCTCCCACGTCTTCTTCAAACACACCACCGAACTCCACTGGACCGACCACCGCTGCATCCACTTCACCTTCCGGAAACCTACCACACACCACCACACCCAGCAGATGGCTCGCCGCCACTGGAGCAAAGTCACCGAGGGCCAGCTAACCACCGCCCTCGCCCAGAGCCCACCCGGTAGACCGAACCGATCCTAACACCGCAGCCCGTAGCCTTCGACAGTGGATCGATGACTGCGCCAACACCCTCGCCCCACTCAAGAAGCCCTCCAACACCCACACCAGCAAGAGAGCCAACTGGTTCACTGAAGACCTCCAGGCCTCCAAGCGAACCTGCCGAAAACTCGAGAAAAACTGGATCCATGAACGAACACCGGAAAGCTACACCGCCCACAAGAACGCCACCCGCAGACACCACCACCTCATCAGATCTGCCAAAAGGACCTCCTTCAAAGACCGCCTAGACAACAACGCACACAACAGCAAGGAGCTCGTCAACATCGTGAAGGAACTCTACAACCTCAGCTCCAACTCCAACGGCATCCCACCTTCACAAGATCTGTGCAACGCGCTGGCCACCTTCTTCCATCACAAGATCACAGACATCCACGATAGCTTCGACGCTGTCACCACCCGGAACTCCCGCTCCCACGACCACCACCCGCACCAACCGCCTGCTCGCCTGGACCGACATAACCAACGACGACACCATCAAGATCATGAACACCATCCACTCCGGATCCCCGGAAGACCCCTGCCCCCACCACATCTTCAACAAAGCAAGCAGCACCATCGCACTCCACCTCCGGAAAACCATCAACATCTCCTTCGTTTCAGCGACCTTCCCGGAGAGCTGGAAGCATGCAGAGATCAACGCCCTACTCAAGAAACCCAAGGCGGACCGCAAGGACCTCAAGAACTTCCGACCCATCTCCTTGCTCCCGTTCCCGGCGACGGTCATCGAAAAAGCCGTCAAACAACTGACCAGCTTCCTCGAGGAGAACAGCATCCTGGACTCGTCCCAATCCGGGTTCCGCAGCAACCACAGCACAGAAACTGCCCTCATCGCTGCCACCGACGACATCAGGACCCTGCTCGACTAAGGAGAAACCGCGGCCCTCATCCTCCTGGACCTGTCAGCCGCCTTTGACATAGTCTGCCACCACACACTATGAACACGCCTCTACGATGCCGGAATCCAAGAGAAGGCCCTGGACTGGACCACCTCCCTCCTCTCCGGCAGAACACAGAGCGTCCACCTCCCCCCTTCCGCTCTGAAGCCACCGAGATCATCTGCGGCGTACCCCAAGGCTCATCCCTCAGCCCAACGCTGTTCAACGTCTACATGGCACCACTCGCCCACGTCGGATGACACCACAACCTCAACATCATCTCCTACGCCGACGACACCCAGCTGATCCTCTCCCTCACCGCCAAAACCAACCTCCACGAAGGAATGAAGGCCGTCACCGACTGGATGAGAAACACCCGACTGAAGCTGAACTCGGACAAGACGGAGGTCCTCATCCTCGGATCCACTCCCTCGGCCTGGGACGACTCCTGGTGACCGACTGCACTAGGAGCACCCCCCACACCCACCGACCACGCACGCAACCTAGGGGTCATCCTCGACTCCACCCTCTCCATGAAGAAGCAGGTCAACGCCGTCTCCTCCTCCTGCTTCAACACCCTCTGCATGCTCCGCAGGATCTTCAAGTGGATCCCAACTGAAATAAGAAGGACGGTCACCCAGGCCCTCGTCAGCAGTAGACTGGACTACGGAAACGCACTCTACGCATGAGCCCCGGCCAAACTCCTGAAACGACTCCAACGCATCCAGAACCCATCCGCAAGCCTGATCCTCAACGTCCCTCGCCACAGCCACATCACTCCCCATCTGAGAGATCTGCACTGGCTCCCCAACAACAAGACTCCTCACCCATGCACACAAGGCTCTCCACAACACCGGACCAGCGTACCTCAACAGCTGACTCAGCCTCTACACCCCCACCCCCCAGCTCCGCTCCGCAGACCACGCCCTAGCCACCGTTCCCCGCATCCGAAGAGCAACCAAAGGCGGCAGATCATTCTCCCACCTCGCCGCCAAGACATGGAACACCCTCCCCATCCGCCTATGGCAGACCGAAGACCTTCTAACCTTCAGGAGACTCCTCAAGACCTGGCTCTTCGACCAGTAGCAGCTTCCCCCCCTAGCGCCTTGAGACCCTCACTGGTATGTAGTGCGCTTTATAAATGACATGATTGATTGATTGATTGATTGTGCTCACATGCAATCTAAAATTACACTGAGGGGAATGGCTTTGAGGAAGTGAGAGACAGTTTGGAAAGGCCTTTCTGTCATGGGATGTATTCCAAAAGTCACAGAGACAAGAATTTTTATACTAAGAAGTTCTTGTGGTTACACCTATTAGAATAAATTTCCTTAGAATGCTATGAATTAAGCTGTACAAATCCTTCTGGACGGGGAGTTACTCCAAGAAACTGAGCTTGAGCAAAACTAAGGAGCTTGGCGGGCCAGGTTTTTTTGGTGCTCAATTGTTTATATTAAAATAATGTTTTAGTTTGCCATTTCGACATACAAAAAAAAAAAATTCCCAATTTATACTGTGAATGGGAAGTACAGTTTTTCGTTTGAAAACAATTAGTGTATTGGATATTTGTCAAAATTACTAAAAAGGTGCATTTTACACCTTAGCAGTGATCTCAAACGAAGACTCTGACTTGACACGCAGAAGACAAAGCGCTGGGCAGGCATGAGCCCACCTCAGCGCAGACACCTTGACGCGTACAATACCAGAGTGTCACGGAGAATTCTGGTGCTGAAAAAGTTACTCTAAGGTGCAAATGATTTTTCATCCACTTCTACCTTTGCACCTATTCCAAGTGCAGCGCTCCTTGCAGTCGCTCATGCCAGTAACATTACTGCTACTCAGGATTCGTGGTAAGAAGCTCACAAAAATGTGCACAAAACTAGTTTGCGCCCATTATTCTACATTTTTTGCTCAAAACGCTATATCACATGCTAAAAACAGAAACCAGACATGTTTTATAAACTAATTGTGCAGTAGGTGTTTAGCACCAAATAAATAGGATGTCATTGTTTCCCACGGACTCCTTTAATTCCCATATTCTCCATCTGACTCCTATACTGCTTGCTGTAACATCTCCAATGCTGTTTTGACCTTTTTGTTCTCAAGTCATTGTAAGACCTTTATAAATGGTTAAGAGTTCTTTTTCAGGTTCGGATCTCTGGTCTGGCCGTGTAGTTTGGTTTGGTTTGGTTCTGTGTTGTGTTTTGCTAGATCTCGCTGTACACAGAGTCTGCTCTATCCTACTCTGGAGTCTTGGCCTGGTCGTTTGGCACCAACCTTTGCAGAGAGTAAGTCGATCACTGGACCAGAAGAGAGTTTGGGTAGCCCCACCTTTGGACAGCCCAGCTCGGTCTCTTCTCCACAGACCAAGCAAAGCCTGACGCGGATGAAATGGTATAAACATACAAACTGGGAATATTCACACAAGCCAAAAACTCGCAGGCTTAAAGGGCTGCGTAAATTACTCAAAACACCACTAGAGATCCCTGGGTAGTTTCCATCCTTTAGCTCTCCTTCAAATCTACAACACCTCCGACACTTATAAATGTCTGGTTTTCTAGCAAAAGACATGTATTAAATACTTTGCTGAACAAACGGTAAAAGTACTTGTCCCTTTTATAGCTCAGCAAGGATGGGACTGTGCTAATCCAATGCTTACAAATTCTTCTACAAAATAAGTCATTTGAAAAGGGAAGATTTCGTGTGAGTGATGTACTAGAAGGGTTGATTGTCACAATGTACCCTACCATGAGTTTGGGTGCCATTATTTCAGAGTTTTAATTTCTAAATTCCATAATTTAGGTTTAATATGGTTATGTACTATCATTTCAGATGCCACTATTTTTTTATTGTTTAAATGATTATTTTCGTTTTTTAAATTTACCATTTTTATTAACATTTTCAGGTGTAACCCCCAATACCTAAAAAACCCTTAATCCTAAATACAAACCCATCCCTAATCTACAAAAAACGTTTAACTCAGTATACAAAGACCCCCTTACAAACTTATAACGCCTAGTCCACACATACAACCAAACCATAAAAGCTTCTTAAACCTACACACATAATAACAACCCTAAAGCCTAAAAAAGCATTGCAACTAGTCTAAACATAGCCCTAAACGTACGTGTTTGTGTGTGTGTGTGTGTGTGTGTGTAGATAGATAGATAGATAGATTTCTTCTTATTAAACAGCCGAATTAATGGTAACCGGAAATTATTGTAAATACAAATTATTGGATCAAGAATAACAGTGGCGCAAAAGTTCCAGATCCGAAACTGTGGGTGTATACCTTGTATATGTACTCCATGAAGGAGCACCTTCCATCCACAGGCTGGGAACTACCAGTGCTCCCTACTAGCCTTATGCAGTATTCAAACTAGTCAGTACCTTGCTGAGCTGAGGCAAGTAGGACTGAGTCAGTCACATGTCAGGACTGAGAGCTCCAACAACACCAGCCTTCAATGATATAACCTTCCCACCTTGGTATCCCTACCATACCGACTTGGCATCAGCCTGTCTTTGCCCCAGCCCAAATGCTTTTTTTAATAGGAATGCTGTCGGTTCATCCATAGGGCATGCCACCCGTTGAGAGCAGTGGCACAGGGTTTACTTCAAAGCACATTCCTTATGTCTGCTCTCACCTGCCAGGCCTCCAGCTCCTGAGACAGCGCCACCTTCTGGCGGATGGCACTCATCAGCTGCCTGCTCATGGAGTCCCGCTCCAGGGTGCACTGGGCCAGATCCAGCTTCATCTGAGTCAGCCTGGAAGAGGAGAAAGAGCACGAGGCATCAGGCGAGTGAAGCACGAACACCGACAGACAGAATAGGACAGAGCCAGGAGCAACATATGGATAAGAGCAGCATATGGAGGAACAGAGCCAGGGAACAGGCAGAAATAATTTGTTATGGGGGGAGGAAGCACGGGCAGTGATGGATCACAAAAGATAAGGGCAGGGCCGCTGTAGTTATGTAATTCTGTTGCCGCAGTGTATTCTGCATAGTTATAGATTTGCCACATTCACCACATAATCCATTATCTTGCTGCACAACCTGCATAGTTTAGCAAAATAAATATTGTTTCTAGCTCAAACAGACCAAAAGTTACTAAAAACGCAGAGAAACATGCTGCCGCACAGTGAAAGGCCCTTCGCAAAGACTGACTGATCATCTTTCAGTTGCACGGTGTTAAACTGATACTAATGAGGTGAAATCTTTCCCCAGACAGTGTTAACGTGTAAAAATGACAAAATAATGAAGTAATGCTATCACACAATGTGCCACATTACGGCGCATATTTTTCCTTTGCGTGCAGCATAATTTACTCAACCGTCACTTGATTTGGCCCTCCCCTGCCCTATCACATAATTCCAATGGCCCTGGACAGGGGAACACAGGCAGAACACGAGAAAAACACACTACCAGAACACAGTAGGGTCGCGACGGACCTATTGCGGGCCTTGAAGAAGCAGTATAAGCGGTGACGCAGTAGCTAGCGTGGAGGACATGCAATGGTGAGCATTTGCACACTAGTTGTTGGGGGAGAAGTGGGGAGCAAAGTAAGAGAGCAGAGAAGCAGTCAACAGAGGTGGAGAGACAGCACGTGAAGTGAGGACATTCAGAATCATGGCCAATTGAGAAGCAGCACTTGGGAGCCAATAAGTGCAGGCGAGGCACAGGCACAGAGCCACATGCAGCTATGGAGCATGGAACAAGTAATTTCACCAAGAACACAGTGTAGGCCGCTGCAGGTGATGGCAGGGGCGTAACGCAAGCTCCTGCAGCCCCAGTAAAAGGGGGGGGGGGGGGCAACCTTCAAAAACACTCTATTCTAGGGTGACCAGGCGTCCCGGATTTGCCCGGACAGTCACAGTTTTTCGCGAGCTATCCCGGCAAATTTCAAACAAGCATTGGCATAGCCAATAGGTCTCGCCTTTGGGACCTTATAAGTGTTTAGCCATGCAACAGTTGCATAACTAAATACTTATAAGGTCCCAAAAGCGAGACCTATTAGCTATGCCAAGCGGCCGTGGGGCCGCGAAAGTGAAAGTAAATCTCGGTAAAGCGCGGCGCGTGCGCCCGCGCACAAGCACTGTAGCTCTAGGCTGGCCTGGAAGCACTTTTTGGAGCCCTCTCAATAAGTCTCGCCATACCAGCGCATGCGCTGGGTCAGGCGAGACCTAAAAAGGGAGGGTCAACTAAAAACGCTGGGAGGTACCTTTTTAAGTTTTGCAAAGCAGGGATAGTTAGCTGCTGTTATATGAAGTCAATTTAATTAAGAGGCATACTACTGGGTTTAAAAGTAGCATTTTATGTACGTCCTTACTGCTTCTTCTGTAATTCTCTGCTAAAGAGCACTGTCATTCTGTGAGCTGTGTGGAAGTAAAATTGTAGTCCTTCTACTATTTTTGGGAAATGTCCCGGTTTTTTGTCTTTAAAAATTCTGGTCACCCTAGATGAATATATCTGTGAGATATGTGAGACTCTGGGGCCCCTCATCACATTCTGCAGGAGGAGGGCACCTCATTTACGCCACAAGGTCACAGTGTCAAACGAAGCAACTCCGCTGAATGCCAGCCAACCCCGTCAATGTGAATGGAGGGAGGCGCCAACAGCTCTCACGAGTGTTGAAATGAATGCAATGTGCACATGCGATCAACAGATGGCAGCAGAGGACAACATTTTAAGACACAAGCAGTTAGGCACACTCCACAAGTGTGACAAGCACGCCACTGATTTGCAGCTATTTCAACACCTGTTTACCAACTCGCTTCACGGTCCTCTCTACCTCGGCTCACCACTCCCATGATCTGAAAGTTGTGCCAGTCTTACCCCTGTAAAAAAAGACACCAACCCCTCTATCTCCGCCATCTACCCTGCCTCCCAATATCTCCCGAAACTCGCTCAACCTGTGCCAACAGCTTCTAACAACCGCTCCAGTGAGCACCGCACGAGACTGTCCTGCTCTTACTGATAACTCGTACCTCCTGACCATGACCGTCCACCACAACTGTCACTCCACCTTTGCTTCCCACCCGTTTCCGACACGGGGTACTGGAGTATACCCCTCGTGGCGAGGCTTCGTTTGGCATGGCCGCAGTGCAGCCCCACTTAACTGCTTTACTTCACCCGCTCTCCCATAATGCTCCCACCACACCACGCGCTCAGCCGGTGGGCGCCCTCTGGGCTCTGTTCCTCATCCTCTTCTCGCTTTACATCACTGCCCTCAGAAGCAACATCCTCTCTTCCAGCAGCTCCTCGCCGCCGACTTGAGAATCGTCTACTCCGGTCTCACCTCCAGAACCAATAACTTAAAACAGCCCTGGCAAAAATGATAAATTCAGCCACCATGTGCAGACGTGCTAATGTGTGTCTTTCAAGTTGCTGCCGGGATCGCCCAATGTGCACCACCACTCCTGGAGGCCGAAACCAGCCTCCAAGGGTTCAAAGTGGCCTCCCGTGGATTGCCCGGCTGGTCAGTGCAGCCATGATAACTGATCCCCTCATGGCCGTCCAACACTGGGTGTCACACACATCCTTTGGAGACTCTCATCCTAAGAAAAGAGGACGCCATGAGTGACAGAGATGGGGCACCCACCTCTGGCAGTCATGACACCAGGGCTGGACCGAGACAGAAATTTGGCCCATGCACCAAAATAAAGGTGACCTCAACTAGCGAAAAAGATAGCTAAAAAAAGTCCCACATTCGTAGATCGGGGCAGTTTTGAACCTGTAAAGACAGGCTGCATAGGTATTTTGCATTGCATAGGAGACATCATCCATTTGTGCTTGCTGCAGCCAATGCTTGTGGTAATGTCAGGGAAATCAACAAAAAACTCACCCAGCAGACCTTAAAAACAGGCCCAAACAATCAAAAAACCGGACCACACACTGATCTGTCAGATTAGCCCTTCCGACACTGCCTGATTGCCTTAAATCCCAGTCCGACCCTGCACAACACCCCTTATGAGACACCTAGGAGTCCACACTGGCAGTCGCTTTGATTGCTTCCACCCAATCCTCTCGCCCCCCAGCACCTCCTCACCGTCCGCAGGATCTATCACCAACTCACAGTTCACCCAGCATTTATTAACCCCTTCCATGCTCATGACGAGCTCATCTCGTCATGAGTCACAGTGGAGCTGTGCTAATAACGGCCGCGGCCCGCCCACGCACGATAAATTCCCCGCCTGTGCCGGATAATTAATCAGTGGGCGGGGTCGTAACGAGCTCAGCTCGTCATGAGCTCAGCTCCACTGTGAGTCATGACGAGCTGAGCTCGTCACGAGCACAGCGGCGCCACGGCCCCCCCCCCGCACCGTGGGGGAATTACCCCCACAGGGAAGGGGTTAACACCCTACGAAGCAACTGAACTACACTAAGATAATTGCAGGCAGCCACCTTGGGCGCTACGAGAAGGAGGACTTCGAATGCTTCTTCAAGCATTTATCCACAAATATGAGAGGCAACATCAATAAAAACAAGAGTGTTAACTGGTTACTAGACAAACAACTAAATGTCGAGTCCACACAGCAGTTGAATATTTGCTTGTATTCTTTTATTCCAAAATTCAGAGTGACCAGATCCGCAGCCAACGCGTTTCGCCCAAGCATGGGCTTTTTCAAGGCTGTTAAAAGATCATACAAATACAAACATTGTAAAAGACCATACGTATACATAAAATGGTTATGCAACCTAGGCCATGTGATGGGGGAATGAAAAAAAGAGTGCAGAAAGACCCAAGGGGGCTGTGAGAAACAGAGGAGAAGCATGAAGCGGCACAACACGTAAGTGACAGCCCAATTTACTAAGAAGTCACCATTGTGTCTAGGGAACATAACTCAAAAAACGGGGATAAGTGTGTAGTCCCAGATCAGAAGACCTAGAGCACAAAAATATGGAAATGATATGTCTAAAAAAAGGGCCAAGAGCAGAGAGAAGTCGCTTACCGAGTTTCAACAATATATAAGCACACGTCAAATGAGGGTAGTATGACGAAATCGGCTGGACCCAGAATTCAGTCTAAAAAGTAAAATCAGCACATTAATTCGTGCATCAAAATTAGACAATAACTTAAGAGGACCATGAATTCGAGCCATCTTAGTCTCAACTCACCTAACTAGGTAAGAAGCCGATAACTGTCGAGTGTCCGTTTAGGTGTATGCCATAGAGTAGTCTGTGTAATCAATTTTTAACTGGTCAGTGCTGGTCAGAAAAAAGAAAAAAGTTCAAAAGAAGAATAACGTAAAAGTCGACAACTATCTCAGTGTCCAGCAACAAATGGAAATTGCTGACATAGTCCTCCATTGCGAAAACAATTATTCAAGGCAAGAATTTCCATTAGGGAAGCCGTCGCCATGTCCTAAGTAGATGCTAGCTTCTAGACTAACTACCGTGCCATACGGGCATTGAAATTGAAAACGGCCATGCAGTAAGACAGAAACCGGCAAGTATTGCGGCGTGAAATTCTGTGCAAATGAATTCTATAGAACAGTTTAGTCACCCACAAGTAATCAAAGTTTACCCAATGACTAACAGCCGTCATTGACGGAACCCTTAGGCAAGAGGGGGCAGCCTAAGCAAACCGGCTAACGACCAAACATAAATACGAAAAAACATGGCTTCCCCTCGTAACGGCATAACAAATACAAACTACACAAGTCTCCCATCTAGCACTTACTATACACAGAAAGTGTGAAGAGATCGGCCGAAGTCCGAGGCACGATAAAAACCGTCGTGTTGAAACGGATACCATCGTAGTGGCAGCCACCCGAGCTTTATGCTGACGATTTTAGCAAGTGTGATCCGGTGTGTAGTAGAGACGGTTCCCAAAAACAACTAGAGTGCAGTATTAGAAGAGAGACTCCATGTTGGAGTAGTTCCGGTAGATCGTAAGCGTGACCTAATTATCCATTCGAAGCGTAACTAAGGTTACCAATGTGACGGCGCCGCCCATGTGATACGTCTAGTGCGCCTGGTAGATTAAGTCCGGTATAAATTCCTATACGGTACTTACAAAATAAATCACAACTGGTAAAATTTGAAGGGTGGACTGTAAAGCGTGTACCGTATACAAGCATTTAAAGAGACACAAACACAGCCGTGTTCGAAATATTAACATGGTAACCATGGCAACAGGAGCGCCCATCAACCAAGCAAGTTAAGCTCGGTACATGAAAGCAACAGATACCCAAGTAACGGGTCACACCGAAGACCAACCTGTGACCAGTTAAATGAGCGTGTTGGACATACCAAGATAGCGGATAGAAGGAAAACAGTGCAAGTAGTAATATGTCCTTGTCATATCAGTCCTGCCATGTCCATTGCAAATGTCACGCATCCGGTTTCCAGTTCAATAGTTACGGAACTCAAAAAAGTGGAAACTTAGCCTATGTGGCGCAGTCCGCGCATACAAAAAAGGAGAAAAAAAAAAATAAAAAAAAATGAGCACACAAGGTAAGCGACTAATAAGAAAAAAGGTTAAAATTGGCCAATGAAAAACTCCCCATACGTATTAAGCCTCAGGAGTACATTTCAAGCAAATCGTCAATAGAGAGACCCAGACTCTATTCAGAGAGAGAGAGGATACAAAACAAGAGTGTATCTTAGTATACAGCCAAGTGGCAAACATATCCAAGAGACAGAGGAAAGACATATCTAGAGTTGGAACCAAAATTGTGGTTTAGCTGGTGTTAAAAGAGTTAGAAAACTTGGGATCATAGCAGTGAGGAAGACAATGATTGTAGCGTGCCAAGGACCTACTGAGAACTAGTTGTTACAAACGTGTCATTATAATGCAATCTATAGTGTAAACATTCATTTTGCAAATGCTAGATGTAATACATTGAATCCGTAACCATCAGTACATTGCAACCACAAGGAAAAATATTCTCGACTGGGTTAAGAGCATGGTAAGGATACATCAATGACACATCCAAATAACGTAAGTTTTATCCTCTAAACTAGAGAGTAGTACAAAGTGGAACATAAAGATAAAAGCTCAGACGTAATGTATAAACATTGGACCATCCAGTTGTATTACATACGTATACATTGAGACTTTCAACAAATCAGGGGCAGAGCTCTAATGTTCAAGATGGCAATGATGTTATTAAGATTCATTGCCCGGTTATAAGTAGTAGTGCAATTCATTGTCATTGTTGAAGCCCATTAAAACTGCCCGCAGGGTACAGATCCATCTAGCCTCCAGTTGCCTTAATCTGAGTTCTCTGTCACCCCCACGGTTACCTGGTAGGGCTACATCGATGCCATGAAAGCGAAATTTGGACCTGTCCACATCCTCTCTGCAGGAGTGTGTGACTAGGGCATATGACGTGTCACCATGTATTGCGGCTCTACGATGCTCCTGTATGCGGGTTTTGAGTGGCCTAACCGTACTACCCACATAGATTCGGTTGTAACCACATATCAAAACATACACCACAAAGGTGGTGAGACAATTGATGAAATGCTGGATGGTATGTTGTCTGCCTGAGTTGTATTTGAACGTAAGGGTTTTATTGCAGCCCAAGTCACAAATGTTGCAAGAACTGCAAGTATAGAACCCTAAAGGTTTCTTGAGCCAACTTGACTGAGAGGACTGTAGTAATGTGTAGCTCGGACATACACTGTCCCTGATCGTCCTACTTTTCCTGAATGTCATCGAGGGTCTAGATGTGATCAGGCTGTTGATGCCTGGTGCTCCCTGAAGGACGGGCCAATGTTTATTAAGTATCTTAAAAACCTCATGATTGAGAGTGGAAAATGTCATGATGAAAGCAAGTCTATCCTGTTGCTTAGAGGTGCTCTTGTAGTTCTTGACAAGAAGGTCCCTTCTATTCAGTTGTGTGGCCCTATGTTTCGCCTGTCTTAAGATATCATGTCTGTAACCTCTCTTGTGTAGCCTGTCCATAGCTAGTGTAGTCTGGTGTTCGAAGTTGTCATCCTCACTACAATTCCTTCGGATGCGTATCATTTCCCCAAATGGAATGGCCTTTTTGGTAGAGGCTGGATGCGCACTGTTGTAGGAGTCCACACTGGCAGTCACTTTGATTGCTTCCACCCAATCCTCTCGCCCCCCAGGACCTCCTCACCGTCCGCAGGATCTATCACCAACTCACAGTTCACCCAGCATTTATTAACCCCTTCCATGCTCATGACGAGCTCATCTCGTCATGAGTCACAGTGGAGCTGTGCTAATAACGGCCGCGGCCCGCCCACGCACGATAAATTGCCCGCCTGTGCCGGATAATTAATCAGTGGGCGGGGTCGTAACGAGCTCAGCTCGTCATGAGCTCAGCTCCACTGTGAGTCATGACGAGCTGAGCTCGTCACGAGCACAGCGGCGCCACGGCCCCCCCCCGCACCGTGGGGGAATTACCCCCACAGGGAAGGGGTTAACACCCTACGAAGCAACTGAACTACACTAAGATAATTGCAGGCAGCCACCTTGGGCGCTACGAGAAGGAGGACTTCGAATGCTTCTTCAAGCATCAAATACAGGCGGAGCGAGCAGATTATATGCACAGAGGTTGCCCCAGGTAATAGTCCAAGATCTGGGGTAAATGGAACGAATTCCGAGGCAATATATGTGAACCCCCGCGGGACGATTCAATATCTGATGTCAGTGACTGAATAGATATAAGATATAGCTATGCTAGATTCGACTTTACTGTTTTGTGCTGTGCTGCGAATGATAAGCCAGCTTTTCTATGATAAAGATAACAAATGTGCCTTTCTCAACTTACAGTGTCTGCAAGATATGCACCTCAAGTGTACCGCTGTTATTGGTTATAATGAGTATTGTGCATATTGTAATGCTAAAAGACCAATAAAAAGTTTTATAAAAAAAAAAAGCATCAAATACAGCTTCACTGCCCTGTTGGAGCTTATGGTGTCCAAAACTCTTTCACTATCCATAGCTCTACTTACCTTACACACTACTCCTTTCGACCCATAGAAATATTTCTTAACTTTGCCATTCAATACTGTTCACGACAGATACCCCACCCCTCCTCATTCAGACGAGGGGCCGCTTGGTTCTAGATACAATCCTGGATGCTGTAAGTGCTGCACACATTGGTCTATTAATAATTTCACAAACTGTCCCCCTTTTCTTAGTAAACGGTCTCCTGTCCACTGGGCTCTAACCTCCATCGAATCCCCAGACCCCTCTGCAACATCCATATAAGTCACTGGCCCTACTCGCGCCTCTCCTTTGGGATGTATTGCCCTTCAACACAGCCTCCATGCCAGCTTTCAAAGTGCCCTCAGATGTTATCGCTGGTAAGCACATTCCCCTGTCTGCATGCTCTCCACCCAGTCGCTGCAGCAGAGTCGCAAATGCCACCGACTACAGCAGCCTGACATATGTAGACTGATATGAACTAATAGTTTTTCTGCACATCCTCTTCTCCCATTAGCCATCATGCTCCAAGACCTGTTTAGGCCTTCCTTTCCCCTGGATCAGTCCCAGGTAAGTCTCCTTGCCTGGCCCTTGCATGCCGCGGCACTCGCCAAGACCCATTTCCCTCGCACCTCAGCCCAACCTATGGCAGAACAGTGGGCCACAGAGACGTTTCAAGGTATGGGCAAAATGGGCTCTGGCACAGGGACCCAGGCTTTCAGGGGGCCCTCTGATAGAGCCGAGAGTCTTGCCATTATGGCCTTAAATAATTCTTTAACAGATTGTTTTTAAATACTGTTTCCCTTTAAATTATTTGTAATGTTAGTGATGTGTAATAGACTACAGACAATTTACAGAGAAATGTTGTATTTAGGTATAATGCAATATCCATAAATAATGTTTCTATTAGATAAAACAGAACCTCATACATTAGAAACAGGAGAGTGTCACAGAGAATATTTGTAGTAATATTAGTGGGCTGCTGCTGTATTACAACATTAAAAACACACCTCACTATTCCTGAATATATGATGTAACCGCTTTAGAATTTGGACGAGTGTGCCTGTGCACTGTCAGTATCCTGGCCAAAGAGGGCATGAAGGAGCTGAAATTAAATCGTAAATTTAAAGCCGTTTTGTACAGGTGCCCCAAAATACGTTTGGCCATGGGCCCCTCAAAATCCTTAAAATGTCCCTTGTGGGCCCCTATGATTGCTTTGAAGCTGAGCTTGTTGCAGGCCTTGTGGAAATATACAAACCTGCTCGACCCCCCAATTCCTACCTCTGTCCACAAGGTTGATTTTTACTTTATTTATGGACATTTTTTTATTGTGCAGTCCATACCTCGAAGGCGTTGGACAGGTGCACAGAAAAGGCAAAGACATTGAAATTAGGTGAACTGCAGAAACATTTGTATAGACAGGCGTCCATACGTGTGTTAGAAGCCAAAGCGGTCAAATATGATCAGGAGTGAGCGATATATACCACTTCACTCCGAACTAAAGAGAACATTTCAGATATTCACTGTTCAGATAGAAATTCGAAGGCACGCCCTTAACTTTCTAAAAACACATCTGTCACCTAAAAACACACTTCACTCCTTCTAACAACACCCGTTACCTTTTAACAGGCACACCCTTCACCTTTCAAAGGCGTGCCCATGCACACCCTTCACCTTTCAAAGGCGCGCCCATACAGAAGGCCGTTTAAAGGTTTTGTCGGTTGTTCTATGCGTAGAGACGTCAGGGGCAGGTGCTGTGCTGCTGAAGCTATGGACGGACCTACAGTACTGACCAGTGGCGTAGCAGGGGGCGGTCCACAGCAGGCAGCCGACGTCTCTCACCCCCCCCCCCCTTACCTGCAGGTGTCGCGGAGCAGTGGCCACAGGAATCGACAGCACCCCCCCCCCCTCCCCCTTAGATTTGGCCACTACGGGCGGCCTAAGGCCTAGCTACGTCACTGGTATTGACTGTCAACTGCCTCCTTGCCCAAGTGAAGAGTTCAAGGCTGTTTTTGGCATAATAATGTGGTTCCCACCACTGCGCATGTGCATGAGAGGTTCAATGCCAGGAGTTAGATGAGCCGGCACCACCAGCATTGGAGCAGGCCCAATACCTAACCCATGAAACAACTCGAACTGAATACTTGGATAAGGCCAGCAATGACCGCTAAAGTAGCTCGCTGCAAGCTATCCATTTGTTACAAACAAAGTTTCTGTTCTTGACCAGGATTCAGGTCTTTGGGCGCAGTCCATATCCCGGACCTGCAAGTCAGGGGTCCTAGGATAGGGGGAGGGGATTTGAGGGGGTGGATCCCAGTTCTGAGGCTGGAAACCTTGTTTCAGACGGTGTCTCACCGCTTCCTGGTTTGATTTTGCCATTCACGTGTTGGTTGACTTTTGGAGAGGGGTGAACATTTGGGCGCCTGTCATAGATTCAGATGTCTAGGAGCTTTGGGAAGAGGAATAATCCTAGGTATTCGGTCCCAAGCAGCCAGGCTCTTGGGTGAGACATTTAAACAAAGATGGATTCCTGGTAACTTGATGACCCCATGTTGGCCCCAGGGCTATGATGCCCTTTGCTACAACCTCTATTGAAGCTGGGATGGAGGCAAGGCTCAACTCTCTGCATGGATATCTGCTTCCCACCAGCACGGTGTTCTCGAAGTGCTGAGTAGGTGTCCACCCTCTTCATGTCACTCATTTTTTTTTTTTTGTAAATATGTTTATTAACATTCAAGATCATACAAATACATGACAATCAGTAATCGACCCTTGCTGAAAACATCTAAGTGGGCAATTGCACTAGAATAACCATGCTCGCTGAACCCCGCTGACATATTCTCTGATTAATCGCTCCTCCTACAAACCTTACAATAAAGTCACTAGCAATTCCACCATCGGAGCAGCTTGCAAGGCCACATTTACAGACATATTAACCATGGAGCCTCCGTTCAACAGTATCCCCCATGTCACTCATGTTATAGTTTTACTTTCTCCACAGGTTCTCATGTCACAGCCATTTTAGGGTCAAAGCAGTCAGCGCGTGACCAGGGGGACCTGGGATTGTGGTCTTGGCTGCCTAGCTGGATAGCGCCACCTCTAGCTTCGCCCTATAAAGGTGCGTGCTGTTGATCCCTAGCATATGAAAACGAAAATCAGCCGTATAAAGCTACTTGGATTGTTCTTCATTTGCCACCTGTGTGCATGTCCTCTTCAGGAGAGTGCAGAATTCACATACTTTTTTGCCATGGCTCATTTCTTTATTTCCACAAACAAACCAGTCTTGGTTATTCGGGTTGCCAAGTGGCCCGACACATCAGTCAGTGGCTTACTCTGTTTTTATCCATGCAACCTTCTTTCTTAGTATGGCTATCGCTTTTCCCATCCCTTCATGGCCCTCCTGGGATAGCCATACCGCTCGCAGTTCATTCACTACAAAACACATAAACGTCATTGTTTTATGCTTCCGGTTTCCCATCAGCAGTCTCGGCCTGGCTGATGTCTGGACAAGGGGTCAGGTGGATTGTACAGTACAGACTGCATCGGTCACTGGCCCACAGAAGGCTACGGCCTCATGTTGGGTTGGAGCTAGGGCCGGCTAGCATAACCAACAGGAACAGAGCATCCATCTTGTGTCAGGAAGGGCCCAGACCACCCAGGCTTGGATCTACAGCCAGCTCTGTCCTCTGGGATTTGTCAAATTACACAATGCCACTGTCTGCAAAGCAGGCGTCTTCGGCTGACAGAAATGCTTCATAGAAGACAAAAGATGATCCTCAGGGCGCCCAGGCCTTCATGGTGTACTATAAACGTTTCTTGAGGGGCCTAGGTTGAAGTTAAGCTCCTCCAGTAATTAGTTCATCGTAACCAGTAAAGTTCTAGTTAAAGAAAATGTTTAACGTATCATAATCTTGCTTCACGTTCCTTCTGCAGATCTACAGACATAACACGTTTTTTTTTTTAAATACAGCCAAAGAAACTGAGCAACATTCTCCTGCACGTGCACCCAGCCCTGTTGAGTATGGAGTGTTTGTGGAGCCCCCTCAAAGCCCCGCAGCTCTGATGCTCTGCTCTAGGTCCCCTTGCAGTCGAAGCAGCCATCTGTGGCATATGTGGGCTATAAAAACATAAATTCAACATCCCCCGAGCCTGGCATGATGTTCCTCTTCACCCTTGTCATATGTAAGGATGCTGTCAGCCATGGTGAACACAACCACAGTCCCATTAGTACCTCCCTGATTTTGCTCTTCTAAAGACACATAATCAGCATGTGATGCACACTCCTCACCGTCTAAAGACACAGGCCACCTTCAAAAAGCACAATCTCACCTTCAAAAGGCACACACTGTTCACCTTCCAAACAGATGTGATGTCCCTACTGAAGAGAGTGGAACCAATTCCCCCAGAAAGGACTTCAGAACTGCAGTTCAAGCCCTCATACTCCTGCATCTGGATGGTGGCATCGCCCTGCTTCACGCCCTCTCGGCCTTCAAGCTGGCGTCCTCTAAAGGGCATCGGGCAAGCCACAGCACACCTCATCCAAGGTCTGAAGAAATATGATCACTTTGTCTCCATCCTGCTGGATTCCAACTAGCGCCCCGTACCGTCCTGCACCCTTACAACCAGTACAGTTCTCCCACCTATCTGGCTGACCAGTCACCGCTTATGGTGGCTGTCGACACACCCACAACCAGGATAGCGTCATTCTGGAGCAAAGAAGCGGAAACAATTAAGAACAAAGCAACTGGTCATTTCCATCCAACATATGGAACACCATCCACGTATCAATCAGGCCTCCTCCAAAGCTACTCCACTTTTGGAAGGAGCTGAGGACACACCTCTTTAAAGGAGACTGCATCCTGATGCAGGAACAGTCCACACATCAGCTGTCTCTGAAATGACTTATTAGCTGTATCCTCGCCTTTGATCCTTTACAGCACTTGCTGCCTTTGGCTAGGTTCACACTATACAAATACCACACATATACACATTAAAGTCACACTGCTTAGCATTTGTTACATACAGCACTTCTGTTCTGCAGACTCGCGCCTCTCCTCCAGCTTTAAGGCCCACGCCAGTATCTTGTTTATGAACCGCATCTGCATGGATCAAATACTGCCATGTCCACCACCCCACTTACTTTTCCACAGCCTCTTCCCGGTCCGCAACAGCCTGTTTGACAATATCATCCTGGTCGGAGTTCTGTGCCAGGACTCTCTGTCGCTCCAGCTCCTCACGCAACGTGGAGATCTCCAAGTGCTGCATCGTGATCTGTGACAGGAGACAGATAAAGTCTGAGTAGCAACAAGGCAGAGAGACACACTCATTGTAGAGTTTCAATAACCGCAAGAGCTTCCTGCTCGTGGACAGAGAGTTTACAGCAACAAGATGGCCTCCAAGTCAGGCGCACCCCATGTCAAGTAGGCATTAGGGGAATTACAAATCCTACACTGAGTGCCAGGTCTTGATCTGTTCTGCTGGATGAGGTCCGTGTGTCCTCTGTTTTACCCCACGGGTTAGTAAAGCTCCTGTTTCTGTGTCTGGATCTGTCCCTGTTTGGTGAGGTCCATATAACCCTGAATCTGTCCCTGGCTGATGTCCCCGGTTCCGCCCAGGGTTGGTAACATTAATGTGTGTGTGCGGTTGTGTTGGGGTCTGGTTGCTCGTTGGTGAGGTCCATGTGTCCCCAAGGGCTTTTTTCAACCTCAGAGGCTGGAAAAGTAAGGGAATTGTACTGAAACCTTAGCAAATTTCTTGGCACTTTGAGTACAGTGGCAAGGCATGGGCCGGGACGGTGCGTTGTCCATTCGTTTCTCTTTAGACCTCGCCCACATTCCTACACATACCTTTTTCCAAGGGCAGAGGGATCCCCTGATAGGTTACTTCAAATAATTACAGCATGCCCCTTCCCTCCTTGCTGAATCAAGCAACTTATGACTAGATTTTGGCAAACAACAGGTTGATTTTGGAAATAGAAAGAGGTCTTCTTCAAAGGGCTTCAGTCCATCACAGGCAGGCCCAAACACCTATCCAGTTTATTGCATATTAATACTATTGCATCTATTTCCTTTGGGGCATAGGGCAAGGTGTTACAAGCTCATCCATTGGCTGTAGCGGCAGGGAGGCAGTTCACAAGAGTGTTAAGCAGCATGGCAGTGGGTGGGAGCTGTAGAGTCACATCTTGCGTGAAGTGGGATACAAAGGTCTTGGGTACATTTCAGCGGATAGGCAAGACACTCTGGCACTTTCCTCATGGCCTGTAACAATCTGCGAATATTTCACCACATGACAAACACCAAAGCACTCTAGATGCTTGTGTTTGCCCCGCTGTGATATTGCCGACCCTTGCCCTCTCAACCCACACTTCCTTTTTATTTTTTTGTGGGTGTCCTCCCGCATGTTCCCACATTTTGTTTTTTCTTTACAGGGTGTGCCACCATTCCTCCACTTCTCCTTGCCCCATGCTGTGGCATTTCACCACCGGCATCTGCCCATTGTTTAATGGTGCTGTGCAATGCAGACGCAAAATGTCTGTGGGTGCAAAGGACAGCACGAAGGCCGCATACTGGCTGCAAGCGATGGGGCAGTTTTCAGAGGACAGGTAGT
This sequence comes from Triturus cristatus, assembly GCF_964204655.1. Taxonomy (NCBI): domain Eukaryota; kingdom Metazoa; phylum Chordata; class Amphibia; order Caudata; family Salamandridae; genus Triturus; species Triturus cristatus. Next base: position 1,181,895,030 of record NC_140590.1, read on the forward strand.
CATGGTCCAACAATCATACCCACATGACCCCATTGTAGTCGCTGCTTCCTGCAGCGTGGTATTTAAAAAACAAAATTGCCAGGGCTGATTCGGGTCTTTGGGCTAGCCCTGTACACAAGGTTTGGACTGGGAAGTTTCGAGATCCTTTCAAAGTGGAATAATGCAGGGGATGAGAAGAAGGTGTCTGCCCCATCCTTGCTGGAACCTGGTAGTGCGCATCTGTCGCAGAACTAACCCAAAGAGATGGGGGGGGCGGGGGGGGTGAGCTGATCTCTCATGCTGCAAGGTTTTGGGTTTGATTTTAGGTTTTAACAGAAGCTTGAAGGTCTGGAGAGCAGAATGTTGAAAGTCTGCAGTGAAAAAAGAGCACACATGGAACAAATAACATTTAGTCTCCAGAGGGTTAGATTTCTCACCCGAGGCTTGTGTGAAGCAGACAGGCCTTCCAGTGGGATTAGGTGATGGATGCCACAAGCCAAGATCCATTGTGAGCTTGAGAGATCTCTGTATATTTCAATTCAGTTTGAATTCAGTCTAATCTTACCAGACTTGCCAAACTTTCTTCTTTTAAATATCTTGAACATGCGTTTATTGACTTGTCGATGTGTTCGGTCAATTGGCTGTTCCGTAGAATTCCAAAGACCTGCTCTGATCTCCATCCAACAACAAAAGGGAACTCTAGGCTCATGGATCCAGCGTTTTGAGCAGGATTATTTTCATATCCAATGGTTCTAAGAGGAGTAGGGATGCTCTATAGTCATCGACTAGGGCCAAGTCCAATCAGACGTTTATCAGAACAGTTTCATTGCGGTTTTACAATACAAATGCTGACTGGCAATCTGAGGATCTTATTTAATTCCAATCGGGTTGGCAACAGAAATTCCTAACCCAATCGGAATGATGAGATTTGTGGAAGTCTGCGACTCTTGTACCGGAAGGGAGAGCCTCTGGATGAAATATCAGGAGGAAATGAGGACTTACACAGGGGATCAAGAGTAGAATTACAGATCCTCCCAATAATGCCTAATTTATCATGGGAACCACGGGATCTTACTCGTAATCCCCAATTACCCCTCCCGGAGCACCAGATGCCGCTCAGCATCAGTAACTCTGGGGGAAGAGTCACCAGGGGTCAGTATGTGAATCTCCTAATGAGGCCCTGAGAAGCAAGTCTCCTTTCAGGAGATCCTGCAGTCTCTTCACCACAATTCTAACCAAAATCTTGGCCACAATTGTCAAGTGTGAGACTGGTTTCAAATTACTGTGTTCTTTTGGAGGGGTTTGAAGTTTTATGGGGGTGGTGGTATTACAATAAGACTCTTCAGCTGCTGCACTGGTCAACTTGTCTGACAACAAGCATTTATTGGAGAAAAAAAAAGATCCTGGGCAACTCTGCATAGCTCTCTATCAAGGGCCTAGTGAAGCACCCGATATACCAGCTTGGGTGGGGGGGGGGGGAGGGGGGGGGTGTCACTGGACAAATTACATTAGTTTTACAGCACACCTGAACGTTGAAATGTGACTCCTTGGACAGAAGGAGAAGCAGAAAATAATCAAAAATAGAAAGAAGGAAAGAAAAATGGAAAGGAGAAAGAAAGTTAGAATGAAAGACGAAAGTTTTCTTTGGAGAAACAATTCCTGGGAACCTAAGGGTCGGCATTGCACGCTTCGCTCCCTCACTCAGTGGTAGCCACATAGTTGAAAGTGGGGGGTATTTTATTTTTCAGGCTACTCCCTTGCTCTTCATTATTGAGCCGAGCAGGGTATACTTTCCAGCTCACCTGCAGGACAAAAAGCTGGTAAAACTGGTACAGTTTACATAGCGATCACAGTCATTAATGTATTTACTCAAAGACAGCTCAGTAACGCCTCCTTCCTCTCAAAGCTTTGTAATTTTATAAGAGAAAAAGGCTAGTTTATGGCACTTGTCTACCAGATTTTCAAGTACAATGTGTAAGGAAGCTAACATGCCTGCTTCCCCACCAGATTTAGAAACCTCCTCAACCCAATACATTGATTCTTTGATCCTAAAATTAGAATACCTGCATTTTTGTCTTTGGAAGGTCCTTTCTACACCTTTACACCCTCTAATATCTCTTTGAAGTTCTGTATGGTCAGCTCGCCGCAGGGTCGGTTTTAACTTTTTTCTGCTTTCTCTTATCATGAACAACGCGTCATGTGTCAACTGCTTGTTCGCTTTTCGATCGTGTGATCTGGTCCTTAATGTTGTTTTGGTTTATTCTAATAATTGGGGAGATGCAATTAAGCTCAACGCCGTCCACTCTAATGTTTGGGATGGGTGTATATCTCTCAAGACATTTAGTGGGGGGGGCTATAGTGTCTTGGCTCCAGTTTCTTTTTTTAGAGTTTCACTGTTAAGAGATGTGTTCTATATAGAAACGGTGACCAGACGAAGATCCAGAATTGACAGTGCTAGTCGATATGCCACTGTTGTATGCAGCAGTGGCCCGTGCAGGTAAGAGAGGTGGGGCGGTGAGGCCAGGTGGGGGAGGGAGAGAATTCTGACAATGAAGAGGGAATATTATTATTTATTTAATTTTCCCTCGTGGTCGTCTGTCAAATCCCCCCAACCCGACCCCACCGCTCTAACTGCACGGGCTGCTGCTGGTTGTATGTCAGATGAACATCTGTCATTCGTACCTTCCTGTGTGTACGTTTCTTAATGTACTATGAAAATGTCCGGTCACCAAGATGCAATCACAGAGCTGTGACTGCATCGACCCATGAGTAACATCGCCCAGTCAGATTCCTTACTTTCTAAACCCATAATAGAGCTTAAAAGTCAACACCAAAGTTTGGACACGTAAGAGGGGGCTATGGGCAGCAGAGCAATCGACAGTATATTTGGCATACCAATTTAATGCTTATTCACCTCCCGGCTTGTAATTGGGGTTTTACACTCAACAGTATAATCATCTGAAACTTGTAGGTTGCTAGCTTGAGCCTCTATTTCGGATAGTCCTAAAATACAAAAATGTTCCTTTTCAAAGGTTTAGTAAAGTTCATTCAAATGTTTCTCTGAAGATCTGACATTACACAGCACTTCTTTTGGGAGCCCTTTAATGTCTGTTAGGTCCAACCAACATGTTTTGGGAGGATATTTCCTCAAGGGCAGTCTAGTGGTGCCTCCACATGACTCACACTTCCCATCTTGCTGCCATATTTCTCAGGACAGGTTCTGCTCTTTCACATTGTATATCCCTAGTTCTGTATTTGTCTGGTTAGATGCTCAGACCCGGGTTCTCGCTCTAATTCTGTCCCTATTGGGTAAGATAATGTCCCTTGTTTTTGTCTGTAGCACATGGAGCTTACCTGGTCCATCAGGCGGTATATCTCCTCTTCTTTCTCCCTCAGAAAGTCCTGTTCTCGCTGGGTAAGGTAGAGCTGTCTTCTAGAGTGCTCAGTGAGTGAACGCTCACTGCTCACATCTAAGGTACCATTGCTAGAAGCCTAGGGGAAGAACAAAGAAGGTGAGAAACATCTGAGGAAGCGGCTATGGTGCATGAAAGACTGACGATGATGGTGCCGCCTGAGCTCCTTTGTCACGTCTAGGGGTCGAAGGGACCTCGCCCCCCAAGATCTTTGCATGAAGTCCTTCTAGCAGGATGCACTATCCAAGACTTATGGAGCTGAGCCTCACAACTCATCACATCCCTTGGCTCCAAATGGGTTTGCTGCATTGTATAATTTTCTGGATTGTCGCTGTTACTGCGTCATATCAAGCACCCATGCAATGAGGCATAAACAGTTTCTTTGGTCCATGGGAATGTTTAAATGGTCACCAAGTCACTTATAATTGGAGTTATGTTTCACTTGATATATGGGTGGAGCCTGGGACTAGGCCACAAAATAGTCAGGACCACTGTGCCCTAAACAAGAGGCCAACCATTCAGCCCTGAAAGTCACATACTCTGCAGCTCTGCACTACTTGACTGAACCCATCAACCTAACGGCGACAGTTTTCTTAGACTGTCCGAATTGCCCTGAGAGTGATAGGCTTGGTTTCCCTGTGCTAGTATCCCTAAATCATCCCATATGTGCGGGTACTTAGATCCATTCTGTGAGCTCTCTACCAAACTCACTGTGGTCTGTGGCTCCTGCTGGCTGCTCTTCTCTTTGGGATCTTCTGTATTATGGGGAGCGGCTGCCTCTCCTTCAGGCTCCTCCATGACCGCCATCGCCACGTCCTCCTCACTTCCATTCATCTGAAACATATAGAGACAGACAGTTACAGTGTACTAAACTTGACGATACCGGGATCAACCCAACAAAACAACTGTCGATGGACAGGAAACAAGACTCTGCCTTACCCACCCCTGATGCCACCAGTGCTGCCTGACACAGCTGGCTGCACCTCCTCACCTTCGGTACCTCCTGTGTCTCCACCGCAAGATCCACGCTCTGCTCGATTTCCGACTGGATGGAGGTGACAGACGAGTTGATGTCATGAAGGTGCAACTCCTCGCTCAAGTCCTTCAGCCTCAGCTGGAGCCTGCGATTGGCTGCCCGGGCCTCCTCCAGCTCCCGCTGTGTCCCCTGGAGCTGCAGGGAGGGCGAGAGACCAAGGGGAGGCAACATCAGTATCAACTCGCCACACGGCTGAACAACTAGTCAACACACAGAGATGAAATACCTGATCACTATGAATTTCGCACAGGAAGGATGGGCTGGGAGGCGGGGACTCGTTAAACCACAAAACTGACTACCAAATATGTTTTAACAGTCACCAAACAGTGTGCCAACGCAGGTAGTGGAGGTATGATTACTGCAAGGTTTTTAGACGCGGTCCTTAATCCATAACACTTGGGAGGTATGCTGTTGGACAGACCCCCCTATTGGGTCAGACAACTGTGTGAGGGAGGCCAATACTGTTCCTATGATAAACTGGTGTATGCTGTGGAATGCGGTAGTGGGCTGTCTGTCCTGGTTTACATACATACCCAATTGCAAATTGTAACTGTGCTACTCTGACTGTTTGAGCGGCTATCAATGGTGTTCCCAGTTAGCTAACTGCAGGAGGGGGGGCGGTGGGAGGGATTCAGGGTGGTTAACTAGTGTTTAATGAAAAATTCAAACTGTGAGCTTGCAATATAGAATGTGGTACACACCAAAAGAGGGTAAATATAGCGTAACATGTTGTTGTTAAATAACCATGTGCACTTTTATTGAGGACTGGCAACATGAGCCAAAATGTGGTTTGTAGTGTTTACGAAGTTGAGCCACATGGGTATATACATGTATGTATTTATTTATTTATTTTAAAGGTTTTATTTAGCATTGGCTGGACCCGGGGGTATCAGAGTGCTTTACATGAGTGAAGATAATACAGGCATACTACAATTGTACAAATCATGGAGATTACATAGGTTCGATTGAGGAGAACAAGTAGCAAAATACACATTAATAAATGATGCTGCGAGAGGGATAAGAAACATAAATAAATGGGTACAAGTGGTCGAGTAATATAGGTAGGGAAAAGGAGAGGAAAAGGAGGAGGGGCGGGAAAAGTAGGGGAAGGAAAGGATTATGGACCCCAATATTTCTTGAGCAAGTGCAGTTTGAGGTCTTTTTTGAAGCTGCTGTAGGAGGGGTTACAGCGCAGGTCTTTGGGGAGGACATTCCATATGCTGGGGACATTTCCAGAGAAAGAGCGAGACTGTGTAGTTTTCTTTTTTGGCAGGGGTGGGATGAGGAGGAGGGCACATCCTGCTTTGATGAGTTTATCAGTTAGATAAAGTGGGGCTTTTTGGTGAAGGGCTTTGTGCGTAATGCATGCCATCTTGTAGGTGGATCTGCCTTCGATGGGCAGCTATTTAAGGGCCTTAAGGGCTTGGGAGATGTGGTCGAAGCGTTTGCAGTCAGTGATCAGCCTGGCCGCTAGGTTTAGCACAGATTTGAGTGGGGATAGGTGAACATTTGGGGTTCCGGAGAGGAGGGCGTTACCATAATCAATTATTGAGAGGACCAGTGATTGGACGACCGATTGAAAGTCGTCAGCTGGGATGAAGGGTTTGATTTTCTTGAGATGGCGGAGGGTGAAGAGCGCTCCTTTCGCCAAATTGGTTATGTGGGACTGGAGGGTTAGACTGTTGTCAATGGTGATGCCAAGTTATTTTACTGAGCTTGTTAAGGTGAGCTGACAGTTGAGGGCATTAAGGTCAGAGATCCATGTTTGGATAGGAAGAGGGTTGTTTTTTTGGAGAGAAGAGAATGATTTCCGTTTTTTTAGGGTTAAGTTTGAGATGGTTAGAGTGGAACCAGGATTGGATTTTAGACAGGGTGTTATTAAGGTGTAGAACGTCGGAGTGGGATTTGATCTTATAGTAAAGTTGGGTGTCATCGGCATAGAGGTGATAGTTAATACCGGCTTGTTTTAGAATGAGGGTAAGGGGTTCCATAAAGAGGTTGAAGAGTGAGGGGGAGAGAATAGAACCCTGGGGGACGCCTAGGGAGACGAGAGTGGGGTTAGAGAGGCAATTGTAGATTTTGATTTTCTTGTGTTCTGTGGTGCAGGAAGGAGGAGAACCATTTAAGTACCAGGCCATTAAGGCCAAATCTAACTTTGAGCGCATTAAGTAAGGCAGGGTGGTGAACCGTATCAAATGCTGCAGAGAGGTAAAGGAGAATGAGTAGGCAGGTCTCGCCGTTGTCAAGAGAGTGATGGATGTCGTCAACAATACTTAGTATGGCAGTTTATGTACTGCAGCCTTTTCGGATTGTAAGAAGTCAAGTAGGTTAAACGAGACAATGTGTTTGTCCAGGTGAAGAAGGGCACATTTTTCAAGAGCTTTAGAAAGGAGGGGGAGATTGGAGATGGGGCGCAGATTATTTAGGTCATTAGGGTCAGCATTAGAATGTTTAAGAATGGGAGTGATTTGTCCGAGTTTGAGGGAGGGAGAGACACATCCCGAGGTAAAGGAGAAGTTGATGATAGAGATCCAGTAAGGAGCAATGATGTGCTTGAGCTCCTGAACAAGGTTAGCGGGAAGAGGGTCTTTGGTGTGTGAGGAAGGTTTAAGTTTGGAGATGATGTTAGAGACTTCGAGTTCAGTTACGTTACGGGGTGGAAATTAAGCCAGGAGGCGTTGTTTTCAGGCTGAGGGTTAGAAAGGCTGGAATCCGGAGGGGTAGTGGCAGGAGGGAGGAAGGAGGGGGGAGTTAATAGGGAGGGAGGTTGAGAAGTCGAGACATCAATAGATAGGGGATGAGGGGGAGATACTAGGAAGGATTGGTCTATAAAGGCTATTTTTTCGGAGAAGAAGTTAGCAATTTCTTCGCATTTGTCAGTTGTGGCCGTCCGGGTTGAAGGGGCCGAGGAGGTTTGGTTTCGAACTATGTTGGACAGCTTTCTGGGTCGATTTTTCACTCGATCGAGTTGGGTACGGAAGAAGGAGGCCATTTCCGTGAAAATGTGTTTCTTATATCTGGCTCTGGCGGATCTGAGGAGAGCAAGATGGGCGGGGGAGGGGTGTTGTCTCCATGTTCTTTCAGCGAGTCTAAGAGCACGCCTTTCGTCATTGAGGTTGGAATTGTATCATGATTTAGATGGAATGTTTCTTAGGGTTTTAAGTTTGGACGGGGCAATTTGGTCTAGGACATCGATGACGGTTTTGTTAAAATGTCCAGTGAGTTCATTAGCATTTAGGGAGAGAGGGGTGAGCAGAAATTGTGTTTGGAGTTTAGATTCAAGTTCACCAGGGGGGATGCGATTAAGATTTCTGGTCCATTTTGAGACTTTAATGTTGTTGGTGAGGGAGGGTGGGTTAATGTTTGCGATCGAGAACAGAATGAGGTGATGATCAGATCAGTCGATGGGTATGATGTCGGAGAGGGAAGCCAAGTCTTCGCTGGTATTGATGGCGTCAAGAGTGGCTCCTTTGGAGTGGGTGGGAGAGTGGCAGAGATGTTTGAGTTCATTGATCTCAAGAAGATTGGTGAGGAGGTTGACTGAGGAGTCATCAGTCACATTTCAGTGGAGATTAAAATCTCCAAGGAAGAGATTTTTCGTGTTAGAGAGAGAGGATTGGTTAAGATGTTCGGATAGTTCCTCGACGAAGCGGAGAGGGTCTCCAGGTGGATGGTAGATATTATGCAGTCGAATTGGGGGAAAACATTGAGACTTAAGTTCGGTTTCAAGGTATTTGAAGGTATTGCGGTCGGGGTTTTTTACAAGGGAAAGTTGGAGTACATTTTTAAAAATAATTGCTAGTCCACCCCCTATTCTCTCTGTCCTGTCTTTTCTGATGATAGAGTAACCCGGGGGGGAAAGTAAGTCAAGGCTGGAAGTAGAGTGGTCATTGAGCCAGGTTTCCGTGAGGAAGGCTATGTCAATGTTTTCGCTAAGAATGGTTTCTGAAATTTCCGTTGTGTGCCTGACAGCCGAGCGGCAGTTCACTAGCATGCAGGTGAGGAGATTAGTACAGTCTTTGGGGGGGAAGGCGTGAATGGATGGCGGTGCATTGGGGTAGGGGTCTGGGGGAGACGGTAGAGGGTGGAGATCTAGTGGTCCCTACAATGACAGGAATGTTGGAGCTAGGGAGAATGCAGGAGAGGGGTTTAGGGAAGTCTGTGGGGGGAGAGTGTGAATGGATGGTGATACGTTGGGGAGGGGGTCTGGGGAGACAGGAGAGGGGGAATCTGCTGGTCCCCAAAATTACGGGGATGTTGGAGTGAGGAGGGGGAGGAACGTTACTAGAGGAGTTAGAAGGGTAGGTGTTGCAGAGGGTATGAAGGTCGGAAGCGGTGAGATGATTCGATGTGCGGTGGGGCCAATGAGAACGGCAGCCAAGGGGAGTGGTGTTCCACAGTTGAAGATTCAAGAAGTGTTGAGAGCCAGGGTTGACGGAGTAAGGGCGGTTAGATAGGGACTTGGAATAGAGGGAGTTGACATCTTATCTCCGCCGTGTGAGTTCAGTCGTCAAGGTTGCGAGATTGCGTTCAATGTTGGACAGAGTCTGAATTAAAGGAGTGTGGGAGAGCGCAGTTGGGGAAGGGGTGGGGGAAGGAAGGCTTCTTTATTGGTCGGAGAAGACCTGGTGCGAGGTGATGGAGACAGTTAGGGAAGGGGGATAGGAGGAGTGCCTGGGTTGTAAGATGTATGGAGGTCTGATGGGAAGGTCGGGACATTTCTAGAGTCCGGAGGTGGGGTACTGGCAAGGGTGCAATTGTTTGTATGTACAACTGAAAAACTCAATAAAGTTTGTGTTAAAAAAAGGTCACCAAAGAGTGATCTGGCTGGGGAAGGCAATATTACATCCCACTAGTGACACAATTAGTAATTCTATGTGTGCCAGGAAAGGACAACCTGTCTAGGCCTAAATTGACCCTGTGCTCCTGTGGCCTGATGGCAGTAAACAGGGATATCACAAGGGAGTGGGGTAGACCATCCCAGCCGATCAAAGACAGATGGTGCAGTGGTAGGATCACAGTACAGAGCCTGAAGAGATCCCTTAGGAACTTTCGAGAGAAGTAGGGAGCCTGATTAGAACATAGTCTAGATCATGGGCACTCACAAAGATTTTCCCAGGGGCTGCAAAGATTGGTCGTTGCTGTGACTGAGGGCCACACTGATGCCAGCGGTGGGGGGTGTGGAGGGAGTGGATGTAGGGGAAGCGAAGCATGTATATCTATTGGCTGAACTCAATTGTGCAATGTGGAACCAGAAAACCTAGGATGAATCCCAGCTTCTCCATTGTGACCCTGGGAAATTGTTTTATTTCAATTTCCATCTTTTTTCCTCATTGTCACATAGATGAGGACCTCAAAATACATGACTTTAGGATGCGTGCTGTACAAAAAACGTCTCCTGTGCTTGGATGTAATGGCATTGTTGTAAGGGTGGGGCGGGGGTGGGTGGGGAAGCATGAACGTTTCTAAATTCATGTTTGAAAACCATCGCTTTTAAAAAAATACTTCTGAATGCACTGTTATCATTTGATTTACTAAGGTGAAATGATTCTAAAGGTCAATGAAATAGTCTTTTCAAAATTCAAAAAGTGTATCATATTTTTACATGTTTGCTGTCTTTAAAAATGAAGGTGTTCCTAAAGTTAATGGCCGAGTTACTTCCTTTTTTTTTTCCCTGCAATTAACTTTTAAATAAGTTCTTGCAGTATATTTAATTTTTTTTAATGTTGGTGCTGAGTACAGTAAACAGCAGCCCAGTGCCTCTGCCGCTCAGGGGGCCGCATGTATGGGTCAGAAGGGCCGCATGCGGCCCCCGGGCCGTACTAAGAGAATCACTGGTCTAGATGATTTGCTGGAGGTCTCATCTCATGGAGATGAAAAAGAACACTTACATTTGCTAATTTGCTTTAATTTAATGTGGCATGGATGTGGGTGAATTAACTCTGGCGACCAGGCATGTGAACTTATGGGGCGATGTACTTTCCTCCCAAACAGAGGGGGCTGAAATGATCTCTCCTTATAGCTGTTGGAATGTGTGGTCGAGCTTATTCCCAGAGTGTTTAAAAATCAAGAAAATTTCATTTACAAAAAAGATACTGGCAATGGCGGTATATGATCGTCAGACTAAAAATGCAAATGTGTGAAGAGCAATTTTATTTTAAAGCAGTTAAGACGAAATAAACTGGAAATGAACAAATTGAAAAAACGTGAAACACAAAATTGTTTATTCAACATCATTAGGTGCAAATCTACATTGTTTGTAGTTCGTAGTACAAGTCATAGATTTTTTTTTCTTTTATGTCAGACCTATTTGATAGGTAGTGCTTTTACTTTTTTTTTTTTTATTTCTTTTTATTTGCATTTCAACAACAGTACAAACATAATACACTGCAGAATGTATAGGATCCAGTATAGACGAGACAGTTACCTCCATATACAATGATGTCCATATTGCCGATAGGTATCCACACAATAGTGCCAGAGCAAGAATCAAGAGCAGAGTCTCCCCTCGTCCCAGCCCCCAATACACCCCCAACATCGCCCACATCTTCAGTGTCAGCCACTGCAACCCACCATCAATCTCGACATCTGTCTCCCCCCAGTCATCCGGCATGAGGGTCAGTGCACTACAACGGATTGAGCGGTGTGTGAGTTAACCTCTGTGAGAAAGGGTCCCATATGTCCCGCGGGCGCGTGCGTGGTGGCAGGAGCTCCCAGAATAGGGTGAGCTGCGTCTGACAGTATACCACACTCTTAAGCCACTCCCTAATAGTAGGCGTTGTGGTAGCCCCCCAGTGTATCGCAACCTGGCGCTTAGCAAGTAGGAGGAGCATGGCCGGCAGTCGGCGATGTTTAGGCTTGACCATATGTAGGATCCCCAGCAGCGCAGCCTGAGGGGTACATGGGATCGGAAGCTCCGTAATGATGCACACTAGACGCAGCACCTCTGCCCAAAAGGAGGCGATCATGGGACACTCCCACGCCATATGCAAGAAGTCAGCGCCACGCGCAGTGCATTTCCAACAATTGTCCGTGTCCCTTAAGCCTATACGATGAAGTCTGCGTGGGGTGCGATATATCATATGTATGTACTTGAAATGGATAAGCCGGAGTCTGTAGTTAGGGGATAGTGTCTCAAGCATTCTGCAGCATAGGTCCCAGTGGGCGTCGATAATGTCAATTCCCAATGCAGCGCTCCACAAATCGCGCGCCACCGGGGTCACCACTGGATGATCGCTTTGCATGCGCCCATATAGACGGGAAATTAGCTTGCGCCCCGATTCCACCTTCAGGACATTCTCCAGAGCCATCAGACTCGGCGGCGGCTCCGGGAATGTAGGAAACAGTGCCCGACATGTGTGGCGAAGCTGGTGATGAAGCAGGGTGTCAAGCGCCGTCGGGGTCTCCGCAGCGCACATCTGTGGCAACGTGATGAAGACACCATCAGGAAAGACGTCTCCCGCCGTATGGAGACCCCGTGACGCTGCGCGTTCTCCCGTTTTCATGCTCTGTATCGGGGGCCACATTGGGTTCTCGCGCAGAGGGATTGCCGACGTATAAAGGAGATCTAGCTTGGCCCGGCGGCGCAGTCCGTCCCAGGCCCACTTAAGCGCACGCACCGTATCGATTTCGTTCCGCCTGCTCTTGTGTGGCGCATATAGGGCAGTGCGGAGCGGTAGCGGGCTAACCATGTCCGCCTCTATCGCCACATGCGTCTGATAAGGCGTGGGGTGTGCCCAGTAGTGCAGGAACTGCGCCTGCGCACAATACGCATATAGCGCAAAGTCTCGTGCCGCCATACCTCCCTGTCTTTGTGGGAGAGTGAGCGTCTCCCAGGCTACCCTCGGCTGTCTACCCCCCCATGCCAGTTCGATCATGAGCGATCGTATCTTATTCAAGAAGTGTTTAGGCAAGGGGAGAGGGAGATTAACAAAGAGGTAGAGGAGCTTGGGCAGTATGATCATTTTGATCACAGCTATCTTGCCCGCCAGGGACAGGGGCAGGTGTTTCCACCGGCCTACCCTTTCCTCTATCCACTGCACGGCCCTCCCGTAATTCTCCGTCCACAATGCCTGCATGTCTGTGCTAACCCATACCCCCAGGTATCGCACCGGCCCGGTCGCCCACTTCAGCGGGCAATCAGGCGTGAAGCGGGGTGTCGCCTCCGTTAAAGGCAGGAGGACCGACTTCTCCCAATTAATAGTCACTCCCGAAAGCAGACCATACCGTATCAGTTCACTCGTCATAGGGGAGAGGTTATCTTGTGGGTCAGTCACATAAAGGGTAATATCATCCGCGTACAGTGAAATGGTCAACGCACGGGATGAAAATCCAATGCCCCTGTTCGCATGATGTTGCCTAATCCGGGCTGCCAAGGGCTCGGTGGCAATCGCGAATAGTAGGGGTGACAGGGGGCAACCTGGTCTCGTGCCTCTTCCGATATCAAAGGGCTCGGAGACAAGCCCGTTCACCCTCACACGGGCAGTTATGTTGGTATAGAGCAGGCGAATATATCGGATAAACGCTTCGCTTACTCCCATTCGCTGCAGCAGTGGGAACAGAAAAGCCCATTCCAGGGAATCGAACGCTTTCGTGGCGTCCAATAGCACCACTGCGGCCTTGACGTGAGGGGCCAAGTAGTGTAGCACTCCAAACAGGGTCCGTAAGTTGTGGGTCGTGGAGCGGCCCGGCACGAACCCCGATTGATCTGGGCGGATCATTAGTGGCATCACCGGTTGTAACCGCAAAGCGAGCATTTTCGCGAATATCTTTGCGTCTGTATTTATTAGGGACAGCGGTCGATACGAGTCACAGCTCTGGGCAGCCTTCTCAGGTTTTAAGAGAGCAATAATGAGGGCCTCTCTCATCGACGCGGGGAGTACCCCAGATTCAACCGCCTCAGCGTATACAGTCAGCAGCCGGGGGGCGAGGATGTCAGCGTATTCCTTGTAAAACTGTGCCGGGAGACCGTCCGGCCCAGGCGCCTTGCCAGGGGCCAAGGACCCCAACGCCTCCTTCACATCGTCAATTTCAAAGGGGCGATCGAAATAACCTTTTTGGTGCGCATTAAACCAGATTAACTGAACCGTGTCTAGGTAATCAGAAACGTCTGCCACTGCAGGCCCACCCCGGGAGCGGTATAGCTTTTTATAGAAGGACCTAAACGTATCCAGTATCTCTGGAGGGGAGTACACGGTGACGCCCTGCGTCGTTTCTATAGAAGGAATGTAAGAGGAGCCCCTCTGTGAACGCAGCAGCCGGGCCAGTGTTCTGCCCGGGCGATCCCCCTCGCCGTATCTGCGCGCCGTTGCGTGTTTATGTAAAAATTTAAGCTCCCTGTCTGCCTCTGCTTGGTATTCCGTTAGGGCGGCGCTTGTTTCCGCTAGAGTGGTCGTTGAGGGGTCTGAGCTATATTGTACCTCTAGATTATGTAAGCGGTCCTCCAGTCTCTGGAGTGTATTTCTAATGTTCTTCAGCACTCTAGCCTGTCCCGCAATGCAATGTCCCCGGATGACCACCTTGAATGCATCCCAGAGGGTGCCCACCGACGCCACTGAGTTAGTGTTGAGTTCAAAGTAATCGAGTATATGTTGGTGTACCTCCTCGCGGAACACCGGATCCAGCAGGGCCTGCGCAGGCAGCTGCCACGTTAATGGGGCGATGTATGGTTTGGGGACCCTTAGCACCAGTTCAACCGGACAGTGGTCCGATAGAGTGCGCGCTCTGTGCTGCACTTCCGACGTCCAGGCTTGAATATGTGGGGTTATTAGCCAAAAATCTAATCTATACCACGCCTTTCTGTGTGGGGTGAAGCATGTGCCCTCTCGCTCGCCGGGGTGCAGGATCCTCCACGAGTCCAACAGGTTATATTCTTCCATTAGACCTCGAAGAAGGTTCGCTGTGTGCGGATGATGCGTGCGCGCTGCTCCCTCCCTGTCGTTTTCCAGCGAGAGTACAGCATTGAAATCCCCTCCCCATATGTACTCCCCCGCGCCAAGGGATTGCGCCTTTAGCCAGACTGTCCGGAAGAAACCCGGGTCATCTGTGTTGGGACCGTAAGTGTTAATTAGGATTATCTGTTTATGGAACAGTTTCCCCAGTATTATTAAATATCTGCCCTCCGAGTCGGCATTTACTTTAAATGTTTGCCAGGGTAATCCTTTGCGTATTAAGATGGCCACCCCCTGAGAGTAGCTGGAGCATCCAGACGTGTGTACCTCACCCCACCTAGCATTTCGCAATCGTTCTCCCGCTTTCTGTAACAGGTGGGTCTCCTGTAGAAGACATATGTCGATGTGGTGTCTGGCCAAGTGCGCGTGTGTCAACCTAATCTTGCGATGGTCATTAAGACCTCGTATGTTCCAAGTCAGACAGCGTAACTCGGTCAATGAAGCAGTGGGTAATATGCCCTACGCAGCAGTGTGCCAATCCGCGGGGTTAGGGGCAGGGCGAGCAGCAAGATATCCAGTGTAACAGCCCCAGCACCTAGCATGAAAGTGTGGATGTGTAGAGGCAATACCGTGTCGTCTTTCAAAAGTGTATGACATTTCTGCAGGTCAATAACATCAAACAAAACAGTCCCCCCCTCCCAACCTCCCACTCCAACCCCCCAATTAGGTTGAGATGCTGTACCCCTCCCAATTTTAACCCAAAAATAAGTCAGTTGCACGGGAATCATCCCTTCGAGGGCGTGGGGTTACCTGCACACTCCCCCATCGGTGAACAATAGGGTGGCCGAACATTCTGCCTACCAAAGCCCCAAGCAGAACATACACAACAGGCAACGACTTATGCATCACCCTCAGCATTAACGGTGTCACCCGTAGAGACCATGTACAAACATGAGTCTGTGGGATCCCAGATGCAGTGAGCTTGTTCTACATCTCCCACCCACCACAGGCAGCAAGACATAAACATTCAAGAAAGTTATGGGTACTCATCCGCAGAGTGACAGGACGCCATGCTGCACAAAAGTATAACAGGGGTCACAGAAACGTCCGTCAGATCATTCCACATCACTCAGCTTGTCCACCGGGGAGGCCGCACGGCTTGCGCGCTGCTCCCCATTCGTGCGCTCTGCTTTCCTGGCAAATTTCAGCGCCTCCTTCGCCTCCGTGAATATCAGCGGCTTCCCTTTGTGGTGAATTTTTAACTTTGCGGGGTACAACATGGCATATCTGGTCCCCACTTTTTGAAAGATTTTTTTGGCAGGTATGAATTCGCGCCGCGCAGATTGCACAGCCTGTGTGAAGTCTGGGTATAGGGAAATGGCCATGTTCTGAAAAGTGAGGTCACCCTTTTCCCGGGATAACCGTAGTATGGTGTCCCGGTCACGGTAATTGAGAACGCGAGTCAGGATCGGTCTCGGTGGTGCCCCAGGCACCGGGCGAGGTCCAAGCGTTCGATGTGCACGCTCTATCAAGAACATTGCCGACAGTTCTGTCCCAAATAGATCGCGGAACATGCCTTCCACAAATTGCTCCATGTTGCCGATATTTGTGGACTCCGCAATTCTGATAATGCGCACGTTGTTTCTGCGAGAGCAGGCTTCCAAATCCTCATTGCGCCCTCGTATTACATCCAAGACTTTGTCCATGCGCAGCAATCGTTCCCGGGTGTCCCCTAGGCCTTCCTCGCAGTCCGCAATTCGCGCCTCAGCCTCCGCAAGCCTTTCCCCATGTTGATCTACTGTGCGCGACAGGCCCTCCATGCGCTGTGCCATTGTGTCAAGCTTGGAGTCAATCTCCCTCAGGCAACCCTTTAGTTCACGAAACATACCCTTTATGTCTTCGTCTTGGGAGGGTTCCATCTGCGTCTCAGGGACCACCGTCTGCGAAGCCGGCCCCACTTCCACATTACGGGCGGATTTCCGTTCGAACTGGAGCCACGGCTGTTTATTGTCCGGCTTGCCCATGATCATGCAGGGGAGACCTGCCAGTGGGATCGAGGTGGGGGGTGATCACCGCCAAGCACTCCTCGCAGTCAGGCACCGCTCCCTCGGGAGGTCCCACGGGCGCCCTAGGCACTCCGCCACCAGTCTCTCCACGCAATTCCCAGCACAGCTGCCGCGTCGACCAGCCCACCGCGCTGACAGAGAAGGGCTATGTTAGCTGCTCCACTCGAATACCGCGGCTCCAGGCCGCTGCGTGGACATGCAGATGTGGCGACTCAAGGCATGAGAGGGAGCGGCCCATCACCCTCGCCCAGCGTCTTCAGCCGAATATACAAGGTTCCCTGCCCAGTAGTGTCAGCAAGTTCCAATTGGGCGTGAGGTGCAAGGAATCGCCGCCCTTGGTGGTGCACTGATCTCCGACTGCGGCGCCACCAGGCCTGTCCCGGCAGTCCCTCCGGCAGCAGCAGTCAACAGCCTCAATCCCACTCAGGGCCGTTAGAGCGAAGGGCAGGTGACAGCCCCCAGCAGCCAGGCCAGCGCCGACCTCTCAGGCTCCCCCGATTGCGGTCCACACCGCGGCAGCAGCACCAGCCGCGGCAGCACTATCAGGCGGCTCCGCAGCGCTCAGGCCTCACCGGAGTCTCCGTGGTATCCTCGGGTCGCGAAATTCTCCCAGGAGTAGTCCGCACGTTATCGCCACAGGTCCACGATGCAGCGTTCCGGCCCCACGGGCCCCGATCCCAGCAGCGCCGCAGGTCCTCTCCGCCGGGCCGCCCCACGTGTCTGAGCAAGGGCCCCAGCCGGGGACTCGCGTTGCGCCGATAGCCGACTCGCGGCTCATCCGGCAGCACAGCGCAGGGCCAGCGCGCCTGCAAGACTCCACCGATTTTCTCCGCGGAAACTGCCCTCAGGTCACCGGGTCTTCGACACCACTTTCCACCTCTCTGTCTGCCCGGACAATGAGGCAAACTCGGATGGGCCGACGGATAATGTGTTCGGCCGGCAGAGCCCCGTTAAACGGCGGCCATCTTGCGGCTCGGCTCGGCCACGCCCCTAGTGCTTTTACTTAAGTGGTTAAGAATTTACCTTTTAATTTTGCATGGTGGAAAGCAGGAGAGGATGTGGCCTTAGGGCTAGAGTGGTTGACCTCAAAGTTGGGGAACCGAGTTCGAGTCTCGGCAACGACGCTCAACTTCCTGTGATTCTGGGCAAATCTCTTAATCTCCCGGTGCCGACCAAAAATGAATGTGTCCATCTGTAGCGAAACTGGGGCTCATGTAAAGCGCTCTGATACCCGATATCTTCTGGTCAAGTTCGTGCTGTATAAAACTCTACAAACAAAAAGCAGGTTTCGCTTGAAGCAGTGAAACGTTTTGAGTTAATGGAATGTAGAGCTAACAAAGAGAAGGTATTGAAAGGAATGTGTCTGTGTTTTGTTTGTACTTCTAGGAAGAGGAAATGTGCTCTGACAAAGAACGATGCTTGAATGAGGCGTCTGTGCTTTCTTTACACTTCAGAAGGAATGCAGTTGGGGGGGGGGGGTAAATGTCAGCTGACGATGGATGCACTTGTGAATGGTCAACAGTTACAAACAGGCTTTAACTAGTTAACATGTAAATTATAGGGACCTTAGGGGTGTGATGTACAAAGACATAGGTCACAAATAGTGGTTGCAAATTGAACACCAGCTTTTTGCCATCTGTCTTTTATTTTGCAAAAGCTACCCGTCGCAGGTGGTTGCAGAACTACCTGCCTAATGAATATTAATTAGGCTGGCTGCTATAATTGGCTACTGACACAGGGATGGTGGCCAGCAAGCAACAGCAGACATCCATCCCTGTGTTTACATTCCCAAATGGGAAAGTTTTTTTAAGAGAACGCCCATGTTCCTCACACGGGAAAACTTCAGGTTTCCTACCTCCCCTCGATGTCACCTCACACCATTCACATTGGGACACCGTCCCTTTGGAAATCAGCCGGGGTGTCCTTTGAGATGTCATTGCACTCATGCAAATAGGAGGAGGGCCCCACCCCTTTCATGACCATTCCTAATTGTGATTCTGTATCGGTTGCTAAACCCATTTTGCAAGTCTGGAAGATCTTTACAACTCGCAACATAGGTTTATCACAACCTAAAAGACATTTTGCACTTACAAACCCCTGTTATTTTGTCAATTTTCAAAAAGATGTTATGCATCTGGCCCTTAGACACTGTTGTTTCCTACGGAAAAGCCCTCGACCTTCTGATATAGGCTCATATACCAACACTCACTGCCTCTCTGCTTATCAAAAGCAGGACATTTGACCAAAGTGTCAAAAACCTTATCACTATAGGAACCTAGAAACATAGTCCTACTCTAGAAGCACGCTCTGAGCATAGATACAATATAGATAAGCCACCCACCCCCCCCACCACCTGCATTTTATTGAGGATAAAATGTAGCTTTTCATCTGTCATGGAACTACAGTGGCCTTAGAGCAACCAAGCGGGCAAGTCTTTTACTGAGCTTTGTTTTTGTCAAGAAGGCCTTCCTCAAAATGGAAGTTCCCTCCCTCCTCTCTGACGCTTATATAGATTTATTTTGTGACCACCAGCCTCTTCAGCACAGGTTGTTCTTCTCGGAGTCGGAGTCCCTCGATTTTCTTTTTCTTTTCCACCCCTGCATGTCCCTTACCTGCAGGCGTAAGTCTTTTTTTAGCTACTGTGTCTCCTGGCGAGTGTCACACCATCCTCTTGAACGTCTCTCCTTCTTCGCCTCCCCAGCCTGTCTCTTACTCACAGGCCCAGGTCTTTCTTTAGGTTCTGTGCCCTCTGGAAGGTGTTGCACCATTTTCTTGACCATCGTCTTCTCCACCCCTTCATGTCCCGAACCTCCAGATCTAAGTCTTTCTCTAGGTTCTGTGTCTCCTGGATGGTGTCACACCATCCTCTTGATTGCCTCTCCTTCTTCCCCTCTACAGCCTGTATCTTACTCACAGATCTCGGTCTTTCTCTACGTTCTGTGTCCTCTGGAAGGTGTCACACCCTCCCCTCCAAGGTCTTCTCCACCCCTGCATGTCCTTAGCCTTTAGCTCTTGGTATTTCTCTAGGTTCTGTGTCCTCTGGAAGGTGTCACTCCCTCCCCTCGACGGTCTCTTCTCCTCGCCAGCCTGTCCCTCACCTGCACGTCTTGCAGCGCGCCCTTCCGCCTCAGCAGGAGCTCTCTTCTTGAATCTGTCCCTGACCCCCCTGGAAAACTGCAATTTCCTCCCAAGCATGTTCTAAGTAGTACTATTACTTCTCCTTTATCTTTACTGTTTAACATTGTGTTTAGCTTCACATTGAAAGCACGACTCACAACGCGCAAATGTAACCGCCCTGATAAAGCCATATCTTCATCACGAAACACATGCCAGCATTCTGGTTTTTATTTCACATATGTACTACTCAATTACACGATGTTGCAGCTTTCAACTCTAAATATAACTTTGTGGAGGAATGAATCGGAATTATTCAATAAAATTTGAAGCAACTTTTTTAAAATATTTAATGGTATTACTGAACATCATTAACTCTACCATGGAGAACTCATGTCAATTTATTCTATGGTCTTTGAACGCCAGGTTTGGTGGTCCCATTGACTAATGCATCCTCTGCAGGCATGTGTGTTTAAACGCATGGTCACAGGTTCAAACCCAGATGAATCCACTCAGCCCATCATTGATAAAATAAGTACTGCTGAGTAGCATGATAACAGAAATCCACCATCTCCACCTGTGCGGCGAACGTGTGCTCTACAAATACCCGTTATGCTATGCAGTTCCTTCCCACAGTTCTGCCTCTTCATAGGACTCTTCTTTTAGAAGGTGTCCGAGGCCCCTGGTCTACTTTCCCCACTTCCATCACGCAACAGCCTCTTACCTGTAGGTCCTTCTCGTCTCGCTGCCTCCTCAGGAGGAGGCTGTTCTCTTGGAAGGAGTTCGCCATGCCGTGGCTGCTCTCGCTCTCTTCCCGCAGGACTCGGATCTGGTACTCCAGGTCTTGTCGCCGTTCCTGCAGCATGGTGTTCTATCGGACACAATGTTTAAGAACCTCATTGGTGGTAACAGGGCAATGGAGCAATCACTTTCAAGACCCCCCCTGTAATATCACAAGAAGAAGGTCTTCTCGTTGCCTCCATGTGTGAGACACCCGACTCGCTCCAAACTCGCTTGGGACAGTGTGACTCGAAGGACCAGCATTCTAGACACTCCCTGGGAGACAAATTGCTTGAGGCCTTATTCAGAGACTGACAGACGGGACACTCCGTCACCAACTTGGCGGCTATTCTGTCCACTGTATTACTAGTATTACTAGTGCAATAGGTCATAATGCTCTTGTAATATGACCAACAGGATATACACTATGTCAGTAACGGAATATCCCATCCACCAAACCTTAAATAACGGCACTGGACTTTTCATAAATGTGAGGGATTAAGGACTGAGAGACTTAGTGACTAGGTGAATGCATTAATGAGTTTGTGCACAGAGGAGGCGACTCATTCTCCACCCTCCCTGAAACTCAAGCAGGAAGAGATCTCCTCTAAGGTTACCACAGAACTTCCTTTCATCAGGAATACAACTTTTCACCCAGACTTCCATTTAATAGCATATTGCATTCTGGGAGTTTTATTGCTGGTTCACGTCAAAAAGATAAATTGAACTTCCACCACTGAAAACAAAGATTTGAAAAAGAGAAGATAAGGACTTGAACATATTGTTGCAGATGACCTGGAGTCACCGGGTACCATTCTAATCTCACTGCGTCTAGGCGGTGCTGGGAATGGAAACAATCATCTGAAAACCTATAAATGGAGGGTGAATGCAAAAGTGTGGGGGGGGAGAGTCATGAATGGCAAATTCATGAGAGGCAGAGCAAACGACAGTCGGCCTATGCATTATTATTTACAAACTCTGCCCTCCCCCAATAATGGCAATAACAAAAAAGTGATGGTAAAGGGTTTCTAGCTTCCTTAACTGGTCGCAGGCTACTTTTTAAGTTAATTTCGGCGTTTATGGCACTTGCTGTAAACATCTATGTCAAATAGCAAGTATCGGGGCACACGGCTGGTAAAATATCTTGCAGTTGATGGGATTGCTGGAGAGATGTGTGTTCATTCTCTGGGAATAAGAATGAATTATCATAAAATAGCTCAGAGGGTTAATGCACCTGCAGCAGAGCATACAGTGTAAGTGTAAGTCACAGATTTGTATTTTTTATAGGATTCCTTTAGTTGCAGAGATCCATGTGTTATCTGCTGGTTGCAATTTACAATCTCGGTAAAATAGCTCCATTAGGTATGCTCAGTCCTGAGACACTTTATTGAATCTAAGGCTGGAGTGTTGCTTTATGCCTGGCAGAGTACGACATGTTGTGAATCGAGGGTCAGTTTTGTTCGACCCCACTGCCCTTCAAGCAATACTTCCCAAAGCCTACTAGAGACTGTGGCATAGGGGAAGAACCCTCGTCCTTCTGGGAGCTCTGAGATAAAGAACGGACTAGCTTGTAAACTTGTGTCCAGTGAGGTAGTTTGGTGACTCAGTGCATCTGCTGCAGCGATCCTTAGAAGTTGCAAGTGGAAATCTTCAAGTACTTGACAGAACAACCCAGTGACTCTAAGGACCCGATCTTCTCCGCCCCTTCAATCCTTTGTCGCCGTCTATCTGGAGGAAATGGGTTTTTTTTAGGTCAAGCCTGGGCAGTGCATTCGCTGCTCTGCGGCATGTTGTACTGGAGTATGGAATAGAAAGCCCGCCCACTCTCCACCCATATTTGTCATTGGCTTGTGTCATTGTCCTTCGTAAATGCTGCCTTCTGATTCCTTAATAGGCTTGTTAGACCCTCCTTAGTACCGCCTTGTCTTCATTTGTAACCTCCCATGAGGACTCTCCCTTTTACTTCGGTTGTTGCACAGTACGTCTTTTTTAGTCTGTAAGCACTATTTTCTTTAATGAGTTTCTCCTACTGCAGGCACAACATGCTTTCCTCCAACTTTCAGCACCCCATGCGTGCTTTCACTTTCTGAGCAGCCGGGACAGTGGCAGCCGCTTCTTTGAATAGGTCTCGCATTACAAGAGTTATTGGCATTATAAATGACAATGCCTTTTATTTATGTTTTAATTAGCAAAATAGATAAATAAAAGGCATTTACAATGCCAATAGCTTAAACTCTCGCAAATGTGAGACCTAGTGCATTGCAAATGCTTGTTAATATACGCACACATGGTTACGCTGCTGTACAGAGGGCGTGCATGAAGTTGAAGCCCCTCTCTCTCTGGCTAGGAATCTCCACTAGGGGGCGAATGACGTCTCAGTGGAGAACACGTGTTCATTCCTCCTCTGCGTGAAACGGCGGGGCCTTGTACTTGCCAGGCCTGTTTTCTTTGGGTGTCGCTGCCTGTAATTAAGAAGGTAATGCCAATAACAATGTCACCTCACCTTCCCTCTCGACTTCTATGACTATCCCCTGGCAACGCGTCACAAACTGCTGATTGCGACAGGGCAAAAGGGCGTGGGGGTTATTAAGATTCCTCTCTCGATACAGTGGCTTCCGTAGCTTGTGATAATAAAATATTATTTTCATCTATGCAGCATGCAATAGTCTGCTTCTGAGAAGTGCGGTTTGTGCATGCATACGCGTGCGTGCATGTATGCAGAGAGCACAAGGGTGTAGGAATCTGCTGCAGAGCCCTATCTGTATAATCGACGTTGACATATTTCAGTTCTGTCATGCTTGCTAGTTAGTTTTCTGCTGCAATATGTATACCTACATTGTAAAATTTTCTTTAGGAAGCATTTATAAGTATTATGTGTTCTAGACTAGGCGTGGCCTATGAACTTAATAAATTAAATAGAACTCAAAACTGTGGTCTAAATTACTTTTTTAGTGTTTTAATATTTTCTAATATTCTGCATTTCCTCACCCCTGCGAGTAGGAAAATGTTTTGGACTCTGACTCTGGAAACATGTGTTCAGGAAATGACAACCTTTTGTTTTGGAGAAATTAGGCCCAGTTTATTTATCACAAATGGGCTGCTCATATTTGAATGCAAAATGATTGTTCTTTCAAAAATGACCAGCTAATCCTTTAGGGGGAAATGAATGCACTTTCAACGTGTATTTCATGTTGATTTGTTAGTCTAATCCCATATCTCTGGATATTTAAGAGGTTAAGACAGAACATCTCCCCTTAGCTAGGATCCCATTTCTTTCTTCATCCTGCCTCATTGACAATGCCAGTTGCTATTGTGTGTAACTATTAAAGCTGGGAGGGTGCAACTGGTGTCACTGTCTCTCGCTCTCTACGTTGTGATAAAATTGTTAGTGATCAGACCAAGCTGAGTTTGTGATATTCATGCTGCTATTGGGACCACGGCGTAACGTAGGCCCCTGCAGTGTAGGTGGGGTACCCCAGCCTTTTAGGGACTCAGGGGGGGCGTTTTGCCCAAGGCCAATTCATTTCTGTGAGATATGGGAGATTCAGGGGGACCTCTTCACATACTGCAGGGGGTCATCACTTTACGTTACGCCACTGGGTGTAAAACGGCCGCTGCGGCGCTGAAGGGGGCTCAGAGGCCCCACTTTCTGACAAAAGCCAGCCAATATCTGTGAGAAACAGAAGACTCAAGGGCCCCACCTCATTTGCCGAAGGAGGTCATTTTGCATTACGTCACTGTTTTAGGGATCATTACCCTTGAGCCAGAGGCTCGAGTGCTGCGACTTCATCACTGTCAGAAAAGTTTCTTGTGGTGTTTTTTGGTTCACTCGGTCGTAAAAATGCGGCCCACTGATTAAGGCCCATCACTTTCAAAGTTCACCAGCCGCCAGTGCGCCCATGGCTGCAGAAACTACTCACTTCAGAGGTATGTTGTTGTTGGTGTTTGGAGTATGTGTTATTGTTTAATTTTCCAAAATACTGCCATTTGTCTGCATGAGTAGCAGGCTTTCTTGTGGGGCAGGTTTGGTCAACTGCCCATATTGATGCGTTATGTATTTGGTGGGGGATTCCCCAAAAATGTAACTTGTAAGCACTATAGTAGAATCCTGATGTGTAACTGAAAGGGAGTGTACGTTATAATTTTTTATATCTGTAAAGTCATTATGGTTTATTTATGCAAAACTGCTGATAAACTCATAGATTTGCATCGCCCTTACGCCACACAAGATAACGTGAAGCTGGCGCAAAACCTAGATGAGATTTACCAAGCTACGCAAGGCCACCTTGCGTGACCCTGCGGTGCTTGGAAATCTGGTGTAACGCAAGGCAGCGGAAGTCGCTCCCTTGCGTTACTCTGCCCCGCGGAGGCGTTACATGGGTGGAGCATAGGTTTTCCCATGCACCCGCCCATGGATTTTGGCACTTCCCAGATTTACCATGAGTGACGGACCAGGGAATTCGTCACAATTCTACACCTTATAAGCAGAGGCTTAACAAGGAAAAATATTTTTACTTCTAATAGTTTATGATGCTTTCTACGTGTGCTAAATTCTGCAGCACATATAAAAAGAGGAAAAAGCATCAGAGGATTGTATTTTTGCGTAGGAAGGTGTCCCTTCCTGCACAAGAACAATCCTGCTTGCAACGCAGGCACCCTAGATGGCACAATGCAGCCAAAAGAGCGCTAGCGCAAGGAGAGGGCAGGAATCCGAAAATATATGGCGCATTCCTGCCCTCTCCCTTACACGCAAAGCAGCACAGCAGGGTGTCTGCAGCATTCCTTTGCATGAACAAAAATCATAAATATGGCCCAGAGTGGCTACTTCAACAGGCCGCATTTTCAAATTCAGCTGCTGAACAGTTAAAATCTTGGAAGGCAGTTCATTAGGCTAACAGCTGCAGAGACCCGGGCCGTAACAGGAGTGTGCGGGCTTTCACAGATCATTCTTTGAGCCTGCATTTAAGCGACAACACTCCCAGGAGCGAATACATTTAGGACCACACGTATGACTGTTTTTAGCATGTATTAACCCTATTTTGTGAGTTGGTAGCCGGTTACTGACTTGCAAAATAGGGTTTGCGAGTCACTGTTAGGAAGGTGCGTGCCAAGGGCGTCCCTTCCTAATAGTGAGTCGCAGGGGGATGTTCAATTCTTTTGCGACCGGTATGCAGTTGTAAAACAATTGCAGTTTGCCGCCTACTTCAAGTAGGTGGTAAACCACTCACAAACAGGAAGGGGTCACTAGGGGACCCCTTCCCCTTTGTGATTGGCAGCAAAAACGTTTTTTAAGAGCGGGCAGTGGTCCCACGGACCACTACCTACTCTTAAACAAGCATCTGCAATGCAATAGGTCTCACATTTACCTGAGTTTGAGCTATTGGCATTGTAAATCACAATGCCTTTTATTTGTTTTGTTTTTTAAAACATAAATTAAAGGCATTGTCATTTACATTGTTAATAGCATAAACTCTCGCAGATGCAGGACCTATTGCATTGCGAATGCTTGAAGGCATCGCTGAGTTGCCCCCTTCTGTCTCCCATGGCCCCTGATGAGCTCCCCGTTTACTACAAGCTGGCGGCCACAACTGCGTATGAGAGACCTCCTGCCGTAAGAGAAACTCATGTAAAAAAAATAGTGCTTACAGACTAAAGCCCATGTAACAACCGAAGTAAAAGGACCAGTCCTCATGGGAGGTTACAAATGAAGACAAGGCGGTACCAAGGGGGGGGGACTAATACGCCTAATAACGAATCAGAAGCCAGCATTTACGAAGGACAATGGCACAAGCCAATGACAAATATGGGCACAGAGTGGGCGGAGCTTAAAGTACATACTCCAATACAGCATTGCTCACAGAGCAGCGCAAGCGCTGCCCAGGCTCGACCGAAAAATGAAACTAAAACGTTTCATATTTTATTTTGAAACGCATCCCATGTTCCTTTAACCCCTTCCCCGCTCATGACGGAACCGTTCCGTCATGAGCCACGGTTGCCGTGTGCTCATGACGGAACGGTTCCGTCATGACAATCCTGTTGGCGGCCGCTCCGCCTGCGCGGCGCTGTTTCCCCGCCTGTGCGGGGCGACAACGCAAATGGGCGGAGTCATGACGGAACCGTTCCGTCATGAGCACAGCTCAACTGTGGCTCATGACGGAGCGGCTCCGTCATGAGCACAGGCCCACCGCGCTGCCCCCCTGCCCCCCCCAGCGCTGCAGCGGAATGTCCGCAGCAGCGAAGGGGTTAATGAAAATGAGCTGCTTTTAATTTTTTTTAAAGTTTCTTTATTTAAAAAGCAAACACAGACATGTAGGTCTGCTGTCCCCAGCAGGCCACCATCCCTGTGTTACTGCCCATTCCCAATGGGTCTCAATTGCGATCTGCCTCATGAATATTGATGAGGAAGGTCATTTGCGTCCCTATTGGGAATCGCGAAATGTGTCTGAGACACATTAGTACATTTCCTTTAGCGAGAATTCACAAATTGCGAGGCGCAAAAGGAAAATGTTGCACATGTGGCCCTTAATTGGGTCGCGGTGCTTCCCGCAGCTCGTGCACGAAATCAGAGGAATTTAGTGTAAAATGTGTGCGCTCTTGAGAGTGAAGTGCACAAGAACAGGCTCACAGCTGTGCCCTGCGCGGGCGCACACGTTCCTGATGACGGCCTTTAGAGCAGGGGTCTCCAACCGGTCGATCGCGAGCTACCGGTAGCTCGCGTAACCACCATGAGTAGCTCGCGCCATGCATCTAAATTTTGTAGCCTATTATTGTCCTTTATTATTATTAGGCCTTTTTTCACAGCCGTTGCCTGCCCTCACCAAACCAACTGCTCAGATTGGCCTAACTGAGCTTAGCTGGGGCGGGGCAGGCCAAAGATGATGACGCTGTTCCTGAACTCAGCCTACACGCCACCTGCCTTTCACTGCCTGGCACCGCGCTCGTGATCCTGCAGGACGTGTGCCGGAGCAAAGCAGCGGGTGAGCCTGAGCAGAGCAGCAGGTGGGCCGGAGTGGAGCAGCAGGTCCTTGGAAAGCCTGCTAGCATGCAGGTGGTGCAAGCAGTATTGAACTGCTACAAACCCACGCTCATTATATTTGAGCAGCAGATCTATCGGTAAGCACTGGCCTGGCCAGTAAACCTCTTTATGCTCTGTTCTCCAGACGGTCTGTATTAATTTAAATATTATTGAGAGTTGATTTTATTCCTGGTTTATGTTATGTGGAATGTACAGTTGGTTACCTTCAAAACGTTTTTGAAATGTGAATCCTTCAGATATTAGGACGTGGAATGAAATTTAATAGTGGATGCAAACTTGCAGTGTCTTAACTAAACTAGAAATATGCTTTTACCAAAGGAAAATTGTATTTGATTTTTACATAACAACCTTTGTGCTGAAAAAAGTTAGAGTGTTCTGTAGTAAAAGAAAGGTCATTGTATGGCAGAAGATTTTTTTTATCCCTGTTAAGGTGTGGTAGCTAAGATTTAAAACGGAGTGAGTATTCAAAGATTTACGGTTCAATGTTACCACTGGTTATAGTACTATTGCTCCCGGCAACAAATAACTCGCATGCTTTGGATTTCTTCCCTCCCCCCGCCCATGTCGATTGGCCTTTTCGTAAGTTCATAAGAGGTGCTAGCTGCGCTAGCAATATACTGCTTTATAGTGCCTGGGTCGTCGTTTCTTGACAGTGCTACTTTTAAGCAGTTCCTCACCCTTTTGCACATGGGACACTACTGTGACATACCCTCGCTTGTCTTCACCAATTTTAGGATCGTGGGTGCATCTGAACCACTGCTGACCATTGATTTGAGTGGGAATGTGGCCACACAGTTCATTTGTGGTTCTAGGTCTCATTGTAGGAGACACAGGCTCAGACTACCTGGTATTTTAATTTTACAAAACACACCCAAAAGTACTGGCATCAACCTTCGGATTACCTATAATTAAGTTAGGCTTCATGCTTTATTAAAAATTGGTTGAAGCCTTCTGTACTGTAAACCTGCTGCAGCCGCTGGTATGCCACGGGTGCTTGATGGACTGGGTCTTGTTTATAGCCAAGTCTGAGCCCACCGTGTCCCATCTGCTCCCGAACTATGAATGCTACATATATTATGCTAACAACATTTCGGCTGAGTGAAAGAGGCCCAAAGGATGCCTTTAATTTAGCAACATTGCCTGACAGTTTGGAAACATCCAAAAAGACGACTAACAGGCAAAATCGAAAATGTATTTTTTTCCCGCTTTCCAGCTCTGGGTTGTACATCAGCAGAAGCAGGGTGTTGCCAAGTTTCAGTTTGCTTTACCGAAGGCACAACATAAAGAAAACTCTCCCCATCTGCACTCCTAATAAGAATGTAAATTATTTCACTCTTCAGAGCAGCTTTGAATTTCTGATCCAGTTTTAACTCTTTCTTACCCTCTTTGGAGAAGTCATTGACAGGATATGCATGCTCGTCCAAATTACAAATGTGTTTAATATTCAGGGATAGTAATGATTGTTTTCAATATTTAGCACAGCAGTAGCTCACCAACATTATTGCAAATAATCTCTGTGCCACCATCCCATTTCTAATATGTGATGTCCTTTTTCGATCTATTCAAAGAAACATTTTTATTGATGTTGCATGTAATCTTACACAACATTTCTTTGCAAATACTCTGTAATAGACTTGCACATCAGCCACATTCAAAATAAATTTGAAGAAAATGGTATTTAGCTTCAAAAGAAGGAGAGTGGACCCTTTTGTTCAAATCACAGCATGGGCTCGGAAGAAATTAGGCTTAAAGTCAATAAAACTGGGCGTGGGAGGGTCTCTCGAAAAATTGCGCGAGTTGCCAAACCTTCAGTAGCTCACGACGATTTTCACTGCTCAGAAGTAGCTCTCACTATACGAAAGGTTGGAGACCCCTGCTTTAGAGGTAAACTGAGGGTCGCTGGTTGTAATCCAGGTGATATGGCTCTGTGGGATAATGCACCTGTTGCAGAAATCTGCCCATACGTTATTGCAGGGTCTTTTGCTATTTTTCGTGTGTGTGTGTGGGGGGGGGGGGGGGGTAGTAGTCATAGCACCCAGCTAATGCCAATGGCTGCACCCACCTCGGCCTGAAGGCTCTGCAGGCGCGACGCGAACTCCGAGCCGCTGAGGGTCTTCGTCCGGTTCTCCTCTCGGAGGGCGTGGAGGTCCGCCTGCAGCTTCTGCTCCGCCTGGGCCGCCTGTGGAGGGACGGGAGGGGGAGGGGCGAGCAGGAGCGGCACGGAAGGGGTGCGTGGGTGAGATGTTAGGCAGGAAAGGTAGGGAAGAGTGTGGAAGAACGGGGTGAGGAAGGAGAGTGGGAAGAGGGTGGAGGGAGGAGCGGGAAAGGGTGTAGAGAGTGCGGTAACAAGCGGTAGAAAGGGGTCGTAGATTAAGGATGGCCAGGAGAAGGAGAGAGTAAGTTGGGGAACGGGGAGACAGAGAAAGAGCAGAGAAAGTGAGAGAGGGAATAAACACATACAATATGCATAATTATTATACACTATAAAGATCTCTTTACATTCCTGTTAATTTTTAATGAACTTTTAGGGATTTCAACTTTTCATTTTGGTATAGACCTGAGCCACATTAATGAAATGTAGCCGTGGTGCAAAAAACACGACAAAGCTGTTAGCAGCATTTATGCTGCTCGTGCAATACGAAGTGAAAGAAATCGAGTTGCCCCAGTTTTTAACTTCGGCTCAAAATGCGGAACCATATGCAACAGATATATGACTCATAAATCATATTAAGTGTCATAAAAGGGTTCAAGAAAAGAAAGCCTGATCCTTGGATAATTCTTTATAGTATACTGATTTTCACAATGTTTGCAATTTAATGTAACTTATGTGAAACAAGTCGATTGGAGATGATTTGTTTAATCACTGCAGACTGTGTAAATTTAACAGATAAACTTGTGTATACGCTTCCTAAATGTTATGATGTGGTTCAAATGCCACGTGCACACCAGTATTAATATTAACTGGAGTTCCAGAGTCGAACGAGGGGTGTAGGGAATCTCATTCGGATCTAAAAAACAAATGCATCTTCTGGCTAGCAAAGCACAGGCAATTCTCCTAAAAAGATGCAGATGAAATCCTTATGACACATAGGGTGGGTAGGGTGGGTTGGGTGGGCTGGAGGCCGAAAGATGTCCCCGGGGATTGTCTTGTGATAAATTTCAGAAACACAATGGTCGTGGAAACTCTCCTAGATCATAATCATCGAAGGGAGAAAGGGGGCATTGGGTCCTTCCCACTGGGGTATTTTTTTCCCGCAGGGCTAACACCGCACAATAAAAGAAGAGATGGTTATGAGAGAGGGGTGTGGAATCAGATCAAGCATTATGCTATTCTGGGACAGGACCAACCCAGCCCATTATTCTAAAACTTACCGCTATCAAATAGATTTAACCCCCTAGAGTCAGTAGATTGTCTTCCGAGCACCGGGCCCCCATATGAGAGATCTGATTGCCAAAAGGAGACATAAGGTGGCCCATACCAACAGGGGGAGTCCGCACAGAGGAGAGGGACCATGAAGCGGAAGGGGGTACATGTGTGTGGAGAGTGAGGAGCAGAAAATGGAGACCGGAAGAAGAACCCTACTAGTCCACCATTGCCTGACCTTCCCGACAGGGTTCACAGGTAACCAAACTCCAACAGTGGGTAGCTGGAAATCCCCCACCCACCCCAGCTGGCCTCTATGGAATCAGAAATGGCCTATGGTCAAAGGGGCTGGAGGTGACTAACAACTTCCGCAGGGTCACACAGTAAATTGTGATATCCAGTCCCTCATAAGGGCCCTCCCAGGTTGCAGTTTCTTTTCCTGGAACATAGCTGGACTCACCTACAAATTAGATAACCTGGAGTGGGGGCTATTTATAGAACAACACGAGATCTGCATGTTCCAGGAAACATGGGCTAGGGTAGACACACATAGACTGGGCTATGCGTCATTTAGCATTCTAGCTACTCATGGAGGCAGGGGAAGGCCCTCAGGGGATTGTGTAGCTGGGTTGGTGTGCATCTGGGCTGTGCGGCGAAACAGTTAGAGACTTCATCACGTGACATCCTTTGTATTTTCTTGACCTTTCCCACAAAGGTCAGAATTGCCCTGATCAATGTCTATTCACGGCCGGTTTCTTATGGTCAAGAGTCAACAATCCCTGATGACGTTTGGGAAATCATAGGAGGGGACTTCAACTGCCAGTTTGAACCATTGAGTGGCCTAGTTACAGGCATCTCCAGTGAGGAGGACTTACATTGTTGCAGATGAATACCCTCACACTGAATCTCTCATTAAGAGCGTGCAATGGTCGCACAATATCCAATACCCCGGGGAATCACACCTTCAATAGACTGTGGCACGCCTCCATTATAGATTACATTCTGGCAGATACTAAATCCTGGCACAGGGTGCTAGACTTCAAAATCACGCCCGCTATGATAGTGACCACAATGCTCTCATCATAGAGGTAATTTCGCCATGTACTAAGAATGTATCTGAAACATCATCACCACCTGACTCTAGAGTAACACTGTCTAATGGCAGGAGGCGAGTCCATTGGGGGGAATTCTTTCATTCGCAATAAAAGCTGGCCTCCCTATACCAATCAATTATTCAATTTCTTATGTTTGCAAACCAACTAACTGTGAAAGATGGTACCCACACGCCAAAATGTTCAACAACCATCAAGATCTACTTTCTACCATGGCCACTATTTTCCATCCTAATAAAAGGTCCAAGGTGACTAGAAAATCTCGTCACCCATGGTACAATCAAAGTTTTGGTGCAGCCAAGTGGGTTCTCATTGCCGCCATTAAAGCTAATGATAGGTCACTGATCAGGAAAAAAAGGGCAGTCTACAAACATGCCATCGCAAAGGCAAAAAGTAGTTGCGAGTGCCAAAAATGAGATACCCTCAGAAGCGCCCTAAACAATCATAACATGAGGTCCTTTTGGAATGTGGTCAATTCAGGATCCCAAGAAGGTAAACTGGATATAGAACCTAATATTGGGGAGGATGCATGGAAGGCACACTTTGAATCCTTATACCTGAGGGCAGAGGATGAGGACGGGCCAGCGATCAATACATTTATTCCCCCAAGAGAACTTCTTTAGTTACCCCTCTGATCTCCCTTAAGGAGATTACTGATGCACTGGCTAAGATAACACTAGCCGAGGCCCAAGGGCTGGACAAGATCCCTGGGGACCTCTTTCGTTCTGACCCTACCGTCTGGGCCCCTTATTTGTGTTCTTTGTTCAATGCCATCTTACAGGGCATGGCGATTCCTACCACCTGGGCGGGGGCCGAAATAATTCCAATCTTTAAAAGGCGTTCTCCGCTCATCCGTGCCAATTATCGCCCTATCAGCCTTATAGATGTAAGCCAGAAAATATTTGCCTGTGTACTTTTGGGGCGACTTCAGATCTGGATGGAGGACCATAATGTCCTCACCCCCCTCCAACCCGGGTTTAGAGCAAAGATCTCTACAACTGAACAAATTTATACGCTACAACTATTATTTTGGAAATCTGTGTGCATAGAGGGTGGCAGCCTCTATTTAATATTTGTGGACCTCAAATCTGTATTAGATCTGGTACAGAGGGATAAACTATGGGCAATTCTCTGCCATCAGTTGAAACACTTACATGAGGGCAACTTCGCCCAAATAAGGAATGGTAAAAACAGTGAACTCTCAGCCACCTTGCTTGTAGAGAGAGGTGTTCGCCGAGGCTGCGTCCTGGCCCGACCCTCTTTTGCCTCTTCATCAACAGCTTGAGTCGCTGATTGCAGGGAAGGACATTGACGCCCCCAGGATAGCAAATCGTAAAATATGTTCGCAGATGACACCCTCCTGCTTTCTAAATCACCCATGGTAATCCAGGGCGCCCTTTACATCTTTAGTTTTTTTTGTAGAAACCGGGGTCTGGAGATTAATCTTCAAAAAACCAAGTATATGGTGTTCAATGTGAGCAATGGTACCCGTCGAAACCCTGGTTGGATGGAAGACCACTAGAGAGGCTATCCATCTTTGAGTACCTCGGGATCACGCTCAATGAGAAAATGGACTGGAGTGTGCAAATAAAAAAAGCAAGTCTAAAGTTGGCCCAGACAACGGGGGGTCTCACAAAGGTACATAGGACCCGCACCCCCAAATCGGTTGGCCCAGCAGTGGAAATCTATAAAGTACAAACCAGGTGCGCTGCCCTCTATGGTGCTGAAATCTGGGGTCACTGCCCATCTGGCTCCTTATCGAGCATCGAGAATTCCTACGCTAGGCAACTATTGGATCTTCCATGTAGCTCTGCATTAACCCCCCTCCGAATGGATCTTGGGATCAGACCTATCGCAGACAAAGCTGCTCTTAGACCCCTCTTATTTTGGAGACATCTGTGGAGCACCCCTGAATTGGCTGCATACAGGAATGAGCTGAGTAAAGTTATGGGTTTATAAGATGCGGGCAAATTATCATGGTTGACATATATTAGGAATACCTGTGAGGCCATTGCCGGGGGTAACCTGTGGAATAACGCAGAAGAAACTTGCCTCGTGACTTCTAGGAAGGTTCTGATGGAGAGTTATAGAGAACATAAACTCGCGCAGCTACAGAGGAGGTCTACATCTGGCCGACTGACCCTTGAGTTTCTGGAAGTAAAAGATCAATACAGACTAGAACCTGTTCTGGACGATATCCAGCCACTCCTTGCCAAGAAGCTATCCCTGCAATTCAGACATGGTGTGCTCCCGCTGCATACCTTTACAAACAAGTGGGCAGGTACATCCAATTTGGGTTGCCCAGCCTGCAATAACACAGACGAGACGGAATATCATGTGTTATTCTTTTGTCAAGGTTACAAGAGGGCAAGGTCTTGATGGCTGCTTCAGCTGTGTAGAAACTTGGGGTCCAGACATTGTAGCGAGGTATTTAGGCTACTGAAATATTATACCCACATGCCTATTGTGTTTTCTATTTCACGCTTTCTATTCTCTATGTGGTGCACCTGCAGAGCCATCCTAAAGAAGATCCCAATAGGCCTGCCCGGCAAATCGCTATTTATCATGCAAATTGGGCCCAGTTCTTTCCCCCTTTTAAAAAAATGCAATGATATCAGTCGATGACTTTTTTGTTATGAGCCTCTTTTTAACTACTTTGTGCGGTATAAACTGTTGTTTTTATATTTCTTTATTTTTAGCCATTGTTGAATACTGCTAGGCGAGGGTCACCATGACAGTTTCAAAAATGTTGGTTTTGTGTAATTGTAATGGTCTTCATACTCCCCAAGTCTTGCACTTGCACTTTAGAGAGTGCAGTTTAAGAACAAAGCAAAAACCATCATGCTGCTGAAGTGCTGCACATGCACTTTACTGATACTTCCAAACAATGCAAATGCCACCATCTTGCCCAAAGTATTGCATGAGCACTTTACTGAATTTCATATTTGAGTGAAGATGGCTCCATGTAAAAGCCCCCTCACTGGTCATGCATATGCACCTTATTGAACCCCACCGCCTGACTAATGTAAAGGCCTTATGTTGCCCGTATATTACACAAGTATTTTATGGCTCATATATCCATGGGTTAGTCTATGGCACGTTGAGGCTGGTGAGTGGGAGAGATGCTCTCGCTATGTATATACGATTGGAATTCTATATTAATAATGTGCTATCTGGTCCCCCACGCAGAGCAATGGTTACTTTTTATAAACTGAATGTAATGTATTGTATTTTTATCTGTGCTTTTATGGCCATACAGGCCGAAATAAAGTTTTATGATGATGATTAATATTAGGGAAAATGGATTTGTCTTTTCATTTGGACTATCAGTGCAACATTTTGGAGATAAATCCCTTACGTTGTTTTCATTTCCTGGTTATGTACAAGAGCACTGCACATTTAATTGATCCAAATACACGAGAACAGGTGTGTTATAATCAGCCTGTTCGCAAATGGACATCAGATTTGCCCGAGCTGTGACGCCACTGTGCCTGAGGGAACCAGCATTCCTCTTTGTGCAAAAATCTCAACCAGATTGTATTCTTAGATGGATGCCGCGGTTTCACCAGTCCCCGCCTCTCACCTTAATTCATCCCTGAAGCGAAATGCGGTCCCTAAACAAGCCAGAGTCTCCTAAACACTTCCAGCACTAATAGAAAAGGGTCCTATGAAATGCACGCTCTCATTGGCCAACTTAAGCCACACGACCCGCCTTCCACCAGATTTGTTGACACTCGCGCACAGCTAGTCTACATCATGAATGAAGGGTGTAACCTGCTGAGAGGACTGACTGGTTCTCCCAGCTATTCAATCAGCCTTGCACAAGAGGGAGTCACGCTGGTGATGTCACAGGGAGATAACTTATAAAGGGCTCTGACTCTGATAAGGGAAAGATATTTATTGGACCCATAACGATAATATACAGGTATTAAAAAATATGCCCACTTTAAAATACAAGAGGGGTCAATACATAGAAATGTAATTTAATGTATTTTCACTTAGGAGTTTTGTTCTGTGCTACTCATCATCTAGGTCATAAATTATGTTTAGTGCGCTAGAAGCTAAAATGAAGACACACTTTATAAATAAATTCTCAAAAATCTTACTTTCCATGTAAAAAAAAGTTTGTCCTGCTAAGTGAATCTTTTACTTTCAGCAGCAGCAGCCTGTCAGTTGATTCCCCAGAGTTCTACTGCAGTCTCACTGAGTGAACAACTACAAGGCTAACAAAAGTGAGGCACTCATGGATGCCAGGTTACTGGAGTAGTATTGTTGAATTTTAAAATAAATTACTCTTTGGTAGATATTGAGGGTTTAAAATATTCCAAAGCATAGGGAGTTATAAACGTAGATTTATTTAGGAAGGGCAGAAAGTGATTTGCAGACAGAGCTCATATTTAAAATGAATAGATTTTGGTAGTGAGATCCTCCATATTAGTTGCTGTTTGGAAATGTAATTGTTCTTTGTAATTTCCCCACTTCCTTTCATTAGCAGTTGAATCTCCCTGCATGAAAGTGCACTGGTTTCAAAATATTATTTTATCACTAATTAATTATAAAGATTTGATAAACCATGTTTAAACATATATATTTATTGTCTATAAAATTTCTCTATCCATACTTTGTACAGATCTACATTTAATGTTATTTAAGTAAAGTATATTCAGCAAGTTACACGGTATTCAAAAAGAACACAAAAAAGGCAACTGTGCTAAAACACTGTGAAAAATCAATCATAGATGATATTTTCTAACACTATAGGGGCTCTTCAAAGATTAGATGCGTATATGCATCTAATCTTACCATTACAAAATTCCACACTTGCAGCACTGTGGTATAATCCCTAATCTAGGATTGATACACCAAACATTTCTCTGGAATCAATGGCATCCAAGGGCATTTTACAATTCAAAGATCGTTTGGATGATAATAATTCTCCTTTACCTTTCTCTAGTTTAGATCATACTTACAATCTTTCGGCACTAGACTTCTACAGTTTTTTTAAAGTTAATAGTCAAACTATCCAAACTTAGCAAACCAAACCCTACTTCCTTACCAGGTCGCCAATTAAGTTGGCTTAGGTCTGGTCACATCACTTTTAAAATATATAGGATACTCTCTAGTCCTCCCCGTCCCAACAGTCTTCCCCTGCCATTAGATGGACCAATCATTTTGACAAAGAAACAATTGGACACATCTCGGACGAAGGATGGCAGAACATTAACAAAATGGCATTGAGGGATAAAACTGCACCATCTTATTTTCCAGACGAAATTCTTTGCTATGCACCTTCTACACTGGACAACTGCGAGGCTTCATAAACTGAAGCTTTGTGAGGATGGAAAATGTTGGAACTGTGGAGACGAGACTGGTTCCCACAAACATATTTTTCTTGACTGCCGACTTCTAAAATCCTACTGGGACCAAGTCCAGTCCCAATTGTCGACAATTTTCCACCTCAATAGTTTTAGATCGCCCTACAGTAATGTTAGGGCCCAGAGCATCCACATCTTTGATTACCTTAAGCTGTAATGATACGGCTCTTCAAGACCTACTCCTCTCAGTGGCTTTGATTGTTATTTTATCGGAATGGAAATCTTTCATCCACATTTCGTTTCATACTTGGTGGGCGTGGGTCTCATTTTTAAGAAATGCCCATAATTCACACTCACAAAGAAGGTCCTTCCCTCAGATATCCTCTACAATCTGGCCCTCCTTAGACGAATTTGCTTCATTACATGCATAATGTAAACATTATAGTATATACACTTGCCTCTATTTTTACTCTACTAATGGGACTTAGCTGTGCAGTTCCCCCCCTCTGCTTCCCCATTTGCCCTTTCATTACATTCATTGTTTGCGTGACAAGGTCGGGTGCTACACCATGCTACATTCCTTGCCAGCTTTAGACACGATCCTAGATTTTCTCATCTTACTTCAATTAGCTCTGTTATAAGGAATTATTATAGGCACACAACCCTGTACCTTATTGTTTTACTGGATCTCTTTATTTATTTTTCTGTGCAACTTATGTATGTCTTCCATGTTTTCCGCATTATGTTGTTCTTTGGTAAGATGATGTACTATTACACATATTTTAACCTATGTACTGTAATATAGTGAATTATTTTGCACTATGAATACAACTTGTTTGACACAAGGCCTATGCCTCTTTGTAGTTTGGTTATTTAAATACCAATAAACTTATTGAACACTAAAACACTGTGAAAAATGTATGAACTACACAAGTTTCAAAGACTGGGAACATTTTAGATATATATAACAAACACATGGAAAGTAAAGATTTTGAGGATTCGTTCATTTCAGGAACTTGTAGCAGTAGAGGTGATAACTATTTTCGTGAACATATTCAGTCTTCTGCACATTTTAAAGCGGTCTTCCCCAGCAGCATGTCTCCCAGATTGGACACATTCTGTAAGCAAGGTGAACACTCTAGCTCTTTATTAGAACTTTGTGCTCTTCACGGAGTAGTGATATGTAGGTTGGTTTTCTAACAGGGTTTCTCTCTGGTACTAGTGAGGAATCTTACGGGTAGATATCACTCAACTACAAGGCAATCAAAATACAGCATTTTGGGAGTGTTCAGCTGTCTGATGTACATATGGCCTTGAGCACCGTGGTAGCAGTGTCGGCTAGCAACTACAGGGTGGGAGTGGCCCACACGCAAATATTAATATTAAAAAACTTACCTGAACCGGCGTCCTCTGCCCCCTGCTCCAGACATCTTCTCAGGAACTGGAAGCAGTGTGGGCACCAATCCTGGCCCTGCTCTCATGATTGGAGGGAGCGGCCTCACTTGGCGCTCCCCAGGCCCTGGATGCCTGCACTTGCTCTAATACAGCTGTTTTAAGACAGCTGGGTTAGAGTTTTCAAATTGCGCATTTCTGGCTGGCCGTCGCAAGACGGATGACCAAAGGGCCATGCGCACTTTGAAAAGTGCGCAAACAGCCCGCCCTCCTCACTGCTGCGGTCATTCAGCAGCCGCCCCACCCCGTCCTGACGCTCGGTTCAGGACGGGAGGATGACAAAGAAAATGGTAACGAATTACAATTTTTTTTCATCTCTGGGAAAAGTTAAGCGGGGCGACGCACCTCCGCTCCAACAGAGGAGCCGCCCCTGCATGGTAGCCATATTTTCCCTTTGTGTGGCTGTCCTTGATCCTGTGCCATGAGACAGAACGCTCCCAATGAGAAAAACGCTTCATCCACTTGCACTGGACGCTGCCGGCCACCCCTTCCCCAGGTGCAAACTCAAGTCCTGCGAGTAGTTCCAGTTTACCTTGCGTGGCCTTACTTTGGAGTTCTCCCAAATTTCAACTTACAAATGTTTTTGCTGAGTACACTAATTAAGGGTGAGATAGATAGCTTCAGGTCCCATTTAAGGTTTACCTCACGTTAAAAAAAACTTTAATTTGACTTTGTTAGTTCCAGATAAGGAATGGCATGAACATTTATGTTCATCATAACTTTTGTAGGCCAATACGTATGTCAGTTTCATCTTTGTTCACTTTTAGGGTGCATTAAGCATTACTCTGTTCTTGATTTAGAAATGTTAACTTTTGTTTATTGTTCCTGAACTGTGTTCATTTGTACTTCTTTTTGTTTGTACCCACTGCTGTCCCCGTAGAAGGGGTGCTTTGCCCTCGACCTGATATCCAGAGAACAGCAAGGGTTAATTTGGAGCAGGATCACCTCTGTTAGAATTGGTCACAGACCGGACCTAGAGACCACTAAGCCTGGCTCAACTCTATTACCCCCTAAAGGCTGATTTTAAAAGTCACATAATACGTCATAGGCCATAAGGTTTATTTAAGAAATATACATAAATTGACCATCTCCCTCCTTAGCAGTGCTTAATTTGAGCTGGTGATTCCTAGTACTCAGCACCGGCACTTAATCATTAACACCGGCACTTTTTATGAGCACCAGTTACAGACACATTTGTTTACGGGGAGATCAAGTGATTTGCGCAGAATCACCAGATGTTGAGAGGATGCCGAGACTCGAACCTAGTTCCCCAGCTCTAAAATCAGCAGCTCTGGCCATTACGCCCCATCCTCTCTCCACTTTCATGATTAGTAATTGATTCTGTTTTAAGCGGCACTAACAGGAGAAATGGGCTGGTGCAAGCTGCCTCCTGACGATAGCCTTGGCACATATTTTTTTTTTACAAATTAACCCCTGCTCCTTAGCCAAATAATCCACCACTCAAGGGCGCTGTGTCAAATGACAAGACTGAGAAAGAGAGCATGCAAACCAGATCCCTCGAGAGAATCTACTGCGAAAGCAAAGCAAAACCATATATCATTACACCCCATGGAGCACATCTCCAACAATCTGACACAAGACAAAACAAAAAACGGAAGCAAATCTAAATCTTCCCACTTCCTCATGCCACCTCCTGCAAACAACTCATTGAAGATTTTAACCCCATGAATGAAAAATTATCAGCAGCTGCATTGCTTATAACAGAGGGGGGCACCCAGTGTTCAACAACAATCATCAGACAACACTTAGCCAAATACCCAGGTTAAATGGTCATTCATTTG
Organism: Triturus cristatus; assembly: GCF_964204655.1. NCBI lineage: Eukaryota > Metazoa > Chordata > Amphibia > Caudata > Salamandridae > Triturus > Triturus cristatus. Next base: position 1,181,935,389 of record NC_140590.1, read on the forward strand.
CAAGGGGGTGTGAAAAGATTTTAATACAAGAATAACGTCTTGCATAGATCCCAGTTATTGGTTACCCGTATATTGTGAGGTTTCCCCTCTTTTCCTACTTCTGCACACAGGCCTAGTGTCCCCACAAAAACTGATAACATTTCCTCGCAAGGGCTAAAAAGGAGGGGTTATTTTCTTGCAAGTTAACTTTAAAGCTCCTTTCCTTGTGACTTTGAAACAAGATGGATATTGACACAGTTTTTCTTCAAACAACTTAAAAGGGACGTGACAATTATGATTTCAATGCGAAATTTCACACACAGTAAACACGAATTAAAGGAAGTTCACAAATAAAATATTTGCAACTTCTCACATCCCTAATGCAAACCCCAACATGTCGCTTATTTCATACAGTGCAGGAAATGCCACTTATATTTAACATTGAACGAGTCATGAATTTCTTTCTAAAAAAAGAATGAAAGATCATGACTACAGCTGGACACCACTTTTACAATGATGATACACACCATAGATTGCGCCATTCGGTTTTCGACAATCAGATCAATTTCAGAAGCACACTAGAAGAAGGCACCTGTGTACTGAAGATGAATGAATCTTAATTTTAGAAAACTGGAATCCACCTTAATTTTTGTACCGTGATACACTAAACAAGTTCATCACACATCAAAATTATATAGTGCTCCAATCCCAGGAAGAGCATCCAAGCGCTTGAGCAAGTTGCGCCAAATGCAAGCCCATCTTCGCCAGTCCACGCCTCGACTGTGTCCAGAGCCAGGACCACTGACCCAAATACCTCCTGACAATACACCGCTGCTCAGGACTCCTCAAAAACTGCTGCCACACCTCCCCCTGGTGCACGGCTGTACCTTTCACCTGCCGGCACTGCCGCTTCTCCTGCAACACCAAAGCCCAAGCATGCACAAGGACCACCACCATGCCGACCTACACCTCCCAAGGCCATCTCCACTGCTCCCTGCTCAAAGTATTATAGCTATGCAAACACGCCACTGAAATCTGGAACGCCATCACTTCCTTCATCTCCCAAAGTCATTTTCCTCAACGAGACCTGGCTCATCCAAGCTTCCGCACGCAACATAGCTGGCGCCACGGCTGACGGCTACAAGATTGCTCATTGAGACTACATCAACAAGCACCGAGCAAGAATCACCATCATTCACAAGGAGAACATCCACTGCACCACCCCCGCAGAAGACACCATCCAGATCCTGGAACACCTCAACTTCCAACTCTGAACAGACAAGACCACCATCAGAAGGACCCTCGCTGATACATCTCCCGGACCTCACCCCAGTTTCTGCGACACCATCCCCGACTTCATCACCCATCTCGCCTTAGAGTCCAAAAATGACATCGTCCTCGGAGACCTCAAATTTCACCTCAATGACCCCAACGATACCAATACTGCCAACCTCCTCGAAGGCATGAATAACATCGGCCTCCCCAAATGGGTCACCGACCCCACCCACATCACTGGACACACACTCGACCTGATCTTCTTGGCCAGCAACACAATCAGTTACAGCCATGTCACAGAGCTCACCTGGACGGACCATGCCATTTTCCATTTCACCATTGCAGGACTACCTGGCACCACCCCCAAACTTCCCTGCACATCACACCGCAGCTGGAACAAGATCTCAGACAGCCAATGGACTGATGCCCTCAACACCTCCCCCCCACGTACCACAACCAACCTCGAACAGGCAGTCAGGAACTTCACCACCTGGATCACAGACTGTTGGACCCGGCCTCGTGGCGTGGTCCTTAACCCCGTGGATTGTGCCCGTTCCCCGCCCCGGCCTTCTCGGGCCACCCTTCTGAACTGCACCGAGGCCCTTCATCCAGAGCTGCACGAAGTCGCATACCCCTCGTGGCTCCGCCATCTTGTTGGCATCCACGTGACTCTGTGCACCAGCCAGTGCGACCCCGCTCAACCCGGCCTCGACCCCAGCGAAGCCCCGACATCGAGGTACCACGAACTGGCCAGGGGGTGCCGCAGGAACCATTCATCGCCCCCGGCGGAGGACAGTATCGATGGGACCCCCAACTGTCCTCCCCTCTCGAGGTGTGATCGCCCTGCAACTCCCTTGGACCTGGCGCCTCTCCTGCTGGGCGTCTGGCCACCTCCACCCGGCCTCTCCGCCCCCCCGGGCGCCTGGGTCCGGACATCAAAGGGCTCCAGACCTATATCTGGAGCGACCCCGCCACAGATCGGGAGTTGTATCCCGGAGTCGAGAGCCCTGCTGATTGAATCGCGGCTGACCCTACGGAGAAGAACTCTTGTCGGAACCATCACGAGCCCTGCTGACTGCGTCGCGGCTCCTTCTTGTGAACACTTTGAACCACCTGGAACATCGGAGCCCTGCTGACGCTGTCGCGGCCCAACCTCGCTGAAACCTCCCTCGGAGCCCTGCTGACGACGTCGCGGCTCGAGCTGAGCAGAAACCATCTTGAGAGCCCTGCTGATTGGATCGCGGCTCTCCACGAACTGTACACCGGAGCCCTGCTGACGCCGTCGCGGCTCGACCCCTCCGAGATCCGGAGGTCCTCCAGCTTGAGGATAAGAACTGGGCCCCAGGTACCCTCGTACCGCACTCCTGCCAAAGACTGTCCCGCTACCCCTACCCTTCCAAAGAGACACTGAGACTTTTGGTGGATCCCTCGATCCCTTCGTGTAAATATTGACCTTGTAACCTTTTTATTGCTGATAAAGAATTGCTTGTCGTAAGACAACCTCCTTGAGTCCTGTGTGGTGGTGTTACTGGGCTAGTACGTGATAGGAGAAGGATCTCTCAGGAGACTTCTCGGCAGCGCTCGGCTACTTTGTACAGTGTGAGGGCCCCCCTTGGTGGTCTCGCCGACTCCTCGGGGTCCGCCTTCCAACACAGACTGAGCCAACATAGTCGCCCACTACAAACCCATCAAGACCAAAAGAGCTTCCAAGCAGGCCAGTTGGTACACGACTAAGCTAAAGAACCTCAAAGTGCTCCATCAAACAACTCTAAAGGAGATAACGCACCAGCAGAGAACCCGCAGACCGAACCACTCAACAGCAGCAAGGAACTCTTCAACATCGTCAAAGTTCTCCAGCCCATCAGCCACTGAAAACAACATCACCCCTTCACAAGAACTCTGTAACTCCCTAGCGGACTTCTTCCACAACAAGATCTCCACTATCTACAGGAACTTCAAGCCCCAACCCACCGACTTCCCCAGCCAGTTCGACCCCCACAAACAAAGAACAAGACCACCTGCTCACCACCTGGCACCAGCTCACCACACAAGACACCACGGCCATCATGAGCTCCATGCAATTCAGGAGCACCCATGGACCCATACCCTCACCACATCCTCAACCTTGGGAGTAAGTTGATCAGCAGCAAGCTCACTACTATCCTCAAAAGATCCATTGCCACAGCCACTTTCTCCGATGAATAGAAGCATGTAGAAGTCAAGCCCTTCCTCAAGAAACCGTTCACTGACCCCAACAGGCTCACGAACTACTGCCCCATTTGTTTGCTCCCCTTCCCCATAAGGTCCTTGAGAAGGCCATCAACCGCCAACTCACGGGACACCTGGAGAATCACGATCTTCTGGACACCTCCCAATCAGGATTCTGTTCCAATCACAGCACTGAATCTGCCTTGCTGTCTGCCACAGACAACATCAGATCACTCCTAGACCAAGGAAAAATGTCAGTACTGATCCCATTCGACTTTCAGCAGCAATTGACACAGTATCACACAACATTCTGATCAAAAGACTACACAACATCGGAATCAGAGGAAACGCCCTCAAGTGGATCACCTCCTTCCTCACTGGGAGAACCCAGAGAATATACCTCCAGACCTTCACCTCGGAACCTAAGAACAACATATGCGGCATTTCTCAAGGTTCATCCCTCAGACGCGCTTTGTTCAACACCTTCTTGACTTCCTTAGCCAATGTAGTAAGATCACACAGACTAAACATAATTTCCCACACTGATGACACACAACTCATCGCGGCTACCTTTCACGGTAACCTCTTATCCGGAACCTCGTTTCTTTTTGCCCCACGTCGGCTTCAGACATCAGGAATCCAACCTTCAGTTTCTACCTCACCGCTCCGACAATTATCCTTCATCGTGAGCTGAGCGGCTGCTCCCGGGCTTTATTGTCCACTCAACCCGTAGCGATACGACCATGTATTCAGTTGATTTTTGAATACCGTACCCCAAATTACAAGCTTTTCAAGTGATTACCGGAGTTAACTGTGCCCACCGACAGTCATTGGGGCACTTTCATCAGCCTTGAAGATTTTTTACACCGAGCATTCAGTTGCCTCTTAAACACCGTAGCACTCACCTCTAGCTTCAAGCTATCAACGGAGTTAACCGTCTCCACCCACAGACATTGGGGCATTCGCATCAGTCCTGAAGACTCACTAACTAGAGACTCCGCCGCACTATGTGAAAGGCAAGCGGGACTCCTATTGATCCGGCCATTCTGTTCATTGATTCAGCACCACGCAGGTTAAACAACTACTAATTCGTTTTCATGTCAAATTGTTTTTTATTATTCAGGACACTTATTCCAAGTGGATTTACCCACCACTTTCCCCGCTATAGATGCTCTACTCTTTACGAGGTTCTGCTGAATTCCAAGCTGGGCCCCCTGTAATTAGAGAAAACGCCCTGAAGAAGGTGGCACCCTGTTATAGTGGGTGATTGCACCGAAACGCGCGTCAGCGTGTCCTGTTGTTTGATCTGGCGTATCCCCCTAATTGATCTAGTGGTGTCTAACACTTTAGACACCCTTACATCGTGAGGAGGTTGCCCCTCCACATATCTACTAATATTTTAATGAAGAGTTTATGTATGCTTTATGCTTCTGATTGACTGTGTATGAATGTATGGTGTGTCTGACAATATGATTGCTATTTAATTGTATATATACTCTTTCTATTCCCCTATGGGGGCCCACTTTGATTTTTTGTATATATCACCCCGAAAAAACAATTTTTTTGCTGTGTTGTTCATTACTAATTTATGAGTTATTTGTAGATTCATTAATTGAACTATTATATCAAAATAATAAAGATAAAAAATATTATCTTCAACCTCAAATTCTTATTTGTTTATGCTTTTTTCCTAATGATGTGGCTGCTGACAACCAAACATGGGTGATACACCAGTGAGATCTATTTGATCCGCCTATATATGAAAGGGTAGAGCTACATTTTCTTAGTTACTGACACAACTCATCCTGACTGGATGAGAACCAACTGCCTCCAACTCAACACAGATAAGGCAGAATTACTAATCTTCAGAAACACCTCCCCGTAGAGTGACGCATGGTGGGTCCCTGAACTAGGACCCCGACAAACACCAACCAGCCACGCCCACAACCTTGGCATCATCCTAGATGATAGACTAGCCATGAGAAAACAGATCAGCATAGTCTCTTCCTCTTGCTTCCTCATGCTCCACATGCTCCGCAAGATTTTTAAGTGGCTCCTCATCGACACTAGACACTGTCGCTCATGCCCTGATCACATGCCGACTAGACTACAGCAATGCACTCTATGCAGGTATCACTGCGCAACTCCTCAAGAGGCTACAGACAATACAGAACTCGGAAGCCAGACTCATCTTTGACCTCCCCAAGTGGATCCACATCACCCCCACCTCAAGAAGCTCTACTGGCTCCCCATTCAGAAAAGATGGCAGTTCAAGATGTTGATCCACGCCTTTAAAGTCCTTCACAACCAAGGACCAGAATACATCAACCACCAACTACATTTCCACCTCCCGTCCAGACACCTGCACTCTGCCTCCCTCTTCCTCGGCCACACCCCCGGCATACATTGCAGCAACAGTGGAGGACGCTCCTTCACCCACCTTGCCGCAAAATCTTGGAACAACCTCCCACTTCACCTACTGACCTCATCCTCCCTGATGGAATTCAGAACAGGTCTCATGACCTGGTTATTCTATTGAGCCCCAGCAGCAGCTATCAGCACCTAGATACCCTAAGGGTGATTAGCCACGCTAAACAAATCCACCTGGATTGGATCGACAAAGATGGATTTGATGACATTTTTTAAGCATCAGTATGAAGGACAAAGTTCTTTCTGGCAGGTAGTTGCAGACATGAGACCTTGGAGTTGGAAAGGCCGTGTCTCCCTCTCTAACCTGGGAGCAGAGCCTTACTAGGCCCACAAGGGAACATTCTAGGCAGTGCCTTGTATGTGTGATAGTGAACAACTTGAATCTATCTCTGGCCGTGACTGGGAGGCTCTCCTATCTTCTGAGTACTGGGGTTGGTGGACACGCCATGGACTGGGAGTTACAACTCAGGCTTCTGTGTTCTGCAGGATCTGCATATAACTGAGCTGTTTCTCAGTAGTTCCAACCTCCAGCCAAGAGCAATCCAAGTTCGTCATAGAGGAAGAGCTATTCCACCACAAACATTTGGTATGGTAATTCGCTGCTGAAATGACCACATTGACTTGTGGATCCATAGCAGTTTCAGGAACCCTTTAGCTCACTGCCACGGTGGGTGGATGATTGAATTCTGCCACTTGTTTCCTACCAGGGTCCAGATTACAGAAAGTGCCCCGGGGGCCAGGGTACAACAGGCATGGGCGCCTGCTTTGTGCGCTCCCAAAACACTTGGGTATTACAAAAGGGCCCACAGACTCTTGTGCAGCCCCTTCTGCTATATAGATAGAGTTGGTGCACATGTAGCACAATCACTATCCAAGAGGGTGTTCCCTCATTTGCATGGGGCCATGATGGAATCTCTTTGCCTCTGCACCATATTATGGACATGGGCACAAAGACAACAAAGTTATCAGGAGACGCACTGAAAGTGCGCCACAAAAAGGTGGCATAATGTCAGTGCAGCCCCTGAGGAAAGACCTCTTGCGGGATGAAAGGGGGTCCCACAGACCACCCCAGACATTCCCTTGCAAGCATGGTGCAGTCACTCACTGCCCCCACCAGTCAGAAAGTCTCTAATCCCTCTTGAAAGTGCAGGTGGGTTTCCGCCTGCACAGTGAAACACGAAGTGGCTTTGAAGCAGCCGCCCAATATTTCACTTGAATGCGCTGCCCCAGGGCAGCACGAGTTGACGGCTGCCTTGAGTGCAGTTCATTTAACATAATAGGGTGCACCTTCCCTGTTTGCGCATTGCACACATGTTTGAAGATGCACCACGGCGTAAACAGGAAAGGTGCACCTTTATCATAATATGGCCTCAGATCTCCCACCTGTGCCTCTCATACCATCTCCTGCAACATTGCCCCTGCGTCCTTTCCCACCAAGTTCACTTGCGGCCGAAACCCTACTCATGCATGGTCATGGAGGTCCCATCCCAATGCCTAGCACATCCTTGTCACATTGAACCCTCCCCACTTGTACTTAATTTGAGCCGGTGGTTTCCGATGCTCAGAACCAGCACTTAATCATCAACACTTGCACTTTTCATGAGCACAAGTTAAGGACACATTCATTTATAGGGAAAATAAGTTATTGCCCCAGAACCACAGGATGTTGAGCCGAAACTGAGGCTTGAACCTGGCTCCCCAGCTTCGAAGTCTGCAGCTCTGGCCATTACGCAACATACTCTCCCCACTTTCACGGTTAGTAGTTGGTTCTGTTTTAGGCAGCGTGAACAGGAGAAATGGCCTGGTGAAAGCTGCCTCCTGAGGAGAGCCCCGGCACTTTTTTTTTTTTTACAAATTAACCACTGCTCCCCATCTACGGCCAGCTCTAACCGTACACAGTGCTGATGCTCCAAGAAATGCCAGGCTAAATGCCAGCCTACTCCCTATCCTCCACCATGTCTGTGGGCCTTCTGCTGTTTTCCAGGAGTAGGATTCAAGCACAGGTACTCCTGCTGCGTGTGCACGGACTAGTCGGGAGAGCTGCTGTTTGCAAATGTGTGCATTGGTGAAGTTGGGAAAGTCATAAAACTTCGCAGATGTAGGTTTTCACATTAGTCCGCCAGTAACCCCCACAAGCATGAACAGACTGTGCCACATTCCACTTTGAGACATATAAAGAAACTTGCAGATCGCTACAGGGCCATGACGGCTCTTTGCAGTGACAATGTAGACGCTCGCGACTGTCGACTTCTCAGCCATCCTTCTGAGCCAACACGCATCCCATCATATGTGCGAGCATCACACGCTGTACTAATACCGTGATAAGTATTTTAAGTGGGATTGTTGGGCAGGGTGGGTGTACTGGCTTGTGAAAAACATGTTCTGTATCAATCCAACAATCCTTATTTGTATATGAAATATATGTATTTATTTTATTTGATATATATAGTGTTCTTTACATTATTAGAGTTGGTACAATAAAAGGTATCTTTTCCAAGGCAGATCAACTGAACATTAACACATTTTCTGAAGAGAGATACAGGCGTATGGAGAGAGATCTTAAGAAATCAGAAGGGCAAAGGAGATATATAAACATCTTGTACCCTATCCTTCTGGGCATGGAGGGGCACCGTGACTTATGCTGAGAAGTGTAGCTCACTGAACAAATATATCCACTCCAGGAATACGTGTTAAACCTCATGGTCACAGGTTCGATTCCCAGGGATCCACTCCGCCTTTCATAATTCTAAAAACTATAAAAACAAGTCCTATTGAGTTTAGCAACAATAGACAGCGCCAAGAAGCCCCCCAGTGTTGAAAGGGCGCTGTACAAATACCCATCATTTGCCTACAATAGAAACATTACCCCTGCACTATTTTAAAGCCCTGCATTATTAGCTTTTCACTTCAGGCGCTGGAGGCCTCTGAGGATTTACATGAATTCTACCCACCCCCTCTACCCACACACCCCCTCCGAGCATCTGGGAGGTAGAAATCCTGAGACCACTGATCAGCTTAAGGGATTTCTTCACAATAGGATTAGCGTGCCAGAGAGCACCGGTGCTGTTAGCAACTAAAAGTCTTGCCGCATAAACAATGCAACATGGCCGACATCCCTGAACCAGGATATCACTTCTGGCTCTTTTCAATACCCACCAGCTCCTGAGGTAGGACTTTGCTAGACTGCTACAGGTTCATCAGATCTCCCTCAGTCCCAACTGCTCTGAAAAGATGGCCCTTGATGGCGCGTCTACAGATGGAGCGGGCCTCAATTTATGGAAAGAAAACCTTACCTACTGGACCCCCTGCAACCTGTACATAAGTTGCAAAAATAGAAATGCAAGAGGGCCAAGGTTTCCCTAGGAGCCACCACTGGCACTGTGGCATGCCGGAGTTACTGAACACCAAGGCTGCATGGTATTGACTCCACTTCCTGAGTCTTTCTTCCATCACTCTACACTTCTTCTCTCTTTATCTTCAATTTTCTGGTTCTTTTTTTATCTCTTGTTTCTCCTTCTGCTAATGTTTCCTATATTTCTCTTCCTCCTTCTTTCTCCCTCTTCTATCTTTCATTCTCTTGTTCTGTGTCAAAGTCTGATGATGAAAAATAAGCCCCAGTGACAGAAAAATGAGCAACATTGCCCACCACCTGCACAATGAAGCCCTGCCTGCAAACCCTGGGAGCCCACCATGCTCACCTGGCTGAGCTGCTCCACTAGGCGCTGGTTCTGCTCAGACAGCTCCTGGACAGCGTGCGTCTTCTCGCGACTTGTGTCTCGCTGCTCGGAACGCTGGTGCTTGATTTGCTCACGGAGGCTGGACAGGTCATTCTCTAGCTCAGTAACGTGTAGCTCCCACTCGCTCTCGCGGGCTTCTAGTCTCAGGCGTAGGTCATGCTTCTCCTGCTCTAGTTTCTGAAAAAGAACCATCAACATGGTCAGTTAGGAGTCTGGTAACTTTAATTGGGGGTGTATAGAGATGAGCGTATAAAAGTAATGTATGGGTCAACGAGCGAATAGCACGCAAACGTGAGGAAATAACAAAATTCAAAATGACAATTTCTAGGGTTAGTAGAGGTTTCCAAAAATCAGTGCTGCTACTGACAAACACCAACATAAAACAATTGCAATGGTCAATTGGTACACCACAATCCAACCTAGTGACTTAGACAACAGAATGCGTGTAACAATATTTGGCTGGTAGGGCTCATGGTTTCCTATATCTTACACATTCTCCTCCATGTCTTTACAGTGGTTCTCTCATGCACTGGTGATTGGACTCTATGCGGCCAACAATATTCTGGCGTTACAAGATGCCCGTAACAATGCTGCCCATATCATCCCGGGACTACAGAGGTTAGGCAACACCAGGCCTTGAAGTCAGTATATTGACTGCCGCTCAGAATATGGTGTCCGAAAAACCAACTGCCTTGTGCACAAAGCCCAGCATGGTTACCCCACCAAACGGTTGCTGGCCTGTCAATCATTCATCAGTAGCCCCCCAAACAGCCTTCCTGAATCCAGACAGGTATACACATCTTGGGGAAAGTGCTAACACTCACAAGGCTCAACCCTGTGGCACATCCTCGTCGGGCCCATCTGATCAAAAGCTAAGAAGAGACTTAGTTCAACAGGAATGCAGTCTATACGGCAAATAACTGATCCCCGTCTGCTGGGTTTTTCTCCGCCCTATAGCTGACCTTTGCTACATGCCTTCCCACTTCTGCCTTGAAAAGTGTCTGAAGCAGCCCTCAGGTGGCATGAGCACCCTACAAAAAACAACAAATACAGATCAGGCTAGGTTTCACACGGATTTAGTGTTGAATGTTCACTGGTAACTCCGTAAAAGGCCATTTTATACCCTTTTGATTAGTACAAGCACATGGCCAAGAGTTCCCAAGAATCGAGTTAACAGGCTGGCAGGCTGACTTAAATGCACAAAGTGCCTGCGTAACAATGACAAATTGTTTCAGGTTTTCTACAAAGGAAAGACTTTCTCAAGCTTCACTAGCACACACAGCAGAGGCAAAGCATGGGTAGTAGCAGTGCAAGCCTTCCTGCCACAGAGAATAAGCATGTCATAGTGTATGCAGTGGTATGTGATGTGTGGTATGTGTGGGTGCATGTGTATGTGTATGTTGAGTATGTGTAGGACCCTACAGATAGGATGTCTCTGTGTTGTGTTGGGTGTATGTTTAGGTGAGGGCTTGGGGATAGAGCAAGTGGGGTATGGTGTGGGGTGTAATTGGTGCAGGTTAAAGGTGGTGCAGGGCTCATGATGTCCAGGGTGTATATAGTGTAGGTGGTGTGTGGTGTTGGTGGTATCGGTGGTGCCGAGTGTGGTTGTATGACAGAATATCAAAAACAAAAACATTGTGGGGCCAAATTATCAAGGCATAAATATAGAGGACGAAATATCGAAAAGGTAAGTGAACACAGGTAAGTATAAATTTACTAATCTTAACTTGATATGTACATACCTTACTCCACATCCACATACCTTGACAAGATGTATATGCTTACCTAAATAAATTTACCTTCACAATATTCTGATCCTTGATATTTTTGGCATGATATTTCGGTCCCACAATACTAAGTAGTTGATATTGTGGTGGTATATCGCAGAGGGTAGGTGGCCATGGTTGCATGTAGAGTACAGATGTAGGAGGTGCTGTGGCTACGTAGCATAGATAGTGCAGAGTGTAAGTACTGCAGTGTATGTAGTGTGCCTATGTGGCATGTAGGTGATGCAAGATAGGACAGGGGATATGTAGAGTGACCATCTCACTCCAGGTCAATGCAATCACTTTCTTCGGTGCTGAACATTTCACCTGCAAATCATTGATTTCAGGTGTGCAATTTTAATTAGTTCCATGGAAGCAAAAGAAAGACTACAACGCCCAGAATGCATTAGTCTATCACACAATAGGCCAGGACCAGAAACAGTGTTGTTTATGACCTAAGGATGGCAGTCTCCCTAGTGCTATGTGACGCAGATGTAGTTTAAGTGGTTTAGGGGGTCCAGGGTGTAAGTGATGGATAGGGATGGTGGTGTGTGTTTGTTCTGTAGGTGTTAGCCAGTGTAAGGAGTAGAGTAACAACACTGTCGACTCAGCTCTAGCCTTCCCTACGTGTGGATATAACTTCCATCTCTCCACTATACTTGCCACAACTTTTCTCACAACAATCAATATTTGTATTGGCTTCCTGCCCCACCTTCCCACCAGGTGCTTCTATCACCTAAGATTTTGATCCATCCAATTCTTGTGACCCTTTGCACTCTCTATGTACCCTCTTTTCCATACATCTACTCTATCGCCCCTTTCTACTTTCCTTCTTTTTCTCTTTTAAATAAATGTACTACTAATGGGGAGGGGTGATTCCTCCTATGTCCTGGGCGTGTTTTGCTTCCCCTTGCATGCAAATTCTTGTTACAACAAATGCACAGTTTTCAAAGCTGTCATAATTAGACGGTTCAGTGTGTTGCTGACAAAAACCAATCTGAAGAAATTGCTTCTGACGCACCTGTCATGACGTACAAGCTGACAAAACAAACCTGGTAAATGCTCTTGTTGGAGAAAAATGCTCACTTTAAAGTTGGTTTTCATTATGTCATATTTATAAATTTGCCCTGCCTAAATCTACACTTTCCCCCCATTTGTTAATTTCCCCCTCTGTTTAAGGGGGTTCCCTCGTCTTCATCCTCACCCTTTTCTCTTTTTTTCGGGGAGATTTTTCAACATTTCCCATTTAATCACTCTGTATTTCTAGATCCCCTTCTCTTCAACCCTCTGCTCTAAAGTTCCTGCAGTGATGCCCTCTTTGTTTCCTCTAAGCTCCTAACCCCTATCTCCCTACTTTCCATTGGTTCTCTTCTGTCCTCACTCATGAACATCATTTAAGGGTTAGTGGTGCAGCTGGGACCCCTGGCTTGCCTCTCGCGACACTTAGCACTGCTTTTGCGACCCCTGTCCTCAGAGGCGGCAAAAGCAGTACCAAGCACAGAAGCTAAGGAGTATTTCGACGAATGTTGTTTACTTCCTACAGATCCCAGTGGGAGATTATACTTTAAGTGGAATGCACACTCTTTATAATTAAAAAAAAAGTAGACAAATATAAAAATTCAATTTTTTAAAATTACTGCCACAGTCCATTATTGTCATCATCAAATAATCTTTATTCGACTGACTATCAGCCATAAAAGAGTACATTATAAAACATTTAAAATAACAGGGGAAACACATACAAGGCGATATAATCAATACAGAAGTAGCTTCAGTTTTCAAATGTCACAGTCATAATTCATATTTTCCATGAATGACCTCCTGAACAACCCCATAATTTAAAACGGCAACTAAATAATTTCATGTGCAATCCCATGTTCCATAAAACCGCAGAACCTAAAATTGATCCTTGTTAAAACATATAGTAAAATCATTTTCCGACAATGTCCCATAATCGAACAGCCGAGGAGATATATCTATAAATCATAAAACAAGTAAATGATTCTTTTAGAAGCTGGAGATGATATAAAGCAGGCCGACACTTCCTAATATTGAAAAACTTTAAGAGTGGAATGATAAAATCGCGCCTTGGAGTGATATATAGTTTACAAAAGAACATAGAATCTAGTGTACACTGGGTGAACTTTGCATCACAGGGGCACACATCCAGTTTAGTACCACAATAAGCTTTACGAGGGTAGGAGACCAAAAAATGTGAAATGCCAAACCTAAATCGTATAAGATAAAACAATTTGGCATGACTGAAATAAAAAGAAAGATAGGGCTCAATGCCTGGAGTGCAAACAAGCAAAGAGTGTTGTAAAATACTTTTTTCCCTCTTCCACAGATCCTCTAATTGAGTATAAATGAGTAAGAAAATCACTTTTCAATTTCGCTTTTGGTATTTTAGCAATACTACATGGGTTATACAAACGATCCACCAACCCCATGTCCTCTAGCTGCTTTTTTATGTAACTAAGCCAGGGTATTTTTGCCGCCTGATCCAGTTTAACACAATCTAAAATGACAGCGTGATTTAGAACTGTAAATCTAAAAATCGCCTCCAGATTCTGATTAGAAACTACTAATCCTTGACTTTACTAACTGATGCTAGGTACTTTTTTGGTCGAAGAGAATTCCCAGGTAAGAAAAGGTGGTTACATTGGACAACTTTTCATTATTTATAAAACAAGATTTTAAAACGGAGGGGGGTCCATTATTGTGAATATATTAGGCCTGGGCGTAGTTCGCGAAGTTCCGCCTACCAAAAAACTCTGCCGCGCTAGGCAGAGTTCCGTAAGCGGCAGAGTGCGTTAGGTCGTGCTGTTCTCACTGATTTTTAGCGCTGGGTGTTTGTCCCGCGCTGCAAAATCAGCGCATACGGCACTAGGTGCAACGCAAGAGGGCGCTGCTTCTTTCTGCTGCTCGAGTAGATGTTCGACTCGAGCAGCAGCTTCCTCAACGCGAAGGAAGGTTTCTCGACGCAAGCTGTAGCGGCCATCCACGACCGCCCATGTTGAGAAATGTTGCCAGGAGGTGGTCTGGAGTAAGATTTTTCTCGCTGTCGCTTGCCAACTTAATGTTGGCGAGCGCGAGAGAGGAAAAAACTGCACGGGGTGGGGTGGGAAAAACTCTGCAAACTCCCCAAGCAGGCGGAATTTCACACCCAGGCCTAAAATATATGGAAAAATATGTTCTTGACCAGAACTGTCACTTCTGTGCTCCGCAAGTGTGGCAGTTCCTCACAAGCGACGATGTCAAAACTTAGTAAAAATAAAAAGGAGTAAACCAAGCCAACAACATCGTTAACAGGCAATTTTTAGTCCTTATGGTTTAGTATTAGTGAGCCTGACCACTACTGTTTTTTTTAATCTCTTTTTTGTTCATCTCTCTGTGATTTAGATCTACTTTTTTCTCTTTGAGGTATACACTAGGCTTCAGTGATCTCAATTATTATAATTTCATCAGGATAAACGTCTTGTGGCATCCTTTCATGGGATTCAGGGTAAAATTTCACATGATATCAAAAAGAGTGTGTGAGGTCACTTCTGCTTTCCCTGGCATTTCGTTACTTACCCCGACACCACCCCCACCTCCTTCTTTGTTTTATTGTCTATATTTGTTCTTCATTCACCGCACCCACCCCTGCATCTTTGTTCCCTATGAACATAACAACCCTCCTTGTTTACTTCTACCCTTAATCTGTCGTGCTTTTTCAATTTCATCCCCTCCCAACTCCCACAAGACAATTGAGGCCCTTACTCCCTTTATCCTCAAAGCCCTACCACCTTTTATTTCCACTTTATTTTTTACTTACCATGCCTTCTTTTTCCTCTTCATATTTTAAATACGTCTTCTTGTTTCTCCCCTTCTTGTTCTCCTTTTTGATTTCCTCCTGGGTCGCAAAAGATGCCCAAAAAAAAAAGACTACTGCTATCCGTTTCTCCCTGTTCTTTTCCCCCACATGTCCCCTTTTTTTAAATCAATTATTTTTTCCTGCAATTCCTACTATTTTAAAAATGGTAATATGTTTTTATCTTTTTTGTAGATCCCGGACAAAGTTTTCAAACCCTAGTCTGTATACATTTATATATTTTTCATGGAAAACATGAATTTTGTTGAAATGAGTGTTTCTCATTTTAACATTCCTGAAAATGGAAATTCGACAGCCTGGTTTCATCAGGATAATATTATCAATTTTGGGAATTCATCAAAATGTTGTAATACCACTAAGACACACATTCAATAAATAAGTAATGTACAAAACTGCTCTGCGGAGCTATTTCTTAATAGAAGAGGTGCTTTCAGAGACTTTTCAATGTGAGCATGAATAAAACCTTACCTGAAGAGAAGTTTTAAAACATGACTGGTACGGAAAAAAAAGAGGTGCACCTTTTAATGCATTTTTGTAAAAGATGTGAGTAAATACAGTTGTATATTCTGCAGAATACAACATTGTGAATGCTTTACATAAACTAGTTTACTCTTGGAGATAGAAAGGACAGAGCTAGCAAAAGATGTCCCTGTGCATCACATGCTAGCCCAAATTATCCACTGCGGGTGAATACCATTTTGAACATGGTCTGATGAACAGGTGTATTTTTATTCTTAATCGCCCATGTATGTTCTAGAAAATAGGGATCCATTTTTAGTTTTTGTGTGTTATATCCAGATCATGTCAAAGAGTGTACTAGACTAATTGCCCTTAATTCCATATTATACAGCATCATTTCTATTTCCTTCCCACATAACAGGCCTTTCTTTTGTCACATAATTTAGTCGACCATGCAGCATAAGCTGGTTCTCCATTGCCACATAATTCCAGTGGCCTTCACTTTCGCGTATTACATACACGTAGACAAAGATTACACGCAGTGACAGAGAAACTCACCTACCTTCATCCATGCACACAGGCCAACAGACCTACAGGAATCAACGCACAGAGGCCATCAGAACTAGAGGTACTTTTGCGCACACACATACGTGATCCTATGCACACAGTCCAACAAATATCCAGGCGCAGAAACTAAGAAAAGTACAGGTCGCCATGCACAGAGCCCAGCAGAAGTCCAGGCACTTATGCAAACTCACCCAAGGGATCCTAAACACATAGGCCAACAAATATCCAGGCGCAGAAACTAACAAAAGTACAGGCAGCCATGCACAGAGGTCAACAGAACTGCAGGCACTTATGCAAACTCACCCAAGGGATCCTATACACATAGGCCAACAAATATCCAGGCGCAGAAGCTAACAAAAGTACAGGCAGCCATGCACAGAGGTCAACAGAACTACAGGCCCTCATGCGCACACACATGCATGCATCTTCTCCTCCCCACAGTTTAGTTTCCTCTCCCTTTCGTCCAGTGTCTTCTCTTCCTCCTCTTTACAGTGCACCTCCTTCTTCTGGTTCTTCGACCCAGCATCTCCTCCCCCTTTCCTCCTTCCCACAGTGTGTCCTGCTCCAGCCCCCCGTGCCCTCCCCTCTCCACTCCTCGTGTTTGTGCTCAAGGGTGGGAGTCACAGGTTTCCCGTCTGGGTGTGCAGCTTTAACAATGCATCCCCTGTACCGGCACTTTAAATGAGGCGCCTGGGCAGAGTCACCCTGGTGAGTAGAGCAGAGAAGTCGGTGCTCTACCTGTGAAAAGTCAAAGAACTCCTTAGCAAGTGGCAGACAATGCAGTAAAGACAACCTTTACAGACACAGATACATTTCTTAGAGAATGAGCAATCTCTCTCTTAAAGTTATTTATTGCTCATATTTTACGTGTGTCAAACGTGTAATAGATTCCTCTGCTCGCTGGCATGTAGTAAAGTGCACCAAAATGCGTTAGAGTCACAGGTGATGCGTGACACTTGGCGGGGCTGCTCATTTGAATACTATTCGCCATGACATCAACTATTTATCTTTACACACTTACCCTTGCATTATTACCGCAGGTGGGGATTGGTGTGACTTGACGCTGTGCGTGGGCGCTAGGAGCGAAACAGCAGTGAATGCTGAGAACAAAAATTAGGAGGGTTGGCATAGCAGTGCCAGTACTCCGTGCTTAAATAGCAAGAGCGACAGACATCTCTGAAAGATACTCAGGTGTTTGTATTATATTAGGGCCAATGGAATTATGCGGCATGGGAGGGTCAAATTATGCAGCCGGTTGAGTACATTATGCGGCAAAAAGCCTAATAATGTGGCATTATGCTGCACATTTTGTTATAGTATTACTTCATTATTTTGTCATTTTTAAGCTTGTTAACAGTGACTGATCATTAGTTGTACCTCAATTGTACCAGTTTAACACCCAAACATAGCATTAAGCAACAGAGAGGTGATCAGTCAACCTTTGCAAAGACCCTTCCTTACACTGCGTGTCAACGTGTCGCTGCGTTTTCTACTATGTTTTGCACCGTTTGAGGTGGATTTTTTTTTGTTTGTTAAACTTTGCAGTTTCTTTTTGTTAAACTCTGCAGATTGTGCGGCAGAGTATGTGGCATATCTACAATCATGTGGAAAATCACCACAGCCGCAGAATTGCATAATTTCAGTGGCCCTGGCTATAGTCTGTAAGGAGGTGCTGTCTCTGTCTCATGCGTCTGAGGACACTTTTAAATAGGTTTATATATGTTTGGTAGCCTGCGAGATTAGGAGACTGCGCTGACAGACCAGTGCCAAGCCCAATAGCCAGAAGGCTGGGACCGGACCAGTCACAAGTGATCTATAGCTGGCTTGCAACCGCTTTAACCCCACTCCACTGACTTGTTGTAGGGGGCGACCTGATAAAAGAATTTTCCATACTGCCTTATTGGCAGGCCCTCTGGAATTATGCAGCAGGGTTAGAACCAAATTTTGTGGTAGGGTTGACTAAATTATGTGGCAAGGAAAGGTAAATTATGCGGCATAATGCAGTGAGTTTTGCCATAGCATTACTTCATTATTTTGTGATTTTTACTCTTCTGTCTGGGCACAGGTGACCTCTTTCGTCCCAGTTTAACACCAAAATATTGTAATAAACAACAGCAAAGTGATCAGTCAATATTTCCGAACGGCCTTCAACTTGGGGGCAGCAAGTCATGGCTAGTGTTTAAATGTTTTTCATCCGTGTGAGCTAGAAACACATTTTTTTATTAAAATCTGCAGATTCAAAATCTATAATTATACGAAAAACGTCACGAAAGCATAATCACACAATTCCAGTGGCCCTGCTTGCTCAGCTCAACATCCTCTGAGTGTGTGCAAATAATCACTTTATCCCAGTGTGACTAAAAACGTAAAATGTCTGGTTCTCTTGTCAAGTCCTCTGGCCAAGAGTTTGCGCTACATAAAAATGTAAAAAAAGCATTAGCATTGGATTAAAGAGTGTCTTCGTATAGATCATTTTATAGCGCTTACTACCCCTTGCGAGATCACTAAGCACTCCGGATTGTATTTATAAAACCAAATGCTTTCACCACTGCTTGAAGTAGGCATTTTCCAGTGGGAACATACAAGGAAACTTCCTCATCCTGTCCGTTGGATCTATGGCGAAATCCCTCGATAACCAGCTGCAGGGTAGGGGGCGCTGTTTCCGCAGCGCATTACCCCAGGCCCTTGTGCCGTGTCCCTCTTGTGAACTCGTGATGTTGTTTGTCGTCGACCACCCCTTAAGCTTCATTCCTTTCAAGGCACTGTGGGAAGCAAACAGGGCCACTGCCTTTCTGATTGTCCAACGACACTGAAGCCCTCATTACGAGAGATCTCTTCATTCCGATGGGGCCGGTAACCCCAGTAACGGCCCCATCGGAATTATACCTTTGTAACTTTCATCCGGAGATTTCAGGTGATGAAAACAGCTGGAATATGAGTGAAAGTCCAGGGGAAAAGGGAATTATTTTAATCGGACCCTCAATTACCAATACAACAGTAATTTCTTATTTTTCGGTGGACGTTCAGGGGCTAACTCATACAATGCCTAATTCCCTCACGGTAGAGTTACAGTACTCCTGTCATCGTTATCTCTGGGGATGGAGTAAATCCTGCCCATGCTTGGGGCACTCGTACTGAGGGCGTAAGTGATGGTTTTCCACCCTTGGGAATGATCTTTGCAGGAGGACCAACTGGCCTTCTCAGTTAGATGGGTAGATAATATCTCCCGACATCACCGATTTTATAGCGCGTGGAAGCAGCATGGATGTGATAGCTTGGGCTATGTAAATACCTTTCATGGTTTGGTGTAATCTATCTATCAGAGCTCTTTATTTAAGGTGTAAAAACTCCACCATCAGAAAAGGGGGGCTTGGGGGGGGGGAAGGCGACCGTAGGGAGTCCCCACCCCCGGGCAGTTTGGGAGGGGGTGTGTGGGGGGAGGGGTTTGCTGGCCCCGCGCGGCCTTGTTTGAATTTGGGCTTGCTGGTAGCATAAATGTAGCCCAAAGGTAGCCCAAATATAGACCAAATATAGCTAAAATCCTGCTCAGGTATAAATACCTTGGGCGCCTGCTCCCGGCCACCATTTTAGGTTTGGTGACCTGGTGGCCGGGAGCTAGGCTAGTGGCGTGTTTTTTGTTGTCTTTCTTGTCAGCAGTTCGAGGTTTATTGGTGTCTGGTTCGCGATGGCTTCTCATGATTATCGAGTTCTGGAGGCTCTCAGGCTCTTGTCGGAGGCAGGCCGGATGGACTTGGTCGTCGGGGAGGTTGCGGGGCCGTCGCGTCCCCCGCGGCAGGCCTCGGCCGGAGTGGCGGCTGCAGTGGCCGCGTGTACTTCACCGAAGCGTTCAAGGCAGTTACCGGTGAGTGAGCGGGGACGCCCGCGTGTGAGGAGGGCGGTCCCCGCTCGTTATGGCCAGGCCGGTCGGGTAAAGGTGCTGGGGGAGGCGGGTGTTGATAATGCGGCGGGGCTCGGGGTAGGTTTAATTGGTTCAGCGGAGCGTTCCCTGTCTTCCCCCGCGGTGGGGGTTAAGCGCGGGGGCGGGCGCGGCATTAAGAGACGCTCGGCGTCTGTGCCGGAGGTGGCGGTATGTAGCGCGAGGGAGGGGAGCGCTGTGTCGAGTGTGGGCGGGTCAGCGGTTGCGGCGCAGGTGGCAGGACTCGAGCGTGAAACGGATCTTTTGGTCGGGCCAGCTGGTTTTGGTTTCGGGGATACTTCGTTTGTTGCAGGGAGTGCGGGGGGGCTGGAGGCAGGCTTTGAGCGGTCCAGGAAGCAGGCGCCAGATAGGAGGGGTGTGTTGAGGTTTGCTGAGGCGGGTGTGTCCGACGAGAGGCTCGGGGGGCATGGCAAAGCAGCGCCTAGCAGCCCCTTATTGTTTTCTCCGGGTTCTTCGGTAGGGGGCGCGGTTTTTTCTGTGGGGGAGAGCTCTATGGGAGAAGGGGAATGGGCGCAAGTTGAGGGGTGGTGTCCGGCGCAAGATTTAAGGATGCAGGGGAGATCGGAGTGGGGGAGTTCGGACCAGTTAATGGCCCAGGGAGGGGCGGATTGGCGTTCAGCGGGCGAGGAGTTTGGGGGGAGGGATGGGGAAGGGGGAGTGGGAGAGGAAGGTTGGTTTGGGGGAGACGGTGAGGCGACTGGGGGGGGTTTTGAGGGTGAGGGTTTGGACATTTTTCCCTCATGGGCCGAAGGTGTACGGGGTTGTAGTGGGGAGGGTGCAGTGGGCTGGTCAGGCGCTCGGGGGCAGGCCAGGGTGGAGGGTGTCAAGGAGAGGGTGGTTTATGGGGCGAGCGGTCGTGCCAGGATGAGGTCGGGCAGGTCGCTATCTTTAGGGGAAGAGTATGGCGAGGTTTCGGCGTCCGCTTTGGGGCACGCTATGTTGGAATGGAGCGGGGATGAGGAGGAGATGGTGTCATCGCAGCTCGTGGGGGCAGGGCGAGCGGGTGTTTCTGGAGGTGCTATATCAGGCGCGGGTTTTTTGAGCGGTATCGGGTCGCGGGAGGCTGGTAGTTTTATTGCTCCCGGCACACCAGTCCAAACTTTTTCTTTTCAGGATAGGACACGTAGCAGAGCAGCAGACTCGGTAGGGCGAGGTGCGGCCCAATATCGCCGAGGAGAAGGGAGGATGAGGCCTTGCGCGGCACATTCCGTACCGGCGGGGGATCCCGTCGCGGCCAGCTCACGAAAGTCCGGCGCGACCTCGCTGGCCCCAACGTCACGGCGGTCGAGGTGGATGGAATTTTCTGATAAAATGGATTTTTGTGTTAAGCGTGGTAGAGGGGAGGACCGGCGAGTACAGTCGGCTCCCCCGCAAGGTGGTTTTAAGGCCGTGGAGGCCGCTGGTGCTCATTTAGGGTCCGGTAAGGCCCGAGTGGTGGATTTTGCTGAAGAGAAGCTGCTGGTGGAGGAGCCACTACTGCTCGATTATGATGAAGATAGCCCCGAGGAAGGGGAAATACGGGGTTATGAGGAGGGGGGACACTCTCATTTTTCTCGTAGTCTGTTACAGGTTCCGGGTGTGGCACCCATTGCACAGTCCGTGGTGGTGAAATCTAAAGGAGAGCACGGCCCGTCAGCGAGGGCGCATCCTCCAAGGGATTCTTCTGCACGGGCGGTGAAGCGGTCGGAGTCGGTCCGCACGCCCTCTTTAGAGCCAGGTGAGAGCGCTAAAACACGGGCCAAACCTATTATGGTGTCTGTGGGGTCTGGGGAAGATGGGGGAGCGGGGGTGTCGGAGGGGAGGTTATATAGAGGGAAGTATGTGAAAGATACCGGGGTTGGCACGGGGACGGAGGGAGCGTTGCCGGGGGCCAAGGTGGAGAGTGGGTCAAATGCAGAGGCAGGCGATGGTAAGGAGAAGCCGCAGAGTAAAGAGTTGAAGATCAAGAAGCTCCCTTATATGGGAGTGACCAAGCCTCTAGGTGCCCACTTAATGGTGGCAACAAAGGAGCGCATTTGGAAGGGCGAATATGTGGAGATTTTGAAGCTTTTGCACAGGGAGGTGAGGTCTAAGGAGGGCTCTAAAGAGGAGTATGAGTTGGCCAAGCGCCCTAAGGTGCCGCTGACGATCGAGAATTGGACGGCGGCGTTTTTGATCTATGCCAGTGTATACTGTGAAAAGTTTCCCGAGCGCTGCGTTGCCATATTCAAGTACATGGATGTTATACGAAAGGCCCAGATTACAGGTAATGGTTATGCATGGGCTCAGTATGACGAGGAATTCAGGGCCCGTATGGCATGGGATTCGGAAGCGAAATGGGGTGAGCTAGATAATGACCTGTGGCAACATACCATGGGGGCCGCGCCAGGGGGTAAGACGATTTTTACGGCTAGTGGTCTGCCTCTAGTTTATCGGCCCTTTCAGGGAAAGCCCACCCGGAATGGGGTGGGAGGCTCAGCCGCGTCACAGAGTGGGGTCGGGGCATGTTGGGACTTCAATAAAGGCCTGTGTACCCGGGAGTATTGCAAATACCGGCACGAGTGTTCCAAGTGCGGTAAGCGGCACCCTCTCGTCAACTGCTGGGGGGTTAGGCCATCAGGCGGACAGCAAGGGCAGCAAGCAGGTGCAGGGATGTCTGGCAATGCGCAGCAGTCGCAGGGTGGACGAGGGGGTAGGGGCGCACAGGGTTCTGGGCCAAAGGGCTCCTACGCCAATTAAATTGGCTCAGCTTCAGGACGCACTGGAGGGCTACGGGGATTTGGTGGCAAAACAGACTCTTTTGGATGGTTTCAGGTGGGGTTTTCATTTGGGGTACCACGGGCCCCGGCAGAGAAGATGGGCGGATAATCTGAAATCCGCGTCAGAGCACAAGCAGGTGGTGCGTGAGAAATTGTGCAAAGAAGTGCAGGAGGGGAGGATGGCAGGCCCGTTTGGAGAGTGGCCAGTTCATAATTTGATCATTTCCCCTATTGGTGTGGTGCCCAAGAAAGAGGAGGGGCAGTTTCGGCTGATTCAACATTTGTCATGGCCTGAAGGGTCGTCAGTTAATGATTTTATCGACGAAGACGCTGCTTCGGTGTCATACTCCTCAGTTGACGTCGCCATGTCACTTGTTGTGACCGCGGGCGCAGCTGCAGGCATGGCAAAATGCGATATCAAGTCGGCTTTTCGGCCGGATGACTGGCCTTTGTTGGGTATACAATTTGAGGGCAAGTGGTATGTGGACAAGGCGCTACCGATGGGTTGTTCGGTGTCATGCGCTCTTTTTGAACTGTTCAGCACTTTTTTGCAGTGGTTTTTCCCGCAGCGCACGGGTCACAGCTGGGTCACCCATTATTTGGATGATTTCTTTTTTGTGGGCTCTCCGGGCTCTTTGGAGTGCCGGCATGCGCTGGTTTCCTTTCAGGAGCTTATGGGGGAGTTGGGGGTGCCGTTGGCTCCGGAGAAAACAGTGGGGCCAGATGCTGTCATTTCCTTTTTGGGAATTGAGCTGGACTCAGTTGTGATGCAGGCTCGGTTGCCCGAGGATAAGAAATCCAAAATGTTGGCTTTGCTGGACGAGATGTTGGCGCGGCCAAAGGTGACGGTGAAGGAAATACAGGTGTTGCTCGGCCATTTGAATTTTGCTTGTAGGGTGGTAAGGGCGGGGCGGACCTTCTGTAGGCGCCTGGGCCGGGCTTTAGCGGGCCAGCATTTACCTCACCATCACGTGCGTTTGTCGGCTGGTGTGAAGGCAGATCTGCGCATGTGGTCCTTCTTCTTGCACTCTTTTAATGGGGTGCCATTGGCCAGGGACGAGGATGTGCAGTGGGATGTGCAAATGTTTTCAGACGCAGCGGGCAGTGATGGTTTTGGCATTTACTGGCAGGGGCATTGGTGTGCGGAGAAGTGGCCACAGGAGTGGAGGAATGGTGGGCGGAGCATTGCCTTTTTGGAGCTTTTCCCGCTTTTGGTGGCTTTGACCGTTTGGGGCAAGGAGCTGGAACATAAGAGAGTCCTCTTCCGTGTGGACAACATGGCGGTGGTGCAAATAGTCAACAGGCAGTCAGCCAGGGACGAGCAGATTTTGAAATTAATGAGGGTGTTCGTGCTGGGCTGTTTGCGCTATGATATTTCATTCAGGGCTTTGCACGTGCCGGGTGTGGACAATGACATTGCGGATGCTTTGTCTCGTTCACAGTGGGGGAGATTCCATGGGCTGGCCAAGGAGGCGGACAGGACACCGACCCCGATGCCGGAGCACCTCTGGTCGGTCGGCAACGTAGGGTATTTCAACTGGTGGTAGGTTCTTTGTCTGTTTCCACGCGTTCGGCATATGCATTGGCATGGCAGGAATTTTTGTCTTCAGGAGCCTGTAAGAGGGAGGAGCAGTGGCGCAGTTCGGATGATGTAGTTCAATTTATCCTTGACCTCATTGAGAAGGGTCTGTCCAGAGTCACTATTGCTGGGAAACTGGCAGGGATTGCCTTCATGGGTAAGCTTTTTTGGGGTTATGCCCCGTCTGCGGGGGAAATAGGACGCAGGATGCTTGAGGGTTGGGCTAGAGAAAGGGGTGCGACCGGGTTGTCTCGCTTACCTATTTCCTGGCAGATGTTGGCACGTTTGTTGACTGTTTTACCTGCAGTTTGCAGAGATGATTTTGAGGCTTCATTGTTTGCTACCCTTATGGTATTCATGTTTTTTGGGGCGTTTCGGGTTTCTGAGCTCCTTGGGACTAAGGTGAAACGGGGTTTTTGTTGGCAGGACGTGTTCTTCACGGACACAGGTGTGAACGTTTGGTTGCCCAGTTCCAAAACAGATCAGAGGGGGGTTGGTAAAGGGGTGTGGTTAGAAGCAGGATCCCCTAGTTGCACATGCCCTCTGCGTTTGGCGAGGCAATGGAAGACTCTCTCAGGGGGTGATGGGGGTGATTTAGTTTTTCGACACATGGATGGGGCGCACGTCTCTGACTATCAGCTGCGTATGGTCCTGCGTAAGGGGTTACAGCATATTGGTTTGGATGGGGCCCAGTTTGGGACGCACTCTTTTAGGATTGGGGTGGCGACTGAGGCGCATAACCGGGGTTGGTCCCAGGGCGAGATAATGCGCTTAGGGCGTTGGTCATCTGCCTGCTTCCACAAATATGTAAGAGAAAATGCTCCACAAGCGCCTGCGTCCACTTCTTTGGTTTGAAGTCTCATGCTTGTTTTTCTTTTCAGGTTCGGTGGCTGGGCCACACACCAGGGAATTGACGGTGTGGATTGTGGGGCATTCCTTCGTCAAGTGGGCGCACGTGCAAGCGTGCAAAAGTTATTTTGGGGGGAGTTTGGGTTTTAATGGCAGCCTTTTTCGATTGATATGGAAGGGTAAGGGGGGTATGCTCTGGAGGGAGCTGATTCCATGTTTGAATAAAGCCATGGTGAGGGGACAATGCCCGGATGTTCTTTTAATTCACTTGGGGGAGAATGATCTTTGTAGTGTGAAAGGGGTGGTATTGTTGCGCGCTATGAAAAGGGACTTAGCGTTGTTGAAGGAGCATTGGTCCGGTTGTCATGTTCTCTGGACGGAATTGGTCCCGCGGAGGGTGTGGAGAGGGGCTTTGAATCCCAGGGCGATTGACAGGTCCCGGAAGAAGGTGAATTTGGAGATCTCCAGGTTTTGTCGGGATCTGGGCTTTGGGAGAGTGACCCACAAAGATATCCGCTTTGAGGCGGTAGAGTTTTTTCGGGGAGACGGGGTTCACTTGTCAAGGTTGGGCATGGATCTTTATTTGTTGGAGCTCAGGGAGGTTTTGTCGCGGTGTTTGAATGTTCGGAAGCCGGACTTGGGTGTTTAAAGCCCTCTGTGGTTTGGGGGGGGCAGAAAGAGAGGAGGATGGTGGTTTCACCGCCCCTCTCTTTCTGGGTGGCGGGGGTTGTGGTGTATTCTGGTCAGTTTTACCGGAGGTTGGTGGAGTTATTGTTGTTGAGTGGGTTATCGACAGGGAAAGGTTAGGTGGGTAAGTTTGTTCGGTTACACAGTTTGGGGGCCGATAGCTGTAAAGGGGCAGGCAGGGGAGTTTTGGTTAACAGAAGGTTTGGATTTAGAGATTGTTGGGGGGGTTATACAGGAGTGTAATGTTTTATAATGTTTTATATTGTTGTAATGTTGTAATGTACGGGCGGGGGCGGGCTCAAAGGTATTTAGGGGAGGGGGCGGGGGGCGGGGCTAGGCATGTTATATTTAGTGAGGTCTAGTTTTGGAAGGCGTTTCGGCCAAGGATTTTATATTGTAATGTGCACCTGTTTCCAATAAAGCGGCCTTTTACACACAATAATTTTGTCAGTGGCCTGCTTCCCCCCCTCCACCCCTCCCTCCCAAGGGGGGCTTGGGGGGGGAAGGCGACCGTAGGGAGTCCCCACCCCCGGGCAGTTTGGGAGGGGGTGTGTGGGGGGAGGGGTTTGCTGGCCCCGCGCGGCCTTTTTTTGAATTTGGGCTTGCTGGTAGCATAAATGTAGCCCAAAGGTAGCCCAAATATAGCCCAAATATAGCTAAAATCCTGCTCAGGTATAAATACCTTGGGCGCCTGCTCCCGGCCACCATTTTAGGTTTGGTGACCTGGTGGCCGGGAGCTAGGCTAGTGGCGTGTTTTTTGTTCCCACCCTTTCCCTCCCCACAAAAAACACTTTTGGTTTTGGCCCCGTTTTGTTTTGAGGCTGGATTTTTAGTGTCATCCTTTCAGTTTTTTCCCCTTTTTTGCGTATTTTTCAGGCGTTTTTTGGGGACAGGTGTGCAGGGGTTTTTTTTCGTTTTTTTTCTATGTTTGTATTTTGTCGCTTGGAACAGGTGCTGTGCGGGGGTTGTGGTGTATTCTGGTCAGTTTTACCGGAGGTTGGTGGAGTTATTGTTGTTGAGTGGGTTATCGACAGGGAAAGGTTAGGTGGGTAAGTTTGTTCGGTTACACAGTTTGGGGGCCGATAGCTGTAAAGGGGCAGGCAGGGGAGTTTTGGTTAACAGAAGGTTTGGATTTAGAGATTGTTGGGGGGGTTATACAGGAGTGTAATGTTTTATAATGTTTTATATTGTTGTAATGTTGTAATGTAAGGGCGGGGGCGGGCTCGAAGGTATTTAGGGGAGGGGGCGGGGGCGGAGCTAGGCATGTTATATTTAGTGAGGTCTAGTTTTGGAAGGCGTTTCGGCCAAGGATTTTATATTGTAATGTGCACCTGTTTCCAATAAAGCGGCCTTTTACACACAATAATTTTGTCAGTGGCCTGCTTCCCCCCCTCCACCCCTCCCTCCCAAAGCTGGATAGTTCAGAAAAGGGCGGAAAATGCATCTTCTGCCAAAAAATGTTTTCAATTTGGCCACAAGGCATGCACTTGGGCCCTAAAGGCCATATGCCCATTTTTTATCGTGCCACACTTAGGGCCGGGGAAGACATTTTCCTAAATTTCCCGCAAGAAACCCGTGCTCCTCCTTGTTCACCCTCACACAAACGCCCCTCATCCCACCCCCCACACATCCGTCCCACCCCACATCCATCACAGCCGCTGCCTCTATCTCTTAACATCTCCGACAAGGCCGCTGCCAAGACCTGGAACGGCTGCCCCTCCACTTTCGAACAGTACCCTCTCTGGTAGACTTCAGACAGAACCTTAAGACCTGGCTTTTCGATGGAGACATGGCACCCTCAGCACCCAAATACCCCTGGGGGTGACAGTGCTGCACTATACAATTGCGGGTTTGATTGACTGAGGCACCATTTCCGGGACGCGCAAAAAACAGTAGCTACACTTTCATCTTCCAGTTCCAGGCAGAAGTTCCCAAAACAACGCTTTGGTTAATAAAGAGGTTCCAGAACACAGGCCAGTGTATAACTAACTACCATCCCACAACAGGCGCAGATCACCTTTGTTTAATGCCTGATCCCCCCTCTGCAGTGGACTGTGCCAGAAACGTGACAAGTTAATCAGAAGGTGTGGACATTCCAACGCTTGGAGGTGGCCTGTGGGAGAACGTGCACTTTACACCCCCGCATAGGCGGCATCTTTCCCAGGAAACCCGAGAAGTATCGTTGCTTGAATGTCCTACACCAAAAACTATTGTTTTTATCTCTCCTCTGTCACATGAATCCCTTTACCATCACTGAAGATAACGGCTTGGAAAATGGTAAAACGCGGGCCCTTGCTATCCGGAAATACGTCACCCAGTTTCCGACGGAGAGGCTGCAGGGACTCCCAGCTGATGTGACACGAGGGTTTGTGTGCTACAGTCCACGGACGTGGGCAATGGAAACAGTATTAGACAGCACTTCCGCCGTGTATTGCTGACCAGCGCTGGGATCTGTAACCAACCAAAATAAGGAAGCTGCAGGCACCCCTTGCACAACAAACATTATTTTTGGCCATGGACGGGTGAAGCCGCACATACACTTCTCAGGGGGGTCACACGTCACAACCTCTACTGTCCGTGTGCTCTTCGTTTTGGGATATGAGCAACCTAGTGTTTGGATGGACCTGTGCCCCCTGCCCCTCCCAGCCGCCTACGTAGTGTAATTTACGGTGACGTAGTTAGTGCTTCATCTGGATTCGGAGTACACCAGTCCATTGAGAGTTCATTCTACTTATGATTCCAGCAGTGACGTCGACTCCAGGAGCTAAAGCGGGCGTTACCGCTGGGCCCGAAGCATGGAACAACCCTGACTAGCTTTATAAGTTTCTTCTGGCTGCAGATCAAAGGTCATAAGTAACACTGTAAAGGATTACCATGGTAGAGCTGAGGGGTGGAGGATAGGAGCTGAAAAGTACTGTGACAGAGTTAGAACACGACAGAAAGAGGCACGCGGAAGGAGGGGACAGGAGAGGGAAAGGGAAGAAAGAAAAGTAAGGGGTGAAAAAGAAAAGTAAGGGGTGAAAAAGAAACAGACGGGGAAAGGCAAAGGGGAACACGTAAGGAACAAAGTGTGA
Source organism: Triturus cristatus (assembly GCF_964204655.1). Taxonomy (NCBI): domain Eukaryota; kingdom Metazoa; phylum Chordata; class Amphibia; order Caudata; family Salamandridae; genus Triturus; species Triturus cristatus. The sequence goes on from NC_140590.1 coordinate 1,181,964,548, forward strand.
AAGGGGGAAATGGTGAAGGGTAGAGTGAAGGCTGTGCTTGAAATGCAAAAACAGAAGTGCGGGTACCTGCTTGTTTCTGAGAAGTGCCGGTACTCTTCAATCAAAAGTATTACGTCACTCTTGAGAAGTGCAGGTACTCTCCCTCTCAAAATAAAAAAGTGCCAGTACTCCGTACCGGACAGTACCGGTCCATTTGAAGCACTGAGTGAAGGAAAGAAGGAAAATGTGAAAGAAAGGGTGAAAGGAAGAAAATGCTAAAGGAAGGGTGTAAGGACAGGTGAAGAGGGGGAAGGTCAAATAGTGAAAGGAAGGAATGTGAGAGGAAGAACGGAATAAGGGAGGAAGGAAGAGTAAAGTTTAGATTGATAAAAGGGTGAAAGATGAACTTATGAACAAATGAAAGGATGGTAAGGTGAACGAATGGGCGAAACAATACAAATATGAATGAGTGAAAGGATGATGGAAAGAAGAAAGAATGGACTGTTGAAGGATGGATAGAAGGGTGAATGGATGCATGGTTGAAAGGATGAAATTGTAGGAGGGTGAAATGATGTACGTTAGAATGTACGGAAGAATTTACGGATAGATGGATGAGTAAAAAGATGTAAGGTTGAATGTATGATGGATGAATGAATGCAATTTGGAAGGAAAGTTGCAAAGTAGGATAAAATGATGGCTGTGTGAAGAAATGGATGGGTGGATGAAATATTTAATGGATGGATAAATGAATGGACGGAATGAAGGAAGCAACTCCTCTATGGAGTGTTGGATTTCACTTGTGTGTTGCAATTAGAGGTATGGCTTAATGTCCGAAGTGTTTCTAGCTACTACGTTTGATTCCACACTGTAAAATCTCTCTTACAATATCCAAACCTCTCGATTTGTGAGAAGCAAACTGGCGAGTACAATAGTCCTTTGAATGCCCAACGCGATATGTACCATATTATTTGGTGATCTCACTAATTGAAGGGCATAACAGGAAATTTAAAACAAGACATGGAGGCCACTAGAAGCTATCTTCTATGATCTAAGTCACATTTGAAGCTTTTTTTTTTTTTAAAGAACTTGACACCAAGAATAAGCTTCGAATTGGATGTAGAACACTGTTCCAAATTAAACCACTACAAACATTTTTTTTAAAGTATAGAATATAAATCTCCTGAGCAATATCTACACTTCTTGCTACAACACAGGGTTCGGCACTGTATACTTTAACAGCAGTTTGGAATCCTCCCATTAAAAGTTTATACAGCCAAATGGAATATGCTAGAAAACATAACAGATATCCGTGATTTGTGAAATGGAGGACTACAAGATCTACCTCACGTTTGGTCAGTCTGCCCAAATTTGATCCTGGTAGAGGCCCGGCGTTGATACATAAAGCCCATTTGTTTTAGATACAATGTCTCTTCTGCTCAAGGTTTATGTAATGCAAGAGGCCTCCTGATGAATTTGTCTGTTATAATGTGTTCAAGTTTTTAAAGAGGAAAGCTCTGTATAACTGAAATGCACACCCAAGGCCGACATCTCACAGCTTAATTCAAATGGATGGCAGCCTTTATCCTCAAAGATGGAAAGGAGAGTGGAACCTTGTGAGAGATATCACATGATGCTATGAGAGAGACATCCACTGACAGGTGGGCACACCAAAACACAATACTCAAACTCACAGGAGGGCAAAACAAAAAGAATACTCAAACTCACAGGAGGGGAAACCACAACACAATACTCAAACTCACAGGAGGGGAAACCACAACAGAATATTCTAACTCACAGGTGGGCAAGCCAAAACAGAATACTCAAACTCACAGGAGGGCAAAACAGAATACTCAAAATCGCAGGAGGGCAAACTACAGCAGAATACTCAAACTCACATGAGGGCAAAACAAAATACTCAAACTCACAGGAGGGAAAATCAAAACAGAATACTCAAACTACCTGGAGTGCAAACCAACACAGAATACTCAAACTCACAGGATGGCAAACCACAACAGAATACTCAAACTCACAGGAGGGCAAACCACAACAGAATACTCAAACTCACAGGAGGGCTAATTAGAATACTCAAAATCGCAGGAGGGCAAACTACAACAGAATACTCAAACTCACATGAGGGCAAAACAGAATACTCAAACTCACAGGAGGGAAAATCAAAACAGAATACTGAAACTCACAGTATGGAAAATCAAAACAGAATAGTCAAACTCACAGGAGGGAAAAACAAAACAGAATACTGAAACTCACAGAAGGGTAAACCAAAACAGAATACTCAACTCACAGGACGGCACACTAAAACAGAATTCTGAAACTCACAGGAGGGCAAACCAAAACAGAATAGTCAAACTCACAGGAGGGAAAAACAAAACAGAATACTCAAGCTCACAGGAAAGCATACCAAAACAGAATACTCAAACTCACTGGAGGTCAAACCACTATAGAATACTCAAACTCACAGGAGGGCACACCAAAACAGAATAGTCAAACTCACAGGAGGGAAAAACAAAACAGAATACTCAAGCTCACAGGAAAGCACACCAAAACAGAATACTCAAACGCTGAAGCCAGGCCTCCAACGCTGAATGATGACGGTTATAACACCAATGTGGTGTTATGCGCTTTAAAGCTGAGGGGAATGTCACCTGTCACTTGGCTGAAAGAAGAACCTGCTTTCTTAAGATTAAGGGGTGGCCCCACAGGGTGTGTGAAAAAAAGAAAAAAAACACTTTAATATGGAGCTGAGGTCCTTCACTTCAAAAGAACTGCAATTATCCAATTTTGAGATGAGAATTCAGTCTTGTTTCTTGAGGGCAGAATGATTCAGCCGAATGACGCCTTCCAAACACTAGTAATCCCCAGGCCAGAGACGGATCAAGATATTATGCCGATACATATCTTGTTATTAAGGTTTAGCCTCCCTTGCTCGAGGAAATGAGATGGCATTTCTGATTGCTCACATTAGTGGTTCGGATGTTCTATTAAGCAGAGTTTGCTATAAAACATTTCCTGGTGGACCATGAGCTTCAAACGTTTTGTACCATAAGGTCTATTTGTAATGAACATGCTCACCTCTTGGGACATCCTGGTGCTGAATAACAGATGTTTATTGGTACCCAACTCACTGGTACTCATTCTATTGGTTTCGGCGGAGTGTGGATGGATGGGACAGTGGAAATACTGACCTTCTATACCATCAGGAGGGCAAAACGTACTAAAGCTGTGGGGAGAGTGGACAGTTAGGACGTCCCCAGACCGTACTCTAATTTTACGGGTGGGAATGAGGTTCCCTTATAGCTTACCCACCGCGCACTTCTGTTTTTGACCTCCCCTGTGACATTCCTATGATGCAATTCTTGCCTCCTACTCGCCTGAAGTTTCGGTAATGATAGGCTACTGAAGACCATAATCTACAGCATCCTTCTCTGGCCTTGTCTTCTCATGGGCTCCATTATGAGTTCACTTTAAATTTAGTGGAGTCAACCACAGCAGCTAAAGGCCACGGTCTGGGCAACACTGCAAAATCTATTGTATTCCATCCAGCCGCATTAGCTGCTCAAAACAGATCAAATCTCCAGGTGAATCACCAGTGAGATGTGAGGCATTACCAGGAACAGAATAACAGATACAGGTCGATATTGAAGGTGTGGGCCCGCAAGGTGCTTCCCTTCATCCTCGGATGGGAACTGCATGCCAGGACAGCCACACGGACCGAGGCGGACCCTGCCCTGCATGGTGAGTTTTTCCTCCACTCAGTCTGTCGTCTGGGGAACCACCCATCTCCCAAACCTCCATCGTGAGATTGCTGCATGAACGACCCCCAGGACCTCCACCGTAAAGGCACAGCCTTTTTGTGAGGGTGAGGAGGAAAGAAATGCAACTTCACCTCCTCCTGTGGCCTGACAATCAGCCCGCATGAGACCATACTGACTCTTTCTCAATTCTTTACTCTCTTAAAAACCCTCACAAGAGAATAAGGCAGGCTCTCCTCTCCTGAGGGTCCATTTTCAGTTCCTCTTCATCACCAATCAAAAGCACGTGGCCAGAAGACCTCATTGCTATCATCAAGGGGAAAGGACAGTCTTCTCCTGGTTGGGGTCATACATGGGTCACTCACAGTTTGTGCCATTCCTCCTACTTCAGAAATAAGTTTTCCTCTGCTGTGGCACCACGCTGGTGGAGTATGACATCTTTAATAATAATAATAATCCATACTAGTAAAGCACGAACATATCACCCCTTAAGGTTTCAAGGCGCTGGGGGGGTAGAGGAGATTAAGTGAGCTACTGCCCAGAGTCACATGATGCGGAGCTGAGCAGCCGTTGGTGCTAGGGATAGAACCGTAAACCCCGCGCTCCAGAGTCAGCCGCTTTGGCCGCTACGCCACACCTCTCTGCTTTTGGCAAAGCTGTGTAAACCAAAGTGACCTTGTTTGCCATAGCGGATATATCTACTCCTCTTCCCACTTCCTTTTGCTTGTTTATGTAAATATCATTAAACCAGCTGTTACGGTGGCTCCATACATTCAGCTAAAGGACACACTCAAGCTGCCAAGTACAACATAGACTGTAATCTTTTCCGCCTGCCCAGGGAGTACCAGGGGTGGAAGTCCCTTTGCCACAGCCTATGTGAGCTTGGGCTCAGTGCCACAGCACAGGTAAGTCCTCTCTTTCTGAAGCGTGCAGAAGGACGAGACACTGGTGTCTTCTGCTGCACACTTTTGGGAATCAGAAATGTTGACCTAGAGTGCAGAATGAGGTTCACAGCCAGCTGTACAGCAAGTGACAGGTTTTTACACACACACAGATTTCCTCTATTGAGTCAATACACATGGTCCATCTGAACGAAAGACATTGTAATGAGTGGACTTTTCCAAGATCATACAACTTTTGGTCAATATAATATACAGGGATAGAGTGTATTTGTTCTGCACCCAACATGTAATTTACAAGGCCACATCTCACCCTAACCAATAGGAGAAATGTCACTTGACAACATCTTGCATTGACTGCTGCACCACTTCATAACTTAACCCTAACCACTAGCCCACCACCACAATGTGACTTGGGTGTCCAGGTATAAAGTGACTAACTTTCTTCAGCAGATGAAAGAACTTTTGGTAACTTGAGTGGCTGGCAATGCCATCATAAGTGTTCCCTTACATCTCACCTGCCGCTGTCCAAAGACTCCTGGCAGAAGACCCACAAATGTCTTCCAAACTATACTGACCGCATCTTGGCTCCATTCTACTGGAGCCAATTTCCATTCATCGTGTTCTTGCATACTTTAATGTATTCCATTAAGCTATCATCTTCGGAGCTACATCCGTTGACTTCCAGCAACATTTGGGTATCATCTGCGTGGGACTGGATTCGCAGTTTACTTCACCTTTAAGTAGTGGACTTACATGAATGTTAAAAAAGCACAGGTAGAGCAGGGATCGCTTAAGGCCCTCCACAATGCACCCTCGTGTCATCAGAATAATGACACCGTAACCGCACTCTAGAGAAGCGGTCCTGTAAAAAAAGATGCTAACCACCAAGATTTTGTCCCCGTAGCTGTAGCAATGTGGTTCATTCCACTGAGGAGTGTAGGATGGTCACTGTATCGAATGTAACAAAACAGTCTGGTAACACTAAAAGGGATTGGTGGCCACAAAATGTAGGTGAGCCGATGGTGTCTACCACATTTAGCTCTACTGTCCCATGGCCTCAAAGAAAGCCTGATTATTCAGGATCAAGGATGTTGTGGTTGTAAATCAGAAAATCAGGTGTTCCACATAAATCTGCAAACAAATATAAAATCCAGAATATTGACCATAGAGGTTAGATATTATTTACCGAATATCGTTAGCAAAACATTGATATATGAAAATATTGTGGGCTAAATATTGACAACAAAAAATATGTTCAAGGCAAGAACATGTAGCTTAGTATAGATTTTCTACACGGATCTCCGACTCTGTGTAACTTGACGATATACGTATCATCAAGGTACTCATTATACAGAGGTGAAGTTAGGAATAGTAAATCTACACTTAGCTATGTATACTTGCTTTCAATATATTTTGGTACTCGATATTTAGGCCACAGTATCCTGGCATAGAGCTTTCTACATACCACTGCATTACTGTATAGGTCTCATTCTTGAAAACATTAACACAAACATTGTTTTAAAAAAGAAAAGAAAATGCAGACGGCTTACCTCCATCTTGTCAGTGAATTCCGCCATGAGATTCTCATTGCGGCGGCCCAGCTCCTCATTGCGTTCCAGAAGAGCCTTTCCGAGCTCGGCAGCGAGCAGTAGATCTTTCTCCTTCCTCTGAAGCAGCAGAACAGGGTCCTCCTCCTCTTCCTCCATGACAGTGCCCACCAGATCCCCTCCAGTGTAGGAGTCCTGCCGCTCTAGAATGAATGGATAGAAGTGCTCCTCCATACTCGGAGAAATCATCCCAGTCCTACGGAACTTATCCCTTCGACTTTTTGCAAAGAGATTCAGATCTCGGGATGTTGGGAAGTCAGTCTTCATGGAAGTCATGGTCCCTCGTCACAAGCCAAACATGATAATCCACCAGGGCGCAGAGCTTTTACTCTAGTGTCTCATCCAGTGTTCTTAGCCAACGGTCTTGTGCAACGCCCTACTGCAATGTTCTCATTCAATGTTCTACTCCAACCCAAAATTGTAATCCAATGTTCTACCTCAGTGTTCAACTCCAACTTCCTTAGACCACCATACCATCCAACTTACGGATTCAATGTTCAGAACCAACTGAAGTCAGCATCCAATGTTCTACAGCTATGTTCTTGTTCACTGTTGTTCTCCAGCACTCTCATCAAGCGGTTTCATCCAAGGCTACCATCCAATGTTAAAATGCAGGATTTAAATTTAACCGTGGATTCTAAAGCTATTGTTTACTCCAGTGGTTTAGTCCAGCAGTCTACTGTAACTTCCTGTTCCAAAACTCAGATCCTGTGCTCTAAGCCAATATTCTGTCCAACAAGTTCCTCCAGTGCGTCTTGTGTTTGGGATGACCGCAGGTCCTCTTCTCGACTGTTAATGCCGGGTTCCATTCCATCTACATATCCATTCTGCCCTCATCTGGTCTGCAAAGACAGAAGAAATAGTCAGTGGGACCTCTTTCTTAGCTCCTAAATGTGACCTGTGCCTAGGGTATGGACTAGAATAGATGCCCACCTAGTACAGGCCTCTAGCCTATTCTCCCACACCACCATGGATTCTAATGGATTCTAGAGTATGGTTCACTGCAATAATGCCCCCTGGTCAGGACACTATGAATGAAGAAACAGACACTTTAATTAAAAAAATATTTTTGTACGATTAATAAAATTTCTGCCCATTCTACCTCAGCATATATCAAAATTAACTTGACATCTTCAAAGCAAATCCTCCAAGAATGAGACAAGGATAATTGTACCGCCCTGCACACATAGCATGAATTACAACACCGTCTATTAGTGAGCATGTCACGGATGCTGGGTGTGCTACAGCACCCCAGGGAGTCTCAAGGTAGTAACACCCATGCAGTCCCGAGGTGCCTCCCTGTCCAAATCACAGTAACAATCATTATAAAATCTCATGCAGTATCTATTGTGTGTGGGAAGCTTGTAGTACTGCATTGAATGCTACACCTAATCTGTGTGTGGGAGAAGCCTGCACTTCTGCAGCATGTGCTGTATCTGTTCTGTGAGCAAGGGAAGCTTACACTTCTGCTTCACATGCTGCAGATGTTCAATGTGGGAGGGAAACCAACGGAGCTGCACTACTACTGTGTGTGGTATTAGTGCCATCTGATGGAAGCTTGCACTACTGCTACTGTTAGATTAACTGTTCTGTGTGTGAGGGAAGCTTGCACATATGTTGCTCGTGGTGTATCAGTTCTGCATGAGTGAAGCTGGCACTTTTGATACCAAACTGTAGTTGTTCTGTGTGGATTATGGAAGCTTGAACTGTTGATCGTTGCTTTGGGAAGGTACTGGATGCGAGAGAAGCTTGAAGATCTAAATAATTGCGCGCAATTCATATGCTATTTATATCGGAGACTCGAAACCTACATTACTCTCCATCCCTGAATCTGCCTCGACTGCTTCTCCTCATTATCATGTGAGTGTCAAGGAGGTTCTTGGCATTTCAGTGTCCTTGCAAAAGTATCTGGTTCCCGAGTTTCCACTGACAACAAACAATACTTGTAACAAAGGGTTACCCTGTTGCCCTAGTTTCCAGGCGAAGTGGCCTGGCTAGGTGATGCAGGGCTGGGATTTGTTGATGTCAAAGAAAGGTGTATTGGAATGTGTGTTAGAAAGTGAGAAAGCGTATGAATGGTGCCTTCATGCACAGCTTTGTAAGTTATTTGAGGTCAAATGTTTGGTCCGAGGGTCAAGTATTCAGGCAGGTACATAGCAAAAGTAGGAAGGACAGAGACAGCTCAAATCACAGGTTTTTGGTTGAGAAGGGATATCTGTGGGGGTCCTGAGGACAGCAGAACCATGAGCAGGCCCTCGGATCTCCCACTATGTTCACCCGAGCTGAAAATGTTGGGCACCAGTGAGAGGAGGTGGAGTAAATTCAGATCCCAAATCTCTAGTCAAGGCAATCTAAAAGAAGGAATGTGAGATCCGCAGCAGTGGTGCTGGAACAATTTGCAGACTGGGGATGCTGTTATCAATGTTGCATCACTGAACTAATGTACAGAAAGCACATTTTCCATTGAAATGACCACTAAATTTGCACAGATTACAGTTTTACTGATACAACTCTATGTGGTGCACAGATGATAATGTGTGGAAATTGGGTTTCAGCAAATATTTGTTATTTGCGCATCACTAAGTACAGTGTCTTGAATTGTTTTGGGCCCATGAAAGTCTTTGTTTCCATCACAATTATAAAAAAGGGCTTCATTTGTGCTTTCCTAACTGGTTTTTTATTTTGAAATATTTATACAGTTAATTTATAGGTAGTAAAACGTTATTTTGAATTAGAAGAAAACGACGTCCTACACCCTTTCCTTTCACACCATCAAGATTATCACATAGTTCACTTTACAAAATCGTCACATTTTTCAGTGAGAGAAAGAAAAGTGAAAACACCCATCTCCATGTTAAAAGAATAAGCAGCAATTTGTCAGAGAACTAGACTGACATTTGACCACTTTCTTTGAACAGCACATCAAATGTAACAAGATAAAAACAAAATGTTAAGTCATCTTTAATGCTTGTTCATCTTCTGAACTCCTGAATGGTTATTTTGGGGCTGCAGCATCCACACCCGCGCCCCTATTTCCAGTACCCAGGGTACAGCTCAACCAAGAGTCAGGCTGGCGATTTAGACCTCTCACCTTGTTACTGGCTGACTGTCAGAGCACTGGCGTAACGAAAATTGAGGGGGCCTCCCTGCACGGTACGTAGAGGGGCCCCCTTCGGGCTCAATCAGGAGCTCGCCGGCCAGAGTGCAGTGCCGAGGGGGCCCCCCGCACCGCGGGGGCCTGTGTTACACCCCTGTGTCAGAGGTAGCAACAATTCTCGTTCCTGGACAGGTCTTTTTACTCACATTATTTTAGTTTGAAATCTTTTTATTGAGTTATCAACAAACGCGATGCAGTGAGACATAGGGCCTAAGTTACAGGCCGGTAGCTGCTGTGTTGCTTCGCAGAGCATCAATAAAACATAAAATAAGAGCTCCCCCCCCCCCCTCCCTTTCCCCCCCATCCCTCCCTTTTGCGTCTCCTCCCCTTTCTAGATGCCTGAGCAGCAAGGTGAAAAGCAGGCCTAGCGCTCCATTTTACCCACATTATTGTGGAGAGACTGCCTACAGGCTCTCCTCAGTAATGGTCCACCATGTCCCTTAACTTGGGTCCCTTGGCGATGCTCACGTCCAGGTAGCGTGTGTGAGCGATTTACTGCATGGAAGGAAAGCGGTCTTTGCTTCTCGCTCCTGCCCCTACAGTCATGCTCCTCTGGCTGAAGTAACACCCCTGGTTTTGCAACTATTGTTTACAGTTCCTGAGAAGTTGCTGATTAAAGTCTCAGTGGGTAGATCACCGGCAAGTGGGATCTGGTGAAGCCTCGGGGTCCGGTGTCCCCCATGTTGTGTGGGTGCTGCTGCAGCGACCACCTTTCCTGTGACCACATTCTGATGACCACGGGCAGTGGGGGGTTCTGTTCCTTTACCTGCACTTCCAACATCACAATTTGATAGAAATGAAGGAGGGACTTTGTACTATGACCTCAATGACACAAGGCGCACACTGCAAAAACCCTAACAGGCCACCAAGAGCAGAGATTTACCCTCACACGAAACAATCACTGCAAAAACCCTAACAGGCCACCAAGAGCAGAGATTTACCCTCACACGAAACAATAACTGCATAAACCCTAACATGCCACCAAGAGCAGAGATTTACCCTCACACGAAACAATCACTGCAAAAACCCTAACAGGCCAGCAAGAGCAGAGATTTACCCTCACACGAAACAATCACTGCAAAAACCCTAACAGGCCACCAAGAGCAGAGATTTACCCTCACACGAAACAATAACTGCATAAACCCTAACATGCCACCAAGAGCAGAGATTTACCCTCACACGAAACAATCACTGCAAAAACCCTAACAGGCCACCAAGAGCAGAGATTTACCCTCACACGAAACAATCACTGCAAAAACCCTAACAGGCCACCAAGAGCAGAGATTTACCCTCACACGAAACAATCACTGCAAAAACCCTAACAGGCCACCAAGAGCAGAGATTTACCCTCACACGAAACAATAACTGCATAAACCCTAACATGCCACCAAGAGCAGAGATTTACCCTCACACGAAACAATCACTGCAAAAACCCTAACAGGCCACCAAGAGCAGAGATTTACCCTCACACGAAACAATCACTGCAAAAACCCTAACAGGCCACCAAGAGCAGAGATTTACCCTCACAACAGAACATTCCTACGCACCAAGCTCTGCAGAAGAGGTAATGAGGAAATTACACCTCTTCACCTCGGTTGGTAGGGATTCCCTGAATTATTTTGTAATGGGACTAAACGATTCATTTAACAGCAGACGTTTACACACACATATTGGCTACAATGCCACAGGGTGTACAGACAGGAAAAAATAAAAGTGTGACGTTTCCAATGCTTTGGCACAGTACTTAAAAAACATAATACTTCTTCGTAACATAACGTGTGTATTTCAGATACTTTTTGTTACCCAATTCAATGGTATTAATTTTATCAGCCTCAGAAAGATGAAAAGCTGAGAAGCCCCTCCTGGATTGGACCTGTACTCATGAGATCAAACAAAAAGTCCTGGAGTGGGGCCATTCGCCCACTGCCCCACGAGCAGCCTTTTTTCATGCGTCACTAAGAAAATAAATTGTGCGCAGTTCCTTCAGGTCTGCTATTGTGACTCGATGAGCCAAGAATGTCTCAGGTTAATCCCCTAGGAAGGCAGCCCTGGCTCCCCGGTTTCCCCCGTGGCCAGCCAGCCCCGCCTCTCGCCTCACAGGAGCAGTGCACTGGTTTCCGAGGCTCTGCCCTGGTTTCTCTCTCGGTTTGTACGTGGTTCCTGGAGTTGTTCAGCAAGAAAAGCAAGTTTGTGTTTATGGAGTAACGACACCTCCATCCCTCCCTTCACCCTGCTGCTGCATGCAGGCACTGGAGTCAACCCTCTAGGTCACATGGTCTCTGTTCAACTCTGTCCCAAGGAGCAGCCTGGCAAGTGACAGACTCTGACCCAACCCTTCTGGCTTTTCTGAGAAGTGTCTGACATGTTCCACTTACCCAGTGTCTGCTAGACTTGCAAAGACACCTGCTGACGTGGCTCAGGTTGCATCAGACATGAAGCTGCTTCTGCCCCGGCCCTATAGGCATTTATGAGGCAGAAGCTGAACTTATGAGTGTCTCTGCCCCACCCCAATAAACATACTTACTATGTCATAAGCCAGCTGACCTTTCAAAGCCACCAGTCTCCCCAGAGACGTTTTAAGGCATACATAAATCAGGCATTTGCACAGGACCCGCACCTTCAAATGGGGCCCACCGAGAAAGTAACATTTCTATCTAATTTACTTACATGTCCACATCTCATCCACTCACCTCTTTTCCTAGCTCTACCCCTGAGCCTGTCTCTCTTTGCCCAGTGGCCACGTAAATATTTTTTTTAGTGCCCTGGAAAGACATATTTCAATTGTTTTTGCGTGAACCCCGTTGCTGAAAGTTTGTTTGCCATCATTTCGGCTTCAATTAACAGAAAAGGGGGAATACAATTCAAAATTGTTTCAAACGGGGGGCCGCAAAATATGTCTTGCCCAGGGCCCTAATAATCTTTAAGACTACACAGAGTCTCCCATTGGCTTGTTTCCCAGTGCCATGGTCTGCTTGACCGCTTTTATTCAAAGAATAGTGTTTGCTTAATTTTGGAGTTGCGATGTAGCATATATTATATAGGGTGTACCAACAAACGGTCACAGAAAGCTGTCTTGCTACAAAAAAAACACACAGGCACGTATCGGGAGTAAAAAGGTAAGAAATCACAACAGTAATACCGCCTGCAATAATATCAGGAGGTAAGTACTAAAGATAGTTAGGTTTAGTTTTAGGTGTGATGTTGTAGGTTTATTATGTAATATTCACCTTACTATTGTTTACATTCATGTTGTATGTATATACCAGAATGTGTATTATGTCCTCCTACACATATGTAGACAATATTATGGTAGGATACCCTGAACCGATTAAAAGCCTGCATTTTTGTTTTCCATGTTCTGCCGAGATATTTTTGCAGACCGATATGTTCGAGTTTAATATTGTGGCAGAGAAGCCATTTACACTCAGAGTGTAAGAACAAAATACCCAGGAAGATCCAGGAAAAGGAGAAGTCAAAAATAAGGGTAAGCTGTATTGGACTTGGGACCTGAGCAAAGGCCATGCTGGGTAGAAGTGCGCATTACTGGTGCCCACCTTGCACTCTGGGCAGAATGCACTATTCAACAGAGGGGATGCACAGGAGAGACATATGAAAACCTGCGCCCACAGAACCAACTCCAAAACATAAATGTGGCGGCTGCGCACAGCATGGCAGGAAATCAACTGGAATGTTCTGGAAGAGGCTAGTGACACATCCAGTCATCTTTGGAGTTGGACTAAACAGTGTTTGAAGCTCCTATTTACACGAAGTAAAGAGTCTAATTAAGATTGGCAAACCCAAGATGGCTGTCTTTGACAACATGTTCAAGTCCTGTGGTTAGGGTTTCAAATAAAGAGGTACAGATATTTCTATCTCTCACATGCTCAGTACCTATGTCTTGAATGGGAAGTCTCTGTGAAAGTCAGGAGCAAGACTTTAACATTCCCAAAAGACCACACCACTCACAGGAGGCTAGGAGAGCATGCCGCGTGCGCTGAAGTTTGTCCAATGACTCTTTGGCTTATGCCCTTCCAACTGAGTCCTAAGAAGCGCGGAGGAAAAACATTTTTTTGTGGCTACACTTACACCTTTTCATTTTGTAAACAAATGTTATTTACATTTTCAATACAACAACCACTTGGAGCACTTACACTGGCTCCTTTTACATCTTTACGCACCAAATAGAACAAAATTATTTGGAGGAGCCCAAACAAGTTGTTAGAAGGACTGGGCCAGGTCCATGGGCCATCCTGGCACTCAAAATTGACTTGAAGATCAAATCTTTGGTGTAACCTTAACTATAGAGCACTGTTGTATTGTGTAAATCCGTGCTTACGCAGAGTGTCCTTGTTATGTAATGTTGAGTAAATCTTGTAGCACAAGGTCACCTTTTGTATGGTTCTAAAGCACTTTCAGAGCCAAGGCGGCATTTACGATTCATTAACCAGAATTCAAAAGGGTCTTTTGAAATGGACATTTGGTTGTGTACATCAAACAAACAAACATGTATGTAAAAAATTAAACAGGGAAAATAATCTGCATCTGCTACACCCACGACATTAAAAATAAGAAATGTTAGAAAAAGAATTGCATCACTCACAGACATCTGATCACTTAGTGTCACGTGGTCCTTTTAAAGTATGGATGACCGGCCAATCAATCCCTCCCTACATTCTGGGCCCTGGAACAATTGAGCGTTACCTTATCCCAGAGTCAGGAAGTGTAGCAATTGCATAACTACAGATGAAGCCAAAAGCAGCAGGCAGGGCTGTAAGCAGGCGTAGGTGATGTGTGGCACTTACACTATGGGTGGACACTGGACAAGCCTGTGCTAGAGCTGCAGATCTTCTGCAAGTCTAGACTGGGAGTGACAAGTCGGGGTTCTTATTTTGACACCAAAAATATGGAATCGCATCAGACACTTGTGAACTCCAAGAGGTGGCCAAGGAATAGTCGGTGGAAGGCACTGAAAAACCACAGATCATACCCACAAATGAGTAAGTCAGCCAGAACGGATTCTGCTAAAAATAACAGAGACCTACACACATTCAAACCCACGCGAATCACTGCAAAGAGCTATAAACCCGAGATCTAGGTCTTAGAGACGTCATGATTCAGGCTGGAGGGAATGGCGAGGTAGCAGCACGAACACAAATCCATCCCGAAACTGTCTGCAAGGGTGGGAGCGGCACACGGCAGAAAATGCATTGCAACACCCTAGCGACGTCGAAGGAGCACACATCTCATGCACAAACGTACTGTGTCCATCAAAGTAGGACTAGATTTTAATACAGAACACATTAGTCAGCGGACGCTTACACTACCAACCCGACACAGGTGAATGGCATCAAAGATGAATGAAGCATTGTGGGAGTTTAGAAAAAAATACTTGGACCCGGCGCCTTCACTGTGGCGAGGCACATAAGAGGAGCGCGGCCCGCAGTCGTCAGCCGCACAGGCCGTGAGATGGCAGAGGCTTTACTCCCACTGTGTGACCACGGACATCTTCAGAGAGCTCACCTGTACGACTGCCATTCCGGTGCCATTTCTGACCCTGTCAGGGTACGACAAAGCAAACACAAGGAGATGATGGACGGAGCTCTGAAACTTTTCAGACACTCACCCCCAGTCACAGATCTGGGTTGAGTCTATCATCGTTCTTTAGCTCACTTAGTCACCCCAGTTTAGACTCAGCTATATGCAAATCAGTCTTGACCCTGTGCCTCATGGGAACAGTCCAGGCCGAACTGCCAAGCCAGGTCCTCCCTGGACTGGAAACAAGCTTCCTAGGACCAGTTTCGGGGTAACACCCCTAATCAGCCAGGCTAGCTTGAATCGAGAGGCAAAGCGAGCAAGGGACCCACGTCTGGGCAGACCCTGCCAACTTAGGGCGAATAAAGCAAACACAAGGAGATGACCACACTACCAACCCGACACAGGTGAATGGCATCAAAGATGAATGAAGCATTGTGGGAGTTTAGTAAAAATACTTGGACCCGGCGCCTTCACTGTGGCGAGGCACATAGGAGGAGCGCGGCCCGCAGTCGTCAGCCGCACAGGCTGTGAGATGGCAGAGGCTTTACTCCCACCGTGTGACCTTGGACATCTTCAGAGAGCTCCCCTGTACGACTGCCGCTCCGGCGCCATGTCTGCCCTGTCAAGGCACTGGTACTGCTAATGCTCATTCATGCTTTTGAGAGTGCCAGTGGGAGAGCCGTCTCAACAGCACCACAGGCTCCCAGACAAAGCAGTGCACTGGGCCCTGCCTACGTAACCACTCCCAGGAATACAAATACTTAATGGAAAATTTGTGTTAAATTCTGGTCTGCATGGGGCCCCCGGGCAACTGCCCAGCGTACCCATGCATTAAGACGGCACTGGTAGGTGGCATCTCGTAGGGTGGCCAGTGTGGACTGCTACTCCGTGTGCTGTGGCGTGGCAGTGCCACACCGTGCTACACATGGTGCAGGACAGCCCATGCGTGGCACAGCAGATTAATGTTGGGCACAATGTTGAAAGAGTGCCCGTGCATTGGACTGCACGTAGTGCAGTATATTCACCAAGACCGACTAAACACATCATGCATGTGATGCCAATGTTCCCAGTGCAAGACATGCCACTTCCTTCTCTGGCAGCCACTGATTGCTCCACGCATGCCAGCTGGGGGCTACAGTGACATGATGGTCTCGTGAGTGCCAGTACACATGCAAACACACAGGCATTCACAATATCCATGACTGCGTTGACAGCAGAAAACTTGCCACGTCACACGAACACTGAATTACGGCTGCGTAGACTAGAAGGTATGTAAATAAGACTTCTAGGTGCATGTTTGCATAACGGTGTCATGCATGTATGCATACCCTTTCCTCACAGGTATGTCCTGACATCCCCTGGGCAGCGGGCGGCACGTGCTCGGAGGTCCAACAGGGCACACCTGTGGCATTGCATAGCAGACATCGGACTCTGATATCGGGATTTACATGCCTGGTTCATACTTGTGCGGTGCCACCGTGCTCCTGAGCTGAAGAGACGGGGCTAGCGTCACCGGCTCTGTTCCCCACAGCACCACACTATGTCAGACCTTATGCAGTGACCTCAAGCGTGGGCTCCATCCACCCCGGAGCCTGCAGCCACGGTGGGGCAGAGGGACCACGGGGGGTTCTGGCTTGAGGCTCCATTCGGTGTCGCCCTTTTCCCCTAGATTGCCCGGCTAGAGGCTGCGGTCTGAGAATGAGATTTAACAGCTGTCACTCACAGAGAGGGCCGGTTTTGGGGCGGTGCGACCAGTGCAGCCGCACCCAGGGCTGGCCTCGGTGAGGAGGGTGTCGCTCAGTTGAAAAATAATGTTAAAAGTTCGGGCTGCAGAGTTGATTGCGCCTGGCAGTTTTAAGGCAACAATCAAACAGTCGAGATAAGGCTGGTGACTAATGTTCCTGCTGAAGAGGGATCAGAGTTCTGTCTAGTGGCAGTCTTGACTCATCATAACATAGCGCAGAGGGTTAAAGTGCCTGCTGCAAAGAGCGTGCACCATGCAGATCACAGAATTGAATGTGAGTGAACTATGAGTAAAGCGACAAAAAAAATAATACAGGTCAGACAGGGGCTATGAAGAGATAAAGGGCACTTTGTGGGGTGGTAGTGAGGAAATTCGTTTTAAAGGAGATTATGGGGGCGCCAAAAAAGAATGTGACACAGGGCGCCACCACGGCTAAGGCCAGCCCTGGTCACAGATAATGAAAGGCCTTCTTGTCAGTTGCCAGCTATGCCATCCTAAGGTACCTATGGTGTCACATCACAGCACCCCTGCAGTACTGCCACATGACACTGGTAACCCCTTCCATTCACTGCGCGTGGCTGGATGATTATGTGCAGCAACACCCAACACACACCCAGCACAGCACGTAACAGTCACGTGACAGCAGCCTCCCTGCTACCCACCCTCACATCATTCATCTCCTCAAAGACACTCGTGCCAAAGGCACAGGGTCAAGACTGATTTGCATATGGCCATGTCTGAACTGGGGTGGCGTAGTGGGCAAAAGAACGATGGATTTAACCCAGATCTCTTGACTGGGGGAGAATGTCTGCATTGTCAGCATTCCGTCCATCATTTGTTTGTTGTAACGCTTTTCGCCCTAAGTGGGATGGGTATGCCCAGACGAGGGTCCCGTGCTCACTACGCCACTGGAGTCAAGCTATCCTGGCTGATGACGGCTGATAGCCAGAAACCGGTCCTAGGATGCTTGATTCCGGTCCAGGGAAGACATGGCTTGGCAGTTCGGGCTGTACTGTTCCCATGAGGCACAGGGTCAAGACTGATTTGCATATGGCCATGTCTGAACTGGGGTGGCGTAGTGGGCAAAAGAACGATGGATTTAACCCAGATCTCTTGACTGGGGGAGAATGTCTGCATTGTCAGCATTCCGTCCATCATTTGTTTGTTGTAACGCTTTTCGCCCTAAGTGGGATGGGTATGCCCAGACGTGGGTCCCGTGCTCACTACGCCACTGGAGTCAAGCTATCCTGGCTGATGACGGCTGATAGCCAGAAACCGGTCCTAGGATGCTTGATTCCGGTCCAGGGAAGACATGGCTTGGCAGTTCGGGCTGGACTGTTCCCATGAGGCACAGGGTCAAGACTGATTTGCATATGGCCATGTCTGAACTGGGGTGGCGTAGTGGGCAAAAGAACGATGGATTTAACCCAGATCTCTTGACTGGTGGAGAATGTCTGCATTGTCAGCATTCCGTCCATCATTTGTTTGTTGCAACGGATAATTATGTGCAGCAACACCCAACACACACCCAGCACAGCACGTACCAGTCACGTGACAGCAGCCTCCCTGCCACCCACCCTCACATCATTCATCTCCTCAAAGACACTCGTGCCAAAGGTATCTAGCAAATTGTGGTCTGTGGGGGACACACAATTGTATTGTATTGTAACTGTATTTATATAGTGCTTACTACCCCTGATGAGGCTTCAAAGCGCTTTTCGGCGAGTATCACTGTACTACAGAACCCAAAGAGGATTAGTGGTGGATTAGTATAGGGAAATAGGAGTTAATTTTCAGCGGTGGACATAAGAGTCTGGTAGTTGGATTGAATAGGATAACAAACGGCAGTGAGTATGCCTAAAATAGTCAATTATAGTATAAAAAAGGTTCCTACTGTTCCGTTTTTACTGACTTTTACACATTTACCCAGACAGAAAACTATGTTTTTCTATCTGTTCTCCTTTTTAAATGCAGACAAATAGAGAAATTTGTAAACCTCCCCAGTTTCTGCATCCGAAACCCTGTAAGATCAGATGGTCCGGAAGTGGAGTGTATGATATTGTACATAAGAGAAATCACACAAAACAGCTAAAAACTCGTGGAAAGTAGACAAAACAATCTAAAAGCATGCAGAGCTTCCACTTACATGGTGGGTACTTCAGTTTGAATTGCTTCACAGAACTGCCACTCTGTAGAAGACTCAGCTTTCAACTAAAAATCCATCCCGTCACAATCTTCTGCCGCCCCGCCGTTGGGCACCCACCTGCTTCACAAACACAGCCACGGTGGCGAGGAGCAGGAGAGGCCATTTCTAAATCAGAAGGGATGACCATTGTGTGGCAGGGTGTCTTTGAAGATCTCCCCCCCCCCCCAGCTCTCCATCCCCTCCTCTCCCTCCAATGAGATGGCAGTGGCACAAGACCCTACTACATACAACAATTTGTCAGCCATAGATTTCCAAAGGGCTCCAAGGACCTGATCGGCAGCAGAGCTCTTTGCTGCCTCGTTGGGGGTATAAAGCACAATATATATGCTGCAATACAATACAATGCAATGCATACACCTTCGCACTTCAATTCCCTTATGTGTTCAGGAGGCGTGTCTAGGCACAACGTGATTTATTCTAACAGTGACTAAGTGGAGCAGAGGGGAATGGCAGTGTGACGCAAATGGAGCTGGGGTGAAGTTGAACATGTGTGCACTGTGGGCGAGTGAGTATGCAGACCTGAGAGGCGGTTAATGGGTGTGATCCGTGTGGGAGAACCCGTTGTTGACTGGTTGCCTACCATGGTCCTTCCATGTTACTATATAGCTAAGAAATGCATGGCTGGACCTTAGCAAGGAACATTGTTATAGCTTGCTAACTCCTCAGGAGGCAGCATTGATGGCAATGCTCTTGAGGGCACTGTCTCTGCAGTGGTGGCAGTGTTTAATTTCAGCCGGTGTGGCCCAACAAAACTCATGTTTGGGGACTAGCTCTCATTTTTCCTCAACAGGCCTTGATCCAGAGCAATAGAGAGAAAAACACAAAAGGTGGAATGAAGGAGGAAGAGAAAGAAGGAAAAACAGTGACAAGAGGAGAGGCGGGTGATGGACACGAACCTGCAAGAGTGAAGTAAAGTGGCAGGAAGAGACTGGTGGTGGAAAATAGAGGCATGAGGTGGAATCAAGACCACGCAGCCTTGGTATTCAGTCACTTGACCTTGGATAGCGCTTGCTGCAGGGTTCTGAGAAAACACTTTTGAGTCTCAGCACTTCTCTTTTACAAATTAAGCACCGTATGGTGGGACCAGTGGAAGGGGTGGCGTGGCCTTCTGCCATGACTTGCTGCATTGCTTCAGCCAGTGTGCCAAACATTTCAACAGTGCAGCAGTGTTTCTGCATCGGTGTAAAATACAAGCAACCCATTAGGGAACCTGGATAAACAAAACAATGTATAGGATAATGGTGCACCTGGGCTCACTTGAAAAAATATAATGTAGTCAGAGAATAGGTAACAGTTTACCTTACTGAAGAACAAATCAGGAAACCTCGGTTATTCATGTTATTTGAAATTACTGTTGGTTAGTAAAAATAAAAAATGCCAGCACATAACTAACTCGGGTTCAGTTGAAAACGACTCAACCTCACACAAAAGATAAACTATACAAAAATGTTGTTTAATTCATTATAATCATGTAAAGCGTATCTTAATGGCACTCAGTGCTGTACTATGGTCACATAGAAGTGATACATGCATGCTTCATGTAAAACACAGTGTTATTAAGCACACACAAATCTGTGTCATGTGGCAAAATTAGGACATCAGCTAAAATAGCACTAAAATTCAAATGAAGCCTTTTAAGTATTTGAAACTCACATATTCCTCCTAATAAATAAAAATAAATATTGCCTTGCTTTATCTCTTAAAAATCTTTCTTGGTGATGTAAATAAATAAAATAGTGCCAGTACAATCAAATTACCAATATTAAGAAACCGTATTTGTATGAGGGAGATCCCCTCACTCCAGGTCGTTACAGGCACTGACTCCAATCTTAAAATGTTCACCTGCAGATCACTGTTATCGGTGTGCTGGGCTAAATACTTCAACGTACATGGGACACTATTTCCGGCCACCACCACCACTAAGAGGTCTGAGGGCACAAACGGGCAGTGCATACAAGGAAAACAAAGCAGTGACTTAGCCTGGATGGCCAGGGTGATGAAACACCACAGCGTGAGACATGCAACTATTTAGGTCATGGAATTTGAAACTATATATAACCGGCTGGAGTTGTGAAATTAGGTGTTTTCTGAACACTTTTAGAATCGACATATGCATCATCCGCATGTGTAAATTTCCACAATGAGAAATACTCCTCTGCGCCCACGTACTTGCATGCGCAGTGACAACTTAAGGAAAAAACAGGGACAGAGGTATTGTAAGAGGAAATGTGCACAAAAGGCAAGCTATGCAACACCAAATCAACACTTAGATGCTGAAGTCGCATATCCTAAGGGCCCGCGACAGTCAATCATCTATGGTGGGGGCATTGGCGGACTTCCACCGTTACGTCAACATCAGTCAAAATATCAAAATGGTGGCAAAGGAGGACACAAGTGAGCAGGCTGCTGGTGAATTCAATCTAAAAGTGCTGTCAGTGGATGACATGAGAGTGTTTTTTGCATGGAGTGGCACATTGAGCAAAACAAACAATGGACTGGAATGCTGCCTCACTTTGAGCAGTGATTGGGTTTAATTCAAGTATTCCACCCATTATTTTTCTTTGCCCCTCAGTGGACGACATTCACCGGTAGGTTACTGACAGTTAATTAGATATAAAATAAAAGTGCTTTCAGAAGAGTGCATCCGCAGTATGCCAATAATAGCCAATTATTTTATTTAAAAAAAGGCTCCTACTGTTCCGTTTTTACTGACTTTTACACAGAATTCCAGACAGGAAACAATCTGTTTTCCTACCTGTACTCCTTTTTAAATGCAGACAAATAGAGGACTTAGATGGTCTTTCGAGTGTCCGTCTCTCCATGATGTTACTCAGGACTGCCGCATGTGCTTATCCTGCAATGCTAATGTAGTTGGTGAATGCATATTTTTACTGTACCTCCCTTCTTACAGTACCAAAATCCTACAAACAGTGACGTGCGAGTGTGCATTTATCAGCTACATAAATGTGGAAATATGCTAGTTAAAATTGAATCTTTGCACCAAAGAAAAAATAAATATGGAGGTTAGCCAATGATATGAGAGAAAAAAATATGGTTGATAACCAATGAGATGAGAAAAAAGTAAGGATGAAAATAGATAGAAATGTACAAAGAATAAATACCTTAAAAACAGGAGCACTAACTATAAACTGTCATCAGTGTGAACATCCACTAGGATTGACAACAACAATGGATTATAGGTCAACGTGTAGTCCATGGACGACATCCAGGAGAACATCATCAGCAGCTGTTTAAATCTTACATTGCTGTCATTGGAGTGACTCTACCAAAACGCCAACAACCGTTAATTATATCTTGTAGTAGCATCCATGGAGGGTATCCAGGGGTATGTAGACAACAGTCAATCAAACCTGTAGGTGTCATCAGTAGAGGACATGGATCAGCACATCATCGACTATAAATTATATCTATAAGTGTTGTCCGTATAGGACATCAACCAGTACGCCGATGATCTTCAATGACATTTAAAGGGTCATCTGTGGATGGCATCAAGCAGAGGACAGTCTGCTAAATCCACCAGTCCTGGACATCCACCAGTGCATCAGTGACACAGTCAGTCTTATCTAAAAGCATTGCCAGTAGTAGATGGCCACTAGTAAGCAGACTACCATCTATATGTTGAAGTGTCCTCCGTGGACGACATTCGGCAACAAGTCAGCCACAGTCAAGTAGTTGAGGGTATCCATCAGTATGTCTATGAGGGTCAACTCAGTCTAAAGCGTTGTCAGTGTAAGGCATCTACGCGCACCCTGAAAACAGCCAATTACATCTAAATGTGCTCTCAATGGGCGACATCCACAGGTACATCATTATCAGTCAATTACATCGTTAAGTGTAATCTGTCTAAGACATCTGCCAGTACGCCAACAACAGTTCATTATATCGTGACGTATCATCTGCGGAGAGATTTCAGTAGTATGTCAACTACACTGAATGAAATCTAAAAATTGTCACCAGTCATGGTCATCCACCGGGACTTTAGTGACAGTCAATTATATCTGAAAGTGTTGTCAATCGTGGTCATCCACCGGTATGCCGATGACAGTCAATTACAATTAACTGTGCTCTCAGTGGAGGACAGCCATAGGTATATCAATGTCAGACAATTCCCAAAGCGTCATCCGTCTAAGACATGCACCGGCATGCCAACAACTGTCAATTATATCTTGACGCGTCATCTGTGGAGGGATTTCAGCAGCATGCCAACGACAGTGAACGAAATCTAAAAATTGTTATCAGTCGAAGTCACCAGCACGTCATTAACAGTCAATGATCTCTGAAAGGGAGGTCAGTCGTCGTGGTCACCACCATTATGCTGATGATTGATGATTATAACTAAATGGGCTCTTAGTGGAGGACACCGACAACTACACCAATGTCAAGCAATTCCCTTCCAAAGTGTCACCTCAGACATCCATGAGAACACCAACTACAGTCAACTATATGCAAAGTGTCATCAATGGTGGACATCCAGCAGTGCAAAAGCCACAGTCAATGTATATCTAACAGTGTTGTCTATTGAAGACCCACCAGTGTGCTGATGATAGTCAATTACATCTAAATGGGCTTCCAGTGAAGGACTCCTACAAGTGCATCAATGTCAAGCAATTACCCTTCAATGCGACATGCGTCCAACACATCCATCAATAGGCCAACGACAGTCAACTGTATCCCAAAATGTTGTCAACGGTGGACATCCAGCGGTGCACCAATCATAGTCCATTATATCTAACAGGGTTGTCTACTGAGGGCCTCCAGTGTCAGCTGAACTTCAAAGGGGTGTCAACGGAGGACAGACACCGGCACATCTACGCCAGCCAATTACACGCAAACCCGGTCAGAGGCGAAACCAGTAAACCAATCAACAAATTAGGCACCTGCTGCCTGCTTGTAGTCTGATTAAAAGGTCACGTGTTTGAAACCAGGCAATGTGACGTCAGCCTTCCATCTTTACAAGGCGGATAAAGTGAACAGTATTACACTAGATAACAATAACATGTATATAACAGCGCTTAGAAACTGTAAAATCTGGGTCTGGAGAGCTATGTAATAAACACGTTATCAGCGATAACCCGTACTGTCCTCAGTTTAGGACATTGAAGTACACGGAATAGTAAATGATTTTTTAAATTGTCATTGGTTGAAGATATTCACCAGCCCATCATGACAGTCATTTATATGTAAATGCACTGCGCAGGGTCAAAGACATACTTTCCGTAAATTGTTAACTCCGAAAGCACACGTCTTTATGCACAAACAGCTAAATATGTAATTTATATGGATTAACATTTCACCAAAAAGACCATAACACACAGCTACCATTTGTAAACCTGCTCTCTCCCTCTAATTAAATTCCTCACCCTTTTGTGACGACGTCACACGGTGTCATCTCAATGTTTCCATGAATAGACGGATTATTTTTCATACATGTAAACAGCAAAGATATGGTGACTGCTCCTTTAAAAAATGTTATGTTGCGCCTGAGTGAGGACACCATCTGTCCCATCCCGGGATGTTTCCAGGCAACTCACAACAGGCGTGCCCGGGGTCTGGCTCCTGTGTGAGGAACTTCACTCACATTTACAGACACTTTCGTATTTTATGTAACGTACAATTGTAGTTCGTGGTAAGCTGGCCCGGTGAGCACAGAGTCTGCTGATCAGTAACTTCATGGTGTCGACAACATTGTATTTTATAGTTTCGATAACACTATGCGTTAGGTCTCCACGGCCCTCTACCGATGTGGGTTGGAGTGACTGAATGGATGAAGGAATCATGGCACAGCTCAAATAATCAGAACCTACGTTATTTAAATAGTGCACCTACACACCGAATTGTTCTAAGGTTCGGTAAAGAACAGGGCTATTATTCAATAACACGACAGAGTTTTTGTCTTAATGTGGAAGAATTAAAGTCAGAGCCAGTGATGTGGGGGTTGGAACAAGCAAGCAACTAACACAGTCTGTGCTTCAGCAGGCGCAGTACCCCTCTGAACTTTCCTACTGTAAGTTGAGGCGATGACTGCAGGTTACACTCACGGGTTTTAGGAGCAGGGGCATTAACCCAATGAGCTGTAGCGTATTGTGGGTTATACTAAGGCCCCTGGAGTCAGTAGTTGCTGGCGGATTCTTGGTGCTGAAGAAAGGTTACCTGCGACAGACGGACTTCCGCGGTGACAGGTGCACTGGTTCCCCCGGGACTCCGCAGCTATGGGTTACACTCCGCGCCTTGTATTTTCCGCCTTGTCCTGCGCCCGTTTCTCATCCCACAGCTGTTTGTTCGCCTTCTTCCCGGTGCTTCTCTCGGTTTCGGAATCCTTAGCCCTTTTCTCCTTCCTGGACTGCCCTCCCTGAGGGCGGGCACCGAGAAATCAGAGCTTTCAGGTGCATCTTCCGCTGGCGTCACGGGCGCTGGAGCCTCCCTGCTTGCTTGTCCCATCACAAAGTTAAGGGCTTGGTTTGAGGGAGTGCTGCCGCCACCTAGTGGAAAAGGCGTGTATTATATACAACCCACAGTGTGAGGCAATTTGGTGGAATGTCGTCAAATGTCTCAGGTAACATAGGCTCCTCCCCACCAGCTCCTTTTTCTGACTGAAATATCTGGACGTGGGACGTTATCCCCCAAAAGTCAAGGAGAAGAACCTAGTACTCTCTTTTATTTACAGCTCATAGAACGGTATGAAGCGCTATATAAACTATTATCATTGCTGTATGAGCCCGCGGTTGAGGGAAGGGATCTGTACTTTCTAGGAGTTTTGGGCTCATACACAAACTACTACTTTAAGTTTTATACCGGTTTTTGTAAACCAAATGGCAAGTGCCGAATGCGGGTTTGGAGGCAGCAATTGTTTCTGCAAGAACTTCTTACTAGGAAAAGAATATTACGAGGAGTGATTTTATTTTTGCACCTCTGACCGTGGTACAATGAAAGCATGAAAAATGTCTGCTAAAATTATTCACACATTCATCTCCGGATTCTCGAAAACATATTTATATATATATATATATATATATATATATATATATATATATACTCCCATCTGAAGGTAGCTATGTGCCTGGTGGATAATTGGGTTGGTCGCAGATAGTGGATGCAAACTGCACCAACTTTATCCAACCTGTCCAACATTAAGCGATGCCACTGCTGTACTCGCCAGTCGCATCACAAAATGAATATTTGCAAGACGTCTCAAAACTTACTGCCTCGTTGATATTAATGAGGCAGGACGCAAAAGACCCCGACGGCTGCAAATGCAGGTACAGAGGCCTGCACAGGACAGAAGACTTCAATTCCTGCATTCACATTCCTGACAGAATTTTTTTTTTTTTAAAGTAGCACCTTTCTCTTAATGGGACAGATGCAGCTTTAAAAACAATAGCAAAACTAACAGTTCTCGCCTTTCGGCCCCATTGGTTTTGCTAATGCTGAGCAGCATCATCCATATGGAAGAAAAAGAAAAAAAAGGTGCAATGACAGCCGCCATTTTGTAGGCACAGAGCGCATGCATCAATACACATGTGCGTCTCCATAAAATGATGCAGGCAGTATTTTTTTAATTTACTAATCTAAGATGGCGGGTATCACTTGAATCAGTATAAAAAAAATTGTAAGGTGGAGCAGTCTTGTACCACCCGACCCTCCAAAATATTAATAAAAAAAAAAAATACTGTTAGAGTTGATGGAGCAATGGAGGTGCTTGAGACTTGCACTGTGCACTTTGATCTAACAGCAATTGATTTAAAATAATCACACTGATAACAAGATAACTATAAACGTTTTTAAATCACTAGTTTCCTCGAACGAATCACTTTTTATTGCTTGTTCAATGCTATATATTGTTAAGGTTTTAATGATTCAAACAATGAACTTGTTACTATTGCTTAAGACTGGGCCCAGATAAGGAGAAAACATATTTTTTAAAAACAGGAAGAAGTGGGGAAAGCAAAGGAAGAGCTGGTGAGGGTTGAAGGAACAACGTGGACCGCGCATAAGTTGTGGTTGTTTGGAAGGAAGCAGCAGCACACATGAGGTTCAGAGCTAGAAAACCCATGGCCTGTCATGGAGTTCAGAAAGAAAAAGTAGTTCCCTGAATGTGAGCAGTGGAAGAATACAAGTCACCCTATCAAAATGATTGCAAAAAGGCTAAGCTCCATGGGAGGGACAAACACAAGAAGAGGAAGGCAAGCCATCGAATAAGAAGCAAGCAAATGAGAGTGACAATAAAGCTAAAGAATGGTAAGCAAAGGGTCTGCTCAAACCCCACTGTGAGTTTTTGGAATGGCTCACAGGAGGCTTTCACCTATAGAAAGCAATTCCTGAGGAGTCCACACCAGGTTTTCCAGCCGCAGGAGGACGCGCTGCAGCGGACAAGACGCCGAAAGTTTGTTTGCTCCCTCGGCCCTTGTTCCCGGCCCTGGTTTCAGCTCCCCACTGACCTCCCCCACTGTGGGGGGCGAGTAGCGACGACCTGGCTGAGAGGCTGGGAGGCGGACGAGCCAGGCAGACGGGCAGCTGGCAAGATGGGAAGCGGGACGCAAGGCTGTGGGGTGCGGACTGCAGTCCCGAGAAGGCTCCCGCATCTCAGCAGCTCAGCGGTGGTCTGCTGTGGACTTCTGATCATTTTTGACAACTTCGACAGTTCGCAGTGGGGATTGTTGGGAAAAGCAGTATCCAGCCCGTGTTTTCACCCCAACCGAGCGAGTCCTCAGTGAGCAGTAAGCAAATGAAGACGCTGAGATCGTTGTCTGTTTTGCCTGCTTTTCTTCCAGGGGCGGCTGGTGACATTTGAAAGTGGTGGGGCGTAAAATGTGTGGTGGAGCACAAAATCCCCTACGTCTGAAACCCTCTAGTCCAGGTCAGCCGGTGTCCATCCAAAAACACCGTACTTTTTAATTTCAGCCATTCCGTGCCTCACCCCAGTCTCCAAATTCTTACTCTAATATGTGCCCCGCAGTTATTGCTTAGTATTTTCACCACACTGTTATTAACATGTTCTTCAGGTACATCTTGTAATCTACCGTGTGCCACAAAAGAATAGAAACATTAACTGACAAACAGCAAAAATATTAGTGTGATGTTTGATGCCTGGAACAACAGCACCACGCGCCTTTATGCAGATTATTAGAACCATAGTAGTACAACAGCTGTAACTATGCAAAGTGTAATAAAAGTTGCGTTAATTAGAACTGCTCTAATGACGTTCTTCACCGCACACTGAAATATTTTGCCGTGCTCTTAATACATTCCACATTCCAGTTGCAACACTGAACGTCATTTACAATGCACACCTTAAAAGCACATGCAGCATGCGAGGCGATTTTCACATGTATGGATGGATAGAAACTTGTAATTTGTAGAAAAATACTGGATGGCCATCACATTTCCATTAGTCAGCCATATTTATTTCAGCGTTAATAAACACACCAGAAAAATGTAATAAATATGAGTTACACAGCAATAAACAAACTATGATAGATTAAACAAACACTTTTTTCCTAAATGTAAGATTAGCGGGTTAGGAGATAATCAAGACGGCTCCGTGAAAGAAGCAACAGTAAAAAAAAAAAGATAATTTTTAGCTGCAGTAATGTTTGAAGCGTCCAGAAAACGGCGAATTAAACAATGCAGCCCTTTTGCTGTAGATTATACAAATGCCATGGGCATGCTGCAAGTGCACAGGCATTTGGACCCAGAACCCTGGGGGCCCATTATACCCTGCCAATTGCTGTATCATGCTACAACAGTAAAGTGGGCCACTTGACTTGCTTGCAGAACACACAAAGGGCATCCGTGAGCAGAATAGGAAGGGGCGGTCTGTGGGGGCGGAACCAGTTTTTGAACGATGCCTTTCTGGCCATGCAGCCCTTTAAAGATCGAGTTGGGGGTGGGGAGACACTTTTTGAAAGATGTCTAAGCGTTTCTGGGCAGCAGTCCTTAACATATTTTTGGCTAGGTGGGTGCGATAAAAGCATATTTTAATCATCCCGCACGAAAAGAAGCAAGTGCTGTGGAGCTGCAACACAGTATATCAAATGGGAAAACGACAAAAACTGTACCAAGCTCTCGAAAAGGATCGGCTGTGCCCACTGTTAGTTTAAAACAAAATACAGCAAGTGTACGAGCACTAACCACCATTGCTTAGAGAAGCCCACAACCGTCTGCCTAAGAGCCTGCGAACGCACGGCACACCCAGCCTCGCGGAAGGGGCAGAGAGCACTTGCTGGGTGTTGCCTCAAGGAGGAAAAACAAGTAAGGGGGCAAGATGGCGTAAAGTTCAGACCACGAACCAGCCACGCATCCATAAGTGCTCAATGAAACCGTATTCCTTAACGTTGTAGGGGACTCACTAGGGTGAGGGACCTTTGGGTACAGACAGGCAACAAACACGATGTGTAGGTGAATGGCGAGACCTGCAGCCTATATAGTGCCTCATGCGCACTTAATTCAGGCACCGACAGCAGGTTAACACTGCACCGGTACCCTAATGGCCAGCAATAAACTGCGATCAATTTTCTCAAAATGTATCTGACTACTAGATCAGGGTCCCCGAAGGTACCGTAACTCTTATCTGTAGCACTACAGAACTGCGCTATCTTCAGGAAGAAACACACCCGAACATAAAATACTAAGCCTACATGTAGTGATTGAACACACGGACTTACGCACGTCTAATAATATCGATCCCGGCTACCCTCCAGTCGCGGCTCGCAGGGGGGGGGGGGAAGGGGGAAGTCGCTGCTGCAGCGCCAGGATTGGCTGAGGGCACAGCCTACTCCTCGCCCGCCGCCTGCCCATTAGGAGACCGAGGGGCTCCTAATGGGCATGCGCAAATCCGTGAAAACACAAGTGCGCATGACTGGGCACGGGCTAAAAACTAGCTCACCATGCCCACTCATGCGCACTTGTGCTGTGCTGCCGCAATGCATGTCAATCAACATGACGCCGGACCGCCCACGGTCCGACGTCATGATGACTCACTGACATGCATTGTCAGTTGAGTTCTCCGTCCCCACCCTCGGCATCTCTGAAAGTAAACTAAGCGCGGGTGGGTGCGTGGGTGGGGGGGCTACGCCCCCACGCCCCAATGGACGCGCCTGTTTTCTTCCCTCTGCTCTCGCCCCTCGCCCCCTGCTCCAGCTCCTAGCCGCTGCTCCAGCAGCTCTAACAGCAGCGTCACAGGGCCAAAACTTTGCGGTGGGGTTCGAAGCCGCGCACCTAAGGGGCAGCGTGCGGCGGCGTTTAGTGAGCAGAGTGGGAGCAAGAAACAGGAGAGCTGCAGTAACATGGCGAGGGCGAAGGAGGATGTGCTGCCCAGAGTTGTTCACCCATCCGCCCGGATAATCGACCAGAGATCTGTCACGACCTGCCTGACAACTGACAGCAGGTGGGTGCAAGCAGTGCGGTGCCCTGCCCCCCCCCCACCTGATCATCTTGAACTCCTTGCCCAGACCTTGAGCGCCAAAGCTAAGACTGTCAAACACAGTCGTGTATGGTCCTTCATGTACAACTGAGTGGGGGGAAAACAACGACAGACAGACAAGGCTACTTAAGACAAGAATCTAAAGTAGGCATTCAAGGCACTCAAATTAAGTACTGTTAGCTCTGTTAGTAAAAGCAGCACAAGCAGCATAAGCGGCATAAGCAGCACAACCCGCAGCAGCCTAATAAAGTCCCCCAATAAATACATAAATAAATAAAACCTTTAAAAAATGTTTTTCTTAAAAGTGTAAGGAAAAACAGCTTAAACCGCTCAAAACAGCCTGAAAAGACCCTACTGAACTGAAAGCATGAGATCAGGGCGCGTGCGTGGGGGAACTAAATCTGCTACTAAAACATGTAACACTAGTAACAACTCAAACAACACAACGAAATGGAAAAGGAAGCTGAAAATACCTGATGGCACAGAGGGAGAAACGCAGGTCAAGACCAGTCCGGCAACTCTGGAAGACAGTCCCATAATTGAAATATCACAAGACTCAATGAGGTTAAGTAACCTAACGCCGGTGGCTAAAATGCCAAAATACCGCCTATTTCAGCCTAAAATCGACACTAAATTCTGCTTTTTAAAAAATGCAGGCAACACCCTACTTTCATGCCCCATGGCACTTGTGGGCCTACCAACACCACTCCTGCCCTCTGGCTAAGAGGACAGATGCAAGGAGGAAGGAATTGAATGGTTTACCGCTCAAGGTGGAAAGGGGGAATGGCAAGGGCTGGACAGCTCAACAACAACTCCACATGGCCCTACTGTTGCCGTAAGTTGGAACCTTAAGACCCCAGAAAAAGAGCTCACTGAATTGCACTCAGAGGTGCCACAAGCTCCGCCGCTATACGGGGGAAACAAGTCTGAGACCAATGGTGCAAGGAAAGAACCAGCAAATAACACAGAAGCCTCCGGCAACTGCAACCCTGCAAACGCACACACCACTAGGGTTTCAATGCCTAGGCCTACCAAGCAACACAAAAATGACGGGGGAAATTGCGTATCATTAGAGTCACTAACCATCTGCGAGTTAGACAATCCAACAGCAAATCCACGGTTGCAAACCAATTCCAAAAATCCAGAGGGCAACCTGGCAGTTAATAAGGAAGATCTGAAGACAACGGGGGGATTATCCAAAGACCCAAGGGACAAGCTAGGCCCAGAACAAGAAGTACGTTTTGCCCTAACACACCTACAACGGGAACCGGCGATGCCCCAATCCAGCACGCTGGATGAACTAGAAGAATTGGATCAACACTCATACCTAGATAAGGACGAGTGGGAGGCACTCCTGGCTGCCTACCGGGGACACACACACAGGAGTGAACCCCTAGAAAATCCAAAGGAGAACGGGAGCAAGGGAATAGCGGAGGGGCAGCACGAGCTGTCCACTAGCACAACTGGGGAATCTGGGGTACCTGGAGCCAACCAAGGAGGCAAACGAAAAACAGACAATGGCAGCGACACCAGCAGCGAGGCCGGTGATCCCAAAGAGGTTGCGCAAGGAACCGACTATGGGGATGCTAGGGCAAGATTGCTCAAAACTGTGCAACTCCTGGTAGAGGCCCTGCAATACCAGACTGATACAATGGATTTGCAATTAACCCTATTGAATACCCTGGCTGTCTATGTGGTATCAATTGATGGCAAGCTGGGAAATCTGAACACGATGCTGCAGGGCACCCAGGATCACACGCCAGCCAATCAACAAACTTGCGGGTGCAGCCCAATCGTGGACAAACTAGCAACCCTCCCAGCAATGATGACGGACTTTTGCGCACAAATCAAAAAGGCATCAAATAACGCCGCCTCACAGTCTACCAATGGGCATACTCTGCTTGGACACTGGGAAGACACAGTAATCCACCAGCCTCCGCATGCCAACAAGGAGCAAACACCAACTCCAACTAAACAATTGGAAATTATTACTAAAAATGACAACAGCATACAAATAGCAGCACTCTCTCCTAGCCATAGCCACACGCCACAACAGGCAGGAGCAGAGGCAGTCAAAGGGGAACTGAAATTAAATGCAAAACAAAGATGTGCGCAAAAACAAAAAGGTCGGAGTCAGAAAAAATGTCCCACCAAGAATGGATTTCTACGACTCTTTGGGGCACCTTCAGCGCAGGAAGGGACAAAGCAACAGTCCGCAGGGACATCGCCAGTGCAACTCGAGGTAGCAAGGGAGGAGGCTGGAACCAACCCTTCTCATTCTCACCCAGATGGAAACTCATATGCAAATCAAAATAAAAGCAAAGATGAAGGAGAAAAAGAAATGAGAACCCAAACCACAATGACAAACCAGGACTCCTTACATTTCGAGAACCCCCGTGTTCCACTTACAAATGACAACATCGCCGCGTGGAGGAACACAAATCAGGGGAACCTGGACACCCCCCTCAGCGAATACACAGCTAAAAGGAAAGAAGAGAACGCACAGAACAGCCAGCTTCTAATCACAGACATACCAGCCTCACAATCAACTGTCAAAAACTTTCTGATACCTCTAAAACAAATTCAAACTAGCCAGCACCCAAAACTGCAAGGAAATATAGGCCATACAGAAGGAAACCTAATGGCATCGGGATGCCCACGAAAATAGGTCAGCTTGCCCACCTCACAAAATCAAAAAGACCCCCCCCCAACCAGGTGGGAGCAAGGGAAACAAAGGCGACATGATTCATACCTGAATACACCTCTAAAGGGAGGCATGACATCTTGAACCGAGGCAACATACTGCGGCTAATTTCTCACATAACATTACTGGCAGACATAAAAACGACAGACTTGGAGTCAATAGAATTTATCAATTTCATTGATTCAACGGCAGGCGAAAAGACAAGAGCAACATGGACCTCTTCAACAATAGCATATAAAATACTTTTAGAAAGCGACATCCTAAAGTCCTGGGGAATAACCATCGCCCTGTACTTCAAACCAGGATTTCCAGATCTGTTAAACCCGGCTCCCCTGAGGCGACCAGAGACGGCCGCTCTCAAACCAACTACATCAGTGCTGAGAGGAGCCACAGGGCATTGTAAAACGAATATGAGGCATCAACCAGGGGAACAAAGAAGCTGTAACGACCCCTTTATACTGCAAGCTTGGGAAGAAGACACAAGATGGATCGCGAGAACCATTAACAACATAAAAGACTGACGCGACTCTTGCCCGCTACACACAGCAAATAAAGAGGGGATAGTCCGGATATGTTCCTGGAACGTAAATGGCCTGGCCAACAAACTGGCTGATCTGGACTTTGTCACCTATGTCAGGGCCTTCGATATTGCGGCGCTACAAGAAACATAGGTATTAGACCCCCCTCATCTTCAAGGTTTCTTACGCTTCTACACAAATGCCATCAGGGGGGCAAGATATGGCCATTTGCAAGGAGAGCTGGTCACATACGTGGAAAATACAATTGTTCATTGTGCTCACGCGTCTTTGGCCCCACAATGCAATCATCACTAGCAGTTATTGCGTCCTTCTCGTCAACACCGATAAACAAAAGGGACACTAACATCATGATAATGAACGTGTATATCCAACCGAAATACAAAACCAAACTAATAAAGGAAATGTGCAATTTTGCGGAAACATGTATAAGAGAGGGGCCCACAACTCACTTTATCTTAACCGGGGACCTAAACCACAATCTAATAGGCTCTTCCTTGGACGAAGAAGTGCTTCTGCAAAACGCAAGTTGGAATATCCCGCTGCAAGGAAAACCTAAAGAGTGCAAACAAACCAAGATAGGACAAACGATCTTGGAGGACTTGGAACATCTCAACCTGAGGGCTCTAAATGGCAGATTGCCCAAAGATAACCCTCCTGTAACAACATACAGCTCCACAAAAACAAGTTCAATTTTGGATTACACTTTTGTCTCCCAAGGCCTTTTTCAACAAATTGCATCTTTCCACCTGGGCAATAAAGGTGATAGTGATCACCGTCCTCAAGAAATAGAACTGAGAACAGTCACCCCAACATTTGAACGCTGTCGGGAGCTTCAAGGACTAACTGCCACTATTAACCTAAGACAAATTAAATTCAAAATAGCCGCAGGTAGTGAGATGCTGGGAATCGCAAAACAACATTTCACCGCGAGGGTCGGAGATGGTGAAGTTGAGAAATGGAAAAACTTTCTATCAGTGATGGAATCATACGCGACTAAGTCCAAACCACCAAACCAGCAAAGTTTCAGTGGCACGATGCCCATATCATATACCACAAAGCAAGAAATCAAGCTTGCAAAACAAAGGATTTACCAACTCCTGAGACATCTCCGGCGCAGGCCCAGCGATAAAATACAATTACAAGCCCTACAGGAACAAAGAGCAGTCCTCAAAAAAACAAAAAGGGATGTGAACAGAGCGATGGAAGAAGATCTCTGGGTCAATCTACACTCCAATGTCAAATACAATAACAGCACCAGATTTTGGAGCACTATAAATCGATTTATCCATAGCAATCATGATGGTATCTCCTCGAACATCTCAGAGGAAGTATGGGCAAATTACCTCAGGTCCCACTTCCAACAAGGTACTGACCGCAGAGAGCAGGGTCAAACAAGCCAGAACAAAGCAGACTGTCAAACAACACCTAAGCCCGGGGCCGAAAACAATCTTGCTGACTCTGGGAAATCAGGGTCAGACTTACCAACTGAGGATTTCCAAATTAAATATGTTGTAGCAATCAAACGGCAGATAGGAAAGGGGAGAAGAGAAGGCGCCCCTGGCCCAAATGGAATACCACCAGCACTATACAAACAGGAGGCAACCTACTGGGCAGAAGCACTGGAACCACTCTTCAGAGAAATTAGAACATTGAATATCCTACCTAGCTCATGGAGAGGTTCAATCATTTCCCCAATCTAAAAATCTGGTGTGAAGTCGGAACCACAAGATTATCGACTGGTGGCACTATTAGATAATGAAGCTAAATTTTTTGCCGGCCTATTACTAGAGGATCTCCAGGCATGGGTGGAAAAAAAAGCCGCAATTCCCCTGCAACAGACTGGCTTCGCTAAATCGGTCGGGACAATGACCAACATATTAAGCATAGCTATGCTTATGGACAAGGCTCAGGAAACACGGACGTCTTTACATCTATGCTTAATTGATTATAAAGCTGCCTTTGACCACGTTAACCGCACAAGACTCTGGTCCAAATTGTGCAGCTGGGGGTTGCCTCAGCCTTTACTCAAATTATTAATAAACCTGCATACGAACACGTGGCTACAGATGAAGCTGGGGAATCGTACACACCTGTCGAGGCGCATAACCAAGGAAAAAGGGTTGAAACAGGGCTGTGTCTTAGCACCCACTCTTTTTAATCTGTATATTGCTGATCTAGTCTCGCTGCTAACTAGCTGCAATTCACACGCCCCGAAATTAGGAGACATCTCACTACCCTGTCTCCTCTACGCAGATGACATAGTCCTGATCAGCAAAACAAAAGTAGGGCTACAACATCTCTTAAATACAACTCAGGACTTCTCCCAAGCAAATGACCTAACGATTAACTTGGACAAAACGAGAACAATGACTGTAGGGAAAAAAAGGCGTCAAACCTCCGCCTGGTTCTGGGGAGAGACCAGAATAGAGGACACAACTGAATACAAATATGTAGGTGTGAAGCTGGATACAGGCGGTCGCTTTGTAGCACAGAACAGCAGTATAAGGCACAAAGGTTTAGTACTAGCAATCTACCTAAAAACACTAAACTCGAAATTAACTGGCCCATCAATCCTGCCGCTCGTTGAGGTGGTCCGGGCAAAACTTCTGCCAACAATCACCTACGGTAGCGAGGTGCAGAAAGGCAGGGATGCGAAAACATCTATGCCACAGGAACAAAAGCATATAGGGTTATTTTTGGGTTGCCGAAATACACCTCACCTGCGTAAATCAGACTTGAATTTGGCGTTTGGAAACAATCATTTGCTAGACAAGGGGTATTTATCATTGCATGGGACAAAGTGCGAAAAGCCGAACATGGCACGTTAAATGAACAGCTGTGGAAGGAGCTACACA
Source organism: Triturus cristatus (assembly GCF_964204655.1). Taxonomy (NCBI): domain Eukaryota; kingdom Metazoa; phylum Chordata; class Amphibia; order Caudata; family Salamandridae; genus Triturus; species Triturus cristatus. The sequence continues at coordinate 1,182,000,983 of NC_140590.1, forward strand.
GCCCCACACTACCAGTTGCAGAATATCTACACAGCAGCCTACACAATTTGGGGCAGAACCAACTTTGGGAAACATCGACAACCACCCCAATCTTTAAAAAATTGTTTGTGGAAGTCAGTGGAACTCCTCTCTTGGCTAGGGGATAAGGACGCACTCTCAAAGAGAGCACATGGTTGGATGACTCTAAATACATACTCAAAGCCGGGTGCTCAAGCCTACTTTAACTTGGGATACAATACAAATCTAAAAATAGCTTTTATGAAAAATAGATTTGGACTGCTCCCCTGCGCCCAGCATCTCCCTCCCTGGCTTCGCAACATAGCAGGCTCTGTGTGTCGCTTATGTGGATCGGCTCGGGAAGACATGCTGCATCTACTATGCTCCTGTAAAGAACTCAAAACAGCACAAAATAAATTTCTGAAACAACTTTTCAATCAACGAGGGATCCGCACCAGGAGGCAAGCTCTGCTGGCTTGCTTTGCACTTAAGTGATCCACGATTGAACTGCAGAACAGTAAAATATCTGAGACTGTGCAGTAGTAAAATGCCAGAAATGCAGACAATAGGAACCTAGTTAGAAAAATATATGTAAAATGTGTAAAGCGTTTGAGGACACTTCGAACATATAATATAAGTTGATAAATCTGACAAGTTATTTATGCTACTATATTTGCACAAAATTAGCAAGCTTTTTAGCACGGTTTTTAGATACACAAGTTTTTTATATATGCACATGATAGTTTTAATTGAATATATATTTTTTTTTTTTAGACTCTTTTTCCAATCAATATTTGATGTATCTTTTGCCACGTGCACTTTTTTTATTTTTATACACCAACTTTGTTTTTATTGAAAAAAAAGAGGTGAGCTCAATGTACACAGCTGTGTGCCTACAACCATCCTGGCCGGCAGCGAACAGAGTCAAATCCCATCAAACAGAGACATTATAGCATAGCATATCTCATGCATCTCCCCTCCAATTCCCTGCCTTCAACGCATCACACCCAAAGTGCCCGCCACCCCACATCCTGTCTAAAGCCGTGTTCGCACCAGCAGGGGGGTCAGGTAAGGCAGATGCAGCTGGTGATGCACGCTAATCTCCAACGGGGTTCCCGCAGTAGGAGGCCAACAGAACTCAAGGCCGGGGCTAGTGAGTGCCGTAACCCTGCCCAGGACAAGTAGGTGCTACACTCCGCGCCTGATCTATGCTAAGTTCATATGCAATGTTCTGGGCAGCTCATGTAATGTAGTGCAGTGTCCCCAAGTAAACGTGTAGTGTTTGAAGGGATTGGATGGAGTAGCGTAGCGCCACCTTGCTGGGTCACCAAGGCACTATCACCTCGCTTAACCTCTATACATCCTGAAGACAGGACAAACTAAATAAACAAGGGGCGGGGGGGTGTGGCGGGGGAGGGCGGCGGAGGAGGGGAAGCAGAACGCCAAGCGCCGCAGCAGGGGGAAGAGGGAAATCCAATGAATGCAACTAGTCTCGCTTAAGCTGGGCCGGCGGCCCCCCAACGCCCCTAGTACCCCTGTGGGGATGTATGCCTGCACAGTGGGAAGATCCGACCCCGGCGCGCTCACCTGGAGCTAGGGACCCTCCAACGACGAGGGTGTCAGCGCCACAGGCCGCGTGAGAATCTCGGAGCGAGTCAGAATAATCTCGTCGTCGAACAGTTTCAAGGCCCGCAGTCTCGGCGGTTGCAATCGTGCATGCTCTATCCTGCCCAAGTGTTCCACCAAGGGAGACCAGAGGGTCTTGAACCTAGTGTCCCTGAACTGGAGGCGGGCCGTAAGCAGCTCCATCGCCAAGACCTGCCAGAGGCGGGCGAACCACACGTTGATGGACGGCGGCTCCGCCTTCTTCCAGTACACCGCCACTGTTTGTTTTGCTGCACCTAGCATGTGAAAGCTCAGGTGCCAATCTCGACCTGTCATTGCCCGCCGCGACGTTGGCCGGAGGCCCAAAATAATCGTGAGGGGGTCCTCTGGCAGGGGGTAGCCTAGCACCCTTTTGATGTGGCTGAGGACTTCCTTCCAATAAGTAGTCAGACTCGGGCATGTCCACCAAATATGAATAAAGTCCCCTGGCGCCTGGGCACAGCCCCAGCACAGCGGGGACACCTTAGGGAACATCTTCTGCAGTCGGACAGGGGTGTAGTACCACTGGGTCATCACCTTGTAGGCCGATTCCTGTTGGGGGATGCTGCGGAAGGTTTTAGGGATATCGCTCCAGAGCCTTGCCCACTGCGCGGAGTTGATCCCGGAGCCCGAGAGGTTCTGCCACCGCACTTGGTACGGATGTAGTCCTGGACGCTGGGAGTGCTGGAGCACTTTATAGACGCGAGAGACGAGGCCCTTATATGTGCCAAACGTGCGCGCTAAGTGCTCAAATGGGGTGAGAGGCCTCGTGGCCGCCTGCACCAGTGAAGAGCCCTGCACCCAGTGCCGAAGCTGTACGTATTGGAACTTGTCCCTGTCTGTCAGCCCAAAGTCCCTTTGGCATTGCTGGAAGGATTTGAAGGTCCCTCCCACAAAGAGATCTCGGATCGTCCGACAGCCACTTTCCGTCCAGTTCTCAAAGTATGGCGAGCGGCAGGCCGGCGGAAACTGGGGGTTGCGAGCTAGAGGGGTGTGTGGCGAGGGGAAGGTGGTGAGGCCCCTGCGGACCGCCACCCTATCCCAGATCTCCAAGACCGTCCTAGTGGGGACATGTACGCACTACGGTGACGCGCCGCCCGGGGTAGCCAAGCGTGATCCCAAATCGGGCGACAGGTAACTGCCCTGTCCATGTGGAACCAAATTTTTTCGCTTTCCCACGCCCCCCACTCCAGAACATATCTGAGGTGCGACGCCCAGTAGTAGTCCATTAGATTGGGACAAGCAAGGCCGCCTCTATCCCGAGGGAGCTTTAATATTTTGTTAGAGAATCGCGGCTTCTTACCTCCCCAAATAAAGGAGATCAAGTCCCGTTGTAACCCTTGGATGTAATGTTCCGGGATGGGAGTCGGCAGGGTCTGAAACAGGTAGAGGATCTTTGGCAGCACGGACATCTTGATTGCATTGAGGCGACCAAGCCAGGAAAGCGGCAGTGCCTTCCAGGTGCGCAAGTCGTCTAGGACAGAGCGCCTGCACTCCGGCCAATTGGCCTGCGTCCAGGTAGCTAGATCCGGTGTCAAGTTAAGGCCGAGGTATCTCACGGAGTCGCTCGCCCATTGATATGGGGTGCTTGTCCGCAGCGCCGCCACCTCCGCCTCCGGAATCGTGAGATTGAGCACCCAAGACTTGGTGTGGTTAATTTTTAGCCCGGAGGCCCGCTCATAGGTGCGGAGCAGCGATTGTGCGGCTGGAAGCGAGGTTGAGGGCGCAGACAGCGTGAGAAGGAGATCATCGGCGAAGAGCGCAACCTTGTGGTCACGTCCCCGAAGGGAAATGCCCGTGACATCCAGCGACTGGCGAATGAGAATAGCCAGGGGCTCCGCTACCAGGGCGAAGAGCAGAGGCGATAGGGGGCAACCCTGCCGCGTGCCCCTGCAGATGGGGAATGGCTGCGTAAGTTGCCCATTTACTCGCACCCGGGCTGCCGGGGCAGCGTATGGGGCCATGATGCGTGCTTCCATTTTGGGCCCAACCCCTATTTTCCGTAAAACCGCTCGAAGGAACGCCCAATCTACCCGGTCGAACGCTTTTTCAGCGTCTAGGGATAACAGGCAAGCCGGGATACCCCAATGCCTGGCCTTACCCACAATGTGGGCGATGCGACGGACATTGTCCGCCCCCTGGTGTTGGTGGATGAACCCCACCTGATCCGGATCCACGAGGTGAGGGAGGTGTGTACTGAGCCGTTTGGCAAGAATTTTGGTATACAGTTTAAGATCTGTGTTCAACAGGGCTATGGGTCGGTATGATGAGCAGAGGGTGTGGTCCTTCCCCGGCTTTGGGATGAGGGCAATCTCAGCCATCGCCATGTCTGGGGAGGGCCCTCCCGAATCCGCGAATGAGTTAAAGAGCCGAAGAAGGTAGGGTTGTAGCTGCGGCAGAAAGGCACGGAAGAACGCCACCGGTAGCCCATCCGGCCCAGGTGTCTTGCCTAGCGGGAGATCACCCAGGGCTCCCGCTATTTCTTCCAGTGTAATGGGCTCCTCTAAGAGCTCGGAGTGATGTTTACTCAACGGCTCCCATTCACATTCACCCAGGGTCTCCGCGATCAGTGCAGGGTCCGGCGGGTCTCTCTTGTATAGGGAGGAATAGTAATCATGAAACGCCTGGAGCTTCGCAGCTTCAGTGGTCACCCAAGTGCCCCCCGCCCCCTGCAGCTTCGCGATATGGGCCCTGGCCGCCCTCGTACGCAACCGCCGCGCTAGTACTGTTCCCACCTTATCCCCTCCGATGTAAAAGCGCTGCCGGAGCGCAAGGAGCGCCCGTTCCGCCTTATTCGTCCTATGTGCCCGTAGCTGTCCCCTAAGGACCGCCAGCCGCCGCTTATGGGCCGCCAACGGGCGGGCCTGATCCATCTTCTCCAGCGTCTTGAGTTCGCGGGTGAGTCTGGTTTCGTACAGTTGGGCTTCCCGCGTCCAAGCAGCAGCTATAGCCGTGAGGGTGCCCCGTATCGTGGCCTTGAAGGCATCCCATAAGAGGGGGAGGGGAGTCTCCGGCAACTCGTTATGTTCGAAGTATTCCAATATAGCCGTCTTTATTTCCTCCCTGTCTACCGGGTCCCGTAGGGCGTGATCCGGGAACCGCCAGCGGCGTGGACCGAAGGTACGAGTGGGGCGCTCATGGAATAACACCTCCACATGGGCATGGTCGGAGACCGAAATGCTCGAGTGTGAAGCCGACATAGTGTCTGGGAGCAGGGAGTGGGAGACAAAGAGCATGTCGATGCGAGAGTAGGAGCGGTGTGCATGTGAGTAAAAGGTGAAGTCCTTCAGCCCCGGGGAGTGGTAACGCCACACATCTACCAAGGTCAAAGCAGTAAGGGATTTTTTCACAGTGGCCGACAGGGCCCCCACGCCATGGAAGCCTCCCCCACAACGATCTAGCTCCGCGTCCCAAACCAGATTGAAGTCCCCCCCCACTATAAGGTCCGAGCTCACCGGGTCAAGATACTCCCGGATGACCCCGCGCAGGAAGACATCCTGCCCCTGGTTGGGTGCGTAAAGATTACATAGCGTGAGCCTACGGTGTCCCCGCGTTAGCTCTAACCTCAGGACCCGGCCCGCAGTGTCTCTACGCACCTGTGTGTCCCCATGACAGAATCCCGCCCGACAGAAGATTGCAACCCCCGCTGTCTTAGTGGCCGCGGATGCCCAAAACCTATGGGGAAAGCGCGGATGGGCCATACGACCCACATCAGCCCGTAGAAGGTGCGTCTCCTGCAGAAATACTATGTCGGCACCCTGTTGGAGCAGATACCTCCAGATCTAATGTCGTTTGCTAGGTGAGTTGAGCCCCTTCACATTCAAAGAGACGACCTTCCAGGAGGGTACTGTAGTCATAGACATGGGTCAACATGCGCAGTTGTCCCCCCCGCCGCCCCCAGCCCATCCACAGAGCCCCCCCGCCAGAGGGTTAGGAAGTAAAGAGGGAGAAAGGCGAGAAAGTAGGAGCAAACGAAAGAACCAAAACCACAGAACGGCCAACATGGCCAACAAGGTCTATTCCAGTCTAGGGAGTGGCCAGGCACTTCGGCACAGGCTATCCCGGAGATGTCACTCTCCCAGGAATAGGAGTGGGGGTCCGTCGGCACTGCCGCCATTCACCAAGTCAGGAGAAGCCCCGGGCCACCGCCCGTCATCAGGAGCTGTAACAGCGATCTCAGTGAGTAGGCCGCATTCTCTCTCCCCACAAACGGCTGATAGTCCCAGAGAGGGCCATCTCGCATTCTCAAAAAGGGATGAGCCAGAGTTGCAAGCATGGAAGTTCACTGGGGAGCGGGCTCCTGTGATCCCGCCGGCGACGATCCGGCTTCCAGGGACCGAATGTGGCGTATGATGTCCTGCTTGTCCCTCGAGGATCGACTAGCAGCAGGGGAGGGAGATCGCCCCGCCCGGCGCACCCTGGACCAGCTAGGCTTAAGCGAGGCACGAGGCCCCGCGGCACCACGCACCGGGCTGGCCGGAGGGGAGTCCGGGATCTGAAGCAGCTGCGTGGCCTCCCTGTAGGACCGCAGCACCCGTCGTCTGGACTCCCAGTGGAAGATGAGGGTGAAGGGATGTCCCCATTGATAGCGAATGTTGAGGTCTCGCAGCTTGTCCGTAACCGGCCGGAAGGCCCGCCTGCGCCGGAGGGTCGTGGGGGCCAGGTCCTGAAACAGCTGGATCGTAGCCCCATTGTATTTGATATCCGTCCTGTCCCTGGTCGCCTTGATGATAGCCTCCTTTTCGACAAAGAAGTGGACCCGCGTCAGGATGTCGGGAACCAGGCCTGGTCTCCCGGGCGGTCCAGAGACTCTGTGGGCCCTATCCAGAGTCGGCGGAGAGGCATCATCATCCCCCCGGAGTTCATGCAGAAGGTCCGCCACAAATGTCATGATATCCGCCCCCTCCGCTCCAATCGGGACGCCCCGAATGCGAATGTTGTTGCGGCGCCCCCTATTTTCCAGGTCCTCCTGCCTGATCTGTAGCTCGACATTCTGCTCCTCCAGGGCCGCTATTCTCTGCCACAAGCGCTCCTGGTCCTCCGTGCGAGCGTCCAGGGCCTTCTCCATGTCGTCGACCCTGTCCCCGAGCTCTCCCACGTCTTTCCGGAGCTCCTTGACGCAGGCCTGAACCTCCGTGCGCAGCGAGCCGATTTCAGACTTGAGGTCCTGCATGAAGAGCGCCATGAAGGACTGCGTCACTGGCTCCGCCGACCCACCAGCCCCTAGCGCCTGCGAGCCCGTCGGCGCCCCTCCAGGCTTATTCCAAAGGTCCTTCACTGTGGCATCTTTCGTGGGCGCCGATGAGTCTTTTCCCGGCTTGGTGCGCGTCATTATGCAGGCATACGCCGCCTCCACAGGGGGACCCCGGCCGCAGATCAGGCCGTCCACTCAGGGCCACCGGAGGGCCAACCAGCGTCGAAGGGCGCACAAGCCAGGCAGCGTCGCGTCCAACGTAGGGCTGTCCCACACTCCAGGCCGCAGGTCCGGTCACAGCGCCGCAGCGCAGGCATTCCAGGTGCAGCAGTGGACCAAGGCCCCGCGGTCCACACCGATACGGTCCGCCCTCAGGGCACGGATGCCGCCAAGTCCCCGGGCCCACCAGGCTCCGACCCGGGGCCTTCCCCACTCTCGCAGGCGGCGAACAGCACAGCGTCAGTAGTGCTGAGGAGCGCGCCGTCCCCGCAGCTCAACAACCACGCAGGGGGGCCCGACGGCCAAGCAGTCCCGCCGTCCCAAGTCCCGCTAGCGCCTCACCGCTCAGCCCCTCCCTTCTCTAGTGTCCAGCAGGGGAGGCGAGCCAGCATCCGGGGACACCTCTAGCACCCCTTGCAACCCCCGGGACTCCTCTAACTCCGGGCGAAGGCACACCCAGTCCAACAGGCCTTAAACACGGTCAGGGGTCAGCAGCCACCAGTCCGGCGCTCGGGCACACGGCCACCACCCGCGAGGATCGACCAGCCAGGCCGCCCCCGGTCCGGGGCTCCAGTTCAGGGCCGCAGTGAGATCCCCCGCTCCAGACCTCCAAGCGCTTCCACCGCAGTCGCCGCCACCACGAAGACGGCACTCCCAGAGGCACTCTAGCGCTCGGGCCCACCTCCGCCGGGGCTCCTCCCGCCACCTCAGGCTTTCCTCCCCCTCCGGTGTCCGGGCGAACCGCCACGCGGGCCGATGCCTCCCGCCGACCTCCTCACCTCAAGCGGAGTCGTCCAGCACTCGACTGCAGGGGCCGCAGCGTCGGAGGCACAGGGTCCCAAAATGGCGGACCCGCCTACCGGAGCAGTCTTCCCAGCGCCTCCTCCTCCAGCCGGTACCAGGGAGTCCCGGCCCCCGCTCCCAGATGCCTCCGATCACTCCTAGGATGGCCAGACAGCTCCTCCAGCAGGCTCAAGCTCCCGGGCAGTCCGCGGGAACTCGCACCGCTCCCCAGCGCGGATCGCCCAAGATGGCGGCCGTCTTCTCCGCACCCGGGATCTCTCCTGTGTCCAGCCTCCGGCGCCGCCAGCTGCACTCCTCGAGCCCGCCACGATAGTCGGCGGCAGCCCACTCCGGTTCCGCCGACCTCTCGCACCCAGGAGAGGCCGTATACCGGCTGTCAAAGTGCCGTAGGATGCTCGTTTAGCCAGTGGCAGCCCGGAGCTCCAGCAGCCCACGTCTTACTCCATGCTCGGCTTGGCCACGCCCCTTGAATATATTTTTTGTACTGCAACGGTTTTAATTAACTATGCAAATAAACTACTTGACTTGACTATAGAAAGCAATAGGGGAGACTTAAAAAAGTTTCCTGTCAGAAATTGCATATGGCTGGGTCTGAACTGGGGTGGCAAAGTGAGCTAAAGAATGATGATAGATTCAACCCAGATCTGTGGCTGGGAGTGAGTGTCTGAAAAGTTTCAGCACTCCGTCCATCATCTCCTTATGTTTGCTATGTGGGAAGAGTGGGCAGGGGTCCACTCGGCCACTGTCTGTTCGTGCAGAGTACTACAGCGGCCATTGCCTACATTTGCAAATAAGCTACCACCCAAGCTGTGGACTAACATCTAATAAATGGTTTCCACCCATAATTGTAGTCGCAAAGCATTGCTATATACCATTGCAACTGCCAAAGAGGAGGGACACATCACTATCATACCCTGTCAATTTGCAGTGGACGCCAGTGACAAAGGCAATGGTCGGCCCCCACTGTTAGGCTCAGTTCATCAATATAAACACAAGAGCTAGGCACACAGTCAGCTGAGTGAGTATATTTGTAGTGATTCTCTGAATGGACTGTATGGCCCAAATCAACTAACATTAATGCAGCACAGCACTGTGTGTAAACCAGCAGCCCTGTATTGAGTAAATAGGAAGACATTGCACGGTACCATGTAGAGCAAAAGACGTCAACAGCTGCACTGGTGCTAGAAAAAAAAATTGTTACACTAGGGCGCAAAAATGAACCAGTGCTGCCTTGCTTAACACTTGTACACAAGGTGCAACCCAAAATGCAAATTTGAATACTAGGACATCCATCCAAGCGTAAGTGGCTTACAAAGTGTAATTATAGGGGCTTGGCGCTCCATGGCAAGCCATTGTGTGCAGCACACATTTCAACACAAGATTTATTTTTCACAGAAAAGTTGATTGATGCTGTAGGTTTCTCAATTTTGTGTCACACGTGTGCCTGCACAAACGTATAGTTAATTTGTGCCTATGGCTGGACCAGGAAATGCACGGTTATGTGAATGTATACAATCTGTAGATCTGTTTTGGACTGCCTTCAAATAGACACACTCACGCACACATACACACACTCACACAGCTGAATGTCTTCTGGCATGCCAGGGAAATCATTACAGACAGTGCTTGATTTGTGCTGGTGGTTGCAATTGGTGGGCACCGGCACTCATTTGTGAGGAGTGGGACATTTTTCATCATCTGGTTTTGACCCAGAACAAGAGGAAGAAACACAAAGGGTAGAAAGGAGGAACAGAAAGACTGGAAAATAGAGACAAGGGTAAAAAGCAGGGATAAAAAAAAAACAGAACCAGCAAGAGTTAGATAAAGATACAGGAAGTGTAAGAAGGTTGAGGTGGAACCAAGACTGGTGCAAGAAAAAGGCATTAGGTGGAATCAAGACTATGCAGCTTTGGGGCTTGGCCACCTTGACATTCTGCATTATCGGCAACGGGCTTCTGAACATATCTTTCGCTCCAGCACTGTTTCATTTACAAATGAAGCTCTCATTCCGTTGATACACACCATGAGAGGGCGCGCACCAGGTGTTTGGGGGGTGAGGAGGTGTTAGTAGGTCCCTCAGGCCTCTGGGCCCCAGTGCCAGTGCACCCGCTGCACCAATAGAAGTTTCTGTCCGGTAGAACATGCCTCACAAATTAAAGCGAAACCATTGGCAAGATTAGTCAGTTTCGCACCTAATGATAATAAGAATACCAGCAATGAAGATTATCGCTAAACCCGCAGCGCCCTCTCCTGGTCATAAGCGAAACGCGCATGCGGGGGAAAGCAGGTGTTCCCCCGTCGTTGGGAAATCATTGGGCTGGTCTGGTGACGGCTGAATGACTCACTAGAAAGAAGGTTGTTTACCTGTGAAGAAATGTTAAGGAGGGATCCGTGAAACTCTCGTTAGAAGCGAGAACATTTTTATTTATTTATTTAATGCGTTTTTATATAACGCGGACTTTACCCGAAGGTGTCAGGGCGCTTCACAATAGGAACAGTGATGATGCATGAGGAGAAAAATTACAAGTGAGCATGTTACAAAAGCAAACGTTACGTTACATGAGGCAATAGTAACAATTGTGCAAGTATCAAGAGCAAACAGAATACAAGAGGTAGCTGACGATACGTTACAAAAGGAAAAAGTGACGTGTGCAGGTTACAAAAGCATACAAAGTACACGTAGAGGTAAAAAACTGCAATAAATGGCAGACACTCAAAACACTAAAAAAACGATACGTTACATGACGCAATGGTGGTAATTGTGCATGTATCAAAAGCAAACAAAATACAAGAGGTAGCAAATAATACGTTACAAAAGGAAAAGGTGCCGTGTGCATAATACAAAAGAGTACAAAGTACAAGTAGAAGGTATAATACTGCACTAAATGGCAGACACTCAAAACATAAGAACACACTGAGAAGGCACTTCTATAGGCATGGAGAAAAGAATTTCCTATAATGGAAGGACTTCCTTCAGAAAATAGAGGGCGAGAATTAAATTTGGAAGTGTCTTTGAAGGAGGAGAGCTTTGAGGTCAGTTTTGAAGAAGAGGTGGTGGTCCAGAGCTGAGGCGGAAGTGAGTTCCAGATTCTCACCGCGTTGCCTGAAAAGGATTGGGCCATCGATCTTTCCTTCTTGAAAGTGGGAGGTTCAAGCAATACATTTTCTGCATTACGTGATGGTCTGGAGCCTCCAGAGAGTTTCAGTTTATTCGCCAGGTAGCGAGGGGAGGAGGAGTGCAAGGCTTTGTGGGTGATACAGGCAGTCTTGTAGATAGATCTTGCCTTGATGGGAAGCCAACGGAGGGTGGATAAAATGGGTGTGATGTGGTCGCTTCTTTTGGCCCCATATATGAAACGAGCTGCTGAATGGAGAACAGATTTCAGGGGGGACAGGTGGGATTTGGGGAGGCCAGTAAGAAGAGAATTGCAATAGTCCAATCTGGAGAGAAGCAGCGATTGGACCAGGGTTTTAAGGTCGTACTCCGGGAAGAAGCGACGAATCCCCCACAGAAGGCGCATCAGGTATCGAGCAGACTTTGCAATGGAATGGATGTGGGAGAGTAGATTGAGTTTTTTGTCGAGTATGACACCAAGGGATTTTGCGCCGTCGACAATGATGGGTTTATTGTTTAGTAGATTCATCTGATCCATCCATGATTGAACTGGGGGAGGAGAAAGTGAGGAGAGGAGGAGGAATTCAGTTTTGGAGGGATTCAGAATCAGTTGATGAGTTAACATCCAGTTTTGAATGGAATCGAGAGTAGAGCTTAGGAAGGAGAGATCGTGAGTGGAGGCCACCTTAAGGTAGATTTGAGTATCGTCCGCATAGAGAGGATAGTGGATCCCGGATTTACTAAGGAGATTTCCCAAAGGTTCTAAATAGAGATTGAACAATGTGGGTGCAAGTATAAAGCATTGAGGAACACCTTGACCGACCGCCAAAGGAGAAGAAAGACTGTTCGCTATTTTGATCATTTGGGATCTATCTGAGAGGAAGGAGGCAAACCATTTAAGCACAGTGCCCTCCATGCCCATTCTCTGTTGAAGAGTGTTAAGGAGAGTGTTGTGATTGACAGTGTCAAAGGCGGCAGAAAGGTCAAGGAGGATTATAAGACAAGACTCTCCCATATTGAGTATCCGTAGCGCGTCATCAATCACTTGCAGCAGGGCTGTTTCAGTGCTGCAGTTTTGAATGAAGCCGGACTGGAAATTGTCAAGAAGATCATTGTCCTTGATATGACGAGAGAGTTGTTTCGCTACATATTTTTCTGTGATTTTCGCAAGAAAAGGTAGGTTAGAAATGGGGCGGTAGTTGTTGAGGTCATTCGCATCCGCGGTGGGTTTTTTAAGCAGAGGGGTGACCTGCCCAGTTTTGAAGGAAACAGGAAGGGAACCTTGACAGAGGGAGAGGTTGACCAGAGTGGTCCAATAGGAAAGAGAATGGGTATAGAAGTCAATGGCAATGGCACTAGGGATGGGGTCAAGAGAATGGTTAGAGGGCTTTGTATCGAGGATGCATTTAAGGAGGGCATCTTCAGAGATGGGGTCAAAGTTCTGCCAAATGGTTAAGGATTTGCACTCCTCTGTAGGGGTAGGATGAATGACCTGATCTACAAGTGATTTCACTTTTTCATCAAAGAATATAGCGAATTACGCTGCTTTCTTAGTAGAATCCTCCAACTTGGAGGTTGGGGGAGAGCAGTTTGGGTTCTTGATGAGGTCGAATAGTTTTTTGGGTCTATTTTTGGCTAAGTTGAGGAGGGATTTGAAGTGCGACGCTTTTCCAAGGAAGACGTGCTTGTGGTACTTGGATCTTGCTGAATGAAGCGTGGCCAAATTATCAGTGGAGGGCACTTGTCTCCATTGTTTCTCAAGGACTCTTAGGTACTTCCTTTCTTCATAGAGGGATTTGTTGAACCAAGGTGCTGAGGGAGTGGGCCTTTTCTTTTTGCTTTGGAGAGGAGCGACATTATTGATTTCGACTGCAAGGACTGTGAGGCATTGGGAGGTGAGTTCGTGAACATCTAGGTCTGGGTCTAGCCTTGGGAGTGATAGCAAAGCAGAATCAAAGAGGGTACCGAGGTCAATATTTTTAGTGTCACGGAACCAGGAAGTAGCCCTCTTAGGTTGGCCGAGAGTTATAGAGTGTGATAGGTGAAGAGAGAATGGGATGAGGAGGTGGTCAGACCAGTCTACATGAATAGGGGTAGCGATAGTCAGCAGGCCTGCTTTAGAAATAACAAGGTCCAGGATTGAGCCCTTAGAGTGTGTTGTTTCTGTGCAGTGTTGTATAAGATCGTTTGCAGAGAGGAAGGTGGCCAGCAAATTCGCAAAGGTGTCTTGAGGCGAGCCCCAGTGGACATTGAAGTCCCCCACGAAGATCTGATTGTCACTTTGCGAGTATTGGTCGCTGATTGAGTCCGTGAGTTCCTCCATAAACGAAGGGCTGCTACCAGGCGGGTGGTAAATAGCATGGAATCTGAGAGGTGAGCGGTGGTGCAATTGAAGCTCAAGAGATAGGCATTCAAAAGTGCGGAAGGAGCTGTTAGGAAAAGCCTTAAGTTGAAGGGAGTTTCTAAAGATGACTGCAACACCTCCCCCAACTTTGTCAGTTCTGTCATTTCTAAATATAGAATAGCCTGTGGGGACTAGGAGATCAAACATGGAGTGAGAGGTATCGTTGAACCAGGTCTCTGTGAGGAAGAGCATGTCAATATTGTGCAGGATGATGGTATCGGAGATTTCAAGTTTGTGTTTTATTGCAGATCTGCAGTTGTGGAGCATACAGCGCAGCTCTGTCGCACCTGTTTTGGTGACGGGGGCACTTGGGCTATGAGGGGTGATGGGGATATTGTACTTATATGAGGGTGCTCGGGAGGGTTTAGGTGGATGAGTGGTTCTGACAGAGGAGATGGTCGGAATGGTGTAGATAGTAGGGTTACTTGGAAGTGAAAGTGGAAGAAGGGTGGCGTTCGAGGGCTTGTGTGAGTTTGCAGACAGGTTATGCTTGGCTATTATGGGGTGTGGGGGCGAGGTGCCTCTCGTGGGAGGGTGAGTGTTTTTCAAAGGAATTGAGGTGTATGGAAAAGGTGTAATCTTGGAGCTTAAAACTGAAATGGTAGCTTCAAGTTGGGAGATGGAGGTGATTAGAGAACCTAGATTATTTTCCAGAGAGAGTAAGGCAGAGCACGGCATGTTGGGTGGCTCGATGGAAACAGAAGGGGGTGCACTTGGCGGTGGAAGGCAGGGAGAGGTGGGGGAACGGGGGGAGTAGGGGTACAGGGTTCAGAGGTGGGGAAAGGTGGTGGATGAGAGCAGGCGTTGGTGCACCAGGGGTAGAAGCAGAGTTGTCTTTGTTGGCGTTGCAAGAAGGATAGGAATTAAGGACATAATTAGGGGGAGATAGGAGAGGAGCGAGGCGGTGGGGCGGAAGGAGAGGGGAGGAATGTGTGGAGTCATAGGGATAAAGGAGGTTTGGGAGGAAGAGAGGGGAGGGGGTTGGAGAGGTCCTGTCAGCTAGGTGAGGTAGCTGTGAGGGAGTGGGTATCTGGTAGAGTGAGGGGGGTTGGGAGATAGGGAAGTTGAAGAAAGGAAGTGGTTCTGCTAGGCCCGAAGGAGGGAAAGGTTACTAGGGGGGAAAGGGGGTAGCACAGCATTGCTGGAGGAGTGGGGGGGGGGAGGGAGAGAGATGGAATGGATATGTGGGGAAATCGGGGTACATAGTGAGGGGAGGAGGGGGTGGAAAAGTGTAGAGGAGGGAATAAGGGGAACGTAAGGAAAGTTAACTAGGGGAGAAGGCTGGAGGAGAGGTGAGCTAAAGAGGGGGGTGGCAGGTAGGGATAGGGGGGAGGAGATGAGAATGGAGTACCGGGACGGTGCAGATTGGACGAGGAGCGTGTTAGCTAGAGGTAAGGCTGAAGTGATGGGGGGGGGCATACTGTGAGGGGGGGAAGAATGGGAGGGGAGGGCACGGGGAGGGAAGAGGGTCGACCTGTGCCTCCCAAGGGTGCAGCCTATTGGAGAGTGGGGGGGTCAGGGGAGGAGATAGGGAGTAATTGGTGGCGCTAGGTGAAGAGTCAAGGGATAACCCGGTGGCAGGGGAGGGGCGAAGGGAAGGGAAGAGGTGGTCAAAGAGAGAGAGACAGGTGTCTTTGGCTTGGATCATGACAGTACCGTTGTTGTAGAGTGAAATAGTGAGGGAGCCGTTGAAACACGCAGAGGGGGACATTTTTAGCTGTTTCCCATGAGGGATAGAGGAGGAGGAAGTGACGTTAAGGAAATTGTAAAAGCTGGTGGACCAAGAGGGGATGTCGTGAGTGAAAAAAATGAGATCGTTTTTGAGCCTCCCATAACGACCATTGTAAAACTGATCAACAAAAAGGGAATCAGGGAAGCATTCAATGGTGTTATGCTTGAAACGTTTTGCTGAAGCTTTAGTCAGGTTAGAAGGGTAAATGATTTTGTAGCAATTAATTCCAGACTTAACTCGAGTGGTGGCCATGTTGGGAAACTGAGGAGGAGGAGGGTGGTGGGGATATAAGAAGGGTGTTACTAGGAAAGCAGTGGTGAGGAGACGTACAAGGACAAGAAGGGGGCACATAATCTAGACATCGGGTGAAGAGATCTGAACTAATGTGCAGTTAGGGAAGTGAGGCGATTAGGAACAGGTTTTTACTTCAGAACAGGACTGATTCAACAAGATAGGACTGAAGATGGAGTGGTGTAAGAGGAAAATCACTGTACTTAGCATTATCCTGTGACATAAACCACATTATGCACAGCATCACATTAGGCGCCAAACGCATTGTACGCCCGTAATCTCAACAGTCTAATATTAGACACTAACCTCCTAAGTATCTCCAACATTAGGGGCATAAAGCACAGGGTGGACCATAATCTCACTAGCATAAACCAAAGTATGAAAGACAACCTCATTATCATAAAAAAAAACACATTAAGAGGTAGCCAGAACAGGGTCCGAAAATCAAACTACATGAAATACATTTCCTAGCACCACATATACACATTAGGGCCTGGCGCCCTACAAACCTCTCAGTCTCCCTGGCCAACTGCCCATCTCAAAGGGGCTCAAATGCCCTGTGTCCAGCATGTCGGGGCTGCTGCCAAAGCAGCGAAAGTCCAGGGTGCGCACTTGCGCAAATCTAAATGTTGCAGCTGTGAAGAAATCGGGCAAGGAGTGCATCTCACTCCTAACTCAGACAGAACTGCCCCCAAATACCCTAAGCGTCTAGAGGAGGACAACTTTTGTCAGTTCACCCGTTGGGAGAGGATTGATCTGCCCTTATTGTCCCTTCAGGGCCCCAGGTTTGTGGTTGTTCCTTCCCTACTGCACATTAATTACCTTGCACGCCGTCTCTGGCATTCACGGAGGTATTGATGCTTGTATATGTCCCGAGGCCGCCATTTTGAAGTCAGGCAGGCCGCTTGGGGGCTTTCTTACTCATTCAGGTGCCACTGGGGAGCTCCGGTCCTGTTGTCACCTATGCCCCAGGTACCAATCACCTTGTCTGGGCCCTCCAAATTCTCGAGCTTCCCAGGAAGTGTCCAAGCCCGTGGGTTAGTGTGGGGGGGCGTCCTTCTTTGCAACCCACAATGATGACGGCGAGGTTCCTCTCTGATCCTGGCACCCTAATCCTCGTTGCCCCCCACCAGATATGCCAGCAAGGACTCAGCTCATCATTTCGTAAACAAGTGTTTGTAATCTGCAAAAAATGAGTCTGTTGCGACACACTGCACTTAAGGAGCATTCAGAGCACCTCCAGTAACGACCCCGAGTAGAGGAACAAAAGTACATCACCTCCAGAACACGTTTCAAAAGAACCTCTAGGGCGCCAGTGATCACAGATGTTTACTTTCATGAGTGAGAGACCGTATCAGACTCTGATTTACGTGAAAATAGATTAAATGTCGACAAAGACTGTTCTCCACATGAACGGTTCTTACGCTTTTGGCGTTAGAATCACCACTGGAAGCGAAGGACCCTAGCCTAGCAATTTCTATTTAAAACTGAAAACAATACACACGAATACAGAAACAAGTGTACATGAAATACACAAATTATGAAATATTTGAATTTAATTCACAAAAATCGAAATTTTAATGAGCAGGAACAGCTATTCAAAATGTGGTTTTATTTCTAAAAGGCAATGCACTATGCTAGACTCTAGCATATCTTTCTAGATGCTAATGCATGCTTGCTTTTTGTTGGCGCATATTAGCGCTTGCATTGAGGCCACCAATCATCCATGCTAGATTCTGTTAGATCTACTAGCGCTGCTCCCACACATCTAGCTAAGGATACCAACATCATTTTTGTGCCTCTTGCAATAAAATTCCTTCACATTTTTGAGTTTTACATTTTGCTTTTACATGTGCATATACTTTATTAATCTGGCAATATTTAATTTATAAAACAGTTGCGTACCGCCTAAGTAGGTGATGTAGACCCTCAGGGGAGCTGTTTTAGAGATTGCATCCTTGGATTCACTTTATCAGTCCTGAGCTAGTGCTGAAAATCAAGGTCATTCACAAGATTGAATGTTTGAGTTGTGCAATCAAGATCCTGTTGCCAAGCCTTTCTTAAATTGCTTGTTATAAATGTAAAAGTTTAGGTCTTGCCTAAACACAGGTTTAGCTGTAAGCTCCATGGAATCAAATAATCATAATACATCTGTACACACAGAGGGAGGGGCTTAGGATCATCTCGCTTCACCCATTAATCTGATCAACTGCCAGTCACATTTTGCCTCTCCTCACCACAGCACGAGGCAGGGGTATAAGCCCACTTCAGCCATTGGTTCTCTTGCACTGTGAGTGATGGCATTTCGTCTGAGCACATGTACACACCTGCCTAAAAAGTAACATGACATTTGGGCCACTGCACCAGGTGTTTGCTCTTCGAGGGATCGCCGTGTTTGGAGGTATTTTATGGCTTTAACCTCTTCCATGCTCATGACGGCTCTCGGCCGTCATGAGTCACGGTGGGCGTGTGCGGACGACGGCCGGGAGCCGTCATGACCACGCCCGCGATTGGAATGTTCAGCACGCTGCGGCGGAATTTGCGCCGCAGCGAAGAGGTTAAACGCACCTGCTGCTGCATTGCTGGCCTCCACAGTTTCCATATAAAAATAAAAATGTCAAGATAACACAGTGATTAATTTACTTCCTGGAGAGAGAAGGAGTTTTGTCAAGTGGAAGTTTTAACTAATTTTATGGTAGCACAGAGAGTTAATGTAGTATAGTTTAAATAGGTCAGTGCTTTTGATCGAGAGATCCTTTTAGTACTAGCAGTGTAGATGTTAAAATCCTAACATCGAACAGCGAGCCAATAACTGTCATCAAAGAGCTGCATGCAAACTGCAAGGTATAGATTAGAGCATTATTTTGTTTTCCTCCGTCTTTCATTATTCTAATGTTTCAAAAAGGGTTCATTTTGGTGGTAAAAAAAAAAACTTGATTATTAAATGTAGCCCCCAACCGTGGGGTTATATTTTAAATTCAGAGTCTGTGCTTCTCCAGACTAATCACTCTTAAACTATAATGTCTACCAGTATGGATGACATGTGACTCACCTTGTAGTCTTCTGGCTTATGTAACATTTCCTATACACTGATTACACACACATGATTGATTTTCTCTGTGTAATGTGTGTGTGAGATGTAAAGTGCTTTGACACCCTACACTGGTATAGGTGGCGCTATATAAATAATGGAATACATCTGAGAGAGCGGTTATGGAGACTTAACGGGGCACTGTTAAAGGGTAGTAGTGAGGGAGTCTGTGGGGGGCACCCATGAGGGCCGCCAACAAACATTGTCGCACAGGGTGCCACCAGTGCTTAAGCTGGCCCTGTTTGGACAAATATTTTACTTCGCCAATGCTTTTTTCATTTTCATTCTTCAGCATTTTTTTTTTATAGTCCGCATCAGCGTGTTTAATTTAAGTCAGATCAGAAACTTTATTCGGTCATTATCAAATAAGATAATAAAAGAACAAACAAATAACAGATAAACTTTTAAAAAATACACCAGTAGCCAGCATACCAAAACATTGCAGAGATTCCAGGAATATCAAATAATTATTAAAAATCAATTACATTAATTATGAAGTTCAATGTGTAGATTCACAGTTGCAACATTAAAATACAGGTTAAAATTAATTATAATAAAACATTAAAAGAAATCTTAAAACAGTAAAACACCAAGGCCTGATTAGGATCCCAAGGACTTTCTTGTTTTTAGACAGGCGCATAAAAAAAGACGCTACTGCAAAACAGACTAAGGGGTCGGGAAGTGATTTAAAAAAATACAATGCCAACCGACACTGTTTGAAATTATGAAGCTTTAGTTTTGGTAAATTGTATTCTTCCTTTTCACTCTGACAGAAACCACAGAAGCATGTTAATGAAGGTCAGATTGGGGCGATTTCCTGTCACAGGGACAGTGGAGCAGCTCGGAATGGTTAAACCTTTTCGCTGGGAACCCAAGCAGCACAGGTATCATAATTAGGCAAAATCGCAGTAATATGAATTTGTGTTGTAGTAGTGGGATATACTCTAAGTAGAAATCACCTCCCTCTAAAATGGAGGGGACTAAATGGTAGGTGAGGACTGACTTTTTAGTGTAGTTCTTCTCCCTCCGGTAATATTGAGCCTTAAATATAAAATGTGTCCACTACCCTTTGTCTTGAAGTCAGTCTATAAACTGCTGTTTTTTTGTTGTTTTTTTAACAGGTCTGACATCCCCTTAAGGTTCAGTTCTGCTTCTACGTAGTTTAACCATTTGATCCTTCTATAGTTTTCTAATCTTAGACAATCCCTTATTAGATTTTGGGTTAAAGATACTGTGTCCCTGCGCCAGATAGAATGCCACAGCAAGATAGGGGCTACTCTAATTGCATCTGTAATATAGAATAAGCCCAACTCTGTATGCAATATAAAATCTATGCAGGATTGTGGAAGAGACACCAATGACTTACAAAAATTGTTTTCAATAGATTGGAGACAATCCACATGAGCCATACCCCAAACACCGGCCCCATAAATGGCCGCAGACTTGGTTTTAGCATAGAAAATCTGTTTAATGGCAGCTAGTGGTTATCCTGGATATGAATGCTTTTATTGCCGCTAGACTCCTTTCCATTCCCAGGGCCCTCCACTTAACTAGCCCAGACCATGATTGTTTATTATAAAAAAATACTGTGTAAAGGTTAGGCAATTAATCACCCCCCCCCCCCCCTGCTATAATTGCAAATTACTGTCTGGTTGACCTTTAAGTCCAAGGTACTCATAAAGGACACATAGGCAGTAATACGGTGGTGAAGGCAAATTCCTGTTCTTGCGATCAAAACCACATCATGGCACCTGAGTAGAGCCAGATACTGGGAGGTCTGGCGTGGCACCGAGGGGGGCCTTCTCCACACCGTTCGTGTAGATGGAAAAAAGGAACGGTGCGAGAACACAACCCTGTCTGACCCCCCCCCCCCCTCGGGATTTTGAATGGTCGAGTACATTCCCCATTTTTCCCATAGCTGACCGATGCAGATGCATTGGTATAGAGTTGACGGATGAAGTCTATTATGTACTGATCAATCCCCATCCCTTCCATAGTATGCCAAAGCTTAGGGTGAGAAACACAGTCAAATGTTGCTGAAGGATCCATAAATGCCAGATACATTTTCCCACCCTTAGCCATGGCATACTTGTCCATATTAAATGAGAGGTTAAGGCACTGATCCACGGTGCCTTTGCCTCGTTGAAACCCATATTGGGGCTGCATAAATATTTCCTTATCCTGTGCCCATGCTTCCAGCCTGGATAAGAGGAGCCGGCCCATACGTTTTGCTGTTGTGTCTAGAAGAGATATGGGTCTATAATTTTTAGGGCTTCCTCTAACTCCTTTTTTATGGATAGGAACAATTACACTAGTTTTCCTTGAAGGGTGGGGTCCTACTTCAGCTAGCTTATTAAAAACGTTGGCCAGTAAGGGGATCCACAAGTCATCATAATTGTCCTGGAAAAGTTCTATTGGGACCCCGTCCGGTCCAGCGGCCTTCCCTGCGCTACATGACAGTAACCCATTTTTCACTTCAGTAAGTGAAATTAGTAAGGTATCCTGCATGCTTAGGGATGCTCAAATAGCTGGTTGGACAGTAGCGGTGGCGGGCGAAAAAAACAAAGTGGTTCACCCATTCCTCTTCTCCAACATTTGTATCTAGCGTGGGGTCCTTCTGCGTTTTAAAAAAACGGTGAGTTGATTATATCCCAGAACTCCAGACTATTACCTGAGGAAGTTGTGTGACGAAGTTTTTTCCCAGATCTCCTCCCTCAGTGACCTCTCCCTGTCCTTTCTCGCCCATTTATATATACGAAGTAGCACAATCTGGCTCTGATTTCTTGGTTGGGTTTTGACAGCAACGTTGTGGGCCTTCCTAGTCCTTGAACAGTTCGAGTCAAACCAACCTTTGGCTTTAGTGTTTTTGTCTGTTCTCTTTCGAGTCAGTACCATCCTAATGTGTTCCAGTAAATCCATAAAGGAGGAAACCAATACAACAATCAGTTCCTACATCTAGACAAGTACTAATGCTAGTCTGTGCAGACTTTATTACTTCCAGGACCACCTTGTGTTTGTCTGTTTGAGCCCATATAAGTTGGTAGCCATTTCTTCTCGCCAGGATTGGAGGGTATATAATCCGGTGACTGCTCTTTTCCCTACTGGGCAGAGTTAGTTCGCAGGTTAAAATTGTATGATCACCAAAATATGTACATTTGGCATCTGTGTTTCTAAAATTATCATAAAAAGGGTAAGAAACCATTATGAAATCTATTGTTGATTCCTGAGCTTCACGGCGAAAAGTCTTTTTGGGGAGGTCCTCCAAATTGTTCCAAATGTTGACTATTACCATGTTCCTAATGGACATAGTCTTATTAAGGCTATTTCCATAATTACTATGTCCGTCTTTCATTATTCTAATGTTTCAAAAAGGGTTGACATTGGTAACTAAAAAAAAACCTTATTATTAAACGTAGCCCCAACCGTGGGGTTATATTTTAAATTCTGAGTCTGTGCTTCTCCAGACCAATCCCTCTTAAACTATAACGTCTACCAGTATGGATGACATGTGACTCACCATGTAGTCTTCTGGCTTATGTAACATTTCCTATATACTGATTTACACACATATGATTGATTGTCTCTCTGTAATGTGAATGTGATGTAAAGTGCTTTGACACCCTACACTGGTATAGGTGGCGCTATATAAATAATTAAATACATCTGAGAGAGAGAGAGAGTGGTTATGGAGACTTGAGGGGTCACTGTTCAAGGATAGTAGTAAGAGTCTGTGGGGGGCACCCATGGGAGGGGCAAACAAACATTGTCGCACAGGACGCCACCAGTGCTTAAGCCGGCCCTGTTTGGACAAATATTATACTTCGCCAATATTTTCTTCATTTTCCATCTTTAGCATTTTTTTTATAGCCATCATCAACGTGTTTAATTAAAGTCTTCAGATTATAGTAATTCAAAGCCAATAGTACCCCCTTTGTACCAAAAATAATCATATTTTGCTGTCGTGCATTAAAAAGAGTACTTTATCTATTCTAAGTACGTCTGCCTGCATTAATATGAATGCAAGATATATATATAAAAATAAATCGACAGAATAATGCCAACGTAACAAGTATTTACTTGTCATTGGTTTCAGTAAATCTGCATTTAAGTAAATAAGAAAATGCTAAATCCTGAAATATCAGCTCTCATATCTGTAGAAATGTGTTGCTTCCAGGTTCTAATCATCAGCTTCCTGCCCCCTGCCCACTGAAGGATGTTGTGCAGAGGTAATGAGAGAAGGTACAAATAAGTACGTTCGCCATTTTCAAATTTTAAAAACAATGTTTCTCCATGCAGAGTTAGGAGAATTGCTGATGCTTTTATTTGTGTAGGCCGAACTCCTGTAAGTATTTTTATCAGCATTTCAAGTTTATGAAGAAAAATGGGATAGCGTCCAAGATAGGTGGAATAAAGAAAAAACTGGCAAGGAGGTACCAAGTGAGGACCCATATTTATGATATGCAAAACTGAAGTTGATAAAGATTTCAAACAGATTTAACTTTAATAGTTTTGAGAGCAACCATTAGTAACATGGATTTAAATTCAGATAAATATACAAACGCCGAACAGGAGGAGAGTCGTAGATTGTAGATCATCGAAATTTAGCACTTCGTTATCTGGTTCCTCGACAGACAATTCAAAATACGGTTCTGCCAGGTGGCATTTTATAGACCAAAGAGGCAACAAAGAATGGGGAGTGGATAAGGAAGGGTGGTCAAAGGGACGCAACCAGAAGACAGATTGGGTTATAATATCCATTTGAATAATCCGCAGCCGCCATAGGCTCAATTATCAGTTTACCTCAAATACCATTGAAAAAACAGTCATCTCACAGTCCCCACTACAAATATTGATCAAGCCGAACTGGAAAATTTAAGCCAAGAGCACATTCTTTCCATGTTCCATAAATAATTTCATACAAAAATTCGCGACACAGGTCTTACAAAATATCACACGCAATAATGAAAACAGAGGAGGCTCTTTCCATGGGTACCCTTTTATTTATATTTGAATATTTGTAAAAGCAAACGTATCTCAAACAACTGTCTAATATCTTCAAAAAGGTAATCAATTAAAAATGTATTACTGCAGTCAATATACTTCCAAAACAGTCACAGGTTTCATTCCATCCAGCCAACATGTGTTTCACAGCACAAGCCTGCTTTTTCAAGGCACAATTTTATTAAAAATAAGTCTCCTGATAAAGATTTTAAAAAATGTGCGAAGATGGTCAATACTTAACACAAGCTTCAATAATTATGACTGGATACTGTGCACATTATTCTGTCAAGAAAATATAATCATGAGAAGTAATAAGGGCTGTAGGAAGCAGGCTCTGTATATACTATACCAAAATGAGGTATAGTGTGCACAGAGTCCAGTGGAACTCCAAAGGTAGCAGAGGTAAAACTAGATAGCACCGTACTCTCTATTTGTGGTAGCGTGGGCGAGCAGTAAGGCTTTATCAGAGGGTAGTGTTAAGCATTTGTTGTACACACTCAGGCAAGAAATAATGTCACACACCCAAAGACTTAACTCAGACCAATTTGTTTGTATCAAAAATATTATAATGTTATTTTATTTCTTAGAACCAAGCCAAACCTGGTGCAGGAAAGTTAAATAAATGCTTTGCAAAATCTTATGCTGTGTTTTACAATTGAAGGCAGGTTCAAATGCAGCTGATTGAATTACAGGCAAGTCAATGTTACGAAATTACTTATACGTTACGTTTCAGATTACTCTGCACATTACTTTTTAGATTACTTTTCAGATTACTTTTGCTAATCAGTGTGATATGCCTAGCTATCACACCGAGACATCTCCTAGACAAAAGGTAAGTAATTCACTTTTAGTACATAGGCAGTTTTTCAATGTTCCATACAAACCACTTCCACACAGAACAATTTTCAAGGAAAAACAGTCAGTGTATTCCTATGGAGAAAAATGAAGTTAACATTTTGCAAGTAAGTACTGGTTTGTGGGAGTTGGTATTCTGGGGTTATAACCAGGGTTCCCCCAGGGTCAAGGATGCACTCTTGAAACACTCTCCGTGGCACTAGGGCAGCCAGGGACAACGTGCTGAGGCCGAATGTTATCTAATGGGGCATAGGGGGCCTACGGTTGGTGGCTGCTCACAAGCAGGCCACAAGGTTGTGGGAGCAAAGCTCCTGTTAGGCTCAGGGCAAAAGGGGATCCGAGTTAGCACCCAAAGTACACCCGCAGCAGTGCAGGGGAGGCTGGGTGCAGGGTGCCGTTTTGGCATCGGGTGCCCTATTGTTTTCAATGGGGCTTGCCGGTTTTGGTTTTTAGCTGCAGGCTCGGTCCAGGAAGTCTTCCAGGAGGAACCAACAGCTGGGCAGGTAAGTTGGAGGGCTCAGGGACATAGGTGCACCTCGGGTTCTCTTCTCTAGGGCGCAGGGTGACTGAATGCAGGGGTTTATTTTGAGATCGGATTTCAACTTACCCGACCACTAGAGGTTGGGGTGGTGGGGCTCAGTGCGGAGGCTGCAGGCAACGTCAGGGAGTCCTGGAGGGGTCAACCCACGGTGGACTTGGACTCTGGAGTGCTGGGGTACCTCGCTGGGACCGGTGGACCACTCTGACTCGGGCTATAGGCATCCGGTGCAGTGTTGGTTCCAGGCGTTGGGTTTCTTTGTCCTCAGCAGGCTCGGAGTCTTTATTGGCTGTTTCTTTTGAACACAGCTGCTGTTCACAGGAGATCCAGTCTTTGTTGAAGGCAGTCAGTCCTCCCAGGGGTTCTGGTGGTCACTAGCTGCACGACAAGGCGACTTTTGGCGCAGGATCTCTGGATACTGCAGACGGGCTGGTAGGGCTGGGGCCAAGTCAGTTCTTCTCTGCAGTCTCCTCTTCTGGGCGTCTTCTTTCGTCCTTCTTCATCGTAGGTTGCGGGAATCTGTCTTCTTGGTTCAGGGCTGCCCCCTAAATACTGTATTTAGGGGGCATTTTAGGGGTCTCGAGGTCAGTAGCCAATGGGCTACTGACCTTAGGGTGACTACACCCTTGGTGTGCTCACCCCACATGGGGGATAGGCAAAATCCCTAATTGGTGGCACTGAAGAGTGGGCTTCCCCTTGCATCCCCCACCTGAGGGGTGGGGTTGGCAGAGGTAGGCAAATCTTTCCTGCCAAAAAGGAGGGAAGACAGGAAGGGGGCCTGCTCCTGATAGCAGAAGAGGCTGGGGAGTCGCATTACAAAGGTAGCAAGGCCTTTGAAGCTCCCGTGCCACGGATGGCTCTTCCTGACCTGGAGGTGATGTGACTACCTCCGCCCAGGAAAGGCTTCGTTTCTGGGCTTAGGGAGCGAAGGCTCCTACCCCAGGGTCCAGAAACAGGTCTCGTGGTGGCAGGCTGGTGTGTACCAGGTCTCGTGGTGGCAGGCTGGTGTGTACCATGTCAGAGGCTAGTCGTTTTTCACCATTTATTGAAACATGCCCTCTGAGTGCACGTTTCAATAAATGGTGCTGTGGAGTTTGTAGTAACAAACTACCAGCACCATATACTCTTAATGGCATTACTGCACTTACAATATATAATAATTGGTCTATACACTGTAGGGGTACAGGGCTCATGCACCTGTACCATCACCACTGGTATAGTGTACCCAGCTAGAGGGGTGGCTGACCTATGCCAGGGCAGTGGGTTGTAGGCATGGCACACAGGGATATGTGCCATGTCGACTCTTCACTTTGTTCTGCACCAAACATGCAGCCTGCAATGGCAGTGTGTGTGTGTGTAAAGGTACAGGGCATCTAAGGGTGGCACAATAAGTACCGCAGCCCTTAGAGCCCTTCCTTGGTCACAGTGCCCTTGGTACCCTTGGTACCCTTTACAAGGGACTGACATGTGGCCAGAGGTGTCAATTGGGGGTGCAAGGTACAGTTTTGGGAAAGAGCACAGGCACTGGGAACTGGATTGTCAGGGACCCAGGGAACATCAAGTCAAAGTGCATCAGTTGTCTGGCAAAAGGGGAGGGGGGTTAAAGCAAGCAGCAGAAACCCACCTTCCTACAAGGGCCACTAGTGTTGGACTAGCATTTCAGATAGTCTGGCACTGCCAGAGAGGCCAGCTTGACAGGGTCAGTGTGTGGGCTGGTGTTTCTTCTTGGCCCAGTTATGGCCCACAGACCAAATAAAAATAAAAAAACAGCCCACCCACGGGCCCTTTCAAGCTGGCCCATCTGGCAGTGCCAGCCTGCATGAAACACCAGTCCACCACAGATGGCTGCGAACCAAGCTTTTGGTGCCAATTAGGTAAGACCTCACTTGCTCCAATCCGAAGTGAATCTCTGCATCTATGACAACCTTATTGATCCATAAACTGGAACCGTGCACATGTGATGTTCGCAAGATCCAGTTTCATTTGAAGTGATGCAAGTTACTTTTGAATTTCAAAGAGAGGCTGCTGAAAGAAAGCTGGCTATTTATGTGGTCCTTAAAAGGGAGATGGCATTTATTTGCACTAGAGATTGTAGGCAACTGAGTTTTTGTTGCAGTACCCCCCACATTTTGCTTTATATTTGATGCAACTTTGACTGAAGTCTACTGGTTCCTGCTAACCAGGTCGCCAGTACTAGTTTTCCTTCCCTAAAAAAATGTACAATTGTTACCCCAATTGCCAAAACCTTTAGCACCCTTTGTACGTCCCTAGTAAGTAGTACCCCTGCTGGTACCTAGGGCCTGGGGCACTAAAGAGGGTCCCCTAAGGACTGCAGCACAAATTGTGCAACGCTAAGGGACCCCTCACCAAGCACATGCAAGGCTGCCATTGCAGGTTCTGTGTCTTGGTGCAGACAAAAGTAAACACAGGCCT
Source organism: Triturus cristatus (assembly GCF_964204655.1). Lineage (NCBI taxonomy): Eukaryota > Metazoa > Chordata > Amphibia > Caudata > Salamandridae > Triturus > Triturus cristatus. The sequence continues at coordinate 1,182,028,301 of NC_140590.1, forward strand.
CTTACCACTGAATGTAATATTTGTAAGTCACCCCCACTGCAGGCTTAACAGCCCTAAGGCAGGGTGCTTAATATTATATGTGAGGGCATACCTGAATGAGCAGGTTTGCCTCTGTGCTGGCCAGTCCTATTAATGCCAGTGCAAGCGACCAGGGAAACCATTCTAAGACGTGTGTTGGACAGTGGTGAAAACAGTTGCCTTGCTACATGATGGCTTCACTGAAGATCGGGAGTTTTGGTATCAAACATCTCATATTGCTAAACCCACACTGATTCAGTGTTGGATCTATCTATATATGCATCCAGATGGCACCCTAGAGGTGCCCCCTGAAAGCCTACCAGCCTCTGGTGTGTTCCCAGACTGGTCTCTGCCAGCCTGCCACACGAGACACTGTTCTGACCTCCCAGGGTGAGAGCCTTTGCTCTAGGGAGGCCCAGAACAAAAGCCTTTCCAGGATGACCTGTTGATCAGCCTTCCTTGGGCAACAAGCCTCAAAGGGCTGCCGCCTTTGAAATGTGAATCTGGCTCCCCCTCACAGGAGAGGAAGCCAACCTCTTTGTCCAGGGTCCCCTTGGCACCTGGACAGGAGGGAAAATTAGCTAGTCAGGTAGGCGTGCCCCTCCCCCTCCCCCCCCAGGCTGGTGCCACCCCTAAAGTGGTCTGCTGCAAGGTAAGCACACTTTTTCACAAGTAGCCATCTTTGTGAAGGCATACTTAGGAATTCTGGGAAAGGAGTATGCCCAGTTCCCACAGGAAGTGGTCATATAGGGGGCTTAGTGGCCCCAAGGGTCAGTAGCCCATTGGCTACTACTCTACACTCCCATAATGTCCCTAAATTTAGCAATTAGGGGAGTCACTGGCTCCAGAGAAGCAGACCCTGATGCCCTAAAGAAGAAAACAGATGAGAAGAGTCGCACCCCTGCAAGAACAGACGATCCAGCAACTGACTTGGCGCCAATCCTGCTGGCCGGCCGGCCTGCCTGCCTGCCTGCTGCCTACGCCAATTGCATCAAAAGACGACTTGTCCCACAGCTGCCGTGTCTCCAAAGCCTGGGAGACCTGTCAGCACTTCACCACAAACCAAGACCTCCCATGAACAGCAGACCTGTTCAGAAGGACTCCAAAAGCCAAGACTGGGAACCGCCAACCCAGACACCTGAAGCAACCACTGCACCAGTCGCCTCCAGCCCGGCCACTGGTGCCAACAAGGAGAGAAGGGAGGAACAGAAAGACTGGAAAACCGTGAAAAAGGGAGAAAGCGGGATTAAAAAAACAGAACCAGCAAGAGGTGCAGTATTCTAAACTCTGGTACAAGTGCTGTTGGATCCTGTCCTCGAAGAAGCAAGTAAACCACTGTCAGGAGAAAGTGCAAAGAAATGCCCCGAGAAGGAGAGCTGTCCAGATGGCAGACGGCTATGCTGAGGGCACAAGGGACAGTCGGACATCTGCACAATGAGGTGAGGTGGTGAGGTGCACAGTTGCGAGGGTCTGTGGTTAGGTCTCCCCCTTACACATATCCATGGTTGCCCCACTTTGAGCCTTGAGCCAAGCTCAGTCCTACTTCCTGGTCTGGGAAAGTCAGAGTGGTTACCATCATTGACCAAGCTTGATCACCCCACAAAACACACCTAAACATTCCAGAGCGGTTGGTGTGCTGCCAGCAGGGCCTGCTTTAAGGAATCCCCCCACCTCTTTGCTCCTTTGTGTAGCCAGTGTGCAGAAGAACACCAACTATGCTCGGCAAGCTCCAGGGCCAGACCCCTTATCAAGAACCATAATTGTGCGGTGCAGCAATATATTGCCCATTTGGCTTGCAACCTTTATCTTGCTCCTTGAGCATTTGTATGCCCACTGGCCCCTTGCGGCTGGTCCCAGGCATCCTGGTGCACGGGTACAAATGTGCATCTATGGTCCTCCTTACCCATACACTCCCTAGCCTAGACCGTCTGACCTGTGCCAGAGTAGGTTATCAATTTGTTTGGGTGGGGCGGGTCACAGAATCAGGAAGCACAAAGGCATCCTAAAGATTATGCCAATGTTGAGCAGAAAAAGTTACTGTGATGATACGTCTATGCACCAACAATGGAGAGACCTCTCCGCCCTTAGTACAACTGCTAACCTCCCACAACTGCTGCTACTTAAATGCCAATTTCAAGAGCCTACAGAATCAAATATTATATCCACCCGGAGAAGATAGACTAGCGAAGAACCTAGGGGGAGGCCTTGAACAGGGACAGAAAACTAAGGGTTTGTCCCTTTCATCTACTCTCAGAAACTGGACTACCTTCCTAGTGCTGCAACACTGACAAAGCCTCCTGCTTTACCAATTCAGAAGTGAACGTGAAGAGAGTATAACACACTTTCTGTACTGAAACTAAACGTTTTTCACATTGTGCTGGTTCCGAGCCTCTAGTACACGCCATCTGTAAGTAAGCCTTCGAATGATCTGCTTCACTACCTTGAGGCTAAAGTGCTAAAGGGGTGTCCTGGCGCTCTGTTGTATGTGTAACAGGAGGGTAATGTAAAGGCAGCAGAGGCAAAACAAAAAACCCCAATTGGATCCTCCTAGCTTCTGATTACCCTGTGCCTCTGATTCTGTACTTACATCTGGTGCTAGGGGTGACTAATTATTAGGTCCAGTTCCAGGAAGCAATAACTGCTTGCGTCTAACTTTATCACCCACAGCCTGCGCATAAAATGTCAGATGGATGGGAAGAGAGGGATCTGCAGCACATGTCCTTGCTGAGCTCATAAGGAATCCATGAGAAATCAAGGCCCAGGAAGAGAGCGTTGCAGCCACATGCTCTTGTAGTTGCTTGATGCAGCCTTACCCTAGGTTATCCACTATAACTATATTAATTTGTAGTGTTTCCCTTACACAATCCCCAGTCTCTATTTTTGCAATTATCTCGTCCGCTGTTCCAGGAATAGGTTATCTTAAGACCCAATAGAGACCCTGATGCCAATCAAAGGAAGAATGCACAGGCTAAAGAAGAAGAGCAAGTCAGAGACTTTGAGAGAAGAAGTGAAGATTAGGTCAACAAGTGGAAGAGGAGAGGCAAAAGGCAGATAGGAAAAGTGAAAGTGGGAGGTCAGAAAAAAAGAAACAGGCAGAAAATAAGAGGGGCAAGCGGAGAAATTAAGACAGGTACCTGGAGAAAGAACTAGTTCCTGAGCTAGAGAAAGAGAAGCTCAGGATTGAGGGAGCTAAAGAAACTAGCAAGGGAAGATGTGATTCTCTCCCATAAAAACCTACTGAGTAACCCAAATATGTGGTACCCAAGTATGTGCCAGGCATCAATACCCTATGTGCAAGGGTTCAATAGATACGAGATGGTATGCAAGGTTCAGGAGTCACGCTAAAAATCCAAGGCAACTAAATAGTGATTTAGCAGTAAGAGTATTTTTGTAGCCTGAAGAATTTACTTGATTCATTTGCTTTGCCTTTATTCTGCCATCCAGCTGCTGGGGCCCGAATCGTGTCTTGCAAGTCTCCTCTTTTTCTTGCTCTTTATGTATGTGGGATTCGTCAGCACCATTTGGTGGCAAGTCCATTCTCTGTGTGACGTCAGATGGCGCCACAGGAGTTCCTGTGCATGGTTGCCATCTTCAGATTCTTTTTTCTCCGAGTGTCTTTTCTCTTTCGAACATTCCTGGTCTTGAAGTGTTGCTCACCTCGCCTATTTGCTTAACCCCATTTCCAGGGATGTGTGTTGGTCACATATAAATCCAAAAAATTCTACAGGCTGTAAAACGTCTCCTACTAGTAAGTAACCATTTCGTTTTGCAGCATGAATCATTTTCTAGATTCACATGCTGTGCATCGATAACGTAGCCGTGCTTGATTCTTTGGGAAGGATGGGTTGAAATGTGGATGAGTTGGCAAACAGGTGTTGTAGTACTCTCTTTCCCACCAGTGCTTCCTTGTTTACCTGGATATCCACACAGTAGTATTTCGTAATTGTGCATGGGGATGACCAAGTTGAAACAATGGGGATAGCTCCAATGGGTAAGTTTGCTTGGTACGCAAGGGCTGTGCCCTTCTTCCTGGTTGAGTGTGCCCTGGGGCGTGGGGGTAAAGTTTTTCACCTGCCTTTGAGTAGCACGTTTGGATAACTTCCACGAATCATTGCACAATTGTTCAGTTAGTTACAGGTGTACCTTTGCTTGCCCTGGCAAAGGAGACTAAGAGTTTGTTCCCTTTCCAAATTGCTTTTGCCTCTTGTAGGTAGTACATGAGTGTTCTTCTTACATCCAAGGTGTGTAGCGCCCTTTCGGCCTGTGACTTTGGATCCTGAAAAAAGGCCAGTAGTTGGATGCTTTGGTTGACAGGGAATTGTGATACCATCTTTGGTAGGAAGCAGGGGTTTGTTCGGAGGAAGACCTTGTCCTTATGGATTTGGAGGTATGGTTCCAGGATCGTGTGTGCTTGTAGCTCATTGACTCTGCGGGGTGACGTGATAACTGTTAGGAATGCTGTCTTTAAGGTAAAGAACTTCAACTCCGTCTTGTGCATTGGTTTAAATGGTTGTCAGTTGTGTGAGTACTGTGTTCAAGTTCCACATTGGCGTCAGATCTCCTCTTGGTGGTGCTACTCTCTTTGATTCTTCTAGGAATCTTTTCACTACTTGGAGTGTGAAGGAACTGTTGCCTGTTGTTATTCTGGTGTATGAGAATATGGCGGCCAGGTAGACCTTTAGTAATGCATTGGCCAGGCTGCTGTCCAGTAGGTAGGTGAGGTATGTTAGCACAGTACTGTGCTCTGTCCCGGTCTCTTGTTTTTTGTGGTCCCTGCACCAATGGATGTATCTAATCCACTTGGCCATGTAACACTTCTTATTGCTTGGTTTTCTAGCCTCTTTCAGGATTTCCATTGTCCTGGGAAGCAGCTGTAGGTGTCCAAACTATGTATTTAGGAGCCACGGTGCTAGGTTGAGTGTGTCTAGTTCTGGGTCACACACTCCTCCATTTTGCATAGTTATTAGATACTGTGTTGTTTTGATTGGTATGATTTGCCCTCTGGACATCTCTAATAGGTCTGAATAACATGTCGGTCTGGCCCACTGTGGGGCGAGGAGTATGAGTGACGTCCCTGGCTGTCTGGCTTTGTCCAGTAACCTTGGGATCAGGGGGAATTGGTGAAAAGGCATATGTAAATCTCCCTGACCAGTCTATTGACAGGGCATTCCCCTTGGACTTGTAGTGTGGGAACCTGGACATGAAGTTTTGTCATTTTTCATTTTCTAGACTTCCGAATAGGTCTATGGTGGGTGAGCCCCAGCATCTGAACACACTGTCCAGTAAGTCCAATTCGTGGGAGGGCTTTTCTTCTCTGCTCAATCTTTTTGCCTCAGTGCGGTTTCCCCGGGAGGTGTATTGTTTCAAGGTTCGTGTTCCCCCTGTATCACCAATTTCCATATCTCCTGCGCTAGCCTCGACAGTGGCAACAACTTTGTTCCTCCCTGCTTGTTGAGGTAGAACATCATCGTCATATTGTCCATTTGGATAAGCACTATCTCCTCAAATGCACCTGGAATGCCTTCAGCGCTAGGAAGACAGTCTTTAGTTCTAGGTAGTTTATGTGCTTCAAAACACCACCCGTTGCACAGCCATCCTTGTATGGGACACATATGCAGTCTCGCATGTAGTATGAGGGGGATGCATGCTACCATCATGCCCATCAAGTTCATGACAGTCTTCACTGTCAGAGACTGCCCTTTCTGGTAAAGGTGAGTTTACTCTGCTATTGCTGTCGCCCTCTTGGGGACTGAATATGTGCGCTGTTTTTGAGTCCAACATAGCCCCCAGGAGCAACTTCACCTGCTCCAGGAGTGGTGATGATTTCTCGTGGTTTATAGTGAACCTGAGGCGTTGCAGCATGGTGAGGACTGTTTGCATGTTTTGGCAGTATTTTTGCTTTGCCATCACCAGCCAATTGTTCATGTATGGGTAGACGTGTATACCCGGTCGTCTTAGGTGTGTTGCCACTGCTGCTAGGCATTTCGTGAACACACTTGGTATGGATTTTATGCCAATAGGTACCACTCTGGACTGGCAGTGTACCTTGTCCAGGATGAATCTGAAGTAATTATTGTGCTTCTGGTTCATTAGTATATGTAGGTAGGCATCTTTTAGGTCTAGAGGGCCCATGTAATTTCCTTTTCGTAGGAGTGGAATTACTTCCTGTAGTCATTTTGAAGTGTTGAGTCCATATCAACTTGTTTAGGTACCCAAGGTCTAGAATCGGTCTTGTTTTGGTACTAAAAGTACACAGAGTAGATGCCACCGCCTGCCTCCTTTTGAGGGACTCTCTCTATAGCTCATTTTTTGATAGGGTTCATGGCCTCTCTCCACAAGTCTGTAAGTTCCTGTTCTCTTAACGTTCTTGTCTTTGGAGGAACACGAGGTGGTGGTCTGGGGAGTTCTACGCAGTAACCATGTCTTTTGATGCTTAAGATCCAATTGTCTGAGGTGATTGGCCTTTACTCCTGGAGGAATCCTCTTTAAACCCCCCCCCCCCCCCCCTCCTCCACTGGTGTTATGTGGAGTCCCAAAATAGGCGCTCCCTGGGAAAAGCATGTTTATAACAGATGCCTGCAATTCAGCCTTAAATCCAGAGACCCTGAGCCGTGCATGTCCCCCGAGGGTGGTGCCCGTGCACATCTGCCTGCTGACTGTATATGCCTTGTCCAGTGCTGATTTGAGGCAGAAGTTGGCAATTTTCTTGTCCTCCTGAATCACTGTCTTCACTCTCTTCCTGAACTCCTCTGGAAGGTTCTGCACGAGTCCTTCCATTTCCTCCCATTGCTGGTGACCATACATATTGAGAAGTGCACTGGAATTCGTAATTCTCAATTGCATTGCCGCTTCCCTCTGCATCTTCCTACCCACCGGGTCCTTTCTTTTGCTTTCCTTCTCTGGCGGTGGGCCGGTTGATGTGAGACAGTTATTCATTTTTCTGGCAGGCACCACTATGATGGAGTCTGCCAGCATGTTCCTCTTGATGTATTGGGGGTGTTGGGTGGAATGTTTATACGTTTGTCAATCAAGGAGTAACCGCCCTGGCTATGGCAGGTTTCTTGAAAGCTTCCTTACAATGGTCCAGTATGTTTCGAGGAGGAAGCATGTTTTCTTCCGTTCTTCCTCAAGCTGGATCCCATACATGTCTGCCGCCCTCTTGATAAGTCCATTCTACATGGACAGGTCCTCAAGTGAGTGCCTTGAGGGATAGCTTTCGACACTTTCCTCCAGAGGTTCAGCATTGAGATCCTGCCTTTATCGAAGTGGCCCTGTCTGTCCCTCATGGTGTGTTCGTCCCCCTCAGTCGCAGAGGTCTTCCTGCTTCTCTTCGTGAGGCTCAGCCATCAAGGGTGCCTCGATATCCGGTAGGTCGATACCTAATTCTCTCAACTCCAAGGGTGTCGTGGGGATGTGGAACGCCTTTAGGGAGTCGTTGAACTCCTTTTTGCGCTGCTGGTGCCGCCATTCCAGCCTCAAGATGGCATCTTTTCCTCTCGAGCGAGTGTTCAGCATCGGTTGTCAAGAAGGGTTTCCTCTTTGGGCATTGAGTTCTTCATCCTTTGCCTCTTAGTCCTTTTTCTTTGCTCCCTCCTTTGCTCCCGTTGACGTCGCAATTTAGTTCAAAGGTTTACCCCCATCGGTGCCCATTTGTCAGGAACTGTGCAGCTCTTTCTGTTTGTGCCGATCTTCGCTTGGTGAGTGTTTTGACCTCAATGCTGAGGTGGCTCTCAGTTCTTTAGGGGTCTTTTGTTACCTTCTGCCGCTTGGTCTTTTTGGCATCCTTCACCCCATTCATCGCAGCCTCTGCTCTCTCAACATTGTCAGCATTCCTTTCTGCATCCAACTCTCCTCCTTGTGCTGGCTCGGCTTCTTCAAGGTTTCCTCGTCCTCAGGGATTCCTGTTTTCTTTAGGTGCAAACCATGGCTTAGTGTGCCAGTGGCTTCTTCAACCTCTTCTTGAGTTTTTGGTACAAACCTGGTGCAGGCTTTACAGTCTCCAATGTTGTGATCCATCTGGAGGCACAGGTTACAGATCTCGTGTGTATCCCTCTGTGCAAACTAGTGGTGGCAGTTAGGGCATAATTTAAAGAGGCTGCTCTCTATATCCCTTAGCTGCACCTCTCCTCTGCATTCCCTGGTCACTTGTTCCTCACCAACAGTCTTCTCCATTTGGGCCGAGAAGGCCCTCCTCCTCAGTCTTCGTCTTTCTCGTGGCCTACAGTGATTTATGGTGCTTTTTCGTTGACTTTTTCACTCAGCTATCTGCAAATCCCTGCAAAATTCTCCGGAGCTCCTCTGATGTGCTTCCACAGCCAACAGCAGAAAAAAAGAATCCGAAGATGGCGACTACGCACAGGAACTTCCAAGGTGCTGTCTGATGCTACACAGGGGAAGGATTTACCACCAAATGGTGGTCGACGACACCCACACTTTAAAATAAATAAACAAGCATTTGCAATGCAATAGGTCTCGCATTTGCGAGACTTTGAGCTACTGGCATTGTAAATAACAAACCTTTTATTTATGTGTTGGTTTTGAAAACAGATAAATAAAAGGCATTGTGATTTGCAATGCCAATAGATTAAAATTTTGCAAATGCGAGACCTATTGCATTGCAAAGGTTTATTTACACAGTGCAATCTATACAATTTTCTCAATTTGCCTTGAGTAGCATAACCTGGACTTTTTCCATAGACAATGCAGCAATGACCACTGAGACCACTTTGATGACATATGATTGCAGAATAACACCTAATCTCTAGCACACACCACTTTCACGTTCCTGTCTCTTCACAGAGTCATCGGTTTTCACAAATAAAAATCCGCACTGAAAGCTGTTGCAGACTTTTTCGCGACTAATGTTACAGCTCAGTACATTTCCTTTTAAAGCAATAAAACCGAGATGCCGGGTCTCTTTCCTTGACTTCTCTTCCTTTCAGCAATATGACTTGGGTTATTAATAACAAAAATTAATCAGCACGCAAGGGATTGATTTCAATTTTTTAAAATATAAACTTCAGAACTAGAGTGTTTCCTTTCTCCGGCTCATTATTTCACAAACACCTGCTTTACTTAGCCTCAAATACTGAAATATGAAAGAATTGTGGACGAACTACTCTCTTGTTGAACTTGAATTTTGCTGCAGCTGCCATGCATTGAGCTACAAACACTTCTTGGAGGAATCTAAGCTCATTAAACCGAAGCGACGTGATCAATGTTGATGGTATGTGGGAAGCAGCGCTGTAGGCGTGCACATCTGCTGTCTCTTGTGCTAACGCGAGCAAAAGAGACGCGCGTGCACATTTCCTGTCCCCCTTCCGAACAGAAACCAACGACAATAGATCTCGCCAAGGCGAGCAGCGCATGCACTGCGTCGCTAAACGAGACCTAAAAAGCAACCCATTGGATTTACCAAGGGGTCAGCACATCAACACATATGAAGCTGAACTACTGGCTGTGTCAATAAATCAACACAACAATCGATCAATAACTATAATCCAGTTTATTTCCACATATATAAATGGCACTTATTAATAATAATCACTGTCACATAATAAAGCATTTTTCATCAAATCAACCATAAACATGTGTTAACATTCAAACCACAAAAGGATCAACCACCGAGGCCCCCGCACTCCAAATGAACAGCATATGACTCCAGCCCAGAGTGCTTTGAAAAATATAGTAAGCCATCCTGGGGTCATGAATTCAGTGCGACTTACTGCAACATTTTTCTTAAATATTCCTATGGGGCATTTTAAAGTCCCCAGAGACCCCAATCCATGGGGCTGAGATTTTTTTTCTGGAGCAAAGGGGTGCCTGGCTCCCTCCTTGAGTCTTTTATAATGGCCCTGCAGACCCCAACCTCTGGTGCCCAATGGCAGCAGTGTCCTGAGAACCTCAACCCCTGGGACACCAAGCTGTTCCCTGCCAAGAAGAACGCAGGCAGGGAACAGAAATCCAACTCCCTGCCCACATTCTCCCGGGCAGGGAAAAAAGATCAGCTCCCACCTGACAGGAGCAGAAATAAAAGCTGCCCCCGCTGGGCAAAAGCAAACCAAGGCAGCCAGCACCCGCTGCACCTAGAGTGGGTGCAGGCAGGGGAGCCAGCTGGCTTCTGGGGCTCCCCCTGTAGCCCTAAGACCTAATTGATGTGGCTGCCCGAGTGGGATCAGGACACTCACATAACCTTTTTATTTATTTAGGCTTTAGGGAATGAGGTCCCCAGAGCCATGTAAAGGCCCCCAGAGGGCTCTACAAGCCCCCTACTATTCAAATCACAATTCAGCCCCAGGGGTATGACCGTCCTCCCTTACAATAATAATGTGCCAACCCCCAGGAACTGGCAAATTGGGGGAGGGGGGGGATTAAAATAGAAACAGGTTGGAAGCACGCTTGTGTTTTTTCAATTTTGCCACAGATCTGCTGTACTGTAAAAAAAGAAAATCTGTCTTTGGCCCTAGAAGGGGTCCTCCTGAGAGAAAACACCAGCAGGTCAATGGGGTCAGAGTTCCCCTACCCTGTCCCCTATATGTTTTTTCAATCTTTGTTCAGGACAGGGAACGGAGTCCCCGAGTTCTAAAATGGCTGTTGCAACACCTTTGTGGAAATTGTTGCAACCAATCAGATCTTTTGATCTGTTGGGTCTGCAAATCCTTCACAGCGTTTAATACACATACGTTTTGAACCGTAATTTCTCAAACACTACTGAACTGACTCATACCAAACCACAACAAGCATTGGCATAGCCAATAGGTCTCGCCTTTGGGACCTTATAAGTGTTTAGCCATGCAACAGTAGCATAACTAAACACTTATAAGGTCCCAAAAGAGAGACCTATTGGCTATGCAAAGCGGCCGTGTGGCCGCTAAAGTGAAAGTAATCGCGGTAATCGCTGGCCTGGTAGCACTTTTTGGAGCCCTCTCAATAAGTCTCGCCAGACCAGCGCATGCGCTGGGTCAGGCGAGACCTAAAAAGCAAGCTTTCCGACTCAAACTTTGGTGCTTTCTGCCAAATGTGGTGAAATTCCATTCAACTGTTTGTGTGGCCCTGCTGTTCAAAATGTATGTGGGGTAAACATGTAGTGGGATTCTTCCCCTCCTATCCCCCAGTTTGATCACCACAAAACTTTCCAGGAAAAAGCTATATTTGCTGAGACTTTTTTTTGGATACTTCTATGAAGATTTGTCAAACGGCACCAAAGTTACTAGCAAACTAAAAAATCCATTTACTATGGAACATGGTCTGAACTATAACTACCCAGGGGCCACTGGGTAATATACATATCCTTGGTGGCAGATTTGTGGTTACAAGTTAAATAAGCTGCACCATGAGGTGTGGTCTGCTTTCACTTTGTCTTGCTGGTACGTCAGCATGGACAGACCACTGTATGTCACAGAAAAACAAAAATAATCAAGCCTGAGACTCAAGGGAAGCTTTTCCCTCGCGTCTCAACTATAATTTTGAAAAAGAAAATTCTTTAATGAGAAATACAGAAGCATTTTCTTTTTCAGTGCTAATAACTCAGCATGGACAGACCACTGTATGCCACAGAAAAACAAAAATAATCAAGCCTGGGACTCAAGGGAAGCTTTTCCCTCGAGTCTCAACTATAATTTTGAAAAAGAAAATTCTTTAATGAGAAATACAGAAGCGTTTTCTTTTTCAGTGCTAATAACTCATTAACGTGTTTAAGTATTGGGTGGTAGCGCAGAGGATGTCAACGGGATAGCGCAGAGGATGTCAACAGGCCACACTCAGCCCTAAAGAGATCAACAACTTTCTACTAACCACACCCAACTAAACATAAGACAACACCAAACAATGAAACATACAATTTGATAGTCTGTCTTTCCGAACCAATACAAAAAGGATGTCACAATGAGGATGAACTAAGATGCTGCAACAGCGGTTTGCCCTACACAAATTCAGACAATAGAATAAAGAGAACTCATTTCAGAACTTGTGTGCTCCTGAATTAGACGTCTCATTGATTAAACCAATGACCACACCATCTACTGCTTATTCCTGTACATCATCTCTTGAGGATCAGCACTTAGTAAGTTTCTACTGCACCGAACAGCTAGAAAAAACAACGCTTACGGTGTTCTTAAGCCAATTCCAGTAGAACTCCACCCAAAGCACATCCATGAACGTGGCAACGAGTGCACCTTACAAAAGACTCTTTCCATTACCAGTGGGACTCAGACAAGGCAACTCAAACTGCATCATGAAGGAGAAAGGAAACGTCAGGGAAAGCAAGGAGTGATAGGTTCAATAACTGAAGGTGGGGTGGGCAATAAGGAAGGGTGTGGTCTGCAACAGGAACCAATGCCATAACAGGAGTTAGCAATAGGAAGCAATATGAGAGGAAAAATGACAATCACAATGGAAACCAGCGAGTAAGATTTGCATGGGTAATCAATGCGGAAGGAAAACTGGAACCCAACCAAAGCGACAGCACAACAGCAACAGACTAATACAGTCGAAAAGATTAACAAGGGCTGTCCAAAAATAATCATAAGAGGGAATGATGAAACCACTGGATCCAACATCGGGGGAAATTCGATCAGCAACTCAGAGGAGGGAAGAGAGCTTTGAAAAGCAGCAATGTTAATGGTGCAGTAGGAACTGACAAAACTAACTATGCAATGGGAACAAACATGGGGAGAAAGGAATAAAGGGGAGCAACCCATGGGGTCAATTATAGAGTTCAACGACGAGGGTGGCAGAGTGGAAAACATCAGAGGTGGTAGGTGGGGGCACAATAAAAACAAAGATGGGGATAACAGAGACAACATCGGCAGATGCGATGGGGTCAGAAAAAGTGGCAAACTGAACCACCAGGAGTGAGATGAGAAGGGAAAAGGACTGAATATGGAGAACAAAATGCTAAATGGGATCGAACTATTGAAGCACGGCCAGAGCCTGTCGCGGTGTATCGCGGCGGCCACCGATGAACACTGCAGAGACCATCCGATTTGTCTCGATCGCCTCAGGGAAAAACCACACTTCCCATGAGGCACCGAGCAGAGGACGCGCGTGATGTCATCACGCGCTCGGAAGCCGATATTAGGGCTTCCAGGGCACCGGTCGGGTGCCGTTGATTCCTGTGGACTCTCGGACCTGTGGAACGCCAGGAGGGCTGGTAGGAGTGCCTGGAGCACCAAACACTTCTTGTGGCTTTCTTGCCTTACTGAAAGTCTCTGCAGCTTCTTTCGTGCTATCTAACGTTTGTCACAGACCACGCCCCATTGGACGAGCTGGCATCGGCTCTTGCGGGGCGCTTCACGTGACATTTTGACATTATGTGTTTGTTCCTGGCGGATGCTCATAACATTGCGGTATTAAATTCGTATTGGCTGCAATAATTTATCCTCCAAGACCCGGTTGCCGGCATTTAAAGCGGCTGCCGGGGAAAAACTCGGTATGCCTATTTGACCTTTTTATGACACTATTCCCCGTGTTTGCTGAGAGGATACATCGGCCTTATTGTGGGGTTAGAAACCATTTGCTTTTCAAGTGTGAATATATACTTCGTTCTTTGAAAAAAGGCCAAGGGTGCTGGAAGTTTCCTTTTTGCTCGCACAAAACATTGTCTCATTATAATGTACCTGCTCAAGGTTGAGGCAGTTTTGGCAAACCTTAATGCAGTTAGAAAATATAAGTTGTTCATGTTATACAAAAGGTGAAGTGCCATTGCCTTGTTTTCTTTCCACATCAGGGGAAAGCGTAGCTTGTCCAGGTGGTCGCTCCGCTCCTTCTTCCCCGTTTAACACCACCTATGAGTATATAGCAATGTGGTATTTGTTGATTGAATTACAGTACTTACCGAGAGAGTTATCGCAAACTGTTTTCTGATGCATGTGTTCCATTCATAGGTTACTAATTGCTGCACTCCAATCTTGTACTGCGGTTCACGGATATCCGCACGGTTATTTTACAACGGCGGCGGCATATATATATATGTGTGTGTATTTTGGAATAAGTTGTGTGTATTCATAGTGCCTTACTCTCGTTACAGGTCTCCCTCCCTGCTGTCCTCATCCTTTGCTTCCCTCACTTGATCACTCCATTGAGTCTGTTGGTTCACTCAGACCTTGGGGCTATCAAGGGGTGGAACCCATTGAGCATCGTACGACTCCGAGGATTCAAGGCCCTGACAGCGCCAACATGTGCAACTATCATCAAGCACATATGATTGCTCTGGGAATCAAGTACTCCTTGGGAATCTGTGATGCCGGCAGATAACAAGGTAAAACCCTAGGAGCTATTACATCCTATATAGTCTCCAAATTGTTCTTCCCAGGTCACGGTCGAGCTATATCAAACTTTTATAAATAGATAAATACAAACTTGCAGCGCAAAGAACGCTATTCAACTAATAGTACACACCTCTTCGTTCCAGTACTATGAAACTTCAAAAGTATAATCAGTTTTAAAAAAAAATTTTTGAATTAACTTGGGCAGTGGCAACCAGATTTTCAGAACCAAAAAACAGAACGGGCACAAACAACAATAGTAGAACTAAATGGTGGCACTGACCTGGGATACTTAAAGGCTACAATATAGCACCTACTGTCAAAGAGCCACATTGCAATAGCCAACAAACCGATTTAAAAAACTACATCTAAGAAAGACCAAAAATATTCAGCATGCCATAGGTTGTGCACTTTATTTCATTTAAAAACAAGCATTGGCATAGCCAATAGGTCTCGCCTTTGGGACCTTATAAGTGTTTAGCCATGCAACAGTTGCATAACTAAATACTTATAAGGTCCCAAAAGCGAGACCTATTGGCTATGCCAAGCGGCCGCGAAAGTGATCGCGATCAAACATCAAAGCGGCCGTGCGGGGCCGCGAAAGTGAAAGTAATCGCGGGAAAAGCGCGGCGCGCCCGTGCACATGCACTGTAGCTCTAGGCTGGCCTGGTAGCACTTTTTGGAGCCCTCTCAATAAGTCTCGCCAGACCAGCGCATGCGCTGGGTCAGGCGAGACCTAATAAAAGGACCAGGCCAAGAAACAAGAACAGAGAGGGCAAGTTGTATGTTGTGTCACAAATGTGTAGCTCATTTACGTTTGCTTTCTTTGCACTCTGAGACTAGTTAAAATGCCCATGTGACTGCGCATGCAATTATTTGCATACTGCACTAGGGATCAAAAAGAACATATTTGAGGTTCCTTTGCCAACTTCCAATATAAAGAATATAGCAAAACCCCGTGGAGTGACACCTGGAACAAAACACTGCCTCTCACGTGCTATGGCGAGTCCCTGGGACATGCTGCTATCCAAAGCATTTGATGGTCGTTTCTCTGAAATTGATTCACTGCTCATTAAAATTATGTATGGGGCAAGGAGCAGGGCAGACTAATCTTTAAAGAAAAAAACTTTTTCCTATGGTGTAACGGGTGGGTCCATGGAAACGTCAGCGAGTAAAACATTTCCATTTATGTGCACCTTCAACCAACCCTCTCCCAACAAGCTGTCTCCGTGTGCAAATCTCCTGTCCGCGAAGGCACAGCGAGCAGGAGACAGGGAGGGACAGGAGATGTGCACGTGTGCAAGCGGCATTGAATGAAAGTGGGAAAGTGAAAGCGTGCACATCGCCTGTCCGGGCGTGTGCGTGCACGCCTGTCCGGGCACGCACATCCGTCTCCCTTCGCTAGCAAAGCCGATGACAATAGGTCTCGCCAAGGTGAGCAGCGCGCATGCGCTGCGTCGCTAGGCGAGACCTAAAAACAGGAGGCCAAGACATGATTCCAGACCCAACCACTAGATGGCAGAATAGATGCACAGATTGTGATTGCAGAAAAGGATTCATGCTGCAAAACAACTATCGAGTTTCCTCACCAATAAGGTGCTGAGATTATTGGATGTCTCAAAGAGATGATTTAACTTATGAGTGCAAAACTTTGCTCAAATTAGACTGTTTGCATTAAGGCCAGTACAGTATCTTTAGAGAAGCTGGAACAAAAGAAGGGTATGATTCGTGCATGGCATGGCAAATGTTTGGAATGAAAGTATAAGGGATCGAACTGAAGAATTAATAGCCTCCTTAACCAGTTGCTATTGGTCAAGTACTTGCATGATTTATTACAAAGGAATCTAGAGATATTTACTGTGCTGGCTGACAAATGGTAAGCCAACCGGGTCAAAAAAGGGATGGAAATACAAGGTTCTTATGGTAGAACAGGGCTCAAAACCAAAGAGTTTGAATCATAGCTCCTGGCTGGGGCAGAAGCATATGGGGAAATAATTCCCTAATCAGATTTAGAAAGAGAAAGGAGCCCAAGGTAGTTCCGTCATTTAAGTGTCAAACAGAAGGGCATTAAAAGATGGATAGTCCAATGCAGGTGCGAGTGCAAGCAGCACCACTGAGAGGCAACTTGAAATCAATGATAGTGGGCACCAGTAGGGATCCAATGGCACTCATTCTAGTTGCCATCAACATCTGGGAGCAAAAATCTAGATGCTCTAAAGCACATTCACCCAAACACCATGGTGTTTGTCGGTGAGGTGAGCATCAATGGGAAGAAGATACCTACCCTGTGAGATACTGATGCCTACAGACTATGGTTCAGAGAACATATCTCAAACCGGAGGAGATTCTCTAATGGCACTTCTCGGACAGAATGAGCCCTTGGAATTGAAGAGGTGTACAGAATCAGTCACATCCGACAGGATGTACTTATGGGATTGGCACACTGTCAATGAAGGAACCGAAACAATCAGTCATTCCAGTTTATTACAAAAACAAATTAATCTAAACAAAGAAAAACAATATTTAGTGCAATGTGGCTCACACAAACGTGAAAGAAAATGCCCGGTATCCAAAATTTGTGAAGATGTCGATTTTCGAGCTTGTCCCAGCAGCCGTCAATACCTGTCAAAAAAGAAGAAAAATGTTTAACTAGATTGCATCCGCCCAAATTGAACACCAAAAGGTGATGCCAATCACAAGATAGGTTAATATACGAAAAAAAGGCAGCTCTTGTGGCATGACTGATGTGGCATCCACAACTGCACAAAGTAGCCATTCAGCGATCAAATCCACCCAAGCATAGTGGAGTAGTGCCTCGTGAAGAGTACAGAAACAATGTGAAACATCATCAGGTGCTTTCTTTTTTTTAAATAAAAGCATACACTAACAACAAAAGGAGTACTGATCTACTATTGAAAAAGTTAGTTTACCTTTTTCAATAGTTCTGCAGCATGCCTTGATGAATATACTCCCAATTTCAGGTGAAGGGTCAACAAGAACCTCGCTACTTACCTGTAACAATAGTTTTGCAGCGCAGAACTCTTCAACATTCACATGCATTGCATTATGCCACCATCTAGTGGAAGGGTCACAATATTCCACTATATAGAATTTGGTTAATGAAGTCCTGACTTGGTATCAGTTTTCAAGTCAAGACTTTTAGACAGCACATACGCTGCCTGTTCCGAGGCAACTTGTGGCTTACCAAGAACATAGAGGGGCTTGGAGTCCATCCATTGCTTACTATTGTTTGGCTTTCCTTGACACTCATTTGCCTGCTTCTTATTTGTATCGCAGCTTGTTTGTCCCTTCCATGGAGTATAGCCTCTTTACAATCTCTGACTGGTTGGCATCGCTGCTTCTACTGCCCGCTTTTCAAGCACTATTTTTTGCGTGCAACACTCCATCAGTGTGTGCTTTTGAGCCATCTCCACAGTGGCGTAGCAAGAGGGGGGACAGTTTGTCCCGGGTGGCAGATGTTTTGGGGGAAGCGGTCTTCCCACCCATACCTGCGGCTGTCGTGGGAATCGCCAGCACCCCCCCCCCCCCACCTCTCTGCCAGACACCTCCCCCCGCTCTTACCTGAGGTCGTTGCAGGAATCGCCAGCACCCTCCCCCTCCCCCTCCGCTCTTACATCCCAGGCGGCAAACGCAGGGACCGCCACAGGTGGCACATGGGCTAGCTACGACACTACATCTCCCTCAAGTAACTCTCACTCCCTGCACTCCATGATACTCTTGGTGGCCCGAATTCTTCTCCCCACCCTCATCCTTCCTGTGCTCACCTATGTACTTTTCCCCATCGAACCTCCGTGCTGCTTTCCTCCAAACGAGTGTTGTTTTCACGTCCCATTCAGCCCTCCCAGTTACTTTTGCGTCCCCTCCTGAGTTGCTTCGCTGTTCTACCACCCTCCTCCATGTTGATCCCACTCCTCCCACCCACTTTGAAAAAAAATACTTGACCACATTTTCTTTTCTTTTTAGTTGCCAATCCAAATTGGACTGGCAACTAAAGAAAAAAGTGCCAGCGCCATTTTGTAAGCCCACATATGCGTGGTGCATGTGCCTACGAAATGATTTGTGCAGCCATGTTAAAGGCTTGTGCTTGTTTTTTGTTTTTATTAAACTTTAGCCACACTGAACAGCACCACAGATGCTGTGCATCATGGCTAAAAACCATTGGCAAAGCCAAAATGTCACAAAGGAGAGAACAATTGGCTTTGCCAATGCTGGTTTCTTTTGGGCAACGATCACAGACAGGGTCTATGACATTGACAATGCCGGAGTGGATTCCCTCCATTTTCAGATTCTTTTTCTTTTGCTATATTAAATACTGGGCATTTTCCTCTCTCCGCCCACTTCACCAGTGAGGTGGGGTGGCAGAATGTGAATCGATGAGAGTTCTATGCTACATAACTATTGCTACAGGTAAATAACCAGCTCCTTATACAACGTTTAACTTCTCTAAATTCATGTGCCACTCCACAGATCTGGGAGGTGGGAGGGCTTTGAGGAATCAGTGGTTAGATAGAGTATTCACCAGAAAGAGAGTTACCAAAGGCAAATAATGTGTTCTAACCACCGTCCCCTCACCTTCGATAGATACAGAAGCAGTACTTCCCAAGGTGGAGGATCTGTGTAGTGGGGCCAGACCAAATGTCCTGCAGGACTTCCATGTGCCAAAGCGTGGTAGTATTTTTAGCCCAGGTTAAGAGGGCCCTCAAACCTACTAGTGGCTGCTTCATGGCCAGTGTGCAGCAGGTATTAATGCATAGGAATAACCACCTTGACAGGGTCTTCTGCACAGCATTCCATTTTTCCACCAGGGGGAACACCACAAAAAGCTGATCGTCCTCACTCTCTTGACTTTGGTATGATCAATAAAAAAAGCTTATGCACCTTTTGGGGTCCAGCTGTTGAGGACTCCCCATTCTCTTTTGAGGTGAGGAGGAGTGAAGAACGCTGGTATGGGGATGGATGGGATTAGTGGTTGTATATTTCTACATCCCTCATTATATTGTTTACTTTACAAAGAGGAATCATTGGTCCCAATAATATGTCTACACCAGTGTTTAGGGTTTTTGTAGATGGAAACATGTTGACCACTGCTTATGGCTTGAATCATGCCCCCACTTTTTTGACCCCGTACCTACTGGGGACAGGAATAAATTAGCACAAGTCCACCAAGAGGTAGTTTTAACAGTCCTCTACCTCTGCTGCCATTTAATTTAGTTAGTATGCCCACACCCATCACTAAGTAGGACCTACACCTCAAGAGCTCCCCGTGGATGAGGGTTGTAGTTCATATCACCATCCCTTGAGATCATGGGTTGAGGAGGGGTCCTATGGTGAATCATGCCATATAAGAGTGGGTGAGGACTTTAATCCTTTAAGTAAATGAGACTGACTACAGATACACATTTCCTCTGACCCGTTGCTCCCCCCTCCCCTTTTGGGAAACCCTGACCATGAGCAACTTTTGTGTGTATTTATGGGGATGGCTTGCCCAATGTGGAAAAATGTCACAATTTTAAGTAAGACCACCGCTGGATTACTCAGCACCAGTTTGCCCCCCCAAAAAGGTGGAATAGGGTGGTTGCGCTGACAGTACCTCAAACTGACTCTCACAACAAGCTGAAGTAATCACGATGAGTAAGGCAGTCTTTAAAGCCAAGGAGACGCAGCAATCATCTGTGCCCTGGCTCAGAGTACACATAGGAGAAACATCAACACCAAATAAAGGGCCAACTAAGGCATCACAAATGGTTTGAGAGGGAGCATGTGTCAAACCATTAATACAATTCATCACAACAGATGATTTAAACAAGAGCGGTAGGTTCGCAAACGTAGAAAGGCCTAACAAATAACCTTTAATATTGTCCACTGCAAATGGACTTTGTTGAAGGGAGCCTGACAGCAACAATGACATCCACAAATTCTGGAATACAGTCAATTGCTGTTACCCTGCCTTGCTGCTGTGACCTCCGAAGATCCTCTCAAAGTGTTGGCCTTAACAGAAGGCAGATGCTCATGGCCAGAAGTTTGCGAATACCACACCTTCCTGGCCCAGTCTGGAGGCACTAGGAAGACTTGGGCCTGGTCATTCTAGATCTTTTTCAGAACTCAAGAAAGGAGGGTGAGGGTGGGAAAGAGTACAGAAGTACCCTGTTCCATTCCAGCTAGAATGGATCTTCTTACAAGTGTTTTTGAGAGAACTCCAATGCAGCACAATGTTTGACAGTGCGTGTCGGTGACAGAGGACAAAGGATCTAGGTAGTGTTTTCCCCACTGCCGAAGGATACCCTGCGCCATCCTAAAATGTAGACACCATTTATGATCTGTCAGACGCCACCTGTTCAGCTTGTCCACTCTGCCATTCAGGGATCCCACCAGGTGGTTTACAATCAGGAAAATCTTCTGACGATCCAACGACCTCTAGAGGCACATAGCCTCCTGGCACATGACCCAGGACCCCATTCTGCCCATCTTGTTGCAATACTCCATGGTGGTGGGGTTATCTGCAAGATCCTGAACCAGCCTCCCATTGACGGGCGGCAGGAAGGGCTTCGGAGCTAGATGAATAGCCCATAGCTCCAACAGATCGATATAGAAGGAATATGCTACTTACCAGTATGCATCTGTTCTTGGCATGTAGAGCTGCAGATCTACACACTTTTGCATAGATCGCCATCTGGTGTTGGGCCCGGATGTTTTCAGTTTGTTTTTCCTCTTGGAAAGTCTTTGGAAGTCACAAGGTCGGTGACTACTCCCTTGGATCGTATTGCGCATGGGCTTCGGCTCCATCCTCAGATTGTTTTTCGCCAACAGGGAAAGATGGAGCGTAGTAATAACAGTGAAGAAACCCATGTGTGTTGTATCTAAATAAGATAGACTGGAACAGATACAGGTAGCCGGGGAGGCTGGTGGGCGTGTGTAGATCTGCAGCTCTACATGCCAAGAACAGATGCATACTGGTAAGTAGCATATTCCGTTCGAGGCATATGAGCTGCAATTACACACTTTTGCATAGATTATATAGCAGTTCCCAACCTTAGCGGCGACCACCGGTATCTGTTGCAGTGGTTTGAAATAGTGTTTTTAGTACAGCCTGGCCCACACTAGCTTGTTGCTTGGTTTGCACATCTACACAGTAATGTTTAGTGAAAGTGTGCGGTGTTGACCATGTAGCTGCTTTGCAGATGTCATCTAATGGGATGTTCCCTAGAAAAGCCATAGAAGCCCCTATCTTTCGTGTAGAGTGGGCTTTAGGGGGAACAGATAGCGTTTGTTTTGCTTTGTGGTAGCAAATCTGGATGCATTTTACAATCCACCTAGCTATCCCTGATTTTGAGATGGGGTTGCCTTTATGTGGTGGAGAGAAAGAGACAAAAAGTTGTTTAGTCTTTCTGAAAGGTTGTGTTCTTTGGATATAGTAAAGTAAGGCTCATTTTACATCTAGCGTGTGTAGAGCCCTTTCTGCAACAGTTTGAGGTTGCGAGAAAAATACCGGTAATTCTACAGATTGGTTTAAATGAAAAGGGGAAATGACTTTAGGTAGGAATTTTGGGTTGTTACGGAGAACAACCTTGTTCTGGTGCATTTGGAGAAAAGGTTCTTGTATGGTAAGTGCTTGTATCTCACTGACCCTTCTAAGGGAAGTGATGGCTACAAGAGAAGCTGTTTTCCATGTGAGAAATTGCAGTTCGCTTTCATGCAAAGGTTCGAAGGGCGGTCCCATTAGCCTTGTGAGAACTATATTTAAGTTCCACACAGGTGAGGGTGGTACTCTGGGGGGAATTATTCGTTTTAGGCCTTCCATGAAGGCCTTAATGGCAGGCACTCTGAAAAGTGATAGGTGCTGCCTGTTTTGTAGGTAAGCGGCAATTGCTGCGAGGTGTAGCCGAATGGATGTATATGCTAGGTTACACCTTTGTAGATGGAGTAAATAGCATATGATGTGTTGTATAGACACGTCTAGAGGATTGATTGTGTTGTTATGGCAATAAACAACAAATCTTTTCCACTTGGCAGCTTAGCAGGCTCTAGTGGTAGGGCGTCTAGCTTCTCTAATGACGTTCATACAGTCAGGGGGAAGGTTAAGGTATCCGAATTCTAGGATCTCAGGAGCCAGATCGCAAGGTTGAGCTGAGCTGGGTCCGGGTGCCTGATCTCTCCATGGTTCTGGGTTAGGAGGCATGGTGAGAGGTGTAGCTTTTGGTGTGGTACTACCGAGAGTTCCAGCAGTGTGAGGGAATGCTGTTGTAGCTTTCGCACCACTAATGGAATTAGTGTGAGAGGTGGAAAGGCGTACGAAAATTTGCCTGACCAGTTCATCCATATCGCATTGCCTTTGGACAATGGGTGTGGGTATCTGGCGGCGAAGCTTGGGCATTTTTTGTTTTCGTGGGTGGCAAAGAGGTCTATATGTGGATGCCCCCACGTCTGAAAGAACGGGTGAAGAACCTGTGGGTGAAGTTCCCACTCGTGGATCTGCTGCGTCTGTCTGCTGAGCAGATCTGCCATGGTGTTTTGGACTCCTGGTACATGCTGGGCCAGGAGAAAGATTTTGTGTGGAATTGCCGATCTCCATATGCTCTGTGCTAGTTGAGAGAGCTGTGGAGAGTGTGTGCCGCCTTGTTTTTGAATGTAATACATGGCCGTCATGTTGTCTGTGCAAATGAGGACTGCCTTGCCTAAATTCTGTGTTTGAAAGGATTTTGGGGCTAGAAAGATTGCCAGTAACTCCAGATGGTTGTTATGGAGTAACTTTTGTTGCGGCGTCCATGTGCCCAGCACTGTGAGGTGCAATAGATGAGCTCCCCAGCCGGAGAGCGATGCGTCTGTTAGTATCATTTGTGGAACCGGGTCCAGGAATGGTCGACCTCTGGAAAGATTTGTGGTGTTCCACCAGTGCAGAGAGCGATGGGTGCGACCGTCTACCAACACCAGATCTGTCAGTTGCCCCTGGGCCTGGTTCCATTGGCGGGCTAAGCACTCTTGTAGTGGACGCATCTGGAGTCTTGCGTGAGGCACTATGAAAATGCAAGAGGCCATCATCCCTATCAGTTGCATAAACACTCTTGCTGGAAGAGAGTGTTGAGGTATGAATCTTTGACGCAAAGCCTGAATGCTTGCAATCCTGGCCGGATTGGGGTAGGCTATGGCTTTTGAGGTGTCTATGGTGGCACCGAGGTATTGCTTTATGTGGGATGGTGTTAGCTGGGACTTTTGGTGGTTCACCTTGAAGCCTAGCTGGTGAAGTAGTTGGATTGTAGTGGCGGTGTGGTGTACACATTGGTTGTAGGACGTGGCTTTTATCAGCCAGTCGTCCAAATATGGGAAGACGTGAATGTGCTGTCTTCTGAGGTGTGCCGCCACTACCGCCAGGCACTTGGTGAATACCCTTGGTGCTGTTGAGACCCCGAATGGGAGCACCTTGAACTGGTAGTGTTGCCCGTCTACTACAAATCTGAGGTACTTTCTGTGAGCATGGTGTACCGGAATGTGAAAGTATGCGTCTTTCAAGTCCAGTGTGGTGAGGAAGTCGTTCTGGGAGAGGAGCGGAAGTACCTGCTGAAGCGTTACCATGTGAAAATGGTCTGAATGTATGTATGTGTTTAGGGGCCGGAGATCTAGAATAGGTCGTAGAGTCTCGTCTCTTTTTGGTATTAGAAAATATAGGTAGTAGACCCCTAAATTTTGCTGATTAACGAGAACTTGTTCTATTGCCTGTTTTTGTAGGAGGGAGATTACTTCCTGTTTTAGTAATGTGGAATGTTCTTATGACATTGGGCGTTGCCTGGGTGTAATGTTTGGGGGGGGGGGGGGGGGGGGTAGATGTCAATTCTAGGCAGTACCCTGAGCGAATAATTTGGGTCACCCATTTGTCTGAGGTGATGGTCTCCCAGACCTGAAGGAAATGTTGTAGTCTGCCCCCGACCGGAGTGGGATGGTCTGGAGGGAGCGGGGGGAAGTAATTGGGTAGGCGGTGTGGCAGAGCGGGCGGTATTTGTTTTGCCTCTGCCTTTATTGTTATTGCCCCTATAGCCGCCTCTTTGATAACCCCTTGTGAAGGTGGACTGAGCAGGGGATTTGTAGGAAGTGGACGCGCTATCTGAGGAGTAGCCTCTAGCCGTACCCCGAAAGGAAGAGCGGCGAAAGGAGCGCCTAGGAGGGTGTGACTGCAGGGCTCCCATAGATTTTGCCGTCTCAGTGTCCTCCTTCATTTTCTCGAGGGCCTCATCTACCTTTGGGACGAATAGGTGTTCTTGGTCAAAGGGATGATTTAGGATGGAGGCCTGTACCTCAGGTTTGAAACCCGATATTCTCAGCCAAGCATGACGACTGAGGAGGACGCTAGTGTTAATGGCCCTGGAGGCTGTGTCTGCTGCATCTAAGGCACAGCGTATGGAGGTGTTAGTTATAGTCTTACCCTCTTGAATTCATTCATTGGCCCTATTTTTGTATCTTTCTGGGAGGTGGTGCATTATGGTTTCTAATACATCATAATGCGCCCTATCGTATCTGGCCAATAGAGCTTGGGTGTTGGCGATACGCCATATATTAGCTGCCTGTGACGCAGTACGCTTTCCCGACGCGTCCAGTAGCTTTGACTCTTTGTCAGGTGGTGGTGCTTCGCCTGACGCCTGGGAGTTTGACCTCTTCCATGCAGTGGAGACCACTAGGGAATCTAGTGGCGCTGGCCCTTTGATATAGGCAGGATCTGTGGGGACAGCTTTGTACTTTTTTTCTATGCGTGGGTTAATGACCCTAGCCCTGACAGGGTCCTTAGAAACCTCTGGCACATGTTTTATCACCCCCTTGAGCATAGGTAGTATGGAGGTAGACCTATGTGCGGTATCAAAGGTGTCGAGGAGGAAATCCTTCTCTACTGGGTCAGTGTGTAGCTCTACCCCGTGATAATGTGCCGCCCTCTGAAGTAGGTGGTGGAAACCTAATGAGTCTTCCGTGGAGATGGCCTGGAAGGGTAAAGGTCATCTTGTGGGACGTCCGGAATATCTGGATTATTGTAGTTGTCCCATGGGTCTGGGGATCCTGTTGGGGTGGGGTCTTGGGGCACATCCCCTGGATCGTAATATGGGTCCCCCTGATCATCATCGTCTGGAGACGGGGTCGGAGAGCGATGAGGTGGGGGTGGAGAAGGCGGAGGGGGAGGAGGTGGAGAGGGTGGAAGAGGTGGGGAAGGCATTCTGAAAGGGGAGGTAGCAGAGTCCTTCCTCTTTGGAGGTGGAGGCGGAGCCGGTTTGTCCAAATGTCTCTGTTTAGAAGAGAGTGCCAAATGTCCAGTTTTTGGATCCTTGGTAAGAGTCTTTTGCAAGGGATCCGGTGTAAACAGTTCCTGTGACAATGTTTGTTCCGTCGGCGCCAAAGGTTTCGGGGCCGATGACTTTTTAGGCTTGTCCGTGCCGTGCTTAGCACTGGGCTTGGGAACCTCCGTTTTCTTGGTCGGCGCCGAGGTGGGCTTCGGCGTGGAAGTGTCGGTGCCGAGGGTCTTATGGGGTTTGGTCGGTACCCAAGATGGCGTCGGTACGGAAAGGCTGGGTTTCTACACCGAGGACTTCGGTGCGGAGCTCGGTGTCGAGGCAGAGGCCGGTTTCTTTTTCGGTGCCGAAGTGTGTTTCTCGGCACTGCTGGAGGGCTGGCTCGAGCCCGAGCCACCGGAAGGCTTATTTGGCTTCTTCACCGGGCCCGAAGGTGGGGTGTGTGAAGCAGTGTCTCTGGTCTTGCCTAGGCTCGGAGGCGAAGGCGTGACCGAAGCCTTTTTGGGTGTGGGCGGGGGTGTGGGAGGGGGTATAGTACTCACGACCCTCTGCACCGGGGTGATGTCCTCCACATCGGAGTCGTTGGCTTCGGAAGCACTGACGAGGTCCTCTTCGGTGTGCTGCTGTCCCGGATCTTCGACGTCGTCCCCGAAGATGTCGACTGGAACGGAGGTCGAGGAGTGCGCCATGTTTCGTCTGGCTCTTCGATCTCGAATAGTCTTTTTCGATCTGAAAGACTTACAGGCCGGACAGTCTCGAGCCTCGTGTTCAGGGGAGAGGCAGAGGTTTCATACCTCATGAAGATCGGTGTGGGGGATTTTGGACCCACATCGAGGGCACTTCTTGAAAGAAGTTCTTTCCATCAGCCGGGACCGGAGCTTGGGTAGGCCCGAAGGCCGCCGTCGACGACTGGAATCGAAGATGTGTCGAAGAGAAGGTGATTGAGGAGATCTGGATCTGAACAATACCGCGATAAGCGAGGATTCCGCTTCGATCGTCGAACTGGAAATATTCGGAACCGGAGCGCGAAGTATTACATCCGAGTCCGATGGCGGAAAAAAACAATCTGAGGATGGAGCCAAGCCCATGCGCAATACGATCCAAGGGAGGAGTCACCGACCTCGTGACTTCCAAAGACTTTCCAAGAGGAAAAACAAACTGCAAACATCCGGGCCCAACACCAGATGGCGATCTATGCAAAAGTGTGTAATCTGCAGCTCATATGCCTCGAACCTGGGCTTCTGTTGGAGGCCAAATTTCTCTGAATTCCACCTTCCCAATGAATGGGTTGGTCAGGGAGACGGAACTGCTGCTGGACCAATTTAATGTGAGCACTAATCACTGCAGATTGTGAACTATCTTCTTTGAAATCTTGATGGCATCCAATAGATTTCTATGATGCTGGGCCCACTGGAACTTCAGATTCCATTTTAGAGCCAGTATGTGCTACTTGGAGTAATCAACATGGAGGATACAGGAGGTTAAGAGGCCAAGAAGACTCAGAGCTGCTCTCATTGAGACCTGGGACTGAGTCTGAAACATCCGAATCATAGTCTGAATGCCCTGGACTCATCGCAATGGAGGGAAGGCTCTGATTTGCACTATATCCACAATAGTTCAAATAAATGGAAGCCTCTGCAAAGGAGTCACATGTAACTTCAGCTCGTTGCTTGTTAACTTCAACGCTATAAGAAGGTTTAGCATCGCCAGGAGGTGGTCCATGACTGACGGCGGTGAACCCGCCTTCAATAGCCAGTGGCTGTGGTAGGAGAAAACTGGTATCTCTGACCTCCGAAGGTGCACAGTGATCACTGCCTTTACTTTAGTGGACACCCGAGGAGTGGAGGCCAAAGGGAAGCATGGCAAATTGAAAATGCCTCCTGGACTACCTTTAACCATGGGTAACATCTGTGGGACTGCAGGATGGGTATATGAAAATATGCGGACTTCAGGTCCCAAGACACCATCCAGTTCTCATAGCCCAGAGCATATAGGATCTGGGGCAGCACACTTTTAAGTTGTCCTTAAGCAGGAAAGCATTCAGAGGGCGAGGGTCAAAAATAGGTCAGTGGCCCCATCCTTTTGTGGCACATAAAAATAGCAAGAGTAACAACAATTTCCTTTTTCCAAGTCCAGAACCCTCTCAATAGCACCTTTGTAGAGTAACACTCTCACCTCTAATAACGGAATGGACCGGTGCTCCTCTGAAAATTGCTTTGATGTGGGGGGATGATTTGGTGGGGCAAAAAGAAAGGCTAGGACATAGCCATGCAGAACAATTTGTAAGAGTCATCTGTCCGGCAAGATGCATCGCCATTCTGGGAAGTAATGCTGAATGGTTTGAACCCTCTCCCAACACTCCTCCCTCCCACACAACCCTTGGGATGGGTGTGTGCCACTAACAGCTAGGCGGCTGTTGTAGCAGGAGAGGCTGACTTGGAGGACTGGTGCCCCTGCTGATCAGCGTGTTGCCTGCCAGAGCCATAGCCCCAGCCTCAAAGGTATGGGGTGATTTCTGCATCAGCTGGGGAGACCACTGTTGAATATATACCATCCCCCTGGAGAAGCTTTGGACAAGTGCCCATCAAGGTATTGGTGAGGGACTTGTTGACAGGTAGCTGCAACATTTCCATAAGGATATTCTTTTTGTTCTTGACTGAAGGCAGCTGCAAACACAGTTCCCTGTAACCTGCGCGGCAGTGCAGGTTGCATTTTCTCTCTGCGCAGGAGGCCAGTTTAGAGCGCACATAACAAAGGGTCATTCTGCTGTGCTAAGTGGAGCTCGAGGACACAGATCAAACAAGATCAAGGCATTCAGCATCTGGAACATCTACAAAAAGCGACTACTTCTTGGAAAATGCTCAGTTTTCAAGTTGAGCTTACACTCTGCAGTCACATTGTTTTACAGCCCCTTACCATTTTCAGTCAGCCCCCGCATTACAAGTGCTTTGATGGTTTATCTTGCTTTGGTCACTTAAATTGATAGGATGTGTAGTCTGTCCCTAGCTCTGAAGCAAAGTTGTTGCTCAGAATGCTTTTTTAACAAGAAAGCAGGCTCAGTGGGATCGCTTTACATGTCGTTGTTTTGCTAATGTATACATTCATGTGCCACACCACTTCTCCTATCAGTTTTTTTTTAAATCTGGGTGATTTCAGTATACAATAGTCTACTTTCCTTTGGAATGAACTTTGTTCAAAACACATACTAATTTACTTCCTGGGAAAAAAAACTAAGCCCAAGCCTTTTCTTTTGGTGTAAAAGTGAAGAGAAAAAAGATATTCAGGCAAAAGCTGAATAGCACTATGTCTGAAAAAAGAAAACATGGAACCAAATCCCAGCTTCCCTGCTTTACCTATGATCCTAGGCAAATCACCTTTCTTTCCTGTTCCTCTTTTTTCATGATCACCAATTCTGAGGACACCTTTAAGTAATTTAGTTCATGATGTATGCTATACAAAAACCTCACATTTATGGTTTAATAAAAAAAATTCTATCACTCCATATATAAAAACAATGTTTTGTGTATATAGAGTGTGAATGACGGTCTGACTTGTTTGTCTCCTTGATGGCATCATCATACATGCATGGAGGACTTTGAGAGTGTTTTTAAGTTCATGTATAGAAACTAATACATTTTAATGTAATTTAGTACATCTCTACAATGTAATGCATCTAGTGCTGGACTGGAAACTCAAAACAGCCCTGGAAATATTCTTTCATACCAGACCTGAATTTTACCAAGTCAAAGTAATGAGTGAGACTCGCATTCTCCAAGGGAGATATAAAGAGCCTCTTCCCAAGGAAGATTTGGATAAAAACAGGACAACATGGTGAATTTGTTAGACCTGTCAGCCCTTTGGGTGGTCCCTCCTCATCATTATTTATTTTGTCCCACTTTTGCCTCAAACCCTGTTTGAATTTTTCCTTTTTGGGAACCACCAGACTTTTTCGTGTTGCTACAGATTCAGGGAGCCATTTTAGCTACCCCTGAAACTTCTGTCTGAGGGCCTGAAGCACAAAATGGTGGCCACCTGTGACATCACCAGCATCCACTGGAACCTACCAGCACCTTCCAGAACATTCCAGGAGATTCCAGAACTCTGTGACAGTTGGAGACCGTTTAGAATGTTGGGAGGATAAGAGAGGCAGTTGGCAGTTGGAGCTGGCAGTTGGCACCTGACTGGTGAAGAGAGAGGAGCACAACAGTGAAGGAGGAAGGAGTGAAGCAGCAGGGGTGGAAACTTGTGCCTGGAGTGGGGTCCATAAACCCACCCTTGATACTTGTCCCTACTGATGGATCCCAGCCTATAGCCCTGTGTGGGAAGAAGACAGAAGAAACTTATCCTAAGGACCTGGACAGCAGGAACAGGCCTTAGAACCAAGAAAGCAGCAAGATCCTGACCTGGAAACTGGTTTCCCTGGAGTCCGGCGTCGAGTAGCCTAAGACCTGGAGCCCGAGGTGGAGAAGCGGCGCTGACTGAAGTCGCAGACGTCGTACCCGGAGCCGCCTGAGGTCGTGAGAGGGCGCCGACGGAGGTCGTGAGGAATTCCAGAGGTCGAGGAGGGAGTGAACCGAGGTCGAGCGAGCGGCGTCATCGGAGGAGTGAAGTCCGCCCTCCGGAGTCGTCGGAGACCGAGGTAGAGGAGCACCGGAGGTCGGGAGTGAGGATCGCACTCCGGAGTCGCCCGGAACCTGTGTGGAGGAGCACCGGAGGTCGGGGGTGAGGATCGCACCCCGGAGTCGCCGGAAGTCGACATCGAGGCCAGGCCGGCTGACGTCATCGGAGCCGAGAGCGCCATCGGACCGGAGCCGCCCGAAGTCGACATCGTGAAGAGACTGCCCGACGCCGTCGAATCGGAGGTCGAGATCGAACCGAGGCCACCGACATCGGACCGGAACCGCCTACCGGCGTCGTCAAAGAACTGACATTGTGCCGAGGCCGCCGAGACCGAACCGGAACCGCCTCACGGCGTCGACACGACTCCAGCGGCGTCGGAACATCAGAAAAAGGGCAGTAAGTGGAGTAGAGGGCGCCTAAGGCCCTGTGGAGACCTGAGAGACTACTCTAAGGGGCTAGGGAGGTGCTGAAACCAACCTGACTGTGCAAGGGGTGAACTGGGACTAACCTAGAGAGGTTGTGTGGAGAGAGAAAGCCAGGGCACTGGTATTCCCCCCTTTGATCTACCTCAGCTTAGGCCTCAGCCTTGTCCCAGCCAGGGAGTAGCCCCCCTCAAGCCTTCCACAACCCTACAAGCTGTGCCTGGGCCAAATCAGCCCTTAAGAATTGAAGTGTCATCTGATTACATGAGTGTTGCTGTATACTTTTAATTATTTATTGGGGGTACTGTATTTATTGAATTTTTACCTATTTATTGCTGCACTATATTTATAGGTCCACAGGACTTGATGGTGTACAATATTTATTGGTACAGTATTTATTGCCTCAAAGTATTTAATTGTCTGTATATATTGCACTTGTATTTATGCCCTGTTATTTATGATCACCCCTATTTATTTCATCAAACAGCCAATATTTATTTGACCTGCACTAATTGAAACTTGTATATTGTGATTGACCTATTTATTTTTCCAATCAGCAACTAAGAGAAAAAGATAAAGAAAGAATATTTTCATAATTTTTACGGTGTAGAGTCGTTTTTGGAACGGATGCACGCATGGTTATTGTATGGGTATATTGTATGCTTAGCACTGCGCCTGTTTCCTGACCACTCGAGCCAAGCTACCACAGTGTGTTCCGGAAGACCACCACCACCCCTTCTAGTGTGGGAGTGGGTTTCCAACATAAATTGGTGTTCAGTGGTGGGATAGAGCTGTGCCTACATATACTCAACAATAACTGTGGGTAGTCCATAGGCCTACACCGGGAGTTTTCTCAAGAGCGGCCTTCCTAATTGTGGGTTTTTGTTTTTTCCAAATTTACTCTGGTGGTGGGAGGAGGTATTACTAAAGGTACCACCCTACATTGTTACTGCACAAAACCTGTCCTCTAACCTGAGTGGGCAAGATGGAGTTTGTACTGGAAGATTTAGAAACGTACACTGTGGCCCAACTCAGGGAGTTTTGCCAGCGGGAGGGGGTGTACTGTCCCCCAGGAGCAAAGAAGGGTGCACTCCAAACCAGCTTAAGGGCTTGGGGGGAGGCACGCCGAGAAAGCAAGGCTGAGGAGGAAGACAGGGATGGAGAGCCTGACCCCGAGGGGGCTGAGATGTACCAACCTGAGGTGGGGAACCTGTCAGCAGGGCCCAGGACACTTTCTAGGAAGGGCAGCACTGTCTCTAGCGGGGGCTTATCCAGCGTGGAGTTAGCAGATCGGAGAGAGAAAAGACAGCTCACATGGGATTTAGCGAAGCTGGAGAAGGAGAAGGAGGAACAGAGGTTGGCTCATGAGACGGAGAAAGAGAGGATGGCTCATGAGATAAGACTGAAAGAGATAGAGCTTCAGATCCTAAGAATTGGAGCACCAACTGTTCCTAATGGTGGCAGCCAAATCCAAGAGTCCACCAGGGAACCCAAACCTTACCTGCCAAAGGACATAGTAGCTAGCTATGGGGCGGGTGACGACATCGCCAAGTGGCTAGCAGCCTATGAGGTCTCGTTGAGGGCCCATGGGGTTCCAGTGAAGTACTGGGGAGGGGGATTGTATAAGTACATGCCTCCAGCTGGTAGGGATGCTTTATTGGCCCTCGAAGAGGATGAGCAGACCCACTACCCCACCATGAAACTGGCGCTCATCAGAAAGTTTGGACTAACACCTGAAAAGTACAGACAGAAGTTCAGGGGTAGTCACAAGCTGGGCACACAGAATTGGGTCGACTTCCTGGACTATGCAAAGAAGGCACTGGAAGGTTGGATTCAGGGCAGTGAAGTAAGGAACTACGAGGAGCTGTTTGACCTAGTACTGAAGGAACACCTACTCGAGAAATGTTTCCCTGAACTGCGGCAACACCTGGTGGATAGCAAGCTGACCAGTCCCCGGAAGCTTGCTGAGGAGGCGGACATTTGGGCTAGTACCCGGGTGTCCACAAGGGGGACTGGAGGGGAT
Source organism: Triturus cristatus (assembly GCF_964204655.1). Taxonomy (NCBI): domain Eukaryota; kingdom Metazoa; phylum Chordata; class Amphibia; order Caudata; family Salamandridae; genus Triturus; species Triturus cristatus. Next base: position 1,182,060,930 of record NC_140590.1, read on the forward strand.
ACTCAAAAGGCCGGACAGGGCGCCCCCCAGAAGAAAGAGGGAGGGGAAAAGAAAAAGGAGTTCTCCAAAGGCCCCCAAAATAACTTCCAAGAGAAGGGAACAGGATTCACCTCTAAGGCTAACCCACCCAGAAACCCTAATCCTGGCCAGAGTCAGCAGCCAAGGGTTGTCCATTGCTACGAGTGCGGTGGCGTTGGACACTATAAAGGAGATCCGAAGTGTCAGAAACGATCACCCCCTCCCACTGGAGGAAAGCCCCCCGGAGTAGCTAGTGTAGTGCTCGGGGAGGAGATGCCCTTAACTAAGGGAAGGGAGTGGGCGGGTGTCACTTTAGTGTCCCTGGGAGAACGGGAGATGGTTCCTAAGATCCAGGTGCCCGCAAATACCGCAAAGTATGGGCAGTGGATCACCATCAACGGCCAAAGAGGGGAGGCTCTGAGAGACACAGGAGCCAGTATGACTATGGTGCGTAGCCAGCTGGTGTCTCCAGAGCAGGTAGTTCCCGATGTACTCCACCCAGCCGCGATGGCTGACGGCAGAACAGGTCACTATCCCGTGGCCGAGGTTCCCTTTGAATGGGGGGGGGTTGCAGGTTCACTTCGAGTTGCCGTAAGCCCTGCCGTGCCAGTCGATTGTCTGCTGGGCAATGACATGGAGCACAACGCTTGGAAGGAGGTGGAATACCGGACTCACACCGAGATGCTGGGTACACCTGACTGGGCCTGTGTTAGCACAAGGTCCGAGACTACCCGAAGAGGGAGTTCATTCCGGCTGGAGCCTGGAACAAAGGCCCAGCCAGCTGCCAGTCAAGGGAAGAACCGAGGACAGGAGGAGCCTGCCTCGGCGTCTCCACCCCGTAGGACGGATAGGCCACCGGAGGTGGTGGACCAGGAGTCTGCAGAGGGGGACGTTACCAACCTGGAGGACCTACCCATCCCGGCCGAGTGGCACGTGGAGGGAGGCCCGTCCAGGGAGGAATTCTGCCAGGGCCAGAGGGAGTGCCCTACCCTTGAGGGGCTGAGGCGACAGGCCGAAGCCCAGGCAGCAGGGAACGTTGAAGGGAACTACAGTGTTTACTGGGAGGATGGCCTCCTCTACAGTGAACCCAAGGCCCCCCTACATGGATCGTCACGAGCCTTGGTAGTTCCTCAACGTTATCGAGCCTTCCTGCTGGAGTTGGCTCACGAGATACCATTGGCAGGACACCTGGGGCAAGACAAGACCTTCGCCCGTCTTGTCCCACACTTTTATTGGCCTCAGATGAAAGTGTCGTCCGATACCTACTGCCGGACATGTGTGTCTTGCCAAGCCAGTGGGAAAACAGGGGTGAAGCTGAAAGCTCCCCTGGAACCACTTCCTGTCGTTAGCACCCCCTTTGAAAGGGTGGGCATCGACATTGTGGGTCCATTAGATCCACCGACTACAGCTGGTCACAGGTTTATCCTGGTTCTGGTGGATCATGCCACACGGTACCCAGAGGCAATACCTCTGAGGACCATAACAGCACCTGTTGTGGCTAGGGCCCTGATGGGAATCTTTACCCGAGTGGGTTTTCCCAAGGAAGTTGTGTCCGACAGGGGGACCAACTTCATGTCAGCATATATGCGGGCAATGTGGAAGGAGTGTGGAGTGACATACCGGTTCACCACTCCTTACCACCCCCAGACAAATGGTCTGGTGGAAAAGTTTAACAAAACCTTAAAAGGCATGATCAGAAGTCTGCCTGAAAGCCTGCGGAGGAAATGGGACGTCCTCCTACCCTGTTTACTTTTTTCCTACAGGGAAGTGCCACAGAAGGGAGTGGGCTTCAGCCCCTTCGAGCTTCTGTATGGGCACCCTGTACGTGGACCTCTTAACCTGGTGAGAGACGGATGGGAAAGAACTCCCAGAAAGCTTCCCCAGGATGTGGTGAGCTACATGCTGGCCTTCCGGAGCCAAATGGCTAAGTTGTGGAAGCAAGCTTCTGACAACTTGGAAGCCAGCCAAGCAGTGATGAAGGCGTGGTATGACCACAACGCTCACCCGGTGGAGTTGGAGCCTGGCCAGAAGGTGTGGGTGATCGAACCAGGAGAGCTTAGTGCCCTCCAGGATCGCTGGTCAGGACCCTTTGAGGTGTTGGAAAAGAAGGGGAAGGCTACCTACTTGGTGGACCTGAAGACCCCTCGTCAGCCCCTGCGGGTGCTGCATGCCAACCGCCTCAAACCCCACCACGAGAGGCCCGAAGTCATCTTGATGATGGTGACTGACGGAGGAGAGGACGTGGAAAGCGAGCCTCTCCCTGATCTGTTTGCGTCTCAGGAAAAGGATGGGTCGGTGGAGGGAGTGATTCTCTCCCCATCTCTAACTCCTGAACAGCAGGAGGACTGTCGCCAGGCCCTGGGGCAGTACTCTGCGTTGTTCTCCCTTGTCCCGGGTAGGACTCACCTGTGCGTCCATGACGTGGACACAGGAGACAGCCCACCTGTGAAGTCCAAGATCTACCGGATGTCAGACAAGGTGAAGGCCAGCATTCATAGTGAAGTCACTAAGATGCTGGAGCTAGGAGTGATTGAACCTTCTAGCAGCCCCTGGTCCAGTCCGGTGGTGTTAGTACCGAAAGCTGCACCACCGGGTGCCCAACCAGAACTGAGGTTCTGTGTGGACTACCGGGGACTGAATTCAGTGACAAAGACTGATGCACATCCGATCCCTAGGGCGGATGAATTAATTGACCGGCTGGGAGCTGCCCAATATCTAAGTACCTTTGACCTTACCTCTGGGTACTGGCAGATCTCTTTGACTGATGGAGCAAGGGAAAGGTCAGCCTTCTCCACGCCCAATGGCCACTACCAGTTCTGTGTGATGACCTTTGGGCTCAAGAACGCACCTGCCACGTTTCAGCGCCTGGTAAACCGGATCCTCACCGGGATGGAGAGTTTCTCTGCTGCTTATCTGGATGACATAGCCGTCTTCAGTAACAGCTGGGAGGATCACTTGCGTCACCTGCAAGCTGTTCTCCAGGCCCTGAGACAAGCTGGATTGACGATCAAGGCCAGCAAGTGCCAGATCGGGCAGGGGTCGGTAGTGTACCTTGGACACTTGGTGGGTAGGGGAACGGTGCAACCCCTCCAGGCGAAGATCGAGGCCATCATGGCCTGGGAACCCCCCAAGACACAGACTGAGGTCCGAGCATTTCTGGGCCTCACGGGATACTATCGCCGCTTCGTGAAGGGGTACGGTACCATCGTAGCCCCTCTCACGGAGCTCACGTCCAAGAAACAACCTCGACGGGTAGTCTGGACGGAGGCTTGTCAGCAAGCCTTTGAGAAATTGAAGAAAGCCATGTGCGAGGCCCCGGTCTTACGGGCCCCAGACTTTTCCAAGAAGTTCATTGTCCAGACAGATGCATCAGAACATGGCATTGGGGCAGTGTTATCGCAACTCAACGAAGAGGGTCTGGATCAACCCGTGGTCTTCCTATCCCGGAGACTACTTCCCAGGGAACAGAAGTGGAGTGCAATAGAGCGTGAAGCCTTTGCAGTGGTATGGGCTCTGAAGAAGCTGCGGCCATACCTGTTTGGCTCGCACTTCCTTGTTCAGACCGACCACAGACCCCTTCGTTGGCTGATGCAGATGAAGGGGGAGAATCCCAAGTTGTTGAGGTGGTCTATTTCCCTACAGGGGATGGACTTTCAGGTGGAACATCGGCCTGGAGTGGACCACGCCAATGCAGACGGTCTCTCAAGGTATTTCCGCCTTAGTGATGAGAACTCCCAAGGGGTTGGGTAGCTCTCCCCACTTTCAGCTGGGGGGGACGCGTGTTAGACCTGTCAGCCCTTTGGGTGGTCCCTCCTCATCATTATTTATTTTGTCCCACTTTTGCCTCAAACCCTGTTTGAATTTTTCCTTTTTGGGAACCACCAGACTTTTTCGTGTTGCTACAGATTCAGGGAGCCATTTTAGCTACCCCTGAAACTTCTGTCTGAGGGCCTGAAGCACAAAATGGTGGCCACCTGTGACATCACCAGCATCCACTGGAACCTACCAGCACCTTCCAGAACATTCCAGGAGATTCCAGAACTCTGTGACAGTTGGAGACCGTTTAGAATGTTGGGAGGATAAGAGAGGCAGTTGGCAGTTGGAGCTGGCAGTTGGCACCTGACTGGTGAAGAGAGAGGAGCACAACAGTGAAGGAGGAAGGAGTGAAGCAGCAGGGGTGGAAACTTGTGCCTGGAGTGGGGTCCATAAACCCACCCTTGATACTTGTCCCTACTGATGGATCCCAGCCTATAGCCCTGTGTGGGAAGAAGACAGAAGAAACTTATCCTAAGGACCTGGACAGCAGGAACAGGCCTTAGAACCAAGAAAGCAGCAAGATCCTGACCTGGAAACTGGTTTCCCTGGAGTCCGGCGTCGAGTAGCCTAAGACCTGGAGCCCGAGGTGGAGAAGCGGCGCTGACTGAAGTCGCAGACATCGTACCCGGAGCCGCCTGAGGTCGTGAGAGGGCGCCGACGGAGGTCGTGAGGAATTCCAGAGGTCGAGGAGGGAGTGAACCGAGGTCGAGCGAGCGGCGTCATCGGAGGAGTGAAGTCCGCCCTCCGGAGTCGTCGGAGACCGAGGTAGAGGAGCACCGGAGGTCGGGAGTGAGGATCGCACTCCGGAGTCGCCCGGAACCTGTGTGGAGGAGCACCGGAGGTCGGGGGTGAGGATCGCACCCCGGAGTCGCCGGAAGTCGACATCGAGGCCAGGCCGGCTGACGTCATCGGAGCCGAGAGCGCCATCGGACCGGAGCCGCCCGAAGTCGACATCGTGAAGAGACTGCCCGACGCCGTCGAATCGGAGGTCGAGATCGAACCGAGGCCACCGACATCGGACCGGAACCGCCTACCGGCGTCGTCAAAGAACTGACATTGTGCCGAGGCCGCCGAGACCGAACCGGAACCGCCTCACGGCGTCGACACGACTCCAGCGGCGTCGGAACATCAGAAAAAGGGCAGTAAGTGGAGTAGAGGGCGCCTAAGGCCCTGTGGAGACCTGAGAGACTACTCTAAGGGGCTAGGGAGGTGCTGAAACCAACCTGACTGTGCAAGGGGTGAACTGGGACTAACCTAGAGAGGTTGTGTGGAGAGAGAAAGCCAGGGCACTGGTATTCCCCCCTTTGATCTACCTCAGCTTAGGCCTCAGCCATGTCCCAGCCAGAGAGTAGCCCCCCTCAAGCCTTCCACAACCCTACAAGCTGTGCCTGGGCCAAATCAGCCCTTAAGAATTGAAGTGTCATCTGATTACATGAGTGTTGCTGTATACTTTTAATTATTTATTGGGGGTACTGTATTTATTGAATTTTTACCTATTTATTGCTGCACTATATTTATAGGTCCACAGGACTTGATGGTGTACAATATTTATTGGTACAGTATTTATTGCCTCAAAGTATTTAATTGTCTGTATATATTGCACTTGTATTTATGCCCTGTTGTTTATGATCACCCCTATTTATTTCATCAAACAGCCAATATTTATTTGACCTGCACTAATTGAAACTTGTATATTGTGATTGACCTATTTATTTTTCCAATCAGCAACTAAGAGAAAAAGATAAAGAAAGAATATTTTCATAATTTTTACGGTGTAGAGTCGTTTTTGGAACGGATGCACGCATGGTTATTGTATGGGTATATTGTATGCTTAGCACTGCGCCTGTTTCCTGACCACTCGAGCCAAGCTACCACAGTGTGTTCCGGAAGACCACCACCACCCCTTCTAGTGTGGGAGTGGGTTTCCAACAGAATTGTATAGCACATTTTTCTGAACATATGGTTTAAAAAAAAAAAAACAATAGATTTTACAGGCAGCTCTAAGGGGCAAGCAATGAAATATTACATTAGTTCAATGTTGCTGGATCATCTTTCACTTTACTGGAGTCTGACGTTTTTAGCCTTGAAGGGTTTACTTTCTGAAGCACTGTTGCTAAAGCTTTTTGACATCGAAAGAATGCCTTTCAGTATTGTATTCATTACCTAGATGTCTATGCAAGTTGTGTCCTCGACGTCAAAAGCATAGATATGTTACTCCGCTACTCCTCATCAGATAAGCCATTTACCTTCAAGCTCTGGCCATTCAATTGCATTGTTTGCCTACTTTTGCTTCTCTCAGATCTCCAGAATCTTCTGTGACACAGGACTCGCATGTCGCTTGAAGACATACATTGCATAACCTGTGACCATCCATCTGTGCAAATTTTTGAAGGCATGTTGTGAATATTTTAAAGGTAATATTTTGCATTGCCCTTACTTGAAAAATAGAGCGCTCAGAAGTACAGCAGCTCCAAACGGTACATTTTCGAACACTCTTAAACTACAAGTTTTTTCTGGAAAACCCTGCTCTACTTTGCTCCATCGATGGAGTAGTCTTCTCGTTGGTTGCACATTGTTTACAACACATTTGTTTGTATCAGATATGTTAACACAGCATTTTTTTGGCCTGGATCACTCTGCAATCTTCTTTGCTTCTAAACCCAATTATGGGGAAAAGGATCTAAAAATCAAGGTGATACATTGGGCTATTGTGGGCTTACATTCAACATCTTGGACCCAGCCTATAGTCAATGCCCGAAGAAAAAAACTTGCCAAGTTAGGATTTACGGACCCACCCAAATACTACATGGCAAAATAATGCAACCTACGACTAGATAGTGAAATAAGGCGAAGCAGGTGAATATGGAAGAGGTTCAGGATGCATAAAGGCATCACAGCCATACCTTGTTACCCTGGTGAATAACATGCCTCCATAACATCAGAATCATAAAAACCTAGACTGCTTGTCTTTTTGTATTATTTCTTGGAGCTGAGGCATTGGGAGTTGCATATGAATCAATAACCAAGAGACAACCTGTAAAAGCACAAGACAGAAGTGGCTCAGCACACAACTTAAATACAGATATAACGGACAAAATTATTCGTCATAGTCAATAAACAAACAAATGAGTAATGTATCCCCAAAGATTCAGAATCACCGGGTCCGTGCTCCGTATATACCAAGAGGTCGACCTCTTGGTATATACGGAGCACGGACCCGGTGATTCTGAACATATCGCACGATCAAGGCCATCGTACCTTTCCTTTCTACATTTCAAGGCCATCGTACCTTTCCTTTCTACATTTCACTCCATACCAACACTGGGTCTAGGCCAATATTGAGATCTTAGACATCTGACCGCATAAATACAGAACAAGAGAAAATGGAAAACTCTAATTTGTGTGGATTTTATTAAAATTACTGTTCGCAAGCCTTGAAGAAGTCCCGTGGGGACGAAACGCGTCGGCTATGAACTGGCTATGAATTGTATGCTGTAATTTTAAATGAAAAATCTGAATTACCAAATAAAGAGAAACTCACCTTCAAAATTTCGAAGTTTATCGTGAATCTTTGGGGATACATTACTCATTTGTTTGTTTATTGACTATGACGAATAATTTTGTCCGTTATATCTGTATTTAAGTTGTGTGCTGAGCCACTTCTGTCTTGTGCATTTTTTTGGGTGACACCAAATATTAGGGGCGCATGAGGGTCACGTCCCTGGCTTCTTGCACCACATCTCTTTTCATTTATAATACTGTATCACATTTTCTTGATTGGTGCAGTCTTTTCGAGTGCCCTGACCTTCTCATTTCTTCTATAACCTGTAAAAGCATTTTAACAGTAAATAACATTTCTTTCGCCTGCGTTGAATCTATGATCAATTGACAAGCTTGGTAGAGCACTGAGAATTGAAGTGAGTATTTGTGGAATGAAATACTCTGCATTCTGAGGTTTGTAAGAATAGACTGACCAATGTGTGCTTTTGGTCTGGGATCAGTGTTGGGATTTTGGGGTGACCTTAATGCACACAATCCATGGATCCATGTGCCAGGTTGGTCAGTCATGCTAATTTCAACTGTATCCCAGTCCCAGAATGCTACAACAAATTAGTATACAACTTGGCGCAGGCTTCTACTGGTGGCACCGCAGAAACCACTGCCACAGGCTGGCAGTATTCTTTGCCAAGAGAGATTTGCATGCAGCAGTAGTGAGGACAACATTTTAAGCGACTCGGTGTGCATGCGTTTTGGTGGAGTGAGTTCAGGTGAAGATTTATTGACAGCATAGCACAACATTTTTCTTCAGCGCACAATAAGTGGTATTAAGACACATGGAAGGCCTGATCTGCCGGCAGGAAGTGCTTCCCGGCTGTGTTCACCCTCTTAGGGATCTAAGCACCCTTCCACCATTGTTGGTGGACTTGCTGCACCTTTGTCTAATTTCGACTTGACCATTTAAGGGCCCCTTTGGCTCCTGTATTTCTCTGGGCTACCTTCATCTGATTGTCTGAGCTAACCCTACCCATCTCAGGCCTCCTCTGCCTTATACAGGCTTACTTTCTTGGATTTACCATAACACGTCTGTCTTGGAGCAAGTAGACCATCTCTATTCGATCCCTTACCTCCTTAGTCGTCAGCCTTGCATTCGATTTCACCTCATCTAAATTGATATGCTACCACTGTTCACTATGGAGTCTGCCGACTTGCCGCATCCCCGTCTTCCAAGGTTAATTTAAGTCCTTGTATTACTCATTACACCTTACTGCTTTGTAGCACAAGTGTATCTCCATTTAGGCCTCAACAATCACTAGTCAGGGGTCCACACAGATAATTAGGGGAGACTGTGATCAGTTTGTGAGACTCTCAGATAGCTCCCACTCTGGGACCCCAGACTTAGGCCTCATTCCAGATCCAACCCTTACCTTATTCTCCTGGGAATTCTCATTGACCCTCATAGAGTAGATGGTTCGAGGTGTGCAGGGGATCTGGGCTTTGATTTCTCCGCTGATTTGGCAGTGGTTGATGGTTGGACTATGTCCTGCAGACAGGAGCTGGGAGTATAAACATTGGAAGATGAGTGAGAAAGGTGAAGGGATAGCAGGGATTAAAGGAAAAAGAAGAGCTAGAGTTATCACACACAAATGATCTAGGGTGCTGGCAGGTACTACCAAGATATCTCATCTATGACCTTACTGATGGAACATATTTGAATAAAATAGAAATATAATCAACCACCTCTGTTCTGCACAATGCAAAAGACCTAAACAGTCTGCTTTCTTTAGCCCCTTCAGTGCCACGCCCTTTCCCCCTCCTGTGCCGGGCGTTGCACTAGTGGGTGGGGTTCATGACGAGATAGTCTCGTCATGGGCACAGCGCAACCGTGCTCCATGACGAGACTATCTCGTCATGGGCACTGAAGAGGTTAAGGGATGAGCCACATGAATGTTATATATGAGCTCTTCTCTTTACAAAGGCGGTGGGCAGCAGTTTGACAAATCCAGAAGACACAGAATTCTATATCAAAGGTTTTGAGGAATAAACTCTCTTGGGTTAAATGCCAAATTGCTAACTTCTAGAGCTTAACCCCGGTCCTTTAGGACTTAATTCCCCAAATCCTTTCAGCGGACGCCTCTGCACATTCATGCTTGCACTCATGCAGCTGAAACTTTATGTTTTGAAGCCTATTCCCAATCCTGGTATAGGTTATGGAATTAACAACACTGGATATCATTACATTTACTGTACGCTGAAAATTGCATATTGGTCACCTGAAAATTGGCTCTAGAAATAACCATGAATTATTTGCACTGATTCAGCAAGTCAATTGAAACTGTCTGAATTAGTGAAAATGTACGTACTGCTATGAATTGTTACTGGTTGGTTGTCTGCCCAGATGAGAAGGCAAGATTATCTTCACTTTGTGCCTTCTGCACTCCCAAACCTAGACTGCTGTATAAAAACCCAAGATCCCACCTACATAGCAGGGGATGGAGTTGGGTAAATTGTTGTGTGATCCGGGGTGAAGCAGATACTTTGCTAACTGAAACCACTGCTCATTGGCCCTTTAGAAATTCACAAGAGGCACCCAGTGTCAAGTACATCATACAAAAAACGCGCAGTGCACAGGATCTGCTTCATTTTTCTGCCCGCCCTCATTGCCTCATGAATCACCTTGCAAATCTAGGCCCTCCGAAACACCTTTCATCTCTACGTTTACTCAGCTTCCTCACCGGAACAACCACAACAGCAGTCTCCTCACAATACCCAATTAACTACCATTTCAATGTAAACTTAGACTAATCTTTTCAACCAGCACCAGGAGAATTTGTTACACGTAGAGTCTAATGCTGATCTGTCGTTCCCCTACTTCCCCCCCAAAGCTCTCACCCCATTTTCTAGGCAACTGAAGCTTATAGCCCATTGAAATGACATTTAATTGCCCTCTTCCACGACTTGCTGGAAAAATTAAAACTATACAAGTAAAATAAACACAAGCCATATCAAATATTATTGGGAATATCTGTGATGTGCAAAAAACGAGACTCACCAGATCCTGGTAGAACATGACCTGCTGCTGCACCTCTGGGAGGGGGAAGACAGTGGTTGGGGTTACAGAGCGCAGGTGCCAGTGCGTTAAAGCTGGCCCCCCACCACACACCTGAGAAAAGAAGGAAAAGCAGGTCAGTAGCTGGACAAACTCTCACTCTGCCACATAGGGCCTGAATACTGAAGGCACACTTGAATCCTTCCAAGTGAAGTACTTATAGTGACAACATGGGATGGATATAATGGCCACCAAGTACACCGCAGAACCCAATTCTAAAGTACTGAGAGAGGCCTACAGTCAAAGATTGACATAACCTTTGCTACATGACCCACAACATCTTCAGCCTCTACGACCACCTTGGAACTAGAGGGACAGTCAAGTCACATTCACTGTTTGCACACTCTACAGGAATTACCACAACAGATAAGAAGCAAGTCGGTGCACCCATTACCCCCTGTCCGGCGCAACCACCTTCAAAGGTGAGAAGGGAAGCAAATATGTAGCTATTCACTGCACTGTGCCCCTACACTGACTCTGCAGCAGACACAATACCCACCACGACACCTGGTAGTTAGGGTTTCTCCTATGTAGTAGCAAAAGGTAGGTTTCTCCACTTACATCCACAGAAAAGATAACAAAATGGCCAAGACAAGAAGCATTCCCACCACCCCAACTAAGCAGAATTACCTTAGAGAATAGCAGTACAAAGACCATGTCAAAAGAGTCACCTCATGCTGAACTCTGAACACCCATAATCCTTTGTTATGTTGTGCTCACTCCACACCTTCCCCAGCATCTCCACATGTTCCCTTAGTCAGCTGACAGATACTCACCATAAAATCACAGTCTGTGGCTATGCAGCTAATAAATTTACCATGGTGGGGCCTCGCACACTCCTGAGGAAAAACACATAGAATAAAATGAGCATCTGCGATAAACAGGGCAACTAAACTCTGCAATAAGTACCTGGCATAAAAACTGTCTACACTGTCCATTTGGTAGCAGTGTTCCATACACAAGACAGTCTTTCTAGATTTAGAAGAGCAATAATGGCGCATGCTATTCTACAAAAGGGAAAAAAACTCTCCCAGGATCCTCACCACTGCAGAGAGACACCATGGTTCTGCGCCTGAGGTTGTGTGGAAGATCCCATGGAATTATTATTTTCTACTGCACACTAGGTTGGATAGTTTTTCACCGTCTAACTTCATTACCCCAAAAGAACACTGATCTACAAAATACGCCAAGTGCCTATATGACTGGTAAAGATTAATTATTGATTCAACTATATAGAATAATTATATTCGGCTGACATTTTCATTTATGGTGATGCCGATTTTGGATAATGGTGAAAATAACTTTTTCTTAGGTTTACTGAAGCTAAAAAACAAAGTGGGTGGTAAGAAACTGCATATCTAAACCGTTTACTTGCGCCAAAATGAAGGTAATAAAATCAATAAATGTATTCAAGGTATTAATATTATGTATATGATCAAATGGAAGGTGAACCTGCTACTGTAGATTATACTGGACATTTCTCTGTTTCTATATGCCTTAAAACAGTTCCTTGGTTCCTGTTCTTGTAGATACTTTCCAGAAAAATCAGTGCTGTTCTTTTGGTTTGGTAATATTTGCCAATCTGAAACTTCAGAAATAACGGTATTTGCAAGCAGTGCTGAAACTGTCCTTCCAGGAAACATAAATACAGGTTTACCGAATTTGTTCATTGCATTACTGGAGACGTGGATGGACGTGCTACCTGAAACAGAATTTAGTGACATCACTCCAGAAGCAGATGTCACATTGTGACATCACTCTAGAAGCCCACAAGGCCCACGTCATTACAGTAACTCAGGGAAAGACTAAAATCACGTACTGATCCTGACATCACTGTCTGACATGCTATAGGTACTGAGAGTCAGGCAAAAATGTCACTGCAGTAACTGCACAACCAACTGACATCGCTCAATAACCCTGACAGAAGACTGTAAAATCATTCCACATTATACCCGAAGGAACCAGACATCGGACTGACATCATCATAGGAATTGTAAACAACATTTCTAAAAACCCATGCATCAGACAGTAACTTCCTTGAAAAACTCCATGTTAGACTGCTCCATCGCACAATGAGACTGAAGTCAGATTATGACATCACTGTGGAAATCTGCAGCCAGACTCACATCACGCAATAAATTAGTCAGATTATGATATCACTGTGGAAATCTGCTGCCAGATTCACATCACGCAATAAATTAGTCAGATTATGACATCACTGTGGAAATCTGCTGCCAGATTCACATCACGCAATAAATTAGTCAGATTATGACATCACTGTGGAAATCTGCTGCCAGACTCACATCACGCAATAAATTAGTTTCTTTACCTCGTCCAAAATAGAAGCCAGAATTTATACCTATGCAAGCACACATCTGTCCGAATCAGCACACAAGGACGATCAGTGACTCCGCAATTAAGCAGATATCAGTATTTTGGATTAAAAATTAAATATTTTAGCTTTTACTCCCACAGAAATGTGTAAAATACAAGAAATGAACAGGAATTTACTAATTAAAAAAATATGCTTGACAAAAAAAATGCAGAGTATTGCCCAAGAGCTTAAGGCTGGAATGGAGCAGAACATGCTTACCTCATACTTGTAGACTTCAATAGTGTGGACGTCCCCTCCAGTGCGGAGATCTGTAGGTGAGGAACAGAGACAAGCATGTCAAAAAAAGGTGAGTATCACTGGTGCAGTATCGCCAGCTCGATGGAGACTTTTCAAAAGGTTTGGTGGTTTCCATCACAGACACAGGTCCAATTCAGCTTGCAAAGATGTGTTGTCAGTAGTGTAAATGAGCATGTTCCTCTATTAGGGGAATGTGTCAACTTCAGTGATTTGAAGGTGAATGATCTTGGTGGGAGATGAGTGGGAACAAATAGCACAAGATCGCTCCAGGGGGACTAGGGCAAATTCGTAAATATCTGTAATATGGTCTAAACCAAACACTGCTACTGACATCCCTTTCTTTCTTGGGAGAATCTTTTCCGCTTCTGGTGCCCCTTATAACAGCTGCCTTGAATGTGACGTCAGGTGACCAGATATGGTCTGTTTATCTGAGTCCCAAATACTGTGAAGAGTTTGCTGCTTCTGCAACCTAAAGCATGCACTTCTACCGCCCCCCCCCCCATTTCTCATTGCAATATTTACCCCATAGGTGCACAGGTAACCCCAACCTAAAAATCCCTCACTGCAGTTCTTACCCCAGAGGCGCACAGTTCCATCTTCACTTCCCGACAGACACTCCTGGAACTGCTCCCGGAGAGCCAGGCAGTGGATATAATCCTTGTGCCCCTTCAAGACATGCTGCAAGGAGTAGAGAGAAAACAGACATGAGACCACAACATATGTATTTGTACTTATATAGCGCACTTCTACCCAGGGATCTCGTAGCGCTGTATTCATACCGCTGTGGAACCCTTCCTGGTTTTCCTGTGAGATGTCCACTCCTGGGCACCCCCAAGGTGAAGCCAGGCATCCTAACACTGTGGGGGCCGTTGCGGAGATTAAGCAAGCTATTGCCCAGAGTTGCACAGTGGGACCCATGATTAGAATAGGCACCGAGGCGAGAATTATCATGGAAGGAGTATAAGGAATGAGGAAGGGAAAAAAGCTATTAGGGTAACCAAATAAGCCAATAAACCAAGGAGCTAAAAGAGGAATCATGCAAAAAGGGACAGATGGTAAAAAAAAATGAATAAGTTAACTCAGTAGCTAAGATGGATGTGGCGAAGATCTATATTGTTGCTTATATGTCACGTAAGGCCATATAGCGATACTGCTAGCGGGACAGCTGCAACTGTAATCTATCTGCTCCCTCCAGGACTGTCAATGACCCCGGTAAGCCCGCATGTGCCTCTTCCTTTCCCCACTACAATAGGTGAAAGTTACAGAACATTACCGTAAAGGTCCCGGATTCTAGGTCCATCACGTGCACGTAGGTATCTCCTCCACCCAGGAGAAGTGTGTTATCCTGTGAAATAAAAGTAGGGGAGGGAGAGGCAGCATAAAACGGGGAGCGATTAGAAGATATTTTATACACAATCTAGTACATGAATGTGTTATATCTGGCTTCAATGCTATGCATGCTTCTCTGCCTTGCTGCTCAGCCATTGGATGTGTGTAGAATGTTAGTATGAGTGATGATGTCATAGAGTGTTGGATGCGTGGGTGATGGTCAGTTGAGTGTTGGGCTGAGCGGCAAGAAGGTTGCTCCTGTTGGGGTTCGTTACTTCGCTCCATCCTGTACCTTGTACATTTTCCTTAATAAACTACTTGAAGATACCACTTGGATCGGACATTCATTCAATTACAACACTGGCGACGATCATTAAAGGGGGAAGATGGGTGTGGGTTACTATTTGTCAATGTATGCATCGTCTTTTTCTTCTATATATTTAGTGTTTATGTTCTCATTGTTAGTCTGCCTATTAATTGCATTGTTTTACTGCACAATTCTCCATCACAATAGTGCAGTATGTTCTCATTTAGTTACTTGAGTTTATTGACATTCTGACTGCTTGCTTCTTCCTTGTAATGTCTTTATTATGCTTATTCCTTGCATCTTCAATTATGTGTTGTTATTAAAGGGTGAAGAGGTGTTATATCTGGCTTCAATGCTATGCATGCTTCTCTGCCTTGCTGCTCAGCCATTGGATGTGTGTAGACAGTTAGTATGAGTGATGATGTCATAGAGTGTTGGATGTGTGGGTGATGGGCAGTTGAGTGTTGGGCTGAGCAGCAGGGAGGTTGCTCCTGTTGGGGTTCGTTCCTTCGCTCCTTCCTGTACCTTGTACATTTTCCTTAATAAACTACTTGAAGATACCACTTGGATCGGACATTCATTAAATTACAACAGAATGTGCAAGTACATCTGGGATGAGAGGAGTCACAGAAAGTGGAAGGAAGAGGGAGGATCTTCAGGGGACAGTGACCTTTTACACCACAGCTTAGCAGGCATCCCCTCACCTTCTTGTTAAGAACGATGCTGTTGATCTCAGGGATTTCTAAACTCGCCCTGTCATGACAGAAAGAGCTGGCGTCAGACGGGTGCAAATGAAGCATTACAGAAACGATGATACAATTCTTCTATTTGTGCCTTTAAAAAATTCAGCTATGCAGCATCAGAGCATCAAGTTCCATAAATTCCACTTACTGCTTTTATCGTGCGAGATTGAAGGATGTTTTTAGTGGGGTTTTTATGTATTGCGACAACAGAAGGCATGCTTGTGATACCAGGTCTTTATAGAATTCTATGAGTATTTGTGCAGTGTTGGAGTCTCTTATTAATTGAGCAGTAGAAATTCCTACTGTTCATTTGACATTTTGATTTTGTACTTTAGGCAGTTAGTAAGGAGGAAGAAGCCTGCAAGCTATGTTGCTTTCATGCTGTGGTTTGCTTCTATATTCAATGGAGTTCCTCAAACGGTTGCTGTTGATTTCTAGTTATTTTTGATGCTCCCTAATCTTTTGAGAAATCCATCAGGATTATCTGTTCAGTGTTGATCCTCCTGGGCTTTTGATTTCGACTGTTTTCTTGATAAATGCAGATTTTGTTTTTGCCCCTTCATGTAGCTATAAATTGCAACACTTGCTATAAAGGACATACTGCTTCATGGAAAGCATACATTGCTTACAAATAACTTGCTCGCAAATAAAAGAACATTATAAAAACTTGTCTGTCACAGATTTGGTCTCACCCAAGCTTTAACTGTAATAATATCTAAGTGCTATGGGTCTAATATAATTTTTAGTCAGTTCTCTTGTTATAACTCATGAAAAAACACTACATGAACTGACTGCACACATAGCCTCCAAACATCAAATATGCCAATATTTTAAACAATGTGTTGAGATGCTCTGTGCACCTTAGATGGAGAAAATAAGGCATTTGTTGTACATTCTGATAAAAGACCTAGGATCAGATTACGCGGACAGGATAAGGAATTACGAGCTGCATTGGGATTAAAAAAATTCATTGGGATTCCGCAGGTCCCAAGTTTTTCACTAAGAAATTATAGGTTGGGAGTCTATAAACGGACAAGTAATGTTTCATCAGCCTTCTACAAATTCTATCTGGAGAGACATTCCCAAGCCTGGGCAATCTAGAGATTAAAGATGCACTAAATCATACTGGTAATTCAGCTGTGAAACGTTCCATTCGGACAAACAGTAAATGGGTTACCTTATAACAAAGATGAACACAGATAGAATATATAAGAAATATGGTAGAAATAAATAGATTATGTATTACTTTGAAATCTACATTTCCTCCATTTGTAAAAGCTTATGAGAACTATGAACATTGTAGTTTCTTGTAACTAATCTCTAACCTACAAAGAAGAAATGGTAAGCAGTAATGCTTCCCTTGTTTGTTAGAACTTTTGGCAAGTCTTTGAGAAACTGGGCAACCAACAACGGCTAGCCTTGGGCAGTCACTTATTTTATCTTTGGATGTTGTTTAGGTACGAATTGCTTGGATCTACCTCTGCGTGTATATTATCATGCCTCGGGCTCAACCAATTATTTTAAAAGTCAGTGCCCCAAAATAATAATTTGGTTACACCTCAAGGAACTCTTGATCTAAAAATTGTTCCCCATAGGCATTTTTTTTAACTCCACACTTGAGCAAACAATGGAAAATGTATTGTTGTAGGGATCCAGCGAACACTAAATTCTGGTAGCTATACATTTTGAAGCAGAAGCTACTAGTCCGTTTTCAGTACCATGTCACCACTGCTGGACCAGGCCGCCATGCTACCTGGCTGTTCATGATGGAGCACTGGACCACACAACACCCACATTTCCTCCATGTGAGAGAGGGCTAGTGTGCTCTGCCTAGCTACTGCCATGTATATTTCAAAGAACAAGAGCAACCCATATGTCCTTGTGAACTGGGTAAGCACTAATGCTAAAGCAACAAGTGTTCACAAGGAACTCATTCAATCATTTTTAAATATGCAAGATATAGGGCGGGCGGCCACGGCCGGGGGCCCCCCCCGAGGCCTATCGTGGCCAAACTGTTTTACTACAGGGACCGGGATGCGATTCTGCAGGCCTCGCGGGTCCATGGCCCGGTTCGACATGAGAACTCATCCATTAACTTTTATCCGGACTTTACTCAACTTGTCCAGAAACAGCGGATGGGATTCCAGGGGGTGAAACGTCGTCTTCGTGAGCTGGGCCTAAAGTACTCTATGCTCTACCCTGCCAAACTCCGAGTGGAACATGAGGAGCGGACTGCCTTCTTTGACTCTCCTGTGGCCGTGAGTGACTGGTTGGACTCGCTGCCGGACAGAGGTGGCCGTCCCGGGCCCTCTGCAGGTGCCAGCGGTGACGGGTCCCCTTTGGAGTGACTCTTGGTCCTTGACTTTGCCAATTTGCACTGCTCAGCTGGGTTGTACTTCTTTGGTTCAGTGTGTTTTGCTAGTACCTGTATGGGGGGCGGGCGGGGACGGGTCCCTTTCCTCCTCCGGGGTCTTTTTGTAGACTGGGGTTAGTTGGGCGACAGGCACACTGCAATTTGGGGGGGTTTTTTGGCCCGCAGGGGTGCAGGGTGGGGGGAGTTGGGTGTTGGGGGGGGTGGGGGGGAAGGAGGGGTTGTTTTGTAGTGTGGTTTTTGTTAGCAGGGCGAGGTATTGATTTTCTGCCACCTTTGGGACTTGTGCTACTTGCGGGGGGACCTCTGATCTATTGGAGGGAATGGGGGGGGACGGGTTGAAGCTGATGTCATGGAACGTCAATGGGTTGGGGGACCGTATCAAACGGGGTGTAGTTCTGCAGTATTTGCGTCGTCTGACTCCTGATGTGGTGTTTATCCAGGAGACGCATTTGGTTGGCAATGTCTGCCATGCAATGAACAGGGGGGGATACCGCCTCGTGGCTCACTCTGGTTTCACAACTGGCTCCAGGGGGGTGGGCATTCTCCTGCGATCCTCACTTCCGTTGGAGATCACGAGGGTGGTCTCAGATGATAGAGGGCGTTATGTTTGTCTGATTGGGAGGTGGGAGGGGCATCCCCTTGCCCTGGTCTCAATTTACGTCCCACCGGGCCTCCAGAACTCCACCTTTGCGGACTTGGGTCGAATGCTGCTTGAACTTCCGGATGGCCTTTTGCTTATGGGCGGGGATTTTAACTCGGTGGTTTCGGGTGACCTGGATCGTCACCCACCCAGGGCCCTCCCCGCTGCCCAGGCTTGGCTAGGTGGTCTGTTGGAGACCTTCGGCCTGGTGGATAGTTGGCGATTAATGCATCCGACCCAATGTCAATACACCTTTCACTCTGGGGCACATGGGAGTCTTTCTAGGTTAGACTATTTCCTTATGCCCGCGGCGCAGACGGGTCGAATTCGAGAGGTCAGGCACCTGGCGAGGGGTATCTCCGATCATTCCCCGCTGTGGCTTCTCTTTGACACCGAGTCGCGGTCTGCAGGGCGGACCGCTCCCATTAACCCGTGGTACCTGCGAGACCCTACGACCCGCGAGAGTCTGGTTAAGGCTATGGACCAATACTTTCTTGAAAACGAGGGGTCTGTGTTGTCTGCAATGTCCCTGTGGGAAGCCTTTAAAGCCGTAATCCGCGGACACGCCCTCTCCCAGATAGTGGTGGCTAAGAAGCTCAGGAGTGAGGCGGTGGTGAAGCTGGAGACTGACATCTCGGGGCTGGAGTCGGCCTTGGAGGCGGGTGTCACTCCGGACGGGCTCCATGCCCTCAGCCTGAAACAGTTTGAATACAGATCTCTTGTCACCGACGCTGCCAAAACTATGTATAGGGAGCAGCAGGGTCGGTTGTATGATGCCGGGGACAAGGCGGGAAAGCTGATTGCGTGGCTGGACAAGAAGGAGAGAGTGAATCGTGTGGTCCCGGAGTTGCGTGTCTCGGATGGAGTGTGTGTGACTGAGCCTGGTGAGATTGTGGAATGTTTTGCCGACCACCTCCGGACTGTGTACTCCCCGGTGACTGATAGGGATGAGGAAGATTCTCGCCTTCTCCTGAGGGACATTGCTTTGCCTGGCCTTTCTGCCGAGGACCGTGAGCAGCTGGACGCTCCCTTGTCGGTAGATGAAATCGCGACTGCGATTCGGTCCCTTCGCTCGGGCAAGGCCATGGGTCCCAACGGTCTACCTATCGAATTATATAAGTTGCGCCCGGATAAACTAGCGCCCTTCCTCCGTCGGATGTTTCAGGAGTCCCTTGAGGCCGGTTCCCTTCCGGTCGACCAGCGACTGGCCACGATAGTCGTGATCCCCAAGGAAGGTAAGCCACGGGACCGCTGTGCCTCTTACAGGCCTATTTCACTGCTAAATGCAGAGCCTAAAATCCTGGCTAAAGTCCTCGCCAATCGTTTGTTGAGCGTCATCTGCGATCTGATTCATCCTGATCAATGCGGCTTCATCCCACATCGCAACACCGCCCTCAACTTGCGGCGTCTCCATGGCGCCCTCGCCAGGGCAGAGTACCTCTCCGAACCGGCCGTGCTGGTTTCTTTAGATGCCACGATGGCCTTTGACACCATCGAGTGGCCATTCCTCTGGGCTGTCTTGACCAAATTCGGCTTTGGGGAGGGATTTCTTGGCTGGGTGAAGCTTCTCTACACGGGACCCATGGCTCAGGTGGTGGTGAATGGGCGGGTCTCTCGGCCCTTCGCTCTCGGTAGGGGTACGAGGCAGGGGTGCCCGTTGTCCCCTCTGCTCTTTGCTCTCGCCCTGGAGCCACTCGCCACTTGGCTCCGCTGGGAGCCCTCGATCAGGGGGATCCGGTGGGCCCCGGGCTTTGAGGATCGGGTCTCGTTATATGCTGACGATATCCTCCTGTATCTTACCTCGCCGCGGCAGTCGCTTACCGTTCTCTTCGATGTTCTGACTTCCTACGGGAGAAATTCGGGTCTCACGATTAACTGGTCTAAATCCTGTGTCTATCCTATCTCCGGTGGCCCCCCTCTCCTGCCGCCTCGGCTTCCGATCCAAATATCTCTGTCCGGCTTTAAATACCTGGGGATACACATCTCGTTGGACCCGGTAGCTCGCTATGAGCACAATCTCCTGCTTCCACTTCGGCGTTTGAGGGAAGACACGGCTCGGTGGTGTAGGCTGCCCCTGTCCCCACTGGGTCGGGCCGCATTGTTTAAAATGATGTCCCTTCCCAGGTTCCTCTATGCACTTCAGAACTCCTTCGACATCATTCCAGTGGCCTACTTTCGGGAAGTAGAGAGCCTGCAGAGGAGACTGGTGTGGGACGGACGGGCGCGTATCGCCCTGGCCAAACTCACTCTCCCCTGGTACGACGGGGGCATCGCGCTTCCCGACATTCGCAGGTATTATTGGGCCTCACAGCTATCAGCCATTAACCATGCCACGTATGCGCCTGGCTTGAACCCGGCGTATGAGATGGATAAATTCCTGCTTCCCGGCGGTAACTATAACAGGGCGCTTTACTCCCGCTCGGCTGGACGGACCCTGACGGGCCCCACTAAGATCGCGGTACGGATTTGGAAGGCGGCCAATGTAGCCATGGGCTGGAGTGAGCGACTAACATGCGCTACTCCTTTATTTGCCTCCGACCGACTGGGAAGCCTCTGGACAACGAAGGGGTTTGACCGTTGGGACACGATTGGCATCAGTAGAGTGGGAGACTTATGGATGAAGGGCGCGGTTAAGACCTTCGCGGCGCTCCAGAGCGAATACGAACTCACGGAAAAGGAGTTCTTCCGATACGCCCAGGTTCGGCATGCCCTGCTCTCTGTCTTTGGGGAGGGGACCAAGATCCCGGCCTCTTCGCCCCTCGAGGATCGCATACTTGATGGTCATGTTCCCGACAGTACTATCTCCTTAATCTATAAAAAACTCATTAATAATCGGGCTGACCTGTTGGTGCGCCTTCGGGAGACGTGGACGGGGGATGGGGTGGAATTAGACGACGAGGACTGGCAGTCCGCACTATCGTCCCCTAAGGAAGTCGCCATTCCAGCCCGTCTCCGCCTGGTCCAGTTAAAGATTCTCCACCGGGTGTATGTGACGGGCCCCCGTCTGGTCTCGATGGGATTTTCGGAAGATGGGCTCTGCAAGCGGGGGTGTGGGCTCAGTGCCACCTTTCTCCATATCCTTTGGGAGTGCCGGGAGGTGGCGGAATACTGGCGTCGGGTTCATGGGGTCATGGGACAAGTCACCGGGGTGGCGCTGCTGCCGGAGGTGCGTCGCTGTGTCTTGAATGTGTGGGAGCCCAATGATTATAACGCGGCGCAGACTCGGTGGGCGGCCCTGGGCTACATGATTGCTAAGAGGGATATAGCGCAGCTTTGGGGCTCCCAGCGGCCACCCACCGTGTCAGTATGGAAGGAAAACATGGACTGGTGTATGTTCAGGGAGAAGACTGTATATGTGGCCCGCGGTAAACCCGGGTCATGGGGTAGAATTTGGGGGCAATGGAACGTGTATCGTGGGGGTATCTGTACGCCCCCCCTAGTGGACACCGATATTGCCTTGTCCCCCTGACCCTTGATGGTTCCTTGCAACTGACTGTAATAATCGAATATGGATGTTCCTTTCCCGTTACCCCCCCCCGATCTTTCAGTACTCCCTCCTGTTGATAGCTAATTGAAGGTTTGGAGTAAAAGTCCCCCGGATGTAGCCTGACCCACGCATTTTGCCCGTATGCCTCGCCTGTTGTTTTTTGTTGTTATTTATGTTAAATGTATGTCTCCTGCTTCTCTCGAGCTATCCTGAGCCATCTACGGGGCTGGGCCCCAGGTGTCGCCTACTGCTTTAACTAATGTACGATCCTTTCTGAGTCTAGCGGCCGGCCCTGGTGGTTGTAGGCCCATGCTTGTAACTGCTTTATTGTTTTAATAAAAATTTTGAAAAAAAAAAAAAAAAATATGCAAGATATAATTCTTTGCTTAGATTTGATCTTAGTCAAACTAGTAATATCTAATATGACCTTTAGATTTGGTCACGGTACAGTTTACCTTAAATTGTATCTAAAAAGAGCCCATCACAGCAGTTGGTCAACTATTACTTACTTCAGCCGAAGTAAGTGACATTTATTTAACTTTTTCAATAGTACCACAAAAGCATTTCATTGTATATTAAACATGAGAAAATTGAGGAGGAGCCTAGCGCGCAACCAAGATGGCCGCGTAGGTGCGAGGCTCCCGAGGACCACCACGACCTCCTGAATTAATCCTGGCTATATCCTGTCCTTGTTGAGGGGACTGCATCGGTGAACCCGAGCTGAGGCGCCATCTGTTTTTCCTTTTCGAATCGGACCCCGGACACCGGTGGGAGCACCGATTGAAGGTTGCGGCCTTCTCCGCGCTGGCCCCCCGGAATGGAGTAGTGGGGTGATCCGGGGACAAAGCGAACAACAGCGGCGGGCTGGGCTGGGCGACTCGCGTACCCCGTGCTTTCACTTTCGCTTTTGCGCTCTCCTTGCCCTCAAGCGAGGTAGGGTTGCGGAGCGGGGTGCGGTGGTGTGGCCTTGTCCAGGTGCCCGGCTGATCCGCCGGCCGTGAGTCGTCCTGCGGCCCAGTGGTCGCCCTCCCCCCCCCCGGAACCCGTGAACTGGTTTATCGGCCCTTTCGAGGAGATTGGCGCGACGGTGGGAGAGCAGGCATGTCCACCAAACAAGATGGCGACCGGGCGAAGGTGAAGACGACCCGCCGCGGCCCGGCGCCTCAATCCAACAGTATGGACCGCTACACCCTCCAGAAGGGATCTCCGGAGACATCGCGCACATCCCCTGCGGGCCGACGGAGGCATCTGCTCAACCGGTGGATCTGACCCTCCGGGACGTCATGGGCGCCATCGCAGAGATGAAGGCCTCAGTGGACCAGCGCTTCGACACCCTAGCGCAAAAGATAGACTCGGTCCTGGTGGATGTTAGCCTTGTGAGGGCTGACTTGTCCAAAACCAACGACCGGGTCGATTCCCTGGCCCACACCACAACGAGCCTCACGACGGACGTGGTGGCCCTCCAGAAGGAGGTGCGCCGGCTAGGCCAGGCGAGCGCCCTGATGGACCGGCGACTGGAGGATTCCGAGGGTCGGGCCCGGAGGAATAACGTTCGCATTGTGGGAGTGCCGGAGGGACGAGAGGCGGAGGCGGCGGATCTTTTTGTGGAAGAATTGATCCTTACCCATCTCCAGCCCCGGGGGCTGAGTAAGCTTTTTGCGGTGGAACGTGCTCATCGGGTCCCTGGGGGCAGACCTAAGGCCGGTGCCCCGCCGCGGCCTCTCATTGCCCGGATTTTTAATTTCCGGGACAGAGACGCTATCCTGCAGACCTCCAGGCAACAGGGACCGGTCAAGCTTGATAACATGGATGTGCATTTTTACCCAGACTTTACGCCGGCGGTCCAAAAACTGAGACTGAGTTTTCTTGGAGTTAAACGTCGCCTACGGGACCTGAACCTTAAGTACTCAATGCTTTTTCCAGCTAAGCTAAGGGTGGAGGTGGATGGGCGCACGCACTTTTTTGACCGACCCGAGGCGGCTGGGGACTGGTTGGACACTCTGCCTGGAGATCGGGGCCGGGGGGGTGGGGGGGGTGCGGTTGGCGGGGAGGGCCCGCCGGATCAGAACTGAGGGGTGAAGAATAGGCCTTGCTCTGGACAACATTCCTTTACCATTTTCTGATCGTTTATGCTCCCCTCCGCTGGAGGTCGTGTGGGGTCTGTTGGGGGCTTCCCTCCTCCTCTGGGGGACTAGTTAGTTTTTCATCTATGGGGCGACAGGCACACTGCACTTTGGGGGGGCTGTCTGGGCTCATGCAGGGGTGCAGGGAGGGGGGAGTTCTGTTGGGATGGGGGGGTGGGGGGGGTGTGTTGTTTGTTTGCACCGCAAGGCAAGCCCTTTACTGTATTGTTGCTCTCGAGATGCTCTGTGGGGGACGACTGATTGCTTCTGCGTATGATGGGGGGTAGGGATTTGACTGTGTTGTCATGGAATGTTAACGGCCTGGGGGACAGGATTAAGCGTGGTGTGGTCCTGCAATACCTGAAACGTATCTCACCAGATGTTATCTTCCTGCAGGAGACGCACCTTATAGGTAACTCCTTTCATGCCATGAATCGGCGAGGCTATCGTTTGGTGGCCCACTCGGGCTTCACTTCGGGCTCGCGGGGGGTGGGTATCATGATTAAGAACTCGCTCCCGTTGGAGATTGATGAGGTGCGCCATGATGAGAGGGGACGCTACACTGTTCTGGTGGGTAGAATGGAGGGTAGAGTGTTTGTTTTTATATCAGTGTACGTCCCGCCTGGGTTACAATCTACTACATTTGCGGATTTGGGGCGCCTCCTTCTGGACCTCCCGGGTGGCCTGCTGGTGATTGGGGGGGACTTTAATGCGGTAGTTTCTGGGTCTATGGATCGCCATCCCCCTAGGGACCTCCCCCGGGCACAGGCCTGGCTGTCCGGCCTTTTAGACACTCTGGGCCTGGTGGATTGCTGGCGACTAAAGCATCCCGCACAGCGGCAATACACCTTCCACTCGGGTGCCCATGGTAGCCTCTCGCGGCTTGATTACATCCTTGTCCCGGCGGCCTATGCTGGGAGGGTGGGAGAGGTGTGCCATCTGGCGCGGGGCATTTCAGATCACTCCCCAGTACTGTTACATTTCGATGTCTTCCCTAGGGGGGAGGGCAGGGTGGCTCCAATCAATGCTTGGTACTTGCGTGACCCCACTATTCGTGCCGACTTGATCAAATCCTTACAGCGATACTTTGATGAGAATGTGGGGTCTGTCCCTTCGGCCATCGCCCTGTGGGAGGCTTTTAAGGTAGTTCTCAGAGGGGAGGCCCTCTCCTTTATCTCCCATGCCCGGAGGCGCGAGCGGGAGGAGGTAACCCGGGTGGAGGCCGAGATTGCGGAACTAGAGGGTGACCTGGGGAGCGGGGTAACAGACGCCAAGTTGCATGTTCTGCACCTCAAGCAGGCGGCCTATAGGGCCCTCGTCACGGAGGCGGCCAGGGGCCTCAGTAGAGAGCAACAGGGGCGACTGTATGATGTGGGTGATAAGGCTGGTAAATTGATTGCGTGGTTGGACAAGAGGGAGAGAGCGAGTCGTGTGGTTCCTTTGATTGAGGGGATGGATGGTGTGCCTGTCACCGAGCCGGAAGCCATTGTCTCCTGCTTCGCGGATTACTTCCGCGAGGTGTACTCTCCGGTTTCTCCTTGCTCGGAGGAAGATTCCCATGCCCTGCTTCGGGACATCGCGCTGCCCTCCCTTACGGTGGAGGACAGGGATTCGCTGGACGCTCCTCCCACCTCGGACGAAATTGCCCTGGCCATTCGCTCGGTCGCATCCGGCAAGGCCATGGGCCCCAATGGTATCCCCATCGAGCTCTACAAGCTGCGACCGGATGTACTGGCGCCCCACCTGCGCGCCATGTTCCTGGCGGCCCACTCGCGGGGTTCCCTCCCGCCGGACCAGCGTCTGGCCACAATCGTGGTGATCCACAAGGAGGGGAGACCCCGTGAGCGGGTTACATCCTATAGGCCTATCTCGCTCTTGAACGCGGAGCCCAAAATCCTCGCCAAGGTACTGGCCAACCGGCTGGTTGGCGTGGTGGGCGATTTGGTCCACCAAGACCAATCTGGCTTTATACCCCATCGCAACACGGCTCTTAATCTGCGACGCTTGCATGGGGTGCTCGCGCGTGTCCAGTTTGTGCGGGAGCCGGCCATCTTGGCGTCCTTAGATGCCACCATGGCGTTTGACACGCTTGAATGGCCATACATCTGGGCGATGCTGGCGAAATTTGGATTTGGACCGGGATTCATTAGCTGGGTCAAATTGTTGTATTCGGGCCCATTGGCGCAGGTGGTGGTGAATGGGCGAGTCTCGGCCCCCTTCGCGCTGGGGCGGGGCACGCGTCAGGGTTGCCCCATGTCACCGCTCCTGTTTGCATTGGCCTTGGAGCCCTTGGCGGAGTGGCTGCGGTGGCACCCCTCCATCCGTGGTCTCCGCTGGACCCCCGAGCATGAGGACCGCGTGTCCCTCTACGCTGATGATATCCTTTTGTATCTCGCCTCCCCGCGTAACTCGCTGATTGTCCTGGTTGATGTTTTGCGCTCCTTCGGTCGTAACTCAGGCCTTCTCATCAACTGGGCGAAATCCTGCGTATATGTGCTCTCCGGGGAGGCTCCGGCCCTACCACGGGACTGCCCGATCCAGATTGCCTCCCAGGGGTTCTGGTACCTGGGTATATATATTACTCTTGACCCGGAGACCCGCTACGAGCGGAACTTACTAACCCCCCTCCAGCGCTTGCGAGAGGACGTTGCGCGCTGGCGGCGTCTTCCGCTTTCGCCGCTTGGCCGAGCGGCCTTGTTTAAGATGATGTCCTTGCCGCGCTTTCTGTATGCGCTTCAGAACACTATGGACCTGGTTCCGGCGCGCTACTTCCGTGAGGTGGAGAGCCTGCAGCGGCGCCTGTTCTGGGACGGGAGGCCGCGTATTGCTCTGGCTAAATTGACGCTCCCGTGGTACGATGGGGGGGTTGCCCTCCCGGACATTAAACGGTATTACTGGGCCTCCCAGCTAGCTGCGATTAATCATGGCCTTTACGGGCCCGCCCTGAACCCGGCATTTGAAATGGACAAGATGCTCCTGCCCGGTGGCGACTACAATCGAGCGCTCTACTCTGGCGCGCCCGACTCCCGTCTGACGGGACCGACGCGTGTCATGGTGCGTGTCTGGCACGCGGCTAATGCAGCGATGGGATGGAAGGACCGTTTGACCCGGGCGACACCGCTATATGCGTCTGAGAGGTTGGGCTCCCTGTGGACATCGAAGGGCTTCGAGAAGTGGGACACGATCGGAATCAGCACAGTGGGAGACCTCTGGACAAGGGGTGGATTCAAAACTTTTGAGACGCTGCGGACGGAATTTCAGCTGCAAGGCAGTGAGTACTTTCGGTACTTACAAGTCCGCCACGCGCTGGGCTCCGTCTTCCCTGATGTCGCGTCCATTCCGGAGTCTTCCCCCCTGGAGGACAGAGTGCTGGATGGCCATGTCCCAGACAGCACGATCTCCCTTATATATAAAAAACTGATCAACGACAGGTCGTGCCTGCTGACTAGTCTCCGCGAGGCCTGGGTTGCCGACGGGCTGGAACTGGACGACGAGGACTGGATTTCCGCGGTGGCCTCTCCGAAGGAGGTGGCCATCCCGGCTCGCCTTCGCTTCGTCCAGCTTAAGATCCTCCACCGGGTTTACGTGACGGGGCCAAGGCTTCTACGTATGGGCTTTGTTGGTGACGGATTGTGTAAGCGTGGCTGTGGTGCCTTGGCAACTTTCATGCATATTCTGTGGGAATGCCCACAGGTGGAGCGATTCTGGCGTGGTGTGCATGAGGTCCTGCGTGTGGTGACGCATGTTGTGCTGTTGCCTGAAGCGAGGAGATGCTTGCTGAATGTGTGGGAACCAAATGACTATTCGGTCCCGCAGACGCGGTGGGTGACTCTGGGATACATGATAGCTAAGCGCGACATTGCTCAATTGTGGGGATCCCAGAGGCCCCCAGCGGTGTTGGCCTGGAAAGAACATATGGATTGGTGTATGTTTCGTGAAAAGGTAGTGTATGTGGCGAGGGGTAAGCCTGGGGCTTGGGTGAAAATCTGGGGCCCCTGGAACGCCTATCGCGGGGGTATTTGTGAGCCGCCACTGCTACCGGCCGCCTCACCAGCTCCGTCCCCCTAGCCGACCCCCTCCCCCAGCCGCGGGCATGTGGTTCCCCTGTCCCTGATTTATTCCCATTCCCCTCTTCAGAGTTCGACTGCTGGTTGGGATCCCCTACTTAAGGAGCACGTGCCGTCACTTTGGATGGCGGGTTGCCTTGCGGGTGTGGTTTTTTTGTGTTGCTCTGTTTTGAAAAAAAGGAAACCGTATTGTGGGCTTGGAGTTATGTGGCCTGCGCTATTGATATCTCCTGCTTTGCCGATCTGCGCCGCCAAGAGACTCTTACTGTAGGTATGTCATATGCTTCTGCCACTCTAGCGGCCGGCCGGATGGTTGTAGGCCCATACTTGTAACCCTTTTTAACATGTAATAAACGGTTTCAAAAAAAAAAAAAAAAAAAAAAATACAATGTATTTATATGCATAATTTTCTCATGTGAGTGATTTGTGAGTCCCAGTGGAGTGACCATAACCGAACTTAGTGAATCAGAAGTAAAAATAGGTAACGAGTGAGGAATTGGTTATTGGGAGAATATTAGAAGGAGATCTATATACAATAGACAGTGAATTATTTTAGGCTCTCTCCTATTTAGTCGACGGCGTCTCAACCCTCTCTTGATACGGGGTCTCTTCAGGACAGCGATTCTGGGAACAGTACAAGACAAGGCATCTATTTCATGTAGATTCCTGGTCATGCAGGATATTGCATATTGTTGGAAAGGGATCAACTAACAGGACAGCGTAATAGCTGAACTTTTTCAAGCTTCCATGGATGCAAGGAGCATTGTTGGGTTAAACGGAGAACCCCTCTGATGGAGTCAGATGTTATACAGCTTATTAGCTGTATTATCGGGACGAATTAAGCGTCATCGCGTAGACCTCTGTGCGAGCGATGGCCAAGTTCTAGTTCTCAGCTATCCAGAGTTCCCAGCTCAGGCCAGGAGCCTGCTGCAGCCACCCCTCATTAATCACCCAAGGGGTAGTCTTGTGGGTGGCATCATTTAGGTACGAGGCACGCTGGATAGTCCAGGACAACAGGCTGCGACTGCCCTCAATCTTTGGGTCACGTGAAAGGTGATTAGGAGCTTCTGGAGATCAAAGAGGCACCAAGATCAGTTCAGGTATTTCTCCACACTGCACATGCAACACCCGATGAGAAAGAGAGCGCGGGGAGTGGGTCTGACTGCATGTTTGCTGCTTGCGTTACACCAAGTCATGAACTGATCAGAGAGTTAGGGAGCTCGCCTCCATGAATTGCTGTCCCTCTCCAGCACAGAACACAGTACTAAGAAGAATGAGTTGCTCCAGACAGGCGAAGAAACTCCTTAAGCCCACCAATATCCGCACCTGGGCCGGCTGCTCCACGGAAGCTTGGACCACGAGCAGACCTCAGGAAAGCATGGTTGGGTAGCAGAAGAGCGGTCACGATTAAGAAGAAAGTACCGGTGGGAGGTCATTACCGGTGGTTCTATCAACCACCGGGAAGAGTTGAGGGCAGATAAAGGCCTTCAAACAGGACACTATGCGCATGGACAGGGCCATTGCGGAGGGCTTCTCTCTTCCAAATTACGTTACTGTTAGATTGTTGGAGCGTGTAAGGAAAGTAACTTGCTTCTTAGCTTGGAATGTTGTGCCTACTACTGCACACCCCTCCAAATGAGACCACAGACTTGTTTGTCAACAACTCGAGATTCCAAGATTGCCTGCAGTGTTCGGGTCATCTAGCTTGTTGGCAGTGGCTGCTTTGCAAAGTGTAAGATTGTCAACCATACTCTTTCCAAGCCAAGTTTGGGAGATCTGGTGGGTTGCAGAGATTGGCGGTGGGGAGGGGAGGGGGGCACTGTGCCTGGGGAGGGGAGGTAATTGGGCACCTGTCCCTTGGGATCCATTCTGAACTGTTCATGTGGACTATTTTGAGGAGTCCTCTGCTGGTAGTCATCACTGATTTCAGTAAACTGTTGAGGTCAACAGTGATTCTTCCAGTGAGTTTCAACAAAGAACTGATGCAAGGTGTTGGCACTGAATCAACGTTCAGAGGACCTGAACTTCCTGTCAGCACAGAGATTATACATTTAGTGTTGCCAGCTGCCTCCCCACTGAACCTACCTCAACCAAACCCTGCCTTAGCATTAGTTATAGAGGGGTTGTGCTCATTCCTCAAATTGCCCTTCTAGCACATCAGCAGAAGGGACTCATTGGTGAGCTTCGTTTTCATATGGTAAAAAAGTACCACGCTTCTGTTAATCACTTCCCTGATGGTAGAAATGTACACTGGAATGTGTTGAGGTGGGTGAGGTTGTGTGGTAGATTGGTATGTCTCCATTTTCTCTCCTGTGTGTGTACGGCCCTATTTTCCCAGGAGTTTCTGCCCACTGTGCTATTTGGAGATCCTGTTTCAGCTGTGCACTACATTTTGCAAGGGTTTTCAGAGTTATCCTGCAGACGTCGACATCCGATTTGGCTGAAGAGTTATGCAGGTTGCCAGTAAAACATGATAATGCTTCATTCATCATTGAAAACTTATACCAACAAGTAGCTGTCACAAAGAGAAGCACTGGCCTGCAAGCCCTGGAGTATTCATCAGTAGGATTATCAGAGAAAAGTATGTCATGATGGGACAGGCTGTCAGGAATTGGAAGGGTAAAGCCTTATCATTCAATCAATATTACTTTCTTATATTATGTACTAAAATCATACAAGTGACGCACAAGTTACTTACTTGTGTAACGATATATCTGTAAGAGACATCAGTAAGTGATAGATTCCTTACCTTAGAATATCCCCAGGCGTCAGACTGGATCCAGAAAGTTTTCATCAGCAGTACCCCTGCGCGTCGGCGTACGTCGTTGGCGTCGTAGCCACCAAGATGACGTCGTCAGAGCTACTTAGACGCGCCCACGTGCGTGGACGTCAGTTCTGTACACAACTTTTCGGCACCAGAAGTACAGAGCCATGCCAGCGACCGACTACTGGTGCAATAGAACTAGGGCCCTAAAAGGGATGACCAGAACCCTAGAGAACAGTTCGCAGAACGGGGAGGATGGGCGGGCGGTAAGGAATCTATCACTAACAAATGTCTCTTACAGATATATCGTTACACAAGTAAGTAACTTGTGCATCTGAAAGAGACACGTTAGTGATCGATTCCTTACCTTAGAATACATACCCAAGCAATACCAACCCCGGTGGTGGGTCTGCGAAGTGAGATTACACCAGACAGTCATGGAGAACTGAACGGCCAAAGAAGCCGTCTCTCCGGACCTGACTGTCAAGGCAATAGTGCTTAGTGAAAGTATGCAACGAGGCCCAAGTGGCTGCCTGACAGATGTCCCAATGCTGTGGTAGCTGCTGTCGCCCTGGTAGAATGGGCGCGTAGCCCAACCGGAGGTTCCTTTTTAGCTTGTGCACAACCCGGCCTTTCTTGGCGCCCACGTAGCCAACAAAGAGCTGGTCATCCACCCGGAACTGCTGTGTGCGGTGAAGATGGAACGAGAGCGCGTGTTTTGGGACCAGACGGTGGAGCCTCTCCTCTTCTCTTGAAGGGTGCGGAGGCGGAAAGAAAGTGGGCAGAGTTACAGTTTGCCCGAGATGAAAGGCAGAGACTACTTTAGGTAGAAAGGAGGGACGCAGTCGAAGCACAACCTTGTCCGGATGAATCGCCAGGAAAGGAGGTTTGCAGGAAAGAGCCTGGAGCTCACTCACCCGCCGAGCGGAGGTGATGGCCACCAGGAAGTCAGTTTTCAAAGTCAATAACCGCAAAGGACAGTTATGAAGAGGCTCAAATGGAGAGCACATCAGATATGTGAGAACCGGGTTCAAGTCCCATTGAGGCATCAGAAAAGGAATAGGAGGGAAAAGGTGAGTAATGCCTTTGAGAAATCTATTGACAACCGGGGACTTGAAAAGAGAGGGCTGATCAGGCAAACTAAGAAAGGCTGAAAGAGCAGAAAGGTAGCCTTTGATAGTGCCCAAAGAAGAGCCCTGCTGGGCCAAAGAAAAAAGGAACAACATGACCTCAGAAAGAGGGGCAGCAAGAGGATCCACAGCCTTTGCTGTGCACCATGCCACAAATGTTTTCCACTGACAGGCGTATACCGTTTTAGTGGAGGGACGCCTGGCTGCCAGAATCACATTACAGACTTCGGGAGGCAAGTCAAATGGAATCAGCTGTCGCCGCTCAATCTCCACGAAAGGAGGTGGAGGCTGGACAGGTTCGGGTGGAAAACCGTCCCCTGTTGCTGCGACAGGAGATCCTCCCGAAGAGGCAGTCGGATCGAGGGATCCACGCTAATATTGAGTAGCTCGGGATTCCAAACTCTTCGAGCCCAGTTCGGTGCCACAAGAATGACTTGGGCCCGGTCGCGCCTGATCTTCAGCACTCTGGGCAGAAGTGGTAAAGGCGGAAAGGCGTACAACAGACTGCAATTCCACTCATGACGAAATGCGTCGCCTAGCGAGTGCCGCCTTGGTAACTCCAACGCGCAGAACTGCTGACATTGCGCGTTCTCTTCGGTGGCAAATAGATCGAACCAAGGTTCACCCCACTGCTGTAAGAGATCTTGCACCACCTCCGAGTGAAGACGCCATTCGTGATCCAACATGCACAGTCGGCTGAGTTCGTCCACCCTGGCATTCAGTGAACCTGCCAGGTGTTGAACCACCAAGGAAATGCCTTGACGGTCCAGCCACGTCCAGAGACGTACAGCCTCCTGACATGGGGTCCACGACCGCACCCGCCCTGTTTGTTGCAGTACCACATGGAGGTGGTGTTGTCTGTGAACACCTGCACTACTCTCCTCTTGACAGAGGGAAGGAATGCTTTTAGTGCAAGTAGGATCACCCTGAGCTCTAAAAGGTTGATATGGAGCTTGGACTCCGCCGGAGACCAGAGGCCTCTGATCTCCGCCTCTCCCATGTGGCCGCCCCATCCCAGGAGGGACACGTCCGTCACTACTGTGTGCTCCGTTTGGGGAAGGGAGAGGGATCTGCCGCTGACCCAACGCTGGTTCGTGAGCCACCACTGCAAGTCCTGTGCAGTGCCCTCTGAGATCTGGACGTAGTCGGACCGGTTCCCCCGATGCTGCATCCACTGGAACTTCAGGTCCCACTGCAGAGCCCGCATATGCCATCTGGCATGATCAATCAGCAGGATGCAGGAGGCCATGAGGCCCAGCAGCCTCAGTGTCTTCCTGACCGAAACCCAGGACCAAGGCCGAAAGATCGGAATCATAGCCCGAATGTCCCGGACTCGCTGTTCGGGAGGATAAACCCGAAACTGCGCCGTATCCAGCACTGCTCCGATGAAGAGGAGCTTCTGAGAGGGAATCAGGTGCGACTTCTGCACGTTGATTGAATACCCCAGCAAATGCAGGAGGTTGGTCGTAGTCTGGAGGTGGAAGACGACTGCCTGTGGCGAGCCTGCTTTCAACAGCCAGTCATCAAGATAGTGTAAGACTGAAACCCCTGATCTGCGCACATGAGCTGCAACCACCGCCATCACTTTCGTGAACACCCGTGGGGCGCAGGTAAGGCCGAAAGGGAGCTGAAAGTGCTTGTGGCCCACCGTGAACTGTAGGTAACGCCGGTGCGCTGGCAGGATGGGAATATGAAAATAAGCATCCTGCAAGTCCAACGCTACCAGCCAGTCTTGCGGGTCTAGAGCAGACAAGACCTGAGCTAGCATGAGCATCTTTAACTTCTCATTCTGAGGAAGCGATTGACGTTCCGGAGGTCTAAGATAGGGCGCAGACCTTTGTCCTTCTTTAGAACCAAGTAGTAGTCGGAGTAACGACCACAACCTACTTCTTGCGTCGGAACGCGCTCGATGGCCAGTAACTTCCTGCTGGAGAAGTGCCAAGTGTTCCCCCGACATGCTGTGGTACTCAGGTGGCATGGCTGGAGGGGTAGATTTGAAGGGGAGGGAGTAGCCCCTGCGGACTATTTGTAGAACCCACCTGTCTGAGGTTATGGAGCGCCAGTGGGGAAGGTGGGCCTGAAACACCGGACTAGGAAGGTTTAGAGGCGGCGACGGCAGGGTAGGCGGCAGGAGAGGACGTGGACTGACCCGTCCGCTGTCCCCGGGATCCACCACAGCGGGTCTCACGTCCGCAGCTGCGCTGAGACTGTGGCTGCGCAGACTTGCGGGTCTGAAAAGAACACGCCTGGGCACCCGACCTTGACCACGAAAGGACCAAAAAGCGGACCCCAAGGGAGTACGCATGGTGGCGAGACCCGAGGACTGGGCCGTAGCCCGAGAGTCGTTAAAGCGCTCCAGGGTGCTAGCAGGCTTATCACTAAAGAGGCGTGTACCGTCAAAGGGCATGTCCAACACTGTGTTCTGGACATCCCCAGAGAAGCCAGTAGTGCGGAGCCAAGCATAACGACGGAGCGCCACAGTTGTGGATAGTGCCCTACTGAGAGAATCGGCCGTGTCAAGCCCACAACGAATAGTGAATTTCGCAGCATCTCTCCCTTTGGTAATGGCTTGGGAGAGAACCGCCCGTGCTTCCACAGGGCACTGAGGTAGCACCTGTGCCACAGTGTCCCACACAGAATGGGAATAGTGGCCAAGCAGGCACGCAGTATTCCCCGCCCGCAACCCAGAGCTGGCAGATGTGAAAATCTTTTTCCCATATTGCGCCAGTTTCCTAGATTCCTTGTCCGGAGGAGCAGAAGTGAACACACTCAGCGAGGCAGAAGCCTGGACAACCGCGTCGGGTGTTGTGTGAGAAAGCTGAGGTCGCCCGGCACCGGGCGATGGCGGCGCACCACACCCTTGTCTACAGGGACTCCTGTGTTAGGTTTAATCCAGGTGCCTAACAGGATATCAGTAAGCGCTTCATTGAAGGGCAGTAACGGCTCCGCAGAGGAGGACTGCAGCTGCAGGACCTCAGTCAGGAGATTGGTCCTGATCGGTACAGAAGGGAGTTTGAGATTAAGAGCCTCAGCTGCCCGACGTAAAACCACCGAAAAAGTGCCAACCTCCTCCATGGCCACGGAAGAAGGGGACAGAGTGCCAGGGTGTTGAGAGAAATCCAGATCCACTGGACCCTCCACATCGCCTTCCCACTCAGGCTCATCCTCACATTCAGCTGCAAGAGGGTCCTCAGACCCCTCCCAGTAGTCCCCTTCGCCCACCGGTTGATGATGGGGCCGGTAAGGACGAGGTTCCCTGGGAAGCGGGATAAATTCCCCTCCAAGAAATGGAATGGGAGGGTAAGATACCAGTCTCGGGTCAGCGCCGTCTGGAATCAGCGGCAGCACCGGAGCCGGATCCAGGGCAGGCGCCGGAGTCAGCGCCGATGCCGGCGCCCGGGCAAACCCTTCCTACGAATCCGCGGGGCCCAAAGGCACTCCGAAGGGACCCGGCGGAGCAAACAAATGGCGCAAGGCCGACAAAGCCCTGCACCTTGTCCGAAGTCGCGTGCGGCCCCGGAAAGGGAGGGTAGACCGCAGGCAACGACGGGGGCTTGAACGGAGCCGCGGGGGAGTTACCACCTGCCCCCTCCTCCGCGTCCCGCGGCCGGTGAGGGGTAGAAGAAGAGCGATGGCGCTTCTTTGACTTTTTATGGCACCGAGACTTACCTGTCCCTGATTCTGACGAGCGATGCCGATGGCTCCGCGACCGGTCCCTTGACCTCCCACGGGATCGGGACATTGATCAGCGCGGAACTGATTGCCGGACCTCCAACAACTTTCGGGAACGCTCCCGCAAAGCTTTCGGCGCCATAGCCCGGCAATCGGGGCACGCCTCGGGGTCATGGGCGTGCCCCAAGCAGAAGAGACGCACGTCGTGAGGGTCCGACACCAACATGTTGCGACGGCATGCCCTACAGGACTTAAACCCAGGCATCTCTATTGTACCAGGAGTCAAGCACACGACAAAAAAAGTTGTCAGAAACCAAGTTAAACTTTTAACTAGGGGTACCGCTCTCTCTCGGATCTGCGCTGCTGTGCGAAAAAAGAAAGAACTGACGTCAGCGCACATGGGCGCGTCTAAGTAGCTCGGACAACATCATCTCGGCGGCTACGACGCCAACGACGTATGCGGAGCCGTACGACGACGCCTACCGACGCACAGGGGTACTGCTGACGAAAACTTTCCGGATCCAGTCTGACGCCTGGGGATTTTCTAAGGTAATGAATCTATCACGAACGTGTCTCTTTCAGATATGTGTTTCTAAAAGTTGCAAATATAAAACGGCAGGTCTAGCCTGATAAAAATCCAAGGAAATAAAAAATGGGTTTAAGTACTTAGGCCGGCGCGATTTATTTAAAGGACAAATCAGAACAATGTGCAAGGTATCACATTTAGGTAACAGATCACACTTAGTACTTAAACCAGGGACCCTCGGGACAGATCAACTGATGGAACTGACCCAGCCTAAAATAGGTCAAAAAACAACGCTGGTGAATATGCACATCAAAGAGAAGGTATGGCTCTTTACGGGCACAGTTTAAACCAGGGTATATCTTCAGAATGATGGCTTGACCAGAGCTGAGCTCTTCCCTCTCAACTGCAACTCAATTGTAAAATGCCCCTCTTATCGAGGCAACATCATATTTGATAATTCCCTGGGGATTTATAAATAGCTATGGTCTCCCAATGGTTTTGAGATTCTCTTTAACAGAGATCCAACTGCATACAGTCATAAATGACAGATCTTATTAAGAGTTAATTCTTCCTTGAGTCATGCTGCACACCATAACAAAAGAGGTCGCAGTTGGGTGTAATCTACAATGTATCTCATCCTTAGCTCTTCCTGCAGTATCAATCAATCAATCAGTGACATTTATAGAGCGCACTACATACCCGTAGGGTCTCAAGGCGCTGGGGGTGGGGGGGTGCCGCTACTGCTCGAACAGCCATGTCTTCAGCTTCTTCCTGAAGGAGAGGTGGTCTTGGGTCAGGCGCAGGTCGGTCGGGAGGGAGTTCCAGGTCTTGGCGGCCAGGTAGGAGAAGGACCTTCCTCCTGTGGTCGCTCTTCGGATGCGGGGGACGGCGGCGAGGGCGAGGTTGGCTGATCGGAGGTGGCGTTTGGGAGCGTAGAAGTTGACTCGGCTGTTGAGGTAGCTCGGGCCTTGGTCGTGTAGCGCTTTGTGTGCGTGGGTGAGGAGGCGGAAGGTGATTCTTTTGTTGACGGGGAGCCAGTGAAGGTCTCTCAGATGTCCGGAGATGTGGCTGGTTCGTGGGATGTCGAGGATGAGTCTGGCTGAGGCGTTCTGGATCCGCTGGAGTCTCTTCTGGAGCTTGGCGGTGGTACCGGCGTAGAGGGCGTTGCCGTAGTCCAGTCGGCTGGTGACGAGGGCCTGGGTGACGGTCCTCCTGGTCTCGGTGGGGATCCACCAGAAGATCTTCCGTAGCATGCGTAGGATGTTGAAGCACGCCGAGGAGACGGCGTTGACTTGCCTGGTCATGGAGAGGGAGGAGTCCAGGATGAAGCCCAGGTTGCGTGCATGGTCTGTCGGTTTGAGTGCGGTGCCCAGGGCGGGAGGCCACCAGGAGTCGTCCCAGGCGGAGGGTGAGGAGCCCAGGATGAGGACCTCCGTCTTGTCCGAGTTCAGCTTCAGGCGGCTGGTCGTCATCCACTCGGCTACGTCCTTCATCCCTTCGTGTAGGTTGGCTCTGGCGGCGGCGGGGTCGTTGGTCAGGGAGAGGATCAGCTGGGTGTCGTCGGCGTAGGAGATTATGTTGAGGTGGTGTTGCCGTGCGATGGCCGCGAGGGGGCTCATGTAGACGTTGAAGAGGGTGGGGCTCAGCGAGGATCCTTGAGGGACGCCGCAGATGACATCGGTGGCCTCTGACTTGTACGGTGGTAGACGGACTTTCTGTGTTCTTCCGTCGAGGAAGGAGATGATCCATTCCAGCGCCTTGTCCTGGATTCCGACGTTGCTGAGGCGCTGTACTAGGGTGCGGTGGCAGACAGTGTCGAATGCTGCGGAGAGGTCTAGGAGGATGAGGGCCGCTGTTTCTCCGTTGTCCATCAGGGCTCGAATGTCATCGGTGGCGGCGATGAGGGCGGTCTCGGTGCTGTGATTGGCTCGGAAGCCGGACTGTGAGGGGTCGAGGGATCCATTCGTTTCGAGGAAGGCGGCCATCTGCTTGTTGACGGTCTTCTCGATGACTTTGGCTGGAAACGGGAGGAGCGAGATGGGGCGGTAGTTCTTGAGTAGGGTGGGGTCCGCTGTGGGTTTCTTGAGTAGCGCGCTGAGTTCGGCGTGCTTCCAGCTCTCAGGGAAGGTGGCGGTGTCGAAGGATGTGTTGATGATGTCTCGCAGGTGGGGTGCGATGACAGCGTCAGCCTTGTTGAAGACGTGATGAGGGCAGGGGTCGGTCGGTGATCCGGAGTGGATGGAGTTCATCGTGCGGATGGTGTCTTCGGTGCTGATCGGAGTCCAGGCTTGGAGGGTGGTGGTGAGGGGTGGTTGTTCGGTCTTGGTGTGCGTTGGTTGGTTGCTGAAGCTGTTGTGTATGTCCGCGATCTTGTTGTGGAAGTATGAGGCGAGGGAGTTGCAGAGGTCTTGCGATGGGGTGATGTCGTTGTTTTCTGCGCTGGGGTTGGAGAGCTCTTTCACGATGTTGAAGAGTTCCTTGCAGTTGTGTGCGTTGTTGTCCAGCCGGTCCTTGAAAGCAGTTTTCTTGGCGGCGCGGATCAGCTGGTGGTGTTTCCGGGTGGTCAGCTTGAAGGTGGTCCTGTTGTCCGGTGTGGGATCCCTTCTCCAGACTTTCTCGAGGGCTCGGCAGTTCTTCTTGGAGCTCTTGAGTTCGTCGGTGAACCACGGGGCTTTCTTGCTGCCGGGTCTGCTGGGCGGGGTCCTCAGCGGGGCGAGTTCGTCCGCGCAGTTGCTGATCCACTGTGTGAGGTTGTTGGCGGCCTGGCTGGGGTTCGCTGAGCTGGCAGGGGGGTGCTGGCTCAGGGAGGTGGCGAGCTGGTCTGCTGTGATCTTGTTCCAGCTGACCCAGTGGGGTGACCCACTTGTGGGACACCCCCGCGCCGCACGGCCACCAGCTGCTGCGTGTGCTCCTCTGCCCTGCCTAGCTGCCTCGCTGCCTGTCGCGCTGCCGCTGACCACGCCCCCTCCTCCGAGAGGCGCGGTCCGTGCCTGCCTGCCGGCTGATCGTTTTTGGTGCTAATTGTATTCCCTTGACTGTGTGACCTGTGTTTCTCCTTTCAGTGTAACCGTGCCCGTGTTTTTGTTTATTTTTCTGGTAACTGTGCCCGTGTCTCGCTGTCTCCTCCCTGTCTGCCCGCCTACCTCGCCGATCCTCGCTCACCCTCCCCGCTTCCCGCCACCGCCGCTTAGCCCCGCCCCTTTTTTCTTCTGTATCCCTCCCCGCTTCCCGCCACCGCCGCTTAGCCCCGCCCCTTTTTCCTTCTGTATCCCTCCCCGCTCCCGCCTCCCAGCTGCCCCGCCCACCCGCGCACTTGGCCTTATATGGCGACCGTGCGACGCAGGTGAGTGTGACCCACTTGTGGGACACCCCCGTGCCGCACGGCCACCAGCTGCTGCGTGTGCTCCTCTGCCCTGCCTAGCTGCCTCGCTGCCTGTCGCGCTGCCGCTGACCACGCCCCCTCCTCCGAGAGGCGCGGTCCGTGCCTGCCTGCCGGCTGATCGTTTTTGGTGCTAATTGTATTCCCTTGACTGTGTGACCTGTGCTTCTCCTTTCAGTGTAACCGTGCCCGTGTTTTTGTTTATTTTTCTGGTAACTGTGCCCGTGTCTCGCTGTCTCCTCCCTGTCTGCCCGCCTACCTCGCCGATCCTCGCTCACCCTCCCCGCTTCCCGCCACCGCCGCTTAGCCCCGCCCCTTTTTTCTTCTGTATCCCTCCCCGCTTCCCGCCACCGCCGCTTAGCCCCGCCCCTTTTTCCTTCTGTATCCCTCCCCGCTCCCACCTCCCAGCTGCCCCGCCCACCCGCGCACTTGGCCTTATATGGCGACCGTGCGACGCAGGTGAGTGTGACCCACTTGTGGGACACCCCCGCGCCGCACGGCCACCAGCTGCTGCGTGTGCTCCTCTGCCCTGCCTAGCTGCCTCGCTGCCTGTCGCGCTGCCGCTGACCACGCCCCCTCCTCCGAGAGGCGCGGTCCGTGCCTGCCTGC
This sequence comes from Triturus cristatus, assembly GCF_964204655.1. Lineage (NCBI taxonomy): Eukaryota > Metazoa > Chordata > Amphibia > Caudata > Salamandridae > Triturus > Triturus cristatus. Next base: position 1,182,101,153 of record NC_140590.1, read on the forward strand.
CAGTATCGCCTTGCGAATACATTGCCGAACATCCAGGAGACCCCTGAGAAATGTTTTCTCTGCCACCTCAACTGGGTCTAGGTTCACGTAAACCCAGATCTCACAAAAGGGGAATACACTTCACTTTGTAAATCTCTAGCATGATTCTTAAAGGCTTTTGTCCCAGGCATGTGGAGAAGTCACTGACACCAGCACACACCCTCTTAAGGTCTCCAATATTTTTTATTAGAGGTTGCCATCATAGCCTATGATCTATTAAAATTCCTAAATAGGTAAAATGTTCTTTCTTACTTAAAATATGTCCTTGGACAGAAAAAGTGAATGGTTTAGTGTTTTTGTGACCCAAAACCATAACAGGTGACTTTTTAAAATTAGTGAGTATATCCAAACTACCCATAAAACCAACAAAATAATCTAAAAGCTGCTGCAAACATCTGGCAGTGCAGGCAATTAAAACAGCAGTCTACTCCAGACTCTCGGGAACATCAATACCCAGCTCAAGAAGCGCATTTTCTGAGCGATAAATATACATGATGAAAAGAAAGGGAGCCAAATTACAGCCCTGCTGGACACCTATCTCATAGACAGAGTCTGATGGTTAATTCAATTTGGAATATGGATATTAAGGGCATAGTTTTCCAGTGTACTGTATCACCAACCAGATAGGAGTTCATGGGTCTTTGACTCCTACTTTCAGGTCTATGCTGGTCCACCAGCACAAGAAGACCCATAATTAATTCACTCGTTCTCAAACACCTGTGCATTTTGCTAACGTGCTTTGTTATTGCTTAATAGTTTTTTAACTGACCTTCGCAGTCCTCATGTTGGCTTTGTTTTCTCTTACTCAGGCCCTCGGTTCCATTTCTCCCGCATAGTAAGGCGGGTTGTAGTGCATCTCCACTTTCTCCCTCTGCTCGCATATCTGCCTTTTCACCTAGGTGTTGGAAATGTCTACTGGTCTTCTGCAGCGATCATCACTGCCCAGTGATGGACATATTGGTAAGAGACTCTCCAATTGCATAACTGCTATGCTAATGATATTCCTTTATAGCATGAGGCATTCATGTTCATTTGTCATGTTGAGTTTTAAGGTATGGTTTTTTCACAGTACATACTTACCTTTAAAACGCCATTGAAGAAGAGAGAGGCTTGAAAATATAGAGAATGCACTCATGCTACCAATGCCACAAACCACACAGTAAGTCTCTGAATAAGCCTGTGTGCAGGTACCCTGTAAATGTCAATCGCCCCTAGAGGAAGGTCTCTGTTGTTTTAAGCATTTACTCTATTGAATAACTGATGATTATCCTCATTTTGAAGCAACAAGGTCTCTGTATACCATATTTTTGTTTCTCTCTCCCGCCTCATTTTCTTTAACCGCACAGAGAATTTAACCACATACATTCAAGACGGTAAAAAGAAGGGCTAGTTTCCTGTAGGATTTGAAGCAATTGGGCCCTTGACACAGGCACCTGAGAATAAAGAAACATGCCTGCTAGAGCTCCTCACTACAACGTTCTGCTCGATTACCGGTCTTTCATATTCCTTTGTCGTGTATCCTCCCCATTGCAGCATGTGCGATAATTCCCACCAGATATCACTTAATCCGAATACACAGCAATGTTTTTGCAAGGGTTAATTACTCAGTGTGTACCCCAGCTGCCCCTGCTTTAAAAACCCAGGTATAAGGATTTGCAGACTTAATTCCCTTCATCCAAAGTGCTCTCCACAGAGGCGTCATTGGAAAGTAGAGCTAAATGAAAAGGCTTTACACGTTGTAGGATATGGGAAAATAATGTTAGTGAAAAGACTTGCCAACTTTGTTTCTTTTTCACTGGAACTAAAAAACTAAGCTTGGCACAAGAGCTAAATCCAGAAATCAATACGGATTGTATAGTAGTGGCGCTCACACATAGCATTCACAGCAATGGAAAGTTTCGATGAGGAAACATCGGTTCCAGCAGATGCCAAAGCTTCACATAAATCTCCAGAGGCAAGACTCAGGAAAACACTCACCAACCATTATCACTTCAGATAGAGCTAAATATTGACAGAGAAGTGGGCAATACTTTAGTGAAAAACTACTTACTCATCCATTGTCACAAGGGTCAGTTTGACCCGCTTCTGTTTACTTTTATACTTGCTGAGCACATATGCCCATAAACATGTCAAAAGCGAAATCATTTCCACAGTCCAAAGTTCTGTTGACTAAAAAGTCACAACTAGCTGAGGGTGATATTCATGACAAGGGAACCGTTGGCAGCTATTTACCGGCTTCTCTACAGTACCTACACACCAAAATTAGTGGGCTTTTGAAAATAGGAACCAGAGAAGAAAAGCTGTGCATAGGATGCAAAAAATTGTCAAAGGAAACAAATATAGGAAGGCCAAAAATTTGTAAATAGAGAGGCACAAGAAGCATCCATGCACAAGAAATCAAAACATAAAAGTTTACACTATACAAGGATCTTCTAATGTACAATGCAACCTTTCAATGCATGCATGGGTGTAGGGCCTAGTATCCGAGCAGAACATAAGCATACTTTGTGAGCACAGTTATACTGTACAGAATTACAAGTAACAGAATGCATTTGATGCAGCTCAGTAAAATATGCTATCAATGTAATTCAGACAATGTTACTGACTACTGTGATATAGGGCTGTCCACGGCAAAACAAAGTCCGGGACTTGAATCATGTTCAATTTATTTTTTTAAACCTTAAATGGGTTTTGGATGTGGATTAATCAGGAGATATTTGCTGAGGGGCACACCTGTAATGTAACTGACTCCAGTGGCAGCCTCGCGCATCTGTGTTGTCTTGATGGCACCTCCACTGGGGTGCAGGGTGGCTCAGTGGATGGGCCTCTCCTAGTCCAACAGTTTCCTCCCTCCTACTTTTTGGTCTTGGTGTTAAGGTCAAACTACCTCTGATGGATCTCCAAAATGCTCTAGGTGGTGACCGACGGCATTTATCCTCTGCCATAGCCTCCTCTTTGTGGCTTCAAGCACAGTCAGTGACCCTTTTCCAAACAGAAAATTGTTTGCCAAAAACACCTCCACCAAAATCTCCAAGTCATTAAACTTCTACTTTCTTTTTCTCCTTCCCTCCTCTCGTTCTGCCTCCTCGTTGGTCATTTCAAATATTTGCACAACTAGGATTAGGCAGCTTCCTCTCCTATGACTTCCTCTGGCCTCCAATGTGAAATTTTGAGCCTACTTGATGATTGTGATGTCATCAGTCGCTGACAGTACTCTTTTGCAATTAGGGACACTTGATTCACAGTTTACGAGATACCAAATCAAAAATCAGTAAATTGAGAATGTGAATCCTAACAATATGCTACTTGAAAAGGATAATCACTTTGTACATTTCAAATTGCAATTCGTAAATTGAGATTCGGTATTTGTCATATTTCTGAATCGCAATTTCAGATGTTAGTGTATCGAGCCTCTGATTCTTACAGATTTTCAAATTAACTGCCTAGTGTCTTTGTTTGGAATGATTCACACACGTCTAGTATGAGCACCTCACTCTCTTATCCGTTCTTGAGATTTTTACATATGAAATTAAGCACAACTTCCATTATTAAAGCATCTTCGTACAAATCCTCATATTTTATGGGGTTACTGATAAGGTAAAGTGGTTTATTTTCCTGCATTGTTAAATTATTATTTCAATAATATTTTTAACTGTTGTTTGGAACCCATTTGGTAGAGTGATCGGGTGCTTGGATATGGAACTTAATATCTGTTTTTACATCACTGATCGGTCTTTAGGCATTGCATTTAAACATAAATACATCCATTCAATTTCTTTATTTTTCAGCATAGGAGCATGAAAGCATGTTTCAAGTAAGCCCCAATTTAAAGTGACAAGGCGGCAGAAGAAGGAGTTATGAAGGAGACTTTATGCAGAGGAAAATCGCAAAAAGACATCACCGAACTTCCACCACAAGTTAACAATTCTTCTCGGAAGCGAGTTAAAGGGAACTGAACATATTCATTTTTTTATGAGGAGAAACATTTGAGCACCTGTAGGGCACCGCAGCCACACATGATTAATGTACCGCCATGTTACAAAGTACAACATTTCAGATAGCAGTTCCTCATTCAGAAATGTATACATTTCAGTTATTTCCTCTCTCACCTGTCGGGTGATCAAATGCACCAGATCATCTTGTATCCTGTTCACAACTGTAATACACCACTGTCAGTTGGTATCTAGGCCCAATGTGTTCCATTGAAATGAACCAAGAGAATTTCCAGAATTCAGTGGTCACGTGAAAAACAAGCACTGGAAACATGGTATACCCATAAGAGGGACCCATTATCTTTGCAACTGTGGGCCTGCCATCTTTATTGTATTGTCTTATCTTACTATTTTGAGCCTACATGCCCCTTACTCAGCTGTGTGCCTCCGCAGAGCACATGAAACTACTCACCTGGAATGGATTATGCGGCTCCATGCTTCCTTACACCCCTGAAACAGAAAACGCAATTGCGATTAGGACTACAATGGCAAGGCACAACCATGTCGCAATATCTGAAGACATCACATGAGCATTGGGTCAGGAGTGGCAGGTATAAATCTTCCTCGAACAAAATGCCAGGGCAGAGGAAAATATTCCCCTAGGTGCAGGTAAGAGCTGATCCTAAATAAATATACATATATTCATGCAAAGACAAAAGGAACCATGCCACAACACAGTTCAAGGATAGAAGGAGGAACCCTACTGATACCAAGCAAGCAGACAGAAAAGTGTTCATAGTAAGACGCAGGGCAACCAGAAAAGATTACCCGAGGGAAGGAAATAATATCTACCAGCTTAACAGGACCATCGAAAAAGTGCCAATAATTAAACAATGTCATTAGCATTCAATAAGAACGGAAACATTGCTTCTTATTCTGGTGCAAACTGTCAGTGCTAGCTCAGACAGAAGACACTCCTTATAATTATTTTTAAAATAGTGCCCTTTAATAATGGTGTTAGGGGAAGCAATCATAAATACGCCAACAATTCACTTCAAACACTAGCAACAAGTACAGACAATGGGTTTCTTTCATCTAGAAATAATTTTAATAATCATTTTCAATTACAACAATATTTATGAAAGTACAAAACTCTAAAATCAATAGTATTTAGCCGGAACAAGACAGCTCGTATTCTTCAGCGATCTTTATATTGCAGTTCCTCAAACTGTAACAGTCAATACCTTTCACTGTATTGTTGCCCGTTGCTTCATAGCATAGAACAATGATGTAAGAATAGATCAATCTTCATCTGAAATATCTATCTTGAGAACCACCCAAAATATATACATCTTTTTGTTAGGTCATTATGTTACTACTAAATCCCTTCTGCATCAAAATCCATCCAAACGGTTCTACAGCCTGCCAGTTTCATTTCAAATCCATAAAAGTCAATTTTAAATCGACATTCAAATTAGTCTCTGAAATGCTTTCTGTCAGTTGAACAATATAGTAGTATATTATATGAACAAGCAGTATGTATTCCCAAGAATAACAGGCCATAGGACCTTTTCATGGCAACACGCTGCTTGTGATACGGATGGCCCTATAAAAGATTTGGTTTGGAAAGGACTTCATGTCAATGGAATTATAATGGCAGGCTATGAAACCTTTTAGTGCAGAAATGATTCACGAATAAAAAAAAGTGACAGAACAAAAAGAGGTGTAGACAATATTGGTGGAACTGAATATATATTTAGGGTGAAGGTTAATCTCTACCAAGCACTAAAGTAGCGGAACTAAAATACCTCGAAACATATCTCAGCTGTTTCAGTTTCAACAAGTGCAGTAAAAAGAAATCTCAAGAATATGAGCAGTCTTGTCCCTGTTACATAATAATAATTTTAGACTTTTTCAGAAATATTTTTTGCAATTGAAAAGGATGATGAAAATATATTTATAGATGAAAGAAATAAATCATTGTACTTGTTCACAATGTTTAAAGTGATTTTTTGGTGTAATAATGGTTGCTCCCCACTAAAAAAAACAGTATCTATTTTTGAAAATATTGGATTTTTGTGACAGTTTAGGGTTTCTAGCTTGGTGTGCTTGAGTATAGGCAGGGCCACTGCTAAGCAAACAGTGTTGACCTTTGGATCGCAGAAGTAGCCCAAAGAGAATAATAGATTCCTTACAATAATGCGGGGTACTGCATGAACATTGTACTTATTATAGGACCCAGATTTCAGACTCACTTTCTTGACAACCTCGTTCCAGTTCCAAGCTTTCACCTCTCCGTCACCGGCACTGATCAGCTGTCGATCAGTGGACACCATACTGTACACTGGACTTTCATGGGCTGTAATCAAAACAGAAATAGCTTCAACAACATTATCCCCGACTGAGGTTCAGGCAGTAGAAAGTGGTATGAGGACTGTTCCCTCGTAAAGTCAGTACCTTAACAAGACAACATTGGCCAACCGATAAAGTGTCTTATTCAGACATTGTTGAGGAACCTGCAGGTTCCAGTAATATAATGGGCACATACTGGAATAAAGTAAAATTTCAACCAAAATAGATAATTCATGAGATTTCTAGACAAACCATGCTCTTTAAAAACACCATGTTGTATAACATTATCATTGCTGTGAAAACAGGAAAGATGGTTTGGCCCTTATGTTTTTGCCCTTTTTCCTAGTCACAATAAATCACTGAGGTGCGTACATCTACACTACAAAACAGGACGACAGAGGCAGTGCATCTCATATGGAAATATGTTTGTTAAGTTATCCTTTCACAGTAAATCTCAAGGAAAAGGACGAATTCGAGGTATGGAGATCACACATCCTTTAAGGATCTTAAAACATAGTACTTCACCATCAGCAAAACTTCCAAGGCTCACAACAGGCTCAGATTGCTGCCGATTAAATAGGAAGGGTTGATTCGGCAAGTTCTTTGCAAACCCTTTATATAGAAACTGCAATATAAAACTAAATGTCACAATCAATGAGTGGAAAAGACTTCAAAGAACACAATTCCTAGAAGTACTTTCAGTGTTTGGAATATGCTTTCAGTGTAAGGGTATGTAAAAAAAAAATGAATAGCTTCAGTTAAGTGTTCTGGTATCCTCTTCGTTTGTTACCCAGCCCTTTGAACCTGCACACTGATAGAGCCAAGCACTGAAGAGGAAGGCCCCTTTGAGCTTGAAGAAGAAAACCGCTGAGAGATTATCCAAGGATGAGATAGAGTCATGGATTAAAGGAGAGGAAACCACGGTCCTCAAGGCCAGAATGGTAGAACCACTATTACTTCTACTGCTTCCTCTTGACTTTTCAGAAGGAACTGAGGTTTGACTGGTAAAGGAAGGGAAATAGTAAAGGAGAGGAAGCCAAGGTAAAGATAGGGCATCCACTCCCACTGACTCCCACGGCTGGCAATTAGGAAAGAATCTCAGTAATAGTGTGTTTTCTTGTGAAGCCTATAGGTCTAGAAATGGTTCCCTGAATCTTGAGCATATCTCCTTGAACATTACTGGAAAAAGAGATAAATCTTGAGATGTGATAAACTTCATTGTCCTTCCTTTTAACATAAACAGCTATTAGAGAAAGTAGAGGATGTTCCACCCATACCACTATCATCAATGGCCACCAGACTGAAAGGTGGATCTGGAACCCCCTTGTCTGTTTATATAATACATGCCCACCTGATTGTCCATTCATAGTTGAACATGATGCGGTTTTAGAAGAGGGTCTGGAAAGGAGTCCGTATCCTTAACATCATAGACCGCTCTCTCTGGGTCGAGGACTGGGGACTTTCCTTAAATGTCGGTCTCTCACATACTGATATTCTACAAGGTTGACTGTAAAACTGGAATCTGTTATTAGTACTGTAGGAGGGTCTGGGAGGAGAGGATACCCCTTGGTTAGGGACTCTGGTTTTAGAAACCACTAAAGATGCGCAGAAAGCTGGTCAGTAACTAGAATATCTTTTGATACTGTAATTATGTGGTATTTCAAAACATTACCAGATAAGCTAGGTGCAGGCAGAGATGAAGTCTGGCCTACTGAACTAGCAATACAGGATGCCATATATCCCTGAACTACCAGTTTGCTGTGGCTTTTTATTCTCCCATTCAGTCTTTGGTCTAAGTACTTCTCTTACCAGTGAGGCCCTAATCCTTTTTACAAATAACCTGTTAATATGGGGCAGCATTATTTCACCTGGAGTACTTTTCAAATAACACACTGAAACCCAACAGAAGGATGTGGCTGCTCAAAAACTCAATGAAAGACTGCTACTAATAAAAGTATGTCAACTGACTACACACCTTAATAAAATTCACATTCTCTAACATTTCTACTAATAAGATTCTTTTTGTAGATTGATCTTCCCTTACTCTTTCCGTTACATTTGTTTGGTTTGAGCAATGTGGCTCACTGCTGGTGATTATAGTACAGCTGTCTAAACCACATGGTGAACACTGAATGTTTCTGACAATTTACGATTGATCCTTACATAATGGAATACCATTAATTATTAACGACAGGTATGAATTATATATAGGTTTAGCTATTCTAAAACGCAATGGGATCACCAATTTAACTTAGACATGACGAAACTAGATACAACCCAAAATGGGTAATGTGGGACCTACCATACTATGAATGGCCACTCAGCAGCAATATAGTAAGAGGCACACACTTCTTGTAGACTACATAACCTGAAGTCCAGCACTTCGATAAAAGAATTACCATAGTACAATTTCAAAAATATTCCTCATCATATGAAGAGAGGGAGGATGGATACACAGTTTGGGGATCACAGATCAAAAAACTTAGCTTGCTCTTTAAGTAATAGTAGTAATTAAGTTACAAGAGAATAATGTACAAGATATTAACCACTTTGAACCTAGAGGTAATAAGGAATATGTGAAAATGTATCAAATGATAATGTTACTGATATTTATATATTTTTTTCTTTGTCTTGTGCTTTTTTCTGCCGATACAGCCTTGAAAAAGTGACAGTGCTGCGAAACACGTGTTGGCATTATCAGTCTATTAATATCACACAGCATAATGTAGGACTGCTAGCACAGTCTATGAATTTGCAACGTGGAAATACTACAAATTGGAAGTATTACAATCCAGTACATTGTATGACAGCGAAAATATTTGTTTTAACAACTTTTCATTAAGGCATGCAAAGTGTTCCAATTATGTGACCAATTAAATATGAATAATAAACTTGAGATCTCATGGGGAACTGCAAATCCTGTGTCAAATATTAAAATTAATTGGGGGGCAGAGCTTGCCCGAGACCTAGATGGCCACGTAAGCTGAGAGCTCCATCCAGCCATCGCACTATCCGCAAATAATCCGGCATCAACACTGACTTTACAGCCACGAAACACGCTGATTCCAGCTGCGGAAGTTACCGCCTAAGCCAACTTGGTGGAATCGGAGCTCCCTGCGGCCGCAGAAGATGGAAGAGAACGCGGAGGTCTGACTCCGAGAGCTGGAGACCATACAAACGGCATAGGCACAGCGACCAAGATTGGCGTGTGAGCGTTGCGACCCTGCAGTGCTGACCTCGCTGCCCTGGTGATCGCCAAGCTGAGACGCTCACCGTGAGTTTTGAGGAGCAGTAAGAGGCGGTGGTGAGCCTGAGTGGAGCGATAGTGCGGATGTCGGGGACGGCCACCCAACGTTGATCCAGGTAGTCGTGACAGCGACGTGGCCTTTGCGGCGGCGGGCTTCGTCCAGTTTTCAGGTGAAATTAGTGGGCCGCCCAGCTGTGAAAACGCACTCACCAGGCTGCTAGAGGACGTTTTGAGGCTTACCACTCCACGCCGCCATCCTAAAAGTACCTGCGCCAAGAGACGAGACGGCAAGAAGCTGCGCTGGTACTGGCGCCGCCATTGTGTGTTCATCTGCAGACGTGCTTCATGAGGCGGCTGCCACGGCGATTGCGAGGTTAGTGCCCCTCGCACAACTACGGCCTGGCAGAACTTCCAATTCCGGTAAGTCAGCAGCCGCCAGAGCTTTGTATCACCTAAAGGGACAGTTATGATCCTTGGCACGAGACCGCGCTTACCCTGCAGCCCTCCTTGACTTTTCGTAAAACTACCGGCGTGATCAGCACACCACTATCTTGCTGCCAGTGTGCAACATCCGGTGTCCTGATTAGGCGTTCTGGGACCGACTAGTCTAGCGCAGAGCACGCTTTGGCCCAATTTGTAGTGTCAATAGGCAGCCTGCGGTGCCCTCCCCCAACGATAAGGTTTGATACTGCACTGCCCTGGCTGGTTAAACTCTTCGGCTGCATCTCGACTCTGCAGGTAGCGCTACCAGTCTGCTGCCATTAAGGTGTGACACAGCAAGTATATCCACGCACAGTGGTACCCCCGGAGTGGGCACCCAAGTCGAAGCCATGGGAAAGGTTAATAAAACCCAGTCCAAGCTCCACTGCGAGCAAAGAAAATCCAAGCTTCGGGAGCAAATTTCCGAGGAGGGCCTGAATACTAATGATGAGGCTCCAGAACTCGCAGAGGGGGACATCCACATTATACTGACCGCAATGCAAAAGAGCTTGTCCTCCATCGACAGTAAAATGGACGCTTTGGTATACCGCATGGACCGAATGACAGAATGCATGGACAAGCAGGTGGGGAGGAAGGATATGACAGAGCGTAGAGTCATGGAAGTGGAGGAAGCTCAGAAAGAAATAGACACAGAACAGAAGCGAAAAAATCTTCTGCTAACTCTTCAAGACAAGGCGGAAGATCTTGAAGCTCGGTCCCGCAGAAGTAACATGCAAATCACGGGTCTTCCGGAGTCCACAAGCGTGGGGAATAGGGAATTATTTGTGGAGGAGCTATTGACGACGCTACTGGGCCGCGACACATTCTCCTCAATGTTTGCAGTGGAGCGCGCGCATCGCTCACTGGGCCCGAAGCCACCACCTGGGGCAGCGCCAAGGGTCATCATCGCCAAACTGCTGAATTACAGAGACAGAGATGCTGCATTGAGAGCGGCCCAGGAGAAGGATCGACCATCTCGCTTTACAATGCGGGGTAAGGAGGCACACAGGCAATTTGCACCTTCAAAGAAACAACTGCGGGAACACAATTTGTATTATGCCATGTTGTATCCAGCGAGATTGCGGGTGAACAGACAGGGCCGATCCTGCATCTTCAGGGACCCCAAATCCTTACACAAAGCTCTGAAGGAGTGGTCGAAGGACAGACCACACAGTAATGCATCGCCCGTCCAAGAGGGTGCGACTGGTGGAGGTTTAGATGACCAGGACTAATGCTGAAGTTCTCAATCTGCCAGCGAAGATTTTTGATTGTGGGGATGTGGGCATTGTAAATCTTCTGTGGCTTTAGATCGAATGCCATTGTTGACGGGGCTGGGTGGTATGGTGATTGCAGAAGTACAATGGACACTATGAAGTAGTTCAGACATGCCTTGCTCTTAGCGAGTCACACATTGTTGTGATTACCATGCTAATACTGTTTTAAGTAGTAATATGCTGCTGCTGGGCTGTCAGACTGATGCACACTATGTGCCAGATGGTGGACGGATGATAAGTGCAAGTAAGTAGTTTGCGGGCGCAGAACCGGTACGGTATCTGGGTATCAAGGTCCAAACTGACTCGGACGTAGTGATCAAGGAGAACTATGGGGTTGCAATCAGTAAACTGGAAGACGACGTTGACCGTTGGATCCGGTTGCCCCCCCCTGTCTTTGGCGGGTAGGGTTTCGATCATGAAGATGGTGGTGCTGCCTCGATTCTTGTTTCTGTTCACTAATATTCCGGTGGTCCTCCCTAGCTACTTCTTCAGAATGATTACATCCTTACTAATCGGACTGGCTTGGGCTGGGAAGCATGCCAGCATCCGGTGGGATATACTCACACTACCATACCACTTAGGGTGGGGGGGGGGGGGGGGGGGGAGACTGGGCGCCCGGACCTTGATCTATACTACAGAGTGGCACATACTGTATACATGGCCGAACTGGCATACAGCACGTCCAGATCGAGAAAGGGGTAGCAATGCCGCTCCCTTTGCCAGCGCTCTTGTTCAAACCAGCTGACCGCAGAACTAGTATCCTAGATTCTATTAACATGACAGCGCATGCATGGCAGCATCTCCTAAAACTGCAAGCGGGAGCTATTTTACACTACCCACTCACGCCTCTGAAGTGGTGCCTCTGGCTACCCTCATGCACGAATAAGGGGGTAATCCGGGCGCTGAATACTGTCAATATCAGGACGATAGGCGATATGTTTTCAGATAGTATAGTTAAGACGTGGGGGGAGGTGGCAACAACGGGACAGCATGACACGCTGCTTACCAGATTCCAGTTCCATAGGATGAGGCAAACATTAAAAGAGACTTCGGGCGGTGACTTAGCTGAGCCACCGGTAATGGCAGCCCTCACATTCATGATCAAAACCGACCCACCAACACAGATTGTATCTAAACTATACAAGGAGGCTCAGGGATATCGTGCAAACCACTACACGAAAGCTAGGTTGGTTTGGCAGGTTGATCTGGGCACTGACATAGACAATGGTATGTGGAAATATTACTGTGAGAACACAAGGCGCATCTCCTTGAATGAGCACCATAGGTTGATTCATTTCAAATTTCTCAACAGAGTATATTACACCACCGAAAGATTGCACAGGTACAGACTGCGAGACTCCGCTACATGTGAGCGCTGCGGTGATAGCTCAGCAGACTTTTTTCATCTAGCCTGGATATGCCTGGGGATAGCCAACTTCTGGGTTCAGATTTTCAAGACCCCAGGGGATATTACGGACACAACATTAACACCTGGCCCCATGCTCGCTCTTCTGGGGTATTCTAAACACTTGCCTAAAGCTATTAGAAGGCTGGTTGACATGGGGCTGTTGATAGAGTGGCGGTTTGCTGGTCCCGTGGCACGACCCCTGCCACGGCCTGTTGGTCGAGAGACATGATATATTGTTGTACGCAAACGGAAAATTACAGAAAACTTATTCCCCCACGTATAACCGCCCTAAAAACTTCTGGGAAATGTACAGAACTTATCTGGCCCTTAAAGATCAGGATACTGGGAGCGTTGACGCCCCATACAACTGTAAGTATGGTTGATGTATGCAGAGTTGCTGCGCTTGTTGGGGGGAGGCTCTTGCGGGCGCTCTTGGAGATTATCCCCAGTAGGCTGTGGGGTCGGTTGATACTGTCTGTCTGGGAAATGTACAATGTTGGAGAGGCATAGTAGGATTGTGTGATGCCTTTCAGTTCCACAGGTACCCAGGAAGCGTGCTGTCAAATGTTGATATATTCCAATTGAACAACGTGTACTGTGAAGACACACTGGACTCTTATGTAATGCACACCTTGAATTGTCAACAGAAGGTCTCTGTTCTGTTTTTATTTTCTGTTTCCCTTTGTATTAAATAAAATTTAATTAAAAAATGAAAATGAAAATATTAAAATTAATTGTTACTTGTCGCAACAAACTAGTGTTACTTTTTGAAACATTTATAGTGATAAAGCAGTAAGTGTCACTATAGAGAGCACATTGTGCTGCATGGGGATGCTCTAATATTACCCCTAACCCCTGAGATAAATGCACCTGAACCATTGTTGCTTATTTGTGACCCCACAGATGTGCAATAGTCCACCGTAGTCTCTCCACACTTTCTGATAGATGGGACATCAGGCCTAATGCACAAAAAATGCACCTTGTAAAAGTTGATGCAATTTCCACACTGGCTTTTACCAAATAAATTTATATTTTGCAGACCAACCTGTGTGTTAATAAGTGGATTCTCTAATTAGGGAATCAAAGTGGGTCCCAAATCGACCTACCTTATAAATATTAAATGAGGTAGGTTGCAAATTGAAATCCCCTACGATTGGCTACAATATGGCGGTCACCTGGTCTGAAACTGCTTTTAAATAAAGCAATCTTTATGTAATTTATTTTTATATAAATGCAACCCCTTTTTCTAAATGGAAAATGGTCTGTGTTTAAAAATGTTTTACAAAGTTTTTTCTTAGTGAGCCGTGGCCTGTGGACCACTGTAGATTCCTATAAAATGTTTTCTAAAACATTTACAAAGAGGTAGGGGTCCTCAGGCATCTCCTTACTATCTGTGAATGGTTTACCACTTTTGGAACTGGATCTCAGTCACCGAATAGTAACACACACCATAAGAAATCAGTATTTGGAAAGGATGCCCTTAACACGGCCCCAAATACCGATTCGTAGGGATTTCCTAAACCCATTTAATGATTCGGATAAACTTTTACAAATAGTTAAATGGGCTTTGAACATTTAAAAAAGGACTTTAGCATTCGCAAACCCTCTAATTTACGAATCAGAGGGTTTGCAAATGCTAATAACGCTAGCACACGAGGACCATGATCTCTAACTCTGACCTGAAATGATCTCCTATAATGCTCTTGCTCTTTGAAGGAGTCAACGGACACGTTGGACAACTGATGATCAGGCCAGGTCTGGTCATGCAGTCCTGAAACACTTGTGGACCCTTCCGTTTCTTCTCTTTTGATATTGCTTGCAGCATCTAATCATTTAAATAAGGCAAAATAGGTCAGCCCGGCAACATTCTGTGAAGTATTGAAGAATAAGATAGGCAGTATATTTGTGAAAACTCCAAGGGCAGATTTTATACCAAATGGCTTATTCTGGAAATTAATGTGCTTCCCAAAAATGCAGAACCTCACAAATTATATTACAGCAATAAAGAGGTGGAAGTAAGCATCCATTAGATAGAGAGTCCTAGGCAGTGTCTTGTTGTTGGCCCGATGGCATTCTTCAACATTAAGGAATATACTACCAAGGTGTTGCTTTTCTCTTTATCAGTCTGAAGGGCTTGGTGTGTGAATGTTTCCAGTCTCTGGAGGCAGTGATATTAACTCAATTTGATCGTCTTCTCTCATAATGATCAGGGCCCAGGCATTTGAAGTAGATGGTTCTCAACTTGTTCTGAAGAGTCCTATCCATCCCCAGAATGTCCACTGTTCGCCATTTGCGGCATAGGTAGGAACATTGCCATTTGCTTGGCGAAGAGGTCTTATTCTTTTGCTCAAACTGACTTTTGAAATTCTTCCCTTTCAGTGTCCTTCAATATTGCTTGAGGATTGATGCAAAGATGATTTACTGGAGTCTAGATCTGAAGTAGTAGATCTACTTTGGCTTTGACGGAATGAAAAGGAATGCTTTTTCTCCTTGATTGTTTGGTGCAACTTCTCCTCAAGCTCTACTCCAAACAGTTTGACACCTTCAAAAGGCATGCATAATAACACTGATTTCTGTGCCCTATCAGTGTGCCAATATCACAGGTAAACCTCACTTCTTGCAGAAATTGTAGGTCATTTTACAGCTGTACAAACTATACCAAACTAAATATTGGAAACAAACTCCACTTATCTTTCAATTCCCTTGAATACAGTTCAGTATTCTGAACCTACTTGAATGTTTTTGAAAATCTCTTTAAAATATGTTTCTACCGACCGACTAGCATATGTATCATCATAAATGCCAGTTGTCATAGAAAGATTTGGTAATGCATAAGCTTTCTTTAATGCAAAGTCAAACTTTTTATCCATTGGCTCTTAATATGCTTTCTTCTGTGACTGAAGTTATACATACCAGATTGGCAACCAATGAGTCATTGACCACTGTATCTGAAATGATCTTGTCCATTTACTCAATTTGATACCTCAATATGAATCTAGGAACATTTATTTGATCCCTCCACTCATGTAATTATACACCATGAACATGTAAATGTGAGGCAGTTCTTCAGTGGGTGTTCTTTGAAACTGTTTTAGCACTGCTTCAGATGAGATGCTAGATAGTTTAATAGATAATCGATCAATGTAGTTACCTCTCTGATCTGATCAGAGGGAGGAGTCTCCACCCCTTCCTCTTCAGAATCTGAGGTATCATAATTATTATCTCTCTGGTATGATAGTGTGAGATTTTGAGAGTGAGGATTCTGCATTGAGGAAATAGTGTCACAAATGATTATCTTAATCTTCCTCATAGGCCTCCCTACCTTCTTTCTAGGGGGTGAAGTAGTTCTGGATGCAGAAGAGACTGAATTATCCAAGAGGAGTGTCTTTCTAGAATATTTGCCGTACCTCAGTTCTGCCACGATTTTCTTCATGTGCGATCTCATAATTACATTTCTCAACTCCACTGCCAAAACAACTTTCTTCTCTATAGCCATATTCACCTCATTTGCGTGCTCTGCAAAACACCAAATAAGAGCCAGCTGGTACCCAAACAGAAAGCCAAGTTCTGTATATGTGCATGAGCATCACGCAGCTTCATGGACATCTGTGTTTCTTCCCCTTGGCTGACCATGGACCCCCAGGCATCTCTAAAAATCGGTAAAACTCAACAATGAAAAACTAAATCAGGCTTTATCAGTTCTTACCCTCTACCATAGTCAGACACCAATAGAGAATGTAAATCATCAATGTATTATTGCCATACCTCCTGGAAGGGTGCACCATCTGCATTGTGTAACGCAGACCTCCCCATGTCCGACATGGGAAGGATGAATGGTGCAATGATGGGGACTCAAGCCAGACAGGGACAGGGTCCTCGTTTTAGTAATGAGACAGTGGAAAAACAGGAAGAAAATGCGATGGCTGTACCTTTATACAGCCCACTGAAATGAGTGGATATATAGCTTTCTATATCCTGCTTTTTTTCCCACCTCTAATACAATGACTGGGAATGAGGACAAGGGATAACATACGTTGCACTATCGCACACTGAGCCTTGGGTCCAACATGTTTGCAATGCTATGAGATACGCCTCTGCAAGGCTTGGACATACCCAATCTGGCTTCCTTTTCAAGACACTGGCACAGCTTTGCCTATGGACAGATGATTTAATGAACAATTAGGAAGCTGTATGCAGACCAGGGGATATGTTCTCCCTTTACTGTTTAACGGCAGTCCCCATGGAAATGCGGTCTGAGGAAAGGAAGATATTGGAACCTCTACCAATCCACTCCAATACGAGAAGGGGGTAGGTGATTGAAACGCGAGAACCACCATTGCCTGTAGAACAGTGAATGAATTACAGTCTACAGATTAGGTCTATATGAAGTATAGATACTGATGCCAATAAAAAAAATAAAAAAGAAAAAGAAAATTGACACTGGGTGTCGTTTCCTGACTGAGACAGATTTAAATTTATCATTGGGGTCTTTGCCCCAGAATAATTTGGCCATACACCCCTGCAGGCCTTAGGGGTTACTGGAAATATTCATATTTAAAGTTGGTGTCCGGATATTGGATCAGAGATTTCTTGGCCTACGTCTTCGGCAGCCCTAGAGTAGATTGAGAAAGCTCTAAGGACTGGCATTGCCAGGAACAAACCTGGAAAGAGTATACAATTCTTTACTGGGAGACATCAATAATCCTGAGGAAGGTGGTCTTTATCAAACTGCGATCCACCGAAACGAGTCGGTGCTTTTAATGTATAGACACTTGATTACTAGGGTATCTGCAAGTTAATGAAATATTATAAAGCACCCCAACTTGTCAGATAATTCAAGAGTCACAGGTGATCATATACAGTGATATGAACATTTTTGTATGTCTATTTTTTCTCTCCCGCTGTTTGTGCAGAACTATTGTGTATTTGTGTATCCGTTTGTTATAATGCACTTGACTATGAATTGTGATATCAGGTCTATATGTATGAGAAATTTCTATGTATTTCTTAGAATTAAAAAAAAAAATGTTTACTTAATTGTGTTTTTATTATATTGTTTTTATTCTGTAATAAATATAGATTGGAACGTTTATGCTCTGATGATAAAGTATGGCTATGTGAGGTGTCTGTAACTGAGGTGTCTGACTTGGCCAAAGGATATTTTTTCTGACTTCAGTCCCCAGTTTCAGCCATGTAGTTCTGTCAGCTGATGGAGACTTTCCAGAACACCAACAAAGGGCTTGCATGGAACATGTTTGGTGTGCACTCTCAAGATGAATTGCTGTTAGGCACCTCTGCTCTTCTTTCACGTCACTGAAGCCAGGCTTACAATCATCCACATCTTTTAATACAAGTTACGGTATGCTCACAGTGCTTTATCACAGTGTAGGTGCCTCAGAACTAGCAGTGCCTGGAATGTGAAGAAGACACTTTATGGGGGCTATCATAGGAGATTTACAGATGTTGTATATATTCTACTATTTCAATAATATTAAATTGTTTGCCCATAGTGGCACATAGTGCCGGCATAAGTATAAGAGGCATCATTTTTGTGGAACCTAACCAAACGCTTGTGTAGTCATTAGTGCGAAAAGTGGTTACCTCATTCCTCAGACTGGAGAGAGTTACATCCTTGAATTATTGAGTCGATAATAAGCTGGTGATTTAGTGGATCCACAGTAGAGCTGAGTCCGTTATAAGTGACATCTAGCATATCGGCAATTTGTGCCTAAAGTGACAAATCACCAAATATACATATTTTAAATATCTAATATTTCCTTATTAAAAAGAATAGCTGTAATTTGCTGGTGATCTAAATTAATTAGGGACTTTGTCTTGGGGTCTTTCTGCAACTGGTAGGTTACACGTTTCTGCACAGAGATTGCTAACTTAGTCTTAAATCCTAATAAAGTCAATATATTGAGAATAACTGAGCTGTGCAATAGTAACAATGATAATCACTGAAGTTTGCAAGATTCTTGTAGCAAGTGCAATATGTAAATCAAATTGCTGTTCTTGCGTAAGTTAAAGTGTAATTGTATTTCAAACCTGCCATCTTAATAAAACATTTTACAGAGTGAGAAGGGGATCATGGAAGGGGCAGGGCTTCATGACCAGAAGTACTTCTCTAGGAGGCGTTTCCACCTACTCCCCAAAAAAAATACTAAACGTAAAAAAGGACAAAAACTTGCGAAGACTGCTGCCGCTGATATCCTGGGGTGTTTTCACACCCTTTAATGGACATCGGTTATCCAGATCTGCCAAAAATAGCTGAAAGCCCACTATTATTTAGTGGTTTCCAGCTGTATTCCCTGCCAACATGTGACACTCGCGCCTCACCTTGTGAGGGGAACCAATATAGTTCGACACACAGTGACACTGCATGAGTTGGCCAGTCTGGTATTTGCAATTGCAACTTTTACAGACGGTCTAAGGGGACTGCCATGCAAACGTGGGTATGAGTTGAGCTTTCATGTGCTGTGTTGTAGAATTCATCTGCAGTTAATGGTTCTCTCAGCCTTCTGGTTCCAGAAAGCATCCCAGTATAGCATCAATTCCCTTTGTTCATGATGCTCTTTCATTCATATACGGAGGCATTTTATTTCCGAAGGGTAGAAGATCTTCATCCTGCCA
Source organism: Triturus cristatus (assembly GCF_964204655.1). NCBI lineage: Eukaryota > Metazoa > Chordata > Amphibia > Caudata > Salamandridae > Triturus > Triturus cristatus. The sequence continues at coordinate 1,182,120,518 of NC_140590.1, forward strand.
ATGTAGGTGTTTTGTCACCCTTCGTAATGTTCGCAAGGAAGACTCGAGAATGGTCAAAATGTTAGGCTAACCATCTTGAGTAAAGAGATGCTTCAGCAATCTAGACAGTCAGTAAAAAAAAATTACAAAATTAAAATTCATTTGTCCTACTTGGTGCCATGCAGTGAGGTGACAGAATTTGGCAGTGTTCTCATTAGATCAATAGTCTGATAATATCCTCTCTGAATGTGCCAGGGTTTGGGTTCCAGCAAGGATCTGATTATGCCACCTTTCAGATTATACGTGACTCTGAAGATACTAGTGCTCTATTTAGGTCAGATCTTAGAATATTCGCAAATTCAAGTAATGCAGTGACTCTATAAATGGGCTCTGAATACGGCAACTTACTGATCATGGCAGTGTTTTTTTTTTTTTGGTACCTTCGTCATGCGCGCCGCTACAATCATTGATTAGGGCTGTGCGGCTCGCACCCTCGTTCCCATGACAACGACTAGCGCGCTCTGCCCCACACTTCCGGCCAGTTAGCGCCCTAGCGTTTCCCACGTTAGCACGCTTACTTCCGGCTGTACCCGCCGCTCGCGCCAGCACGCCGTTGTGTGGCTACATAGTGGTTTGGCCTGGATACACACACACCAGACTACAGCGGCTGGTGAGATACTAGGCGGACGGCGTTTCCTTAATTACGGAATCGTAAGTACAGAGACACTATGTGGTAAGCGCTTCACATACCTGACAGCACCTTTCTCCAGTCACGCGGTGACTTTAAATATTGCACCGCGCCGTTTCCCACTTCACTTGTTTAACCTCGCGGTTTGCCGCCGGTTCAGTTCATTCTCCTGTACTTTCCCCCTAGCTCTTGTGAGGGTGGTCTTGGAGTTTTGGACGCGGGTTGGCGTTCACATTTGGTGTAATACATCTTGATTGCTTCATGCCCAATCCTGAGCTAAGTTTCGATAGTCACATATGCACTGTTTTTTGGCGGTCTACACAGAGTTAGTTGCCGCTTCCCTTGCTACCTGCTAACCTGTATAGGCGCGTCAATTCCGCTTTCCTGACCGCATTCAATTGTTATGGGTGCATTTGTTAACTTATTGCTACTGTCCGGTATCCCCTTTGTTTCCCTCACTGCAGGACACTAAATTTTAGTGTTTACTCACCCCGGCCTTGGATTCAGCACAGCCCAGTAGGGTGAGTTTGCTAATTGTCTTGTCTCCTTTAATCCTTTTGTTCCCGGTATTATTGACTGGATGTTTTGCTTCTATCTGCCTTGCCCTGAGTCCTTTACATGTCCTCCATACATTGCTCAATAGCCTTGCAAGTCACGGTTGTCTTGACACCACCAACTGTCTTGTATTAACTGTTGTTGCAATCAAATTGTTGTTTTTTATGCTTTTTATTTGTTGTTATCTTCCTTCTCTGCAAGTGTGCTCTTTTAACTACGGTACCACACTTTTTTAGGGTGCTGTATGCGTGCCCACCATTGTAATCTCTTAGAGACGTTGGGCACCACCAAAGAGGTGTAGGTAGCCGCAATATTTTTCCCGGTTCTGATGAATTGCCATTTATTATATTCTAAGGCAAGAAACATGTTGACCTATTGATCACCCCAGCACATACACTCACATAACTAACGGTGATAAATGTGCGGATTATATAATTTGTTTTAACCAGGATGGTGACCATGCTGTATTAAAATTATTTAGTGATCACCTACCCCTGTTTTAATATATTCACTTTTACCTCATATGCACCTACACTCACTTATGTCATCAATTTTTCCCCCCCCCACACACACCTCACTCATCGGCGTTGGAATAAAGATCTCCGCTAGGAAGGCCCTATTAGGTGCCTGATCGGGCATTGCACCTGCCGGCCCGATAAGGAGCAAAGACCCGGTGATGAAGCAAGACACCCGCTTGTTGGGTGTGTGAGGGTCTTCTTTTCCAAATAAGGAGTTACCTTAACTCCTGTTTTTCACTTCAGTTCCCTTTACCACCCTGGTACCCCCTAGTTATTCTTTCACACCTTGCATTCACTTTAGGAACTGCATACCTTTTGTTTTCACTTATTCATGGGCATGTATGCTGGACCTGTGATAATAATAAGACTGATTATTATTATTTAAAAGCCCGCCTTTCCCTTCATTTGTTTGATAGTGGTTTGAATATGCCAGTATGTTCATTAAGCCAGATTTCTGATTAGAGAAGATTTTTAAATATATAATGGCTCTAAATGAACCATTTCTCTCCTTTATCTTTCAGTTTCTGAGGAAGCACCTTGTGAACTGCTCCTGCAAATTTTAAATTAAGGATTCACTCCATTTAATAAAATGTTACGGTAAGTAAACGCCAATTATAATTGTCGCCAGTAACTACATTGCCAACGGATGGTCAAAGAGAATACCCACAGTCTGACCTTCTCCGCTAGACTAAAATGTGTAATTCTTGATCATATTTCTTCATTTCACTGTGCCTCAGTTCCCTTTATTGCTGCAACTGTAAACATATACCATGTGCTCTATTGAAGACAGGTCTGTCGCATTTTACAAGTTGATTAACTCTGCAAGCTCCTGTCAAAGCCAAAATGTTATGTCCTCGAGTCTCAAACCTACTAATGTATGTAGGTTTGATTTTCATGAGAAAAAGCTGGTTTTGCTCTCTTAAAAGTATTTACTCACAGGAAGCTGGTGTGGGAGCAAATCTATTCAGGTTGAGCATATATTTTAATAAAGTAATTCTGGGCTGCTTCAAAACCAGCGCTGAAGAGGTGGTGATGGTTGGAGCAACCGGCCACTTGTCTTTCTTGCAGCATTTCTCAATTAAATGCTGGGATGAGGAAACAGGATACAATGGCATTGCTCTGTTTATCTACTAGACATCTTCATAACTACAAGTCCTACAGGAGCACTAATGTACTTTAGAATTGTGAGAAGGGACCGGGTCCCCAGCGCCACTCACCTTCGGGGGTCCGCCATAGACACAGGTCCGGGGGAACCGGGAGAGTCGCCACCCGACCCCAAAGGTCCTTCGCAACGGCGACGGAAAGGATAACCTCCTCCCCTTGTCCTCTACACTTGCAGGAACAGACCGTCGACATTGAGGGCGTGGTAAGGGGAGGGACTAACCCCGGAAGCACCGAGGACCCGGAAGAGAAAAGGGACGAGAGACGCCAGATCGGGGAGAGAGCAGACGGAGGACGGAAGGAATCGAGAAGCGGAAGAGAAGAAGACGTAGGACGCGAGGACGGAGAACGCGTCGGGACGAAGACCGAAGGCAACGAGTATCCCGAAGAGGACGAGAAGTGGTCCGAGGAGTGGTGGTCCCCACCGGAGGAGGCTGGAGAGCGGCCGCAACTCAGGAGAGTTGCGGCGGAGCCTGTGAGTAACCCCGAGCAAGGGTGAACGGAGAGCGGGTGGCGGGAGGGACGTGGTATGAAGGGAGGGATTGTATGCCGACACTGAGAAGTATTATGTAGGCTGCACTCGCATGGTATTCACCCATTGAAAATTGACTTAGGAAAGCAGTGGTTGTAGGGAGGAGGAAGAACGGGGGCCACAGAGGAGTAGCGGGCACTTCCAGCCACGTTTGCACACCCCAACCAACCCTGATTCCCCTTCCTGTACCTCACTCGTGATCACTTTTTCCCTTTGGCCCCCCCTACCTTTTAGTAGAATTCACCTTTAAACACGGTGGTGCGGTGACGGTGGTCAAAAACCGTGGCATATCCATTAAGAGTATCTGGCGGTTCCTTATTTTTCTTTCTCCTATGAGCCTCCGTGGGACAACCGGTTGTCCAGGAGAACAACCAGGGGACGGGACGTCCGAAGACGAACTAGGAGTAGCCCGAAGGGAAGAACCATCAGCAGAAGGACCAGACAAAACAGAAGAGCCCGAGGGGATAGTCAACAACCCTATAAAATCATCGAGTGGCCCAAATCCTGTTATTTCAAATAAAACCCGCCGAGTGTCCCACTATATACAGCCTCCTCGTCGGATTATCCGACCTGCCCTCCCACAGGTGGTGTCAGAAGTGGGATCCCCAGGAGACATGGAGGCTGTACTGAACAAAATGGCGGAAAATCAGGAGAATCTAGGAAAGGCTATGGAGAGATTCCTCACGGTGGTGGAAGAAGACCGGGGGAAATTACAACAAGTCCTTACCAATCAAGGACAGGCACACGATACTACCATGGGAAAAATAGCGGATGCCCTGGGACAACAAAGAGGCCCCAGTACGCTACCCTCAGTCATCCTTCAAAAATATGTCAGCGGAGAGGACCCGGAATATTTTTTCAATAATTTTGAGCGAATGGCGTTAGCAGCAGCCTGGCCAGCCGACAAATAGGGACAATATCTAGGGCCCTTGTTATCAGGAGAGTTGCAAGCCTCATACCAAGCCGCAAACATCTTGGGAGTGACCCCGTACCCAGAGATAAAACAATGTATCATGGAACGATTGGGCGTCGATGATGAAACTTACCAGCAGAGGCTCCGACAGATCAAAGAGGGACCCCAGGAAACACCCCGGGCCCTATATTTTCGGGTAAAAGATATGGCCGACTGGTGGTTAAAACCCACCACTGCTACCAAGGATGATATCATGGCCAAAGTATATTTGGAACAATACTTATCCTCCCTTCATCCTCCCATTCAGAAATGGGTTAGACAGCATGCTCATCTGACCTTGGAAACCGCTGTGGAGATAGCCAGCGCCTACAGCAGAGCCCAAGAGGCACAGAAGGGTCGAGAGGAACACCCATGGAGATCAGGGATCAGCGGAACTCCTCGGCCTACCCGTCCTCTGCTGGGCCGAAAGCCAGACCCTGTTACCGTTGTCCCAGGTCCTCCCCCCTTCAGACCTCAGGGCCCTCCGGTGTTCAGACCTCCCACACCTGGACCCCAGTGTTTCAACTGTGGGGGTTTAGGACACATAGCCCGGTTTTGTCCCCAGAAGGAGGAACCTATGGAGATCGGAGTTGCTCGGAACTTCAGTTGTCTTACCTCGACCCAAGAACCCCCTCCGTACCGCTGCGGGGTCTATGTAAATGGACAACCCATGACAGCGTTGGCCGACACTGGCTGTCGACAGTGTTGTTCGACCCCAGGATCTATGTCCTGCATGTGGGGATCCTGATGGAACAGTACACATACAGTGTGTACATGGGGATACTAAAGCTTACCCCACCACTCATGTTCACATACGACACGCCACGGATCCGGGATCGGAACTCAAAGTTGGTCTAATTCCCCGTCTCCCGGAGCAACTCATACTGGGGAATGACTATACACACTTAACAGACTTACTCACGAAGTCAGCTCCTGAGGAGAAGGATTGGTGGAATGTTGCTCCCTTCTCTCAGGACGAGAATCCCGAGTGGCCACCCTCTAAAGTTAGGAAATCCAAGAATCAAAAAAGAAAAGAAAAGGGTCATCCAGTTTCCGCTTTCCCAATACGAACAGAAGAGAGTCCATGGGAAACAAACCAAGACTTTCGAGCTGCCCAGAGAGAGGACCCCGTTCTACAAGAAGCGTGGAACCAAGCCAAAGACCAGGTAGACCCCCTACACGTAGGACCTCAATTCTTTGTCAAGAACGGCCTATTATACAGAAAGGCCAAACCTGCGGACAACCCACAGATGCTAGTTCCCACCCCCTTCCGGGACAAAGTGCTCTACTTAGCCCATAGTCATTTACTGGGAGGACACTTCGGGGAAGAGAAAACCGAACAACTAATATTGGAGCAGTTTTATTGGCCGGGCATCTATAAACAAGTGAAAACCTATTGTCGTGAGTGTCCTATATGCCAAAAAAACAGCAGGTATAGACCACCAAAAGCCCCGTTACAACCCCTCCCGATAATTGATGAACCGTTTTGTAGAATCGGAATGGATATTATCGGTCCTTTACTCCCTTCCCGTAGCGGATGTCGATATGTGCTGGTTCTAGTGGACTATGCTACTAGGTTCCTGGAAGCCGTTGCCTTAAAACATCCCGATGCCACCAGCATAGCTAAAGCCATGATAGCGATATTCTCCAGGGTGGGTTTCCCGAAGGAAATATTAACAGAGCAGGGAACCCCGTTTGTGTCCAAATTAATGAGACAAGTATGTGCCCAACTGGGGATAAAACAGATGAGAACAGCGGCCTACCACCCCCAGACCGATGGTCTGGTGGAGCGGTACAATGCCACCCTCAGGACCACACTAAACAAGCATTTACAATGCAATGGTCTCGGCATTGGTAAAGTTAGAGCTATTGGCATTGCTCATGACATTATTTTTGTTTATGTTTTTGTTTTTAAAACATTTAAAGAAACGGCATTGTTATTTACAATGTCAATAGCTTAATCACTCTCCAATGCGAGACCTATTGCATTTGCACCCACACACAGATTAAGCTATTGACATTGTAAATAACAATGCCGTTTCTTTATTTTTGTTTATGTTTTTAAAACATGTAATGTCATGAGCAATTCCAATAGCTAACTTTAACAATGCCGAGACCGTTGCATTGTAAATGCTTGTCATAATGATCCCCACAATGCAGAGAAAAAAACTTGGGTTGGAACAGTTCATCATGCATGCATGGGAAGCTTGGCAGGGCAGAGGGAATTGACCCTGTTCTGTACCAGTGATTTGGGCAGTTTCTGTGTACACATAATCCCTGTATTTACAAAACTGTAACTTGGTTTTTATGCGTGTCATGTCCTCTGCTATAAACTGTCATTAAGGGTGCAAGGCTGTTGTCCTGGGTTTGCATTTAAAAACTTTTGAATTGCATTCTGGGAGTTGTAGTCCTAGATCAGTTCACTGGATACAAGTGACTGCACAAACTTGGAAACGGTGATTTGTAAAAGAAAAGCCCTGGACTGCAGCAGCACGCCCTTGAATATACCCAGTCGCTCGGTATCCTTAATTTCCACATCTTTCCCGCTGGCCCCATGTCCGGTGTGTGACTTTCCGCCATCCCGCGCTTTTCACTTCAGGCATTACAAAGAAGCATGCGTTGGTGCAGTTGTGTACCAGAACGGAAGTGGCTGATGGACACCATGTGAAGGGGGTGGCAGGGTGGGGACAGTGGTGCTGGAATAATCTTCAGAGTGCCTGTGCTGTCATCAATGTTATGTCAATCTGGGTAAATCATTTAATCTCCCCAAGCCCATTGACGGTGCATGGATACCCTCACGGGTGACAAGCCGCACTATATAAATCCACAAATGAATTATTTATTGAAATTACATGGTTTGTGGTAAAAACAAAATGCTGCATGAAGGAGAGGTGTAGTAAAAGAACCACGTTCATTCAGCAGGAGAACGGTAGGGTAATAATAGGCGTCCGGTGATGCTTCTCACACTGTCCCAATTTCGATTGAAATGCCCTCTTAATATGCACAATCAATGTGGTCAAGTATGCAGTTTTACTTCTCATCCTAGGGGAAGTTGGCGACTGCCAGCCCTACCCTCGTATGCTGCCTCTGCCCTGTTCCAAGATGTGTTCTCCTTCCCCTGTGGCCCACCAAAGCCCTCCCTACCCTGCCACACCGCCCTCCCCATGCCACCCACAGGAAGAACCCTCGCCACACCGCCCTCCCCATGCCACCCACAGCAAGAACAGCCTCAGCCTACCCAGTCACTTTTAATGCTGTGCCTTCACAGTCTCAGCTGTTGGTTTCGTAACCAGTTCTGTGGGATCTGTAAGAGAGCATCGCGGGCTCGCACCCTCCCTTCACCCGCTCCCCCGTGTGCGCCCCCCGCCCTCCCGTCTCAGACGTGCATTCTCAGAATGCCTCGGTGCTGCCATTTCTGAGAAGAGCCGTCCTGCGGCGTGTGTTAATATGCGGCTGTGCTTGTGTGGGAAATCTCGGCGCGCCTCGCGTCCTCTGTCTCTTGGTCTGCACACTTGTGCTCGTGGCAGCTAACCAACAACCATTGACAAAGCCAATAGTCCTAACTTGTTCAAAATGAGGCCAGAAAAAAGGCTCTCCCCGTGTCTTCAGCTCCGACCTTATTCCCGGGAACTAGAAAACGCAGCTTTTTCCAAGCACTTTTTGGAAGATTCATGAAGAGACAATCCTGTAGGGTCAAAGCGTTGAAATGTTTACTGTTCCCTCGAGGCAGAGCCATTTTTCCCCCAAAGTGTTGCAATTGCCAAGTTTTGGTTTTGATATTTATTTCATGTTAGAGGTGAAGGGCTGCCCTGGTACATTCCTGCCGGATGTTACCGCACACGGTGGAAGGCTGGAGTAAAATGCTGAGTAATGAATTTTACCAGCTGCAAGATGTAGTCTCTCTCCTACTGATTTAAAAAAAGAGGAGGGTTATGTGTGTATTTTCCTATTGTATTATGTTTTAGGATTACAGAGCTGAAGGTACAAGCAGTTCTGTTCTTTTCATTACAAAGCTCACTGGTAAACAATCGGGTCGACATGTTGATGCCTGTTTGACTGGGGAGGAAGATGCAGCGTTGAAGCATGTTAGAAATATCAACCCATCTGGGAACCGTGTAAACTAATTTGTATATGCGTGTGGAGAGCAAAACAGTTTACCATAGATTCAAATAATTGAAGTGAGGATCCGAAACAAGCCGCGCACCGGAGCCAAGACCAGTGCGAGTCCTAAAAAAAACGAGGGCACCGGAAGACACCACCGCCTTTCTCCGAGGCAGAGCAGAAATGCCTCGGAGAAAGGCAGCGTCATTTTCAGATTCGGGGGCGTGTTTTGCTGGTGTCTCCTCCCTGAGACTTCTCGCAAAAAACACGCCCCCGATCCGAAAAGGACGGGGCCTAATCTGAATGACTGACCTCTTCTCCAATGGCTGGCCAGCATTCAAGAGGCCAGCCAATGGAGAACAGGGGAGAAGAGGGGCGGGTTCAAGCCCCTCTTCTCCAAGTCTTTAAATCTCGGAGCGAGACTGCGCAAGCGCAGCCTTTGCAGCCGAGACCTAAAAAACTCCTGGATCTAGAAACTAAAAGATGGGAGGATATGTTACCCTTAGCCCTATATGCGAGCCGATGCAAAGTCCAGAAGAGCACCGGATACTCCCCATTTGAGCTTTTGTATGGACATCAACCTAGGTCCTTAATGGACATGATGCGGGAGACCTGGAAACGGAACCAGACCACTCCAAACCACTAGTTGAATATGTAGAGCAGCTTCGGACCCATCTGGGACAAATAAGAACGATAGTGAGGAATAATATGGAGAAAGCACAGGAAGCCCAAAAAGTACAGTACGACAAGAAAACAAAGAGTAGAACCTTTGCAGTGGGAGACGCCGTACTACTCATGATGGCCTCCTCCGACCATAAACAGTTTGGGCAATGGCAGGGTCCCTACATAGTGTTAGAAAAGGTGACTCCCGTTACGTACAAGCTCGAATTGGATAAAAAACGTAGAACCACCCAGGTGTTCCATGTGAACCTCTTGAAACGATGGGAAGGGCCTCTCCCCTCGTTGGTAGGGACCGTGAAAGATACCCCTTTATATGTACAATGCATTGATACGGAGTTGCCCTCCAACTTGAAGTCAGAGTTAGTGACCACTCTCTTGCCCCTACAGGACATCTTCTCCTTAACCCCAGGAAGAACCACCTTGGTGGAACACTCGATAAAAACAAGTGCAGGAAAAACGGTACGCCTTCGTCCTTACTGGATACCGGAGGCCCGTAGAAACATTATACGAGAAGAGGTACAGCAGATGTTGCAGATGGGTATAAAAGAACCCTCCACAAGTGAATGGAACTCTCGAATAGTTCTTGTCACGAAACCAGACGGTTCGGTACGTTTTTGTATTGATTTTAGGGAGGTCAATAAAATCTCGGAGTTCGATACTTACCCCTTGCCCCGAGTGGACGAGATGATAGAGCGGATCGGTAAGGCGAAATACATCAGCACACTGGATTTGTGTAAAGGGTACTGGCAAATACCCCTTAGGCCTCAAGACCGAGAAAAGACAGCCTTTTCCACCCCCGATGGGTTGTTTCACTTTGTGGTACTCCCCTTCGGGCTACATGGAGCCCCGGCCACCTTTCAGAGGGCTATGAACCGTATACTACAACCACACGAAGGGTATGCCGGGGCGTATATAGATGATATCGTCATCTACAGCGAGACCTGGGAACAGCATCTAACTCACCTCTATGAGGTGATCCAAGCATTGGGCAGTCATGGACTCAAACTCAACCAGGCTAAAAGCCACTTAGCAGCCCAAACAGTAAGGTACTTGGGATACCTGTTAGGAGAAGGAGTCATTCGGCCACAAAACAATAAACTATCGGCCATTGCACATATCCCATTCCCTCGTACCGCTCGAGAACTCCGGGCCTTCCTGGGACTCCTGGGGTATTATAGGAGGTTCATACCTCGGTTCTCCCAGATAGCAGCCCCCCTAACAGATCTGTTACACAAATCAGTGAAAACCGAAGCTATGTTAGGGAATCCCAGCCCCGCAGTAGTTCATGCCTTTAACACCTTGAAATCCACCCTAACATCAGATACTGTGTTGACCAGCCCCAATTACAGCTTGCCCTTTATTCTGCAAACGGACGCCTCCGATCAAGGGCTGGGGGCTGTCCTATCTCAAATAACACCCCAAGGGGAGGAGAAACCCATACTATATATTAGTAGAAAATTCTACCCCAGGGAACAGAACTACGCGGTCATTGAAAAAGAAGCCCTGGCCATCAAATGGGCCATTGATGCCTTGAAGTATTATTTGGAAGGAAGGGAGTTTACCTTGTATACAGATCACGCACCGTTAGAATGGCTAGCACGTAACAAGGGAAACAACGATAGAGTGCTACGGTGGTTTTTATCCCTCCAACCTTATCGATTTCACACTAAACACCGTAAAGGAAGCGAGCAAGCAAACGTAGACTTTCTATCACGATTTCCTCAAGCAAACCCCCTTACGGGAAGGACAGCAAGGGAAAGGGGATGTGAGAAGGGACCGGGTCCCCAGCGCCACGCACCTTCGGGGGTCCGCCATAGACACGGGTCCGGGGGAACCGGGAGAGTCGCCACCCGACCCCAAAGGTCCTTCGCAACGGCGACGGAAAGGATAACCTCCCCCCCTTGTCCTCTACACTTGCAGAAACAGACCGTCGACATTGAGGGCGTGGTAAGGGGAGGGACTAACCCCGGAAGCACTGAGGACCCGGAAGAGAAAAGGGACGAGAGACGCCAGATCGGGGAGAGAGCAGACGGAGGACGGAAGGAATCGAGAAGCGGAAGAGAAGAAGACGTAGGACGCAAGGACGGAGAACGAGTCGGGACGAAGACCGAAGGCAACGAGTATCCCGAAGAGGACGAGAAGTGGTCCGAGGAGTGGTGGTCCCCACCGGAGGAGGCTGGAGAGCGGCCGCAACTCAGGAGAGTTGCGGCGGAGCCTGTGAGTAACCCCGAGCGAGGATGAACGGAGAGCGGGTGGCGGGAGGGACGTGGTATGAAGGGAGGGATTGTATGCCGACACTGAGAAGTATTATGTAGGCTGCACTCGCCTGGTATTCACCCATTGAAAATTGACTTAGGAAAGCAGTGGTTGTAGGGAGGAGGAAGAACGGGGGCCACAGAGGAGTAGCGGGCACTTCCAGTCACGTTTGCACACCCCAACCAACCCTCCAACCCTGATTCCCCTTCCTGTACCTCACTCGTGATCACTTTTTCCCTTTGGCCCCCCCCTGCCTTTTAGTAGAATTCACCTTTAAACACGGTGGTGCGGTGACGGTGGTCAAAAACCGTGGCATATCCATTAAGAGTATATGACGGTTCCTTATTTTCCTCTCTCCTATGAGCCTCCGTGGGACAACCGGTGGTCCAGGAGAACAACCAGGGGACGGGACGTCCGAAGACGAACTAGGAGTAGCCCGAAGGGAAGAACCATCAGCAGAAGGACCAGACAAAACAGAAGAGCCCGAGGGGATAGTCAACAACCCTATAAAATCATCGAGTGGCCCAAATCCTGTTATTTCAAATAAAACCCGCCGAGTATCCCACTATATACAGCCTCCTCGTCTGATTATCCGACCTGCCCTCCCACAGGAATCAAATACAAATTTTTTTTTGAGGCGTTCTTTAGTCCTAATACGACTGCTTAGTTTCATGGCTCTAGTAGGCATAGAAGCCATTTTATTTGGAGTAGTACATTTACCGCAAATTGTCACAAAGTGTTGCCTTGCTTTGGCTCCTGGCAAGTAGAAACGCAATTTTAAGAACTTAGGGCCATATGCATGAACACATTTTCCCATAGACACAGAATGGGCAAGACCCTTTGATGCATCTGGCCCTCAATGAAGTCATCAGTGTGTTCATGTATTGTTTCTCGGTTTTAAGGATGTCTTGCATTTTCTGTCTAAGAAGATACTGCCACCTGCTCATTAGATCAGGTTTGCTAAATGTAACAAGTTTCTGACACATATTTAAGCTCTACGGACTAACATAGAGGGAATAATTGATAGAAACCATTTATTTTTTGCATGCAATTTAGCATTAAAAAGCTGCAATTGGCCGTTTTCGGGCGACAGGTCTAGTCAGTTGAACTGACAATGGTCTCTTCATTATTTGTTGCGCTGCTCGCATTTGTTTGCATCAACTGTGTTTTTTAGCTTCCGACGTGCTGAGTTGTATTTTAACATTTTTATAGGTGGTCATTTGAGAAGCAGTTATGTTATTTTAAATTAGGCTGTGGGGTGTGTTTCGGGGTGAATATACACCTTAATACGTAGGTACTGGAACGAGGAAGAATACACCAGGTCAGAAGTCCAGGCGGGTACTCCTTACCCCAACTAACAATGGAAATAGCCAGTCAACAAGCTGGAAAAGTGAGGCCACAGTGTTTACTCAGCAGTATGTGGATTGGCAGCTAAACGAGACAGAAGATTACCGTTAACTAGCTTAATAACGTCCCCAAATAGCATTTTGACTGGTCGCCTATTTATAATACAAGTCTGGGGTGTTTGAGAACATTTTCTCATCCGGCCGTGCAATTAAGGCACAGGCATGAGTGCATGCCTGGTATGTAGGGAGAGACGCAGCTTGAAAACATATAGAGTTGGGAAGACAACCTAATGAATGCAAGAGCAGACATCAGCTGCTATAATAATTTCATTTCCCCCCCCCCCATTAAATATCAATGTTTTCTAAAAGCCTTTAGGTAAGCTAGCAGCCCAAAGAGTGAGGTCCAGGAAACACAGGCACATATACATGGATTATGAAGAACATTAAGTGGCTTCTTAGCTATGTACTTTTCGCAAAATCTTTTCAAGCTCGAAGGCGAATACAGAGCACCAAATAAAGTTAAAGACCAAAATCCAATATGGACATATACACAGCTAGTTCTTAGAAGTTAGAGTAATTATAGAAAGATGGCGCAGGTGGTCCTGCCATGTGCCTAGTCACACATCCTCCCTTCTTCCACACAGGACTGCTTTCACTAAAACAACTTCTGGACCATGATTTGTTCGCATTACTAATTTAAAAGTGGAGAGATTATAGGGCCGGGATCACCTATGAACAGAACCACAGGCTTCTTGCTGTCCTCCTTGGCTTCAGAACTCAGTGCAGCAGATAGGCTATGGAAAGAAACAAAAAGTAAAGTTAAGAATCAGAAAAAGAAACAAGAAAGATTAATCAAAGGATGAAAAAGGTAACAGAAGAGAAACAATAGAAAGGCATCTAACAATACACAAAGGAGAAAACAAGTGCTAAATATAAGGAAACAACAAGAGAAGAAGCAAAAGGGAATAAAAAAAAAAAACAGGTTAGGGAAAAAAAGACGAAAAATGAATAAAGGAGAGATTGCAAAGAAATAGAACAAAAAGTTAAAACAAATGAAGATAAAAATTAGAGCAAAAAAGGAAGATGGAAATGGAGAAAAAAAGGAAGATGGAAATGGAGAGAAAAAGGAGCCATCAGCGTGTGGATACTTTAAAGCACATAAAATAATTGCAAATAAGAATCTCCTAGATGCACATCCTGGGCTTCAGGATTGCTGGCAAAACCCACTGCTCTGCTACTACTATCCGATAGCCTAATCTAATGCACAAATTTACATCAGGGTGGAGACTGTAGGCAGGAGGGATGATTCACACCACTTAGTAGTTGTAAACTGCAGACGCATCAGGGGTATGTTTTTAAGCAATATCATGTGGAAGCTGTGCATAGTAGGCAGGTGGGAACACAGATTCACACTACAAATACTTTAGGTTTCATAGATTGTGACAAACAACACTTGTTAAAAACTCAAAAGCATATGTACATTTATATCCACCCTACACTCCTTTCTTTAGCAGGAAAAGACCCCATGATAACATGCTGTGAATCAACATAAAATGGGACATTGCAATAGCCTATAGAAGGGAGCGATGGGAATTTTCCCCTTGACACTTTATATACATAACATTCCACCACATACCAGAACAGTCCTCAATATATGGGCAGCTACATTGAAATAAATCTGCTCGCAGGGCCGGCTAACTAAGGAAACTTCATTATGGGCGGGTGTATTACTTTCTCAGGTGGCCGCATAACCCGATTTTGAAGGATGGGTGTTAGACTTGGCATCTTTTGACGTGTTTCCCCTTAGTTTTTGGCCTCCCGGTTTTGACTCTATTTGTGCTGGCTTAGCGTTTCTGCACACTTTTCTCACTGCTGATCAGTGGTAAAGTGCAAGTGCTCCTGTGGTAAAATGTGTTGTGGATTGGTATTTCCATGATTGGCCAGTTTGATTTGTGTGTCAGTCCCTAGTAAAGTGCACTGCATGTGCCAGGGCCTGTAAATCAAATGCTGTTGGTGGGCTGCAGCACTGGATTGTGCCACCCACCCAAACAGCCCGTAAATGTAACTCTGGCCTGCCATTGCAGAGCCTGTGTGCAGTCTGATACTGCCATGTCAACTTTGCAAGTGCACCCACTTGCCAGGCCCTAACCTTCCATTTTCTTACATGTCAGTCACCCCTAAGGTAGGCCCAAGGTACCCCTGTGGGCAGGGTGCAGTGTATGTGAAAGGTAGGACATGCCCTGGTGTATGTGTGGCATGTCCTGATAGTAAATTACAGCCAATTTTGTTTTTCACTATTGTAAGGCTACCTGTTTCCCATAGGACAGAACATGGAGATTGTTTATAACATCTTATAAATATATCTGGCCCTGGGAACTAAGTAGGAACATTAAGTTTAGTATGCCTGAACTCAGAATCTAAAGATGCATCTTTTAGTGAAGTTGATTTTTACATTCTTTGTTTGAAAATACCACTTTTAGAAAGTAGGTATTTTCTTGCCTAACCATCCAATGTGCCTCTGCTGGGTTTGTGGATTGACTGGCTGGATTTTGGATGACAAGGGCTGGGGAGCAGGAGTGGCTCCGGATAGTCTAGGTGGGTCAGGAAAGGGCTGGATAGACCTGGACTGCATTTAGAGTAGGGGGAAGGAGATTTCCTTGCACCTGAATGGTCCTGGTCTGACTCAGACAATGCCGTCCCCACCTCCTGCCAGGAAGCCACCCCAGAGAAGGCAGGACTGGTTTTGGCTGGGCACAGACACACTCTGCCTAAGAGATCAAAGGATTTTGGGATATAAATATTGGGGCCCAGACCCCTGAACTTTAGAACTCTTTTGGACCAAGAAGACTGCCAAGAAGAAGAGCTGGAGAAGCTGCGAGGAGGAACTACCACTTTGCTGTGTTGACCTGCAGTGGCTGCTTCTGTCTTGGGCAGTGAAAGGACTGGACTGAACTTTTTGCAATCTACTTTTGTGAGTTTCTCCAAGGGCTTGAGGTAGAGCTTGCCCCCTGTTCAAGAAGTCTCAGTAACAGCAAAGACTTCAATAGCTCTTCTGCCCTTAGCACTGGGAACTGTGTGTTTTGTGCTGCAACAGAAGAACAAGCACTTGCAATGCAATAGGTCTCGCATTTGCATGAGTTTGAGCTATTGGCATTGTAAATGACAATGCCTTTTATTCATGTGTTTTGAAAACTTGCAAGCAGTGCATAGTCTTTAATACAAATTGGAGTTGTGAAATTGGAATACTCTTTCACTTATTGTTTCACTCCATTACTTACACCCCAGACTCGGGCACAATTAAAGTTGCGGGTAGGCACATGTACACCAACAAACCTCTCATGCACTTTTTCCTTCAGCGATTGCTAGATAAAGCACAGATTATTATCATTAAAAACTTTACACAGGACTGTCAACAATCAAACGTTTCACCACATCTGGAGTCCTACTGGTGGGATGCTGCCGACGCTTTTCCTACGTTTTAAAGCTCATCCATGGATGGACAACACCAATCGTAATATACAGTCCTGGTTATCATTTGCACACTACGCAGCCATCTTGTGTCCTTTACTAAGGGATTTCATCCCACAATCAAAGAACATGTAGGGAAAGAAAATTTTGAAAGAGAAATGCTTGTTTTGTAGCCTCGAAGATTCCAAGACAAAGCTGAGAATAAAGTCACTATACAGGATGGTGGCAGTGGATTATGAGTAAAAGCAGAGTATGAAAAAGCCAAACTCCTGACATATTAATATGAAAAGGGTAGCACTTATCAGTTACTTTCGCTCCTTCATTGCACCATGTACTTGGGATTTATCATTGGCTCATAGCACAAGCCGTCCAACAAAACAAAATTCCTAGTGTTTTAGATGGCACCGAAATGAATCTTGTCCTTCTGAGAGAACATGGATATCTGTCCACAATGACATAGAGTAACGAAGTCATATCTTTTGATGGATGAAAAAATAGCTACCTGTGACCGACCTGAGCAGAAACAGCCCGTAAAGTAAAACCCTAAAAACAGAAAGCTTTAGTGTTTCACACTTTCATGGCACTTCAGCCAACAATGCAAGCATATGTCCTGCAAATTCACAAAGAAGGGGATCCCAGCAGGAAAATAGTGCAGATCCAGACAAGAAGTATGTCTAAACTTAATAAAACCAGGCACCACAACAACATCACTAAAATGATTGCCTTGTCCTCCTAAAGAATCTTTAACCTGGTCAGAAAGCTTCTGGGTGATACACGGGTACCAAAATAGATACAACAGCTGGTCTATACATTGGGCCGGTTCAGAAGACTCTATAGAAGCCAGCCCTGGAGTTCACAATATCTCCGCCTCGGGACTAAAGCAATCTACTCCTTGATACTGAAACAAGGAACTGTTCAGAAAACACTTGACAACTCAGGCCGTCAAGCAAGGATAGGCAACTTGTGCCAACTAATTATGAAAAACATGAGAAACATCATTATATGGTGTCACCGCCAGTATACACATATGCACCACTATCCATTTCATGTTGTCTTAAAGGACTGTTCGTCCTAGGGCATTTTTAAAGTGTCATTATGTAGGTGCTATATAAAACAAATTAATTTTTTTTTTTTAAAACAGCAATTTGTCCCGCAGCGCTCAGTCATATGTTCAGCAGATTCTGTTCGACAAACCCTTGCCTAGCACAAGGCTCCTGGGGACTGTGACTTGTAAACACTGCAGAAGGGGAGACAGTGAAGGCGCCCCCCCCCAAGCTGGATGTCTCTAGACCGGCACCACCCCGCTTCCTCCCCCGCAGCGCGGCGCTGACAGGAGAGAAGACAGCTCCATTAAAAGCAGGGCCTGCCTCTCCGAGGCGCTCCCGGGAGCAGATGGAGAGGCCATTTTGCCAAATGCACCGTGACTCCTGGTTTATACATGAGCATCTGGGGCGCTTCCTAACGTGACGTGATGTACAATGTCCTGAAATTCATCAACTGTCCCCGCACAATTAAAGATTCTGTTAAATAATTCGGCCGGGATGGCCCGCCGCCCGAGAGAAAGGCAGTGGGGCGTGAGGGGTCAAATGCTTCCACAGGACGGATACGTACAAGATGGGGCGCACAGGCTACAGAGGTATGCTCCCATTCAAAGCCGGCGAATGATCCGCAGACAGCGGGAGAGGGTGATGCCACACAGACTGAAAGGGACACCGCCCTCCCCGGCCTTGAGAATTCTCGTAATGAAGTGAAACATGGACTGTGAGAGAACACTGGGGGTTTTGTTCCCGCGTTGGGGGACAAACACAACACGAGACAGACAAAGGCCTTATGAACTTCACCCAGAAGAAGCCTTGAGAATCAACCGGTAGGCATGCTGCGACCTCTGTTAAGAAGCACGACTCTGGGAAACAAGGCGGAAAAGACGCGAGATGCCGTCCAGAAGTGAACATGGAGAAGCAGCGAGCAAAATCTCCAGCCCGGGTGGGCGGGGCCTAATGCCGACAGGGCGGACACCAACCCCGCTTCCACATAAGCCGGACACAAAAGCAACAACAATGGAGCTCGCCAAGGCGAAGCAGCGCATGCGCTGCATCGTAGGCACAACCTAAAAAAAATCAACCAGACGACGACGATGCAGCTGACTCTGTGTCCTGACGGCACCACAGAGGGCACCGTGGCAACGCGACCCTGGTCTCACCGGCATCGCCTGCTGACGCCGCCACCGAGCCGCTGCTTGCACCGCTACCTGTGGGCACCACACTCAGCACCGCCTCACTTCACAATGACGCCTTGGTATCCCCCACGACGCCGCTGCACGCCGCAATCTACACCGCTGCTTGCACCATGATTCGAGGGCACCGCTCGTAAAGTTACGACGCACCGCCCTCATCCCGCACCGCAACCATGATCTACCTACGCCATCGACTCCAGTAAGTCAGCTGACGACAGCGTTTCAGCAACAACGCCGCTGCTTGCACCGCCACCTGACAGCACCGCAACAAACACCACATTCACCTCGTACCGTGACCCTGGTCTCACCGACGACGCCATCTGACGCCGTCACCGAGCCGTTGCTCGCACCGCTACCTGAGGGCACTGCACGCCGTACCGCTGCACTTCGCACCGCAACACTCGACGCCTGCCGACGCCAGCGCTCTTGACTTCAACAGAGAGGAGTTTGATCTGCAACGTGTGTGACTTAGAGGGCCCAACGTCTCCTGCACTGACCTCCGGAAGCTCAACGAGAGGTCGCAAATGCCCTGCACCTCTAAAGGTACTGTTTGCGGGTCTTCCCGACACCGCAGCTGACCCATGACGCCGCGGTCAGCCACAACCGTTTGGATTGGTTTGTTCATGACACCATGATAGCCCCGGACGGAGCTATTAACATCAAGGAACTGTATTTCAAGCATATTTTGATAACTGAAGATTTCTAAGTACTGTATTGTGGATTTTCATTATCGTTTTTAGTCTTGTCTTAAGTGTATAAAAATATTGGATATTTTTCTAAACCGGTGTGGTGTCCTTTCGAAGTGCTTGAACCGTATTACTGTTGTTTATGTGCAAATGATTTACACACTGTCTCTAAGATAAGCCTGACTGCTCGTGCCAAGCTACCGAGGGGGTGACCAGGGGTTATTTTAGGACTGTAACTCCCTTATCCTGACTAGGAAGAAGGGTCCGTATTTGGAAAAAGGTGCAAACCCTTGCCAGCTAGAGACATCCATGTCTAACAATGGGATAGACTAGGAATGCCCACCCTGAGAGCAATTCTTAGACAAAACATAATTAAATTATTTTCCAAACGCATATTGTTGTGCATTGAGAACTGAGCGGAATCTGTCTTGGAGACTGGTCAGAAAAATTCCAGAAAATCTAGGGTTTCGTAGAATTTTCAATAGTATAACCAAAAAATCCAGAAATACAGTATGGGAAGAAAAATCGAAGGTAAAACGTGGATTACAAGTCAACTTTTGATTGAGTGAGGAACAAACTTTTGTGGCAAAAGCTATCACACTGGGGTATCGCGGACCCTCTTTTAAAAGCTAATCAGCTGCTATATATATGAACACTTGGGCGAGGGTGAGAATTGGCGATAAATCTATGTTATCAAGGAAAATAGTGACAAATCAGGGCAAAAGCAGGGCTGTGTTCTTGCGCCATATTTATTCAATTTGTTCTTAACTGACCTCTTGATCGAACTGGATGCAGTAAATTCTCATGCACCAAAAATAGGATCTACTATGGTCATATCAAACTTATATGCGGACGATGTTATATTGATCAGCCAGACAAAAATTGGAGTTCAACAACTCATAGACCGGCTTTGCATATGTACGTCAACAAATGGCATGACAGTTAACTTAAAGAAATAAGATCATGGTAGTAAGTGGCAGAGTAAATAAAAGGCATAAATGGTTCTTAGGAAGCAAACTACCTGAGCAGACAACAACGTACAGATATCTGGGAGTTCTTTTTGACAATAGAGGCACTTTCAAACAGCATAGGAAGGATTTTAAGAGAAAAGCGGTTTCCTTGACCCAGGCATTCTGTACCCTGCAAAGACCTTTAGATGGTCCAAGCTATGCCCAACTACTGAAAGTAATCGCAGCAATACTCTTTCTGACCGTTGCATATAGTAGTGAAGTACTTCGGGACAGAGATGCACCACTGTTAAATCTAATCTCTTTGAAAGTATTTAGATCACTGTTCCACCTCTCTTTAAAAGCATTGCCAGTCCAGATAAGATTGGAGTTTGGGCTCAATCAATTAACTGCGAGGCAAGGGGGCTAAGTAAATACCTGGAATAGAATATGGTCAGTCTATGAAAGTCAATTTTGCCAAGCTCTGTGGCAGGAGATACAAAGGACTATAATAGCATCAGCAAGCCTTTACTTGGATGCAGAGAGCAAAGCACTGAAAACCCAAACAATATGGGCAAATTCCCCTTCTCCAGCAGCTTTAAAAAAATAGTTAATACTACAGTTAAGAAATGATTACTTGTCAACGATAAAGAGAAGTTAGCCGGTAGACCGCATGCATGGTCCATGATAAATGAATATAAAATACTCAAGTGTCAACCAGATCTAGAAGATGGATGGTCAAGAAACCTGAAAATTGATTTTATGCATTTCCGTCTCAACAGTATTCCTGGAGACATAGGGAAAAAAATGGAACAAGGCACCCATAAAAGCTCCTTTCATACATACCACATGTGTATGCCCGGGATTATTACAAGAAAGAAGACAATTGCTGAAAATTCCATATAACGAGCGGGGAATATGTACCTGTGGGCAGGCTGTAATTGCAAGTTTTAGTTCCACCGATTCTATGATGAACTATTGACTCACGAAATTCTTTGAAAACTGCAGGGAAAAACTGCCAACTACTCCCGAGCACAACTTGTTAAACGAGACCTTTAAAAGCTCTAAAAGGTGACATCGTACAGAATCTGTTTAATGTAACCCTCTGCTTTTTTGCACATACTACAGCTACATTTGTTGCACTTTATGAAGAAATATAACACAACACATTTGCACTTTAGGACAACATACAGGACTCTAGGGTCTTGAAACAGCTGCAATGGTCCTGTCTGTCTTTTATGTACGTAATAGTAATTCATATTTTATAAATATATTTTTTAATATAATGTCTTTTTAACTCTGAGCATAGCAAGACAGGAAGAATTACATATGATGGCACCTGAGTCCTTTCACAAATCTCTTGTAACTCAGTGTAGCAGGGAGTTTGCCGCCTGTCTTGATGGGGAGGCTAGCGCTCCGGACATCCTGGGTGCTTTTGGAAACATGTCCACGGTCATACGGAGGCTTTTACAAGTCCCGGACGGGGGCCATGAGCCAGTAGGCCCAAGATGGTTCGATTCAGTCTGTTCCCAGGCTTCTAGGAAGCTGAGGACAAGCCTTAAGCAACAGGCCCGAGACGTGGTGGTGGTAAAAGGGCTGCGTAGAGCATATACGGCCGCACAAGCAAATCATAAATCCTCGCTGAAGGAGTAGGCCTGGTCTGATCTAGTGGAGGCAAGCACTCTGCGCAAAAGCTCTAAGTTTTGAGCCCTCATTAATAGCCGATTTTTTTCAGAAGAGAACGCCAAATCACTGCACGCCCACATCACGGAGGATGATTGGGTCGAACACTTTGAGGGTATTTTTCAACCTAAATCCATGCGATCTGAAGGGCAGGAAAGCATGGAAGGTAAAGCGGATCTCATATTTTCCACCCAAGAATTAAGAGCTGGTATATTAAGTCTAACCAAAAGAAAGGCCCCAGGGTCAGATGGGGTTCCTCCTGACCTTTATATCGCCCATATAGACTTTTGGGTGCCTGTCCTTACAGCGGTTGTCATTGCTGCTGTGCAGGTCGGCCGCCCACACTCCTGGGCTTTATTGACCATAGTGCCGGTATTTAAAAAGGGTGACCGGGACAGTACCTCATGTTACAGTGCCATTTCTCTCCTAGATTCTGTGGTGAAGGTGGTGGGTCGTATGATTCTTAACAGGTTGGTAACTTGGGCGGACGAAAACAACTTCTTATCTGAAATACAATATGGTTTCCACCCTGGCCAGTCTACTGTAGAGTAGTGTTTGAACTTATATCTTGTTCTGAATAAGTATACGGAGGCTCGTTCATGTCTGATATATTTAGCCTTCATGGACCTGTCCTCAGCCTTTGACTGTGTGAACAGGTCCAAGTTATGGCAGTTGATGATATCCATTCGCATTGATAAAAAAATAATTTGGTTCTTGAGGGACCTCCGCCGAGATTCTAGGGCGGTTTTTCGCTATTCTAAGGACCTGAAAGTGTCCCGTCAGTTTAACATCAGGAGGGGGGTGCGTCAGGGGTGCATTCTCTTACCCTACCTTTTCAATTTATACATCAACTTCCTAGAAAAGGCCCTTCTAGTAACCAAAGCTGACAGTACCCAGGTAGGCAAGAGTAGCCTGCCAGTCCTCTTATATGCGGACAATGCAGTCCTCCTGGCGAGGACTGCAAGGGGCTTACAACTTCTCCTAAACTCTTTTGCCTCTTTTATGGAGGAGCTGGACCTGTCGGTGAACCATTCTAAATCCTATATTATGCAGGTGGGCCCCGGAAAGGCTAAGGCTAAGCAGCCCACCTTTCAACTAGAGAGTTCTTTAATATCCAAGACAAATGTTTTCTTCTATCTGGGATTGGTGTTCTCTGAGCTGGAGCCCCCTGCTTAACCGAAAGAAAGGGGAGCTAGTGAAAGCTTCAGCTGCTGTTTTTAACTTTGCCAGCAGAGTGGGAGGGAAGCCAATAAGAGCCATGCTAAAAATCTACCAAGCGAAATGTATTTCAAAGGTCAGTTATGGAAGCGAGATATGGGGCCATATCGCGCTTGGGGCCCTGCAGAGCACCGAAAACTCATTTTTGCGAAGAGCTCTTTCTGTCCCGCAAGGCACCCCATCTTATGTTGTGCATGAGTAATTGGGGATGCCTTACCTCTCTGATGACCTGGCTTTTCGAACTCTGGCCTTGTGGTTTAAAATATGGGCCAAGCAAGAGCGCATACTTAGCAAAGACGTCCTATGGGACAGCCTCTCTCTTGATCACTTTTCACGTATTCGATGGCTCCAGTATATAAAAGTAGGCCTTGCTAGACTTGGAAGAGCTGATCTCTTTACGAATCCTGAGGGAATTGGTAAAAGGGACCTCATTTGGGCCAAGGAGTCTTTCTTAAGAATGCGACAAAGTGAAAGAGAAGGAAACGAGCTGTGTAAGCCCAGTGTGCGCAAGTACGTCGTATTGAAAACAATGCCCATCACGGAGCTTTATCTTCTAGAGCTGAAAAGCATACACGATAGTTTTTTTCTGACGAGGTTCTGGCTTGACCTTTTCCACTACTTGTTGGCATACCCTGATGGTTCTCTCAGAGGTCAGTGCATCATGTCCTGTGGCTGCGATGGAGAACCTCCTCAGGAAATGATGTATTTTTTAATGTTCTGCACTTTTTAAGCCGTTCCCAGAAGATCATTTATAATCCCCATCTTAAAAAAAATGGGCTTTAGGGGGGTGAGACCAGCTTTTATTTTCTTACAACTTCTTTCTAGTGATACCGTTATGTACACCCTACATTTTCTACGGTATGCCATCAGACAAAGGACAAATTGTAAATAATATCTGTATTGTAACTTATGCTTTTTACATGTGTATAGTTTACCTGGATTTTATAACACTTGTCAATTTGTAGTCTGTTTTATGGTATAACATAGGCCGTATGACTTATGGTTTTAACCTTAAAGGCGAATAAAGTTTTATTGATTTGATTTGACATATGATGGTGTTTTTTGTTTTAAAGTCAATATTTGGAATTATTTTATAAGAATGTTTTTATTAAATGTAATGTAAATGCTATGGTTTTAAATAACTATGCATGAATATACTTTACTTACTTTTCCAAACTCCAGAAGGAGTGTGGCTTGTTGAAAATGCAATTTAACAAATTTAGACCACTATCACATGCATTACACCCATACATAAGGCAACTAGACTTCATACCCAATATCACTCCGATGGAGGCCAATCTCACCATGCAGGTACTCGAGGAGGAGGAGGAAAAAGCAATCCAGCTTATACAAATCTTTAGTAATTAGCACATCAGCTACCTTAGATAAGCATAAAGCAGCCTGGTAGACCGACATGAGCTCAGCGGAAGAAACCAAATGGCAGGAGGCATTGGCAATGCCCTGAGAAATAGCAACTACTGTAAAATGTCATGCAATAAAATGTAAATATGTACATAGGGCACACTATACCAGAGTTAATGTCTGGTGCAGTTAAAGAGGATGCCTCATCTTTATGTGTTAAATATCAAACAGAAGAGGGAGAGACTTGTTCCATACTGAATGGAGTTGGAGGGCTGTGGAAAAGGCATGCAATAGCGTTATGTGTACCTGGGTTTCATTCACACCACAAACAGTTTTACTAAATATTCTTGGGGATCTAGGCTTAGGTCTAATAGCCGCAAAAGTAGATATAGCTCAAAACAGGATTAATCCAGTAGCAACTACAATCATAAAATGGGAACGTTCTTGATGAATGCAGATTGCTTGAAACACCTAGGTATGTAGCAACGGCTGTGCTTAAAACCGCTCAACAAAATGTGCGAGGGTCAGGCTCAATATCAGGGTATTATGACTAAATGCATTATTGTTCGTACTCAATTAAACTGGATATTTTGCACCGGTCTCAGTATTGGGAAATAATTCATATAAATTAAAGCAAGCGTGTATAATGCAAAGGCATTGCATGTATATATTAGTTGTTGTTTACATTATGTTATACCAGATTCAACAATGGTAATTCTGGAACAATTTTAAAAATCTTCTCTCTAAAATAAATGTATTACAAAAAAAAGCATATGCACATAAATCACAGTACTTTTCAGATACAAAATTATCCATCATAAAATCACTGTTCAAACAATGTCTTTATTGTTGTATCAATTTTACTAGGTCAATTTCTGGATTGGTTCACAAAATGAAGTAACGTAATACAAACCACTGTCAACACTAAATGAATAACCGTGTTACAAGTAGAAATATTATCCTCTACAATCTTTTGAAAGTCACTTGCAATTCAATAGTACGAGCAAACTGGCAAAATGTGCTGAATGGTTTCTTGGGTCATTTTACACAATCTACAAACACTAAGCACTTTTAATGCTCCAGGCCAAGGATCTTCACTCATCAACACCAGTAAATCACTGGAAACAAAAATATACTCCTAGAAATATGAAAGACGGTACTTTGGAAAACATAGCTGCTCAACACAAAAACCACAGTGTTTATAAATGCCAACCCAAAAATGTTCACTGGAGTACTGGCAGTTATACTAAAAGGTTTTTCATCACAGCTACTTTAATTAACTTCTTCAGTAAATGTCTAATCAACTATTAGTGCTCCCAATACTGAGAAAATATGTATCATTTTGTTGTTATTAAAAAGAATGTGGTTTCAGAGGTTTAGAGAGCTCATCATCAAAAAGCTCACAAAGAGCCTCTACCAGAGGGGGACAAACCAATTAAATTGACATCTTTTGCTTGAAACAAATTACTTATACTGCGACAGCAAGAGTGTGAAGGACCAGTTTATAAACCTTACAATCGAATACAAAGATTAGATTTAGAGGCCGTAAAGGAACATAGTGGGGGCTACAGAATTCTTGAGCCAGAACTAGATTTCAGGCCAGCCACACTAAATAACCACAACTCTGTCACTTAGAGTTTGCCGACAGAGGGACATGTGCAACTGCATTGTAGCAGTTGTGTGTGTCAGGTAGTAGACTGTAAGATAGGGAGCATGGCAAGATACATATTCCTCTCCGGTCTACTTCTTGCCCCATAAATGGCAATGCAGGTATACACAGTGACAAGTTGCTAAAATTGAAACTGCAATTCAAGAGTTTTGTTTAATCTTTCTTTTGGGGAGCAGAAGGGTAGAACGTGTCTTAGTATGTAGGATCACACTAATCACAACTATTTATATAGAGTACACTTGAAATGGAGTTCTTTTTGACTCTCAATAATAAACATTTACTACTACTCAATATAACTAATTTTGTCAGACTTGGAGTAATGAAAGACGGAGGTCAACCTAAGATTCAAACATATGCTTTGCAGATTACATGCTGCAGAATGCAGCACATGTACAACGCACTTAGCTATTTTACAATTATTTTAACTTGTGATCAACATTTACACAAGGATGTCTGTAAACAAATAAATTATCAACCTATGGTATTTTCTGATAATTCAACTTTGTGACCAAAGATGAGACACGCATCTCTCCTCATTAGCCACCCTAGGCTGTAGTATCACTATCACTATACTGTTGTAATTATACTGATTTCGTAGATACACTAACATTTCAGCAGTAGGTGCTTTAACCCCAGAGCCACCTTAAATTGCATTCAGTTCAGGGTTTACCTGGGCTGCATTAACAATCTTTTTTCCTTTGATTGGCAATGATGTAGACTCCCAGAGATGGACCAATAATGCTCGCGGTTCTGTACCTTTATAAACTAACATAAGATATTGAGTGGTGATTATAACCTATGCACATTTACCTGAATGTCGTATGCCTCTGCACCACCAAAAGTTAAATAACGTCTTGGAAAACATAATGCATCGCTTGACCAATTAAGTAACCACAACAGTTTTACTACTGTGCCCATTATGGTCATTTTGTTCAAAGGAAGAATAAGTAAAAAATAATGTATAACTACTGACACAATTGACTGACTTTCATTGACTTTGCTCCAACTCATTACACCGCCCTATATGATTCTGCCCAATTACTCTGCCCCTGTAAAGACTCCACCCATTTTCTACCAACTACCGCCCACTCAAATTGTGAGCTTCTTCAGTACATTTTCTATTCAGAACACTGTTCAAAGAGCAGCACCCTGGTACTGCACTGTCATATACAAACAAGGAAATGTTCTTGTTTATAACATCTAAATCATAAAAGTTACAATAAAATCAAACCATCAAGTTAAATTCATAGAGTTCCTCAGTCTGACAGCACCTGATAAAAAGCAAGCAACATAAAAATACATACAAGTATCAGTTAGCAACTGTAGATAAAGCAATGCAGGTCGAAGCAGATTACATTTCTTGCCACCGCAGCGGTTTAGAAAATGGACAGAACATAACAAAGTGAAGAGTACCCGGTCTAGAGATCATATCACAAGCAAGTCTGTCTTTATTCAACCTCTAGGGACCGTTAATAATTGATGGAACACATTAAGTCTGAAACGTGAAAGTAAAAAAAGGCAATGATTAGGCATACTATGCAGTAAGTAGGGCTCGATGAGAGGAGTGGTTTTAATAACATAAGACTGAACAGTAGGTTTTGATAAAGCATGAAATTTCCTCCTGTTCTTCCAACACAAAAGGCATTTTTGGTCCAAGTCACCCCATGATAAGGAAACAAATCAGCCTTGCTGATCAGATTTACTCCTAAAAAGAAGGCTCAAGCTTTGGTGTTTTTGGGCCCAGATACCACGATGTGAGATTTCCTGAAGCTTATACTTAGATCCAAGGTATCCATAAAGCTAGTAAACATGTCAAGGAGGCACTGAAGTCCAAAAACTGTTCTCGATTTAAGGACAGCGATCGACATAAAGTAGTTCTGGTAAGGGCCACCTACCCGCTAGTGGCATGTCTTGCCTTCCGTTGACCAATATCGGTTTTAACTTCTTGATGTAAAGCCTAAAAAAATTGTGTTTCAATATAACCGTGCCTTATGCCCCATCGGAGGTCAAAGTGCCAAACGGAAGCAGTCAAATCAATGCACAAATTGTGCAGAAGGGACACAATATTAGCCTCCACACCCATATCTAACATAACTGACCACAAATTATCTCTATTAATCCAGTCGAAAGCTGAACTCAAATCCATGAATGCCATGTGGAAAGAGTTTTTCTTGACCACCACGTATTTATGATTAAATATAAGTTCTGACATTGCTCCACAATCCCCATACTGTACATAAGGTGTAATATGCTTGTCTTTGGCCAAGCCATCAGTCGGTTTAAGACCATCTTCCCTATCACCTTCACCACAGAGTCTATCATCCAAATAGAATGATTAAAGCAGGGATCATCTCTGCTACTTTCTTTAAAGATGGAGACAATCCACGGTTTATACCAGGGAGATAGGGGTACGCACTTAACTGCAGCAATAATATAGAGGGCAAGAAATGGTACCAATAAAGAAACATTTAATTTGAACAAATCCAGCGGTCCTCCATCAGAGCCTTGTGCTTTGTTACTAGGAAGCCAACTGATGGTGTCTCCAACTTTCTCCCACTGGAAAATAAGTGTGCAGTTAACACCAGACAAAAAGAAGGGAAAAAGTTCATAAGCAGGGTTAGCAGACGGAGCATCATAAATGCTTTCAAAATGAGTAACCCAAGTATAGGGAAGTATATGAGATAAGGAAGATCTCTCATCAAGTATTAAAAAAAACAGACGATTAACAATTTCCCAAAACATTGGAGCAGCTAGCACGTAACAATTCTTCCCACGCTCCTGCAGCTAAAGGTCTCCACGCTCATAATTTTACTATTAAGCTGCAAGGTAATCAAAATCAAAAGAGGGCCCTTCGCCCTGCCTCCCTATGTAGGAATTGCTGAGACTGAGAACAAGCTAAACTCATTTTGGAATAGGCTGTTACAAACCTCCCAGGTTTCCTACAAACAAATAATGTTAACATTTTCTAGAAAAGAACGTCAGCTAGTGTCCTCCGTTTTGCTAGCTAGACCAGCAATGTTCCAGGATATACAATGAGCGTAAGGTATTGACATCCCTGGGTCCCACAACGGTGGGTGAAATGGTGTTAAGGGTAAGCAATAAGGTCAGTCAACCAGTGCTGGCCAAGGTACTCAAAGGCTCAAACCTATTGAAAGTGGAAACCTCTGGATGAGCCAGAACTTGCCAACTTCTAGCAGGACAATGTGTGGGAATTGGTCAAGGTGTCAAGTCAAGTGGTGAAATGAGTTTTATAAAAATAAAAACCTAGAGGAAGGGCCAAAACACCATCTGCTTTGTTCTGCCTGGTTGATATTTAAAACAGCAATTTACCACCCAAAGTGGTGTAGTTAAACTTAACAATAATGCAATAACCCTCTAGAGTTTTATGCGCCTTGTCCACCCACGGGACTCTCCTGACCATGTTGATAGCATTAAATTGAAGAGAATTACATCCTAACCAACTGTCAACCCAATGAACGACATTGTTGAGCAAGTGCGCAAATTGCTCTGGAAAATTTTCCTTTCGGGGTGGAACCCTCGCCAGGTTGAGGACAAACAAGGTGGAAACTTGTGGTAAATTGAGTGAATCACGGTAAGGCAAGAGGCAAGCTGGCATTCTCCCTTGAACAAAGCCATCCACCCTAGCTGCAGATTGAGCACTAGTGAGAGGCATGGGGCCCCTTGGTACCTGAAAGGCTAACAAGATTATGCCAGATATCGAAATCATAGGGGCCTGGTTTACCAATATTTGTATCTACTCCTGCCACAACAACCCCTCTACTCTGTTGTGGATTGGTGGGAATCTTGACATGCATCGGTTCAGACAGTGGATGGTGTTCAGTTATCGTATCAGGAACAGATTATGGGAGTTATGTAATCGGGGCATTACTATTAACAGAAGTTATGACAACAATGGCGTTTTTGATCCTTACGAACCTTTCATTACAAAACACAAAAGAATTGAATGAATGAATGAATGAATGAATGAATGAATGAAAACTTATAATGCGCGACTTAGCCCAAAGGCATCAAGGCGCCTAACCAAAAAGATCAAACAGACCAGGAACCAAATTACGGATAGGCCTTGGCAAAAAGCCATGTCTTTAATGCCTTCCTAAAGGTAAGGACAGTATATTGAGTTTTGATTTCAATGGGGTGGGTATTCCACAGTTTAGGGGCTAGAGAGGAAAAGGCCCTCCCTCCCCATTTAACTCTTCGAAAGCGGGGGACTAACAACAGGTTCTTTCTCAGAGAGCGAAGGTTTCTGCCAGGAACATAAGGTACCAACAGGTCCTTCACCCCCTCGACCCCATCGCCAGATAAAGCCCCGTAGGTGAGGCAAAGAATCTTAAAGACAATCTTGTCTTGAATCGGGAGCCAATGCAAACTCTTCCTAGCAGCTGTAGCGGAGAAAAGCCTAGGAGCATTAAGCACAAATTTAGCTGCCGCGTTCTGGGCTGTTTGCAGACGTTGCAGAGGCCCTTATTTATGCCGGCATAGAGAGCATTGCAGTAATCCAGCCGTGAGGTGACCAATGCAACAACAATCTGTTTGCGAGCATGCGGAGCTAGATAGTGTCTAACTTTCCTAAGGATCTTGATAATGCCCCAGCAGGTGCCAACCGTCCTATTAACCTGCTGAGACATGGAGAGAACAGGATCTATCATAACTCCCAGATTGCGAGCCAAATCCGTAGGTACAGGGCACACTCCCAAAGAAGGGGGCCACCACTAAGAGGACCAGATGTCCCTGTTTCCACCAAAAACATGGACCTCGGTTTTTTCCCCGTTCAGCTTTAGTGAATTGTAAATCATCCACTGAGAAACTGCCTCCATGCAGTTCCTAAAGCTGAGAGCGGAGGTACTGCCCGAGTGGGAGAGGGACACCATAATCTGGGTATCATCAGCATAGGATACCACCTCCATCCCATAAGATCTTATTAGTCTGGCAAGTGGGGCCACATAGATGTTAAAAACGGTAGGACTTAAGGCCGACCCCTGGGGGAACCCACATTGCACAGGTAGGGATGGAGATAGATATTCGCCCAATTTGACCCTCTGTTCCCTCTGGTCAAGGAAGGAAGCCAAAAGGCTCAAAGCCAGTCCTTCCACCCCTATCTCCCTAAGACGAGCTATTAAAACCAAGGGAGATAGGGTATCGAAGGCGGCTGTCAGGTCCAACAGGACCAGAAGAGTGGTGTGGCCCTGGTCAACCTCTGTGCGGATGTTATTTAGGGCCGACTCCGTACTATGGTACTTCCGGAAGCCATGCTGGGACTGATCAAGGCAGCCCGAAATATCCAAGAAAGCCGTCAGATGCTCATTAAGATGAGTTTCAAGCATCTTTGCTGGTGCAGGGAGCAATGAAATAGGGCGGAAATTCTTAAGGATTTTGGGGTCTAGAGTTGGCTTCTTTAAAAGAAGCTTAACCACAGCACTCTTCCACAGGGAAGGAAAAGTGCCCTCCTGTATTGCCCGGTTCATAATACTCAGGAGCGGGGGCAAAAGAATTTCCAGACACTCCTTGAAAACTCTAAGCAGGCAGGGGTCCGAAGGGGACCCTGACCTAGTCTTCCTTAAAAGCAAGTCCAGTTGTTGTAGGGAGAGCAGAGGAAAGTTGGACAGGTTCGCAGGCGAGGCCAAGGTTCCGCCTCCCACGGCGGGTGTGACCGAAAGGGAGGGAGGCAGAGCAGCCCTTTGCAATTCAAGGGCCGAGTAGATATCGGCTATTTCAGAATGAAAAAATTGGCGATCTTATCACAGAGATCCTGGGAACTAGAAATAGGATCGGGGACTTGCAGAGTGCACAGAGAATCTGCAATTTAAAAAAGTTCTCTGGGGGAGGTAAGAGCAATCGCCAGCTTAGAAAAGTGCTCGTGCTTTTCTTTAATAACCTCCACTTTATATCTCTTTAAAATAATTTTATGTTTTTCCCTCTCTTGATAGTCCCAACTCACCCTCCACAGCCTTTCCTGCCTCCTACAACCCTGCCTTAAAAGTCTCAAGGACTCTGAGAACCAGGGGGGCGAAGGTCTCTTCCTAGCAGAACAACGAAAAGAGACAGGGGCCAGCAAATCCACAGCCATGGTGATAGAGGTAGTCAGTTCAAGAGCCGCCGTACTGACATCCCTTGCTGTGGCAATTGCAGTATTAGAAATTAAAGGAGCAAGGGTGTCATAGGAAATTGACTAGAAAACTCTCCAATCTTGCATATAACTTATCTAATAGTGCCTCAAATGGCATCATTACTTATGTTCCATACCCCTTTCGGTACCCCCTTCCTTCCTACTTGCATGTTTGAACTAGGACCCTCAAACCTGCATGCCTTCTTAGGCAGGAGGAGGAGGGAGAAGCAAAAGAGACCCCACTACTAGATTGATGTAACACTGCTTTTGTCATACAAATGCTGCTGGCTGAAATTGAACTGAACAAGGTTTTATTGTTAGGCAAGGTTTGAAAAGCAAGATTCCCCCTTTGATGCTGTGCTGCTCATGTCATTAGCTGTGGTCAGTGTGGCCATGTCCAACTCTTCCTCAACAGATAAAAACTCCTCAGTCATGGCCCGGACCACCAAAGACAAATAGGACATAATGTCACATCCTTTTCGCAGGCACTTCAAGTCACTGGGGACAGTGGGAGACTTTTGCTTACCCATGACTATAGAAAGTCTAAAGCTGACCCAAGAGATGTGGCCTGGGCCAGTCTCAGCTGGGTGCAGGGGGACCTGCTGAAGGCGCTTATCAATGCAATGAGGCCTCCCACACCCCTCCTGGACACAAGAGCTTCCTTCTGGCCATTGTAGTCTTGGCCCTAGCAGGGCACCACAAGAAGCTGGTTTTGACCCACACTGCGAGCTGCTGAAGGCGCTTATCCGCACAATGAGGTTGCCCACCCACCGATCCTGGGCGAAAGGAATTCTGAGCATTGTAGACCTGGTCCTAGCAGGACCCCACAAGGAGATGGTTTCGTTTTGCGCTGCAGGCGCTTATCAATGCGATGTACCAAGAGAATGCATAAAAGAACAGGTGAGCACCAGATCCACAATTAAATCTAACTAAAGAACACACTAAAGAGCAAACATTTGCATTCTGCTGCTAGAAGTGGTGACATTAGTTCAATCTAGGATCAGGAGTAACAACCAAGTAGGTGCATTTACTAAAGTGCTCAAATACATTTGTTTTTTGACAAATTAAAACTCCCAACACATTGATTAATCTTCATTAACATAGTTTTACAGTGATTCACGATTCGGTTATTTCAAGCAATATAAACCATATATGGGATCAATCAAAGGCTGCAGATTGAGGATGTTTCAGGCCACTGTGAACAAGAAAGTGGGTACTAATGGATATATTATCCAATGACCAGTACACTCACAAGGCATCAGCTACTCTCTCTAGTGTCCCATGAAGTGTGCAAATATAATGTTTTGGAGACACCAATAACAACACATAAGACGACTTACAAAAGTCTATATAATTCTATTGATCATACAGTTATTGATCTTAATAAAGTTCACATGCATTGTTATTAGATAGATTCAGGAACAAGAGAAGCTTTATACAAATTCTGAACATACGCATAATAATATGTTCTGTCAATTATAAACGTCTGACTGAAAAAGGTACATTCATCATTAGCAATATTTATATAAGGTACACTCCCAAAGCTTCTATTTAAATACGGTGCTCACCCAGAGCTATTAAATAATGATATGGCTCAAGTGTAATTACCTTAATGCAACTCTCAACCCATAGCTACGAACACATCAATTTATTTGCAGTTGTCCCTTGGGGCGGTTACCTGAATATGGCGATCTCTCCATAGTTGTTGCCCACAGCAAGATACTTTCCACAGGGCGAGAAACACTGGGAGAAAATGTTCATCTGAAGCAACTGTAGGGACCGCTGGATGTCCATCTGCATAAAAGGGATGAAAATGTAGGAATAAGTATGACCCAGTTTAAATGGGAGAGCCAGGTAGGAGCAGGATCCAAGAATACTATGTGTAAAGATACATGGGTGAAAGGGAAGGGAAAAAAAAAAAAAGTCAAACGTACTTCTAATGTTCACATCAATCTAAGCTGTATGGTACAAGAAGTCTACAAGAAATCAAAAAGCTTGAATCTGATAGAGTAAGAACCGCGCCTAAAGCCCTGTAATGTTATTGCTTTATTAAATGCAGACTAAGTAGTTCTGATCTCCATAATAATGTACAAACATATTCTAAGAAAGGCACAGACATCACTCGTCTTTAAGGCAGAACTAAGTTTTGATCTTCTAAATGCGACACTTGCTATGAAGAATTCTCTATCCCTACAACCTTCAGTTGCCCTATTGATTCAGTAGCGAAACGAATGAAATGCTGACATTGCATTTGTACTTTTGTATGTGTTCTAATTTTGCATTCACAAATACAGCTACTTACTTTGGTGTTTCTGTGTTTGGGGAGAATGTTTAGCATATGCAATTGATTGTTTATGCTAGGGCAATGCCAGAGCAAAGGTTTTCAACTTTTGGAGAGGAGTTGGCCTAACGGCTAGGGCGGTCGACCTCGAATCTGGGGAACTGGGTTTGAGTCTCGGCAATGACTCTGAACATCCTGCGATTCTGGGCAAATCACTTAATCTATCCGTGCCTAACAAAAATGAATGTGTCCTCATGTAATGCAACTAGTGCGTTCTAAAGCGCTCCGATACCCGATTCGCGTCAAGTTCGCGCTATATAACTCAGTTAGATAAAAATATATTTTAAAAAAAATAATAATTAACTGCATAAAACAGGATTATAGCACCATGCCGATACCAAATATTATTGTAGCATAATGTCAGCAATGGAAAGTAAAACATATTAGGAGGTTTCCCACTTTTAGCAACATGCCACATTTTCTTGTAAAACCAATGCAATATTTTCAAACTAGTGATGCTAAAACTAAAAGTGGAGAGTAAGTCACAGGTGCAACAGTAGGCTGGTGGGACTGGGGCATGCCAATCTAAAACGGTCTAAGACCCATCATCCTTTCAGAGGCACCAGCCTCACGCATGCACATAAAACCAGCCCATTTTATATATACATCTTTGACATATTCCCAGTAACCATATTCAGGTAACAAGAACTTTACATTTTGGCACCCCGATTGGTCTAATCACTTAAAAAAAATAAAAAGATTTGAGATTACCCTCACGGGATATTAGAATGTCAACAGAAGAAGAGGTGGTAGTGACAGAAGAGAAGGAGCAATGAAAGGAGAGTGAAGAGCAAGGATAATAGGAGAGAGGAGTAGTGTCAGAAAGAAAAGTATGAGCAGCCGCCAGAGACACAAGAGAAACAGGAAATGACAGGTGACTGAGCACAAGTGACTGGAATATGGGCAGCAATGTGAAAGAGAGACAGAGAGGCACAGTAGCCGCTAAAAGATTTGAAAGGTTCTCTTATGGAAGAAAGGAAATATGAAAACATGTCGCAACAGTAGACAACAGTAGAGAACGTTGCACAGCTATAAATGGTGAAAGAGCAGTGCAGGCCAAAACCTCATGCTGATGAGAAAGAGGTGAAGAGTTTACTTGAGAACAGAGTGCATGACCTGTAAGGTCGTAGTTAAAGGAAAACATGTTTGAGAAGCTTATCGGAATTTATGGCATTAACACACAGGCCCACTGGCACCTACTCTGTGTTTTCAATAGATTGAAAAATTATTAGACAATAGGAGCAGGAGACTGAATTAGCCAAGAACACACAGAATCTGATCAGAGATTTTAGGAGCACAATGTTAAAGCACACACACCCAAATATACAAGCATTCAACCCAAATAAATATGCATTCAAGAGTAGAAGAATACTTACTTTGTTAAGCATTGTTAGAACGGTAATAAAAGATGTGTAGAGAATTAGGTGAAAGTTTAGGGTCACGGTGACTTCATGTTTTGTAACCAATGTGTAACTTTTGATTAACTTAATGCTTAATCTTTTGTACCAAGTAGTGACTGACTTATAAAAAGCCTGTGAAGTAGCAAATTGAGGCCAACTGTTTACTTGTGTGAAGACAGTCGCTCTCCCTGCCGCAACAGTAAAGAGCTGTTTTTACATTGCCAAGAGGAGTCTGTCATTTCTTCATTTTTAAGTTACGCTGCAACAGTCCAGTGGTAGGATCTCTAAGAAAGGCTAATGGGGCAATACCAGATTTAACATTAGGAAAACAGACTGAGAAGTTCATTTGCGACTTTTCAAACTCACACCTGAAGCAGCTTGGTAGATCCTTTCGTTATTGTGTGTGCTTGTTGAATAATCTCTCCACTCTCCCCTTCAGCATTGTTGAATCAAAATCAACCAAGGAGAATGCACTTAATTCAGTAAATCTACTTCAGAGAAGAGTTGTCGATTCTATTCTTAAGACTAGGCTTGGCTCTACTCCAAAATATTAGATCTGGCAACTACTTATCTGAGTGGTTTTCATGGGACTGCAAAATGCAGGGATTCCGCGGAGGCTCATCGTGGGAATGAGGGCTGTTATAGACACCTTCAAGACTGAAGTGGAAACTACATATGTTCTAGGTGCTCAGGGTTGCTTAGGAAGCCAAAGAGACAAGGGGTGGAAGAATTTCATCAAGAAGCAACTTATGTGAATGCCAGAAATGAGGAAGGTGTAGTGATGTAACTCAGGCCCGGCAGGCCATTCAATCTTTCTGACTGAGCTGCTATATTCCAACCATGAAAGCCCAAATTTTAGAAGTAGCCTTCTGCAGTGTGGGTATTGCCTGAACATTTCTACTAAGGCTGATTTTATTTTACTGCCCGGCTATTAAGTAAATCATTAGTAAAGCAGTATAGCGAAATATGGACTCATCAATACTCTGAAGTCAGTGACTGTTCAACAGGGAAAAATAAAAAGTAAAGATGACTGACAATTTAGAGAGAGAAATTAGACTGGAAGGGAACACGAAGGGACTTATAAATGGGAAAAACAACTGTATTGAAGTATAGATCGAGAAAGAGCGAGGAAGCGGGAAAGAAATAGAGTAATATTAAATAAGGAGAATGAAGACAATATGAAAAGAAGTTTGAAGGACAGAGATGGCACAGAGGGAAACAAAAAGGAATTACTGTTGTGACTTAATTGTTGCCATTCCTTTTCCTTAGCTACATCTTCCCTACTGCTCAGCCAGGATGCGAGCTGGAGAGTATAATGTTTAGGTTAATTACACAGGACACGCACGTAATGGGTTGAAGTTGGAGGTTAAATAATAAACACCTCATCCATCTGCCGCCGGTGAGCAACTGACAGAAGAGGAATGTCAATAACCTATTCCAGATTCTACATTCCATGGAACTCTGAACATAGAATACTACAAAGGAGAACACCACAGAGTGCTTGGTGATGAATGGAATGCTGAATGCTTGGTGATGTCACAGAGTGCATGGGTGCCTGGTGATGTGCGGAGTGTCAGTTGGAGTGTGCAGGCTGATCATCAGAGAGGCTGCTCCTGTTGGGGCTATCCAGTATCTACAGGCTATCATATTTACCATCCCATTAACATGTAACTAAGCTTAATAAACCATCTTGTTAAAACAGACAATAAGGCTACCTCTGGACTTCCTTTGGATTGCAACATGGACTATTATTCAAAATGGCCTGAAATTAGGGGGGCTAAAACTAAGGTTGTCAAAGATTTTTGTAAAGAAGCATTCAGAAGGGAAGGATATCCAGAAGAATTCATTTCGGACAATGGTTCGCAATTTGTAGCAAAAGAATTTACTGATTTTTTTAATCTCAAAGTGGTACTATGCATAAGAAAACGGCTGCATATCATCCCCAAGAAAATGGGTTGGTTAAAAGACTTAATAGGGTGGTAGCAGAGGATATGCAATTGTCTTTACGGTGTGGGTTGGACTGGAAAGAGGAAATAAGAAAACTGGTGTGAAATTATAGAACTGCTCCACATTCTATCACTGAAGAAACGCCTTTTGTGCTATTGAGGGGCAGAAAGGCATGTACAGTTGCTGTTCCGGCAAGGATGAATAAGAGTAAGGTGGCAAGGGTGGATGAAAAAAAGATTAAAGCAGGGGGGCATAAGAAACAGCAGAGGTACGGATTATCCATAGCGGAAGTCAAGGAGTGTGCCTCTAAGTTTGAGGTCGGGGATTTGGTAAGGGGGAGGAAGTTCCAATTACCCAGGAAGGGTGGGTCAAAGGGGTCTGAACCTAAAAATGTTCGGAAGGTCTTGAATTATCTGTTATAGTGGAAGACGGAAAAACATGGAATTTGGGGAATGTTGTGAGGTGTGGGAAGGTTGAGTCTGCTCATTTCACTGCTAGGCTGAAGGATGGAGAAAGTAGTCTTTTAAAGGAGAAACGTGCAGGAAGTGGGCAGAAGTGTGATGACAAGAAAGATGATGCAAATTACCAAAATCCTGTGCAGAGAAGTTGTCGTCAAAAAACATTGCCTAGGACGTTTAAGGACTAAGTGTAATTTTATTCTGTTCTGTGCATTCCATTGGAACTATCTTACATCCTAAATCGACATTGTAATTGTACATAGTTCTCCTGGTATCCCACGATAGCAGGATATAGGTTTATCTGATCAAAACTGCCATGTATAATAGTTATTTAAAATTGTTGCATCGCGGTTCATGAGTTGGAATGCTGTGCTGGCTGTGAAGTAATAGAGGGGGCTTGGAATGCGGGGATCTGTTCATGCAGGAATTGTCAGTTGGTGGCTGCCTGGCTCCAGCTGGTTTCTACAACTTATCCTAATGAAGCCCTTTCCTCAACTATTAACCTGTGTACCTTTTTCTTCCTGAGGAAGGACGTTTCAGTACTTTTGTAAACAAAGCAAGGCCCTTGTAGTTAATCAGTCCAGTAGCCAGTGGTGTAGATTATGTAGGTTTATTCAGTAACAGGTAAAATTGTACTGCCCCACTGGGAACAGCATCCTGTTGCTCAGCCCCAGTCATTCCAACTGACCACTCATCCAAACCATGCACTCATGAACATTCTATTACATCACACTCACACAGGCTGAGCAGCAAGGAACTAGGAGATCACAGAATACAACATATCTCCTTCCACTAGAAAACAAAATAAACAACAGGACGCAGGGTGAAAGAAAATGCGCGTCCTGTAAAACTTTAACCAATCCTAAATTACAGGAAAGATCACATTCAATAAATTATTTCACTCTGTAAATTGTAAAGAAAGCTCACATCATAAAAATAAAATCACATCACATTACATGAATCATTACATTCCTAGAATAGAAAAGGAAGTTCTTTGTAAAGGTAGATCACACATAATGATTACATACTATATATCTTTGTCTCCTGCGAGAGAACTCCAGATACATATATACGGCAGAATGCAACCTCACACACCCCACAACTGCACACACTGCAGGACCCACAACAGAACACACTGCAGGACCACTACAGCACACATCTCGCTGGACAAAGGAACGCACATGCTCCCAGGACAAAGGAACCCTAATGTTCCCACTACTGCACACTATGGTATCTTTCAACTATAGACATTCCTATTGAAGGAAAACAATGATTGTGGTATTATACCGACGATCTGGGTATTATTTCACCCCCAAACCATCCCCACACACAGGGAATCATGCAATGGGTATTTTCCAACCCAGTAGTCACACACAGTCACAACATGAGGTTTAACACAACATACTACAACACACAGCTACAAAACTAGTCCTAACTCAAACAGACCCCTTCACCTAAAGGAAATTCACTGTGCAACTCAAAACGTAATACGCACTCCACCTGCCCAAAAAAAATAACACATACACTCATCCATAAGTGCAACTACATCCACATACTGCCCACCTTAATCACTCACCACAGCAGACAACAGGCCGTTGAGCATGGCAAGCCATCAATACGAATAAATCTTAATGACAATATGTACCAGCATAGTTGTAGAAAAATACATTGTTTCACTAACAGTAGCTACCAAAACATTCAAATGACCGGTGAGAGACTTCTCACCTGAGGCCATCCTCAAAAAAGCATCAATATGAATCCGCCTGTGACCGCAGATCAGCTCTTGTGCAACAACTCCTCCGGACGACCGATCCGGAGCACCTGCGTGCAGTTGTATGATAGAGACCAGGACACATACATCTAGCGCCGCCTGTAACCAATGGGCTGTAAATTGCAACAAGCATTTACAATGCAATCGGTCTCGCACTGACATTATTTTGTTGTATTGACATTATAAATGACATTTTTTTTGTTTTGTTTTTCTTTTGTTTTTCATACCATACACAACTATTTTTTTTTAATTATGTGGTTCATGGCACTCATTTTTGAGTTTACAGCACTCATCAATTAAATCCCACCTCTATGATGTTGTGAGAGTTATAAACCGGGAAAAAGAATCACAACACTATAGCATTGTTTCTATTGGAGGAGCCTCGGTGCATCTGCAAATCCTGAGACTGCAAAAAATTTTAAAAATGAGGCTTCTGAATGAATTCAGGAAAACGAGAAAAAATGCCATTTCTTGTCTGTAAACTAGCACCTGAAAAAAATACTACCAAGCATTGTTTGCAAGTTTAAAGATATAAAAAACATCAAAGCCCCTAAAAATCAGTTCAAGAAAATAGTTTAAACATTGAAAAGTAAAAAAAAAAAAAAAATAAAAGTGTGTAACATAACAAATTAACCCAAAAAAGGGTTCCAATGTTAGAACGTTAAAAAAACTAAAACAACATGGCTTTCTGTGCAATGTGAGACTGGTATGCATTGTTTAGCTATACACCTTCGGCCCTCGAATTTTCCGTGTGAAGCTCGGGTACACTGGGCATCAGAAGCTGTGTCCTACTTCACAGCACCTGCTTAATAAAAGAATCCAAAACATACTAGCTCACACTGAGGTGAAACAATTGATTATGACATTATTTTCTCCGCAGCCAGTCCAATGACAGGCAGCTAAAGAAACAGACCGGAAGGACAGCGTTGTAGTTAGTAGAACGCTGACTGCCAGTGAGAGTTAAACGTGTGATTCCCTTCAGGTGTGTTGTAGCAGTTCTGGCCGCGTGTCCACGAGAGCCAAGGAGAAGCAGAGTGCGCTCTCCCTGGCGCGCATCACTGACCTCTTGGCACATACACCGCGATATTAAAGCTCTGCCCTGGGTCAGGTCCCGCGTGCAGGGAGGCTGACTGATGGTGCTGCAGGGAGACATCCATCTAGTGAAACAGGCTAACAGTTTTGTTCTGAGGGGAGATTCTTGTAAAACAAAATCATATCACTAGAAGCGAGAAAATAGGTTTTGTAAATAAAGTACGGTTCGTGCCCTCAGTTCAGTCTAAGAAGGTGAGCGTTTTAAATAGGTCTTTATTGCTTTATATCAATAGATATCAAGTAGATTTAAACAATGTACATGTGTTACCTTCATTTAGAATATTTGTACAAACATCAGTACAGGTAACATACAGCCCTTCGAGGAGGAGTGTAAGAAAGTTGGCACGTCAGCATTAAATACCACAACAAACGAACTGCCCATAATTTGGGGATAACTCGAACTCTACCTTGCGTCAAGCTGTTTTTAGACTCTGATATTTTGGAAACATTTCGAACCTAGGTGACTCGCAGCTGTTCCATCGCATGAAGGCATATACTACGTCCAAGCCAGTGGGACAAACTTCTTGCTGAGCG
This sequence comes from Triturus cristatus, assembly GCF_964204655.1. Lineage (NCBI taxonomy): Eukaryota > Metazoa > Chordata > Amphibia > Caudata > Salamandridae > Triturus > Triturus cristatus. The sequence goes on from NC_140590.1 coordinate 1,182,162,220, forward strand.
GGCAGATTCCTAAGCCTTTCAGACAGAAGCAATGATACTCCCTCCCTGCCCCCACCCCCTCCTGTCAGACTCTTTCAGGCTCTGTTTACGTTGCAGGGCTGACAACTAACACAGACGCCATCTGCAGATGCTTGCTCTGGAGTACAGAGCCTCCGCTGTCTGGAAGCAACATGTGGTTTCAATTTATCGTTCCCGGCAAGAAGTCTACACTTTCAAAACAAACGGCAGTGAAAGCGATCGCGAAAGTGAAAGCGATCGCGATTGTTAAACAAAACGAGTGGTGCGCGCAAAACGCTGCCTTCACGCTCGCCATCTGTTTTCATTCAGCTGCTTCTATGTGCATCGCGCTAGGGCTGAGTGAAAACAGATGCCCTTGTCATGGGTGGCATCCGAAAACTGCAAGGGCATCAACAAAAGTGACAGCCAGCAAACCAGAAGCACAGAAAATACATTAATCACAACCTAAGCCAATGGAAAAAGGTTGTGACAGAGGGGCGTGGATTAAAGTTCCCTTCTTCATACTGTTTACTATAGCTCTCGCAGGCGAGGAGCGCATGCGCGCTCCAACGCCATGCGAGACCTAAATAGCGCTCAAACGTAGCAACTGGCAAGTCAGTACAGGGATTACATCACATAAATGCCACCTCATAAAGTTCAGTGCAGTTATTTGTAATGATAATTCGCTTGTCGACGATCCCTCAAAACATCACTGCCAAAACTTGTAGCTGATGCACTCTTCCTCATGCGGACGTCCCCAACGTTGCTAAGATATGGCGCTGGAATCATTACACTGGGCACGGCCTTCACACCAATGAACTGCTGTTAGAGGAAGCCCGGACGTCACAAATGGATTGCGTTGACAAAGCTACTTCCAGCATGGCCGTATTGTCACAGGAGCCGCCTCACATAACAGCCGGATCACGCAGCTGGATTACGCTGACAATGCTGCTACCAGGACAGGGTGACCCGTCACAGCAGGGTCTCGCAGCTGCGACGTTGCAGCTATAAGACCCAACAGGTGCATCCTTCAAATTTTCAAACGTCCACAATATGGTTTCCACCAGTGTAGTGGATGTAATACCCAGCCAAACACATCCCGAGGCCCGACTAAGCTCCGAATACATTGTTATTGTTAACGCACAAAGCAGGCAATGTCCCACACTACGGCGGCTTGATTATCCATGATATTTCCATAGCTTACCCCAGAAAGCTTCACAACACAGATTGCCGGCTCACTGTAGATGCACAGTCCAAGCACAAATAACGGTGTGCTGCACAAGTTACACTCTGCCCAAGTCACTGGTTCCTCTCCTGAGTTGCACTGCCAATTACCCACGGCCAAAACTTGAAGCTAGTTGAACATGAGTCTTGCTGTTGGCTGTGCCAAAGGTCTCAACTCTCCCAAAAAAATTGCAGCACGACTTACTTCACAACTTGCTGTTCTGTTTGTATGTTAACACTACCGGTTGGCTGTAAATACACTTTCCCTTCAATGTGGCTGGTTGGTTTTAAAGTCAAAGATGCCAGTTCACTTCAATGCTGTAGGCTGACTCTAGGCTGGCGGTCTTCAAGCCACACAGGTCAACCAGCAAATCTTCAATTCAGTAGGCTGTGTGCAGGCTGGCAGGTTTCAAGCCACACAATGTTCAATGCCCAAAACGTAGAATGTGTAGGCTGTATGTTGTAGAAGACACTGGTGGGGCATCCTAAGCATTGCTCAGGCTTAATTTCAGGCTTCTTTTCAGAGTCTGAAAAAAATCCTTTTTAGTTTCTAGTTTAATTTCTTGTGTGGTTTTTGAAAAAATCGTCGCCACTTTTGTAAGCGAAGTAAGGCCCTTGTAGGTAATGAGTCCAGTAGCCATTAGTGGTGATTATGTAGGTTTATTCAGTTACAGGTAAGATGGTACAGCCTCACTGGGAACAGCATCCTGCTGCTCAGTCCCACTCATTCCAACTGACTACTCATCCAAACCAAGCACTCATGAACATTCTATTACATCACACTTACACACGCGGAGCAGAAAGGAACTCAGATCACAAAATGGAAACGAAGGGACTTATAAATGGAAAAAACAACTGTATTGAAGCATAGAGCAAGGATGTGGAAAAGAAACAAAAAAATATTAAATAAGGAGAATGAAGATAATATGAAAAGAAGTTTGAGAGACGGGGATGGAACAGAGGGAAACAAAAAGGAATTGCCACCGGCCGGGAAAAGCAAATGAAGGATGGGTTATGCAGGGTGTGGAAAAGAATACATAAGCTCACAATGACAGATGGGCACTAAAGGTTAAATTATCCTCAAAGACGGTATCGTATCCATAAAGTTAGTCTGAGTCTCATCATCACACGTTATTTTCCTCCTTGCAACCCATTAGTACTGCATAACATGCCAACTCCTCATAATAAAGCTGGACGGTTCAAAACTTTACTTACCTCGATCACACGATACAGAATCAACCTTACAATTCAAAACACTATCTTCTCTCCCCTGCTTCCGATTTCTACAAGAGTTCAAACCCGGCTGGCAGGGTCAACCAATTGTAAAGCTAGTTTGCTCTGATTGACAGGCAAGGGGGTGGACCAGTACAAAGGAAACATAGCCCGGGTGACTCGGAAGTGTTTCGCTCGTCCAATAAAAATAATGTTCCAGCTGCATTTGGACCGTAACTCTAGAGTTCACGTTGAGATTTTATATGTTTAGGTTTTCAGTTTCCATTCACCGAGGGCGCGCTCGGGATAAAAATTAGCAATACCAAAGTTTTTGCGAACGAGGTTTGTGACCGGCTCTTCCTAGGGGCCCCCTTTTCCGATGAAAATTACCGGATCTGTTCACGTTTTAAGATTCTAAAACGGCTTGAACATGATACTTAATTAGAACTTTATACAAAATAGCTTGTTTTCACGTTTAGCTTGACCTTTCTGTCGATGTTTACTTTAATTATCAGTCAGGTATTATTAAGGCCGGTAAAGTTATTTACTACAATTATTGTTTTAAATAGGCACTGGTAAGTGGTAAAATACACTTTTTTTTTTAAAGTGATTTTCTTTACTTTTGTACTAGGCAGGACATTAAAATACTGCTAATAAAATAGGCCAGTTGACAATCTGAACTGGCCTGTATGTTTATGTTTATGCTGATGAATATACTTGGAAAATCAGTGAAAGCTGGTATTTATCCATTCTGCATCATTAACCTAAAGTAGCAAACACATAGATCTGCTAAAAAGCATGCGCGAACTGTCTAAATAGTTTCTGAATGCTTAAAATAAACAGACGGCTTATTTCCACTATGTTACAAAAACAATGCTGACAATTTTGAAGGAATTCTGTTTCTCCTACAAGTTCTTGGCTGCTCCAGAATAGCCCAAATGTAAACAAATGGCGAATATCTTTTTCTAAAGAAGATTGCAAACCCAAGAGAGGTCAGAGGTTCCATTCACCCTGTGTAGATCCTGTCTCTGGTACTGTCACAGTGAACTTTAGAGAGATAAGAGATGTAGTCAGATTAAGCAAGAAAACAGAATTCTGTTCAGGAGACTCAAAATAAAACATTTGTTAAAATACCTTATAATTTATTTTAGTATTACAATTCTGTCTGAGTGCATTGATAATTAATAAGGAATAGGTTAGGCAGCTCTAAAATACTTTTTGAAGAGATGGGGGAGCCAACAAATAAACAGAGCCATTGATGCTACAATGCCTGACCTTAACATGGTGCCCGCCCCTGAAGAGGCTGTGGATGTGTGATTGCTGACATTAAAGGGAGCCGCAATCACGGAGTGGTGCTTTAGTCAACAGCAAGGGCAACCTTAATATATCTCGAAATCAACACAAGAATTATGACAGTTTCACATTCAGGACCCAGCCTTGTTGCCACATCAGCGCAGAGTGGAGATGGTCACTTCCTCTAGAGACGGTTACTTCCTCTAACCAGCTGAGATGAGACAGCGTCAGCTTGCAAAGCTGCTCTGCCTCGCCTCCACTGTAGTTTCTGCGCCTTGCAGGCCTCTCATGCTACCATCCGACTCCCTAGACAACTATACATGGAATTGACAACAACCATCTTGAACTAATCAATAATTTGACACTTACCTTCATTTCTTAATCCAACCATTCACAGCAACAAGATGCAAATACGCAACCAACCTCTCCTCCCATAGATTCATACAGAGCCTGAACTCTCAACCATTAAATATGCACCCACCAAATCCCTCCTGGAACTCTATACTCGCGCTTTACAGACCCAACTCATGGTCCATAAAGTACCCAGAAAATCTGACTAGTAATGCTAAAAAGAACCTAAAGCACAGTACCTTAAAACAGCACCAGGAAACACTTATAGTAGACAACTACCACACCGCTACTAACGGCAACACGAAAACTAACTTCATCTTTTACACAAATCGCCCAACTAAGTGGAAAAACACCTTCCTTCTTCACTTTCAAGTCACCAAATCAGTTAATATTCCCTATGGAGAGAAAATCTCCACAACAGTCACCCCTACCTTTAAAGGGGAACTCACAATCTCTATCTTCAGAACAGGAAACATTCTCGTACAGGCCACTGACCCGCACCTCACCATTTTTGATCGGCACTTCCCAACATTACTCTCCTCTCTAACCCACCAATACCATCAAACCCAATCCCCCCCCACCCCAACAAAAAAAACAGAAACAATCCAGTCTCCCGCCCCGGACAACCCACGCTACAACTTATGGACACCCACCACCACTAATTATAATTTCAATACCCCCATCATCACACTCCGCTGCCAAACACCTTCTACAATGGCCTCAACTGCTACCACCAGGTACAGCAAACACACTGTTAATAAACACCGCAAGGCTGAACCGGAGCTAGCCAGTTCGGACTCTAACGTCTTTCTTTCCGTGACCAAACCTCCTACAGGCACCCCTGTCTTGTCCTCAGGAGACCCGACTACCCTCACAAACCATCCCCAACACCACTACTGTCCCCGCTGACTCGGAGCTAGCTGGATCGGACTCTAACGACTTTCTTTCCGTGACTGAACCTACTACAGGCACCCCCCCCCCCCGACCTCTGGTGACCCGACTCTACCCTTGCGAACTATCCCCAACTCCACTACTGTCCCTACTCCGCCTGCCCTAACCATCCCCATACCCAACGTCACCGTTAATACCTCGACACTGACCTCCCGCTAGCCACTGCTCACTCCCCCCCGACCTACCGCCACATGCCCTAACCGCCCCCACTGCTAATCACACCGCCAATCCCCCGGACACAGACTTCCTCCTTACCATTGCTCACTCCCCTCCCTCGGACGCAAGACCCACAACAACTCCTCCTAACCTCCTGACCAGAAGCATCAACAAACTGACCCCTCACGTCCAATCTATCCCCACTCCTAACCCCAAGGATGCCACCCAATCCCACAACCCAGTACCAGTGGCGGCTGGTGCATAGGGGCGAAAGGGGCGTTGCCCCACTAAACTCGGCGAGGATCGGGCTGGTTTTAACGGGCGAAGAAAGGGGCGTGCCCTACTACCATCCGGGAGAACAGAGAGAATGATGAACACCATTGAGTAGCTTTAAATTAAGCACTCACTGCTTCCTGCTAATTCCAATAAAAATTCTATTTTTTTTTTTGAAGGAAGGAGTGAGGTCAGAGAGGAGTCCTCCGGCGCATGTGCTGGCCAGGGCGAGGGCTATTGCTCGCCCTCGAGATACACACGAGGAGAGTGATGTCAGGATGGTGGGAGTGGCCGGAGGAAGCAGCAATGGTTTACTTTTCAATGGGGCGCTTATGCTGAAGCCCAGGCATTTTCAGCAGAGCCCCATTGAAATAAATGGTAAGGGGCAGGGCTGGCCAGCATGGACATATTGAAGTGGGTGGCAACAACAGAAGCACTCCCTTCATGCTGATTGGATGTTGAAAGCTCGGGGAGTGGGCTGTGGAAGAGTTTGTCGTCTACGCAGATCCGATTTAATTTCCGGGAGAATCAGCGCGCAGCAGGTTTCACGTTGGTTGTTCAGGAGGGAAACCAGCACTGGCGTGGCGTCTGGCGCAAAGTATATACTGCAGTAACAGCGGATTGTTGCCTGGCTGGGGTGAGAGCACTTTTCTAAGGGTGCTTTATTTTAATTTCCACGCGCTGCGCGCAACCCCCAACACCCCCCCCTCCCCCCGCGAGTATTGGAGCGTGAGCCGCGACTGAATCGTAATGAATCTTCTAAGATTAAGAAATTATAGAGAACCGTATTTGCCTCTTTATCCTAGCACATACTGCAGCTCTGATGTCTCTGCCAAACCGGTACGTCTTCTTTTTCCTCTCGCTCTTTCCCTCTCCTTTTTCGGGTCGCTCTCTCTGTCCCTCTAGCTAGCTTCTCTTTTGCTTTGAAACGTATTAATGAACCACACTGAAAGGATGTTAATTTTAATGTTCCCAAGATCACATGTTTGGCATACGGGAAAACGGAAATTCAGCAGCAGCTTTTGTGGTTAAAGACAGAAGTTTTGTCACTCGCTCCCACGTGTTGGAAACCCTTTAAATGTAACCAACACTTTCGCCCTATCGAGATTTATAAAATGTGCATGTTTCATCTGGGTAACAGTAACGCCTGATATTTATGGCAAGACATAGGCCATCAAAATTGCAGTACCAACTGTAGTGTAAAAAAACTCAACTTATTATAGTGATTCAGTGAAACTCCCTTCCAGAACGGATTTTATTTGTTTATGATACATATATGTCTATATTTTTAAGCTTTAGACGTTAATTTTGTTTTAGCACTCTGAAGTTATTTTTAGTCATATATAGCACTATACAAATTACATATATATTATATAGAAAATAAAAAAAGAAAGTGTATAGGTAACGTGTTAAACTGAGGCCATAGAATGTAGGTCATTTTGAAAAATAAATGATTTTTTGATTGCCAGACTGCTCATGCTTAGGAACGTTTTCTATTTAAATTAGGCGCAGTGATTGGAGGTCCCATGGTGTGGAGGTGTAGATCCTTGGTTGTGTCCAGTTGGTGCCTGGTGGTGTCACAGTGTTCTGGGCCTTTTAAGTCTAGTTTTTGATTTTGAGTTGTTGTTTCCTGGCTCTCACAGTCTGCTAACATAATCTGCCTTTGATGTGCCTTTATGGGCCCATTTAATAATCAAGGTTACTTGGCTGCACGAGGTACTGGCCCTTCTGATTAACACACTCACATGCTGAAAGAAACCGGAGGCCTCTCCTCCAGGCATGCCACCATAAAGCAATAATTGAAGCCCCAGTCAATTGACCAGGACCAGGAAAAATCTCTATTCAAAAAATAAAAAACTTGGGCTTTACCTTCAGTCACAACACGTACGTTCCTTATTTCCCTATCTGTTCTAGTTACCCTGTTTCCCAACTGTTGCGATGTATGTTTCAGATACTTGTCATTCTAGCATCACCATCACAAACCCAAACACTCATCCTGCCTCTGTCAATTGGTGACTCCTTCTCAAAAATAGTATGAAAATGCTGGACGGGATTTATCCACATCCTTGAATGGCTTTTTAGCAAGTTTATGTGAAAAGCATGTTTTAAAATTCCTTATTCTACCCTATTTTTGGTCAAAATGTTCTCACTTGCTCTGTGGCATTTGGGGCAAGTATCACGCCCTACCACTTTCAAATGTCACCAGCCGCCCCTGCCCAGTACCCTCTCCCTCCACAGACCCTGATCATACACTGCCCCTGACGAAGTCATCTTGCCCTCTCAGCACACTTTCCCAGCTACTGACCCGAATGGAGCAGAAAATTGACTCCCTAGCGGCAGATATCCTACACCTTCATCTAAGCCTCCCCAACCAAGTTAATCCTCCTTGCTCACACACTGCGGGTAACTACACACCTTCCCCCGAGACTGTCTCCTCCAAGGCCCCACTTGGCACCCCATGGCCCACCAATCCTATGAGGAATCAGGCGCATCGTCCCAGCCGAACACTCCGACCCATTTCAGAACGTGAAGCAGATGATATCAACGACTCTTACCTCAAAATTAGCCAGAACTCGGCCACGTTGACAATCCCAGTTTTAGTGAGCACTAATAGAATCCCTAGACCTGTCCTCTCGCCCAGACCCCCTGCTCAATACACTTCCATACACACAACACACTCCACCTCTGAGGCGCTCCGGCCCCTTTCGTGCACGCTCCTCAATTATAGATCAGCAGTACAACACACCACAGACATTGCTGAAGTTATACTCACGGAAGATTTAGACATCGGATTCCTCACAGAATCCTGGCTCAATGACCACTCTACCCCCATCCTAGACCTTCTCACCCCCCCAGGCTACAACATCATCAGACACTACAGACCGATCAAAACCGGTGGTGGCCTTCCATAAAGAAGGAATACAGTTTACCAGATTAAAATCCACAGAATACCTGAAGTACCTAGGTGTTGAACTTACAGCCAAAGGCTCCACGCCCATCAAATTTCACACCATCTATCACCCTCCGGGTGATCGTACCCTCTTCACAGAAGAACTAACCGACCTAATAACTAGTTTCTCTCTCACTGACACGGAAGACGTGTTCCCGGAGGACTTCAATATCCACTGGAACAACCCAGAAGACACCACAACCCAGAACCTCTCCAACCTGCTTGAAATTACCAACCTCAAACAACTCTGCAATGAACCAACACACATCAAAGGAGCAACACTGGATACGATCATTACCAAAAATGAGCTGGTCTCCTTGAAATCGATTTCTCCCATTGACTGGTCCGACTACCACCTCATACTGTTTAATATTGACTCGCATGTCAGAAACCAACCAACATGACCTGACAAACCTAAGCACTGGACCAGGAACATCAAAGGAGTCCCCATAACTGAACTAGAATCCAGGATTCATGACCATCTCCAACCTCAGCCTTCCACTATGACGACCGACGAACTCACAACCCACTTTAATTCCACAATGACAGAGGTGTTAGTCCAAGTAGCTCCACTCAAACTCAAACATCTGAGATCTACCAAATCTAAATCTTGGTTCAATATGGATCTTAATAACGAAAGAAGACAACTCAGACAATCAGAATGGACTTGGAGACTTAACCCTTCGACTATTCACCTAGCACAACTTCATTCAACCCGGTCGGCCTATAAAAAACATATTTTTTGAGAAAAGGCCACTTTCTTCCGCAGCCAACTAGACCAGGCGAAGAATAGACCTAGAGAACTCTTCAACATTGTCAAAAGTCAAACAAACAGCACACCCCCACTAGAAATAAACGCCTCCAAAGATCGATGCGAAGAAATCGCCTGCTTCTTCACTGATAAAGTCACAAAAATTGAGCATTCCTTCACCCAAACCGCAAATCCTCCCTCCCTTGCAACCTGCCCCCCTTTAACCATCCCGGACCACATAGATCGAAATCTTACCTCGGACAACCAGACCCGCCTCCAACTGAAAAATGACGCTAATTGGTCGAACTTCGAACCAATGTCGGAAAGCGAAGTCTTTAATATAATTGCAAGCTTAAAACCTTCTTCCCACACTATGGACCCTCTCCCATCCACAATAGTAAAAAAACTCAACCACATCATTGCCCCTGTCTGGACAAAAATCATCAACTCCTCTCTCACATCAGGTTGTGTCCCGAACTCCCTTCAGCTAGGGCAAATCACACCTTTACTCAAGAAACCAGGGGCTGACCCCAACGAGCTCAACAACCTCAGACCTATCTCCAACCTTCTGTTCCTAGCTAAAACTTTGGAGAAGTGCGTTCTCCAGCAACTTACAAACATATTGACAACTTCAAGCTCCTCGACACCTTTCAGTCAGGTTTCAGGAAAGGTTGTAGCACCGAAACAGCGATGCTCAATGTTGCAGATGATAACCACAGAGCCTTAGACGAAGGTTCTGCCTGCCTCCTCATCCTTATTGACTTATCAGTGGCATTTGACACAGTAAACCATCGAGCTTTACTTGAGACTCTGAAGTGCCGATGTGGCATTAATGGCACAGTACTAGAATGGTTCACTTCCTCCTTCAGCACAGTTTGCAACAGATTAAAATCAACTCCTGCCTCTCTGTACCAACTCGAGTCAAACTTGGAGTCCCGCAAGGATCGATCCTATCACCATCCCTCTTCAATCTCTTCATGGAACCCCTTGCAATTATTCTGAAACAAGCAGGGGTTCATTACCACCTATATGCCGATGACACACAAATATACTACAAAATCAAATCGCCCAGTGACGTCCGACACCTCAACGTCACCCTTACCAAGATCCAAACCTGGTTTAACGCAAACCACTTAAAACTGAACCCGGATAAAACGGAATTAATACTGTTCTCTCCGAAAAGTAACCACCAACCAACTCAAGTCTGGCTCAAGGAGCTGGATGCTCTAAACTGCTCCCTCATCCTATCCGACTCAGTAAAGTCACTAGGCATTACCCCAGACAAGAACTTATCAATGAAGGACCACATAAGGATCTCTGCAAAAAGCGCGCTCTACTCCCTAAAACACCTTAAGAAAATTAAACCTTTCATTCCTCAAGATGATCTCAAGACAATTGTACAATCCCTAGTCTAACATCTAACCAACCCTCAACGCTCTCAACTGGCTTCCCATGGAAGGTAGATGTATTTACAAACTGGCCTGCATCACTCACAAGACCCTTCACACCCAATCCCCAAACTACCTAAACAGCAAGCTAATAGAAGCAGGGAAATCCAGAACTCTGAGAAGCACCAACTCTCTTCTCATCCCTCCGAAACTGAAAAAGAAAATGACCCAGTGCCGGTCCTTCTCTGGCAACGTACCCAGGATGTGGAACGCACTCCTGATTGACCTCAGATGCAACCCCTCCTTCTCGTGCTTCAAAAAGGACCTGAAACTCTTTCTTCTCAACCAATACTTTACTGACCAAGGCAACCGTCCCAGACATCTTTAACCTAGTAGACTCCCCGCTCACTTTGACCTTCAGGGATGGTGGTTCTCTGACTGCGTCTGCCACCTGAGTCCTTTTCCCATCTCTGGATACATAAGTACTATGGTGCCGATCACGATCCGGTAAAAACCGGGTACGAACCGTCGGACGGAGCATATTCTCCGTCCGACGCGTACCCGGTCGAAAAAATATACAAACATGGAATTACGATTCGCACGGAAATACCATTTCCGTACGAATCGTACAAAACCCCGACCGACGCAAAAAACCATACAAATGTGATCCGGGAAAGCGCCGACGTGACGTCGGGACGCACGCAGCCTGCCATTCACGAACCAGGAATTACGATTCGCACCGACGTCATCCCGCACGGAGAATATTTTCCGGCAGCCAAAAACTGCCGGGAAATCAGGACGACGCGAACAAGGAGTACCTGCACGCGACAGACAGACATGGACCCGAACCTACGTGTCATCCCGGCCCTCATAGCAGTCGACCTCCTCTACAGGTTACGACGCAGACGCCGCAGAAGGTCAGAACAACAAAGGGAGGGGGGAAAGGGGGGGGGCAGGACCAGGGGCAGGCCACAAAACCCTCACCAAAGTCACACAGCACACATGCCCTGGACATACCTGACTCCCAGGCCCTGGTCACTACGAGGGGGTCGGGGCGTGTCCAGCAAAGCCAGCGTCCGCCACAATGGAAGTGCTTGACGACGCGAACCGGCAACACAACAATACAGGCACGTCCCGTTCCCACGCCTTAAGAGCGTGGGTACGAGTCGTACCACGCCCACACCTACGTCATCCCAACAATGGTGGGACGGCTGTACCCACGTGGCAAAGGCTTGGGTACGGCCCGCACAAGCATCACATAGCGTGGGGACGGATATGTACGGACCGTACCCCCACCCCCGTATACATGGAGCGTACCCCCAACCCCAACAGTGCAAGTACGACCCGTACCCTCACCCGCCTATGCATGGAGCGTACCCCCCACCCCAACAGTGTAAGTACGACCCGTACCCACACCCGCGTACGTATGGAGCGTACCCCCACCCCAACAGTGTAAGTACGACCCGTACCCTCACCCGCGTACGTATGGAGCGTACCCCCACCCCAACAGTGTAAGTACGACCCGTACCCACACCCGCGTACGTATGGAGCGTACCCCCACCCCAACAGTGTAAGTACGACCCGTACCCACACCCGCATACGTATGGAGCGTACCCCCACCCCAACAGTGTAAGTACAACCCATACCCTCACCCGCGTACTTATGGAGCGTACCCCCACCCCAACAGTGTAAGTACGACCCGTACCCTCACCCGCGTACGTATGGAGCGTACCCCCACCCCAACAGTGTAAGTACGACCCGTACCCACACCCGCGTACGTATGGAGCGTACCCCCACCCCAACAGTGTAAGTACGACCCGTACCCTCACCCGCGTACGTATGGAGCGTACCCCCACCCCAACAGTGTAAGTACGACCCATACCCTCACCCACGTATGTATGGAGCGTACCCCCACCCCAACAGTGTATGTACGGACCGTACCCCCACCTCGTATGCATGTAGCGAACCCACACCCGTGTATGTTCTAAGCGTACATATCCTGAAATAGGAGGGGTGTGTGCAGAGTCCTCCCAGCAGTGCCCAGACGCAGGAGGGGTGGGTGCAGAGTCCTACCAGCAGTGCCCAGACGCAGGAGGGGTGGGTGCAGAGTCCTCCCAGCAGTGCCCAGAGACAGGAGGGGTGGGTGCAGAGTCCTCCCAGCAGTGCCCAGAGACAGGAGGGGTGGGTGCCTAACACTCATAGCAGTGCCCAGAGACAGGAGGGGTGGGTGCAGAGTCCTCCCAGCAGTGCCCAGAGACAGGAGGGGTGGGTGCAGAGTCCTCCCAGCAGTGCCCAGAGACAGGAGGGGTGGGTGCAGAGTCCTCCCAGCAGTGCCCAGACGCAGGAGGGGTGGGTGTAGAGTCCTCCCAGCAGTGCCCAGAGACAGGAGGGGTGGGTGCCTAACACTCACAGCAGTGCCCAGAGACAGGAGGGGTGGGTGCAGAGTCCTCCCAGCAGTGCCCAGACGCAGGAGGGGTGGGTGCAGAGTCCTCCCAGCAGTGCCCAGACGCAGGAGGGGTGGGTGTAGAGTCCTCCCAGCAGTGCCCAGACGCAGGAGGGGTGGGCGCAGTGTCCTCCCAGCAGTGCCCAGAGACAGGAGGGGTGGGTGCAGAGTCCTCCCAGCAGTGCCCAGAGACAGGAGGGGTGGGTGCAGAGTCCTCCCAGCAGTGCCCAGAGACAGGAGGGGTGGGTGCAGAGTCATCCCAGCAGTGCCCAGAGACAGGAGGGGTGGGTGCAGAGTCCTCCCAGCAGTGCCCAGACACAGGAGGGGTGGGTGTAGAGTCCTCCCAGCAGTGCCCAGAGACAAGAGGGGTGGGTGCCTAACACTCACAGCAGTGCCCAGAGACAGGAGGGGTGGGTGCAGAGTCCTCCCAGCAGTGCCCAGATGCAGGAGGGGTGGGTGCAGAGTCCTCCCAGCAGTGCCCAGAGACAGGAGGGGTGGGTGCAGAGTCCTCCCAGCAGTGCCCAGACGCAGGAGGGGTGGGTGTAGAGTCCTCCCAGCAGTGCCCAGAGACAGGAGGGGTGGGTGCAGAGTCCTCCCAGCAGTGCCCAGACGCAGGAGGGGTGGGTGTAGAGTCCTCCCAGCAGTGCCCAGAGACAGGAGGGGTGGGTGCAGAGTCCTCCCAGCAGTGCCCAGAGACAGGAGAGGTGGGTGCAGAGTCCTCCCAGCAGTGCCCAGAGACAGGAGGGGTGGGTGCCTAACACTCACAGCAGTGCCCAGAGACAGGAGGGGTGGGTGCAGAGTCCTCCCAGCAGTGCCCAGAGACAGGAGGGGTGGGTGCCTAACACTCACAGCAGTGCCCAGAGACAGGAGGGGTGGGTGCAGAGTCCTCCCAGCAGTGGCCAGACGCAGGAGGGGTTGGTGCAGAGTCCTCCCAGCAGTGCCCAGACGTAGGAGGGGTGGGTGTAGAGTCCTCCCAGCAGTGCCCAGAGACAGGAGGGGTGGGTGCAGAGTCCTCCCAGCAGTGCCCAGAGACAGGAGGGGTGGGTGCAGAGTCCTCCCAGCAGTGCCCAGAGACAGGAGGGGTGGGTGCCTAACACTCACAGCAGTGCCCCTGCAAAGAAAAGGGTGGAGTACCCACAGATCCAATGCCCACAAATGTCATTCAGGTGCACAAAGATCCTGCAGTACATGTAGCACATGTGTGCGAGGCTGGAAGTATACATATGCATAGCGCCTAAAAGAATACATGTACACTTGAAGTCATGGCAACAGTCTACATACACAAGTACAGTGACCACCAAGGACGCCACGAATGATGCAGGTGGAGACATCGCTCAGCATGCATGGCCCAAGTCTAACGAGTCCGTCACACACCCAGCCAATGTAGACACAGCTCAGCCCCACATATTGGAAAGACCCTGCAGGGAAGAAGTCAGGTTACACAGAGGAAGGAACACACCTTGGGACGATGTCACCATGCAGTAACTGCTTACATGAACAAAGTTATGTAGCCAACAGCTTGTGATGGCACACAGATACCCAGATCCACCCTATGACCAGCACAAGACGACAATTCCCACACACCCAACACATAATCACCACCCAAAATAATGGGGCAGGTCGACCAACAGCAATACCAGACAGACAGTTGTGTACTAAGGAAAAATAAATTGCTTTAATCAGCATCCAAAACATATGTTTGTCCCTTGAAAGTTCTTAAAAGTACAATGCCCATAGGGCAAACCAAAGTTCCAATCCAGGTGGGGGACACAGTGGGACGCATGTCCCCTAGCTTGCCTGCACAGTCAGACTCCTTCGTCTTCCAGAGCGGGGAGGGCATCATGTGGGGGGGAAGGACCAGGCACCGCAGGGACATGAGGGCGAAGGGTAGGCATCGTGGGTGCAGGGATGGAGGACTCCACCACAGGGGGTGGGTCAGGGCCAAAGGCGGAGGCCAGGATGGCGCTGCACACCTTTGCAAGGTCCTCCAGCGACTCCCCTGCACCCGAAGAAACCACAGGCCCCAAGGAGGGGGGGGGGCGGAGGGATGGGTCGCAGAGCCACAGGGGGAGGGTGTGGACAGGGGGGGGACTCAACCACCCTGACCGGGGACTCCCTTGACCGCTTGCGGGGTGGTGTCACAGTGGGGCTCAGGGACAGAGCGGCCATGAAGGAGTCTTTGCCGGATATGTGGCCAGGAGAGCTGAGGGGAGGGGATTTGGAGGTAGTGGATTTGGTGGAATGCGGACTCCCACTCTGGCTGCGTGACTTACGTTTGCCCCCCGACCCAGTGGGTGTGCCCACTCCACTGCGTGCCAGGAGGTGTGCGTATGACCTTCCCTGCTGGTGTGGTGCCTGTGTCTGTTGTGGTGGGTGCATGCTGACGTCTGGGTGTACGTGGGACAGGCATGGGAGTGGGAAGTGTGGATGTGTCAGGGGTAGGGGGTTTGACGTAGCGCTGCAGGAGACCCGCTGCTGCAGTCAGTGTCGAGTCAATGGACCTCAGCAAGTTGCGTTGGTCAGCCTGCGATGACAAAATGCCCTCCAAGTATGCCTCCATGTTGTTCAGCACTTGGCTGTGGCCATGGAGGACATTAAGCATCGCAGCCTGACCAACCTGCAACTGCCGCTGGATGTCCACTGACTCGGCATTGGCGGCAGCAGTGGAGACAGGGGCAGGGGGTGCGGTGCCTGGCAGGAAGGAGACATGTGGTGACCGGGCACGCTGGGAAGGGACACGAGCAAGTGGGAGGCGGCTGATGGCAATGGAGGGGGCGGGCTGAGATGTTGTGCCGCTGTCAGCTGCTGGTGCAGCCTCCGCCCACTCGGAGAGATCATCCTCGGACCAGTCAGCTTCATATTCTGTCGTGCCAGTGGACAGGTCTCACTCTCCTCCGCCTCAGTTCCACTCAATGTGCCAGCCACGATGTCAACGCTGGCACTGGTGCTCGGTCCCTCCGCTCCGTTTGTGCTCATGTCTCCCTCCGTGTACCCCGACGATGCTGTGGGCAAGGTGAAGAGACAGCAATTAATTATACACCTGTATACATATGTCACATGAGTCCAATCTACATAGGTTACAGTGCATAGCCTGAAAAGAAAGATCAGTAACATCTACAAAACAAGGTACAGATGTAGGGCATGCAACACACAGTTGGTTGACCCACCATGCCACTGAAAAACCATGGAGAGCATGACACAATAGCAAATGACATGAAATGGAGTTTGACAGAGGAGCCAGGCCCTGGGTACAATCCAGCACTGCATCTGCACCACACAGCGTTGCCGAAAATAGGGATGAGCAGGGACCATATCCATGAATTTGAGGCACATGCAGCATAGGTAATACTGAAAACATGCCCACCATGACTGGCTCACTGCACCTTGAGTGTATGTCCAGACAAACATCACACACTGGCCAGACCTAGCAAGGAGATTTCAGGTTTTGACATGTAGGCTTTGCCCGCACCAACCACACCCTACATGAGACAATTTGTTGAGACACAGGAAGCACTTACATCTCTTAGTCTGGGTGAAATACACAGGGGCTGCATAAATGCAAGATTGGACGCCAAATACCCAAGGTGCGCCTGTCCAAATAATCATGTACAAATGGTCATCATCAGATTATTGTAACAAGACACACAGGCACTGGCCCCTGTGAGTATGGACAAGGAAAATCAGGTCAGGCTGTACAGTGGACACTTGTACTACATTTTACGTCAATATACATGGTGCCAGGGGACAATGGCACAGAGCACAACCTATGCTGCAGACACTGAGAGTGTCCACGTTTTGTGATGACACACATGACACCTAGGAAAATATGCCCCAGGGGACAGTAGTGGCCACACAACTCCATGGTCCTGAATGGGAATGACTGCAACACACGCCACCATCCCTGCACTATGCGTATCGCACACTCATGCACATCATGTCACAGGCCACAACATAGGACATGCGTGCTGTAAGGCATGACACTTGAGAGACTAACTCCCATGTCTGGACTCAGCATCAGTGCCAACTGACATGGAACCCACATGTACTGAACTGGACAGGGCACAGGCAAGGTCCCAAAACCTGTTACACACCACCCCCACAAATGATGCTACAGGCATAGTTCACGTGGAGAAAGCGCCAGCATACATTACCTTTTGCAGGAGTGACTAAACACAGACCAGGGAACACATTGCAAGGAGGGGAAGGGAGGCAGGAGAGCACCGCTATACTGTGGGTAACTGGATCTGCACAGCACCTTTAAACCCGGGCAGTGTATCCATGCAACTATGCACTTACAAATGCTGGTGACACACAACAAACACACATGTACCTACCCCCTTCCTGCTGCTGCTTCTCTTGTAAGCGCCTGTCCAAGTCTGGAAATACCACCGCCAGCACACGCTTGTGGATGTGGGTCAGACGGCGGCGCCCGCGGTTCTTATGGGTCTCAGGTGAGTCCCCCAGCAGGACCCGTGCGATCCTCCGCGTTCAGCACCGGATATCCTGCCAGCGTTTCCTCACCTGGGCCAGGCGCCGCTTGCGACCGTCCGTCCTCCTCACGGCACTGATGGCGTTCATCCATATCTGCTTCTTGGCAAAGGCGCCTACCTGTGAGGATGAACAAGTGACACTACATCAATACACCAGGCACATGTCACAGAGAGACATATTAGAACAAATTTGCTGTTTACAACAAGGCATAGTATGCATCCAACGCATTGCACCTTTGTCATAGGGACATGATCCTCTGGGGAAGGGCAAAAGCAGTACGTGCCATTGAAAGGACACAGGTGGAATGAGGGCAACGACACAATCAATGATCCAGGCTCACACTGTGCATCAGAAGGTACACCAGGATAATGTGCAGCACCTCTAAGCAGTCACATGCCACAGGCCACTGACGCTACCGCAGCAGAGTACACAGACACACACAGGCACAGGACATTCACCTGCCATTGCCAAATGCAGCGACAAACCTCACTCTGCACATGTGCCACTAGACGGGGAGGGCTCACAGGTGTGGGGCTGGCTCTGCACGTCAGACACACAGCACTGCTCCCTGCTCACATCACATGGGTATGGTATATCCATCCCTCATGCAGCCCGGGTGCCACACTCCACATATGCACCCACCCACATGATAGGGGACTTACACACACACACCGATGTCCAGGGTACGAACACATCATGTGGACACTCTCAGCACAGGTACACAGAACTAACACACATCTGTGGGTACAGTCACCTGTCACACTGGGCTGACCACATAATCAAATGAGGACTGTAGAGGCTACATTCCCAGGAGGAAAAGACAGGCAGAATGTGGCATGCACCATGCAGTGATTGTCACAGTAAACACAATGCAAGTGAGGATGGCAGACATGCACCACAGCATGCACTGGCTGGGAGACATCAGGCATTCCCCCCCCTGGGACCCCCCCTACAGTACATAGCATGTGTGTCACACCTGGACACAATGCCAGAAGTCACAGTCACAAGCAAGGGACACAGTCTGTGCTAGTAGACTCTGCACTCACCTGATACCCTGGTCGCCCATACAGCAGGGGGTACTGTGGGAGGATCACATCCAGCAAAGCCAGGTTCTCCTCCAGGGTGAAAGGCTGTGACCTCTCCACAGACCTTGACATGGTTCCAGGGAATCAGTACCAGCAGCTGGGTCATCGAATCCAAAGATGTGCAGGCAAGTGCTCCCTCATGGGACCTGGCTGCCTTATATCTGCCTTGCTGGCCTGTTTCATGCACAGGAGTACAGAGTGATTGGGCACTCACATTTGCATCCTATGTTTCCTCCAATCCCTTCAAACCTAGCACAGTCAGTGGGTTCTTATTGTGTTTTTTTCTTGAGCATGATGTCAACTCCAGAACCACATTGCAACAAAGTAGATTCATTCAAACTGACTACTGCTGTGCACCTGCTGAAAAAAATTCAAACTTTAAACTTGGTCTCCATGGCAACCAGCATGCATGTAGGCCTTTATACTTGTCCCTCATGTGTCCCCTATGTAATTTCGAGTTTCACACACAGGTACGGTGCGTACCGGGGCCCTAGGGCACCACAAATGCATTGCAACGGCCCGTACAGGCGTGTGTACGGTCCGTATCACTATGGGTGTGCTTGCGTATGCGTACCCATAGTGAAAGTGAGCGTACGCACGCGTGTACGGTCCGTATCACTATGAGTACGCATACGCGAGAACACCCATAGTGAAAGTGAGCGTACGCACGCGTGTACGGTCCGTATCACTATGGGAGTTATCGCGTATGCGTACTCATAGTGGTACTGACCGTACACGCGTGCGTACGCTCACTTTCACTATGGGTGTTCTCGCGTATGTGTACCCATAGTGGTACGGACCGTACACGCGTGCGTACGCTCACTTTCACTATGGGTACACATACGCAAGCACACCCATTGTGGTACGGACCGTACACACGCCTGTACGCTCACTATCACTATGGGTGTTCTCGCGTATGCGTACTCATAGTGGTACGGACCGTACACGCGTGCGTACGCTCACTTTCACTATGGGTACGCATACGCAAGCACACCCATTGTGGTACGGACCGTACACACGCCTGTACGCTCACTATCACTATGGGTGTTCTCGCGTATGCGTACTCATAGTGGTACGGACCGTACACGCGTGCGTACGCTCACTTTCACTATGGGTACGCATACGCAAGCACACCCATAGTGGTACGGACCGTACACACGCCTGTACGCTCACTATCACTATGGGTGTTCTCGCGTATGCGTACTCATAGTGGTACGGACCGTACACGCGTGCGTACGCTCACTTTCACTATGGGTACACATACGGCAGCACTCCCATAGTGATAGGGAACGTACACAGGCCCTCTGCGCGAAAGTACGGTGCCTTTCACACATCACAGTGGTGACAGGCAGCACACAGGAAGGAATAGGGCTGACATACTTGTCCATGGATGGACATCAAGGCATTGTCTGGGCAGTACTACATGTGTGGGGCACAGGTGTGAAAGGCTGTGATGTGGCACATTACTCCTGAGTCGAGAAGGCACCAGATGTATGATGAGATGTGTACAGATGTTATGTGTGACGGTGCAATGTGTGCCAGGCATGCCCTTAACTCCTTTGACATGTGTGCATGTCGTACTGCACACTTGGGATGAGCGTCACTGGCATGGCACAGTCAACAACACACGCAAGTGTCCCCTGATGCCCGCTACAGGGGTTACCACACCAGACATGTGACTACCCACAGTGCACGATGTGACTATGTCATGTATGTGTGGGGGGTTCCCATTAGCTTGATGTTGGAGCTCCCTCAAAAGCATCAGCTGTTGCAGCAACCAACATGTGTCTGTGTGTAGATGGACATGGCACACTGTTCCGCACACCAGGCCACATGTGGTATCGGATGTGAGGTGCGTATGTATGCATGGGACATGGAGTAGCGTAACAAGGACATGTCTGCATCCTCTCTATGAATGTGTGGTGAGTCATTACATGTACACCTTCATGGCAAGGTGTGTGGGCTGTCCTAGTGTAATGTCATGTGACCTGTGGCTCTAGTGTTCCGCTACCAGTCTCTGCAATCGACATCCTACTTCTGCTGATGTGTTGATGTATGTCACTCCTGTGTTGCGTCTGGCTGTTCACTTACACTGGGACACAGCTAATCCCATGCCATGGCATGTGGAGGTTCACAATCTCCGTGTGTAGCTGGGTCTTGGTAGGAGTGTCACCTGGCAGCCATACGTGTCCAGGGCATGTGGCACATACCTGACTCCGTATGTCGCATATGTGTATTGACAGATTAACATGTGCTCAGCACCAAAAAATTGTTGTTGTAGTGCACTCACTCTTCCTTGTCACTTCCAAATTACTGCAGAGCGCCGCCTCTTCCCCGAGCAATTCCGGACTTGGCTGACATGCGGGAGAATGACTGTATCCGGTGCTACCGCTTCCCCCAACCGTTGATTCTGGAGTTGACGGCGAGGCTGGCACCACACCTGCAACCGCTGCACAGGTATCCTACGGCACTGACACCCAAGCTGAAGGTAATGGCAGCCCTACATTTTCTTGCCACGGGTACCTTTCAAAATACCATAGCTCATGTTGGTGGCATGTCCCAGAGCATGTTCTGCCGTGTGCTGCATGATTTCTTAGAGGCCATGTTGCTTCACCTGGATGAGTTCATCCATTTCCCAACCCCTGAAATGTTGACTGGGGTCAAGCGTGGATTCTATGCCCTGGGAGGGATGCCCCATGTCATTGGGTCCATAGATGGGACACATGTGGCTTTGGTACCACCACAGGCACAGGAGGTAGCGTACAGGAATCGCAAGCACTACCACTCCATCAATGCCCTTGTGGTGTGTCTGTCTAACAGACCTGGCTGCCTTATATCTGCCTTGCTGGCCTGTTTCATGCACAGGAGTACAGAGTGATTGGGCACTCACATTTGCATCCTATGTTTCCGCCAATCCCTTCAAACCTAGCACAGTCAGTGGGTTCTTATTGTGTTTTTTTCTTGAGCATGATGTCAACTCCAGAACCACATTGCAACAAAGTAGATTCATTCAAACTGACTACTGCTGTGCACCTGCTGAAAAAAATTCAAACTTTAAACTTGGTCTCCATGGCAACCAGCATGCATGTAGGCCTTTATACTTGTCCCTCATGTGTCCCTTATGTAATTTCGAGTTTCACACACAGGTACGGTGCGTACCGGGGCCCTAGGGCACCACAAATGCATTGCAACGGCCCGTACAGGCGTGTGTACGGTCCGTATCACTATGGGTGTGCTTGCGTATGCGTACCCATAGTGAAAGTGAGCGTACGCACGCGTGTACGGTCCGTATCACTATGAGTACGCATACGCGAGAACACCCATAGTGAAAGTGAGCGTACGCACGCGTGTACGGTCCGTATCACTATGGGAGTTATCGCGTATGCGTACTCATAGTGGTACTGACCGTACACGCGTGCGTACGCTCACTTTCACTATGGGTGTTCTCGCGTATGTGTACCCATAGTGGTACGGACCGTACACGCGTGCGTACGCTCACTTTCACTATGGGTACACATACGCAAGCACACCCATTGTGATACGGACCGTACACACGCCTGTACGCTCACTATCACTATGGGTGTTCTCGCGTATGCGTACTCATAGTGGTACGGACCGTACACGCGTGCGTACGCTCACTTTCACTATGGGTACGCATACGCAAGCACACCCATTGTGGTACGGACCGTACACACGCCTGTACGCTCACTATCACTATGGGTGTTCTCGCGTATGCGTACTCATAGTGGTACGGACCGTACACGCGTGCGTACGCTCACTTTCACTATGGGTACGCATACGCAAGCACACCCATAGTGGTACGGACCGTACACACGCCTGTACGCTCACTATCACTATGGGTGTTCTCGCGTATGCGTACTCATAGTGGTACGGACCGTACACGCGTGCGTACGCTCACTTTCACTATGGGTACACATACGGCAGCACTCCCATAGTGATAGGGAACGTACACAGGCCCTCTGCGCGAAAGTACGGTGCCTTTCACACATCACAGTGGTGACAGGCAGCACACAGGAAGGAATAGGGCTGACATACTTGTCCATGGATGGACATCAAGGCATTGTCTGGGCAGTACTACATGTGTGGGGTACAGGTGTGAAAGGCTGTGATGTGGCACATTACTCCTGAGTCGAGAAGGCACCAGATGTATGATGAGATGTGTACAGATGTTATGTGTGACGGTGCAATGTGTGCCAGGCATGCCCTTAACTCCTTTGACATGTGTGCATGTCGTACTGCACACTTGGGATGAGCGTCACTGGCATGGCACAGTCAACAACACACGCAAGTGTCCCCTGATGCCCGCTACAGGGGTTATCACACCAGACATGTGACTACCCACAGTGCACGATGTGACTATGTCATGTATGTGTGGGGGGTTCCCATTAGCTTGATGTTGGAGCTCCCTCAAAAGCATCAGCTGTTGCAGCAACCAACATGTGTCTGTGTGTAGATGGACATGGCACACTGTTCCGCACACCAGGCCACATGTGGTATCGGATGTGAGGTGTGTATGTATGCATGGGACATAGAGTAGCGTAACAAGGACATGTCTGCATCCTCTCTATGAATGTGTGGTGAGTCATTACATGTACACCTTCATGGCAAGGTGTGTGGGCTGTCCTAGTGTAATGTCATGTGACCTGTGGCTCTAGTGTTCCGCTACCAGTCTCTGCAATCGACATCCTACTTCTGCTGATGTGTTGATGTATGTCACTCCTGTGTTGCGTCTGGCTGTTCACTTACACTGGGACACAGCTAATCCCATGCCATGGCATGTGGAGTTTCACAATCTCCGTGTGTAGCTGGGTCTTGGTAGGAGTGTCACCTGGCAGCCATACGTGTCCAGGGCATGTGGCACATACCTGACTCCGTATGTCGCATATGTGTATTGACAGATTAACATGTGCTCAGCAGGGAGGAGCCAAGATGGCGACCGGGACGGCAGCGTAGGCTCCCGGCTCCGTGAACCTCCGCACCCCGCACAGATATCCTGCACGAGATCCTTAGCCTGCGCCATCTACCCGTGTTGGTGAACGCGAGCGGCAACCGGCCGTGTGACCCTGAAGTTTCTGGCAGCGGTACCGCCGGAGAAATGTCCGTCTGAAGTTTGCGGCCTGTGCAGCCCCGGAGCCGGGACCTCGAGTGAACGCCGTGGCCGGGCGGCAGTGCAACAACAACGGCCTTTGGTGACTGGGTGGGGTCGGACTGCCGGAGTGGTGCGAATGTCGGACTGCGCTTCGCCGTGGTCGCTCCTACCACTAAGCGTAGCTGAACGAGTGCGTGCCCGTGGCGGCAACTCCAAGACTCTCCGGTGATTGCTTCAGCCTTCGCCGGTGAGCTGCCCGGACGCCGCCCGTAACTTGTCCCGATTCTTGCGGGCTGCTCCTGGATTTTCGCGGGCGCTGGTCCGTGGTGGGGACGACTGTGGCCCGTGACCACACACCGGACACATTGTTTGCCTGCCCTCGGAACCCAGTTACCAGTGCCATGGAACCCGAGGCGCTTGTGTCTGAGCCCCGGCCCCGATCTGGGATGGACCTACCCAGCGGCCATTTTGGTATGCCAGAGTCCACCATCCTGTACACCGGGTTGCAGCGGGATTGGGAGGGTGCGACTCTGAGGAGCGTAGCGGAGCGAGCGCCGGGAGCTGTACTGGGGTACGGTGACCTTCTCGAGGCTCTCGGTGCCCTTCACTCCACCCTGATTCACGGAGCCTGGGTGTTGGGGAGCAAGCTCGATGGAGTGACATCAGCGTCGGAACAGTTGCCGCCTGCCTATCCCCAGGTACACTGGGGCTTCTCACGCCGCGCACGGGGGGACAGTGTCGTGGCCGCCCCTGTGAATAGTGCACGCCTGGACTCTCCGGACAGTATATTAACGTGCGATCAGCTGGCTGTGGATTTGGTCTGTCCCGGAGGTTTCGGACCTGAGTGGGGGGTGGTGGCCTTGTCCCGTGCGCGGTCTCCGACGACCCAGGCAACGTCCAAGCAACGGTCGCCCGCCCTGGCTGATTCCGCCTTCCTGGGCCTGGTGTGCAGTTTAAATCCTGGCTCGGCATCGGGAAAGACGATCCTCCCTAGAGCTGACTGTGTCGATCTTCAGAGCCCTCTACCCTACCTGTGTGTGTCGCTTCCTGAGTTTTATTGGACACTTCTCTTCCTGGTAACATTGGACATGGCACTGGGACGAGGGGTATGCATTGGTGGGTTTGCAAAGAGTGGCCAAGGATGATGCTGACCCATCCGAGGTGGTCACCTACTAGGCGGGCGGGCTCGGGAGTTGTGTGCTCTCACGGCATAACTGTTAGTGTACCAAGTGCGTAATGCTCCTTACTCCTCTTTGACAGGGTCGATTTTGTGTTCTTTATTGTGTGCTTTATGGGAAACCGTGTGGTGCGGGAGGGAGAAGCCGGGGGCGTGTTTTGCAGGCCCTCCTCCAGTTTATTAATACTCTCTCTACCCCCCCGTCTGGTGGGGGCTCTTTTCCCACTTCTTTCTCTGTTTCTTCTATATTTCGGGTCTGGTTCCGGGGCGACAGGCACACTGCTGGGGGGGGGGGCGTACTCATCTGCAGAGGTGCAGGGTGGGGGGTTGGGGGGGGGGATCCTTTAGTCTTTCACCTCCTTTTTCTATGGCCTCCTTTTCTTCTCTTATTCTTCTTTGTCTTTTTCTGGGATCAGCATGGTAGTACTCCTTTGTTGTTAATCACTGCTGTTTCCGGAGTGCCATAATTTCCGTGGAGTTTCCTGGGTCTTGGGGCAGGGGGTTGCAGGCGCAAATGGCCGTGTCATTCCTCCACATCCTGAACTTCCTATTTCGGCGCCATTGCTTAGATAGACTGCTGTGTATTGCTTACGTTCATCGTTCTGCCTGCCATTTTTCGCTGCTGGGAAACTGTTTGGCACCTGATCCTTCCATCCTTTTCTATTATAAAATGTAAACCTTTATTATCCTGGTCTCCTACTTGGGCTGTTCAGAGACTGAGAGAATGCTAGCGTCGAGATTTTGCTCCCCGAGGTACTGACTGTGATAGACCTGCTTTCTGTTATTCTGATTGTTTAGCGGCCGGCCCCGGGGGTTGTAGGCCCATATGTGTAATTGATTGAAATGTCAATAAAGGTTTTAAAAAAAAAAAAAAAAAAACATGTGCTCAGCACCAAAATATTGTTGTTGTAGTGCACTCACTCTTCCTTGTCACTTCCAAATTACTGCAGAGCGCCGCCTCTTCCCCGAGCAATTCCGGACTTGGCTGACATGCGGGAGAATGACTGTATCCGGTGCTACCGCTTCCCCCAACCGTTGATTCTGGAGTTGACGGCGAGGCTGGCACCACACCTGCAACCGCTGCACAGGTATCCTACGGCACTGACACCCAAGCTGAAGGTAATGGCAGCCCTACATTTTCTTGCCACGGGTACCTTTCAAAATACCATAGCTCATGTTGGTGGCATGTCCTAGAGCATGTTCTGCCGTGTGCTGCATGATTTCTTAGAGGCCATGTTGCTTCACCTGGATGAGTTCATCCATTTCCCAACCCCTGAAATGTTGACTGGGGTCAAGCGTGGATTCTATGCCCTGGGAGGGATGCCCCATGTCATTGGGTCCATAGATGGGACACATGTGGCTTTGGTACCACCACAGGCACAGGAGGTAGCGTACAGGAATCGCAAGCACTACCACTCCATCAATGCCCTTGTGGTGTGTCTGTCCAACATGGTGATTTCACATGTCTGTGCTCGTTTTCCAGGATCAGCACACGATGCCTACATCATGAGGCGTAGCAGGGTGCCTGAAATGATGACGCAGCTACGCAACGAATGAGCATGTGTTGTTGGTGGGTACACTCTGTCTGTCCTGTATTTTGCGTAGACTTCCAGCACGACCGCTTCTCCTGTCCTACCGATGTCCATGTGCTTTCCATGTAGGGGACGCTGGCTATCCCAACATGCCATGGCTGATCACACCTCTCCGCAACCCCATCACGCCGGCCCAGCTCCGCTACAACACCGCCCATGGCCGGACAAGGCGAGTGATAGAGAGGACATTTGGCCTCCTGAAGAGCCGATTCAGATGCCTCCACAAGACCGGCGCCGCCCTCCCATATGCCCCGGCGAAGGTCTGCAAAATCTTCATGGTCTGCTGCATGCTGCACAACATGGCAGTTGAGAAAGCTGTGCCACTCATCCTGGGTCAAGATGATCAGGACCATCCACCCGTAGAGGACCAAGGTCTTGGCAATGGGGCTAGTGATGTGGAGGATGTGGTTCCGCAAGAGGACATCCGGAGTCGGCTCATACGCGACTTCTTTGCTTAGTGGTGAGTACCAGTGTCTGTGTGTGCACGCATTGGTCCCCATGTGGCATGTGTTGCGATGTGTGTGTCCATCTGCATGTATGGCACGTGAGTCAGAGGTGTGTGTGGATGTGTCACTGGAGTGATGGTGCCAGTGATGAGTGTATTTCCCCAGTCATAATTGTGACCTAGCATGTTGTCATCCTTACATGTGTCGAGTACATGCACATGCAAGTGGCTGTGCTTTTTGTGGCTGACTTCTTGTGTGTCTCTCATCCCCAGGTACTTGCGCATGCCGTCTGCTGGTTGCATTGTTGTGGCACTGCTATTCCTCATGGACACGTCATCGTGTGCTGACTCAGCGTTACACGCACGGACAAGGTTGGAAGTCTCCTTAGGGTAAGGGATGCATCAGGGGTGTGAGAAGTTGGCCTGGTATATGATGCTCACTAGTTAAAGTGATCACCTTGTACCATGCCAAGCAACCCCTATGGTGTGGTTGTAAGTCAACCTTTTCGGACTAGCTGCCCTAGTGGTAGCGTAGGCTAAGCAGTCTTTGAGGCTAAACTCGTGAAGCGTGTTAAGCCAGCTGTTTTACCAAATGTAACCCCCTTTTATACCAATGAAAGGACACCACACAGATATATATTCAAAATATATATGTATTTATTTCTCAAAGTAACCCCTAGTCTCTTTATGAGCACAGGAGCACAAATCGTCAAACAAGATTACAGTAGAATACACAGAAGTTGCACTTTATATGGATAGGCCCTGGTGGCCGCTCGAACCATATACTAAAATAGTGGTATAAGTACCACGAACAGAAAAGGGAAAAGGCCTAGGGCCTCTAGAATCGCTGGGCCTACAAGGAGCTAACTTCAGTTAGTGACCAGGAGGTCCACGGGTGGCGTGTGCAGAGCAAATAGTCACACGCGTGCTCCCATAGGTTTCAATGGGTGCGTAAAAAGTACAAAGTTACTGCAAAGAGGATCTTCCGGATGGACTAGGAACTCAAGATTTGGAACAAAGGCACTAGAGATGTAATACTACACTTGGGCACAGGAGTGCCAGCTTTACCTCACCCACAGGAAGCGGGTGCATAGGCCTCGAAGTGCGTCGGGTTTCTTCTATCTGTTCCGTGGAGCCTGAAGACAAAGATGCTGCAGGCGGTCGGTCCGGGAGAGATGCGGTGGATCCAAGAGTGGATCGGAGATGTTGAAGACCTGTAAGCAGAGGGGACAGTGTTCACAGTCACTAGCCAGTGACCAGCGTGGCACCAGGTGGGTACCAGGCAATGTCGGGTGCAAACAGGAAGAAAGGTGTAGCTTGTCTCTGCAGCCACGTGGTCCCTGGAGGTTGACGACGCCCAGGAGTCGGTTCACGAGCTGTCCCACGCAGGCTCTCGCTGTCGGCGGTGTCAGCGACTTGATCGAAGCAAACAAACCTTGGCAAAAGCAATTGTTGTAGGAGATTAAATAAGCTGATGGCTCTGACCAGCAAGGTCAGAGGGACTGCTCCTTTGGAGGGGAGCAATGGCCAGTCTGGAGCAACCAGACCAGCGGTGTATTTTGTAAAGTTCGTCGCCAAGATGGCTACTAGCCAGCAGCCAGCAACCGGTTAGGCGCGTCGAGTGGCAAAATGCAGAAGGGCCCCACGCAGATCGTGGAGATGCTGGAGGGCTCACCTTTGGTGCAGATGCTGCTCGGGTGTTGGGCTTCTCAGATCCCAAAGCACAACTTGGAGGGAGCCTCGGTTGTTGCACTTGTCAGCTTGTCGTGGTCGTTTCAAGATGGCTGGCTCCACGTGTCTCGGTGCCTCCACGGGTCTCCTCTTTTCAGGGACTGTGGATCGGGCGGTGAGAGGTCTGGAGGTCCAGGTCTTGTCAGTCTCTGGGCTCGGGCTCCGGCGGGAGGCGGCGGCAAAGCAGACGTTGATTCGCTGGATGGTACTTGCGTTAGCAAGGTGGTCACTCCCTAACCACAGGGGAGATTTCCTTCAGTCTTCTGTGCAGCAGAATGTCGAAGTTCCCGTCTTCTTCTTAGTTTCAAGTTGATTCCAGGATGTCTGAAGTCTTAGGACACAGCTCCTACCTTTAAGCGGATTCTAGGGGCCGGACTACCTGCTAGGTCCCTCCCTATGGGTGGGACCAGGAAGGGGGGTGGTTACACCCCCAATCCTTTGTCCAGCTCGCCCCAGGCCCGGGACTGGTGTGCCCCAGGACCGGTTTGAACTGGCATATGCACCGCGGCTCCTTGTGAGCCACAGGCATGTCTGGTTTCTTTCAAGCCCTACCTGACCAATACACAAAATCCTGTCTGGGGTGGTGCACGCACCTCCCCTGGCAGGAAACCCTTTGTCCACACCTCCCAAGCTGGAAGGACTCCCAGCAGCAGGAGGGCAGACTTGTGTCTGTGGTGGCAGCATCCATTTTGTGGAGCTGAGGCTATGTCTGATTTTACCCGGGTTTCAGGTACTGTACATGTCGTGTCCCTCTAGAAGGGTGGAATGCTAACCCCGTCGCCAGAATTGGCGAGGGGTTAGTATTCCAATTCATATGACACCTTACTCGACATGTTTTGATAAAGTCAAACCAAAGATAGCATTTAACCGCGAGGTTCATAATGCACTTAAGAGTATATGGTATGACGATATCTGGAAACAGTAGAAGGAAGTTGTTCCGACCACTGCAGACAGGCTCAGCTCATGCCAGAGCACCATCTCACATGGAACCAAGCACTCTGCCTTCAGGATTGTTAAGGCCTGCCATAGGAGTGACTTATAGGTTACCAGGTGTCCCATTTAAGGTTAGGTATAGGTATACTACACCTAAGTAAGAGGTGGTTACACCAACTTACCCCAGCTGAGTGATCAGACAGTTGTGTCAAATTGTTAGGCCAAGCCTGGGGTGGCCTAATCCATGCTTCAGCCCCTGGCAGGCCTTGGGTACACCAATGCCCTGGGTACCTAGTGTACACTGGTACAGGGGCTGACAGGGTGATCCACTTCCAATTGGTTATGCACCTAGGGTGCATAGTTTTAATTTAGTAGAGAGAACAGCAGGCTGGGGGTCTGATTGGCAGGCCCACAGCCTCAATATGTCAAAAACCAGTGAAGCAAAAAGCAAAAATTTGGGGTGACCATAGGATAGCAGACCCTACTCTCCTACAAGGGGTGTATTGGGTGTGGCAGTTGTTTACGATGTGTGCACACTGCCCCTGTCGATGTTTGGTTCCTCTGCTGACATGTCGCATCACCATGGGACACATGACATGCAGCTGGGTACACCTGAATAGATGGTCAGACTTGTTGACAGTCATCAGTGATGGGATTGTGGATTGTGATGATGGCATCAATGTGTGTTACACTGCCCTCGGACACATACGGTTTGCATTGGCTTGACATGGTGTGGGACTTCCACATCAGCGGATCAATGGTGTATGGCAGTCTCTCCGTGAGCAGCAGGGGGTGTTTAGCTGTTAGCCGACACTTGTGTGCCAGTTCCATGGCTATCACGCATTTGTGCTGCAGAAGGGGGGTTCCAGTGTTGGACCCACATGTTACTCCACATGACCCGTTCATGTGTACTCCGAGTTGCCTCTGCAATCCCGAATACATGACTAATAAAGGTGTCCCTATGCCTCAAAGGTGCCTCTTCTCAGTCAATGCTGGTGTGTTGCCACGGTGCATCCGGCATGTCTGGCATGGTTTTCCGTGATTGTGGCTATGTGTCTATGTGTAGAGTAGCAAGATGCAAGCTGTTTGTGCGGGATTAGACTGTGTATTGTGCATGATGTCCATGACTGTGTGGGTATTGTGACATGTGCCATCCCCATGCATCCAACGATGGCCAGGCCACCATTCTCTGCATCCACCTGACTCAAGCTTGCAGGACATGGTTCTGCCACCTGGCCACACATACCTGGGTGCCCCCCAGGACACTCCACATGATCCCTGACCTCTGCGCATAGCCGTCGCTGTACTCAAAATGTCTGTCGGAACGGTTGTGCGGCCACACCCTCAGCTGGTTGGGCCCATCACGGGTGTGTATGGTGCTCCATGTCTGTCTTGCCTAATACAATGTGACCCATGTGTGTCCTGTGCCAGACTCAGGCCCCAGGGTGTGGATGGTTGAAGTCAAATGAGAACTCAGGCATGGTTAGACTTTACAAGACACATGTAAGGTAATAATGCAAAATTTAGGCATCTTCTCTTTATGGTGTAACTCTTTATTTTGGTTGGGGTACGGGGGGGTATGACATGAGGGGCTTTCCGGGTGTGTGGAATCCAAAGTTCACTAGGGGAGTTGGTGTCCTTGCCATTTGAAATCCTCAGAGTCCATGCCACAGTCTTTGTCAACATTGGTCAGACAGTGACCAGCAAGTCCATGTGGCAGAGAATGTCTTTAGCTGCTGTGCTGCTGTTGGTCCAGTGGGCCAGGTGCCAGGCCAGGTGTCCTGGGAGATGGTGCTGTTGCGCTGACCCTCACGGTCTTTTCCGTGGACGACCCCCCCTCCTGCGGGGACCCTCAGAAGCAGGCCGTGACGATGTTTGGGATGCTCCATCGGATGTCTCCTCCTCCTCCTCCTGATCCCTCCCTGTGGGTGGTGATGTTCTACGCCTGATGGCACAGGGAGGGTTGCCCATGTTGTCGGCTATCCGACGGAGTGTACTGTGAATTCCCCTGAACACCGTCACGAGCTCAGCCTGTCTTTCCTCCATCCGCCCTTGGTGTCGCAGTAGACAGGCTTGTTGCTCCGCATGTTGCTGGGCCTGCTGGGTCTTGATCTCCTCGAGGATGGACACAACCTGGCCCATGCCCGTGGTGTCCTGCCGGTATGTCTCCAGGATGTTTCTGACATGGGAATATACCGGTTCCGCCACCAACTGGTCAGGCTCGCGCCTCCGCCTTCCTCCACTCCCACCACCCCTGCCCACTTGCGCCTGGCCTGCCCTTGTGGGCACATCGGGTCTCCGGGACCCCTGAGGGGTGGCATTGGCGTTGTCGCCTGCCTCCTCCTGGGTGCCCGGTACACCGTGTCCCTCCTGGCCAGCCTGGCTGCATTGTGGTGGTGGGGCAGGGATCCTGGGTGTCTCCTGGGATGTGGCAGGAGTGGGGGTGGTGGTTGGCCCAGTTGTACCTGACGCAGGTGCTGCAGGTGGTTGGACACCAGAGGGGCCAGGTTGGTCGGGGTCGGGTTCGTCCACAGAGTGGTGAGAGTCCTCGCTGCCGGTGGGTCCGTCATCCCGCCGAGCCGGGTCCTGTGAGTCTTCCCCCCCAGTGTTGGGGGGTGATCCACGACGTTGACCTGTGTGTGAGAGAGACAATGTTAATTTTGTTCCATGCAACATCCATGTTTCATTGGTTTCTAATTTGGCACATTTCCTCTGGGAATTTGGATATGTCTTGCATTCCACTCACAGTGCACTTGTGCATGGGTATGTCCCTTGGCCACAGCTTTTGCGACTTTACCTATGTGTGGCACAGTCTTACTTGCTGCGTCAATTGTGACTGCAGTCAGCAGTGGAGTGAGCAGGTGTGGCGAGCCATGCATTGGTGCCTTCCGTGTTGCACTGTACGTGGGCACATGGAGTTGTTCCACACACTTAGATAATGCAGGTAGCTGGCGTTGTGCTCGTGCACAGGTTGAGACATGGCCCAGTGTTTTGCCATGGAGAAGAGGGGGGATTCAGGCACTGGCCACCCTTGTCTACATGCACGCAGTCCACCTGCTGACGAGCAGACATTCCCACACCCCACAAGGCTGAATTGGTCTCCCTGTGTGTCCCTTTCTCACTCCCTCTCTGTCCCCCTCTCCCTCCCTCTGTGTGTCAGCCTCCTCCCTCTGTCCGTCTCCCTGTGTCTCCCTCCCTCTCTCTCCCCCTCTCCCTCCCTCTGTGTGTCACCCTCTGTCACCTCAGCCCAGCTTCCTAGGCACACACTTTTTGCAGATCTTTTACTGGCCCTTGGCTTGGTCATGTGAGTTTGTTTCTGATCTGCAGGCACCCATTGGGTGTAGTGTCTGTGTCTGCGCTGCTGCTGTGGTGGTGTGTGCTGCCACTCTTTCACAGTGTTGGCTGTTCATTAGCTGCTGTCATGTGCAAAAACGTGCCGTCACCCCCATGTGTTAATGCAAGGCGTCCGCCATTTGCTGGCAAGTCTTTCCTGTGTGGGGACACATTGTTTGTCTGGCTGTGACCTAGGCCATATGGGCAGGGGGCATTGTTGTCTGCTTCTGAGTTGCACTATGTGATTTTTGTGGCCCACACTCCCGCCATCCGGCTTACCGTGTCTTGTGTTGGTGTTTTCTGTGGCATGTGACTTTGCATTGTCCAGCTGGGTGCATGGGGCATGGTGGCGCCAGTGGCATGTGCGTGTTCATGGAGTGTGGTTGAGTCATGCGATAGCTTGAGGTGGTTGCGTGCCAGTTTGTGAGTTTGGTTGTGGATGACGTTCCCCCCATGTGAGGTGAGTTGTTTGTGTACTCACCCGGGTCTCGGAGTCCGTCTAATCCGTCCACTGACACCACCGGCAGTATGGCCATCACCCTCTCCTCCCAGGGATGGTAGTGCACGGTTCTGCGGGGCGGCCCTCCTCCAGTGACGTTGGCCTGTTTGTGGTCGTCGGTCATTTTGGCTCGGACCCTCCTCCGCAGATCGTACCACCTGGCTTGGCATTCATGCCTGGTCCTTCTGGTGGCCACAACAGCATTCACAGCATCAACAATCCTCTACCACATGGCTGTTTTTTCGGTCATGCAGGTCTGTCTGACCAATGTTCCAAAGAGGTGTGGCTCGACACTGAGGATTTCGTCGACAAGGACCTCCAACTCGCGGCTAGTGAACTTTGGATTCTTGTTAGTGGGCATGGTGAGGGGTGTGGGTGTGGATGGTGGGGGGGTGTGTGGATGGTTGTGGGTGTGTGGGTGTGGTTGTGCAGGTGTGTGTGTGAATGTGATGAGGGGGTGTTTGTGAAGGTGGTTGTGTGAAGGTGTGCAAGTGTAAGGTGTAGTAATGGTTCTAGTATGGTGCTGTAGGTTGTCTGTGGGGTCTGGCAGCAGTGAGTCTGTTGCAAAGGCTCATGGTTTGTGTGTGTGGGCCCTTTTTATTGGTCCATTGGTGGGTGTGGCTGTGTTTGAAGTTTGGGTGGGTGTGTTATAAGGAGTGGTTGTGTTTTGGGCCTCTGTTTGGGATTTTGGCAGTTGCAGGTCAGTGAATGTGTTGTTTTTGTGCTTGTTGGACATGTTTTGTGGCTTTGTGCCATTCGAATGGTGTATTCTTGTGTTGTTTTGCTTCGGGAATTTTGTTGTACAGTGCTGTCCTTGTGTCTGGCTTGGTACGACTCGTATATGCGCGATGTTGTGTGAAGGTGCTGGTGTTGGGGCCTGGGGTGCGCTCCGTACTTAGAATGTTGGGGTGGGGGTACGCTCCATGCATACGTGGGTGGGGGTACGTGTCGTACATACACGGTTGGGGTGGGGTTACGGTCCGTACATACACGGTTGGGGTGGGGGTACGCTCCATGCATACGCGGGTGAGGGTACGGGTCGTACATACACTGTTGGGGTGGGGGTACGGTCCGTACATACACGGTTGGGGTGGGGGTACGCTCCATGCATACGCGGGTAAGGGTACGGGTCGTACATACACTGTTGGGGTGGGGGTACGCTCCATACGTACGCGGGTGAGGGTACGTGTCGTACATACACGGTTGGGGTGGGGGTACGGTTCGTACATACACGGTTGGGGTGGGGGTACGCTCCATGCATACGCGGGTCAGGGTACGAGTTGTACATACACTGTTGGGGTGGGGGTCCGCTCCATGCATACGCGGGTGGGGGTACGGGTCGTACATACACGGTTGGGGTGGGGGTACGGTCCGTACATACACGGTTGGGGTGCGCTCCATACGTACACGGGTGAGTGTACGGGTCGTACATACACTGTTGGGGTGGGGGTACGCTCCATGCATACGCGGGTGGGGGTACGGGTCGTACATACACGGTTGGGGTGGGGGTACGGTCCGTACATACACGGTTGGGGGTGGGGGTGCGCTCCATACGTACGCGGGTGAGGGTACGGGTCGTACATACACTGTTGGGGTGGGGGTACGCTCCATATGTACGCGGGTGAGGGTACGGGTCGTACATACACGGTTGGGGTGGGGGGTACGGTCCGTACATACACGGTTGGGGTGGGGGTACGCTCCATCCATACGCGGGTGAGGGTAAGAGTCGTACATACACTGTTGGGGTGGGGGTACGCTCCATACGTACGCGGGTGAGGGTACGGGTCGTACATACACTGTTGGGGTGGGGGTACGCTCCATACGTACGCGGGTGAGGGTACGGGTCGTACATACACGGTTGGGGTGGGGGTACGGGTTGTACATACACTGTTGGGGTGGGGGTACGCTCCATGCATACGCGGGTGAGGGTACGGTTCGTACATACACTGTTGTGGTGGGTTTACGCTCCATACGTACGCGGGTGTGGGTACGGGTCGTATATACACGGTTGGGGTGGGGGTACGGTCCGTACATACACTGTTGGGGTGGGGGTACGCTCCATGCATACGCGGGTGGGGGTACGGGTCGTACATACACGGTTGGGGCGGGGGTATGCTCCATACGTACGCGGGTGAGGGTACGGGTCGTACATACACGGTTGGGGTGAGGGTACGGGTCGTACATACACGGTTGGGGGTGGGGGTGCGCTCCATACGTACGCGGGTGAGGGTACGGGTCGTACATACACGGTTGGGGTGGGGGTACGCTCCATGCATACACGGGTGAGGGTATAGGTCGTACATTCACGGTTGGGGTGGGGGTACGCTCCATATATTCACGGGTGGGGGTACATCTCGTACATACACGGGTGTACATACACGGGTGGGGATTGGACTCGTACATAGGAGGGCTGGGGGGAGTGTTGGGCGCGTATGCGGGCACATGTCTCCATGGTTGCTATGGGAGTTCGGTGCGGACGGTGTTTTTTCCATACGGTTGTAACATCGGACGCACGGGATGGATCGTAATTCCGCGGTCGGACTTCACTTTTCACATTTGTACGGTAAATCGTCCGGGGACGTGTCGGACACATTTTTCGACCCGAGGACGTGTGGGGAATAATTCCCAATGCGATTTGTATGGACTTTTTCCCATGCGAATCGTAATTGGCAGTTTGTACGGCACTTGTACGATTCGTACGGTAAAAAGACCGGATACGAGTCGTACGGGGAATTTTTTTACAGGATCGTAATCGGCACCTTAGTCTTTGCTTTTGTCTTTATGCATCGTCATGTACAGCGATGTTTTGTAATTCTTTTTCTTTTCCTTTGTGCATGTAAAGTGCTCTGATACCCACGGGTCTAGCTAGCGCTATATAAAACTTTATAAATAAATAGAGCACGAACAGCCAAGCCAAGGGTCTGGTTTGGCTCTTATAGTCCATGAACGAGGCGAGCCCAGAAAATGTTTGCTATATAAATCATACAACAGACGTCACGTAGGTCTTGATTTCGAGTGGGACATAAATTCCAACTCGTGAGTAAACCCTTGCTTACGGATGGGTCTGAATGACAAGTTTGGCTGTATTTGCCCATCCAAATATTATCTGATTCATTAAATATCTCAGCTGTCGTTAACTTTCAGCACGTTAAACCTGCAGTAATTTAACAGGGCTAATTGTATGGTATTTACCGTACCATTCGTATTTTAGTGCGTTAAATGCCAAAATCAGCATGTTATTCCCCACAAACTCACAATAGGTTTTATTTATTGCACACTATAAATAACATACCCGTGGTATCATTATTAGTCATGTGCGACAAATAATGCCTCAACTTGTAATCAGGGCTATAGTCTCTTCAAAATTCAAAAAAGTGTATTTCTTAAACATGTGGAAGCTTTGACATTAATATGCCACATTATAGCACTACACTGAGAAGTACTTATTTAAAGTTATAGTTTTTAATCATGAACTTTCCAACAGGAAGTGAGATCCATTCCTGCCCCAGGCCCCTTACTGGCAACAGTGGCATTAGTGAACCAAGAGACAGGACACTTGCAATGTGAACCTATTATAGAACAACATTATAGTCTATTAAATCAAACACAGTATGTTTTTGTACAGTTGGTACTTTGAATGCCTGTACTGGAAGCTGCTGTTCTGTGTGATTAGAAAGAAAAAGGAGTTTTGGTGAAATAGTATATTCGACTAAGATGACACAGTTTACGCTGGGAAGCTGCGTTTTATCAAGGTTTTCTGGTTTCACTTCATATAAATCAGCCAATCAATAAGTATCTATTTGTCTCTCCTTTTTATGTTAATGCTTTGTTTTACCTCTTTGTGCATTTTCTGCAGTTTTTATATAGCTCAATCTTGACCCTAAAAGTATTGGAGCACTTTACATGAGCACCAACTTCATTACACTAGGTCACATAATTTTTTTTGGCTCAGGTAGATTAAGTGAATTGCCCAAAATCACAGGCTATAGCGCTGATGCAGAGTTTTGAACGTGGTTGACCAGTTCCAAAGTTGGCAGCTCTATCCATAACGTCACATCCTGGATAGAGCAGAAGCCACATGAAAGCTCGGCTCGTTATGGGTTCGAGATTCCAGGACCTCGAGCTGAGCCAAAGCCAGCCTTGAGTCTGGGTCGAGCTTTCCGTGTTTCACCCACTTATAACTTTGCAAGTGATTTTATATTGAATTTGCCATACTAAGTGTGCAGTTTAATAGGGAAAAAGTAGATTCACTGAGTTTTCCTTTTTTTATTCGCCACAACCTGAAAATACTAGTCAAATATCAACCCAACAATGGTGCCTGAATAATGGCAAGTCCTGGTTTTTGCACATCTGTTCAGGCGTCTCAACACATTTCTGTAAATGAAATACATGTCCTGGGTTTTAACAGAGGGCCAGAATGCTGCACCTCAAATGTGTGCACTTGCACTAACATCGCCACGCTCTATTGTAACATATGGCCCTGCCTTAGAAAACAACAAATCTCTCAAGATTTGAAAATGTATAGAAGTGAATTCATATTAGCATATTTGATGATATCATGGTTAGTTATGTCACACAGCCTTGCCAAGTAACACACATCAGGCGTTAGACTAACACATTTAAGTGAGAATGTATGCATCACAGCACTAAAATGTTTATTCGTGCATTTTAAGCTAGCTCCTAGCAGTACAACCAGGTGATGCAGTCAGTTTACTCAATGGGGTTAGGTATTACTTACAAAGAACCACTCAGCGCTCCAGCTGTCCTCTGCTACCCCAGATAATTATGAACCACTCCCAGGGCGAGAAGCTGTGACTCATTGTAAGGTGATGGCCTGGAGCCTGCTAAGTTTGTTTACATAACTAAAATAATTTAGCTGCGGCCGCCGGGTGGCACTCTGCCACGCGGATCAGGCATCACCTATTAAAAACCCATAAACAAACATGCTCTAGATCCAACCTCAGATGCATCCAGTACCTTTTCTCTGACCTACTCACAACGGTTACTTGGGCTGTAGCACTTGTTTTTACCTCACTAAATTCTTTATAACAATATAATTAAATGACACTGTCATTCTTTAGTGGATTGAAAAAGTCCTTATGATTATTTGGGACATTTAGGTTTTGCACTTGGAATGTGATGCAAAGCCTTAAAAATACCAATGCTTGTAAATACATATAGCGTTTTGACATGAAAGTACTAAAAGAGTAAAGTTTTCACTAAAAGTAAAGGTTGCTATTCAAGTTTTGTTTCCCTGAGAGCAAAATAATCACCCCTGAGTGTTTGTACCCCTTGATCGCAATATCACTGTGCTTCAGAGACATTGGGGCATATGTATCAACATCTCCATTTGCGATTCTCAAATAGCGATTTTTTGAGAATCGCTATTTGAGAATTGCAAAACGGGATGTATTTAAAAAATCGCACAAATTTTGCGATTTCTTAAAATTCCTTAATTGCGATTAGCAAATTGCGAAATCGCAATTAAGGAATACCTTCCCATTCATTCCTATGGGCCAGGAGGCCCATAGCAATGAATGGGAAGTCCTTCTCAATTTGCAAATCGCTATTTGCTAATCGCAAATTGAGAATATTTTCAAAGGTGCAAGGGTGTCATGATGACACCCTGATGCACCCCTGAAATCAGCATGTGTGCACATATGGCGCTCATACATGCCCTAAGGGCATGAATGTGCACCACATGGCACTTTGAAATATGCAAAAAAGTGCATATTTCAAAGAAATCGCAATTTACCACCAACTTCAAGTTGGTGGTAATTTGCGATTTCTTAAGGAGAAATCGCACAACTTGGGTGCGTGTTACATTGCATTTAAGAAATCGCAATTTGCGATGTCTTAAATGCTTACGCAAACTTAAGAAATCGCAAATTTAGCGATTCCTTAAGATTGCGAGGCTGAAATGCCTCATACATCTCCTTTTGCGATTTTGTATTCGCAAACGCTGTT
The DNA here is from genome assembly GCF_964204655.1 of Triturus cristatus. NCBI lineage: Eukaryota > Metazoa > Chordata > Amphibia > Caudata > Salamandridae > Triturus > Triturus cristatus. The sequence continues at coordinate 1,182,201,572 of NC_140590.1, forward strand.
TTTTTGCGATTCGCAGCGTTTGCGAATACAAAATCGTTTGATACATATGCCCCATTGTCTTTAATTTCTTGCGTGAGATCGTGGGCGATTGTACTGTGTTTGATATTTAATTTAATTGCACAATATCCATTTGTGGTACGGCGGCTCAGTAATTTGAGTCCTTCCTGCCAAAAACGGTTCATAATCAGAAGGTCACATGTTCCTGACAGGGACCACTTCATCTTTCAACCCTCTACTGTGAAGAGAAAGAGTATTATTTATAATGAGTAGATTCTTGGTGTTATTGTGCAATGCTTGGCTCAGTCCAGAAGAGTGATGTACCCACATAATTCATTCTAGACATTATAGTTTTGGTTTAGGTCTATTGTGCTATTAACCTACCAGATTATAGTGATTTCCCTAAAAAAAAAATATATATGTTTACAGCCTTACATTTTGCAAAAATAAAGAGAACAATTTGCCATAACTGAATTTGTGTGCGCGTCTTTTTGTAAGGGTTTTAATTAACTGAAACAAATAAAGATTTGCAAAGTTGTTTGTGTGTCTGCATGTTTGGGTCTGCATGTGTGTTTGTGTTCTTGTGCATGGAAGCACGTTAAGCATGATAGGACGTCAAGACGTGCATTGGGACAGCATTCTCTTCTGTTCTATCTTGCAACAACCTCCACACTAAGCACACCCTGGCTATAGAACACACCTGAAAGACATTGGTCCCAATGCAAGCCACACCCTATATTCACAATTTCATTTAGGTATCCTACCAATTCAAACATACATCGCCAAATTTTCCAGAGGCTACACCATCCCCGAACTCTGCGACAAAGGAGTCCATAACACAGTTTATGCTATTTTGCACCAAAACCAAGCACTTACACACAAAGTGGTTCATCCCACTGTTCAAACAACTTTCATTAGTATCCTGCTCAGGTGCGCTAGTACTTTGTGTCAGATCACACTTGCCAACTATTTTCAAGCCTGATTCTAGCTGCATTATGGCAGTATGACTTATCATAAGAACGGCATAAAGACTCTTTCGTCGCGGCAACCAACCAACTGCAGCCCCATTTAACGTACTAGCACATTGTCCAAGTTCAGATCTGTTAACCATCTACAAGCTTGTGTCCAGCTATATTAAGGGAGCATGTTTTACCACAAGAAGGGCAAAGAGACCTCTCACCCCAGTCTCCAACTAACTGCAACCCCACTCCACCGGGATGTTAACGGGTCATTTGTTGATGCGCCTTACACAACTGAAATGTTCATTATTGTATTAACGTAATTTTTAACATTTCCAATACTTGAGTCTGCAGATTATGACTGTGCTAGCAGGCACAACGGACCTGAATATTGGTTGTCTATTTTACGCAGCCCCATTGCAAGTGCAATTAGATGGGGGCAACTTCTTTTACAAGCGCTCTCAACTTTAGATGAAACCCAGCACTCCATTCAGTGGTTTACATGAATCTCTTCACGGTATGGTCTAGTATTTATCGTTCAATTTTAACAGTCTATTACATAGTCGTCCTTTTCTTTGGATGACTGAAAACATTAGTCTGCCCTGGGTTTTTATACAAATTGACTTTCCATTCACGTTGGTTTTAAAGCCATTTCTTAACTTTGTTGTTGTGCAAAATGAGTGTGTTCTGATACTCTTACTTCATGGTTATAACTCCTTGTTTCATTCATCACAAAGTGTCACTCAAGCTGCCACACATATAGGTGCCGATTAGGATCCTGGAAAAAATGTCCCCGTACGACTCGTATCCGGTCTTTTTACCGTACGAATCGTACAAGTGCCGTACAATCTGCCAAGTACGATTCGCATGGGAAAAAGTCCACACGAATCGCATTGGGAATAGTTCCCCACACGTCCTCGGGTCGGAAAATGTGTCCGACACGTCCCCGGACGATTTACCATACAAATGTGAAAAGTGAAGTCCGACCGCGCAAGTACGATCCATCCCGTGCGTCCGATGTCACAACCGTATGGAAAAAACACCGTCCGCCCCGAACTCCCATAGCAACCATGGAGACATGTGCCCGCATACGCGCTGAACAACCTCCCCAGCCCCCGTATGTACGCACCCAACCACCCCACCAGCCCTCATATGTACGCGCCGAACCCCCACCCGTGCATGTACACCAGTGTACGTACGGCCCGTACCCCCACCCGCGTATGTATGGAGCGTACCCCCACCCCAACAGTGAATGTACAGACCGTACCCCCACCCGCGTATGTATGGAGCGTACCCCCACCCCAACAGTGTATGTACGGACCGTACCCTCACCCGCGTATGTATGGAGCGTACCCCCACCCCAACCGTGTATGTACGGACCGTACCCCACCCGCGTATGTATGGAGCGTACCCCCACGCCAACCGTGTATGTACGGACCGTACCCTCACCCGCGTATGTATGGAGCGTACCCCCACCCCAACAGTGAATGTACGGACCGTACCCCCACCCGCGTATGTATGGAGCGTACCCCCACCCCAACAGTGTATGTACGGACCGTACCCCCACCCGCGTATGTATGGAGCGTATCCCCACCCCAACCGTGTATGTATGGACCGTACCCTCACCCGCGTATGTATGGAGCGTACCCCCACCCCAACAGTGAATGTACGGACCGTACCCCCACCCGTGTATGTATGGAGCGTACCCCCACCCCAACAGTGTATGTACGGACCGTACCCTCACCCGCGTATGTATGGAGCGTACCCCCACCCCAACCGTGTATGTACGGACCGTACCCCAACCCGTGTATGTACGAAGCGAACACACACCCCACCAGTCTAAGTACGGAGCGCACCCCAGGCCCCAACACCAGCACCCTCACCCAACATCGCGCATGTACGAGTCGAACCAAGGACAGCACTGTACAACAAAATGGCCGATGTACGCACCGTACAGACGCTAAAAACACACGTACACAACCAGGACAAAGCAAAACAACACAAGAAGACTCCATTCGAATCGCACAAAGCCACAAAACATGTCCAACAAGCACAAATACAACCTATTCACTGACCTGCAACTGCCAAACTCCCAAACAGAGGCCCAAAACACAACCACTCCTTATAACACACCCACCCAAAGTTCAAACACAGCCACACCCACCAATGGACCAATAAAAAGGCACAACACACACAAACCATGATCCTTTGCAACAGACCCACTGCTGCCAGACCACACAGAGAAACAACTGCACCATACTACAACCTCCACTACACCTTACACCTGCACACCTTCACACAACCACCTTCACAAACACCCCCTCATCACATTCACACACACACCTGCACAACCACACCCACAACCATCCACACCCACACCCCCCACAACCATCCACACCCACACCCCTCACCATGCCCACTAACAAGAATCCAAAGTTCACTAACCAAGAGTTGGAGGTCCTTGTCGACGAAATCATCAGAGTCGAGCCACACCTCTTTGGAACATTGGTCAGACAGACCAGCATTTCCGAAAAAACAGCCATGTGGCAGACGATTGTTGATGCTGTGAATGCTGTTGCGTCCACCAGAAGGACCAGGCATGAATGCCAAGCCAGGTGGTACGATCTGCGGAGGACGGTCAAGAGAAAAATGACCGACGACCACAACCAGGCCAACATCACTGGAGGAGGGCCGCCCCGCAGACGCGTACAATACCATCCCTGGGAGGAGAAGGTGATGGCCATACTGCCGCTGGTGGGAGTGGAGGGAGTAGAAGGACTCCGAGAGCCTGGTGAGTACACAAACAACTCACCTCACATGGGGGGAACGTCATCCACAACCAAACTCACAATCATGCACGCAACCACCCCAAAGCTATCGCATGACGCAACCACACTCCATAAACACGCACATGCCACTAGCGCCACCATGCCCCATGCACCCAGCTAGACAATGCCAAGTCACAGAAAACACCAACACAAGACATGGTAACGCGGATGGCGGGAGTGTGGGCCTCAAAAATCACATAGTGCAACTCAGAAGCAGACAACAATGCCCTCTGCCCATATGGCCTAGGTCACAGCCAGACAAACAATGTGTCCCCACACAGGAAAGACTTGCCTGCAAATGGCGGACGCCTTGCATGAAGACATGGGGGTGAAGGCACTTTTTGCACATGACAGCAGCTAATGAACAGCCAACACTGTGAAAGAGTGGCAGCACACACCACCACAGCAGCAGCGCAGACACAGACACTACACCCAATAGGTGCCTGGAGATCAGAAACAAACTCACATGAACAAGCCAAGGGCCATTCAAAGATCTGCAAAAAGTGTGTGCCTAGGAAGCTGGGCTGAGGTGACAGAGGGTGACACACAGAGGGAGGGAGAGGGGGAGAGAGAGGGAGGGAGACACAGGGAGACGGACAGAGGCAGGAGGCTGACACAGGGAGGGAGGGAGAGGGGGACAGAGAGGGAGTGAGAAAGGGAGACACATGGAGACCAATTCAGCCTTGGGTGGTGTGGGAATGTCTGCTCGTCAGCAGGTGGACTGTGTGCATGTAGACAAGGGTGGCCAGTGCCTGAATCCCCCTCTCTTCTCCATGGCAAAACACTAGGCCATGTCTGAACCTGTGCACAAGCACAACGCCAGCTACCTGCATTATATAAGTGTGTGGAACAACTCCATGTGCCCACGTACAGTGCAACACGGAAGGCGCCAATGCATGGCTCGCCACACCTGCTCACTCCACTGCTGACTGCAGTCACAATTGACGCAGCAAGTAAGACTGCGTTACACATAGGTAAAGTCTCAAAAGCTGTGGCCAAGGGGCATACCCATGCACAAGTGCACTGTGAGTGGAATGCAAGACATATCCAAATACCCAGAGGAAATGTGCCAACTTTGAAACTAATGAAACATGGATGTTGCATGGAACAAAAATAACATTGTCTCTCTCACACACAGGTCAACGTCGTGGATCACCCCCCAACACTGGGGGGGAAGACTCACAGGACCTGGCTCTGCGGAATGACGATCCCACCGGCAGCGACGACTCTCACCACTCTGTGGACGACCCCGACCAACCTGGCCCCTCTGGTGTCCAACCACCTGCAGCACCTGCGTCAGGTACAACTGGGCCAACCACCACCCCCACTCCTGCCACATCCCAGGAGACACCCAGGATCCCTGCCCCACCACCACAACGCAGCCAGGCTGACCAGGAGGAACACGGTGTACCGGGCACCCAGGAGGAGGCAGGCGACAACGCAAATGCCACCCCTCAGGGGTCCCGGAGACCCGATGTGCCCACAAGGGCAGGCCAGGTGCAAGTGGGCAGGGGTGGTGGGAGTGGAGGACGGCGGAGGCGCGAGCCTGACCAGTTGGCTGCGGAACCGGTATATTCCCATGTAAGAAACATCCTGGACACATACCGGCAGGACACCACGGGCATGAGCCAGGTTGTGTCCACTCTCAACGAGATGAAGGGGACCCTCGAGGAGATCAAGACACAGCAGGCCCAGCAACATGCGGGGCAACATGCCTGTCAACAGCGACACCAAGGACGGATGGAGGACAGACAGGCTGAGCTCGTGACGGTGCTCACGGGAATTAACCGTTCACTCCGTCGGATAGCCGACAACATGGGCAACCCTCCCTGTGCCACCAGGCGAAGAACATCACCACCCACAGGGAGGGATCAGGAGGAGGAGGATACATCCGACGGAGCATCCCAAACATCGTCACGGCCTGCTTCTGGGGGTTCCCGCAGGAGGGCGGGTCGTCCACGGAAAAGACCGTGAGGGTCGGCGCAACAGCACCATCTCCCAGGACACCTGGCCTGGCACCTGGCCCACTGGCCCAACAGCAGCACATCAGCAAATGACATTCTCTGCCACATGGACGTGCTGGTCACTGTCTGACCAATGTTGACAAAGACTGTGGCATGGACTCTGATGATAGCCAATGGCAAGGATACCAACTCCCCCAGTGAACTTTGGATTCCACACACCCGGAAAGCCCCTCTTGTCATACCCCCCCCCCAACACGTACCCCAACACAAATAAAAACTTACACGATCAAGAGATGATGCCTACCTTTTGCATTATTACCTTACATGTGTCTTGTAAAGTCTAACCATGCCTGAGTTCTCATATGACTTCAACCATCCATATCCTGGGGCCTGAGTCTGGCACAGGACACACATGGGTCACAATGTATTAGGCAAGACAGACATGGAGCACCATACACACCCGTGATGGGCCCAACCAGCTGAGGGGTTGGCCGCACAACCGTGCCGACAGACATATTGAGTACAGCAACAGTCATGCGCAGAGGTCAGGGATCATGTGGAGTGTCCTGGGGGGCACCCAGGTATGTGTAGACAGGTGGCAGAACCATGTCCTGCAAGCTTGAGTCAGGTGGATGCAGAGAATGGTGGCCTGGCCAACGTTGGATGCATGGGGATGGCACATGTCACAATACCCACACAGTCATGGACATCATGCACAATACAGAGTCTAATCCCAGACAAACAGCTTGCATCTTGCTACTCTACACATAGACACATAGCCACTATCACTGAAAACCATGCCAGACATGCCGTATGCACCGTGGCAACACACCAGCATTGACTGAGAAGAGGCACCTTGGAGGCATAGGGACACCTTTATTAGTCATGTATTCCGGAATGCAGAGGCAACTCGGAGTACACATACACAGGTCATGTGGAGTAACATGTGGGTCCAACTCTGGCACCCCCCTTCTGCACCACAAATGCTTGATATCCATGGAACTGGCACACAAGTGTCGGGTAACAGCTAAACACCCCCTGCTGCTCACGGAGAGGCTGCCATACACCATTGATCCTCTGATGTGGAAGTCCCACACCATGTCAAGCCAATGCAAACCGTATGTGTCCGAGGGCAGTGTTACACACATTGATGCCATCATCACAATCCACTATCCCATTACAGATGACTGTCAACAAGTCTGACCATCTATTCAGGTGTATCCAGCTACATGTCATGTGTCCCATGGTGATGCGACATGTCTGCATAGGAACCAAACATCGACAGGGGCAGTGTGCACACATCGTAAACAACTGCCACACCCAATACACCCCTGATGCATCCCTTACCCTAAGGAGACTTCCAAACTTGTCCGTGCGTGTAACGCTGAGTCAGCACACGATGACGTGTCCATGAGGATTAGCAGTGCCACAACAATGCAACCAGCAGACGGCATGCGCAAGTACCTGGGGATGAGAGACACACAAGAAGTCAGCCACAAAAAGCACATCCACTTGCATGTGCATGTACTCGACACATGTAAGGATGACAACATGCTAGGTCACAATTATGACTGTGGAAATACACTCATCACTGGCACCATCACTCGAGTGACATATCCACACACACCTCTGACTCACGTGGCATACATGCAGATGGACACACACATTGCAACACATGCCACACAAGGACCAATGCGTGCACACTCAGACACTGGTACTCACCACTAAGCAAAGAAGTCGCGTATGAGCCGACTCCGGATGTCCTCTTGCAGAACCACATTCTCCACATCACTAGCCCCAGTGGCACAGCTTTCTCAACTGCCATGTTGTGCAGCATGCAGCAGACCATGAAGATTTTGCAGACCTTCGCCGGGGCATATGGGAGGGCGCCGCCGGTCTTGTGTAGGCGCCTGAATCTGCTCTTCAGGAGGCCAAATGTCTTCTCTATCACTCGCCTTGTCTGGCCATGGGCGGTGTTGTAGCGGAGCTGGGCCGGCGTGCTGGGGTTGCGGAGAGGTGTGATCAGCCATGGCATGTTGGGATAGCCAGCGTCCCCTACATGGAAACCACATGGACATAAGTAGGACAGGAGAAGCAGTCGGGCTGGAAGTCTACGCAAAATACAGGACAGACAGAGTGTACCCACCAACAACACATGCTCGTTCATTGCGCAGCTGAGTCATCATTTCAGGCACCCTGCTACGCCTCATGATGTAGGCATCGTGTGCTGATCCTGGAAAAGGAGCACAGACATGTGAAATCACCATGTTGGACAGACACACCACAAGGGCATTGATGGAGTGGTAGTGCTTGCGATTCCTGTACGCTACCTCCTGTGCCTGTGGTGGTACCAAAGCCACATGTGTCCCATCTATGGACCCAATGACATGGGGCATCCCTCCTAGGGCATAGAATCCACGCTTGACACCTGTCAACTGTTCAGGAGTTGGGAAATGGATGAACTCATCCAGGTGAAGCAACATGGCCTCTAAAAAATCATGCAGCACACGGCTGAATATGCTCTGGGACATGCCACCAACATGAGCTATGGTATATTGAAAGGTACCCGTGGCAAAAAAATGTAGGGCTGCCATTACCTTCAGCTTGGGTGTCAGTGCCGTAGGATACCTGTGCAGCGGTTGCAGGTGTGGTGCCAGCCTTGCCGTCAACTCCTCAATCAACGGTTGGGGGAAGCGATAGCAGCGTATACAGTCATTCTCCCGCATGTCAGCCAAGTCCGGAATTGGTCGGGGAAGAGGCGGCGCTCTGCAGTAATTTGGAAGTGACAAGGAAGAGTGAGTGCACTACAACAACAATTTATATGTACTGAGCACATGTTAATCTGTCAATACACATATGCTACATACGAAGTCAGGTATGTGCTACATGCCCTGGATACGTATGGCTGCCAGGTGACACTCCTACCAAGACCCAGCTACACACGGGGATTGTGAACCTCCACATCCCATGGCATGGGACTAGCTGTGTCCCAGTGTAAGTGAACAGCCAGACGCAATACAGGAGTGACATACATCAACATATCAGCAGAAGTAGGATTTTGATTGCAGAGACAGGTAGCGGAACACTAGAGCCACAGGTCACATGACATTACACTAGGACAGCCCACACACCTTGCCATGAAGGTGTACATGCCATGACTGACCACACATACATTGAGAGGATGCAGACAGGTCCTTGTTACGCTACTCCGTGTCCCATGCATACATACACACCTTACATCCGATACCACATGTGGCCTGGTGTGCGTAACAGTGTGCCATGGCCATCTACACAGAGACACATGTTGGTTGCAGCAACTGCAGATGCATTTGAGGGAACACCAACATCAAGCTAATGGGAACACACCACACATACATGACATAGTCACATCCTGCAACGTGGGTAGTCACATGTCAGGTGTGGTAACCCCTGTAGCGGGCATCAGGGGACACTTGCGTGTGTTGTTGACTGTGCCATGCCAGTGACGCTCATCTCAAGTGTTCTGTACGACATGCACACATGTCAAAGGAGTGAAGGGCATGTCTGGCACATAGTGCACCATCACACATAACATCTGTACACATCTCATCATACATCTATTGCCTTCACAACTCAGGAGTAATGTGCCACATCACAGCCTTTCACACCTGTGCCCCACACATGTAGTACTGCCCAGACAATGCCTCGATGTCCATCCATGGACAAGTATGTCAGCTCTATTCCTTTCTGTGTGCTGCCTGTCACCACTGTTATGTGTGAAAGGCACCGTACATTCGCTCTGAGGGCGTGTGTACGTTCCCTATCACTATGGGAGTGCTGCTGTAGGCCTACCCATAGTGATAGTGAGCGTACAGGCGTGTGTACGGTCGGTATCACTATGGGTACGCATACGCGAGCACACCCATAGTGATAGTGAGCGTACAGGCATGTGTACGGTCCGTATCACAATGGGTACGCATACGCGAGCACACCCATAGTGATAGTGAGCGTACAGGCGTGTGTACGGTCCGTATCACAATGGGTACGCATTCGCGAGCACACCCATAGTGATAGTGAGCGTACAGGCGTGTGTACGGTCCGTATCACAATGGGTGCATATACGCGAGCACACCCATAGTGATAGTGAGCGTACAGGCGTGTGTACGGTCCGTATCACAATGGGTACGCATACGCGAGCACACCCATAGTGATAGTGAGCGTACAGGCGTGTGTACGGTCCGTATCACAATGGGTATGCATACGCGAGCACACCCATAGTGATAGTGAGCGTACAGGCGTGTGTACGGTCCGTATCACAATGGGTACGCATACGCGAGCACACCCATAGTGATAGTGAGCGTACACGCGTGTGTACGGTCCGTATCACTATGTGTTTGCTCGCGTATGCGTACCCATAGTGATACGGACCGTACACACGGCTGTACGGCCCGTTGCTATGCATTTGGGGTGCCCTAGGGCCCCGGAACGCACCGTACCTGTGTGTGAATCTCCAAATTACATAGGGGACACATGAGGGACAAGTGTAAAGCCCTACATGCATGCTGGTTGTCATGGAGACCAAGTTTAAAGTTTGATTTTTTTTCATCAGGTGCCCAGCAAAAGTCGGTTTGAAAAAATCTACTTTGTTGCAAAGTGGTTGTGGAGTTGACATCATGCTCAAGAAAAAAGAAAGGCAAAGGCACTGACTGTGCTAGGTTTAAAGGGATTGGAGGAAACATAGGATGCAAATGTGAGTGACCAATCACTCTGTACTCCTGTGCATGAAACAGGCCAGCAAGGCAGATATAAGGCAGCCAGGTCCCATGAGAGAGCACTTGCCTGCACATCTTTTGATTCTACAACACTGCTGCTGCTCGTGATTCCCTGGCACCATGTCAAAGTATGTGGAGAGGGCCCAGCCTTTCACCCTGGAGGAGAATCTGGCATTGCTGGATGTGATTCTCCCACAGTACCCCATGCTGTATGGGCGACCAGGGTTTCAGGTGAGTGCAGAGTCCACTAGCACAGACTGTGTCCCTTTTTTGTGACTGGGACTTCTGGCATTGTGTCCAGGTGTGACACACATGCATTGTACTGTAGAGTGGGTCCCGGGGGGGGGGGAATGCCTGATGTCTCCCAGCCAGAGCATGCCGTGGTGCATGTCTGCAGTCCTCACTTGCATTGTGTTTACTGTGACAATCACTGCATGGTGCATGCCACATTCTGCCTGTCTAATCCTCCTGGGAATGTTGCTTCTACAGTCCTCATGTGATTCTGTGGTCACCCCAGTGTGACAGGTGACTGTACCCACAGATGTGTGTTAGTTCAGTGTCAAACAAATGGAGGGAAAGGAGGGCTTTTAAATAATAACAATCAGTCTTATTATTATCACAGGTCCAGCATACATGCCCATGAATGAGTGAAAGCAAACGGTATGCAGTTCCTAAAGTGGACGCAGGGTGTGATAGATTAACTAAGGGGTACCAAGGTGATGTAAGGGAACTGATGTGAAAGACAGGAGTTAAGATAACTCCTTATTTGGAAAAGAAGACCCTCACACACCCAACAAGCGGGTGTCTTGCTTCATCACCGGGTCTTTGCTCCTTATCGGGCCGGCAGGTGCAATGCCCGATCAGGCACCTAATGGGGCCTTCCTAGCGGAGATCTTTTTTTCCAACGCCGATGAGTGAGGTGTGTGTGGGGGGGAGAGTTTAATTACAATAGTGAGTGTAGGTGCAGATGAGGTGAAAGTGAGTATATTAAAACAGGGGTAGGTGATCCACTAAATAATTTTAATAAAGCATGGTCACCATCCTGGTTAAAACAAAAAATATAATCCGCACATTTCTCACCTTTAGTTATGTGAGTGCATGTGCTAGGGGGATCAATAGGTCAACATGTTTCTTGCCTTAGAATATAGTAAATGGCAATTCATCAGGACCGGGGAAAAATAATGCGGCTACCTACACCTCTTTGGTGGTGCCCACCGTCTCTAAGAGTTAATAATTGTGGACACGCATACAGCACCCTAAAAAAGTGTGGTACCGTAGATAAAAGAGCACACCCTCCTGGGCTGTGCTGTATTCAAGGCCGGGGTGAGGAAACACTAGAATTTAGTGTCGGTTCCGTAGTATCGGAAGCACCGTCCGCCTAACGTCTCACCAGCCACTGTAGTTCAGTGTACCTGTGCTGAGAGTGTCCACATGATGTGTTCGTACCCTGGACATCGGTGTGTGTGTAAGTCCCCTGTCATGTGGGTGGGTGCATATGTGGAGTGTAGCACCCCAGCTGCATGAGGGATGGATATACCCTGCCCATCTGATGCGAGCAGGGAGCAGTGCTGTGTGTCTGACGTGCAGAGCCAGCCCCACACCTGTGAGCCCCCCCAGTCTAGTGGCACAGGTGCAGAGTGAGGTTTGTAGCTACATTTGGCAATGGCAGGTGAATGTCCTGTGCCTGTGTGTGTCTGTGTACTCTGCTGAGGTAGCGTCAGTGGCCTGTGGCATGTGACTGCTTTGAGGTGCTGCACATAATCCTGGTGTACCTTCTGATGCACAGTGTGAGTCTGGATCATTTATTGTGTCATACCCCTCATGCCACCTGTGTACTTTCAATGGCACGTGGTGCATTTGCCCTTACACAGAGAAAAATGTCCCTATGACAAAGGTGCAATGCTTTGGCTGCATACTATGCCTTGTTGAAACCAGCAAAATTGTTCTAATGTGTGTCTCTGTGACATGTGGCAGGTGTATTGATGTAGTCTCACTTTTTCAACCCCACAGGTAGGCGCCTCTGCCAAGGAGCAGATCTGGAGGGACGCCGTCAGTGCCGTGAGGAGGACGGAGGGTCGCAAGCGGCGCCTGGCCCAGGTGAGAAAACGCTGGCAGGATATCCGGTGCTGGACGCGGAGGATCGCACGGGTCCTGCTGGGGGACTCACCTGTGGGCCCTAAGAACCATGGGCGTCGCCGTCTGACCCACATCCACAAGCGTGTGCTGGCGGTGGTCTTTCCAGACATGGACAGGTGCTTACGGGAGAAGCAGCAGCAGGAAGGGGGTAGGTACATGTGTGTTTGTTGTGTGTCACCAGCATTTGTAAGTGCGCAGTTGCATGGATACACTGCCAGTGTTTAAATGTGCGGTGCAGGTCATGTCACCCACAGTATAGCGGTGCTGTCCTTCCTCCCTTCCCCTCCTTGCCATGTGTTCCCTGGTCTGTGTCTAGTCACTCTTTCACAGGGTCATCTGGGCTGGCAGCTTATCCACGTGACCAATGCTTGCAGCATCATGTGTGGGGGTGGTGTGCAACAGGTTTTGGGACCTTGCCTGTGCCCTATCCAGTTCAGTACTTGTGGGGTCCATGTCAATTGGCACTGATGCTGAGTCCAGACATAGGAGTATGTCTCTGAAGTGTAATGCCTTACAGCAAGCATGTCCTATGTTGTGGCCTGTGACATGATGTGCATGAGTGTGCGATACGCAGAGTGCAGGGATGGTGGCCTGTGTTGCAGTCATTACCATTCAGGACCATGGAATATTGTGGCCACTACTGTCCACTGGGGCATATTTTGCTAGGTATCATGTGTGTCATCACAATGTGTGGACACTCTCAGTGTCTACAGCATAGGATGTGCTCTGTTCCATTGTCCCCTGGCACCATGTATATTTCCGTAACGTGTTCTACAAGTGTCCACTGTACAGCCTGACCTAATTTTCCTTGTTCATACTCACAGTGGCCAGTGCCTGTGTGTCTTGTTACAATTATCTGATGATGGCCATTTGTAAATGAGATCGTTGTACAGGCGCACATGGGGTATTTTGGGTCCAATATGGGTTTCTGGCAGCCCATGTGTATTTCTCCCAGACTAAGAGATGCAAGTGCTTCCTGTGTCTCATCAAATTGTCACATGTAGGGGGTGGTTGGTGCGGGCAAGGCCTACATGTCGACACCTGAAATCTCATTGCTCGGTCTGGCCAGTGTGTGATGTTTGTCTGGACATACACTCAAGGTGCAGGGTCCCATTCATGTTGGGCATGTTTTTAAGTATTACCTTTGCAGCATGTGCCTCAAGTTCATGGAGATGGTCCCTGCTCATCCCTAGTTACGGCAACGCTGTGTGGTGCAGATGCAGTGCTGGATTGTCCCCAGAGCCTGGCTCCTCTGTCCAAATCCATATCATGTCATTTGCAAATGTGTCATGCTCTCCATAGTTTCTCAGTGGCATGGTGGGTGAACCAACTGTGTGTTGCAGGGCCTATATATGTACCTTGTATTGTAGATGTTACTCATCTTTCATTTCAGGCTATGCACTGTAACCTATGTAGATTTGACTCATGTGACATATGTATACAGGTGTCTGATTAATTCCTGTTTATTCACCTTGCCCACAGCATCGTCGGGGGACACGGATGGAGACACCGGCACGGACCGTGCGGAGGGACCGGGCACCAGTGCCAGCAGTGACATCTTAGCTGGCACATCGAGTGGAACTGAGGCCGAGGGGAGTGAGCCGAAGGACCTGTCCACTGCCACCACAGAATATGAAGCTGACGGGTCCGAGGCTGAGCTCTCCGAGGGGGCGGAGGATGCTCCAACAGCTGACAGCAGCACAACATCTCTCCCCGCCCCCTCCATTGCCATCACCGGCCTCCCACTTGCTCGTGTCCCTTCCTGGCGTGCTAGGTCACCACGTGTCTCCTTCCTGCCAGGCACCGCACCCCCTGCCTCCACTGCTGCCGCCAATGCAGAGTCTGTGGACATCCTGCGGCAGTTGCAGGTTGGTCAGGCTGCGATGCTTAATGTCCTCCATGGCCACAGCCGCGTGCTCAACAACATGGAGGCATACTTGGAGGGCATTTCAGCATCGCAGGCTGACCAACGCAACATGCTGCGGTCTATTGACTCGACACTGACTGCAGCAGTGGGTCTCCTGCAGCACTTTGTCCCACCCTCTACCCATGCCCCATCCACACTTCCCACTCCCATGCCTGTCCCACGTACACCCAGACGTCAGCATGCACACACCCCACCAGACACAGGCACCACACCAGCAGGGAAGGCAAAGCGCACACCTGCTGGCACGCACACACAGGGTGAAGTAGGCACACCCACTGGGTCGGGGGGGAAACGGAAGACACGCAGCCAGAGTGGGAGTCCACATTCCTCACGACCACCACCCTCCAAATCCACTCCCCTCAGCTCTCCTGGCCAAGAGTGGGACACAGGGTCAGTCCTGCCCAGTCTGTCCATCAGCCCCAGTGTGGCACCACCCCGCAAGCGGTGGAGGCAGGACACCGGCAGGGGAGTTGAGTCCCCCCCCTGTCCACACCTCCCCAGTAGCGCTGCGACCCATCCCTCCAACCCCCACCCCTCCTTGGGGCCTGTGGTTCCTTCGGGTGCAGGGGAGACGCTGGGCGACCTGGCAGTAGTGTGCAGCGCTGTGCTTGAATCCACCTTTGGCGCTGCCCCACCCCCTGTGTTGGAGTCGTCCATCCCTGCACCCACAACACCTCCCCTTGCCCCTCCTGTCCCTGCGGTGCCTGGTCCTTCCCCCCAACATGATGCCCCCCCCCCCTGTGGAAGACAAAGGAGTCTGACTGTGCAGGAAGCTAGGGGACACACGTACCACTGTGTCCCCCATCCGGATTTGAGTCATGGACTGCCCTATGGGCCTTGTATAGATTGACATTTATTATGATGACTACTTACATCCTGCTGAATAAAGCAATTTGTTTTTCCTTGGAACACTACTGTTTATCTGGTATTGCTGTTGGTGGACCAGCTCCATGATTTTGGGTGGTGATAATGTGTCGGTGTGTGGGAAATGTAGTCTTGTGCTGGTCATAGGGTGGACCCTGGTATCTGTGTGCCATCACAAGCTGTTGGCTAAATTACTTTGTTCATGTAAGCAGTTACTGCATGGTGACATTGTCCCAAGGTGTGTTCCTTCCTCTGTGTAACCTGACATCTTCCCTGCAGGGTGTTTCCACTATGTGGTGCTGAGCTGTGTCTACATAAGCTGGGTGTGTGACGGACTCCTTCAACTTTGCACATGCATGCTGAGCGATGTCTCCACCTGCATCATTCGTGGCATCCTTGGTGGTCACTGTACTTGTGTATGTAGACTGTTGACATGACTTCATGTGGACATGTTCTCTTTTAGGCGCTATGCATGTGTGTACTCCCAGCCTCGCACACATGTGGTACATGTACTGCAGGGTCTTTGTGCACCTGACTGACATTTGTGGGCATTGTATCTGTGGCTACTCCACCCTTTGCGTTCCATGGGCACTGCTGGGAGGACTCTGCACCCACCCCTCCTGCGTCTGGGCACTGCTGGGAGGACTCTACACCAACCCCTCCTGTGTCTGGGCACTGCTGGGAGTGATAGGCACCCACCCCTCCTATGTCTGTGCACTGCTGGGAGGACTCTGCACCCACCCCTCCTGTGTCTGGGCACTGCTGGGAGGACTCTACACCCACTCCTGTGTCTGGGCACTGCTGGGAGGACTCTACACCCACCCTCCTGTGTCTGGGCACTGCTGGGAGGACTCTACACCCACCCCTCCTGTGTCTGGGCACTGCTGGGAGTAATAGGCACCCACCCCTCCTATGTCTGTGCACTGCTGGGAGGACTCTGCACCCACCCCTCCTATGTCTGGGCACTGCTGGGAGGACTCTGCACCCACCCCTCCTGCGTCTGGGCACTGCTGGGAGGACTCTACACCCACCCCTCCTGTGTCTGGGCACTGCTGGGAGGACTCTACACCCACCCCTCCTGTGTCTGGGCACTGCTGGGGGGACTCTACACCCACCCCTCCTGTGTCTGGGCACTGCTGGGAGGACTCTGCACCCACCCCTCCTGTGTCTGGGCACTGCTGGGAGGACTCTGCACCCACCCCTCCTGTGTCTGGGCACTGCTGGGAGGACTCTACACCCACCCCTCCTGCGTCTGGGCACTGCTGGGAGGACTCTGCACCCACCCCTCCTGTGTCTGGGCACTGCTGGGGGACTCTACACCCACCCCTCCTGCGTCTGGGCACTGCTGGGAGGACTCTGCACCCACCCCTCCTGCGTCTGGGCACTGCTGGGAGGACTCTGCACCCACCCCTCCTGTGTCTGGGCACTGCTGGGGGGACTCTACACCCACCCCTCCTGCGTCTGGGCACTGCTGGGAGGACTCTGCACCCACCCATCCTGTGTCTGGGCACTGCTGGGAGGACTCTACACCCACCCCTCCTATATCTGGGCACTGCTGGGAGTGATAGGCACCCACCCCTCCTATGTCTGTACACTGCTGGGAGGACTCTGCACCCACCCCTCCTGTGTCTGGGCACTGCTGGGAGGACTCTGCACCCACCCCTCCTGCATCTGGGCACTGCTGGAAGGACTCTACACCCACCCCTCCTGTGTCTGGGCACTGCTGGGAAGACTCTACACCCACCCCTCCTGTGTCTGGGCACTGCTGGGAGGACTCTACACCCACCCCTCCTGTGTCTGGGCACTGCTGGGGGAACTCTACACCCACCCCTCCTGTGTCTGGGCACTGCTGGGGGGACTCTACACCCACCCCTCCTGTGTCTTGGCACTGCTGGGAGGACTCTGCACCCACCCCTCCTGTGTCTGGGCACTGCTGGGAGTGATAGGCACCCACCCCTCCTATGTCTGGGCATGTACGCTTCATACATACACTGTTGGGGTGGGGGTACGCTCCATACATACGTGGGTGAGGGTAAGGTCCGTACATACACTGTTGGGGTGGGGGTACGCTCCATACATACGCGGGTGGGGGTATGGTCCATACCTACACTGTAGGGGTGGGGGTACGCTCCATACATACGCGGGTGGGGGTACGGTCCGTACATCCACTGGTGTACATACACGGGTGGGGGTACGGTCCGTACATCCACTGTTGGGGTGGGGGTACGCTCCATACATACGCGGGTGTGGGTACGGTCCGTACATACACTGTTGGGGTGGGGGTACGCTCCATACATACGCGGGTGGGGGTACGCTCCATACATACACTGTTGGGGTGGGGGTACGCTCCATACATACGCGGGTGGGGGTACGCTCCGTACATACACTGTTGGGGTGGGGGTACGCTCCATACATACGCGGGTGTGGGTACGGTCCGTACATACACTGTTGGGGTGGGGGTACGCTCCATACATACGCGGGTGGGGGTACGCTCCGTACATACACTGTTGGGGTGGGGGTACCCTCCATACATACGCGGGTGTGGGTACGGTCCGTACATACACTGTTGGGGTGGGGGTACGCTCCATACATACGCAGGTGGGGGTACGGTCTGTACATCCACTGGTGCACATACACGGGTGGGGGTACGGTCTGTACATCCACTGTTGGGGTGGGGGTACGCTCCATACATACGCAGGTGGGGGTACGGTCCGTACATACACTGTTGGGGTGGGGATACGCTCCATACATACGCGGGTGGGGGTACGGTCCGTACATCCACTGGTGTACATACACGGGTGGGGGTACGGTCCGTACATCCACTGTTGGGGTGGGGGTACGCTCCATACATACACGGGTGGGGGTATGGTCCGTACATACACTGTTGGGGTGGGGGTACGCTCCATACATACGCCGGTGGGGGT
Source organism: Triturus cristatus (assembly GCF_964204655.1). NCBI lineage: Eukaryota > Metazoa > Chordata > Amphibia > Caudata > Salamandridae > Triturus > Triturus cristatus. The sequence continues at coordinate 1,182,219,922 of NC_140590.1, forward strand.
ACGGTCCGTACATACACTGTTGGGGTGGGGGTACGCTCCATACATATGCGGGTGAGGGTACGGTCCGTACGTACCCGTGCCCACGCTGTGGAATGCTTGTGTGGCCCGTACCCAGGCCTTTGGCACATGGGTGCGGGCCATACCGCCATTGTTGGGGTGACGTGGGTGTGGGCGTGGTACGACTCGTACCCACACTGTTAAGGCGTGGGTACGGTACGTACCTGTATTGTTGTGTTGCTGGTTCACGTGGTCGCCCACTTCCGTTGTGGCGGACGCTGGCGTTGCTGGACACGCCCCCACCCCCTCGAAGTGACCAGGGCCTGGAGGTCAGGTATGTCCAGGGCATGTGTGCTGTGTGACTTGGGTGGGGGTTTTGTGTCCTGCCCCTGCCCCCCCCCCTTTGCCCCTGGGTGTTGTTCTGACCTTCTGCGGCGTCTGCGTCGGTACCTGTAGAGGAGGTCGACTGCTATGAGGGCCGGGGTGACACGTAGGTTCGGGTCCATGTCTGTCCGTCACGTACAGGTGCTCCTTGTGCGCGTCGTCCTGATTTCCCGGCAGTTTTTGGCTGCCGGAAAATATTCTCCGTGCGGGATGACGTCGGTGCGAATCGTACTTCCTGGTTCGTGGAACGCAGGCTGCATACGTCCCGACGTCACGTCGGCGCTTTTCCGGATGTCATTTGTATGTTTATTTTCCTCGGTTGGTGTTTTGTACGATTCGTACGGAAATAGTGTTTCCGTGCGAATCGTACTTGCATGTTTGTAATGTTTTACAACCGGGTACGAGTCGGACGGAGAAACGCCTCCGTCCGACGGTTCGTACCCGGTTTCTCCAGGATCCTAATCGGCACCATAATCTTGAAATATCACACATAAGCAAATTGAAAACTTGACAACTATGATCAAATAACCTTTTGCAATAATGACATCACAAAACTAGGACTTAGTCACCTTTTTAGGTCTCTCCTTGCTATTGCGTAAGCGATCGCAAAGCGAGACTATTGTAAGCGGGATTTAAAAGTGCTCCCAAAAAGCGGATTGCATGGCTAGCACTCGCACAATCACGCGCATCGTGCCGCCATGCAATCTGCTTTTTGGGAGCACTTCAAAGGGTCCGCTCCCCCGCCTGGAATGCGCTCCCCCACCCCCAAGAGCGTGCGTGCCACGCTCCGCCGGGCTTGTCTTTTTTTTTTAAGCCAGCCTTGTTTCACCGCTTCCAAAGGCTCAGAAGGGGCATGCTGAAAGGGGCCATTGTGTAAGTACAGCTTTTTTTTTTACTTTCACAATGTTGCGTTTATTTAAATTACCTACAGACCCACGCATATTGCCCTTTTAAATTTACAACACATGCGCACAGTCAATTTTTTAACTTCAATGAAAGCGCAGCGGGAGGGGGCTGCCGCCACCATTGTTCACTCTGCGCCTGTGTTGTTAATCTAGACGGGCGACCATATTTTGTCTATCGGAAAACAACTGCTAACGTTTAGTCTTGCAGGGCATTCAGTAAATGTATTTGTTGTGCAGCAGCCATGATTTTTTGTACAAATGAATTTTTATAATTAATTAAAAATAAAGCTCACAACACACTACTCACACCATTTGCTGCTCTATCCGACCGCCTCCCTCTGCACTTTGTAAGTGCTAGAACTCGTGGAAGCCCGCATCGCACCAATCTCAACAGGTCCCGCTGGCACGTAGTCTCGCCCCCTTTTTTTTTGCTGATTCCTAGTAGCCCCTTGGGTGCCTCTCGTCGTTTCAGCCCCCCCACTCACAGTCTAGGAGCACGCATTTCCTGTTCTCGGCCACTCACTCACACCTTAAACCTGAAATCTGTCTTCCTAACCCTCGCTCCAACTGATACTTTTGTAATGTTGCATTAGGAGCCCTGGCTGTCAATGGGGCAATGTGGTGTTTATTGCACTTGGAAGCAGGCTTTGATGAGAAGCGTGGTGGTGTTAAACGTTGTGAACTCCCCCGTCCCTCCTCAAGGCTGCTTGCCTAGAAACTGTTGTGGGGGAAGGGGGCAGCCTGCTGCAGTGAGCATTTGTCCTCTTGCCACAGGAGGGTCCAACTGCTTATCCCAGCGTCTCAACTATCTCCCTCTCTCCCTGCAGAGCCTTTCATGTGGACGCTGTGCTTTCACTTTTACTTCAGATGCTATGCTTAAATTGTTCTTTCCCTAATTTCATGGTATCTATATATTCCCTTTTTTTTCTTCTCGAGCCAGCAGATTATCTACCATAGGGAAGCATGCTTGTTTTTCATCTGAAATACCCAACTTTCTTTCTCTGCACGGGATGCCACTTCTGATTACCTTGCTTTCAATGATAGATTGTTTACTGTTTAAAAGCACACATTTAGTTATTCTTTCCCCATCTTTCAAGCAATTTGTTTAGGTTGCAAGCAGCATAGGCTGTAACTGCTCGTACGACATGATTCTTCAGTAGAACGTCACATAAAAATCGTCCATATTAATTTTTAACACTGCTTTTTTGTTTTTGTGTACTTTCTCAGTCAGGGGTCATCGGGCAGCTGCAGAGCTTGTTTTAGTGTTTCTGCTTACATTTACTGTCTAAAGTATGCACTGATAAGGGTAGAAGTACAGGAATATGGTGATTTCTTCCGTAATATACATCACTGTTCTATTCTAATCCCATTTGAAGTAATCCTGTAAAATCCTACCTATCAATCTTCTGAAAACACGCCACTTAGCGATACTTTACAGACTGTAATTTTGCTTTAGCTTTAATACATCACTCCAACACAGCTTCTTTTTTTTCTGGTCCGATGTCCCATGAAAATAACTATGTGAACCAATCACGCGCATTGCTCATGCGGTGCCAGTCAGTGGTGCGTGCAGGCCCTGTGGGGGAACTAGCAGATTGTTGGGCAGGCTGGTTGATGCCTGTCAAAGGCCTGCAGGGCTGCGGAAAGCCAGTCGTATGGTATGGTCTGTCGCGGGGCTTCCTCTGTGCCAGTGCTCTGACCCTGCTGGCTGAATCTAAACAAGCATTTGCAATGCAACAGGTCTCGCATTTACGTGAGTTTGAGCTATTGACGTAAATGACAATGCCTTTTATTTATGTTTTGGTTTTTGAAACCTAAATAAAACGCATTGTCATTTACAATGCCAATAGCTCCAACTCGCGTAAATGCGAGACCTATTGCATTGCAAATGCTTGTTAAAGCTCTGATCTTTCCAGCGGGGCAAGGCTGAATACTGTGATTCTAGTACAATCTAGTAAACGTATGAACACAAATGGTGCAAATCAAACAAAAATGTAAGTTTATAATTTAGCAATAATTTTGGGGACAGAAGGAGGGTTGCAATCATATTACTTGTCAACTTAAAAAAGGACTAGAGTGATGCACTGTACAATTAACGGTCAATTTAGCAATCCTTTGTGTGTTGGAATAATATTTTTCGTTTTTCTACAGAGTGTTTTAATCAAGCAAGGCAGATAAGTAGATTAGGGAGGAGGGTGGCAGATTGAGGCAGTGAGTGGTTTCCTGAGCCAGCAATGTGATCTTAATGTGGTCACATCAGACCCCCAGTGCCTAGGTCTAATGAGGGCGAGGGAGCATGGCAGCAGCGCTATTCATGAGGAACTTGACTTCCAGAGACATCAGACATCAAGCTTCATTCACTGTGAGTAAAATCCACACGTTTTGAGGTTTCAAGATTCGGTCAAATTCTCTCTCCTACCTGGTGGAATGTCACATCTGATGAGAAGGGCTTGAACCTGACTTTCTTTTATAATAATTCAGCTCTCATTAAACTTCTTTTAATCAGTAGTTATTCCAGCACAGCAGAAAATAAAAACTTATTTTGAGTTTTGGAGATGGTTAATTTCCAGATACCTGTTTGAACAATAGAGTTATGTTCAATAAAATAGCAAGGCCTGCTATTCTTGTCGTACGAGACCAGCTGCATTGATAAGTTAAGTGAGTAAAGGCTAAGTGCCTCCCGCTCGAGGAGCCTTCAGTTAAAATCACAAATATGACTCTGTACGGCCTGTCCTATTGTCGCTTGGTGTGAAGATTCCTCTTTAACTCCTCTCTCTTTGTGCCCAGCTTTTATAACATTATTTGACTGTTACTGAACTAAGAATGAATAAGTAGCAGAGAGTGGCCTGGTGTCCTTTCACTTATTTTCAATCTGCAAGATTGTGTTCTTTTGAAAACAACAATAAAATGAGGCACACAGTTATCAACCTTTTTAGAAATTCTCAGAAATCAATAACAAATAAGGTAAAACACAGCAGTCACTTAGATTAAATACTGTGAATATATTCAGGCAAACTTGATTATAACTTTGCAGAGCATAACAATATAAACTAAATGTACATTCTTTTAATCACACATTTTCATTTTTGATTGTTTGACCGCCACATGAAACTCAAGAAGGTGACTACCCAGAAGAGAAAAGGCATAATATTCATAACAGGACTGTTAGACCTGACAGCCGTAGGGTGATCTTCCTCAAAAACTTTTGCCTTCCTCCTCTATTTTCAGCTGATCTCGTTTTTGTTGGCCTTACAACTCTGTACACTTTACCAGTGCTAACCAGTGCTAAAGTGGTTGTGCTCGCTCCTTTAAACATGGTAAAATTGGCTTACATCCAGTTGGCACATTTAATTTACTTGTAAATGCCTGGTAAAGTTGTACTAGTTCTATACAGGGGCTGTAAATTAAATGCTTCTAGTGGGCCTACAGTACTGATTGTGCCACCCACTTAAGTAGCCTTTTAAACATGTCTTGGGTTCCCATTGCAGCCTGTGTGTGCAGTTTAAAATGCCATTTCAACCTGGCAAAATAAACCTGTTGGTAGGCCCTACACAGCCCAGAGTGCAGGGTGCAGTGTAATTAGAAAGTGGATCATGTACTTTTAAGTTTTACATGTCCTGGTAGTGAAAAACAACTGCCAGGTCTACCTCTCCCGTAGGATAACATTGCGTTAACTAATTACCTTTAATAGGTGATAACTTTCAATTGGGAGCAGGTAGAAATCTCGAATTTTGGTGTCTAACGAACTGAAATGTAATGCCCTCTTTAATGGTAGACTGATTTTAAATCACATTTGTGAAAATGCCACATCAGTTTGATTTGCTATTCTTTTAGAAAGTTGGCATTTTCTTGTCCTAACCATTTGGTATCTGCAGCCTTTTCCTGGGTCACATGACTGGGTGTAGTTGGCAGTAGGACTTTGTTTATTCGTCCTGGACAGTCATACAATAGAGGGATTAGATTAGCCTGAATAAGCCTTCAACTGGCAGGATGGGGGACAGGGGCTGAGAGTATTGCTCCCCCTAAGTGGTGCCAAGCCATTCCTCACCCCTTTGAAGTGGGCCTGAAGGTGCTCTGCCAGCCCAGCTGTGGTCCTGAGGGCAGATCCAATGCAGTGCAACGCATCTCCTTGCAGCTCCGCTTCAGAACTGTCGCTGCGTGATGCATCCCGATGCAATACTGCAGTCTCCTCGGAACTGCTGCAGTGTGACGCATGCTTAAAGTTGGCCATTCCATCTCAAGCCCCTCACCGACAGCATTCTAATCATTGACCAAGGTCTCCGCATCACAGCCCTGCATTTTCTTCAGAACTGGTGGTTTGCAACGCATCTTCCATGCAGGACTTTGCATCGCAAGCCCCTCATCGACCACATCCTCGATGACGACCTTGCATCGCAGTTCCGCAGCTCCTCAGAACTGCTGCTGCACAACGCATCCTTGACACGGGATTTCGCAGCACTCCGCAATCAGGAGTTGAGGTGCTGTTGTTCAGCAGGTCTAACTTGGTCCCTATGTTCGGCTCACGCTAGGCCTGAAGTTGGGACTTTGTTGCAGACCTGCGTGAGCAGATAACCACAGCTGGTGATTTGTAGTTCTAGGCACTATTTTCACTTAAATCTTTAAAATTACTTAGCTCTGGTTCTACTTATTCAATGTTTGTCAGTTTGGTCTCAAATAATATATTAAAATGTACTCTATTTTTCTAAAGTGGTATGTGATTTTCCTGTGTTGTGTTTTCAATCTATTACTCTTTGAAGTGCTGCATAAATACTTTACACATTGCCTCTAAGTTAAACACTGACTGGTTTGTGCCAATCTACAGAGGGTTCAGCACAGGTAAATGTTGGCTTTACTTGTGTTTCACCCTGAAACAAATTGTGGTTCCTGCTTGAGTAGGGATTCACCACCCTCACCCAGTAACCCAATGTCCAAAAAGTACTAAATTTGGTTACCCTATCCTATGTGTGATATTTAAATGCCTTTGACACTTTTTTCCATGAGTTGATTTTGGGTTTAGAGGTTCACATGTCTTGGAGGATGGGGATCTTGTGATGAGCACCTGCCTTTGAGGGCTCACAGTTTCTGCTCAGCTTCAAATGTGATGGTGGGCCCAGTTACACAAGTCCTCAATGGTGTGTTGCGTCAGTCTGCTTTGGGGCATTGGGCGGCCAGGTCTCGCCTAATTTCTTTATCCATCTGCTGCATTCCAGGAGTGGGTGTTGTCTTACATACCAGCTGCCTTATTCTGGTTATGCTGCAATGGACTCTTTATTACCATTGTGGTTAAAGGGACCCAGTGGCCTTGGTGAGTGTGCCCTCCTTTCCTTGTTCAGTTATGAGATCAGGGCAATCTCCCTCACAAGCCTACCAGCCTATTCTTAAATGTCCACATCTACTCTACAGTAGATGGAAAATACCACAAAGCAAGATGGCGTCTGGAGTTCCTGAAAAGTAGATCCTCCTCCTGTAGCTTGCATTTCCTGGGAGAGCTCTATATCTAGATGTCTATCTTTTTGGTCTCTCCATCACAATACAGTCATTTGTGATTTGTGAGCAAGTGTATCACATCTTGCCTACATTTTTAGCATCTTGTTCTCCAGCTTTTTCCATTGCAAGAGGAAAAAGAAGAGTTTGGGACCTCTTCCTACCCCTGCTCTGACTAAGGCTGATTAGCACCCAACAACCTGCTTCAGGTTTCAAGCCTCTGTCTTCTCAGCAAGTGCCAGGAGAAGTTTCCCCATGGGGCCCTTTCCTCCTTTGTAACCTTGTCATGGAGAGACTAGATCCTTCTTTTTTTTTTTTTTGAGTTTTATATACAGTGAATTAGACCTGTAGGTATCAGAGCACTTTACATGAGCACCAGTTGCATTACAGACGGACACATTCATTTTGGTTGGCAGGGAGAGATTAAGTGATTTGCCCAGAATCACAAGATGTTGAGCGTCCCTGTCGAGACTCAAACCCGGTTCCCCAGCTTCGAGGTCAACCACTCTAGCCATTAGGCCACATCCCCTCCATGCTGCCTAAATAATATGAAGAGGCACAGTGGCTCAGAGCGGGGGTCACCATTACTTCGGGCAGGCCAAACCACAATATAGAGAGTATCCATTGTATCCTGCACTTGATAGCAGTACTACAAAACAGTTATGTCCATATAATGAGACTGTGTCAGAGATTACATACTTTGGTGCAGTATAAGGTCCCAGAATGGACTTGAAAAGCGCATAGAGAGACAACGCTTGGTGGTCCTATCACCCTTCACATTAGCCTCAGATACCCAACATTGTGGTGGGCCTCAAGTGTCAATTTCCATTATATCGTCTCTCTTATGCAACATCTGCCTAACCCCCTTACCAAAGCAAACACAAGGAGATGATGGACGGAGCGCTGAAACTTTTCAGACACTCACCCCCAGTCACAGATCTGGGTTAAATCCATCATCATTCTTTAGCTCACTTCGCCTCCCCAGTTTAGACTCAGCTATATGCAAATCAGTCTTGACCTTGTGCCTCATGGGAACATTCCAGCCCGAACTGCCAAGCCAGGTCTTCCCTGGACCGGAAACAAGCATCCTGAGACCGGTTTCCGGGTAACACCCCTCATCAGCCAGGCTAGCGTTTCATCCAGTGGCAAAGTGAGCAAGGGACCTACATTTGGGCCTACCCTGCCAACTTAGGGCGAACAAAGCGAACACAAGGAGATGATGGACATAGCGCTGAAACTTTTCAGACACCGACCCCCAGTCACAGATCTGGGTTGAATCCATCATCATTCTTTAGCTCATTTCGTCACCCCAGTACAGACCCAGCTATATGCAAATCAGTCTTGACCCTGTGTCTCATGGGAACAGTACAGCCCGAATTGCCAAGACAGGTCTTCCCTGGACCGGAAACAAGCATCCTGGGACCGGTTTCCAGACCTGATTAAATCGTTTAACCTTACTTGTTACAGCTATGCAGATGATGTGCAAATCATTCTAAAAATAGATGGCCTAGAAGACCTCTACAAGTCGAGAAATAATGACAGCTTGCAGGCCTTAAATGCATGGCTACCACCTAGAGTGCAACACCATAGAGAAAGAGATCATGACCTGTGGACAATGGCACAAACACCAGCCTTCCTCCACAAGGACCAAGGAACCTGATGCCCCTCCAAATACATCAAGAGAGGTAGAAAACAAAGTGGTAACCACGGATTCAGACGCATCCTTGATGTCACATATCTTCAAGGTTACAACGAGTACCTTCTACACAATGAAAACTGAGAAGAGAGGTGAAAACATGGTTCTTTTCCAAGATAACACCACATTCTATAACCCTGAGATAGAACTCGCAACAATATTTACTCCTTCATTTACAATCTGCTTTTCACAGATATGCAACAACGCTAATAGCACACACTCTTCATGCTGGCAAACACTCAAACAACTTTCTATGTCCAAGTAAGTTGTGAAGGGTTGACCTCGGTCTAGCCTGCATATTATATAGTAATTTAGATTCATAAGTAACTGTCCTGGCCCTCACTAATACTATAGCACTCAGAGGTTGTACAGTCTATTGTAGTTCAAATAGGATGCATAATAATTCCTTTTTTTATTGCTTGGCTCTCTTGCAGGCATATAAGACAGAACCACTACAGGTCATGCCTATCACTCAGTGCTCTACCAGATCAAATCCACAAACCATCCATCATTAACTGAAGAGGCCAGAAATAACTTAAGAGATCTGCAATATACCACTGACCACGGGAGGACTGTAATTTAGTCCATCACTCCAGCTTAGTGTACGGCGATCATAAGGAACACCATAAAGGGACCTGAGGAACTGATAAAAGCTGTTGCTTACAGAAAACCTTATACATGCAGACTATCTCATCCATTGCACTACCATACCCTATGTCCCATTACATGATAACTGCACCACGGTATCATCACCCAAAACATGCATACACCACATAGGGTAAAAACAAAGACAGCATCATCCCAACCACATACCCTACACAGTATAGCATGCTATCCTTTTAAGCGAGCTCGTCAGCACCCCACATAAGTAAGTGCCATATACATGCTACAATACAGTATAACACCCCTGGATTCCTAATGCCAGGCGTAAAAGTGACCTTGCTCAATGGAGCAGAACATCACTCCAGTCTGCACAGTCTGTCCTTACTGCTAGGGACTGTTGGGTACAGGTGATAAGTACTTGTCATATCAGAACTACAGGGCTTGAGATCTGGCAGCTATAGAAATGCATTTGTCATACACTAAGCTACACATGGCGTGTCTATACTGTATTATTTTAGAATTCCAGGCTTCATGATCTGGCTTCTATGAAAACGTATATTTTGTGTGCTGAGTGCAGTCACGCTTCTGGAACACTTTTAAAATCTGTGGTGCAGGCCACAAAGGAAAGAAAACCTCTTCTGGTTTGTTCAGGAGGGCGATTAAGCTAGCCATCTATTTACCTTATGAGCAGGATGGGCCCTTTTGCATGGCCCATGAAAGGTGACTTCATAAAGCGCTTCTCTGCCTCCTGGGGGTTGGCATGGAATACATGGAAGACGTGTAGAGCAGTGGATCACTGACAGAATATCGAGGAGCAAAATATCGACCTGCCAAAATATCGATGAAAAAATATAGAATGACAGAATATCGACTTCCTATCTACAAACAGGTACGTACAAAAATATCGAATCCAAAATATAGTTGAAAATAATATAGTTTGTTAAAATATCGAATTTTTTAAATGTCTTAAAAGCAATGTAAAATAATGAAATAATAAATATAATTAAGTAAAACATACTTAAAAATACTTAAATAAGCTTAAAAATAATATATAATTAATGTAAATTAAAAAAGCATGCATTTTTATTTTTTAATACATACATATGATAACTTAATATTATTAAAAAATATCCAATATTTTTAGTGTTGGATAGCGGGAGGGTAAAATTTACTATTCCCACTCCAGTGAATGCAACAGTAGGGAAAGCGTTGGATAGCGGGAGGGTAACAATTACTTTTCCCACTGCAGTGAGTGCAACAGTAGGGAAAGCGTTGGATAGTGTACGGGTAAAAAATTACTATTCCCACTCCAGAGAGTGCAACAGAAGGGAAAGTGTTGGATAGCGTTGGGATAAAAAATTACTAGTCCCACTCCAGAGAGTGCAACAGTAGGGAAAGTGTTGGATAGCGTAGGGGTAAAAATTATTATTCCCACTCCTTTGAGTGAAACGGTAGGGAAAGGGTTGGACAGAGTAGGGGTAAAAATTACTATTCCCACTCCAGAGAGTGCAACAGTAGAGAAAGTGTTGGATAGCGTAGGGGTAAAAATTACTATTCCCACTCCAGAGAGTGCAACAGTAGGGAAAGTGTTGGATAGTGTAGGTGTAAAAATTACTACTCCCACTCCAGTGAGTGCAACAGTAGGGAAAGTGTTGGATAGCGTAGGGGTAAAAATGACTATTCCCACTCCAGAGAGTGCAATAGTAGGGAAAGTGTTGGATAGCGTAGGTGTAAAAATTACTATTCCCACTCCAGAGAGTGCAACAGTAGGGAAAATGTTGGATAGCATAGGGGTAAAAATTACTATTCCCACTCCAGTGAGTGCAATAGTAGGGAAAGTGTTGGATAGCGTAGGGGTAAAAATTACTATTCCCACTCCAGAGAGTGCAACAGTAGGGAAAGTGTAGGAGAGCGTAGGAGTAAAAATTACTATTCCCACTCCAGTGAGTGCAACAGTCGGGAAAGTAATGATTTAATAATTAAATTAAATAAAAAAATATCAATACCAATAAAGAATCAATTAAAATTAATTACCAATTACAAAATATCTAATAATTAATTAATTAATTATAAATACCAATAAATATTATTTATTAAAACATTTATTACCTATTCATAATTAATTAACAACAAATTAATTTTCAATACCAAAAATTAATAAGTAATACAAAAATACCAATTAATAATTAACAGTAAATTAATTATCAATACACAAAAATAATTTCAATAATTACTTAACTACAATTAAATTACTTCCACCCTATTCCCCTATAAACCCACAACCCGCTCCAAATAATAAATTAACACAATTAATATAATTATCAATTAATCAATTAATAACAATTAATTACCAATTAGTAAAAATGAATTACCAATAATAATTAACAAAAAATAATTATTAATACAATTAATAAAAATAAATAATTACTTAATTACAATCAAATTACTTCCCACCTATTCCCCTATAAACTCACAACCCGCTACAGAACTAAAACGCAAAATTAAATAAAAAATAATTAATAATGCCTAAAAATTAATATTTAATTTACTATAATTATATTACTTCCCACCCTATTCCCCTATAAACCCACAACCTGCTACGGAATTAAATTACACAAAAATTAAATAATATAAAATTCATTACTTTAAAAAATTTCAAACATACATTACAAAATAATACATACTTTTAACACATATACTAACACTTAAAACACTATAACAAAAATCGAAATTTTTAACAACTATTTTATGACTGTCGATATTACTAACTTCGATATTATGAAAATCGATATTTCTTACCTGAATTTCGATATTTTGCACCACTATATTTTTGCAATTCGATATTCTGTCCATTCTGGGGCCGATTCCGATCCAGGTCGGAAAGCACTCCGACCGAGCCGGATCCGGAGTGTTTTCCGACCGAGCCGGAGTCCTGCAGTCCGACCGAGCGAGTATGATGCGGCCGTATGCTGTCGGACTCAGTTCGGTCGGACTCCCATAGAAGTCAATGGAGCCGGTCGTACGACGCGTAAATGGGCTCCCATTGATTGAATGGGTACGTCGCGGCCAAGTGCGCCTCCTACAGTGAGTACGCGTCGGTGCCATCCGCACCGTACATGCCTATGTTGGGGAGACCCATGGGTCTCCCCCTGTGTCCGAGTCGTAGGGCTGCGGGTTACAGGGGGTCCGACGCAGACCCCCAAAGGCAACCACCCGGACAATTTGCGAGCTGGACACTCCAGTTTGCACAGGCTGTCCGACGCGTGCATCGTACTGGCTCGGTCGTGAATCGCATCCATTGCACGCCACGGTTAGCTTCCGACCGAGACGTACGGAGCGGTTCGGACCCGGAAACGAGTCGGTCGGTGAATGTCATGTAGCTCGCATCGTACTTGCTCGCTCGTGCAGCTGTACGAGTCGGGCAGAAAACACGCGTACAGCGCGTAGTTTTTCCAGCCGGATCGCGTTCGGTGCCCTTCCGACCCGGATCGGAATCGGCCCCTCTATATTAAAAACTCGATATTCTGTCCAGTCGATATTTTTTTTTCGATTTTGTGACTAGTTACCGTAGAGCAGTGACTTGAGCTAACCCAGATATTTTCATTGCTCCTTTGAAGCTGCGTATGTAGCTTTATTTGGTTTTTCGGTTCTCAGCACTGCCGTTTCATTAATGATAATGGTGAGCAACAATTATACCGAAGCCAAATCTTCACAGCTCAATCCTGCATTCTTACCCTCTCCCTTCTACAGTGCACTGATTTTTATTATCTTTACTGCTTTGTAAAGGTCTATTAGAGGCAAGTGCCTTTATTCGGGTGCTGGGTCGCCCTCAATTATTAGGACTGTGGTGAGGAAAGTTAGGTAATGATACAAAGAGGTCTACCATTAAATCATCTGGTAATTCTTACCACTGCATTGACATTAAAAGATTCTTTCCTGCATACATTTATAACTTCCATACACATATAGAGCGGGCAAAACAGAAGTTGTTAAATAATTTAGAGCAGATTCTGGCGTTTGTTTAAAATAAGTTCTTTAATCATTCTACTTGTCAATTTCACATGTGCAAAGCAAGGCATAGTGGCTTAAGGTTATTCAGAGTATGCCATGGACTAATAATTCTACGTTAAAATCATACCATATTTAGTCAAACCAATATGAATATTTTGCTAATATCCTGCAACGCTGTCCAATGGAAATGCTGTTAATCCATACTTCATGTTACAGCAGCATTTATTCTATTTCTTCCTCGCAATACAGAAAGTTAATATTTTAGCATGGCATTAAAACTCTTTGGACATGTCACCTTCCAAAAGCCACACCCCTTATGTGTGACTATTCTACAATCCTTGCTAAGCACTGAGAGGCCCCAGCCTTTTGAGTGAACCACAGATTTCTAGTAAAGAAGTAGTATATCGTCGTCTCGCAAAAAGTATCTGGCGAAACATCTGTAGAATCCTGTATTATAAAAATCCAGCAACCGAAATTCTTGAGGAAAATGTGTCTTGTCCATTCAGCTGCCAGTTGCAGGAGGCTCCCTGAATATTTTTTATTCTGCAATTAGTAAATCATCCATGTTTTTATTGTCTACAGATTATGTTGATGTTCCAGTCCCGTTTAGTGTTCTTTGTATATCTTCCACATTGTTCATCCTACTTCCACTAGTACGGTGTTATGTATTCAATGTCTTTGTCTGCCCTAATTGCTTTCATTTATCCAAAAATATATGTGTAATTTTCTGTTTATCATTCATTAAGTGCATGGTACATTAGATATTTATTTAGAGTGTGTTTTATTAAGATAGTATACGATTAGCTCCTGCTTTATATAGAAGATTAAAGGATGTATTTTAGGTTAGAAATAGGTGTGCAACAAAATAAATGTGCTAATAGATGCTGATGATAGGGGTACACAGCAAGTTTACCATATTTTGCATCACACATCACAAGAGTTGACGTTTAATGGTAGTGTCAAGAATGTATTTCAACTGAATTCACAGTAACAATTAGGAAGGGGAATCTTTGAGCTTTTAGCGAGAAGGGAGGTCTGGAATGAAAGCTGTGTCAGGATCCGACCATTGCCGCGCCTCCCGAGACCACAGAACTACAATACCCATGAGCCCCCGAGGCTCACAGGATATAGGAAGCGCGGGCGCACAGTAAGCTGCGCGTAATTTTGGAAACAGGACTACACTCTTCCTCGGCGGCGAGCGGAGGAGAGAGGACGCGGAACGCCGTTAGGATTACGGCTCCGAACAAAGACGAAGACTTGGAGGAGGACGCGAGCGGACATAGTGGGCAGTCCGTGAGTACGAGTAGCACCGGAGGCGTGCCCGGATTTGTCGAGGGGGTCTCCTAGCGAGACAAGCACCAGAGAGTTGCGGGGCCACTCCTTGGAGGTAACTGCATCGACCGCCAGGTGAGCGAACCGCGGTTGGGTGCCCTTTTTACCGTAAAAAGCCGGAGTGGGAGCCTAGGAGGATTGAAACATCGGTGAAGGAACCGATTGTGAATTGGAATCCGCCGCTGGTTAAATCATGAACAATTTTGAGGCATAGAAGCCTAAGGGAACCATTGCGCCTAGGGAGGAGCATTAGAGACACAGGTACAGGCGGAAAAGGGCCGACCTGGGGGATAAAGAAATAGGAAGGACACACGAGGGGAAAACAAACGAGACAATAGCGGTACAGCGTTGGAGAGCTTCTTCATCTCCAGTGGATTTTATGTTTATAGCTTTTGGCGTGGGACAGATTACAGCGAGGCACATCAGGAGGTTCGTCTCTACGAACAAACTATTCATGTAAGGGGATACGAGGAGTAGGCTTGCTAGAGTTGTGCATACCGTGTTCCTTAATGTGCGTGACTACAGTTTGTCTTCTTTTGCTTACTAGGTCCGAGGAGGGCATTAAGCGAGCCGGCTGTGTTCAGGTGTTGTGGCTTTTGGTTGATACAGGTATACATACATCCTAGTGAGACCGTATTGAGAGTAGTGTTTCGTATTGTATTTTATCCCTGTCTGTTTTGTTGTTTCAGATCCTTTTATCCACTGCTGTCCCTTTCCTTCCTTTCCCTCGCCTGATCTTTCGCACACCCAGTTCCCTATAGTGGTTGGGTGTGGGTCATATCTGGAGGTGGACCATATTCTGCTGCAACCGGATCCTGCGAAGCTGGGCTTGACAAGCTGCGCCGCAAACCAAAGACTCCATCCTGGCATTATTGGCAGCCTTTGTAACCGTTCTTTAAATACAGAATGAAAAACAAAAATAGTAGAAGGCCTTATCTGGTAATCCTTGCACAGTAACAGATTTTAAAAACAAATCTTATGTTTACAAGGCAAGACATTCGAAGAAACTTGTAGTATAGCGCTTTAATGCAGAGCAGGATTAGTTTAGGGCTATAAACCTGGTAGGGATTTTCAACATATATTGTGCCGAATACCATTGAATATGTTGGCAATATTTTTTCTGTTTCTCACTTTCATTTCAGTTATGTCTGTTTATTTTGCTGATGAGTTGTATCCTTATTTTCTGCACTACATTAGAGCATTCTTTTATTAAAGGCTTGTAAAATATACAATGTTGATTACTTGTGTATGTTCATCTATGTGGGGAGAGGGCTCTAGAATCACCGATAATTAATCCTGTAGTCTCACAGGACCGATTGTTACCCAAGACACATAACTTCTATTCAGGGTTTGGAGGGAGTGCTGGTTACCTCCTCTCAACTTAAGAGCGTCCTGTGAGCGTTGGTTACCTCCTCTCAACTTAAGAGGGCCCTGTGAGCGTTGGTTACCTCCTCTCAACTTAAGAGGGCCCTGTGAGCGTTGGTTACCTCCTCTCAACTTAAGAGCGTTCTGTGAGCATTGGTTACCTCCTCTCAACTTAAGAGGGTCCTGTGAGCGTTGGTTACCTCCTCTCAACTTAAGAGCGTCCTGTGAGCGTTGGTTACCTCCTCTCAACTTAAGAGGGCCCTGTGAGCTGTAGGATTACTGAAGGGGTGGTTACAATTCTTTACAGTATGAGGGACTGTGAAAAAATATAAAACCAGGTCGGTATCAGCCGTTTCATCTGGTTCTTCGTAGGACTCTGTGGAGAGTAAGAGGACAGAAAGAAGAGATCAGACTGAATATTGCAGGAAGGAGGAATACATTAGACCAAAGAATCAAGAACAAGTATGTGATGGTGCTGGAGTGAGGTTTTCCTTAAAATTCGTATACCTCCTCCATTTTATCGTGTTAAAATTAAAACGAATAACTGATTAATATTAATAGTATTAATGGTTTGCTGTGTTTGAATAATCAACATTACTACTTAGAAAATACACGTGGGAATCGCATTTGCATGGCCTGATTGATACGTAAACTAATTTTTGTACGCATACTACTGTGAGATATTTAGAATTAGCATGTTATATGTTGCTTTTGTGATGTGATTTGTGAATTGTGCTTTAAAACGTATAAACTGCAATGCGTGTTGCTTTTGCTTGATAAATACACTCACATAAAGGGTTTAGTGAGGGAATAACATTTTAATAGTCATTTCCTTGTATTAATTACGTTTTGTATTTCTTTGCTTAAGTTGACTTTTCTGGAGTGGCCACAAAATGGCTGCCATCCCTATTTGACGGACAGACGATATACAGAAGTCACTGGGTGAAGTGCGCCTGCGCTAAAAGATGAGCAACAATAACCTCGTCCTGACCCCAGGCAGACTGTACCCGTGAAGGTCGTACCGGGATGGGTGCCAATCTCCAGACAATGGACTTCCTTAAACTAAGAACTGTTATAATTGATGACACCGTGGACACAAACCCGTATGAGAACCAAAATGCCCTGAATGGACAAGTAACTTGCAAATTATTAATAAAATGAGAATTACATCTGAAGTAACATTGTGCGCATGAGAATCAGGAAGAATGATCCTGGTTCCACCAATCAAATTTGTTTAAGAACATGTATTGTAACATTTTGTTGTTGATTTTACTATAAAAGAAGTAGACTAGAGAGGGTCAATATCGCGCTTTACCCGATTTCCTGACGTTATGCGGACGGAGAGGACAGTGACACTGCTGGACAGCTGCTTGCCAGAGACTCTGACGGACTGATCAGATGCCCAATTAATTTACGAACTGATTCATCAATTTATGGGCATAGAGACGAAAGATCTGAATTTGCCATAGAGGACGCCATTTAGCCAGATTAGGTAAATATGCGAATCAAATATTGAATGCTTTTTGATTTTCTTATGCTTTATTTTAGATAAATATTTCAATTCATTATAAGAACTGTGTCGGGTTATTATTTAGAAGTGTATTGATGTATATTGTTTAGAAGAATTAAGTGTCGCTCTACCCAGCAACTCAGATGATCCATGGCCTATCCATGGGAGGAAATGCTAGGTTAAAAGTTTAAGACCCTGGTGAGGTAGGGAGGAATAGGTGAAATTATTACTCATCAGGGAATTTGTGCAAATTTCCTCCCATATTCCAGCGCATGGAATAAAAGGATCCCCTCTCGAAGTACCACAGATCTAAAGAGAAGAATGAATGAATGGTGTTATGGGCCCCACCAGTGAATGAGTGAATGAATGTGGTTGAAGAAGATCTGTGGTCTGTGACGTAGAAAGGGAATTTGGTATTCAGCGTTGGAGCAATGGTCCATTTACTAAAGAAGAGAAAATGAGAATTGAATTGCCCGTCTTGAAAAGAAGAAAGTGGCAGGTTTAACAAAGAAAAAGCGTGCCACAGAAACTGTGAGTACTTCTGCGAAATTGACTAAAGATTGAAGAGTCTCAAAGAGTATCTGGCCATGATTCCAACTGAAGAATACATTCAAGTAGAAACACGGTGGGTAGACATGTAAACTGTCCTGACTGTTTTTAATGTAGAAATACAGATAGAAGGGCACATATTGCACAAAATAAATGCAGCATTGCGGTCACATTTATCAGATGCCTGTGAAATCGTCCTAGCTAAGGATGATTAAGTTTCAACCTTTCAAATGGATGCACTTTGTGGGGAGAAGGTAAATATGGAAACATGTTCCTTCTTTGTACCTGATAATTTCAGGGGAAACTATGACTGAGCTTTAAACTAGCTCTTTCATTATATAGAAACCAAGCAGGGTGTGATAAAGACTGCGTACCACTTGTGATTTTGTTATATTCCATGTGTAGAAAAGCCGATTACTATGTTGTGTGGTTGTGAGACCTCATCTTGTAATAATGTCACAATCTTTATCAGGTTTGGTTGCTTTAAAATAACCCTTAGATCGGTCCTGGGTGGTTGTGACATAGAGCAGTCAGGTTTAATCAAAGAAACAAGTGTAAAGTATTTATAACTACCAAAATAGTCAATAAGTAAGAAACACAACTCATTAGAAATCATCAGACACCAGTTTATAAAAGTAGAGTGTATTTTTATCTTAAAATAGGCATCAAAACAACAACAAAAAAACATCAAGGAAAACCAGAGATGTGATTTTTCAAAGGTAAATAAAATCTTTTTTAAAGATGCAGCAGAGTTGTAGTGAATTTTCCTGGAGCTATCCTGACATCCACAAGGGTCGTCCCTAGCCTCAGGACTCAGCCTTTCACAGTGCAACAGGCAAGTTCAGTACAGGGCAAGTTGCTATTGGTCAACTGGTCTTCTATTTACAACAGGTCCAGCAGGTTGCTTACTAGGAAGAAATTATTTTCTTTCGGGAGAACAGGGTCCACTTTAACTTCGGCAACTGGTCCCACAGACTTGGGAACACCTTGGGAAGGTCAGAACTCATACTCCAAGAGAAGCACTTCGATATCCAGTGGCAGGCAGGTGTTTCTGGGCAGCTGGGCTCTCAGGAAGTGCAGGGTTACTAGACTTTTGGTGGTGCTGAAGCTTATCAAGAGGCTAGCCAATTTGCCTTAGGAGTAATTTATTCCTTCCTGGCACAAGTGGAGCTCTTTTCCACGAACGGGCACAGCAGGTGCAGTTCTCTCTGTGGGTCCCTAGGGTGCAACAGATGTAAACCATTTCTTGATGGTGCCTTTCTTTGCCGGGCAAGGGAGCAGCAGTGCAGTTCTTCTTTCTTTTTTCCAGTTCAGTAGTGATCTGTAGACTACAGACCTGAGATATCAATTATATGCTTTCTTCTCGTTTGTGAGAGGGGAGGACTCACTAGCCAAGGAGGTAATAGTTCCCATGAGGCAATCCTTCCCACTTTACATCACTTCTTAGTGGTATGGCCACCAAACAATACCAGGATACGCTCTCCCACCGAATCCAAGATGGCACAAGCCTTCTTCCCCTGTGAGGTGCCCTGGGCAAGTCCCTGAGGTGTACCCAGCATAAAGATCCACGCCTCCTGGAAAACTAGTTCTGCAGCCTGTCTACCTACACAAAGGAGTGTGCAGGCAAAATTGTGATCACTAGTTGCTTCACTGAGGTGTTAGCTTCTTTGAAGCTGGGCCATCTGTGGCCACTACCCGGTAGTCACCCTGTTGGAGGGGGGTAACACCACCTCCCACCAGCAATTCTTTTTCTTCCCTGTTCCTGGGGGCACTTCACACTTCCTAGCAGGGCAGCTCGTTGTCTTGGGTGACAACTGCAGCAGAAAGACAGAAAAGGCTACTTGAAGTTTGGGCAAAAAAATGTTGATGTGCTAAAATTGCCTTTCTTTTAAAAGTTACCTTAAATCCGTTTTCAGCAATGAGTTGGTTTTAAAAAATGGGGTCACTGGTTGAGGGAATGAAACTTTACTCAAGCAGCAACCACAATCCTTGTCATGGTGAAGTCACACGCAAACCCTAAATTAACCTGTGCTCAACCCTCAGGTAGCTTGGCAGAAAAGCAACTTAGAGGCAATGTGTAAAGTATTTATGCTATCCCAATGGATGGTTACAGTTCCTACAAAAAGAAAGAAAGTGATAGCCAAAGGATAAGCTATAGAAAGCAGGGGATGTCTCCAAATGCAAGGTGAGTGTGCAGAGTGAGGAGAGGGTACTCCTTGGTGTGGTACTTGGTGCCCTCACACACCCTTACGGATGTTTGGCATCATCATTGGGCACAGTTGCTCCTCGTGGGGGTGGCGCTGCAGTCCCTCACGGGCCCTTGGTTAGGGGCTCTCTGGCGGAGTTCTTTTAGGAGTTGCCGCATTTGTGAGTGTGGGTGTGTGGGTAATAGTGTGCTAGTGAGTGCAGGTAATAAAATTGAAACAGGGTCCAAACGAAGTTTAATTGGGAGGTCCCTGGTTCAAATTAAAACATGGACGGGGATGGAGATGCACGGTAGTGCTAATATGAGAGGGGAAACTGAACCAAATAAAGTCCCACTTCTCTCAACCCGTGTAGTGTATTAACAAAAAGTGCTCTAAAAAAAGTCAGGTCAACATGTTTCGCGCTATCTGATGGTCCCTATTGGATCCAGGAGCGCTTCGTCAGGACCAAAAGAAGAAGAATATAAGAAACAAGGGTTCGGGAAAAGACAACCCGTAATCCCTTTCGTTACCTAGGTCTGGTATGCTTGACAGATCGTGTCCAGAATCTGTTTTTATACGAAAATCCTGTATCACAGCCCTCTCCAACTTGGTGATTGGCTCCGTCAGCTAGAGCCGCGTTGTAAGGTAGACGTGTGGCCTTACGTTGCGGGGTGACCTACCCGAGCGTTGCTCTGCCGGCTCTGCCGGCACCCCCAAGTTGGAGACCATCAGATAGCGCGAAACATGTTGACCTGACTTTTTTTAGAGCACTTTTTGTTAATACACTACACGGGTTGAGAGAAGTGGGACTTTATTTGGTTCAGTTTCCCCTCTCATATTAGCACTACCGTGCATCTCCATCCCCGTCCATGTTTTAATTTGAACCAGGGACCTCCCAATTAAACTTCGTTTGGACCCTGTTTCAATTTTATTACCTGCACTCACTAGCACACTATTACCCACACACCCACACTCACAAATGCGGCAACTCCTAAAAGAACTCCGCCAGAGAGCCCCTAACCAAGGGCCCGTGAGGGACTGCAGCGCCACCCCCACGAGGAGCAACTGTGCCCAATGATGATGCCAAACATCCGTAAGGGTGTGTGAGGGCACCAAGTACCACACCAAGGAGTACCCTCTCCTCACTCTGCACACTCACCTTGCATTTGGAGACATCCCCTGCTTTCTATAGCTTATCCTTTGGCTATCACTTTCTTTCTTTTTGTAGGAACTGTAACCATCCATTGGGATAGTATATGACTTTTAGGAGCACTGGTTCAGGACCTCTTTCAATCCTCAAGCTCCTAGTCCCCTCTCTTATTGATTTGTTAAAGTATTTATGCATCAATTCAAACAGTAATAAATAGAATAACAACACAAGAAAAATCCCACACCAATTTAGAACAAGCATTTGCAATGCAATAGGTCTCGCACTTACGCAAGTTTGAGCTCTTGGCATTGTATATGAAAATGCCTCTTATTTATTTTTTGGTATTTAAAACATAAATAAAAGCATTGCCATTTACAATGCTAAAAGCTTAAACTCTCGCAAATGCGATACATATTGCTTTGCAAATGCTTTTTTTAGAAAGCTGCGTTGTAATTGGCTAAAAACGTAATGCTGCCTTTAGGCTATTCTATCAGTTCAGTCTGTTTTAAATGTATTCACACCTTGTGCTTGGCTTTTATGTTAAAGCAAACCAAATGCTGCGTCCCGCAAGTGGTGCGAGCGTGTCCGTGTGGCGTTGGGCTGTATAGGCGAGCGTGGTGTGAGCGCGCATTGGCAGAGAACAGACGGCGTGAGCGTGCACATGGACTGTCCGGGGGGAAAGTGCACATCTCCTGTCGGGTGTCCAGGCGAGCGCAATGGGAGCACGCATCGGCAGATAAGATGGCGAGCGCTGTCACTTCAGAACCCACCAGTCTCGAGCCACGGGGGCGAGGCACCTGCCTGCAGCGCCCACCGCACAAGCCGTCGGGAGCGGACCCCCCAATGCCCGGCATCCCGCGGGCGGCATGGGCCAGGCGAGGAGGGAGCCAATAGCCAGAGCCCTGCGCGCGGGGCCGAGCGCGAGCCGCCGAGACAGGTGAGCTGCGCCCGCGGCCGGGGGGATGGGGATGGGCGGGGAAATGAGGGGAGACGGGAGTTTGGAGAGAAAGTGAGAGAATGCGTGTGATGGGAAGCGGGCAGAAGACACCGGAGAGAGCGGGGCAATAGTAGCTGTTGTTGGGCCGGGGAGTGAAGGTAAGAAGACAGCAGAAGCTGCGCACCGAGCGGTCCGTGAGGGGGCGGAGGAGACCCAGAGCACACGGGTGGGCAAGAGAGAGTCAGGGCCGGGTGTCGGGGGCGCACAGACGGAGAAAGGAAAGTTACAGAGAGCATGAAAACGGACCGGCCCTGAAGCAGGAGCGCCGAAGACAGAGGCTAAGACACCGAGGAGAGGTTTGAGAGAGGCAGGACTGGGGAGGCAGGTGAAGAGAGAGGGCCGGGAACAAGCGGGCAGGAGGAGGGAGAAGGACACACTGATATAAAGGGAGGAGACATACTGAAGAGAGAGGGACCCAGACAGACAGACAGGGGATGAGCTGAGATGCAACAACTTCTACAATGAGGACGAAAGTGAAACTGCATACTGGCTTGCTGAGGGAAGGGAGACAGGAGATGTGCACGCCGCGTGGCTGTAGGCGCGTACACCAACTCAAATCCGCCGAGACCATGCGCGTGCCCATCTCCTGTCCCACTTCCGAGGCAAGTCAGCAACAATAGATCTCGCTGGCGACAGCGCTTCGCGCTGCGTTCGCCAGGCGAGACCTAAAAATAGTGTAAAATGTCATAAATAATTCAAGATCAAAACAACAAAAATCTAATCAGTAGAACTGGAGTGAATGCAATTTCAAAGTTTTAAATGAAAATAACACTGAAAAGCACAAAGCGCCAACTGTGGATATCTGGTCAAGCTGAAACTGGACAAAGTCACAAGTTCAGGCCGACCGTGATAGAGCGTTGGCCAGCTACAGGGCCTCAGTTAGGTCCACTTAACAAGAGTACCTTAAATCCTGGCAGCTGCCATTCCTAGGAGCAATGATAAAAGGTCCTGCATTGTTGTGAGGATGTTGTCCACGAGGGGCTTGCGATGCAAAGTCTTGTATCGAGATGTGTTGCACTCTAGCTGGTTCTGAAGAAGCTGCGGGGTTTGGGATGCGAAGTCCTGTGTCGTCGTCGAGGATGCAATCAACAAGGGTCTTGGAATGCGACGGCCTAAGTTGGGGATGCATCGTGCAGCAGAGGGTACTAGAAGACTGAAAGCAGTGATGCAAAGTCCTGCACCAGAGATGAATCACACAGCAGTCCTGATCGAAGTTTGGTGAGGTGATGCATCACGCAGCCGCTCCAATGCATTGGTTCTGCTTGGACCACATTTGGGCCCGATAGAGCACCTTCAGGTCTTTGCCATTGTGCACCATTCAGGTCATGCCTGTATTGGAGTTTCTAATCTCACACCACCGTCCAAGACTGAGACGCTCATTTTTGTGTGCGTTATCAGGTTGTACAGTTGCCTTTTAACCCAGAGCGTTTTACTGCTCCATCTGAGATTTCTAAATCAGAATGAGGGATAAAGTGCAGGATCGATGCTACTTCTTCAAATTCCACACCATTTCCCTTCTCCTGACCTGCTTTCCCTAGGCAAATCTTCAAGAAAATGCGTAAATTAATTTGTGTGAGGGGATTGAGTGAAGTGTGAAATTAGTAAACATTGTGTAATCTGGATTTAGGTGCAAACACAGCGCCCAGATCCATATTCAGCTTACACGCCAAAGGAGAGCCTAGGCCTTTGCCCCTCCTCTTTGCCCCCCAACCCCGAAAGTCAAAACCAAAAAAGAGGGGTTGTTTGCTTTGAGGGAGCTCACAGTGGTATATGCTTCCTGGGACTGCAGTATGTGCAAGGATTGACACCCAAATGTATGTTTTATTCTTTTTTGTTGTGCTTTTATGGTCATTTTATATGTACTGAATAAAGCTTCATGAATTGAATTGAATTGCCTAGTAGGCTCTTAGTTCCCTTGAGCCTGGAGGACTGGCCTGTCAGTGTATCTCACTCTCTCACTGTTGGAATGCTTATTTCAGTGGAGACGCTTTCGCAGGCAAGCTTCATCTTGCCGAATACTCACTCCCCTGGTAACTCGCCAGTGCTCTCGGGGGAGGCGTGCAGTGTCAGGCACATCACTCCTCACAGCCACTACAATACTGTAACTGGTCCTCAAATGCTGGCATAAAACACCTTTAGTGTGTTACTCGTAGATCAACCAACAGGAACACGTCAGCCGGAAAACAACGTCACTGCACTGTCCAGGAGGGTGACCAGGCGTCCTGGATTTGCCGAGACGGTCTTGGGTTTTCACCAGCTGTCCCGGCAGATTTCAAGAAATGTAGCTCATGTCCCGGTTTTAAAGATACTGAAAACGCTGGGAGGAGTTTTTTTATGTTTTACAAAGCAGGGATAGTTAGCAGTTGTTTCAGGAACGCAATTTAATTAACAGGCAAGCTACCGGGTTTAATAATAGCATTTTATGTATGTTCTTACTGCCTCTTCTGTAATTCTCTGCTGAGGAGAGCTGTCCTTCTGTGCACTAGCTTGAAGTATAATTGCAGTTCTTCTTCTATTTTTGTGAAATGTCACGGTTTTTGGCTTTAAAATTTTGGTCACCTTACTCTCCAGTCACTTTTATTCCCAACGTCAAACTTCCGGAGACAGCACATGGGCCTAAAGAATGTCCTTACATACCCTGCCGAACTAGACGCAAAAGAGACACAATTGATTAACAGAATTCAGAACAAATAAAAACATTCACCCCCAGTCAAGAGATCTGGGTCAAATCCATCATTCTTTTGCTCACCATGCCACCCCAGTTTAGACCTGGCCATATGCAAATCAGTCTGACCCTGTGCCTCATGGGAACTGTCCACCCCGAACTGCCAAACGACCAGACGCTGCGTTCAACTTCAACAGGATTCAGATCCTGTGACGCAAAGTCTGAGCACAGTCTGCAGACGGCAGGAAAGCCATGGTGAAAGCCAAATGGCAATGGAGGGCGGCACGCGCGTCTGCAGAGCTCGAGCGCCTCAGGCGTCATAGCCATTGCCAGACCTCCGAGATCTAGTCTTGCAGGATATGTGAAGGCGTCGCCTGAGGAGCGCGCGGACGCTCTTAGGGAAGGCAGGTGCTGGGAGCTGGCCCGCCTCCGCCAGAACACAGCTGAAAGGGGGGCGGGGAACAATCTATATGTGGGCACGATTCAGGCTGTGTTTGGATTGGAAGGGATCCGATTCTGAAATGTAATCTGGGTAATGTGTAAATGCGTACGGGAATTTAAAGAGTGCAGAAGCAAATGTTAGTCCATACAGGGCCCTCAGTAATACCTCAGGTATTGGGAGGCGGCAGTAGATTAGAAGCCTGTCACCCATTTAGATGGATTAGAGTAGGAAAAAGAACTACTACAAAGAACCAGAGAATTCCAAAAGGTAAAATTTACAAGTGTGCTCGTGTGGCATAAAACCTGCTGTGTGCCTTCTATCACTATACTCCACCCCAGCCGGCTGTTCCAGCCTGATTTACCTCTAGTATAAAGTTTCAGGAAGCCTCTTACATTTACACCAATACAAATTTAGAGTGACGTCACATGGCTTAGGCAGATGCCCCTGCCGCAGAAAGGAGTGCCCACGGGCCCTCACTGACCCAAGGCATCCAAGCAATCCTTCGTTAGATGGACACAGACGAGGCCAGGGCATCACCTGTGAGTAACATGGCGGCGGTGAACTTCACAAAACTAGAGCGTACAAATGCACAGCGATGCTGGGACAATTGTCTGCGAGTACTGGCCAAGGGGATCCGCTCATTAAAATTATAGGTGTTCTAAAAGGTTTTCTGTTTTTGAAAAAGCAAGTCTGGCAAATGAGCAAGAAAATTTTTAAGTGGGAAGCGTGTGAGTGGAAAGGGGGTGTATGAGATGGTGGTCAGATATTTTTCAGGAAAATGCAGTTCAATGGTGCATATATATGTAATGTCCTTACATATATGTATAAATTGTGCCAACTTTTATTTAAAAAGTTAAATGGAACATTAATAACTCAGATAATTTTAAGTTATGCGTGCACTCAAGGGTGAAATAAATGTGGATTGGCTTATTTCCTCACCTATATTCGAAAATTGTCTGCCTGCACATTCCACAATTAAAAGAGCCAATGACCCTCATTTTTATATCTGTTTTCTCTTATTTGAGCAAAGATCTGATTATGCGTGAAAAGAAAAATGATATGCCTCGTTGTTTTCCATTCTTTTTCTGATCTGTCATCAGGTCTGAGAGTGCTGCCACACTCCCAGTGCCACGCCTACATCATCACCTCCCAAGATAGGACCATAATGAGAAGTCCGAGTACCATTGCCCCCCCCTGTCCCTACATTGCCTCAACATAGCCCTCTAGTGAAGGTTGTTTCTTGTAGAAGGGCTTACCTGCCACTCTTCCACAAGATTTCTGGCAATCCTTCATTCAAGATGTTTTTCTACATAGCTCCCTCCCTCTTCTTCCTTTTTTGACTCATTGCCTACCTTTGTGGCTCCTACTGCATTACTACTATTGACTTATCCCACTCTCTCTTCCTCCAGTTAAAGCTAATTTTCCCAGAATGGGTGCTCCAAGGATCAGAGCCTGCAAATTTGGAGTTGCATACCTAGATTCCAGCTACCTGCAGTGCAGTTGCCGAACTGCTAGAACTGAAAACTCAGGCCACTTAGATGTAATGTAAACAAAGGACTTATGTCAAGTTTTCCATCTTCACGACAGGGACCACTGGGCTCAAGCTACAGTGCTGGTTATGACCCCAACCTTGCCAGTGAAAAAATATTTATCCCTTTCAATTTGATTCATGCCTGTGTTTTTAATGCCTCTTTGTTGCACAGACAAGGGGGAGGGCGCCCCCTGTGTTTAATATGTGTTGCTAATCATTTCTGGGAGAGATGCTCTGGTCTTCAACAGTGCTTGTGTTTTCTAAATGTAAATCTCTTACACTGCATTGTTCCCCTATGCTTATACCACACTCTCATGAAAGAAGACGGCTCATTACAGGACATTGCGGAGCTTGGTAAATAGGAGCGGGAGTATCCAGGGGTTGACCCCAGCCACGTTCTCCAAATGCCCCATGGCAATTGTTGTGACATTTTTATCAAATGCTGCATGTTAACAAATGCCTTCATCAAATGTATTTGAACTCACACTGAGTCAGTAATGTTTTCTGCCCACAATGAAATGTGTGAAGCTTACTAGCTATTTAGCCATGTCAGTGTTTCTCCCAGCCACTCTGCTACCTTCGCTGAGAAATTGTATGAAAATTGCTTCGAAAACACTTTAATAGCTGACACAATGTTGATTTATTCTACTGCCATTTTGCTTTCTGTGTTGTGCTAATGTTATACTTAGCCCGTACTGTTGTTGTCTTACCTATGAAGTTTCCAGCCCCCCTCTCTTGCTTGGCACTGCTAGGCAAGGATTCACAAATGGCAATCTCCGCCTCTGAAAGTTTGCAATCCTTGTATCTCATTTCAAGACCATATCACACTCTTCTCATGAGAACGATGGGCACCTGCTGAGATTTGGTTTCTGTCATGTGTACTCTCATTAAGGTGTGCGGTTCATTAATTTTTCTGACTTGGTCAGGGTCATTTGGTTTAATTCAGTGTTGTGTCTGTTTTGTTTCAGATAGTGTTGGTCCTGATGAGAATCCCCATATGCGAAGGGATTCGAAACGCGTAGACCTATCTTCGCTTTTGGCCAATCATCTGCTAAACAACTAAATGCAATTTATTATAATTGTTCTAAATGATATTTGCTGATGGCCTGATGTATTTTCTACATTCAATTGTTAATCATTTTTTCAAACTGTGTGGAGTTAGTGTGTCTGAGAAGTTTGTTTGTTTGTGTCTGAGTGTTTGGAGTATGCTAGTGGTGGTATCATTTATATATGTCCATGTAATGTAAATATCAATGATATATTGTTCTATTCTTTGTGAAATGCTTTAATTGTTACAGTGTAACCGTGCAAATCAATAAGTTAATTTATTGCATGAAAATAATTTTGATTAAATTCAACGAAAAAGTGGTTGAGAGTGAACCTGTTTTATTCAGTTCATGGTTAAAATTATTTTCAAAGTGAAGTGCAGCATTGGCACTATTTCTGTTTTGTTGATACTCTCATTTGAAGCAATGTATGTTGAAAACCTATAAAAATCATGCATATTGAGGAAGGGTTGGCATTAGATGCTCAATACTATTAGAGGGGACATGCTTTCCATACTCCTACCCTGTCTAACTACTGTAAACCCTATGGCCTACCTCACTCTCTTCCTACCCACATACACCTCGTTTCCAACAATAATACAGCTCTACTGCGTATCACCTCCTCTATCCCTCCTTCCTTTTGACTATGCCCACCTCTACTCCCATCCCTTGCTATTTCTTCCTGCCACCTCTTTTATTTTATTTTATTTTTTAGAGTTTTATATAGCACGAACTAGACCCGAGAAATCGGGTTTCAGAGCGCTTTACATGAGCACCAGTTTCGTTACAGAAGGACACATTCATTTCTGATAGGCACGGGGAGATTAAGTGATTTGCCTAGGATCACAGGATGTTCTAGAGTAGTTGCTGAGACTCGAACCCGGTTCCCCAGCTTCGAGGTCGACCACTCTAGCCGTTAGGCTACATCCTGTCCCCATCAACACAGAATGCTCCCCCCAGCCTGAGACCACAACACTCTCCTCATTTCTGTCTTACCTATCTTGACATACTTCAACTCACAACTCTCTATTGTATCTCACATAACCTCTCCCTCCACTAGCATCTATAACAAATCTGCTATACAAAACTACCTCAAATCTTAGGGCCTGATTTACATGTTGCATTTTGTAGTATGTAATGTAGGACTTCAGTAGTACTCCTTACTTACTGCAAAATGTAATTCACAAACATACAAGTGTGAATATCCTCCTTTACTATATTTTCTATAGCGAGATCCTTTCACATGTAAGTTTACTATGTAGTATTCAATGCAGGAGGGACGGGGTGGCTGGAAGAAGGGGAATACTGACTGCTAAATAGGAGGGGTTTAGGAAGGGCTAAGGAGGTGTTTAGGGGGGACTGAAACCCACTCACAAAATAGTAAGCCCATTGCTATTCACAAACAACACTTCTAAAGTTTCTACAGGCAAAAAGGATCAAAACAGTAGTGAATGTGCTCCAGCTCAGACCCGGAGTAGGTCCAGCACTACACATGGCCAACCACTATTTCTGCAACACCGCCCCTTAGAAAATAATGGAGGCAGGACTTAAAATACATCTCTGTGGGAAATAGTGTTATATTAAATTGATTTAATTTGACTCTCTACACTTTCAGCGAATACTCAAGGGAACGCGCTGTCTCAACCGACTTTCTACACAATGAAAACAATGAGCCTCATTGTTCTACATCTTGGATTTCCTCAAAAGATAGAAGCAACAGCATCACTTATCCTCTCCAGACCTGACTCTGCTAAAGGACTATACCACAACATTCCACCCTCAACTATCATAAGTCTCCAAACTCAGCAGCCACAGCAAGACCACTTCTAAATGTAAATATACAGACCCATTTTTCTCCAGTCCTGAGGATTCTACACTGGCGCCCAATAGTAAGAGCCGTTTTGCTTGACGATGCTGCCTTTTCAAGGGCAGCATCATCTAGCAAAAAGAGCAGAGTGGCAGTGAAAGATATGAGCTCCCTAGTACACCTAAAATAATCCTGTGGAATCTGCACCGTGGAGAACACACTTGCTATTTTAGTACTCTCTCAACCCACAGCAGTTCTGAGTATCAGCCCAACTGAAAGAGAGGGTGGGCAGCCGAAGTGAGCACTCGCAGAATTACAGGCCAGGGTCTGCTGGCATTTCCATGTGGAGGCGAAGAAAGTGAGTAACGTGGCTGTGGCAGCTTGACTCAGAAATAAAGGCAGAGGCTGGAACCGGTTGAAAGCAGGATGAATTCTTGTGTGGGATGAAGGGATTGGAGGCAGCTGCAAATAAGCGGTACTGCTGATGGTGTAGGGCCTGGTTGGAAGCCAATGGGACTATGGCAGTCCAAAGGAGTGCAGGAGTGAGCGGGCTAGCAGGCACATGGTTGTTGCTCCTACCCCTTTCCTCATTTAATAGACTTGTCTGGGCAGTTGACCTCTCCCCCATCCATTGTTGTGGGGAACATGAAGTTAGCCTTCATCACTATACACAGGCATAAGAAACTTACTCTCACCTTCATCCCCAACCCTTGTCTTCAAAGGCCCAACGAATGGCTTGAGATTACTGTTGTGTCCCCTGTCAGTAAGGGAAAGGAAAGCATGCCCTGGGCCTCCAGAGCGCCCTGATCAGAGTACTCGCGGAGCATACCTCCGTTTTTGGAGATATTGGGGGCATTGTGATACTGGGGCTGATGTAAGCTGGAGGTGGCCGGGTGCTACAGGGAACCACACCATCAAACCTTCTAGTGTTTGGGCAACACTTCATCTGACTGGGAATTTAGGTACATGCTTCATGTTGAGTGACCAGATCTTACCACTGTCAACCACAAGCTGGATGTCCAATGAACGGAGGCTCCTACCTGTTTCTGGTGTGATATTGAGAATAGAGCCTTTCCTGTAAGGGCCCTCACTGGGCTGCTGCTTCACCCACGAAAATGGGCATGGTGTGGTACGAGTAAAATGATTGGCTAGCAACTCAAAGGGGGTGAGCTGTTGCTTGCCATATACTGACAGGAAGCATTTTTAGAGCTACACCGGCTACACTGCTATTGGCTCTATGTAAACAAGTTGGATGGAACTGATCAAGTGACTCCAAGCTTGGGTGTGACAGGGAAAGACGGAGTCACAACCCCGCCCCCTCCCGATACACTTGTATGACTTAGCAGACCTCTTTTTGCCCATGTTGGCAATCTATCAAACACCCACTGTATTCCATACTTGAGAAACAATTGCAAGCATAGTCCAGATGTTATAATGCAGAGTCCCCAAATCACCAAATGAATGTTAACCTGAGAAGACCCAAAACAAACCGGAAAAAACCCAGATGACCCCATGAGGCAAATGGAAATTATACTGGAGAAGTACATGGGAAAGTTGGATGCTATGCCCAAGCAATATTAAATACCAAAACCACCTTGGAAACCAAAATAAACTTTGTGGCCCTGGATGTTTTTCTATTTAGGGCGGATCACAGGAAGCTAACAGATAGAGCAAACAAAAATGAATTAAGCCTAACCTCAATGAAGTCCGCAGCTTCAGACCTGCAGAATCAAATAAGAGACATAAAAGACAGTGAGGACTGTTTACAAAGGTAAACTTACATGTGAGTAAATCTACACATGTATGTTTACACTTACCCTTTGCCGTAAATGTACTACTTTTGGCTATTCACAATTTACAAGTGTAAATTTACGACAAAATGTAGATATAAATGTCTCTAGTCTACATCCTCAGTTCAGTAGGTCGTGTAAAAAAACATACTTTGTGACTGTAGAGTTACTACTAGTAACTTTACGTTGCACACATTTGGCAGGACCTCTGCACTTGGGGCGTAAACCTCCACACACGGGGTGGAGACATCTGCATGGAAGTGAAAGGGAGAATTATATACATGTGAAAGAAAGCATAGACCCCTGACACCCATTCCCTTACAATAAGCAATATAAATACTGCCCATTCCATAGGATCAATTTTTCCTCTTCATCTTGCTGATCCTGCAGCGTACACATTCAGCCAAAAGTATATAGACCACGAAGATCAAGAGGAAAATAGATTTGACTGAGGAGAAGGCAGCCCTCAAAGGTAAATTTGTGGTAAAATACTAAAAACAACTACATGGGCAGGGGCGGCTGGTGACATTTGAAATTGGGGGTGCGTAAAAGTTTTGGTGGAGTGGTTGATCGGCATCCGAGTGCTTCAGTGTGTTGGAAGACTGGGGTCAGTGTCTATAATGTAGTACTTTATTCCCATTTGTGACGGGAGGAAACAACATTGCTGTAATTGTGTGTGCACATCTCTGCACCTACCATATAAGGGGAATTTCTTTGGAAAATGAAGTACGAACGTTCCTATATAAACACCTCCTTTAGTTATTGTGTACATGTATGACAGTTTCCTAAACATGCGTAACATAGGGGTAAATTTGCATATTTTTTAATTTGCACAGAAAATAGAGTTTTTATTCAAATACCTGATGCCGTGTGCCAGCCAGATGGCAAGGTAAGTGAAGAAACATGTCGCACCAAACAGCATCATTCAAAACATACTTGAGTGCACCACAGCCTGCATCTGCATATTCACTGCCTAGCCTTTGTAATTTGTATTTTTTTATACTAGCATTCGGATACCTAATTGAATTAGCTTGAGGCCCCTGCCAACCTCTGCATCTCACATTGAAAGTGTTATACTTCAAAAGTGTATAATTAGCGCTTTAATGCTGAGCCCTTCCTGCTCAAACTGGCGTTTTCATGGCGTCCCCTGGCCCATAAAAAAGCTGCTTTCCTCAGCCTACGTTATGGTAACAGATCTTTACTAACCCCCAAGGCATCCTAGATTCAGATCTCATAGCATTTGAGTTTAAAATGAACGGACAGACCAAATGACCAAGTGCCCTCTGTATGTATACTCAATAGGGTGACCAACCGTCCTTAAATTTCACGGACAGTCCGTAATTTCGGCCGTTTGTCCGTTGTCCGTGAAGGATTCTTTAACGGACGCTATTTGTCCGTAATTTTAACCGGGCACCGGTCGCACCACCCTAAAGCCGGCACAGCTTCCACCCACCTCCCTGCTTGACTCCGATGCAGTACCAAAGCTCAGATCCCCAGCAGCATTGGAAAGGCACAGCGGGATGGCCACCCTCACACCTTCCGCCCTTCATGAGCTGTTAAGAGGTGTTTGAAGGTGACTGAGAGGGAG
The DNA here is from genome assembly GCF_964204655.1 of Triturus cristatus. NCBI lineage: Eukaryota > Metazoa > Chordata > Amphibia > Caudata > Salamandridae > Triturus > Triturus cristatus. The sequence goes on from NC_140590.1 coordinate 1,182,252,960, forward strand.
GGGCTGCAGCTTCAAGAGCAGGGGCATCTATTCAGATGCAAAGAGCCCTGAATGCGTCATGTCTCTGCAATTTAGCTGGACTTCACACATTCCCTTTCTGCCCAGGGCCCCAAACACCCTAGAACCGGCCCTGATTACACCAGGCAGCACGTGGTTCTCTTCACAGAGCTTAATTACTGTCACTAAATTGTAAGCAAACCTCGGTTCTTCAAACGTGCAGTCTATAATGTAATAAAATAAAGAAACGGCACAATCGCACCCACTCTGATTAACAAAGTATGGAGGACAATCAGTTAAATCAGTTCTCTTGGAGTATCTCCTTTAAGTACTGTACATCACAGTGGGGGATGGCAAAACTAACATTTTAGAAAGAGAGCCTGTTGTCTCGTGGTCTTGTCCAGGAGGGGGTGAGGAGCCCTACCCCACCCTGGAAGAGACCAAGATGACCTAGAATACTGCATGCCCACCCTGGTGGATCCAATTCCCCCTCCTGTGATGGCTCCTGCCCCCCCCCCCAGTGATGGCTCCTGTCCCCCCATGTGGTGGCTCCTGCCCCCCCCCCCCAGTGATGGCTCCTGTCCCCCCCCCCCTGTGGTGGATCCTGTCTCCGCCCTGGGTGGCTTCTGTCCCAGTCCTGGAATGGCTCCTGCAGTGAGGGTGAAGTTCTTGATGGGCCTCTTCTCAAAAAGGCTCAGCTCAAAATGAATATGAAAAGGTGGGCGAGTGAGTAAATGAAGGGATGGGTGGATGGCTGGATGAATTAGTGAAAGGGTGAATGGATGAATGAACGATTGAATAGATGGATAATGAGAGAGGATGGATGGATTGATGAGTGAGTGGAAGGATGGATGAAAGAAAAGGTAAATAGCTGGATGTATGGGTTGAAGGGTAGCTGGATGGGTAAAAGGGTGGATGGATGAGTGAAAGGATGGATGAGTGAAAAGGTGGATGATGAGTGAGTGAGTGGGTGGATGGATGAGTGAAATGATGGATGGATTGAAGAATTGATAAGTGCAAGGGTGAATGGATGGACGGATGAGTAAAAGGGTGGATGTAAGGATGGATGAGTGAGTGAAAGGGAGGGTAGATCGACAAAAGGATGAATAGATGAGTGAAGGAGTGAAAGGATAGATGGATGAGAGAAAGGATGGATGAGTGATAGGGTCAATGGATGGATTCATGAGTGGATGAGTAGATGGATGGGTGGGTGGGTTGATGGAACGAAGGATGGCTAAGTGAAAGGATGGCTGGATGGGTGAAAGGGTAAATGGCTGGATGCATGAGTGAATGGATGGATGGGTGGAAGAGTGGATGGATGAGTGTACAGATGGATAGGGTGAAAGGATGGATGGATGAGTGAAAGGATGGATGAAGGGATGGATGAGTGAAATGATAGATGGAAGGATACATGATGCATAGGTTTGCAAATGGTTGAATATGTTTGGATATGGCTGGGCCTACTTATATACTATTGCGCGGCCTCCTCTGATGTGTCTGTAAAACTTACCTATTGTCCTGAAGTTTTGTCCTGAATTTTGACCTCCTGTCCTGAATTTGTGTCCTGAATTTTGACCCTTTGTCCTGAATTTTTGCACTCACCGTCCTGAATTTGCACCAATGCCAGTTGGTCACCCTAATACTCAATGGTGCCGACTGAGTCTTTTGTATGGATGTCTCGGTTCATTTTAAATGAGTCAAGGACGGAGACCAACACACCTGATAACGACGACATGTAAAACAACGTCCAGGAATGGAAAGCGGCGTCCGGTGTCATTGCGCCATCTGGTCGTCCTACATGAGAGGGGTGGGGAGGGCGCGTAAAGGGGATGGAATTTGAGTGAATGAGGGAGAAAGAGAGTGACTTAGGAGGCGATTGATTGACTAATTGATTGACTAATTGAATGACGGAATGACTGATTGGTTGATTGACTGATTGAATTAAGATTCCTCTGTGTTTGGGTTCTGACTCACGTTTCTGTTAGTTCTGCTCTGTGGGTTGACAAACACGTTAAGCTCGTTCCCCTAACCCCGCCCTTTTTTAGGTACACAACCTCCCGAGGTACGCATTGTCGGCAGATTTTAACACACACTTGGTTACTCAATGGCGCACTTTTTCTCACACGTGCTTGATTTTCCCCCCAAAAAAATCCCAAAGGCGCCCCAGCCTTAGGAAACGTTGATTCAGGAGGAGGCCACCGTGCCTAATCCTGGCCTGCCCCGCGTGCACCCCCTGCATGAAACTAGTTCAACTTTTTCTCTCCCAGGACCCCCATTCCCAAAACACGGGGAGCATGAAGCCCATTAACGGCCTCGACCAAGTGTTTTCAGGTGTTTCTTTCTGTTGGGCCGGATGAACGCAACAATGACTACAGTTCCTGAAAATTATTTTTTGCTTAAAAATAAAACCCAGGCCCGGAGCACTCTGTCCATATTGACACAGAGTCACCTGGGAACTAACCTTAGGGAGAGAGATGTAAAAGAGGAGAGACAAGGGACAGAGACGAGAATCTTGCTGCACAGGGTAGAGAGGACCGTGCAGTTGCGGGCGGCATGACGGGTGGGTGGGAAGATCGCCTGGGGAGGTTGCGCGGGATGGGGGTAGGGAGGGAGGCGGAGGGGTTTCCCCCGGGTCCCGCGTTTTCGTTTTCCTGCTGCCACAGCTCTCGATGCTCTCTTCAGACAGGCGCCTGTGTCTCGGTCTCAGCCAATCCAGACGCTGCTCCAGCAGTGCCAGGATTGGCTTGAATGCAGTAGTAGTGCGCATGTTCTGTTTAGGGCTTAAAACATTTTGCGACCAGCCCGTACATGCGCACTAGGCTGCTCATTAGAAGAGCGGCATGGAACAACCCTCGCTCTTCTAATGAGCAGCCTAGTGCGCATGTTCGGGCTGGTGCAAAATTCTTTAAGCCCTAAACAGAACATGCACACTCTTGCTGTGCGCTCCGCCGACCGGCACCTGATACGTATTATCGATGTCATGATGATGACTCATTACAGACACTTGGACTGAACTCCTGCTGCCTCACCCCCTTCTGAGCTGACTGCCTCCGGCGGCCTGGGATTTAAATAAATGTGAGTGAGAGACTGACGGCAACCCTTGTTAGTTGTTACTCAACTCGAGTGCCTCAAATTTGATTGGTGGGGCAACGCCCAAGCGCCCTAATGGACGTACCGCCCCTGTATATGGGCCTTTTTTCCCAAAGGTTTCTTTATTTGCATTTTAAATATTTGTTTACAATCTTACACAACAAGTACCCCTGCGTATGTGGCTCTCTCCACCACTTTAACTAAAAGAGGTGGGAGACAGTACTTACGTATGTAGTATGCAACAGCATACTACATACATAAGTATGTGGTATGCTGTTGTAGTAATAAGGTAGCCTTATGGCAGGAGGTGAGCGGTTTGGGGGAGGAGTCCCAAACATTGGGGAATATGAAAAGGAAGTATACAGCAATAGGAGCGTGAGAAGCAGCAAGTGAAGGAAAAGTTCTCCAGGATTCGACTGGCTAAAGTTCTTCTGGAGGACACACTGGATCCCGTTTCCATCTTACCCTGTACGAGAGGGCTGTCCTCTCTACATTACACTCCTACCTGCATTATGTGATGCCTCTTTCCAACAACACTACCCTCCCCAATCACTCTCTATCTCTCTAGAAAAAATCATATAACCACTCACCTATATCTGTCCTTCACTAATACCTGCATTGTTAGGCATGCATCACATATATCCCTCAAAAACACCCTCTCACACCAGCCCTATAAATGTCTACATGTTGTACCAATTTTTATTTTAATGGTCTTTTCATACAGCAGTTCTTTTGAGGCGAATGGTTGCTTTAACTAGAACAGGAGTCCTTGGAAAAGCAGCAGGTCAACATTGACTTATGCATCTAGCAGGCCACGAAAATCAGGAATGGCACCACACTGTTGATGGACCGTTGGGGCTGGTAAGTTAAATGTCTGCTCTTTTGCCTAAAGATCTAAGGGCCACATGTATGAAGCATTTTTGAAGATGGAAACGGAGGATTTGGCTGTTTCTGACTGCAAAAATGCTTTTACATATGTACAAAACACAAATCGTGATTCAGTAAGGGTTACCAAATTGCAATTTGTGTTTGCGTTTCGGTATTTGGAAGGGGCGTATTTAGGGCATCCCTTCCAAATACCGAATTTGAATGGGATGTATGAATGTTTTGCGACCGAAGTACAGTCACAAAACATTCACACTTTTCCACCAACTCAAAGTTGGTATTAACCAATTTGTAAATAGAAACACATATTTCTTTAACGGACCACTGCCTACTCTTAAAAAATGAAAAGAAAACTTTTCTTTCTTTTTTAAACACATCCCATTTTCCTTTAAGGAAAACAGGCTGCATTTTAAAAATAAAAGAATACTTTATTTAAAAGTGATCAAAGACATAGTGGTCTGCTGACCCCAGCAGGCCACCATCCCTGTGATTTTTGCAGTTCCTAATGGGTTGCAAACTTAGACCCACTTCATTATTATTCATGAGGTGGGCCTATTTGCGACCCACTAGGAATCGCATCGAGTGTAAAACACACTTTAGTACATTAGTGTTTGTGATTCCCAAACAGGAATTCTCAAAAATTAGCAATTGGTAATCTCAAACGCTAATGTTAGTATATCTGGCCCCTAGTTCTTCATTATTGACAGGATAGCTATATTTATTTTGTCACACATCTTTATTGGCACCATGCTCAATCTGTAATGCTGTTATTTCAAATATTATATATTGTCTTATATAATTGCTATTAGATTTGGCAGTGTAAGGTTAGTACTATAAGATGTATGTTAGGCCTTGTTTTAACTTGCAGGAAAGCAATCTGTGTGGCTCTCAAAATGAGTATTTAAACAACATTACTAGCATTTTCTTGTGTGATTCACACTGAATTATATATGTCTCGTTCTCCTGACAGCTTCTGTCATACAACACTCCCTGTTGTCCACCTTGAGAACATCAACACTGATGACTTTAGAGAAAATCCTGGCAGCAGCTATTAGGCCCTCTACCATCCACCAGTCAGATACGGTTAAAATTCTATGATCTTAACTTTTGCATCTCAGCTTTAGTCCTTTCAATAACTCATTGATCTCTATTTTGTAAGTATATCAAATGTTAAAAGTCTTTTTAAAGTTGTTGTTTCTTTTCCTTTCTAGTATGATTATCTATTGTGTCAGCATTTGTGTTCATTACAACCTTTATAGCCAATACCCATTGGACTTTATTTTTATCTTTGTAGCTCCTGTATCTGGAGATATTTTGGCAACGCAAACTTCAAGAATACCAATTCAGCAGTTGACCTCACAGGGATCTCCAAACACCTCATATATGTGTCTGGAGCTGGAGTTCACATTGTGATTATATAACAATTCCAATAAGTCCTTTAATTTCCTTTGTTTCTTATGCTCCCTTGGTATTAACATTATTATTGTTTTGCAGAATAATGTTAATTAACATACTGTGTCGAAATTTAGGAACAAAACTTGATTGGATATGCGTCAGTTGTTGAAATCTTGTTCTTTCAGGTACTGGGGACATTGCAACAGATGGTGATGGTGAGTCATCTACAAGCAGAGGACGGCAGGCAATCAGAGGAGAGAATCCAATCCTCCTTCAAACCACAATGTCAGCAGCCAGCACTACTCAACAAGAAAAGGAGGAGGCGTAGGAGCCTGTCCAGATTGAGGACCTGGGTGAGGAGAAGGGCGTTGTTGCCTCCACACAGAACATCTTCAAGAAGACCACGGCAGGGCAGCAGTGTTCCTCCAAAACCACTTTTGAGAATCGACAGTCCAGAGCTATTAGCTAAGCAACTACAGATGCTTGTTTCATCTGTGCAATACTCACCTCCACACAGCCCTAAATTAAGGTACCACTGTACAATCTCCTACACACTTTTTGTCTGAAGGTTCCTCTCTGGTGGTCTTTCAATCATCAGATGGATAGAACAACAATCCAGAAGCCAGGCCTTTCCATGCTGGACAACCGTCTGGCCATTTAGGACTGTGACTGGGTGGCAGTTAGCATCCTTTAAGGCTGCTCACTTGGAGGATCACTTTTACTAACACCAATCTAATGTGTGGGAGGATATTCATATAATGGGGGCTACGCTCTGAGAGGTAGCTGCCTCCCTTAAAGGACTCCTTCATATGATTGAACAGACAGGCCTGCGCCTTGGGGAAGGTTGTGAAATATAACCAAGACATGGAGAAATGTTACCAGGACATGGCAAAGATGCACCAAGAACATTTTTGAACTTTTAGAGAATAGAGTGAAAGGCAACTTGCCTTGGTCATGAAGATGAGTGAGGCAATATGGAAAAAAATGCCAAGGTCAATCTCTACGGCAGGCGTGTAAAGAAATGCCTCTTTTTATATGGTCACCCCCAAGTTTTGGGACTGATGTTGCTGTGTTTTCGACTCTTAGAGTGCACTGAGGCCTGCTAACCAGTCCTCAGTGCCCTTCCCCATAAACTGGTATGTCGAATTGGCTTTTACCCAATTGGCTAAGCTAACTTACCTGTAAGTCTCTAGTAAACGGTACCCAGGACATGTAAGTTAGAGTCTCCCCCCCAGGGATTGCAGCCCTGGGTGGGACACGAGTAAAACGAGACTCCCAGCCTGCCATTGGCAGACTGGTAAGTAGTTCTAACTGCTGGCCCTTCTTTGCCATTTACACAATGGCAAAGCCAGAATTCCCCCTGCTATATGTGTAAGTTGCCCCTATAGCAGGCCTATGGAGTCCTAAGGCAGTGTGCAACATATTCAACAGACAGAACATGTAATTTTACATATTCTGATAGTAAAAACGAGGAACTATCTTTTTTACTGTAAAAAAACTTGGGCGCCCAATTCGCAAGTGCAGAGTTAAAAGCTGACCCCTCAGCTGTTCTAACTCTGGAACAGTGTGATCAAAGTGGGTTGTCCACGAGATCATCCAAGGTATCAAACAACTTGTTACATTAAGTTCTGGCATCACAGACAGCTTGAACATTAAAGGAGTGCAAGCGGTGTTTGTTGCGAAAAACATGTGCTGTGAGGTGAGGTGACTGAAGTGCCACATGGGTGCTGTAAATGGCTCCTAGCACACTAGGGTAGTGGCCAAAGGCATAGGATTTATTTGCCACCCTTTGCCTTTCCACTGTTGACTGTGGCATGATGATTAACTGATGCACCCTTCCATTGATGCATCTTAGTATCTGTGAGAAAGTACCTCTTTTGACATGGTTAGCCCCCACTTTTTGCCTGGAAATGGATGTGGTTTCGATTGTAGTGCACAGGGTCCCTGCCAACAGGTCCCCTGTGCCAGTGCTTCTTCCCTAAAACTATTCCACAATTGACCCTTCAGGCCTCTGTGTACCTGTGGCTTTGGGACTGAAGAGGGTACCCTAGGGACTCCTCACCTAGGCCATGCAGACTGCCACTGCAGGGTGCATGGCCTGTTGCAGACAAAACGGCAAAGTGGACATGGCACACTAGTAAAAACCAACTTGAAAAACTTTTATATTTACATAATAGGGAGCCAGGCAGTTCCCTAATCCTGCCCAGCATGCCATAATTTGATGATTCTTCTCAAAATTTTGGTTAAGATGAAGAACAAGGTGAGCGCCTCTCACAATACATATTACACTGCCTGTGCGCCTTGCCAACAAGCACTGCCTAAGGTGTAGGTAAGTCATCCCTCTAGCAGAGCTTCCAGCCCTAAGGCAGAGTGCACTATATCACAGGTGGGGGCATATCTACATTCTTGAGTATTGTAAGTGACAGGGAAGCCATAGAGAGTACATGGCTGGAAACTCAACAACTCGAGTTCCCGAGCACCATGATGCCTTCCCTGAACCCAAGAGTGTTTGGTACCAAACTAATCCTCTCAATAAACCCACACTGATGCCAGTGTGGTATTTATTGAACCATGTACTCAGAGGGCACCTCAGAGGTGCCCCTTGAATATCTGGTCCCAGATGGCTGTAGGCAGCCTGCCACCCCCACACATGTTTTGGACCCCTGGGTCGAGAGCATCTGCTTTCTGGGACACGGAACAATGCACATCCTGGGCAGAGGTATCATACCCCCTTCCCCAGGATGAGCACAGTGCTTGAGAGGGAAGCTTCACAGGCCTGCTGCCTTTGTAATCCAACCCCCAGCCTCTGCTGCTAGCAGCAGATGGCAGCCCACAGTTTACACCCCCACTTCGGGCAGGAAAACCTAGGAGGAATAGGAGGTGGGCCCACCTCTGCCAACTCCACCCCTAAGTTGGGGGAGGCGAAACACATCTTTCAGTTCCTGCTATCTTGAAGATGGGGAGACTCCTCCAATCAGGGCTGGGACTATGCCCCCTCCCACAGGAGGGTGGCATCATTGAGGGTGTAGTCACCCCAGGTAAGGTGTCAATTGGCCATAACTGAAACCCCCTTAAAACGCCCCTAAATTTAGTAGTCCCCCAGATCCTGAAACTAGTTCCTGATGACCTCAGAAGAAGAATGAAGAAGACACCATGCAGTGAAATATGAAGATGCCTGATGACTTGGCCCCAGCCCTACCGGCCTGTCTCCAGCTTCAAAAACCCTGCAAAAGAAGATGATGCGTGTCCTGCAGCCAGCGATTTCCTGTACCCGAGGAAGACTACCTGCTCTTTGACAAAAACCAGAACTCCAGAGGACAGTGGATCTGTCCCCAAGAAACCTACACAAAGGACTCTGGTGTCCACCGGAACCTCCCATAGTGCCCACTCGGCACCCGACACATCCGGCCCATGTCTAGGTGGCCCACAGATCGAGAACAGGTTCCCCGGCGATCCTGACCTCAAGCCCAATGTAGTCTGACCGCTCCTGGACTCCATGACGACACTTGTAGACTTAATCCAGAGGCTCCCCCTGACCACGACCGGCTCCAGTAAGAAGAATCTGACATCAAAGGACATCCCTGCACCCGAAGCCCCTGGGCCTTGGTGAGCTGAACCAATGGTGTTGCTATGACCCTCAGCACCTCAGCTTACCTCTGCTGTTGTTGGTCTCCTACATGTGGTCTCCATTAAAAAGCATTAGGCGCCTGATACTGTATTTGCACCCTGCAACAGGCCATCCCTATGCTGCTGGTGGTGAATGTTTGGTGCTGCCTTGTGCCCCTGTGCTTCCTCTAACCACCAAAGCTTGGCCCCTGCAACCGATCTCCTTACTTGAAAGCAGCCTGGCTTCAAGCACCCCCAGTCTCCATTGAAACTCATCGGGCCTATCTCCGAATTTGACCTCTGCACCCGGCTGCCCCTGTGGCGCTGGTGGTGCAGACTTTGTGCTTAGCTGACCCTTTCCCTCTGCTGATCTTCAACCCAGAAGACTGGCACTGTAAGTTGGGTACTTCCCAGTGAAACCGCATTGTTGTTTTCCTCCATAGGAGAACATTGAACTGTTTGGAAATTGCACTGCCAATTTTTGAGACTAAAGTATTTTTCCTGAAAAACTTACCTTTTTGCAAAGATCTTCGTTTTAAAATATTTTTTTTTATAAAATTGGTGTGGATCTCCTTTTTTGAGTCGTGTGTCAGTTATTGGTCAATGTGTGTGCAATAAATGTCTTACACTCCTTTGTGTTAGGCCTAAGGCTGCTCACCCACACTAACACTTATAAAGCACTTTGGGTTTGCATTGAGCCCTGTACACTTCTTGGGGAATCTCTGGACTCTGTGCACGGTATAGCCACCCAGTGGTATACCATATACAGAGCCATCTTCCTCCTGTACCTGATGCAAGCTTTGAAAATGGTATGCTTTTGAGATGTCAGTGTTGTCAGAGGTGACCCTCTGTAAATATCCAGTGGCCATGAAATGGATTGCAGGCAGTATTGTAACATAGGCAGGGATAGCCTAGGAGCAGACTGGAGGTGAATCAAGCTCCTGCTCCTAGTCTGCAACCATGTCAAGGACCACATCAGATGAGAAGTAGTATCTAATAATGACCGATTCCCTGGACATCCCAAATATGTTATTCCTTCACCTGTAAACCCTCGCTCTCCTCCACCTCAAATAACTTTCCTTCAAAATGAGGGGCTAATCACCAATCACCTTAATTGACATAGTGAATGCAGCAAATGTTATTTGGTGTGTGAGCTCATTTCTTATGTGGTCATTTAGGCTGTGATTAGATGTTGTTGAAATGTGTTTCATCTGGAGATGGGTGATGGAGCTAAGAACAACCACTCCTCTCATTACCAGGTGTGTTGCAAGTGTTGTAATTTTTGTATATTATACTATCTTATATAAATCTAAAATAGCTGCTTTTAAGGGAAAAAAGCATTAAACAAAACATTAATTACTTGGGTTTTAACATTAAACATCATTCTCTTTTGAGAAAAGAAAAATCTAAAAAAAATTACATTTCCACTTGATATAAAATTATAAAGGGTTTGCTTTAAAACGCAAATATTTGATGAGAAAAATTAAATATAATAATTATTACTTTCACTAGTTGGAATAGCTAAAAACAAAAAAAAACTCACTCATTAATTTTTCTAAATACATCTATAGTTTATGTTGGCTCCATTGATTTCTATGGGAGGGTGTTGCACAATACCAGCGGTTGGCCATGTTTCGTGCTGGACTTACTCCAGGGTTCAGCTGAACTACATCTAATACTGTTTTGTTGCTTTGTTGCTGTAGTAAGTATAGAAGTGCAGTTTGTGATTAGCATTGGTCTTACTCTTTTGCAGGTGGGTCTTTGTCCCTCCCTAAACCACTCCAAAGTCCTCTCTCAACCTCACTGATTTTGTAGTAAGTATTGCCCATTTTCAGCCACTCCCCTTTGCCCCTTCAATATTTCCAACAAAAACATATGCATATGTGGCGTGGAGATCTCTGCAGTTGAGGCAGACATCTCTGCACAGAAAAGATAGAAGAGGCTGCGAGCTCTGCTTGGAGGTTTTGAGAATAGCATTTTGAAGTATATGAGTAATACTATTGTAGTAATACGAAATGTATTACTAAGTTTGCGAAAAGCTTCCAATGACGCTCATTTGCTAGAAAGAGCGGAGGATGCACAGAGGTGCTGTTAATGCAAGAATGTCCGGATTGCAGGCCTTCCCGAAAAAGCTGAGGGCCATTGTGCAGAATTGTTTCCGGAAGACTGATTCGCAAACACTGTTATGGCTGGCTCTACTTCAAAGTGTTTCACCATAGAGCACGCTCATTGAGGAACAAGTCGACCTTTAACACAGGGAGAGCCTCCAAGACCAAAAATAGCAAAGCTATGTAAATTCAGAGACAGGGACCATATTCTGAGGATTGTCAGGACCAAGGGCCTATGACTATCGAAGATAGCAAGGTCAACATCCTTCCAAGCTATACAAGTATGATACAGAGGCAGAAGAGTTGCTTAATTGACAGTAAAAACCATCTCTGCCCAATGAAGCTGTAATATGCATTGATATACCTAGCCACGTTGAAATTAATAGCTGAGGATGCCTGGGCCTAGCTGAAGACTAAATGAATTTTCACCACCAGACAAGTCGAGAGAGGAAAGTTATGACTGGAAGATAAAGCAGAATAGAAGACGCAAAAACAGACAACCATTGGGCTGACCAACCAAGAGCAAGATGCCAGGAGAGAGCTGGATACTAGTAAGTGTACTTCAAAATCATAGCTCTCAAGAAAGCATGCTACTGTCCGAACATGAGGCACGGACTGCAGAACGTAGCTCAAACATTAAAGAGTCAGAGGGAGAGGTCATAAATGGCCCAGTGGCCATGCCCATGATGGCAGAGGACATGATCAAAGATAATATGGAGGTATTAAACTGTATGTGGGTAGTAATAGTCAGTATATCTGGAGTGTAGATGGAAGCCATGCTTCTGGAACATTGGAGGCGGTGACTTAGAGTGCAAGGTCAATGAAACACGTTTCATCGCCACATAGGTTACACCAGAATGGTTGGATAACAGCTTACAGGTAGATTGGCTAGCTGCAGTGGCTGGGGAACAAGTGCTACGCTATCCAGGAAGCGGGAGTTTGGTTTATGATACACAAAGGTCATGGCCTCCTACAGGTATTTGTGGCATGACAGTGAGTAAGGATACACAGTTGCTCATACACAACACAAATAATTTGATCGCATGTTAACCTACTAGGAAACCTATTACATCTAATTTCCTAACATGAAACGTACGCGGACTGGCAAAGTGGCCAGGAAGAATGGGATTTACACACATTTGAGTCACTGGCACACGAGACATATTGGTGGTTGGACTCTAAATATTAAGCATTTCGGACATGCTCATGAATGTAGAGTAGGTTGGGGCTGTCCCTGTGTTCACACATAGTGTTTGTGCACAAAAGCTTTGTTAGACTCACCTTTCTGGACAGTTATTTGTGAAAGCATAGATTATCATGTTAAGAAAAATGAACTTGAACAAACAATCAGAGGACTACAAAATAATGGTCCAGGGCAGTAGCGGCCGGCTGGATCAGGGGGGGGCAGGGTGGAGAGCGAGCGGGGGGGGGGGGGGGGTAAGGGGATATTAAAAAAAAGAACTGAACTTACCTTACCTCTGCGTCTCTCCGTCATCTCTCCTTGCATCGGGAATGGAACAGGAAGCAGCCAGGCTCCCCTGGCCTATCACAATGCTTCAATGCAGCTTTTGTGATTGGCCTGGGCGCCATATTTCGGCACACAGCCAGGGACTGTGGGCCTGGACATGTTCTCCATGCAGGCTGTAATGCAGCCTGCATGGACAACATGCAACGTGCACATTACTGTTTGTATCGGGCCGGCCAAACAGTCATTGCGCACTTAGGAGGGTGCTACCGCTCCTCCCCTGCCCTGCTCTCTGAGCAGAGCAGCCCTGCCCATCACGCAAAGCTGCCGCAGCAGGACAAAGTAAAATGGTAACAACATAATGTTATTATTATTTTATTTTTCTTTTCTTTCACTGCTTCAGAGCCTTAGCCGCGGAGCTGCCAGTGGTCATGGGGATCAAATGCTTGCCTGAGAGTCTGGTAGAAAGCAGACACATGCGCACACAAATCTAGCAGTCCGATTAGGCAAGATAGACTACAGGGTATACACAGCCCGCCAACATTCAGGGGGAGACAGGCCTGGCAGGATGTTGGCAGGATATTAGCCTGGCTGATAAACTCAGAGAATCCCTTGAGAAACAAGCCTAATATTAGGGAGAACCACATCCCTTGGAAACTTGCAACCCATGCATCTGCCCCAAGCATCACAGAATGATCAAACCTTAACAACTCGCTATCCGGACATACCACATAACTTAGTACCTCTTATCAAAAAACAAGTATAAAGTCAAACAATTTCAATAATGTCAAATACTTCTGTCAAAAAGGACAGACTGTATTAACACCATCAACATCTAAAAGGAACCACCAAAGAAGCAACACCAAATAGTACCTGTCCACCGATAATCACCTTTTAACCTTTTTTTCTACTTTTTATCCTTCCCCAGATTGTATCTTATTTCAGTATTATTAAAAAAAATTATAAATACAACTGATCTATGGCTACAGATTATTCTCACTCCTACCTTTCTATTTGATATGCTCCTTACACTCCATCCTCCGCCTGCCTTGGTGCCTGAGAGTACCCTTCTCTATCACGCACCTGCCTGCCTTACTCTCTACTACGCTGCAGTAAACCAATAATATCCCTCCTTACAAATCATAAGCTGTAATTCTGAGTAACCATTCCTGTAATCACTTAGATTTTCCAGCCTACGCGCTCATTCCTTTCTCATAAATCATCTTCTGTGTAACCTCTCTTTGCAATCTCACAATATTTTCACTTGCATGAACTCACTCTAGCAACCACACCTAACTCCCATTAACTTAATCGACCCCCAGACCCAGGAAGAAATGCTTCAAATAGTTTCAGTAGGACAAGACCTACGCAGTGACCAACAAACACACAAAAAATAATTAATAACCACTGGGTTAACCACTAACTCTGGGTGCTTTATGGCGCGCTACCGCCGTAAGGCTTTTCAGTGACCCATCAGGGGGAACAAGGACTATTTAAATGCTAGCACAATACAATACAATATTGCATTTCTCCTTGTTTTGCTAACTAAAGATGTACAGGCTTCAGTAGGATTGTGAGTGTTTTGTGAAATCTATGACAAACCCCCTTATCTTCCGCTTTCTTTCTTTCTGTCTCATCAGGCTACAGGCACCTTCTTACTCCCTCCTCCTCATTCGAACTCCTACTCCTCAATCAAGTTTATCTCGAATTTTTTATTCCGTCTGTCTCTTCTCCGTCCATATGAAACATTTTCTTTCTCCGTTTCATGTGTCTTATTCTCACTACATCTGTTCCTTTTCGCTTTTATAAAGCCTCTCTCATAAGATCCATTTGATTCCCAGGAGGGCCCAGTGGTTCATAAACTTTTTCGACCCGCGGCTCCCTTGACCGATTGGTTATTGCCCATGGCTCCCCACTGTTATTTTGTTTTGGGAGGGTGGGGTGGTGTAGGCCTGGCCTCGGGAGTACTTGCATTTTTCTACCTGAAAATGATGAAGGTATTATAATCATATACCAGGGTGTTTTGTATTACTAAGGCAGCGCCTCTAATAAAATATTCCTAGTTACACTTCTTTGCCCATGCCTTTTTTAGAGTACCCTCTCCAACGTTTTTATCCCACTTACAGTGCTAGATAGCATCCCTATGCATGTAGGCCCCATTGCCAAAGCATTACTGCGCTTGAAGAATATTTGCATACACTTCCATTTCTCCCCATGTTACATGTGCCAACACACCTGTCTCAGCAGAGTGACTCACGATTTTGTAAACCACATACAGCTTTATTTTTGCTGTCTCCTCCCTAGAATTCCCTCCAAATCAATGCAAGTGAAATAAATTCCTCTTTTTTCCCTTAAACGTCCCTCTTTCTTGCTTCCAAATGTTAGCATTATGCCATAGATGGTGTTTTACTTTCCTGTGCTCCAGGAGGGAGCAGGCCTGTCTAGAAATGTGTGTGTACTGGAAGAAATGTGTACTGGAAGTAGATATGATTCAAGTACACATGTCAATACCTAATAATACTTAGTGTGTTTAATTGACAGGACAGCTGTACTTTCCTGATAACTTGCATTGGTGTAAAATGTATTTAGAAAAAACTGAAACTATTACTGAGTCTAACAAAATAAATCAGGCATCTTCCGCTTACTTTGGGAGTGTAGGAACGTGGGTATCCTGTGAAATATGGAGGTCATCTCCCTCAACATGCCATTAATTAAGCACTGAGTTTACACCTTTAGGCATGTTACTCACAAATCATCGACATCATGCATTTAAGTCTAATAAGTTCAACTAAAGCCAACATACCCTTCAACATTAAATGCATTAAAGTGCTTGGTGCTCGGCTCCCCCGGCTTGGTTTGGCGGCTCCCCAGGGAGCCATGCACACAGTTTGGGAACCACTGCCAGGAGCCATAGACAAGCCCACCTGTACCACCTGCCCTCTTGTCGCACCCGCTGCCCTTGTCACTTTTAGGCGTTACTGTACTCAGAGCTTGTCCTGTTATTGCACCTTAGATGTTAATATAAAGTCTTTCTGTAAATGTGCATGCTCTCTGCATTAGTCTACGAAGGAAACATTCACAAAGAAAAGTAAAAAAGAGAGTAATGAGCTGATCTGATAAAATAATCACATCCATTTCTTTTTCTAAAGGCTGCTCAATCTGTCATGATATTTCAAATCTTTGAGAGCCTTCTGCAAATATTTGAGTACAACCCACAGGGCACAGGTTCCAATCATGGCATGGCTAACGGCCTCATTTATATACAGTTGGACGGACAGTTGTTCCGCCAGGATATCAGAGTAAATTACTCCATCACCCTGGTGGAGCGACCGCCTGCCAGATTTATTAATGACTGCCAAGCTGGTGGCCATTTATAAAGCATTGGCAGGAACCACAGTCACAATTTTGGGGTTAGGGTTCTGCAGCATGACGGAGCCCTGCACCAAACAGTTTTCTTTTTTTAGTTTCAAAAAGAAATTCCTGAAATGGGATTTAAAAAAAAAAAAAAGACCATGCTTCAGGCCGTCAGAGGGGTTTAATCATGGCAGAAACAGAGTAGTATCTGCTGTGATTAAACCTATGTCCCGCCAGCATATAAATTTGGTAGGCGGACCATTATCTTGGCAGTATGTATACTCTGTCACTGTTGCGATGGAGTATACATACCGCCAAGATATACATCTGGCCCTAAGTTAGCTATTCACAAATAAAATGGCCAATATTACTGAGTGTGTATCATTGTTCATTCAAATATGTGTGACAATGACTGCCAGTTACCATTAGTGAGTTTGAAAAGTGTTGGAGAAAAGTTTTCTCGTTTGGGGAACTATTCTTGTGCCAAACTTTCTGCTATGAATGGAAAAGAACCTAACTGTCCGGCCTCTCTTCTACTCTAATGTTGGCCAATGCCTCTTACATTCAAGACCTAATATTGTCTCCTCACTCACACCCTCAAAAGCTCACTCACACTGTCAACACTCCTCTCCCATCCTAGAACTTCTGAAACTGATTCATATCCTGTGATGCTGCCTGACATCTCTTTTTGATCAGTCTTTAAACAGAAGACAACTTTAACCCATAGAGTTGAAGCTTGAGCTTCCCGGTATTTCCAAGTGCTGAATGCAAACAGCTAGCAATAACAAAACTTTATGGCATGTGACCAGTTTCCAAAACATACATTTCAGCCACCGGTCCCTTTTATAGATAATGAAGCTGTAAACAAAATCCCTTTATTTAAGACTGTTGCCAGACAGTATGTGTTTTTCTGAAATAACATTTGCTGCTGTGTCCCATTTACTTTTTTGTTTGTTACTTGTTTTATAATTTAGAGGATGTTTTATTCATCATTAAACATGCTGTGATTTCAAAAGATTTATGCTCCACCTTTATCTCTAACCACCCCTAAACCCTAAAATCACCTTTACCTCGCTTTACTTCTAAACACCCCAATCCCTAAAAATCACCCTTACCTCCCTTTATCTGTTGCATATAGAAGGTGGCAGTGGTGAAACAAGGCTGCTCACACGTCCAAAAATTAGGTTCAGTACATATACAGCAGTGATAAAGTGTGCTACAATGGACAAACACTAAGCCACCCAGATTATGCATGCATATATGCAACAAGATTTTCATGTTACTATAATCATGAAATCCAGAGCACTACGACAATATGTATTTCTTGGTCTGTCAACGTTGCAGATCCAATTTTTATTATTTTCAAATCATCTCAAATTTGTTGACGTGCAGGGCAGTATCCATCAGAAAGGAACAGCAGACATGTGTTTCGTCAAAGGATGACTTTTTCAAGGCTGTTAAATTGAAACAATATACAATTGAAATTTTGGGAAATCATTTGTATTTGGAAGTTAGTTAATATACTTATCTTCCACATAGTGATTAGTGACTAGAAAGCCCGAATGGTGCAGTGGGACGCATATTACCACATGCTTGATAGATTGTTTCCCTGTGCAGGCACATAGCTACCATGACCCAACTGCAAGAGCAGGAACCCCCCCCCCCCCCAAAAAAAAAGAAAAACAACAACATAGTATTGGGTAAAGAAAGAGGGAAGGAAAAACAGAAAAAAAGAGAATAGAAGGGGTGACCCATAGTGAAAGAGAAAGATGTAAACACTGCTAGGTGATGGTGATCATATATATAGATTAATTGAGTAAAAGTTACTTCGTGTCAACAAATGTGGGATGATTTGAAAATAATAAACATTGGATCTGCAGCATTGACAGAACAAGTAATACATATTGTCGCAGTGCTCTAGACTCCCTTATCTGTATCCACCCCTGAACCCTAAATTCACCCTTACTTCCTTTGACCTCTACCCATCCCTAAACCCTCAAGTCACCCTCACCCTCTTTACCTCCACCCATCCTTCACCCTTTCTTTAGCTTTATTCACCCGAACCCTCTTTAACCTCACGTACCTTTACCTCTACCCAGACCTCCCTTTACCTCTATCCCCTCCAAACCCTTGTGTCACCCTCACCTCCCTTTATCTCTATCAATCCTTGAACACTCAAGTCACCCTCACCTCACTTTAACTCTGCCCGCCCTCGAACCCGCATGCCACCCTTACCTCCCTTTACCTCTACCCATCCCTAAACCCTAAAATTACTTTTCTTTTTCAAATAACTGAAAACGTTTTTTTTTAAACTTACCTTCATGGTAAACTACTAAATGATAAAGGTACAAATACTGACCCGATCGGCCCTTACCTATTTGATAAAGACGGCGTGGTAAAGGGCCTGCATGGTAAAGGAGGCAAGGTAGAGGATATTTCCCCTCAGGTAGGACACATCCTCACCCCTTTCTTAAATTCTCTCCTGCTTTAAAACTAGCGCCACTAAATATTTTGGGGGCACTGTTGGTTGTTTGTATATTTTGTGCACATCTTTAACCCTTTGGCAGTTTACGCCCTCCCTCCACTCCCCCTATGCTTTAGGTCTATCCTAGGAATGCTTGCAAGACATTTGTTTACTTACAGGGGTATTACAACAGACCCATTGCTTACCATTGGTTGGCTTCATCATCACTTTCATTTCCTTGCTTCTCTTTAACAAGTGAGTAATGGCATCAATTCCTCTTTGTGTGTTTATCCCAATGTTGGAGTATGGCCCAAGTACTGCTTCCCTTGCCCAGTGTTTTTCCACTGCTCGCTGTTTTCAGAGGTACGTTTTTTCATTTTACTTGCACCCCCTTCTTCCATCCTGCATTGTTTCTTGCCCTGCTACACCACCGTTCTCCTGCATTGCTGCTTATCCGATCTGCCCCTCATCCATTACTGCTTGTCCTGTCCCCCACACCCTTCCCCCTTCTGTGCTTGTCCCCTACTGTCTTGCCAGAAAAAAAGCACCCGAAAAGTCACACCAGTGGGTTTCCAAGTGCTACAAAGATACAAACGGCGCTGCGCTCCCTGCTCTGCACTCCCTGCTATGCGTGGCCTTTTGGTGCTGTCTTCACACAGGGTTAAACTGGCGAACTTTAGTGCATCATAAGATAAACATTTTCTGTGGTCGGTGCTGGCTGTGCCATATCACTTTTTTCTTCTAACTTTCAACCCTGCTGAACAGCAGTCATACTGCTATACAACATGGCTGAAAGAAATTGACAAAGCCAATAGCTCTCCCATAGGCAAGACCTATTGGATATGTCAATGCTTGTTATACCTGTGCCCACCACATCCAATCCTCTTCCATTCTAGTACTCATCAGCCTCTCTGCCGCGTTTGATACAGTCATTCGCACATACTAGCTACATACCTTGTTGAACCTGGTACAATAGAACTCTTTATTGTTGGAAATCCACTCTACCCTCTGTTCGCATCATTCAGTTCACCTCACAGAACAGGAACAGTCTTATATAATCTTCTCTCTACCCTAAACTACCACCGTAGTCCTGAGGTATGTCTATATGAGAAAGGTATGTATTGTCCTATTGTTGTTCAAAAATCATCATCTACCCAATCCCAAAGCCTCTCTGTGTATTCCACCCAAACGTGCTAATGTTCGAATGTACTGTTTAATCAGGGGCGGTGCGTCCATTAGGGCGCTTGGGCGTTGCCCCACCAATTAATTTGAGGCACTTGAGAGTTGACTAACAAGGGTTGCCGTTGCCGTCAGTCTCTCACTCACATTTATTTAAATCCCAGGCCGCCGGAGGCAGTCAGCTCAGAAGGGGGAGGCGCACCAGGAGTTCAGTCCAAGTGTCTGTCATGAGTCATCATCATGACATCGATAATATGTATCAGGTGCCGGAGCGCACAGCAAGAGTGCGCATGTTCTGTTTAGGGCTTAAAGAATTTTGCACCAGCCCGAACATGCGCACTAGGCTGCTCATTAGAAGAGCGAGGGTTGTTCCATGACGCTCTTATAATGAGCAGCCTAGTGCGCATGTTCGGGCTGGTCGCAAAATGTTTTAAGGCCTAAACAGAACATGCGCACTACTACTGCTCAAGCCAATCCTGGCGCTGCTGGAGCAGCGTCTGGATTGGCTGAGACCGAAACGCAGGCGCCTGTCTGAAGAGAGCCTCGAGAGCTGTGGCAGCAGGAAAACGAAAACGCGGGAACCGGGGGAAGGTACGTTTTATTTTATTTTTTTTAACTCGCCTCCCTCCCTACCTCCATCACGCACAACCCCTGCACGCGATCCCCCCACCCACCCGTCATACCGCCCGCAACTGCGCGGTCCTCTCTCCCCTGTGCAGCAAGATTCTCTTCTCAATCTCTGTCCCTTGTCTCTCCTCCTTTACATCTCTCTCCCTAAGGTTAGTTCCAAGGTGACTCTGTGTCAATATGGACAGAGTGCTCCGGGCCTAGGTTTTATTTTTAAGCAAAAAATAAATTTCAGAAAATGTAGTTATTGTTGCGTTCATCCGGCCCAACAGAAAAGAAACACCTGAAAACACTCGGTCGAGGCCGTTAATGGGCTTCACGCTCTCCGTGTTTTTGGGAATGGGGGTCCTGGGAGAGAAAAAGTTTAACTAGTTTCACGCAGGGGGTGCACGTGGGGGAGGCCGGGATTAGGCACGGTGGCTTCCTCCTGAATCAACGTTTCCTAAGGCTGGGGCGCCTTTGTTTTTTGGGGGGGTAAATCAAGCACGTGTGCGAAAAAGTGCGCCATTGAGTAAACAACAAGTGTGTGTTAAAATCTGCCTACAATGCGCGCCTCGGGAGGTTGTGTACCTAAAGAAGGACGGGGTTAGGGGAACGAGCTTAACGTGTATGTCAACCCACAGAGCAGAACTAACGGAAACGTGAGTCAGAATCCAAACACAGAGGAATCTTAATTCAATCAGTCAATCAGTCAATCAACCAATCAGTCATTCAGTCAATCAATTAGTCAATCAATCGCCTCCTAAGTCACTCTCTTTCTCCCTCATTCACTCAAATTCCATCCCCTTTCCGCGCCCTCCCCACCCCTCTCATGTAGGACGACCAGATGGCGCCATGATACCGGAAGCCGCTTTCCATTCCTGGACGTTGTTTTACATGTCGTCGTTATCAGGTGTGTTGGTCTCCGTCCTTGACTCATTTAAAATGAACCAAGACATCCATACAAAAGACTCAGTCGGCACCATTTAGTATACATACAGAGGGCACTGCACCCTGGCACTGCAGAGAAAATTAACACTACTAGCCTTGAATTACAAGCCACTTCGCACTGAAACACAGACGAAGCTCCTGCCAAGCGATGGCTCTTCAGAGAGGACGCTGGTTTACATTTAATACTATAAATAATATTCAGTAAAAACATATATTACATTTTATATGCTATTGTGCAGTCACCAGACTCACTCTGTCAACGGCTCGTCAGGAGTAGAACGTGCTATATAAATGCAATGCAGCCGTCCTAGGCTCCCGCAGGGGGCCGCTGAAGAGGGCAGCCCTCTAGTACCATCTGGGCACCCTACATCCCCGTAGGGGCAGGGACTCAGGGAGGAGTCCCCCCAGACTTGTCGCGGCACGCTAGACGAGCGTCACTTCCTGGGCGCGAGGACAGGGGGAGGGGTATCTAGGCCTCCCCCACCATCTTGTTGTCCTCTTTCGTGCGCCGGACACGCCGTCTTTGATAATGGTGCAGGATAAGTATTGTTTTACTCTGGGAAACGGGGAGCTTATTCCCAGGTTCTGTCTTTCTTTGCCGTCGGTTACCAGCCCAATGGTGGGACAGTACAATTTTACACTGACTCGGGGCAATTACAACGCAATGAGAGGTGCTGCGCAGGCAATGCCTCGGCCCCGGATGGACTATGTTTAATTTTAGTTGTGTGGGAGTGGGGCTCGCAAGCTCGTCTCGTCTTGCTATGTCCGGTAGATGCAGCTAAAAAGTGCCCTCTGTAAACAAGGGCAGGGTACAGGTCGCTTAAGTTAAGACATATTCACCCACGCTTTAGCCAGGGCAGCAGGCGGGTTGAGGTAGTGGTCGTCTAACAAATGTGCTGCGGTGCAAAAAAGTTTGGTAAACACTGCGTTAGAGCCAAATGGCGACAGGGTATTATAGACCATCTGCTATTCCCAATATTTAGGAAACGGCAGGTATTTGCACATAATGTTCCCCTCTGGTTCTCACAGACTTGTCTGCCCCCTGGGCTATCCTTCTATGGGCTTGAACCAGACACTGGAAGGGGCATCTTCTGCGACCTGTGTCCCAAATACATTGATGGTCAACGCCGGGGTAGATGTACCATGACGGGCCGGTTGGTGGTGTCTCCCAGTGGATCCACTGAAGGTGTGTTGCAGCTAGACATAAAACTGGGGATCTGGGATTCCGACACTTTTGCGAATTAAGCATCCAGGGTCAGAGATGGTTAGCAGGTACTGGCATCTGTGATCCGACAGCAGTTAAGCAAACGGGGTGCGCTGCGTAAGTTGTCAATACACGAAAGGGGAGGTGTCGCCAATAGTGGGACAATACATATAAGGTTCAAACCAGATTTGACACCAATAAGGTGTTCAACAGGATTAGCACGCAAAGGGGTCTGTGCAATTGTCTGGTCAACGGGGTGAAGTAAGTGCACTCCAGAACGAAGGGTAGGTGTCCTGTTGCTGCAGTTGAGCTCAAAAGCCCCGCACGGTCAGCTATATTAGCCAAGCTTGGTGTGGACGCGGTCAGCCAACTTAGTGTGCTGCCGTCCCAATAAATGGGGTAACAAGGTGTCAAGCACAATGGGCTACTATGTGAATAGAACATTTGGCACGTCCAGTGTTCAACAAAAAACCAAAATTTACCAGGGCAGGTAATTTTCCACCGCTCGGGATGCTCCGGGTTGGCAGTGGGTACCTCCCCCACCACCCTATTTGGGAGAATTCGAGGATGGGGGTAGATTAGGACTTAGTCAATCCTGAATGTTAGGCACCATATTGCAGACAGTGTGCACTGTGCTTATCAGACAGATTCTCTATGCCGGTAGTCCCAGGGGGCTTCACCACAGAGGGAGCTGAGCGGGCAAAATTCCCATAAGGAATAAGGGATGCAGGGGAAGTGCTGTAGGGCAGCCTTGCTCATTGTCACATTCACCTAGATATGCACATTCCTGTGCATCTTGATTTAGCAAGCAAAGGGACTGTGCAAATGTTTAGTATAATCCTTCCCGCCCTAATAGCCAAAGTAGGCAGGTGGGTGAAGGAGCGGTCTCCTAACAAGTGGGCTGCTGTCCCAGAGATGGGAGACAAAGGTGTCTAGGCACACACGGTGCTAGAAAGGCGCCAGCTAGGGGAGATCAGTAAATAGATGGGGCAATGGGTGCCATAGTGTCTGAATTCGTTCTGCCCAGAGGTGGCACGGGGTGGAGTCACGTGAGGCAGTGGAACTTTCACGCAGAAGGGTGAAAAGTTAATTGCACAAGTCACAGGCCATGGGGGCTTTGATTTCGTCAGACACTAGCTGAACCAGGCTAACGTCAAGGGCTATTGGGATATAGATGAGTCATCTATAACCAGTAGGGATGGTTCTCTTTCATCTAGATTTGCAGGAAGCTCTATACAGGAGAGGTTGCGGGTAAGACTTATAGCAGTTTTGGTGGGGGGCTCTCGCGGTAACGGTGGCCACCTCCAGAGCTGTGGCGGAGTTACAGGGCGATCTGGAAACAAAGGGGTACAGAAGGGTACCTCTGCGCGGCACTATAGGGGGTGCCAGAGCCAAATCCTAGGAGCCTCATGGGAGGTTCCTGGAAAACCGTGTTGTGGGCCTGAACAACCAGGGGTTTGCTTTGCTACACTCCGCCCTGAAAGGGGCATGAGTAATAAGGGACCATGTGTCACGTGATCCAGGAAGAGGATCAACAGAAGTGGCAGCAAAGATGGGGTCCACCCCAGTGCTGCTTGGCTCATCAGGCGGGCAGGCGGCCCAGATGGTTGCCTGCCCTTGGATCGCCCGTAAGATAACCCACCATGTTACATAACGGTGTATGTAATAAACCTGCAGCAGTTTTACCCAAACAAGAAATGTGTTGTGTGTTTGTTTATTAGCATGCATGTTACGTTAGAGGGGTGGGGAAGGTTGCCAATGGTGGTACTATGCAATGTAAACTTTCACGAGTGGCACACCCCTCTCCATCTCCTGGAGTGCAGAGCAGGGCAGTGTAAAGCGTGCTTTAATCCTGACCTAGGGGGGAAATACTCCGTCC
Source organism: Triturus cristatus (assembly GCF_964204655.1). Taxonomy (NCBI): domain Eukaryota; kingdom Metazoa; phylum Chordata; class Amphibia; order Caudata; family Salamandridae; genus Triturus; species Triturus cristatus. The sequence continues at coordinate 1,182,277,143 of NC_140590.1, forward strand.
TAGGCCTTTTTGAATGATGCTGTTTGGTGCGACATGTTTCTTCACTTACCTTGCCGTCTGGCTGGCACACGGCATCAGGTATTTGAATAAAAACTCTATTTTGTGTGCAAATAAAAAAATATGCAAATTTACCCCTATGTTACACATGTTTAGGAAACTGTCATACATTTACACAAAAACTAAAGGAGGTGTTTATATAGGAACTTAAGCCAAGTACTTCATTTTCCAAAGAAATTCCCCTTATACGGTAGGTGCAGAGATGTGCACACACAATTACAGCAATGTTGTTTCCTCCCGTCACAAATGGGAATAAAGTACTACATTATAGACACTGACCCGAGTCTTCCAACACACTGAAGCACTCGGATGCCGATCAACCACTCCTCCAAAACTTTTACGCCCCCCCAATTTCAAATGTCACCAGCCGCCCCTGTTTAATACAGTTGCTATGAGCAGCATTTCTTGTGGAAACCCTGTGCGCTAATAAACAACAATATGTGATGATAATAAAAATAATGCACGTCTTTTGCATTGGCAGCAACATAAATTGGAATATAAAACGCATTTAGGGCTGTGAATCCATTATTCTGAATTTTCCAGCACAGATAATATTAAAAATAAAACCTTTCCACATTACAACATTCAGCCACTTCGAACTCTTTTACGAATAAATATCAGCTGTCACCCTGGTGCCCAAGAAAATGGTTGTGCACGTGACGCACTGGTTCAATGCAGCCCCGTCTGCCACCGGAAGGCCCAGAATCCTCCGGAATGAAACCCTCATTTTGGAATTCCCCCGGATCGGACTGTGTTTGGGCGAGAGAGGCAACGACCGCCCATCACACTAGGCTCCATACACGTGTTTCTTGAAACTTTATCTCGAAACCACCCTCTCTGCTCTGCTGCGTAGACTGAGGTGCGGAGGACGAGGCGTCCTGTCAAGGAGCTGGGATTGGGTGACCAACTGACATGGGTGCAAATTCAGGACGATGTTATGTTATGTTATGTTAGTGCTATTTGTATTGCGCACGGCTGCTCCAGCGAAGGAGCGTCCCGGCGCACCGACAAGGTGGCGAACACAACACAACTGGGGAACAGAAATAATTATTAAGAAATTGGGGAGTGCAGGATTTAACAAAGCTCAGAAAATAAATGAGTTTTAGCGGCCTTGCGGAAGGAGAGCAGGTCACCAAAGGTCCGGAGTTTCAAAGGGAGAGCGTTCCAGAGTGCGGCTGCCCGCACCTTAAAAGAGCGACCCCCCACCCGACTGAGTTTGAACCGAGGGGCTACCGCTAATTCTTGGTCTAGCGAGCGCAGAGTGCGGCCCGGGATGTAAGGGCGCAAGAGTTGGTGCAGTAAGGGAAGTGATAGGCCCTTCAGAATTTTGAAGGAAAGGCACAAAACTTTAAAGTGGATCCGCTGCCTAACGGGTAACCAATGCAAGGCTCGCAAAGATTGACCGGCCGAGCAAAACCTAGGAAGACCTATGATCGCTCTGGCCGCAGCGTTCTGCACTCTTTGAAGTCGGGTTAACTCAGCCTGGTTTAATCCTATAAAAAGGGAGCTGGCATAGTCCAGCCGTGCCAAAACCGTTGCTTGCACCACCAATTGACGAGTTGCGGCATCGAAGTATTTAAGGGCAGGGCGCAGATTGCGCAGGATGCCGAAGCAGCAAGCCGCCGTCCTTTTGGTGTGGCCAACGAAGTTGAGGGAAGGGTCCAGCCAAACACCAAGGTTTTTGATCTCCGCAACCGGAGTGGGGGTCGGCCCCAACTCAGAGGGCCACCAAGTATCTCCCCATAGGTCCGTCCGCTTCCCAAAGATCATCACCTCCGTTTTTTTGGCGTTTAGTTGGAGACAGTTGGACGTCATCCAACCAGCCACCGCCCTGAGTCCTTCTCTGAATCTTGGGGCATCCACCCCCGAGTCCCCGCTGATCGTGACCGCTAGCTGGGTGTCATCTGCGTACGACACCATGGTCATACCACAGAGCTTCACAACCTCAGCCAGCGGCCTCACGTAGATGTTAAACAACGTGGGGCTCAGTGAGGAACCCTGTGGGACCCCAAGAGACAGACGATGACATTTGGACTGGTAGGGCGGGGACGCCACACAGAAGGAACGATCCCTGAGAAACGAACGGAACCACTGGTGTGCAGTGCCGATCACCCCTATCTCCTCAAGACGTTGCAGGAGAATGTCATGGGAGACCGTGTCAAAGGCGGCGCTTAGGTCTAACAAAACAAGCGCCGCCGTTTGACCTGCATCCAGAACTACCCGAAGGTGCTCGACCATAGATAACAGTGCTGTCTCCGTACTGTGGCCAGCCCGAAAACCATTCTGGGTGTCGTCCAGAATGTTGGCACGCAACAGATGACCAGAGAGGGCGGTGTTGACATGCGCCTCCGCGAGTTTGGCTGGCCACGGGAGAAGTGAAATCGGGCGGTAGTTCTCCGATTTTGTAGGGTCGAGAGATGGTTTTTTCAAAATGGGCATTACTACCGCATGCTTCCATTTCAAAGGCACTTGGCCTGATGATAGCGACGTGTTGATTAAGTCGCAAACCGGGCGAGCAAAAACCTGGTCTCTGAACATAGGTGGCTTGAGCGGGTCGTCCGGCGACCCCGACTTAACTCGGAGAGCCAAGGCCGTGTAAGACTCCAAAGAGAGAGAGGGGAGAGAGTCTAGCACCACCTGATCCAACCGGATGGGAGGCCCCATACTGGTTTGTGCAGTGGAGGAGGGGAAGGCCCTATATATGGTCTGGACCTTCTCCAGGAAGAAAGCCGCCAGCGCTTCACAATGAGTATTGGAGCTGATGGAGTTACCGGCCGGCTTCCTTGCCACAAGGTCTTTAAGGGCCTTAAAGATGGTTTTAACAGGATTCCCACTATTGCGAAACTCCAGAGCGTAGTATTCAGCCCGGGTTCTACAAACCGCGCGGTGATAAGACTTGACCGCAGCCATATACAGGGTTTTTTTGCTGCTGTCATACCTCTTCCTCCAGTCTCTCTCTGTACGTCTGCAGACACTTTTCAGAGCCCTCAGATTGCCATCATACCAGGGACTGGGGGCGCGGGAGCCACACTTACTGGAAACCATCGGGATAAGGGAGTCGAGGGCCCTGGTTACCCATCCGCAGAAATGGTCATAACCAGACTCCACGTTCTCCACTGCACCCAGCGGGTCGTCAGTAAGAAGGCGGTGGAGATCTTCCGCCTTTAATTTGCTCCAGCGCCGTCTGGGCATGGCTCGCAGTGGCACCTTAAGTGGGGCTTCATCAAGACTACAGTGAATGGTCACGAGTGAGTGGTCTGACCAGGTCAGGGGGAGGGGGGGGGCCACTGTAACCCCTTCTAAGTTAGAAAAAAAGGGGTCCAGAGTGTGGCCACCACTATGAGTGGGGTCCGAGACCAGCTGGAACAATTGAAGGGCCTCAAGGTCCGCCACCATCCCTCCCACAGAAGAAAGACACAAAGTGTCAAAATGGAGATTCAAGTCACCGATGAGTATAAAAATTCAGGACAAAGGGTCAAAATTCAGGACAAAAATTCAGGACAGAAAGTCAAAATTCAGGACAAAAATTTGCAACAAAAGGTACGTTTTACAGACATAGATGAGGTCGTGCAATAGTAATAAGCATATAGACAACCAACATAAGTACAAGCAGAGGCGCAACTAGAGCCAAATTTCGGGGGGGCCAGCTAAGAAAAAATTTCGGGGGGGGGGGGCTGAACCTTTAAGCAATAGGCAGAGTGGAGCTGCAGGGGCTCTTAGAAGGGGTGAAACAACAGCGAGGCCTCATTAACATGCAAATGGTCTTTTAAAGACCTGTGAAGTGCTCTGGTGCGGCTGTGTGCGCGCGGGAAGCTGTCTCATCCCGAGCTGCCACACACGACGGGGTGGGGGGGGGGGGGGGCTGAAGCCCTTTGAGTCCAATGGGTGTTGCGCGCCTGGGTACAAGTCAAAATAAGTTTATATTAGTTTCAGACAATCATGCACTTCATGTTTTTTCGGTATGCGTGCAGTTTTGAGCAACTCTGCAGGTCTTTTTGTGTTATTTTATATGATCATAATCTATTTATATGGTTACTGCACTGGGTTGTTCAGTCTAATATTTTGTTTACATTTCATGGTCCTGAGCTAAGCATGTGTGGTGAGAGAAGTGGTCAGGAAGATTTGTTCGGATGGACTTTATTACTAGCATCTCATATCTGAGTGCTACTGTGAGATATAAAGCAGCACGAATAGGATGTAGCTAAATGGGTCTTGCACTGCTGGACTAGAGTGCAATCCTCCGAGTGACTAGCTTTGTGTCAGAGGCCACCAGATTCAAGCTGGCCTGGCTGATGAGGGGTGTTACCCCGAAACCGGTACCAGGATGCTTGTTTACGGTCCAGTGAGGACCTGGCATGACAGTTCAGCCTGGACAGTTCCCATGTGGCACAGGGTCAAGACTGATTTGCATATGGCTGGGTCTGAACTGGGGTGGCGAAGTGAGCTAAAGAAGGATGATGGATTCAACCCAGATCTGTGACTGGGGGTGAGTGTCTGAACAGTTTCAGTGCTCAGTCCATCATCTCCTTGTGTTTGCTTTGTTCGCCCTAAGTTGGCAGGGTATGCCCAGATGTGGGTCCCTTGCTCACTTTGCCACTGGATTCACGCTAGCCTGGCTGATAAGGGCGTTACCCCAAAACCGGTAGCAAGATGCTTGTTTCCAGTCCAGGGAGGACTGGCTTGGCAGTTCGGGCTGGACTGTCCTCATGAGGCACAGGGTCAAGACTGATTTGCATATGGCTGGGTTTAATCTGGGCTGGCAAAGTGAGCAAAAGAATGATGATGGATTCAACCCAGATCTGTGACAAGGGTGAGTTTCTGAAAAGTTCCAGCACTCCGTCCATCATCTCCTTGTGTTTGCACTGTCAGATGTAAAGCAGCACACATAGGATGTAGCTAAATGGGTCCTGCACTGCTGGACTAGAGTGCAATCCTCCGAGCGGCCAGCTTTGTGTCAGATCAATATATTATACATATAATTTTAGCAAATGGTCTTTGCTAATGTGAAACCTAATAAATTGTGCCAACGTCCATGCGCAAGTACATTTGCTGTTAATGATGATGACATTGCACCCCAGTCTAAAATATGAAAATTGCACCAAGTCACTGAACTGCTGTTGTTCGCATATACAGCAGAAGAGAGCACAAGGATAGTATCATATCTCTCCTGCTCCGTGTGTTCCTATTTTCAGAGCACTGAAAGTATGCTTTGTCTTAAATCCATACATTGTGCATGAGAAAATGAAAGCAGAGCCTGGGATAAATGATTCACGCACATTCTCTTCGTAAAATGTCTAGCCTAGCAGTTTATTTTCTTTTTTTCGGTTGTGCAGACTCCAGTCAAACTGGCTTGAGGGATCTGTAAAAGGAATATGGAAGGGTAGGGGGAGCACATGATGAAACTATTACAGCGCACTACACAATAGATTTCACAATAGCAGGATTGCAGAGAAACAATTTGCGGAGCGCCATATAAAGTGTTGTCATACCAGGAGTAAATATTTAGAAGGATCACATTAGCATAGAAACGGTAATCATTGTAGCATGTCTACATAGATGTGCAGCAGGTGTATGACATGAAAGCATGACAAGGGAATTGCCTGATCAATGCTAACCTTGAGATATTGAAATGTCCACAGTATAAAAAAATTCAGCCCAAAAAGATGGTAGCAAGATATACACTAGTAAATCTGAGCGTAAGCAAGAAGAGTGGACGAAAGCAGGGTAAAGGTAGGAGAGCAGTATAGTTAGGTAACACTCCGTTACTACGATGTGCTTATTCTACGCATTTTTAGTGTGCGTTTACCATTACTACACATGCTGCTACATAGCATGCTTTTACTTCGCAAATGCTTTTAGTACGCATTAGTTTACTTTGCTAATGTCATCATTCAATTAAATATTTTAGTTTAAAATAGTGCCATACTATTATTTGGGAAAATGTTTAAATATTACTATTTATTAATATTAATGAATGTTTAATTAATTTTAAAAATTATTTTTTTTTAATAAAAAATAAGTTAATAATATGTATGAATGGTTTAAAAAATGTAAAATAGGGGGGCGTGGCCAAGATGGCGGGGTGAGCGGACGCTTCCTCCCGTAGCTCCTCCGGCCCGACTCAGCTCGAGTCCTTTTCGTACGCTTTTCTCCCCCCGCTGATGCTCAGCGTGTGAGAGGAGTGCGGCGGAGCACCTGGCGCGCACGTTGATGTCGCTTTGGCCCTGATCGCCCCGGGGAAAGTACCCCAAAAGTCCGATCAAAGTTCGAGGAGCGACGGAGGGCCTTGGTGGTGGAACGCATCGGAGTGCTGTCCGGGCGCCTCGGCTGGGCCTGGTGCTGAAAGCTGACGATCTGGAGGAAGTCTGACCCGTCGCTCGACGGAGGATAAAGGAGCTTTGCGGGCTGGGACCCGGCGGCGTGGAGGACTTTGGACGTGTGCTTTGGCGCTCAGACTTGTGTTGGCGACGCCCCACACTGTGTGGGCCCCGGCCCCTTGGCCGAAGTACGGCGGACTCACTGTTGGGGTCGGACCATCTGGGCCCTTGTGTGTGACAGAGTGAAACCGGCTGTGGAACTTCTCAGATTGCTGTGTTTCTAGGGGGCCCCGGTGGTGTCGCCGGGCCTGGCCGTTCTGCCCTGCCCCGCCCTGCCGCCATTTTGTACCCGAGGGATCGATGTTGTTGGCCTTCACCGGAGCCTTTGCTGGCGGATGTATGTGCCCGCCACCGCTGCTGGGCTGACTCTCTGAGGGACGTGCTGATAAGGAGCCCCCTACTATAGCTTTCCATTGCTGTCTCGGATGGGCGCCCGCGGCTGGCGGTGCCCGGACTGCACCGCCATCTTGTCGCCTGCGACGCAGTGACTCTGCTTGCAGGGGGATCCCCACGTCGAGCGCTTGCCAGCGGCTGGGCATTCCTGAGGCGGCTGGACCTGTGCCCACTCATCGACGGCAGCGTTTGCGATGACTGGAAGAGGAGGCTCGAGGAAGGGGGACCGCACCCTGCCGGACATGCTTGGCAGGGCCCAGCAACTGCGGGACAGAACACAACCCTCGCCGGGGTCTTCCCGGGCCTCGGCGGATGTGACTGGGGGGGAGCCACCGGTCACGAGGTCCTTTATGGAAGAACTGTTTAGCTCCCTCAAAGAGGACTTCCAGACGCTGAAGCGGGAAGTGGCCAGCGAGGTCCGGGAAGTGCGTAGAGAAGTGGAGGGCCTTGGCGAGCGAGTTGAGACGGTGGAGACGGAGTCCCAACGTCGGGACGAGGAGATAGTCCATCTTCAACAGGACGTTCTCCGCCTCCGGGAGCAGTGTGTTGAGCTCCAGGCCCACTCTGAGGACCTTGAGAACAGGTCACGGAGGAACAACATCCGAGTGCGTGGTGTGCCGTCCACGGACGAAGGGACCGACTTGGAGGGCTATCTGCAAGGCCTGTTCCGGGAGATCCTGGGGGAAGCTGCAGACTTCCCTATCTGCATTGATAGGGCACACAGGGTTGGCCGGCAGCGCCAGTCATCGGCACCCCCACCGGACATTTTGGCTTTCCTGCCCGACTTCCCGCTGAAGGAACGCATCATGACTGAGGCCCGCAGGAAACAGCCCCTGACTTTCCGGGAGCGGCCTGTAGCGCTTTATCAGGACCTATCCGCCATCACGCTGCAGAAACGCAGGTCCTTCAGGATTGCCACTGACTTTCTGCGCGAACATGAGACGCCGTACTCTTGGGGACATCCCTTCCGCCTGATCTTCCGGTGGAATGGGGTGCTGCATCAGCTACGCTCCTTGCAGGACATTTGTGGGGTCCTGGGGCTTACGGCGGCGGAGGAGGAAGGGGCTACACCATCGTGGAGGCGCTCAGAGAGACGGAGCCGGCGGAGGTCGACGAGGAGACAATCGGCGGCCAGCGCAGGGCGTCCCGATTCCCCTACTATCAGGGCGGACATGGCCGACGCTTTGAGGGCGGCGGCCAGGGACTCGGCCGGCTCCACCGGCGTGGCCATGACGGCCTAACACTCACTCCGGGGGGAGATGCTCTCAGCTTCTTTAATGCTGGGTATGGGGCAGGGGGGTCGGGAGGGAGCGGATGGAGGTGAGTGGCTGAACGTCCACTTTGCTTTTTTCTACGGACTTGCCCGTTTGGGGCTTGACTGGGACAATGGGGTGTTTAAGTTTGCATTTGGCTGGTTGCCATGGTTGTGTTTTGGGTGGGTGTAGGGGTTGTTCTGGGGTTGGGGAAGTGTCATGATTCCGCGATTCCGCGATCCGCCCGCTCCGTGGAGGAGAGGTTAGCGGTCTAGTGTTTGCGGGACCACAACGGAAGGTCGAAATCCTCACTTCCGGTTGGTCGCGCATAACAGCCGGGAACTCCGGCTGCTCAGCGCTTCGAATTCTGGTCTCAACCGCTGAAGAGGAAGACGCCGATTCCGAGCTCCAGAACACCGCCGAAGAAGGACGCTGCCGCGGACTTCGAGAGGACCAGGTACAGCCTTATCAGAGGGCGCACCAAAGGTAGATGGACGTCTGTCTCTGCCATCTCACTACATCTAGGTTAAGTCATCCCACTGCAGACTGGGGAGTGTGCAGTGGAGCGGGAGACTCATCCTGCAGTTATTATTTACGCCAGGGATCTTTTATTATTTGCGCAGGAGCGCTGGTTTTGTTCCCTTGATTTTTGCCACATACGTTCCCTGAAACAGGAGAGTACCGGTTAGGTACGCCAGGGACCTTTATTATTTGCGCAGGAGCGCTGGTTTTGTTCCCTTGATTTTTGCCACACACGTTCCCTGAAACAGGAGAGTACCGGACAGGTACGCTAGGGACCTTTATTATTTGCGCCGGAGCGCTGGTTTTGTTTCCTTGTTTTGGGTCGATACCATTAGTGAGCTACACGACATTTTGCGGCCACTGTGGTCCCGGACCTGCGAATTGGAAGCCGGACATTGAGGAGGGTCTCACATCAGAACACCAGGTAACCCAGTGGATAATTGGTGGGCACGACACGGAGGGGGGTAGAGAAGGAACGTACAGGAACGTAACCGTGTTCCCTTCTTTCCCTCACAGCTTGGTCCAACGTCATCCGGACTCACGCCTCTCTGGCTTCTACCCCGGGTACCCCCTTGTCCTAAGCGGTGCTCTACCCCGACTAGGGCACGGCGGGAAACGGGGTGGTGGTTCTAGTCGTCTCTGCAGGAACACCCCCTCAAAAAGAAGGTAAGCCTTGGGAGGGGACCTTGACAGGAAGTCCCGTCCGATGTCGTCCGTGCCCACGCTTGGTCTGTTTTGGCTTGTCCTGCGCAACTGCCCCGCGCGCCCCACCCGCTGATCCCTTGCCCATTGCACAGCGTTCCTGATCCCCGGGAGGAATGTCGGCCCTAAAGGTAGTGACCCTTAATGTTAAGGGTCTGAATAACCCTGTGAAGCGCAGAGCGATCTTATCTTTGCTGGAGGGGACGCAGGCGGACATTTGCCTCTTGTAGGAGACCCACTTATTGTCCCGGGATTGCCATAGGCTGCGCTCTGCTAAGTTCCCCACCCAGTTCTTCTCCTGGGCAGCGAACAAGACTGCGGGGGTAGCCATTCTTCTAGCGAGCTCCTTTAGGGGGGAGGTTTTGTATAAGTATGCTGAACAGAAGGGGAGGCTTCTTGCGTATCGCATGCGCTTAGGAGGCATAACGTTCACGGTCGGCTCCGTTTATAGCCCAAATGACCACCAAGAGCGTTTCTTGGACTCCGTGTTGGTGGATGTCACTGCTTCTCCCGACCGCCATGTCATCTTGGGGGGAGATCTTAATATTGTCTTCGATTCTGTGATGGACAGGTCGGCGCAGCGCTCCCCGCAGACGGGGGAACTGTCCCAGGCTGTGAAGGCCCAGATTGCGGAAATGGACTTACACGACCTTTGGCGCTCCATGCACCCCACTGATAGGGACTACTCTTACTTTTCACACGCACACCGAACCTACTCACGGCTGGACTATCTTCTGGTGAGTGGACCGATGCGCGCCGCCGCCACAGCGGCGGACATTGAGGTCCTGACCCTGTCTGACCATGCACCAGTCGCCGGCGTTTTCAAGTGGCCGGCGGCCTCTCCCGCTAGAGGGGTGTGGCGCCTTCGAGGTACCCATTTACACAAAAAGTCTGTAGTGAAACGCATTGGGGAGGTCGTACAGGATTACTTAACTCACAATAGCAACACCGACACTTCACAAGCGACACAGTGGGCGGCATTGAAGGCAGTCCTCCGGGGGGAATTTATTTCCATCTCCTCAGCCGAAAATAGGGAGCGGCAACGGAAAAGGGACGAGCTAACCGTTCAGGTCCGGGAGCTTGAGCAGGTCCACCGTCGTACGGGGGCTCCACGGGTGTGGAGGCAGTTGAAGGCTGCGAGGAAACTCCTGTCGGCACTGGATCTGGATAGGGCGGAGTATGCCGCCTTGCGCTTGAAGCATGCCTTCTACACTGGGGGGGACAAATGTGGCAAGCTCCTGGCGCACCGGCTCCGGGTCACGCGGCAGCGTAGCGTCGTGAAGGAACTGGTGGGTACGGACGGGGTGGTCGTTTCTGGGGACGCAGAGGTAGCGGAATCTTTCCGCAGCTTCTACGAGGCGCTGTATGATGAGGAGCCCTCCTCGCCGCGGGACGCCGAAGACTATTTGGAGTCGGTGGCCCTTCCGGTGCTGGATCCTGCTCAGGCGGACCATCTGGAGCGGGATATCCATGTTGAGGAAGTGATTTCCGCTATAGCGCGGCTGAAGCATGGTAAGGCCCCGGGTCCAGACGGGTACACGTCTCTGTTTTATACGGTTTTTTGCACGGCTGTGGCCCCTGTCCTTGCTCGGCTATTTAATTCCTTCTCCGAACCGGGAGCCATCCCACCGGATCTCCTGAATGCGACGGTCTCCGTAATCCCGAAACCTGGGAAAGACCGGTCCTTCTGCGGTTCGTATCGACCCATTTCGCTTTTAAATGTCGACCTCAAGTTGTATACGGGGATTCTAGCGTCCAGGCTGGGCCCGCACCTCCCCGGACTGGTGGAGGCGGACCAGGCTGGCTTTGTACCCGGCAGACAGACGGTTGACAATACCAAGCGGGTGACGCATGTTCCGGAGAAGGCCTCGCGGATCCCGGGGGAGCGGATGCTGCTGTCCGTTGATGCGGAGAAGGCCTTCGACAGAGTTCATTGGCCGTATCTCGAGCTGGTTCTCAAGAAACTGGGAATCGGTGATAAGTTCCGCACCATGGTATTCAACTGTTATAAGCATCCATCAGCGTCGGTGCGGGTCAATGGGTGTAGCTCCGGTGGATTTGCTATCGAACGCGGCACGAGGCAGGGCTGCCCCCTCTCGCCACTTCTGTTTGCCCTCTACATGGAGCCGTTTGCTCTGAGGATTCGCAACAACCCGGATGCTATTGGGGTCCAGATGGGCCAGTATGTCCACACGGTTAGCCTCTATGCGGACGATGTCCTGTTGACCTTGGACGACCCTAGGAGGTCGCTGCCTGCTTGCATCCAGGAACTGGACACCTTTGCACGTGTGGCCGGCTTCAAAATGAATATGAGCAAGTCGGTGGCGTTAGATGTGTCCCTGGTTGCGGATACCAGGAGGGACCTTCAGCGGCTCTTCCCCATGCAGTGGTCCTCGTCCACGGTGCCATACCTGGGGATTCTGCTGGCGCCCACATTACCGGAGATGGTTGCGGCCAATTATACCTCCCTCAGCAGGAAGATCAAGGAGGAGCTTGGCCGCTGGAGCAAGGGCCTACTGTCCTGGTTGGGGCGAATCGCGGCGGTTAAGATGACGGTGTTGCCCCAGATACTGTATCTTTTTCGGGCCCTACCTCTCCAGCCCCCGGTGGGCTGGATACGACAAACGCAGGCTGGCATCTCCCGCTTTGTCTGGCAGGGCCGAAAGCCGCGGATGAAGAGGGTCCTCTCCACGCTTGCGGGGGGTCTCGGTATCCCGGACCTCCGTAAGTACTTTCAGGCGGCGCAGCTGTGATATCTGGTGGAGTGGAGCAGGTGGGAGTCCGACAAACACTGGCTTTTTCAAGACCAGGCAGTGGCGGGCCACACCTTACAAGAGGTTCCCTTCCTGCGCCGCGCGCATCGCCCCCCTAACCTTTACGCCTCTTTTGTTACACGGGTCCCCCTGAGGGTGTGGGATGCAGTCTGCGAGGTTCGGGGCCTTACCACCTTCCCTTCGCCGTTCACACCCATAGTGGGTAACCCGGACTTCTCCCCAGGGATGGAGCCGGGAGCTTTTTCCCATTGGGTGCACGCGGGCTGCAGGGTGCTCTTCCAGATCTATGGACCGGAGGGCGCGATTCCTTTTCAGCAACTTCGGCGGGAATTCGGCCTGACGGAGCTGGACAGATTGCGCTACATGCAGGTTCGGCATTGGGCCCTCCAGCCCCAGGTGCGTGACACCGCTGCTCGTCCCATTACACCGTATGAGAGGTGGTTGGTTACCCGGACCTCCGATGCTAAGCTAATTACCGATTTGTACAAGTTCCTACAACCCCCGCCGTTTCACTATTATAACCCAGGGAGGGAGCGCTGGCACAGAGAATTGGGTAGGACACTCAGCCACAAGGAATGGGACAAAATTGCGTATCGGTCGCGGCACTCTGCTTATCATACGGGCCTTACGGAGACCTTTACTAAGGTGTCCACTTATTGGTACTACACCCCGGAGAGACTGTATGAAATGCATAGACACACTGACAGGGGGTGCTGGCGGGGCTGCGGGCAGGAGGGTACCCTCTCACACATTCTTTGGGATTGCCCCGTGCTGACCGCTTACTGGAAGGAAGTTTTGGACGAGGTGGATAAGCACTTTGAGATAGAGCTGCCGCGCTTTCCGGCGTATGTCTTGCTGGGCCTCCCCAATGACCTAATGTACCCACTGAAGTCCCGCAGGGGTAGGCAGATCGCGATTGCGCTGGGGTCTGCGGTCCAGAACATCCTTATCCATTGGCGCACCACCACTGTTCCCTCCATTACGGGTTGGTTGCATAGGCTCTGGCATGTGCTGGGAATGGAGAAGTTGTCGCTTACGGTGGCGGGGGAGATAGACCAATTTGAAGAGCTGTGGCAACCCTTCCTAGCGCTGCTGTCCACCGAATTCCGGGAGCTCACCTGCCCGAGGTATCTTAGGCTTCTTAGGCTGACGCCACCGGTGATCCCGGTGGACTGGACTAAATGTGAGACGGGATCCTCCGGGGGGGGGGGTGCGGGCTTTTTGGGGCGGATACACCTAGTGCGGAGCCATTGGACGGGGGAGTTGGGGTGGACGGGGGAGTTGGGGTATTGTTTCTTTTCTTTTCCCTTTATTGGGGGGATGGGGGATGGGGGGGTTGGATTGTGCTTTGTTGAGTTGCTACTGGCTTTCATTGCTCAGATTTGGGGTGTTGGATATGCACACGGGGATTCAATAGATTGTATTTTTTGCCTTCATTTACTGTGCTTTTCCTCTGGACCACCGAACTACCTTTCGCCAACCCTCCTGAGTTGCACCTTTTTCTTTTACTGTATTGTATGTAACCCTAACCTCCTATCCCCCTCCCCCATGTTTTGTTTTGTCTTAATAAAAATGTTTTAAACCTAAAAAATGTAAAATAGTAACTATATTTAAAATAAAATAATAATAACTTTAAATGTAATTTATGTATTGATTTGCATTGAATTCCCACGGTTTACTATTGATTTCAATGGTTAACTTAGTCCTTTTTTTATTTTAGCGATAGAAGAAATCCGTGACGCAAATGTGTTTAAACATTATATGGAGGATCGAAGGCGAGAGGTGAAGAAGCATGATACCGCGCGGAACAGGTAAGAACATTTTTGTAATCAATTAAATGTAAATGAACTATTGTAAATTATGAGTATAAGTATAATAAATAAAAAATAATCAATTTTATCTTTAAAAAAAAAAAAAGATGTTGAAACTATTAACGTACGTTAGACCGAGAATTAAGATGAACGAAGAAAATTAGCATTTGTAAAAGTAAAAAATAATTTCGACTAGATTTAGATTCATTGTAAAGGGTTAGAAAAAGAGAATATCGGTTATTTAAGTTAAAAAAAAAAGCAATAAAAAGTAGTTTCGACATGAGCATGATCGAGGGGGAAAGGAACTGTATTTCTTGGCTGTATTTGGGAACACATTTAATTTATTTGTAAAGAATTAATGAAAAAAAATCAAGAAAACTGATTTTGTTGATGGATCACATTGTGGAATATTTATGATGAAACAATATGTAGAGCCATCTGTTTCCGTTTAATCTCTGATTAGATTAAAAAAGTTTAAAAAAAGTAATGATAAGGGTTTCAAGAGCAAAAAAAAAAAGGGTTTTTAAAAACAGATAATGATTTGACTCATTACACCTTGGTTGCGTGTTGTATTTTTAAGTGACATTCGCATTAAAATATGGATTTAAAAAAAAAGAAATTCTCGGCGTAAATACACAACATAGTTTATTATTGAACAATAATGGATTATTTGTGAGAGAAAGAGATCACGTCTGCTTTTTGGGCTTCTTTTGAGAGTTTGTGAGATACCGAATGATTATTGAGAATCTTTTGATGTTGGTTTGCTTAAAGTTGAAAACTGGAAGCTTCTCATGCTTAGACAATGAATGCAGCGCCATCTTTTGAGTATTTTAAAATAACTAATTTTAAAGATTTAAAGAAGAGGCACATGTTTGCATTCATTTTATGTTCACAATTAAAATGTCTAAAATATCAATTTACAAGACTTGTTGACAACGTAATTTATTTGCTTTATTTGTAGCTGCTACTGTCTTGTCATATTTTAATTTGGATGCGTATTTTTTTTTCTTATTAAATTGTATTGTTACCAACAAATATCTGCATGTACAATTTATCATCTGGACCTCAATTTGGATGCGTATTTGATGGTTGAGTGACACTCAGAATTATATCTGCAAGAAAATACAAATGCAACTCTTTGCGTAAATTAGAAAAATAGATAAATAATGATCCGTCATATGTGTCATATCATGTGGTGTAGGTGAGTTTAAGAGATCCCGTCTTCTTTTGGCTTATTTTGAACAAGGTATAGTATACATTTAACCAGTGGCGGCTGGTGAGATTTGAAACTAGTGGGGCGAAATACTTATTGTACTGCACTGCAGCGAGCAAGCGTAGAGAGCACAAACAACATACGGAGGGTTCGGGGGGTTGTTCCCCTGAGAAAATTTAGAAAAAAGAGTGGACAAATGGTGCATTTTCAAGCAAATTTGGGAAAGCAGGAAGGTTAATAAAGCAAGTGTTAATTGCCTTGCTACTTCCCTGTCAAGCAGCATCACACCCCTCTACATCTCCCTTCTATGTTCATTGCCTTGCTATGTCCCTGTCAAACACCAGCACAACCTTGTATGTCTCTCTTCTATGTTCACCGCCTTGCTATGTCCCTATCAAACAGAAGCAAGGTCCTGCATATCTCTCTCTATTCTGTTCACTGCCTTGCTATTTCCCTGGCAAGCAGCAGCACCTTTTTTGACAAGACATGCTGCCACTTCTCCTTGTCTGCATGCTACTGCTTTTCCTACATCACAGTTTTCTCAGAGTGAAGGCTGTCCCACAAGGATCATGGCAGCTGCCATATTTAAAAATTTATGAAAACACCAAGCCTGCCTTTTCCTGGAAAGCAAGGGATTATGGGAGCTCCATCACAGTTTGTCAAAATGACAGACTGTGATGACCACATTCAATTCGATAATTTACGAAGCAATGTGTATCACAAATCCCTTATTTCACAACTAAGGCACAGACATTTGTAGATACCCTAGTAGGCATTCGTCATCACCCTGTAAGAGTGCTCTGAACATTCAGCCAGCCTTTCGCATCTGTCTGCTGGTGGCAGACATACACTTTCAGTCTTATAAATGAGTCTTCTTGCTGCTCTTCTGATGCAAAGACAGTCCACTGATCTGTTTGAAATATTTTTGGGGAGTCAGATTGCAATTTGAGCCAACTAGGAAAGGGTGAGACAGCTCCCCAACACTTTTGTCACTCATTTTTGGTGTCACTGTAAGTAGCTCTCAACTGCGGAACTCAAGTGGATTTAAGCGATGCAGGAGGAATAACTTTTCTACCACAATAGTACTAGAAACATCTGTGGGGCCATAATAAAGAATAATCAGGCCATTTGGTTACTTTTGGAAATGCATGTAGACTCGCTGTTTTCATTTTAGTGCTGCAAATGAAAGAGTAAATGATGGCATCTGTGAAAAGCATGAACACTCACCATTTAATAAACGTAAATATTAATGGGATTCAATGGTACCGAAAACTAGAGAAAATTATGTGCCATCTCAGTATGCCTGATCCACATTAAGAATTAAATATGCCAATAAGCAAAAATGTATCTATCCGATACTGTTGCCAGACAGGGATCCCTACATAGTCATTAGACAGTCAGCCTTGCTGAAGCTGAGAAAGGCATAGCACTAGCTGTGTCCATAACATCACCTCTCCCACTGAATGTTAACAGAATTTAACTCCTTAGGGCCCAGCGCTAGCCTGCAGCATGTTTGATCCCAAACTAGTAGTGCTGTCAGCAATCAGCCGCCCATGAAGAAAGTAGTTAAAACATGCGTGACAATTTGAGAACATGGCTCACATGATGTGAATTGGAAAAAAGTAGTAGTGTTATATACATGGCATGGCTGTATCTCAACACTGCCTCAAATATATTTTATGCTCATGTTGATGACTGCGCAGTAATTTGTTTTCTCCTGAACAATGCCGATGAATGATCCATGCAGAAACCCAGACCGTGGTTAAAAAAAAACACAGTGTTCTGTGCTGCGTCCCTGTGGCTCTCATGTTGCTGCGCGCGCCTGACAACGCCGACAGCTTCTAAACTAAAGAAAGTGATGATTAAAGGGTTATCTGATGATCTGAAACTATGATGGTACCTGTACTGGAACTGGGACTGAACCAATCTTCTCTAGTCCTGCTTTCTTAACCGGAACAGGCATGCTGCAGCTCCCTCCCCTCCTGTAAAAGCCAATCACAACGGCGCGGAGTCCCGGGCGGCGCCCAGCTTGGCACCAGTAGGGATGCCATTTTCTCTATGTAGGCTGCATGCAGCCTACATAGAGAAAATGGCCAGTGCGCATCACTGCTTTGGTCGGCCCCAGGGCTGACCAAGCAGCCACGGCACTTAGAGTGGTGCAAGCCACTCCTCCAAGACCCGCCCGCCCTCAACCAGGCATTTGCTCCCGCCTGCCTCAAACCAAGGATACCCCTGCTGTCAACTTTCTCGCAGTACGAGAAGCAGAAAATAAAATGGTATTTTTAAATACCATTTTATTTTCTGCTTCTCGCACTGCGAGAAAGCAGTGGGGCGGCGCTCCAACGCCCTAATGGGGCGGCCACCACGCCACTCTGCGTGCTTCTCCTGAAAAGACACTGAAAGGCCAGCAATGTAATTATAGTGAGTAAAAGAGAAAAATATACGGAGGAATGAATATATGGTAGTGAGTTTTAAACTTTGACATGGTATCCATGATAGTTAGTGGATTCACGTTCTGGAAATAAAAGTATTTAAACATGAATAAATTATTTTTTGGAAGGATTTTAAAATGCTGAACAAGCTGTGTTCTTTTGCGAGACTCAAGCATGCAGTGAATGAAATATATTTAAGTAAAAAGAATAATTAATATGTTGTACAAGAAGTAAGATTTCAAAAAAGGATTGATTATTTTTTAATTTCAATGAAATAAATAACTTTAATAAGTAAAGATAATTGACATTTAGTGTTTGAAAAAGGGAATACAATGACAAAGTGGAATGGTATTTTTTTGGTACACATGCTGGATCTGCAACTGGATGAAGGCAAAGTTGGAATACTCAGTTGAAGGAATGTTTACTGTAAGGAGAGAACCCAAAACAATTTTCAGAAAGGTTTTTCCACAATGATTCCTACACATGTAGCAAGAAAAATGCTGAGGTCAGGTGTATTTTTAATTGAAATATTTAACTTTAAATGTATTTTATAAAATAATATGTCATTCAAATAATTTTTGTATATGCATTTTTCAATGGATTATCAAGTTACAGGTGAATTGATTGGATCATTTTAATTAAATCAAGGACACATTTTTTTAATATAAAAAAAAATGGATTTGGATGGTCAAGAAAACATTCCTTTTTTTAAATTTTGGAGATGGTATTAAAATCAAATCTTTGAAAAATATGGAAGGAATTTCTTTGATATTCGCTTTAAGACTGGATTTAAGACTGGATTGCAACGCTGGATTATATGGAAGGAATATCTATGACATTTGCTTAAAGACTGGATTGCAATGCTGGATAATTTTTTGTAAAAAAGAATTTTTCGGGTTTTTTTTTGGGTTGCGTTGTTTTAGGGAGCTTTCCAGATTAATGGATTGCAGCCAATGTTTTGGGTTATGCAAAAAAAAATCTGATAAAATGTGTCCTTTTAGATTACAAATTAGAACGGTAATGGAAAAACAGGATTAACAGAAAATGGAATGGGTCAAAAAGTGGATTCTCAAGTTTGAAGAAAGAAAAATAAGAATAAAAAAGAAAAAAGAAGACTTCAAAAGGTAATGTAAGCCGACCGCTTAAATTAATTATAAAATACATTTTGAAAAAAGCCAATCCAAAAAGTTAGTTTTGTAGAAAAAAACAGGGAAGTAACATATTAATTTAGGTAGAACGTATTATTATTGGAGGATATGAGCAAGATTATCAAGGTAGTCTGAAGCCACCATCTAAGAAAACTGTTGAAGAATACCCAATAGTCTCTCAGACATTTCCTTTGTTCTTTTTGAAACTCGTGGATTCAGGCTACCTGTTAATGCTTGTAGAATTCTCATCTCTTGGAAACTTTGCTCCTTCCTCAAAATTTCCCAAAAATTATAAAAGTTAGGATGTGGTCTTCCAATTGATTTGTTGAAGGAGTTATGCCAACCCTCAATGGCATTATTTGTTTTTGCTTCTCCCTCTAAGCAGGTCGTGTGGCTGTTCCACCACATGGAAACGTGGCTTCCTCCTGCGACCAGACCTGCTTATGAATAATAGTCCGAATCAGTAATAGATGTGTAGTACTCATCTACACTGTCAGGAGGAACAAAACAAAGTGCTGTTAGTTTCTTAAGTTCAATTTGCAGTTTACTGTCAGAAAAAAACTTCTTCAAGTAAGGATGTTTTTTGGATTTTGCGCCAGAACGTCTGTGAAAAGTGGAAAAAACATCCTTGAATTTGGGTATCCATGTACAATTTTCTTATCGTATTAATCATCGGTAATTCAAAATCAATTAGTAATTTTCTAGAACTTATGTTCATAGTTTTGGATTTAACCACTAACAAAAATTCAGTGTACGTTGAAGTATGTTTATCTGGCAGTACACTGTACACTAAGGGTACTACAGTATTATTAATGTATGCATGAATAGTGTATATTTGAGTGAATGGATGGGGCGTTGCTTTAAAAGTCCCATCCATCATCCAAATATCACTATTCTCTGATTTAGTAAGATTATGTGGTGTGTTAAAGATAAGGGTCCTTTTAAGAGGGTTTTTGTTATCATGTAAAAGAAAGGGTTCGTTAGTGACTGTTATTGAAAGTTCACGAGGAATGGAGACGTCAGAAAAAGATTGGGGTGTAACACGTTGGGGGTTACTTTACTGTTTTTTTCTCTGAATTATTCTATGTAAAATGGGCATTGAAGGCATTGCACTTGCTACATGAGCAGGAATGTGTTGGGAAACCTCTCTTAATACTGAGCCACAGGTTTCATTGGAGGTGCTTGCCATTTCTTTCATGTCATTTATATTTTGTCTAACTTCTATCTCCGTTGCAGAGGCAGAGTAGTTATGCTCCGTGGTTCATAATACCTTATCACCAAGAGCAACTGCTCTGCCTCTGCAAAGGGATGATAGAAATTGAACACACCTCCAATGACACCTGGGCTCAGTAAGTCTCTCCTTACAGTAAACATATCCATGGTGTTGGAGTAGTCTGTTGCCTCTTCGTGACTTGATGTATTTTGCAATGTTTCTTTCTGCCATAATCTGAAAAAGATTACAAAATAAGAAAAAAGAACATTATGAGCATTAAAATTGTATGTCACAAGTGTTTTGAGATTTACAGTATTTCTTATCTCATGCTATCAAACACTTTCCCTAACCTTAGTTCCGCTTGATTTGTAATAGTAAGTTTAACACTCCTACTATCACTTTCCCTACTGTTGCATTCGCTGGAGTGGGAATAGTAAATTAAACTCTCCCGCTATCCAACACTTTCCCTACTGTTGCACCTGCTGGAGTTGGAATAGTAAATTAAACCCTCCCGCTACCCAACACTTTCCCAACTGTTGCACCTGCTGGAGTAAGAATAGTAAATTAAACCCTCCCGCTATCTAACACTTTCCCTACTGTTGCACCTGCTGGAGTTGGAATAGTAAATTAAACCATCCTGATATCCAACACTTTCCCTACTGTTGCACCTGCTGGAGTTGGAATACTAAATTAAACCCTCCCGCTATCTAACACTTTCCCTACTGTTGCACCTGCTGGAGCTGGAATAGTAAATTAAACCCTCCCGCTATCTAACACTTTCCCTACTGTTGCACCTGCTGGAGTTGGAATAGTAAATTAAACCATCCTGATATCCAACACTTTTCCCTACTGTTGCATCTGCGGGAGTTGGAATAGTAAATTAAACCCTCCCAGTATCCAACACTTTCCCTACTGTTGCACCTGCTGGAGTTGGAATAGTAAATTAAACCCTCCAGCTATCCAACACTTTCCCTACTGTTGCACCTGCTGGAGTAGGAATAGTAAATTAAACCCTCCCGCTATCCAACACTTTCCAACCTGTTGCACCTGCTGGAGTAGGAATAGTAAATTAAACCCTCCCGCTATCCAGCACTTTCCCTACTGTTGCACATGCTGGAGTTGGAATAGTAAATTAAACCCTCCCGCTATCCAATACTTTCCCTACTGTTGCACCTGCTGGAGTTGGAATAGTAAATTAAACTCTCCCGCCTCCCGCTATCCAACACTTTCCCTACTGTTGCACCTGCTGGAGTTGGAATAGTAAATTAAACCCCCCCACTACCCAACACTTTCCCAACTGTTGCACCTGCTGGAGTAAGAATAGTAAATTAAACCCTTCCGCTATCCAACACTTTCCCTACTGTTGCACCTGCTGGAGCTGGAATAGTAAATTAAACCCTCCCGCTATCCAACACTTTCCCTACTGTTGCACCTGCTGGAGTTGGAATAGTAAATTAAACCATCCTGCTATCCAACACTTTCCCTACTGTTGCACCTGCTGGAGTTGGAATAGTAAATTAAACCCTCCCAGTATCCAACACTTTCCCTACTGTTGCACCTGCTGGAGTTGGAATAGTAAATTAAACCCTCCAGCTATCCAATACTTTCCCTACTGTTGCACCTGCTGGAGTTGGAATAGTAAATTAAACCCTCCCGCTATCCAAAACTTTCCCTACTGTTGCACAAGCTGGAATTGGAATAGTAAATTAAACACCCCCGCTATCCAACACTTTGCCTACTGTTGCACCTGCTGGAGTTGGAATAGTAAATTAAACCCTCCCGCTATCCAACCCTCTCCCTCCTGTTGCACCTGCTTGTTTTGGAATAGTATTGTTACCCCTCCGCTATTCAACACTTTCCCTACTGTTGCACCTGCTGGAGTAGGAATAGTAAATTAAACCCTCCCGCTATCCAACACTTTCCAACCTGTTGCACCTGCTGGAGTAGGAATAGTAAATTAAACCCTCCCGCTATCCAGCACTTTCCCTACTGTTGCACATGCTGGAGTTGGAATACTAAATTAAACCCTCCCGCTATCTAATACTTTCCCTACTGTTGCACCTGCAGGAGTTGGAATAGTAAATTAAACCCTCCCGCTATCCAACACTTTCCCTACTGTTGCACCTGCTGGAGTTGGAATAGTAAATTAAACCCTCCCGCTATCCAACACTTTCCCTACTGTTGCACCTGCTGCAGTTGGAATAGTAAATTAAACCATCCCGCTATCCAACACTTTCCCTACTGTTGCACCTGCTGGAGTTGGAATACTAAATGAAACCCTCCCGCTATCCAACACTTTCCCTACTGTTGCACCTGCTGGAGTTGGAATAGTAAATTAAACCCTCCCGCTATCCAAAACTTTCCCTACTGTTGCACCTGCTGGAGTTGGAATAGTAAATTAAACCTTCCCGCTATCCAACACTTTCCCATTCTGTTGCACATGCTGGAGTTGGAATAGTAAATTAAACCCTCCCGCTATCCAACACTTTTCCTCCTGTTGCACCTGCTGGTTTTGGAATAGTGAATTTAACCCTCCTGCTATCCAACACTTTCCCTACTGCTGCACCTGCTGTAGTTGGAATAGTAAATTAAACCCTCCCGCCATCCAACACTTTCCCTACTGTTGCACCTGCTGGAGTCGGAATAGTAAATTAAACCCTCCAGCTATCCAACACTTTCCCTACTGTTGCAAAAGCTGGAATTTGAATAGTAAATTAAACCCTCCCGCTATCCAACACTTTGCCTACTGTTGCACCTGCTGGTTTTGGAATAGTATATTTAACCCTCCCGCTATCCAACACTTTCCCTACTGCTGCACCTGCTGGATTTGTAATAGTAAATAAACCCTCCCGCTATCCAACACTTTGCCTACTGTTGCACCTGCTGGAGTTGGAATAGTAAATGAAACCCTCCCGCTATCCAACACTTTCCCTACTGCTGCACCTGCTGGATTTGTAATAGTAATTAGAACACTCATGCAATACAACACTTTCCCTACTGCTGCACCTGCTGGATTTGGAACAGTAATTTGAACACTCCTGCCATGCAACACTTTCCCTACTGTTGCTCCTTCTGGAGTTTGAATAGTAATTTTTACTCTCCTGTTATCCAACATGAACCTTAATTATGAGTTTTGATTCTTGAATTGAAATTTCCTTTTGTTATTGAAGTTTTCTTTTGCTCAAGTTGTATTCCCGTTTATTTTGTTGCAAAAAGTGTTTTAGTTTCTCCTCAGCGTGTCTGTAGAGTGAATTTAAAAAATGTACATTCCTTAGGGTATAATAATATGTTTATTTTATTTTTTACTAGTCAACATATTATCTAGACTATTTGCACCTTTCATGATAAACAGTAGTTGTTTAGTAATCAAATGTACTTCATCTAGCATTATAAATATTTTCAAAGTAGTTTGCTCTAAGATAACTTTTATGCTACTCTTGCCACACACACATCCACTCCTTCAGCCTTTATTGACACTATTCTCCATCAATTTGTTTGTCTTTAACATGTAATTCATTTTGTTTTCAAGAAACAGTTACAATACCTTGTATGTTGATTTGTTTTGTTGAATTCTTCTTCTTTTGGCTCTTGCACTGCAGCAATTAGTTTTTCCTGTGTTGTGGAAATGCTGTTTGGAGGCAAAATTTATAAAACAGATTCTTGCTGTTTATTTGGAATTGCAAATGAGAAATGTATATTTATTTTTACCTTTTAAATTATATTGGAATTTATTTACATTGTTATATCTACAAACAGCCCGGTCCTCCTTTCACCCTGGACATATCCAACCCTTCCACATTCATTTACAATACTCTCCTCCATTTCTTTGTTTGTAACACCTGAGGATGTTTATTTTAACCCCTTACCCGCTCATGACGGAACCGCTCCGTCATGAGCCACGGTTGCCGTGTGCTCATGACGGAGCGGTTCCGTCATGCCACGACCGTTGGCGGCCGCTCCGCCCACGCGGCGCTGTTTCCCCGCCTGTACGGGGGGACAACGCAACTGGGCTCCGTCATGACGGAACCGCTCCGTCATGAGCACAGCTCAACCGTGGCTCATGACGGAGCGGCTCCGTCATGAGCACAGCGCCACCGCGCTGCCCCCCCGCACCCCCCAGCGCTGCGGTGGAATTTCCGCCGCAGCGAAGGGGTTAACAAGAGAGTCAACATACCTTGTTTGTTTGTTGTTTTTGGTGATTTATTCTTTTGTCTCGTTTTACGCACTTGAACTTGTATCGCAGTTATTTATGCAATTCTGTTGAGATGTAAAATCATTTTTTTATTATTATTTTTTATGTCAAATCTGATAATTATTTTTTAAATAAGGTTTTTGACTTTCGTAAAAGTAACTGTCATAGGTTTTTCTTAAAACAACATCCCTGCCCTCCTCCCACTCCAAACACATTCCCTATCCCTTCCTTGCATTACACTACCCTTTAACACTTTCTATGTCTGTTACACCTTAGTCTGTTTTATTTATTGTGATAATATCACAATACCTTGTGTGTTCTTTTTTGGGCTTGCTTGTTTACTTCTCTCTGGTTTGTCACACTCGCTATTTTCTTAACCGCTTTTTTTGCTAATCTGTTGTAATGCCAAAAAATATAGAACATTTAAAGATTTTTTTAGAATTCTAACATTCATTGAATTTTTCCTTTACAAATGTTCTATATGTTAATTTTGGGTTTTTTAAGCAATCACCAGTGCAGCCCTCCTTCTTTCTTACTCTCATCCCCTCCCTCCACTTTCAATTCTACTATCCTACACCATGCTTGAAAGATGATGGTACAACTTTGCACATCATCCAATCCCTGAAAAGCTTCATGTGACCTACAATCCGCTGCACATAACCTGGTCTATATAGTCCTGCTGCCCTTATGACTATAGCATTTAATTACAGTTATGTGGTCATCAGAGGCACTTTCCATGCTGAAAAATTGCCTCTTTTCTTGTAATAACCCTGTTTAAGACTCCTCCAGCTGGTTCTTAATCACTGTCAGACTTCCAATATTGAGAATAATAAACCTACAATTGTCTCTCACTTACCTCAAATTTGCCTTCAGAGACTGTCAACTCTCGATCAGAGGCAGTTAGCTCGCTATCAGGTTCCTCAAGTTGCTCCTGCAACAAACCTTATTATGTATGTTTTAGATCCTTGGCATGTGCTCAGACTAAACCATATGATACTGAAAGATCCCGGGCAATGTGCTAGTTACTCAACACCTCAATTCTGACACTCCTGTCAACTCTGGAATGTCATTTCTCCTTAGCCAGACTCTCCGGACTTGCATTTAGAGATGCTCAATAAACCCTATATTTCTTTTTGTAAAAAGCACCAGGGTATTTGTAAAAAATATCTGAGTACTTTTTTAAGTATTTATTTTTTCATATAGTACTCCCTTGTTAACGCATATTTTTAGAATGTTAAAAATCTTTTTCTTTTTTTCAGTTTCTAATAATTGACCAATAATACATCTTTTAGATAAATTACATTCTATCTATTTTTAAACAGACTAATATGATTGTCCTCCTTTTTCACAAACCACTTAATACACTATTCTATAATTATCAAGTTTTTTAAATAAAAACATTTATACACGTTTACAGACAATCAACAGTAAAATATGAACTATCTAAACTCTTCCTTTAAGAATATTCTTTCTCTTGTGTTAATCGAGTGCTGTTTGTTTTATTTCTTTTGGAGCTACTTACTTTTGTCAGAAGATGGCACTGTTTAACAATTTAGTCAATGGTGGTCACTCTCCCGTGAAGAATGCGTCCTGACACTGTGAATGACAGCAGTCAAGTGAACTCAAAATGGTGGTCGGCTGCGTATATACGTTTTTGGTGAATTATCGATAATTTACATTAAAATATGTTTTGTAATCTGCTTTTTACTGCGATTTTTTAACTGATCACAGAGAGACTCTGAGAGGTAATATGAACATTCAAACAAAGTACATAGCACAAATGCCAAGCAAAAACGATATGGAGCGAGAGGAGATCTTTAGTTTTCTTGATTCTTTGTTTCAGAAGTTTAAGATGCAAAACAAGTACAGCCAACGCGTTTCACCCGTTTCACGCGGGCTTCTTCAGGGCATTCAGACCAGAGGAATTGCTCTTATAGTCAATTGGGTCCTATTTTCATGGTAATTACAGGAGCAAGAAGTAAGGCTCACTGTGCATTTGACGAAAAAGTCTTTAGTATAAACCAATCCAGTTGTGATCAAAGTTTAGTTAATTTATCGTTTTATGATGAGCATCACAAAGAGATACATATTATTGCAAGCGTGCAGATTTTCAAGTGGAGAGCATGTCCCGGCTTTAGTACGGCCTGAACAGCAATAGAGAATGTGGAACCGTCCTCCACATCTCAGAATTCACCATATAGTTTTCTGTAGCGCGCTCCAATCGCACAAACCGCACACGAACGTGGCAGCCACACGCTGATCGTAGCATCCCTCCCTGGATTTAATCCACCCTCCCAAGATCCCCCTCAGTACTCCTCTCGAGATCCTGGAGGGCTCAGCATACTTCACTGCAACTGCCGCCAATGCTAACCCCTGTACACAGCGCCACACGTCCCCACAGACTTTGCATACAGGACCTCACAACATCCCGATTGTCCTACTCATCTCCCACCTACTACTCCGGAATTATTCCTTCCTCCTAAGTGGACACGGGACCGTGTCCCTTTCAGCACCGCTTTAACCAGCAACCCGGTCCTGAAGATGATCCTAAGTAACAGGATCGAAACGTCGTCGACTTTTCAGCGCAACTGATGGCGCATTACCCTGTGTGGTTCAACTTAAATTGTTGACATTATTCATCGTAATCCTTGTAAAAATTACTGTTTTGAACCACATTACTCACTGTACATACTTGTTCACAACTGCACCTCGCGCCGTTTTTCGCTGTTAACACATTGTCACTTGCGTCACCACTTTATGTGTCACAAACACAGTCTAGCACCAAGTCCAATTCGGGTTGCTTTTGCAGTTTCATGCTTACAGTGTTGTCACAACTGTATTTCCCCTATTGTTTTTTTCAAATGTTCTTTTCAAATATATGATGCCAAGTGCACTTTTCCAAAAAATACCCGGAGTCTCCCAATTTCTTCGCATATGTGATGCTTTTGTACATACATGTCTAACTGTCCCCATTAATGATACCAGTTGAGATATTGTTGTTCCTTATTACTCACCTACCCAACTCTCAACGTGGTTTATGGGTTACACCCCTGTTGTTATATACAAAAAGAAAAAATGGACTGGTGAAAGGCTTTTGTCATTGTCCCTTTCTATCTCGACGTGGATAGCACTGTGCTACTCCTATGCTTAAAGACTTTGATAGAAAAGCAGGCATTTGAGGTGAGCAAATTTAGAGTGTCGCTGCTGTTGAGGGTGCTCTATGCAGAAGCTGCCTTCCACCTAAACTTGGGAACTACCCAGAGTTCTCTGCTTCTCTTTAGCATAATTTATGCATCACTCTCTGCCGGAAAGGGGGGGGGGGGTGTGTGCGTGTGTGTGTGTGTGTGTGTGTGTGTGTGTGTGTGCGTGTGTGTGTGTGTGTGTATGTGTGTGTGTGTGTGTATATATATATATATATATATATGTAGATGCTGTCATGGCATTCCAGTGAGTCCGTCAACCGGCGGATTCACATATGGCACGGGAGCCGTTTTTTCAAACAACTACATAGCGGTGCCATTGTACAACACATCAGGCCACGATCCACTTGGATAATATAGACTGTGATTTTCTGGACTGAACCGCAAGCTAATCACTTGAAATAACTGGCAGGAACTACAAGAATCACAAGGCCACAGGGTAGGCCACGCCCACCGGGGCGGGTCCATGGAATTGAAAAAGTGCCGCCAAATCCTGTCCTGCTGCTCTATTCCAGCCCCAATCCTCTGATGAAGTAATCTACGAAACGTGTCAGGATGGGACCATACATTTTAAGCGGACTGAAGTGCTGTCATGCTGCTGCTCATTGAATAAACGTACGTTGGCTGATATCTTCCTGTGGCGTAGTTGTCTTCTACAGCAGGCATCGGTTTTGGTGTATATATATATATATATGCAAAAGAGAAGCAGAGAACTGTGCTGCAATTAGGAGACATATACAAGTCAATAATGTGATTAGCACAATTATTAAACTGCACACAATAAAAAGCCGTCATAGTGAATGACAAATCACCCTATGCATACCCTTACTATAAAAGCACAGTGTAAAACTAAAGATGGGATTAGACCCAGGCCCCATACCTGAAGGTCATAATCAGTTGGTCTACATCTCAGACGGGCAGCTCTTTCGTCCCAGGACCTTTTCTCTGCACGCCTCATTCCCCTCTGTTTTTAGAACGGCAAGTCACAGCTTATATGATAAGACTTGTCCTGTTCGAAAAACAGCAGCTGGATCTCTCTATTATGTCTAGGTGTTAGTGTCCGATCACAGAGAAAAACAGGGTACAGTGTTATTTGGGATGGACAAACAGAATCCCAGCAGAAAAGCTAAATAACAAAATGTGCGGCTTATTTAGAAAACAACAGTGTGGCGCAAAAACAAGTGCGTTACTTCGTAATGTGTGTAAATGAAAAGTGGCCTATTACATGTGTAGTTAGGTTAACATATGGGAAAACTACAGTGGACCCGATAGGGGACTCACGACAATCCAACCTTTGATCATTCTTGCTCTTTCTATCAACCACTCATGAAAATGTTGTTTTACACTTCATCTATCAGTCCTTTCAACTAAGCATTAATCTTGTGAGGCTTTTGGGCCTTCCTTCTTGTCAAAGTTACTTTCATGTCCTTCCTTTCACTCTTCCTTCCAGGCCTCTCTCTCGCACACACTCAGTACTCAGTAGTGTAGCCAGTGTAAGGTGGGCCCTAATGCAAGGAAGGAAATGGGCCCCTGACTGCTAATTGAATTATAAAAGACAACAATAAACAGGGTTCACTGGGCCCCTCATGCCACTGCACATGTTGCACAGAATCTACACCCCTGTATATTCTTTCACTCTCTTTCTCTCATTATGTCACATTTTTTGCCTCCTTTACTATGAGTATCTTCGCATCCCTGACCCCTGTTATGGTTTTCCCTTACCCAGTGTTTTTAAGAGCTGTTGTCTGCAGAGCTGCATATAGAACAGGCTCATAAATAATTATGTGTCAACAGCAGCCCGCTTAGGATGTAAAAGTAAGGAGTTGACAACACCACTTCCCATAAGGGTCTCAATTGAGAAACCAGAAATCAAACCTACTGTATAGGTTGAGGGGACCATTCATGCATCCTTTGCTGTGAATGTGGCAAGGAGCTCAGAGATACTGGTTGGTCCTACAGAGGGAGTGTGGGTGTTTGTGGAGACGAGGCAGATGTGTTAGCTTTAAGAAGAAGAGATGGACATTAGGTTTCAATTTGAAAGGTGGTTTGTATGAGACTGGAGTCATATGTGTTTAGGATACCTGATCCTCCTCATGTAAATAGCTTGGTGTGATTGATGTCTGTTGTAGTTAGTGTATGGATGATGTTTACTATCTTTGCCATGTGTGGTGTTTGTGATATTTAGGTTAGATGTATTTTGTAGTGTTGGTAACTGGTTGCAGCTATATGTCTCAAGAAAAGTCAAGTCTGATTCTCCAAAAGGGTGTTCGGTGCCATAGTAAATATATTTAAAACAATTGCTTTGTTAAGGCGAAAAAAGCCCAGATGTACAAATAAACCTATTACTCACCATTATTCTTCATTACTCTAAATCCAAAGCTCCTCGCCACAGTCATAGCTTGTGATACTCTGCCCCTCGCCAGTGCCTTTTCACGTCCTTTCTTTTTAAAAAAGCAGGAGTCCTGTGTTAGTTCTGAAACCACCTCTAAGGGTCCTCCCTTCCCCTGGTACCTCCTGTCTTCACAAGCAGACCAAATCAGTTCCATGGTGGGAGGGAGAGCTAGGGACCGGACTGGGACAAGGAGCTCCTGATTGCAATAATGGAGTTAACAAGTGATTATTGGGGTCAATACCTCCGCATTGTCCCTCCTCGTCCCAGTCATAACTTTAGAGGATAGCCACAAGCCTCTCAGGCTGGTACTATTTACCATAAACTTTTCTTCGACTCAAAATCCTCTCACCAGAACACAGAAATCGACAACAATTACTTTATTAAAGTTTTCAACCCCCCCCCATAGCAAAGTTCAAATAATCGTCCTTATTCACCTGTATAATGTACTACAAAGATGTTAGGAGTGGGTCCCCCCATAACTCATAAACCCTCTAGGACACCACAACCAGCTGGAACATAAGCCTGAGTGATGGTCTGCTTTACCCATTTACTCAAAGACTCGGTTGCCACCTTTTTACCTTTATTTGCTGTCCCATGAGCTACAAGTAAAGCATTTGAAGGGATAAACTCTTTTGTTCTAGATGATTAACCACCAAAGCCTTCTTGGTATCTAATGACTTGGGAACACCTAAGCTTGAAAAATTATCCACCAATGAAACAGTTTCTGGACCTTAAGTCTGAACTTTAACTAAGGTCTCAAAAACTGACTTGAGTGGCTCAAACGGTTTTTCTTCTAATCCTTTTAGAACAACAGACAGGTCCCAAGTAGCTGTAGGTGTATAGCTCACTGGTCTTTTAAAATCAAAACTCTTCATTTACTTGAAAACCAAAGGAACAATTTTAGAAATATTTCCAGATGGTTCTCTGAAACCCCTAACCGTAAGTGTTGTGTAAGTGTTGAATAGGATAGGCCCAACACAAAGCCAGCTCTTAAGAATCTAAAACCTGCGGTGCACGTGCATCAGCAATGCCATCAGCGAATGTTCGCCGTGGGATACCCATAGCAGCCTCTTCTCCCTGTTATCGTCCCCACCACCAACAGTGCCGCATGCTGCAGTTTAGAGGCGTAATAAAGCTCCAATTCCAGCAGGCTCATGCCACCCTCCAAGAGGTCCTACTTGAGGAGTGGTAACGCCACCTGGCTCCTTTTCCCAGCCCACACCAATGATATTAGGAGGCTGTCAAGGGTCTTAAAGAAACCACACCACAATGTTAAAAAGTACATTCTGGACAACGTAGAGACACAGAGGAAGGAAAACCATCTTCGCCACCGCTATTCTCCGCGCCATTGACAGTGACAGTGTGTTCCAAAACTGTACAGATTTAGTTAACCTGCTGACTAGCGGGTTAGCACAGTATTGTTGCTGGCTATGTAGCAAGTGACCAACCATAATGCCAAGGTAGCAAAAGACCTGGGTTTCTCGGCGCAGTCCCATCGGGGGAAGCTCCTCATTCTGGGGTTTCCCTCAAGGACCCCAGTGGGAACAGCAGCGACTTCCCTTTATTGATGCACAGTCCCGCCACCCCTCCGAATGCCTCCATGTGAACCAGAAATGTCAGCACCGCTTCCACGGGCCATCGAAGATAGAATAGCAGATAAGGCGCATGGAGTCCCCCACCACTATAGCAAACCCCCCCCCCCCCTTCTCATTTCTCCGGAAACTTTAACAGGTCCCTTATATGGGCCACCACCAGGCGGGCAACTAGAGCCAAATTTCGGGGGGGGGGGGCTGAAAAAGATTTCGGGGGGGGGGGGGCTAAGTCTTCCAGCCATAGGCAGAGTGGCTGTAAGAAGGGGTGAAAACACAACAAAAGCCTAATTAACGAGTAAATGGTCTTTTAAAGACCTGTGAAGTACTCGGGTCCGGCTGCAATTAGACGGACGCCAGCCCGCGAGGCTGCCTCAGCCGGGCTGACACACATGAGGGGGGGGGGGGGGGGGGGGGCTGAAGCCCGGTGAGCCCAATGGGTGTTGCGCGCCTGGCCACCACCAACTGATGTCCTTGAATGTATTTGCTTTAAGAACACTCGTCCGCGTCCTCCACAGAGTCGACCCAACACACATCAGTTTCACACAGCCTTGTTTAACATGGAGTACTTCTTCCACCCTATATTTTAGTGATTTACAAATAGTGCACCATCTAACTTTTAAAATACACACTTTTCCCCAGGGCTTACACTACTTCCATGCTATTGATTCACACGTGTACACTCAGTAACTCTATGCTGTATTTAACTCTACTGTTATCACTGATATCATCAGTGATATCATTTGAGATATCAGTGATATCAATCATGTAATTTAGCATGCTTAATATGTGCTGTCATAAGCAGTGCATGACGGGGGTGGAAGTTTTAGTTGGCTCCTTAAACCATAACATGTTAATTTCAGAGATTTTTTGTTTGATTGTCAAACATTAGTTTTTACCTTAATTCAGCACTTAAATTGTGCCTCTTTAATCTTTGGTTTTGTCAGTAAATTTCTAGGATTTTTTTTAACATAAGGTAAGATCTTATTAGCATTCCTAACTAAAATCTTACTTTAACATTTTTTTCAGGGAACTTTGGATAATTATAGTTATGTCTGACTTTCCATAGGAGAGGGAACTCAAGACACTGTGTAAAGAAATGCCTCCTTTTGTCCCCCCTAAAGTTTTGGACAGATGCTGCTGTTTTTTTTCTCTGAGTGTGCATTGAGGCTTGCTAACCAGACCTCAGTGCCAATTCCTGACCCTTAAACATGTCTATTTGATTGACTTCTTCCCAGTTGGTACAAGCTAACTTACCACTTAAGCCCTGATTATGAGTATAGGTGGTATTTATCACACATGATAAATAATGATACCACAGGATACATTATTTATAGCGTATTTATCACACATGATAAAAAATGATACTGCAGGGCACATTATTTATCGCGTATATATCACACATGATAAATAATTATACCACAGGGTACATTATTTATTGAGTTTGATAAATACTACCTAATACGTGTTGTTGGGCAGTAACATGGAGATTTTGGTGTTTAACGCACCAAAATCCACATGGTATGGTAAATACAGTATGGTTACCCCAGTTAAATTTCAGCAGGTTTGAACTGCTGAAATGTAACGATGGTTGAGTTTTTTAATGCATCTGATAATTATCGGATGCATTTAAAACCCAACAACTCGTAATTCCAACTAATTCGTAAAGAGGGGTTTATGCATGGGTCAGAATTAACTGCGCAACTTGTAATCATGGCCTAAGTCTCTGGTATATGGTACGAGGGGTATCTCAGTCCTGTAAGTTAAAGTGTCCCCTTAGGGACTGCAGTACTAATTGTATACCAACCTGAGTGGGACAAGGTAAAACATAGCTCCCAGTCTTCCACTGCAAACTGGAAGGGCAGTTTCAGACTGCTAACTTGACTTTGCAATTTTAGGCAATGGCAAACCCAAATTCCTTTTTATTAAGGTGTGTAAGTTACCCCTACAGCAAGCCTATCGAATGAATCCTAAGGCAGGGTGCAACATGTTAAAAGAGTAGAACATGTGTTTAACATGTGCTAATAGACAAAAACCCAAAGTTGATGTTTTTTCTGCAAGAGAGATTGGTTGCCTCACTGGCAAGTACTGGATTACATGCTGACATCTCAGCTGGGTTAACTTCTGAATGGGACTATCAAAGTTGGTACGTCAAGGTATCAAACTACTCATTATATTATCCTCGATTTGATGTCCAAGTTGATATTAATGTAAATTGTTGCCACAAGCAACCTTTAGAAAGTTGCTACTCTGTTGCCCACGATTTCCAGAGGGCTTTTAATGAGGCTGGCCACGAGACAGCCTTCTGCCCACCTGGAGAGACATGTTAACGTTCCTAGGACAGGTAACAATAGAGGCCTGCTGCTGGACTAGGTGTTACCTCCTCCTGGACGAAAGCCATACAGCCTTTGAAGGGCAAATGGTAACCATACTCAAGAGGGGCTGCTCTCTTGTTTGGGTAGACAGGTTGTAATTGGGGACTAGGAGGGGGGAAAACTGGTCAAACCAGTTTTCCCGTGGGCATGTAACCTACAGGTATCCACACCTCTAGGGTGGGCTACTGAGCTCTTCGGGATGAGAGAGGGGGTCTGCCATCTTGAAAGTGGGCAGAATAAAGCCTTCTGGAATAGCTGGAGGGAACATATTACCCCTTTGGCTAATGACCGCCACCTCCCCATAGGGCACTTTATGAGCAATAAAAGGGAACCCCTGGCACCCACAACTCAATCTCTATTGACTGGAAGAAGAGCACCGAAAAAGAACTGCAACTGCTGCTCCTTGGCCAGCGAACAAAAGGTCTGTGCCTGCTGTGTCCTGCTCGTTTAGAAGTCATCTCCCCAGCCCAGCTTGAAGCAGAGACTCCAAGAGTCGGATGGCTGAGTTCCTGTTCACAGCCCAGGGCCACAAAAGCTGAAGAAGTCTGCTGGGGCAAGTTGGTAGCACAGATTGCCCTATCACCGCTCCTCGCAGCCTAAAAGACTAGAACCCAACACTAGAAAAGTTGCACCCAAGTCTGCTGGACCGGGAGAGTAATTGGAGTACAGCTTGATTTCTCAGAAGGAGCGTTATTGCCAAAAGCAGACCAATGTAACCACTGAGTGACTGAATTTCTGCTGACCCGGAGAAGACTTTGTGACACAGCAACCCCTGTGGCCGGAATCATTTCACCAGCACGGTGGACTAAAGAGTAGCCCCAGGAAGACCCCGGCAACTACGCAGCATCTTCAGCATCCTTGCCTAAGGACCACACAATAGAAGTCAATGGCAAGGAGCCACTGATGCTGGAACTGAACTGAAAACTGCCTTTCTGAAGGAGGTAACTGTTCTGTTGGACCTTGCTGTTCCCCTTGACTAGTTCCCTGCCAGAGTTCATATTGTTGGCCCTGCTTTTGAAAAAGCAGGAGGGAGGAGGTAGCTGCAGCTGAAGAGAGAGAGCGAACGGGGAACAGGAGTCAGAGTCAGCTGAAGCCCGGGGGAGGGAGAAAGCGTGGCTGCGTGCAGTTCCTGAGCTAAAAGAAGCAACAAGCATTTACAATGCAATGGTCTCGGCATTGGTAAAGTTAGAGCTATTGGCATTGCTCATGACATTATTTTTGTTTATGTTTTTAAAACATTTAAAGAAACGGCATTGTCATGAGCCTTTCTCCGAGGCACAGCAGAAAATGCCTCGGAGAAAGGGAGTGTCCTTTTCGGTTTGGGGGGCGTGTTTTGCTGTTGTCTCCTCCCTGAGACTTCTCGCAAAAAACACGCCCCCCGATCCGAAAAGGACGGGGCAGGATTAGAGTGACGGGACCTCTTCTCCAATGGCTGGCCAGCATTTACTAGGCCAGCCAATGGAGAACAGGGAAGAAGAGGGGCGGGTTCAAGCCCCTCTTCACCCAAGTCATTATGTCTCGCGAGCGAGACTGCGCAAGCGCAGCCATCGCTAGCCGAGACCTAAAAAGAAATTCAAGGGTGAACGTGGGAGAGGAGAGCCTAGAGCTTAGATATAAGCAGAAAGAAGTAGGATGACGGAGAAGTTGGGTAAAGATGGAAAGAAAAATGTGAACATGGGAGACAGACCAGAACAGGAACTAACTGTCGAGGTTGAAAGGGAGAAATGAGATGGAGAGCAGTAGCTTGAAAGAAGGAAAGTCAAATCAGGAACTACGAGCATTGTAGGTAGTGACGTAGTAATACTAAGTCCAGCAAGGCAGCAGTGCATGGATGTAGGAGGGACCCATTATATATCGACTATTGCTATATTTCATCAAATAAAGGCGAACTAAAAGTAAACCAACGCGTGTGTCTGGACAGTACTGAACATTCTTGTCTAACCACCCAAGAGAAACAAAAACGTACAACGTCAACAACAGTGCAAAATGCAGCGCCCCCATGGCATGTTTGCATCACACTATAACGGAACTTTACGGCAAGCGGTGACTGCAGAATCGCTATAAAGATACGAAAGAGGACTGGGGCGGATGTGCACATTTCCTGTAAAAGAGTGGAGAGGTGGTGTCTCGAGGACGGATGTGCATTGTGCACGTACACCTACACCTACAGGGTACAATGGATTCTATGCTGGAGGTCCTGTCGTCCCCTCTGATCTCCAGTACCAGATGTGACCCAGATGCGCTGTGTAAAACGGAATACCAGGGCTAGCTCTCGAAGGGGTTCAATCTCCACGCAGCTGCATTTTGGGTAAAAAAAAAAAAAAGACATTTGCAGTTCCCACAGTGATAAAAACACAGAAAGATGCACTTGTTCAGTATGAGGATGAGAAACGATGGGGGGGGGGTGGGGGGGGGGGGCAGAACTGGCCACTCCTTCCCAAAACTCTACCCAAAACGCGATGAAACGGTGAAAAGTCAGAGTGCAAAAACAACAAATCGAAGATATTCCAGGCAACGTCTCGAAGGAAAACAATCACCTCGAGGACCACCGGCTACAAAGCCCATGTGATGTCCAAATGAATGGAAGACGGGGAACATGTTTCTGCTGGTGCTTGGGTTCAGAGAGCTGCATCTAGGCGCACAGGCATAATGTGGAGGCGCTTTGTGGCAAAAGGGCAACTTTAGAAATGTGTTTTGAGACTGCTGCAGCTACCACACCAATCACCCAAAAATATTTCCCCGTACGTATTTCTAATTAGTTGCAAAGATATGTTGGTATTATTAACATATTTCATTAACACCATTACTCATTACACTGTATTTTTAAACAATGGGGCCAGGCAAATGTGTGGTCTAGTTTTTCACGTTAGAAGCCATGGTGCCCATCAGCCTGATCCCAAACAGACGTGGCAGACCCGCCCCCTCGCCCAGTGCCACAGACCGGCTCCACAGCCCCCACCCTTTCTCCATTCCTCCTCCGCCCACCAGCACACAATAGCGACTCACATGGGGGCCCCGGGGAGGGCTGCGTTGTCCGCCGCGGAGCAGTTGGGGCAGCGTGCTCTCCATGCCGGGTAATCCGTGGTTCGCCGCAGCGTAACTAGGAATTTGGATACAGAGTGCGAAGAAGCAGGGGTGAAGCAAGACAGAGCAGCGTCCAGGCTTTTGCCGTGGCTCCCTGAGGCTGACGCTTATTGGCGGCGCCGGTGCCTACGCCCCGCCCCGAGGAGGAAGAAATTCAGATGCTCGCCCAGTTAATAAAGTACCCGTGATTCTGCTCCACGCTCTCAGCGGCATCCCGAAGTGACAGTCCAGCCCGCTCACCCACAAGTGAGAAGAGGCTATAGGGCACAGCACGTGACACATTTGTTATGCACTTGTTCAGTATGAGGATGAGAAACGATGGGGGGGGGGGGCAGAACTGGCCACTCCTTCCCAAAACTCTACCCAAAACGCGATGAAACGGTGAAAAGTCAGAGTGCAAAAACAACAAATCGAAGATATTCCAGGCAACGTCTCGAAGGAAAACAATCACCTCGAGGACCACCGGCTACAAAGCCCATGTGATGTCCAAATGAATGGAAGACGGGGAACATGTTTCTGCTGGTGCTTGGGTTCAGAGAGCTGCATCTGTAAAGAGGGAGAAAACAAGGAGATCAGGTGAGGGAGCAACGCCGGGACACCACCGCCTTTCTCCGAGGCACAGCAGAAAATGCCTCGGAGAAAGGGAGTGTCCTTTTCGGATTGGGGGGCGTGTTTTGCTGTTGTCTCCTCCCTGAGACTTCTCGCAAAAAACACGCCCCCTGATCCGAAAAGGACGGGGCTTCAACGGAGTGACTGGACCTCTTCTCCAGTGGCTGGCCAGCATTTAAGAGGCCAGCCAATGGAGAACAGGAGAGAAGAGGGGCGGGTGCAAGCCCCTCTTCTCAAAGTCACTCAAACTCATTAAATCTCGGAGCGAGACTGCGCAAGCGCAGCCTTTCGCAGCCGAGACCTAAAAAGGAGGAAAGAGTGTCTGAAACTAATAAATAAAATAAGGAGTAACAGGACATGTAACGGGGCAGTCCTATGGGAGGTTACAATAAGAGAAAAGGTGGTACTAAGGAGGGATTACTAAGCCTATTAACCAATGAAAAGCCAGCATTTATAAAGGACAGTAACAGAAGCCAATTAAAAAGATGGTCGGAAACTGGGAGGAGCATAATGCCTATATCCTGAATACAGCATGTCTCAAAAAGACAGCGCAAGCGCTGCCTGTGCGAGATCTAAAAATCTAACTGCACAATATGTAAACATTTAGGGGCTGGTTCTGCCGGCAACTTGTCAACTTTAACAATCTGCGCTCGTTGCTGGGGAAGCGCTATTTGGGGCATTAGCCTTTACATTTTGTGCACATGTATGGGATAGCTCTGTTGTCTGGGGAATCAGCCCGCACATAATGTGCACATATAGAGAATAGCTCTGCTGCCTGGTGTATGAGCCTGTACATTGCTTGCACGTGTAGGAGATACTTCTGCTGTCTAAGTTATGAGCCTGCACAGTGTGTCCAATCAATCAATCAATCAAACATTTGTAAAGCGCACTACATACCCGCGAGGGTCTCAAGGCGCTGGGGGGGCTACTGATCGAACAGCCAGGTCTTGAGTGTTCTCCTGAAGGTCAGCAGGTCTTGGGTCTGTCGTAGGCTCAGTGGGAGGGTGTTCCATGTTTTGGCGGCGAAGTGGGAGAAGGATCTCCCGCCGGTGGTAGTTCTTCAGATGCGCAGAACGGTGGCTAGTGAGCGGTCGGCGGAGCGTAGCTGGCGGTTGGGGATGTAGAAGGAGAGATGACTGTTGAGGTAGGCAGGGCCGGTCTTGTGGAGTGCCTTGTGTGCATGGATGAGGAGCTTGAAGGATATCCTCTTGTTGACGGGGAGCCAGTGCAGGTTTCTCAGGTGGGGGGTGATGTGGCTGCGGCGTGGTACGTTGAGGATCAGTCGTGCCGAGGCGTTTTGGATGCGTTGCAGTCGTTTGATGAGCTTGGTCGGGGCTCCCGCGTAGAGGCCATTTCCGTAGTCGAGTCTGCTCCTGAAGAGGGCCTGGGTGACTGTCTTTCTTGTATCTGTTGGGATCCATTTGTAGATCTTGCGGAGCATGCGGAGGGTGTTGAAGCAGGAGGAGGAGACGGCGTTGACTTGCTTGGTCATTGAGAGCGTTGAGTCTAGGATGATTCCCAGGTTGCGTGCGTGGTCTGTGGGTGTCGGGGCTGTCCCCAGTGTCGTCGGCCACCAGGAGTCGTCCCAGGCTGAAGGGTTGGAGCCGAAGATGAAGACTTCCGTCTTGTTCGAGTTCAGCTTCAGGCGGCTGGCCCTCATCCAGTCGGCGACGGCCTTCGTTCCTTCGTGAAGGTTGGCTTTGGCGGTGATGGGGTCCTTGGTGAGGGAGAAGAACAGTTGAGTGCCGTCGGCGTAGGAGATTATGTTGAGGTCGTGCTGTCGGGCGACATGTGCAAGCGGGGTCATGTAGATGTTGAACAGTGTCGGGCTGAGGGAGGAGCCCTGGGGTACGCCGCAGATGATCTCGGAGGCTTCGGATCGGAATGGGGGAGGCGGAAGCTCTGGGTTCTGCCTGAGAGGAAGGATGTGGATGAGTGCTGCGGTCTCACCGTTGTCCAGCAGGGTCCTGATGTCGTCGGTGGCGGCGATGAGGGCGGTCTCAGTGCTGTAGTTGCTGCGGAACCCTGACTGAGAAGGGTCCAGGATTCTGTTTTCTTTGAGGTATCGGGTTAGCTGTTTATTGACGATCTTCTCGATTACTTTGGCCGTGAACGGGAGCAGAGAGATGGGCCGGAAGTTCTTGAGGTCTCTTGGGTCTGCCTTGAGTTTTTTGAGTATAGCGTTGATCTCGGCGTGTTTCCAGCTCTCTGGGAAGGTCACTGTCTCTAGGGAGAGGTTGATGACGTTGCGCAGGTGGGGTGCAATGGAGCTGCTTGCTTTGTTGAAGAAGTGGTGCGGGAATGGGTCTGACGGAGAGCCGGAGTGGATTGTGCTCATGGTCTTGATGGTCTCATCAATGCTGACACTGGCCCAGGCTATCAGGGGGTCGTAGTCGATGATGTGAGGAGAGTCTGTTGTTTTGCTGTCTGTTGGGGCTGTCTGGGTGTTGAAGCTGTCGTGGATGTCTGCTATCTTGCGGTGGAAGAAGGTGGCGAGGGAGTCGCACAGGGCTTGCGATGGCTTGATGTCGTTGGTGGTGGAGCTGGGGTTGAAGAGTTCCTTCACGATGTTGAAGAGCTCCTTGCTGTCGTGTGCGTTGTTGTCGAGGCGGTCCTTGAAGGAGGTCCTCTTGGCAGCCTTGATGAGGTGGTGGTGGTTGCGGATGGCGTCCTTGTGTGCTGCGAGGCTGTCCGGGGTCTGTTCATTGTGCCGTTTCTTCTCTAGCTTCCGGCAGGCTTGCTTGGAGGCTAGGAGTTCTGGGGTGAACCAGCTGGCCCTCTTGCTGGTGACTCTGTAGGGGGGTTTCTTCAGCGGGGCGAGGGTGTTGGCGCAGTCCTCAATCCAGCGTCTGAGGCTGTGGGCAGCGTCGTCGGTGTTGGAGGGTACGGTGGGTGGGCTGAAAGCGAGGTTTGCATGAAGTTGATCTTCTGTGATTTTGCTCCAGCAGCGGCGGGGGATCTGTTGGGTGCGGTGGTGTGTGGTGGGTTTCTGGAAGGTGAAGTGGATGCAGCGGTGGTCGGTCCAGAGGACTTTGGTGTGTGGTTGAAGGAGACGTGTGGGCTTGAGGAGAAGACGGGGTCGAGCGTGTGGCCGGCGGAGTGGGTGGGTGTGGTGACGAGTTGCCTCAATCCGAGGTTGGCGAGGTTATCGATCAGGGTTGTGGTGTTGCTGTCGTTGTTGTTCTCAAGGTGAAAGTTCAGGTCTCCGAGGAGGATGTAGTTGGTGGAGGTCAGGGCGTGCGTGCTGATGAGGTCGGCGATGGAGTCGCTGAACTGGGGGTGGGGTCCGGGGGGTCGGTAGACGAGGGTGCCTCTGAGGGTGGAGTTAGGGTCTGTGTGGATCTGGAAATGCATGTGTTCGGTGGTGCTGAGGGTGTCGTCGGTGCTAGTCGAGACCCTGATGCTGTTCTTGAGGATGATGGCGATGTCCAAGTGTCGGTGATAGCTCTGCTGCCTGTGGCATCAGCCTGTACACTGTGTGAATATGTAGGGGATAACTCTGCTGTCTAATGTATAAGCCTGTCCAGTCTGTGCACACATAGAGGATATGTCTGCTGTCTAATGTATGAGCCTGTCCATTGTGTGCATATGAAGAGGATAGCTCTACTGTCTATGAGCCTGTCCATCGTGTGCATATGAAGAGGATAGCTGTACTGTCTAATGTATGAACCTGTCCACGACGAGCACATGTAGGGGATAACTCTACTGTGTAATGATCGAGCCTGTCTCTATTCCCTATGTGCACATGTAGAGGATAGCTCTACGGTCTAATGTTTGAGCCTGTCCATTGTGTGCACACGTTTGTAAACTATCGTTTAAAAAAAAATACTTCTCATCGGTGCTTTGAGGCATCCCTCTCTACCTCATTTCAACACCACCTCAGCAACAACTCAACACTACCTCAGCATCAGCGCAACACCACTTCAGCACCAGTCATCGTCACTCAGTACAAGTTCTGCATCACTCAGCCGCAGCACCACCTAGGCATCACTCAGCAGCACCTGAGCACACCCACAACACCACCTCAGCACCAGCACAGCACCACCTCAGCATCACTTGAACACAACCACACCACCACCTCAGCACCACTTCAGCATCAATTATCCGCAGTTCAGCATCATCTCAGCACCAGCGCAGCATCACCTCAGCACCAGTCCTGCATCGCTCAGCAGCACCACTGCAGCACAACCTAAGCATCACTCAGCAAAACCTGAGTACCATCACACTACTAGACAAACAATAGAAGGAGTACACCCTTAAAGGTAAATTAATGCCTAGGGGATGGAGAGGTGCACTGGAAAGAAAGGCTTATCCTTTCTAATAGAAGACCCCTCACTCACCAACCTAGTTGGTGACATGCTTCATCATCGGGGTCCCACCCGGATAACCGAGTGTCATCCGGGTGTGCTGCGACACCTGACTACAGTGGAGCTGGTTTTTTAGTGTGGTGCAAGTGCATGAAGTGATTTTAAAAATTGGTCAGATTTAACTCACTATCAAAAAATTGTTTAATCATGGAGCAACTGAACAATATTAAAAAGGAATGGCGAGATACCGTGTAAGGTTAAATTGACCTAAGGTATCAAAAAAGTGAAGTGAAAAAGTGGTGAAATGGGTCTACATGTTTCAACCTTGAGGGTAGTTATCCAGGTTTTCGTCAGGACCAATGCTAACCAGGGCGGTCTACACGCGCTAAGGTGTACCCTACCCTTGGCTAGAATTAAAAAGACCTCCTGTAATTTACAGTGGGGTAATCCTTGCTCGTAATTCTCAAGGGGAAATACCTGTTGGAAAAAAGAGAAGGAAACAATATATACATAACAAAATATGTTCTGTACTCAGCTTCGTTCCAAGCTCCTCTCAATCGTCATCCAATATTATTTGTAACGTTGTTGTATGTGACTCAACTCACCAGTCATACTGATTAGTCACATACAGTGAATATATATCACCGTGCTTCGTTGTGTCTCACGAAACGTAAACACTGAATCGGGCTTACATTCACCCGTGATCACTCCATGTATCCGAATGAAACACACAAGTGATATTTTGCACTCACAAGGAAAATACCGGGGTGCACATAAAGAAGTGACGAGTGGTCACGTGACTAGCACGGGTGCCATTCGTCCCCCATGAGAACACACATAGCCAGTATCTAGTTACTACCGACGGCGGCGTCCTAAGTTACAATTAGAAGTGCTCCACAGCATAGAATCACTCTCAGAGACATGCGTGCGTGAACAGAAAATCAGGGACAAAACTGAGGGGGAAGGTAAAAAGGCCAGAAGGGCCAGCCTTACTGGTGTTGCGAAACAAACGTGCCTCAAGGTTGTCGAGGTCACGTTGCCAGGTCCTACCACAATCTAAAGAGAGGGGGATATGTGGTTAGGTAAAGCGGCAGGCAGGAAACGGACAAGTACTGTGGTGCCCACCCACGACTATAGAAGGAACTTACTTTGTGGAGAAAACGGGTCCGCTGTTACGCCTAAAACCGTGACCTGCAACCGCGTCTCGGCAATGGCCGAGATACTGATGGAATCGCGGACGGGAGTCAAATACTACCGGATTGGCGGCAATAGGAAGAGGGAGAGCCAATCAGCGGTTGCTTGCTCTGGAATAGGAACCAATGGCTTACGTTCATGGAAAAGGGGAAGTGACTCTCTCAAAGAGGAGCAGCGTGATAGGTCGCTAGGGACGCTGCAGGATAACCAGCTGAATACGTGAGCGCCCCTAATTAAAGAGCATGACAGATGTTGTATCGCAGGCTCGTTTAATTAAAAAGCGAGCGAAAAGGGCATTCGTCAAAATCGGGCCAGGAGTGTCAAAAGGGACAAAATTCCCCTAACTGTAAACTATGAATGGTGGTATACAACAGGCTCGTGTTCATAGATAGCGAGCGAAGGGCACTGCTCGGAATCGAGCCTAGAGTGTTAGAAGGGACATGATCCTAAAAACAGAGGGTAGAAAATAAACCCAAGTCCTAGTCCCATGTGCAAAGCCCCCGTGAAGAAAAGGGAAAAAAACAGTAGAAAACAGGCAACCAAAACAGGCACTCCCTTGTACTGATGGAACACTTAGTCAAACAACGATGTTAACAACACGTTGGATAAATGACAGTCTATTTTGGAAGGACAGAATTCCATGGGATATTGTCATTTAATCCGCTTTTGTGAGTGGAAAGTCTGTATATCCAGCGTTGTTCTTTTTCAAATAGTCGCTCCTGCATTCTCTCTCCTGTCTTTATTTGTTCAATAACGGTCCATTTCAGATCGTTTGTTGTATGACCTTGCGCAAGGAAATGTTCCGTGAGTTTAGTCATTGATTTTTTACACCGGATGGTGCTGCGGTGTTCACAAATTCGCTGTTTAACTTTCCTGCTTGTCATCCCCACATATTGGAGATTGCAGGGGCAGATAATCCTGTAAACCACATTTGTGCTATTACAGTTCGTGTGTGTTCTCAAGGTCCACACCTTTCCAAGTTCAAGTTCTAGGGTTTTTGTGTTGTCTGTAAGGTGACAGACACTGCAATTACCACACTTGTAGTGTCCAGTAATTTCAGGTAGACCCCATGCGTTGAGGACAGTAGTTTGTTTTTCTTGGACCATCATTTTGGGGAGTGTATTCACTAGAGTATCCCTCAGGCTTCTGGATTTCTTATATGAAAACAGAGGTTTTTCCCATTTAAGGTTGCCGCTGTTGAGGATTGACCAATGTTTGTTGATGGATTTAGTAACCAAATTCGATATTGTATTGCATGTGGTCACACAAGTCAATGGTGATGTAACGTCTTTATTGATTCGGTCTTCCAGTAGTGCTGTTCGTGGTT
The DNA here is from genome assembly GCF_964204655.1 of Triturus cristatus. Lineage (NCBI taxonomy): Eukaryota > Metazoa > Chordata > Amphibia > Caudata > Salamandridae > Triturus > Triturus cristatus. The sequence goes on from NC_140590.1 coordinate 1,182,321,307, forward strand.
GATTTCGTGCCCGTTTCTGGCATTTGTTGAGAATTTTCTCAGGATAACCTCTTGAAGAGAGTTTGTTGGTAAGATCCAAGGCTTGCTTTTTGTAATCCTGGGTTTTACTGCAATTACGCCGTAGCCTCAGGTATTGGCCGTACGGAAGATTCTCTCTCAGAGGCCTTGGGTGGAAACTTTCAAATCTCAATAGGTTGTTTTTAGCTGTGGGTTTGTAATGAGTTTTTGTCTCCAGGCGATCGTTTTCCTTCGTGATCTCAACATCCAAAAAGATCATGGTGTTTGGATCTTTGGTGTGAGTGAATCTCAGATTCTGGTCACAGGTGTTAATCCATTGGCAGAATTCAGACAGGATATTTTCTGGTCCTTGCCAAATTGCAAGGACGTCGTCAATATAGCGTTTCCAGAAGGTGATATATCCGGAATAGGGGTTCTGTTCAGTGAGTATAAATTTCTCCTCAAAGTTGTACACATAGAGTCCAGCCACACTCGGCGCAAATGTGCTTCCCATCGAAGTACCCCCTGTTTGGAGATAGAGGGTGCCTTCGAATTCAAAAAAGTTTTTCTTTAGGGCCAGTCTGGCGCATTCTAGAACAAAGTTCTTAGGTGTTCGATGTGTCCAATTCATGGCATCGAGGGTGCTTTTTAGGACTTCGAGGGTATCATCCTGCGGAATGCTGGTGTACAGGCTTTCAATATCAAAGCTCACTAGTATCGTGGTGTCATTAACTCTGATGTTTTCAAGTAGTTGAAGTAGGCTTTTGGTGTCTTGGAGATATGTGGTAGTATTCTGAACAATTGGTTTCAGAAAAACGCCACAGAAACGTGATAGTGGTTCCAACAGAGAGCCAATACCCGATACCATCACACTACCTCAGCACCAGCACAGCACCACCTCAGCATCAATCAGCCCCAGTGCAGCATCATCTCAACACCATCTCAACACCAGCGCAGCACCACTTCAACACCAGCGCAGCACCACCTCACACCAGCGCTGCACCATCTGAGCACCTGCACAGCACTATCTCCGCAACAGTGCGGCACCACCTCACTACCAGCACTGTTTGTGTACCCTCCCTAAACAAAACAAAACGCTTTAACAAATAAGTATTTGAACAGGCAGGAAGATTTTGCCAGCATTGCAAGGACAAAAAATCTTAAAGACATTTTTTATAATAATTTTTTTTTAATATGGTCGTTCAGTTGTACATAATATCTTTTTGGTTAAATATAGGGTAACAAAAATGCTTATAACTCTTTTTTGTTATCAGTTTTCAACATGCTGCACAGCTGCCACACTGCTCTACAACATAGCTTAAAGACATTGGCAAAGCCAATAGCTCTGCCTGAGCACTTATAAGGTCCCAAAGGTGAGACCTATTGGCTATGCCAATGCTTGTTTTATCACTTATGGGCTGGTTTATGGCTAGGAGGTCCGGGTTTTACTGTTTATTTCCCTGATATTATCACTTTTTTGTATCTATCTGCTTTGCTAATGGGGCCTCTTTATTTTTTCCCAGTCTGACCCTGTCGGCGTTCTGGTAATTCTACGCCATTTTTAGTACAGGTAGGTAAAACAAATACAAGTAAAGACTGTAGTTGTGGCTCAATCCCTGATCAGCTGTGAAGTAACAACATTATGATATTGCTCTGCATCTTATTTCTTTGGACTTGTGATTACTGGCTGTTTCAAGACAGGAGCAGCCGATCAGTTTAGCTACATAATCTCATCATGATTTGATTCATTCTCATTTTTCTGTACTGAACTTATAGGTAAAATAGGGTTATGGTTCTGTTACAGATAGACTAGTGGAGTTAATAAGGAGCCAGACAACAGAAAGAAATGAATGAGCTAAATGGTACCATAGGTACTAATGTGCAGAGGGGCGAGGTGATGGCCCGCGCTACAGAGTTCTGTAGCGGGTGGAAATCAGTCTGGCAGGGAGAAAATGCACATGACCACAGACCACCTGACAGCTATGGGAGTTTCAAGGCAAATAAAATGTGCATCACATTGCAAAAAGAATACAGTCTGGATCAAAAACACCATTGTATTCAGCATTTTCAATGCCCTCTATGTACACCCTTCAACCTGTACACTGTCCCCTGACCGTCCATCTTACACATAAGTAAGATCCACTCACCCGGATTCCAACCCTTACACATCTCCCGCATATGCAGAACCAGAGCCTTCCCCTACCTAATTCCCAAAGCCTGGAACAACCTGCCCCTGCACATCAGAGCTGCCACCTCAGGGCTCGAATTTCGCAAGAAACTGAAGATACGGCTCTTCACCTAGTCTTACCCTGGCTTGGCTCACGCCGCTCCTGCTTTTCAGTGCCAGGATACGCTCCCAGGTTAGTCTTGTGCTCTTCAAATACCCATACCATAACATAACATGACATAACATAACACAGCATAACATAGATCATACCACACACAGGTCACCATGCATCATGGATGGAGGTAAAAACCCTAGTTACGGGGAATTGCAAAGGTTTTACAGTCGGAAGAAAGGTAGGTCCTCTCCCCTACAAGGGCACAACTGCCTGCACCCTTGATATTATGACTCCGTTCACCGACTGAGAGTGATCCCAAAGCGTGGTATGATGGGAAGTAGCCATCTTCCACTAAGAAGAGGGGTAAACTGTGGGAACACACCCTGGCCAATGGAAGTGAGGTGCTGCTGTTGAGCATCATATCAATAACATGGAATAATCTAGTAGACTCACAGATTGCCAAGTCTACTGGGGCAAAAGCACAGGGCAAGCCAGAAAAAGTGGAGCAGATGGACAGTGGCACAGCTTTCACAGTCATGCAAGGACATTTACCACTAACAGACCAAAGAAAAAGTTACATTAAGTTCCTGGACCTTATTTCTCTCCAGGTTACATTACTAGGTTAAGGGTGGCTGCTTGATTAGCCTCTTAAATAATCAGCTGTCAGCACACACATCTGCAGACAGAACTCTGAATCACTGTCTGCACATAGACAGATGAACTGCATATGTGTGGGGTGCACATTGGCGTGTCGCTCCTAACACAGGCACAGTTCAGAGGGGAGGATGCTGTGTTGCTCAAGCAGTGGCATGTACCAGCTGAAAAGCTTTGCCCTGGGGGCAGATGCCTCCCATTACCACTGTAGTAGGAGGAGAGCATACTACTTCATCAGTAGCTGGGACAGTGCTCTGCAGGATGAAATACCCATTGATCACACATTCAGCTCTGTCCCAACTTATTCAGTCAATTCTGTCTGGCAGCACACGGCATTCCTACTCCAGCTGTTATTGGAACTAAGGAGACGGGGCTCCTGACTGGCTTAGCCAAGCCTGGTGGCAGTGATGATCCTGACCAAAAAAGGAGAAAAGTAGAGACAAACAGAAGTGCTGGGCAGATGGTAAGGGAAAGGCAGCACTTCACCTTTCCCTCTACCATGCTTCGGCTTGGCGCTGGGGCTGCACCATAGCCATGGCAATACAAAACAGGACTTATTGTTCATCGGGTATTCAACAACTGTGCTCACAGGTTAAGTAAGCAAAAGAGAGTAGATGCCTGAAACCTGCCTTTTTACTTACCTTGAACACTGCCTCTCCCACTTTGTGCTGTGCTGGGAGTTGTAGGGTGCATTTGTGCGTGCATGTGACTGGAGATAGGGGAGCTCAGCACACAGTACTGTGAGAGATCCCTGAGGAAACTGATTCCATTTACAAGGATATTGTATGATTATCTCTCAGGCACAAAATGGAATATAAGAGGTTGTTTATAAGAATTGTGAATACAAAAATATCATGCTACAAAGCATTGCAACTATAACATAGGCTTTAATAATATTGTGAAGGAAAGTATATATAGATACATATAGATGCACTTTTCTTAACTTCACATCTATGTACCTTGAAGATATATATATATATATATTACCTACTGGCGGTCGCCAGTAGGTAGTTATAGTTAGGACCACGTTTCCATAGGAAATCCGCAACATTCTATTTTGAATAACTTTGGCGCCGGTCGACGAATCCTCGCGAATTTTTCAAAATAGGTGAGGCACTACGCTCCGCTCCTACCCTGAAAGTCTCGGGGGGATTCGTCAAGCGGGGGCTGAGATAAAAGGGGGGGGTCCCAAAACGCGTTTTTCCCATGCATTTTTCCATAGGACCTTTAGACACAGCTACAGCCCGAACGGCTGAACAGAATTACTAGAAATTTGGCAGAGAGGTAGTCCTCAGGTCAAGGAAGTGCCTTTTGTAGGTTTGGTGTAAATCTGTTCAGTAGATTCTGAGAAAATAGCCTTTAAATCAATATATATATCTGAGCCAGCTTACGGTGCGCTTACGGTACGCTTACCGTACGCGTACGGTGGCGTGCGCGAGCCCGATTCTGATTGGCTCTTAGATCTTAGTAAACATTCGAATCGGCCGAAACCAGGAAGCGGCGGCTGCCATTTTCTCTCTCGCACTGAGAGTGTGGATTAAAATACAAAGCACAAAAACATGTAAAGGGGCTGTTTGGACAGCTCCAAAACACCTAGCCATGTTGACGGAGTCCCCAAAGATCCCCCAAGGCCAAAAACTGAATTTTAATTTTTTCGCTAATTTCGCAGATTACGCTTACCGTACGCGTACGGTAAAAAAATATAAAAAAATAAATAAAATTATCCACACTCTCCCCACCCCGTGTGCAAATGGTGCCCGAAGGGCACCATTTGTGCACGGCTTATAACATGTGTGAAAAATTAAAATATTACATTTCAAAACGAAGTGCATCATATGTCCTCCATGTGCGCACGGTGCGCGAAGCGCATCGTGCGTACATGGCCCATCTAGCGTAACGTGGGCACGCGGTGCGCGTAGCGCACTGCGTGCCCACCGTGCATGCACGGCACTAACTGCGTAAAGTGGGCGCGCGGTGCGCAAAGCGCACCGCGTGCTCACTGTGTGCGAACGGTGCGCGAAGCGCACCGTGCGCGCACGGAATGAACTGCGTTAAGTGGGCGCGCACGCCACGAATGGCGTAAAGTAACTTAGCATTTAAAAAACCGTAAAAATTCACTGAAAAAACCATAGGTTTCACACACGTTATAGTCAGGAATTAGCATTAAAAAAACCTTGCAAATTCACTGAAAAAACCATAGGTTTCACACATGTTGTAGTTAGCGGAAATTTTACTGATAAAAAACCAATGAAATTCCCCCGTTATAGTTAGTGCAGGCAACTATAGCTCACGCGACCGCAATCTTCTGCTGATGACATATGTGTCTTTATGAAAAAAAAATATTTGTAATATATGTATAGCTAAAAATTTATGGAAGAAGACATGGGCAAATAAGTGTCTAAATACAGTATTAGCATCAGCAGAGGATTGCGGTCGCGTGAGTTATAGTTGCCTACACTAACTATAACGGGGGAATTTCATTGGTTTTTTATCAGTAAAATTTCCGCTAACTATAACATGTGTGAAACCTATGGTTTTTTCAGTGAATTTGCAAGGTTTTTTAAATGCTAATTCCTAACTATAACGTGTGGGAAACCTATGGTTTTTTCAGTGAATATATATATATATATATATATATATATATATACTGGCGGTCGCCAGTAGATAGTTATAGTTAGGACCGTGTTTCCATAGGAAATCTGAAAATTCTATTTTGAATAACTTTGGCGCCGTTGACGAATCCTCGCGAATCTTTCAAAATAGGTGGGGCGCTCCGCTCCGCTCCTACCCTGAAAGTCTCGGGGTGATTAGTCAAGCGGGGGCCGAGAAAAAAGGGGGGTCCCAAAACGCGTTTTCCCCATGCATTTTTCCATAGGGACCTTTAGTCCAAGGTACAGCCCGAACGGCTGAACAGAATTATTTGAAATTTGGCAAAGAGAAAGTCCTCAGGTCAGGGATGTGCCTTTTGAATATCTGGAGTCAATCTGTTCAGTAGTTCCTGAGAAAATTTCAGTTAAAAGTACATATACATCTATAGGCGCGCACCATGCGCGTACGGTAAGCATACCGTACGCGCACGCTGCCGTGCGCGAGCGTAATTCTGATTGGTGGTTACATGACAATAAACATTCCAGTCGGTCGAAATCAGGAAGTGTCGGCCGCCATTTTGTCTCTCGCAGTCTGAGGCAGTGAAAAACAAAGGTGGAGAATGTGAAAAGGGGGCAGGGTGGACACTTCCTGACCCCCTAGCCTTTGTCAGGGGGTCACTGAAGGACCCCCAAGGATGAAAACAACATTTATTTTTTTTCGAAAAAGCGCGGGGTGCGCGCACTGTGCGCGTACGGCACGCACAACGCATCGTGGGCGCACGGTGCACTGAAGCACACCGTGCGCGCACCGTGCGAGCACGGTGAAGAACCTGAAAAAAAAAATATCAATAAATACATAACTTAGCATTTAAAAAAACGTACAAATTCACTTAAAAAACCATAGGTTTCACACACTTTGGGGCCGATTCGGATCCTGGAGAAACCGGGTACGAACCGTCGGAGGGAGCATTTTCTCCATCCGACTCGTACCCCGTGAAAAAACATTACAAAAATGCAATTACGATTCGCATGGAAACACCATTTCCGTACGAATCGTACAAAACACCGACCGACGAAAATATACATACAAATGTGATCCGGGAATGCTCCGACGTGACGTCGGGACGCCTTCAGGCTGCGTTTCACGAACCAGGAAGTACGATCCGCACCGACGTCACCCCGCACGGATGATATTTTCCGACTGCCAAAAACTGCCGGGAAATCAGGACGACGCGCACAAGGAGCACCTGTACGCGACGGACAGCCATGGACCCGAACCTACGTGTCATCCCGGCCCTCATAGCAGTCCACCTGCTCTACAGGTACCGACGCAGACGCCGCAGAAGGTCAGAACCACACCCAGGGGCAAAGGGGGGGGCAGGGGCAGGAAACCAAACCCCCACCCATGTCACAAGTCACACATGCCCTGCACATACCTGACCTCCATAGCCTGGTCACCTCGAGGGGGTGGGGGCGTGTCCAGCAACGCAAGCGTCCGCCACAACGGAAGTGGGTGGTGACGCGAACCGCCAACACAACAAATCCGGTACGTACCGTACACACGCCTTAAGAGCGTGGGTACGGGCCATACCACGCACACACCTACGTCACCCCAACAATGGCGGTACGACCCGTACCCACGTTCGAAAGGCCTGGGTACGGGCCGTAACAGCATTGTTGGGGTGACGTAGGGGTACGCGTGGTCCGACCCGTACCCATGCCCAGAAGGCCCGGGTATGGTGCGCACCCCTACGGCACCCCATTGGGGGTCCGCACCATACCCATGCTTCAAGAGCGTGGGTACGGTGCGGACCCCCAATGTTGGGGTGTCGTAGGGGTCCGCACCGTACCCATGTTTGAAGAGCGCGGGTACGGTGCGGACCCCCAATGTTGGGGTGCCGTAGGGGTCCGCGCCGTACCCAGGCCTTCAGAGCGTGGGCACGGATCGGACCACGCGTACCCCTACATCACCCCAACAATGCTGGTACGGCCCGTACCCAGGCCTTCCGAATGTGGGTACGGGTCGTACAGCCATTGTTGGGGTGACGTAGGTGTGTGCGTAGTACGGCACGTACCCACGCTCTGAAGTGCTGGGTACGGCGCGGTGGGGTGGGGGTACGCTCCATGCATACACGGGTGGGGGTACGGTCCGTACATACACGGGTGGGGTGTGGGTAGGGTCCGTACATACACGGGTGGGGAGTTGGTACGTTCCGTACATACATGGGTGGGGGTACGCTCCATGCATACACTGGTGGGGGTTCGGCGCGTTCATCCGCGGCCGGGGGGCGTTTTGCGCGTACATGCGGGGTCTTTGGTGGGGTGTTCGGCACGTATGCGGGCACGTGTCTCCATGGTTGCTATGGGAGTTCGGTCCGTACGGTGTTTTTTCCATACAGTTGTGAAATAGAAAGGACGGGAGTGATCGTACTTACGCGGTCGGACTTCATTTTTCCGATTCGTACGGTAAATCGTCCGGGGATGTGTCGGACACAATTTCCGAACCGAGGACGTGTGGGGAAATTTTCCCGATGTGATTCGTATGGAGTTTTCCCATGCGAATCGTACTTGGCAGTTTGTACGCTACTTGTACGATTTGTACTTAAAAAAGTCCAGATTCAATTCGGACGGGGGAAATTTTTCCAGGATCGGAATCGGCACCATTATAGTTAGGAATTAGCATTTAAAAAACCTTGCAAATTCACTTAAAAAACCATAGGTTTCACACATGTTATAGTTAGCTGGACATTTCCCTCGTAAAAAACCAATGAAATTCCCCCGTTATAGTTAGTGCAGGCAACTATAACTCACGCGACCGCAATCCTCTGCTGATGACGTCAGATATTACATCACTGTATTTAGACACCTATTTACCCATGTCTTCTTCCATTAATCTTTAGCTATACATATATTACAAATATTTATTTTTCAGAAAGACACATATTTAATCAGTGATGTAATATCTGACGTCATCAGCAGAGGATTGCGGTCGCGTGAGTTATAGTTGCCTGCACTAACTATAACGGGGGAATTTCATTGTTTTTTTACGAGGGAAATGTCCAGCTAACTATAACGTGTGTGAAACCTATGGTTTTTTAAGTGAATATATATATATATATATATATATTATCTACTGGCGGTCGCCAGAATATAGTTATAGTTAGGACCGTGTTTCCATAGGAAATCCGCAACATTCTATTTGGAATAACTTTGGCGCCGGTTGACGAATCCTCGCGAAATTTTCAAAATAGGTAGGGCGCTCCGCTCCGCTCCTACCCTGAAAGTCTCGGGGGGATTCGTCAAGCGGGGGCTGAGAAAAAAGGGGGGTCCCAAAACGCGTTTTCCCCATGCAATTTTCCATAGGGACCTTTAGTCCAAGGTACAGCCCGAACGGCTGAACAGAATTACTTGAACTTTGGCAGAGAGGTAGGCCTCAGCTCAGGGAAGTGCCTTTTGCAGGTCTGGTGTCAATCTGTTCAGTAGTTCCTGAGAAAATCAAAAGTAAAATCATATATATATGTGGGCGGAGCCTAACCACACATCTCATCCTGAGATCTGATTGGCTGTCAGCACTTCATCCAAGAAGTGTTGGCAGCCATCTTGGGACCAATATACATGATAGCACCTCATTAAAAAGCATTGCAGTTAATAGAAGGTTTTAAGACTTTAGTTACATTATAAATCATTTGTTGATGGTACCATACTCATTTTAGGAACTGTGGTATGTTCTAAGGTGATTTCACCATGTGAAAAAGCCTTCTGCTGGGATATCATGATCGAGAGAAAAATATTTTCTCATGCTTTTCCCACAGAGGTTTGGAAGGTGATCTATAAGCTAAACTGAGAGCTTATTTTCTGTAAATTCACATTATCTTTCTCAGTCATGTGAGAATGAAGTCTGACATTCTCAGTAAAACATGTACATCCAACAAGGGCAGAGACTGTCAGTTGATTCCTTTGTGTTCTACTGCAGCTTCCCAGAGTGTTCCAAAGAACAACTAGAACGCTAACAGTCCTACTTATGATAAACGTATGGCACACCTGAAGCCATCTTGCTTGGATTAAAGTGGTAACTCTTAAAACATTTAATTTAAAAAGGAACAAAATGAGAGGGTTCATTTTTCCATAAAAAGTATGATTAGTGCTGCAGAAAGAAAAATTAGGGCACATTTTGAGTGACTTCTCAAATCCTCTTCTATTTCATTAAAAAATTCTGACATGCAGACTGAAACATGCACTTTCAATACCAGCAGCAGTTTTCCCTGGTGAGCAGTAGCTTTACTACAGTGATCTAATGAGCAAAAAGAGTGCTAACATTCTGAATTTATGGCAAATGTGTGACACATCTGAATGCCTTCTTGATGGAATTAAAGTAAAAAACTGAAAGTATTTCCTACTGAGGAGACTGCAGTAAATGAGGAAATTAGGAAACTTCATAACAAATAAGTCTCCCAAGATGGCCACCAGAGACAAAAGAGCCCAAATGTAGCCCAAATATCACCCAGATGTAGGCCAAGTATAGCCCAATGACAGAATGTCCCAGAGTGTTCTTAAAAACAACTAGAGCGCTTACTGTCTTCATTATGACAAAAGTATGGCACACCTGAAGCCATCTTGATTGGAATAAACTGGTAACACTTAAAACATTTAATTTAAAAAGGAACACAATGAGGGGGTTCATTTTGCCATAGAAATTATGATTAATGCTGAAGAAAGAAAATGAGGGCACATTTTGAGTGACTTCTCAAATCCTCTTCTATTTCATTAAAAAATTCTGACATGCAGACTGAAACATGCACTTTTAATACCAGGAGCAGACTTCCATGGTGAACAGTAGTTTTACTACAGTGATCTAATGAGCAACTAGAGTGCTAACATTCAGAATTTATGGCAAATGTGTGACATATCTGAATACCTTCATGATGGAATCAGAGTAAAAAACTGAAAGCATTTCCTACTGAGGAGACTGCAGTACATGAGGAAATTAGGAAACTTCATAACAAATAAATCTCCCAAGATGGCCACCGGAGACAAAAGAGCCCAAATGTAGCCCAAAATCACCCAGATGTAGCCCAAATATAGCCCAATGACAGAAGTGTGCAAAACACTTATTATTTTGTGTTTTTGCAGTGTTATATAGTGCAGACTTGTCAGGTATTGGAGTGCTTTACATGAGCATTGGTTACATCACACAATAACAAATTTATTTTGGTTGTAGACATGGGGAGACTAAGTGATTTGACCAGAATCACAGAATGTCGAGCTGAAGCAGAAACTCCAACCTGGTTCCCCAGTTGCAAAGTCTGCAGTTCTGGAAGTAACACCACATCCTCTCCCCTAAGTGCAACATTTAATCAAGTGGTCAACTGGATAAGAAAACATAAAGATAACAAATAATTTAAAAGTGCTTTGTCGCTATTTGAAAACTCAGAAAATATGTCCTTATTTTAGTCTTTTAGAGCACTAACCATAATTTTGATGCCAATAAGACCCTCTCATATATGTAATTTCTAAAGGAAATGCTCTAGGTTTTACAGTTTTGATTACATCAAGATGACGTCAGGCGTTCCACACTTTTGTAATAAATATAGAATGTTAGCAATCTAGTTGTTCATTAGGATACTGTTGAGAGGCAGAGGCCAGGGGCACGGACTCTGAAAATTGAAGGCAGGTAGGAGGGTGCAAAGGCAACAATTTAACCACACTGAGCAGGCAGGAAGGGCCGTGGCAGCACAACAGACTATGGAGGGCAGTGGAAAGTGGGGCAGGGGCAACAAACCAACAATACAGGACTTGCAAGAGAGGCTGTGGCAATGTAATAGACCATTGTGGGCAGAAGGAAGAGGCAATGGTAGTACAACCATACATGCCAACAGACCCGATTCAGCCAGGAAACCTCCAATGTTTTTAAGCTCAATTGGGCTTTATTTGATCTGTCTCCTGTCTACAATCTCCTCTTTTTCAATGTTACTCAAAGGGGAAAATCAATACCCCAGTTTTTTTTCAAAATCTCCCTCTTACCAAGTTCAAAATGTTCGCAAGTATGGTACATTGGATCATGGAAGGAAATGGGGTAGGGACATGGACTTGGATAACAGAGGACAGGAGGGACATGGAGAGGTGCACCAAACTGACCCTGCAGGGTAGGCATCAGGGTTTGCAGCAGCACAATACACCACACAGGGCATGCGGGACGGGAGTGCAGCACAACAAACCATAGAAAGCAAGAGGGAGGGGACAGGACCATGCACATGGACAACAGAGAACAGAGGGGCAAGAGGCAATGGTAGCTAGCTGACCATAATGGACAGACAGGAGAGAAAGCTGCAGCATAACAGACCATAAAGGGCAGGAGGGACGGATCAGGGGCATTACAATGGAACAGACAAGCCAGGAGTGAGGGAGTAGTGGTCTGCACATGTAAACAGAGGGCTGGGGGCAAGGGGGCAGGGCAGGAGCAGCAAGATAGCCATGGAGGTCAGGCAGGATGGGCACTAGAAGCAAGACACACCATGAAGAGCAACAGTGAGACTGTGATGGCATACACACAGACCATGGAGGGAAGGTGGGAGGGGGTCAGGGGCAGCTAACTGACCACACAGGGAAGGTGGGAGGGGCCATGGCAGCACAGAAGACCATGCATGGCAAGTGGGAGGGTTAGTGGCAGCACAATGGCTATGATGGGCAAGAAGGAGGGTGCAGGGGCATGCACAAAGGACGATGGAGGATAGAAGGGAGGGTCAGGACCTGTGCACAGACAAGAAAGTTCAGTGGAAGGGGCCTCACAACAGACCGCACGGGGCAGGCAGGAGGAGCAGTTGCAGCACAACAGACCAGGGAGGGCAGAAGGGTGTGGCAGTACAATGGACCATGCAGGACAGGAGGAAGAGGATAGGGGCATGGCATGTGGACAGGCAGGGTGGAGGTGACAGGGACAGGTTACAGTCATCTGACAATGCTAGGCAGGTGGGAGGGGAGTGGCAGCTCAACAGAACACTAAGAGTAGATAGGAGTGGCAGGTCCATGGAACATGGTGGGCAAAAAGGATGGAGCAGGAGCATGCACAAAGACATCGGAGGGCAGGGGGAAGGAGAATAGGGGCAGCAAGCTAAGCACAGAGTTTAAGCAGGAGGTCAATGATGGGGCATAGAATTGGGCAATGGAGGGCAGGAGGAGTGGACTGGTACATCATACTAAATTGAGGGCAGTGGCAGCACATCAGACCATGCATGGCAGGAGGGAGGAGGCTAGTCTATGGATTCACACAACAGAGGATAGGAAGGAGGGGGATGGGGCAGCAAGCTAACTGTTCAGAGAAGGCTGGTATTAGGAACTTTATTGTTTTTAAAACGTGTGTCTGTGCGAACTACTTAAAATATGAACAAGTATGCAGCATAATCTCACTTTTATTCAGGAAGAAGAGGACGTTTGTGACTGTGACTCCGGGCTCACTTGGCAGAAACACCCCCTGACCCTCCACCCCCTATCGCAAAATGTAATGCCCGTGAAAAGGGTAGGTGAACACAGTGTTATATAGAACATAGTCCTGAGAGCACGATTGAAAATGAAAACTAGATATAGTGTATGGTATAAACTATGCACCAAAAATTGTGATATAAGATGAACCGGGCGTGAAATATAATATGCAATACATTGTGCGCAATGACAGATTCATTGGAGAGCGCGAGATAGCACAGGCACTAGCGCGTGCTATGCGATATACGCCTTGGAGTGTAATATGCACAGGGCAGTGTTGTGTAACCTAGCTAGTCTCTAAAGTTGTAATATAAAATATGTGCTGGGGAGTGTAACGTTGCATATGCACTGTGACAAAGATATGGATCCCAGATTGTAATATGTATGGCATAGCACTGTGCGTTATAACATAGGCATCGAGGAAGGCACGTTAGATGGGGCAATATAACCCGTGCGAAGACAAGTGTGGCATGACATATTCACGGGGTGGTGTTACAGTGCACATGGGCTAGAGAGTGTCATAGCATATGCACTAGCTAGTGGAATACAACACAGAGGTGTGTGGCACTCAGCAGGCAATGGTGGGTGTAACACAGCATTGGGCTCTGCCAGGAGCGCGCTGTGACTCTCAAGTGATGTTCGTCCCCTTTCCAGAGAGTAAAATAAAAAGTATTACACATCCGGCAGTGGATGTGTGTTTTATTAACCGTGAGGGGGGTTTCTTGCATAGTTTTGGTCGAATTTTTGTCGAATCCCCTTTGAATGGCTTGGTGTGCATGTGTATTAAATGTGCCCGTCAATAGCTACCCATGTTTGTATAAATAAACTACAAGGGTGTCTACCGGGATTAGGCACGGTAGGGCATCAGACATGTCAGAGCTTCACTAGTGGTGTAAATACATTCCACGTGGATTCATTGTATGCATAGTCGCCTTTTAATGAATATCACGCAAATCGTCATGGTGATAGGTACATACGGTTTGTCCAGCATGTCCTAGGTGTGTCTATAAATATATATTTTTTTAAAATAATAAAAAACAGTGGCCGGCCCTGGGGATTGGGGTAAAAAAAATATAATTAGGAGACAGGCCCGGGGGGATGGGGTCATCCGGGCCAATAAATTAGAATAAGAAGGGGAACCACACAGCCCCCCTTCTTAAAAAATTAAAATAAATAAAAGACTGGCATCGTGCCGGAGGCCACGCCCCCTCCTTGCAGCACTCTGCAAACGCACCCCCTGGCGAGTTGTAAGTTGGGGAATTAATTCTTCTTCAATACTGAGGGTCCCTGAGGGCCAACTAGCCCAACAGGCATCTCCAGTATGCGCCAGGGAGCTGCGCTGCAGACAGGTGTTCTGAGGCCAAGCCCCTTTTTACACCTCTCTGCAACACAGCTCTGTGGCGCTTACTGGAGGTACCTAGTGGTCTAGTTTGACCCTAGGGACCCTTAGGATTCAAGGGGACTTAATCTCTCAACTTAGAACAGCCACAGGGCGCGTTTACACAGTGGTGAAGGGAGGGGACGGGGCCTGAGGTGACGTGTGCAAACACGCACTATGGCACGTTTTAAATTGGGGATATAATTTCCCTTCAATACTGAGGGCCCCTGGGGGCTAACTAGCCCACCAAGTGCTTCCAGTAAGCGCCACTGAGCTGCATTGCAGAGAGGTGGTCCAGGTCGTGCCACTTTTTACACCTCTCTGCAACGCAGCTCTGTGGCTTTTACTGGAGGTACCTAGTGGGCTAGTTGGACCCTAGGGACCCTCAGGATTCAAATGAACTTAATCTCCCAACTAAAAACGGACACAGGGCGTGTTTACACAGTGGTGAAGGGAGGGGACGGGGCCTGAGTTAACGTGTGCAAAAACGCCCTGTGGCCTGTTTTAAGAGGTAGTTTTAATTCCCCTGCCCTATTATATACTAGGGGCTTACAGAGGAGGTCATGCTAATCACAGGGGGACCCCAACGCATAATGTTCCCTAGTGTATGTAGGTGTTTTCACTGTATTCGAAGTGTCTTTTAACATAGCACTGGCTCTAGGACTGGTTAGTCAGACTCAGTTACCACCAGTATCCGTCTGAAAAAGTTGAGGGTACAGGATGATTTTGCAACAAGGCTTCTTTCTGCTCTTCTTTTTGTTCTTTCTGCACGTTATCCTTCTTCCTGCACTTTTCTTCATCTTTGAGGACTTCTGTTGCTTCTTTCTGC
Organism: Triturus cristatus; assembly: GCF_964204655.1. Taxonomy (NCBI): domain Eukaryota; kingdom Metazoa; phylum Chordata; class Amphibia; order Caudata; family Salamandridae; genus Triturus; species Triturus cristatus. Next base: position 1,182,336,511 of record NC_140590.1, read on the forward strand.
ACTTCTTTTTTTTCTTTCTGTGCATTTTTTCTTCTTTCTTCACATGTCCTATCTCTGTAGGCATAGTTAGAAATTAGCATTTAAAAAACCTTTGAAATTCACAGAAAAAAAACATAGGTTTCAGGCACGTTATAGTTAGGAATTAGCATTTAAAAAACCTCAGAAATTCACTGAAAAAACCATAGATTTCAGGGGTGTTATAGTTAGCTGGACTTTTCACTTGTACAAAACCATTGAAATTCCCCCGTTATAGTTAGTTCAGCTAACTATAACTCACGCGCCCGCAATGCACTGCTGATGACGTCACATATTACATCACTCATGACATGGTCAGTGACATCACTCATGACATCACTGATGACATCTCAAATGACATCACTGATGACATCATCCTTGTGATAGAGTGGCAGACCTCCTCTCACCCTAATATAACCTTTGATACACACATTCAGAAATAGAGACTAAAATTTTCAAAACAATGGACATACCAATACCAGTTACAACAACCTCTTCAGTAATTCTAAGAACCACATACACATCCACTCATTATCCAACAGTCCTATAGAGTCACTCATACATGTACTCACTCATCATATGTACTCATACACCTATACATCCTGTTACACAATGCCACTCATCCATAGAGTTACTCACACACATAGTCACTCATGCTAATAAAGAATCAAACATACATTTACTTGCATATACAGTTATACACACACCACCACACTTACTTCTACGGAAACTTACACATACTTAGTCTTTTAAACAATCACTTATAGAAACACATACTTATTCATACAGGAACTCTTTCAATCTCTCACTCTCACATATACTCACTTATATACACCAATAGTCACATATACTAGTTTAAAACATATGTAGTTACTCATAAAGACACTATTGAGACAGTCATTCACTCACTAACACACCCATACACACACTCATCCACCCATACAGTCCTGCACACATGCTGTCTTCAACACATACAAACAGTGAGTCACTCATTCATGCACCTATGCACTACATAATACCCCCCACCGAACCATGCAGACACTCAGACTGATACTCAAAAAACCAACTAATAACCTATATAGACACCCATGTAGCTACTCACCAACCCATGCAGCCACTTATACACAAAGTGAGAGACTGATACAGATATTTACATATTTAAACATTACTCACTAAGCCATGTATTCACTATGATACACTTAATCAGTCAGTTACACAATCAATTTTTCAAAAACAAATCATCCATTTAAACACTTATATACCCATTTATTCTTCCATCGACCTTGAGATATACATATATAAAACATATTTAATTTTCTGAAAAACACACATTCACTGGATGATGTCATCAGTGATGTCATCAGTGATGGCATTTGAGATGTCATCAGTGATGTCATGAGTGATGTCACTGACCATGTCATGAGTGATGTAATATGTGACATCATCAGCAGTGCATTGTGGGCGCGCGAGTTATAGTTAGCTGAACTAACTATAACGGGGGAATTTCAATGGTTTTGTACAAGTGAAAAGTCCAGCTAACTATAACACCCCTGAAACCTATGGTTTTTTCAGTGAATTTCTGAGGTTTTTTAAATGCTAATTCCTAACTATAACGTGCCTGAAACCTATGGTTTTTTTCTGTGAATATATATATATATATATATATATATATATATATATATATATAGTGTTGAGATATGGGGATATAAAAATAAGTATAGTAGAAAGAAGAGGGGAGGAGAGATAGAGAATGAATGGATGGATGGAACGAGAGAGATTACTTGAGGAGATGAAGGGAGTGGGGCGGGTTTGAGTATTTTCGCCAGGGCTGCTTTAGGTTCCCCAGTCTGGTCCTCAATGCATGGGAGCTCATCTATGACCGTAAACGCTGGCTTTGTAAGGAAAAAGAAGGGAACACATACTGTTTCATGACAAGGTGGTCCAGATGTTTTTGGGCATCCATTTTTTCCAACCATTCAACACAAATATGAGATACCGGTAGAGCTTTCTGCCTCAGTCAGTGTAGTGAACACAAGGAGATGATGGACAGAACGCTGAAACTTTTCAGACACTCACCCCCAGTCACAGATCTGGGTTTAATCCATCATCGTTCTTTAGCTCACCTCACCACCCCAGTTCAGACCCAGCCGTATGCAAATCAGTCTTGACACTGTGCCTCATGGGAACAGTCCAGACCGAACTGCCAAGCCAGGTCTTCACTGGACCGGAAACAATCATTCTGGGACCAGTTTCGGGGTAACACCCCTCACCAGCCAGGCTAGCTTGAATCCAGTGGCCAAGTGAGCTAGGGACCCACGTCTGGGCACACCCTGCCAACTTAGGGCAAACAAGCAAACACAAAGAGATGATAGATGGAGCGCTGAAACTTTTCAGACACACCCCTAGTCACAGATCTGGGTTCACTCAATCATCATTCTTTAGCTCACTTCGCCACCCCAGTTCAGACCCAGCCATATGCAAATCAGTCTTGACCCTGTGCCTCATGGGGACAGTCCAGACAGAACTGGCAAGCCAGGTCTACACTGGCCCGGAAACAAGCTTCCAGGTATCGGTTTCAGGGTAACACCCCTCATCAGCCAGGCTAGCTTGAATCCAGTGGCAAAGTGAGCAAGGGACCCACGTCTGGGCATACCCTGCTACCTTAGGGCGAACAGAGCAAACACAAGGAGATAATGGACGGAGCGCTGAAACTTTTCAGACACTCACCCTCAGTCACAGATCTGGGTTGAATCCATCATCATTCTTTAGCTCACTTCGCCACCCCAGTTCAGACCCAGCCATATGCAAATCAGTCTTGACCCTGTGCCTCATGGGAACAGTCCAGACCGAACTGTCAAGCCAGGTCTTCACTGGACCAGAAACAAGCATCCTGGGACCGGTTTCGGGGTAACACTCCTCATCAGCCAGGCTAGCTTGAATCCAGTGGCAAAGTGAGCAACGGGCCCACATCTGGACATACTGTCAGGTCCCCACAATCCTTACCTTGTGTAGGATGGTCTCGCAGGGATGATATGAATAACCTCCACCGTTTCCCACCAAATCCCTTGTCTGACTAGTAAATACCTGACCGGGGTTGTGGTGAAGACCGGGGGAAGGAATCCTAAAGAAGGTGGTGTGTCGTCTTGGTGAGAGGATCTGGTAATAGACTCCTTGGATCTTTACCTGGAAGGGTAAACCAACAGGTAATCACTATTGGCCTCAGTCATAGACACACACACACACATACGCACTAAGGAAGAATGGAGGAAGGGACTATAGTCACCTGGAATCGATGTTCCAATGAAGAAGAGACAACAAGAGGAGGCACTCTTGCGCAGGATATTGGACCAGGATCCGGATACCATCAGAACGCACAAAGTAAAAGAAAAGTGCGCTCCTGCGCTTTCTGTGGGGTGGCAGTAGAAGGAGAACCAAGAAGTGTCAAATAATAGGATGGGGAAATGCGCTCCTGCGTGTTGTGGAAATGTAGCAAGAAGGATGATCCCAATGCAATGCACAAATGCGGTAACGCGCACCTGCGCTTACCGCGATGAGGAAAGAACTGGATATGCCCCCAATGCAACAACAAAGGTATTAATGCGCTCCTGCGCATTGCAGCCCCAAATGCGGTAACGCGCACCAGCGCATACCTCGATGAAGAAAAACAAGATATGCCCCCAAAGTAATAACAAGGGTAGTAATGCGCTCCTCGCTTTGCAGTCCCAAATGCGGTAACGCGCACCAGCGCTTACCGCGATGAAGAAAAACAAGATCTGCCCCCAAAGTAATAACAAGGGTAGTAATGCGCTCCTGCACGTTGCAGTCCCAAATGCGGTAATGCGCCCCAGCGCTTACTGCGTCGTGAGAAAGTTCACTGTCCTTGCTTGACAACACGCGAGTGCGTTTGCCGTGGGGGGGGAGGCTGGAAAAGAAAACAGCACGCCACGCTCCGGCGCACGTTTTCTTCGTCTCGGGCGATTCCAGGTAAGCTACAGAGAATGCCAGGGACTGGTAGGTGCGAGTGTCCAGACGAGCTCCTACGCGTCTCACCGTAGACTTCGTAACAAACACGGAAGCAGAAGAAACGGCTCCGGACTGGTTCGGGAAGGAATCAGAGGCACCTGGGGCCCGTAACTGCTGAGGTTTATGCCGTAACGGCTGGAAGTTCCCTGGTGGTGACCTGGGGTATGATCCCAGGTTGAGGGCACTAGAACGCTGACTCGTATGTCTCATGCACACTCATACTTATGGGTAGGAACGGGAAACATGACACATCCTGCCAACTTAGGGCAAAGAAAGCAAACACAGAGTCAGTGTAGTGGACCGTAGAGCTGTAAGACACTAAAACTTCACAACAAAAGAAATGAACAAAACGAACCAGTTTTTCAACAAACACTTAACACTTCTATATTAGGAATACACAAAAAGAGAACCATATACAATACATGAATGAAAAGCCTAAAACCTTAAAAAGACCACTCAGATAAAGAAAGTACTAAGGTGTTGCACCGATGGCAGGAGGTGAGATTCAAATGTTGAGAATTTAACATAACAGTGGATTGAATGTGCAGTGTGGCTCTGAAGGGGAGTACCTGCAGGTGGGAATGGTGAGGAGTAGGTTGCTTGGATTTGATTTTTTTGATAACTGGGAAAAATGCGCTCTCTGAAATGTGTGGTAATTGCTCATATGTAAAGGAGTAATTTTGCTACAGGCAGGGCTTTAAGTGGGATGAAAAAACTGGGGGGTCTCTCTCAAAGGGGCGTGGCTGATGAAATTAAGGAGGTGGCTTAAAACAACATAAGCTAAAAATCTGTGCTTAGCAGTCCGACTGATATTTTACTGCTTCGGTCATTGCATCCAGATATATAATACACAAGTAACATTGAAATGCTCACTCTCTAAAGTGCAGTTGCGGCTGGCATCAATGGGAGGGGAGGAGGCAGGCAAATAGATGGGTGCGCGTACATGCAAATACAATTAAAAAATAAATTAAAACACTTACCAAATCCAGACACATGGCGTCCTCCTCGCTCCGGACCTCTTCTGCTGAGACTGCAGTGTGGGCCCCAGCAAACTCCCTTAACCAATCCTGGCACTGCTCACATGCTGTTAACCAGCATGAGAGCAGCGCCCTGATTGGAGGAAGCAGCCTCTCTTAGCGCTCACCAGCGCACTTGAGGCCTGCACTTGCTCTCAACCCAGCTCGAGAGGTTTAAAATGCGGATGTATGACGTTACAACGCACACTTTTACAACGCATGCACTTACAACGCATTTTTTACAACGCATAATCCATTACAACGCATGACATTACAACGCATGACACTACAACGCATTTAAAAAAAATACCTTTACAACGCATTTCCATTACAACGCATACTACCTTTACAACACATACCATTACAACGCATAATATTAAATTACATTTAAGGTAAGTATTAGATAGTATAGGGGTAAAAGTTACTTTTCTAACTCCAGGGGGTGCAACAGTAGGGTAAGTGTTGGATAGTATAGGGGTAAAAATTACTATTCTAACTCCAGGGGGTGCAACAGTGGGGTAAGTGTTGGATAGTATAGGGGTAAAAATTACTATTCTAACTCCAGGGGGTGCAACAGTAGGGTAAGTGTTGGATAGTATAGGGGTAAAAATTACTATTCTAACTCCAGGGGGTGCAACAGTAGGGTAAGTGTTGGATAGTATAGGGGTAAAAATTACTATTCTAACTCCAGGGGGTGCAACAGTAGGGTAAGTGTTGGATAGTATAGGGGTACAAATTACTATTCTAACTCCAGGGGGTGCAACAGTAGGGTAAGTGTTGGATAGTATAGGGGTAAAAATTACTATTCTAACTCCAGGGGGTGCAACAGTAGGGTAAGTGTTGGATAGAATAGGGGTAAAAATTACTATTCTAACTCCAGGGGGTGCAACAGTAGGGTAAGTGTTGGATAGTATAGGGGTAAAAATTACTATTCTAACTCCAGGGGGTGCAACAGTAGGGTAAGTGTTGGATAGTATAGGGGTAAAAATTACTATTCTAACTCCAGGGGGTGCAACAGTAGGGTAAGTGTTGGATAGTATAGGGGTAAAAATTACTATTCTAACTCCAGGGGGTGCATCAGTAGGGTAAGTGTTGGATAGTATAGGGGTAAAAATTACTATTCTAACTCCAGGGGGTGCATCAGTAGGGTAAGTGTTGGATAGTATAGGGGTAAAAATTACTATTCTAACTCCAGGGGGTGCAACAGTAGGGTAAGTGTTGGATAGTGTAGTGTAATATTATGCGTTGTAATGGTATGCGTTGTAATGGTAGTATGCGTTGTAATGGAATGCGTTGTAAAGGTAGTTTTTAAAAATGCGTTGTAGTGTCATGCGTTTTAATGTCATGCGTTGTAATGGATTATGCGTTGTAAAAAATGCGTTGTAAAGGTAGTGCGTTGTAAAAGTTGCGCTGTAAAGGTTGTTCCCCTTAAAATGCACATGTGTGGCTGGCCCTCGCCGTCCAAAAAGACATGCACACTTTAAACAGTGCACACCCAGCCCTCTGCCCACCACTCCTCCCTACTGTCACTCAGCAGCCCTGCCCCGTCCTGACACCTGGTTCAGGACAGGTTGATGAAAGATAAAATGGTGACGAATTATCATTTATTTTTCATCTCTGGGGCTTTGGGGGGCATTTAAAGTAGGATGCCGCTCCTCCGCTCTAATAAAGGAGCCGCCCCTGCAGCAAGTTCTGCATATTTTAAATGCCCAGAATAATAGCTCTGTGTCTTTTAAATGTCTAAAATAAACGAATACCATGCCATAGCGCATCATGAGATTGTACCCGAACTACAGCTTGGAAATGCGCCACTAAAAGTTGACTTGTAATGTAATATTATTTACCTATATGCTTCTTTTTTAGTTCATCTTGAACACCAGGTATGTTGTCGTACATAAACAAAAATTATCTTTTTTATGCATTTTCTTTCTTGTCAATTCTTTTCTTCCATATTGATAGTCCCAGATATTTACATATATTTCTCAGTTGTTAGTCGTTATTTTTAGGTCTCGCTGAGCCAAAGGCTCGAAGAGACATTTTGTATGTGGGATTTTCAAAGTGCTACCCACAGTCTTTTGGCTGGCCTAAACCTTGAGTGCACGATCACATGCACGTGCACAGCTGCTCCCACTCCCCCCTCCCTTCTCTATAGCTTTCTTTCACTTTAGCCGCTTTGACCCTTGCATTCCCCCCTCCCTTCTCACCCAGCCCTTTGATGCTCTGCTCGATAACTTTCACTTTCGCCGCTTTGATGTTTGATTTTTATTGCCTTTGTTTATGTGACGGAGATCCATTGCATTTGGCAGAACATTTCTGGGGCCGTATTGCATGAAATACACCAGGTGGTGCTAACGTATTTTACAGAGCACCATACAGCATTTTGTTCTGCGTTAAAAAAAAGACGCTTTAGGAGCGGAAAGGAGCTATCCCTTTTACTTGTATTAAAATGTATTTTTAAAGGTGTCTCAAGGGATCCTGAACATAGTTTATACTAGCATGCTCCAATACTGTCCGTATTTCACTCCTGATTGCACTGGCCTTCCAGGTCCTAAGACTCAGACTCATGATTTTACTGTTATTTCAAAACCAATCTAACATTTGTTTTGTTTTAGGTATTACCTTAGTAAAGCATACCTATGTGATCTTACTCTCCTTGGTCAGTGTTTTATTATGGATGACAAGATGTTTTCTCATTAGGACTCGCACCATAAGCCTCTTTCATTCCAAACATCTGGAAACGCATTCGTCTCTGTAACTATATAGTAATGGCTTTCAGTTACAGCTGGCGGAAATTATGCTACACACCTATTTATTGCCTTCACCAAACGATTCTGCTTTCACTGGTGTGACCATAACTTGCCAAAATATTTTACTGATGCTTTCGGCAATGTCTCCACTTCTGTCTGTTCACTCCTCAAATGACACCCTCCTTAATCCCACCCACAAGCAAGGTAAGCCACTCAATTTTATGCTAATTTCAAACACTTTATCCAAATCTAAACCCATCATCGCTCCATCTGACATCACACATTTCACATGCAAATCAGTTCGCCTCCTTGTAGATCGCTCTCTCATGTACCCATCTGCTGTAGAAAACAGGACCCCACTGCTCTCACTGCTTTCCACGTGATCTTCATAAAGACCTCACTTCAGTCTTGCACTACAGCTCATACAACTGCTTCATTATCCACCTTGTACCAAAGATAGGCCTCAGCCATGAATTACAATTGAAATAAGAGCGCATAACAGTAAATGAGGGCAGCAGTACATAAATGGCGAAAGCACATATTCACTGCTAACTTCTTGGTTAATAAGCAAGCCCTTCATACACTGCATAATGATCTAGGAGATGTCAAATCTATCTATTTCCAGGACCTCATTACCTCACCATCCACAAGCGCTCTGTGCAAACCTTCAGCTCTTTACTCTCTCCGTCATCTTCAATTATCAGTATTCTATTGTTCATCCTTACCTGCTCATGACTTCACCCTGCTACATCTGCTCCAAGATTAACACTATAATTAGTCCACAGTGCTCAAGTCCTCACTCGCCTCAACCCTGCGCAGTTACATTATTACGATTTAACACAACATCCTCCTAACAAACGTTTCCTCTTATGATAATAGCTAATCCACCCTTTGCCCCCCCCTGTAACCATTTCGTTCTCCCTTCATCAAATCTTTGCCTCTTTCATCCAACAGTTTCCCCTGCGTTTCCCTTCGCACTGACTGCCTGTCCTGTAACCGACTACTCAACCCTCTCCTGTGTTCGGGACCCTTCATTCCACTATCCTATCCTCTCCTCTGGTCTATGCTCATACTCTTAGATCGTTCTGCCTCTCCTTTGTTATTGCTGGTCACCCCACACTTTTCTCAATGAGCACACGAGGCATTAGCTGGGTACCAGCCCTTATGCTCCTCAATAAGCAGCAGCAATCGTTGCAGTTTCACCAAGGTGAGTTTAGTAAAAGTTTATTTTACTACTTTCGATAACTGGTGCCTTTCGCAAACAGAAAAGGTAATGACAATGTATGGCACATTACAAGATGGCATGTTTTAATACTAGGGCTTCTGATTATATGCATAAAGTTTGATCTAGCAGACATGATTGAACATATAGTGAGACCCTTAAATGAAGACTTAGGACTCAAATCACAAAGGGACTAATATGCAATAAAGTTACGTGTCTCTTCACTCATGGCAGAATCTCCGCACTGCACTCACTGCAGTGCGCTGGACAGAGAGGCTGCCCAGAGTGCAGAGACTCCACACTTGTACCTTTACTACACGTAAGTCCCTTTGCAAATCAGACCCTTAACCTCTACTTCTTTGTGATTTTTAAAATAAAGAGAGGGAAGCATTTATAGTAAAAATGGAAAACTCGTGTCTCTATTTACAATGCAGTTATTGGTTGTTTTTAACTTTCAAGAAAATAACACATTTGTTCTTAAACGACATCCATATCTTAAATCACACATTTTATGATTTTGACATTTGGAATTTCATGTCAAACCCTTCACTTGTGCCCATTCCCGACTTCTTATACCCTTGTTATCTAGCAGTGCTTTCAACACCACAGGCCATCAAATTCTGGACGGAACGGCCCTAAACGGTTTCGCCCATACCTCTATAATCACACTCAAATGCTAACAAGCATTGGCATAGCCAATAGGTCTCGCCTTTGGGACCGTTTAAGTGTTTAGTTATCCAGCACAATATCCTTGGTGCAGTAACATTAACTGTTGCATGGCTAAACACTTATAAGGTCCCAAAGGCGAGACCTATTGGCTATGCCAATGCTTGTTTTTTAATGTACCATGCACGCGCGAGCAGAGCCGTGCTCCCTTCCCTTTTCTAACCAAGTACAGTGTTAGTTTCAGTATTTCCACGAGCGAAAACGATTTTGTAGGGCATTGTCTTTCTAGTTGCAGTAACCATGTTGCGTCTTTGTTGAAACGTTATTTTTTATGCCTTTGAAATGTGTATAATTATGCACACCTGCTCTACATTTATATATATATTCCCCAGTCGTTTCATGTTTTACACAAAGGAGTTCCCGGTGGTTGCAACTGAAATAAACCTCCGTCACTATATCAACACGTATTTTGGAGCGCTGCCCGTTTTCTTCTTTCACGTTGATACCGGGAGACGGAGGGCAGACCTTCAGACGGGCACTGTCAGCTTTTTATATTAAGAACCCTGCGGGTGAGGGCAAAAATGGAGAGCCCGGTAGGGACCCATCTCAGCACTTGCTTTTTAGAACTGCATGTGCTGAGCACCGGCAGAACCCGGCCCACTTAAAGTCCTGGCTACAGTGTTACATTAATGCCACAAAACGATATGTTACCGTGCAACATCAATCAGGTGGTTACTCTGTGACAAAAATTAGGAAGAAATGTAATTTTGTGTCAAAGAAGGAGATGTGGCCTAATGGCCAGAACTGTCAGCTCTGGACTTAGAGAACCAAGTTCGAATCCTGGCGTCCCTCAAAAATCCTGTGAGCCTGGGCAAATCACTTAATCGCCCCAGGGCCTTATACATTAATCTGACATGTGAAATGTAACCAGATGCTCGCATAAAGCGTCCCAATACTCCTGGGACAGATGTGCGCTGTATAAATCAGCAAAGGTTAATACAATATTCCACATTTCTTTCCTGCAAATCTCTAAATCATGAGATATGAGCTTTCCAAATAATTATGTTCCTTAACCTTAATTGGATTGTAAATCTTCGTCTAAATGCACCCTGAAATCCGTACATGAGGAGGACTTGGTAAAGGAATATGTTTCAGACCGAGATCAAATGAAAGTGTGAACTGGAATCTATTAAATCAGATCACCAGAGACAACTCAGACAGATTGAGGCACCGAACAAGTAGTGGGCAATAAGTATTGATGTTCTACCTAAATCTCCTCAGGCACATTGACATCTCACACCTGGATTCAATCTATTGGCTTTTACCTGCTGCTCACAACTTTCAGTGGGCAGCCATCTTGTTCCTGTGAGATTAGACAGACACACAAACTTGTTCAACCATGTATCAGCAGAGGGCAGAAGTATCTCATTTATTGTTCCCACTGTCCTTTTCAAAACTGTCCATGCCAGGAGGTTATCAGTTATGACCTTGAGAGTGAATTAATCAGGGGCGACAAATACCACCCAGATACGAGTTTTTGGCGGAATAACATGCAGATTTTGGTGCATATACACCAAAAGCCACATGTTCTGGTAGATACTGAACTTTTCTCCTGATAAATATCAGCAGCTTTGAGTTGTTATGTATACCAAACTCACAACTGTAATATGTGCAGTAACACCAATTCCTTCACATATTGCAATTAAATGAGCTGCTCATAATTAGAGTGTTGGACCTGACATCCTTGGTGTGGTTTTTCCTCAACTTTTTGCCTTCAATCCTCCTTTTTTTGCTGATTTTGTTTTTCCTGGCCTTAGGACTCTGCACAATTTACCACTGCTAACCAGTGCTAAAGTGCTTGTGCTCGCTGCTTTAAAAATGATATAACTGGCTTACACCCAATTGGCATAGTTAATTTACTTATATGTTCCTAGTAAAGTACTACTACATGTATGCAGGGCCCAAGGAGGTGGCCAGAAAATTAAAATGACCCCCACTTAGAACAATATCTCTAATGACACAGAGTGCTGCAAGTTAACCCAATCCTTCCTAGAATTGATCCATTTACCCTGACATCCACCCATCTATACAGTCATCCTCCCATCCTTTCTCCCCCTCGATTCTTGCATGCACTTTCACATTATCATCTGTCCATGGGAGTATCCATCCTTTCACTATTTCATCCATTCTCTGACAATTCCATTCAACAGTATTGCCATAATTCTCTCCAGTGGGCATGTATCCATCCATCCAGTAAGTCAATTGTTTCACATATCATATCATTTCATTCTTTCTTTCCTCCAGCCATTCTTCGAAACATGAATCCATCCCTTCATATAGCCTTCCTGTCTTTGTTCTTTTTACCTTACCTGCATGCCTTTCACCTAGCCTTTCACCCTTCATTCCATGCTTCATATCTTACTTTTACATGTTCTTTCACCATTTTTCTCCACCTTTTCCACTGTTTCCTCTCAGGTTTTGACTTCCGCTCCTCTTTTATCATTTATTTTTTTCTCTTATACCTTTGTCTCCTCACACCATTTAGAGTTGTCTAAATTTGCCATAAATTCTTAGTCTCTGTAAAATAACCTGGCTCACTTAATAGCTCCGGACTCTCTCTAATTGCAGTTCTGACCTCATATTAACAGTTATTAGGGCCTTTTGTCTGCAAAACTCAAAAATTAAACTAAAACGTTTTAGAGGTACTTTTTACCAGTCCATAGGTCCCAGTAACAACCCCCATTTTAGTTGCTAAAGAGGTGGGTTCACAACGCCACTGCCAGGGCTTGTAAATTAACTGCTACTAGTGAACCTAAAGTAAATGCTACTAGTGGGTCTACAGCACTTATTGTGCCACCCACCTAAGTAGCCCTTTTGAACATGTCTCAAGCCTGCCTTTGCAGCTTGTGTGTGCAGTTTTAAACTGCCATTTCGACCCGGCAGGATAAACCTCCTGCCTGACCCAAACCTCCCTCCCTAATACATATAAGTTACTCCTAGGGTAGGTCCTACGCAGCCCAGAGGTCAGGGTACCATGTTTTTAAAAGGTTGCACATATACTGTTACATTTTACATGTCCTGGTAGTGAAAAACCTCAAAAATTCGATTTTCAATACTGTGAGGCCTACCTCTCCCAGAGAATAACATTGGGGTACCTTATTACATTTAATAAGTGGTAACTTTCAATTGGGGGCAGATGGGAATGCTGAGTTTGGTATCTATGGAATTGTAATTTAAAACTCTCTTAAAAGATAATTTCGATTTTAAATCACAGTTCTGGACATGCCTCTTTTAGAAAGTTGCTTTTTTTTATCCTAACCATTTGGTGTCTGCATTCTGCATCCTGGGTGACATGACTAGGTGTAGCTGGCAGTTATGTCTTTGTGTATTGCTCCCAGACAGTGAGACAAAGGACAATAGGTGTTGGCAGGATGGGCCATCTCGGACTTAATGAAGGGGGAGGAGCTCTCACCTACCACACTTGCACATCACAAATGCTCTACCTGAGTATGCTCAGTAAGTGTTTGAAACTAGTCTTTTGCGACCCCAGACAAGCTGGGCCAAAGACAGGAATGCAGGAATTTCTGCACACCTCTGGAGGTGGAAACCTCCAGAACCTTCTCCTACTTCAAAGTGGGCACCAGATATCTGCGCCAACTGTTCAGTACACCTCTGGACCTGTGGAAACCTCGGAAGGACTGCTGTGCTGCTCTGCAAGAAGGACTGCTACTCTGTCTTTTTAGCCGGCTTGAGCAAGATGGTGTTAGCGTGATTCCACGTCGCTCAGCCGCGCATGCTGTGCACCTTGACAATCGGCTATGCGGACTGATCCAAGATGTCGAAGTTGAAGGGAAGCAGGACGCGAGGGCAGCCGCTCCACTTTTCAGTCCAGCAAAGCTTGGAAATCTTCTTTGGCTGCGAGCAAGACGTCACGCTGGAAAGAGTGATACATTCTATCGCCGGCTTCCTGATTTTGTGCTACATTGTCTTTTTGATAGCTGCGCTCTCTCTGGGACTGTTCCCACTGAATCAGAGAAGGAGCCGGACGCAAAAGCAGCGGCTCTGCTCCCAAGCCCGGGGGTGCGTGAGGAGAAGTATTGGCACCTGCTATGGATGTGGGAGACAGGCTGCGCTAGGAGGAGCGCTTTATTCCTTCTTCAACCTCCTGTCTCTGTGCTACTTGGCTCCCTCGGTGCCCACTTTGGGATTCTTCTATTCAACAAGAAGGCAGCAACAGAGGCTGCAGATGTCGTCCAGAGGCTCTAAAGCCGGGAGAAGCAACAAATTAAAGGCCCCCCAGCCCACGCCAAGTAACATCACTCCAGGGGAGGCTGCAGCACCGGCTAATTCACTAAGAGGTAAAAGGGAAGCTAACTGTCTAAAGCGGGCTACAGGGAAGACTGGGGGCAGTGGGGGTGCTGGGGGAGGGCTCTCAACCAACAATTGTAGAAATGCTTATTGGACCTAAGGCATTACCTACTAACCCTGACACTGCTTTGAGCGGCGCCCCAAACCCCACACCCCCTGCAGCTCCCAATCTAGTTTACCAGCTCGTAGACGCACGGGAGTGCTTGAACCCTGAAGTAAACCCGGCGGGGCTTCAAGAAAATGACATGTTACTACAAGAAGAGGCACCCCATGGCGAACAACTTATAGTTCAAAGTGGCTCAGAAGGCCTAATGGCTTTAGTAAATTTACCCGCTGACTCACTTACTACTGCACCACCTTCTGAAGATGCTGCTAGCCCCCCACATCCAGATTGTACCAAGGTGATGGCTGAAAGCCAAATTGGGATAAACCACCTAGCAAAAGGGATTACGGACTATATCCTCAGAGCAGAACCCAATCCTGGCCTCAGAGCCCCTTGGACCCCAGCAGGGCCGGCTCTAGGGCGGTGCGATCGATGCCACCGCACCGGGCGCTGACTTGGGGTGGAGCGTCATGTTTATGGTTTTAAAAACACCAGATACCACATTACTTGTCCCAGCAATTTTCAAGCATCAATAAAAATGTCACCATAACTCCGGTGATTAATGTTCTTCCTGGAGACAGCCCGGAGTTTTGTCTAGTAGTGGAAGTTTTGACTCATCATAGCGCAGAAGGTTAATATGCCTGCTGCAAAGAACGTGTCCCATTCACATCACAAAGTGCATATAATATAAATAGGTCAATGGGTTATCACTTTTGTCAGAGAGATCCTTATGTTACTTGCAGTTTAAAAATTAAAATCCTAATATAGAGCAGTGAGCTATTAACTGTCAACAGCAAGGAATATATTACAGCTACGTGTTTTTTTACCCAGTCTTTCCTTATCCTAATATTGCAAAAAGGGTTAATTTGGGTAGAAATCAATTCTTATTATTAAAAAACCCCTAACAATGGTGTTACATTTTAAATTCAGAATTTGTGCTTTTCCAGACCAAGGACTCTTAAACTACAGCGCCTACCAGTATGGAAGCCATGTGACTCCTACACCTTGTAGGCCTCTGTCATATGTAACATATCCTATGCACTGATTTATACACGTATGATTGTCTCCGTGCAACATATGTGTGATGTAAAGTGTTCTGACACCTTAAACTGGTATGAGTGGCGCTATATAACTAAATGAATCTAGGGGACAGTGGTTATGGAGACTTGGGGGGCATTGTCAAATGGTGGTAGTGAGGGAATCCGTGGCAAGGTAGTCATTGGGGGGGGACAGCAAGCATTTTCGCACAGGGCGCCACCAGTTCTATAGCCAGCCCTGGACCCCAGAGGTTAGTGGTGAATATTTCTACTCAGTATCAGACGGCTCTTTATCTACTTCTGATGGAGACCAAATCAGCTCCAGCTCTAGCGAAGACAGTAGTATTGACCTCTCTAAAAACACAGGGACAGTACAACGCCAGATGAAAAATAGAAATCCCCCGAAGAGACGTAGCCAACTCAAATGGGACTATTCAGACTCGCAAATGTCTTATCCCCCGTGTGAAGAAACTGAACAGTTACCTATCTGGGAAAATGCCAAATCTGCAACAGTGACTGAACCCATGGTAGAACCCTCCTTATCTTCAATCCTGGCCTCTATTAAGGACTTTCAAGAAGAGGTTCGCTCCGACAATCGAGCCGCTAAGAGGGCAGCTAAAAAGCTACGGGGGGCCTGCAAACTAAACAAACTATGCACTGACATAAGCGACCGGGTCAGCATGGTTGAAGGTCGCACAGAGAGCCTAGAAACAGAGGTAACTACTTTGAAGAACCAGGGGTCTGCTCATGAGGCATGTTTGGTGGGCGTTAGGATGAAGATGGAGGAGCAAGAAAACCGACAGTGCAGGAATAACCTCCGTCTGCTTGGTATCCCGGAAGGAATCGAGGGAGACGATCCAAGGCGTTACATTGTCAAATTGCTATGTGAAACCTTCCCGGCACAAGCAAATTGGAACTGGAACTACTAAGTCCAGCGAGCGCATCGCTTCACCTTCAATCTTAAGCAGAACCGAAATGTCAACAGCCCTTCCGTGGAAAAACCCAGAGCTTTCTTAGTGTTTTGTGGAAACTTCCTCCTCAGGCAATTTGTGTACGACCAAGCCCGTCCAAACTCACCAAAGGGGGCTAACGGTGTGATGTTTTTTGCCAAACCCGACTTTTGCCACACAACGGTAGACAATTAATCACCCCATTTCAACAACTAGGTGCCCAGGTGTTTTTAATGAATCCTGCAAGACTAAAGGTTATTCTGAACGAGTCCACACGGATCTTTATGTCTGAGGTCAAGGCAGGGGAGTATCTGGGGGAGGTCAAGGCAAAAAAGGGTGGCAAATAAAGGCCAGAGGGAATGCCACCAGTATAAGAACAGTGTGATATACTAGAGAAGTAACTCCTGCTTATCAACATATCTGTCCCTCATCACACTTGTTTGGTGGGGAAGACACCTATAAATTATGTTATTATGTAATTATGTTTTTTGGGGCTCCTTCCTTTGGGGTTTAATTTATACTGCACAAGAGTCTAAAGCCGATAATCTTCCATGCTAATTTAAGGCTAACTTACAACCATCATTCAGGGTTTCCCTGATTGCTCAATTTTTTGGGGAGGGTGGGTAGGGTGGGAATGGGGGGAATGGGGGGGGGGTCATGATTTGGTGGTGGGGAGGACCACGTTATTGGAAAGTGCGGTACTGTTTGGTGAAACTAAAATATTGAAAAAGAAGAGAAAAAAACAAAGTAAACTAAAAGATAATAGGAAAAAGGGAAAAATACACAAGGGGAAAAAAAAGGAAATAAAATCACAGGATTTTATGGGATGTATAAAATGTAGACTGACTCAAGATGTGTTTTCAGGATAAGAACAAACATGTTAAACAACATGAATAACCAATGCTCTTTATAAATTGTGTCTGTTAACGTCTGTGGGCTGAATGATGCCCTGAAAAGACAGAAGGTGGCTCAGGGTCTAAGATTTCTGGGTGCGGAAGTAATTACCCTCCAGGAAACACACGTAGAGGCATCCCAGAAGCACTTACTGAACTTACTGAACTCTCTGGGGTATAGGGTTATTGGCGGTACTTCACAGGGGGCAAAGACACGAGGGGTTGGAGTTTTGGCTCAAAATAGACATCCATTGACCTCTAGCAGGGTGAAATCCGATCCTCTTGGTAGGTGGGTCATTGCTAAATGCCATCTTCCCCCCAACTCGGGTTTCACACTATGTTCTATATATGGGAACAATACTGATGACCCTGGGGTTATCAACTGGATCTCGGAAGAACTCGCCCATTGGCCGCTGCCGTTAGTAATTTCTGGGGATTTAAACATCAATTTACCTAGTAATTGGAAAGCAACTGATCAATGGCCCTATACAGGCCCTCCTTAATTTAATACAAACTCATGGGCTCAGCGATGTCTGGGCCACTTTAAAACCGACTCATCCGGGTTATACCTACTTCTCAGTTCCCCACCTTTCCCTTGCTAGACTAGACTATTTTTGGGCTCCTCATCACTGCTCCAAAACTGTTCTATCGAAATCGCCCCACGTTTTATGTTGGATCATAATCCCCTTAAACATTAGTGGGCTGGGTCTTAGGAGAGAAATCTGGAGCTGGAGCTTTGAAAAAGCTTTATTGTATGATGAAGGTTACCGACTACATATGCAGGGGTGGATTAAAGAGTTTTTGGAAATTAATATAGGGTCTGCAGCAGTTAGAACCGTATGGGACGCCTTGAAGGCGGGTATCCAAGGGGAGACCCTGCGGTACTCAATAAGGAAGAACAAAAAAAATAAAGAACATCTAGTAAGGGTACAAGACAAGATGAAAAAAGCAGAGGAAAAATTAATTTTAGCAGTCCAAGCGGGGGCCGAAATCGAGAATGCTCAGCTAGAAGTAATAGCCAGCAAAGCAGAAATAGGGTCTTTTTTTGCAGAGAAAACCGCCATGAAATGGGCTTCTGCTAGAGAAAAAATATACGAATGTGGTGACAACATCGGCCACCAACTTGCCCTCAGAATTAGGCAACAAGTGTCTGCCAGCGAAATGTTATCAATCCAACTTAGCTCCGGCAAGATTACAAAAGATGCAAATAAGATTCGCAAGGCATTTTGTGACCTTTACCAAAATCTTTATTCTGAAGATAATGTAGGGCCTTTAAAATCAAGAGAAGATGAAACTCTGGAATATTTGGACCAAATCTCTATAGCGGCACTTAGCTCAGAAGACCATGATCATCTCGAGGAAACTCCAGAATGGGACGAGATATTTAAAGCCCTGGCAAATCTTTCGGACGGGAAAGCGGCTGGCCCTGATCACATACCGGTTGAGTCTTATAAAATATTCACCCCCAGATAAAGACCCTTTTCACTTAATTGGAAATTTCTATTTTTAACGGCGCACCTCCACCAGACTCTTGGTCTAATGCCAAAATAGTAGTATTCCCAAAAAAAGATAAATCTCCTCTTGAAATGGGATCATACTGGCCAATAACTTTAATTAATTGTGACTCCAAGATATATGCCAAAATATTTGCATTGAGATTATCTCTGAGAATAGAGTCCCTGGTTCACAATGGCAACACAGGTTTATCCCTAAAAAAAGCATGACGGAACATATCCGCAGGGTCATTACCCTGCTGGATGCAGCCCAGGTAGCAGGAGACCCGATCTAATTAATCTTACTCGACGCTGAGAAAGCGTTTGATAGGGTCTCCTGGTAATTTCTCTGGGCTGTCATGAGGAAAATGCGCTTTGGGCCCAAGGCAATATCAGCTATACAAGCTCTTTACAGCAGCCCCACAGCTAATGTAACAATTAATGGGATCCTGACGGAGCAGATAAAAATTTCATGGGGGACCCGCCAAGGTTGTCCATGTTCACCTCTGCTGTTTGCTCTTTATATAGATCCTCTCATTAAAGCAATTGAAAATAATCAATCTATTCGAGCGACGAGCAGATTCGGGTTAGACACTAAAATTATGGCTTATGCCGACGACCTGGCGGTGGTGACTCCTGAACCCCGGAATGCCATCAATGCCCTAGAACAAGAGGCCAAGAACTATGGGAGAATCTCAGGTTATGCCCTCAATCATGGAAAAACCCAGATCATTATCAACAACCAAATTGACTGGACAGACTGCCGGGTGGTTCAGACCGCAAAATATCTGGGGGTCACCCTGACTGCCAACACCGACCTGATAGTAGAGGGAAATTTGATCCCGCTGGCCGCAGAGACTAAACGGGTGCTTAAACGTATTAATAACTTACATCTTACCATAGTAGGGAGATGCAATGTTATTAAAATGTCCTATTTTCCCAAACTCCTATACTTCTTTAGGGCTATCCCTTTAGAGATGGGCAAAATAATACTATGAAAATTTGATCAAATATTCTCCGAATTTATTTGGGCATACTCTCGACCAAGCCAAGCTTTCAAACTACTATCCCTTCCTCGGGAAAGGGGGGGATGGGCTCTACCAAACGTAAAATTTTACTACTGGGCCTCTGTCATGCAATATAGCGCCGAGTTGCTTCAAGAATATTCACATCCTCCTATGGAAGGCTTACAGTCACCCCATCAATTGCTTTTAGGAGCAGAGACCCCTGGATGTCTTTGGAGGCAGCTCTCCTTTGGTTACTTCAAACGGGTAGGATTTAAGACTTTAATGAGCGCCTATAAAGTTTTTTCTAACATTCGTAAAACTTTTGGGCTGGGTAGTCTGCACTATTGCTCCCCTCTCAATAATAACCCTAACATATCAGCAATGTTCCGGGCTTCTTACCTACGCGAATGGCATCAAGGAGGGATTTTAAAAATGGGTGACCTGATAAATACTGATGGCAATAAATCATACTGTGTACTTAAAACTGAATTCCCTCTGGGGGATTTAGAGTCGTTTAAATATATGGCTATAAGAGACTTTCTGACCCGTAAGACCGGGGGGGCCGCTGGTTTCTCCAAAGTAGATCTTATCGACAAACTAAGAAGTCCCACCTTACCCCGGATTGGATATTTATACGATACATTAGTCAGTTTAATGCCTGATGAAATGCGTATCACCGCTAACAAATGGCAAGTGAAATTGAATACGTCTTTTAACACCTTTAACCAGGATGTACAATTCGCCAAGAGTGATTTACTTTCTGCTAAACTACAGGCACAATTTTATAAAACTGCATTTTTTCTATATATCACTCCCAGTAGAGTTGCCAAATGGGGAACGGGGGCAGGAACGCTATGTCCCAGATGTTCACAGTTTAGTGCAAATTCGATACATATGTTTGCCACTTGTCTCCAACTTATATCATTATTGGGTCAGATACAAGACTTCTTTAACAAAGTTTTTTCTCAGGAACTTCAGCTAACTCCCACGACCATTTTAAAAGGCATACAAGATAAGATTAGCAGAAAGAATGGAGGTGCACTTATTTTTGTCGCTATGACCATACTACGTTTATGTATAGCATCATCTTGGAAGGACCCTAATCCTCCACTATTTTCTCATTGGCTACCACAACTGATTTCTGCCTGTCATATGGAAAAGGCCATCTTTTCCAGAAAGGGAAGCCAATGAAAAAAGAGGGGTCTTGTTATCTGGCAACCTTTATCTGATTGGCTTAGATAGATAGACAGGGGTATCTGAAACAAAAGTAATAACCCACACTCAGTACTCTAGGTCGGATATTTAAATCCGCTGAATCTAGAAACATAGTTGATACTCAAGCCCTGGAATGTCCATGTCGGTGGAATTTTAGTGATTTTATAACTCGGACACAATTTTATGTACACCTTCTTTGCCATATAGGATTCAAATGTATACGCATAATACACTATAATCCCTATGAGTGCAAATGTTGGTATAATGCTACTTTTATCATCCCTTCTCTCTTCCCTTTAATCACTGCTTTGTTTACTTTTGAAACATTAGACATTGTATAATTGTAATAGAACACTCGCCACCACGAGTTTACTCTGATGTTTTTTTAGCCATGGGGGTGGGGGGATGGTGGGTGGGGGACTGGGCGGGACTTGCTCAAAATGGCTCTTTATCTCTGTATTATGACTTTTGTACCTTCAATAAAAAATACATTAAAAAAAAGGACTGCAATTCTGGTGCCCTGCTGCCTGAGTGAAAAGACTGGACCTGTACCTTCAACCCAATACCACCAGAGTGACTCCAAAGGCTAGGCCTCCTGATCAGAACCTCAGGGACAGAAAAGCTCCAGGTGCTGAACTCAGCTACAGATTTCTGTCTGCTGTGAGTTTCAGCCCCCAATTGGTGTTACCCCAGTCCTTGACCCTTGAAAGTGTGCCTGAGGGTGCTATGCCTGCCCAGCCCTGGTCCTGTGGACAGAACCAACGTAGCGTAACACATCTCCTCGCAGTTCCGTTCGGAACAATGGCAGCGTGACACATCCCGATGCCAAACTGTGCATCGCAGCCCACAGTCTCCTCATAACTGCCATGGTGCGGTGCATCCTTTACACAGGCCTTCGCATTGCAGCACCTCATGTACGGCATCCTCGATAACCGACGCAGAACCTCACATCGCCGCCCCTCAACTTCTTTGGAACCGCCACTGTGCAACGCATCCTCTACTCCGCACTTCCCATCCCAAGCCCCTTGTCGATGGCATCCTCAATGATGATGCAGGACTCCACTCCGCAGTCCCACAGCTTCCTTGGAACCATGGCTGAGTGACTCATCCTTGATGCAGGATCTCGTAACGCTCCACCAACCAGGGTTTAAGGCACTTTGTTCAGGAAACTAGGCCCCTGTATCCAGCCCGCCCTCAATTGCGGTCAGCCTGAACATGTAAATTCGTCCCGGTCCTCCATAGCCAGATATTTACATTCGGCACTTTGCAATTCAAGTCAATATTTTCTTTTAAAACTTAAGAGTTGATTATTACCGATTCTGCTGATTGGAGGTTTGTTATTTTGGTCTCAAATCATGTATTAAATTCTACTCCATTTTCTAAAGTGGTGTGGGATTTTTTTGTGTCATGTTTTCACTAATTATTGTTTGAAGTGTTGCATAACTACTTTACACATTGCCTCTAAGTTAAGCTTGCCTGCTTTGCGCCAATCTAAGAGAGGTTTAAGCACAGGTTAATTTAGGGTTTGACAGAGAATGTTGTTACTGCTTCTGTAGGGTTTCATCACTCACAACCTGTAACCCAATTTCCTATGGAGGACCTCTGTAAAAGTGTGTAGTTCTGATAAATCTGTGTAATATTTTTATTTTCCTCAATGCATTATACTACCTTTGTTATCAAACTCAATAAAAAGCTTTGAAAACAAAAAGTCCCCAAACTGCCTTTTGCCTTTCCATTTTAAAAATCTTGAGTTTATACCTTTGTGCATTGACCCCTGTGTACTTATGCTCTGGCAGTGTAAATACATTTGGCCAGATAAAACAAGTAATTTGAATCACAAATATTATTAATTGTACCATCTTAGATGTATTACTATGGTGCAAAATCCAAATCCCAGGTTATTACTGTAGCACAATACAACTAATGTGAGATCAGAAGAAACAAATTGCTGATTCCATGTTACAATGGGTTTAGTAGAGAAAAGTCCAGAGATCTTCTAATATATAATAATACTGCTTCTTAACAAGGGGAGGGAGGTTAGGCTCTATTGTCTTTCCATGATTGTAGGAGAGTAGGATCTGCTTCACATGTTTACCCCCACTTTTTGCTGGTGTTTCACAGTTTTTCGACTTTAGTCTGGCTGGGACCCTGCCATTCAGGGCCTCAGCCTAGCTGCTTCCCCTCTAAATTGATTACATGTACTTTAGGTACACCACAGATTGGATCTTGAGGTACCCTTGTGAGTCCCTAGTATATGGTATACTATGTACCTAGGGCATAGGTACCCCAGAGGCCTACCAGGGGCTGAAGCATGTATTATGCCACCCCTGTAAAGCCAACCAAAATGGCACCACAGGTCTGCTACTGCAGCCTGGGTAAGGTGGTGCATGCACCCCTTACTGAGGTATAGGTTCACTATACCTCACCTCTCACTGCACATACAAACCTATCAGTCACCCCTATGGCAGGCCTTATCAATCCTGAAGGCAGGGTGCTTGGTTATATGTGACAGGGTGCCCAGGCATGAGCTGAGCCCCTCTGCAGCCTTCGGAATCTCTTCTCCGGGGTTGTCAGTGGTGCAGCCTGACCATATACTCTTAAGTGCATTATATCTTAAACGGTTAATGCTAACTTTGGACTGGCTGCACGGAAACATGTCGTGTTTGGTGTCAAACACCTTGGAATCATACCCCCACATCAGTTCTTGATGTGAGGATATGATCCCACCCTTCTAGAGGGAGAGACATGGCAGTACTGGTATACCCGGTAGAAATCTAATAGAGCCCTAGCATCACAAAATGGATGTTGCAGCAACAGACACGGGTCTGGCCTCCTGCTGCTGACCGAAACTTCAGCAGGGAAGGCCTGGACAATAGGTTTCCTGTCACAGGGAGGTGTAACCACCTCCCAGACACGCTTATGTGTATTGGGGCTGGGTGGGAGCACTCTCTGAGTGCCTTGAAGTCCTGCATTGGGGGCACATTTGGTGTCCCTGTGCATAGTCCAGCTCAATCCGGTTCAGGGGCTTCCAGCCCCTGCTCTGGTGCAAACCTGGACAAAGGAAATGGGTGTAGCCACCCCTCTTTCCAAACCCTCCCATAGGTGGGTCCCCAGAGCTAATCCAACCCCTTTCTTAGGTATAAGTAAGGAACCTCTGTAACCGGAACTTTAGATATCCCTGGACGAAACTCTGAAGCTGTATCCTGGAACTTTAACGCTCTACTCAAGACTAGAGGACTGAAGAAATCTCCCTTGGGGTCAAGGAGTGACTCCCCTACTTGGCAAGCACCAACAAAGCAATTTGCCGGTCTGCATTTCCGAAGCTACTGCCAGACTCCGAAGTATTTGCAGCCCAGGAAGAGGATTTCCAGACATCTCAGAGGCCAACCCGATTCTCCAGCAAAGCTGAGACCCGCAGCCCTCGTGAGTAGCGTGGAACCGGAACTCCAGGTCACCGTGCACTTTTGCAAGTGCACTGACTTTTCGACGTCTCCTGAAGTTGTGCTTGGGCTGACTTGTAGCCCTCACCTCGAGCACAGAATCCACTGAAGATTGTCAGCCTAGTCACCCAGAGTGACCCGTGGGCCGCCATTTTGTGTTTCGTCTCCAGGTCCCTTCGCGATCCCTGGTCCATCGACTGGTGGGTACCTGAGGGAGTAACTTTGAATTTCCTTGGGCTTCCCTGGTTACTCCAGACGTGCCCCGACTCCCTACCAAGTCGTGAGTCCCACAGACCTTGCTGGTTGGCACCGAAGCATCTTTCTCGTTTCTGCGTGGGTTGCTGTTGCCAAGGCTTGTTGTGTCCAATCAGGGCACCGACGCTGCAGCTCTCAACATCCTTCATGGGGCAGCTCGAATCCAGCTCCTGGTAGTCCTCAACACCTCCTGGTCCTCGTGGCTGAAGAGTCAAGCTTCACCTTCTTCACCTGAAATCACCCGACATCGGTGGGCATTTGCCTATTGCCTTCCTGGTCATTGGCTAGTGACCCAGACTCTGTCCCCTCTGCTTTCAGGTTTTTCTCATCTTTGATCCAGGCTTGGATCCCTTCGGACACTTTGCATCTTCCCGGCAGCAGCACTTCTTTGCCAGCTCCCATTGAAATCGATGACGCGACCCAACACCATTTGACACCTATGCACCCGGCTTCCCCAGGTAAGGTAACACGAGTACTCCGGTGCTCCCGTGGGTGTTGGCCCTAGAACTTCCTAAGTCCCAAAGGGTTTGGTCCTGACTCACTTCTAAGTGTCCCTAATCTTTAAAAATCTAACCGCGACTTTCCCCATAGAAGCTAACGCGAGCTCGTGGCTAGGTTCACACACTGCACATGGCCCCCGTGGGTCCCCTGTGTCACTACCTTGGGTGGTTCCTTGGGGTCCCAGCGATTCTACAGGCTCTAGGACTTGTGTATAGTTAAGTCGTGGTTCTTATACCCCTATTTTATTATATGGTTTGGCTCGCCCCTAGGGCCTGACGTGTATTTGTGCTATTTTACTGTGATATTTGAAGTGTAACTTATGTGTTTTGACCTCTAGTCTCATAAAGAGACTAGGGTGTGTTTAGTAATAAATACATATATTTTATATATATACCTCGTGTGGTTGTCTTTCATTTAGGCACTGAAGAAATTATAGACTGGTAAAACAAGCTGCTTTACATTCCTTTAAGACTTAGCCTGAAGGCTGCTCTCCATAGCTACCACTAGGATAGCTTTCAATAAAGGTTGTCTTTAACCAATAACCAATAAGGGGTTGTTTGGACTGGTACAGGGTGCCCACTATAACTAGTTGACAGCATATACCAGGCCAACTTCTCACAATGATCACATCTCCTTTCATGATTTATGGACTAGCTGCTATGCTGACTGTATTTGTACTATGCATTTCCTGCTTGTTGTGGCACATATACTGCATGTAAGGGCACGTTAGTTAAAATGAATATTTTAAACTGTTTCGTGTCTCTGTCAGATCTTATTGAGGACAAGTACAAGAGTGTGAGCAAAAAGGTGTGTCTTGTTACCGCGATACTTGAGAAATCTGGGAGTGTTGTGTTCTGGGGTGTCTAATCATTTGTTTCTCTGTGAGTGAGCAGAAGAGCAAGTGAGATACTATAGCTAGTTGGCCCTGGGCTCATGGGTACTAAGGTGGTAGGATGACTCAGTTCCTATACACCAAGGTCCCATAATCCTTCGCATAGTTCTGTTTTTGGGCAGAATCCCTACAACAAAATAATTGTCGGATCCACAGTCTTCCCATTACTCCCCGCAAAAAGACTCCTCCATAAAATTGTCTTAAACCTAATTGACCCAGGCCGATGGCGAGGACATGGTGGATTGGGCCTGTATATAGGGAACTGATTTTAAATTTTCTAGCCAGCTGTGTTGTATTTTTCCCCCTCTACACAAAAGCTTGTAGTTCGAACCAGTGCGACCTAAATCTCATAAAACCTTATGTAGCTCGAAGAATTAAGAAAGTATAGTGGTAACCGTCTGGGGGAAGGGATAAGAATTGACAGGCCCTTGGGCAACAACATTTCAAATTATACAGCCTCACCACATCATCTTAAATGCAAGAAAAACTTGTTTAATAATCGTCTGAAAAATATATTTTCTACTAGGTCTCATCTACCTTTGGCAATGTACGTTGTCCCAGTTGGTGTCGTCTGTTGGAAAATGCCTCCTATAATGGTGCTTGAAGTTATTGGCAGATATACAACTCTTAATTTTTGGACAATTGCTTTTTTTGCATGGCTAACAAAATACTGTCAAAGCACAAACAACACAATTGAACAATCTACACACTTCTGACTTACATTCCCTTGTGGGTGAGTAAGAGAGGTGAGGCATGATGGTGGCTGAAAAGTATTTCTACTCAAGCGTTAGGATTCTACCCACAATATCTTTGAGCTCCATCCTGTGTTTATTATGCAGGCTACCAGTGAGCATTCTGTATCTACTGTGCTTCCACTAAGTTTCAAAAGCTACTTACTGCCCTCACCAAAATGTTAGTGGGCGTTAAAGTAGGTTTTTACATTTTCCATTATATGTTGTCAAAACTTTGACACAAACAAATGTATGTGGCAATTCTGTGGCACAAATCTAGCTGGAACAGCATCGGAGCACTCTACAGGGTCAAAGGCAAGCACCCAGTCAAACAAGGGATAGTAGAGATAGCTGGTTATTGGATTATAACCGCATTGTGATGTGATGTTCTTTAAAGAGGTGGTTGTCCAACTTATTTTTTTCTTTTTTATACTTCTTAAATTGCAGTCTGATGTCCTGGGTGTGGGTGTGCCGAGATCCACCAGAGATGGTGAGCTTGTATGCAAGATATGCGGGGGTGCTGGTTGTGATGGCTTTGTAAATGATGCAGCTGGTTTTGAAGTTTGTGCAGGCTGGCAAGACAGTAGTTTTCTCAGGATAGCTGCGGCTTTTAGGATGCCCTTAGGGCCCATAAAAGTTAGGATATTGCTTGACGCTGTTGCATAGCATAAGCACATGACAACAGTGACGGGCGGTGACACTTAATAGTGGAGGGGCGTCGGAGAGCATAGTGAATTTTAACCCAGTGAGAGGCACTGTCATAAACCAACAATGTCTTTAGGCTCAATGCCAAAGCTCTCAATCATGGATCATTAACAGTGTTTTATTTATAACAGGCCATAATTGAGAGCACTGGAGTTGAGGCTGAAGGCAATGCGAGTTTCCCACAGTGCCTGGAAAGAATAAAAGACATAAAATATTTGCTTACCCACACGTCCTTGTCCTCTGTGTTCTTTTCTGGACTGATATTTGAGCGCGAGTCCTTCTGGAGCCCCAGCCAACTTCCCTCTACCAATCCAGATGCTGCTCTCATGCTGCTGATAATGTTAAGCAGCAAGAGAGAAGCACCAAGATTGGTTTGAGCAGGCTGCCTTGACGCTCCCTGAGGCACTCGGGCCTGTGTCTGCTCTCCACCAACTGTCTAAGACAGCTTGGGTTAGAGAAGGTTAAAGTGCGCATGTCAGGCTGGCCGTCACAAGACAGCTGGCCAAAGTGACATATGCACTTTAAACCGGAGTGAG
Source organism: Triturus cristatus (assembly GCF_964204655.1). NCBI lineage: Eukaryota > Metazoa > Chordata > Amphibia > Caudata > Salamandridae > Triturus > Triturus cristatus. The sequence continues at coordinate 1,182,364,326 of NC_140590.1, forward strand.
CATGACTCCTTCTCCTCTGCTGCCAGTCAGCAGCAATGGCCCCGTCCTCAAATACTGCTCAGGCTGGGAGCGGTGAAAAATAAAATGGTAATGAATTCCATTTATTACAATTGTATTTGTCACCTTTGCTGCACTGGCAGCAGAGTTGACACGCTCCTCTACCCTAATGGAGGGGCCGCCACTGCACAAGAATGGGTGGTGTTCTAGGTTTTTTTAATTTGTGATGTTGAGGTGATAAACCTATCTAGGGTTACGCATGACTCTATCACCAGAGTTTCAAAAAAATATGTATTCTGGTGTCTGTAGTTCTGCATATATGCCATAGTTTAGGAATATCTAAGAGGGGACTTCTCAGAAAAAAAATTGTGGAAATCTAATTTCCCCATTAACTTTCACTCAAGTAGAGGAAGTTTAAAAAACATAGAAAAACTAAAAAATATCATTTTTAGCTTACAATTTGGAAGTCTTCTTCCTAAATTAGGAGTGTTTGGGTCTACTGTCATGGTTCACGTCAATAGAGCCAATTGGAATATCATACATGCCAACACTCCCATGACACTCCTGATCGCTTAAGCAAAAACGGATTAACAATTCTTCCACTTCAATGTAAGTTTATGTGAAAATTACATTTCCAGTTTTTCATTTTCTCAATCGCCCTCTTATCTGGTTCCAAACATTAATATGTTTGCTAACTCTAACTTTCACTCAATTGCATTTCACGCAGAATGTGGCAGTGTATTCTCTGGTTTCAGGTAGAGCGTTCTATTGCTTCAGTGGCTATATTAGCTCTGCACAAGCATCTTTAACAAGTAATAAAACACACAAGCCCGCATCCATAAGTATAACTGTAAGAATAGCCTGACTGTGAGGAAAAGTCCACTTTCACTTACTCTTAATAACTGCGACTTGACGTCTTACCTATTGAGGTTCATTACTTACCAGAGTATCTTGTTTACAGAGGGAACTTCATGTTTACACATTCATAGAGATGAATAATCTTAGTACTGAACAATTCACTTGGGTGGCACTAAGCAAATCATTAGTTCATGTCTTCTCCCATTTCAGAGTTAAGTATCAGTCTTTCTCTTATGTCCATAATTACAAAAATAGATTTGAGTGGTGTTTTTCCATTTCCCACAGCACTGGAGTCTTGATTTTGATTAAGGCTCCAAGTTTTCAGTTTTAACGGATTGTTACAGATAAATACAGACAGAAAACTATTTATTTTCCTGTCTGTATTTATTTTTAAATACAGAAAAATACAGAAAATAGGCCTTCTTTGAATGTTTTTTTTCTACTGTCAGTCATGAGTGCCAGGTTAGTAGATGTACAGATTGAGCGGTAGGGGAGGTGAAAAAAGACAACAGATTTCCAAATTAAGCTTAGTTGAGTGCAGATCTACAGTTATTGATGCTAGTCTACAATGCAAGTGTTTTCAGATAATGATATTGTACTGTATACTGCTGAAACCTTTTGGACACACAAATGCGAGTCTACATTTATCAGTTAGATAAATGCGTAAAAATACCCATTGCAACTTAATTTATGCAGAAAACACAAAATACAAATGTATAAATACAGAGAAAATCATCAAAAAATAAATATGGATAAATACAGACGAAAATGTTGGAAATAAAAATACCATCAAACCGGGACGTAGGTGGAATTTCATGTGGAGTTTCCCCACGGCCGGAATTACCGTTACTGGCTGCATCTCTGCATTGCATTCTGAATGCTATGAGTTAGAGCCCTCGGGATGGGGACATGTGATGATTGAGTGGAATCCAGTTCAGTATCCCCCAATCTGAGGGGTTTAACGCTGAGAACAGGGGGGGAAATGAGAGCAGTGGTTTGCCTCTAGGGTGGAGGTGGAGGGAGGGAGGTTGGAAAGGGTAGGTGAGGAAATGGGAAGAATAATTTTGGCAGGAAAAAGCTTGGCAAGACCATGGACAAGGCTTGGCTCCTGTTGCAGAAAAACCTCATGTGAATTTCAGTCTGGAATTCCAGGCCGGTTTAGTCAGATGTGGTATACCGGTACCTGGGAACACTAGGCCCATCATGATGAGGTGGAGTTGATCCCACCCAGGGGTACCGCTCCACCTGACTCGTAATCAGGCTCTGGGACTGGTCTCCAGTGAGATTCCGACTTCCTAACATGCTGTGACACAGAAGCTCCAATTTAGCATTTCTTCTTCACTGTACCCTATCAGCAGCAAATAAACAAATACAGAATACAATAAAAAATATATTTAAAACCTTACCATAAAATACACCATGTGCTCAGCGATCAGTGCCAAAGTACCGATCAGCCCACTCTATAAATTTCTTCTTCTTTGTTGCAAATAATAGAAGCTTAAGTCAGACTCATGGTGAACAACAACTCCATCTGGACCTGAAAATCAGCATAATTGTTAAGGAAGGTCAGGGGGTTCTAAGAACCCAAAAAGGGAGCTGGCGAAAATCCCACTGACACACCTCTTATGAGATAAAAAGAGGCATATATCTCAAATAGGTACCCGTGGAATAATGGGGAAGGGAGAGGCAATGGAGACATTGGTTAACCACAAGCACTGGAGCTTCTGGTAACCATCTCAGAATACATATATTCAGTATGAAAAATATGACTGTCAGTGTCACAGCTATATGCACACTCAGTAATGAGCTAACCCTTCCCTCAGGGTAAAAAAAACCAGCAGTGAGTTTCGCATCAGATCTGGAACCCGGCCTGTAAAGGTGAGTACAAAGTTCAGCGACAAAGTTCGCATATGTGAGTCATCAAAGAAAGTGAAGGCAAATGGGGAGGGAACTGATAAGAACACAAAAAAGTGCACGAGCAAAATAGCCAGGTGAAGAACTAAATGGCTGCTAAGAAGCCAAAACAATCAAGGACGTTGGCAGGCTGAGGTTAGTGCACGAGGGTGTTTTGTACTTCTTCTTCTCTGCATGCCAAAAGTCCTGTCCTAGGAACTTGAAAGGCATTTGCGGTAAGGGCCATCTTTGGTTAAGGAAATATTTTCTAAAGACCATGTCCCATAGCCTTAACATATGACTGCTCCTGGCTCTAAAACACCGGAAATTCCCTCCCTGAAGCTGGTATGAGGCAACAGTGTCGCCGCAACCCTGTGTTCCTGTGAAAACTGCCAACCATGCAAACTTCCCCACCGTGGGATTCTTACCATCACCACCAATATGGTTGAAATGAACTCAAATCTTTTCCAAATCGAGGAAATTCCTGTATCAACTGCATATATAAATCATAATAATGCATGGGTGAGAAAACAGAGTGAGGTAGTCTACACTTCCATGATTGTCTTGCACAGCTGTTAAGAAAATCCAAATTTTATATCAAGACACAGGTGCTACTATTTTGCATATCCAAAGTGAATTATCAACAGACTAAGAAGCATGATCTTTCAGTTCAAAACACAAGGCCTTGAATATGCTTTAGTTCGTCCAGTTGTCAAGATCCATGGTCTGCGCTCCTCTGTGCATGCCATGCGAGCACATGGATGCATTGCCCGAAACCTCAAGGGTGTTTGAGTCTCCCATTGCAAAGGAAGCCAGATGTGCTTCCAGAGCATGGGCTGTGCCTGTGCTGAGAGAGAAGCTTTGCAGCTGCGATGCCTACACTACACAAAGGTCCCACACAACTCTAGATTAGCTACAGTGGAGGCCATCTTTGATCCACTGAGCACAAGTTCCTTTTGTTTCAGAGCCTTTCCTGCTAGGCAACTGTTATACTTGGTTGCTGAAGCAGGAACCATGTTGCTAGGAATTTCAATATGGTTTCATTTCAGAGTGGTGAAGGACTTCATACTCAAAGAATGATTCTGGATAAACAGAGATTAAGGATTTAGACCGTGATTTACACTTAGCTCAGGAATCGCCTTGTTTGAGATTAAAAATATCTTTACTGGAGTCATTTTATACAGACTTTATTTATTTCACTTTAATCACATATGATATACAGGTACTGCCAGTTATGGGGCAGTGAATGCATATTGCCAGAAGTGAAAAACTGATGTTAATGAGCATTCATCTTGTTACAGATGATGAACTATGTGTTAAGAAATTTTAAAATCCCAGACTTCAATTCTATAGTGCTAATTTTATTTGTAAGAATGTGTGTTCAGGTTCAGATTATTCTATACAGCGTTTACAAAGGTTTTTCTCTCTTACAGCCCTAAGAAATCATACAGTAGTCAGCAACTTCAAAGAGTGGGCTATGCATAGAATATCATGAGGTATATTAGATGACATAGTGGAACTAGTGAATTGTCAGCTCATTGTACACAGTTGAAAAGCATAGTTTGTGGTTGTACATGTCCATGCAGCTACTGCATGGGTTGAGTTTCTCATGCCCCACTCCCTTTCCCTATGATCTACAGTTAAACAGCAGAAAAATACGGTGCATGGTCATCAGTAGGGTAAGTGAGTATACCAGCATTGCTCCTGCTGGATCGAAGTTTGCCACGTTGGTGCAATTTTGAAACCTATCAACCAAACCCGGTGTCTTGAAGGGAACCACCATAACAAAAGACTTGGGAGTTATAACCCAACGTAGTGTAATGAGTCCCAGAAAGGGATATGTCAAAACCCACAAAGTCTTAATTTATTTTATCCACCAGACTATAGTGGTGCAGATAAAAATAAGGTGAGTTTGAGATTTCTGAGACTACTTGTTGTGAGCTAATGGACTTTTAAATATTTAAACACCAAGTTTAGCTTTTTTGTTACCTCTAGATAATTATTAGAAATGAAAACACATTTGGTTCTACTCGTAATAGAACAACATAGACAATAAGGAGTAAACATCTGTTATTGACATCAAAAGCCTTTATTTCATAAAGTTTTGGGAAAGAAATTAAACACAAACACATGGTTCCATTTGCTGTCGTTTGACAAAAGATACAAAATATGTTTTCCTTTTGTTGAGAACATTTATAAGAAAATTAAAATCCCATCAAGAATTATATTTAGCTGCAACTGGTTTTAAAACTTTTATGCCATTAAAGAATCGAAACACAATTACTTAGGATCGCACAGAGATCCCATTGGCCAGCGAATGACCTGCAGATATTAGTAACGGAAATAACTTGATTGTTCTAAATGGTTTACCCTCCTCAAAAAAAGAGTAAAGAAAATTTACCACAGCGACTGCAGAAGCTGTAACAGGATCCACGTTTTTTAATGTTTAATTAAATGGTTTAAAATAGGCAAACACATCAATAAATGTAATTAAACTATAACAAAATCAATGTTAATTAAGTCTATAAATCAATGTAATAATTATTGATGCATATTGAAAATATGTTTAGGGAAGAATTTCTTTCTTCATTTAAGCTTCAGTAAATTCATTTTCATTATTTTAATATATTTACATTTATCAAAGTTTAGATTCAAAATTAAGTTAATAGTGTAGCATTTTTAATGTTGTTATACATTATAAATAGGGCTCCCGGTTTTCCGTTTAAATGGATATTTACATATAAATACAGACGGAAAACTATTTTTCCTTTGACTGTATTTATATTTCGAAGCGGTAAAATACTAGCAAATCTTGCATGCTGCCGTGCTCCAGCTGAGTTGACTTGCCACGCCCTTCACATGCAGGGCCTTACAGTTTGTGATTTGCTGGAGATATCTTCGAATTAGGGTCTTTTTTGACCAGCTGCCGTGCCCCTGAGCCAATCGTGGTTGGATCCGGGCGTCACTGTGTGGGCGTGTCAACAGTTATCCGGCCCGCCCTCATACCTTTTGCCCTTTATTTTGGGGGGCTTTGGCATTGGAGCAAGACTATACGCAAGACCCAATGATCACCAGCCTATTGCAAATGTTACCACAAAAAAAAGGCAAATGCCCTAATAAAAGCGATGATTACTTTTAAAGATGCAATGAAAAACAATTGGGATGCTGTCCTAGCTCGTAACAGAACTAGACAAATGAGTAACTGCTCTTTTTGGAAACAGGTTACAATCCTGGATCCATTCAAGAAGGTTCAGTTCTGTCAGGATTTCAATGATTACAAAGATGTATTCATGTTGGTTGGAGCTTCTGATGACCTAATGAATGTTGTTGAAGAAGAATTCAACAAATATTTAATGCACCCTATTCCACAAAAAGACATCAGTGCAATGACATACTGGCGTCCTCAGAAGCAAGAATGGCCAACACTGTGTAATCTTTCTTTGAATCTTTTTGGCCATTATTCCAGTATCTTCAGCGAATATTGAACTGGTTTTCAGTGGTCTTCAAATTATTAACAAACCAGAAAGATCCTCAATGTCCTCAAAGTCTTTTGAAATGCACATGTGCTTGTACTACAATGGCAACATTTTCAGATGAATGTATTGTGTTGACTAATAACAACCGAGCGCATGCGTGCATTGTCAATTTAAATAAATGTGGAAAAATACTAGCTGTAGCGTCGTCTTTTGCTTGTGGCATAAATAAATGTGGATAAATACCGATAAAATGCCCAAAAAATAAATATGGATAAATACAGGCGGAAATGGCAAAAAAATAAATACCATAAAACTGGGAGCCCTAATTATAAATAAATATATAAAATGAATTTACACTAATATTTAACATAAAAATGTACTTAATATTTATTTTCAAATTAAATACACTTTTTAACTTTCTCCGTATACTTTCTCTGTCTCCCTGTGGTAAAGTCTAGGGGCAATTAAAAAACATCTATTTACCTCAAAAATTAATATTACAAATATTTATTACATTATAATATAAATTAATTTAATAAATTTATTTTAAATGCATATCAAAATAAAAAATGCTACAGCACTATTATGTTAATTTTAAAATTAATCTTTCCATAATGGAAATATATTAAATTAAATTAAAATAATGTTTCTTTAAATTAAACAACAAATTTCCACTGAAAAAATAATATGCAATAATAACTGTTAATAGTGATAATAGTGATGTATAAAATTAATAAATGTTACATTCATTTTTTAATTCAAAATAGGGTATTAAAATATGTTTTAATGAAGTAATAAAAGTGTACTATTTTGATATATGTTTTAAAATTAAATATATTTATTTAGAGTTGTAACTATCTTAAATATTTTAATGTAATTTATCATTATTTCCAAGGGGTTATTATTTTAATCTATTATTTTCAATGGGAGGGTATGGCAGTACCAGTGGCCGGCCATTTGTGGTACTTGACTTACTAATGTTTTTTTAGTAGTAACTTACACTCAGATTTTGTGAATAAGCAGAAAGTATTAAACATACTCACAAGTCTAAATTACTCAAAAGTGTAGGTTACCTTTGTGAATCGGTCCCTATGAGTCCTCTAGTTCATTCCTGTCACAATGTTAAACTCTTCTATTTGTATAGTTAAAACGTTTCTATTTCTTTCATAGAAAGGGCAAAGTTTTGGCCTTGCGTATAACTGCTTGTATTACATGCTTCCGCTCTCTAGGATTGTTTGTCATAACTAGAATATAGTTATATAGTAATTATTTTTCCACTGGCTAACTTAGTATAAACATAGATGTCTGCAAGGTTATTATTGTCTTCATTATATAAATAAACATATAACTACCAGTAAGATCTGTTTCAACAATCTCTTGATCAGACCCTATAAAAACCCAGATGTCAGCCTACAGCTTATGGAGAAGCTTCTCCTGGGATATTGCTGACTAGATCACACCAGAGCGCAGCTGCAGCACCCGTTTTAGCCGAAAGCAGCAGCAGAGTGGCCTTCAAGGGTTGCTGGTTGTGCTCCAGAACTGCTCAAAGACCTAATGAAATAGCTACATAGGTAATTCAGAACACCACAACAGCTTCTTGCTGTTTTCAAAACGTATGCTACATGCACCATCTCTAAAACTCAGAAGTAGGCTAGCATAGTGCCTAGAAGTAGCAGCAGGGGGCTGTTAGGACTATCAGTTTTAAAAAAACATGCTTTAATTATTTCTGATATTCTCTTTTTTTTGTTCCTAATTCACCACATGGAAAGGAAGAACTATAGACAATTCCCTGCTCCAATTTCTACCAGAATATACCAATGTCCACTCTATACTGGTCAGTGGAAGTAGTGCTCCAATAATAAGACCATGAGCATTAACACAAAACGGTCTATGAACTTTCATGATGCAGTAATCATTGGACCGGTTATTCATTGCACTAGGCATCAAATTGGTCGCAGTGTCTTTCACTCAAAATGGTCTTTGGAGTTTTTTGTCTAACTCGGACACAAAGGATACTCTTGTCAACCATTCTGCTGAGAAGGGGGCTGTTCGAATGATCCACATTTTACATATCAATGTTCTTGCCAGAAGTATCACATAAAACAACAACCCAGACTTCAATCTACTTAACTGTATGCTGTTGGCTGCTTCTATTATCCCGCGTGCTGCTCTTTGTGTGGCTCAGATTATCTTGCTCTTTGAGTAGGTTTTGATGACACACTCTAAAAACATTTATTACAGTTTAATGGAGGCATCTGTTGGAATTTTGGTTGTATTACCTCCTTCAGATTAAATAAGTGTCCCCTAGTTACTGCACTTTTGTCAAGCTTGCCTCATAAATGGTTATTCCCCATGCAATGATTTAATAATTTTAAAATATCATGTTTGTTGAAACCATTAGTTAAAAATGGCACAACCACCTGAATGAATGAATGCATGTTAGTCTTGTAGAGCGCAAACTTTGCCCAAAGGCATCAAGGCGCTAGGGATAGGACCGACGGTCGTAAGTAGCAAGGATGGGATTTAGCTGTTAAAGTGCAAAGAGCCATGTTTTTAAGGCTTCACGATCAGTAGATGCGAGTCTTGACAAGAGATTGTTAGAGGGAGAGTTTTCCAGAGCTTAGAGGCGGCAACAGAAAACGCTTTTCCCCCCACCTAGCCCTCCTGAACCTGGGAACTACCAGCCAGTTTTTACTGGCTGATCGCAGTTGTTTGGTAGGGACATACCGTTGGAAGAGTCTTTTAATACCTTCGGGACCAGAATTACGAAGAGTCTTATGGACAAGGCATGGGGCTTTGAACAGAATTCTGTTTTCTAGAGGAAGCCAATGTAATTTACGAATAGATGCAGAGACTGGTTGGAATTTAGGAAGATCCATCACAAGTCTTGCTGCTGTGTTCTGTACAAGTTGCAGTTTATGGAGGGATCCCTTGTTGATGTCCAGGTAGAGAGCCTTACAATAATCCAACCTGGACAGAACCAAGGCAACAACTGCCTGCTTTCGAGAAGAGAGAGAAAGACATGGAAAGATCTTCCTCAGGAGCCTGATAATGCTAAAACAAGGGGAAGCCGTTCTGTTGATCTGGGGGTCAAAAGAGAGTGAGCTATCTACTATGACAACAAGATTTTTTGTTGATACAGCAGGACAGGGGCATGGGACAAGCATTTCAGGCCACCAAGAATAGGACCATATGGATTGTCGACTGCCAAAAATCAGGACTTTTGTTTTTTTCCCCATTGAGTCGTAAGTAGTTGTCTACCATCCAGGCGGCCAGGGCCCACATACAGCTTTTGAAGTTTGCTGTGGATGCCTCAATGCTGTTGGTGATTGACACAATTATTTGTGTGTCATCCGCGTAGGACAACGCCTTCAGCCCAAAAAATCGAATAACATTGGCCAGTGGGGCGACATAGATGTTGAATAAGGTTGGACTCAATGAGGAACCCTGTGGCACACCGCAGAAGGCGTAAATGGAGTCATAGCAGAATTTGTCCAGTTTTACCTTTTGTGACCGATCTGTGAGAAATGAGGACAGAAGCTTCAAAGTGGAGCCCGAGACCAACAATTTCTTTACCTTGTTGGCGAGATGGTATCAAAGGCTGCTGTTAGATCTCAGAATTAATAGAGAAGTGTACCGAGCAGCTACTTGAATACGTATGTTATTTACTGCAGATGTTAAAGCAGTCTCCGGGCTATGGCCACCCCTGAACCCATGCTGGGAGCCATCAAGCAGGTGATGTTGCCCCAAATAGGAGCTATGTTGGGTATTTAAATGCTTCTCCAAAAACTTTGCAGGGGCTGGTAGCAGAGAAATGGGCTGATAATCATTTAGTTCAGAGGGGACCAAAGTAACTTTTTTAAATAATGGTTTAACCACTGCTGTTTTCCAAATGAGTGGGTACTGCCCCGATGAAATGGCCACGTTGAGCGTGGTTGTTAGGTGAGGGACAATCATCTCCCTTCCTAATTTCATAATCTTCAGGGGGCAGGGTTCCAGAGGGGGCCCAGATGTTATTCCCCCTAAGAGAAGATCTGTATGCTCGTGGGACAAGGAAGGGAAGGCAGATAGTTTGGGAGTTTGGGTTCCCCTCGTTGAGTATTGGAGGGTTATAGGGAACAGAGCTGATTGTTAGAGCTGTATTAGACAGCTCTAATTTAAGATTTCCCAGGGAGGAATATATTTCTGAGATTTTTGAGTGGAAATCTTTAGCCATCTTGTCACAGCAATCCTGCGAGCTATCGTTGTAAGCTGAGACAGGAGGAGAAAAGAGAGAATTAATTACATTAAATAGTTCCCTAGAGGATTTGAGTAATTCTGTCTTTGGAGAGTAAAATAATGATTTTTCCTCTTTGATAGCAATTTGTATTCAGCTAACTTCTTTTTGTGATGAGCTCTTTCAATCGGGTCAAGATGTCACCGCCAGATCCTTTCTTGGTGCAGCTCAGGATGAGGAGATAATAATGCAAGCCATTTCCTTCGTAATACCTGAAGATGTCATGAAAAAATATGCAAGTGAATGGGCTTCAACACAGGCTACAGCTTTGTACAGAATCAAATCGTGATGGGCCAAAGATTCAGTTCCACATGTCATTCTGTTGAGCAGTGAACCCCAAGTACAGACTCAATATCCTCTGAAGCCAGAAGCTACAAATGACATACAAGTGATGCAGTGCAATTTTCTATACCTTCTGGCTGTGATGTAGTCATCAAACAGATTGTGTCACCAGCCATATGGACCTTTGGTTATAAGCTGAAAGTGTATTCTGGGAGCTAATATCAGAACATTAATTTCAGATCACACTGAAACCGATTTGGCTCCACAAGAATGACAGAAAGGATTGTTCATTAGCAAATTAGTCAAAACGACATGCTTATTTATTCAGTAATCAATGAGTCAAATAAACATAACATTAAACATTTGTAATCAGAACTCCTAGATATATAAATTATAGGACAATGCAAATCATTCTATGTTACAAAATGCAAAAGAGAAGATATATCGGTTACATAAAGGAACTTCCCTAGTCTAAATAAAGCACCTGAAAGTGGCAAAGGGGAAATCCTAAGTAGAAGGTGTCAGCCTGAAATGAACCAAATTAAGGTTCAGGGTAAAATGCAGAAATGTTCAAGAGTCTAACCCAAAAACCTAAGAATATGGGATGTCAGGTAGCAGAGTTAGGGAAAGGTTTTCCCTTAGCAAAGTCAGGATAAGATCTGCTCAAACTAATGTAAAACACGCGCTAAAAATAACAGTTCGCTGAGAGATCTTTCCCACATACTCTCCAAAGATGGGGCCAATCAGGTTGCTCCATTTTCTTGGTGCAGGGAAACTCCCCTCTTTCATGACATGGAACAAAGACACACATAGCTACTCGAGCTTGAATGGGTCTGTAGCCTGGGCTGCTTGGTACAGGATTATCTTCTCATCCCCTACGCATGGTTTCAATCACAAGGGACTATCAATGAACCTAACTTCTCTACAAGCAAACGGTGGGCGCCTCTTCTTAGCTATTCAAGGCTATCACATTATTGCAAGGGAAAGTAAAACGTAAAAGTACATTTTCAAAAACAAAACTTCAGGCCTCAGAGGCCATGTCTCCGTTAGGACGACTTTAAATAATCTTTTAGTTAGCACGTGTATACATACAACAAGCTAATCATTATACTTCAGGTTATATACATTGTGCTGTCTTTTATATGTATATGGCCAAACATTTGCACACATATTATTGTACAATTAATAAAGTTAATGGAGAAGATATTTTGTGCTGCTCCATAAGCTGTTTCAGACCACCCTCAATATCAAGGCATGGGTTTATTATCCTAAGGATTTTCCTCATCCTTGGTTGTTGGAGGGAGAGGTGGGGGCATGGGGCTGTACCGCTGACTGCAGTGATTCCGCGGGGTACAAAAACTGCCATGATCAGGGAACTCAAACTGGGAGGCGGATTCCGCTTGGATATAAAGGCAGGATAATTTGAGGGAAAAATACTCGATATTATAGATGACAACGGAAAATGTATGTTTTCTACTGCACACTAAAGTGGGTGTTTTTAAACTTTTTTTTATTGCTTCCCATATGATTGAGGACATAAATACATATTTAAAGCTGCAGTTATACCAGAAAGGCTGAATGAATGCCCCTGCCTCATATCTTGGCTTAATTTGCCTACGTATTTTTGAGTCTATGGCTCTCCGTAATTTCTCAAAGAAGGTTTTACAGCACTTTCAAGGTAGCTCAGTCGGTTGAGTGTCTGCTGCAAAGATCCATATGTAACTTCAAGATCAAAGGTTTGAATCCTGGCAGAATGAACCTAGCCTTTAATTCTCATATTGTTGATGAAATCAGTCTCAATGACTTGGGCAAAAACACCTATTCCTAATAAACCAGTTCGCAGGGTGCACTGTGTAAATGGTCCAATATTAGAGTTAAAGAACGTTAACACCATATAGCATACTTGACAGATTATTAATAGAACAATCATTTATTGCACAGCTGTAATAGCATTTGAAGGTTACAGATTTTTTTTGACATCCCAAAGCATGACACCGCAGACCATGAATGAGCTCACAGAAAATGAGTCCGACATCAGAGGCAAAAGGCTGTCTGACTTCACTGCACAGAAGATAATGACGTAGATCACATTTTACACACATGCTTTTACAGGCACACAGTCTCTTACACACTGACAGGGTGAACCACAGGCAAGCTCTCAGGCCCACATATGCACAACCCCAAACATACTTTCATGGAAGTGTACAATATTACTCCTACATACACTTGCAGAGCACCGCAGGCAAATAAAGTCAAGTATGTAGAGAAACAGACACACACACACACACTGGCAACACTTACACATACATTCTCACACAAAATTGAATCTTTGAGCCATTCTCTCACATTTGTCTCCCCCTTACAGCTGTGCATGGTGCTCCAGCAGAGCCCAGCTCGTCAGAGCTCACATGCAACCAGAGAGGACTTGTCTATAGCCCTGCTATCTGTCAGCTGCCAGGGCAGAGCAGGGGGTTGTGACCTCAAACGACCATCGTATATCAGGCTCTCAAAGTCGCACTCGCCCTCGGACATCTCACACTGAATGCCCGTTTGTACGTACAACTGGATAATATCCCACACACCTTAACATTACTATATTACAGCGAACCCCAAATCTACTTCTGGTCAGTAAAATGTGCGCACCAGTGGCAGCTGGTTCTTGAATGGGTTGGGGCATAATACTCTGCCCATCTTAAATTAAATGTGTCAAAAAGCCACAGGCTCTGAAAATGCAGTCAATACATGTGAGAAGTTGGCCTGGAATATGCTGTCTCCTAGTTATAGGGACACCTTGCACCAGTCCAATTCGACTCTTATTGATGATAGGTTTAAGACAACCTTTAAAGAAAGCTATCCTAGTGGTAGCTGTGGAGAGCAGCCTTCAGGCTAAGTCTTGAAGGAGTGTTAAGCGTATTTTTTTACCATAGATAACCTCTTGAATAACCAAATAAAAGAGTAGCCCACACAGGTATATATATAAAATATATGTATTTATTCTAGACAGAATCCCACAGTCTCTTTATGAGGCTGAGGCAAAGTTACAATTCAAAACAAGCATTGATAGATACAATAAATAGCACTGTTAACATTGGGCCCCAGGGGGGGACCAAACCATATACTAAAAAAGTGGTATAAGAACCACGACAATTCTACAGAGATTGCCTAGAGCATTTAGGATCGCTGGCCCCTTAAGAATCCACCCCAGGTTATGAGGAAGGGGACCCACGGGAGGTGCGTGCAGTGGAAATAGCTGCTATCGGGATCTCTTTTATATGCTATGGAGAATGTCGTGTTTTAATTTAAACAGATTAAAGACACTTCTAGCAGGAGTTCAAAGTTAAAACTTTAGACTTAAGCTTTTGAATAGCCCACTACCACGAGAGTACCGAGGTACCACTGTTACCTGCCCCAGGGAAGCCGGGTGCATAGGTCGTTTTCGATGTCGGGTCGCGGGCTGATTTTCAATGGGAAAATGTTCAAAAGTTCTTCTAGCCGAAAGCGTCGATGATGCCGTGAAGATTAAAAATGTAGAAGTTGTAGAGAAGAACCTGAAAGCAGAGGGGACAGAGTCTGGGTCACGGCACAGTGACCAGGGAGCTCAAAGCAATGAGCCCTTCAATGTCGGGTGCTTCAAGTGGAAAGAGGTGTAGCTTGGATCTGCAGCCACGGGCTCCGGAAGGCTTCAAGGAAGGCCAGCTTCTGGAGGGCAACTGTTCCACGTTGGATGAGGGTCGCTGCGGTGTTAGTGTCCGGATTGGATCCACTAAGCCTTGGCAACCGCAACCCACGCAAGATGAACAAATCAGCTACTGGTGCAGACCCACAAGGTTTGTGAGAGGTCTCCTTCAAGGAGACTGGAGAACAGGCCTGGAGCAACCAGGGGAACTCTTAAAGTTGAAGATTGTCCTCCGCCAGGGCCCATAAGTTGAGGGACAAGGGACCGCGGAAGGCAGCAATTTGGCGTGCGTAAAAGGGAGCCCACGGGCCACCGGGGCGAGCTAGGGCGCTGGTCTTTCGCACAATTGCTGCTTAAAGGTTGGCTCAAGTTTGGGCCAAAGCACAACTTCCCCACTGGTCAGGGTCGTGTGCTATGCAAGAGGTGGCTGGTGTCCTGGGGTATTGGGTATCTCGGCACCCACGCGGTCCACGGTGCTCAGCTCGGCTGGGCACACTCACTGGCCTCTGGGATGTTCAGGAAACCCACCTCAGGGTGCTGGGAGTCGACGAAGTCCGAAGGAGCAGCGAAGTTCCAACCGGGACACTTGCAGTGTTTCAGGTGCCTGCCAAGCAGGGGAGTAACTCCTTTACCCCAAGGGAGATTTCTTCCGTCAGCTGGGCAGCAGCAAGTCGAAGGTCAAGACTGTAAAGTTCAAGAGTAATCTGAGGCTCTGGGGCCACGTTATTCACATTTATCCCCAAGATTAGGGGAGTGTCCAGAGTAGTGTCCACCAATGGATGGTGAGGCGGGAAAGGGTGGCTACACCCTCTCCCCTTTGTGTGTTTCCCGCCTGGGCGAGGGGCAGGATGCCCCTGAACAGGTTCCAAGCGGTGTATGCAGAATGCAGGCGCTGTAGCTGCCTACGTGCAACTCTGAAAGGACATTTGGTGCACCCACCCAGTTCCAATCCACATATCCTGTCTGGGGAGATGCTAGCACCTCCCTGCCACAGGAGCCCTATTGTCCAGTTGGCGAGGCTGGGGTTTTCCCCAGCAACAGCCAGCCAGAGTTGTGTGGGTGGCGAGTAGTAGCCATTTTGTACTACGTGTGCACTTTTAAATTGGTGTCTAAATTCTGCCGCTTTTCCCATATCGCCCCTCTAGCAGGGGGGAATCGTACCCTCATGCCCATGGCTGGACTGGGGGTATGATTCCTACATGTTTGACACCAAACACGATACGGTTCTGTGTAGCCATTCTCAAGTTATCGTGTTATCGCGATAGACTTATAATGCGGTTAAGAGTATATGGTATGGCTACACTACAAACAACCCAGCAATAGTTTTACGAAGGTTGCAGAGGGGCCCTACTCAGGTAGGGGTCCCCCCTCCCACATACCTCAGCACCCTGCCTTGTAGGATTACCAAGGCCTGCTATAGGGGTGACCTATGAGAGTATATGTGTTGTAATGGAGTGGGATATAGGGTACCTACATCCCTGTAAGGGGTGCTAGCACCACCTTACCCAGACTACAGTAGTGGTCTGGTGGTGTCAGTTTGTATGGCTGTCCCAGGGTGGCACAATAAGTGCTGCAGTCCTGGTAGGCCTACTGTGGGACCCATGCCCTGGGTACCTAGGGTACCATCTACAAGGGACTTCCAGGGTAACCTCAGTATCCAATTGGCTTGTACCTAGGGTACTTCACATTAGTTTTAGGGAGAAAGCAGATAGGCTGGGGTCCTGGATAGCAGGATCCCAGCCAGACTAGTCAAAAACCACTCAAATACCAGGCAAAAAGTTGGGGGCAACCATTAGTCAGATTCCACCTTCCTACAATACATATTAAAGGGTTTTTTATGGTGTGGCAAGCCAATGAAGCTTGATGAGCACCATGAGTTAATCACATATTCAAAATATACTGAGGATTTCCCTTCCCACTCAAATACACTCACGGAAGGTCTTAAGTCCAACAATAAAGAACACAACGCCGCATACTGCTGTATATGCCGTGCAAACCTCTTCAAATAGTTAATACATCACTTGGTAGGGAGATTAAGAGTCCATCAGCCCACCCTTGTTGGCGGAGCTTCGTCATTTGAGACTCTACGGGGTCAAGGTCAGGGCCCACATACTTGAGCCGGACGGCTCTACTGGGTACCCGTCCCACTGATCCCAGAACAGAGCAATCTCCTGCCAAAGTGTGCAATAATATTTTTTGGAGGATTCAAAAAAAGTGCAGTGCTCTAATGTGATTGTGCTTTAAAAATGACTACGTGGTCAAAAAATGTGTTTATTGTGAATCGACCAGGTGTCATGTCTAAAAACCAAATTAGTCTAAACAAAATATGACTAATTCTCGACTTGGTCTCTTAAGGTCGACATGTTTCAGCCGATATGGTTGTCTAACCCGGCTTTCTTCAGGACCTAATAGATGGTACACAAGGCTACTGCAGGATCAATTTGGTAAAAATAGTGTACATAAACATTGAATCTCACAGATTAATCATGATATTATCATCAAAAAATGAGTGTGTGGCCGTAGCCACCCTACCAGACTAGCAATACTTTTGCTTTAGTACTGTGGCCTTATCTTCTTTCCCCAGCGTTCTGTGGGAGAAAAGCCTCAACTCACCCGGCTGACTGCTCGGTGAAGGAGGCACCGCTCTGTCCGTCGAGACCTCGAACTTGACTACGAGCAGTCTGCTTGAGGCTTTTCTCCCACAGAACGCTGGGGAAAGAAGATAAGGCCACAGTACTAAAGCAAAAGTATTGCTAGTCTGGTAGGGTGGCTACGGCCACACACTCATTTTTTGATGATAATATCATGATTAATCTGTGAGATTCAATGTTTATGTACACTATTTTTACCAAATTGATCCTGCAGGAGCCTTGTGTACCATCTATTAGGTCCTGAAGAAAGCCGGGTTAGACAACCATATCGGCTGAAACATGTCGACCTTAAGAGACCAAGTCGGGAATTAGTCATATTTTGTTTAGACTAATTTGGTTTTTAGACATGACACCTGGTCGATTCACAATAAACACATTTTTTGACCACGTAGTCATTTTTAAAGCACAATCACATTAGAGCACTGCACTTTTTTTGAATCCTCCCAAAAATATTATTGCACACTTTGGCAGGAGATTGCTCTGTTCTGGGATCAGTGGGACGGGTACCCAGTAGAGCCGTCCGGCTCAAGTATGTGGGCCCTGACCTTGACCCCGTAGAGTCTCAAATGACGAAGCTCCGCCAACAAGGGTGGGCTGATGGACTCTTAATCTCCCTACCAAGTGATGTACTAACTATTTGAAGAGGTTTGCACGGCATATACAGCAGTATGCGGCGTTGTGTTCTTTATTGTTGGACTTAAGACCTTCCGTGAGTGTATTTCAGTATTATTGCGGGGATTGAAGGTTCTGTAGTCCTTAAACTAGTTCCCCTAGGACCCTCTTGTAGATTATTGTGTAGTTTCCCTTCCCACTCCCCATCTGCTAATAATTCTGTAGATTGTACCACAACAACTATGATCTCATGGGTGCCATCAATGGTAAAAATTACATAGACTGTGCCATACGTTTGCCAGTGATTGCATCAATATTCATGGCACCACACAGTTTGGGGCTCACCAACCTAAAGAGTCTCATCTTCTTCCATCAACCACCCAAAAAACCTGCACTCCACAGGACTCCTACTCTCACACATGCCCCACATACATAGAATCAGATCAGGAGAATAGGCTTTCTCATACATCGCTCCTAAAGCATAGAACGACCTCTTACTACACATCAGAGCCTCCTCTTTGATTCATTATTTCTGAAAAACCTGGCTTCTCAATTAACCAATCTACCATAAGCAGGGCTAGGCACACATCTGCTCAGAGCCAGCATACTCTCACAAGTGATAGTGTGCGTTACAAATATACACATAAGACACACTGATGTCACAGCTACATCTACTTAGTTAAGCATTTTTAGGTCTCGCGTAGGCAGCGCATGTGCTGTCTCTCGATACATGCTGTATCTACTTGTGGGCATTCAGCAAATTCATCCGTTTCGATTAGTTCCTTCAAGAGCCTTTTGAAAATACTTTGATTTTATTGGTGAATAGTTTACATTTCTCCCTTCTTTCGCTGTTTCGGCCAGATAGGTGCACTTCTTTTTCTTTTGCCTGAGCTTCTTTGGCATTCCAAATGCATTCAGCTGAGGGCTACAAATCAAGTCCTTATCTTGTTTTCCACTGTCTTTGGTTTCACAAGCGCTTTTTCAGCAGGAGGCTATGTTGTTTTTCATCTTATAACATTTTTGGTTTCTTTAGCTCAAATGTCCAAACCTCAAATAATAATGGAAGAGTATTTTAAGAAAACGGTCGACAGTAGTGATCAACCTTTCTACATTTTTCTTTTAACAGCAAGAATATTTGGATTCGTTTAAAGAGGGAAATATACTGTTATTGCTCAGTTTCATGAAAATGGAAGCAGCTTTAAGTTGCAATCGTTCAACTTTTAAAGCTTTCTTTTAGGTTTCAATCATTGGTGAAATAAAACCAATATCAAGGGATGCCTCCTCATGCTCTCCAAACGGTGCATGTAATGTGAGCTTACTTAACAATACATCCTGCAAGTAGACAGTGCAACACCACCCCAGCACCACCTCAGCATCAGCGCAGCACCACTTCAGAATCAGCACAGCACCACCACAGTATCAGCACAGCACCATCTATGCCTCAGCACAGTACCAACTCCTCATCAGTGCACCACCACCAGTGCAGCACCAACTCGGCATCAGCGCAGCACCACCTCCACATCAGTGCACCAACAGTGCAACACCACCTTAGCACCAGAGCAGCACCACCTCAGTAACAGCACAGCACCTTTCAACATCAGCACAGCACTATCTCAGCATCAGAACAGTACCACCTCCGCATCAGTGCACCACCACCAGCGCAGTCCCCCTCAGCACCAGCGCAGTCTCACTACAGCAGCAATACAACACCAATGTATCATCACTTCAGCATCAGCGCAGCACCACTTCAGCATCAGCGCAGCACCACCTCCGCACAGCACCAACTCATCATCACTCAGCCCTGCATGAGCATCAGCTCACCACCACCTGACCACCAGCACAGCACTACAACCTCAGCATGATTCTGAATCACCTCAGCATAACTCAGCACCACCGCAGCATCACTCAGCACCACCTTAGTATCACTCAGAATCAGCACAGCACTATATCAGCACAGCACCACCTCATCAGTGCACCACCAGTGCAACACCACATTAACACCAACGCAGTACCAGCACAGCACCACCTCAACATCAGCACAGCACTATCCCAGCATCAGAACAGTACCACCTCCGCATCAGTGCACCACCACCAGTGTAGCCCCCCTCAGCAGCAATTTATCCCCAACACAGCATCAGCACAGCACCACTTCAGCATCAACACAGCACCACCTCAGCATCAGCGCAGCATCACCTCAGCATTGCATCACTCAGCACCATCTGAGCACCAGTGCATCACCACCACCTCAGCATGACTCAGCAGCACTTCAGCATCACTCAGCAGCACCTCAGCATCACCCGAGCATCACCTTTGCACCAGCACATCATCACTCAGCATCACCTAAGTCTGTCCTCGGAATCTGACATCTGTTGTTTCTCTCCTAGTGTCCGTCCGCTGCTCATGTTGTAATTCAGGTACCATTTCCCAACATCCGCCCTCCCATTGTTTATGTCACCTTCCCCCGTAAAAAAACATAATACTTTAACAAACAAGCAATAGTACAGGCATGAAGAAGTTGCCAGCATTGCAAGGACAAAAAATTAGAAGAAATGTTTTATGTTAATTCTATTTTAATAGGGTTGTTCAGTTGTACATAATGTCTTCTTTATTATATTTAAGGTAATAGAAATGCTTATGACACTTTTTTATTACAACTCTTCAACATGCCACTCTCAGGCGTGTCTCTTAACTGACTTGTCCTCTGTGTGCAGCAGGGGAGGAGGGCGCAGAACATAAAAGATGTGCCATGGAGCAGGAAACCTGCGATTTCCTTCCGGTGGCGTCATCGTACCTGCACTTCCGGGTTTTCTCGCGGTTTGCTGGCGTCCTCCTCGGCATCTCCGTTGGGCGGGCTCTTCCTGGTGTTCGGTGGCTGTATTCCTCAGGGGAAACGTCTTCTTTGCTTCTCGCCTCACAGCTTCTGTGTTCCAGCTCCTGAAAAGAAAAGAAGATAAAGAGACAAAAAGGATCATATCATTATGGCAACGCTTTGGGTAACGCGCTGAGGCTCTCCTGTATTATATATTAGGACAATATAGAAGCAATATACTTATCTAACGTTTTGGGACTGCTTCTCTCTCCTGTGAAAAGCCTATTGTTAGATCTGTGGGGACAAAACAGACTCAGTCATGTTGATAAAATTCAGAACTGGTTACAATTTTAAACACATTCTATAAGGCTTTACTAATGGTTATGAAGGCTTATCTTTTTTTATGTTTTTATGTTTTACGTTTGTGTTCTGTATTAGCCAGAACTCACTATCATCCAAGTCCCCTAGGAAACACCAACGGCGGAGAAAAATACAAACTTATGTGGAGGATGAAATGGAAAGCTGTGTCCACAGGAAAGTTCGAAACCTGGAAATCAAGCTGGGTCGAATGGCCTACCTCGCCCCTAAAGCCAGCAATGATCGTATGTTGGTCCAAGCTGTCTTCTGCCCCGTGCACACTATTACAAGGGAAACCTCCGACTGCAGTGAAATGTGACAACACTTACACAATAGGCTCAGTAATGAAAATCAAGAAAAGAGCGCAGCTTTAAAGGGCCACACAAAGGCGCACAGGAAGAACACCCGCCACGCAAAGGAGCAGTAACACTCCGTGGCCCGGGAACACCAACGTCTAGTGTGGAAACACAGGAGGAAAGTACAGGAGGTCAAATGGATCAAAGTTTTTGGTGATAAGTCAATGCCATATGCCATGAAGACAAAAGTAGAGGGAGGTCTGTACAAGCAGGAGAATGGATTGCTCACGTTAAAGATTTTTATTGGGAGCCCCAGGACAAACTTGCTCTGATCAACGCAGCTGATAAAAAGGCGGTAGACATAAGCATCAAAGCAAGGAAACCTCCTTCGCGTCTACACAAATCTACCATCCATAAAGTCCTAAAGCAAAGCAGAAAGGACGGTGCACCCAGGCCTAATGGGATTCCTGGGCCACGATTCAGAGAAGACTCACAGTTTTGGAACTCAGCATTAGTGCTACTGTACACTGAATGTTGGCTCCACGAAGAGGTCCCAGAGTCATGGGGAGGATCACTGCTTCAGCCCATTTTCAAGAAGGCCTCCAACACCCACCCAAGAAACTATTGGTTAATAGCACTGTTGGACATCGAGGGCAAAGCATACAACAGTATATTACTTCAGGAGCTAGCGCAACAGGCTTGTGTGGATCGCCTCTTACCCTTCTACCAAACAGGATTCGCGCAGGAGCAGCAACTGTGGACAACATTGTTGCACTTTCATATCTTGCCCTGCAAGCAGCAAATCATAACTCTCTCCAGCTGTTTGTATGTGTCATCCACTACTCGGCCGCCTTTGATGGTGTGACAGGGAACATCTTATGGCTGAAGCTAGAGAGGTGGAACATCTGCTCCAAATTACTAAGAGCATTCATGTCCTTATACACCAGGACGTGGGTATGAGTAAAGTTTACAGGGGAGAGAGCATGTGGGAGGGGTGGGCAGAAAAAGAAGCTAGGAGGCTGAATTTGTTTCTTAATGATAGCTTATTTTATTATTAAGACAGTTAAGTTTGATATCTGGATGTTCAATTGCGAAGAAAAATAATCTCTTTCTAGTCTTCTTTCTTTCCTTCTAGGTCATCCGCACCCAGCCGCGGCCCGTGGAGGGTGTTCCGTGGGGCGGAAAGGCGGGGCGGGGGAGGGGCAGGGTGGGGGGTACTAAAAACCGCAATATGGATAATTGGAGGTAAGTAAACAATTAAATAAATACAACAAATTTCGTAGCGCGCTGCATCGCAATTTGCGATGCAGGGCGCGCTACGAAATTCGTTTTATTTATTTAATTGTTTACTTACCTCCAATTATCCATATTCCGGTTTTTAGTACCCCCACGCTGCCCCTCCCCCGCCCCGCCTTTCCGCCCCACGTAACACCCTCCACGGGCCTCGGCTGTCCGCACCGCCCAGGAGGGGGTCACCCCGAGGCTGGAAGCAAAGGAACAAGAAGGTAGGGGTAAGTAAATGTGCTTTTTGTAGTTTTTAATCAGGATAGGTACCTTCACCACACCTGGGGACCGTGAACACCTTGACTATTTGCCATACTGCGGAACTAAAAAAAAAAGTATGTATGGTGGAGAAGGAAAGACAGACCCTTCAAACTTAATTACCCCTCTAGTAATTCCCATTTTCTACCTGGGATTCACTTGTTTGGGGGGTGGGGAGAAGAAAAAACTCATATTATGCCATGTGGATTGTATCCATATCTGAAACTTAATTTTGGTTTGATGTCTTCCTTTCTCTAAGTAACTGGCTTCTAACCTAGCGAGACATAGCAATACAAAAGAAGTCAATATCAGTTTGATACAAAAAAACTTCAGGGTAGTGCAGGAATATGGCTGTGTACAGCAAGCGTAGAAAATGTGAAAGAAGCAACCAGTAAATCAAGAAAACACCACACTACTAATTTCCCGTCTCTCTCTTTGACCTCCCTGTATTACCACAATCAACCTGACCCGCCCCTCTTTCAGTTTCCTCCCTCTGGCCCACGTACCAAGTCTGCCACAACTGAGTTGCGGCGGTTTTTGCGTGTCCTACACAGGCGTCTGTCGGGTTTAGGGTCTTTCTTACCAGTATCGAGGTGCTGGGACGGTTCTTGTAAGTCCTGGTTTGGCTGAGATTGGGGCGACCCCTTCCGGTAGCCACGGTGCTGCCGACAATAAAGTCTAAGCAACCAGTGCCCTCCAGAAGGAGTCCCAGGAGGAAAAACCCTGGAGGGAAAAAACCTCTGATGTTGATGATGAGACTCCAGGAATGAAGGACAAGACAAGGAGCCAGAAAACGCTGGAAAACCAGGAGCCCAAAAACGAACCAGGAGAAGACTGGAAGACAAGCTGGAAAAGAAGGCGCAAGGGGAATAAAGCACCAACGGAAGTAAGGAATCACCAAAAGAGGAGCCATAGGACCAACGGGAGCGAGGACACATTAGCAGGAACCAACAGGAGCGAGGACACATCAGCAGGAACCAACAGGAGCGAGGACACACCAGCAGGAACAAGGAGTGGCATACAGGAACAGAAAGTGACATACAGGAACAGGAAGTGACAAAACAGGAAGGAGAGGTGTAGCCATCTTGGATAGGGAAAGGAGTGAAGTGCAATAATATGGCCCCCAAGGAAGGGGGCTCACCAGACGCCCACACCAGGTGAGTGTAATGTCCCAAGGTGCCTCGGGAAGCAGATCGATCGCCGTGCAAGTATGCGGTGTGCCCGAAAACCAACAGGCATGGCAGGTGCTTTCCGTGACGCCGTTGAAATGGCCACAGTGGGCCGTGATGCTGTACCACGGCGCCCCCAAAGAGGAGGGAGGGGTGCCGCAGGCCACACCACAGCCGGTGTAAAGGAAACGCATAACAGCGTCCACCACTCCTAACGCCACTCCTCTGGAATCTCATCTAGTCCACGTCTTTGGTCCTTGACTCGACTGGGCAGTGGTTCTCGGCATTCTCTCGCTACTCCAGCATGGGCTTCTTGCTCTATGTGTCTTCCGGCCACTCCCCTGATCCTCTTCTTCCATTTTCCGGGTCCTGTTATTGGTGGTCTGCTTTTCTCTCCCATACGGGCCTTTCAACTGGTTCCTTGACTCTTCTGCTCCTCCTCCCACCTGCGTAGGACAAGGACAGTCCTTCTTTATTTTTTTTAATTTGTTTTGTTTTTTCCCCTTTTACTGCTACTTCGGTGTCGAGTAGAGAGGGAAGATGACAAATGAGGAGGTAAGAAGGGGAGGGGTCTCTTTGGAGTCTCCATGTGTTATTTCACACAGCCACTGCTACAATCAACACAGACAGAGGATTACATCAGGGCTGTGTGCTGGCCGCCATGCTTTTTAATCGGGTTCAGCGCTAGCTGGAACGACCCTAGTCACCCCAAGAATTGGCGATAGGAGAATTCCACTCAAGCAATATGCCGGTGACTTAGTGCTGCTAGACCACACGAAAACTGGTCTGCAAAAGCCCACAATGCCCTGAATGGATGTATGACATTACAACGCGGGTTTTTACAACGCGTGCAGTTACATCGCATGCGTTACAACGCATGCGATGTTATAACGCTATGCCATTACAACGCAAGTCTTTACATCGACTTGCGCTAGATGGCGTGCTAACATTAAAAAAGTGTAATTTACTATTCCAACTCCAGTCCACTTAACAGTAGGGAAGGTGTTGGGATAGTAAACTACACTATTTGTAATGTTAGCACGCCATCTAGCGCAAGTCGATGTAAAGACTTGCGTTGTAATGGCATAGCGTTGTAACATCGCATGCGTTGTAACGCATGCGATGTAACTGCACTGCGTGGTAAAAACCGCGTTGTAATGGCTTTTCCCCCCCTGAATATGTATAACCTCAGGAACACGCTTTTGGGCAACGGGAATAAAACAAAAGTAGTGAACTTCAAGAGACCAGATGGGGGTTGGGCATGCAGAAGCTGAATTGTGTACAACACTACAACTATCTGAGAGTGTGGATATGTGAAGCCGGCAGACCAACTCTGCACCTACACAAAATGAAAAGTAAAGAAAAATGGTCACACACACCTTATGCAAATTAAACACCATGCTTGAGAGTCCAACGTCCATTGCCATTCGGAGGGTGGTTTGTGCTAAACTGCTCTCTACACTCAACTATGCTCTGCAGGCATTCCCAGGAATGTGGGGAACTACCAGTGTACAGATTATAAGAAGTTATTTCACCTCTCCCTCATGCAAGGAACACCTTGATCAGGTTAGAATTTAAACTTGTGCAGGGAAATCTGGAAAATTTGGCAGCTCTTGCTAAATACCACAATCAAATAATGGCAGCTTCCCCCAACACCATGAAGACCTTAATAAAAATTATTTTGACAAGTGCTAACAACCCCATGTCCACAAATTTTGCTGTAGCCAAGGAACGCCTGCAACTCGAGGTAGAGAGCTGGGACACAAATAAGATCAATTATACTGGCATCAAATCCGCAATAAGAAAACAACTGTACTACCTGACACCAGAACTGGACATGAAAGCCCTACAAGCGAAGGCCCTGCACAAGTCTTCAACAGTGCCACAACTGAACAACGCAGCTAAATCTCACCTCCACCAGGCAGTGGGAAAGTTTGCTCTAAAACAGATTCTATGGGCAAGGTTGGTCCCGCTTCCAATCAGAGAACTGAATCCATTGTGGAGACATTATTGGCTGTAGACTCTGTCATTATAGAAGGAAATCCTTAGCACACATATTACTCTGTTGCCCAGCGCTTCTACATGCCTGTCAGACTTTATTGTGGCCCATCTTTCTACGGCATGGGCATCGTTTGGCTAATGAGGCCGTGTCCCTTTTATGCTGTCTGGAAACAGTGTCTGAAATGGAAAAGTTTGGGAAATTCATAATGCAAACTCGTAACTTGTAAAAGAATTCGAACTGCCAACAGATTCAGCAGGAAAACTGCCCAGCTTTATATTCAATAAGGGCAGGCGCCAGAGGGGTCTGTATTAATGCAATAATCTCTTATAAACTCTACCGGCAGATTCTTATATAGTGATTCATCCTGTATTTGAAACGTCACAGCACTCAGATTTTTCGGTGATTATAGTTTTCAATCTGGCACAAATAACCTGCATTTTCTTTCTAGCGCCATTTTAGGTACCAAACAAGCCCGGTTCGACCTTGAGTAGAACTTGTTTATGAACGCTGTTGCACTTTAAAAGCCACACACCGTTAGTCACTTAACAACGCCCTTTAATTTCCTGGCTTGTATTGTGAGCACTGTAAAAGTAACACATTGTCTGTAACTTAACTTTGCAATTTAAAACCATGGCCTACTGTACCTGCACTTTAAAAGCCACATATTAGCTGAGATTTAACTCTGCTCCTTTATCAGCCTTTTCTCGAACCCTCCTTGTATTCAAATTTTACATCATATTGTCAGTAACTCACAAGTACTATCCTTGTAGGCACTGCACTTTGCACTTTAACCTTAAGGACTGTGCCTTGTGTAACATGATTTTGTACCGCTTTGCACTGTGACACACATATTGTCACATATTTTAATGTCTTTATGGATTTTAAAATCATAGTGCGTCTTCCACAGCAAGGTATCTTGTCTTTATACAAGAGTTACATTTTATACTGTGTCTGTAACATATGCCTCCATACAGGAAATGCTCTCTTTAAGGTTCTCTCTTTCTTTTTATTACTGTGTACTTTTTTACTATACCATTTTTGTTTTATGTAATTTGTAATGATTTTAAGTAATCATTTAAGTAATCATACAATAAACTTCAACTTAAAAGACTTAAAGTGTCCAACTGAGTGGTGTCTGGAAGGTTTCTGAAATCTGACACTTGTTGAAGTATGCTGGCCAGTGTTGTGTAAAGCTTTGAATGTGTACTTGAGGACTTTGAATAGAGCTAGCTTGTGGATGGGGAGCCAGTGAAGCTGTTTGAGGTCAGGGTGTGTGTGTAGAGGGATTTTGAGGTTCAGCCTGGCTGCTGCATTCTGCATGATTTGGAGTCATCTGGTTAATAGAGTGTGGGAGTAATTGAGCATTGGAGTGAGTGCAGTATCGATAGGGTTGAGTCCTTTGGTAAAGATGAAGTGATGGCATGTGTATCTCTACTACTTGACTATCGGCCTTATACCAATGCAATTGCCCTGGGAAAGCACACCAAGCCTAATCTTTTCCTACCTGTTCATGTCTCTGTCTCCTTCAACGTTCTGACTAAACCTGTATACTTGCCAAGTAAACCCTTACTAACGCCTTCCGTGGCAACTACCTTAAGCCTCAAGAAGACGCCTTTCATGCACCTTTAGTGCACTTGCTGTGCTAAATCCAACTATTTCCAGTTTGTGGATATGAGTTGGGTGGTGTCCAAAGAGGCCTTGATGCCTAGAATCCCTCAACTTAGTGAGCGTATCTACCTTTGAAACTAAGGTAAACATGCTGGCAAAGGCTGCCCTACGTTTTATAAACAGCACTTCAAAAACTACTAAAGGGAGTTGTGGCTAAGCGCCGATGCAGGTGTATGCGGTGTAAAAGAGCTCCCGCGTTCTAAATCCCCTACTGCCGTATATCCGTCCAATTTGTACGTTTGAAAGGCAGAAAGAAACGTACCTGACGGAGTCCCTTCGAGTGGTGTCCCAGAACTCTGAAGAAAACACCCAAGCCGCCGGGTGGATTTGAATCACGGGGCGCAGAGCAGGGCCGTCTTGGAACAGCGGCCTTGTGTGGATGACGTCGCTGCACGCCGGAGTAGCAGGGGCATAGCTGGAGAGGAGTGCAGCATATGGGACAAGGTTGCCATCCGATCAACGCAATGGATGTACTTGTGGAGGAACATCATAAGGCACCACCACAGCGGATCAGAGTGAACTGATAGACTGGGCCGTTACCCTGGGGAGAGCTCCGACAGGCCAGTTGGGGACTACTGATTAGCACTCCAAGGTTGGGTGGTGGGCAGTACCCCCTAGGGGAGGCAAACTAGTCTTGCAGCGGGATTCTGGTGGAGCGCCCACCCTCCCTACTGGTGGTGCGAATATGCAATGTCTGGAAATCAGGGTGCGAGAAACACACCAGACAAAAATAGACAAATATGCCTCCTCAAGGACCGTGGAGACGGATGGGGCTGGAAAGATCGAGACAAAGAATGCAGCCAGTCAAAATGCTGATGATCCCTCCCTGAAAGATATTATGGAGGCCATCTCTGGTGTTTGTGTATCGCTCGAGACGAGGATGGACTTAATAACAACTGAGGTAACATTAATTCGAGCGGACCTGCAGAAAACCAGTGAAAAAGTTGTCAATAGATACAGTCACAACAGATCTTTCCCATGAGTCCAAAACAATGCAACAGCAAATCAAGGACCTGCAGGCAGCGAGTAAGATGATGGAAAGTAAATTGTATGGCTACGAAGGGAGATCACGCCGGAACAATGTTCGAATATTGGTAGTGCCGAAGCGAGCGGAGGGACCTGCACCTGACCTCTTTGTGGAAGAGTTAATTATGAAACGCCTGCAGCCCAAAAATCTCTCAAACTTCTTTTCCGTGGAAAGGGCTCATCGGATTGCAGGCGGACGGCCGAAACCTGGAACCCACCCCCGAGACCTCTACTAGCCCGCTTGTTTAATTTTAGGGATGGTGAAGTGGTCTTACAGACTGCTCATGTGACTCGGCCAATCGAGATCAAAAATAGCACAGTGGCATTCTTCCCCAACTTTACTGTAAATGTGCAAAGACGGAGGCGATCTTTTCAAGGCATCAAATCACAACACAGAGAGAAAGGACTTAAATACGCAATGCTGTTTCCTGCGAAACTACACGTCGAGGTGGATGAGAAGGCCTTGTTCTTTGACACCCCGGAGCTGACAAGATTGGATCGATGAATGGAGAGTGGTCAACGGAAAAGGGACCTAACAAAGAAAAGACCAATCCCCCAGGAAGTCAGAAACGGCTGAGCTTTCCAGAAGAAGACAGCAGGGAAGTGATAAAGAGGATTAGTCGATGCTGTTGATGAACTTGTTGGGCGCAACGGGTAAAGTGACTTGCTGGTTTATTGTTGAAGGCACTGTGAAGGGACTCTACTCTCATTCTCTCCTTATCCTTTGCCGTCCCTCTCTGTTAATATAGCTAGGCAGTGGTGAGTATGGAGAAATAGCCCCCCCCTGTTTTCTTAGTTAAGGGTTCATTATAAGGCTACAGGAACTCTGCATAGTTGGGGATAGGGGCACTGTTTTGCCCAGATTGCAGGGAAGCAACAAGGTGGGTTTGGGGTGGCATTTGTATCAGTTTTAGTTCTTAGGTTAGTTAACACTAATACATTAGGCACAAGAACACTGGATAATTTCAAAGACACACGTCCTAAAACGTTATCCGTAGGACATCTCACTATAGTGGGCGAGTGCGTGAGAAAGGCGAATACACAGATAGCATCATCCATCAGATTAAGTCATACAGGTGCAGAGATAGACAGGTAGGATGGGGAAACAAAGCATTAAAGTACTGTCATGGAACGTTAATGGCTTGGGGGACAAGTTAAAAAGGGGGATTGTACTGAAGTTAATAAAGAGGCACTCGCCGGATGTGGCGCTCCTCCAGGAGACGCACCTGATGGGGAATGCATGTAAGGCGCACACTAGATGGGGATATAAACTGGTGGCACACTTGGCGTTCACGACTGGCTCTAGAGGAGTTGGCATACTAATTAAGAAGAGCTTTCCAATACTGATTGACCGCATGTGGACAGACAACCTGGGCAGATATACCGCAATATCGGGTACATAGGAGGGTCAAATATTAACACTTCTCTCCGTGTATGTGCCCCCGGGCTTACAGATGGCAGCATTTAGGGATCTAGCGGAGTTGCTGATAACTTTCCCCAATGGAACATTTTTTTAATGGGAGGGGACTTTAATTCCATAGTCTTCGGACAATTAGATTGTCATCCGCCAAGGGAGGCCCCATCCTCGAGAACACAAATTCGGGACTTCATGGGGCAATAGGTTTGGCAGATATGTGGCGAGTCTTTTATCCGACAGACACTCAATTTACGTATTATTCCGGAGTTCACTGATCACTATCCAGACTAGACTATAATTGTGGCTGCAGCACAGATAGGTCATATCAGAGAGGTTCGGCATATGGCGAGAGGCATAGCTGATCGCTTTCCACTTTGGACCCTAGTGGAGACAGGGAAACGACAGGTGGGAAGGGTGGCACCAATAAACCCCTGGTTCTTGAAAAACCACATAATCAACAATCCAATAACCGCAAAAATAGAAATGTTCTTTTCCGAAAACGAGGGATCGGTGGACTCAAGATAAAAGGTTGTGGGAGGCCTTTAAAATGGTGATCAGGGGTCACGCGCTCTCCCAGATAGAAGAGGCCCGCAAAGAGAAAGCCGCCCAGCTAGTAGAGCTGGAAGAGGCAATACTCCGACTAGAGGACAGACTGGGGGGAGAAGTTGAGATGGCAGTTAAACACATGCTGGAAATCAAGACCAAAAAATATAAAGACCTGGCCACAGAGGCAGCCCGTAAGCACTATAGTGCCACTCAGAGTAAAATATACGATATAGGAGACAAAGCAGGTAGACTATTGGCATGCTTGGATAGACGGGAACAAGCCAATAGATTAGTGGTGGAGCTAAGGATAGAGTCGAGACAACACATGGCAGGACAGCAAGAAATAGCGCAGGGATTTGCAGAATATTTTCACGATATATATATACATTGCACACGACCTCTACCGAGGAAGATGCTAATGCCCTGCTGTCAGATGTGGCTCTCCCTATTCTCTCTGGGGAGAATTCCTCTAGTGTAGATGAGGAGCTCACACATATTGAGGTAGAACAGGCTATTCGGGAGCTACAGTCTGGGAAAGAGATGGGTCCCAATTGATTACCCATCGAAATGGTTAAGCTAGCACCAAAGAAAATAGCGCCACATCTTACCAATATGTTCCTGGAGAGTCGTGACAGGGTGATGCTCCCGGTGGATCAGAGGCTGGCCACAATAGTGGTTATTCATAAGAGCGGTAGGCCCAGAGATAGATGCTCTTCCTACAGGCCTATATCACTGATAAAGACAGAAGCCAAGATCCTAGCTAAATTACTGGCCACTCGTCTCGTGGGGGTAATTGCGAAGTTAGTACATCCCGATCAGTTCGGCTCTATGCCATCAAGAAACACCTCTCTCAACCTTCGGTGCCTACAGGGAGTCATGGGTAGGGTAGAGACATTGAGAGAGGATGCAGTAGTAATGTAATTGGATGCCACCATGCTTTCAATACCATCGAATGGCGCTATATGTGGGCGGTCCTGAAGAAAATGGGCTTCGGCCCCAAGTTTATTAGCTGGGTGAAACTCCTATATAATAAACCATTGGCGCAAGTAGTGGTCAATAACAGAAAGTTTAAAGACGTTCGAGCTAGAAAGAGGAACTGGACAGGTCTGTTCCCTTTCTCCGCTGCTCTTTTCCTTGATGCTGGAACCCCTAGCGATGTGGATAAGGAGAGACCCGGTGCTGAGGGGATTGCGATGGGCTGAAGATTGGGAGGACCGGATCTCCCTATACGCAGATGATATACTATTATATCTGGTGTCACCAAGAGCCTCCATCAAAAGAGTGTTGCATA
This sequence comes from Triturus cristatus, assembly GCF_964204655.1. NCBI lineage: Eukaryota > Metazoa > Chordata > Amphibia > Caudata > Salamandridae > Triturus > Triturus cristatus. The sequence goes on from NC_140590.1 coordinate 1,182,396,170, forward strand.
TCTTCATGAGCTTCGACAGATGCTCTGGTTACCAAATAAACTGGTCTAAGTCAGCCATTTATGTATTGAGAGGAGATTTTCTGGTCCTGCCAAGAGTGTACGAGATAATAGAGGCAAAGGGAGGGTTTAAATACCTTGGTATTTTCGTTACTCGAGACTCAACTCTCTATTATGAACATAATCTCCTGCCCCCTTTGCTAAGACTCAAACAGGATATTCAACATTGGAGATCCCTCCCACTGTCCTTGCTGGGGCGTGCTGTACTATTTAAGATGATGGCATTACTGCGATTCTTGTATATATTGCAGAACTCCCCGGCCCCAGTGCCTGCAGAATACTTTAAAAGTATCGAGAACAAGCAGAGGGAACTGTTATGGGAGGGGAAACCACCACGAATAGCGACCCAAAAGTTGACGAGAGGGTGGTACGACAGTGGCATAGGACTCCTGGATATCAAAAAATATTATTGGGCAGCACAACTAACAGCGATTAACCAATGTATATATAGATCCAATGACGACCCCGGCTATAAGATGGATAGATGGCTCCTCCATGAAAGGGCACTACATCAAGGTATTATATACAAATTCAGCAAAATTAAACCTAACGGGCCCAACCAAACATGCAGTCCAAACTTGGTGCACAGTGAACAAGAGCATGGGAAAATAACACAAGCAACACCATTGTGGGATACAGAGAAATTAGGCAATTTGAGAAAATCAAAAGGTTTCGCAGCTTGGGACATGATTGCCATTTCCCAGGTGGGCGACCTATGGAAAAAAGGAGAGGTGATTCCATTTGCCCAGTTGCAGATAGATTATGAAATGGCTGAGACAGAAAAGTTCAGATATTGACAGATCCAACGCGCACTGCAAGCGGATATCCCGCGGGGTCAGCTGCTTCCCGAGTCCTCACCACTTGAAGACTGAATCCTAGAAGAGTATATGCCCAAGAAAGCGATCTCATTGGTGTATAAAAAGTCAATAAACATTCCCGACCCCCTTCTGCAACTTCGAGGTAACTGGAAAAATGACACAATAGAAATGGAGGATGACGAGTGGCAGGAGGCTTTATCATCCACTAAGGAGGCAGCAATTTCTTTAAAACTGCGATTAGTACAGCTTAAAATATTACATAGAGTATATTTAGCAAATACCGTCCTTGCAAAAATGGGTTATAGAGAAAATCCTAGTTGCAACAGAGGGTGTGGTCAGGAGGGAACCTTTATACATACCATTTGGAGCTGTGTATATATCCAATGATATTGGACAAAAGTGACTCAATGTGTGATGAATGTAATGGGCAAACAAGTAGAGCCCAGATAAAACTATGTGTTCAGAATGTATGGGGTCCCACAGGCATGTCAGGGAAAGAAAGAATCTGGGTGGCCTTTGGCTATGATGGAAGCCAAAAGAAACATTGCCAAATTGTGGGGGGTGCCTGAAAAGCCCACGTTGAATGTATGGAAAAAAAGACATGGACTGGTGCATGGTAATGGAGAAGACGGTGTATGTATCGCGTGGTTGTCCCAAGAAGTGGTTGCAGATTTGGGATAAATAGAACATGTATAGAGGTAATATTTGTGAACCCCCCAGATGAAGAAAGCACCTGGTGCTAGATGTAGATTAGACACAGGGTTGAATAGCAACAATAAGCCAAGATAAAGATGTTCAAAGGGCGGAATATATAATGTGATCATCATAATGTAAATAAATCTGCTTGGAATGTATTTACGAGGTCAACAATAAAAAGAGTTAAAAAACTACTAAAGGCTTTAGGTTTTGCTGTACAGGTACTCTGGGGCAACGCGGACTATGTTCTGTTCCCCGTTATGTGAAGTGGGGTAACTATAATGCACCTGTTATATGGCAAACAGAACATATATCTTGTTCAGACAGCAGATAAAAAATGTCAAGCAAGTCAAAGATTTTCTCATCAAGAGGAAATAATTTAAAGGCTGCTTCCCAAGTGAAGTAGTGGCCCATGGAAGGCATGTAGCCATGCACATCCATTGAAAGGTATATACTAGGACAGCTCCACCTCAGTCAATTTCCCAATACTTTACTTTTGTATGGTACAATAGAAAGCAAATTGGAAAACAGACCAGGCTCGGATAGGCACTGGGTACAGTAACAACGAGTCTCCAGCCTCTTTCCTTGCTTAAAGCAGATTAAATTGCTGAGTTTTTCTCGCTGTTCGGTAATGCTGTCAGCAAAGTGCCGATCATGCAGCCTTGCCACGTCCACTGCAGTAGATGAAGTGGAGCAGGCTTCTCCAACTAGTAGCTCCTGAGCTACTGGTAGCTCTACAGCTACATGTCAGTAGCTCTCCTGGGTTGAATTAATATATATATATAAATAAATAAATATATATATACACACACAAAGGTTGCCCTCAAAGGGGACGCCTCTCAGCTGGATAAACAACCTCTTTAGTGAGCTTAGCAGCACACCAGCGCCAAACATAAAATCATCTCAAATGGCCTGACGCGTTTCGGGCTCTTCCGCCCTTGTTTACAGGCACCGGAACTAGCACACAACACTTTCGCAGTTAAACTCGTTTAAATGTTCAATAAGCTCCACCCACTGGGTTGAAGGAATTCTGGTCAAGGCAGTCCTGCATGATTATTAAACCTCAGTGAGGTGTGTCGTTGCTGAGAAATAGTCCATATAAACATCCAAGTGGATTGATAAAATTTAGGCGCGAGGCGAGCTGCAAATACTACCGCTCACCAAGTGTTACCATCTGTTCCTAGTGGTGGCTCGCATTTCAAGCCCCCGTGGATCTGCTTTCATGCGGCGGGCATCTCCGCAACCGGACAAGCCACAAAAATCCAAACACAAAGGTGGCCCTCAAAGGAGACACCTCTCAGCTGGATGAACAACCTCTTTAGTGAGCTTAGCAGCACACAAGCACCAAACATAAAATCGTCTCAAATGGCCTGACGCATTTCGGGCTCTTCCGCCCTTGTTCACAGGCACCGGAACTAGCACACAACACTATCGCATTTTATGTTTGGTGCTGGCGTGCTGCTAAGCTCACTAAAGAGGTTGTTCATCCAGCTGAGAGGCGTCTCCATTGAGAGCAACCTTTGTGTTTGGATTTTTGCGGCTGGTCCGGTTGCGGAGATGCCCGCTGCATGAAAGCGGATCCACAGGGGCTTGAAATGAAAGTTATGCCCCCAAGTGGGGGTCGGCCTATATTTGCCACAAGGGTCAGCCCCCCATAAATCTAAAAAAATATGGCTGCAATTTTGTTTTCTAAAGGAAGGGGGGTGGGGGGTCATGCCCTCATAGGGAAAAACATACTCAAAAATGACTTTTATGCCCCCATGGGGTGGGGGGAGTCGTGCCATTTCACAAGGGGAGTCAAACCCCCAAACACAGATGAAACTTTGTGATGTAGTGGTTTTCTGCTAGTCGATTGCAGCGAGAGGGCCAGAAACAGAAGTGATTCCCCTTCTCCCCCACCCAAATAAAAAAAAACTTTCCCAGTATCAGCCAAAAGCCCTTTGCTGACCCCCACACTGAAGGGCTAACTTTGCCTGCCAGGGGTGTATTTTGGGCACCATATACTATGGGCTTATAGGAAAGTTAAACTTGCCAATTAGGTGTTAGGCAATTTCGACATGTTTTAGTGGTCAGAGCACATGCACTGGGGCCTGGTTAGCAGTGTCCCAGCGCACTTTCTCACACAGGCTCCCCCGACAAAAGGTAAAGAGAAACTCTACTTTCCCATGGGCATTTCTCATCATCTAAGTGAAAGAACCTGAAAGAGCTGTCTGCATTTGGTTGGTGAGTTTTAGGTCTGTGCTCTGCTGTAAAGTCCATACCCTGCAAGGAGATGGACCACCTCAACAGTTGTGGGTTCTCTCCTCTTATCTGCTTGAACCACATGAGAGGTCTGTGATTGGTTTGAACTCAGAGGTGAGACCCAAACCGGTAGGGTCTCCGCTTCTTCAGGGACCAAACCACAGCAAAGGCCTCCCACTCTATGGCACACCAATGCTGCTGTCTATGGAGTAGTCATCTGCTAATAAAATCAATGGGCTGATCCTGACCCTCATCATTCAGCTGTGACAATACTGCTCTAGTGCCATAATCTGAAGCATCTGTTTGAACAACAAACTCTCTGATGAAATCAGGCATCTTGAGCATGGATACAATGCCCAGAACCTCCTTCAGGCTATCAAATGACTTCTGATACGCCCATATGACCTTCTTGCGCGGCTTGTTAGTAGAGAGCTCTGTCAAGGGGGGGTGATAATGGTGCCATACCTCTTGACAAACCTCCTGTATTACCCTGCCAGACTCATGAAACTTCTGACTTCAATCTGGGTTTTGGGAGGCACCCAAGCTGTGATAGTCTGGACCTTGGGCTGGGGAGTGTGGAAATATGGATTTTTCTGGTCAGTTATGTCCCCTATCTTGGACCCCAACGGTTCCATGTGCATGTCACAAGTACATGTATGTTCCCTCCAGTTCCAGTTATGAAGACGCAAACACATGCGCGTCCACCGTCAACATGTCCTTTGACAGATCCGCCATGAATAGGCCGGATATTCCATTCCTAAATATGAAAGGCCATCGGCTTTATATGGTTCACTTATGCCACTTTACAGTCCAGGCAAGTAGGCCCTGATTCTGTCATCAAAACTCCTCTTGCCTTCTGCCTCTGAAAGCTCCAGTCCGAGCCTGCATCTGTGACCATGAACTTTGTCTCATTCTCTGCGCAGCTCACGAAGCCTGACATCAGCCCATTCTCTGCCAAGAACTGTATTTCACCTTCGAATTATCTGCCTCCCCCTCAGCCGATGCATTCCTGCCTAGTAGTTTAAGTAAACATTCTTCCAGTTACCAAGCAAAAAGGCCCAACTTCTCTGTCCTCATGCAAGTAATTCATAGCCCTGTTACCATGGAATATTCCTACCCCCTCGCATTCAGTGTAGACACTTAGACGCTTGTACACGCACGCACAGTCAGTATAGAATAGATTCTGTCCGAGAGTCCTTCTTTTGTGGATAACATAGTTCTTTAAACATAGGATGTTAGATATGATTTGGGATTAGGTTGACTTGACCCCCCAGACTTCTCGTCTCCACATATAGAGCTAAATGTCAAATCCCCGTCACCCCCTAGTTACACGTCAATTACACGTCATACTGCTGCGCGCGCATTTAGGCCAAGTATTATCTTATAGATCCACCTATGTATGACATCATAACCAATCATGTTCCTTTTTACTCATTATTACACCCATTTTCGGTTACGCAGACCAAACGTCAATTTCCTTATCAATTGTTACGCCTACTGTATTCACTTCATTATAATGTATGTACTATAAAAGTTACTTCTTGTCAATAAAGTATGTACTTCACTTCCTGAACCCCTGTGGTGATGGAACTTGAAGCATCCGATTATAATCGATTATTGGAATAAAGCCCATTCCGAAACTCTAATATCACGGATTCTGCCTCTCATTTTACTGAGCTATTTTATAATGTTTCTGTATCAAATTCAGTCCCGGTAAAGGAATTTTTATTTACCACATGATGGCGCCCGAACAGGGACACTTTCTCATCTCACGCGCCGGCGGTGAGTTGCAGGCCCGGTCTCCTGCCACAGCTGGACGGACAATAACGCGTACCAGCAGGATTTCCTGTATCTCCCTCCGGTCAAGCGGGGGCGACTGAGACTGCGATCAACACCCAGACGAGGCGGTGAGAAGTGCGAAGTATCCCGACCAGAGCCTAGCTGAGAGAGCAAGATCCGAGGTATACAGAGACCCACCAGTTCGAAGTCAAGCCCAGTTTCCGACGAGTCGAGTCAAGTCCAGTCCGGTTCAAGTTCAAGTTACCGAGGCCTTCCGTTTCCGAAGCTACCCGGTGAGTACCATTACTGGGGAGGCATTTCTGACGTGCACATAGGTTGTGCCGGTCAAGACGGGTTTGGGTACACAAATCCGGTCTGCACTGTTTTAGCAGTGTATCTGTACTGTTTAGCAGTATATCAAGTATTCCGAAGTATCTAGTTATTGTCAAGAATTAAGCATGGTGATTAGTTATGCAGACGATCATCATTGTTGTTTCAGTTAAAGGTTTAATGTTTTAATGTTTAATGTGTTAAACGTCCTGCATATTGTGGTATGAATGGTTGTTCATTAAGTGTGCTTTTTTATTAAGTGTGTTCAAGATTAAGTATCAGATCAGTTGTCAATATGCCGCTCTTTTCGAAATTAAGACAGATCACTACTAGAAAAGGGGTACTTGAAGAAGCCGTCCCTATTCCTCCTAGGGATACTCCAGGGCACTTCATGTATCACAAACATGGCTTAGACGCTATATTATTTCTTGATTTATGGGTAGACTACACCAAGGGATTACCAGAAAGTCAGAGATGGCCCGCAGCGGGAACCTGGGATGCAGAGTGCATCATGAAAGTCGAGGAAGAGTTATGGAAAAGGAAAGTCAGACAGTCACAGAAAGACGCCGTTGAGTTATGGCGTAAAGAATCTCATAGACGTACGGAAAAAGCACGTAGACAGGAAGAGAAGAGTAAAGAAAGTTCAAGCAAAGTTCAAGACAATCTATTAATTAAGGAAGGTATCCGAGTGAAATCAGAACAAGTAGACAGACAAAGAAATGCCCTTATGAATGGTATGTATCCCCTTCTGGCCGAAGGATTACCTAAGGCTACTCCAGAGATACCGAAAGACTTGCCACCCCCATTATTCCCAATCAAGGTACATCCTAAGGGGCATCCTAGAACCGCAGAAGATGTTTTTCTTTCCTCATATTTAGATGACGCAGCTCCCGAGTATGCTAATTCCGTCCCACGTAGACCGCATACCAGGGAGGTCCAACGCCAAGATCCAGCACCCGTATCCCTACAGCAACAAATCGAGTCACAAGTTCCGGCAAGCACATCTGTTTCTGCATCTGTTCCTACAGGTACTTCTATAGCTGAGTCCACACCTATAGTTGCTGTGTCACGTTCGACGAATCCTTTCACACCCGACGCCCCAGACGGGGCCACGGGAGGTGCTACCAATATTTTTTCTACGCCACCTAGAATAAATAAACTTATTTTTCAAGAGTCAGCGCATTCACGTACACCCAAATTCGTAAGTGATCGTACGCTTAAGGAACTTCTTATAGATTGTAGATATGACCCGGTGCTCGGTAAAGAGGACGAAATGATCCTGGCATCATTACGTATCAGACGAGCCGCAGGGTATTTAGCGAAGCTACCAGGAATGACTGCGCATCTAGATAAAATATATCATTTTGTTCAAACAGGGCGAGATCCAGAATGTATTAACAGAGCTATGGAATACCAGAAAGTAGAGATACAGGGGGAACTGTTACGTTTCCTCATAAACTGTGTGATCAGAAATCAAGACCGACCAGGGGTAGATCCGGAAGCAATGAAAATTCTTACAAAATGGAGCCAGAATATATCAGAAGGGAGACACGATAAGCAAAATTGTATAATAGCCATGTGCCGAAAGATCCGTAAAGAAATAGAACGCCTACACGAGGAGAGATTAGAGACAGACGAGTTCGAACAAAGCGAGGAAGAAGGGTCAGGACTGCCCGCAGGACAGTCGGACACCATAGCCTATGTAGGTAGAGGAAGATCTTGTAATAGGGATCAGACTAGATGTCATACTGACTCAATACGTCCAATATGTCCAGATAATGACAGGAATTTCCAAATACCTATAATTAACATAAGGTCTAACGAGCATTCGTTCCAAACCGCCGACAAACTACTCCGAGAACGAAGGGGTTATCATTTTCTCGATTCTATGGATGAACAAGATTTAGCAAGGGCAGCTGTCCATTGGGTGGACAGTCCCGGAAAATATAGTGATGAGACAGTAGTACGCACATTTTTGAATCTCACCCCAGATGAGCAGAGGTTAGCTGGGATTTATATGATTCAACAACTCATTATACTATATCAGAGTCAGCATTCGGACCCTGGTCCCTTACCTGACATATTGACTGAATTGCTTATGAATAAATGGAGAGGTCCAGGTACTAAATTAATTAAAGAAATTCTAGTATCAAGAAAGCAGTATATTCTTTTTGTATGCTCAGAGCATGTCTCATTGCCTGTCAAGGAAAGAACCACGTATCACCTGGATAGACAGAATCCCTTACGAGAAGTACACCCAATAAAAGGCGAGGACAATCAGTTTAAACGCGTATTTGTATATACGCCCATATCGAAAATAGAATTGTTAGAAATGAAGAAAGTGGTACCCAGTCATGACAAAGACCCAGCGGGTTTTCACCGAGAAATTAAAGACATGTTACTCATGGGAGAGTATACCTACCCCGACATTATGACAATATTAAAGGTGTTGATGCCTGCTGGCATTTATGAGAAACTCAAGGAAAAAGAGTGGGAGGTAGGTGACCAAAAGATAGAATGGTCAGCATTAGAAGCAGAAGAAAGGGCCCGAGGTCCAGGTTCGGGGCTTGGGGACAAAACTAAAGCACTACCAGGTCTACTAGTACAGGTACTGCCACGTTTATTAACTACGAAAAAGGAAGATTGGGGTACAATTTCAGCCTGTAAACAGAAGCAAGATGAAGACACTAGCGATTACTATGCCCGATTCGAGAAATGTTTTGGTATAAATAGTGGCATAAAAGCAAGTAGCGAATCATACCCGCATCTGTTCGTAACAAAATTAGTGGAAAATGCCCTGCCCCCAGTAAAGAATAGAGTATTAAAATTCGAGAGTACCTGGCAAGGTAACACTCCAACACAAATGTTACAAATGTTACAGTACCACCACAATAGAATTAGAGAGGAACAAGAACATGAACACAGACGCATGAAAGACACGAAAATGAAAATGCTAGTTTCCCAGACAGTTCCAGCTGAAGGACATAAAAAGGGTATGACACATTCCGATTCAGCAGGACCTGTAAAAGGGACATGCAATTATTGTAAAAAGCCAGGTCATTACGTACACGATTGTCCAGTGCTAAAACATAATATCGCCATAGGTAAAACACAAGAAAGATCACGGCCACTAAGACAAGATCAGAATGAACAAGGAGCTATGCAGCATGCCCAGGCCATGCCAGCCGCACAACAGCCAATACAGTTTGTGCCAGCTGCACCACCGTTGCCTGTTGCTGCCACACAGACAACAACACGACAAATGTATCAGACCGCACAGTATGAATATCCCGAGTATCAGCGTTACGCATGAACTAGCCTAGAGAGGGAAGTTGACTTACCCCTTATCGAGATTCCTGTAGATCAAGAAGGACCTTATGTACATAGTGAATTATTAGGTCAAGATAGAAAATTTTTACTCGATACAGGGGCAAGTCGAACAACTATAAAACGTAGTGAAGTTCCAGGGGCACCCCTCTCAGGCTCTCAGAATATTTCCCTTGGTTTTTCAGGAAAACCTATTGTTAATGAAGTATCACAGCCTCTTCCACTTACGATAGGACCTCTGACCCGAACTACAGATCTATTGCTTACTAAATCATGTCCAGAAAACTTGTTAGGAATAAAAACGTTGAAAGCCCTAGGAGCCATAATATGTTGTTCTCCGGAAGGAGTAAGGTTGTTTTTACGTGATTTTAAAGGTCACTATGTATCTAGAGACATGGATCCCCGACTGCAGACTTTACCTACACATCTATGGGCACAAGGCCCTACTGATGTTGGTTGCATGAATATTACACCATATCGAGTCACACTAAAGGCAGGAGTGGTGCTACCACGAATGCGACAATACAAGTTACCACCAGATGCTGTAGCGGCTTTACTACAAATCATTGACGAGCTCATTGCCCAAGGAGTAGTTGTAGAAACAGACTCCAATGTATGTAATTCACCGATAATTCCGATTCTTAAACGAACAGATCCTACAGCTCCGCCAGTATATCGATTGGTTATTGATCTGCGCGAGTTAAACAAATGTATTGTGCCACAATTTCCTGTGGTCCCAGATATCTCATCATTATTGACAGCTATTGATTCCGAAGCCACATTCTTTACTGTAATTGATCTCAAAAATGCCTTTTTCAGCGTCCCAATAGATCCGGAAAGTCAATATTTGTTCGGATTTAGTTTAAATGGGCGTAGCTTTAAATTCTCCCGCGCACCTCAAGGATTTACAGAAAGCCCCAGCATCTATAGCCAAGCACTGAAACGAGAACTTGACAGTATCCACATGCCAGTTAACACCGCCTTGCTTCAATACGTCGATGATCTGCTGATCACCGCCCGAAGCGAACCCGAATGTGAAAAAGCATCACTGACAGTTTTACAATTTCTAGCCGAAAAAGGGCACAAGGTGTCCCCTTCTAAGCTGCAATTCTGTGTCCAGCGAGTTGTTTATCTTGGACACTCGCTGTCCAAGGAGGGAAGGCAGCTTACACCCGACCGCATTCAGTTAATAGCTAACATGTCAATACCCAAGACACAAAAGGAGGTGCGGGCTTTCATAGGCCTCACTTCATATTGTAGGCAGTGGATCCCTCAGTATGCATTTCTAGCAAAACCACTCATTCAGTTAACCACACAGGAGGCAGCCACATCGACTGTTCTCCCTTGGACTCAGGAACACACACAAGCTTTTGAAAGCTTAAAGAAAGCTTTATGTCAAGCACCCGTTTTAGCAACGCCATGTTACAGAAAACAGTTTACACTTTTTGTTACAGAGCGCGAAGGTACTGCCTTGTCAGTACTCACACAAGAACAAGCAGGAGCACGCAAACCATGTGCTTATTTTTCTAGTACATTAGATCTCGTAGCTCAGGCTTTGCCTGCATGCCTGAAATCAGTAGCAGCGACAGCTTTAGCAATCAGACAAAGCGATGCCATAGTGTTAGGACATCCATTGACAGTTCAAGTACCACACGCAGTAGAGGTTCTTGTAAATAGAACGCAAACACAACACTTGACTATAGCGCGACTTACAGGATACGAGCTTACATTGTTTCAGCCACATATAGAAATCAGACGCTGTAACACATTGAATCCTGCCACACTTTTACCAGTAAGCGGAACAGACCCACTAGCCCATGACTGTATTGAAGTTATTACAATAACAACAAAACCCAGACAAGACTTAACCGATGTCCCATTGTCAGATCCAGACCTGACCTTGTATGTAGATGGTTCATGCATGAGAACAAGTACAGGAGAGTTAGTAGCCGCCTACGCAGTCACAACAGATACTGAAGTCATTGAAACTAATCGTATAAATACTTTGTCAGCTCAAGCCGCAGAACTTATCGCTCTGACACAAGCCTGTATTCAAGCCATGAATAAAAAAGTCAACATATACACTGACTCGCGTTATGCATTCGGAGTTGTACATGACTTTGGCGTGCTGTGGCGAGAGAGAGGTTATTTAACTTCCCACGGTGCCCACATTCAGCACGGACCCCTCATTCATGCATTATTAGATGCAATACATCTACCCACTGAAATATCAATTATGAAATGTAAGGCCCATACGAAGGTTACTGATATCATTTCCCAAGGCAATGATCTAGCCGACAGAACAGCTAAACTGACTGCTCAAACTCAAACCCCCGACATGACAAAGACAATAGTCCCGACACCGACACATTGTATGACAGTTAAAGATCCTACTCTTGACGTAATTGACATACAGACACATGCTACACCAGACGAAATAAAGAAATGGACTGAATTAGGAGGGATCCAAACGGACCAAGGATGGATGATGAAGGAAAAGTCTGTATGGTTCCTTCCTGATTCAATGGTCCAAGTTATAATTAACACTATACATAGTCCAGCACATCTAGGAGAAAAAGCTATGCTAGACAGCATTCAACACATTTGGTTCAATAAACATTTACGAGCAGCAGCAAAACAAAAGGTCCGTACCTGTATGATCTGTTGTCAGTTCAACCCAGGAAAAAGCGTTCCCGTAGAACAGGGTGGATTTCATACTCCTAATCATCCTTTTGAAGTCCTCCAGATGGATTATATCCAGATGGAACGATGTCGAGGATTCAAATATGTTCTCGTAGTTGTTTGCGCTCTGTCCCGTTGGACGGAGGCATACCCGGTTTCAGATTACACTGCCCCGACTACTGCCAAACAGTTGGTTCGAGAATTCTTCCCACGCTACGGTTTACCACGTGCTGTTTACTCAGATAACGGCCAGCCGTTCTCATCCGAATTAATGAAACACGTTTCACTCCTGTTAGGATATCAGTGGAAATTCCACTGTGTCCGACATCCCGAGGCAGCAGGTCTCGTAGAAAGACATAACCAGATACTGAAAATTAGAATGTCCAAAATATGCAGAGAGAAAGGTGTCGACTGGGTAGTAGCGTTACCAGTTGCACTCTTTTACATGAGAATGGTAGCACACTCTCGAACAGGGCTATCCCCGTATGAGGTGATCTTCGGTAGACCACCGAATATGTGGGGGACGCCTATACCACGCAAAATAACTGATGTTGACTGTAATATGCTGACAGATTACTTGGCTTCCTTGATGTCTGCACTACAATCTTCTCGTTCACAGGTAGCTGCAGCCTTTCCCGACAACACTGAGGTGAAACCCCATGACGTTGTTCCGGGTAATCTTGTCTTTGTGAGGAATTTCGACCGAAAGACTCAGCTGGAGCCCAGGTGGAAAGCACCCAAGTTGGTCCTGTTGACCACAAGAACAGCCGTGAAGATCGAGGGCCGCAAGGGCTGGATTCATTCAAGCCACATCAAGAAATTTCATGGACTATCCTCGGATATAGACATTGTGCCCTGCACTCCCTCACAGACTGATACAAAACTCCCTTTTGTTGAACCGAACAAATCTGAAAATTACAAACTAAAGCTTAGGCCCACCAAGTCGAGCAATTTGATTGTTTAAGTCCTCTCCAAGGTGAAGCGGTTGAATTGTCTCTGACATGTATCCCTTGGACCTGAGTAGAGAAAATACCCGAAAAATGTTGAAACGACAGGCGTATTGTAAATCACTGCGTAGCCACTGCATAGTGACATTATTAATTTTGTTTTTATTGAGTCTTTTAATAATTATTACAAGTATGTCGTTGCACATATATTACCCTATTTCTAGACATGTTTATAATGTTGCTGCTGAACATTCTTTTAGTGACTTACCTCCGCATGAATTGTCTTATAGACTTGCGCTGCGCAATAACACTTTCATTAGTATGTTACATCATTCCCATCAGACTAGTAATGCCACCAATTGTTGGGTGTGTGGCCGACTCCCTCCCTATCAGAATTATGAAGGAGTCCTGCCTTTCTTTCCACATCCATTTACACATAATGGCTCCTGTGGAGCATGGTTTAGTTTAATTAATTCCATAGACTCAGACACAGCAGTTTACCAAGATCATTGGGTATGGGGAAATCTGAACCTAGCTTTACTCAAGGTCTGTTACCCTGACAAGGAGGGTCGCCCCAAAAGAACAGGAACTGATCTAGAAAATGAAGTATATGGATTAGGACATTTTACACCTAATCTCATGATTCTAAATGTCGTATCCGAGGTTGAACTAGTCTTACCCACCATGTCAGTATTCCCAGCGAAGGGTGAATTGTGTGTAAGAAAGGTTGGTTCCATACATATGGGCCATAGTAAATGCACTACTATAGTAGAATTCAGTGATCAAGGAAAATCTTCATTTAGAGCTTCCCGCCATTCCTACTTTATATGTGGTCAGACGACATATATGCGTCTACCCCTAGATTGGGATGGTACCTGCTACATTGCATTCCTTTTGCCACCTGTTTTCCTAGCTCCTCCTGATTATTACAGAAATATTCATTTAGTACACAACAGAGAACGGAGAGATCTCCCCATTGTCGATTACACTGAGACGGCATGGGACAAGTATGTAGATTTTAATAAAGGCATCTTTCCCTATATAGGTACTGTTACTAATAGTAAGCTGATACGTAGATTAACTAGAACCCTTGAAGCAGTAGTGAATGAGACTATTTCCGCCTTAGGCAATTTAACGGAAGAGCAGTCTGCTATGCGGATTGTTGTGCTTCAAAATCGTCTTGTCCTTGACGTCATCCTGGCTGATAGGGGCGGAGCCTGTAGGGTCATCGGATCAAGCTGCTGCGTATTCATACCAGAAAATTCGCCATCTGTATATAAAGCCATCACTCGCCTTCATAAGATTGTAAGCCAGATACACCAGAACCCAGGCACTTGGACTTGGTCCAGTTGGTTTTGGAATGCGGTATCAGCCTGGGGATGGAGAGTTTTATCCTTCCTAGGTATTGGCCTTCTCATACTATTCAGTTGCTGTCTATGTCTACAATGTGGACCAGCGATTTGTGGTCTGTGTGCCACATCGTGCATTCCACATCAAGATTTTCATTCAAGATCCCGGAAGAAGAAAGAAGAACAAATGATGCTATATGAACAGATCGATGGATTGATGAAGATTGATATCTCTTGAAGGGCAAGTAGGGGACAAGGAGGGAATGTGGAAATATGGATTTTTCTGGTCAGTTATGTCCCCTATCTTGGACCCCAACGGTTCCATGTGCATGTCACAAGTACATGTATGTTCCCTCCAGTTCCAGTTATGAAGACGCAAACACATGCGCGTCCACCGTCAACATGTCCTTTGACAGATCCGCCATGAATAGGCCGGATATTCCATTCCTAAATATGAAAGGCCATCGGCTTTATATGGTTCACTTATGCCACTTTACAGTCCAGGCAAGTAGGCCCTGATTCTGTCATCAAAACTCCTCTTGCCTTCTGCCTCTGAAAGCTCCAGTCCGAGCCTGCATCTGTGACCATGAACTTTGTCTCATTCTCTGCGCAGCTCACGAAGCCTGACATCAGCCCATTCTCTGCCAAGAACTGTATTTCACCTTCGAATTATCTGCCTCCCCCTCAGCCGATGCATTCCTGCCTAGTAGTTTAAGTAAACATTCTTCCAGTTACCAAGCAAAAAGGCCCAACTTCTCTGTCCTCATGCAAGTAATTCATAGCCCTGTTACCATGGAATATTCCTACCCCCTCGCATTCAGTGTAGACACTTAGACGCTTGTACACGCACGCACAGTCAGTATAGAATAGATTCTGTCCGAGAGTCCTTCTTTTGTGGATAACATAGTTCTTTAAACATAGGATGTTAGATATGATTTGGGATTAGGTTGACTTGACCCCCCAGACTTCTCGTCTCCACATATAGAGCTAAATGTCAAATCCCCGTCACCCCCTAGTTACACGTCAATTACACGTCATACTGCTGCGCGCGCATTTAGGCCAAGTATTATCTTATAGATCCACCTATGTATGACATCATAACCAATCATGTTCCTTTTTACTCATTATTACACCCATTTTCGGTTACGCAGACCAAACGTCAATTTCCTTATCAATTGTTACGCCTACTGTATTCACTTCATTATAATGTATGTACTATAAAAGTTACTTCTTGTCAATAAAGTATGTACTTCACTTCCTGAACCCCCGTGGTGATGGAACTTGAAGCATCCGATTATAATCGATTATTGGAATAAAGCCCATTCCGAAACTCTAATATCACGGATTCTGCCTCTCATTTTACTGAGCTATTTTATAATGTTTCTGTATCAAATTCAGTCCCAGTAAAGGAATTTTTATTTACCACAGGAGGCTGCACATGTTTCCCACCAATTAGATAGCCCCAGCCATATCTAGCACTTTCTGATCTTGATAGGCAGTTCCACCTGGTGCAGGACCTGAAGCACTTCCCTGAGGTGAGTCAGGTGTTCCTGCCCGGTGGAGCTAAAGATAGCACCACCATCAAATATATTGCACTAAAGGTCTCCAGCCCAGCCAGTTCCCTGTTGACCAACCTCTGAAAAGTGGCAGGGGCATTCTACATTCCGAAGGGTATGGCTTTGATTGGTAGTGGTCCTCATGAGTTGAGAATGCTGATTTCTCCTTGGCTCCCTAAGTTAGGGCAATCTGCCACTGCCCAGATTTTAATTCAAAGGAACTGAAATATTCAGGAACCCCCAATCAAGCAATGAGCTCATCAGCACTTGAGATGGGGCATGCATTAGTTTGGGTATGGCACTGAGTCCCCTGCAGTCCAAACAGATCCTCGGTTTTGGGGGTCACCTCTTCGGAGTTGTCCTTAGGTACCAGCACTACTGGACTGAACCAGGAACTACTGGAGAGTTCATTCACCCTAGGGAACAACATCTTCCTCACTTCCGCTTGGATGCTGGTCCTTACCTTATCTGACAAATTGTAGATTTTAATTTAAGTACGCTGTCACCAGTGACAATGGGGTGGTTACACCACTGGGTCAGTCCAGGTGGCAGGGTGAACAGTCCAATTGGTGAAAGTATCTCTGATGCTACTCTATCAGTGTAGGTGAGAGAACTACTCTCTTCACTAAACCATCCTTTGCATTGTAGGATGGGAGATCTGGGAGAGGTTCACTTTCCTTCTGCTCTCCCCATCAGTGAGCATCAACGCGGTCATGACCACACTATCAACGTTGGGCTTCAGGTGGATTATATAAATCACCCTGTGTGGGTTTTTGGGGGTAATAATGTCCACCAACTATGTAATCACACCCTTATTTTCAACCACTGTGTAGGGGCACAGCCCATTTGTTTTGGAGGGCATGAGAGCCACAGGCTCCATAACCCACACCTTCTGATTGGGTCTTTATTTCTCAAGGGTGGGCTCCTGGTCATACCAATGCTTGATCAGTTCTAGGCAAGCCTCAAAGTTCTTGTTAGCACTCTTCATGTACTCAGCCATGCAGGAGCAAATGCCCAGCATATAGTCTATAATGCCCTGTTTGGAGTCCTCAAGGGCTATTTTCACTCTTCTCAGGCTAGAAATGAGGTAACTCTGACAGGGTGCCTATACAAACGTTCAAAGGGGATGATGCTCTCTCTCTTTTGTGGTAGCGTGATGTGGCTAAATAAAAGGCATGGTAGCAGGACATTCCACTTCCATCTGAGTTCTTCAGCTAACCCAAAAATGATGCCTTTTAGTTCTTGTAGAATCTCTACACAAGTCCATTGGTTTGATGGTGACAAGGGGTGATGAACTTGTAAGTCACCCCTCACTTATCCCACAAATCCTACTAGTATGCAGATATGAAGTTAGTACCCTATCTGAGATTACCTCTTTGGGGAACCGACTCTGGTAAAGATACCAAACAGCACCCTGACCGCTGCAGGTACAGTCAGTGTCTTCAGAGTTATGGCTTCAGGGTATCTAGTGGCATGATCCAGCACCACCAAGATGAACCTGTCCCCTAGCAGCCCAATTGTCGTGATCCCTCGGAGGCCTCTCAGGATCGGTTCATTGCTCAATTGGGATCCACCCACTGACAACCTCAATCTCCGAGTTGCTATAAAAGCACGGACATTTGAGGGGGTCAATCGGGGGAAGGAAAGGAAGGGAACAGCGGGGAGGGAGACCTCTGGAGAAAAACAGTAATTAAGACACCATGAGCCTGGCACCAATACAGCTTATCTCATGCCCTCCTTGTGGCACTATGTGGGGATCTACCTGTAAAGAAAAAGAACTCTTTCTTGTGGCAGCTACAACAAGAAGGGTGATTGTGTCATCATCAGACCTTCTAAGGGCTACCTGGCGTTGTCTGTATTTCGTACCACATACAAGTAATGCTCAGCAGAGGAACTGTGAACAAATAAAAATATACAGATAAGCAGCGCTCTTGACATTCCCCTAGGGAAACACTCCTTAACAAGGCATACCTTACCCACCATAAAACGTGCGACTGTGGGCCTCACAAGGGAAGAAGGAATTACGCTATATCCTCAGCACCTCTCTTATCTCCCCTGCTAAGTCGAAACAATACACACAGAAATCACTTATGTTGGTGGATTACAGACATCAATGGTTATTCATCTCTAATCATTTTACTCATCAATACCTATTCAAGGTAACCGTGGAGTGTAAGTTAGATATACCACCTGGTAGGGAATACCAGTCCCAGCTCACAATGTCCTAAAACAAGAGAGCTACGAGTTCCCTCGCTTTTGTAGCCAAGAGATGTAGAGATTTCTTAGGTTGCGACGCTGCGATAGCATCCGCTAATGCTAATGTCTTTAAGTATCGAATTTGACTCTCGGCGGTGTCACCTACACCCGTTTTGTAAAGTTTCCGTGGTTTCTTTACAGCGGTATTTGCCAATAACGCTGTATCAAACAAATAACAAGGAATGACTCTAGGCGGTGTCACCGACACCTGTTTCGTACAGTATCTGTGGTTTCTTCAAAGCGTATTTGCCAATAACGCTGTATCAAACAAGAACAAGAAAGGACTCTAGGCGGTGTCACCGACACCCTTACCCCCACCCGGGCGGTCTGGAGCCGTATCGCGCAGTTCCTTCGGAATAATCTGCCCTGTTTCTGCTACCGGCTCCGGCTTACGTAGCCTGCCGGACCCGCGCTGCGTCACTTCCTGTGCATGCGCATCGCGAAGGAGGCTGGGAAGGGTAGTTCGGGTTCTTCGGCCTTCCAAAACTCCCGCATCTCGCGGAGACGGACAACGGTCTTCTACCAAAAGGCTTCGTGTGTCGTGAGTTTTACGGAATGTGCAGCGGGCGAGCTTTGGCACATGACACCAATAATGTCAATCTCTGCCTTTTCAAAAAGGGTCCCCATCACTGACAATTGGAAGAAGAGAGCCTTGGGTTGCTCTCTTGCCTTCTCTTGCCTTGCCACTGGCTTGACAGGTGGTGCAGGTGCCAGAGAACTCCTTCACTTTCTCAGTGCTCTGAGGCCAGTAAAAGTGGTTCACCAACTTGTCCCAGGTTTTGGTTTGCTCCAAATGCCCAGTCAAGGGGATATTATAGGCTAAATATTTAAGAGAAATGCACTGTAACATTGGGGAGCTACCAATCTTCTGGTTGCTCCTGTGAGATTCCCTGGTATGGTATCCACCTCTTCTTGGACATCAGCCTGGAACCAAAGGCCTTTAAGGGTTTGGAACTCTTTCTATGCCTGGCAGAATTCCTTCCAGGACGGTCCTCATGCCCCATGTAACTCAGAGAGTTCTGGCAGGTCTCTCTTGACAGGATCTTCTTCCCCTTTAGGCCCCAGATCTGCCCCTTCGGGTTATTATTCCTCCTGGACCTTGGGACATTTTGAGGCAGGTCCCCTGTCGCGATCACACAGCACAAAAAGAGTCTCCCTCGTCAAACGCCCAGCTTTTGTGGACGTCACGCCCCGTTCATAGTTAACCGGCGCTCAGAGAACTACATTTCCCAGAAAACCCTGAGGCGCCAGGTGAAGAACCGGCATTAGTCCTTTCTTTGTGCCTATAAAGCACCTCCTCCCGGAAGATGAGGCGCTTGACAATCTCGCCCGTTCGGATTTTGGTTGAGGGCGGATGGTATTCGGCGCCGGATCTGTTTTCCTTGTATGCTGTTTTTCGACAGTGACTGAGCTGATCCTTGACGCTGACACGCTGCAGCAAGATGAAGTTGCGGAACGGCGCTCGTCATTGCAGCCGCATTTCCGTCCGCATTCCATTGAGCCCCAGCGCTGGATTAACAGGTATTTAGGCCCCGACCAGAGAGACAAGGAGAGAGACGTCGGAACCGCGTCTCCCTCATTTCAAGACTTCCGTTTGTTGTTTCCGTTTCACATGCTGGGATCTCCCGGTGCCTTTCTGGAATAACGCCAAACTCACTGTGAAGGAAACAGTCAGACTTAGAGTACATACTTTGTGTAGGCTGCAGTGAGCAACTTGTGTCCTTTCACGCTGTGACCAAAAACAGTGTTTGGGGATACACCTCGAGTGACTGGCTGTTCGTTACCATCCTGGAATTATTTTTTGGTGCAAGATATATTTTTTTGCCTGCATTCTAGGTTAAATAGGTCCTTCTCTGACCTGTTTATTTCCGAAGCCATTGTATGGAGGAGCACCTTTTCTATCTGACTTGATCATTGACTCCCGTTGGGAATAAGTGAACTCTGCCATCATTCATTACCCTTGCTGCTGATATTATTGTGAGTATGTATTAATCCTGGGAGTCTGTTGTGTAAATCTAATCCATGTAGTCCCTGCACTAATCCCTCTCTTTTCTCTTTTGTACAGTATCCCAATGGGCGGAGTATTGAAGACTTCAAAAACCCTAGAACAGGCATAGGGTGACGGGGAACAATCAGAGCGGCAGTATTTCTTATTTTCTCCACTCTCCTTTTCCCCGGGGTGCTCCTTTACGCAGGAGTGTTTCTGTTATTCTGTGGGAGATTGCGCTCAGGGAAAGTGGGGGGCTCCTCATCGGTCATCATCCCCGCTGGCTGATCCTCAAGGTTAGTGGCGTTTTCTTATCTTGCGCTACTGACAGATCACGACATCCCCAAGCCCCTTGTCCTTCCTCTTTGGAAATGTTGGCCATTATTCCAGACTCTAGGCTTCCTTGCTGGGCTATTTGGCCTCTTGTGGCAATGCCCCCTCTCTAAGGCAGAACCAACATTTTAGCATGGGTCCTCATTTCTACCTCTGCCCAGGCAAAGGTTACAAGATAATTGTCCAACAGGATCTCCACTGGTATGGCAGGGCTCACAACTACCTTTATTGGCTCAGTAACCTCACCTCATTCTAAGGTGACCATTGCCATGGGATGAAACTTCACCTGTTTGTCATAATTTATTACCCTATGGAGAACGCCTGGAATGAGCTCTGAGAAGACTAGCCTCTCAATCACACTGGTAGTCCTGGTTTTTGCATCCCTCGGAGTATCTACTCTGGAGGGCCACTGCCTGTACTGTAACATGCTGGGAAGCAAGGCAGCTATGGACTCAACACTACTACCACGGAGACTGGCGTGGCTTCAGTCCAACCCATGGATTCCCCTGGGCCACACCATGTCCTACACTCACAATCCCTTGGGACAGCCCACCAGTGTGGGGTGGGGCTTCATGGAACAGACAGAGTCTCACTTCTTGTGCCTGGGCTTGTGGCCGCCCAGAAATAACCCAGCTTTAGAGGCATCAAAGGGTCTTTTCCCCTTTACCCCCTCACTAGATTTAGGAAATGTTTGGGACTCCCCCTCTTAGTTGGACATTTGGGGCACTTGTTAAAGCTCGTTTTTTTGTCAAAGATCTTTTTATTCAGCATTTCAATCAAGTACCACAGATTACACAGTAGAGTACGCAGGACCTCGTACATATACAAGCCGCTAGTATGAGTCCAGTTTCATATGTTGTGAAGTCCCGTCACCCCCGCCGTGCTACAAAGAATGCCTGTTTTATTACATCAAACAATAGGGGCAATCCCCTAAACTCTGAACAGTAAACAAACCCCTCCTAGCCCTCCCTCCTCCCCTTCCCCGGTGGTGCTGGTATCTCTGAAATCACTTGTTGGGCTCTCAGATGTGTCTTGGAGGTAAGGCAGTGTTAGCTCATCGACTGTTCCTCAATGGGACCCCACTGCTCCAACTAGAGATGCATGGGGACTCCGTCCAACCCTAATTAGAACTGACATAAGTGCATAGCTCGTACTGAAAGTGGGCATACCGCCGATGGCAGGCCACCAATAGGCTCCATTTTTACTCAAAATTGTTGTGCTCGTCTCTAAAAATATAGGTCAACCTTTCCATGGTGAAAATTCTCCATAGTCTGGAGTGCCACAACGATACAGCTGGCGTGTCTTTCTTCTTCCAGGCTGCTGCTATTGTGAGTTTTTCCGCCCCTAAGCATGCACACATTATTGCCTTGTCTGCTTTTGTCTGGTGTTCAAAATCAGGGTCCCTGATGCCCAGAAGAGCGACCTCTATAGTTGTCGGAATGGGGTAACCTAGCATGTCTTTGATGTGTGAAAAGATTTCCTCCCAAAAAGCGTGGATACCGGGTCAGTCCCACCATATATGACGAAAGTCCCCCTGCAGGCCACAGCCTCGCCACTAGAGATCTGAGGTGTCTGGAAAGATCTTTTTGAGTTTGGTGGGGTAGTGATACCAGTCAAGGACTGTCTTGTAGTGGGCCTCCTTCAAGGCCACTGTGGTCCCCCATATGTGTTTCCACTCCTCCTCAGTAATATCTCTTCCTATCACTTGTTCCCAGAAAGGCATGTATCGCGTCCGTGGGGCATGTATTGTTGCTAATTGCATGGCGTATAGTGAGGAGATTACTTTCATGGTGCCCACCCTCCGTACCAGCTTTTCTATCGGTGTGTGTTCTCTAGTGGCAGCGTCTCTTATTTGTGGCAGGGAAACCTAGTGTTTGATTTGGAGGTAATGGTAGTGCTCACTTTGTGGGACCTGGAACTCCCTTTGACAGCTCTCAAACAAGAGCACGTCATAATTGTGAAACATGTCTGATATCATCAGGCAGCCCCCTTCTCTCCATCAGTCAAAGGGCCCTTCTTGCAGCGCTGGAGGGAAATCAGGGTTAAAATGAATCGGGGTATAAAGGGAAGGGAAAGAAGTCCATCCCTCTTTTTTCGTGATCTCGTCCCAAAGTTTGAGTGTGGTTCATGTTGGGGTGCTGAGATATGCATTTGCTGGTCTGTCTTTTTTCCGTTTCCAAAGGACATCCCAGATTGTTCTGCCACTATCGTCCTGTCCATGTGGAGCCAATGTTTATCAGACTCCCTCATGGACCATTCTACAACTACCCGTAACTGTGCTGCTTGGTAATAGAGTGCGAAATCTGGTAGAACCACCCCCCCCCCTTCTTTCTTGGAGCACTGTAGCACGTGAAAGGGAATGCGTGCTCTTCCACCTTGCCACATAAATTTAGTAATGAAAGTGTAGTCTAGGAAAGAGATCACGGTCTAGGTTAACTGGGTGCGCCTGAAATAGGTAAAGGAATGTTAGTAATACTGTCATTTTGACAGCGTTCATCTGTCCTAGCCAGGAGATGTACAAGGGCCTCCACCTCTTAAAATCTTGTTAAAGGTGAGGGTTAATTGGCCTTGTACAGGTCTTCGATTCTGGGGATGAGTTGGATGCCTAAATATAAAAGGGAAAGTTTAGCCCACTGCAGAGAGGTTTGGCCTCGTAGTCTCATTGCGTCACCCTCGGGGAGAGTGAGATTTAGTATGGAGGATTTCGATAGGTTAACTTTAAAACCCGCCACCGCTTCGAATTTTCTCAATTCTACCTGTACAGCCTGAAACAAGTAGCTTGGCTCCTTGATCATTAGCAGGATATCATCCGCAAAGAATGACGTCTTGTGCTCTGTACCCCCAAAGCGTATGCCATTAATCTCTGCGTTGGCTCGAAATTGAACAGCCAGAGGTTTGATACTAAGAGCAAATAAGAGAGGGGAGAGCTGGCATCAGTGATGGGTATCCGTTGACCTGTACCTGGGAGTAAGGGTGTTACTAGTTAGCCTTGACCATATTAAGAAATTTATCCCCAAAGCCGAATTTCTGCATGGTAAGGAAGAGAAACGACCAATCCACCCTGTCGAAGGCTTTTTCGGCATCTAGACCCACCAGCATTGCCGGGAGTTTAAATTTAGAGACTTTCTCAATCAGGTGTATAGTTCTTCGAATGTTATCATGCATTTGCCTTCCCTTTATAGAGCCCGATTGATCAGAGTGGATTAGTGTGGGCATTAGGTAGTTTATCCTAGCGCCCAAAATTGCACAGTAGATTTTTGCATCTAGATTTAGTAATGCAATGGGTCTATAAGAGGCATAACTCTGGAGTTTTTTCCCTGGTTTAGGGATAATGGCGATCACTGCCTCGGCCATTGAGGTCGATACACTGGACTCCTCAGCTATCGCAATGAACAGCCCGGTGAGGTGGGGGATAAGCTCCGACACGTAAATCTTATAAAACTGCTCCGTCAGGCAATGAGGCCCTGGGGCTTTGTGAAGTTTAAGTTTTGCGATAGCCTGCCTGACTTCCTCGGTAGTGATTGGCCCATTCAATTGGTCATTTTCCGCTGAAGAGATGAATGAGAGCTCCAACGAGTCCAAATACTGTTGTTGCACGGCTGTATCTGGAGGTCTGCCTGAGTAAAGGTCCCCATAAAATCTACTGAAGATACTGGCTTTGGTTTCATCGGAATGAGTAATGTGACCCTCCCCATCCTGGATAGCCCCTATGTATTCACGTTCCCTTTTTTCCCGCAACTGCCTCGCTAGATGGGACCCCACTTAGTAGCCTTGGGCATATGATATCTGCCGTAGTTTCAATAGGGTATTTTCGGCTCTATTTTTGTAAATAGATCGAAGTTTACCTTTTAGCATGCTAAGACGTCGCTGCAGTACACTGGTTGGCACTGCCTTATGAGCTTTCTCCACTTTCTCTAGTTACCCCTCGAGAGCCTCTCTTTCCTTCGTCCTCTGTTTGTTCAAAGCCGCATTAAGTTGGATGCATTTACCGCGTAGGACTGCTTTAAATGTGTCCCATGGGGAGGTGGTCTGCGGGTGATTTAGTTCAAAGTATTCAGAGATGGGGGCCCTTTATTCATCCCGGAGGACTTTGTCCAGTGTTATCGAGGTCGGAAAGTACCATCTAGGCGTACCAGGCTGTGTGTTACCCCATACCCGGTTAATGGTCACTAGGCTATGATCCGAGACCGAAATTGGGAGTATCCAAGCCGCCCGTAAAGGACCCAGCAGCGCTTGACTTATGAAGATATAATCTATCCTGGAGTAGGACTGGTGGACGTGTGAGAAGAAGGTGTAATCTTTGGTGTTAGGATGTAGCGTTCGCCATGCATCGCGTAGGCCTAAAGCGTGTATTTTCTGTTTAATCCCTTTAGTGAAGTTGTTGATAGCCGCCATGTGAGTTTGAGAACTGTCTAGTTCAGCGTGCCAGGTTAGGTTAAAATCTCCTAGAAGAACCACGGGGCCTTCTGCGAACTCGCTGATCAGGTCCAACATGGAGGTCACGAATAACACTTGCCCAGAGTTGGGGGCGTAGATAGAGATAAAAGGGCAGAGACTGCCCCTTAATTTCCCCTTTACCATAATCACTCTCCCATCCCGGTCAGCCTTTACGGCTTTGGTTTGGAACTTCGCCGAGCTACGGAAAAGGAGAGCAACTCCTTTTTGTTTGGTGGTGGCAGACGATTTGTAGATTAAGGGATAGCTTTAGTGGCGGAGCCGTATCTCTTCGGTCTTTTTGAGATTCGTTTCCTGCAATGCCACTACCTCAAACTGGTGATCCTTAAGATATTTCCAGATTTTTTGCCGCTTGATTGGCGAGTTTAGGCCTCTAACATTCCATGAGGCTATGGAAACCATTGGGGAAAATGACCTCTCTCCCCGTCTCCTCTGATGCCCCACCCTGATCTGTGTCCATTCTTTTGAGCCTCCCCCTCCGGGTTCCCTTGTGTCCTGAGTGGTTCCAAAACAAATGACTGCATGCCCCCTGCGTATACATAAGCCGACTGTGCCCCCTCACCAACACCAGGAACCCTCCCCCTTATAATAAAAACTCCAACCCCCCCCCCGGAAACTCTGCGCTGAAGAGCCAACAGGCTCCCAACGCGGCTCTTCTGAAAGAAGAGTAGAAAGATTCTGGGCAGTACGGACAAGGCCCAGACCCCCCCGACTGCCGTCTACTATGCATATAAAGGACCCTTGGAAAGGATCAACCACAATAATAGTCTGGTGCATCAAGTTGGTATTCAAGAGTGGGCATCCGCCCTTTCGGCTGTACTGTGGCCCAGATCTCAAGCATCCCAGCGTAGTGCTGCCTCAAAGACTAACCGTGGGCCTACATATATACGAATCAGTCACTTCCTTAGTGTCCTCATTTTGGGTTTGTCTTGCCTTTTGAGATGATGGGCCAGGGCCGGACAGCTCTCTGTGTCGCTCCAGTTCCTTTCGGTTGGCCTGAGTCACTTTCATCCTCGGGGATCGGGAGACGCAGAATGCGCAGGCCCTCAGTCAAATCCAAGATGTGGTGAGATTTGTTCTTATGTTCAAAAGCTAGTCCAAAGGGGAAAGTCCAGCAGTAGCGCACACTATCTTCTCGTAGTTTAGTGGTGATCGGACGCAGCAGTTGCCACCACGCCAATGTAGAAGGTGCCAAGTCCTGAAAGAGTGCACACTTGTAACCCTGGAAATAGGTCTCTCCTTTTTTCCTAGCGGCGCTCAAGATTGCTTCTTTTGTTTTGAAGGAGTGCATCTTGACGAGAACATCTTGGGTGAATCTACACTCCCCTGTCTGTGGGGTCCCTACCCGATGAGCCCGTTCTATCTTGCGCTTCATCTGGTGCGGGCTCAGAATCTTGGCAAAGAGGCCCTCCACAAATGCTCCCAGGTCAGGCCCCTCTGCTCCTTCTTCCAGGTCACGGATCCGGATGTTCTCCCTTCGGGACATGTATTCTAAGTCTTCTGCCTACCCTGGACCCTAAAGCGTCTACCCTGGACCCTACAGCGTCGATATCGTGCTGCAGTGTCGTCATCCGCTCAGTGAGATCAGCCTTCCATTGGTCTATGGAAGACCGTGGGTCCTGCTTAATTTCTAGGCAAAGTTCTGATTTAAAGTCCCTGAGGGAAGCCACAAGATCTTCCCTGGTGAGCGCTATTTTGTGCGTCTGTTCCCCCTCGGCGAGAAACTGGCCCTTCTCCATTGCTGCAAATAGCTAGAGACCTTGTTTGCTGCTTTTTTTGGTGGCATATGGGCAGTGAATTGTGCCCTCCTCAACCGGTCCGTGTCCCGCCCCTATGTATAGTGGCTTCTTGGGTGCTGTCGTGGCACGTGTGTTGTGTGTCAAAATGGAGCCTGGCCCTTGATAGGGATCACTCTGTGGGGGCCATCTTAGGGTCAGGCACTGAGGACATTGCTGCTTCAGCCAGCTCGGGATGGCCAGGCCTCATCTCCTCCTGCCGGGGTACATGCAATGGGAGGCGTGGCTCCGCTCGAGTTGCCCCATCAGATATTGCCATGCAATTGCCTAGGTTGTTGTAGCTGTCCTCGGGAGCCTCCCTGATCAGGCGCCAACTCAAGATGTATATTTGGAATTGTTTTTAATATTTATATATATTTTCATTATTGTCCACAGATTATATATGGTTATATATCTTGTATTATTAAGGAGCCCCTTCACCTCGCTACATGCATACATCAAATAAAAAAGAAACCTTGGATGGGACATTTGACCACCTGATCATCTCCATCTTCTGCGCCCTGACGAAGGAACTGTTGGACTTCAGGTCCACTCCGAAACGCGCGTTGGCGCTCTATTTGTTACACATTTGAAATAGAAGGTCCTATTTGCTATTTGTAGCCTTATATGTGTTATTAGATCTCATTTGTGACTTTTGTCATTATTGTTTATCTGATGCAGTTTTGCTTTCTTGTCTTTTTCATTTATGTTTTGTTGGTATGTATGTTATTTGTATGTGGATTTTGAATTTGTGATTTCTTGTGTTTAGTATACACTTTGTACCTTGAAGGGATTGCTCAGATGATATTTACATGCATAAACACTCAGAATTGTTTAAATTGAATACATATTAAAGTTTGTTTCAATATTATTTTTTTCATAAAATAAATCAAAATGAAAATATTCTCTGTGGGAAAATGATGTTTTTAAATATTTGTGGACATATTGCCTATTAAGAATTATCTTGGGGGAGGTTCTGTTATTTGTTATTAGTTATTTCCCCTGCCCTCCTCTCCCTCTCATTCCATATTCAGGGGCCCTCTTAAGTTTAGTCTTGCCATCTCAAGGTCAGGCATGGGTTCCCCTGTGCAGTCTTCTCGAAGGCCCGTCTTTTCCAGCATCACCAAAGCTGCTCATTGACCGTGGTGGCCCCCCAGGGACGCCCGCACTCCACACGTTTTCACAGCCGCTGTGCCCCGCTCACCTCTGGCCCATGCCGGTGCTGCTTGAATACTGCACTTTCCCGCAAGGTCTTGTCATGACCTGCAGCTCCGGTCTGTCTCCAAGCGCAGTGGAGGTGTGGCGTTGAGCCTCGGCCGGCTCCTCCTGCTTTCTCCGCGAGGTGGGACATGCTGTTGCAGCTCCCACTGCTCGAGTCCCGGGTCTTGCCAAGTCTGCGCTCAGTCAGGGTGCCACCGCCGTCCACTCTGTGGAAATATGGATTTTTCTGGTCAGTTATGTCCCCTATCTTGGACCCCAACGGTTCTATGTGCATGTCGCAAGTACATGTATGCTCCCTCCAGTTCCAGTAATGATGACGCAAACACATGTGCGTCCACCGTCAACATGTCCTCTGTCAGATCCGCCATAAATGGGCTGGATATTCCATTCCTAAATATGAAAGGCCACCGGCTTTATATGGTTCACTTATGCCATTTTACAGTCCAGGCAAGTAGGCCCTGATTCTGTCATCGAACTCCTCTTGCCTTCTGCCTCTGAAAGCTCCAGTTCAAGCCTGCATCTGTGACCATGAACTTTGTCTCATTCTCTGCGCGGCTCACGAAGCCTGACATCAGCCTATTCTCTGCCAAGAACTGTATTTCACCTTCGAATTATCTGCTTCCCCCTCAGCCGATGCATTCCTGCCTAGTAGCTTAAGTAAACATTCTTCCAGTTACCAAGCAAAAAGGCCCATCTTCTCTGTCCTCATGCAAGTAATTCATAGCCCTGTTACCATGGAATATTCCTACCCCCTCGCATTCAGTGTAGACACTTAGACGCTTGTACACGCACGCACAGTCAGTATAGAATAGATTCTGTCCGAGAGTCCTTCTTTTGTGGATAACATAGTTCTTTAAACATAGGATGTTAGATATGATTTGGGATTAGGTTGACTTGACCCCCCAGACTTCTTGTCTCCACACGTAGAGCTAAATGTCAAGTCCCCGTCACCCCCTAGTTACACGTCAATTACACGTCAGACTGCTGCGCGCGCATCAATGCCAAGTATTATCTTATAGATCCACCTATGTATTACATCATAGCCAATCATGTTCCTTTTTACTCATTATTACACCCATTTTCGGTTACGCAAACCAAACGTCAATGTCCTTATCAATTGTTACGCCTACTGCATTCACTTCATTATGATGTATGTATTATAAAAGTTACTGCTTGTCAATAAAGTATGTACTTCACTTCCTGAACTCCCGTGGTGATGGAACTTGAAGCATCCGATTATAATCGCTTATTGGAATAAAGCCCATTCTGAAACTCTAATATCACGGATTCTGCCTCTCATTTCATTGAGCTATTTTACTATGTTCCTGTATCAAATTCAGTCCCGGTAAAGGAGAAATATTTACCACATGATGGCGCCCGAACAGGGACACTTTCTCATCTCACGCGCCGGCGGTGCGTTGCAGGCCCGGTCTCCTGCCACAGCTGGACGGACAATAACGCGTACCAGCAGGATTTCCTGTATCTCCCTCCGGTCAAGCGGGGGCGACTGAGACTGCAATCAACACCCAGACGAGGCGGTGAGAAGTGCGAAGTATCCCGACCAGAGCCTAGCTGAGAGAGCAAGATCCGAGGTATACAGAGACCCACCAGTCCGACGTCAAGCCCAGTGTCCGACGAGTCGAGTCGAGTCCAGTCCAAATCCGAGTCAAGTTCAAGTTACTGAGGCCTTCCGTTTCCGAAGCTACCCGGTGAGTACCATTACTGGGGAGGCATTTCTGACGTGCACATAGGTTGTGCCGGTCAAGACGGGTTTGGGTACACAAATCCGGTCTGCACTGTTTTAGCAGTGTATCTGTACTGTTTAGCAGTATATCAAGTATTCCGAAGTATTCCGAAGTGTCTAGTTATTATCTAGTTATTGTCGAGAATTAAGCTTGGTGATTAGTTATGCAGACGATCATCATTGTTGTTTCAGTTAAAGGTTTAATGTTTAATGTGTGAAGTGTTTAAGTATATCGTGGTATGAATGACTGTTCATTATCGTGTTTATTGTATTAAGTCTGTTCAAATTCAAGTATCAGGTCAAAATCAAGTATAAGGTCAGTTCTCAATATGCCGTTCTTTTCGAAATTAAGACAGATCACTACCAGAAAAGGGGTTCTCGAAGAAGCCGTCCCTATTCCTCCTAGGGACACCCCAGGGCACTTTATGTATCACAAACATGGATTAGACGCTATATTATTTCTTGATTTATGGGTAGACTATACCAAGGGATTACCAGAAAGTCAGAGGTGGCCCACAGCAGGGACCTGGGATGCAGAGTGCATCATGAAAGTCGAGGAAGAGTTATGGAAAAGGAAAGTCAGACAGTCACAGAAAGACGCCGTTGAATTATGGCGTAAAGAATCACATAGACGAACAGAAAAAGCACGTAGACAGGAAGAGAAGAGTAAAGAGAATTCCAATAAAGTTCGAGAGAATCTATTAATTGAGGAAGGAATCCGAGTGAAATCAGAACAAGTAGACAGACAAAGAAATGCCCTTATGAATGGTATGTATCCCCTCCTGGCCGAAGGATTACCTAAGGCTACTCCGGAAACGCCAAAAGACTTGCCAACCCCATTGTTCCCCATAAAGGTACATCCTAAGGGGCATCCTAGAACCGCAGAAGATGTTTTTCTTTCCTCATATTTAGATGACGCAGCTCCCGAGTATGCCAATTCCGCCCCACATAGACCGCATACCAGGGAGGTTCAACGCCAAGATCCAGTACCCGTATCCCTACAGCAACAAATCGAGTCACAAGTTCCGGCAAGCACATCTGTCTCTGTATCCGCTCCTACAGCTACTTCTATGGCTGTGTCCACACCTGTAGTTGCTGTGTCACGTTCTACGAATCCTTTTACACCCGACGCCCCAGATGGAGCCGCGGGAGGAGCTACCAATGTCTTTTCTACGCCACCCAGAATAAATAAGCTTACTTTTCAAGAGTCAGCGCATTCACGTACACCCAAACTCCTTAGTGCCCGTGCGCTTAAGGAACTTCTTATAGATTGTAGATATGACCCGGTGCCTGGAAAAGAGGACGAAATGACCCTAGCATCATTGCGTATCAGACGAGCCGCAGTGTATTTAGCGAAGTTACCAGGAATGACTGCGCATCTAGATAATATATATCATTTTGTCCAAACAGGGCGAGATCCAGAATGTATTTACAGAGCTATGGAATACCAGAAAGTAGAGATACAGGGGGAACTGTTACGTTTCCTCATAAACTGTGTGATCAGAAATCAAGACCGACCGGGGGTAGACCCGGAAGCCATGAGAATTCTTACAAGATGGAGCCAGAATATATCAGAAGGGAGACATGATAAACAAAATTGTATAATAGCCATGTGCCGAAAGATCCGTAAAGAAATAGAACGCCTACACGAAGAGAGATTAGAGACAGACGAGTTCGAACAAAACGAGGAAGAAGGGCCAGGACTGCCCACAGGACAGTCAGACACCATAGCCTATGTAGGTAGAGGAAGATCTTGTAATAGGAATCAGACTAGATATCATACTGACTCAATACATCCGACATGTCCAGATAATAACAGGAATTTTCAAATACCTATAATTAATATAAGGTCTAACGAGCATTCGTTCCAAACCGCCGACAAACTACTCCGAGAACGAAGGGGTTATCATTTCCTCGATTCTATGGATGAACAAGATTTAGCCAGGGCAGCTGTCCATTGGGTGGACAGTCCCGGAAAATATAGTGATGATACAGTAGTACGCACATTTTTGAATCTTACCCCAGATGAACAAAGGTTAGCTGGGATTTATATGATCCAACAACTCATTATACTATATCGGAGTCAGCATTCGGACCCTGGTCCCTTGCCTGACATACTGACTGAATTACTTATGAATAAATGGAGAGGTCCAGGTACTGAATTAATTAAAGAAATTCTAGAATCAAGAAAGCAGTATATTCTTTTCGTATGTTCAGAACATGTTCCATTGTCCGTCAAGGAAAGAACTACGTATCACATAGATAGACAGAATCCCTTACGAGAAGTGCACCCAATAAAGGGTGAGGACAATGAGTTTAAACGCGTATTTGTATATACGCCTATATCAAAAATAGAATTATTAGAAATGAAGAAAGTAGTACCCAGTCATGACAAGGACCCAGCGGGGTTTCACCGAGAAATTAAAGACATGTTACTCATGGGAGAGTATACCTACCCCGACATTATGACAATATTAAAGGTGTTGATGCCTGCTGGCATTTATGAGAAACTCAAAGAAAAAGAGTGGGAGGTAGGTGATCAAAAGATAGAATGGTCAGCATTAGAAGCAGAAGAAAGGGCCCGAGGTCCAGGTTCGGGGCTTGGGGACAAAACTAAGGCATTACCAGGACTACTAGTACAGGTACTGCCACGCTTATTAACCACGAAAAAGGAAGATTGGGGTACAATTTCAGCATGTAAACAGAAGCAAGATGAAGACACTAGTGATTACTATGCCCGTTTTGAAAAATGTTTTGGTATAAATAGTGGCATAAAAGCAAGTAGCGAATCATACCCACATCTGTTTGTAACAAAATTAGTAGAAAATGCTCTGCCTCCAGTAAAGAATAGAGTATTAAAATTCGAAAGTACCTGGCAAGGTAACACTCCAACACAAATGTTACAAATGTTACAGTACCACCACAATAGAATTAAAGAGGAACAAGAACATGAACACAGACGCATGAAAGACACAAAAATGAAAATGCTAGTTTCCCAGACAGTTCCAGCTGAAGGACATAAAAAGGGTATGACACATTCCGATTCAGCAGGACCTGTAAAAGGGACATGCAATTATTGTAAAAAGCCAGGCCATTACGTACACGATTGTCCAGTTTTAAAACATAATATCGCCATAGGTAAAACACAAGAAAGATCACGGCCACTCAGACAAGACCAGAATGAACAAGGAGCTATACAGCATGTCCAGGCAATGCCAGCCGCACAACAGCCAATACAGTTTGTGCCAGCTGCACCCCCATTGCCTGTTGCTGCCACACAGACAACAACACGACAAATGTATCAGACCGCACAGTATGAATATCCCGAGTATCAGCGTTACGCATGAACTAGCCTAGAGAGGGAAGTTGACTTACCCCTTATCGAGATTCCTGTAGATCAAGAAGGACCTTATGTACATAGTAAATTATTAGGTCAAGATAGAAAATTTTTACTCGATACAGGGGCAAGTCGAACAACTATAAAACGTAGTGAAGTTCCAGGGGCACCCCTCTCAGGCTCACAGAATATTTCCCTTGGTTTTTCAGGAAAACCTATTGTTAATGAAGTGTCACAACCTCTTCCACTTACGATAGGACCTCTGACCCGAACTACAGATTTACTGCTTACTAAATCATGTCCAGAAAATTTATTAGGAATAAAAACGTTAAAAGCTCTAGGAGCCATAATATGTTGTTCTCCGGAAGGAGTAAGATTGTTTCTACGTGATTTTAAAGGTCACTATGTATCTAGAGACATGGATCCCCGACTGCAGACTTTACCTACACATCTATGGGCACAAGGCCCTACTGATGTTGGTTGCATGAATATTACACCATATCGAGTCACACTAAAGGCAGGAGTGGTGCTACCACGAATGCGACAATACAAGTTACCACCAGATGCTGTAGTGGCTTTACTACAAATCATTGACGAGCTCATTGCCCAAGGAGTAGTTGTGGAAACAGACTCCAATATATGTAATTCACCGATAATACCGATTCTTAAACGAACAGATCCGAAGGCCCCGCCAGTATATCGATTGGTTATTGATCTGCGCGAATTAAACAAATGCATTGTGCCACAATTCCCTGTGGTCCCAGATATCTCGTCATTACTGACAGCTATTGATTCCGAAGCGACATTCTTCACTGTAATCGATCTCAAGAATGCCTTTTTCAGTGTCCCAATAGATCCGGAAAGCCAATATTTGTTCGGATTTAGTTTAAATGGACGTAGCTTTAAATTCTCACGCGCACCTCAAGGATTTACAGAAAGCCCCAGCATCTATAGCCAAGCACTGAAACGAGAACTTGACAGTATCCACATGCCAGTTAACACTGCTCTGCTTCAATACGTCGATGATCTGCTGATCCCCGCAAGAAGTGAACCTGAATGTGAAAAAGCATCACTGACAGTTTTACAATTTCTAGCTGAAAAAGGGCACAAGGTGTCCCCTTCTAAGCTGCAATTCTGTGTCCAGCGAGTTGTTTATCTTGGACACTCGCTGGACAAGGAGGGAAGGCAGCTTACACCCGACCGCATTCAGTTAATAGCTAACATGCCAATACCCAAGACACAAAAAGAGGTGCGGGCTTTCATAGGCCTCACTTCATATTGTAGACAGTGGATCCCGCAATATGCATTCCTAGCAAAACCACTCATTCAGTTGACAACCCAGGAGGCAGCCACATCGACTGTTCTCCCTTGGACTCAGGAACACACACAAGCTTTTGAAAACCTAAAGAAAACTTTATGTCAAGCACCAGTTTTAGCAACACCATGTTACAGAAAACAGTTTACACTCTTTGTTACAGAACGCGAAGGTACTGCTTTGTCAGTACTCACACAGGAACAAACAGGAGCACACAAACCATGTGCTTATTTTTCTAGTACATTAGATCCCGTAGCTCAGGCTTTGCCTGCATGTCTGAAATCAGTGGCAGCAACAGCCTTAGCAATCAGACAAAGCGATGCCATAGTGTTAGGACATCCATTGACAGTTCAAGTACCACACGCAGTAGAGGTTCTTGTAAATAGAACACAAACACAACACTTGACTGTAGCACGACTTACAGGGTATGAACTTACATTGTTACAGCCACATATAGAAATAAGACGCTGTAACACATTGAATCCTGCCACACTTTTGCCAGTAATCGGAACAGACCCACTAGCTCATGACTGTATTGAAGTTATTACTGTAACAACAAAACCCAGACAAGACTTGACCGATGTTCCATTGTCAGATCCAGACCTGACATTTTATGTCGATGGTTCATGCATGAGAACAAGTACAGGAGAGTTAGTAGCCGCTTATGCAGTCACAACAGATACTGGAGTCATTGAAACTAATCGTATAAATACTTTGTCAGCTCAAGCCGCAGAACTCATCGCTCTGACACAAGCCTGTATTCAAGCCACGAATAAAAAAGTCAACATATACACTGATTCACGTTATGCATTCGGAGTTGTACATGACTTCGGCGTGCTGTGGCGAGAGAGAGGTTATTTAACTTCCCACGGTGCCCACATTCAGCACGGACCCCTCATTCATGCATTATTAGATGCAATACATCTACCCACTGCAATATCAATTATGAAATGTAAGGCCCATACAAAGGTTACTGATACCATTTCCCAAGGCAATGATCTAGCCGACAGAACAGCTAAACTGACTGCTCAAACTCAAACCCCCGATATGACAAAGACAATAGTCCCGACACCAACACATTGTATGACAGTTAAAGATCCTACTCTTGACGTAATTGACATACAGACACATGCTACACCAGACGAAATAAAGAAATGGACTGAATTAGGAGGGATCCAAACGGACCAAGGATGGATGATGAAGGAAAGGTCTGTATGGTTCCTTCCTGATTCAATGGTCCAAGTTATAATTAACACTATACATAGTCCAGCACATCTAGGAGAAAAAGCTATGCTAGACAGCATTCAACACATTTGGTTTAATAAGCATTTACGAGCAGCAGCCAAACAAAAGGTCCGTACCTGTATGATCTGTTGCCAGTTCAACCCAGGAAAAAGTGTTCCCGTAGAACAGGGTGGATTTCAGCCTCCTGATCACCCTTTTGAAGTCCTACAGATGGATTATATCCAGATGGAACGATGTCGAGGATTCAAATATGTTCTCGTAGTTGTCTGCGCTCTGTCCCGTTGGACAGAGGCGTACCCGGTTTCAGATTACACTGCCCCGACTACTGCCAAACAGTTAGTTCGAGAATTCTTCCCACGATACGGTTTACCACGTGTTGTCTACTCAGATAACGGCCAGCCGTTCTCATCCGAATTAATGAAACACGTTTCACTTCTGTTAGGTTATCAGTGGAAATTCCACTGTGTCCGACATCCCGAGGCAGCAGGTCTCGTAGAAAGACATAACCAGATACTGAAAATCAGACTGTCCAAAATATGCAGAGAGAAAGGGGTCGACTGGATAGTAGCATTACCAGTTGCACTCTTTTACATGAGAATGGTAGCACACTCTAGAACAGGGCTATCCCCGTATGAGGTGATCTTCGGTAGACCACCGAATATGTGGGGGACGCCCATACCACGCAAAATAACTGATATTGACTGTAATATGCTGACAGATTACTTGGCTTCCTTGATGTCTGCACTACAATCTTCTCGTTCACAGGTAGCTGCAGCCTTTCCCGACAACACTGAGGTGAAACCCCATGACGTTGTTCCGGGTAATCTTGTCTTTGTGAGAAATTTCGACAGAAAGACTCAACTGGAGCCCAGGTGGAAAGCACCCAAGTTGGTCCTGTTGACCACAAGAACAGCCGTGAAGATCGAGGGCCGCAAGGGCTGGATTCATTCAAGCCACATAAAAAAATTTCATGGACTACCTTCGGATATAGACATTGTGCCCTGCACTCCCTCACAGACTGATACAAAACTCCCATTTGTTGAACAGAACAAATCTGAAAATTACAAACTAAAGCTTAGGCCCACCAAGTCGAGCAATTTGATTGTTTAAGTCCTCTCCAAGGTGAAGCGGTTGAATTGTCTCTGACATGTATCCCCTGGACCTAAGTAGAGGAAATACCGGAAAAATGTTGAAACGACAGGCGTATTGTAAATCACTGCGTAGCCACTGCATAGTGACATTATTAATTTTGTTTTTATTGAGTCTTTTAATAATTATTACAAGTATGTTGTTGCACATATATTACCCTATTTCTAGACATGTTTATAATGTTGCTGCTGAACATTCTTTTAGTGACTTACCTCCGCATGAATTGTCTTACAGACTTGCGCTGCGCAATAACACTTTCATTAGTATGTTACATCATTCCCATCAGACTAGTAACGCCACCAATTGTTGGGTGTGTGGCCGACTCCCTCCCTATCAGAATTATGAAGGAGTCCTGCCTTTCTTTCCACATCCATTTACACATAATGGCTCCTGTGGAGCATGGTTTAGTTTAATTAATTCCATAGACTCAGACACAGCAGTTTACCAAGACCATTGGATATGGGGAAACCTGAACCTAGTTTTACTCAAAGTCTGCTACCCTGACAAGGAGGGTCGCCCCAAAAGAACAGGAACTGATCTAGAAAATGAAGTATATGGATTAGGTAATTTTACACCTAATCTCATGATTCTAAATGTCGTATCCGAAGTTGAGCTAGTCTTACCCACCATGTCAGTATTCCCAGCAAAAGGTGAATTGTGTGTAAGAAAGGTTGGTTCTATACATATGGGCCATAGTAAATGCACTACTACAGTAGAATTCAGTGATCAAGGCAAATCTTCATTCAGAGCTTCTCGCCACTCCTACTTTATATGTGGTCAGACTGCATATATGCGTCTACCTCTAGATTGGGATGGTACCTGCTACATTGCATTCCTTTTGCCACCTGTTTTCCTAGCTCCTCCTGATTATTACAGAAATATTCATTTAGTACACAACAGAGAACGGAGAGATCTCCCCATTGTCGATTACACTGAGACGGCATGGGACGAGTATGTAGATTTTAATAAAGGCATCTTTCCTTATATAGGTACTGTTACTAATAGTAAGCTAATACGTAGATTAACTAGAACCCTTGAAGCAGTAGTGAATGAAACTATTTCCGCCTTAGGCAATTTAACAGAAGAGCAGTCTGCTATGCGGATTGTTGTGCTTCAAAATCGTCTTGTCCTTGACGTCATCCTGGCTGATAGAGGCGGAGCTTGTAGGGTCATCGGATCAAGCTGCTGCGTATTCATACCAGAAAATTCGCCATCCGTATATAAAGCCATCACTCGCCTTCATAAGATAGTAAGCCAGATACACCAGAACCCAGGCACTTGGACTTGGTCCAGTTGGTTTTGGAATACGGTATCAGCCTGGGGATGGAGAGTTTTATCCTTCCTAGGTATTGGCCTTCTCATACTATTCAGTTGCTGTCTATGTCTACAATGTGGACCAGCGATCTGTGGTCTATGTGCCACATCGTACATTCCACATCAAGATTTTCATTCAAGATCCCGGAAGAAGAAAGAAGAACAAATGATGCTATATGAACAGATCAATGGATTGATGAAGATTGATATCTATTGAAGGGCAAGAAGGGGACAAGGAGGGAATGTGGAAATATGGATTTTTCTGGTCAGTTATGTCCCCTATCTTGGACCCCAACGGTTCTATGTGCATGTCGCAAGTACATGTATGCTCCCTCCAGTTCCAGTAATGATGACGCAAACACATGTGCGTCCACCGTCAACATGTCCTCTGTCAGATCCGCCATAAATGGGCTGGATATTCCATTCCTAAATATGAAAGGCCACCGGCTTTATATGGTTCACTTATGCCATTTTACAGTCCAGGCAAGTAGGCCCTGATTCTGTCATCGAACTCCTCTTGCCTTCTGCCTCTGAAAGCTCCAGTTCAAGCCTGCATCTGTGACCATGAACTTTGTCTCATTCTCTGCGCGGCTCACGAAGCCTGACATCAGCCTATTCTCTGCCAAGAACTGTATTTCACCTTCGAATTATCTGCTTCCCCCTCAGCCGATGCATTCCTGCCTAGTAGCTTAAGTAAACATTCTTCCAGTTACCAAGCAAAAAGGCCCATCTTCTCTGTCCTCATGCAAGTAATTCATAGCCCTGTTACCATGGAATATTCCTACCCCCTCGCATTCAGTGTAGACACTTAGACGCTTGTACACGCACGCACAGTCAGTATAGAATAGATTCTGTCCGAGAGTCCTTCTTTTGTGGATAACATAGTTCTTTAAACATAGGATGTTAGATATGATTTGGGATTAGGTTGACTTGACCCCCCAGACTTCTTGTCTCCACACGTAGAGCTAAATGTCAAGTCCCCGTCACCCCCTAGTTACACGTCAATTACACGTCAGACTGCTGCGCGCGCATCAATGCCAAGTATTATCTTATAGATCCACCTATGTATTACATCATAGCCAATCATGTTCCTTTTTACTCATTATTACACCCATTTTCGGTTACGCAAACCAAACGTCAATGTCCTTATCAATTGTTACGCCTACTGCATTCACTTCATTATGATGTATGTATTATAAAAGTTACTGCTTGTCAATAAAGTATGTACTTCACTTCCTGAACTCCCGTGGTGATGGAACTTGAAGCATCCGATTATAATCGCTTATTGGAATAAAGCCCATTCTGAAACTCTAATATCACGGATTCTGCCTCTCATTTCATTGAGCTATTTTACTATGTTCCTGTATCAAATTCAGTCCCGGTAAAGGAGAAATATTTACCACAACTCGCTTGCGATCCTCCATGCCATCTTGGGTCCGCCTCTCGTTCTCGGCCCCTCAGCAGTTCCGACCTTTTATTGCTCCCATCTCCTGGAATGGGTAGGTCTCAGTGTTCCTGGTCGGCACAGCTCCCCGCAGATCCAGACCAGAAACACTGCGATCCTCTATATGTGCTTTTTGCAGCTTGTGGCAGTCTCTGGGCTCCGGAGCTGATGCAGATCAAGTCCGCTCAGCCATCTTGCTTGGCCACGCCCCAAGCTCTATCTTTTTATCTTTGTTGCTTCTCTTTCCCCAGAGGGGGACTGGAATCCCTTTCTTGGGATTACCCCTCTGGAACTTTATAGACATGCTGGTGTGCACTCACATCACTCCTCCTTACCAAGCTGCCAGGGCTCTATCAGCTTGGAATCTACCAGATGCTGGTTGAACTTAGATGAACAATCACACAAAAACTGTGCTCTTTCAAAATCAAATTATAACCCCATCATTCCTACTCACTTACTGTCCGTCACCCAGCCTTCCTGTGCTTTCAATTAGGTATTCACAAACTCTACCCATGTTTGATGTGCCTGCCTGTTCGTGACCCAGAATGTCTTTCACTTCTCTTCAGTTGTAAAACCAAACTTTTCCACTAGTGAGTCCTTCATTTGGGTGGATGAATCAGCTACCTCTTTACCCAGAGTAAGGATTGTATTCCTCCCCGCTGTAGGTGCCAGAACCTACAACAACGCTCTCCTGTGTCACTTGCCCACCTTGCACATTCTCAATGCACTTTCACATGAGGTGCCCTATTCAGCTATGTCATTCTGCACCACAAAGCTAGGCACTATATCTTTTGGCCAGTGGGAGTTGTGTGGCCCCCACTGTAGATACCTCCCCATTACTGCCATCATCTTCATTGAACCACAGGAGTCCTAAACTACACTTCTTCTCCACCAAGACCAGCCTCTTTTCCTCTAGTGCTAGTTTCATTCCCCCCAAGGGGACTGCTGCCAGTTTGACTTGCTGACTGCTTATTGCTGAACTCCAGCTGATGGATTACCAGTTTAAAGCGGCTTATCCTTGCGGAGCCTATGTCACTATCATTCCTGGAAAATACACCAGAAAATCAATGTTGGAATACTTTGTCCCTGCCCACTTTTTTTCTTGGGTTCCCTGAATTACTTCATATTCCTCACTCTCCTCCAAGGTGATCTGTACTTAGCAAACCTCTTAAAAGGCCCTCAGAGGTTTCTCACAGTCCGCCTTCCTGGCTCCCAAGCGTATCTTCAGCTTCCTTCTACACCACCACAGTAAGATTGGCTAGGGTAGCTAGATCCCTCTCCATGTTCCCAAAAAGATTAAAGGTACAAATATGGAATCAAAAATAATTTAGAAAAATCAAAATTTACCAAATTGATGCTACAAATATTTGTTTGCTGTCAAAAACATTTAGGAAATTGTATTTTAATAGCTGATATGTACTGTTAAACACATGTTCTGGATCCCACTGTTGAAAACCAATGTGAGAAAGTGGTTTATTGGTTGAAGTGGACTAATGTCCACCACAAGTGATAAAGGCCCTGCCGTGTTAGGTCTACTTCAAGGTTTCCGTCATTTAAACTTTAGCTCAACCCCTAGTAACTCTGGCACAATGCTTAACTTTAAAAAAAATGTAAAGCATGTAGGAGTACCAAAACAGTTCAAGAGTCAAAAACACAACACAATAAAAACCTCACTCCAATTTATAAAAATAGAGTAACATATAATGAACAAATTGAAAACCAAAACAAGAAAAATCCAACAAAAGGAAGCAGATATCATTTTTTAAAGATTTAAAGGAAATAGTTCTGAGAAACACAAAGCGCCAATGCTAATCAATGGTTGTGAAAGACTAGGACCTAGGCATGCTTTCAGGCCCACCGCTATGCTGCTTGGGTCAGATATACCAACTCGGTTGGAGATTTTACCTTAGGACTTAGTCTTTTTTTCTGAAAGTCCAAATCCTTCAGCAGGGCAAAGCAGCAGGCTGTAAGTGTGGAAGTCTTCACAAAGTTTCATAGGCAAGGTACTGCTTAAGCCATTGGTTTTGGCAGGAAAATCTCAGAGTGGGCGAAATAAAAAATTCTCCCCAGGGAAGTCCTGTTGTGGGTTGGATACTTTTGACGGCTTTGCCCAGTAAAGATTTTTACTTTTGTACTTAGTCTCTTTTTTAGAGGTCAGAATCCTTCAGCAGCCGGGCAAGGCCGCAGCTGTATCGATGCTGAATTCCCAGAGGCTAGCTACCTTTTCACCAAAGTCCGCTCAATCAGATTAGCTTCTGCAGAGAAGCTTTGAGCGGGAGAAACCTGATTTCTCAGGCCAGAAAGGTTGTGCCTTGGTCGTATAGGCTAGGCCGTATAAGTTTGCCCCAGTTCCCTGGAACTTAAAAAAACTTCTAAGTTCTGGGCTTACAGGCGTAGAAGGAGAAGTTCAGTTAGGCACAGCTAAGGGTCCCTGGACTTCACGATAAGCCTCTGTGGTTCAAGACTCACTCGAGCAGCGGCCACTAGCATGGTCCAGGTTACTTCCATTTGGTACTGCTCAGCTGGAAACTTCAGAAAATGGCTTCTTGCAGCTTTGGTAGCCCTATAGCCACCTAGGTGGTTAGCCAACTGACTCTTGGAGTACACTTCTTATTCCTGGGTACAAGAAGTTGAAGTCCAATCCTTCTGGGCTCCACTCAGGTCAGCTAAGGCAGGTCCAATCCTGTTTTTTCTTTCACAAGCCCAGAAAGTGTTCTGAAGAGGTGCCAGGTGATGCCACATTTATTCTGGGCACTAGTTATTGCATGGGTGTGACTTCTTGCCCCAACCAATGGTGAAAACGTCCCCAGTGATAGCCCTACTCCCCTTTGAACGTTACACTCAAAATCCAAGATGACAAAACCTTTCTCCTCTTGTGCAGAACCTGTGTGTCCACCCAGAGTTGTGAGAAGGATAATGAGCTGTGCCCTCCTACTTGGTGACTTCAAACCAGTTCTGAGGGCAGCACAGCTTTCCGCCACTTGGTCTGGACCCTGCCTGACTGCAAGGACTAAAGCTGGGCCTTGCTAGGTGAAACCGAACATTTGCTTGTGATAGGGAAGGTCTCCTTAATCTAAATGAAATTTTTGTGTACACCCCAACTGGACTTCTTGCCAAGGGAACAGAAAACACCTTCCCATACCCAAGCGTTTGCCTCTGCCCTGGAACCAATTCCCACACCTCATCAGGAGATATTCAGTAGGTGGGCTACAGTTGGAGAGCTAATGCAAATTAGCCTCCAGGAGCTTCAGGCAGAGAAATGGCCCCTTTCTAACACTTACTTTTCTTTAATATTTATTAAAACTCAGACTTCACCATTAAGTTGGCTTTTAATAATTATTAAAAAGAATGGGCTTATCATATTGCTAGCTGTTCTCAATCGAGAGCTCACAGAATTAATATTTAATCCTGCTATCCATAGTATCTTTATCGGCCAGCTAGCCTTACTACAGTAAAACAATAACTTTTGGGTGCTAGTCACTGAAAGTCCAAGTTAACTTTAAATTTCTATATGTCTGTAAGAATAAGTCTGTAAGACTCTTTGCAGATTTCCCCCTGCTTTTTTTACTCCATTTGGACTACTAGATGCTGGTTTTCAACTCTGACTGTGCACGGAAGCCTGCTAACCAGGCTCCAGTGCCAGTGCTCGCTCCCTAAAACTTATGTGTGAACTGGTTATCCCCAATTGGTAAATACTTTACCACCTTATAGGTCCCTAGTATGTGGTACCAGGGGTTCCCAGGGCATAGGAGTGACTTGGTAACCCCAATTAGAAAATACTTTACCACCTTATACGTCCCTAGTATATGGTACCAGGGGTTCCCAGGGTATAGGTGATAAAGGGGTCCCCAGGGCTGTTGCACGGTTTTGTGCCACCCTGGGTGACCCAAACAAACTACTTACAGCAGGCCTGCCATTGCAGAATGCAGGAACAGTGAAAATCGCTCAAACCTGACTGTGCCCACACCATGTGTGGCACAGTCAAATACACTATCTTTAGTATATGACAGGCACCTCTAAGGCAGGAGCTCCCAGCCCATGAGGCAGGGTGAATTATATTAAAGGTGAGGACA
The DNA here is from genome assembly GCF_964204655.1 of Triturus cristatus. Lineage (NCBI taxonomy): Eukaryota > Metazoa > Chordata > Amphibia > Caudata > Salamandridae > Triturus > Triturus cristatus. The sequence goes on from NC_140590.1 coordinate 1,182,439,600, forward strand.
TATAGGTGCAATCCTATATGTCCCTATAATGGCTTTCCCTATTGGAAACTATTATAAGTGTTACATAGGATGCTACCTTGAGGTTGGCAGTTTCATTATGGTACTGAAAAAATATGTCATTTTTGGAATCAAACAACGTGCCTTCTCACCCCTGACATGAATCTTGTGCGCCTGGTGACATAGCATGCACCCAGGTGGCGACCTTAAGGTTGACCCCTTGGTTGCCCCAGCTTCTCTGTGCTCTGGCTGGCCAGCCCACACTTTCCCCTGCCTGCTTCTGCCAAGACAGAATTCTGACCTCCTGCCAGGCAGTGTGATCGCTCCCAGGAGTCAAGAACAAAGACATGGGCAAGAAGGAGGCACACCTCCCTCGTCCAAAACAGGCCTCTGATATGCATCAGGGCTGACTTCCAGTGGTGGAAGCAGCCCTCCCCCAGCACAAGGCACAATTGAACCTGGGCAGGCCAGAAACTAGCTAGGCAGGGAGGTGTACACCCCTGGAAGGCTAGCCAAACCTCCATGGTAAGCAGTCTGGTCTGTACACCATAATTATATTCCTGCCATCTTTAGGAATGACAGAATATAGGTTTCTGTGTGGAAAAGGTGACCTACACCCCTGGATGTGGTCACCTCAGGGGCGGATTAGCTGCAGGGACTAGCTGCCCATTGACTACTACCTTCCATACATCTTACTCCCCTAAATCTAGGATTTAAGGGAGCCCCATGACACCAGTACTTCAGATCTGAACAACTTGCATCAAGGAAGATTTGGGGAGGGGATGTGGCCTAACGGCTAGGGCGATGGATCTGAAATCTGGGGAACCCGGTTCGTGTCTCGGCAACTACGCTCAGCATCCTGTGATTCTGGGCAAAACACCTAATCTCCCTGTGCCTAATAAAAATGAATGTGTCCTTATGTAACGCAACTGGTGCTAATGTAAAGCACTCTGATACCCGATACCTTCAGGTCAAGTTCGCACTATATAAAACTCTGAAAGAAAAAAAAGGAAGGGCCAAAAGGATACTTGTGTCGCTGACAACAGGACTTTGCCTACAGCACCAAAGTAAAAGAGGGATACTTTGGTCCTATTGCAACAGACTTAGAACTGAGTAAACAACCATCATCCATGGCTAAAACTTGGCACTCTCGTAGAGAGAGGCCCCTGTGGAAGACAGAAGCACCTTCAGACTTTCCTGAACAAGTGGCAATAGTACCCTGCAAACTGCAGGTAAAAACACTCACCAGATACGAAGAATCGCTGGCCATTGGGCTCTCCGTGGGATCGCCCAAATCTAGGTGGTCAAGTGCATTGTGGGAGTTGTAGTCTCAGCTGCTGCAAAGTTTCCGGCTGCTACCACACTCCCCGGGACCCAATGAAGTTCCAGTACCTTTTCGTTGTGCTTACCCCAACCAAGGCTTGTTGTTCACCAATCCGGCAACTAACCCCCACACTCGACGTTGTATCTACAGGGAACACCATGCAACCTTCATCTGACGTCAGCAGCTGTGTATCTGTTGTGTTTTTGCATTCTGTTTCTTGCAGCCTCCTGTAAGCCGTAAAAACAGCATCCCCACAGCTACCAATCAGCACCAGTGACAGCCAGAACAACTCTGCACCCAGACTCCATGGTCTAGGTAAAATGTATCTGATTGTTGTGGCCTGGCCCAGGGGCCCGCATGACTTTTACCCTGTAAGGTTTCAACGTAACTTGACCTGCAAGTAACCGATTGTCACTAGTAGATTTTGCCATTCACCGCAATGTTATATTTTCCATGTATTATTTTGCACTTATTTAGTATATTGCTTAAAAAATCTATAACTTCTATAACTCTGGGTATAGTTATGCTGTTCCGTTTGTTTTGGTGTCTAAATAGAGATAAAAATACACTATTTTTATAATCTGCTGTTGGATTTCTCTAAAGTTGTGTCAATTACTTATCATTCTTGTTGGTTCTCTGAAATGCTTAACACATGTTCCTCTAGTAAAGCCTGACTGCTCTTTGCCACTCTACCAGGACTCAGCTAAGGATTTATTAGTTTGAATCCAAGGACCATTTGGGGGTATTGTGATAGTATTACATGGGTAAGATTAACCTCCACACTACATAATACTCCACTTTTCTACAATGTCCTACTTTTAAATACCATGCACTCTGCTTTACAGGCTGCAACGCTTACATAGGGTTGAATTATTAATATTTAGAAGTAAGTGTTTCTCCTGTTAAAAAGGGTTATTTTGGCAGGTTGGGCATAAGTTTAAAACTGCAGCAGCCAGGCCATAGTGGCAGGCCTGGGGTTGTGTTTGCCTTGTCACACTAGTAGATGGCACACTGCTGTATTCCATAGGTGACATTTAACTTACTTGCCAGGAGTGTATTTTGGGCTCCATATACCATGGACATATACCATGGACATATTAAAAAGTTATATTATGCCAATTAGGTGCTAGCCAATTTCATCATATTTTGGGGGTTCGAACACATGCACTGGGCCTGAGTAGCCGTGTTCCACTGCACAGAGTAAAAAACCTCAGAAGCATTAGTCAACAAAACATGGGGGTGACCATGCAAGAAGAGACGCTTTCTCATAGTGGTATATAAATAATAATTGTTTACTTCTTCAGTACAAGATACATCTTACACAGGCGAGCTTACTTTCTCCAGTGACTAATGTAGAACACTCTATAATGGTAGAATACCTCAGAGAATGTACATTCTAAAACGAAAAATAAAGAAAGATATCTACAATACCACAACAACCTAACACACCAAGCCAAGCTATCATCATTCAGGTGTTAGGCAGGAACATACACAAAGAGTATTTTCGGGCTAGAGAAGGTTGAAGACAGGACAATGGTAAATATGGAGATTAAGAACATAAAACCTTTAAGTTTTGGGCAACCTGTATTTGCTTCCTGGATTGGGGTAATTTCCAGGTCATTAGTGGTACAGCCCTATTGGAGAGCCCCATGGACTAATGAACCTTGCGTGGCAGCTTTGTATCTGTACCAGTTTGCACGCATACTTAATACCTCACCTGTGTTGGATTTCCCCTTCTTATTGGAGGTAGCAAATTCACTGTAGCTACAGGCATAGGTGTTAAGTGATAGCTGGGGCTTTTTTGAGTCTGTGAATGCTTTTAACTAGTAAATTAAAACGACAGAGACGGGGCATTGGTGCTATGTGAGTCTCATTAGACGGCAGTCCTTTGCCAATAAAGCAAACTCTCTCAGGATAACATTCTAAGCCAAAACTGTAAAGGTCTATTCAAATTTAGGAGTCATTGAGGAAGGCAAAAGTAGTTAGTCAAATTCAAATCGGCATCAATGATGCATCAAATAATACCAATTGCGAAGGATAACATGAGGGTGACCTCCAAAGCAAGTAAATAGCCAGAACCAAATTGTAGTTCAGTAAAGGACTAGAATAAATCTGCTCAGTTCAAGAGTCAAGGACACCAAGTATAAATCATTAGACAGACTAATGCAGAGTGTGCCTTCAAGAAAGTAAGCAGAATGTGTAAGTATAGATAATTAGACAGACTAGCACAGAGGGTGCCTTTTTGGAAGTGAGGACAAAGTCTAGCTCAAGGATAAATTTTTATAGGTTTTAGACAGTGAAAGGCACACTCTTGACATGGGGAGAACTGACACCACTGGGCTCTACTAATAATATTTCATTCACATCCACCAATAGTAAAACAAAACAAAATGTGATGCATTACACAAGAAACATTTAGAAACACCTACTTTATACCTAATTACAATAAAGCTTGCACAGGAAATAACATGAGATTTATGCTTGCAACAAGTGAAAACAATACACAGTACAACGGCTTAGCGCAGACACATACAAACGGTCCTCAATATGTTGCTTTGACTGGAACATTTAGTACAAGGCTTCCTCCTAGGGGAACAAAAATGAATACTTTTCAGCTGAGCAAAATAAACACCACCACAAAATGAATTATATTGCACTTATTTTCTGACAAGGAAAATCACGGAAGAGAAACATACATGTAGGAAACTCATTCATGTAAATTTTAAAGGCTACATTTTCTCTTTTACTGTAAAACAAATGTCAATGCAGGCAAGGCTTTGGCCTAGTCTCTGAGTGAGGCTTAGTTATACTAACTTAGACACTTTTTAAAACAAGCATTATTTTCGATTTATTAAAGACTCTGTAACAGGTCTACAAACTTGAACTCTGTCATAAGAAAAACCACTTCCATGAACAAAGTTCTACCTTCATACCATAGTCCTTCCAGCTGTTTTTACTATCTTAAGAAGCAAAGACCTCTATGGTAATTAGAAAAGGAAATGAAATTTTAGAAACCTGCACTGTCTTTTGGCCCCCCCCTCTTGACGCTCCTGCCTGAACGTGCCAGGAATAATTCAAAGTTGATGTATTTTTTGGGGGACAGTTTTGTGCAAACTCATCAAACTGTACCAAAGTTATTAAAACATGTCTTTTCAATGGAAAGTTGGACCCAACAATTACTAAGCAGCTGTTATTGCCGCCTGTGCAATATTTAACTGTATACACATATATATATCATTTCATGTATATACAACCCAGTGGCGGTTGCCACTGGGTAGTTATAGGTGGGTCAGCTGTTCCATAGGTAAAATATTTTTTGTGTTGCTAATAACTTTGGCCCCTTTGATGAATCGCCACTAAACTTTCCAAAAATATGCTACTTTTTGTCTGATTTGTGTATGTAAAGCTTTGGGGTGATCCGTCAAGAGTGGCCCCAAAGTGCAAACTCCCCATGCATTTTCTATAGACCTCTTTAACAGGCTACAGCAAAAACTGCTGAATGGATTTACACCAAATTTGGCAAAAAGCTAGATCTTGTTACGCACGTTGTGCTTCTTGTGATTCGGTGTAAATCCATGCAGTAGTTTTTGAGAAATCAAGGATAAAACAAATATAGATAGATAAAAAATAGAGCAGTCTGACTGGCCCAGGGAGCTTTTTTTCCATTGGGTCTAGTTACTTCAGTGGGAGTAAGAATCCTGCGGGAGCGAGCACTCTGATTGTCTGCTAGCAACATCAGACAAATGTTGCTGGCAGTCATTACATGACTACGGGACTTAGTCCCCTGTCCTGAAGTAAATAGGAAACATAATGCAAGGGGGCAGTGTAGGGATACCCTGCCCCCCTAGGCACATAGGGGGAACCCAGAAGGACCCCTCCAGGGCCAAAATGAAGAGTAAATTGTCAATTTTTGCCACAATCAAGCACGGCTCCAGCAGGATCAGAAGAAAAAAGAAAATGGTGGCTGGGTATGCGTTGTTTCTGGAGCCCACCCCTGGGCCGAAATGCCAATAAAAGTGGAGGGGAGGCGTGGCCCCCCTCCCCAAAACTTCATAGGCCCCAGGAATCCCATCCTTTGGGTCAATATATTTAATTTTGGGGGAGGGGGGCCAGGCTGACCCTCTCCTGAGCCATTGAAGGCCCTGGGGAGCCCACCCCGGACAGATTAATCAAATAAAAGGGGAGGGCACGGCCCCCTCCCAAGATCCTAAAGGCCGCTCATATATTCTGTCCCAGGTAACCCACCCCTGGGACACAGTAGTTTTCCTGCCTGCACCAGCGTGGGCAGGGAAACTTGTGATTGCTCCTGCCTACCGGGAGCATTTTTTAATCTACTGCCACGTGGGATCAAGCACAAAGTCTGCTCCGAGTAGGCGGGAGCTTTGAAAATACTGGAAGCAGACTTTTGATCTGTTTCCCTGCCAAAACTGATGCGGGCAGGGAAACAGATCAAGAGATTAAGCCCACCCAGAGGGTGCAGCATAAGTAGCTGCTTCCTGCGGGCGTGAACAATGCTGGCTCACTCAGCATGCGGCGAGCCAGCTGGGGCCATAGGGGCCCTGAGGCTCGCCCAACAGCCTCCAACGTTGAGCCTTTATCAAAACCAATGAGCTACTGCATGACTCTCAGTCTGGCTTTCACCCTGGTTACAGCACTGAATCTGTACTGATTGAGATGGCTGATTGCATTCGCTGGGCGGTGGATGGGGGATCTGCGACCATGCTAGTTCTCCTCGACGTATCGGCAGCATTTGACACGGTGTCTCACTCCATCTTGCTTGAGAGACTTAAGCAAATAGGCATCCATGGGACGGCGCTGGATTGGACCACTTCCTAACTCTATGGCCATGACCAACAAGTCTTTCTCCACCCTCACGCCTCTGATGTGAAACCACTCAGATGGGGGTTGCCTCAGGGCTCGGCCCTAAGCCCACTACTCTTTAACATCTATCTGGCACCATTGGCGGAGCTCATTACGAAAATGGGGGTCAAGGTGATATCCTATGCGGATGACACCCAACTGATGTGCTCCTTCAGAGATGTGTCATCATCAGTCTGACTCCTTCAGAGACTGTCTCAGAAGCATTGCCGTCTGGATGAGCAACAATTTTTTAAAGCTTAATGCTGATAAAAACGGAGGTTCTATTTTTCAACCAATCAGTGCCACCAACGGCAGCCCTGTGGCGGCCTGCTGAACTGGGGTCTTTTCCTGTGCCTAAGGATTCGGTCAAGAACCTCGGGGTTCGGTGGGACAAAGACTTGTCCCTTTCAGCCCATGTCAGCACATGTCTGCGACCTGCTTTGGTAAGATGAAAACTATTAGAAAATTCATCGACGACTTGCCCGAGGAATCCCGTAAAACTGCGGTGCATGCCTTAGTCACCTCGCACCTTGACTACGCCAACGGACTGTACCTAGGCCTGCCTAGTGGCTTGATCCGAAGATTGCTGATAGTGCAGAACGTGGCCTCAAGTATGGTCTGTAAGGTGCCACTCTGCCAGCATATCTCTCCCCAATTCAGACAACTTTATTGGCTCCCTGTTGCCAAGAGAATTGAATTCAAGGCCCTTGCGTTCGCTTTTCGGACCTACCAGGGCAGAGGCCCTAACTATCTGAGGAGGAGACTTCACCCTTACCAGCAGGGCATATCTCTAAGGTCCAACCATAAATGCTACCTCACCATTCCCCGTTTTGCTAAAGTGAGGGTGGGGGGCAGAACATTTGAAATGGGAGCTTCAAAATGCTGGAATGACTTGCCTATTCATCTATGTGTGCTGCACTATGAACTGGAGTTCAGAAAGGCCTTGAAGACCTGGCTGTTCTGCCATAGGGACTAGCACTTCTCCTGCTCTGCTCTGTTTTCCGCTTTAGCGCCAGGGCACCTCAGTCGAGGTAGCTGTGCGCTGTATAAGGAATATGCTACTTACCAGTATGCATCTGTTCTTGGCATGTAGAGCTGCAGATCTACACACTTTTGCATAGATCGCCATCTGGTGTTGGGCCCGGATGTTTGCAGTTTGTTTTTCCTCTTGGAAAGTCTTTGGAAGTCACGAGGTCGGTGACTCCTCCTTTGGATGGTATTGCGCATGGGCTTCGGCTCCATCCTCAGATTGTTTTTCGCCAGCAGGGAAAGATGGAGTGTAGTAATAACAGTGAAGAAACCCATGTGTGTATCTAAATAAGATAAACTGGGACAGATACAGGTAGCCGGGGAGGCGGGTGGGCGTGTGTAGATCTGCAGCTCTACATGTCAAGAACAGATGCATACTGGTAAATAGCATATTCCGTTTGAGGCATATGAGCTGCAGATTACACACTTTTGCATAGACTATATAGCAGTTCCCAACCTTAGCGGCGACCACCGGTATCTGTTGCAGTGGTTTTAAATAATGTTTTGAGTACAGCCTGGCCCACACTAGCTTGTTGCTTAGTTTGCACATCTACACAATAGTGTTTAGTGAAAGTGTGCGGTGTTGACCATGTAGCTGCTTTGCAGATATCATCTAATGGGATGTTCCCTAAAAATGCCATGGAAGCCCCTATCTTTCGTGTAGAATGGGCTTTAGGGGGAACGGATAGCGTTCGTTTTGCTTTGTGGTAGCAAATCTGAATGCATTTTACAATCCACCTAGCTATCCCTGATTTTGAGATGGGGTTGCCCTTGTGTGGTGGAGAGAAAGAGACAAACAGTTGTTTGGTCTTGCGGAAAGGTTGTGTTCTCTCGATGTAGTAGAGGAAGGCTCGTTTGACATCTAGCGTGTGCAGAGCCCTTTCTGCAACAGTCTGTGGTTGCGAGAAAAATACTGGTAGTTCTACAGATTGGTTTAGGTGAAAAGGGGAAATGACTTTAGGTAGGAATTTTGGGTTGGTACGAAGAACAACCTTGTTATGGTGCATTTGAAGAAAAGGTTCTTGTATGGTAAGTGCTTGTATCTCACTGACCCTTCTAAGTGAAGTGATGGCTACAAGGAAAGCTGTTTTCCATGTTAGGAATTGTAGTTTGCATTTGTGTAAAGGTTCGAAGGGAGGCCCCATTAGCCTTGTGAGAATGATATTTAAGTTCCACACAGGTGAGGGGGGTACTCTGGGGGGAATTATTCGTTTTAGGCCTTCCATGAAGGCTTTAATGGCAGGAACTCTAAAGAGTGATAGATGTTGCCTGTTTTGTAAGTAAGCTGCAATTGCTGCGAGGAGTAGTCGAATGGACGTATAGGCTAGATTACACCTTTGTAGGTGGAGTAAATAGCCTATGATGTGTTGAATGGACACGTCCAGGGGATTGATGGTGTTGTTATGTCAATAAACAACAAATCGTTTCCACTTGGCAGCGTAGCACGCTCTAGTGGTAGGTCGTCTAGCTTCTCTGATCACGTTCATACAGTCAGGGGGAAGATTTAGGTACCCAAATTCTAGGATTTCAGGAGCCAGATCACAAGGTTGAGCTGAGCTGGGTCCGGGTGTCTGATCTCTCCATGGTTCTGGGTTAGGAGGCATGGTGAGAGGTGTAGTTTTTGGTGTGGTACTACAGAGAGTTCCAGCAGCGTGGTGTACCACGGTTGTCTGGCCCACGTTGGAGCTACTAGGATTAGTGTGAGGGTGTGTTGTTGTAGTTTGCGCGCCACTAATGGAATGAGTGGGAGAGGCGTAAAGGCGTACGCAAATTTGCCTGACCAGTTCATCCATATCGCATTTCCTTTGGACAATGGGTGTGGGTATCTGGCGGCGAAGCTTGGGCATTTTGTGTTTTCGTGGGTGGCAAAGAGGTCTATCTGTGGATGCCCCAACATTTGAAAGAACGGATGAAGAGCCTGTGGGTGAAGTTCCCACTTGTGGATTTGTTGTGTCTGTCTGCTGAGCAGATCTGCCACGGTGTTTTGGACTCCTGGGACATGTTGAGCTAGGAGAAAGATTTTGTGGAGAATTGCCCATCTCCATATGCTCTGTGCTAATTGAGAGAGCTGTGGAGAGTGTGTGCCACCTTGTTTTTGTATATAATACATGGCCGTCATGTTGTCTGTGCGAATGAGGACTGCCTTGCCTGAAATCTGTGTTTGAAAAGATTTTAGGGCTAAAAAGATTGCTAGTAACTCCAGATGGTTGATATGGAGTAACTTTTGTTGAGGCGTCCATGTGCCCTGCACGGTGAGATGTAATAGGTGGGCTCCCCAGCCGGAGAGCGATGCGTCCGTTGTTAGTATTATCTGGGGAACCGGGTCCAGGAACGGTCGACCTTTGGAAAGGCTTGTGGTGTTCCACCACTACAGAGAGCGATGGGTGCGACGGTCTACCAACACCAGATCTGTCAGTTGACCTTGGGCCTGGTTCCACTGGTGCGCTAAGCACTCTTGGAGGGGACACATCTGGAGTCTTGCGTGGGGCACTATGAAAATGCAAGAGGCCATCATCCCTATTAGTTGCATGAACACTCGTGCTGGAAGGGAGTGTTGAGGTATGAATTTTTGTCGTAAAGCCTGAATGCTTGCAATCCTGGCCGGATTGGGGTAGGCTATCGCTTTTGAGGTGTCTATGGTGGCACCAAGGTATTGTTTTATGTGGGATGGTTGAAGCTGGGACTTTTGGTGGTTCACCGTGAAGCTTAGTTGGTGAAGTAGTTCGATTGTGGTGGAGGTGTGTTGTACACACTGATTGTATGAAGTGGCTTTTATCAGTCAATCGTCTAGTTATGGGAAGACGTGAATGTGCTGTCTTCTCAAGTGTGCCGCCACCACTGCCAGGCACTTGGTGAATACCCGTGGTGCTGTTGTGACTCCGGAACGTGAGCACTTTGAATTGGTAGTGTTGTCCGTCCACTACAAATCTAAGGTACTTTCTGTGAGCATGGTGCACTGGAATGTGGAAGTATGCGTCTTTCAAGTCCAGAGTGGTGAGGAAGTCGTTTTGGGAGAGGAGCGGAAGTACCTGCTGAAGCGTTACCATATGAAAATGGTCTGAGTGTATGTATGTGTTTAGGGGCCGGAGATCTAGAATAGGTCGTAGAGTCTCGTTTCTTTTTGGTATGAGAAAATATAGGGAGTAGACCCCCATATTCTGTTGATTGACAGGAACGTGTTCTATTGCCTGTTTTTGTAGGAGGGAGATTACCTCCTGCTTTAGTAATTTTGAATGTTCTTGTGACATTGGGCGTTGCCTGGGTGGAATATTTGGGGGGTAGATGTTAGTTCTAGGCAGTAGCCTGACCGAATTATTTGGGTCACCCATTTGTCTGAGGTGATGGTTGCCCAGACATGAAGGACATTTTGGAGTCTGCCCCCGACCGGAGTGGAATGGTCTGGGGGGAGCGGGGGGAAGTCATTGGGTAGGAGGTGTGGCAGAACGGGCGTTGCTTGTTTTGCCTCTGCCCTTGTTGTTGTTACCCCTGTAGCCGCCTCTTTGGTAACCTTTTGTAAAGGTGGTCTGAGTAGGGGATTTGTATGATGCGGACGCTGTGTCTGAGGAGTAGCCTCTGGATGTACTGCGAAAGGAGGAGCGGCGAAAGGATCGTCTGGGCGGGTGTGACTGTAAGGCCCCCATGGATTTTGCGGTATCCGTGTCTTTTTTCATTTTTTCTAAGGCCTCATCCACCTTTGGCCCAAATAGATGTTCCTGGTCAAAGGGATGGTTTAGGATGGAGGCTTGTACTTCTGGTTTAAAACCAGATACCCTTGGCCAAGCATGGCGACGGAGAAGGACGCTGGTGTTGATGGCCCTGGAGGCTGTGTCTGCTGCATCTAGGGCACAACGTTTGGAGGTATTTGTGATTGTTTTACCCTCTTGAATTAACTTGTTGGCCCTAGCTTTATATTTTTCAGGGAGATGGTGCATTATGCTTTCTAACTCATCATAATGAGCCCTGTCATATCTGGCCAGTAGTGCTTGAGTGTTTGCTATACGCCATATGTTGGCCGCCTGGGATGCTGTGCGTTTGCCTGATGCATCTAGTAGTTTTGATTCTTTGTCAGGTGGTGGTGCATCACCTGACGCTTGTGAATTTGCCCTTTTACGTGCAGTAGATACTACTAAAGAATCTAGTAGTGCTGGTCCTCTGATGTAGGAGGGATCTGAGGGAGCAGGTTTGTATTTTTTTTCAATACGTGGGTTAATGACCGTGGCTCTAACTGGGTCCTTAAAAACTTCTGGTGCATGGTTTACCACTCCTTTGAGCATGGGCAGTATGGAGGTGGACCTATGTGCGGTATCAAATGTGTCTAGGAGGAAATCTTCCTCCACGGGTTCGGTATGCAAGTCCACCCCGTGATAATGTGCCGCCCTTTGCAGAAGATGGTTGAACCCTAATGAATCTTCTGGTGGAGATGGCCTAGAAGGGTAAAGATCGTCTTGTGGGACGTTGGGGATATCTGGAATATTGTAATCGTCCCATGGGTCTGGGGATCCTGTAGGGGTGGGGTCCTGTGGCACATCCCCTATATCATGATATGGGTCCCCCTGATCATCATCGTCTGGAGACTGGGTCGGAGAACGATGAGGTGGGGGTGGAGAGGGCGGACGGGGTGGAGGTGGGGAAGGAGGAGGAGGTGGAGGGGGAGGGGCAGGTATTCTGAACGGAGAGGTAGCAGAGTCCTTCCTCTTTGGAGGTGGAGGCGGAGCAGGCTTCTCCAAATGTCTCTTTTTGGTAGAGAGTGTCAAATGTCCAGTTTTTGGATCCTTGGTGAGAGTTTTTTGCAAGGGATCCGGTGTAAATAGTTCTGGTGAGGTTATTTGGTGTGTCGGCGCCGAAGGCGTCGGGGCTGATGTCTTTTTAGGTTTTTCTGTGCCGGTTTGTTGCTTAGAACCCGGCTTGGGAACCTCCGGTCTCTTGGTCGGCGCCGAGATGGGCTTCGGCTTGGAAGTGTCGGTGCCGGTGGCCTTGTGTGGTTTGGTCGGTACCGAAGATGGCATCGGTACCGAAGAGCTGGGTTTCGACCCCGAGGGCTTCAGTGCGGAGCTCGGTGTCGGGGTGGAGGCCGGTTTCTTTTTCGGTGCCGAAGTGTGTTTCTCGGCACCGCTGGTAGGCTGGCTCGAGCCCGAGCCGCCGGAAGGCTTACTTGGCTTCTTCACCGGGCCCGAAGGTGGGGTGTGTGAAGCAGTGTCTCTAGTCTTACTTAGGCCTGGAGGCGAAGGTGTGACCAAAGACTTTTTGGGTGTCGGCGCGGGTGTGGGGGGGGGGGGTAGATTGGTACTCACGACCCTCTGCGCCGGGGTGATGTCTTCCACATCTGACTCGTCGGCCTCGGAAGCGCTGACGAGGTCCTCTTCGGTGCGATGCTGTTCCGGATCGTCGATATCGTCTCCGAAGATGTCCACTGGAATGGACGTCGAGGAGTGTGCCATGTTCCTTCTGGCTCTTCGGTCCCGAATAGTCTTTTTGGATCGGAAAGCCTTACAGGCCCGACAGTCTCGAGCCTCGTGTTCAGGGGAGAGGCAGAGGTTGCATACCTCATGAAGATCGGTGGGGGGAAATTTGGACCCACGTCGAGGGCACTTTTTAATTGGAGTTCTTTCCATGAGCCGGGACCGGAGCTTGGGTAGGCCCGAAGGCCGCCGTCGACGACTGGAACCGAAGGTTTGTGCCGATGAGAAGGCGCGTTGATTGAAGAGATCGCGATCGAAACAATACCGCGATTTAGGGTGAGGATTGCGCGTCGATCGTCGAACTGGAAGCTGTTCGGAACCGGAGCGGGAAGATTACATCCGAGCCCGGTGGTGGAAAAAAACAATCTGAGGATGGAGCCGAAGCCCATGCGCAATACCATCCAAAGGAGGAGTCACCGACCTCGTGACTTCCAAAGACTTTCCAAGAGGAAAAACAAACCTAAACATCCGGACCCAACACCAGATGGCGATCTATGCAAAAGTGTGTAATCTGCAGCTCATATGTCTCGAACATGTCTTTATTATTATTATTATTATTGTGGGTGCCCTGGGTAGGCACCGGGGGAACCCACCTTGACATAATGTTTTCCCTGGGGGAATGGGGTCCCCAGGGCCGTTTTTAAGGCTTGGGAAGGGGGGATCCTCCCCTTTTTTGTAAGTTTTGGCCCCACAGGTTGGCTACCCAAGGATTCATCTGGCTCGGGGAGGGGGGGCCTACGGAACCACTCCCATTTTAATATAGACTGAAAATATACACTATATACACTATATACACTGAAAGAAACAAAAGATAAAGACTGAAAATATACACTGTATACACTATATACACTGAAAGAAACAAAAGATAGAGGGACGTTATATTTAGGCTCACATTTCACTAGTACAAAACCAGTGAAATTCAGCAGTTATAGTAACCAGAGCTAACTATAACTTACGCGCCTGAAATGCACTGCTTATGACTTCACATAATACATCACTCATGACATCTCAAATTACACCACTCATGACATCATCCAATGAATGTGAGTGTTTCTAAAAGTTTATGAGTGTTAGATATATACTACGGTATTACAAAAGTACCACATACTCCCAGATATACAAATTTGGTGTTCATATAATATCTCCAAAACTACAAAACGGATTTACACCAAATAACAAAAAGGGTGATCTCTGGAACAAAATCGGCCTTTCTGCCAAATTTGGTGTAATTCTGTCCAGCGGTTCGGGCTGCAGGCGTGTCTAAACACTCTATGGGGATTGACACGAAAAACGCACTCCCCCCCGCCCCCCTTTTATTACTTGGCCCCCGCTTGACGGATCACCCTGAAACATTCCATGTACAACTAGAATCACAGCACACTTTTTTGGGAGTATTTTGTGAAGATTTAGCAACCGGCGCAAAAGAAATAGGAAAGTGAAAAAAGTGTGAATTTAGTGAGAATATGCTCTCATTTCAGCTTCTATAACCTCTATGGGAACCTCTATGGGAAAATCATAAGAAAACAGTTTCACTCAAATGATTGACGATTGATGTGCTCCCAGCAGAAAGCGATTTCACAGAGTAAAATCACCGTAGAAAAATACCACAATTCCTAAAATTAGTATGGTACCATCAACTAATGATTTCTCTTTTTGTGACCCTCAAAACCTACAATACATTTCAGTGGGGTGCTATCATGTATATTGGTCCTGAGATGGCTGCCAGCACTTTCCGGCTGCACAGATCTCACCATGAGATCTGTGCTTAGGCTCTGCCCAGATATCCTTATTAGCTTTGTCTTAAATTTCTACTACTGAACAGATTGACAACAAATAACTGAAAGCATGATCTGCGAAACAAAATCTACCTTCCTGTCATATTTGGTGTAATACCGTCCAGCTGTAGGCACAACAAGAATCACTATAACACTTTAAAAAAAAAAAATTGTTAAGAGTCGTCAAACAACGCCGAAGATATAGGCAAGTCAAAAAATTATTTTTCTATAGAAACATGATCCTAACTCAAAATACCTACTGGCAACTGCCAGTAGGTAATATATGTAAGGGTAAGGGCATTTTTAGAGTTTAGGGTGGGCGTTGTTTTTTGTTGAGAGGGGATTTTTTAGGGTTTAGGGTGGATATGGGTTTTTGGGTGGCAAGGGTTTTTGAGTGGTATGGGATTTTTTAGGGTTTAGGTTGGTGTATGGGTTTTTGGGTGGCAAGGGAATTTTTAGGGTTTAGGGTGGGTATGGGATTTTGGGCGGTAAGGAAATTTTTTAGGTGTAGGGTGGTATGGGTTTTTGGGCTGCAAGGACATTTTTAGGGTTTAGGGCGGATATGGGTTTTTGGGCGCAAGGACATTTTCTGGGTTTAGGGTGGGTATGGGTTTTTGGGTGTGAAGGGATTTTTTAGTGTTTAGGGTGGGCATGGGATTTTGGGTGGTAAGGTATATGTTAGGGTTTAGGGTGGGCATGGGATTTTGGGTAGCAATGAAAGTTTAGGGTGGCTGTGGGGTTTTGAGTGGAAAGGTATTATTTTAGGGCTAAGGGTAGGTATGGGTTTTGGGCTGGCAAGGGAATTATTAGGGTTTATGGTGGGTATGAGTTTTTGGGTTGTAAGAGATTTTTAGGTCTCGCCTGACCCAGCGCATGCGCTGGTCTGGCGAGACTTATTGAGAGGGCTCCAAAAAGTGCTACCAGGCCAGCCTACAGCTACAGTGCATGTACGCGGGCACGCGTGCCGCGCTTTACCGCGATTACTTTCACTTTCGCGGCCGCTTTGCATAGCCAATAGGTCTCGCTTTTGGGACCTTATAAGTATTTAGTTATGCAACTGTTGCATGGCTAAACACGTATAAGGTCCCAAAGTCGAGACCTATATGCCACTGCTTGTTAGGGTGGGTATTGGTTTTAGATAGGCAAGGGAATTTTTAGGGTTTAGGGTGGCTGTGGGGTTCTGAGTGGTAAGGTATTTTTTTTTAGGATTTATGGTAGGTATGGGTTTTAGGGTAGCAAGGGAATTTTTAGGGTTTACGGTGGGTATGGGTTTTTGGTTGGAAGAGATTTTTAGGGTTTAGGGTGGGTATTGTTTTTCATGTGGCAAGGGAATTTTGTAGGGTTTAGGGTGGGTATGGGTTTTTTGGAGGTAAGGTATTTTTTAGGGTTTAGGGTGGTATGTGTTTTTGGGTCACAAAGACATTTTTAGGGTTGAGGTTAGGCATGGGATTTTGGGTGGTAAGGTATTTGTTAGGGTTTAGGGTGGGCATTGGGTTTTGGGTGCAATGACATTTTAGGGTTTAGGGTGGCTGTAGGGTTTTGAGTGGAAAGGTGTTTTCTTAGGGTTTAGGGTAGGTATGGGTTTTGGGGTGGCAACGGAATTATTTGGGTTTACGGTGGGTATGGGTTTTTGGGTTGTGAGAGATTTTTAGGGTTTAGGGTGGGTATTGGTTTTAGGGTGGCAAGGGAATTTTTAGGGTTTAGGGTGGGTAAGGGTTTTTGGGGGTAAGGTATTTTTTAGGGTTTAGGATGTGTATGGGTTTATGAGTGGCAATGGAATTGGTATGTTTTAGGGTGGGTATGGGTTTTTGGGTGGTAAGGTATTTTTTAGGGTTTTCGGAGGCTGGGTTTTTTGAGTAGTAAGGCATTTTTTAGGGTTTAGGGTGGGTATAGGTTTTTGGGTAGCAAGGGAATTATTAGGGTTTATGGTGGGTATGGTTTTTGGGTGGTAAGGGATTTTTAAGGTTTAGGGTGGGTATTGGTTTTAGGGTGGCAAGGGCATTTTTAGGGTTTAGGGTGGCTGTGGGGTTTTGAGTGGTAAGGTATTTTTTTAGGGTTTAGGGTAGGTATCGGTTTTGGGGTGGCAAGTGAATTATTAGGGTTTACGGTGGGTATGGGGTTTTGGTTGTCAGTGAATTTTTAGGGTTTAGGGTGGGTATGGGTTTTTGGGGGGTGAGGTTTTTTTTAGGGTTTAGGATGTGTATGGGTTTATGAGTGGCAATTGAATTGGTATGGTTTAGGGTGGGTACGGGTTTTTGGGTGGTAAGGTATTTTTTAGGGTTTTGAGTGGCTGGGTTTTTTGAGTGGTAAGGTATTTTTTAGGGTTTGGGGTGGGTATAGGTTTTTGGGTAGCAAGGGAATTATTAGGGTTTACGGTGGGTACGGGGTTTTGGTTGTAAGAGATTTTCTGGGTTTAGGGTGGGTATTGGTTTCAGGGTGGCAAGGTATTTTTTAGGGTTTAGGGTGGGTATGGGTTTTTGGGGGGTAAGGTTCTTTCTAGGGTTTAGGGTGGGTATGGGTTCTTGAGTGGTAAGGTGATTTTTAGGGTTTAGGGTGGCTGTGAGTTTTTGGGTGGAAAGGGAATTTTTGGGGTATAGGGTGGGTATGGATTTTTGATTGGCAAGGGAATTTTTTGTGTTTAGGGTGTTTATGGGTTTTTGTGGGTTAAGGTTTTTTCAAGGGTTTAGGGTGGGTATGGATTTTTGAGTGGTAAGGTTTTTTTAGGGTTTACGGTGGTATGTGTTTTTGGGTCACAAAGACATTTTTAGGGTTTAGGTTGGGTATGGGTTTTTGGGTGGTAAAAGATTGTTTAGGGTTTAGGGCGGGTATGGGTTTTTAGGCGCAAGGAACTGTTCAGGTTTTAGGGTGGGTATGGGTTTTTGGGTGGTAAGGGATTTTTTTAGTGTTTAGGGTGGGCATGGGATTTTGGGTGGTAAGGTATTTGTTAGGGGTTAGGGTGGGCATGGGGTTTTGGGTGCAATGACATTTTAGGGTTTAGGGTGGCTGTGGGGTTTTGAGTGGAAAGGTATTTTTTTAGGGGTTAGGGTCGGTATGGGTTTTGTGGTGGCAAGGGAATTATTTGGGTTTACAGTGGGTATGGTTTTTGGGTTTTAAGAGATTTTTAGGGTTTAGGGTGGGTATTGGTTTTAGGGTGGCAAGGGAATTTCTAGGGTTTAGTGTGGGTATGGGTTTTTGGATGGTAAGGTATTTTTTAGGGTTTTGGGTGGCTGTGTGAGTGGTAAGGTATTTTTTAGGGTTTAGGGTGGGTATGGGTTTTTGGGTGGCAAGGGAATTATTAGGGTTTACGGTTGTCACAGCTCAAGCCTCTTGTACCATCAAATGGCCCCACTGTTAGTCAGGGGTAGCAATGCCTGATCTGCAGAGATAGAGAACGTTTTGCAAGATTCCCTTGCCATGCTGAAGAAGGACAGGAATTTATACACGCTCTCTTAAGGGACTGAAGAAGGACAGGAATTTATACACGCTCCCTTAAGGGTATAAATGCAGGCCAGCAGATGGACCCAGTGCTTGGCTTCCGGAAACTTCACCCTTGAGACCAGGCCCACTTCCTGTTCCTTCGTGGAGATCATCCTTGCTGTGGCTGAAACCTGTTTTTCTGTGGAGGTATTAAATCCTATTTATTTTGGGCTGCCAATCCTTTTTGTTCCTTTCTTTTGCCAGCTGGCACGCTACCGCTCCCTCATTCTTTTTGTGGATGGAGCGTTTGCCTGTTATTGCGCAGTAGCGCAAAAGGCATTTAATGAGCAGCACCTATTTTTTTATTTGAGCAGTGTGTGACTCTGCGGCCGCGTTTGAAGGTTATTCGTGGCCGCGTCCTTTTTCTCGCTGCAAACCAGGTCGCGTATATATCTAATCCGCGACCAT
Source organism: Triturus cristatus (assembly GCF_964204655.1). Lineage (NCBI taxonomy): Eukaryota > Metazoa > Chordata > Amphibia > Caudata > Salamandridae > Triturus > Triturus cristatus. The sequence goes on from NC_140590.1 coordinate 1,182,457,929, forward strand.
GTTTATTACAGTAGCACCTCTCTGTTTTATTTTTTTGGCTTAAGCGCCAATTCATGAACATTCCTGGCCCCAATATCAAGTGGCAACATTGGGCTGAATAAACGCCCCAGAAATAAAAGGCCTTTTGGGAAATTGAACCATACTACAGCTTTTTTATTTTGTGCCAAAGTCTCTATGTTTGGAAATCTCCATATGTTCTCAGTAATAGACTGTGAATGCTCTTAAGAGGCCTACGAATTAGTAAAGTCAGACTTTTTGTGGAACTTACGCCTTTAAACATATTTGGACATTGAAAGCAAACCATTTTGGATTTATCTGCCTCTACTTCTTCAGATCTTCTGCGGACTGTGAAGGAAATAACTGATGTGCCTGATTTACCTCGTTCTTCGAATCACTCACAAAGTTCATACGTTCCTTATCAAATCTGGCTGGTATGTGGAACGACTGTCTCTGCAGGACAGGCATAATATCCTTACGAAGTTTTTGAGATTTACATAAGGGGATAGAATTTCATTTGGGGCATTTCTTGTTTTCTCTCCTAGGACACTCATTTTGAATTCGCTTTCCTTGAACGTTTTGGGGATTCAGAAGAGGCTACCTGGGTTGGATATCATTCCCCGCATCTCCCTGGGCTAGCCTTCCTGTATGAGAGAATCTCTTTTCCATATCAGGGGGGCTGTCTTTGGGGAGTGTGGAGAGCTCTCTTTGTTCCCGTGGACAGGGCATCACTTCAGGTCAGTGGATCAGGCGACAACGTGGGTATGGGTTTTTGGGTGGCAAGGGATTTTTAGGGTTTAGGGAGGGTATTGGTTTCAGGGTGGCAAGGGAATTTTTAGGGTTTAGGGTGGGTATGGGTTTTTGGGGGGTAAGGTTTTTTTTTAGGGTTTAGGGTAGGTATGGGTTTTGGGGTGGCAAGTGAATTATTAGGGTTTACGGTGGGTATGGGGTTTTGGTTGTAAGAGATTTTCTGGGTTTAGGGTGGGTATTGGTTTCAGGGTGGCAAGGGAATTTTTAGGGTTTAGGGTGGGTATGGGTTTTTGGGGGGTAAGGTTTTTTCTGGGGTTTAGGGTGGGTATGGATTCTTGAGTGGTAAGGTGTTTTTTAGGGTTTAGGGTGGCTGTGGGTTTTTGGGTGGCAAGGGAATTTTTGGGGTATAGGGTGGGTATGGATTTTTGATTGGCAAGGGAATTTTTAGTGTTTAGGGTGGGTATGGGTTATTGGGGGGTAAGGTTTTTTCAAGGGTTTAGGGTGGGTATGGATTTTTGAGTGGTAAGGTATTTTTTAGGGTTTAGGGTGGTATGTGTTTTTGGGTCGCAAAGACATTTTTAGGGTGTAGGTTAGGTATGGGTTTTTGGGTGGTAAAAGATTGTTTAGGGTTTAGGGAGGGTATGGGTTTTTGGGTGGTAAGGGATTCTTTAGTGTTTAGGGTGGGCATGGGATTTTGGGTGGTAAGGTATTTGTTAGGAGTTAGGGTGGGCATGGGGTTTTGGGTACAATGAAATTTTAGGGTTTAGGGTGGCTGTGGGGTTTTTAGTGGAAAGATATTTTTTAGGGTTGAGGGTCGGTATGGGTTTTGGGGTGGCAAGGGAATTATTTGGGTTTACAGTGGGTATGGGTTTTTGGGTTTTAAGAGATTTTTAGGGTTTAGGGTGGGTAGTGGTTTTAGGGTGGCAAGGGAATTTCTAGGGTTTAGGATGGGTATGGGTTTTTGGATGGTAAGGTATTTTTTAGGGTTTTTGGTGGCTGTGTTTTTGAGTGGTAAGGTATTTTTTAGGGTTTAGGGTGGGTATGGGTTTTTGGGTGGCAAGGGAATTATTAGGGTTTACGGTTGTCACAGCTCAAGCCTCTTGTACCATCAAATGGCCCCACTGTTAGTCAGGGGTAGCAATGCCTGCTCTGCAGAGATAGAGAACGTTTTGCGAGATTCCCTTGCCATGCTGAAGAAGGACAGGAATTTATACACGCTCCCTTAAGGGACTGAAGAAGGACAGGAATTTATACATGCTCCCTTAAGGGTATAAATGCAGGCCAGCAGATGGACCCAGTGCTTGGCTTCCGGAAACTTCACCCTTGAGACCACGCCCACTTCCTGTTCCTTCGTGGAGATCATCCTTGCTGTGGCTGAAACCTGTTTTTCTGTGGTGGAATTAAATCCTATTTATTTTGGGCTGCCAATCCTTTTTGTTCCTTTCTTTTGCTAGCTGGCACGCTACCGCTCCCTGATTCTTTTTGTGGATGGAACGTTTGCCTGTTATTGCGCAGTAGCGCAAAAGGCATTTAATGAGCAGCACCTATTTTTTTATTTGAGCAGTGTGTGACTCCGCGGACGCGTTTGAAGGTAATTCGTGGCCGTGTCCTTTTTCTCACTGCAACCGCGGTTGCGTATATATCTAATGCACGACCATGTTTATTACAGTAGCACATCTCTGGTTTTTTTTGTGGCTTAAGCGCCAATTCATGAACATTCCTGGCCCCAATATCAAGTGGCAACATTGGGCTGAATAAACGCCCCAGAAATAAAAGGCCTTTTGGGAAATTGAACCATACTCCAGCTTTTTTATTTTGTGCCAAAGTCCCTATGTTTGGAAATCTCCATATGTTCTCAGTAATAGACTGTGAATGCTCTTAAGAGGCCTACGAATTTGTAAAGTCAGACTTTTTTTGGAACTTACGCCTTTAAACATGTTTGGACATTGAAAGCAAACCTTTTTGGATTTATATGCCTCTTCTTCTTCGGATCTTCTGCGGACTGTGAAGGAAATAACTGATGTGCCTGATTTACCTTGTTCTTCGAATCACTCACAAAGTTCATACGTTCCTTATCAAATCTGGCTGGTAAGTGGAACGACTGTCTCTGCAGGACAGGCATAATATCCTTACGAAGTTTTTGAGATTTACATAAGGGGATAGAATTTCATTTGGGGCATTTCGTGTTTTCTCTCCTAGGACACTCATTTTGAATTCGCTTTCCTTGAACATTTTGGGGATTCAGAAGAGGCTACCTGGGTTGGATATCATTCCCCGCATCTCCCTGGGCTAGCCTTCCTGTATGAGAGAATCTCTTTTCCATATCAGGGGGGCTGTCTTTGGGGAGTGTGGAGAGCGCTCTTCGTTCCCGTGGACTGGGCATCACTTCAGGTCAGTGGATCAGGTGACAACGGTCGGTATGGGTTTTTGGGTGCCAAGGGATTTTTAGGGTTTAGAGAGGGTATTGGTTTCAGGGTGGCAAGGGAATTTTTAGGGTTTAGGGTGGCTGTGGGGTTTTGAGTGGTAAGGTATTTATTTAGGGTTTAGGGTAGGTATGGGTTTTGGGCTGGCTAGTGAATTATTAGGTTTTAGGGTGGGTTTGGGGTTTTGGTTGTAAGAGATTTTCAGGGTTTAGGGTGGGTATAGGTTTTAGGGTGGCAAGGTGTTTTTTAGGGTTTAGGGTGGCTGTGGGTTTTTGGGGGGGTAAGGTTTTTTCTAGGGTTGAGGGTGGGTATGGGTTTTTGAGTGGTAAGGTGTTTTTTAGGGTTTAGGGTGGCTGTGGGTTTTTGGGTGGCAAGGGAATTTTTAGTGTTTAAGGTGAGTATGGGTTTTTGGTTGACAAGTGAATTTTTAGTGTTTTTTGACTTGCCTATATCTTTTGCGCCGGTTGACGAATCTTCACAAAAGTGTTCAAAATAGCTGTGCCGGTGGTTCTAGTTGTGCATGGAACGTTTCAGGGTGATCTGTCATGTGGGGGCCAAGAAAAAGGGGATTAAAAAAAAGTGTGTTTCTCATGTCCATTCCTATGGAGTCTTTAGACATGCCTGCAGCCTGAACCGCTGGATGTAATTACACCAAATTTGGTAGAAAGGTGGATTTTCTTTCAGAGATCATGCGTTATGTTGTTTGGTGTAAATCCGTTCAGCAGTTTTGGAGATATCATAGGAAAACCAAATTTGTATATATGAGCGTATTTGGTACTTTTGTAGTACCTTAGTATATATGTTTAACACTTATAAACCTTTAGAAAACACTCACAATCACTGAATGATGTCAGCAGTGATGTAATTTGAGATGTCATCAGTGATATCACTGACCATGTCATAAGTGATGTAATATGTGAGGTCATAAGCAGTGCACTGCGGGGGCGTACGTTGTTGTTAGCACAAGTATCTATAACTTTGGATTTTCACTGGTTTTGTACGATTGAAATGTGAGCCAAAATATAACGTTTCTGTAACCTTTGTTTTGTTTCAGTGGATGTCTAAGGTTTTTTAAATTCTATTTCCTAACTATAATGTCACTGTAACCTTTGTTTTTTTCGTTGAGATGTCTAAGGTTTTTCTAATTCTATGTCCTACCTGTAACCTTTGAAAATGACTGTGTGAGTTAGTGCAAGGGTGCCTCAGTGGGTTTGTGACTGAGTGCATGTGTGTCTGAGTGGGTCTGGGACTACCTGCATAAGTGTCTCACTGGGTGTGTGATTGGGTGCAACACTGTCTGAGTGAGTCTCTGATTGTTTGAGTTGATGTATAAGTGGGTGCATGAATGTCTGAGTGGGTCAGTGACTGGGTGCATGAGTTTTTGAGTGGATTCGACATTTGAGAAAGACCTATAACATGCCAAGTGAAGCTTGCAGTAAGAGAGCACACACAGGGTCTGCACTAGTAGCCATAACCCATGTTTGAAGGACTATTTTCTGTACAGGATTGAGATGGTTATGTCAGTACTTGCCAACATATCTCAGAGAGTGTAGGAGTACACCTCTAGCAGTGCCATGAGACATTTAAGTAAATATGCTGATATGTAACTGCCTGCTATAATACCTCTATGGCTGCCTAAATGTGTATGTACGTGGCTGCACAAATGCTTCAGTTCATGTGTTAGGCAATAGAGAGCTGTGTAGGTGTCACTGCAACTACCTTTGAGAGTGCTGCATGAATAGTTTCTGGCAAGGGACTGGATGTATAAGTGCTTCTGTAACTGTCTCTGTAACTGAAAGAGAGGCTCTATGCTTTTGTGAACATCTATGTCAATTGTTTTAGGGATGGCATACTCTATATAGTATTTGGCATAGAGGCCTGCAAGTGCACAAGTAACTTATTCAACTCAAAAGGGCACCTACCAATGTCTTAAGCACAGAAATAGCGTCCTTTATGCAATACCTACAGAATATCTTAGAGGAGTGCGTTTGGTACTTGACCTGTCACATACCAAGTGAAGCTTGAAGTAAGAATATACAGATAAGGTCTGCCATCCCCCAAGATTTATGACTGATTTCCCTGCATGGTTCAGGAGGTTGTGTCAGTACTTTCCCACATATATAAGTGAGTGTAGCAGTACATCTGAATTAAGTGCCATAAGATGATTAAGTAAATATGCTGGTATGTGACTGTGTGTTTTAGTAGCTCTATGGCTGTCTAAATGTGTATGTAAGTAGCTGCACAAATACTTCAATGCCTCTGTACGGGAACAGAGAGCTAAGAACGTATGACCGCAACTACCTTTGGGTCTGCTGCAGGCATAAGTAGTTTCTAGTAAGTGACTGAATGTATATGTGCTTTTGTAGCTGTCTGATTAGGTTGCAGAGAGGGTCTATGCTATTGTGAATATGTATATCAGTTGCTTTAGGGGTGCATACTCTACTTTGCATAGGGGCCTACAAGTGGTCAAGTAACTTATCCAACTCAAAAGGACATCTGTCAATCTCTTAAGTGTGAAAGAGCACCCTTTATGGCATATTTACAGCATATTTTAAAAGTGTGTTTATGTTCACCAAAACGAGGGTCTGACGCTTCAGAAACACCTATAACATGTCAAGTGAAGCTTGCAGTGACATTGCACAGGCAGGGTCTGCACTAGTAGCCATCACCGATTTTGAAATACTTCTTCTCTGCATGGTTGAGAAGATTGTGTCAATACGTGCCTATGTATCTGAGAGAGTGTAGAAATACAACTCTATCAGTGCCCTGAGATATTTAAGTAAATGTGCTGGTATGTATGCCTGCTATAATACCTCTATGGCTGCCTAAATGTTTATGGAGCCCTGCCAGGTACCACGTATCAGGGGTTAGACTGACGCATTTTAGTGTGGTGTTCCGCATCACTGTCATGACCAGACCAGGGGCACTAGGACCCTGGGGAAAAGGGCAGAGGCCAGAGGACATTGGACACCAGGTCCGGTGAGGGGAGGGGACAAGGGGGACAGGAAACAGTCGAGGGCAGGACCTCAGGGCGAGAGGTCGGGGACGAGGAACGGAACAAGCCCATGTGAAATAAAGAGTACCTGAACGATCCTGTGTCTCTCGTGTCTTCTGTGGGATCGGGAACACGACAACTGGCGACGAAGGTGCGTGATCGTGTGCCCAGCAGAGGAAAGAAGAGCGGCGGTCCGTCGCGTTGAAGGACACCGTCATCGAGACCAGGAGCCCACCCTGGCTCGTGTGTGCGGCCACACAAGGAGACGCGGCGCGGGAGCCCACCCTGACCGTCATCGAGCAAAAAAAAGACTGTCCTGCACCACCCGGTAAGGAGACTGGAAAGCCGAGTGAACGCGCGCTGTGAGCAGTTTGAAGTGCGAAATATCGCGAGAAGAGGGGCAGCCACTTTGAAGTCAGGCAGAAGGAGGGACAATGAGCATTAGAAACAGCGGGCGGCCATTTTTAAGTCAGGCAGCGCCCCGATTGGAGAAAAAGTACCACGAGACCACCGGCGGCCATTTTGAGGTCAAGCAAAGGAAAAAGTGCCAAATAGAACACCGATAAGAGAAAACAAGCGTTGGCAAAGGCAAATAAAAGGGCCAGAAGTCAAAGGAAAAAAAACAAGCATTGGCAAAGACAATAAATAAATAAATAAATAAATAAAGAGGGCCATAAGTGACAAAACAAGCGTTGGCAAAGGCAAATAAAGAGGCAGCAATAAAAGAAAAGGATGGCAGAAAGACAAAGTGCGCAATATCGTAGACCATTACCATTTAACCTATCAGAGCCACAAGCAGGAATACGGTGGGAGAAATTGATCAGGCGTTTTGAAAGGTACACGGAAGCGACCGATGTGACAGCAGAGAAGCAACTAGGCCTATTCCTAAACCTAGTAGGGGATGAGGTTGAAGACCTACTAGTGACACTGCCAAAAGAAGAGACTACCACCTACGACAAACTAAAGGCGTGCCTGACAAATAAATTTGACCCGCAAAGAAATGTCGATTTTGAGCGATACACCTTCACGATTGCTTTCCAACAACAAGATGAAACGCTGGATGATTTCGCAACGAGACTGCGAAAGCTCGTAACACACTGTGAGTTTGACAAATTCGATAACAAACAAGCCATCAGACTGCGAATCATTGAGGGCTGCTGTGATACGGAATTTCGCGCAAGAATTCTAGAAAACATCCTATCACTAGCAAGAGCAGAAGCAAGAGCGACAGCACAAGCAAAGGAAATGGAACGAGGAAAGGAACGATCAGTGGACCAAGTGCACCGAATGACAAACAATAACCGCACAAGTGGATGGAAAAAAGAGAGAAATGACCAGACAGTGAAGAAACGACCAGAAGGAACGTGCTACAGGTGCGGACTTGAATTTCCACATCGAGGTTCGTGCCCGGCGTTTGGTCAGACATGTCGGAAATGCAATGGGAGAAATCACTATGCCAGTGTGTGTCAAGGAATGCAATTCAGGAACGATAGAGGAAGAACAGGAAGACCCCGAGCATCAGCAAGCAGACATGTCCGACACATTGAAACAGGAATAAGGAGCTCCTCAATAGAATCTGAAGAAGAAGAAGAAGAAAAAGAAGAGGCACCGACGGGACGACTATATCTCATGTCGGATGTCACTACCGAACATGCTGAGGAGGGTAAAAGCGGAGAAAGCATATGTCTGGTAGACAAAAGCAAGATAAAAAGGACAGAATCGGTGACAATAGGTGTAGGGTCGCACAAAGCAAAGTTTATCCTGGACAGTAGCGCAACATGTAACATCATGTGTGTGTCGAAATACAAAAAATGGAAATAAAGCCAAGCTTGAGGCCGTCCCGAGTTGAAGTATTCACCTGGGGGTCCCGAACGCCAGTAACAAACATGGAAGTTTACAGAAGACCTGACATACAAAGACCAAAAGACGATGGAAGAAATTCATGTGTTAAAGGGTGACATCCCAGCGCCATGCCTATTGAGCAACATCACGGCTCAGATGCTGGGTCTTTTTTAAATGACTTACAATGTATCAGATAAAGGAAGCATCCTGAATGAATACCCCAAACTACCGCAAGGACTAGGGAAGCTAAAGGGGCGGCAAATAACACTACACATTGATGAAACAGTAAGACCGGTAGCGCAACATCATCGGAGGGTACCAATACACTTGCAGCCGCAGGTAGAAGAGGAATTGGATGCATTACTAAAGCAAGACATCATAGAACGAGCAGAAGGACCAACGCCGTGGGTGTCACCGATCGTGGCCGTACCAAAGAAAGATACGTCAAAAATAAGAATCTGTGTTGACATGAGGATACCAAACAAAGCAATTGAACGCGAAAGACATCCCGGACCGCACCTTGATGATATGATCAGCTGTCTAACAGGCATGAGGCGGTTCTCTAAACTAGACCTGCGCAAGGGATACCACCAGCTAGAACTAGATCCTCAGTCTCGATACATCATGACGTTTTCCACACACTTAGGCCTGTTCAGATACAAACGTTTGAGCTTTGGTGTATCGTCGGCTGCGGAAATATTTCAAGAGACAATACGACAAGTAATAAGGCCGGTAAAAAACAGCCTGAATTACAGCGATGACATCCTGGTGTTTGGAAAGTCAAACGAGGAGCACGACAAAGCGCTAAGAGAGGTATGCTCTCACTTAGAGCAGGCGGGTCTGACACTAAATAAAGAGAAATGTGAGCTGGAGCGAGATGAACTAGTATTCTTTGGCCACATCTTCTCCAAGAAAGGAATGCGGCCGGATCGCAACAAGGTAAAAACGCTGGAAAGAGCACAACAACCAAGCGATGTGGCAGAAGTGAGGTCATTTCTTGGCCTGGCCAGCTACTGTGCAAGGTACATTCAAGACTTCGCCACTGTAAGTGCACCGCTGAGGGAATTAACAAAACAAGGACAAAGTTTTGCATGGACTGAAAAATGCAGCAAAGCTTTTGAGGAGATAAGAAACGCCGTAACGGCAGTAGATCACCTAGCATACTTTGATCCGAGGCTGTGCACTGAACTGACAGTAGATGCTAGCCCAGTGGGGCTAGGGGCAATACTGGCGCAACATCAACCAGGAAAAGACTCCCCAAGACATGTAGTAGCCTATGGAAGCAAAAGCCTATCGGATGTCGAAAAAGGATACTCCCAGCCAGAAAAAGAGAGCTTGGCGGTAGTATGGGCATGTGAACACTACCACATGTTCATTTACAGAAAACCTTTCACAATAATAACAGATCACCAAGCACTGATAACAATATACGGAAATCCAAATGCAAAAATACCACCCAGGATAGAGAGGTGGGGGATACGGCTAATGGACTACAACTTCAAAATAATACACAAACCAGGGAAGGAACACAATCCGGCTGATTATGTGTCAAGGCACCACCTGCCACAAACATCTCAAGTAACAACCATGGCGGAGGAATACCTAAACTTCGCACTCAAACACAACACCCCGGCAACGATATCAATGGAAGAACTGGAACAGGAGACAAGGAAAGACCTCACCATGCAAGCAATAATGAAAGTGACGAAACAGCAAAGGTGGAGGCACGTCAACAACAACAACAGCTGGGAAGAAGGAGAAAGAAGAACTGCTTGCATTCAAAAAGATCAGCGAAGAACTCTCAGAAAGCGAAAATGGAGTAATGATGAGAGGCACCGAATTGTAATACCCCGAACTCTGAGGAGAAAGACAGTAGAAATAGCACATGAGTCACATCGAGGGATTGTGGCAACAAAAACAATGCTACGAGAGAAAGTGTGGTTCCCGGGACTGGACAACATGGTGGAAGACACCGTGATGCACTGCCACATCTGCCAAGTAACAGGGCCCCCATCAAAGCCGGAGCCACTGCAAATGTCCAAACTACCAAAGGCAGTGTGGACAGAACTGGCGGCTGACTTCTATGGACCTCTGGAGACAGGAAACTACTTGCTGGTAATAATAGACGAATTCTCCAGATTCCCAATAGTGAGGCAGGTAGCGTCAACGTCAGCAAATGCAACACTGCCAGTTCTGGATGACGTATTCGCAGCATGGGGCTCACCACAGACACTGAAGACGGACAATGGGCCCCCATTTTCAGGCGAGGAATTCAAAAGGTTCATGGAATACCTCGGGATAAATCATCGACGAATAACTCCCCTATGGCCACAAGCAAATGGGATGGCAGAACGGTTCATGGGGACAATCAAAAAGGCAATATAAAGAGCAAAGTTGACGCAGATCTCAATAGGACAAGCTCTGTGCCAGGTCCTAAGGGACTATCAAAACACCCCTCACAGCTCCACAGGAAGGTGCCCCGCAGAACTGGTGTTGGGGCGATCGAGCAGGACGAGGTTGCCACAAGTGAAAGAAGAGGAAAGCATAGAGCGACAAGACATAGCAATGAGAGACACCGAAGCGAATGAAAAGATGAAGGCATATACTGATCGGAGAAGACACGCGGCAAGCTCAAAGATAGAAGAAGGGGACACCGTGGTAGTACGGCAGAAACAAGTGCGAAAATCAGACAGTGTTTTCTCAAGGGACCCATTGACAGTGACAGGAGTGAAAGGGCCAATGATAACGGCTTCAGCAGGGCCATACCACATTACTCGCAACAGCTCGCACTTCAGAGAATTGAAATCAAAAGAAGAGGAGCTGCCAATACATGGGCTGAAGGAAGAGACACACGAGGAGACAGCTCCAGCAGATATCAGAACGCAACGACCAAGAAGAGAATGCAAGAAAACAAAAAGACTAATTGAAGAAATGTGAGGAGACAGAAGTCTGTAGAAACTATCTCTCTCTCTCTCTAACTAAAAAAAAAAGAAAGAAAAAAAAGAAAAACATTTTGTTTGCAACAAGGGGGGAGATGTCATGACCAGAACAGGGGCACTAGGACCCGCGGGCAAAGGGCAGAGGTCAGAGGACACTGGACACCAGGTCCGGTGAGGGGAGGGGACAAGGGGGACAGGAAACAGTCGAGGGCAGGACCTCAGGGCGAGAGGTCGGGGACGAGGAACGGAACAAGCCCATGTGAAATAAAGAGTACCTGAATGATCCTGTGTCTCTCGTGTCTTCTGTGGGATCGGGAACACGACAATCACCTCACTAAAATGCAAAGTCATGCATTTATAGCGCCCCCCTGAAGCTCTCACAGACACTGACTGCTGCAGGGCATGGGGGCTGGCTCAGCTACACTTGCTGGCTCCAGTGGCAGTCACGGTACAACATTACTTAATGGGAGACTCATTGCAACAACTTGTCTGATCATTTAATTTGCCCAAGGGCGGCCCAAGACTTATAATTATGGCGGCCCATCCGTGGCGCAACGGGAGCCAGAGCGGGTACCAGTAAAGTTGCCACAGTTTCTTAAAGGTTTTCTGGCTGGAGTGAGCTTGACGCTGCTCGCACTGCTGGCAGTATTTGGTGCACACTTGCAGCCTCTCACTAGATGCCTCTTGAGTGCAGACTGTGACCGCGAGAGATAGTTTGGGGCCTGCAGCCTCTCATGACATTTGCCCTGCCTGTACCCCTTGGCACGCTCTGCCAAAGTCAGGTTGTCATTAGTCTCAACCAGGTAATTTAAATACTAATAAATTAATATTAGAGCGTCAATCTTCACTGTTGTGACTGTGAGCATGTTACAGTGCTCAATTCTTGGCTTTCTATTCTCTGTTGTAACTGGATGCATTGCACCTTGTTAGGCACCTGACTCACAGGCATCAGCCCTTCACCAGGCCTTGACGGGATCATAGCGTGGTGCGGTGGTGGTGGTGGGGGAAGGAACCCACGCCACCCGGATTCACCCGCTCAAAGTGTCTGTCTCCTGAAATAAAGGCCCCTTCTGTGTTGACTTTTATTTTAGTTGTTTTGATTTTTTTCACATTTATGTTGCTCCATGTGGAGTCATCCAGATGCTTCAGAGTTATTTTAACTCCTTTACTTTATTTGCTATTTTCGAACTTCATTATTGCCACATGTGGCCTCTTGGAGAAAAGGTATAAAATATATTAATTGTTTCCGTGGTATATTTGATGCAGCGTGGACCTGGGGCACTGATCTGAGAACGGTGTCATTGCAGGTATTGTTTGTTTACAACACATGAAGCTGCTTTTTAGGTCTCACCTGGCGTTATCAGCGCGCATGCGCTGCCCTTGCCATGCGAGGGCTTCTTGTAATCGATACGATTACAGAAGTGGAGTGTAGGCTCCGCCCCTTATTTTGATTTGCTAGCGTTATTCTATATGCTAAACCCTGGCTTCCTATTCTTTGTGAGGCTTTTAAGTCCCTCCCGGTTACCACCCTGTCCAGTTTTAGACCCACCCACCTGGACTGGATGCTTTACTGGCGGCGTGACACTCTCCCCTTTATTACTTGGTGTAGGAACTTTTTTTCAGGAGAAAGCGCAGCTCCTGAGTCCGACTGCTGCCTCCTTCTGTCAAGCCGCCTTGTTCTTTTTGTAGCTCTCATTCAATTCCTGGCCCGCTGTGCTGTATTATCAGTCTGCACCATGCTGAACAAGTCATTGGCCAGGGAGGTGTCCGCTGGCACAAGTGCCACAAACCATTTCTACTTTGTCCCCAGTGGCCCACGAGTCTTGAGAAACGGCGAGTTCCTGCTTTATCGCGGAGTTCTGCGGGCCTCCGAAATAACAAGCAGCGCACGCAGTGAAAATAAGAACCATACGGGCCAAGCTGCACGGTTTGTAAATTCAGGGTGAAATACACAATGCCAAAAATATGCGCATTCGTCCTGCCTCCCTTTGAATTGCTTTTTAAAATGCACTGAAAGCTCTCTTGGAATAATTTCAAAGATTTTTGGTTTTGGAGCTAAATTATCTAAAAGGATAGCTCTGTCTGTTAACCGCTTCAGCATTTCGGGGAAATGGACGCACACGCCTGGACAATTTCCTATCTTTGAATTGTATGTGTGTGTGTGTGTGCGTGTGTAAATTTATAACCCGGTATCCTGTATTGCTAATTTTTTTCTAGGGTGTCCTCCTGCAAGCCCGTAGGAGAGCCGAAACATTTCTCATGGTAACCCCCAAGAACCTCCTTTGAAGAATCTGGAAAGCGGCTTTACCCTGGCATCACAGCAGAGGCAGCGGTGGCCTGTGCAAATGGCGGCTCATCCCAATGCTTTCGAACCTGAATCTTTATTTTGCCCCGCGGGGACCTTTCCCACAGAATCCTTTGAAAGGTGCAAAGCAATTAATGGATTTGAGAAGGAGAGGGCTGTGGTGTTTACATTAGCAGATAATTCCACAGAAGGCTCATAGATAATTTCCAAAATCAACAGAGGTTAAATGGTCAGAATAACAAGGTAATTTAGAGAAAAAGGATACATTCTGGCATCTGTTTAAAAGCCACGTCAAAGAGTGGAAAAGCCGTCAAAATGTGATACCTATTAAAATATGTTTAAAACAAAGAACCATAATCTATAACAATAGCTTCCTATAGCCATTACGATCATTCCGTGAGTTATTTGTTTTTGACTCTTGACCAGGTCATCTCAGCTATTAATCCTTCCAAAGCATATTCGCTGAACAAATGCATGTAATGATAGTAACCGTTAATAAAGCGTTTCAACAGTGACATGTACGTTGTTACATTACTTTTGCACTAGTAATTCTAAATCACTCAGATTTCTCGTGTACACCTCCGGATCACGGATCGATCAGACCTTTTTCGTACACTGTATCTGTATTGCACTCTGCATATTCCTTCTTGCATTTCTGCTGTATGTATTACCTGACTACTATGTGTACAGCGGTCTGATAGATACCCTGAAAGGTCATGTTTGCGCTATATAAAACTCCGGAAATAAATAATTAAAATAAATAAATATCGAGTCATTGATGGAACGGTAAAAAAGCATTGTTGTTGTTATTGCTGAATGAGGGAGATAAAAAGCACACTGAACACAAATCTCCTATTTAATTTTCAGCAAAAGATTCTTGTCTGAAAAACGAAACCCTTGCATACTTTTCTGGCAAACAAAAAACAGTTACACTTAAACTAAAATCTTTTGTGTAATTTCATTTTAGGCAACCGCACAATTAATCAAATCTGCACTGAAGATAAGGCCCTGGGTGTAGCTATGCAATGCTTTGGAAGGCTCTTTCGCTCAGCAGGAGAATGAACATTAATTTTATATATTTTGTAAACAGCTAAAATCCTGGGGTCATATGTAGGAAAGTATTTTGCTGTTGCGAATCTAGCAATTCTCAAAATCACAGGTGTTGTGTCAGCACAATTGTGTTTTTGCATGTAGTAAAAGCATTTTGTGCAGTCTTCCCGAATCGCAAAACAGCTTTCCACAGAGACAGAGGCGCGCGCGTGCGCCCGAGAGGAGGCGCAGCAGTTGCGTCCTCACTGGCCAGTCTCCTCCTCCCTACAGCGACTTCACTGGGCGCGGAGTGGACGGAACGCCGATGGCGTAGTCAAAGGGGAGACTCACATGGGCCTAACGCTGAGAATGAGCAGTTCGAGGACGGACCAGTAAGTCAGATATATCAACTAGAATAACATTTACCTCCTGCTGAAAGGACACAGCCAACACCCACTCAGCTTCAGAAGTGAATTTAAAGCCTAGCGATTCCATTCTCAGCAGTTGGGGGCCGGTCCACGAAACAACGTGTACTCGGCAACCCGTTGATTCTATTTGCGGCATTTCGTAGACGTGGAAATACACAACCCTTCCCCCTCCGGATGGCCTTAGACATTAATAATTATGGCTGCCTTCTTCCTTAATGCCACCGCCCCGTAGACTTACAATCCAGCCAGGCATGCCGTTGACGGCTTCCCCAACTGGACAATCTAAAATACTCACCGGACTCGAGAACACAGAGACTCGTTGAAGACCCCACTGTTAAGCCTACACCCTACAACCTAACACGCATGCGGCTAGAGGCGCAAATCCACTCATTTGCGGCTATGCACCCATGACTCTCGGAGTCATGTCGGTGTGGAGCCTTCCATGAAACTCCAGCCCGTACCCAGGACAGTGACCAGAAGCGCATTAGACCTAAAACAAATATATAAAGAACGGGTGGTTGGAGGCTGAATTTCAAAGGCATGGTACAGCGATGTCCCAGGGGTGGAAAGGTCACGGCTCTGTGAATTGATAGACTTTACAGTCTGGTATTCTTTGTAGTCGTTTAGGGAGCATTCTTTCCATTCAATAACTTTATTTCGGCCAGTTTGACCATAACAGCACAGACAAAACAGCAGACATTGCATTTACTTTAAAATAAATATAAAAAGCCAAATACGTGCAATTATAGAAATTAGATCAAAACAAAGCCAATTATGGCCTAAAACATTATAAAATACAGTACAATCTATGGTAGCAGCTAAGTGGTAGGAGGTTCACTTCATATGAGTCACGGTAACGATCAGAAATAGGGAGTAATAATGATGATTGTAAGGTGCATGTGCCAAATATAAAAACAAATCACTAGGCGAGATTTAACAAATCAAAGTTTTAACTACTCTGGTATAAACGTTCGAATCTCAAAGGCATCAATCCAGTATGACGGTAGATTTCTATTGGAATCAAACAAATGAAACCATAATAGTAATTCCAGATTAAACAATTAATACCTTTGGAATAACATCGTTAAACAAGGGGTGAGCAGAGGTTGGATCATCGTCATTCATTTAATTTATTCTTCTTATTTTACTATTAATTTTTCAGAGTTGACTTTAGGAGTACTCTACGAGTGCACCACATAGAGAATAGAAAGCCTACTACCGAATAAGCAATGGGGAGGCTAGTGTCATTTTTCAATATGCTATAGGCCTCAGAACAGCGCCTAGTTCCCAAGTTTCTGCAGATCTGAACCAGCCACCGTTTTCTTGCTTTGAGATACCCGGGGCAACAAAAAAACACATGATAGACTGTTTCTATGGTACAGTCACAAGCCGGACACCTGGGTTTGTGAGCCCGCCCATTTGTTGGTAAAGGAGCGGAGTGGCAGCACCCCATGTCTGAACTGGAGGTAGAGCTTCCTGACTCCTGCCGGCTTGATATCGTTCCTGCCGGCTTGATGCCGGCTATACAGATCCTTAGTTTCTAAAAAAGCTGCGGTTAACTTGCCTACTAGGGGATTAGTCTGGAGTCGTGCCAGTTTGTGCTCCCAGTAACAGTCCTTTAGTTCTTTCCTGGACACTATGGCACATGCCTCTTCTGGGTTGTCCCAGAGATTGCCCTGTCCCATATTCATTAAGGTATGTCGAACGAGGGCGAGCCATGGTAATCTCCTTGTCCCTGGTAAGCTCGTCACCTCTCTAAGTTTGTCCATATAGTCTACAAGTTCTGGGGTAGCCCACAGACGCCGCCAAAATAAAATAGGTCTATGGTTGACTTCTTCAGCAATGGCCCTTACCCCTAGGTCCAAGTGGAGCGGCACAAGTGGGGAGCTCCGTGGGAGACCAAACAGTTGCCTAAAAAAGGTGTTTTCTATCTTCGTGAGACTGTCAGGACAGCAATGACCCCACATCTCTGCACCATACAAAGCCGCTCCCCTGACTTGAACCTTGTAAATTTCTATTGCTGGGCTCACAGGTTTGTGACTAGATTTACGAAAAATCTTCGCTAGACCCCTTGTCGTTTGTGCTAATTTCAGGGTAGATTTTTTTATTTGAGCCCCCCAATCCATTGTTTCTGTGATGGTTATGCCGAGATAGTCAAAAGAGGATACTCTCTCTAGGGGTTTACCATTAAGAGATGAATTTGATCGGGAACTTTTGGCTGAGTTAAACACCATAAATTTTGTTTTTTGGAGGTTAATCTCAAGCCCTCTTTCTTTACAAAAGGCATAAAATCTATTAAGTACCCTCTGTATCCCCATGGTAGATTTTGATGACATTTAAGACTCCCCCCCCCATACTTTGTCCCAAGGGCTGGGTTGAGCCCCCCCTTGGGTCTTGGGCTCTGTGAACGTTAATTCGCCCCTCATTAAATCCTGCTTTGCTGCAGTGAATGAGACCAGGCAGTACAGCAGGAGACCCTTTTCAAATACGCTCTGTCCCAGGTGTAATGGGGGGGCTAGCGTAACATGAGACTGCACAGCACTATTAAAGTGTGGGTGCTCACCGACCTCTCTTTAAAAACCGGAACATGCATTTATTTTTGCAAAATGTGTTGTGACACCGGGACAGTCCATGAAAAACTGAGACTATCCAGGACAATTCTGAACGTCTGGTCCCCTTACACATACCGGCTTTCTCTTCCTCCCTTATCTTTTGGATTTTAGCTTTTATAATAGTTAACTAATCCACCTGCCCGTGGAATCGAGGTGTTTTGTTTGTATTTCTTTTATAACTAGTCATATTGTAGCCGGTTCCCTTCCCTCATTGAAACCCATCAGAAAAAATTGTCACACCAGTGAGTGACCTAGGAAATGCGTTCTAACGTTATCATACGCTTTCAACAGTGCAAGAGTAAATAACTGTACTATGTCTTCAGTAGACATTTTAAATCTAAAAATATGCTCCTTTTTGAAATCTCAAGTGGTTGCCGTGGGGGAATCTAAAAAAAAACAAGCCAAGAAGCAGAGTTAGGACCACACAATGCCATTCTATAATTATTCCTCTTGAATAGGGCTCCCGGGTTTATGGTATTTATTTAGTTACATTTAATTCTGTATTAATCCATACTTATTTTTTTAGCAATCTTACCTGTATTTTTTCACTTTCATTTTGTGAACAAATGATGTTATAAAATTGTACATTTCCACATTTATTTAACTGATAAACGTGCACTCACACTCTAATAATTGTTGTGTATTAGCAAATTAATCAGGCAAATATAGCATACCACACACCCACATACTAGAAATGTATGTTAACATAGGCCGATATTTAAGGAAATTCCATCCTGCTTTTGAAATCCCCATTCAGTCTACTTGCTCAGTTGTTGACCTGGATTCACGAGAGCACGGAGAGTAACTTAAAAGATGCTCGATGTTAAGTATTTTTCCGCTTTTAAAGATAAAAGCAGAAAGATCTATTTGTAAAAATGGAAAACACTGGAGCCTTAATCATAAACAATGGTGATATTGGGGGGCGGGGGTGGGGGGGGGGGTGCGATTTTGCAGCTATGCTGCAAGAACGGCCCTATAACAAAATCGGCCCCCGTGCGGGGATTGCCCAGTGCCCGCTACGGCCAGTCCGGCCCTGGGGGTAAGTTTCCACTGCGTACATCACAAAAGAGATCCCTTGGCATGAAGGGGATTGAGTTTACTCTTTCACAGTGGTAGTACGTCACCCCACACCTCCACCCTGCAATTATGCCCTGCACCCCGGGCCTGATCACTTACTTAACCCGAAGCATCCCAGCGCATAATTCAGACGACTACTGGAGCCACTCTGTCTAGAGACCCCATAAAACCCCCTGAAAAGCCCATCCAAAACCTACCCCTTTTTAGGTTCCCTTTTGGTGTACTACAGTCCAGGAATTTTCCTTCACTACATCTTCCTTCTGATCCCCTTAATCATGACATACGCTTTGGCACTCTTTGCCCAGTCCGCATTCTCCCTCTGGGCTACAGATACAGCCTCTTTCCAAATATGGAAATCCATGTATGCCTACTCTCAACCTTCCACTTAGAGGTCCAAAGAACACTGTACCGTGCACAGTGCAAACGCTGCCCTCCCCAAATATTTTTTATCTAGTCGCTATGTCCCAGTTGGGTGTTCCATAGATAAGAAGCTCCAAGGAGTATATTTTGCCCATACAATAAATAGGACACCATACCAGTACCCCTTCCATACACCCTACACCAGTGGATTCCATTTTTCATATGCCCCTTCCACTTTGAGCAAATAGGCGAGGTGGAAGGGTGCCCTCATGTTACATAACTTAGTAACCTTAATGGTGGACATTAAACACGACTAGTAGAGAGCTTTAGAAATTATGGGTTATTTGTTCATGGCTAAATTCAGAGGGCAGTTTAAATATGCACGCAGCACTGCTTTCCACATATTAGATGTAAAGTGCGACAAATAATACAGTGTAGACAGCAATCCCTCAAGCTCCCCTGTATCCCGGAAGACAACCCCAACATTGTTAGCAAGCAGATCGGGCCAATTGACTTCAATGGAGCCATTCTGCCCCTCCGTGTGCACATACTCCATGTCTTCTTGTCTCCAGCAAAATGTGCAGGTGGCAGGGTGACGGCCTAGGCCAGTACATTGGTTCTCTGTCATCATCATATCTTCTGCCACCCCTCCTGAGCAAGCCGTCTAGCTATATATCTGTCTGCTGGCCCAAGAGAGTCTCTCAGCCTGCACCCAGTCATCTTCAGCTCGCCATCATAGACCGTCTTGAAGGTACTGTCTGATCTGGCTCTCTTGTTACCTCAGCCACACCTAAAGAATCCGGCCTATATCTGTGCCAGCCATGAGTTAGCCCGGAGACACCTCCAGCCAAACCGCAGACAATCCTAGCATGGCATCTGCCTTTTGACAGCTAACCTCATCCAGCCCTCTAACCACCATAAGTCTCTTGCTGCTTGCCCTCAGAAGACCTTAATGAGCCCTAACCTAAACCTGAGAAGCTTTGAGCTTCACATTCTCTTAGCAGGCCCTTATAGACCACCCATTCTGTTGCATCCACACTCACCGCAGAGAGGATATTTGCATTTCCATAAGAGCATCTGAAACTTGAGAGGCAGTACATAGGCCAGACTTCTTCATGTAGTATGTATTTCAAACAAGCCTACAAAAGAGAGAACATGAAGAGAAGGTGCATTGAGAGGATGTGGCCTAACGGCTAGAGCGCTCGATCTGGAAGCTGGGGAACAGGATTCGAGTCTCAGCGTCAGCTCAAGAACCTGTGATTCTGGGCAAATCACGTAAGCTCCCCTATCTAACAAAATGAATGTGACCTTGTGTAATGTAACTGGTGCTCATGTAAGCGCTCTTACTCTTTGGGTCGCACTATACAAAAATACACAGATCTATAAAACTGAACACGGCTAAACACACATGTGGTCCCAAAGGCGAGACCTATTGGCTATGCCAATGCTTGTTTTTTTTTTGGTTCAGCTCACGTCAGACAGACGTTCTTGATGTTTCCTCAGATGAGGGTTGGTTCGTAGTTCGAGGTCACAGCTGTGCCTTATTAAAGGGACAGACACCTCCCTTTGGCCTGGTTCCCTAGGGGTACATTTAATCAGAGCCCTTGCTCTGACGTCACTACGTTGGCAGCACAGCACTGGACGCTGACATTGCTGGGGGTGCATTTACTCAGAGCCCTCGTTCTGATGTCTCTACATTGACAGCACAGCACTGGATGCTGACACTGCTGGAGGTGCATTTAATCAGGGGACTGTTAGCTTTTCTTCGAGAGTTGAGTGCAAGAGGCTTCCATGTGCTGAATATTCTGGTGCCCTCTAGAACACCAGGCAACTGAAGATAGTTGAAAGCAAGACTGAGTAATTATGATAATTTATTAGCAGGCAGCTGAGATCATGGGCGCTGGGGCCTCTCGCATCCTATATGGTACAGTCGGGTCCCACAGTGCCCTTCCAATTCTAGTGCTTTGCAGCAGTTTTAGGATGATCTTATAGCTTCTCATTGCTCAAATGTCTGTAAATTCTGATATATATTTGTTTCCCTCATCTTCATTGCTTGATTTTGCTCGCGAGAAAGTGTCATTAATAGTCGCTGAGTGTAACGAGGCAAAAAAGCAAAGATGAGCAATGACTCCGGAGGTGTCTATAGGGAAATGTAAACCAGGGATAAAACTAGCAACCTGGATTGTTGCGGGCCTTGGTTTAAAGATGGGTAATGCACAGTGGACGTCTATTTGGCAGAAACAGGATATATTATGTTTACAGGAGACCTGGGCAATAGACACAATATTTGTAAATGCGCACGGATCGTTTCAAATGGAAGAAATCCCTTCCCCATCAAGTAGAGATAGAGGTGGTCTATTGACTTTAATATCGAACACATTGCCAATCAAGCTTAACCCCTTCGCTGCTAGGCCTTTTTGCCCCTGTGCTAAGCCTTTTTTTGGCTATTTGGGGTATGTCGCACTTAGGCCCATGTAACTTTTTGACCACATAAGGTATCCATGCCAAATTTGCGTCTTTTTTTTCCAACATCATGGGAATTTTAAAGGTACCCAGGGTTTGTGGATTCTCCTGGAGAGAACCCAGAAAATAGCCAAAATATAGCTACATTTTTATTTATTTTTAAAATGGGAAAAAAGAGCTACAGATGAAAGCGACTGGTTTTTCCCCTGCAAATGGTATCAAAAAAGGGGTTGTGGTGCTGAAATTACCATCTTCCCAGCGTCCAGCGACAAGTAGACTTTTGTCAGAAAACCAACATTTTTTACACAGTTTTGCCATTTTTCTGGGACATCGCCTAATTTTGCTATTTTTTGTGCTTTCAACCTCCTTCCCGTTAATGATAGAAATGGGTATGACAGCAATAATGGATCCTGGAAAGCTATACATTTTAAAAAAGTAGACACAATTCTGAATCCAGCAAGGGGTCATTTGTGTAGATCCTTCAAGGTTTCTTTGTGTACATTAACAGTTAAATATAGGAAACATAGAAAATTTGTTGAAAAAAATAGCCATTTGTGCCAACGTTTTCACCTGTAACTTCTTCTAATTGTGACAGCTGTTTAAAAGCAATATACCGTTACATCCGCTAGACCTTTCTGGTTGTGGGTATGTGTAGGACTTGTAGGTTCACCAAGAACCCGACGAACGCAGAGCCAATAACTGAGCAGCGTCTTGCAATGTTTTTTCATTATGTTCCGGGTATATAGCAATTCATTTGGGAAAATATATACGTGGAAAAATCGGTATGAAAGATACCTATGTATTTCTGAAATTGGAACAAAATATAGAGGTTAGAAACAGTAGATATTTGTACATTTCCGAAATTGTGAGTCCCCTTACTAGCATGAGACTTATAGGTAATTTTTCAAAATGACTTATTTTTTACATATTGTCTTTCATTTGGAAGGCAGAAATGCATTGAAAGTCAATAGGTAATTACAGTTGCTCTACAATTCTGTGTTACCCTAAGTCTCCCAATAAAAATGGTACCTCACTTGTGTGGGTAGGCCTAGTGCCTGCGACAGGAAACGGTCCAAAATGCAACGTGGACACACTTTATTTTTACAGTAAAAACTGACCCTTATTTTGCAAAGTGCCTAGCTGTAGATTTTGAACCCTAGCTCTGCTGGCAGCCAGGCAAACCTATACATTTTTTAAAATTAGACACCTAGGGGAATCCAGGATGGGACGACTTGACTGGCTTTCACCAGGTTCTGTTACCCAGAATCCCTTGCAAACCTCAACATTTGTCCAAAAAAACAAATTTTCCTCACATTTCTGTGGTGGAAAGTAATGGAATCTGCATGGATCCACACAATTCTACCCACCCTGTGTTCCCCAAAGTCTTCAGAGAAAAATGGTACCTCACTTGTGTGGGTAGGCCTACTGCCCGTGTCAGGAAACGACCCAAAACCACATTTTCACAGTGAAAACTGACCAATTTTTTGCAAAGTGCCTAGCTGTAGATTTTGAACCCTAGCTCTGCCGGCACCTAGGGAAACCTAGCAAACCTATACATTTTTGAAAATTAGACACCCAGGGGAATTCCAGGGAGGTATGGCTTGCATTGATTCTCCAACGTTTTCTTACCCAAAATCCCCTGCAAACTTTAAATTTAGCTGGAAAATCACTTTTTCCACACATTTTTGTGTGGAAAAGTTATGTGGCATCACCGGGCTGACACAGATTTCCTACCACCCAGCTTTCCCCCAGGTCTCCCGATAAAAATAGTACCTCACTCGTGTGGGAGGCCCAAGTACCCGCGACAGGCAACGACCTGGTTTTGCAAGGGGTTCACCTGGGTTTGGCCCCGTGCTCGGTGGCCAGCTAGGGAAACCTACCAAACCCACACATTTCTGAAAACTAGACACCCGGGGGATTATAGAGAGGTATGGCTTGCATGGATCCCTCAACTTTTTCTTACCTAGAATCCCCTGCAAACCTCAAATTTAGCTGAAAAAATCACTTTTTCCACACATTTTTGAATGGGAAAGTTGTGGAATCACCGGGATGACAAAAATGTCCTACCACCCAGCGTTCCCCCAGATCTCCTGATAAAAATGGGGCTTCACTTGTGTGGGAGGCCCAAGTACCCGCGAAAGGGAAGGGCCCAAAACGTATTGAGGCGACATCAAAATTGCCTATCACAAAATGACCTGGTTTTGCAAGAGGGGTGTTGCGCGGTGAATGAATGCACAAGTCAGAGGGGTGGAATGCAAGGGTATTTATTCTGCCAACAGAGATTGAAAAAAAGAATGTACTTCATGTAACACCGTCCACACTCTTTCTCTGGAATGGGGGAATCAGCTCCTCGCTCCTCTCCTGGTCGCGTCTGTCTCAAGGACTTCCCAAGTGGCGGTATGAAAGGGAAAAGGAAAAGAAACAAGCCCTTACTATCAGGCGGTCCGGCAGTAATGGGGGAAGGGATAGTGAGGGAGCACCAGTAGGCCGGGGCGTGAGAAGGGTAGGGGGACTAACACCGAGACACGGGACTCAACCCCGGTACACAAGGCTATGGACACCACCCGCTTTAAGTTTCACCCGGGTACGAAGCAACCACCCGTCTCCCAGACCCCCGGAGTCTCTCACGAACCTGTTGAAGCCACGAACCTCCGGGTCTGTGGCTGGGCGCTTGGCGGCAAATGCCTCCTGGCTCCTCGTCGAGTTGTCTGATGTCGTAGCCTGGTTCCGCGGCAGCAGCGCTTCCTCTCCTGGGTTCTATCCGTCCTCGGGGTAGGGAATCGTCTTCCTCTCTGCTCCATTCAACGGGGTCCTGATTGGCTGGCCGGGTTTTAACTGCCGGCGAATCTGATCCGGCGCGGACTTCAGGGGCGGGGCCTTGCATCACATCAGCCCCGGAAAGGGCCAGAAACCTGAGACATCCTGCGTCCCAGGATCACAAATGGCAACGTCGGCGTCCGGAAGCTGAAAACAAGCAAAGGGATTTGCAAGAGGTGAGTCCCGGGGTTGTTCTACAGGACTGGGACAGTTCGAACTCCGACTGGGGGTCACCTGGGTTTTTGGCCCTGTGCTTGGCGGCCAGCTAGGGAAACCTACCAAACCCACACATTTCTGAAAACTAGACACACGGGGGATTTCAGGGAGGTATGGCTTGCTTGGCTCCCCCAACTGTTACTTACCCAGAATCCCCTGCAAACCTCAAATTTAGCTGAAAAAATCACTTTTTCCACACATTTGTGTGTGGGAAAGTTGTGGCATCACTGGACTGACACAAATTTCCTACCACCCAGCGTTCCCCCAGGTCTCCCGATAAAAATTATGTCTCACTCGTGTCGGAGGCCCAAGTACCCGCGACAGGCCCAAAACGTAATGAGGAGTCATCAATATTGCCTATCACAAAATGTTTTGGGCCTTGCCTGTCGCGGGTACTTGGGCCTCCCACACGAGTGAGGCACCATTTTTATCTGGGCTGGGCAGATTGGGGGCTACTGCCCCCATCTGCCCCCCAGTGGGGGCGGAAAGGCTATAATGGTGGTGGGGTGGGGTCATTGGCATGCCTGTTTTGGGCAGCCCCCACCCTAATTACATATGGCATTGAAAAATCCCTGGCGTCAAGTGGGCCTTCTGCCCCCCGGGGGGCAGATTGGGGTCTACTGCCCCGGGGCAGAAAGGCTGTAATGCTGGCGGGGGCTTTGGGGTGCCCGTTTCGGGCAGCCTCCATCCTAAAAACAAATGCGCAAAAAAAGAAATCCCTGGCGTTTAGTGAGCTTTCCCCCCCCCCGGGGGGTAGATTGGGGGCTGCTGCCCCCATCTGCCCCACAGGGGGTGCAGAAAGGCTGTAATGGTGGCGGGGTGGGGGCATTGGCTTGCCCGCTTCGTGCAGCCCCCACCCTAAAAACAAATGCGCAAGAAAAGTTTAGTGGGCTTTCTTCCCCCCGGGGGGGCAGAAAGACTAATTTATGCCCATTTGTTATGGGGGGAGCGAAGGCCCTTGCCCCAAGGGGCTGCTCCCCCCTCCCTGGTGTCTATTGAGTGGATCCCTGCTTGGGGATCGCCCCCCTGGGGCCAAGCAGGGGTCCACTGGGGAGATTCTCCCCTTTCCAATGATACCCCTCCCGTCTTTCTACATCATCAGGGGGCTGAGATAGCCCAACGAGCACGTAGAAAGTGAAACTGAAATGAGCCTAAAGGCTCATTTCAGTTTCAGTGAAATGACATCAGCGCGACGTGCACGCTGATCGTCATTTTACTGAAACAGCGGGGGGGGGGGCCTAGGGAGCTGGAGAAACTCTTCCCCAGCTCCCGAGGCTACAGGGGAGAAATAGAAATCCCTCTGGTGCCGGGACCAGAGGGATTTCCGTGGCCATGTGCCATGACAGCTGGGAGCCGTCATGCGCACACGAGCACCGTTGCGCACGAAGACACCCGGCCGTCGTGCACATGGAAGGGGTTAAAAAGTTCGAAAGCCCATCTACCTATTTAAATATTTGTTACTTGAAGGAGAAAGCGATCTGGACCTGCTTCTGATAAACTTTTATAATAATAACTTTGGTGGGAATATGTCTTCGGTGATAGTTTTATTGGAAAAAGAGATTAATAAAATCAGTGGAGCATTGCCCAAAAAAATGTATTTACACTCTGTGGGTAGGTGATTTTAATGTCCAGCCATGTAAACACTCAATGGATATTGTTTGCTGTTTAGTGGACATTGCGGGTGACACAATTTACCATTTTACACATCAGGAATATGGCAATAGCCTAAATCAGATACTATCCAACAGGAATTTGGAAATAATCAACAAGGTAGATTCAGACACAGGAGGTTCTGTAAAAAAAAATTGTCCGCAGCAAGTATGAGTCTACAATCGACTTTGTAGTAGCCTCTGAATCTCTCCAGCGAACTATTACCCAAACAGACATTAAGGTGCCGATTCCAATCCTGTAAAACCTGGGTACGAATAGTCGTACGGAGCGTATTCTCCGTCCGACTCGTACCCGGGAAAACCACCTTACAAACCCGCAAGTACGATTCGTACAGAAATACCATTTCCGTACGAGTCGTACAAAACACCGACCGGCAAAAAAATACCCACAATTCCGATCCGGAACATCGCGTACGTGACGTCCGGACGGAGTCAGGCAGCGTTTTACGGACCAGCAAGTACGATCCGTGCCCACGTCACTCCGCAGCGCTCATTTTTTACGGCAGCCAAAAACTCCCGGGAAATTGAGGACGCCGCGAAGAAGGAGCACCGGTACGCGACGGACAGCCATGGACCCCATCCTACGTGTCATCCCGGCCCTCCTAGCCTACGACCTGGTGCACAGAAACCGACGCAGACGCCGCAGAAGGTCAGAACAACACCCAGGGGCAAAGGGGGGGGGGCAGGGGCAGCAAACATAACCCCCACCCAAGTACAAATGTTAATATGTCCTGTACATACCTGACCTCCAGGGTCTGGTCACTTCGGGGGGGCGTGTCCACCAAGCGCTACGTACCGTCACAACGGAAGTGGACGTGGACGCGCACCCGTCACCACGACAATGGTGGTAAAGACCGTACCCACGCCCCCAGAGCGTGGGTACGGCCCGTACCACCATTGGAGTGGTGATGTAGGGGTACGCGCCGTACCCACGCCCTCAGAGCGTGGGTACGGCCCGTACCACCATTGGAGTATTGATGTAGGGGTACGCGCCTGTAACAAGGTGTCCAACCCTGACCGGGACAAAAACCACCCATTGCGGACTGACTGCATGAACAACCCCATTTCCCCTCTTTACCTCCAGCATCCTGACGCCTGGAACAGAGAGGCGGACTTAAGAAGCACGGGAGGAAACGAAGACCCCTGTTTCTTTAACTGGAACGAGCTCGGCTCAGACCACGCCCCCATTGATGACGACACGGACGGAAGGAGGTCATATGGCGGAAGTACAGGAGAAGAGAGGAGAGCGACTACGGACGAAGAGGAGAGCGAGACGCGAGAGAGTCGAGAGGAGAAACCAGAGAGAGAAGGAGAGGACGAGAGACCTATCCCAAGACCGAGGATCCAGACATCGGAGCCAGGAGGCCAACGACCCGGTGATTCGCCCCGCCATGTTTCTGGAGAAGCGTGGCACCAGCAGGTACGGGCTCGTATCGCGGGTTGGGCGGGACGTCAGAAGTTAACTAAGCCCTAGGAGTCGTATTCCCCAGTACCCGTTCCCTCACTCACCCGACACCTAGGACAGGAGAAAGAGCACGGTGTGACTCCCTCACTCCCCGTCCCCTCATGTTAAACCAAGTTTGAGCACTGGACTGATACCGGTCTCCTTTCTCTTTTCCCACGCACCCATTTGGACCAGAGAGTCTTCCTCTACCCCGGAGAACACGGCAACCTGGACCAGAATAGGAGAGGAAAGAAGGCTCCAAACCGACGGTCGGCCGCAGATCAAGAGGCGGACTCCCCTCTTCCCTTCTACCGGACAACCACCTATAGGAAAAGAGTGTACCGAACAATAAAAACCCCTTCAACCTCTTATTCCGCC
The DNA here is from genome assembly GCF_964204655.1 of Triturus cristatus. Taxonomy (NCBI): domain Eukaryota; kingdom Metazoa; phylum Chordata; class Amphibia; order Caudata; family Salamandridae; genus Triturus; species Triturus cristatus. Next base: position 1,182,485,674 of record NC_140590.1, read on the forward strand.
TCCGTGATTCATTCAATTCCGCGACAGCGCAGTACCCACGCCCTCAGAGCGTGGGTATGGCCCGTACCACCATTGGAGTGTTGATGTAGGGGTACGCGCCGTACCCACGCCCTCAGAGCGTGGGTACGGCCCGTACCACCATTGGAGTGTTGATGTAGGGGTCCGCGTTGTACCCACGCCCCCAGAGTGTGGGTACGGCTCGTACCACCATTGGAGTGGTGACGTAGGGGTACGCGCAACGGAAGTGGACGTGGACGCGTACCCGTCATCACGATAATGGTGGTACGGGCCGTACCCATACTCTGGGGGCGTGGGTACGGCGCGTACCCCTACGTCATCACTCCAATGGTGGTACGAGCCGTACCCACACTCTGGGGGCGTGGGTACAACGCGGACCCCTACATCAACACTCCAATGGTGGTACGGGCCGTACCCACGCTCTGAGGGCGTGGGTACGGCACGTACCCCTACATCAACACTCCAATGGTGGTACGGGCCATACCCACGCTCTGAGGGCGTGGGTACTGCGCTGTCGCGGGATTGAATGAATCTCGGAGGCGGAATAAGAGGTTGAAGGGGTTTTTATTGTTCGGTACACTCTTTTCCGCCTCCGAGATTCAGTCAATCCCGCGACAAGTGGTGGAGAATGCGGGCATAGCACAAGACATCTGTAAAGAAAAGATGGACGAGTTAATACAACACATCGTAAAGGGTCAGGAACAGCTGGGATGGATGGTAGAGCAACAGCTCACTTCCGCACAAGCCGATATAGAGACTTTCAAGACTACCATCTCTGCCCAATTGGAAGGCATACAGACCATGATACGGGATCCTGTAGCCGGACCATCCCCCAGCAACAGACCAGCCCCTCCAGGACCGTCTGGGATTTCACTACAGAAATACGTGGCAGGCGAGGATCCCAACGCATTTCTGCTTAATTTTGAAAGAGCCGCCCTAGCGTGCGGATGGCCAGTAGAAAAGTGGCCTTTCCTTTTAGCTCCCTTGCTAACTACTGAGGCCCAGGCGGCCTACCAGGTCGCCAACGCTACCGGCAACGTCCCTTATGCTAACATCAAAGCCATCATACTGGATCATCTAGGGCTAAACGCGGAAGCATACAGGGTGCGGTTTAGAAAAGAAAGGGGAAGGCCAGGGGAGAATCCCAAAACCCTGTTCTTCCACCTCAAAATGGCTGTGGACAAATGGCTAGCGCCGGCCTCCAGTACCAAGGACGAAATCATGGACAAGATCTACTTGGAGCAGTATCTGGAGGCGTTGCCCTTCAACACGCAAAAATGGCTTCGACAACAGCCCCACTTGTCCACAGTCCAAGCCATCGACATGGCAGCTTCCTATGCTCGAGCGCAACCACACGCTACTCCTTGGGAAACCGAGAAAACATCCCGAACCTTCCCGGCTAAAGTAGAGAGGAAACCCCGCCCACGCGGAGAAACCATCCCGCCAAGGCCCTTAAGGCCAGAAGCCCTCTCCTTCAAGGGACCTCAATGCTTCGAATGTGGGACTTGGGGGCACATTGCGCGATTATGTCCCCACCGGAGGTCCCAGGAAGAACCAATGGAGGTGGGGTACGTCCCCAAATCAGTCATGTACACGGCGGAACTGGGGAGTTCCTTCTACGTAAGTGTGAGGGTGAATGGGAAAACGATCCGGGCCCTCCTAGATTCAGGATGCCGCCAGTCAGTAATACAAGGAGTGTTTGTGGAAGCTAAACAAGTGGTTCCCCACTCCTTAGTAAGCATCAAGTGTGTGCATGGGGACACAAAACCTTATCCGGTGGCAATCATCCGCCTTGAGATCCCTGGGGGTGGGCAACATATAGTTGGGAGTCCTAGAAACACTGCCGGAGGAATTGATAATAGGGACAGACAATCCCGAATTTCTGGAGCTCTTTTCACGCTCCACGTCCATACCTTCTCGCCGTGACACAACCACTACCCATGGGGGTCAAGCACGCCCTGCCTATATTACTCCAGAACCGTGGGTAGGGGATAAAAACTTTAGCTTTGCCCAAGCTAACGATAGCACCCTCTATAACGCCTGGGAACAGGCCCACTACTCTCAGGGAGACCCCACACCCAAATTTCCCCGATTTACCATTCAAAAGGGATTGTTATATAGACAAGGGACCAACGAAGAACCCCTACAGATGCTGGTACCCACTCCCTTCAGGGACCAAATCATGTTTTATTCACATTCCCATCTATTAGCAGGACATATAGGCAGTGAAAAAACGACCCAGAACGTCCTACGACATTTCTATTGGCCGGGATATATAAAGATATCAAACTTCATTGTTCCTCGTGCGAGGTCTGTCAGAAAAAGAACATTCATCGGCCCCCTCCTGTCCCTTTGCAACCACTCCCCATCATAGGGACCCCCTTCGAAAGGGTGGGCTTGGACTTGATAGCTCCCTTACCCAAAACCAAAAGAGGGAACCAATACGCATTGGTTGTAGTGGACTATGCCACCCGGTTTCCGGAAGCTTTCCCCTTGCGCACCCCCACCTCACGAGTAATTGCCGAGAAGATGATCGAATTATTCTCCCGCGTGGGTTTCCCAAAGGAAATTCTAACGGATCAGGGGTCCCCGTTTGTGTCCCGACTAATGAAAGAGGTGTGTCAGCTGGTGGACCTCCGACAAATAAGGATATCCGTTTACCACCCTATGGTAGTCTATAGTCCCTAACGGGGTGGCGGGTCCGCAAATAAGCCGTCTACTACCACTGTATTGATTCTGCCTTTATTGTTTTTAACACGTTTGGAAGGGTAGGCAAAGTAGAACCAAGTTTAGGCAGGAGTTATCTCCTAACAGTCACAGGTATAACAAGAAAACAAAAACAGTCTCTGTCCGAGGGTTCTTTCTTGTGGGTGTGGTCTTCTATGGGGAGGGTACGTCGCCTTCAATGTTCCGTAGTCCGCCACTTGAGGGGCTCGGTGGTTGAAGGGAGGGAAGAAAAGAAAAGAAAACAGGTCTGAGTCACTGCTACTCTCCGTAGTTTGCTGTGTGTTACCATCACCGAAGGAGCGTGTAGGGAGGGGAGTGCGGGAGTCGGGGAGGGTCTCACCCTGTTCTGGTGCCTCACTGCCCTTCACAACCTCCCCACCAACCCCACCCGAAAGGTCCCCGGAGAGCCACTTGCCTCGAGCCACGGCCCGTTCCCTGGACCGCGGCGCTGGGACCCGGGGCGTCTTCTCCTCCCTGCAGCCCACCGGGTTTGATCGCCGTAAAGACCTCGATGTTTCTTCTGGGTCCGCCGTCTTCCGACTCGCCGTCCTGCGCTCCTCTCGCCTTCTGCCTTGGTCTCTGCTCTTTTCATCCGGCCCGCTTCCTCTTCCGTCGTTGGCTCCTCCCCCAAGGTTGGTGTGAACGCTAGACCGTCTCCTGCTTCCGGAGCGGAGCCCAGCGGCACAGTCCCGCTCCACTTCCGGTCCGTCTCGTGCTCACACACCCCCAAACGGACGGTCTCGTCGAACGTTACAACGGGACCCTCAAGACCATGATGAAGAAGATTCTGTCTGTGAGTGGGAAGGAGTGGGACAATATACTACCACTGGCGCTGTACGTGATACGAGGACAGACACAGAGCAGCCTTGGCTGTTCGGCTTTTGAGATGCTGTACGGACGACAACCACGAACCCTGCTCGAAATGACCAAAGAAGCGTGGAAAAAAGATGCGGGAGAAAGCCAAGGAGTACTGGAGTATACACAAGACCTGAAAAGCAAGCTAGGGAAGTTAAGAGAACTGGCCTACGTCCACTTAGCCCAAAGCCAAATACGCCAGAAGAACTGTTATGACAAAGGAAAAAAATTGAGAAAACTAGAAGTAGACGACTGGGCTTTGGTGCTGTTACCTTCGGCGACCCGAAGATTCCAAACGGAGTGGATGGGACCATACAAAGTAATCGCAACCATAGGGAAGACCAGCTACAAGTTACAAGTATCCCCTAGAAAGACACAGGTATACCATATCAACCTGCTTAAAAAATGGATCGGCCCACCACCCCAGAACGTACATCTCTCAGTACCTACAACCATCCCGTCTGACTCTACGCTGGGGAAGTTGATCGTGAATGACGACCTTAGACAACAAGAGAAAAAGAGCCTACAGGAGACCCTGGTCCCCTTTTCCAGATTATTTTCGCATGTTCCGGGGAAAACAACAGTGATCGAACACCGAATCGACACACCTCCGGGGGCGGTCGTGAAGAAACGACCTTACCGGATCCCTGCCGCCAAAAGACCAGCAATACAGAAGGAGGCCCGTGAAATGCTGCGCCTTGGAATAATAAGGCCCTCGCGGAGTGAATGGTCGTCACCGATAGTGATGGTACCAAAACCCGATGGAAGTACGAGGTTTTGCATGGACTTCAGGGCCTTAAACCAACTGTCCTCGTTCGACGCCTACCCCATTCCACGGGTTGACGAACTCATCGAACAACTAGGAGAAGCCAAATACATCAGTACCCTGGACTTGACCAAAGGATATTGGCAAGTACCGCTACGCGAAGAAGATCGCAAGAAAACGGCCTTTTCAACACCCGACGGGTTATTTGAATTTAACGTCTTGCCATTCGGACTCCATGGAGCCCCCGCGACGTTCCAACGGCTAATGAACGAAACACTACGAGAATACCCCTCCTTCACCTCGGCATACCTCGACGACATCATAATCTTCAGTACCAGCTGGGAAAAGCACCTGTTACACATTTCTTTGGTACTGCAGGCATTACAGAAAGCAGGGTTGCACGTGAACGCCAACAAATCCAGAGTGGGCTATCAGAAAGTGAAATATTTGGGATACGTCCTGGGCCATGGGGTCATTGAACCGCAAATAGAGAAGGTTAGAGCCATTTCCGAAACCCCTTTTCCCTCCAAAAGAAAAGAAATGAGAGCTTTTTTGGGGCTTATAGGGTATTATAGGAGATTCATCCCCTTGTTTTCCGAAATAGCCGCCCCTCTAACAGACACACTCAAAAAGCGGTATGACTCCCAGAATTTCCATTCTCCCTCCCCGGCTATGTGGAAAGCCTTCAACACGCTGAAAGGGATTATCACCACTAACCCGGTCTTAGCCTCCCCTGATTATACTAGACCTTTCATCCTCCATACCGACGCTTCGGACTATGGGGTGGGGGCGGTATTATCTCAAAGGTCAGAAGAAGGAATCGAGCACCCCATACTGTATATTAATAGGAAACTGTTCCCTAGGGAAGTAAAATACCCCACAATAGAAAAAGAATGCCTGGCCATCAAATGGGCCGTGGAGAAGTTAAGATATTATCTGGAGGGTGACACATTCACCCTATACACGGACCATGCCCCCTTGCAATGGATGAGCCGGAACATGTCCCACAATCCCCGAGTGTTACGCTGGTTTTTGGCACTACAAACCTTTTCGTTTACCGTACACCACCGGAAAGGTGTAGAGAACGGTAGTGCGGATTTCCTCTCCCGACACCCTCTCCCCGATCGGGAGAATCCAGGGGGGTGGTGTGTAACAAGGTGTCCAACCCTGACCGGGACAAAAACCACCCATTGCGGACTGACTACATGAACAACCCCATTTCTCCTCTTTACCTCCAGCATCCTGACGCCTGGAACAGAGAGGCGGACTTAAGAAGCACGGGAGGAAACGAAGACCCCTGTTTCTTTAAGTGGAACGAGCTCGGCTCAGACCACGCCCCCATTGATGACGACGCGGACGGAAGGAGGTCATATGGCGGAAGTACAGGAGAAGAGAGGAGAGCGACTACGGACGAAGAGGAGAGAGAGAAGCGAGAGAGTCGAGAGGAGAAACCAGAGAGAGAAGGAGAGGACGAGAGACCTATCCCAAGACCGAGGATCCAGACATCGGAGCCATGAGGCCAACGACCCGGTGATTCGCCCCGCCACGTTTCTGGAGAAGCGTGGCACCAGCAGGTACGGGCTCGTATCGCGGGTTGGGCGGGACGTCAGAAGTTAACTAAGCTCTAAGAGTCGTATTCCCCAGTACCCGTTCCCTCACTCACCCGACACCTAGGACAGGAGAAAGAGCACGCTGTGACTCCCTCACTCCCCGTCCCCTCACGTTAAACCAAGTTTGAGCACTGGACTGATACCGGTCTCCTTTCTCTTTTCCCACGCACCCATTTGAACCGGAGAGTCTTCCCCTACCCCGGAGAACACGGCAACCTGGACCGGAATAGGAGAGGAAAGAAGGCTCCAAACCGACGGGCGGCCGCAGATCAAGAGGCGGACTCCCCTCTTCCCTTCTACCGAACAACCACCTATAGGAAAAGAGTGTACCGAACAATAAAAACCCCTTCAACCTCTTATTCCGCCTCCGAGATTCATTCAATCCCGCGACAGCGCAGTACCCACGCCCTCAGAGCGTGGGTATGGCCCGTACCACCATTGGAGTGTTGATGTAGGGGTACGCGCCGTACCCACGCCCTCAGAGCGTGGGTACGGCCCGTACCACCATTGGAGTGTTGATGTAGGGGTCCGCGTTGTACCCACGCCCCCAGAGTGTGGGTACGGCTCGTACCACCATTGGAGTGGTGACGTAGGGGTACGCACAACGGAAGTGGACGTGGACGCGTACCCGTCATCACGATAATGGTGGTACGGGCCGTACCCATACTCTGGGGGCGTGGGTACGGCGCGTACCCCTACATCAACACTCCAATGGTGGTACGGGCCGTACTCACGCTCTGAGGGCGTGGGTACGGCGCGTACCCCTACATCAACCCTCCAATTGTGGTACGGGCCGTACCCACGCTCTGGGGACGTGGGTACGGTTCGTACCACCATTGGAGTGGGGATGTAGGGGTACGCGTGGTACGGACCGTACACATGCCCCCAGAGCGTGGGTACGGCTCGTACACACCATGAATGTGGGTGTAAGGTCCGTCCCACCCGTACCCCTACGGCACTAGTACAGAATGGATACAAGGCATACACACGCCACGAATGTTGGCTTAGGGCCTGGTGCAGCATATAAGCAGTATATTGGTGTGTGTGTATGCACAGGACAGCAGTGTACTGCACCAAGGGGGCGGGTGGGTGGGTGTCTGGGTGGCTGCAGAGGACTCCCAGCAGTGCCCAGACATATGAGGGGTGGGTGCAGAGGAACACCCAGTAGTGGACAGAGACATGTGAGGGGTGGGTGCCTATCACTCCCAGCAGTGCCCAGACATATGAGGGGTGGGTGCCCAGGACTCCCAGCAGTGGACAGAGACATGTGAGGGGTGGGTGCCTATTACTCCCAGCAGTGCCCAGACACATGAGGGGTGGGTGCAGAGGAACACCCAGTAGTGGACAGAGACATGTGAGGGGTGGGTGCCTATCACTCCCAGCAGTGCCCAGACACATGAGGGGTGGGTGCAGAGGAACACCCAGTAGTGGACAGAGACATGTGAGGGGTGGGTGCCTATCACTCCCAGTAGTGAACAGAGACATGTGAGGGGTGGGTGCCAATCACTCCCAGCAGTGCCCAGACATATGAGGGGTGCGTGCCCAGGACTCCCAGCAGTGTACTGAGACATGTGAGGGGTGGGTGCCTATCACTCCCAGCAGTGCCCAGACATATGAGGGGTGGGTGCCCAGGACTCCCAGCAGTGGACAGAGACATGTGAGGGGTGGGTGCCTATTACTCCCAGCAGTGCCCAGACACATGAGGGGTGGGTGCAGAGGAACACCCAGTAGTGGACAGAGACATGTGAGGGGTGGGTGCCTATCACTCCCAGCAGTGCCCAGACACATGAGGGGTGGGTGCAGAGGAACACCCAGTAGTGGACAGAGACATGTGAGGGGTGGGTGCCTATCACTCCCAGTAGTGAACAGAGACATGTGAGGGGTGGGTGCCAATCACTCCCAGCAGTGCCCAGACATATGAGGGGTGCGTGCCCAGGACTCCCAGCAGTGTACTGAGACATGTGAGGGGTGGGTGCCTATCACTCCCAGCAGTGCCCAGACATATGAGGGGTGGGTGCCCAGGACTCCCAGCAGTGGACAGAGACATGTGAGGGGTGGGTGCCAATCACTCCCAGCAGTGCCCAGACATATGAGAGGTGGGTGCCAAGGACTCCCAGCAGTGCCCAGACACATGAGGGGTGGGTGCAGAGGAACACCCAGTAGTGGACAGAGACATGTGAGGGGTGGGTGCCTATCACTCCCAGCAGTGCCCAGACATATGAGGGGTGGGTGCCCAGGACTCCCAGCAGTGGACAGAGACATGTGAGGGGTGGGTGCCTATCACTCCCAGCAGTGGACAGACATATGAGGGGTGCGTGCCCAGGACTCCCAGCAGTGTACTGAGACATGTGAGGGGTGGGTGCCTATCACTCCCAGCAGTGCCCAGACATATGAGGGGTGGGTGCCCAGGACTCCCAGCAGTGGACAGAGACATGTGAGGGGTGGGTGCCTATCACTACCAGCAGTGGACAGAGACATGTGAGGGGTGGGTGCCAATCACTCCCAGCAGTGCCCAGACATATGAGAGGTGGGTGCCAAGGACTCCCAGCAGTGCCCAGACACATGAGGGGTGGGTGCAGAGGAACACCCAGTAGTGGACAGAGACATGTGAGGGGTGGGTGCCTATCACTCCCAGTAGTGGACAGAGACATGTGAGGGGTGGGTGCCAATCACTCCCAGCAGTGCCCAGACATATGAGGGGTGGGTGCCCAGGACTCCCAGCAGTGGACAGAGACATGTGAGGGGTGGTTGCCTATCACTCCCAGCAGTGCCCAGACACATGAGGGGTGGGTGCAGAGGAACACCCAGTAGTGGACAGAGACATGTGAGGGGTGGGTGCCTATCACTCCCAGCAGTGCCCAGACACATGAGGGGTGGGTGCAGAGGAACACCCAGTTGTGGACAGAGACATGTGAGGGGTGGGTTCCTATCACTCCCAGTAGTGGACAGAGACATGTGAGGGGTGGGTGCCAATAACTCCCAGCAGTGCCCAGACATATGAGGGGTGCGTGCCCAGGACTCCCAGCAGTGGACTGAGACATGTGAGGGGTGGGTGCCTATCACTCCCAGCAGTGCCCAGACATATGAGGGGTGGGTGCAGAGGAACACCCAGTAGTGGACAGAGACATGTGAGGGGTGGGTGCCTATCACTCCCAGCAGTGCCCAGACATATGAGGGGTGGGTGCCCAGGACTCCCAGCAGTGGACAGAGACATGTGAGGGGTGGGTGCCTATCACTCCCAGCAGTGCCCAGACACATGAGGGGTGGGTGCAGAGGAACACCCAGTAGTGGACAGAGACAAGTGAGGGGTGGGTGCCTATCACTCCCAGCAGTGCCCAGACACATGAGGGGTGGGTGCAGAGGAACACCCAGTAGTGGACAGAGACATGTGAGGGGTGGGTGCTTATCACTCCCAGTAGTGGACAGAGACATGTGAGGGGTGGGTGCCAATCACTCCCAGCAGTGCCCAGACATATGAGGGGTGCGTGCCCAGGACTCCCAGCAGTGGACTGAGACATGTGAGGGGTGGGTGCCTATCACTCCCAGCAGTGCCCAGACATATGAGGGGTGGGTGCCCAGGACTCCCAGCAGTGGACAGAGACATGTGAGGGGTGGGTGCCTATCACTACCAGCAGTGGACAGAGACATGTGAGGGGTGGGTGCCAATCACTCCCAGCAGTGCCCAGACATATGAGAGGTGGGTGCCAAGGACTCCCAGCAGTGCCCAGACACATGAGGGGTGGGTGCAGAGGAACACCCAGTAGTGGACAGAGACATGTGAGGGGTGGGTGCCTATCACTCCCAGTAGTGGACAGAGACATGTGAGGGGTGGGTGCCAATCACTCCCAGCAGTGCCGAGACATATGAGGGGTGGGTGCCCAGGACTCCTAGCAGTGGACAGAGACATGTGAGGGGTGGGTGCCTATCACTCCCAGCAGTGGACAGAGACATGTGAGGGGTGGGTGCCCAGGACTCCCAGCAGTGGACAGAGACATGTGAGGGGTGGGTGCCTATCACTCCCAGCAGTGCTCAGACATATGAGGGGTGGGTGCAGAGGAACACCCAGTAGTGGACAGAGACATGTGAGGGGTGGGTGCCTATCACTCCCAGCAGTGCCCAGACATATGAGGGGTGGGTGCCCAGGACTCCAGCAGTGGACAGAGACATGTGAGGGGTGGGTGCCTATCACTCCCAGCAGTGGACAGAGACATGTGAGGAGTGGGTGTCAATCACTCCCAGAAGTGGACAGAAACATGGGGGTGGGTGCAGAGGACTCCCAGCAGTGGACAAAGACATGGGGGTGGGTGCAGAGGATTCCCAGCATAGTGCTGACATATGAGGGGTGGGTGCATCATCCTCAGATGACCACACCTCCATGGGTTCATTAACGCATCCCCAATGTGTGAAAATGTTGAGAGTGCCATATCAACACATCACTGACAGCACTGTCCCACTCCCATGAGGATGGACGTCTTTCCCCCACGGCATGACACACCACATGTGGCTGTGAGGACAAATGACACATGCATACCCACCCCTGGCAGATGCAGCACAATACACACACTGAGAACATGTCACAAGACAGCATAGTTCTGTGAAAGCCTACTAAACTAAGAGAGCCAAAGGGAATACACACTGTCACGCACATTCCAGGACTGATAGGAATGTACAGGTGCTGGCACAGCCACCAAGTAGTTGTCTCCCATGGAAGGAATAGGGTGGACTTCCCACAGGTGACCAAATACCCTGCAGAACAAGTACCAATTGTGTGCTAGGCTGGGAGTACACACATGCATAGTGCGGAAAAGGGACAATTTCCACATGGAGGCATGGCAACATACTCTATACACAAGTACAGTGACTACTAAGGATGGCACAGACGATGCAGCCGGAGACATTGCTGAGCAGGCATGGGCCTAGTTGAAGTGATCCGTCTGCCACCAAGGAAATGTAGACACAGGTCAGCACAACAATTGTGCAACTCCCTGCAGGGAAGATGTCAGGTGCCACAGAGGAAGGAACACTCCTTGGGACAATGTCTCCAATCACAAAGAGCATACACGAGCAAAGAATCTTTGCAGAGACCTTGTGATGGCACGCAGATACCAGGGTTCACCCCATGAGCACCATACTACAACATTTCCCAGACACCTAACACATGATCACCACCTCAACTCATGGAGCATCAGCACCAACATCAATACCTGAAAAGCAATCGTGTTCAAAGGGAAAACAAAATGCTTTATTCAGCAGTAAAAAAAATGTATGAAAGGACACTATGTACAAAGGCCATAGGCCAGTCCAGATGCGATGTCCTGGGGGGGGGGGGCACATGTCCATGCATCTCCCCTACCTTGCCTGCACATTCGAAACCTCTGGTTCATCGACTGGGGTGGGGGCATCATGTGGGGAAGGACCAGGCACCGCAGGGACAGGAGGGGGAAGGGTAGGTGTTGTGGGTGCAGGGACGGACGACTCCACCACAGGGGGTGGGGCAGCGGCAAAGGTGGAGGTTAGTATGGCGCTGCACACGTCCGCAAGGTCTGCCAGCGTCTCCCCTGCACCCGAATGAACCACAGGCCCCAAGGAGGGGGGGGGGTGGAGGGATGGGTTGCAGCGCTACTGGGGGTGGTGGTGGACAGGGGGGGACTCAACTCCCCTACCCGTGGAGTGCCTTGCCCGTTTGCGCGATGGTGAAGCTCTGGGGCTGAGGCCCAGCACAGCCAAGTAGGCCTCCTTCTCAGACTGTGGGGCAGGGGAGCCGAGGGGAGTGACATTGGAGGGACTGGGGAGTGAGGCATGCGGACTCCGACTGTGGCTGCGTGTCTGCCTGTGTGCCCTAGACCCAGTGGGTGTGCCTTCTACCCCCTGAGTGTGCGTGACTGGAGGTGTGCGCTTGCCCTTCCCTGTTGGTGTGCTGGCTGTGTCTGGTGTGGTGCCTGCCTGGGAATGTGTGTGTGTGTGCTTGGGACAGGCATGGGAGTGGGAAGTGTGGATGGTGCAGGGGTAGGTGGGGGGACCAAGCGCTGCAGGAGACCCACTGCTGTCGTCAGTGACGAGTCCATGGACCTCAGCAACATCCGTTGGTCAGACATCGCTGATGACATGCCCTCCATGTATGACACCATCTGTGTCAGCAGTGTGGTGTGGCCATGGAGGACAGTCAGGATCGATGTCTGCCCAACCTGCAACTGCCGCTGAATGTCCACAGACTCGGAAGTGAGGGCAGCAGGGGAGACAGGGGCAGGGGGTGCGGTGCCTGGCACGAAGGAGACACGTTGTTGCCGTACACGGACAGAAGGGACCGGAGCAACTGGGAGGGCGGTGATGGGAATGGAGGGGGCGGTGACAGTTGTAGTGCTGCTGCCAGCTGTTGGAGCAGCCTCCGCCCCCTCAGGGAGTTCAGCCTCGGACCCGGACGCGTGTGTACGGGCCGTATCTCTATGGCGTACGCCTACGGCAACACTACCATAGGGATACGACCCCTACACACGCGTGTACGGGCCGTATCTCTATGGCGTACGCCTACAGCAACACTACCATAGGGATACGACCCCTACACACGCGTGTACGGGCCGTATCTCTATGGCGTACGCCTATGGCAACACTACCATAGGGATACGACCCCTACACACACGTGTACGGGCCGTATCTCTGTGGCGTACGCCTACGGCAACACTACCATAGGGATAGGACCAGTGTGTACACGTACGTGTGTACGGTCCGTACACACACGCGTACTCCTGCCCAACCCCTATATAGTGATACGAACGTACACACGCCCTCAGAGCTTCTGTACGGTGCGTTTCACAGCTTACACTGGTGATAGGAGGCGCACAGGAAAGGAATGGAGGTGTCAGCCTTGCACAGGAATGGACATCAAGTCATTGTCAGTGCAGTCCTTCATGTGTAGGGCCTAGGTGTGTCAGGCAGTGATGTGGCACATGTCTCCTCATGTTTTAACCCAATAGTTGTGTGATGACCTGTGTACACATGTCATGTGTGATGGGGCACTATGTGGCACACTTCCCCTTCACACCTTTTACATGTGTGCATGTAGTACAAACTTGTCAAGCACTGCATCACTGGCATGACACAGTCACCAACACCCTCAACTGTCCCCTGATGCCAGGTACACGGATGATGACACCTGACATCTAACTACCAGCGTGCCACGATGTGACTATGTCATGTGTTCCCATGAGCTTGCTGTTGGTGTTCCGTCAACTGCATCTGCTGTAGCTGCATCCAACATGTGTCTGTGTGAAGATGCCCATGTCACATTATTACGCACACCAGGCCAAATGTGGAATCACACGTAACGTGTATCTGTATGCAAAGAAGAAAAGGGTCTTGCGAGCTGAGGACATATCAGCGTAGTCTCAATGTCTGTGTGATAAGTTTTGACATGTACCCCTTCATGGCAAGGTGTGTGGTCTGTCCTTTTTCAATGACATGTGACCTGTGCATCTAGCTTGCCGCCAGCTGTCTGTATGAGATAACATCCTTCAAATGCACATATGTGGATGTATGTCACTCCTGTAATGTGTCTGGCTGTTCACTCACACTGGCCCACAGCTACATTCATGGCATGTCATGTAGACCTTGACAATCCACGTTTGTAGCTGGCTCTTGGTAGGAGTATCACCTGGCTGGCATACGTGTGCAGGATGTATTGCACAGACCAGACTCTGTATATAGCATATGTGTATTAGCTGTCGAACATGTGCTCAGTTCATTGACATTGGTGTAGTAATGTACTCACTCTTCGTTATTCCTTCCAAATTTCTGCAGGGCACCGCCTCTCCCCCAACCAATGCCAGACTTGGGTGCCATGAGGGAACGTGACTGCATACGCCGCTACAGATTCCCCCAACAGTTAATTGAGGACCTGACAAACAGGCTGGCACCACACCTCCAACCGCGACACAGTTATCCAACTGCGCTGACCCCCAAGATGAAGGTGATGTCAGCCCTACATTTCTTTGCCACCGGTACGTTTCAATTCACCATAGCTGATGTGGGTGGCATGTCCCAGACCATGTTCAGCCGTGTCCTGCATGATGTTTTAGAAGCCATGTTGGAGCACCTGGATGAATTCATCCATTTTCCAACTCGTGAGCAGATGACAGGTATCAAGGGTGAGTGCTATGCTCTGGGAGGGATGCCCCATGTAATTGGGTCCGTTGATGGGACACATGTGGCTTTGGTACCACCACAGGCACAGGAGGTAGCCTATCGAAACCATAAACATTATCACTCCATTAATGCCCTTGTGGTGTGTCTTGCTAACATGCTGATTTCCCATGTATGTGCACGTTTTCCAGGGTCAGCACACGATGCCTACATCATGAGGCGTAGCAGGGTGCCAGAAATGATGCTGCAGCTGCACAACGAACGAGCATGTCTTGTTGGTGGGTAGACTCTGTTTGTCCAGTATTTAGCGGTATCTTTGTATGTATCGGCATCTCCTGACCCACTTCTTTACATGATGTTTCCATGTAGGGGACTCTGGCTATCCCAACATGCCATGGCTGGTGACGCCTCTCCGCAACCCCAGAACAGCTGCAGATCACCGTTACAACAACGCCCATGGGCAGACCAGGCGAGTGATTGAGAGGACGTTTGGCCTCCTGAAGAGCCGATTCCGTTGCCTCCACAAGACAGGCGGGTCCCTCCCATATGCACCGGTGAAGGTCTGCAAAATCTTCCTCGTGTGCTGCATGCTGCACAACATGGCAGTGGAGAAAGCTGTGCCACTCATCCTGGATCCCGATGAGCAGGAACATTCACCCGTGGAGGATGACGGCCTTGGTCACGAGGCAAGTGAGGAGGAGGAGGAGGAGGACATCCGGAGTCAGCTCATACGCAACTTCTTCTCATAATGGTGAGTCCCTGGGTCTGAGTGTGCACGCTTGGAGCCTTGTGTGGCATGTGTTGCAATGTGTGTGTCCAGCTGACTGTATGCTAAGTGACTTTGAGGTGTGTTCTGATGTGTCACTCGAGTGTTGATGTCATTCCACACATTTTAGCTGACACACTCAATTGACAACTAGCATGGTGTCAACCTTAGTCATGTAGAGTACATGACCATGCATGCGGATGACTATGTTTTTCCTGACTTCTTGTGTGTCTCTCATCCCCAGGTAGTTGCGCATACTGTCTGCTCGTGGCATCGTTGTGCTCCTGCTATTCCTCATGAGTATTGCAACGTGTGCTGAATCAGCGTTACATGGACGGACATGGTGAAAAGTCTCCTTTGGGTAAGGATTGCAGCAAGGCATTTTGGGTGTGGTAGTTGTTTGGAATGTGTGGGCACTGCTCCTGTGCAGGTTTTGTTACTGTGCATACATGTCGACTCACCATGGGGCACATGACATGTAGCATGACTCACATGAATTGATAGTCACACTTCGTGACAGTCATCTGTTATGGGATTGTGGATTTTGATGAAGGCATCAATGTGTGTACAACTTCCCTCGGAAACATACGGGAGGCTAAGGGTGGACATATTGCGGGACATCCCCATAAGAGGCTCAATGGGGAATTGCAGCCTCTCCGTGTGCAAAAGGGGATGTTTGGCTCACCCCCTTCACTTGTGTGCCACTCCAATGGATTTACAGCATCTGAGTGTGAAGGGGGTATCCAGTGTAGGTCCCACATGTTAATCCAAAAGACCTGTGAGTCTGTTAATATTGATGCATTTCCATAGGTGTGAGCCTGAGTAATAAAGGTGTTCCTCAGCCTCCAAGGTGCCTCATCTCTGTCAATGCAGGTCTCTTGCCACTGTGCATGCGCCATCTCTGGCATGGTTGTCAAGGATTGTGCATATGAGTCTATGTGTAGATTAGCAACCTGCATGCTGTTCTTCATGTATTTGATTCTCTATTGTGCATGAAGTCCAAGGCTGTGTATGTGTTTTGGTATGTTGGTCCCCACAACGGGCCGTCAACACCTTCTGGGGTGTGTTTCCTGTGCGCAGCTCGGCCTTCAGTCTCATGATCCGGTGTCAGTCATCTTTGGTGATTGTGCATCCTTTGTCTCTGGGTGTGCCATTGAAAACCGGTCACTCCTTCCTTGACATACACCTGTTGCAGTAGTCTTTTCTGACATCCTAGTCTTTGTGTGGAAATTGTGGCATAGTTCCCAGGACATGCCGCCTGCTGTTGCAGCCACTGCAGCAAGGGCACACGAAGTTTCCTGATTTGGCAACACACACACATCAAAGATGCTCCTCCCTTCCTCCCTCAACCCATTCATTTGGCTGTCATCAGCTTGTCTGTGCCACAGTTGCGGCCACGCGGTGCCAAAGGCTGGACCGTCTGCACATGCAACGTGCCCATTGCACGACCCTCAGGTCCTTGCATGACCCACATCACACTACAGTCTGATGTTGCAGCCACCCTCCAAGCAATGTCCATCCACACATCTCCCGCCTGCTCTCAGGCATACACTAATCGCACACACAACACCTTTGCATGATGAGTGTGCAACTCCGACTGCCTACACAGCGCTGCCACGCCTTCCAGGCCCTGTCACACCCACCAGGTCATGTTCCTCCTACTCCCCACCGGCTCTGTACCCCGGCAAGGCCTTGGGAGTGGGACTCAAGGCTTCTGCATGTAGTATGCTGTCGTCGTGAGGCACATGGCACAGGTATCATCTCTCAGCGTGTCAATCTACAATGTGTCCAGGACCCCCCTCTCCACCATCACATGCGCACAGCACCACATCATCAGCTCGTATGCCATTGACAGCCAGGTGCTCCTCACCCTCACCAAGGACGCAGACATTGCCAGTTCCAATATTCAAGATTGCATGAGATCCATTGATGAATGGCAGAACAGCAGCCACCTGAGGCTGGACTTGTACAGGACTGAGGTCAACATCTGAGGGTTGTCCCATTACAGCTGGGTCAACTGCTTGTGTCCCACCCGCAGAAGCCCCGCACAAGCACCCAGTGTCCACGCACACAAGATGGTGTGCATCATGGATTGCTTGCTCACATTTGCCATGGTAATCACCAGCATCTGTACCTCAGACTGCAACACCCCCTGCATTATGCACATGATCTCCAGATAGATCCACTCCAAGGAAAGACGGACCATCCCCCAGGTCCACGACAACATCCGTGTCAAATACTGCCCTGCCCTGCCCTCTACGGAGCAGCCACATCCAAACTCCCGGGACACTTGTCCACATCCAGGCTGCATCTGCACACCTCAGCTGCAACATCCCGCGCCCCAGCCACATTACCGTCCAGCAGAGATAGCTGCAATGGATCACTGTGTGCTGCAGGATGACCTTCAGACTCCCCACCCACACTCAGGAGGCCGGCCACAACCCCGACCCAAAACCAACCTTGTACCACAGTCATCCGAGATCCCGTAGTGCCATCTCCGTGCATCCAACCTTGACCTGGCCACCATTCTTCACATCCACGTACTCCAGCATGCAGGACATAGTTCTCCCACCTGGGAACACATACCTGGGACTCCCTCCCCGGGAACCTCCAAATGAGGCATGACCTCTACGCCTTAATGATACTCTTCCAAATAGGTCTGTCCGCACAGTATTGCAAGCACCCCCTCAGCAGCTTGAGGCCATCACAGGTGAGAATTGTGCTCCATGTCTGCATTGACTGATAAATTGTGACCCATGTGTGTCCTGTACCAGACTCAGATCCCAGGGTATGGATGGGTGGAGTTAGTTCAACACTCAGGCATAGTTTGACATTTACACACACATATGTTGTGGACTAATGCCAAATGACAGCAACATCTCATGACAAAAAAAGATTTTATTTTTGGTGGGGTAAGTCTTTTGGTAGATGTACTAAGGTGCTCTACCGGGTGCATAGAATCCAAAGTTCACAGGGGGAGATGGCATCCTTGTCAGTTGGAGTCATCAGAGTCCAGACCACAGTGTTGGTCATCATTGGTCAGACTGTGACCAGCAAGTCCATGTGGCAGAGAATGTCATTGGGTGAGGTGCTGCTGTTGCGCCAGTGGGCCAGGTGCCAGGCCAGGTGACCTGGGAGATGTGGATGGTCCGCTGACTCTCACGGTCTTTTCCGTGGACGACCCACCTTCCTGGGGGGACCCCCAGATGCAGGTCTTGATGATGTCTGTGATGCTCCGTCGGACGAATCCTCCTCCTCCTCCCTCCCTGTGGCTGATGGTGGTCTTCACCTGGTGGCACAGGGAGGGTTGCCCATGTTGTCGGCGATCCGACTGAGTGAACGCCTCATGTCCGTTTGCACCGCCAGGAGCTCAGCCAGTCTTGCCTCCATCCGTCCTTGGTGTTGTTGTTGACTGGCATGTTGCTCGGCCTGCAGGTTCTTCATCTCGTTGAGGGCCCCCTTCATCTCTGTGAGGCTCGACACTACCTGGCTGATATCCCTGGTGTCATGCCGGTATGTGTCCAGGATGTGGCATATGTGTGACATACCGGTTCCCTCAGCTGGCTGGTCAGGTTCTCGCCTCCGCCTGCCTCCACTCCCACCACCCCTGCCCACACGAGCCTGGCCTGCCATTGTGGGCACATTGGGTCTACGGGACCCCTGAGGGATGGTATTATCGGGGTTGTCTGCCTCCTCCTGGGTGCCCGGAGAACCTTGTCCCTCCTGGTCAGACTGGCTGTGTTGTTCAGTGCGAGCAGGGCTCGTGGGTGTCTCCTGGGATGTGGCAGGAATGGGGGTGGTGGTTGGCACAGATGTACCTGACGCAGGTGCTGCAGGGGCTTGGGCACCAGAGGGGCCAGGTTGGTCGGGGTCATCCACGGAGTGGTGAGAGTCGTCCCTGCCAGTGGGATCATCTTCACGCTGAGCCTGGGACTGTGATTGTTCCTCCCATTGTTGGGGGGAGGTCGATGACGTTGCCCTGTGTGTGAGAGAGAGACAATGTTAATGCTGTTTCATGCCACATCCATGATTCATACATATACAAGTTGTCACAGTTCCTCCAGGTAGTTGGATGTGCCTAGCATTCCTCTCAATGTACACTTGGGGATGGGGATGTTGCGGGGGACAGATTGGTATGTTCTCCTGAATGTTTGACCAGTAGAATTTTGGCTCGGATGCTTATTTGGCGATGGTTTGGTCTTGTTGTGTCACATGTCCATTGTGAGAGTGGGTAAATCCGTTGCCTGCCCCGGGGGGGTGTGCTTGTGTGAGGGGGGTGTGTGACCGGGCCTGCTGTTGGGTGTAGTGTGATTTGTCATTGGGTCTCCCAGGTGATGTGTCTGTCCCCTCATGGTGCATGCTGGCATGACAGTGAGTTTGAGTTCCTGTGCTAGATTGAGCTTGTGGAGTTGGTGTTGAGTGTACAGTGGTCACAGGAGGGCCTTGTGCTGCATACAGCAGGGCCATGTGTCAGCTACCTTGTCAGTACTTTGCCAGTCCCTGTGCATTGGGCATGGTGCATGGGTAGGTACCTAGGCCATATGGGCTGAGGGCATTGGTGTCTGCTTCTGAGTTGCACAATGTGTTGTGTGAGCCCCACCCTCCCAGCATCCCGGACATCCAGTCTTGGGTTTGTGGTTGGTGTGGCCTGGGACATGACATTGCCTTTATTTGTGAATGGGGCATGGAGACGTTAGTGGCATGAGCGTGGTTTTTGACTGTGGTTGTGTGCGGTGAGGGCTTGGGGGAAGTTGCGTGCATTTGGTGTATTTGTGGAGTGGATGGCATTCCCCCATGTTACGTGAGTTGTTTGTGTACTCACCAGGCTCTGCGACTCCTTCGACTCTGTGTACTCCCACCGGCGGAAGCATGGCCATCACCTTCTCCTCCCAGGGATGGTAATGTACGGGTCTGCGGGGCAGCCCGCCTCCAGTGATGTTACTCTGGGCGTATTCCTCGTTCATTTTCCTCTTGACTGCCCTGCGCAGATCGTACCACCTGGCTTGGCATTCATGCCTGGTCCTTCGGATGGGCGCAACAGCATTCACCTTATCGCCGATCCTCTGCCACAGGCTTGTTTTTTGGGCTATGCTAGTCTGTATGACCAATGTTCCAAACAGCTGTGGCTCGACTCTGATAACTTCGTTGACAAGGAGGTCCAGCTCCGCCCTTGTGAACTTTGGATTCTTGTCTGTGGGCATGGTGTGGGATGTGGGTGTGGATGGTTGTGGGTGTGTGGGTGTGAATGTGACGGTGTGTGTGTGAATGTGAAGAGGGGGTGTTTGTGAAGGAGGTTGTGTGAAGGTGTGTAAGTTAAGGTGTAGTCAAGGTGTAAGTAAGGTGCAGTTGTTTGTCTGTGGGGTCTGGCAGCAGTGGGTCTGTTGCAAAGGCTCACGGGTTGTGTGTGTGGACCCTTTTTATTAGTCCATTTGTGGGTGTGGCTGGGTTTGAATTTGTGGTGGGTGTGTTATAAGAGGTGGTTGTGATTTAGAGCCTCTGTTTGCCTGTTTGGATGTGCCAGGTCAGTCATAGAGATGTATTTTGTCATGTAGACGTGTTTTGTGGTGTTGTGCGAGTCGAATTGACCCTCTTTGTGCTGTTTTACAGTGTCCTGGGTCTGTACGAGTATTTTTCGCGTAGGTAAGGTCCGTACATACGCGATGCTGGGTGAGGGTGCTGGGGTACGGTGTTGGGGTACGGTGCGTTCAGGTACGGGGCTGGGGTACGAGCCAGGGGTGCAGCGCGTACAGGTGGGGGGCTGTGCTACGGTGTTGGGGTACGGTGCGTACAGGTGCGGGGCTGTGCTACGGTGTTGGGGTACGGTGCATACAGGTGCGGGGCTGTGCTACGGTGTTGGGGTACGGTGCGTACAGGTGTGGGGCTGGGGTACGAGCCTGGGGTGCGGCGCGTACAGGTGGGGCGCTGTGCTACAGTGTTGGGGTACGGTGCGTACAGGTGCGGGGCTGTGCTACGGTGTTGGGGTATGGTGCGTACAGGTACGGGGCTGGGAGACGGGCCTGGAGTGCGGTGCATACAGGGGGGGCTGGGGTACGGTCCTGGGGTACGGTGCGTACAGGTGCGGGGCTGGGAGACGGGCCTGGGGTGTGGCACGTACAGGTGCGGGGCTGTGCTACGGTGTTGAGGTATGCTGCGTACAGGTACGGGACTGGGAGACGGGCCTGGGGTGCGGCGCGTACAGCTGGGGGGCTGGGTTACGGTCCTGGAGTACGGTGCGTACAGGTGCGGGGCTGGGAGACGGGCCTGGGGTGCGGCGCGTACAGGTGCGGGGCTGGGGTACGGTCCTGGGGTACGGTGCAGAGGGGGGGTACGGTGCTCACATACTGGGTACGGTGCTGACATATGCGGGGTGAGGGGGGCTGTACGACTCGTATCCGGGCACAAGTTTACCCGTGTACATGTGTGCTACAGCGTTCGCTCCGTACGGGGCCTTTTACATGCGGTTGTGTATTCGGACGGGCGGTACGGATCGTACTTGTGCGCTCGGACTTCTGTTTTACGATTTGCACGTAAAAATGTCCGGCTCCCTATCGTACACTTTTCCCGACGCTATTCGGACGTAAAAATTTCCGGCTCCCTCTCGGACCATTTTCCCGACGCAATTCGTATGTATTTTTCACGTACGAATCGTACTTCGCAGTTTGTACGGTACTTGTACGATTCGTACGTGAAAATATACGGATACGAGTCGTACGCAAATTTTTTTCCCCGGATCGGAATCGGCACCTAAAAGTACCAACTTCAGTGACCATGCAATCCTTTTCTTACTGATGATTGGGGCGGGTGCTAGTACTTCGCCAATAGTAAAGGTACCGAAGGCAATTTTGGCTAGAAAGAATGGCTACCAACTAAAATGGGATAAAATCGACAAGGCGAAAGTAGTTCCACAGATTTTATTTAATAAGTTGGAATCAGTATTTAAGTGTTTAGATCCTGATTTATGCCCTGATTCATTGCCATCACTGTTTCTGTAATTACTTGGGGAAATCAAACTCGCCTTGACTCGGCCTAAACTTCCTAACGGGGCCCCAGTAAACCAATGGTTTGATGAGGCCTGTAGAAAATCCCTAAAAGACTTGCACAGGGCCCTTAATGCGCAAACTAGAGACCAGGCCCAGATTAAGGCATTATTCAAGGTGTACAAGTCAGTCTGGATAACTAGGGAAAGGGGTTTGAGGGAAGCTGCCTGGGAAAATCTTGCACAGACAGCAATTATTTAGCATAGTAAGGAATTCTGGAAGGTGATAAACGCTCCCTTTTAAAAAAATAATAAAGAGATAACACCGGATACTCATGTCAGCAAGAATGCTTGGGTGGCCCACTTTGAACAGATGTTTGGGACCACGGACGAATCCCTGAAAGACCCAATTAGTGCAGTCCCAGCCCCAATGGAGTACTTGGTATTCAATCTGGAAGAAGTAGGAATTGGGCTGGGTAAGTGCAGCAGTGCTAAAGCCCCAGGCCCAGATTGGATTCCTATAGTTTTTTCTTAGAGCCCAAGATTTATGGGCCTCACTCCTAACCAATGTATTTAATGCCAATTTATAACAAGCATTTGCAATGCAATAGGTCTCGCATTTACAAGAGGTTGAGCTATTGGCATTGTAAATGACAATGCCTTTTATTTATGTGTTGATTTTAAAACAGGTAAATAAAAGGCATTGTCATTTACAATGCCAATAGTTTAAACTCTCGCAAATGCGAGACCTATTGCATTGCACTATAATTTGTTTTTTAAAGCGTTAGGAGAGAGCGTGTCCAAAGCGATTTGAGAAAATTGTGCTCGAAGGCTGTAATTAAAGCCCTAAGTAAAAACACATATGGCAGGGGGTGTCGCCATGGGTTGTTACAAAAAGAGACAAGGCGGTACTAAGGAGGGACTACTAAGCCTATTGACCAATGAACAGCCACAGTTTACTGTGGACAATGACACAAGTCAATGAAAAATATGGGCTGAGAATGGGTGGAGCTTCAAGTCCCTACCCGAATACAGAATGCCTTGCAGAGCAGCGCATGTGCTGCACAGGCTCGACCTAAGAACCTGCAGAATCATAAGAAAAAGGGGTGACCATTCAATAAAAAGACATTTTCCTACAGGTGGCCCCTGCAGTGCATCAGCATTTCCCACTGTTTAATTAGAAACCTGTTCATAAATTGTAAAACAAAACCTAAACATTCAACCTGCACATAGGGCCCATTGTTAGCAGACTGTAACAGGAGAAGCTTGAAACATTGCTGAGCTTAGCCAATGCTCCTTGTGTAGTAGTCTATGTGTGAAAGGAAACCCTAAACATTCTAAATAGAATCAGGGCAAAGTGTTCACTCAACATTGCAGAAGTAGTTTAAAAAATGTCTGAGCATAACCACTTTGTGTTGTGCGCACTGCTATATTCACAAAAGCTTCACTTTCTAACTGCGATCAGGGCCCACTGGTAGCTCGGCCTTGCTAGCAGCTTCAACAATCTCTGATTTCTATAGCCAGAATGTGCTTTTTAAGAAAAACATGTTTTATGAGGAGCTCTGTTTTGTAACTACATAATTAAAAACTTTTCTCTTATTAGTAGCACAACTAAAGAATTTAAGCCTGTATTGTATTTACTGCTTGAAATAAACATTTACATGTATGAAAATTATGCAATGTTGTCATGCTCTATGCACCAAAGTAAGTATGCAATACAAAACATACATGATGAGTAACTTGTGCAATATGTTCCTATACTGCCATTTGGAGGAGGGGTGTCTGGTGACATTCACGATGCCACTGCAAATGATTGATGGTGATACACAGGACCATAGCACATTGATGCCTGTTTTGTGTTATAGATAGATAGATTAGATAGATAGATAGATAGATAGATAGATAGATAGATAGATAGATAGATAGATAGATAGATAGATAGATAGATAGATAGATAGATAGATAGATAGATAGATAGATAGATAGATAGATAGATAGATAGATAGATAGATAGATAGTTCACAGGGAATGAGACAGAGGAGAGAAAAACACAGATACAGATAGAAATACAGCAAGAGAGGCTCACAGAGAGTCTTAATCAAGCATCCTAGGACCGGTTTCGGGGTTTCACCCCTCTTCAGCCAGGATAGCTTGATTCCAGTGGCATGGAGAGCAAGGGACCCACGTCTGGACATACTTTTTTTTTTTTTTGCATCTTTTATATAGCGCGAACTCGACCCGAAGCTATTGGAGCGCTGTATATGAGCACCGTATTTACATTACATATTCAGGCACAGGGAGATTAAGTGACTTGCCCAGAATCACAGGATTTGGACACAACAGGACGCGACCTCGAGGCTCGAACCCTGGTTTCCTGCACCAAAGTCGGCAGCGCAGCCGACGGACCACATCCCCTCTTTTACTTTGTTAAATTGCTACAGATATGTGTTTGCTTTGCCTTCAATATTTAGATTTTTTTATTTCTCTTTTCTTAAACAATACAAACATTCGCAAAGGCAGCAGCAGGTAGGTCCGTTATTAATAATGCAAGACCTATTGGCTTTGCCAATGCTGATTGCCTCTGAAAAATCTGGTCACCGTAGCTCTGCCATCTTCGCTTTTGCCTTTCAACATCTTCCCTCCCCAGCTCCCGCCGCTCGATGCTTTCAGACAGGCATCTACTTCTGTCTGTGGATGAACTTCTGCGGGAAGTGACGTCGAAGCGCGTGTGGCGTGTCCTCTTTCTCAGCGGCACACCGGCCGGTTCTCTCTGTCATTCTTCGCCCTGGCCCTCACTCACCATGGCCCTGCACGTACCCAAAGCTCCGGGCTTCGCCCAGATGCTCAAGGACGGAGCCAAAGTAAGTGCGCAGGGGGAGGACTTTGCATCTTGGTCACCCCTTTCTAGATGTTTCTTGGGCTGCCCTGGTGTCGGGAAACGTTCAGCTGGTACCAGGGAAGGGAGGCTGCCCGTGGGCTCATTCAGGAGAAGTCCGTATAGCCTGAGCTGAGACCGCTGCTTACCCCACGCGGGCCACTGCGGGGAATACACATGGTCTCGCAGCATACTGCTGTGGGCCACGCTGGCGCTTTGTCATTCTCCATCATCCGGTGCTCCGTTGTGAAGGCCCTATATGGAGCGAGAGCACTCTCCTGTCTCCATCGCCCTTCTTCTGCGTGTGTTCCTCTCAACGCTTCAGTCGTAAATTGTTGTGGTGGTTGCCATGAAACACTGACTGGAGGCTTGATCAAAGGGGGCGTCCTCTGTTGACACATTAGTGCTTCAAATCGCCCGACCCCCATTTTTGCAAAAAATATTAAACTGAATCGTAAAGCGAGGCGTTTTTTACTTTAAGAATTTCCGTATTTTAAACAGCCCTAACACCACACGTTAAAGCTCCCTAGGATTCTTAATGTCTGCTGTCAGATTTAAGCTCTATAGGACTTGGGCGTGGTCTTTAAAACGGTGTCCCTTTACGTTAGGTGCTGTTTTAAGGTGGTAGTACGTACGTTACTTTGATAACTAAAGTTGCCACTGATTATCTTCAATTAGTGATTGTCTGTCTATTTATTTATGCAATTTTATATAGCTCGGACTTTATCCAAAGGTGTCGGAGCGCTTTACAATAGAACCAAGTACGTTACATGACGAGATTTACAAATTTACACGTTACAGATACAAACGGTATAGTTGAAAAAATAAAATAAGAGGTGGCAATCACAGCAACAAAAAAAAGGCAATGGATGAGCCAATAGTCTCAAAGGCGAGACCTATTGGCTTTGCCAATGCTTGTTGTACAGGGGGCGGCGGCGGTGGCGAGGTGTCTGCGCGCGCGTTAGGCAGCCGCGGATGCGGTGAGGGGGGTCGGCAGCGGTGGGGTGTGTGCGCGCGTGTGTGTCTGTGTGTGCGTCTGCGCAAGCGCGTCCACAGACCCCAATCGCTGCGCGTGCCCCGGTCTGTCTCCCTTGAGAGGCATCTCGGCGACAATAGGTCTCGAGAGCGAGACCTAAAAAAGGATACAAAGTAAAACACCATAACTATAGACCCATCTCCAATTTGGATAGCACCTCAAAATTGATGGGCCATATTTTGCTAAATATGCTGGAGGAGTGGAGTAGGGAGAAAAACATCCTGATTCCAGCCCAGTATGGCTTCCAATGGGGTAGAGGGACGATAGACCAGTGTTTGAACTTGAGCCTGACCATTGCTAAATATAGCACAGCTAAGAGCGATCAGACCAACATGGCCTTCATGGATTTAACGGCTGCATTTGACTGTGTGAGCCATTCTAAACTGTGGAATATAATGGAAGTGATTGGTGTTGATGCAGTATTAATTAAATTTATCCACCAGCTGTATTCCCAAGCTACGGCACATGTGCGTTGTGGTAAAAATGGGGAATGCACACAAACCTTCCAGATTATGAGGGGCGTTAGACAAGGCTGCGTCCTTGCCCACTTTTTATTTTCGATTTATTCAAATGGGGTTGAGGCCGCAGGTGTTATACTGGACGTCCCCTCTTTTAACACAGTTACACTCCAGATTTTGGCTTATGCTGACGATGCAGTCTTAATACCTAGAACAGGGGGTGGCGTTACAACGCCTTATAGTGGCCTATGTGAACTTTATGAAATCACTGGACTTGGGGGTAAACAAGTCTACATTCTTTGTATTAGTAACAGGGGTAGTGCCCTCCAAAGGAATTCCATCCTTTTATATAGGGTCCCGAAAATTGGATGGGATGGACACCTTTCCCTATTTAGGGGTATCGTTTGATAAAAATCAATCCTGGTCAAATATGGTGTAAAACAGGGCCCTAGTAATGGAGAGAAATATTATAGCCATTTTAAGCTGTATTAAAAAATTGGGATCCAAACCAATTGTGCCCATAAAAAAGGTTTATAATGCCAAGACCATCTCCGCCACGACGTATGAGGCAGGGGTCTGGAGAACGGCACCAATAGGCTCTCTCTGGATCTTGCTCTAATTATGTTTGCCATCTAGAACTTGGTTTACCATGTGTGACTGATACCATGAAACTTGCACCTATTTTGCTACGGTACTCAATTTGGAGAAGGGACACAGTCAACCTAACTCAAACTATAAAAAAAAACTGCTTGTCATTGGATAACGTACATAAAATTACATGGTTGCAGTATGTAAGCACTGCTCTGACTTCTTTAGGACTAGCTGATTTATTCATGAACCCTAGATCCTGCATTAACTTTCTGAAAGTGAGATTAAAGGCATTATTTTTATCCAAGGCAGTTTATGAAAGAAAGGAAAACAAAATATGCAAAATCCTTTGTAAAGCTATACCAAATTACCCCTCCAATAATGGAGGGAGAGTACTGGTATTTAGAAAAAGTAAGGAACCCTCAGCATAGATTCATTCTGGTGAGGCTTCAAATGAATTTAATCCCTTTGATGCTTTGTTTCACCGCAAAGAAGTATGGTTTTAGCTAACTGACAACTTGCCCATGCAATAATACCTCTGAGCAATCTGACCTTCACTTACTTTTATTCTGTGGCTTATATAATGAACAAAGATCAAGATATATTTTGCCTGTTTGACGACGTTATAATGTTACTCAATGTCGCCCTGCTTTGTACTTTCTTTAAAAACGTAATGATCCATTAATTCGTTTTTCTTTAGCTTTATTTCTTTGGGCCTGTATGAGAAGGGGGAAATTCTGTTCAGCTGAGAAGCCACAGAAGCGCCTATCTGATCTATATAACTTATCACTCAGCACTTTATGGAGCCAATAATAAGGAATTTTGAGGGGTAATTGTCATAACTTTTAAAAAGAAATGTTTTTATAAGGTAATTTTACCTGTTTAGGGGTTTTTAAATGTGATGGCTGCACTGTGTATTATTAAGCTTAGATATTGTAGGTTGTATACACTTTATGGGAAGATGTTGGTAGATATGAATTCTGAACTTGGACATGTTAATCGCACTGTGAATAAGTAAGTAGGTAATTGTCTACTTGGCGGACCTTGAGTGAAATTTTTAGAGTTCATTCCATCTACCTATGGTATAATTTAATTAATTAGTTTTCTGGATAATGTTAGGCTTGACGTGTTAATAATACGGACGCCTTAATGCCATTTTTATCCTGTATTTTCCACTAAGATTTTATGTATCGTCATTATCAATGTTAGAATCCGGGTTCCCTGGTTGGCACAGGTAGGTACTTGTGACAAGCAGGAAACCTTTCCTCTAGTCAGGGTAAGGGGTTACACTCCTAAAATAACCCCTGCTCACCCTCTAGGTAGCTTGGCGCGAGCAGACAAGGCTTATCTCAGAGCGTTATAGGTTAAACGTTTGTGAACACATACAGTAACCAAGTGACAACACTACAAATGGACACCACACAGGTTTTATATTAAACATAAGGATTCTTTATATAGAGTTACCACAAGACCATTAAACGACAAAAATACACAATACTGTTACTTTAGATGGTAGAAGTTTGCTTAGTTCTCTTAAGTTCTTAAATGCGACACTTTAAGTCAATGTACCTTAGATGCGACACGCAGGGCAACGAAAGTGTTGCAACGATGCTGATGCGATGAAGTTTTTGGTGCAAAGAAATAAAGACGTGAAGATCTTCCAGATGCGTTACGCTTCTCCGATGTTGCGAGAAGACTCGACTCGATGCGTCAGCTACAGCGGCGTCACCCCTTTACGCGATGCGACAACAGCGGCCTTGGCAGCAGCACTCTTCTCCGACGTTTGCGAGATGCTTCCGCTCGATGCGATGCTGCAGCGGCGTCACCCCTTTACGCGATGCGACAACAGCACTTCCGATGGCGGCACGCTTCTCCGTGGATGCGAGGCGCTTTTCTTGATGCGGTGCAATGCGACAACTACGATGGCTGCGATGGCTACACGCTTCTTCCTCAATGCGAGACTCTTCTCTTGATGCGGTGCAATGCGTCAGCTACAATGGCTGCGATGGTGACACGCTTCTTCGGCGTTGCGAGACACTTCTGGAATGATGCGAGACGCTTCCGCTCGATGCGATGCTGCAGCGGCGACACCCTTTGCGAGATGCGACGACAACAGCTCCGACGGCGGCACGCTTCTCCTTCTTGAGTCGCGCTTCCAGCTCCTTGCGACACGCAGTCCCTCAGAAGGCCCAACAACAGCAGCAGGCACTTCCAAAGAACTCTGGGGAGCTGGGGGGGGGTGAAGTCCACTGGTCCTGGGACTTCGTTCAGGGGGCAAGCTCAGCACAAGCCCTTGGAGATCTTTTAAGCACAAGTTGAAATAAAGTCTTTGTAGTCTTTCTCCTCTCCTTCCAGCAGCAAGGCAACCACTGTAGGCCAATCCCCCAGGTCAGGGACAGTACTCCTCCTTACAGCTTTCCCAGTTCCTTCTCCTCAGGCAGAGGTTCTTCTTGTCAAGCAGGATCTAATTTCTTGAGAGCAGGGTCCCAATACTTATACCCCTAATTCCTTTGTTCCTCTGGGGTAGAGGGGCCTTTGACCAGTCCAAACCAGTTCTTGAGCACTTTGTTGACATGACTCTGCCTTTCTATTCAGGGTGCAGGGCAGAGACATCAGCCGCTCCACAGGAGGTGGAGCCAGCATTGTGGTGGCAGAGCACAGCCCTATTCAGAGTCCAGGTGCACTCCTCCCACCCATCTGGATGTCAATCTCTCTATTCACCACAAGGCTACCTAGCCCTGCCCCTCTGGGTTTCCCCAGCCCTGTCACTCACACAAACCAGACAGGCAGATACACATCATAGCAGAGGTGGGCTGAAATGGTTAGGCAAGCAAATACCAACTTTCTAAAAGTGGTATTCGCAAACCCAGAATATTAAAATAAACTTTACTAAAAGATGTAGTTTATTATTCTGAGTTCAGGCGTACTAAACTCGATTTTCTACCATGTTCCCTGGGTCTGTTAGGATCATAGGATGTAACAATTCTAACAGCCCATTCTGGCCTATGGAGAACAGGTAGCCTTACAATAGTGAAAAACAAAAATGGCTGCAATTCACTATTAGGACATGCCACACACATCAGGGCTTGTCCTACCTTATGCTTACAATGCACCCTGCCCGTGGGCCTACCAGAGGGGTGACTAATATGAAGTTAAGGGAAGGTTTAGGGACTGGCAAGTGGGTGCACTTGCCCAGTCAGCATGACAGTACCAGACTGCACGCAGGTTCTGCAATGGCAGACCTTAGACACATTGTACTAGGCCGCTTCCGTGGGTGGCACAACCAGTGCTGCAAGCCCACCAGCAGCATTTGTATTTACAAGCCCTGGGCACTCCTGGTGCACTTTACTGGGGTTTGACAGTAAACCAAATAAGCCAATCATGGAATCCAACCAACATATACATTTTAAATAGGGAGCACTTGCACTGTGGCACTGGTTGGCAGTGGCACAGTGCTCTGAGCAGCTAACACCAGCAAAACACATGAGGCACAGCGACAAAAAGTGGAAGGGAGATTCACGCCAAGGTGCCAGGTCTAACACGTGTCCCCTCCAGCTGAAAAGTGGGGAGATCTTCCCTACCTCAGGGAGTTCCTCATCACTAAGGCGGACAAATCTGGACAGACCGTCAGCATTTGCGTGATCTGTACCAGGGCGATGTTCCACCGTGAAATCCATACCCTGTAGGGAAATGGACCACCTCAACAGCTTTGGATTCTCACCCCTCATATGCATCAACCATCTGAGGGGCCTGTGGTCTGTCTGAACCCGGAAGTGAGACCCAAACAGGTAGGGTCTTAGCTTCTTCAGCGCCCAGACCACAGCAAATGCCTCATGCTCAATAGCACTCCATCTCTGTTCCCGTGGTAGTAACCTCCTGCTAATAAAGGCTACAGGTTGATCTAGGCCCTCTTCATTAATCTGTGAAAGAACAGCCCCCACACCATGCTCTGAAGCGTCTGTCTGAACGATAAACTCTTTGGAGAAGTTGGGAGCCAAAAGCATGGGCGCCGTGCACATAGCAGCTTTCAGGGCCTCAACAGATTTCTGACAGGTGTCAGTCCAAATCACCTCCCTGGGCTGCTTCCTTGAAGTCAGCGCTGTCAAGGGGGCAACAATGTTGCCATACCCCTTGACAAACCTCCTGTAGTACCCGGTGAGACCTAGGAAGGCTCTCACCTCTGTCTGGGTTTTGGGCGACTCCCAATTCAGGATGGTTTCTATCTTGGGTTGAAGGGGTGCCACCTGGCCACTCCCAACTTGGTGCCCCAAGTACACCACTGAACCCTGCCCGATCTGGCACTTACTCGCCTTGATCGTGAGGCCTGCCCTCCGCAGCACCATCAACACTTCCCAGAAGGCGCAGGTGTTCCTCCCACGTGGAGCTGAACACTGCGATGTCATCCAGGTAGGCTGAACTGAACGAATCCAGCCCAACTAACACCTGGTTGACCAACCTCTGGAAGGTGGCAGGGGCATTCTTCATCCCAAAGGGCATAACCCGGAACTGGTAATGCCCATCAGGGGTGGAAAATGCTGACCTCTCTTTGGCCCCATCGGTCAAGGCGATCTGCCAATACCCAGATGTCAAATCAAACGTGCTGAGGTAGTTGGCAGCCCCTAGCCGATCTATGAGCCCATCAGCTCTGGGGATGTGGTGTGCGTCAGTCCTGGTGACCGAATTGAGTCCTCTGTAGTCCACACAGAACCGGAGTTCGGGTGTGGCTCCCGGCGCTGCAGCCTTTGGGACCAAGACCACTGGGCTGGCCCAAGGACTGCTTGAGGAATCAATTACCCCAAGGGCAAACATCTTGGAGACCTCCTCCTTGATGCAGGCCCTTACCCTGTCAGTCACCCTGTAGGCCTTGTGCCGCACAGGTGTACTATCCCCAGTGTCCACATCATGGACACACCAATCAGTGACACCGGGAATCAGGGAAAACAGGTCAGAGAATTGTCCCAGTAACTGGCGACAATCGTTCTGTTGCTCAGGGGTCAGGGTGGCATAGAGGATGACACCATCCACTGACCCATCTTGCTCCTTGGCTGACAGGAGGTCAGGAAGAGGCTCGGTCTCCTCCTCCATCCCAGCATCTGTCGCTAAGAGCATGCCCACTTGGGACCTCTCCAAGTGGGGCTTGAGGCGATTGACATGAAGGACCCTCAAGGGCTTCCTTGGAGACCGCAAGTTCACCAAATAGGTGACAGGGCTCTTGCGCTCCACAACCTCAAAGGGACCGGTCCACTTATCCTGGAGCGCACAGGGCTCCACTGGGGCCAAGACCCATACCTTCTGCCCAGGCTGAAGCTCTACCAGAGTGGCATTCTGGTCGTACCACCGCTTCATCTCCTCCTGGCTGGCTTCCAGGTTTGCCTCGGCAAGTTCCCTGAAACGCCTAGTCTGGTTCCTGAAGGCCAGCATGTAGCTATATACATTCTGGGGAGGTTTCCTGGGAGATTGCTCCCAGCCTTCCTTGACCAGACTTAGAGGTCCTCTCACTGGGTGTCCGTACAGAAGCTCAAAGGGACTGAACCCTAGAGACTTCTGTGGCACCTCTCTGTAAGCAAAGAGAAGGCATGGTAAGAGGACGTCCCACTTACGCCTCATGGGTTCCTCGAGACCCATTATCATGCCCTTTAGGGTTCGGTTGAATCTCTCAACCAACCTGTTTCCTTGGGGGCGGTAAGGTGTGGTGAACTTGTAGGTTACACCACACCCTTGCCAAAGGGATTTCATATATTTAGATATGAAATTGGTACCCCGGTCAGACACCACCTCTAGAGGGAATCCCCTCGGGAGAAAATTCCCATCAGCGCACGTCCCACCACGGGGGCCGTCACTGTCCTCAGAGGGATGGCTTCCGGGTACCGGGTGGCATGGTCCACCAGGACCAGGATGAACCTATTGCCCATCGCTGTCCTGGGGTCCAGTGGCCCTACAATGTCAATCCCCACTCGCTGGAATGGGGTACCGACCACAGGGAATGGCTGGAGTGGAGCCTTCTGCTTCCTTCCACTCTTCCCACTTGCCTGGCAAGTCTGGCAGGTCCTGCAGTGAGTTTCTGAACTACTGCGCATTTGGGGCCAAAAGAAGTGGGTGACAAGCCTTTCAAAGGTCTTGTCCTGCCCCAAATGTCCTGCCAATGGCACATTGTGAGCCAGCCCCAGTAGGAAGGCTCTGAAGCGCTGGGGTACCACCAGCACATGGGCTGACCCAGGCTCAGCAACCTTAGGCTCAGAATACAGGAGGTCGTTCTCCCAGTAAATGAAATGTGTTCCAGACTGATCACCGTTGGCCTGGTCTGCAGCCTGCTGCCGCATACCCACGAGAGAAGGGCACTCTTCCTGTTCTCTGCAGAATTCCTTCCTGGAGGGTCCTCCTTCTTGCTGCCAATGGGTCAGCTCAGGCAGGTCCCCCAGTTCAGCTATCTGTTCCCCTGTAGGTTCCAGGGCATCCCCCTCAAGGTCTGCTTCCTTCTGGACCGTGGGAACTTCAGGGGCCGGTTTCCCGCGCCCCCTGCCTCTTCTCACTAAGGCCGGTTCCTGGGCCTCCCTCTCAGGCTCCAGGTCCTCTTGAGCACCTCTACTTGCTGTCAAGGACCGTGTGGTGACACACGCCCAATCTGGCATACCCAACATCTCCAGGTGAGCACTCCGCTCCACCTTAGCCCAGGGTGAGCTCTCCAGATCGTTCCCTAACAGACAGTCTACAGGCATGGCGGGCCTCACAGCTACCTGAAGAGTACCAGAGAACCCCCCACCCCCCCCCCGACTCAAAGGGAACCTGAGCCACCGGGCAGTGACTCTCGGTGTTGTCGGCGGCAACAACCGGATAGAATGCTCCTGGGACGACCTGCTCCTGAGACACCAGGTGGCGCTTGACAGCCGTCACACTGGCTCCTGTGTCTCTGAGAGCTTCCACCCTATGGCCATTTATGGTCACCCACTGCCTGTATTTTTTAGTGTTCTCAGGCAGCTGGGTTTTGGGGACCACTTCACGGTCTCCTTATGAGACCAGGGACATTTCTACTGAACCCCAACCCACCTTGGACACCCATCTCTCCACCCAGGGCTACACTAGCTGTCTGCCGGGGGGTTGCACCAGGGGTTGCTGGTTTACCAAACTGGCGACACTTGGGATCATTGGCAAAATGACCCAGCTCACCACATCTGTAACAGGTTGGGGGCCCTCTTTGAACAGGGGTACCTGTCGGCGCCCCAGTCCGTTTCTGGGGTGGGGGAGGCTGAGAACCTTTCCCTTGGTTCCCTTGGGGAATACTTTGGGGCCTCCTCTGGAACTCCCTCTGTTTACCCTTGTCCCCCCGCTCTTCTGCTGGGGACCCTGCCCACCTTTGGCGGAGTCTCCCACGGGACCCTTGTGGACCCTGGTACTGACCCAGCGGTCCACCTCCTCAGCAAGCTTCCTAGGGTTAGTCAGCCTACTATCAATCAGGTGCTGGCGTAGCTCAGGAAAACAATTACTGGACAAGTGCTCCCATGCCATTAAATCAAGAAGCCCTTGAAAATTATCAACCTTGCTACCCTTCACCCAACCATCCAGTGCTCTGCAAAAAAAGTCACATACTCCACATACGTACTATTGGGAATCTTAGTGCAACCCCTGAACCTCTGTCTATACATTTCAGGAGTTAACCCATACCTAGCCATTAAAGCATCCTTCATATGGGGGTAAGAGTTATGCGAATCTGAGGGCAAATCTAGCAGTGTGTCCCGCCCTTCACTCAAGAACCGCCCCCACAACCCCGCTCCCCAATCCTTCTCAGGGACCCGGTGGGAGGACATGGCTACTTCGTAGGCTTTGAACCACTGCCCTATGTCATCTTTTTTTTTTAATTCCTTCACTACATCTTTGGGTATGTACACTCTGGACTCTACCTGCACTGGGGGTGTGCTGCCACCAGAGGGAGTGCTTCCCAAGCCCTGGGCTTTCAACTCC
Source organism: Triturus cristatus (assembly GCF_964204655.1). NCBI lineage: Eukaryota > Metazoa > Chordata > Amphibia > Caudata > Salamandridae > Triturus > Triturus cristatus. The sequence continues at coordinate 1,182,520,441 of NC_140590.1, forward strand.
AGCTCCCTCATTTTCATCTCATGCTCCATTTGGCTTTTTCTCTCTTCCATTTCCAGCCTTTTTTGTTCCATTGCCAGTTGTCCATTTAGTTTCGCCATCTCTATCTCATGAGCTCTGGTTTCCTTCCTGTCTACCAACTCCTCTGGAGATAAACTTTTGCTAGAAACACTGCTACCTGCAGGGGAAGGGGTTCTCCTTCCTCTTGGACCCACTGGCCCATCCAGCTGCTCATCTGCATTATCATCATCAGTGGCATTCCTTGCTTCTACCCAGGCCCTCAGCGCCTTGTAGAACTCTGCCTTGTTTTTACATCCAGTTGTAGAAACATTACATTTCTTGCAGAAGAATTTCAGCTGCTTGGCAGTGTAGCTATCCAATTTCTCTTCTTCCCATTCAAATTCAGTATTAACAGAGACTATGGATGCTGCTTTCTCCACCATGGTTAAGCTTGGCAGTGCTCAAAAATAGATAGTCCCAAAAAGAAATCTACCTACAAGTATTGGTTGCGTTTAAGGTCTGCACTCACTACGTAGTGTTCACCAATTACTGTACATGAGTCACAAATGCAAGTCCAGAATCCTCACCGCTGACCACCAATGTTAGAATCCGGGTTCTCTGGTTGGCACAGGTAGGTACTTGTGACAAGCAGGGAACCTTTCCTCTAGTCAGGGTAAGGGGTTACACTCCTAAAATAACCCCTGCTCACCCTCTAGGTAGCTTGGCGCGAGCAGACAAAGCTTATCTCAGAGCGTTATAGGTTAAGCGTTTGTGAACACATACAGTAACCAAGTGACAACACTACAAATGGACACCACACAGGTTTTATATTAAACATAAGGATTCTTTATATAGAGTTACCACAAGACCATTAAACGACAAAAATACACAATACTGTTACTTTAGATGGTAGAAGTTTGCTTAGTTCTCTTAAGTTCTTAAATGCAACACTTTAAGTCAATGTACCTTAGATGCGACACGCAGGGCAACAAAAGTGTTGCAACAATGCTGATGCGATGAAGTTTTTGGTGCAAAGAAATAAAGACGTGAAGATCTTGCAGATGCGTTACTCTTCTCCGATGTTGCGAGAAGACTCGATGCGTCAGCTACAGCGGCGTCACCCCTTTACGCGATGCGACGACAGCGGCCTTGGCAGTGGCACTCTTCTCCGATGTTTGCGAGACGCTTCCGCTCGATGCGATGCTGCAGCGGCGTCACCCCTTTACGCGATGCGACGACAGCAGTTCCGACGGCGGCACGCTTCTCCGTGGATGCAAGGCGCTTTTCTTGATGCGGTGCAATGCGACAACTACAATGGCTGCGATGGCGACACGCTTCTTCCTCGATGCGACTCTCTTCTCTTGATGCGGTTCAATGCGTCAGCTACGATGGCTGCGATGGCGACACGCTTCTTCGGCGTTGCGAGACACTTCCGGAATGATGCGAGACGCTTCAGCTCGATGCGATGCTGCAGCGGCGACACCCTTTGCGAGATGCGACGACAACAGCTCGGACGGCGGCACGCTTCTCCTTCTTGAGTCGCACTTCCAGCTCCTTGCGACACACAGTCCCTCAGAAGGCCCAAAAACAGCAGCAGGCACTTCCAAAGAACTCTGGGGAGCTGGGGGGGTGAAGTCCACTGGTCCTGGGACTTCGTTCAGGGGGCAAGCTCAGCACAAGCCCTTGGAGATCTTTTAAGCACAAGTTGAAATAAAGTCTTTGTAGTCTTTCTCCTCTCCTTCCAGCAGCAAGGCAACCACTGTAGGCCAATCCCCCAGGTCAGGGACAGTACTCCTCCTTACAGCTTTCCCAGTTCCTTCTCCTCAGGCAGAGGTTCTTCTTGTCAAGCAGGATCTAATTTCTTGGGAGCAGGGTCCCAATACTTATACCCCTAATTCCTTTGTTCCTCTGGGGTAGAGGGGCCTTTGCCCAGTCCAAACCAGTTCTTGATCACTTTGTTGACATGACTCTGCCTTTCTATTCAGGGTGCAGGGCAGAGACATCAGCCGCTCCACAGGAGGTGGAGCCAGCATTGTGGTGGCAGAGCACCGCCCTATTCAGAGTCCAGGTGCACTCCTCCCACCCATCTGGATGTCAATCTCTCTATTCACCACAAGGCTACCTAGCCCTGCCCCTCTGGGTTTCCCCAGCCCTGTCACTCACACAAACCAGACAGGCAGATACACATCATAGCAGAGGTGGGCTGAAATGGTTAGGCAAGCAAATACCAACTTTCTAAAAGTGGTATTCGCAAACCCAGAATATTAAAATAAACTTTACTAAAAGATGTAGTTTATTATTCTGAGTTCAGGCGTACTAAACTCGATTTTCTACCATGTTCCCTGGGTCTGTTAGGATCATAAGATGTAACAATTCTAACAGCCCATTCTGGCCTATGGAGAACAGGTAGCCTTACAATAGTGAAAAACAAAAATGGCTGTAATTCACTATTAGGACATGCCACACACATCAGGGCTTGTCTTACCTTATGCTTACAGTGCACCCTGCCCTTGGGCCTACCAGAGGGGTGACTAATATGAAGTAAAGGGAAGGTTTAGGGACTGGCAAGTGGGTGCACTTGCCCAGTCAGCATGACAGTACCAGACTGCACGCAGGTTCTGCAATGGCAGACCTTAGACACATTTTACTAGGCCGCTTCCGTGGGTGGCACAACCAGTGCTGCAAGCCCACCAGCAGCATTTGTATTTACAAGCCCTGGGCACTCCTGGTGCACTTTACTGGGGTCTGACAGTAAACCAAATAAGCCAATCATGGAATCCAACCAACATATATATTTTAAATAGGGAGCACTTGCACTGTGGCACTGGTTGGCAGTGGCACAGTGCTCTGAGCAGCTAACACCAGCAAAACAAATGAGGCACAGCGACAAAAAGTGGAAGGGAGACTCACGCCAAGGTGCCAGGTCTAACACGTGTCCCCTCCAGCTGAAAAGTGGGGAGATCTTCCCTACCCCAGGGAGTTCCTCATCACTAATGCGGAAAAATCTGGACAGACCGTCAGCATTTGCGTGATCTGTACCAGGGCGATGTTCCACCATGAAATCCATACCCTGTAGGGAAATGGACCACCTCAACAGCTTTGGATTCTCACCCCTCATATGCATCAACCATCTGAGGGGCCTGTGGTCTGTCTGAACCCGGAAGTGAGACCCAAACAGGTAGGGTCTTAGCTTCTTCAGCGCCCAGACCACAGCAAATGCCTCACGCTCAATAGCACTCCATCTCTGATCCCGTGGTAGTAACCTCCTGCTAATAAAGGCTACAGGTTGATCTAGGCCCTCTTCATTAATCTGTGAAAGAACAGCCCCCACACCATGCTCTGAAGCGTCTGTCTGAACGATAAACTCTTTGGAGAAGTTGGGAGCCAAAAGCATGGGCGCCGTGCACATAGCAGCTTTCAGGGCCTCAACAGATTTCTGACAGGTGTCAGTCCAAATCACCTTCCTGGGCTGCTTCCTTGAAGTCAGCGCTGTCAAGGGGGCAACAATGTTGCCATACCCCTTGACAAACCTCCTGTAGTACCCGGTGAGACCTAGGAAGGCTCTCACCTCTGTCTGGGTTTTGGGCGACTCCCAATTCAGGATGGTTTCTATCTTGGGTTGAAGGGGTGCCACCTGGCCACTCCCAACTTGGTGCCCCAAGTACACCACTGAACCCTGCCCGATCTGGCACTTACTCGCCTTGATCGTGAGGCCTGCCCTCCGCAGCGCCATCAACACTTCCCAGAGGTGGCGCAGGTGTTCCTCCCACGTGGAGCTGAACACTGCGATGTCATCCAGGTAGGCTGAACTGAACGAATCCAGCCCAACTAACACCTGGTTGACCAACCTCTGGAAGGTGGCAGGGGCATTCTTCATCCCAAAGGGCATAACCCGGAACTGGTAATGCCCATCAGGGGTGGAAAATGCTGACCTCTCTTTGGCCCCATCGGTCAAGGCGATCTGCCAATACCCAGATGTCAAATCAAACGTGCTGAGGTAGTTGGCAGCCCCTAGCCGATCTATGAGCCCATCAGCTCTGGGGATGTGGTGTGCGTCAGTCCTGGTGACCGAATTGAGTCCTCTGTAGTCCACACAGAACCGGAGTTCGGGTGTGGCTCCCGGCGCTGCAGCCTTTGGGACCAAGACCACTGGGCTGGCCCAAGGACTGCTTGAGGACTCAATTACCCCAAGGGCAAACATCTTGGAGACCTCCTCCTTGATGCAGGCCCTTACCCTGTCAGTCACCCTGTAGGCCTTGTGCCGCACAGGTGTACTGTGGTAAATAATTTAATTACCGGGACTTAATTTGATGCGGAAAATCTATAACAATAGCTCAGTAAAATAAGAGGCAGAATCCGTGGTATTAGAGGTTCGGAACGGGCTTTATTCCATAATCAATTTAAATCGATGAGCTCCATATTCCATCACCACGAAGGTTCAGGAAGTGAAGACCCAACTTTATTGACAGGTAATCATTTTTATACAATAGGCATTACAGTGAAACAGATGGAGGAGGCGTAACAATTGATAGCAAAGATAAGACATACATGCGTAGCAAAAATGGGTGTAACTGGGTGTAACTAAAGAACGTCATTGGATATGACGTCATAAATGGGTGGTTCCATGAAAGAATTTCGCAATGTCAGCAGAAATACTTGGCAGAGATGCGCACGCAGCAGCATGACGTGTGACTGACGTGTAACTAGGGGGTGAAGGGAACTTGACATTTAGCTCTACATGTGGAGACAGAAGTCTGGGGTTATGTCAACCTAATCCCAAATCATATCTAATATCCTATGTTTAAAGAACTGTGTTATCCAGAAAGAAAGGTCTCTTAGAGTAGAATCTTATTCTATACTGACTATACTGACTGTTAGTGCGTGTACAAGCGTCTAAGTGTCTACACTAGATGCGAGGGCCGAAATCTTTCATATTAACAGGGCTATGAATTACTTGCATAAAGACAGAGAAGCCGGGCCTTTTGCTCGGTAGCTGAAAGAATGTTTACTTAAACTACTAGACAGGAATGCATTGGATAGGGAGCGGAGCAAAGCAGATAATCTTGAAGGTGAAATACAGTTTTTGGCAGGCAACAGGCTGGAGTCAGGCACCGTTAGCCGCGCAGGGAGTAGGACAAAGTTCATGGGTACAGATGCGAGCTCGGACTGGAGCTTTCAGAGGCAGAAGGCAGGAAAAGGCTTGATGGCAGAATCAGGGCCTACTCGCCTGAACTGTAAAATGGGATAAGTGAACCATATAAAAGCCGGTGGCCTTTCATACTTAGGAATACAATATCCGGCCCATTCATGGCGGATCTGAAAGAGGACATGTTGACGGTGGACGCACATGTGTTTGCGTCTTCATAACTGGAACTGGAGGAAACATACATGTACTTGTGATTTATACATGAAACCGTTGGGGTCCAAGATAGGGGACATAACTGACCAGAAAAATCCATATTTCCACATTCCCTCCTTGTCCCCTACTTGCCCGTCAAGAGATATCAATCTTCATTAATCCATCGATCTGTTCATATAGCATCATTTGTTCTTCTTTCTTCTTCCGTGATGAATGAAATCTTGGTGGTGGAATACACGATGTGGCACACAGACCACAGATCGCTGGTCCACATTGTAGGCATAAGCAGCAACTGAATAGTATGAGAAAGCCAATACCTAGGAAGGATAGGACCTTCCATCCAAAGGTAGATAATACACTCCAAAACCAACCGGACCAAGTCCAGGTGCCTGGATTCTGGTGTATCTGGCTTACAATCTTATGAAGGCGAGTTATGGCTTTATATACAGATGGCGAATTTTCTGGTATGAAAATGCAACAGCTTGATCCGATGACCCTACAAGCTCCGCCCCTATCGGCCAGGATGACGTCAAGGACAAGACGATTTTGAAGCACAACAATCCGCATAGCAGACTGCTCTTCTGTTAAATTGCCTAAGGCGGAGATAGTTTCGTTCACTACTGCTTCAAGGGTTCTGGTTAATCTACGTATCAGCTTACTATTGGTAACTGTACCTATATAGGGAAAAAGACCTTTATTGAAATCTGTGTATTTTTCCCATTCTGTCTCAGTGTAATCGACTATTGGGAGATCTCTCCTTTCTCTATTGTGTACTAAATGAGTATTTCTGTGATAATCAGGAGGAGCTAGGAAAACAGGTGGCAAAAGGAATCCGATGTAGCAGGTACCATCCCAATCTAGTGGCAAACGTATGTATGCCGTCTGACCACATATGAAGTAGGAATGGCGGGAAGCTTTAAATGTAGACTTGCCTTGATCACTGAATTCTATTACAGTGGTGCATTTACTGTGGCCCATGTGTATAGAGCCATTCTTTCTTATGCATAATTCACCTTTAACTGGAAATACTGACATAGCGGGCAAAATTGGGGCAGCTTCAGATTCAACATTCAAGATCAAGAGATTGAGCGTAAAATTACCTAATCCATACACTTCATTTTCTAGATCAGTTCCTGTTCTTTTGGGAAGTCCCTCCTTGTTGGGGTGGCAGACTTTGAGTAAAACTAAGTGCAGGTTTCCCCATACCCAGTTGTCTTGATAAACTGCGGAATTCGAATCTTGGGAATTAATTAAACTAAACCATGCTCCACAGGAGCCATTGTGTGTGAACGGATATGGGAAGAGGGGCAGAATTCCTTGATAGTTCTGATAGGGAGGGAGTCGGCCACATATCCAACAATTTGTAGCATTGCTAACCTGATGGGAATGATGTAACATACTAATAAAAGTGTTGTTGCGCAGCGCAAATCTATATGACAACTCATGCGGGGGAAATTCACTAAAAGAATGTTCAGCAGTAATATTGTAAACATGTCTAGAAATAGGATAATATGTGTGCAACAGTATACTTGCAGTAATTATTAAAAGACATAAGAAAAACAAAATTAATAACGTCACTGTGCAATGACTACGCAGTGATTTACAGTACGCATGTCGTTTCAACTTTATCCTTCTGTTTCTTTCTCTATACAGGTCTAAGGGATACATGTCAGAGACAAATTCGACCGATTCACCTTGGAGAGGACTTAAACAATCAAATTGCCTGACTTGTTAGACCTAAGTTTTAGTCTATATTGTTCTGAGTTATTTTGTTCAACCAAAGGAAGCTTTGAGTCTGTCTTTGAGGTAATACAGGGTTTAGTCTCTATATCGGATGGTAGTCCATGAAATTTCTTGATATGACTTGAATGTATCCAGCCTTTTCGACCTTCGATCTTCACGGCTGTCCTCATTGTTAACAATACGAGCTGAGGCGACTTCCACCTAGGATCCAGCTGAGACTTCCGATCAAAGTTCCTCACTAGAACTAGATCCCCTGGAATTACGTCATGGGGTTTCACCTCGGTGTTGTCGGGAAAGGCTGCAGCTACCTGTGAACGACAAGATTGTAGTGCAGACATCAAGGAAGCCAAGTAATCTGTCAGCATATTACAGTCAATATCAGTTATTTTTCGTGGTATAGGCGTCCCCCACATATTTGGTGGTCTACCGAAGATCACCTCATAAGGGGATAGCCCTGTTCGAGAGTGCGCTACCATTCTCATGTAAAAAAGTGCAACGGGTAAGGCTACTACCCAGTCGACACCTTTCTCTCTACATATTTTGGACAATCTAATTTTCAGAGTTTGATTATGTCGTTCCACGAGACCTGCTGCCTCGGGGTGTCGGACACAGTGGAATCTCCACTGATAGCCTAACAAGAGTGAAACGTGTTTCATTAGTTCGGAGGAGAACGGCTGGCCGTTATCTGAGTAGACAGCACGTGGTAAACCGTACCGTGGGAAGAATTCTCGAACTAACTGTTTGGCAGTAGTCGGGGCAGTGTAATCTGAAACCGGGTATGCCTCTGTCCAACGGGAAAGAGCACAAACAACTACGAGAACATATTTGAATCCTCGACATCGTTCCATCTGGATATAATCCATCTGGAGGACTTCAAAAGGGTGATCAGGAGGCTGAAATCCACCCTGTTCTACGGGAATGCTTTTACCTGGGTTAAACTGACAACAGATCATACAGGTACGGACCTTTTGTTTAGCTGCTGCTCGTAAATGTTTGTTGAACCAAATGTGTTGAATGCTGTCTAGCATAGCTTTTTCTCCTAGGTGCGCTGGACTATGTACAGTGTTAATGACAACTTGGACCATTGAATCAGGAAGGAACCACACAGATTTTTCCTTCGTCATCCATCCTTGATCCGTTTGGGTCCCTCCTAATTCAGTCCATTTCTTTATTTCTTCTGGTGTAGCATGTGTCTGTATGTCAATTACGTCAAGAGCGGGATCCTTAACCGTCATGCAATGTGTTGGTGTCGGAACTATTGTCTTTGTCATGTCAGACGTGTGAGTTTGAGCAGTCTGTTTAGCTGTTCTGTCAGCTAAATCATTGCCTTGGGAAATGATATCAGTAACGTTCGTATGAGCTTTACATTTCATAATTGATATTGCAGTGGGTAGATGTATTGCATCTAGTAAGGCATGAATAAGGGGTCCGTGCTGGATGTGGGTACCGTGAGAAGTTAAATAACCTCTCTCTCGCCACAGCACGCCGAAGTCATGTACAACTCCGAATGCATAACGTGAATCAGTATATATGTTGACTTCCTTATTCGTAGCTTGAATACAGGCTTGTGTCAGAGCGATGAGCTCTGCTGCTTGAGCTGACAAGGTATTAATACGATTTGTTTCAATGACTTCAGTGTCTGTTGTGACTGCATACGCGGCCACTAACTCTCCTGTACTTGTTCTCATACATGAACCATCTACATACAACGTCAGGTCTGGATCTGACAATGGGACATCTGTCAAGTCTTGTCTAGGTTTCGTTGTGATAGTGATAACTTCAATACAATCATGTGCAAGTGGGTCTGTTCCGTTTACTGGTAACAGTGTGGCAGGATTCAATGTACTACAACGTCTGATTTCTATATGTGGCTGAAACAATGTTAACTCGTAACCAGTGAGTCGTGCTATAGTCAAGTGTTGTGTCTGTGTGCGGTTCAAGAGAACCTCTACTGCATGTGGTACTTGTACTGTCAATTGGTGTCCTAACACTATGGCATCGCTTTGTCTAATTGCTAAAGCTGTTGCTGCCACTGATTTCAGGCACGCAGGCAGAGCCTGAGCTACGGGATCTAATGTACTAGAAAAATAAGCACACGGTTTGTGTGATCCTGCTTGTTCCTGTGTGAGTACTGACAAAGCAGTACCTTCGCGTTCTGTAACAAAGAGCGTAAATTGTTTGCTGTAACATGGTGTTGCTAGGACAGGTGCTTGACATAAAGCTTTCTTTAGGCTTTCAAAAGCGTGTGTATGTTCCTGAGTCCAAGGGAGGACAGTCGATGTGGCTGCCTCCTGTGTTGTCAACTGAATGAGTGGTTTTGCTAGAAATGCATACTGAGGGATCCACTGCCTACAATATGAAGTGAGGCCTATAAAAGCCCGCACCTCCTTTTGTGTCTTGGGTATTGGCATGTTAGCTATTAACTGGATGCGATCTGGTGTAAGCTGCCTTCCCTCCTTGGACAGCGAGTGACCAAGGTAAACAACTCGCTGGACACAGAATTGCAGTTTAGAAGGGGACACCTTGTGCCCCTTTTCGGCCAAAAAATGTAAAACCGTCAGCGAGGCTTTTTCACATTCAGGTTCGCTTCTAGCGGTGATCAGCAGATCATCGACATATTGAAGCAGGGCAGTGTTGACTGGCATGTGTATACTGTCAAGTTCTCGTTTCAGTGCTTGGCTATAGATGCTGGGGCTTTCTGTGAATCCTTGAGGTGCGCGTGTGAATTTAAAGCTTCGTCCATTTAAACTAAATCCGAACAAGTATTGGCTTTCCGGATCTATTGGGACGCTGAAAAAGGCATTCTTGAGATCAATTACAGTAAAGAATGTTGCTTCGGAATCAATAGCTGTCAGTAATGAAGAAATGTCTGGAACTACGGGGTATTGTGGTACAATACATTTATTTAATTCGCGCAGATCAATAACCAATCGATATACTGGCGGAGCCTTTGGATCAGTTCGTTTAAGAATCGGAATTATCGGTGAATTACATACATTGGAGTCGGTCTCCACAACCACTCCTTGGCCAATAAGCTCGTCAATGATTTGCAGTAAAGCCACTACAGCATCTGGGGGTAACTTGTATTGTCGCATTCGTGGTAGTACCACTCCTGCCTTTAGTGTGACTCGATATGGTGTAATGTTCATGCAACCAACATCTGTAGGGCCTTGTGCCCATAAATGTGCGGGTAAAGTCTGCAGTCGGGAATCCATGTCTCGGGACACATAGTGCCCTTTGAAATCACGTAAAAACAATCTTACTCCTTCCGGAGAACAACATATTATAGCTCCTAGAGCTTTCAAAGTTTTTATACCTAACAAGTTTTCTGGGCATGATTTAGTAAGCAATAAATCTGTAGTTCGTGTCAAAGGACCAATCGTAAGGGGAAGAGGCTGTGATACTTCGTTAACGATAGGTTTTCCTGAAAAGCCAAGGGAAATATTCTGTGAGCCTGAGAGGGGTGCCCCTGGAACTTCACTACGTTTTATTGTTGTTCGGCTTGCCCCTGTATCAAGTAAAAATTTTCTATCTTGGCCTAATAGTTCACTGTGTACATAAGGTCCTTCTTGATCTACAGGGACCTCAATAAGGGGTAAGCCAACTTCCCTCTCTAGGCTGTTTCATGAGTATCGTTGGTAATCAGGATAGTCATACTGTGCGGTCTGATACATCTGTCGGGTCGTTGTTTGGGTGGCAGCAATAGGCTGCTGTGGTGGAGCTGGCATGGACTGTTGCGGAGCTGGCATGGACTGTTGCGGAGCTGGCATGGACTGTGCATGCTGCGGAGCTCCTTGTTGATTCTGATCCTGTCTAGGTGGCCGTGGTCTTTCTTTTGTATTACCTATGGCGATATTATGTTTTAAAACTGGACAATCGTGTACATAATGACCTGGCTGTTTACAATAGTTGCACATTCCTTTTACAGGACCTGTTGGAACACTGGACTGTGTCATACCCTTTTTATGACCGTCAGCTGGAACTGTCTGGGAAACTAGCATTTTCATTTTCGTGTCTTTCATGCGTCTTTGTTCATGTTCTTGTTCTTCTCTAATTCTATTGTGATGGTACTGTAGCATTTGTAACATTTGTGACGGAGTGTTACCTTGCCAGGTACTCTCGAATTTCAATACTCTATTCTTAACTTGGGGCAAAGAATTTTCAACTAACTTTGTCACAAACAGATGTGGATACGATTCGCTACTTGCTTTTATTCCACTATTTATACCAAAACATTTTTCGAATCGGGCGTAGAAATCACTAGTGTCTTCATCTTGCTTTTGTTTACAGGCTGAAATTGCACCCCAATCTTCCTTTTTGGTAGTTAATAAACGTGGCAGTACCTGTACTAGTAAACCTGGTAGTGTTTTGGTCTTCTCCCCAAGCCCTGCACCTGGACCTCGAGCTTTTTCTTCGTTTTCTAATGCTGTCCAATCTATCTTTTGGTCTCCCACCTCCCAATCCTTTTCCTTGAGTTTTTCATAAATGCCCGCAGGCATTAATACCTTCAATATCGTCATAATGTCTGGATAGGTATACTCTCCCATGAGCAACATGTCTTTTATTTCACGGTGGAAACCCGCTGGGTCTTTGTCATGACTGGGTACCACCTTCTTCATTTCCAATAGTTCTATTTTAGATATGGGTGTGTATACAAACACACGTTTAAACTCATTGTCCTCACCTTTTATCGGGTGCACTTCGCGTAAGGGATTCTGTCTATCCATATAGTACGTCGTTCTTTCCTTGATGGGCAGTGAAACATGTTCGGGACATACAAAAAGAATGTACTGCTTTCTGGATTCTAGTATTTCTCTAATTAGCTCAGTACCTGAACCTCTCCATTTATTCGTGAGTAATTTAGTCAATATATCAGGTAATGGACCAGGATCGGAGTGTTGGCCTTTATATAATATAAGGAGTTGTTGAATCATATAGGTACCAGCTAAACGCTGTTCATCTGGAGCGAGGTTCAAAAACGTGTGTGCTAGTGTGTCGTCACTATACTTTCCGGGACTGTCAACCCAATGAACGGCTGACCTGGCTAATTCTTGTTCGTCCATAGAATCGAGTATATGATAACCCCTTCGTTCTCGGAGTAGGTTGTCAGCGGCTTGGAACGAATGTTCGGGGGACCTTATATTTATTATAGGAGTTTGGAAATTTCTGCTATTATCTGGACGTACCGGACGTATCGGATCAGTGAAGCATCTAGTATTATTGCAAGATCTTCCTCTACCTACATAGGCCATTGTTTCTAACTGTCCTGTGGGCAGTTCTAATTCCTCCTCCTCCTCGTTTTGTTCAGGTTCGTCTACTGCTAATCTTTCTTCGTGTATTCGTTCTATTTCTTTGCGGATTTTTCGGCACATAGCTACTATACATGATCGTTTATCGTGTCTCCCCTCTGATATATTCCGACTCCATGTGGTAAGAATTTGCATTTCTTTCGGATTTACCCCTGGTCGGTCTTGATTTCTGATCACACAATTTATGAGGAAACGTAACAGTTCCCCCTGTATTTCCACTTTTTGGTACTCCATGGCTCTGTCAATACTTTCGGAATCTCGTCCTGACTGGACAAAGTGATATATATTTTCTAAGTGCGTAGTCATTCCTGGTAGCTTCCCTAAATATATAGCAGCTCGTCGGATACGTAATGATGCTAGCACCATTTCGTCCCCTTTTCCGGGCACCGGGTCATATCTACAGTCTATTAGAAGTTCCTTGAGCGTGTTGGGAGTTACTAGTTTGGGCGTACGTTGGTGAGCTAATTCTTGAAAGGAAAGTTTATTTACTCTGGGTGGCGTGGAAAAAATGTTTGATGCACCTCCGGTAGCCCCACCTGGGGTGCTGGATGTGAAAGGATTCATCGAACGTGACATAGCAACTATAGGTGTGGATACAGATGTCGAAGCAGATGTGCTTGCCTGAACTTGTGTCGGAGTTTGCTGTTGCGGAGGTACAGACGGAAGAGGGTCTTGGCGTTGAACCCCCTCTGCAGGCGGTCTATGTGGCGCAGCATTAGTATACTCGGGAGCTGCGTCGTCTAAATAAGAGGAAAGAAAAACATCTTCTGCGGTTCTGGGATGTCCTTTGGGATGTACCTTTATCGGAAACAATGGGGGTGGCAAGTCTTTTGGTATCTCCGGCGTAGCCTTAGGTAATCCTTCGGCCAGGAGAGGATACATACCATTCATAAGGGCATTTCGTTGTCTGTCTACTTGTTCTGATTTTACTCGAGTACCTTCTTCAATTAATATATTTTCTCGAACTTTATTTGAATTCTCCTTACTCTTCTCTTCCTGTCTACGTGCTTTTTCTGTACGTCTATACGATTCTTTACGCCATAATTCAATGGCGTCTTTCTGTGATTGTCTAGCTTTCTTTTTCCATAATTCTTCCTCTACTTTCACGATGCAATCTGCATCCCAGGTCCCAGCTGCGGGCCACCTGTGACTTTCTGGTAATTCCTTGGTGTAGTCTACCCATAAATCAAGAAATAATATGGCGTCTAGGCCATGTTTATGATACATAAAGTACCCTGGAGTGTCCCTAGGAGGAATGGGAACAGCTTCTTCGAGTAACCCTTTTCTAGTTTTGATCTGTCTTAATTTCGAAAAGAGCGGCATTTTGAGAACTGATCTGATCTGATACCTAAATTTTGAACACGTTTAATACAACGAGACACAATAATGAACAGTCATTCATACCACAATATGCAGAACGTATTTAAAACATTTAACATTTAACATTTAATGAACAACAATGATGGCCGTTCACTAAGCATAATACTCGATACTAACTAGATAATTCTGACTTCATATACTAGACATACTTGATATACTGCTAAACAGTACAGGTACACTGCTGAAACAGTGCAGACCGGATTTGTGTACCCAAACCCGTCTTGACCGGCACAACCTATGTGCACGTCAGAACGCCTCCCCGATAATGGTACTCACCGGGTAGCTCGGAACGGAAGGCCTCGGAACTGAACTGAACTGGACTCGGACCGGACTGGACTCGACTCGATACTTCGGAGCTTCGGGACTTCGGAACTGGTGGGCCTCTGTATACCTCGGATCTTGCTCTCTCAGCTAGGCTCTGGTCGGGATACTTCGCACTTCTCACCGCCTCGTCTGGGTGTTGATCGCAGCCTCAGTTACCCCCGCTCGGCAGGAGGGAGATACAGGAAATCCTGTGGGTACGCGTTGTTGTCCGTCCAGCTGTGACAGGAGACCGGGCCTGCAACGCACCGCCGGCGCGTGAGATGAGAAAGTGTCCCTATTCGGGCGCCATTCATGTGGTAAATAATTTAATTACCGGGACTTAATTTGATGCGGAAAATCTATAACAATAGCTCAGTAAAATAAGAGGCAGAATCCGTGGTATTAGAGGTTCGGAACGGGCTTTATTCCATAATCAATTTAAATCGATGAGCTCCATATTCCATCACCACGAAGGTTCAGGAAGTGAAGACCCAACTTTATTGACAGGTAATCATTTTTATACAATAGGCATTACAGTGAAACAGATGGAGGAGGCGTAACAATTGATAGCAAAGATAAGACATACATGCGTAGCAAAAATGGGTGTAACTGGGTGTAACTAAAGAACGTCATTGGATATGACGTCATAAATGGGTGGTTCCATGAAAGAATTTCGCAATGTCAGCAGAAATACTTGGCAGAGATGCGCACGCAGCAGCATGACGTGTGACTGACGTGTAACTAGGGGGTGAAGGGAACTTGACATTTAGCTCTACATGTGGAGACAGAAGTCTGGGGTTATGTCAACCTAATCCCAAATCATATCTAATATCCTATGTTTAAAGAACTGTGTTATCCAGAAAGAAAGGTCTCTTAGAGTAGAATCTTATTCTATACTGACTATACTGACTGTTAGTGCGTGTACAAGCGTCTAAGTGTCTACACTAGATGCGAGGGCCGAAATCTTTCATATTAACAGGGCTATGAATTACTTGCATAAAGACAGAGAAGCCGGGCCTTTTGCTCGGTAGCTGAAAGAATGTTTACTTAAACTACTAGACAGGAATGCATTGGATAGGGAGCGGAGCAAAGCAGATAATCTTGAAGGTGAAATACAGTTTTTGGCAGGCAACAGGCTGGAGTCAGGCACCGTTAGCCGCGCAGGGAGTAGGACAAAGTTCATGGGTACAGATGCGAGCTCGGACTGGAGCTTTCAGAGGCAGAAGGCAGGAAAAGGCTTGATGGCAGAATCAGGGCCTACTCGCCTGAACTGTAAAATGGGATAAGTGAACCATATAAAAGCCGGTGGCCTTTCATACTTAGGAATACAATATCCGGCCCATTCATGGCGGATCTGAAAGAGGACATGTTGACGGTGGACGCACATGTGTTTGCGTCTTCATAACTGGAACTGGAGGAAACATACATGTACTTGTGATTTATACATGAAACCGTTGGGGTCCAAGATAGGGGACATAACTGACCAGAAAAATCCATATTTCCACAGTACTATCCCCAGTGTCCACATCATGGACACACCAATCAGTGACACCGGGAATCAGGGAAAACAGGTCAGAGAATTGTCCCAGTAACTGGCGACAATCGTTCTGTTGCTCAGGGGTCAGGGTGGCATAGAGGATGACACCATCCACTGACCCATCTTGCTCCTTGGCTGACAGGAGGTCAGGAAGAGGCTCGGTCTCCTCCTCCATCCCAGCATCTGTCGCTAAGAGCATGCCCACTTGGGACCTCTCCAAGTGGGGCTTGAGGCGATTGACATGAAGGACCCTCAAGGGCTTCCTTGGAGACCGCAAGTTCGCCAAATAGGTGACAGGGCTCTTGCGCTCCACAACCTCAAAGGGACCGGTCCACTTATCCTGGAGCGCACAGGGCTCCACTGGGGCCAAGACCCATACCTTCTGCCCAGGCTGAAGCTCTACCAGAGTGGCATTCTGGTCGTACCACCGCTTCATCTCCTCCTGGCTGGCTTCCAGGTTTGCCTCGGCAAGTTCCCTGAAACGCCTAGTCTGGTTCCTGAAGGCCAGCATGTAGCTATATACATTCTGGGGAGATTTCCTGGGAGATTGCTCCCAGCCTTCCTTGACCAGACTTAGAGGTCCTTTCACTGGGTGTCCGTACAGAAGCTCAAAGGGACTGAACCCTAGAGACTTCTGTGGCACCTCTCTGTAAGCAAAGAGAAGGCATGGTAAGAGGACGTCCCACTTACGCCTCATGGGTTCCTCGAGACCCATTATCATGCCCTTTAGGGTTCGGTTGAATCTCTCAACCAACCTGTTTCCTTGGGGGCGGTAAGGTGTGGTGAACTTGTAGGTTACACCACACTCTTGCCAAAGGGATTTCATATATTTAGATATGAAATTGGTACCCCGGTCAGACACCACCTCTAGAGGGAATCCCCTCGGGAGAAAATTCCCATCAGCGCACGTCCCACCACGGGGGCCGTCACTGTCCTCAGAGGGATGGCTTCCGGGTACCGGGTGGCATGGTCCACCAGGACCAGGATGAACCTATTGCCCATCGCTGTCCTGGGGTCCAGTGGCCCTACAATGTCAATCCCCACTCGCTGGAATGGGGTACCGACCACAGGGAATGGCTGGAGTGGAGCCTTCTGCTTCCTTCCACTCTTCCCACTTGCCTGGCAAGTCTGGCAGGTCCTGCAGTGAGTTTCTGAACTACTGCGCATTTGGGGCTAAAAGAAGTGGGTGACAAGCCTTTCAAAGGTCTTGTTCTGCCCCAAATGTCCTGCCAATGGCACATCGTGAGCCAGCCCCAGTAGGAAGGCTCTGAAGCGCTGGGGTACCACCAGCACATGGGCTGACCCAGGCTCAGCAACCTTAGGCTCAGAATACAGGAGGTCGTTCTCCCAGTAAATGAAATGTGTTCCAGACTGATCACCGTTGGCCTGGTCTGCAGCCTGCTGCCGCATACCCACAAAAGGAGGGCACTCTTCCTGTTCTCTGCAGAATTCCTTCCTGGAGGGTCCTCCTTCTTGCTGCCAATGGGTCAGCTCAGGCAGGTCCCCCAGTTCAGCTATCTGTTCCCCTGTAGGTTCCAGGGCACCCCCCTCAAGGTCTGCTTCCTTCTGGACCGTGGGAACTTCAGGGGCCGGTTTCCCGCGCCCCCTGCCTCTTCTCCCTAAGGCCGGTTCCTGGGCCTCCCTCTCAGGCTCCAGGTCCTCTTGAGCACCTCTACTCGCTGTCATGGACCGTATGGTGACACACGCCCAATGTGGCATACCCAACATCTCCAGGTGAGCACACCGCTCCACCTTAGCCCAAGGTGAGCTCTCCAGATCGTTCCCTAACAGACAGTCTACAGGCATGGCGGGCCTCACAGCTACCTGAAGAGTACCAGAGACCCCCCCCCCCCCACTCAAAGGGAACCTGAGCCACCGGGCAGTGACTCTCGGTGTTGTCGGCGGCAACAACCGGATAGAATGCTCCTGGGACGACCTGCTCCTGAGACACCAGGTGGCGCTTGACAGCCGTCTCACTGGCTCCTGTGTCTCTGAGAGCTTCCACCCTATGGCCATTTATGGTCACCCACTGCCTGTATTTTTTAGTGTTCTCAAGCAGCTGGGTTTTGGGGACCACTTCACGGTCTCCTAATGAGACCAGGGACATTTCTACTGAACCCCACCCACCTTGGACACCCATCTCTTCACCCAGGGCTACACTAGCTGTCTGCCGGGGGGTTGCACCAGGGGTTGCTGGTTTACCAAACTGGCGACACTTGGGATCATTGGCAAAATGACCCAACTCACCACATCTGTAACAGGTTGGGGGCCCTCTTTGAACAGGGGTACCTGTCGGCGTCCCAGTCGGTTTCTGGGGTGGGGGAGGCTGAGAACCTTTCCCTTGGTTCCCTTGGGGATCACTTTGGGGCCTCCTCTCGAACTCCCTCTGTTTACCCTTGTCCCCCCGCTCTTCTGCTGGGGACCCTGCCCACCTTTGGCGGAGTCTCCCACGGGACCCTTGTGGACCCTGGTACTGACCCAGCGGTCCGCCTCCTCAGCAAGCTTCCTAGGGTTAGTCAGCCTACTATCAATCAGGTGCTGGCGTAGCTCAGGAAAACAATTACTGGACAAGTGCTCCCATGCCATTAAATCAAGAAGCCCTTGAAAACTATCAACCTTGCTACCCTTCACCCAACCATCCAGTGCTCTGCAAAAAAAAGTCACATACTCCACATACGTACTATTGGGAATCTTAGTGCAACCCCTGAACCTCTGTCTATACACTTCAGGAGTTAACCCATACCTAGCCATTAAAGCATCCTTCATATGGGGGTAAGAGTTATGCGAATCTGAGGGCAAATCTAGCAGTGTGTCCCGCCCTTCACTCAAGAACCGCCCCCACAACCCCGCTCCCCAATCCTTCTCAGGGACCCGGTGGGAGGACATGGCTACTTCGTAGGCTTTGAACCACTGCCCTATGTCATCTTTTTTTAAAAATTCCTTCACTACATCTTTGGGTATGTACACTCTGGACTCTACCTGCACTGGGGGTGTGCTGCCACCAGAGGGAGTGCTTCCCAAGCCCTGGGCTTTCAACTCCAGCTCCCTCATTTTCATCTCATGCTCCATTTGGCTTTTTCTCTCTTCCATTTCCAGCCTTTTTTGTTCCATTGCCAGTTGTCCATTTAGTTTCGCCATCTCTATCTCATGAGCTCTGGTTTCCTTCCTGTCTGCCAACTCCTCTGGAGATAAACTTTTGCTAGAAACACTGCTACCTGCAGGGGAAGGGGTTCTCCTTCCTCTTGGACCCACTGGCCCATCCAGCTGCTCATCTGCATTATCATCATCAGTGGCATTCCTTGCTTCTACCCAGGCCCTCAGCGCCTTGTAGAACTCTGCCTTGTTTTTACATCCAGTTGTAGAAACATTACATTTCTTGCAGAAGAATTTCAGCTGCTTGGCAGTGTAGCTATCCAATTTCTCTTCTTCCCATTCAAATTCAGTATTAACAGAGACTATGGATGCTGGTTTCTCCACCATGGTTAAGCTTGGCAGTGCTCAAAAATAGATAGTCCCAAAAAGAAATCTACCTACAAGTATTGGTTGCGTTTAAGGTCTGCACTCACTACGTAGTGTTCACCAATTACTGTACATGAGTCACAAATGCAAGTCCAGAATCCTCACCGCTGACCACCAATGTTAGAATCCGGGTTCTCTGGTTGGCACAGGTAGGTACTTGTGACAAGCAGGGAACCTTTCCTCTAGTCAGGGTAAGGGGTTACACTCCTAAAATAACCCCTGCTCACCCTCTAGGTAGCTTGGCGCGAGCAGACAAAGCTTATGTCAGAGCGTTATAGGTTACGCGTTTGTGAACACATACAGTAACCAAGTGACAACACTACAAATGGACACCACACAGGTTTTATATTAAAAATAAGGATTCTCTATATAGAGTTACCACAAGACCATTAAACGACAAAAATACACAATACTGTTACTTTAGATGGTAGAAGTTTGCTTAGTTCTCTTAAGTTCTTAAATGCAACACTTTAAGTCAATGTACCTTAGATGCGACACGCAGGGCAACAAAAGTGTTGCAACGATGCTGATGCGATGAAGTTTTTGGTGCAAAGAAATAAAGATGTGAAGATCTTCCAGATGCGTTACGCTTCTCCGATGTTGCGAGAAGACTCGACTCGATGCGTCAGCTACAGCGGCGTCACCCCTTTACGCGATGCGACGACAGCGGCCTTGGCAGCGGCACTCTTCTCCGATGTTTGCGAGACGCTTCCGCTCGATGCGATGCTGCAGCGGCGTCACCCCTTTACGCGATGCGACGACAGCAGTTCCGACGGCAGCACGCTTCTCCGTGGATGCGAGGCGCTTTTCTTGATGCGGTGCAATGCGACAACTACAATGGCTGCGATGGCGACACGCTTCTTCCTCGATGCGAGGCTCTTCTCTTGATGCGGTGCAATGCGTCAGCTACGATGGCTGCGATGGCGACACGCTTCTTCGGCATTGCGAGACACTTCGGGAATGATGCGAGACGCTTCAGCTCGATGCGATGCTGCAGCGGCGACACCCTTTGCGAGATGCGACGACAACAGCTCGGACGGCGGCACGCTTCTCCTTCTTGAGTCGCACTTCCAGCTCCTTGCGACACGCAGTCCCTCAGAAGGCCCAACAACAGCAGCAGGCACTTCCAAACAACTCTGGGGAGCTAGGGGGGTGAAGTCCACTGGTCCTGGGACTTCGTTCAGGGGGCAAGCTCAGCACAAGCCCTTGGAGATCTTTTAAGCACAAGTTGAAATAAAGTCTTTGTAGTCTTTCTCCTCTCCTTCCAGCAGCAAGGCAACCACTGTAGGCCAATCCCCCAGGTCAGGGACAGTACTCCTCCTTACAGCTTTCCCAGTTCCTTCTCCTCAGGCAGAGGTTCTTCTTGTCAAGCAGGATCTAATTTCTTGGGAACAGGGTCCCAATACTTATACCCCTAATTCCTTTGTTCCTCTGGGGTAGAGGGGCCTTTGCCCAGTCCAAACCAGTTCTTGATCACTTTGTTGACATGACTCTGCCTTTCTATTCAGGGTGCAGGGCAGAGACATCAGCCGCTCCACAGGAGGTGGAGCCAGCATTGTGGTGGCAGAGCACAGCCCTATTCAGAGTCCATGTGCACTCCTCCCACCCATCTGGATGTCAATCTCTCTATTCACCACCAGGCTACCTAGCGCTGCCCCTCTGGGTTTCCCCAGCCCTGTCACTCACACAAACCAGACAGGCAGATACACATCATAGCAGAGGCAGACTGAAATGGTTAGGCAAGCAAATACCAACTTTCTAAAAGTGGTATTTGCAAACCCAGAATATTAAAATAAACTTTACTAAAAGATGTATTTTATTATTCTGAGTTCAGGCGTACTAAACTCGATTTTCTACCATGTTCCCTGGGTCTGTTAGGAACATAGAATGTAACAATTCTAACAGCCCATTCTGGCCTATGGAGAACAGGTAGCCTTACAATAGTGAAAAACGAAAATGGCTGTAATTCACTATTGGGACATGCCACACACATCAGGGCTTGTCCTACCTTATGCGTACAATGCACCCTGCCCTTGGGCCTACCAGAGGGGTGACTAATATGAAGTTAAGGGAAGGTTTATGGACTGGCAAGTGGGTGCACTTGCCCAGTCAGCATGACAGTACCAGACTGCACGCAGGTTCTGCAATGGCAGACCTTAGACACATTTTACTAGGCCGCTTCTGTGGGTGGTACAACCAGTGCTGCAAGCCCACCAGCACCATTTGCATTTACAAGCCCTGGGCACTCCTGGTGCACTTTACTGGGGTCTGACAGTAAACCAAATAAGCCAATCATGGAATCCAACCAACATATACATTTTAAATAGGGAGCACTTGCACTGTGGCACTGGTTGGCAGTGGCACAGTGCTCTGAGCAGCTAACACCAGCAAAACACATGAGGCACAGCGACAAAAAGTGGAAGGTAGACTCATGCCAAGGTGCCTAACAATTAATCTGTATTGTTATTGATATTTTTTAATTGGTTCGAATAAAGTTATTGAATTGAATTGATTGTCACTCATAATTACATTAAAATTATGAAAATGTTACACATAAGCAATCTGAAACCTTGGCAGGTATGTGTATGTAAGTGGCTGCAGACGGTTGTATGACATAATTTCGACAGACAGAAAATCGACCTACAAATATATCGCAACAAAAATATCGATGTCAAGAATATCGACATCCTATCTACAACATGGTAAGTACAAAAATATCGAAAATTAAATATCGATGTCAAAAATATCGTTATTAAAAATATCGTTTTTCTTTTACTTTAAAAATATATGTAAAATAAACCAAATTATACTTAGAAATTAAATAAACATAATTAAATATATTGTATAATATTTAAAATTTATAATTAATATATATAATTTAATAAAACTTTAATTAAACATATACATATAATATATAATATATATACTTACTTAATAATTAATTGTAATAATAATTTCTGTAACGTATAAATTATTAAATGTTTTTAAAAATTACCAATACATCTATACACATAAAATAATAACATTAATAAATATTTAATAATTACATATAGCAAATAATAATCAATATTTTTAATGTGAATAATTTTTATTATTAATGATATATTACAATAGCAAAAATAATACAAAACATATGAAATATCAGACACAATAAAACTACTAGTCCAACACCAACAAAAACAACAGTAAGGAAAATGTTGGATACCGTAGGGGTAAAAATTACTATTCCAACTCCAAAGAGTGCAACAGTAGGGAAAGCGTTGGATAGCGTAGTGTTAAAATTACTATTCCAACTCCAGAGAGTGCAATAGTAGGGAAAGCGTTGGATAGCGTAAAGGTAAAAATTACTATTCCCACTCCAGAGAGTGCAACAGTAGGGA
The DNA here is from genome assembly GCF_964204655.1 of Triturus cristatus. Classification (NCBI taxonomy): domain Eukaryota; kingdom Metazoa; phylum Chordata; class Amphibia; order Caudata; family Salamandridae; genus Triturus; species Triturus cristatus. The sequence goes on from NC_140590.1 coordinate 1,182,542,968, forward strand.
AAACGTTGGATAGCGTAGGGGTAAAAATTACTATTCCAACTCTAAAGAGTGCAACAGTAGGGAAAGCGTTGGATAGCGTTGGGGTAAAAATTACTATTCCAACTCCAGAGAGTGCAATAGTAGGGAAAGCGTTGGATAGCGTAAGGGTAAAAATTACTATTCCCATTCCAGAGAGGCAATAGTAGGGAAAGTGTTGGATAGCGTAGGGAAAAAAATTACTATTCCAACTACAGAGAATGCAACAGTAGGGAAACCACTGGATAGCATAGTGGTAAAAATTACTATTCCCACTCCAGTGAGTCCAACAGTAGGGAAAGCGTTGGATAGCGTAGGGGTAAAAATTACTATTCCCACTCCGGAGAGTGCAACAGTAGTGAAAACGCTGGATAGCTTAGAAGTAAAAATTACTATTCCCACTCCAATGAGTGCAACAGTAGGGAAAACATTGCATAGCATAGGGGTAAAAATTACTATTCCCACACCAGAGAGTGCAACAGCAGTGAAAACGCTGGATAGCGTAGGGGTACAAATTACTATTCCCACTCCAGTAAGTGAAACAGTAGGGAAAGCGCTGGATAGCGTAGGGGTGAAAATTACTATTCCAACTCCAGAGAGTGCAACAGTAGGAAAAGCGCTGGATAGCGTAGGGGTAAAAATTACTATTCCAACTCCAGAGAGTGCAACAGTAGGGAAAGCGTTGGATAGAGTAAGGGTAAAAATTACTATTCCCACTCCAGAGAGTGCAACAGTAGGGAAAGTGTTGGATAGCGTAGGGAAAAGAATTACTATTCCAACTCCAGAGAGTGCAATAGTAGGGAAAACGTTGGATAGCGTAGGAGTAAAAATTACTATTCCCACTCCAGTGAGTCCAACAGTAGGGAAAGCGTTGGATAGCGTAGGGGTAAAAATTACTATTCCCACTTCAGAGAGTGCAACAGTAGTGAAAACGCTGGATAGCGTAGGGGTACCAATTACTATTCCTACTCCAGTAAGTGAAACAGTAGGAAAAGCGCTGGATAGCGTAGGGGTAAAAATTACTATTCCCACTCCAGTAAGTGAAACAGTAGGGAAAGCGCTGGATAGCGTAGGGGTAAAAATTACTATTCCAACTCCAGAGAGTGCAACAGTAGGAAAAGCGCTGGATAGCGTAGGGGTAAAAATTACTATTCCAACTCCAGAGAGTGCAACAGTAGGGAAAGCGTTGGATAGCGTAGGGGTACAAATTACTATTCCCACTCCAGTAAGTGAAACAATAGGGAAAGCGCTGGATAGCGTAGGGGTAAAAATTACTATTCCAACTCCACAGAGTGCAACAGTAGGGAAAGCGTTGGATAGCGTAGGGGTAAAAATTACTATTCCAACTCCAGAGAGTGCAATAGTAGGGAAAGCGTTGGATAGCGTAAGGGTAAAAATTACTATTCCCACTCCAGAGAGTGCAACAGTAGGGAAAGTGTTGGATAGCGTAGGGGTAAAAATTACTATTCCCACTCCAGAGAGTGCAACAGTAGTGAAAACGCTGGATAGCTTAGAAGTAAAAAATACTATTCCCACTCCAATGAGTGCAACAGTAGGGAAAACATTGCATAGCATAGAGGTAAAAATTACTATTCCCACACCAGAGAGTGCAACAGCAGTGAAAACGCTGGATAGCGTAGGGGTACAAATTACTATTCCCACTCCAGTAAGTGAAACAGTAGGGAAGGCGCTGGATAGCGTAGGGGTGAAAATTACTATTCCAACTCCAGAGAGTGCAACAGTAGGAAAAGCGCTGGATAGCGTAGGGGTAAAAATTACTATTCCAACTCCAGAGAGTGCAACAGTAGGGAAAGCGTTGGATAGCGTAGGGGTACAAATTACTATTCCCACTCCAGTAAGTGAAACAATAGGGAAAGCGCTGGATAGCGTAGGGGTAAAAATTACTATTCCAACTCCACAGAGTGCAACAGTAGGGAAAGCGTTGGATAGCGTAGGGGTAAAAATTACTATTCAAACTCCAGAGAGTGCAATAGTAGGGAAAGCGTTGGATAGCGTAAGGGTAAAAATTACTATTCCCACTCCAGAGAGTGCAACAGTAGGGAAAGTGTTGGATAGCGTAGGGAAAAAAATTACTATTCCAACTCCAGAGAGTGCAATAGTAGGGAAAACATTGGATAGCGTAGGAGTAAAAATTACTATTCCCACTCCAGTGAGTCCAACAGAAGGGAAAGCGTTGGATAGCGTAGGGGTAAAAATTACTATTCCCACTCCAGAGAGTGCAACAGTAGTGAAAACGCTGGATAGCGTAGGGGTAAAAATTACTATTCCCACTCCAGTAAGTGAAACAGTAGGGAAAGCGCTGGATAGCGTAGGGTTAAAAATTACTATTCCAACTCCAGATAGTAAAACAGTTGGGAAAGCACTGGATAGCATAGGCATTCTATAAACATAATAACCAATTAAATAATTAGTTATAAAAAAATAGCATATTAATAATTAATTTACAAAATATGTATTATTAAATACCAATTATTTAAAATAAATATTTATATAAATAACTTTAAATTACAACCCACACTATTCCCCCTTTAACACACTACACATACAAAATACACAATACATTTAAATATCAGTGTATCTATTATTTACAATTAATAATACATTCTTTATAATTAATATACTTATTATTTACAAATTTATACATATTAACTACCAAATTACAATTATTCACAAATTAATTATTAATTAACAATACATTAATTAGCAATAACAACAAATAACATGAAATAATAAATTATTTATATTTACTATATTTAACGTACTAATAACAATTAATTACCAATTAATAATTAATTAACAATTAATTATTATTAATTACAAATAAATACAAATTATCAGTAATTATTTGAATTTAATTACATCCCACCCTATTCCCCTATAAACCCACAACCCACTACACATAAAAATTCACATAATTAATTTAATCATCAATTAATCACTTAATAAAATTAAATCACCAATTAATTAGTAATTAACAATTAATTAACAATACCAATAAATAAATATTAATATTAAACTAATTATAACGTATATAATTAACCAATTAATAAAATTAATTTACAATTAATAATTAATTAACAATTAATTAATCAATTAATATATTTAATTAACAATTAGTAATTAATTAACAATTAATTAATCATAAATACCAATTAAACAATACATATTAATTAATTATCATTAAATTATTTCCCACCCTATTTCCCTATAAACCCACAACCCGCTCTGATACTAAACCGCTAAATTATATTTTAAATAATTATTAATCTCTAAACATTTATTTATAAATGTATTAAAATACATTGCAATAATCTTTAACATACAAATAAAATACATATTAAAATACATTACACTAATAAAATATCGATATTCTTGACATCGAAATTTTTGATTACGATATTACTTACATCTATATTAATGACTTCGATATTATTAACTTCGATAATACTTACCTTGGGGTCGATATTCTGTCCATCGATATTCTTGACTTCGATATTCTTTACCTACGATATTTACAACTCGATATACTTGTAGGTCGAAATTTAAAACTCGATATTTAGACTGCTCACCGCTGCAGACATACCTCAGTGCCTGTGATCCAGCGGTGTACCAACATCAACAGATACTCCACTACTATATACTCATCTGGGCCCATAAAACACACACACACACACAATTGAGTAAACCGCTGGAGTCAAAGTTTATATGATTTTCACAATATTTTAGGATTAGTTATTTCATACTCCTAACTAACCTTTCACTGATCAAAAAGTTTTTTCCTCTGGTCAATGGACCATTAGTTGAACTAGTTGATGGTGATAATGAACACTAAGGTGCCGATCACGATCCGGCAAAAAATTCCCCCGTGCGACTCGTATCGGGTCTTTTTACCGTACGAATCGTACAAGTGCCGTACGAACTGGCAATCACGATTCGCATGGTAAAAAGTCCATACGAACCGCTTTGGGAATCATTCCCCACACGTCCTCGGGTCGGAAAATGTGTCCGACACGTCCTCGGACGATTTACCTTACAAACGTGAAAATCCAAGTCCGACCGAGGAATCACGATCCATCCCGTGCGTCCGAGCGTACAACCGTATGGAAAAAACACCGTCCGCACCGAACACCTATAGCAACCATGGAGACATGTGCCCGCATTCGCGCCCAACACTCCCCCCAGCCCCCGTACGTCCGACACGTACCCCCCGTATATGTATACCCCCACCCGTCTAGGTACACCCCAGTACGTTCCAGTTGTACCCCCACCCCAGTACGTGTCGTACCACCGTCAATGTACACCCCCCCACCCCTGTACGTGTCGTACCACCGTCTATGTACACCCCAGTACGTTCCAGTCGCACCCCCACCCCAGTACGTGTCGTACCCCCCGTGTACCTACACCCCAGTACGTTCGAGCCACACCCCCACCCCAGTACGTGTCATAGCCCCGTCTACCCACACCCCAGTACGTTCCAGTCGTACCCCCACCCCAGTACGTGTCGTACCCCCGTGTACCTACACCCCAGTACGTTCGAACCACACCCCCACCCCAGTACGTGTCATAGCCCCGTCTACCCACACCCCAGTACGTTCCAGTCGTACCCCCACCACAGTACGTGTCGTACCCCCGTGTACCTACACCCCAGTACGTTCGAGCCACACCCCCACCCCAGTACGTGTCATAGCCCCGTCTACCCACACCCCAGTACGTTCCAGTCGTACCCCCACCCCAGTACGTGTCGTACCACCGTCAATGTACACCCCCCCACCCCTGTACGTGTCGTACCACCGTCAATGTACACCCCCCCACCCCTGTACGTGTCGTACCACCGTCTATGTACACCCCAGTACGTTCCAGTCGTACCCCCACCCCTGTACGTGTCGTACCACCGTCAATGTACACCCCCCCACCCCTGTACGTGTCGTACCACCGTCAATGTACACCCCCCCACCCCTGTACGTGTCGTACCACCATCAATGTACACCCCCCCACCCCTGTACGTGTCGTACCACCGTCTATGTACACCCCAGTACGTTCCAGTCGTACCCCCGCCCCTGTACGTGTCGTACCACCGTCAATGTACACCCCCCCACCCCTGTACGTGTCGTACCACCGTCAATGTACACCCCCCCACCCCTGTACGTGTCGTACCACCGTCAATGTACACCCCCCCACCCCTGTACGTGTCGTACCACCGTCTATGTACACCCCAGTACGTTCCAGTCGTACCCCCACCCCTGTACGTGTCGTACCACCGTCAATGTACACCCCCCCACCCCTGTACGTGTCGTACCACCGTCAATGTACACCCCCCCACCCCTGTACGTGTCGTACCACCGTCAATGTACACCCCCCCACCCCTGTACGTGTCGTACCACCGTCTATGTACACCCCAGTACGTTCCAGTCGTACCCCCACCCCTGTACGTGTCGTACCACCGTCAATGTACACCCCCCCACCCCTGTACGTGTCGTACCACCGTCAATGTACACCCCCCCACCCCTGTACGTGTCGTACCACCGTCAATGTACACCCCCCCACCCCTGTACGTGTCGTACCACCGTCCATGTACACCCCAGTAGTTCCTGGCGCACCCCCAACACAACCTCCTAAGTACGGAGCGCACCCCATGCCCCAACATCACAACCGCATGTACGAGTCGTACAAAGCCACACACAAGGACATAATCGTACCACCAAATGGCCCATGTACACACCGTACACACGCTCAAAACGCACGTACACAACAAGGACAAAACAAAACAACACAAGAATACACCATTCGAAAGGCACACAGCCACTAAACATGGCCAACAACCACTAAAATAACACAATCACTGACCTGCAACTGTCAAAAACAAACAGAGGCCCAATACACCACCACTCCTTATAACACACCCACCCAAAATTCAAACACTGCCACACCCACCCATGGACCAATAAAAAGGGCCCACACACACAAACCATGAGCCTTTGCAACAGACTCACTGCTGCCAGACACCACAGAACCAGACTACAAGCTACACCACACCTTACACTTGCACACCTTCACACGACCACCCTCACAAACACCCTCTCATCACATTCACACACACACACAACCATCCACACCCCCCCCCAACATCCACACACCCCCCACACCCACACCATCCCCACCCACACCCCTCACCATGCCCACTACCAAGAATCCAAAGTTCAGTCACCGAGAGTTGGAGGTCCTTGTTGATCAAATCCTCAGAGTTGAGCCACAGATCTTTGGAACATTGGTCAGAAGCACCAGCCAGGCAGCCAAAACAGCCATGTGGCAGACCATCGTCGATGCTGTGAATGCCGTTGCGGACACCAGGAGGACCAAGCAGGATTGCCAGAACAGGTGGTACGATCTGCGGAGGAGGGTCAGAGCCAAGAGGCAGGAGGAACACGACCAGGCCAACGCCACCGGAGGAGGGCCCTCCCGCAGACCCGTACAGTACCATCCCTGGGAGGAGAGGGTGATGGCCATACTGCCGGTGGAGGCAGTTGAAGGAGTAGAAGGACTCCGAGACCCGGGTGAGTACACAAACAACGCACCTCACATGGGGGGAACTGCAACCACAACCAAAATTACTAACAGGCACGCAACCACCACAAGCCATCGCATGACTCAACCACACTCCATGAGCACGCACATGCCACTGCTGCCACCATGCCCCATGCACCCAGCTGGACAATGTCAAGTCACAGGCTACAGAAGACAACAACACATGACACGGTAACCCGGATGGCGGGAGGCTGGGCACAAAAAATCACATAGTGCGACTCCAAAGCAGACAACAATGCCCTCTGCCCATATGGCCTAGGTCACAGCCAGACAAACACTGTGTCCCAACACAGGAATGACTTGCCAGCAAATGGCGGACGCCTTGCATCAACACATGGGGGTGAAGGCACTGTTTTGCACATGACAGCAGCTAATGAACAGCCAACATTGTGAAAGAGTGGCAGCACACACCACCACAGCAGCAGCGCACAGACACACAGCAGACAAAATGGGTGCCTGGAGATCAGAAACAAACTCACATCAACAGGCCAAGGGCCACTCAAAGATCTGCCAACAGTGTGTGCCCAGGAAGCTGGGCCAAGGTGACAGAGGGTGACACACGGAGGGAGGGAGAGGGGGACAGAGAGGGAGGGAGAGGGGGACAGAGGGAGGGAGAGGGGGACAGAGATGGAGGGAGAGGGGGACAGAGAGGGAGGGAGAGGGGGACAGAGAGGGAGGGAGAGGGGGACAGAGAGGGAGGGAGACGGACAGAGGGAGGAGGCTGACACACGGAGGGAGGGAGAGGGGGACAGAGAAGGAGGGAGACACAGGGAGAGCAAATCAGTCCTTTGGTGTGTGGGAATGTCTGCTCGTCAGCAGGTGGACTGCGTGCATGTAGACAAGGGTGGCCAGTGCCAGAACCCCCCCTCTTCATCATGGCAAAACGCAGGGCCATGTCCCAACCTGTACACGAGCACAAGGACAGCCACCTGCATCATATAAGTGTGTGGATCCACTCCATGTGCACATGTACAGTGCTACAAGGAAGGCGCAAATGCATGGCTCGCCACACCTGCACACTCCACTGCTGACTGCAGTCACACTTGACGCAGCAAGTAAGACTGTGCCACACATAGTTAAAGGGGCCAAATTGGTGCCCAAGGGACACACCCATGCACAAGTGCACTGTGAGTGGAATGCAAGACAGATCCTAATTCCAAGAGGAAATGTGCCAACTTTGAAACGGGTGAAACATGGATGTTGCATGGACCACAATTAACATTTTCTCTCTCACACACAGGTCAACGTCGTGCTGCACCCCCCAACACTGGGGGGTAACACTCACAGGACCCGGATCTGCAGGAGACCGATCCCACCGGCAGCGACCACTCTCACCACTCTGCGGACGACCCCGACCGACCTGGCCCCTCTGGTGTCCAACCACCTGCAGCACCTGCGTCAGGTACAACCGTGCCAACCACCACCCCCACTCCTGCCACATCCCAGGAGACACCCAGGATCCCTGCCCCAACACCACAATGCAGCCAGGCTCGCCAGGAGGGACACGGTGTCCCGGGCACCCAGGAGGAGGCAGGCGACAACGCCAATGCCACCCCTCAGGGGTCCCGGAGACCCGATGTGCCCACAAGTGCAGGCCAGACGCAAGTGGGCAGGGGTGGTGGGAGTGGAGGACGGCGGAGGCGCGAGCCTGACCAGTTGGCTGGGGATCCGGTATTTTCCCATGTCCGTAACATCCTGGACTCATACCGGCAGGACACCACGGGCATGGCCCAGGTTGTGTCCGTCCTCGAGGGGATCAAGGTCCAGCAGGCCCAGCAACATGCGGAGCTAATAGCCTGTCTACAGGTACACCAACGGAGGATGGAGGACAGACAGGCTGAGCAAGTGACGGCGTCCCAGGGGATTCACGCTACACTCCGTCGGATGGCCGACACCATGGCCGACCCTCCCTGTGCCAGAAGGCGGAGAACATCACCACCCACAGGGAGGGATCAGGAGGAGGAGGAGGAAACATCCGACGGAGCATCCCAGACGTCGTCACGGCCTGCTGCTGAGGTTCCCCGCAGGAAGCCGGGTCGTCCACGGAAAGGACCGTGAGGGTGGCTGCTACATCACCATCTCTCAGGACACCTGGCCTGGCACCTGGCCCACTGGAGCAACAGCATCACAGCATCAAGAGACATTCTCTGCCACATGGCCCTGCTGGTCACTGGCTGACCAATGTTGACAAAGACTGTGGCATGGACTCTGAGGATTTCCAATGGCAAGGACACCAACTCCCCTACTGAACTTTGGATTCCCTAATCCCGGAAAGCCCCTCACTTTGTCCCCCCCCCCCCCCCAATAATAAATCACACTATTAAGAGTAGATGCCTGCTGGTAGCATTATTACCTAACATGTGTCTTGTACAGTCTAAACATGCCTGAGTCATCTGTTCACTTCAACCATCCACACCCTGGGGCCTGAGTCTGGCACAGGACACATGGGTCACAGTTCATTAGGCAAGACAGACATGGAGCACCATACACACCCGTGATGGTCAGAACCAGCTGAGGGGGTGGCCGAACAACCGTGCTGACAGACACATTGAGTACAGCAACAGTCATGCGCAGAGGTCAGGGATCCTGGCCAGTGTCCTGGGGGGCACCCAGGTATGTGTAGACAGGTGGCAGAACCATGTCCTGCAAGCTTGAGTCCGGTGGATGCAGAGAATGGGGTCATGGACAACATTGGATGCATGGGGATGGCACATGTCACAATACCCACACAGTCATGGACATCATGCCCAATACACAGTCTCAGCACACACACACAGCTTGCATCTTGCCACTCGACGCATTGACACATAGCCACAATCAGGGAATACCATGCCAGACATGCAGGATGCACCGTGCCAACACACCAGCATTGACTGAGAAGAGGCACCTTGGAGGCATAGGGACACCTTTATTAGTCATGTTTTTGGGATTGCAGAGGCAACGTGAAGTACACATGAACACATCATGTGGAGTAACATGTGGGTCCAACACTGGCACCCCCCTTCTGCAGCACAAATGCGTGATAGCCATGGAACTGGCACACAAGCGTCGGCTAACAGCTAAACACCCACAGCTGCTCACGGAGAGCCTGCCATACACCATAGATCCGCTGATGTGGAAGTCCCACGCCATGTAAAGACAATGTTAACCGTATGTGTCCGAGGGCAGTGTCACACACATTGATGCCATCATCACAATCCACTATCCCATCACTGATGACTGACAACCAGGCAGCCCATCTATTCAGGTGTACCCAGCTGCATGTCGTGTCCCATGGGGATGCCACATGTCCGCAGAGGAACCAAACCCCGACCGGGGCAGTGTGCACACATCGTGAACAACTGCCACACCCAATACACCCCAGATGCATCCCTTACCCCATGGAGACTTCCAAACGTGTCCGTGCCTGTAACGCTGAGTCAGCCCACGATGTCATGTCCATGAGGAATAGCAGTGCCACAACAATGCAACCAGCAAACGGCATGCGCAGGTACCTGGGGAAGAGAGACACACAAGAAGTCAGCCACAAAAAGCACAGCCACTTGCATGTGCATTTACTCGACACATGTATGGATGACAACATGCTAGGTCACAATTATGACTGGGGAAATACTACCATCACTGCCACCATCACTCCAGTGACACACCCACACACACCTCTGACCCATGTGCCATACATGCAGGTGGAGACACACATCACAACGCATGCCACACGGGGACCAATGCGTGCACACTCAGACCCTGGTACTCACCACTAAGCAAAGAAGTCGCGTATGAGCCGAGTCCGGATGTCCTCTTGCGGCTCCACATCCTCCACATCACTAGCCCCATTGCCAAGCCCTTCGTCCTCCACGGGTGGATGGTCCTCGTCATGTTGATTCAGGATGAGTGGCACAGCTCTTTCAACTGCCATGTTGTGCAGCATGCAGCAGACCATGAAGATCTTGCAGACCTTCGCCGGGGCATAAGGGAGTGCACCGCCGGTCTTGTGGAGGCACCGGAATCGGCTCTTCAGCATGCCAAACGTCCTCTCTATCACTCGCCTTGTCCGGCCATGGGCGGTGTTATAGCGGAGCTGGGCCGGCGTGATGGGGTTGCGGAGAGGTGTCAGCAGCCAAGGCATGTTGGGATAGCCAGCGTCCCCTACATGGGAAGCACATGGACATCGTTAGAACTGGTGAAGCGGTCGTGCTGGTCGGCTATACAGAATACAGGACAGACAGACTGTACCCACCAACAACACATGCCCGTTCGTTGCGCAGCTGCATCATCATATCAGGCATCCCGCTACGCCTCATGATGTAGGCATCGTGTGCTGATCCTGGGAAACGAGCACAGACATGTGAAATCACCATATTGGACAGACACACCACAAGGGCATTGATGGAGTGGTAGTGCTTCCGATTGCGGTACGCCACCTCCCGTGCGTGTGGTGGTACCAAACCTACATGTGTCCCATCTATGGACCCAATGACATGGGGCATCCCTCCCAGGGCATAGAATCCACGCTTGACCTCAGTCATCTGTTCAGGGGTTGGGAACTTGATGAAGTCATCCAGGTGAATCAACATGGCCTCCAAGAAATCATGCAGCACACCGCTGAACATGCTCTGGGACATGCCACCAACATGAGCTATGGTATTTTGGAAGGTACCCGTGGCAAGAAAATGTAGGGCAGCCATTACCTTCAGCTGGGGTGTCAGTGCCGTAGGATACCTGTGCTGCGGTTGCAGGTGTGGTGCCAGTCTCGCCGTCAGCTCCAGAATCAACGGTTGGGTGAAGCGGTAGAGCCGGATCCTGTCATTCTCCTGCATGGTAGCCAAGTCTGGAATTCTTCGGGCAATAGGAGGCGCTCTGCAGTAATTTGGAAGTGACAAGGAAGAGTGAGTGCACTACGAGAACAACTCATGTCTACTGAGCACATGTAAATCTGGCAATACACACATGCTACATAGGGAGTCAGGCATGTGCTACATGCCCAGGACACGTATGGATGCAAGGTGACACTCCTTCCAAGACCCAGCTACACACGGTGATTGAGAACCTCCCCATGCCACGCCATGTTAATAGCTGTGTCCCAGTGCAAGTGCACAGCCCGACGCAAGACAGGAGTGACATACGCCCACACATCAGCAGAAGTAGGATGCCGATTGCAGAGACTGGTAGCGGAACACTGGAGCCACAGGTCACATGACATTACACTAGTCCAGCCCACACACCTTGCCATGAAGGTGCACATGTCATGACTCACCACACATTCCTTGTGAGGATGCTGACATGGCCTTGTCACGCTACTCCTTGTCCCATGCATACATGTGCACCTCACATCCGATAACACATGTGGCATGGTGTGCGGAACAGTGTGCAATGACAATCTACACACAGCCACATGTTGGTTGCTGCAACGGCTGCAGCTTTTGAGGGTGCTACAACATCAACCTGATGTAAATCCCGGACACATATATGACATAGTCACATTGTGCACTGTGGGTAGTGACAAGTCATGTGTCATGACCCCTGTACCGGGCATCATGGGACACTTCCGTGTGTTGGTGTCCGTGCCATGCCAGTGACGCTCACCCCAAGTGCGCAGTCCCACATGCACACATGTCAAAGGAGTCAAGGGCATGCCTGGCACACATTGCACCCTCACACAGTACACATGTACACATCTCATCATACATCTGGTGCCTTCTCCACTCAGGAGGCATGTTCCACATCACATCCTGTGACACCTGTGCCCCACACATGTAGTAATGCACAGACGATGCCTTGATGTCCATTCCTGGACAAGTATGTCCATCCATGGACAAGTATGTCCGCCCTATTCCTACCTGTGTGTCGCCTATCACCACAGTGATGTGTAAAAACCGCCGTACTGCTGCTGAGAGGGCCTGTGCATGTTCCCAAATCACTGTGGGAGTGCTGCCGTATGTGTACCCATCGTGATGGCGAGCGTACAGGCATTTGTACGGTCCGTAGCACTACGAGTACGCATACGCGTGCAGACCCATAGTGATAGTGAGCGTACATGCGAGTGTACGGTCCGTACCACTACGGGTACGCATACGCGTGCAGACCCATAGTGATAGGGCCGTACACACGCATGTACGCTCACTATCACTATGGGTCTGCACGCGTATGCGTACTCGTAGTGCTACGGACCGTACACTCGCATGTACGCTCACTATCACTATGGGTCTGCACGCGTATGCGTACTCGTAGTGGTACGGACCGTACACTCGCATGTACGCTCACTATCACTATGGGTCTGCACGCGTATGCGTACTCGTAGTGCTACGGACCGTACACTCGCATGTACGCTCACTATCACTATGGGTCTGCACGCGTATGCGTACTCGTAGTGCTACGGACCGTACACTCGCATGTACGCTCACTATCACTATGGGTCTGCACGCGTATGCGTACTCGTAGTGCTACGGACCGTACACTCGCATGTACGCTCACTATCACTATGGGTCTGCACGCGTATGCGTACTCGTAGTGGTACGGACCGTACACTCGCATGTACGCTCACTATCACTACGAGGACGCATACGCGTGCAGACCCATAGTGATGGAGAGCGTACATGCGTGTGTACGGTCCGTAACACTACGGGTACGCATACGCGTGCAGACCCATAGTGATAGAGAGCGTACATGCGTGTGTATGGTCCGTAACACTACGGGTACGCATACGCGTGCAGACCCATAGTGATAGTGAACGTAGGCATGCATGTACGGGCCGTTGCCATGCATTTGGGGTGCCCTAGGGCCCCGAAACGCACCGTACCTGTGTGTGATGCTCCAAATTACATAGGGGACAAGTATTAAGGCCTACATGCATGCTGGTTGTCATGGAGACCAAGTTCAAATTTCGAAATTGTTCTGGAAGGTGCACAGCAGAAGTCAGTTGGAATTCTTCTACTTTGTTGCAATGTGTTTGTGGGGCTGACATCATGCAGGAGAATGAAACCGATAGAGAACCCACAGACTGCTAGGTTTGAAGGGATTGGTGGAAACATAGGATGCAAATGTGAGTGACCAATCACTCTGTACTCCTGTGCATGAGACTGGGCAGAAGGGCACATATAAGGCAGCCAGGTCCCATGAGGGAGCACTTGCCTGCACATCTTTGCATTCGTCGACCCAGCTGCTGCTACTGATTCCCTGGAACCATGTCAAGGGCTGTGGAGAGGACACAGCCATTCACCCTGGAGGAGAACATGGCTCTGCTGGATGTGATCCTCCCACAGTACTCCATGCTGTATGGGCGACCAGGGTATCAGGTGAGTGCATAGGCCACTGCCACAGACTGTCCCTATGTTGTGACTGTGACTTCTGCCATTGCGTCCAGGTGTAACACACATGCCATGTACTGTCGGGGGGGTCCCAGGGGGGGGGTGCCAGATGTCTCCCAGCAGTGCCCTGAGACAGGAGGGGTGGGGGCCTATCACTCACAGCAGTGCCCTGAGACAGGAGGGGTGGGGACCTATCACTCACAGCAGTGCCCTGAGACAGGAGGGGTGGGGGCCTATCACTCACAGCAGTGCCCTGAGACAGGAGGGGTGGGGGCCTATCACTCACAGCAGTGCCCTGAGACAGGAGGGGTGGGGGCCTATCACTCACCGCAGTGCCCTGAGACAGGAGGGGTGGGTGTGATGCACAGTGTGAGCCTTGATCATTGATTGTGACATTGCCATCATTCCACCTGTGTACCCACTGTGGCACGTAATGCTTTTTCCCTCACCAGGGGATGATGTCCCTATGACAAAGATGCAATGCGTTGGCTGCATGACATGCCTTGTTGTAACCAGCTAATTTGTACCCATATGTCTCTCTGTGACATGTGGCTGGTGTATTGATGTGGTGTCACTTGTTCCTCCTCACAGGTAGGCGCCACTGCCAAGGAGCAGATCTGGCTGACCGCCGTCAGTGCCGTGAGGGGTGTGGATGGTCGGAGGCGGAGCCTGCCCCAGGTGAGGAAACGCTGGCAGGATATCCGGTGCTGGACGCGGAGGATTGCACGGCTCCTGCTGGGGGACTCACCTGAGAGCCACAAGAACCGCGGCCGCCGCCGTCTGAGCCACCTCCACAGGCGTGTGCTGCCGGTGGTCTTTCCAGACCTGGAGAGGCGCTTACAGGCGATGCAGCAGCCGGAAGGGGGTAGGTACATGCGTGTTTGTTGTGTGTCACCGGCATTTGTAAGGGCACAGTAGCATGAATTCACTGGCAGGGTTTAAAGGTGCTGTGCAGATCCTGTTTGCCCCAGTATAGCGCTGTGCCCCTGCCACCCTTCCCCTCCTTGCAATGTGTTCCCTGGTCTGTGTGTAGTCACTCCTTCACAAGGTAATGTAGGCTGGCGCTTTGTCCACGAGAGCAATGACTGTAGCATCATGTGTGGGGGTGGTGTGTAACAGGTTGTGGGACCTTGCCTGTGCACTGTCAAGTTCACTGCATGTGGGTTCCATGTCAGTTGGCACTGATGCTGACTCCAGACATGGGAGTTGGTCTCTCATGTGTCATGCCTTACAGCGCACATGTCCTATGTAGTGGCCTGTGACATGATGTGCATGAGTGTGCGATACACATAGTGCAGGGATGGTGACGTGTGTTGCAGTCATTGCCATTCAGTAGCATGTAGTTGCGTGCCCACTACTGTCCCCTGGGGCACCTTTTCCTCAGTGGTGTATGTGTCATCATTAACGTGGCCAATCTCAGTGTCTACAGCGTAGGTTGTGCTCTGTGCCATTGTCCCCTGTCACCATGTATATAGACGTGCTATTTTGTACAGGTGTCCACTGTGCAGCCTGACCTGATTGTCCTTCTTCATACTCACAGTTGCCAGTGCCTGTGTGTCTTGTTATACTCATCTGAGGATGGGCACTGGTACCTCATTATTTGTACAGGCGCACCTTGGCTGTTTGGCGTACACTCTTGCTTTTTGCCTGCCCCTGTGTGTATCACCCAGACTATGAGATGTTGGTGCCACCTGTGTCTCAACAATTTGCCTCGTGTAGGGTCTTGTTGAGGCGGGCAATGCCTATGTGTCAAATCCTGATTTCTACTTGCTGGGTCTGGGCAGTGTGTGATGTGTCTGGACACACACGCAATGTGCAGTGACCGAGTCATGTTGGGCATGTTTTCAGCATTACCTATGCAGCATGTGTCTCAAGTTCATGGATATGGTCCCTGGTCATCGGTATTTTCGCCAACGCTGTGTGGTGCAGATGCAGTGCTGAATTGTCCCCAGGGCCTGGGTGCTATGTCAGACTCCGTTTCCTGTGTTTAGCTATTGTCTCATGCTCTCCATGGTATTTCAGTGGCATGGTGGCTCAACCAACTGTGTGTTTCATGCCCTACATCGGTACCTTGTTCAGTAGATGTTAGGGATCTTCCTTTTCAGGCTATGCAATGTTACCTATGTAGATTGGACTCATGTGACAGATGTGTACAGGTGTCTGATTAATTTCTGTCTCTCCACCCTGCCCACAGCATCGTCGGGGGACACAGAGGGAGACATGGACACAGACCAGGCGGAGGGACCGAGCACCAGTGCCAGCCGTGACATCGGGGCTGGCACATCGAGTGGGACAGAGGCGGAGGAGAGTGTGGCCGAGGACCTGTCGACTGGCACATCAGACTACGAAGCTGACAGGTCCGAGGAGGATGTCTCCGAGTGGGCGGAGGCTGCACCAGCAGCTGACAGCGGAACAACACCTCGCCCCGCCCCCTTAGTTTCCATCAGCCGCCTCCCACTTGCTCGTGTCCCTTCCCAGCGTGCCCGGTCACAGCATGTCTCCTTCCTGCCAGGCACCGCACCCCCTGCCCCTGTCTCCACTGCTGCCGCCAATGCAGAGTCTGTGGACATCCAGCGGCAACTGCAGGTTGGTCAGGCTGCGATCCTTAATGTCCTCCATGCCCACGGCAAAACCCTCACCAACATCGAGGCTTTCTTGGAGGGCATTCATTCATCGCAGGCTGACCAACGCAACTTGCTGAGGTCCATCGACTCCACACTGACTGCAGCAGTGGGTCTCCTGCAGCGCGACCTCCCCCCACCTACCCCTGCCCCATCCACACTTCCCACTCCCATGCCTGTCCCACGTACACCCAGACGTCGGCATGCACCCACATCAACGGACACGGGCACCACACCAGCAGGGAAGGTCCACCCCACTCCTCCTGACACGCACACACAGGGTGAGGTAGGCACACCCACTGGGTCGGGGGGCAAACGTGTGACACGCAGCCATAGTGGGAGTCCGCATTCCACCCAGTCCACTCCCTCCAAATCCCCTCCCCTCAGCTCTCCTGGCCACATCTCCCCCAAGGACTCCTTCATGGCCGCTCTGTCCCTGAGCCCCACAGTTACACCACCACGCAAGCGGTCAAGGAGGTCCCCGGTCAGGGTGGTTGAGTCTCCCCCCCTGTCTCCACCCTCCCCCGGTGGCGCTGCGACCCATCCCTCGGACCCCCCCCCCTCCTTGGGGCATGAGGTCCCTTCGGGTGCAGGGGACTCCCTGGAGGACCTTGCAAAGGTGTGTAGTGCCATCCTGGCCTCCGCCTTTGGCACTGACCCACCCCCTGTGGTGGAGTCCTCCATCCCTGCACCCACGACGCCGCCCCTTTGCCCTGATGTCCCTGCGGTGCCTGTTGCTTCCCCCCCCCTGATGCCCTCACCAGTGTGGAAGACGATGCCATTTGACTGTGCAGGCAAGGTAGGGGACACGCATCCCACTGTGTCCCCCATCCAGCTGAGAATCATTGACTGCCCTATGGGCTTTGGGAAGATTGAACTGCCTGCGATCCACGGACATTGTGCTCATGCTGATTAAAGCTTTATTTTGTTTTCATTATCACACTACTGCTATGCTGGTATTGGTGTTGGTGGGGCTGCTACATGGTTTTTGGTGGTGTGTAAGGGTTTGGGTGTGTGGGATATGTAGTAGTGTACTGCTCATTGGTGGGACCCTGTGATCTGTGTGCCATCACAAGGTGTTGGCTAACTTTCTTTGTTCATGTAAGCAGTTACTGCATGGTGCACTTGTCCCAGGGTGTATTCCTTCCTCTGTGTACCCAGCTTTCTTCCCTGCAGGGTGTTCCCAATGTTTAGCGCAGAGCTGTGTCTACATGAGCTGTGTGTGTGACGGAGCCCTTCTACTTTGGCCATGCATGCAGGGCCATGTCTCCACCTGCAACAATCGTGGCATCCTTGGTGATCACTGTACTTGTGTGTGGAGTCTGTTGACATGAGTTCATGGGGACATGTTCCCTTGTAGCCAGTATGCATGTGGATAATTCTGGCCTCACACACATGTGTTACACCCCTCCTGTCTCAGGGCACTGGTGGGAGGACTCCACACCCACCCCTCCTGTCTCAGGGCACTGCTGGGAGGACTCTGCACACACCCCTCCTGTCTCAGGGCACTGCTGGGAGGACTCTGCACACACCCCTCCTGTCTCAGGGCACTGCTGGGAGGACTCTGCACACACCCCTCCTGTCTCAGGGCACTGCTGGGAGTGATAGGCACCCACCCCTCCTGTCTCAGGGCACTGCTGGGAGGACTCTGCACACACCCCTCCTGTCTCAGGGCACTGCTGGGAGTGATAGGCACCCACCCCTCCTGTCTCAGGGCACTGCTGGGAGGACTCTGCACACACCCCTCCTGTCTCAGGGCACTGCTGGGAGTGATAGGCACCCACCCCTCCTGTCTCAGGGCACTGCTGGGAGGAATCTGCACACACCCCTCCTGTCTCAGGGCACTGCTGGGAGTGATAGGCACCCACCCCTCCTGTCTCAGGGCACTGCTGGGAGTGATAGGCACCCACCCCTCCTGTCTCAGGGCACTGCTGGGAGGACTCTGCACACACCCCTCCTGTCTCAGGGCACAGCTGGGAGGACTCCACACCCACCCCTCCTGTCTCAGGGCACTGCTGGGTGGACTCTGCACACACACCTCCGATTTCAGGATATGTACGCTTGGCACATACACGGTGGGGGTACGCTCAATGCATTCGAGGTAAGGGTACGAGTCTACTTGCACTGGTGTGGTGGGGGTACGCTCCTTGCATACGCGGGTGAGGGTTCGAGTCGTACTTGCACTGTTGGCATGGGGGGTACGCTCCATGCATACGCGGGTGGGGGTACGGGTCGTACTTACACTGTTGGGCTGGGGGGTACGCTCCTTGCATACGCGGGTGAGGGTTCGAGTCGTACTTGCACTGTTGGCATGGGGGTACGCTCCATGCATACGCGGGTGGGGGTACGGGTCGTACTTATACTGTTGGGCTGGGGGGTACGCTCCTTGCATACGCGGGTGAGGGTTCGAGTCGTACTTGCACTGTTGGGCTGGGGGGTACGCTCCATGCATACGCGGGTGGGGGTACGGGTCGTACTTACACTGTTGGGCTGGGGGGTACGCTCCATGCATACGCGGGTGGGGGTACGGGTCGTACTTACACTGTTGGGCTGGGGGGTACGCTCCTTGCATACGCGGGTGGGGGTACGGGTCGTACTTACACTGTTGGGCTGGGGGGTACGCTCCATGCATACGCGGGTGGGGGTACGGGTCGTACTTACACTGTTGGGCTGGGGGGTACGCTCTATGCATACGCGGGTGGGGGTACGGGTCGTACTTACACTGTTGGGCTGGGGGGTACGCTCCATGCATACGCGGGTGAGGGTTCGAGTCGTACTTACACTGTTGGGCTGGGGGGTACGCTCCTTGCATACGCGGGTGAGGGTTCGAGTCGTACTTACACTGTTGGGCTGGGGGGTACGCTCCTTGCATACGCGGGTGAGGGTTCGAGTCGTACTTACACTGTTGGGCTGGGGGGTACGCTCCATGCATACGCGGGTGGGGGTAGGGTCCGTACATATCCGTCCCCACGCTATGTGATGTTTGTGCGGCCCGTACCCAGGCCTTTGCCACGTGGGTGCGATCCGTCCCGCCATTGTTGGGGTGACGTGTGTGGGCGTGGTCCGACTCGTACCCACGCTCTTCAGGCGTGGGTACGGGACGTACCTGTCTGGTTGTGTTGCCGGTTCGCGTGGTGACGGACTTCCGTTGTGGCGGTCGCTGGCTTATCAGGACACGCCCCCACCCCCTCGTGGTGACCAGGGCATGGGAGTCAGGTATGTCCAGGCCATGTGTGGTGTGTGACTTATGTGGTTGTTTTGTGGCCTGCCCTGGTCCTGCCACCCCCACCCCACCCCACTTTCCCCCCTCCCTTAGTTATTCTGACCTTCTGCGGCATCTGCGTCGTAACCTGTAGAGGAGGTGGACTGCTATGAGGGCAGGGATGACTCGTAGGTTCGGGTCCATGTCTGTCCGTCGCGTACTGGTACTCCTTGCTCGCGTCGTCCTGTCGCGTACGGGTCCTCCTTGATCGCGTCGTCCTGTCGCGTACGGGTCCTCCTTGGTGGCGTCGTCCTGTGTGTCCGTCACGTACTGGTCCTCCTTGTTCGCGTCGTCGTCTGTCCGTCGCGTACTGGTAGTCCTTGTTCGCGTCGTCCTGATTTCCCGGCAGTTTTTGGCTGCCGCAAAATATTCACCGTGCGGGGTGACGTCGGTGCGAATCGTGATTCCTGGGTCGTGAATGGCTGGCTGCGAGCGTCCCGACGTCAGGTCGGCGCTTTCCCGGATCGCATTGGTAGGTGTTTTTTTGTTCGGTCGGGCTTTTTTACGATTCGTACGGTAATGGTGTACCCGTGCGAATCGTAATTCCTTGTTTGTGAAAATTGACGACCGGGTACGCGTCGGGCGGAGATTGTGCTCCGTCCGACGGTTCGTACCCGGTTTTTGCAGGATCGTGATCGGCACCTTACTCTAACTTATTCATATAAAAAGTGAATAACCACAGACTCTGGAAATTTTTTAATCTTTATCTAAATTAAATGCATGTGAACCACTTCAAAAATACAGTACAATCACCATCATTCATATGAGAGAAAATTCAATTGATTAATCATCAAACACATACTTCGAACACATGCAGTGATCAATACTTTGAAAGGGAGAGGACAGAGAGAAAGAACATCTACAAGTAACGTGACATTATAGTTACCAAGATGGTGTGAAGACCAACCCCCTGGCAAGGAGCTGGTAAGGGTCCCCCGGGATAGATCAGGCGACTGTTACAACAACCTGAGTTCTGTAGCCACAGTTCCTTTGTCAACTGTTAATTGGCAGTATACATTTGTATTTGTATGAAAATGGACACACGAAAAAAACTCAATAAAAATATTTACAAAAAAAAAGAAAATGGACACACGGAAGAAACAGTTTTTGACCTCATTGATACTTCTACCTTTGGTGTCATACTAGGAGTTCCATGGTTAGAACAACACAACCCTAGAATAGATTGGGTTAAACGGACAGTGACTTTGGACTCAATACATTGCAGAAATCATTGTTACCAGGATATTCAAGACCCGATACTCCCTTTGTTCTGTTCTGCAGTAGAATCAGCCGTTCCTCAGTTACCCACAGATTACCAAGACTTCTCTGACGTTTTTGACCCAGTCCAAGCGACAAAATTACCACCTCACAGGGTTTATGACTGCAGAATAGATCTAATTCCCGGTGCGGTCTTACCCTGTAACACAATTTTCGCCCTGACTGAGCCAGAAAATCAATATCTAAAAACCTATCTAGAAGAACTCTTAGAAAAAGGTTTTATACGACATTCCACATCACTAGTCTCCTCGCCACTCTTTTTCGTGTCCAAAAATTCTGGCTCTTTGAGAGCGTGCATAGATTATCGCGCAGTAAATAAGGCAACAATCAAGAATCGTTACCCTCTTCCTCTGATACAAGTTTTGCTAAATCAAGTGAAGGGGTCTAGTATTTATACTAAATTGGACTTGCGCGGCTCCTACCATCTGGTCTGTGTTAAAGAAGGTGATGAGTGGAAGACCGCATTTCGTACAAAGTATGGTCTATTTGAATATACAGTGATGCCTTTCGGCCTCTGCAATGCCCCGGCCGCATTCCAGTACTTCATTAATGAAGTACTGCATGATCTACTGGATGTTTGTGTCATTGTATATATAGATGACATACAAATTTTTTCTAAAACAGACTAGGAACATCCCCAACATGTCCATTCCGTGTTGCAAAGGTTAAAGGACAACTCCTTGTATGTGAAACTTGAAAAATATGTTTTTCATACCAAAAAAGTAGAGTTCTTAGGATATTGGCTTTCCCCCGAAGGTATAACCATGGATCTAAAAAAGGTGGACGCAATATTAAATTGGCCCACACCATCTTCAATAAAAGATACTCAACGAGTTTTGGGCTTTGCCAATTTTTATTGGCGTTTTATCTCTAACTTCTCTGACATTGTAACACCAATCACACAACTACTTCGAAAAGGTGTAAAATTTCAATGGAATTCAGATGCTGAAAAGGCCTTTTCAAAATGCAAGCAAGCCTTTACTTCCGCGCCAATTCTGATCCTTCCAGATCCTGACAGACAATTTTTTGTTGAAGCAGACGCTTGTCAAACAGCCTTAGGATGGGTCTTAATGCAAAAAGATGTAACAACTGGACACCTACATCCCATCGCTTTTTATTCTCGCAAGCTGTTGGCAGCAGAACAAAATTACACTATTGCTGAAAGAGACTTGTTGGCAATTAAGGCAGTATTTCTCGAATGAAGACATCACTTATTGGGTGCCAAACATACCATCACCATATTTTCAGGTCACAAGAACATACAGTTTTTTACCACAGTTAAGGCTTTAACTCCCAGACAGATGCGCTGGTTATTATTTTTTAGTGAGTTCGACTTTATAATCACATATCGCCCTGGACAGAAACAACTGCTGTCAGATACACTTTCAAGATTAGTTTGTGATAAAAAACCTGAAGATGGAATGAAAGTTCAGAGTATTATTGCATCTGAAAAGGTAATAGCATTCACACAAGCAGATACCTTTCTAACACAATTAAAACAGAGCACTCAGACACTGAATCAACAAGAGTGGCTTTCATAAAAATCAAATTTCATACATGAAGGATATTTTTTCCACAACAAGAAACTATTCGTTCCTCCAGGAGAATTAAGACAACAGATCATAGAATGGAATCATGATTCCTGCTTGGCAGGGCATCCAGGAATACATAAGACCTTGGAGCTATGTCAGAGACATTTTTGGTGGAACAATATCAGTCAGGAGATCCAACAGTACATTAAATCATGTCCAGTGTGTGCTCGACAGAAGTCCTCCCATCAGTCTCCCGTGGGACCCTTGCAACCATTGCCCATACCCCCGTTTCCTTGGCATACCATTAGTCTAGACTTCATCACAGATTTACCTAACTGTCATAATTTCACTGTAATCCTAGTAGTAGTTGACTAGCTCTCTAAAATGTGGCATTTCATTCCATTAAACAAACTACCAAATGAAATTGAGATAAGTGAAATTTTTATAGATCACATAGTAAGACTACATGGCCTTCCCTGTAAAATTGTTTCCGACAGAGGCCCCCAATCTGTCTTTAAATTTTGGGGTCAGCTATGTAAAAATTTAGGAATAGAAATAGCACTGTCCCTTGACCCCACACTTAGATATGACCGCAACCTGGGCCCACCCCTGCAACGGCTTAAAAGTGACATCGTACATTGGAAGTCACTCCCGATCTCTCTATTAGGCAAGGCTGCCTTGTTTAAAATGATGTCCTTGCCCCATTTCCTTTATGCATTACAAAATGCCGCGGACCCTGTCCCTAACTCGTATTTTAGAGAAATAGAAGGACTCCAGAGGGACCTCCTATGGTGTGGAAGACCACGCATCGCCTTGCCAAAACTCACTCTTAGTTGGTATGACGGTGGAATCGGGCTACCAGACATCAGAAAATATTACTGGGCTGCTCACCTCACAGCTATAAATCACGGCACCTATGGCCCCCCTGATGCTCCGGGGTTCCGGATGGACCGCTGGATCCTCCCTAACGGGGCCTATACCCGAGCTCTGTATTCCAAGCCTTACAAATACCCATTGACGGGGCCCACTAAACACACAGTCAAGATCTGGCACGTTGCAACACAATCTCTAGGCTGGAACAATAGACTAACGCTTGCCACCCCACTTTGGGACTCACAAAAGCTAGGATATTTGGGGAACACCAAAGGTTTTAACAAATGGGACCTGATCGGCATTTCCAGTATTGAAGATCTGTGGGGTGCAGAGGGAGTAAAGCCGTTCCGCGTTCTTCAGAGTCAGTATTCATTGGCGGACTCTGAGTTGTTTAGATATCTTCAGGTCCGACATGCACTGCAGTCTGCAATAACTAGTGACGCCTCCTTACCGGACAGCTCCCCATTAGAGGACAGACTTCTAGATGGGCACATGCCTGAACGGGCTATATCCCTGACATATAGGAAGCTTATCAACAATATGAGCGACCCCCTGACCTTGTTGCGAGAGAAATGGACAGAAGACGGT
This sequence comes from Triturus cristatus, assembly GCF_964204655.1. Taxonomy (NCBI): domain Eukaryota; kingdom Metazoa; phylum Chordata; class Amphibia; order Caudata; family Salamandridae; genus Triturus; species Triturus cristatus. Next base: position 1,182,567,041 of record NC_140590.1, read on the forward strand.
ATTGAATTAGACGACGAAGGATGGCAGGAGGCGATTTCATCCCCTAAAACAGTCGCAATATCAGCGCGGCTCCGGTTGGTGCAACTTGACATTTTGCACAGAATATATGTGACGGGGCCCCAACTGGTACACATGGGGGGCCAGACGGATGGGTCTTGCAGACGGGGGTGCACACAACCAGGCATTTTCATGCACACTTTATGGCACTGTAGGCTAATTCAGGACTACTGGCGTAAGATACACAAAATCATGACTGACACTCTAGAAATTGAGATCCAACCAGAAGCTCCCAGATGCCTCCTTAATATCTGGGAACCAACGGACCTGAACAATTACGCCATGCAATGGGTCACACTCGGTTGCATGATAGCCAAAAGGAATATCGCACAGCTCTGGGGGGCTTCAAATACACCCAAAATTGCGTACTGGAAAAAAGACCTTGATTGGTGCATGCAGCGGGAGAAATCAGTCTACACTGCTCGGGGCTGCCCCCGTAAGTGGTCCAAAGTATGGGCCCCTTGGAACGCATATCGTGGTAACATATGTACCCCACCCCCCCCCCCCGCCCCCCCCCGATTGCTAGAGGAAGATGTCTCCTTCACCGTGTAATTCCTACTGCATAAATTTAATGTATTCTGAATAACTTCTGTTTTGCTGTCACCTTTGCTATGATTCTGTGATACTGTGCCATGTTGTCGAATCAGTTTTAATAAAAAGATTTACAAAAAAAAAAGAAATAGCACTATCCTCTGCTTTTCACCCACAGATTGACGGACAGACGGAAAAACTAAATCAGTACCTAGAACAAAGTCTAAGTTGTCTAACGTCAACAGGGTCAACTAGCTGGGATGAGATTTTACCATTAGCTGAATTCTCGTACAATAATAGTTTTCACGCATCCATAGGTTGTTCGCCCTTTTTTTTGTACTACTGGTATACACCCACGTTCCCTTCCAACTATCTCTCCAGACTCTACAAAAACAGTACCTGCAGTTGTGGAACGGTTGCACAAATTACAAAACAGGCCAAGCAAAGTTTAGCCAAGCATAAACTAAAGAGGAAACTGATAGTTGAAAAACATAGAAATCCAACATCACCTTATCAGATAAGGGACCTTGTCTGGCTCTCAACTAGGAATATTCAAATGGATGGTCCAAAGAAATTAAAACCGAGATATATTGGGCCTTATCCAATTGATAAAATTAAAAATCCCGTTTCCATTAGATTGATTTTACCTAAAGAATTTGCTATTCATCCTGTGTTTCATGTTTCCTTTCTCAAGCCACAAGATCCCTCCACTCAACAAGATGACCCACCTCCACCAGTGGTTGTGGGAGACCACGTTGAATATGAGGTTAAGCGCATATTAGATTCCAAACGAATACGTGGACGTCTATATTACCTCATTGACTGGAAAGGCTATGACACTTCCGAACGCTCATGGGAACCAGAAAACCATGTTACTGCCCCACACCTCATCAGGTCTTTCCATGCCTTACATCCAGATAAACCCCGCCCTGTGAGAAGATCTTTGAGGGGGGGGAGGGACTGTTACGAAAAACTGAGTTCTGAAGCCACAGTCCCTTTGTCAACTGTTAATTGGCAGTATACATTTGTATGTTTCACGTTGCATTATTGTTCATGATGGCGCACTGGATGATGGTTTAATTACACATTGCTCTTCGCATTTCTTTGAAACACTATAAGTAACTGCTAGAACAAACTATTCGATTTGTAGTTACCAATGCTTGTTTGTTTTAAACGAACTATCAAGTCTGCAATTATTCCATTGTTCAAAGCTCATGCTTTACACGTGTTAACCGTTCAGGTTGCTCCGCGTGCCATGCTGTACACGTGTTAACCGATCTGACTGCTCTGCGCGCTATGCAAATCAAGGCACACCCTAGGACATGTTGAAAGCACCTTCGTATTTGCATACGCAATACTATTTAAACCCCACCGCCTTGTCCCGATGCTTCGCTTCCCGAGAGAAGAATCTTACCTGACTCCGCTTCAATCCCTCGATCCTCCCCTGGATTCCTGCTCGTGTGCATCGCTCCGTGTTGGTCCCTGACTTCCTCGAGGGTGCTTCAGACTTGGAGATCCGGCTGGGTCCCCTTCCGCTCCTTGATTTCCGGTGACCTGAAAGAAGACGAACAGACAGTCAACAACCGGTTGCCTAGCAACCCTTTGTGGAACTTGGTAACCTTTAGCTTTAGAAAATCCTTATTACGGTAAGAGCTCTTACTTTATTTTTTGAAAGACAAACAAGCCAGCAAGCTTTTGATCTTATAAACCTGCGCAGAAACCCAAGTGAAATCTTTACAAACACGGATGTGTTTAACAAGAAAAGAACACAGCATATTAATAAAAAGACTTTGTGTGAGAAGTTGGCCTGGCATATGCTGTTCCTAGTTATAGGGACACCTTGCACCAGTCCAATTCGACTCTTATTGATGATAGGTTTAAGACAACCTTTAAAGAAAGCTATCCTAGTGGTAGCTGTGGAGAGCAGCCTTCAGTCTAAGTCTTGAAGGAGTGTTAAGCTTATTGTTTTACCATAATAACCTCTTGAATAACCAAATGAAAGAGTAGCCCACACAGGTATATATATAAAATATATGTATTTATTCTAGACAGAATCCCACAGTCACTTTATGAGGCTAGTGGCAAAGTTACAATTCAAACAAGCACTTATAAACACAATAAATAGCACAGGAATCACAGGGCCCCAGGGGGGGACCAAACCATATATAAAAAAAAGTGGTATAAGAACCACGACAAGGGGACCCACGGGAGGCGCGTGCAGTGGAAATAGCTGCTATCGGGTTCTCTATTATAGTCTAGGGAGAATGTCGTGGTTGAAATTACACAGATTAAAGTCACTTCTAGCAGGAGTACAAAGTTAAAACTTTAGACTTAAGCTTTTGAGGAGCCCACTACCATGAGAGTACCGAGGTACCACTGTTACCTGCCCCAGGGAAGCCGGGTGCATAGGTCGATTCTGGTGTCGGGTCGCGGGCTGATTTTCTATAGGAAAATGTTCAAAAGTGCTGCTAGCCAAAAGCGTCGATGATACTGTGAAGATCAAAGATGTGAAGATTGTAGAGAAGAACCTGAAAGCAGAGGGGACAGAGTCTGGGTCACGGCAAAGTGACCAGGAGGCTCAAAGCAGAGAGCCCTTCGATGTCGGGTGCTTCAGGTGCGAAGTGGTGTAGCTTGGATCTGCAGCCACGGGCTCCGGGAGGCTTCAAGGAAGGCCAGCTTCCGGAGGGCGACTGCCTCACGTCGGATGAGGGTCGCTGCGGTGTTAGTGTCCGGATTGGATCCACTAAGCCTTGGCAACCGCAACCCACAAAGAATAAACAAATCGGCTACAGTGCACACCCACGAGGTCTGGGAGAGGTCTCCTTTGGAGAGACTGTAGAGCAGGCCTGGAGCAACCAGGGAAACTCTTGATTGTCGGAATAGACCTCCGCTAGGGCCCACAAGTCGAGAGACAATGGACCGCGGGAGGCGGCAATTTGGAGTGCGTAAAAGGGCACCCACGAGCCACCGGAGGGGGCTAGGGCGCTGGTCTTTGGCACAATTGCTGTAGAGTGGTTGGCTCAAAAACGGGCCAAAGCACAACTTCCCTACTGGTCAGGGTCGTGTGCTACACAAGAGGTGGCCGGTGTCCTAGGTTATTGGGGATCTCGGCACCCACGCGGTCCACGGTGCCCAAACTCGTTGAGCACACTCACTGGCCTCTGGGATGCGCTGGAAACCCACCTCAAGGGTGCTGGAAGTTGTCGAAGTCCGTAGGAGCAGCGCGGTTCCAACCGGGTCACTTGCAGTGTTTCAGGTGCCTGCCAAGCAGGGGGATAACTCCTTTATCCCAAGGGAGATTCCTTCCGTCAGCTGGGCAGCAGCAAGTCGAAGGTCAAGACTGTAAAGTTCAAGATTAATCTGAGGCTCTGGGGCCACGTTATTCACCTTTATCCCCAAGATTAGGGGAGTGTCCAGAGTAGCGTCCACCAATGAGTGGTGAGGCGGGAAAGGGTGGGTACACCCTCTCCCCTTTGTGTTTTTCCCGCCTGGGCGAGGGGCAGGATGCCCCTGAACCGGTTCCAAGCGGTGTATGCAGAATGAGGGCTCTGCAGCTGCCTACGTGCAACTCTGAAAGGACATTTGGTGCACCCACCCTGTTCCAATCCACATTATCCTGTCTGGGGAGATGCTAGCACCTCCCTGCCACAGGAGCCCTATTGTCCAGCTGGCGAGGCTGGGGTTTTCCCCAGCAACAGCCAGCCAGAGTCGTGTGGGTGGCGGGTAGTAGCCATTTTGTACTACATGTGCACTTTTAAATTGGTGTCTCAATTCTGCCGCTTTTCCCATATCGCCCCTCTAGCAGGGGGGGATCGTACCCTCATGCCCATGGCTGGACTGGGGGTATGATTCCTACATGTTTGACACCAAACACGATATGGTTCTGTGTAGCCATTCTCAAGTTATCACGTTATCGCGATAGACTTATAATGCGGTTAAGAGTATATGGTATGGCTACACTACAAACAACCCAGCAATGATTTTACGAAGGTTGCAGGGAGGTCCTACTCATGTAGGGGTCCCCCCTCACACATACCTCAGCACCCTGCCTTGTAGGATTAGCAAGGCCTGCCATAGGGGTGACCCATGAGAGTACATGTGTTGTAATGGGGTGGGATATAGGCTACCTATATCCCTGTAAGGGGTGCTAGCACCACCTTACCCAGACTACAGTAGTGGTCTGGTGGTGTCAGTTTGTATGGCTGTCCCAGGGTGGCACAATAAGTGCTGCTGCCCTGGTAGGCCTACTGAGGGACCCATGCCATGGGTACCTAGGGTACCATCTACAAGGGACTGTCAGGGCATCCTCAGCATCCAATTAGTTTGTACCTAGGGTACTTCACATTAGTTTTAGGGAGAAAGCAGATAGGCTGGGGTCCTGGATAGCAGGATCCCAGCCAGACTAGTCAAAAACCACTCAAATACCAGGCAAAAAGTTGGGGGCAACCATTAGTCAGATTCCACCTTCCTACATAACCCCCCCCCCCCCCAAACGAAAGGAGATAAGGCTAACCTTGTCCGATAAGCCTTTATTTCCTGAGTGGCCATATAAGGAAGAACCTGCACTAGCATGGTTGCTCCCTGTCTCATGGTCCACTTGGGAAATCCTACCCCAAGGGGTTCTAGAGTTTCTCCAAAGTCTAGGGGAATTACCTGTATTGGTGTTTGGTACAGAGGTGGGCTGGTGGGGTGTCTGAGTCTGGAAGTGAGGCCCTATTTGGGGTGGTCTCAACCTCCTCAGGTCACTGGTCACCATGGAAGCCTTTCTGCCCATGACTGTGTCATATCTGGCCCTAAGGGTCAACCTCTGGCTGCCTACAGCTGGGGGTTGGATCCCTTTGGTTGGAATAGTGGAGGGCACTGGAAGGTTTGGGGCAACTATGCCCCAGGTTTCCCTGTGCCCAATAACATCCATATGAGGGGTACCTATACCTAGGGGTAAGGGGGATCCCTCAGTTTGTAGAGGAATATTCACCTGGCTAGAACTACTCTGCTGGGTGTCCCTAATCTGCTGATGAGGGGGTTCCTCTGGGCAGGGGCCCCTTAAGGGTCCACTGACCTCTGCAGCCCTGGGCTGACTGAGGCAGGGTAGAGAGGGGCAGGATACCTGCTCCAGACTGGGTACCGCCTTGGAAGGATCCCCTGCCATCAGAGAGGTGGCCAGGCCAGGCCTGTCCACTTCTGGGGCAGTTACTTCACAAGGGGCAGGATCAGTTCCCTGAGAAACTTGACCCTTACCTTTAGTCTGGTGGGGGGAGGACTGTTCCTCTTCCCCTATGCTCTCTGTTTGGGTGGGGTGATCCATAGTTTCAGGCTTCACTCTTTTTACTTTCTCCTGGGGTGGAGGTGAGGCCTTTAAGGTCTCATCCACTCTCTCAGGGATGCCTACCATTTTCAAGTGGGCCTTGTGGTCTACCTTAGCCCAGGCTGAGATTTCCAGATCATTCCCCAGTAGACAATCTACAGGCAAGGTTGGGGACACTGCCACTCTCTTTGGGCCAGTGACCCCTCCGCAGCTGAGATTTACCACTGCCATGGGATGGTCTGTCCTAATTCCATCTATGTTGGTCACCTGGTAGCTAAACCCAGGTAAAAGCTGTTCTAGGGGCACTAGCCTCTTGGTCACCATGGTGACACTGACCCCTGTGTCCTTGTAGGCCACAGCCTTCTGACCATTGATCATGGGCTCTTGTCTGTACCTGCCCAAGATATTGGGATCCATGGTAAAGTTGGCAAACCCCATGCCACCATCACATACTAGAGTTGCTTGTGTAGGGGACCTGGTTAGGCCAGAGTCCACCTGAGTTCCCCAAGAAAGCCCAACAAAATATTTGGGTGCACTCCCACCACCTGGGGGATTACTACTAGTAGTAACAGGAGGTGTTGGAGCTGCAATGGGAGGAACATTTTCTTTATTGCCATTCTTTGGACAGCTTGATTCAGTTTTCCAGTGGCCAGGTTGCTTACACACATGGCAATATGGTTTCTTGTTAGAAGGGGAAGGATTTTGGGACCCACCCCCAGCACTGGGTTTTTGGGGCCCTTCAGAGGACTTTTCTGTTTTATTATCCCCACCTTTCTCTTTGGGCTTGGTAGAATCTTTCTTCTGGTCACCACCTTGGTTCTTGGGCCTGATCCTGGTTCTGACCCATTTGTCTGCCTTCTTTCCCAATTCTTGGGGAGAGGTCAGATCAGAGTCCACCAGGTGCTGGTGTAAGAGTTGGTTCTGACAATTATTAAGAATCTGCTCCCTCATTATGAGATTATACAATCCTTGGTAATCATTTACTTTACTGCCATTTAACCAACCTTCCAATGCCTTGGTAGCACAATCAACAAAGTCTACCCAATCTTGATTCTGTGCTTTTTGGGTGTCTCTGAACTTAAGTCTGTATTGATCAGTGGTTAAGCCAAACCCATCTATTAAAGCATCTCTCAAGATATAGTAATCATCAGCATCCTCTTCTCTTACAGAGAGGAGCTTATCTCTACCTTTGTCTGCAAAGGAGAGCCACAGGATTGCTGCCCACTGCTCTACTGGGACCCTTTGTACTTTACAGGCCCTCTCAAGAGCAGAGATCCATTTGTGGATGTCATCCCCTGTCTTATAGGGGGGCACAATCTTGTGGAGGTTCCTATTGTCAGGGACTTTCTCTCTAACTCTTGGGGTTGCATTACTGCCACCAGGGGTCTCTAGACCCCACCTTCTTGATGCTTTCTGAAGCTCCAGGGACTCCCTGTCCAATGCTAACTGTTCTCTCCTGAGCTGTAGTTTTGCCTGCTCAAACTGGATCAGTCTGCATTTCCTCTCTTGGGAGGATTCTCTCCTCTGAGGAGAGGCAGAGGTCCTTTTGGATCTCCTAGAATGGTGGAACCCACTGAGGGGGATCTGTTCCTTCTACTTGGATCCACCACTCTCCCTTTAGGGATGGAGAGAGTGCCTTTTGGGCCATCACCACCATGTTGTGAGTGGTCTGGTTCTTCCAGGTCAGGATCATCATCCTCTTCCTGCTCCTCATCAGAGTCCTCTCTAGGAGGGTCCTCTTCTGAGGGGTGCCCACCCAAACTATCTACCCCATCAGACCCTAAAGTCTGCTTAAAGTTTGCTATGAGCAGGATTTCCCTGAGGCGTTGAGTATTGGCACCTTTGTTTGTCTTAAGTTTCCTAGAGGTGCACATCTCCCTAAGATCAGCAAAGGAGAGATCATATTTGTCGACTGGAACCCTTTGGGGTCCTTCCAGAGCCTTATGGGCACCTGAACCTAAAGACATTTCTAGTGTAGTGATAGTGGTGTATCTACCTACTCTAGGTGTGGCCTACTAAACCCTTTCTTGAGTTGTAGTCAAGGTGTGCTAAACCCTCTACACACAACTCCTAAGTTCAGTAGAACTTATTGTATTCTAGCTTGAATTTATATGTACCTTTGGTACCAAGTGGCTTTCACTTTAGAAATTCAATTTGTTATCTGGTAAAACAATGGCAAGCTTGAATCCCACCGCTGCCACCAATGTGAGAAGTTGGCTTGGCATATGCTGTTCCAATTCGTCTCTTATTGATGATAGGTTTAAGACAACCTTTAAAGAAAGCTATCCTAGTGGTAGCTGTGGAGAGCAGCCTTCAGGCTAAGTCTTGAAGGAGTGTTAAGCTTATTGTTTTACCATAAAAACCTCTTGAATAACCAAATGAAAGAGTAGCCCACACAGGTATATATATAAAATATATGTATTTATTCTAGACAGAATCCCACAGTCTCTTTATGAGGCTAGTGGCAAAGTTACAATTCAAACAAGCATTTATAAACACAATAAATAGCACAGGAATCACAGGGCCCCGGGGGGGACCAAACCATATATAAAAAAAGTGGTATAAGAACCACGACAATTCTACAGACAATGCCTAGGGCATTTAGGATCGCTGGCCCCTTAAGAATCCACCCCAGGTTATGAGGAAGGGGACCCACGGGAGGCGCGTGCAGTGGAAATAGCTGCTATCGGGATCTCTATTATAGTCTATGGAGAATGTCGCGGTTGAAATTACACAGATTAAAGTCACTTCTAGCAGGAGTACAAAGTTAAAACTTTAGACATAAGCTTTTGAGGAGCCCACTACCACGAGAGTACCGAGGTACCACTGTTACCTGCCCCAGGGAAGCCGGGTGCATAGGTCGATTCTGGTGTCGGGTCGCGGGCTGATTTTCTATAGGAAAATGTTCAAAAGTGCTGCTAGCCAAAAGCGTCGATGATACTGTGAAGATCAAAGATGTGAAGATTGTAGAGAAGAACCTGAAAGCAGAGGGGACAGAGTCTGGGTCACGGCAAAGTGACCAGGAGGCTCAAAGCAGAGAGCCCTTCGATGTCGGGTGCTTCAGGTGCGAAGTGGTGTAGCTTGGATCTGCAGCCACGGGCTCCGGGAGGCTTCAAGGAAGGCCAGCTTCCGGAGGGCAACTGCCCCACGTTGGATGAGGGTCGCTGCGGTGTTAGTGTCCGGATTGGATCCACTAAGCCTTGGCAACCGCAACCCACAAAGAATAAACAAATCGGCTACAGTGCACACCCACGAGGTCTGGGAGAGTTCTCCTTTGGAGAGACTGTAGAGCAGGCCTGGAGCAACCAGGGAAACTCTTGATTGTCGGAATAGACCTCCGCTAGGGCCCACAAGTCGAGAGACAAGGGACCGCGGGAGGCGGCAATTTGGAGTGCGTAAAAGGGCACCCACGAGCCACCGGAGGGGGCTAGGGCGCTGGTCTTTGGCACAATTGCTGTAGAGTGGTTGGCTCAAAAACGGGCCAAAGCACAACTTCCCCACTTGTCAGGGTCGTGTGCTACGCAAGAGGTGGCCGGTGTCCTGGGGTATTGGGGATCTCGGCACCCACGCGGTCCACGGTGCCCAAACTTGTTGAGCACACTCACTGGCCTCTGGGATGCGCTGGAAACCCACCTCAAGGGTGCTGGAGGTCGTCGAAGTCCGTAGGAGCAGCGAGGTTCCAACCGGGTCACTTGCAGTGTTTCAGGTGCCTGCCAAGCAGGGGGATAACTCCTTTATCCCAAGGGAGATTTCTTCTGTCAACTGGGCAGCAGCAAGTCGAAGGTCAAGACTGTAAAGTTCAAGATTAATCTGAGGCTCTGGGGCCACGTTATTCACCTTTATCCCCAAGATTAGGGGAGTGTCCAGAGTAGCGTCCACCAATGAGTGGTGAGGCGGGAAAGGGTGGCTACACCCTCTCCCCTTTATATTTTTCCCACCTGGGCAAGGGGCAGGATGCCCCTGAACCGGTTCCAAGCGGTGTATGCAGAATGAGGGCTCTGCAGCTGCCTACATGCAACTCTGAAAGGACATTTGGTGCACCCACCCTGTTCCAATCCACATTATCCTGTCTGAGGAGATGCTAGCACCTCCCTGCCACAACAGCCCTATTGTCCAGCTGGCGAGGCTGGGGTTTTCCCCAGCAACAGCCAGCCAGAGTCGTGTGGGTGGCGGGTAGTAGCCATTTTGTACTACATGTGCACTTTTAAATTGGTGTCTCAATTCTGCCGCTTTTCCCATATCGCCCCTCTAGCAGGGGGGAATCGTACCCTCATGCCCATGGCTGGACTGGGGGTATGATTCCTACATGTTTGACACCAAACACGATATGGTTCTGTGTAGCCATTCTCAAGTTATCGCGTTATCGCGATAGACTTATAATGCGGTTAAGAGTATATGGTATGGCTACACTACAAACAACCCAGCAATGATTTTACGAAGGTTGCAGGGAGGTCCTACTCATGTAGGGGTCCCCCCTCACACATACCTCAGCACCCTGCCTTGTAGGATTAGCAAGGCCTGGCCGTAGGTGTGACCCATGAGAGTACATGTGTTGTAATGGGGTGGGATATAGGCTACGTATATCCCTGTAAGGGGTGCTAGCACCACCTTACCCAGACTACAGTAGTGGTCTGGTGGTGTCAGTTTGTATGGCTGTCCCAGGGTGGCACAATAAGTGCAGCAGCCCTGGTAGGCCTACTGAGGGACCCATGCCCTGGGTACCTAGGGTACCATCTACAAGGGACTGTCAGGGCATCCTCAGCATCCAATTAGTTTGTACCTAGGGTACTTCACATTAGTTTTAGAGAGAAAGCAGATAGGCTGGGGTCCTGGATAGCAGGATCCCAGCCAGACTAGTCAAAAACCACTCAAATACCAGGCAAAAAGATGGGGGCAACCATTAGTCAGATTCCACCTTCCTACACTTTGCATATAGCTGCGTAAAAACATTGGGTTACAAGGAAAAGACTTTCATTTGAGTGATTTAGCTTTTGAACACTCAATGCCTCAGAACATTGAAGTTAATGGAACTATAATCGAGAGCAGTGTGCCCTGAAAAGATTTCAATTAAGACTTGCATTGTGAAATACTATTTTATTTGTTAGATGTTCTTTCTTTTCATGGAATCTTTTGCACTACAGTCATGCTAACAATTAGGTATGTATTATTCCTAATGCTTTTCAGGAATTTGATTCATGACGAGATTCACAGCACATTAATTAATAATTTGTTTATGTTTATTAAAGGACACAGCACAGTTATAGGAAACTAAGAACAGCATTTGAATCCAGGAAGTGATATTAACATCTGGATTCCTTTTTATTGGTATGTGAAAGAGGAAGCTTTAAAAATAAGATATTGTCTAGTGACATAGAGTTGTAAAGACAAGGTTTGTGCATTAACATTTATCTGTCTCTATTAGACGAAAGTCCCAAGTCACGCTGCAAGAAGAACCAGGAATTCGGTGCCTTTCCCTTCCCTGAGAAGACTCGTGATTGGATCCAGTCTTGGGCTCCAGTGTTTTATCTTCTTGTCTCTCCTTCCCATTCCCCGGGGGTCAATCTGAGTGACAAGTGACCCCTCCTTGCCGCTCTGGTTGGTGTCAGAGGGAGTCGGGACCTGGCAGCATCGAGGAAGGAACAAACCGGAGTTCAGGTGGGTGACTTCGTAACAGCGACAAAGACTTCAGGACAGGATTCAGGACAGGATAGTTGACCTCTCTAGAAAACCGACGGTTGCGCCGCACCCCTCTCTGACACTCTTTTCCTCCTCGAGATTCTTTTGCAATCTTCTTATCTAACCCAATTAAATTAGGATAGAAGGTTCTGCATTTGGCTTCTTCATCAGCATCTCTCCCAGCATCAGCATCTCCCGCTCCAAGCTCACAGCATCTGGACTCTGCATTCAGCAATTAGTCATCTCTTCTTCTAACTAACTAAAGCTATCTCAATTATACCTTTTGTTCATCATGTTCCACCCACTAAAGTTTCAGCAATGTAAAAATACTAAATCTAATTGGTCAGGCAAGGGGGATGATCATCACACCATGCTTACATGTCATCTAAATTAGTTTGACCATTGTTCACAAACCCATCTCCTTAATTTTTTATTTAAAATCTATTTCACGGGGGGAGGAGCCTAGCACGCATCCAAGATGGTCGCGTGAGCACAGGGCTCCCCGGACCCTCGCTGCTCCTCGGAACTTATCCTGACTCTATCCTGACTTGGTTGACGGATTCTGGAAGATGAACGTTGGCTGAACCCTAAACTCTTTTCAGAAACCAAATCGGACCTGGGAGACCTGATCTATGGTGGTTTGAACTTTTGAGGCCCAACTGATGGCTGTGCCCGGTGCGAAGGTGAACTGTGGAGCCGGGGCATAGTTGAACAACAACGGCATCGGGGCTGTGCCGGCGGCCGTCTCATCACTTTCGGTTTCACTTTTGGATCTCTGAGTGGCTGGACAGTGGAGTTGCTTTGTGCGGCTGGGTTTTTACTCGGCCTTCGCTTCGTGCCTTTGCCTCCGCCTGAACCCAGTGTGCCCATTGACTTTGATCCTCTCGCACCGCCACATTGCGGTCCCTGGTACGGCTCGTGTCGGCTTCGCCCGTGCCACTTTGACGCTTGCTCGGTGGTCCCCTTCGGCGAGCGTGGTTCCACATGGGAGGCAGAGGGGATCCCGAGAGGCGTAAGACCAAGACATCCCTACGTGGGGGACCGGTCCAGACCAACAACATGGACCGCTACACTCAGGGTAAAGGGTCCCCTGGGACTGCCAGTGTTCTCCCGGATGACGCTGGGGGTGTTCCGTCCGCCCCTCCGGATTTGTCCCTGCAGGACATCATGGCGCCATTAATGGCATCAAGGAGACCATCGCTCAGCAGTACGAGGCCTTGGCCCGTAAAATCGACACGGTGGCCATTGATGTTACGCTAATTCGGGCGGATCTCTCTAAGACCAATGAGAGGGTCCAGTCGCTGGATTTGCGGACGTCCACCCTTGGTACGGATGTGTCGGACCTGCAGACTGCTCTCGGCGACCTCAAGTCGACCAACGACCTGATGGCCCGGCGGCTGGAGGACTTCGAGGGACGGGCTCGACGCAATAACATCCGCGTCATAGGTGTTCCGGAGACCTCCGACAATCGCCCGGTTGATCTTATGGTTGAGGAACTCATCCTCAAACAGCTTGCCCCCGCTGGCCTGAGTAAGTTCTTTGCCGTGGAGCGGGCCCATCGAGTCCCAGGCGGTCGGCCGCGACCGGGAGCTCCCCCGAGGCCTATTGTCGCAAAACTTTTTCACTACAGAGACCGAGATGCGATTCTGCAGGCCTCACGGGTACATGGCCCGGTCCGATATGAGAACTCATCCGTTAACTTTTTCCCGGACTTCACCCAACTGGTCCAGAAACAGCGGATGGGTTTCCAGGGGGTGAAGCGCCGTCTCCGGGACCTGGGTCTTAAGTACTCGATGCTTTTTCCTGCTAAGCTCCGAGTGGAATACGAAGACCGGGCTACCTTTTTTGACTGTCCTGCGACTGTGAGTGACTGGCTGGATTCTCTGCCGGACCGGGGTGACCGGCCTGGGCCTTCTGGTGGTGCCGAGGGTGGCGGGCCTCCTTCGGAGTGACTTTTGGTCCTTGACTTTGACATTTTGTTTTGTTCGGCTGGGTTCTACTTCTTTTGTACATTTTGTTTAATTATGATCTATGTTGGGGGCGGGCAGGGACGGGTCCCTTTCCTCCTCCGGGGTCTTTTCGTAGAATGGGGTTTGTAGGGCGACAGGCACACTGCAAGTTGGGGTGGTTTTTTGGACCGCAGGGGTGCAGGGTGGGAGGAGTTGAATTTGGGGGGGGGTTGGTGGGTGGGAGGGGTTGTTTGGATTTGTGTTTTTTGTTTTCAAGGCGAGGTATTGGCTCAGTTTCAGTTTCAGGTGTCGCGCTATTTGCTGGGGGACCTTTGATCTATTGGAGGGGATGGGGGGGGACGGGTTGAGACTGATGTCTTGGAACGTCAACGGATTGGGGGATCGTATCAAACGGGGTGTTGTGCTGCAGTATTTGCGTCGTTTGACTCCTGATGTGGTATTCTTACAGGAGACGCATCTGGTTGGTAATGTTTGTCATGCCATGAACAGGGGGGGATACCGACTCGTGGCCCATTCCGGTTTCACTACTGGCTCTAGAGGGGTGGGCATTCTCCTACGATCTTCACTTCCGCTAGAGATCACCAGGGTTGTCCTAGACGATAGAGGGCGCTATGTGGCTCTGATTGGGAGGTGGGAGGGACAGTCCCTTTCCTTGGTTTCGGTTTATGTTCCCCCGGGCCTCCAGAACTCCACTTTCTCAGACTTGGGTCGTATGCTGCTTGAGCTTCCTGACAGTCTTTTGCTTATGGGTGGGGATTTTAATTCGGTTGTTTCGGGTGATTTGGATCGCCACCCGCCCAAGGCCCTCCCTGCTGCCCAGGCGTGGCTCGGCGGACTCTTGGATACCTTCGGTCTGGTGGATTGTTGGAGGTTAATGCATCCGACACAGTGTCAGTACACATTTCACTCTGGGGCCCATGGGAGTCTCTCCAGAATGGATTATTTTCTTATGCCCGCGGCCCAGACTGCCCGGATTCGAGAGGTCAAGCACTTGGCCCGGGGTATCTCTGATCATTCCCCACTGTGGTTGCTTTTCGACACCGGGATGCGGTCCGCTGGGCGGATCGCCCCTATTAACCCTTGGTACTTGCGAGACCCCAAGATTCGTGATAGCCTTGTTAAGTCGATTGATCAGTATTTTCTCGAGAATGAGGGGTCGGTGTTGTCCTCAGTGTCCCTGTGGGAAGCCTTCAAAACAGTGCTCCGCCGGCATGCCCTATCCCAGATAGTGGAGGCTAAGAGGGTTAAGAATGAGGCGGTGGTGAAGCTGGAGACTGAAATATCGGGGCTGGAGGCGGCTTTGGAGACGGGTGTCACTCAGGATGGGCTTCATGCCCTCAGCTTGAAGCAGTTTGAATATAAGTCTCTTGTCACTGACGCTGCCAAGAGCATGTATAGGGAGCAACAGGGTAGGTTGTATGATGCCGGGGACAAGGCGGGTAAACTGATTGCTTGGTTGGATAAGAAGGAGAGAGTGAATCGTGTGGTCCCGGAGCTTCGGGTTTCGGATGGAGTGTGTGTGACTGACCCTGGTGAGATTGTGGAGTGTTTTGCTGACCACCTCCGGGCGGTGTACTCCCCGGTGTCTGATAGAGATGAGGATGACTCGCGTCTCTTGCTGCGGGATATCGCCTTGCCCGGCCTATCCGTCGAGGACCGTGAGCAGATGGATGCCTCCCTGTCTGTTGCCGAGATTGCTACCGCGATTCGTTCCCTTCGCTCGGGCAAGGCTATGGGCCCCAACGGACTGCCGATTGAACTGTATAAACTACGCCCGGATAAAATCGCGCCCTTCCTCCGTCGTATGTTTCTGGAGTCGCTCGAGCGGGGTTCCCTTCCCGACGACCAGCGTCTGGCTACTATAGTTGTTATTCCCAAGGACAGTAAGCCACGAGACCGCTGTGCCTCATATAGGCCTATCTCCCTACTAAATGCCGAACCGAAAATCCTTGCCAAGGTTCTCGCTAATCGCTTGCTGGGAGTTATCTGTGATTTGATACATCCGGATCAATGCGGCTTTATCCCTCATCGTAATACCGCTCTCAACTTGCGGCGTCTACATGGCGTCCTCGCTAGGGCGGAGTACTTCTCTGAACCGGCCATATTGGTTTCCTTAGACGCCACGATGGCCTTTGATACCATCGAGTGGCCATTCCTTTGGGCCGTATTGGCGAAGTTTGGCTTTGGGGAGGGATTTATTGGTTGGGTGAAGCTCCTCTATGCTGGTCCAATGGCTCAGGTGGTTGTCAATGGGCGGGTTTCTCGGCCCTTCGCGCTCGGGAGGGGTACTAGGCAGGGGTGCCCGTTGTCCCCTCTGCTCTTTTCTCTCGCCTTGGAACCGCTCGCTGCCTGGCTCCGCTGGGAGCCCTCGATCAGAGGGATCCGGTGGGCCCCGGGCTTCGAGGATCGGGTCTCGTTGTACGCGGATGATATTCTTCTGTACCTCACCTCGCGCGGAAGTCGCTCAATGTACTTTTTGATGTCCTTACTTCCTTCGGGAGAAATTCGGGTTTGATAATTAACTGGTCCAAATCTTGCGTATATCCTATCTCCGGTGGCCTTCCTCTCTTGCCGCCTCGGCTTCCGATCCAAACATCTCAATCCGGCTTTAAATACTTGGGGGTATACGTTTCGTTAGATCCGGCGGTCCGCTATGAGCAGAATCTCCTGTCTCCCCTCCGGCGTTTGAGGGCGGACACGGCTCGGTGGTGTAAGTTGCCCTTGTCTCCACTTGGTCGCGCAGCACTGTTTAAAATGATGTCCCTTCCCAGATTTCTTTACGCTCTCCAGAACTCCTTCGATATCATTCCGGCGGCCTACTTTAGGGAAGTGGAGAGTTTGCAGAGGAAACTGGTTTGGGACGGTCGTGCGCGTATCGCTTTGGCAAAGCTGACTCTTCCCTGGTATGACGGGGGCATCGCGCTTCCTGACATTAGAAGGTACTATTGGGCCTCCCAGCTGTCTGCCATTAACCATGCTACGTACGCTCCTGGCTCGAACCCGGCATATGAGATGGATAAATTCCTGCTTCCCGGCGGTAACTATAACAGAGCGCTTTACTCTCGATCTGCCGGAAGGACCCTCACGTGCCCTACTAGGATTGCGGTACGTGTGTGGAAGGCGGCGAATGTAGCTGTGGGCTGGAGTGAGCGGTTAACGTGTGCTACTCCTCTATTCGCCTCTGAGCGCTTGGGAAGCTTCTGGACAACGAAAGGCTTTGAGCACTGGGATACGATCGGCATTAGCAGAGTGGGGGACCTATGGGTTAAAGGCGCGGTTAAATCCTACGCGGCGCTTCAGAGCGAGTACGAGCTTAGTGAAAGGGAGTTCTTCCGCTATGCCCAGGTTCGGCACGCCCTACTCTCGGTCTTTGGGGAGGGGACCACGGTCCCTGTTTCTTCGCCTCTCGAGGACCGTATACTCGACGGACACGTCCCCGACAGTACTATCTCCCTGATTTATAAAAAACTAATAAATAATCGGGCTGATCTCTTGGTGCGTCTTCGGGAGGCATGGACGGGAGATGGGGTGGAGTTGGACGGCGAGGACTGGCAGTCTGCGCTGTCATCCCCTAAGGAGGTTGCCATCCCGGCCCGTCTCCGTCTGGTCCAGCTTAAGATTCTCCATCGTGTCTATGTGACGGGTCCCCGTTTGGTCTCGATGGGGTTTTCTGACGACGGGCTCTGTAAGCGTGGCTGCGGGCTCAGTGCCACCTTTCTCCACATCCTCTGGGAGTGCCGCGAGGTGGCGGAATATTGGCGTCAGGTGCATGATGTTATGAAACGAGTCACTGGGGTCGCTCTGCTGCCGGAGGTGCGCCGATGTGTTCTGAATGTGTGGGAGCCCAATGACTATAACGCGGCCCAGGCTCGGTGGGCGGCCCTTGGGAACATGATCGCAAAGAGAGATATTGCGCAGCTTTGGGGTTCCCAACGGCCTCCCACCGTGTCCGTATGGAAGGAGAACATGGACTGGTGCATGTTCAGGGAGAAGACGGTGTATATGGCTCGTGGTAAACCGGGGGCGTGGGGTAGAATCTGGGGTCAGTGGAATGTGTATCGAGGGACTATCTGTTCTCCCCCCCTGGTGGATACGTCTGAGGTTGCCTTGTCCCTCTGATCCTTGAGGGTTCCTTGCTTACTCTGTTCATCTGAGTATAGATTTGGTTTTCCCGTGGCCCCCCCCTCCCTCTCAGACCCCCCTTTTATTGACCACCCTAGGGTGGTCCTATGTGGAGTTCCTCTGCTATGGTTAGACGCCCTTTCAATGTTTTTCGCCTTGCTTTTTGTTTTTCTTTACTTTGGTTGATAGTTATGTAAAAAGGGTGTATCCTGACTTCCTTTATGTGCAGCTTGATCTCCTGTCATTTAGCGGAGCCCCTGCGGGCCAGTCATTGTTTTTGAACTGCTTGATCATTTCTGCATACTAGCGGCCGGCCCAGGAGGTTGTAGGCCCGTGCTTGTACCCTTTTTCTCTGCACAATAAAATTTTTATATATAAAAAAAAAAAATCTATTTCACACACGCATTCACGTTTTATTTGCAACATTTTTATTAACAGTTTGAATGTGAGTCCACATCGTTGAACTTTTCACCATCCGTTCCCAGGGTAGAACACTTTGCGACCTTGGCTCCCGTTCAACATCCAAGTCATCATTCTGGGTTAACTTTCAGTGGACATGCACAGTCATCACATGAAGCAGCTTTCTTCAGTTATACAAGAGAGGCCCAAATGCCCACTAGTGATAAAGTCAGAAAGACAAATATTATTTCCCGAATAAATGGTTTCACTGTTTACCACCCATCTCTACTCTTTTCCCCTTTACTTATTAATACTTTCCCCATATTAGCATTAATAAAAATAGCTCGTTTTTGTTTCAGTTAAGCAGATGCCATGCACGCGAGTCTTCAAGACTCCATTTTAGTGTCTTTTGCACATGCGCAAGAATTTCCCTCCAAGTGATAGCTCGTCATACTGCGTAGGTGCAGTTGACGCATGTGCAGTAAAGATTTTCTGTTTAAAGCGGTTTTAGTCCTTCGTTCATGTTATTCGCGTTTGTAAACACATAAGTATGCTTCACTAACCTGTGTAATCATGTGGTGCGCAATAGTTTTACACAAAACAATTTTAATAACTTGTTAGTGAGTTAAAGGAGCAGATTGCTTCTGAGCAAGTCTCTTTTCTAAGAGTCCTTGCTCCATCAATCCCCTCTCTGATGGCATTTTGAGCCATTCCTTTGTTTCTGCAACATTTGCACCAAATCATTATTGCTAAAACTATTATTGTTATACCAACTATTGGAAGAATTATTTGACCTAAAATATTTTTCCCTAAATGAGAAAACCAAGTCCCTATTGAAGAAATACTCTTTGTTAGTCTCTCCCATACACTGTCAAATATTCATGAAGTTTTGTAATATTCTTCATATACCCTTTAATTTCCTTACTTTTGTCAGGAATGTAAGCATGTTTCTCGTGCAATGCATTTTGTTTTTGCTGTCATCTACAACAAATTTATGGAAATTTATTTTTATGATAAATTATGTACACTAGAGGGATATTTGGATTTATTGTAATTTCATTACTTCCAGCGCTGAGGAAGTCGCTTGGGTTAATCCCTATTGCGACGAAACGTGTGGGGAGTGGAAGATTTCTTTTCAAGAATAAAGAAGAACAAGATTTCTAATCAATGCCATTTGTCTACTGATTGTGTATACATGTATTTAAAAGTTTGCGTGTGCATCAATAGTTTGTCTTTATTCTAATCAATCTTTGATTGAGTTATTTAGGGAATTGGGTGTTATTCCCTACTATGATAGCACCGCACTTATTTGGTTCAGATTTGTGAATATTAGTGTGGATTCCTGTTGGAGCGCTAGTTTCGTTTCCCCTTACACCCATCAAGTATATAGTTCAAATTTGGGTTCAGCTGCACCACAGGCACAATATCAATAATGAGTGATAATTTGGACAGAGATAGGTTAGCGGACGAATTATTTGATAACCTATGTAGAGGCAGCACAGTGAATGAGGCAGTTAGAAGCACAAACCAGACAAAGAATGAAGGACTGCGTGAAAAATTTATAAGACTTGAAAGGCTTAAGCGGTCTGAATTATCGAAGTGGTGGGATGGTGCTACTTTAAAACAGTATTTAAAATTAAATAGGATTCCCAGAGGTCTTCGATCCCAAATCATCCCAACATATGATGACTTGGACGAAGACCTCCTTTCGATTTGGGAAAAGGAGCTAACATCTAGCTCGATCAAACTAATGGAAATCCTCATTGAAAATGCGGAAAGGAAAGTAAAAATATTACAAGCAGAAATTATACAATTGGAGGAGGAAATTACATCTTTAAATAAGCCTGAAGTAGCAGCTAAGAATTTTGAAATACTGAAAGGAGTATTATTAAACCATCAGAATGACATCAAACAGAGAAAGGCACGCAAGTTAAAAAGGGATGAGGTAGATTATAACAGCGGAAGAATTTTTACTTTTTCTAAAAAATATGATTACCTCATTTCTGATAAGAACAGACAGGTCCCTGATCCCCGATCTACAAGTTCTCTGCACAGTACCAACTAGTGGTAGTGATGTGGAAGGGGGCTCAGAAGCAACAGACAAACAATTATACCCTTTGGGCAATTCATCTTTCCTACAGGAAGTAAATCGGATCAAGAGAGGGAACAGAGTACAGGAACAGAGAACAGGAAATTTAAGAAAACCAGGAGAGGCAAGAGGAGTGGCAGCGGAAGGAAACAGAGCAGGGATGAAAACCCGCTCATGGGACAAGAGGGATTGAATGGATCTGAAATAGAGGATGTGCAGATAATTAACTTGTCAGACTTCTTACTTACAACAGATATGGTTAAGGTCTTGAAGAAAGGTTTGGGTTTTTGTCCATTTCAGGTGGGAAATCTGTGTGACATGAAAATTGATCTTTTTCGTTTTATTAGACATCTGAAATTGAAAAAACATTTTGCAATGAACCCAATCCCAAATAAAAAGGCTGTATCGCAAGTATGTAATCTGGCTCCTAATACATTGACTATTAGAGATATTCAGGATACAGTAACATTGCTTTCAATTACCGAAATGGAAGATGATCCAGTGACAATGTCTAGAGTATTAGACGATTTGGATATTAGACCAGATGTCTCTCTATCCAGTGGACTGAAGGGGAAATCTCGCTGGTCTCCAACTTTGGTGAGTGGCAATAACATTGAAATCTTTCATTCCTTGGTAGTTAATGATTTGGATAATATCTGCGATAGAAATGCTAATGCCATGAAATTTCATCAAGACAATCTAACCAAACAGGAACGACAAGCATTACCTAACCTGATTATTAGAAAGGCAGACAAAGGGGGCAACTTGGTTCTGATGAACAAAAAAGACTATGAACAAGAAATTTATGCGCAACTAAATGATGCACAATGTTATGAAAGAGTTGTCCATAATCCAATTTTCTCTCTTGTTACCGTAATCAATGGTTTTCTTAAAAATTGGCATGAAAATAATCTACTTGATGATGATGAGTTTCTATATTTAAAAGTAAATCGCCCTAGATATCCATGCCTATATACCTTACCAAAAATTCACAAAGACCTCCCTTTTCCACCAGGGAGGCCTATTGTATCTGGTATTGGTGGGCCTACCGAGCGCCTATCACAATATGTGGATGTGTTCTTACAGCCAATTGTGGTCAATCTACCATCGTATATTAAGGATACAAGGCATATTCTTAACATTCTAAGTGATATTGTATGGGAACCGGATATGATGCTTGTTACGCTTGATGTGGTATCATTATATACCAGTATACGAAATGAGTTAGGTTTGAAAGCAGTTAACCATTTTTTGTCCAAAAGACCTGCCAGCCAATGGGAACATACCGAAATGTTATTATCTATGACGGAACTAATTTTGTGTAACAACTATTTTCTTTTCAAAGGGGATTGGTTCAGGCAGAAGCAAGGAGTGGCTATGGGCTCGAGATTTTCGCCGGCCTATGCGAATTTGTTCATGGGTTGGCTAGAGGAAATGCTGGTATGGGGTCCATCGGGCAGTCGTTGGAATGATCAGATCCTTTACTGGGGACGTTATATAGATGACTGCCTGATGATTTGGACTGGTACAGTGGAGTTATTGCAGGAATTCACGAACTATCTCAATGACAATGATCTAAATATCAGGTTTACGTCACATGCTAGTCCTACTAATATAGTGTTTCTTAATGTAGAACTATATGTAAAAGAAAATAGAATTCATAGCAATATGTACCGAAAACCCACATCATGTAACGCTATATTACATGCGGATAGTGCGCATCCTAAGCATCAAATAACAGCAATCCCATATGGCGAAATGTTAAGAGCACGAAGAAATTGTAGTGAAGACAAATAATTTATATCTTGTATTACAGACATGGAAAGACGCTTTTACCAAAGGGGCTACTCTAGATTGGATGTACTGAAAGCGAAAAATAGAGCTTTCAAAATTAAGAGAGCATCCACACTGAAGTCAGTTCACCTAACAACACAGGAATCACCTAAGATTAGAATGGTTGCAGATTATAATTCTATGAGTACGACACTATACAAAAGTCTAAGAAAACATTGGCATATATTGAAAGCTGACAGAACTTTGAAGGAGTGTTTGGGGACAAACCACAAATCACATTCCGGAGAGGCAAAACATTGGGCATAATACTAAGTCCCAGCTATCCCATTGATAAAAGAGAGGAGGGATGGCTCTTTTACAATTGAGCAAAGGATTTTATAAATGTGGCCATTGTAACATGTGCAAATCTGCTAAGGATAGAACAATACAGTTCACAGATGATAAGGGCCGTACATATGACATTTTATCCAATATAAATTGTACTACTAAATATGTGGTATATCTTATTTTATGCAAATGTCAAAAAGTTTATGTAGGCAGTACAATCAGAGCATTAAAGGATCGTATCAGCGAGCATTTAAGGGCTGTTAAATGTAATGATTGTAGGTATCCAATTGCCAAACATATTTATAATTGCTCAGCACAGGGTCCATCTAAGTCCTTTCAATTTATGGGAATTGAGCATGTTAAATTAGACCCACGAGGTGGGGATAGAGAGCTTCAATTGCGGAGACGGGAGGCAAGGTGGATCATGCGCTTAAGGGCGGTTGAATCGGGTCTTAATTACGACCATGAGTTACAATATTTTTTGGGTGACTAGGCATCATCGGGGATGAGAATTTATCCTCCATTTGGGGCTTTACTGATATGAGTACTCTGTAAGGCGGTAGTTGGTAACTTTTAGACGCTGGAGGCTCTAATATGACATGTTATTCAGTTTTGATGGGACATTTATGTAGTAAGTACACACTGTGTGTACTAATAATGAGATGTCTATATATTATATAGCATTATAATATTGAGTAATGCATAAAACAATTCTTGGGATTTTGGTAAATATTTTAGATTTACTTTCTACATATATTTGTGTTCTCTTACCAGGCTTGTATGAGATTCGAATATCTTAATTTACAATTTGATTATTGGCGGTCACGTATTGTTTTTGGTTACCGCCAAATGAAAAACAATCGCAAGCACAATTTGAAGGAATAATCATTTTCTGTATTTCCTCATTCTCAATAATATTACCACTTAGTAATGGCGCCTGATTTTATGCATTGGAGGCTAGTCACCTCTTCTGTGTTGGTGTTGGGCCTGTAAAGTATTCTAATCTTGAGATAGCCGAGGAAACGTTAATAATAAAATTTAAACTTGGACTATGGGGTTAAAACCTATTTTGCGTATTATCAAATGATAAATAATTATGCTTGAAAACAGAAGGGTGAATTACCGTTTTTATTTCGTTAGCCTCTAGTCACAATACCTTTTAAATATGGCGCCCGATAATACGTTTGAAATTAGTCACCTCTTTTATGTTTCCTGTTGAGCATGTATAACGTGACGCTTGTGTCTCGCGTCAGCTGATGTAGCCTGTATTCGGGTAGCAATGTTATTTTGAAGGTAAGCGGGAGCGTTTGAATTCTCAAAGCGTTTTGGGATATTATTAGGAGCATGAAACATCTGTGACGAATCTCTCCGATTTATTATAGGTCCCAGTACTCTAGGGCACCTCTAGACACTATGAAAGTTGGATTATAAGCGTCTTTTGAAAAACGAATTCTGCAAGGTGATCGTTTTTCTAATCTTAACGCACATATCGTTGCACGTTGTCTATATTAGTGAACTCACTCCATTTCACTTGATGAGTTGGGTCTATCTCTAATCCTTAGGTCCTGAATTTGGAGGTACCTTCGGATTTAAATATTGCTCTTTTTGGCGTTTTTTGGATATTTTCTGGCATGAGATATGACGGCTTTGTTTTAGAGGTGAGCACACTTAAAAAGCACTGAGAATCTTTATATTGAGTTAATAAAGGGCGCAATTGTGTACGGTAACATTCAGTCACATATTAGTTTTGGTTATCCTCTTTTAGGGATTATGCTGCAGTATGTGAAAACAAATTAAAAAAGAATCTTGGATCATTAAGAAACTGATTGTTTAAGGAATAACGAGGTAAGCAATATCTTTAGAAAATATTTTAGGTGGCGAATGAATCGCCCTGCGAGTGATGTTTCCTTGCCTCCTGTATCTTGCAGTTACTAACTACAAATATTTTCAATATAATTTAATAGGAATTCTATGAATTAAGAATACTCAAGGTACGAATTAATAATAAGTGGTTATGGCATGCTATTTCACCTTTTTTGGGGGTGAACTGCACTTTTGTTTTGTTTTGGGTGCGTTTACTATATGATATTTAGTTTAGAGCTCGTTTGAGTATATGGTCAAGCAGGGCACTGGGTTCTTACGAATATTGGTTGACACATATTTTCATTAATGTGAAACTTTAAGCAACATTAATTATTTTGTAAGAACTTGTTGTACGTAATTGAAATGGTATTATGTTTCTCGTGCAATGCATTTTGTTTTTGCTGTCATCTACAACAAATTTATGGAAATTTATTTTTATGATAAATTATGTACACTAGAGGGATATTTGGATTTATTGTAATTTCATTACTTCCAGCCCTGAGGAAGTCGCTTGGGTTAATCCCTATTGCGACGAAACGCGTTGGGAGTGGAAGATTTCTTTTCAAGAATAAAGAAGAACAAGATTTCTAATCAATGCCATTTGTCTACTGATTGTGTATACATGTATTTAAAAGTTTGCGTGTGCATCAATAGTTTGTTTTCAGCATTCCACAGTCTCCGCCCTCTTCTGCTAATAAAATATCAAGCGCAAGTCGATTTTGTAGAACCATAGACCTAATTGCAACCATTTCCATATTTGTCATCAAGAAACTCCCAGCAATATCAGTCGAGAGACAATCAACTACTGTCGACAATTTACAAATTCTATGTGAATTTAGAATGACTCCCACTGAAGGTATCAATGCACCAAATTTATCACCTACTATTTCTGAAAAACTAGCTCTCTCTGCTCTCTGTGTTAGTCCATTAGTGTTTTCATTGTTTCCAGTGATTCTTTTTACATGATAAATTTTCGGGAATGCTATCCCAAATTGCAGCTTCCATACCACCGTGCAGGCAACTTATAATAAGCATTATTCCCACACATGTAGTAAACCCCAGGAAATACTGGATCAGTTCCCCCTTTTAGTCCCCAACCTCCCAAAATTAGGAAGTTATGTTCACATTCACTGGAACCAATAAATAAGTTATTATAATCTGTCTTTAACCTATTGAGGCAGGTTTTCCCTTTCTTCACAAAGTCCAGGGACATTGCAGCATGAGCCTTGCCAGTTGCATAAATTCCTTCTTTCCCAGCCCATGGTGGTACATGGGTTTTCTGCTCAGCAGCTTTCTTTTGGAAATCCTGTCTCCTTCCCTCTACTAAATTCAAAAGCACTTTCTCTTCTTCACTTAATATACATGTTAAATTATTCTTGAGTGCCTTCACTATATCTATTGATTTCATTGTTAAGAAAAATTCACCCATGAACTGTGCATCTTGACTACTAAGTACTGGATTCATATTCTTTCGAATAGGAAGCTCTGAAAATACTACATCTAAGTTTGAATAATAATACTGAAGTTTTCCTGTTGCATAAAAGAGACTTGCAAGAACACTACATGATATACCATATGCTAAAGGTAAATGGTGATATGTAACTGCCTCTGCCACTGGTAATTTCATACAGACATAACAATCACTAATCTCCATTGTATCTACATATTGAAATAAGAATTTCGTAAAAACATTTAAAGATGTGTCATCATCTAATACTGTGTGATGAAAATCTGTCTCATCTGCTGCTTCTAATTCTACTCTGTCTCCTTTTTTTGTAGCTGCTTTCTCATTAGTAAGTGTATCATTTTTTTTTATTTGTTATCATCAATAATCTGTCTCATCTGCTGCTTCTAATTCTACTCTGTCTCCTTTTTTTGTAGCTGCTTTCTCATTAGTAAGTGTATCATTTTTTTTTATTTGTTATCATCAATAAAGGCGCTGCCACTGTTAGAAATAGCCATACTGAGATCACTAATAAAATACTAGATATGCAAGCTCTACAACATCTTCGTGTTAAACTTTGTTTCGGTTGCTCAGAGACTCAATTTTTCGCCATTTTAATCTTAAGAAGATGATTCTTCTTTTTCTTTCTTCACTTGGAAATTCAAACTTTTGTTTCTAAGGTGGTCTCAATTTTCTTTCATCAATCTGTGTAGCTACTTCTTCCGATTTCTCACTTAAATCTAAATTCTCAAAGTCTTCTAATATTACATAGGTCCACTCAGGGGCCTTGGATTTATTGTTCAAAATTCTCAGTCATGGGCTTCTTCGTGTATTTCTCACAGTTGGCTGTTCAGACTAAGTTTGACTAGTAAACTCATTCACTTGCTCTGGTCTTTCGTTTGTTTTTCTCAGATAGTATCTCAATCTTTTCACTCCATTCTGCCAGTTATCACCTTTTCTGACCCTTTTAACTTGAATTGCACAATCTGTTCTTGTTCTGCATCATTCCCTACATGTTCCTGTTCAGGTCTTATTATTGTTATTTCATTCGCCTGAACCTGTTCTTCTTCCTCTATCTGGTCCTGTTCAGGTCTTATTTCAAATTGATCTTCTTCTTCTTCTGCCTGAACGTATTCTTCTTCTCCTAACTTGTCCTGTTCAGGACTTACTACAATTTGCTCTTCTGCTGCCTGAACGTGTTCTTCTTTTCCTGTCTGTCCCTGTTCAGGTCTTTGAATAGTTCTGGTCTCCTTTGCCTGAGTATATTCCTCTTCCCCTGCCTGGGCCTGCCCAGGGACTCGAGTAGCTTTGTTCACTTCTTCTTGAGCGTGCACTTCTACACCTATCTCATCCTCACTACTTTCCTGTCTCTCTAATCTAGTTATTCTTCTTGTTTGAATAACAACTTCAGGTATGTCAATCACTGGTATCCATCCATCCTGACTTGTGCTTGGTTGTTCCTCATCTATTACTTCAGAATCTATTACTCTAGATTCTTCGACTTCACAACCTTCAGCTGTTTCAACTGGTTCTCTCAGTTGCTGTTCTTCAGTAGGGCCTGGAACTCTCTTGGTATGACTGGCATGAATCCAATTGGGTAAGTCTGCACACTTCACTGCTGTGGTAGTAACCAGTATGACTTGACGTGGTTTATCCCACCCGGGTGCTAGGCACGACTTTCTGGCGTGTTTCTTCACTACCACCCAGTCTCTAGGATTCAAATCATGCGCCTGTGTTGACTGCCTGGCAACTGCGTCTTCTCCAACCTGGTGAGAGACAAAATGCACTAGGTCAGCCAATCTTTTACAATAGTCCAATACCAGATCATCAGTTATATTCATCAATTTATGTCCAGGAATAAATGCTTGTCTCATTGCCCTTTCATGAGTATTTCATGTGGACTCAATCCTGTTTTTCTGTCAGGAATACTTCAGAGTCCCATCAACACAAGAGGCAATGCATCTGGCCATTTCAGTGATGTGGATGCACACGCTTTCCCTAACCTTGACTTGATTGTGCCATTTAGTTGCTCAACCACTCCAGAAGCCTCTGGACGGTATGCTCAGTGCAGTTTTTGTTCAAAATTGAATGCTTCATAGATTAATCGAATTATTTCATTATTAAAATGAGGTCCTCTATCTAATTTCAAAGTGACTGGGAAACCGAAACGAGGAATCAACTCTCTTAACAGCAATTCAGCAACTGTTAGACTGTCATTTCTCCTAGTGGGATATGCCTCCACTCATCGTGAAAACAAACACACTATGACAAGGACGTACTTCATTCCGTTGCTTGGAGGTAACTCTATGAAGTCAAGCAGCAGTCTTGTGAATGGTCCTTCTGCTTTCCAATTTTTCCCCAACTGACCGCTGTCTTCCTGCCTGGATTTAACTGCTGACAGATCAAGCATCTTTGGCAAAGACTCCCTGCGACTACCCTGAACTTTGGATTGTACCAAGTCTGTCTTAATAGTCTATTCATTGCATCCCTACCCACATGTGTGTCCCCATGATACATGCTTGCCATTTGAGAGAGTAAGCAGTCTGGCATGACTGGTCTGCCATCAGTGTATACCCATATATCATCTGTCCTTCTTTCACAACCTGACTTTATCAAGATTTCCTTTTCATTTGCCTCAACGTCATCCTGCAACTGTCTAACCTCATCCCATGTTTCTAGAGCTGAGAAAAACATAAGTTGGCAGCTGATTTCATTTGTTTCAATTTTTCTGTTAAGTGCCATGTTATTTCTTGAACAATATTGAGCAACTTGGTCAGCGTATCTGTTACCTGCCGCCACATAGTCATTTCCTGACTGGTGAGCAGCCCACTTGACCACTGCTATTTCTTTTGGCAATTGTATTGCTTCCAACAAATCTTTTACATTTTTGCCATTTTTTATAGGAGATCCTAAAGAAGTCAGAAATCCCCTCTGCATCCAGAGCTGGCCAAAGTCGTGCACAACCCCGAAACCATATTGACTATCCATAAATATGGTTATTCTCCAATTTTTCCCAATTTTGCATGATCTTGTTAAGACCACCAATTCGGCTACTTGTGCACACTTAACTCCCGGTGAACAGGATGCTTCAATGACCTCTGAAATTTTACATACAACATAGGCTGCACTAAGTCCTCCTCCTTCTGTTCTCATGCATGACCCATCTACAAATAGTTTATGATCTGGCTCTTTCAAGGGCACTTCTTTTATATCGGGACGGGGCTTGGTACACATCTCAGTTACATCCAGACAGTCATGATCCACTTCATCCTCCACTTCTTCACAACAGGGGTCTGGCAATAATGTGGCAGGATTCATTATTGTACATCATATTACTGTCACATTTTCCGCTCCCAGAATCACTCTTTCATACTTAGTCATCTGACTAGGGGTAAGGTGCTGTGTTCGAGTTCTTGTTAAAAGAATCTCAACTGAATGTAGGACGTAAACTTTGACCCATCACAATCGACTCACTTTGCTCCAGACTCATACAAGTAGCAGCTACTGCTTTTAAGCAGCCAGGTAAAGCAGCCAGGTAAAGCTGAAGCCACAGGATCCAGAGTAGCAGAGAAATATTCTACTGGACGTCAGCTTTATCCATGCCTTTGAGTCAAAACTGAAAGTGCACAACCTTCTCTGTCACAACAGAACATTGCAAATTCTTTAGTGTAATCAGGCATGTCTAAGCCAGGGGCCTCGCACAGACAATTTCGCAATTTCACAAATGCTTCCACACACTCATCATTCCAGACAATCGAATCTTTTGCTCTTGTCCGGGTCATTTGAATCAATGGTTTTGCCAGCAGGGAAAACCCTATCTTCCACTGCCTACAGTACCCAACTACTCTGAGAAACATTCTCATCTCCCTTTGTGTCTGAGGCAATTTCATTTGCTTTATTCTTTTTATTCTCTCTGGGGTCACTTTTCTAACTCCTCTTTCTATTTTGTGGCCTAAATCTTTAACTTCTTGCTGACAAAACTGCAATTTCTCTGGAGACACCTTGTGCCCTCCTTCGGCCAAATGGTTTAGTAATGCAATTGTGTCAGTGACACAATCTTCTCGTGTTTTTGATGCCACCAGTAGGTCATCAATGTACTGAACCAAAACTGAATTCCTGGGCATGACCAGTGTTTCTAGACACTTCTTTAGGATTTGATTAAAAATGGAAGGACTCTCTGTATACCCTTGAGGAACGCGGCACCATGCCAAGACACAGTCTTCGAACTTGAAGGCGAAAAAATATTGGCTGTCTGGGTGCAAAGTAATACAGAAAAAGGTTTGGCATAAATCAATTACTGTAAACCAGCCTGCATTCCAGGGTATCTGATAAAGGATCACTGCTGGATTTGACACTACTGGGCAACAAGGCACTACCATTTTGTTAATCTTTCTCAAATCCTGTACTATCCTGTCTTTTCTGCTAGGCTTTTTAAGTCCCATTATTGGCAAGTTGCAAGGACTGCTCATTATTTCTTTTAAAATGCCGTGTTTAATCATTTGGTCAATTTCTGAAGCAACTCCTACTTTCACTTCTGGGCTCATTTTGTATTGTCGTGTGTTTGGATAAACTGCACCTTCTTTCACTGTTACTTTCACAGGATCTACATTTGACATCAGCCCTATATCTTTTCCTGTAAAATTCCACACTTCTGGATTTACTGTGGTTCTTAACTCTTGTGGCAATTCACCTTTGGTTATCAATGAAAACATCTCATCTACCTCAGTACCCTGCTTAGCTAGCATCATTTTGTATACAACATCTTCATCAGGGGTTTGGAAAGCAACACCATCTGGTGTACAGTAGATTGTGCAGTTCATCTTGCACAATAGATCTCTTCCCAACAGATTTACTGGACTGGAATCGCAAACTACAAAC
Source organism: Triturus cristatus (assembly GCF_964204655.1). Classification (NCBI taxonomy): domain Eukaryota; kingdom Metazoa; phylum Chordata; class Amphibia; order Caudata; family Salamandridae; genus Triturus; species Triturus cristatus. The sequence goes on from NC_140590.1 coordinate 1,182,597,496, forward strand.
CGATGCATGTCTTAAAAATTTCCAATATGTACTTCCATTGGTTTTGTGATTGGGGTTCTAATCTGTTGATTCGACACTCCTACAACATGGATAGATTCTCCCGAGAGGGGTAGGTTTGGGATGTCTGCTGCTCTCACAGTAGACCGGGTAGCACCAGTATCCAATAGAAAAGTGATATCACTACCTTCCACTTTCCCATCAATAAATGGACCTGACTGATCTACCAGCAAGGATGCGGCAAGCACACACTCCTCTACCCCCCCCTTTCAGGCACCGTCATTGCACATAGTCTGCTTCGTCAATATCATTCTGTAAAAAATATTGTGTAACCACAGAATTTTTTTTACCACTTCCTCCGTGAAATCCGGCGTCCGCACTGTATTTTTGAGTGTTCACAAAGTTTGGCATAGGAGCTGGTGGCACCTGATAGTGTGGAGTAACTACCTGCTGCGGCTGATTTATAATCACTTCATTCTGCGTCTGTAGATTGAAATTTTGGTTTGGCCCGTCATTATTCTGAATAATCTTACACTCGTTCTTCCAATGTCCAAGCTTTCCGCACGCATGACAAGGAAACTTCTTCTTCGCTTCCTCTCTATTCAATCGTCCTCTTACTTTACCACCATTCGCCGCTTGATCATTCTGATTCTGCTCTTTCACCTGATTATCAGTCTGGGTATTTAAATTATTTTGCTGCTGTTCTGCCAATTTCACTTGTGCCCACATAATTTTCTCTTTTAGCTTTCTATGCCTTGCCTCAATATCACCTCCGCAATACTTGGCATACTTCAAGATCTCGTCGATCGCTTTACTCTGCCAGCACAACATGTGCTGCTGAATCATCTGTCTAATCTCCGGTTTCAGACCATACAGAAACCGATACACAAAATGTCCCATATCCTTATCACCAATGTTCTCAAAACCACTATAGTGATTAAACACTTGTAGTAACCGCTCATAATACGCATGTACAGACTCATTTGGCTCTTGAGTTGTTCTATCTACCTTTACCCAATCTGTTTCTTTAGGAGGGTTTTTTTCTTTCAGAAAAGTAATTACTTGGTGATATTTCTGTGCATACTCCACATCTTGGCCAATCTACTGTGATCTTACACTCTGTCCATAAATCAGCAGGTACCACAATATCAAACAAACCATCCAGATCCTTCAACAGAACCTTTGAAACTTTCACAAATCTTTCAACCTGTTTGTACCATTCAACAGGCTTCTCTCTTAACCTAGGGAAATTGTTTGTAAATGACAAAATATCCTGTCTGTTCCATGGAACATGAACATATCCACCACCAGGAACCTCTCTCATGGGACACACTCTCTCTGCCTTTTTTATTCTTTTAGTAAGAATGCAAATGATGTTTCCTTTGCTTGTGCTTCCTCCTTTTTCATGGCCCACCTAGTCCTCCACTTGTCAATGTATCCCCACTGCTACAAAATGTTAATTAACTCATTTATCTGTAGTCTTTTACCAGACACATTCATATTCTCCAAATCCTTATCAGTAAACTCCACTCTATATGGTTTCTGTAATAATTTCGATCTCCCTATATCCACTCCAATCTCTGAAGCAACCTCTGTCAATCTGTCATGAAACAACTTTGCGTTTCTGGTTATACTCCTACATATAAACAACAACTCTTCATCATTATAAAGGTTCAACCTCTCTATTCCCACATTTCCAGCTATCATCTCTTTCAACTCCACTTTCAATCTGGAAATATCTAAGATCTTTGGTGTTGAGCTTCGTTTTTGTATCCCCGGTGCTCATCTTTCCAAATCTTCTGGAGTGACTGCTGTTGAAATTCTAGTTCCTAAAGGTACCATAGACCCTTTTCCTTTCAAATTTCCAGGTGTAACTCTTTTCGGATTTTCAGTTAAAGGTTCCCTTATTGGAGGGTCCGTTAATGAAATGCCTGAATCGCACTCACTGGCCTGATCATCAGATATTATTACCCCTTTTCTGGGATTACTCAAAGGAGTTGTTACAGCTTGAGGTTTTGGGCAACTCATTTTATCTCCATATATTGGGATAACAGGACCTATAGTCACCGGTACTTTCAATGTTTCAGTATTTAAATTCAATTGACTTATTTTCTGTACTACTTCCTCCCCATTTTTATTCATGGCTTCTCTCTCATTATCTTGAAGCACCCTATTAACCGATGTATCATGTAAAATGTGAGGAATTAAGGGTGTTCCCATTACTGGTGCACTTGGGGGGACTCTACAGGGTCCTTCTTGAAACGGTGGAGGATTTTTAGTTAACATTTCCTCCAACAATTCATCATCTGATTCACTATATCCTGTCACATTCATGTGTTTTGCTTTCTCCTTACACTTGCTCCCCGACTGTTCCTCAGCCATTAACACTGGGTATAAAACTTCTGATACCATAGCTCTTCTTCATTGCTTCATCTGACCTTCACGTGACTGAGGCAAATGTCTGGGAAAAAATCCTCTGTATCTCTTACCACCTCTGCATTTCTCTTGCACAAATTACTTAGTCTCCCATTCCTTCTTAAAACTTTATTCAATTGTTTAAAAACAGTCATAAAAGCACATGGCATCAATAATACAATACAATACATAAAATGATAAAATAACAATACATTCAGTTAACAATAAGAAAATGGGGCAAAAAAGGGGGGGTGAGCCAAATGGACAACATCTGCAAGTATCATTTCACATATAATTTCAGTAAATAATACTTTTCCTGACGGACACAGATTGCAAAATAAAGGTCGGTGTAAAAAAGCATACATCCGGTTCGTCAAGTGCAAAAAGAAGGATCATCGCAGATCTGACATTAGACACTGAATATTTTTAAAAAAGGGGTTTAAGATAGGCAATTCGGAGATATAAATACAGGGGGCAAAGAAGCAGAAAGTGCTCAGTGCTCTGCTTCGATGTCCCATCACAAGGACAGGGCATTACCGTATAATTATTAATCAACGGAAAGGCCACTAAAATGTGGGCAATACCTAGACGTAGTCTGGAGAGGACAAACTGATAAGATTGTTTGGTGACCACTTTTAGGTACTTGGCGAAACCTAAACTTGCCTGGTTAAGGGAATAATAAAATTGGTGAGTAGCCAACGTGCAAGTTATATCTCTACGCACTTTGGATTTAATCCCCAAGTAAATAAGTTTTAGCTCCTTTTTTGAGGAATCTACAGCCCTGGCAGGGTCCACCAAAACATTCATATCGAATATCTCTCTATAAGATAAGATCACGTAATTAAGCCATGGAATCTGGTTATATTTATCCAAACGGAGACATTCTTGGATAATTTTCCTAGTGAAGCCAGTTTCCTCCTTAGCCCAAATCGATCTCCAAGTCATTAGTGGGCCTAACCCCGTAAGGTCAGTCAGATATTCCAGCCCGACCTCAAGGTGGGACAGTCCAGTAGAGGCTGACTTTGGGAGACAAAGAAGCCTCTTTAAAAAGCTATTTTCCTCCACCTGGAGGTCTCCATGGCGACAATGACCCCAAACCCCTGATCCATAGAGGGCCACAGAAACACATCTAAGGCGGTAAATGTGCAACATATCACAAGGACGCCGGCTTCCTAATTTTGAGGCGAATTTAAAAACACCAGAAATGGCTTTGCCCATCTTTGCCTTAACGTTACGAATCTCCTGTGCCCACATGCCATTACTACTAAAAGTGATGCCTAAAAGCAAAATGTATCCACCACTTGTATCTTTTGGTCCACAAACTGGAAAGATCTCAGATTTTTTATTTTCTTGCCACAAGCCATAATAAACATCTTGGAGTTGTTGATTTTTAATTTCCTCCCCTGGATAAAACTGAAAAACTATCCATTAATCTCTGCAGACCCACTGGAGTTCTAGATAATAAAACAGTATCGTCTGCGTAGAGCAATACAGGAATGGCTTGGCCCTTGGCTTGAGGTGCATCAGCGGAGACCAATCTCAATTCTGAATCCATGTCATTAATAAAAAGAGAAAAGAGCAGTGGGGCAAGGACGCAGCCTTGTCTGATACCAGATTTGACCTCGATATCATCAGTGCATTCACCCGCTTGGCCATAACGAATCCTGGCCGATAGTTTACTATATAATCTGGCCAGAAAATAAATAATTGCGGGTGGGGCGCCCATGTTTAATAACGTGGTGTACAGAAGGGCATGGTTCACCAAATCAAAAGCGCTGGACAAATCAGCAAAGCAGAAGAATAAGGAGCCCTGTTTGGCTCGGGTGTATTTACCTATAATAAGATCCAAATTAACACACTGCTCAAAGGTACCAAGGCCCCTACGGAACCCAAATTGGGAGTCAGCCAGGATACCATTGACCTCTGCCCATTCCTCCAGACGCTGTAAGAGCACCCTACTCATTATTTTTAGCGAGGAGTCCAGAAGGGAGATAGGGCGGTAGTTCTTTGCCTCGCTCCTAACGCCCTTCTTGTAGATTGGTATAATGATTGACTCACCCCAAGTAAGAGGGGTGCTTACCATAACTGCTGCGTTAAAAATTTTGGTCAGAAGGGGTCCCCACAAAAAAATTTCAGCCTTGTAGAGGTCTATCGGCACCCCATCAGGCCCTGGGGCCTTTCCTCCCTTGCTGTTTTGGATGGCAGTAACTACCTCATCAGTTGTAATATTTAGAGGAAGGTTTGGACCAAGGGCTGCTGCTCTAGGACACGTACTAAATTCCCCCCCTGGATTAAAAATGCTATTGTAAAACACAACCCAGTTTTCTTCACTAACCTGGGCTGACAATACTGGGTAAGCCTCCTTCTGATCCAGAAAAGGACTATTCACAGTGCTCCAGAAGAGTTTGCTGTCCCACAATTCGGCTGCTTTGGAGAAATTATCCCAGGCTTCCTCCCGTAATTCGTGCTTCCTCCGGGACAATTGGTCCTTATAGTTTGCTCTGAGGGATTTAACAACACACTTGTCCCTGGGGTGATTGCATAGGGCTTTCTTTAGTTCCTGCAAAGACTTCGTACAGGCCCTGTCAAACCATCCCACGTTAGCCCTGGGCCTGTTGGGTGCAGTAAGTATTTTTTTAGTTATGGCATTGATTTCCTCGAAGTCAACAATAATGTTTGCCGCACTTGTATTATCATCTAAACAGCGCTGCAGCTCAGGAAGACTTACAGCCACAATTTTTTACATCAATTTCTCAGAATTCTCACTGCGCCATTTTATTCTACATCCATTAGGCCTATGAGGGGTTAATTCAGCAACTGTCCTACGGGCAACTTGGGCCTTCCTCCCCCAAATCAAGGTGTTAAAAGTAATTCCGTTATGATCACTAAGGGATAGGTCTACAATTTGCGGGACAGAACAGAGAGAGCTGATGTTCTCCGAAACCAACAAGTGGTCGATAACAGAGGCTAAGTTCCTCCCTACAAAAGTTGGAATCGGGTTGCCCTCCCTATCATTAGCGGGCACATGGACAAATAGGTCAAATCTTAACAGTAAGGCATTTAGTGATTCTCCGTAAGGTGTATGTACGAAATGTGCCCGGTCGGCCCCTTGGTCCCCATCAAATCCGCAGGCGTTAGAGAAAGAGAAAGTACATGTGGGAATATTAAAATCACCCCCCCAGATAATAACAAATGGAACCGGGTTAGCCCTACATAGATTATCAACTTCAGTTGCAAGTTCATTAACTACAGATGAGCTCGAGGAATCAAACATGTTGTTATAGTGGTTAATCAGCAGGACATCACGGCCCCCACTTTGCTGCAGCCAAAGGACCTGTGAATGGGATCCTACAACGGTGTGAGATTTAACTTGAACCGGGAAGCTTACAGACAAAAGGATCACAAGACCGCCTTTGGCCCTACCCATGGTTGATGCCTGCGCCGAGCAGTAAAAAGAGACAAAACCATCAAAGAAAATCTCTTCTATGGACCAGGTCTCTTGGAGGCAGAGTATATCCTGGCCGTTAACAATCTCCCTCCACCCTAAGGCCTCCTCCTTTTTACGCCATCCTGCAATATTCCAGCTCAAGATTTTAAACCTTGCACCATAATCCACAGCATCAGATCCAAGGATATCCCCCACGGGACTACTGAGGAGTGTCAAATCCTTAGTGGCCGCCAAGCTATTAAGTTGGCTGGCGCACACGGAGGGAGATTGGGGCTGGTTGTTAGGCCATGGCCGAGCACCAGCCGTTGGCAGATACTCCGCACGGGCCAATTCTGACTGATCAATACTTCCTATTAAAGCTTCTACACTCAGGGGAGTACTCCCCTCCCCAGGAGATGGCTGTATTACCCGGGGTAGTCAGTCAACTGCATCAAGGCAGCTAAAACGGTTATAATCACAAAACGTGGCTCTAGGTGGCATAGGGCCTGAAACGCCATGATATCTCCTATTTCTGCCCCTATAGTTGACCCTAATCCACTCATTACTGCCACTCCCATAGGGCATCGGGGATGGGGGGTAAAAGAAAGAGAGCGGCAGTGTCTGAATAGTGGAGTCAAAAGACCTATTAAAACCGGCACAAATATGGTGAACTGTTCTGGGGTCCCTAAAATTAATTATTATACAATCCCCATTTATAGTTTTTGCCAGCTTTCCCGCCCAAGGTACCCTTCTTCGCATTATGATCTCGCTAGACAGCTGGGGTGGCAGGGGTCTGTTCCAATTAAGCCATTTGACAACCTTGCTTTTAAGTGAGGTAAATTATTCATCTTCCCCTTCTTCTAGGGCTGGGACACCCGCCAAGACCATCATAAAGCGGTTAGCTTCAGGGGGAAAGTCCGGGGATCGGGGTTTAACAGCCCTGATATCTTTCACTGACGTTGGAGGTACACTATTACCCCTGTCTGTAACTGTAACCCCCGGGTTATCATTACCTCTGTCATCAGCCGGGGAGCAGGCCAGCGGCTGCCTAGGAGGTACCAAGGGAAGAGGGTTGGAGCCCGGTAATCCAGGCAATCTACAGCTGGGGATAGGCAAACTACTAGCTGAGTGGGGAGAGCATCCTCAGGAATAATTGTACTGGAAATATTGGCAGGAATAGGTCTTGCTACTAAAGTGGACGTTGCTCTCTCAATGTTAGCCAATCTAGTTTCAATCTGTTCCAATTTGATCTCTAGGGGGTATAATATAGATTTAAATAGTGCTCCCAGGTTTTCAAGGGTCAATGCAGTACCATGCTGGCCTGGGATATGGGTAACGGGAGGGGGCAAGGTCAAGTCTACCAATCCACTACCCAAATCTTGTAGCCCTGCAGCAGGCCCGCCTGATTTGATATTACTACTATTTTGCCTGGCAACCATTCTTTCAAAGCCTCATACTGAGTTAACCTAGGTCTTGGTTATAAATCATTAATTCTCATTCTTAAATTCTGAAGAATTCTCCCATTAAACGTACCATGTTCTGGAAAAGCTAGAACTCCATCACCCTTTGTATATTTCATCCAATTCTCCAACCATACACAAGTATGATATCCTCTTTCCATCATCATAAAGGAAGCGGGTGTTTTTGGTAGCGGAATACGAATTCCCTCTCTAGTCAATAAAGGCTTATCTTTATTAAAGAAATTCTTAATTTTCTTTATTAACAACATTTTTCTCTTTTCTCCATACAGTCTAGACGAACGATATATGAAAGAATATTCAGCAAACTCTTGAACTCTACTATCTGTGCGACTCACACCAGCAGTCAAATCGGAATCCAACATACAATTTCTTCTTAACCAATGCTAACAAAGCTTCTATCTAATAACCAATCAGACTCAGGCTCATGGTCTGACCAATGCCAGCGCAGCCTTTTGTGACGCCAGTATTGCTCCTTACTACTGACCCCTCCTTTACAATCTGCTTCTGTCTCACACCCGCTATTTTTACCAATCCCAGCGCGGCCTTCTGTGATGTCAGCACAACTCCTGCGACTGACCCTCCCTTCACAAGGTAATACGAAAAATGTATTTCTTTATGTTTCTTATAATAAAATCCGTTAGTAACAACATAAAAACATTCGCTACTCTGCCTGTTCCACTAAACAAAGGATAGATTTTCGACTTATTCTGGAGTCTCAGAATTGCACCTCTTCTACTGCGAGTAAAACCCCTGCTCATTCAAGCTCGGGAGAACCTGTTACTCCTTCAGTGTTACCCCCTACTGGGAAATATGACCAAAGTTTCACCAGCGAACCCTCTGCTATCACTCACACTCTACTTTTATACGAAATAGTCCTTAGTTTAATATAGCCAGCCCTACGTAGCTTCTCAGTATTATTCCAACAGACGAGTAACCTCACTGCAATGTGGCTTCTGTCACCACCCGCTATTCATTTCCCCAGGATTTTCCGGACAACATAAAACAAGACACTCTTTTGTTAAACATGAATCAATAATCAGTATTTATCACCAAACTAGTCAATAATAACTATAACTCTGCTACCAGAAAACTGATCCAGGGGCGTACCAACAACAACAGATACTCCACTACTATATACTCACCTGGGCCCATAAAACACAAAGGCACGATTGAGTAAACTGCTGGAGTCAAAGTTTAATGATTTTCACAATATTTTAGGATTAGTTATTTCATACTACTCACTAACCGTTCACTGATAAAAAGTTCTTTCCTCTGGTCAATGGACCATTAGTTGAACTAGTTGATGGTGATAATGAACACTAACTCTAACTTATTCATTTAAAGTAAATAACCACAGACTCAGGACATTTTTTAATCTTTATCTAAATTAAATGCATGTGAACTTCAAAAATACAGTACAGTCACCATCATTCATAGGTAAGAAAATTCAATTGATTAATCATCAAACACATACTTCGGACACATGCAATGTTCAATACTTAGAAACGGAGAGGACAGAGAAAAGAACATCTACAAATAACGTGAAATTATAGTGACCAAGAATGGTGTGAAGACCAACCCCCTGGCCAAGGAGCTGGTAAGGGTCCCCCGGGATAGATCAGGTGACATAGACTTCAGGACAGGATTCAGGACAGGATAGTTGACCTCTTGTTGGGTTTTAAATGTTGTTGTTTTCCCGTGACCTCAAGGAATCCTTACCCCGTGAGGTTCCAGAACTGGAGGCGCCGGGAACAGTTTACGGTTGTTCTGCTGAGCCGTACGGTCCAGCGGTCCTTTGCTCTGTCTTGATGGGAATAAAGAATCTGGCTACATACCTGAAAACTGCCTGTCGTCTTCCTTTCACTGGCGACGATCTTCGAGGCCACCAAGACTGGATGCCCACGCATGTCTGCCATTTTTCAACTCGTCTTCAAGGATTTAGAAGATATCACGAAGCAACGGACCATTAAAAGTATTTGAATTATTCAAAAAGAACATTGCCGTTCCTGAAGAAGAAAAGCGTACCTTCGTCAGAGGTTGTGGTGAGAATTTATACAATTTAAACACTCTAAGCTGTTTCGCCATTTGAAAAATTGCACGCTCGCGCTGTACACAGCTTCGTGATCCAGGATACTTTCTTTTATGACGTAAGCGCATCATACCTTGACTTTCCGCCTGGCTGCCTGAACGCTGCATGTTCAGCGTAGGTGAAGCCATTTTGAGTACTCTGTATTTGCGATTGCTTGTGTCACCGTAGCAACCCAATATTTGTTTAGCGGCTGCTTTGTGGTGATTTAAAAAGTGACTTTTCCACATGCGCGAGTTATATTTGTACAAAAGTGTTACCATAAGCAACAGTTGTTTGAATTGTTAATCAACAGGCGCACAGTTTAAAAGGAAATCACTGATGCGCACAGTTCTTTGACATTTATACTACCACTACGTTTTTGCATGCCATCTATAGTAAAGCACACAGTGTGAATTTCACGGTAAATTCACCATTGTGTATATTTCACTTAGTAAGAAAAATTAAATGGTGACACACACATCATTGCAGCCATGCAACAATCTTTACAGCCTCCTCCTGCGATTTCACTGAATCCTTCCTCTCCTGAGACTGATTGGGAGAAATGGAAGGAAAGTTTTGAGGCATATTTAGATGCCCTTCATGGTGAATCATTCATGAACAAGAAAAAAATCGCAATTTTAAGACATTGTCTAGGCACAGAAGGTCGGAGTATTCTTAAACATATTCCAAAGGTTCTTGTATTGTTCATTGAAGGTGAAGGAGATGCGTTGAAGATGAAAACGCAACAGCCATCAAATCACTGGACACCAGATTCAAAGCAAGCACAAATATCACGTTGGAGAGGCATACATTCTATAAAAGAGCTCAACTTTCTGGAGAATCTGCGTCCAGTTTTGTCTGTGCTTTAAGAATCCTAGCAGCTACGTGCAATTATAAGAGATTTGAGGAAGTAATGATTAGAGACCAACTTGTGGAAAAAACAAATAGCAAAAAAGTCCAAGAAGCTCTTTTGTCAAAACCTGATTTGTCTTTACTAAAAGCACTGGAGATAGCCACAAGGATCGAGAGCACTACTTCTTATCTGGAAGAAATGTCAATTTCTACTCCATCTTTGTCAACGCAAAATGTTTTGGCCGTCAAAAGTAAATGTAAGTCTTCAAAATAGATACCACACCATGAGAAACCCGGAGAGCGTGTAAAATCTGACACCAGACCCTCTAACAAACGATGGGAGTGTTTCCGTTGCGGTAGTACCTCTCATCTCGGAAATGCCAAATTTTGTCCTGCTTTGGAAAAAACATGTGCTAAATGTTTTAGGAAAGGACACTTCGCCAGTGTTTGTATATCTGCTAATTCAAAGTGGTCTTCTTCGAAAACAATTCTCAACATCGAGCAGCACACCGGAGAATCATCTTCAAGTGATGAGGACCACATTTGTTTAATATCTGAATCACAAAGCACTGATGTTGTCTCCACCATTTTGCAAGAGAGAAGACGTCCTTTATGTATCCTCTCAGTCAACGGTACAGATGTTAAAATGTTGGCTGACTCTGGGTCCCCATTCACAATTATCAGTGACAAAATATGGGAAGAGCTCTTTCAGCCTCAAGGGTTCAATTTAAACCATTCAGCTGTTCGTCCTGTTGGGTACGGTGGGTAAACCATTTATGTATTAGGTGAATTTCATGCCAATTTGTGTTTTAAAGGTAGTAATGCACAGGGTGTTATTTATGTTGCCAAAGATGATACATGTTTGCTAGGATGGCATGACCAGGGTAATCTAGATATCATTTTAGTTCCCAATGATCCTCACCAGGTCATATTAAAGAAAGATTTAATTTGTGTATAGGCTGTCAAGGAAGAAACATGGGAGTCCAGATATCCCAAAATCTTTAATGACAAGTTGGGTCTATTTAGGGGATTTAAACATAAAATTTAGATTACTCAATGATGCAAAATCTGTGGTACACAAAGTCTGCAGAGTTCCTTTAGCCTTACGTGACACACTTAAAAAAGAATTACACAAGCTGTGTTCAAGTGATGTAATAGAACCCATTGAATCCTCTGATTGGGTTTCCCCCATTGTTTTGGCCCGTAAAGCCAATGGGGCGTTGCGCATGTGTGTTGATCTTCGCGATTTGAACCGTAACATTTGGGTTGATCAACACCCCTTGCCCAACATCACTGAGATGACAACCACATTGAAAGACGGTAAGTGGTTTATCCTACTTGACATGACTTCCGCCTACCATCAAATTGACTTACATCCTGATTCCAGGCATTACACTGCGTTCATCACCTCGGAAGGTCTGGACCAATACAAACGCATGCCCTTTAGACTTGCTTCTGCATCTGCAGTCTTCCAAAGGATTGTAGAAAGCATGTTCAAAGACGTACCCGGGGTGGTGGTGTTCCAAGATGATGTGTTGGTCCACGGCTCCTGTCAAGATCAACATAATGAAAGGTTGAACAATGTCTTTTCCATTTTAAAAAGGTGTCACATTGAGTCTTGAAAAGTGTAAATTAAATGTAACTTCTGTAGATTATTTGGGGTACAGAATATCTGCAAATGGTGTTGAGCCGAAAGCAAATTTAGTTAAAGCTATTGAAGATTTCTGTGCACCTGGTGATAAAGATCAGTTAAGGTCTTTTATGGGACTCATCGAGTTCTATGCAAGATTCGTACCCAGTTGTTCAAGTAAGACTTTTCATATGAGGAACCTCCTTAAAAAGAATGTTATTTTCAAGTGGAGTAATGAATGTGCTGAGGAGTTCCAAAAAATCAAAAAAGAAATTGCTCATGCCATTCCGCTCAAGCCCTTCGACATCAATGACCATACCATAATCATGACTGACGCCAGTCAGAAGGGTCTTGGTGCTGTGCTAATGCAACATAGGAATGGTAGAGATGTAGTGGTAGTGTTTGCTTCTAGAGGTCTCAAGGGAGCTGAAGCTACGTACTCAGTAATAGAACGTGAAGCGTTAGCCTGTTGGTGGGGTACTGTTCACTTTAAACAATATTTATGGGGCTCCAAGAGTGGACCACAAACCTTTGGTCCAACTTTTCACTATGAAAGGAGGAGACAAAGCCACTCCTCGGATTGCCAAATGGCAATACAGGCTTTTAGAACACAATTATGATGTTGAGTATATTCCAGGCATACGAAACATTTTAGCGGACTGTCTGTCCAGGTTGCCCAGCAGTACGCATGAAATAAATGATGATGATAAGAATTTTGATTCTGACATCTACTGTTATGCTGTGTCTTACCCCAATGGAGCTATTTTAGAGAGCGAGTGGAGAGATGCATGAGATTCTGATTTAGACATTAAGAAACTTATGAATGTAGTTCACACAGGTTGAACAAGAGAATGTTCTCACGATGATGATCTCGGTAAATTCAAGCATGTTTTGGATGAACTTTCTGTGGTGAATGGTCTTCTATATCGCTCTTCTTTACTGGTAGTTCCTATGAGCATGAGAGACAAAGTTCTTAACCTGGTTCATGAAGGCCACATAGGCATGCGCGCCATGAAGAGAAGAATTAGAGAGTTCTTTTGGTGGCCTGATTTAGACAAACAAGTAGAGCATTTTGTGAGAGACTGTATGTCCTGCGCTGTGAGTGATAAATCTCAAGTGACAGTTCCCAGTCTTGTTCAAGCTGTTAGCGTGCCTTCCAAGCCTTGGTCCAAACTCGCAGTTGAAATCAATGGCCCTTTAACTCTGTCCGATAACGGTGTTTCCAAATATGGTATAGTTCTAATGGATTACTACAGTCGTTGGCCAGAGTTGAAATTTGTTAAAGCTCCCACCACTGTCTGTGTAGTAGAATTCTTTGACTTTCTATTTGCTCGAGAAGGTGTTCCCGATGAAGTAGTCTCTGACAATGGTTGTCAATTTACTTCATCACTCATGACACTCTCTTCCTCCTCGAGATTCTTCCGCGATCTTCTTATCTAACCCAATTAAACTAGGATTGAAGGTTCTGCATTTGGCTTCTTCGTCAGCATCTCACAGCATCTCTCCCAGTATCAGCATCTGCCACTCCAAGCTCACAGCATCTGGACTCTGCATTCAGCAATTCGTCACCTCTTCTTCTTCTAACTAACTAAAGCTATCTCAATTATACCTATGTCATTGATACTAAGGGAATTTGTAGCACAAATTTCAGATTACCTTCCAAATATATACCACAACCTCCAAGGGACAACATCGATGTCTTCGCGGGTGTTGTGGCAAATGATATTCTAATACTGAGCAAAAAAACACAGAAGAAACACAATATAGGCAAGGCAGAATGGGAAGCTCTAGCTGCCCTCCAAAGAGACCAGACTATCATCATCAAACCATCGGACAAAGGGGGAAACATAGTCATCATGAATAGTAAAGACTATGTGAAGGAGGGACTCAAACAACTTAGGAGCACAACATGCTATATGAAAGTAGACAGAGAGTATATCAAGAATGTAGAAACAAAATACACAGAGAGATTATTAAATTGGCATGAGGACCAACTCTTAAATTGGGACGAGTTATTGTTTTTGAGAAATGACACACCCATGAGCCCAACACTGTACTTGTTACCAAAGGTACACAAAAATCCTAAGAATCCACCAGGCTGCCCCATTGTTTACTCTAAGAACAGTCTGTTCGAAAATACATCACTTTTTATTGACTAATTCCGTTCACCTTTTGTACAAAACCTAAACTCTTATAATAGCGACACGAAAGACTAAATCCAGAAAACACAAAATCTATGTTGGAAAAATGAGTGTTGGATAGTGTGTTTGGATTTAGAGAGTCTCTACACCAGCATCAGACATGATGATGGTATCAGTGCATGTAAATACTTTCTACGAACCAGTAATGTTACTGTCCTACACCATAAACAGATGTTATTAGCAATGATGACCATCTGATTGAAAGAGAACATCTTTTTGTTTGAGAAAACTCTTTACCAACATGTACAAGGCACTGCGTTTGCACCTGCTTCGCCCCCAGCTGAGCCACTTTGGCAGTGGGCTGTGGGTGGAGCAGGTGCTCTGGGGCACGGATCTCAGCAAATGGACCAGCGACTTCAGTGTGTGGTTGCATTACATAGACGATATTTTGTTTGCTTGGGAAGGAAATGAAACTGATTTAAATATCTTATATGGCAAAAAATCAAATAGAATGAAGTAAATCTTAGATTTACCATGCAATATAGCAGAAAAACAATTGACTACTTAGACATCGGATTGACAATTAATGAGGGTAACCTACACACTGAACTGTAACAAGGGGGCCTTGCCAGGCCATGTTCCTACGGGCTCTAACGACTGGTGGTCGGCATATTCCCCTTTAGCCCCTCTGTTTTCTCCCCACCAGGACACCTGGAGAGAAAGCCCGGACGAATGGGAGACGGCGTCTCCCCATGAGAGACACCGCAGTCCCTTTAACCCGAATCGGAATCAACCTGAGGCCTCGCCTACCAACAACGTCATGGCCCTTTCATTGGATAAAGACCCGGATGCCCTGAGGGAGGTGTGGCATACACCCCGAGTGCGGAGACCGGAGGAGCTGGAGTTGCGGAGACCGGAGGAGCTGGAGTTGCGGAGACCTGAGGAGCTGGAGTTGTGGAGATCGGAGGAGCAGGAGTTGCGGAGACCGGAGGAGCTGGAGTTGCGGAGACCGGAGGAGCGGCCGGCTTTGGAGAGGGCGAGGGCGAGGGCGAGAACCACCGTGGAAGAGGGAGCGGCGGAAGGCGAGCCAGGAGGCCAACGACCAGGCGCAGCCCCGAGCCACGTACCAAGGGGTGCGTGGCTTCTTCAGGTACGGGAGCGGATGGCAAGGGTGTTGGGAAGGCGGGAGAGTGCGGTAATAGAATAGCGGCGTTTCGAAACTACCCGAAACATACGAAACCAAGAGTGTCACCAACTCATTGTTACTTCTCTCCTTCCCTTCCCTACTTTTGCATAAAGCGCACCCTCCACCATTTATTCACGTGTAGAAAGTGCTATCACTCTGGGTGTACTCCCTCACTCCCGGTCCCTTGGGGAATCCTTGGATATAGCATCCAACCGCCACTGACCCCTTTCCTGTTTGTCCTTTTCTCTACCTCGTGAGGGAACGCCCGGAGGACGTGAATCGATCCAAGGACGGCAGAATTCTCCCTACTGAGAGTACGGCTCCCTGTCCAAGAATAGGAAGAAACGTCCACTGCCCTTACGAAGAACAGGACTGTTGAACGGAGCGGGACGTCAAGAAAGACGGACCCCTCTAAAGAACTGAGCAAACAAAGACTCTTGTATGGAAAACATAAATACAAGGGAATAAAACCATATATCCGTAAACCAGGTCTACGCCTTTTCACTGCCCCAACCAGACATGAACTATTCAGGAAAAACAGGGCTGGCAATTCAATTCTACATGCAGATGGCTGCCATTCACTCAGCTTTTGCTGGAGTATTCCGTACAGAATTTCTCAGGGCAAAAAGGAATTGCAGCTCAGAACTTAGTTACAGAGGACGAAGAAAGAAATGACTGAACAATTGGTAGCAAGGAAATATCCACAGAAGGCCCTTCTGAAAGCTAGTGAGAGAGTAGATTACAAAACCAGAGAAGAAACATTACACCAGAGGTTACAACCAAATATGGAACCCAGTAAGGAACCCATATGCTTTATCACTAGATTCAGTAGACAGGCGGTACACCTTAGGAAGATACTGAAAAATAGATGGCCAATACTTACACAAGACAACATATTGAGTGCCAGAATTGGAGACACTCCCAATATCACCTATCATTGAAACCTCTCTTTGAAGCACATGCTAGTACACAGTCATCTAACCCCCCAAAATTTGAATTGACACCACCAAAGCAAAGGCTTTAAACGATGTGAACATTGCAAGGCATGTAAGCATAGTGTTAATGTCAAGAGAGGTTACACTTGAAAGGATCAAAAAGAAATGTTGTATCTCCAATTTAATCACATGCAAGCCTGACTTTGTAGTGTATGTAATTACTTGGCCTTGTGACAAGTGGTACATAGGCTCCACCACCTTTCCAGTACAAAAACGGATACTGGAACACTGATGATCAATTACTAACGCAGACATGAGCTATAATACAGTGAGCCAATTTCAAGAGCATCATGATGGGGACTGGACGAAAGCAAAGCTTTTTGGTATTGACACTGTGCCTGGACATCCCATAGGTGGTAATAGAATTTCTGCTTTACGTAGACTGGCATCTAGATATATCATGCAAGCTAGATGTCTGATTTCCCCATGGAAAGAATAGTGATGAAGAATTACATACACATCTGTAGATTGAGCAATCCCCGTAACTAATACAGTTCCGGGAGTGTTTTTATAATTATAATCAATGCAATTCCTCTTTTCCTGCCGTTTTCTTTTCTTGTATTTCTAGTAAAGTAGTATATATATTGTGTGCTATTTAGTTCTGGAATAACAATGTTATCTTGTTTTGGCAGATATAAGGAAGGTTCGCTAGGATTTTGCAACACTGGGAGAATGGCACCAAGGGAGTTAATCTGCACGAAGTATGCTCTCTGTCATTATGGAAACCTTTTCTTCTTACTAGTGGGAGCACCAGAAGAACCCCTTGGTAACTAAGGGCCAAACTTTTGAAAAACAGTGGATAATCCTAAAGCTACTTGAGCTAAACTGTACTCTAATACTAGATGAAACATTTGTTTTCCCCCATGAGTGACAATCATACCTCCGACTTTATCTCGGAAGCTGAATTTAATTAGGTACTATACTTTTATTTTGTGCATATGATAACATACATAATTAAGTTTAGTTACTGCTCTACCTTCATTCGAACTTACCTTTATCTGAACCTAAAACTAATTGAATATGTTCTATCACTAAGTATAAAACCGTTTTCGAGTAACTATGCGAACCATTGATTATATTTTTGTATCAAATTATTATCTGCGTGAAAACAGAATAACAGAGACCTCTTTTGAAATTAGGATGCATGCACACATGTACTTAAAATAACACTGGTTGGAGTTATTACTTCTGTTAAGTACAATTTTCTAAATATGTTAAAAAAAAGTTTTCAAAATTACCTGAATATGGGAGGAAAAAAAAGAAATGGTTGAATTTTCCCCAAAGTATTTTTCTCGTTTTGGTTCGGTGCGTCCTGTGTGACTGTCAGGACTCATCGGGCAGGATAGCTCCAAACAGAGGACACGGAGCAGATGACGGGCATGGAACTACATTTCCCGTCACTCCGTCCGCACTGACAACGCACGCACCAACGCAAACACGCTGCCTGACGTGCTGTCAGCGGAGCGGTATATCCCAAGATGGCGCCTGGATGAAGACGCCGATTATTCCTGGTGTTCCGTTGATCCTGGGAGCACGGACGGTAAGGGTGCGGATGCGCACCAACCTGTTTCATTGTTGTTTAGTAACTAGTGAACTCCGGTGTGTTCCGGGAAATCCATTGTGTTTTCTCCCATTGGCGAGACGCACACTTGCCCTGGTGGTCTCATGCGGGAGGAAAGACTGGCATTTCGCTTTCTCCCGTTGGCGAAACACACGCTAGTCCGGGTGGTCTCATGCGGGAGAAAGACTTTCTCTAAAACACTTCCTGGGGCAAAAACACTCTTGTTGCGAGGAAACAGCGAGAGCAGTCTCAGCCTGGATAACGGGCATTACGGTATTTCTTTCTGACAGGCTCTATCGGGGACTAGTAACTCTCGTTATGAGGCAATAGCAAGAGAAGCACCCCGTGTGATTGTTGGACTCCTCAGTACTGACAAAGTTGTTTTGGGTTGCTACCATATTTCTGTTGAAAGCGCATTGGATAGAGCTTTTCCCTTATGGTGCATAGCAACAGAGAACTTTCTAAAAGACCCTCTGGATGTACAGTTAATCTTGGACTCTGTGTTATCTTTTGTTTACAGGGGAGGTCATTTGGGGGTATCCAGGGCTAAACTGTCAGAGTTTAGTAGGGGACAAGCACTATCCTATTGAAGGTATGCACATAGGTGTCCTACCTGTTGATAACCTAAAACAGGAGTGGCTGTTGATTCTTTGTGTTGTCTGTGGAGTCTATCTCTGTGTTTCCTCATGACAGGCTCATGCTGGTACCTTGTGATTACCCTCATGTCTCACCCCATTTAAGGCCATCATTATTTTATTTTACAGGTAGCTATATAATTGTATATGTATGGTGAAAATTCTTTCAGTGTGATGTTCCGTGATAGACAGGAATAACTAGGAGTGGAACCTCTTTGTAAAACTGTTTTCTCTCTCTTGTTTACTCCTAGGTCTCCTTCCCTGCTGTTTCTACCCTTTCCTTCGCTCGTCAATCCATCCCACTAGTCCGAGAGGATCTATTCCATCCGGACTTGGGGCTGTCGAAAGGTGGACCCCATAGAGCTTCAACCTGATCCTGAGGATAATCTGGTGACCGTGACAGTGACGCCATATTTAGTCCGGTTTGCCGGGGTACTGTGGTCATGTGACCAAGACCGGTGTAAGTCGAAATGCGTCTTTTAGTTTGTGGCAACAATTGTGGATTTAAACTCCGTTGGTGTGGCTGGTGTCCTGTCTCATCGCGGGGCGGGATTGAAATATATATTCACTGAAAAAAACATAGGTTTCAGAGACATTATAGTTAGAAATTAGCATTTAAAAAACCTTAGAAATTCACCGAAAAAACCATAGGTTTCAGGGGTGTTATAGTTAGCTGGACATTTCATTTGTACAAAACCATAGAAATTCCTCCGTTATTGTTAGTTCTGCTTATTATAACTTGCGCGCCCGCAATGCACTGCTGATGATGTCACATATTACATCATTCATGACATGGTCAGTGAAAAAAAGGAGGGGAGGCTGCTGGGGAACGGGAAGGCCTGATAAACCCCAGGTCCAAGAAGTGATCGAGGTACTCCCTCAAATAGTTGGTCTCAGGTTCCGAGAGCGCGTATACCCTACATGCAGGTAGGATAGCTCCCTCGACTAAGTCTATCTGACAGTCGTATGACCGGTGAGGCGGGAGCTGCTCTGCCCTTGTCTTGCTAAAGACATCAGCGAACTGGGCATATTCCTGAGGGATCTTCACTTCCTTTTCGGCCGCCGTTGCCAGCAAGAACGGGCTAGCTAACATTGCTGCACATGACTCTGGCTCTGACATGACATGTTCCTGACACTCTTCTGACAAGAACTGGATGGTTTTTTCACGCCAATCGATGGAAGGGTTATGCCGTCTGAGCCACGGCATACCCAAGATCACCTCATACTGAGGTGCCTCGATGATATTCAGGGCTAGGATTTCCACGTGTCTTCTCCCCCTTGCTCTAATGGTAAGTTTTACGGCCTCTGTCTGTTCTAGTAGTAACCCCGAGGTCAGTGGCTTTCCGTCCACTGCGCCAATATTGAGACACCCACAGATGGATACCCCCTTTGTACGAGGCGGTGGGAGCCATACTCTCACAAAGAGATAAAGACACGGGTCAGCTGCACCCGGTAGCCTTCCTTTCCAAGAAACTAAACCAGGCAGAAAGAAACTATAACATCACAGAAAAAGAGTTGCTGTTGATCAAGAAGGCTTTTCAGGAATGGCGTCCGTATCTATGGGGAGCCAGGTATCCGATTACCGTGTATTCCGATCACCGGAACTTGCAGAATCTCAAGACCGCTAGACATCTCTCCCAACAGCAAATGAGAGGGATGCTTTTCTTCGAAGAATACGAGTTTACTATCACCTATCGGCCAGGGTCCGACAACCACAAAGCAGATTCCCTGTCTCGGTTGGCCTCACCATCGGAGAAGGCCACCGCTCCAGAAAAGGCCATTATAGCTCCTTCTAAAGTGGTATGTACGCTCAAAGCTGAACAGTACTTGGACCACATACGTAACAACCGAAGTGCGGCTCGTTGGGGTGTATGGGCTACCGCCACACCTGAGAGAGACAGGGCCTGCCTTTTCATATGAACAAGCTACTCCTTCCTACGGCGGAGCTGTGGAAAAAGGCGTTTGCGTGGTGTCATGAATCCCCAATTGCCGACCATCCTGGGATGAAAAAGACTATAGTTTTGGTACAGCGATATTTCTGGTGGGAGACGTTGGTACCGGATGTTAAGAGATGGGTGTTAGAATGCGACAGTTGTGCCAGAGGCAAATCGGACACTTCCAAAAGGAAAGGAAAGCTCATTCCTATGCCTACGCCTAGGGCACCTTGGCAACACATAAGCCTGGACTTTGTTACGGGGCTTCCAGTGGACCAGGGGTGCTCTGCAATCCTCGTGGTGGTGAACAGTCTCACCAAGATGGGTCATTTCGTTCCTTGCAAAAAATTGCCTATGGCGGGACAGACCGCTCTGTTAATGCTCCAAAACATTGTGCGACTCC
This sequence comes from Triturus cristatus, assembly GCF_964204655.1. Taxonomy (NCBI): domain Eukaryota; kingdom Metazoa; phylum Chordata; class Amphibia; order Caudata; family Salamandridae; genus Triturus; species Triturus cristatus. The sequence continues at coordinate 1,182,618,221 of NC_140590.1, forward strand.
ATGGCACCCCCGAGGTCATAGTGTCAGACAGGGGGCCCCAGTTCATAGCAAGCTTTTGGAGGAAGTGGTGTCAGGCCTTGCAGGTGGAGGCCGCGGTATCCACCAGCTTCCATCCTCAGACGGACGGACAGACAGAAAGACTGAATCAGACCCTCAAGAAATACCTGAGGTGTTATGCCACAGAGGCCCACGACTCATGGGTTTCCTTGCTGTGGATGGCCGAACTGGCATATAATAACGCCCCTCACAGCTCCACTGGGGTGTCACCATTCGCAACGCCCACATCAAGACTCTCACGGAAGGGCATCAGACGGTGAGGAAACAGCTACTGAAGGCAAAATTAATGTATAAAAGATGGGAAGATAGACATCAGATAGTGGGCCCACAGTATGAAGACGGGGATCTAGTGTGGTTATCCACAAAAAACATAAAGTTCAAGCTTCGCAGTGTGTTTCACCCGCGGTTCATAGGCCCCTATCCGGTGGTAAAGAGGATAAATCCTTTTGTGTTGTTAAATATGTGGAACTATGGTTTAGACTGCACGTCCAGAATGCAGTAAAGGCACTGGTTCATTGGTTGCATCTCAGAACTACATAGACGGAAGTCTGCCAAAACGCTGGGGTTGCACCGCCCTACACCTCGCTTTAGGGGAGAACCAAAGGTTCTGTGAGTTTCAATACGTTTTTGTACAGGGGATTTCTACGCAGGTGTGTACCTGGGGAACCGGTGTGCTGGCTCTGGGGAAAGTGATTGGTTGAGTATGTGATAATGTTGGTGTGTTCTTCTTGTTTCTCATGACAGGTATGAAGTAATACCTGTGGTTAGAGGAGGATGGCAGAAATTGTGTTGCATCATTGAAACAGGTATAACAGACGGTCTAGTGAGAATTCATTGAGAGTAGTGTTGCATGCTTCCGTTTAAGTTAACGGTGTATTTTTGTATTACAGGTTCTCCTCCCCGCTGTTCCCTTCCTACCCTTCCCTCACTTGTTACGTCACTCGAACCCTGAGGAGCACCCCTTTCGGAACAGGAGCATAACAGTAACACCCCTGAAACCTATGTTTTTTTCTGTGAATTTCCAAGGTTTTTTAAATGCTAATTTCTAACTATACCGTCTCTGAAACCTATGGTTTTTTCAGTGAATTTCAAAGCTTTTTTAAATGCTAATTTCTAACTATAACGTCTCTGAAACCTATGGTTTTTTCAGTGAATATATATATATATATACATACATATATAAACATATATATAATCTGCATATCTATATAAATACAAATATAATTGCATGCATACATATATGCATACATATGCATGTTATGTACATGAAAGTTTGAAAAACACTAATAGAAGCAAAGCTAAAAAGCCACCTAATTACTAACAGAATTGCTTTAACTTAAATGAGGGCGAGACCTATTGCATTTTCAATGCTTGTTTACTTTGGTTCCATCAAGAAGGCATTCAGATGTGTCACACATTTGCCATAAATTCTGAATGGTAGCACTCTAGTTGCTCATTAGATCACTGTAGTAAAGCTACTGCTCACCAGGTAAGTCTGCTGCTGGTATTCAAAGTGCATGTTTCAGTCTGCATGTCAGAAATAGAAGAGGATTTGAGAAGTCAGAATGAGCCCTAATTTTTCTTTCTGCAGCACTAATCATAATTTCTATGGCAAAATGAACCCCCTCATTTTGTTCCTTTGCAAATTAAATGTTTTAAGTGTTACCACTTTATTCCAATCAAGATGGCTACAGGTGTGACATACTTTTGTCATAAGTAAGACTGTTAGCGCTCTAGTTGTTCTTTAGAACACTCTGGGACATTCTGTCATTGGGCTATACTTGGGCTACATCTGGGTGATATTTGTGCTACATTTGGGCTCTTTTGTCTCTGGTGGCCATCTTGGGAGACTTATTTGTTATGAAGTTTCCTAATTTCTTCATTTACTACAGTCGGAAATACTTGTCGTTTTTTTTACTTTGATTCCATCAAGAAGGCATTCAGATGTATCACATAACACAATTTCGGAATGTTAGCACTCTAGTTGCTTATTAGATAACTGTAGTAAAGCTACTGCTCACCAGGGAAGTCTGCTGCTGGTATTGAAAGTGCATGTTTCAGACTGCATGTCAAATTTTTTTAATGAAATAGAAGAGGATTTGAGAAGTCACTCAAAATGTGCCCTAATTTTTCTTTTTTTCAGCACTAATCATAATTTCTATGGCAAAATGAACCCCCTCATTGTGTTCCTTTTAAATTAAACTACTCACTCTCTACTACTCACTCGCTACTACTCTCTACAACTCACTCTACTACTCACTCTCTACTACTCTCTACCACTCACTCTCTACTACTCTACTACTCTCTACTACTCTCTCTCTACTACTCCCTCTCTACTACTCACTCTACTACTCTCTACTACTCACTCTCTACTGCTCTCTCTACTACTCACTCTCTACTACTCTCTACTACACACTCTCCACTACTCACTCTCTACTACTTGCTCTCTACTACTCTCTACTACTCACTCTCTTCTACTCACTCTCTACTACTCTCTCTATCACTCACTCTCTACTACTCTCTCTCCACTACTCACTCTCTACTACTCACTCTCTACTACTCACTCTCTACTACTCTCTATTACTCACTCTCTACTACTCTCTACTACTCACTCTCTACTACTCACTCTAATACTCACTCTCTACTACTCTACTACTCACTCCCTACTACTCTCTACCACTCACTCTCTACTACTCTCTCTACTACTCACTCTACTACTCACTCTCTACTACTCTCTCTCCACTACTCACTCTCTACTACTCACTCTCTACTACTCACTCTCTACTACTCTCTATTACTCACTCTCTACTACTCTCTCTACTACTCACTCTCTACTACTCTAATACACACTCTCTACTACTTGCTCTCTACTACTTTCTCTCTACTACTCACTCTACTACTCACTCTCTACTACTCACTCTACTACTCACTCTCTACTACTCACTCTCTACTACTCCACTACTCTCTACTACTCACTCTCTACTATACTAATCCCTGCTACTCCCTCTCTACTACTCACTCTCTACTACTCCCTCTCTACTACTCCCTCTCTACTGCTCTCTCTCGACTACTCACTCTCTACTACTCGCTCTCTACTACTCTATACTACTCACTCTCCACTACTCACTCTCTACTACTCACTCTCTTCTACTCACTCTCTACTACTCTCTACTACTCTCTACCACTCACTCTCTACTACTCACTCTCTACTACTCTCTCTCTACTACTCACTCTCTACTATTCACTCTACTACTCTCTACTACTCACTCTCTACTACTCTCTCTACTACTCACTCTACTACTCACTCTCTACTACTCTCTCTCCACTACTCACTCTCTACTACTCACTCTCTACTACTCTACTACTCTCTATTACTCACTCTCTACTACTCTCTCTACTACTCACTCTCTACTACTCACTCTAATACACACTCTCTACTACTTGCTCTCTACTACTTTCTCTCTACTACTCACTCTACTACTCACTCTCTACTACTCACTCTACTACTCACTCTCTACTACTCTCTACTACTCACTCTCTACTACTCCACTACTCTCTACTACTCACTCTCTACTATACTAATCCCTGCTACTCCCTCTCTACTACTCACTCTCTACTACTCTCTCTCTAAAACTCCCTCTCTACTACTCACGCTCTACTGCTCTCTCTCGACTACTCACTCTCTACTACTCGCTCTCTACTACTCTATACTACTCACTCTCCACTACTCACTCTCTACTACTCAATCTCTTCTACTCACTCTCTACTACTCTCTACTACTCTCTCTACTACTCACTCTCTACTACTCTACTACCCACTCTCTACTACTCACTCTACTACTCTCTACTACTCTCTACCACTCTCTCTCTACTACTCTTTCTCTACTACTCACTCTCTACTACTCACTCTACTACTCTCTCTCTACTACTCACTGTCTACTACTCTCTCTACTACTCACTCTCTACTACTCCCTCTACTACTCACTCTCTACTACACACTCTCTACTACACACTCTCCACTACTTGCTCTCTACTACTCGCTCTCAACTACTCGCTCTCTACTACTCACTCTACTACTCACTCTCTACTACTCCCTACTACTCACTCTCTAGTACTCTCTACTACTCACTGTCGAGTATTCCACTACTCTCTACTACTCACTCTCTACTACTCACTCTCTACTACTCTACTAATCCCTACTATTCTCTCTCTACTACTCACTCTCTACTACTCACTCTCTACTACTATCTACTATTCACTCTCTACTACTCTCTCTCTACTACTCACTCTCTACTACTCACTCTCTACTACTCACTCTCTACTACTCTCTCTAAACTACTCACTCTACTACTCACTCTCTACTACTCACTCTCTACTACTCTCTACTACTCACTCTCCACTACTCCCTCTACTACTCACTCTCTACTACTCCCTCTACTACTCACTCTCTACTACTCACTCTCTACTACACACTCTCTACTACTTGCTCTCCACTACTCTCTCTCTACTACTCACTCTCTACTACTCACTCTCTACTACTCTCTCTCTCTACTACTCTCTCTACTACTCACTCTCTACTACTCACTCTCTAGTACTCTCTACTACTCACTGTCGAGTATTCCACTACTCTCTACTACTCACTCTCTACTACTCACTCTCTACTACTCTACTAATCCCTACTACTCACTCTCTACTACTCACTCTCTACTACTCACTCTCTACTACTCACTCTACTACTCACTCTCTACTACTCTCTACTACTCACTCTACTACTCACTCTCTACTACTTCTACTATTCTCTCTCTGCTACTCACTCTCTACTACTTTCTACTACTCACTCTCTACTACTCACTCTCTATTACTCTCTACTACTCACTCTCTACTACTCACTCTCTACTGTTTACTCTCTATTACTCATCCTCTACTCTCTACCTCTCCACCTCTCTCTACCTCTCTCTCTACCTCTCTACCTCTACCTCTCCACCTCTACCTCTCTACCTCTACCTCTCTACCTCCACCTCTCTACCACTCTCTACTTCTCTCTACATGCACACATATGCATATATATATATATATAAAAGTAAAGGTGCTCAGATATGAGGCCGCACTCCGCTGAACAGGCTGGTTCACACCACTTTATTAGCAAACCATACACCTTCCCTTCTCGTTATTAGGTCCCTCGGCCTGACGTGTTTCAAAGCCTTTGTGCTTCTCTTCAGAGGCCTCCGCCAGGATTCACAGTTCATTGCCTTTCACGCCACCCCTTTGCATGCTCTTAAAATACTCTTATTGGCCTCCGGTGTGCCTCTGTAATTAATTAGGTCTCACAATGCATGCTGGGGCACGTAGTTGATTTTGGCATATTTTGACCCTCCAGTGGGTTTGATTCCGTGCCCCAGCAGATTATGGCCTCGGGAGGGGGTCCATGCGGCCCCCTTACGGAATTTGGAGGCAGGCCCTGGGGGATGGGGTACCCAGGACCAATAAATTAGAAAAAGAAGGGGGGCTACACAGCGGGGGAACAAATTCCCCTTGAATACTGGGGATCCCTGGGGGCCAACTAGCCCACCAGTTACCTCCAGTATGCGCCAGGGAGCTGCGTTGCAGAGAGGTGTTCTGAGGCCACGCCCCTTTTTACACCTCTCTGCAACGCAGCTCTGTGGCGCTTACTGGAGGTAGCTGGTGGGCTAGTTGCACCCCAGGGACCCTCTGTATTCAAGGGGAGTTAATCCCCCAACTTAAAACGCGCCACGGGGCGCGTTTGCACAGTGGTGAAGGGATGGGGCGGGGCCTGAGTTCACATGTGTGCAAACACGCCCTGTGGCCCGGTTTAAGTTGGGAAATTAATTCCTTGTCAATACTGAGGGTCCCTGGGGGTCAACTAGCCCACCAGGTACCTCCAGTAAGCACCACGGAGCTGCGTTGCAGAGTGTTGTAAAAAGGCGCATGGCCTCTAAGCACCTCTCTGCAACGCAGCCTCCTGGCACATACTGGAGGTACCTGGTGGGCTAGTTGGCCCCCAGGGACCCACAGGATTGAGGAGGAATTAATTCTCTAACTTAAAACGCGCCATAGGGTGTGTTTGCAGACATATCACCTCAGGCCACGCCCCTTTATTTCACCACTGTGCAAACGCGCCCTGTGCCGCGTTTTAAGTTGGGGAATTAATTCTCTTTCAATACTGAGGGTCCCTGAGGGCCAAATAGCCCAACAGGTATCTCCAAAATGCGCCAGGGAGCTGCGTTGCAGACAGGTGTTCAGAGGCCACGCCCCTTTTTACACCTCTGCAACACAGCTCTGTGGCGCTTACTGGAGGTACCTAGTGGGCTAGTTTGACCCTAGGGACCCTTAGGATTGAAGGGGACTTAATCTCTCAACTTAGAACGGTGACAGTGCGTGTTTACACAGTGGTGAAGGGAGGGGACGGGGCCTGACAGGATGTGTGCAAACATGCCCTGTGGCGCGTTTTAAGTTGGGGAAAAAATTCCACTTCAAACCTGAGGGACCATGGGGGCCAAGAAGCCCACCAGGTGCTTCCAGGAAGCGCCACTGCGCTGCGTTGCAGAGAGGTGGTGCAGGCCGTGCCCCTTTTGACATCTCTCTGCTACGCAGCTCTGTGGCGCTTACTGGATGTACTACGAATTCCGATATACTCACCTGTTATCAGGAGAGACCTCAGTGCTGCATCTTTGAGCCCAGTACTGATCCGGAAAAGTAATTCTAACCATACATACCAGTAACTTGAATTTCCTTCCATAGGCTAACATTGACTGGTTTCACTTGGAAATTCTTCTGAGTGTGGAGTTTTGGAACTTTAAAATATTCATCGAAAATCATTCGAAGAACCAATTCCGATTTACTCACCTATTATCAGGAGAGAACCCAGTGCTGCATCTTTTAGCCCTACAAAAGGGGGTGGTGATGGACGGAGCATCAGAACCAATCAAACACTCAAACCCAGTCAAGAGATCTGGGTTTGATCCATCACCGTTCTTTAGCCCACTCTGCCACCCCAGTTCAGACATGGCCATATGCAAATCAGTCTGACCCTGTGCCTCATGGGAACAGTCCAGCCCGAACTGCCAAGCCATGCCTTCCCTGGAGCGGAAACAAGCTTCCTAGGACCGGTTTCTGGCATTTCAGCCGTCTTCAGCCAGGCTTGCTTGAATCCAGTGGCAAAGTGAGCAAGGGACTCACGTCTGAACATACCCTGCCAACAAATGGCGAACAAAGCGGTAAAAAAGGGGGTGGTGATGGACGGAGCATCAGAACCAAACACTCACACCCAGTCAAGAGATCTGGGTTTGATCCATCACCGTTCTTTAGCCCACTCTGCCACCTCAGTTTAGACATGGCCATATGCAAATCAGTCTGACCCTGTGCATCATGGGAACAGTCCAGCCCGAACTGCCAAGCCATGCCTTCCCTGGACCGGAAACAAGCTTCCTAGGACCGGTTTCTGGCATTTCAGCCGTCTTCAGCCAGGCTTGCTTGAATCCAGTGGCAAAGTGAGCAAGGGACTCACGTCTGAGCATACCCTGCCAACTTATGGCGAACAAAGCGGTAAAAAAGGGGGTGGTTAAGGACGGAGCATCAGAACCAATCAAACACTCACACCCAGTCAAGAGATCTGGGTTTGATCCATCACCGTTCTTTAGCCCACTCTGCCACCCCAGTTCAGACATGGCCATATGCAAATCAGTCTGACCCTGTGCCTCATGGGAACAGTCCAGCCCGAACTGCCAAGCCATGCCTTCCCTGGACCGGAAACAAGCTTCCTAGGACCGTTTTCTGGCATTTCAGCCAGGCTTGCTTGAATCCAGTGGCAAAGTGAGCAAGGGACTCACGTCTGAGCATGCCCTGCCAACTTATGGCAAACAAAGCGGTACAAAAGGGGGTGGTGATGGACAGAGCATCAGAACCAATCAAACACTCACACCCAGTCAAGAGATCTGGGTTTGATCCATCACCGTTCTTTAGCCCACTCTGCCACCCCAGTTCAGACATGGCCATATGCAAATCAGTCTGACCCTGTGCCTCATGGGAACAGTCCAGCCCGAACTGCCAAGCCATGCCTTCCCTGGAGCGGAAACAAGCTTCCTAGGACCGGTTTCTGGCATTTCAGCCGTCTTCAGCCAGGCTTGCTTGAATCCAGTGGCAAAGTGAGCAAGGGACTCACGTCTGAACATACCCTGCCAACTTATGGCGAACAAAGCGGTAAAAAAGGGGGTGGTGATGGACGGAGCATCAGAACCAAACACTCACACCCAGTCAAGCGATCTGGGTTTGATCCATCACCGTTCTTTAGCCCACTCTGCCACCTCAGTTTAGACATGGCCATATGCAAATCAGTCTGACCCTGTGCATCATGGGAACAGTCCAGCCCGAACTGCCAAGCCATGCCTTCCCTGGACCGGAAACAAGCTCCCTAGGACCGGTTTCTGGCATTTCAGCCGTCTTCAGCCAGGCTTGCTTGAATCCAGTGGCAAAGTGAGCAAGGGACTCACGTCTGAGCATACCCTGCCAACTTATGGCGAACAAAGCGGTAAAAAAGGGGGTGGTTAAGGACGGAGCATCGGAACCAATCAAACACTCACACCCAGTCAAGAGATCTGGGTTTGATCCATCACCGTTCTTTAGCCCACTCTGCCACCCCAGTTCAGACATGGCCATATGCAAATCAGTCTGACCCTGTGCCTCATGGGAACAGTCCAGCCCGAACTGCCAAGCCATGCCTTCCCTGGACCGGAAACAAGCTTCCTAGGACCGTTTTCTGGCATTTCAGCCAGGCTTGCTTGAATCCAGTGGCAAAGTGAGCAAGGGACTCACGTCTGAGCATGCCCTGCCAACTTATGGCAAACAAAGCGGTACAAAAGGGGGTGGTGATGGACAGAGCATCAGAACCAATCAAACACTCACACCCAGTCAAGAGATCTGGGTTTGATCCATCACCGTTCTTTAGCCCACTCTGCCACCCCAGTTCAGACATGGCCATATGCAAATCAGTCTGACCCTGTGCCTCATGGGAACAGTCCAGCCCGAACTGCCAAGCCATGCCTTCCCTGGACCGGAAACAAGCTTCCTAGGACCGGTTTCTGGCATTTCAGCCGTCTTCAGCCAGGCTTGCTTGAATCCAGTGGCAAAGTGAGCAAGGGACTCACGTCTGAGCATGCCCTGCCAACTTATGGCAAACAAAGCGGTACAAAAGGGGGTGGTGATGGACAGAGCATCAGAACCAATCAAACACTCACACCCAGTCAAGAGATCTGGGTTTGATCCATCACCGTTCTTTAGCCCACTCTGCCACCCCAGTTCAGACATGGCCATATGCAAATCAGTCTGACCCTGTGCCTCATGGGAACAGTCCAGCCCGAACTGCCAAGCCATGCCTTCCCTGGACCGGAAACAAGCTTCCTAGGACCGGTTTCTGGCATTTCAGCCGTCTTCAGCCAGGCTTGCTTGAATCCAGTGGCAAAGTGAGCAAGGGACTCACGTCTGAGCATACCCTGCCAACTTATGGCGAACAAAGCGGTAAAAAAGGGGGTGGTTAAGGACGGAGCATCAGAACCAATCAAACACTCACACCCAGTCAAGAGATCTGGGTTTGATCCATCACCGTTCTTTAGCCCACTCTGCCACCCCAGTTCAGACATGGCCATATGCAAATCAGTCTGACCCTGTGCCTCATGGGAACAGTCCAGCCCGAACTGCCAAGCCATGCCTTCCCTGGACCGGAAACAAGCTTCCTAGGACCGTTTTCTGGCATTTCAGCCAGGCTTGCTTGAATCCAGTGGCAAAGTGAGCAAGGGACTCACGTCTGAGCATGCCCTGCCAACTTATGGCAAACAAAGCGGTACAAAAGGGGGTGGTGATGGACAGAGCATCAGAACCAATCAAACACTCACACCCAGTCAAGAGATCTGGGTTTGATCCATCACCGTTCTTTAGCCCACTCTGCCACCCCAGTTCAGACATGGCCATATGCAAATCAGTCTGACCCTGTGCCTCATGGGAACAGTCCAGCCCGAACTGCCAAGCCATGCCTTCCCTGGACCGGAAACAAGCTTCCTAGGACCGGTTTCTGGCATTTCAGCCGTCTTCAGCCAGGCTTGCTTGAATCCAGTGGCAAAGTGAGCAAGGGACTCACGTCTGAGCATGCCCTGCCAACTTATGGCAAACAAAGCGGTACAAAAGGGGGTGGTGATGGACAGAGCATCAGAACCAATCAAACACTCACACCCAGTCAAGAGATCTGGGTTTGATCCATCACCGTTCTTTAGCCCACTCTGCCACCCCAGTTCAGACATGGCCATATGCAAATCAGTCTGACCCTGTGCCTCATGGGAACAGTCCAGCCCGAACTGCCAAGCCATGCCTTCCCTGGACCGGAAACAAGCTTCCTAGGACCGTTTTCTGGCATTTCAGCCAGGCTTGCTTGAATCCAGTGGCAAAGTGAGCAAGGGACTCACGTCTGAGCATGCCCTGCCAACTTATGGCAAACAAAGCGGTACAAAAGGGGGTGGTGATGGACAGAGCATCAGAACCAATCAAACACTCACACCCAGTCAAGAGATCTGGGTTTGATCCATCACCGTTCTTTAGCCCACTCTGCCACCCCAGTTCAGACATGGCCATATGCAAATCAGTCTGACCCTGTGCCTCATGGGAACAGTCCAGCCCGAACTGCCAAGCCATGCCTTCCCTGGACCGGAAACAAGCTTCCTAGGACCGGTTTCTGGCATTTCAGCCGTCTTCAGCCAGGCTTGCTTGAATCCAGTGGCAAAGTGAGCAAGGGACCCACGTCTGAGCATACCCTGCCAACTTATGGCGAACAAGGCGGTACAAAAGGGGGTGGTGAGGGACAGAGCATCAGAACCAATCAAACACTCACACCCAGTCAAGAGATCTGGGTTTGATCCATCACCGTTCTTTAGCCCACTCTGCCACCCCAGTTCAGACATGGCCATATGCAAATCAGTCTGACCCTGTGCCTCATGGGAACAGTCCAGGCCGAACTGCCAAGCCATGCCTTCCCTGGACCAATATAACAATTAATACATTTAAAAATTGTCATTTAAAAACCTTTGAAATTCACTAAAAAAACATAGGTTTCAGGCACGTTATAGTTAGAAATTAGCATTTAAAACCATAGAAATTCACTGAAAAAACCATAGGTTTCAGGTGCGTTATAGTTAGTTGGACATTTCTCTCGTATAAAACCATTGAAATTACGCACTATGTAATACCCTCCACCGAACCATACAGACACTCATACTGATACTCAAAAAACCAACTAATAACCTAGATAGACACTCATGTAGCTACTCAACAACCCATGCAGCCACTTATACACAAAGTGAGAGACTGATACAGATATCTACATATTTAAAGATTACTTACTAACCCATGTATTCACTAAGATACACTTAATCAGTCAGTTATTGAATCAATTTTCCCCCAAAAAATTCATCCATTTAGACACTTATATACCCATTTATTCTTCCATCGACCTTGAGATATACATATATAAAACATATTTGATTTTCAGAAAAACACACATTCAGTGGATGATGTCAACAGTGATGTCATCAGTGATGTCATTTGAGATGTCATCAGTGATGTCATGAGTGATGTCACTGACCATGTCATGAGTGATGTGATATGTGATGTCATCAGCAGTGCATTGGGGGCGCGTGAGCTATAGTTAGCTGAACTAACTATAACGGGGGAATTTCAATAGTTATGTACGAGAGAAATGTCCAACTAACTATAACGCACCTGAAACCTATGTTTTTTTCAGTGAATATATATATATATATATATATATATATATATATATATATATATATATATATATATATAAAGCTCAGTTCCCTCTGGTTATCAACAGAAAGGATGTCGCACTCGCGGGGCGTTGAAATGCAGTTTATTCAATCAAATGACCAGCAGTGTAACAGACGCGTTTCGGCGGAATGCCTTTCTCGATGTTACTGAGGCACCGCTAACGCCATGTTTTTCAATCATTTCCGTGTCCACAAAATAGAAAAGGGGACCAAAAAGAACACCTCCAAACACCAGGTGGTGTCCCAACAATGTGGCTTACCGAGCTCCACAAACTTGCAGCTTCTGGTCCCAATGTTGAATTGATGGTGTTACTGGAACCTGGTGTAACTCCTGTAGCTATAGCATTAGCTACAGGAGTTACACCAGGTTCCAGTAACACCATCAATTCAACATTGGGACCAGAATCTGCAAGTTTGTGGAGCTCGGTAAGCCACATTGTTGGGACACCACCTGGTGTTTGGAGGCCCTTCACTTTACGGGTCTTCGCAGCGAACTACAACGACCAGCATGCAATTGGCCCCGGTGAGCACGAGGGAACTGCAGACTACATGTCGAGGCGGGGCACCAGCATTTCATTGGGTGTGGCCATGAGAGCGTCACAAGATTTATTAACGACCGCCAGGTGAGAGATTCGACTTGGGAACCGGCACTGAGGAAAGCACTACCGCTGAAACGCGTCTGCCAAAATGTTTCCAGTTTGAAGGCATAACCCGTGCTGTTAATTGTGGAATAAATCCTGTTGTCAACCCCAGCATATGTCGGGCTCATTTGTAGTGACGAGTGAGCATTGGATTTTATGTGAAGCCAGTATTGCTGACACTGGCTACCGGCATGCCCTCACGTTCAGGTGCAACGCGCATTCAGCAAAAAACTTTGGATTTCGTATTTTCAAGTACAGCACGGTGCCCCCCTTTGAGGATCATCAGTACTGACTGTGACCACATCAGGAGTGAGGATGTAGCATTAGCTACAGGAGTTACACCAGGTTCCAGTAACACCATCAATTCAACATTGGGACCAGAAGCTGCAAGTTTGTGGAGCTCGGTAAGCCACATTGTTGGGACACCACCTGGTGTTTGGAGGCCCTTCACTTTACGGGTCTTCGCAGCGAACTCCAACGACCAGCATGCAATTGGCCCCGGTGAGCACAAGGGAACTGCAGACTACATGTTGAGGCGGGGCACCAGCATTTCATTGAGTGTGGCCATGAGAGCGTCACAGGATTTATTAACGACCGCCAGGTGAGAGATTCGACTTGGGAACCGGCACTGAGGAAAGCACTACCGCTGAAACGCGTCTGCCAAAATGTTTCCAGTTTGAAGTCATAACCCGTGCTGTTAATTGTGGAATAAATCCTGTTGTCAACCCCAGCATATGTCGGGCTCATTTGTAGTGACGAGTGAGCATTGGATTTTATGTGAAGCCAGTATTGCTGACACTGGCTACCGGCATGCCCTCACGTTCAGGTGCAACGCGCATTCAGCAAAAAACTTTGGATTTCATATATATATATATATATATATATATACAGTTTCACAATGCCAAAGCTTCAAGACGCACTCTCCATAGGAAAAATCAGGCAACAACGTAGTCTGTAACTCCCTGGTTCATAACATTGCCTTACGCGTTTCAAACATAAGCTGTCCTTTGTCACAGGCAGAGCGACATCAAATGAAAGGCAAAGACTGCTGCTGAGTATTACAAATACTTTTAATTGCCTTCAGGTGAGGCCTTGTAGTTTCAAAAAATTGCATTCTGGGAACAGCAGTTCTTACATCAGCCTCGTAGTTCGTAATAAACAGCCAATGTCCACTCTCAATATATTTATAATTTCGCCATTAGTGGGCTTACCAGTAGAAGCAGAAAAACGTTGTTAAAATAATAAGCCATCCTCATGGACCGAGAACAGCTCTTGACATCCAGAGCCTCCGGCCCGCAATTACTCTCTGCGGTGGTGCAGTCCTCACGGCATGGCTGCCGTGTATATTATACAGTTTCACAATGCCAAAGCTTCAGGACGCAATCTCCATAGGAAAAATCAGGCAACAACGTAGTCTGCAACTACCTGGTTCATAACATTGCCTTAAGCGTTTCAAACATAAGCTGTCCTTTGTCACAGGCAGAGCGACATCAATTGAAAGGCAAAGACTGCTGCTGAGTATTACAAATACCTTTAATTGCCTTCAGGTGAGGCCTTGTAGTTTCAAAAAATTGCATTCTGGGAACAGCAGTTCTTACATCAGCCTCGTAGTTCGTAATAAACAACCAATGTCCACTCTCAATATAGTTATAATTTCGCCATTAGTGGACTTACCAGTAGAAGCAGAAAAACGTTGTTAAAATAATAAGCCATCCTCATGGACCGAGAACAGCACTTGACATCCAGAGCCTCCGGCCCGCAATTACTCTCTGCGGTGGTGCAATCCTCACGGCATGGCTGCCGTGTATATTATACAGTTTCACAATGCCAAAGCTTCAGGACGCACTCTCCATAGGAAAAATCAGGCAACAACGTAGTCTGCAACTCCCTGGTTCATAACATTGCCTTACGCGTTTCAAACATAAGCTGTCCTTTGTCACAGGCAGAGCGACATCAAATGAAAGGCAAAGACTGCTGCTGAGTATTACAAATACCTTTAATTGCCTTCAGGTGAGGCCTTGTAGTTTCAAAAAATTGCATTCTGGGAACAGCAGTTCTTACATCAGCCTCGTAGTTCGTAATAAACAGCCAATGTCCACTCTCAATATATTTATAATTTCGCCATTAGTGGGCTTACCAGTAGAAGCAGAAAAAAGTTGCTAAAATAATAAGCCATCCTCATGGACCGAGAACAGCTCTTGACATCCAGAGCCTCCGGCCCGCAATTACTCTCTGCGGTGGTGCAGTCCTCACGGCATGGCTGCCGTGTATATTATACAGTTTCACAATGCCAAAGCTTCAGGACGCACTCTCCATAGGAAAAATCAGGCAACAACGTAGTCTGCAACTCCCTGGTTCATAACATTGCCTTACACGTTTCAAACATAAGCTGTCCTTTGTCACAGGCAAAGCGACATCAAATGAAAGGCAAAGACTGCTGCTGAGTATTACAAATACCTTTAATTGCCTTCAGGTGAGGCCTTGTAGTTTCAAAAAATTGCATTCTGGGAACAGCAGTTCTTACATCAGCCTCGTAGTTCGTAATAAACAGCCAACGTCCACTCTCAATATATTTATAATTTCGCCATTAGTGGGCTTACCAGTAGAAGCAGAAAAACGTTGTTAAAATAATAAGCCATCCTCATGGACCGAGAACAGCTATTGACATCCAGAGCCTCCGGCCCGCAATTACTCTCTGCGGTGGTGCCGTCCTCACGGCATGGCTGCCGTGTATATTATACAGTTTCGCAATGCCAAAGCTTCAGGACGCACTCTCCATAGGA
Source organism: Triturus cristatus (assembly GCF_964204655.1). Lineage (NCBI taxonomy): Eukaryota > Metazoa > Chordata > Amphibia > Caudata > Salamandridae > Triturus > Triturus cristatus. Next base: position 1,182,633,544 of record NC_140590.1, read on the forward strand.
AAAATCAGGCAACAACGTAGTCTGCAACTCCCTGGTTCATAACATTGCCTTACGCGTTTCAAACATAAGCTGTCCTTTGTCACAGGCAGAGCGACATCAAATGAAAGGCAAAGACCGCTGCTGAGTATTACAAATACCTTTAATTGCCTTCAGGTGAGGCCTTGTAGTTTCAAAAAATTGCATTCTGGGAACAGCAGTTCTTACATCAGCCTCGTAGTTCGTAATAAACAGCCAATGTCCACTCTCAATATATTTATAATTTCGCCATTAGTGGGCTTACCAGTAGAAGCAGAAAAACGTTGTTAAAATAATAAGCCATCCTCATGGACCGAGAACAGCTATTGACATCCAGAGCCTCCGGCCCGCAATTACTCTCTGCGGTGGTGCAGTCCTCACGGCATGGCTGCCGTGTATATTATACAGTTTCACAATGCCAAAGCTTCAGGACGCACTCGCCATAGGAAAAATCAGGCAACAACGTAGTCTGCAACTCACTGGTTCATAACATTGCCTCACGCGTTTCAAACATAAGCTGTCCTTTGCCACAGGCAGAGCGACATCAAATGAAAGGCAAAGACTGCTGCTGAGTATTACAAATACCTTTAATTGCCTTCAGGTGAGGCCTTGTAGTTTCAAAAAATTGCATTCTGGGAACAGCAGTTCTTACATCAGCCTCGTAGTTCGTAATAAACAGCCAATGTCCACTCTCAATATATTTATAATTTCGCTATTAGTGGGCTTACCAGTAGAAGCAGAAAAACTTTGTTAAAATAATAAGCCATCCTCATGGACCGAGAACACCTCTTGACATCCAGAGCCTCCGGCCCGCAATTACTCTCTTCGGTGGTGCAGTCCTCACGGCATGGCTGCCGTGTATATTATACAGTTTCACAATGCCAAAGCTTCAGGACGCACTCTCCATAGGAAAAATCAGGCAACAACGTAGTCTGCAACTCCCTGGTTCACAACATTGCCTTACGCGTTTCAAACATAAGCTGTCCTTTGTCACAGGCAGAGCGACATCAAATGAAAGTCATGCTGCTCCTAATCCACCAAGTACGCTCAGCACTCCAGGGGGGGTGCCCGTCTAAATACGCGGTGGTGGAACCGCGATAAATCTCCAGCTCCAAACATCAAATTAATGAAGAGATGGCACTTTCGGGTGAGGAAAAGAAGCCTGTTTTATTATCGGGTTTTCTGAAACAACAAACGTGTTTCCGTTGACGCCTTTATCAACATTCAGTGAATTGCAGTAGCGGCATTTTTAAAACAAACATCACATGTAATTTCCTATTTCGACGCAATCATAGAAAAAGAACATTCTTTACCACAGAGGACTTCGCAGTCATTACGGTCGCCATATTTGAATGTCTAATTTACTTCTCATCTTTTTACCCTCTATCATGATTTCTCTGAATGAAAAAAGCATATAAACATACATATATGTGAAGAACTCCTCCTAAAACATTTGGTTTCATTTAGATACATTTTCACCCGAGTATCAAATCTCACCATCGCGCTCTCAATGAGCTTGCAAATACACTGCTCCTGGCCATTGCGCTCTGTATGAGCCTACAGACAATGTATACTTTCTGTGCCACATATTATAAGTGGACATGCCCAGGATACATTAAAAAAGGAAGGAGGAGTAAATACACATGGTAAAAAGCCAATTATTTTTTGGTCTCTTAGGCGGCCGATATTTCCTCAATATTTACACATATCCGCTCAAACTTATTTGAACACAAGGTTCACCAACATCATAGTTGCACTAAGGGTAACATTCAAGCTCTAGATGAGCAGCCATAATTCTAAAATGGCCCAGGGGGATGGAGTCCCAAGGCCCTAAAGAGGCTCAGGAGAGGGTCAAGCAGCCCCGAACCCTTTAAAATATATATGGCCCTGGGGCATTGGGTCCCCAGAATCATAATAGGCTCGGGAGGGGGATGCATGGCCCCTCCCCTTTTAATATATAAATATAGCCCTGGGTGATGGAATACTTAGGGCCATAATACGGCTTGGGGAGGGGGGGGGGTCGCGTGGAAAAAAAGATCCTGGGGGATGTTGTCCCAGGGGGTAAGAAGGCTCGGGAGTGGGGCTGTGTAAACCCCTCCCCTTTCAAAATAAGACAGCCCCTGGTGATGGGGTCTCCTGGGCCTTTTTAAGAATTGGGGAGGGGGAGTGCGTGGCTCCCTCCCATTTAAAATAAAAAATAGTCCTGGGTGATGTGGTACTCAGGCCAATAATAAGCGTGGGGAGAGGGGGTTGTGTGGCCCCCTCCACTTTAAAAATAAAGACCCTGGGGGATGTCGTCACCAGGGGGTAATAAGGCTCGGAGAGGGGAGGCGAGCAACCCCTCCACTTTAAAAAAAAACGTCCCTCATTGATGGGGTCCCCACTGCCTTTTTAAGGATTGGGAGGGGGGTTGCGTGGCCCCCTCCCCTTTAAAAACAAAAGGCCCTGAGGATGGGGTCATAGGGTCTAATGGGGCTTGGGGAGGGGAGCCACGCGGCCCCTTCCCCTTTTATATTGGTATGGCCCTTGTGGATGGTATCCTTTGGACCTAATAAGGTTCGTTGGGGGGAAGGCGTTATAGATAGGTGTGACAAAAAAGATCTGTTTTTGATTTTAAAAAACACCTTAGAAATTCACTGCAAAAAACAAAGGTTAAAGTAATGTTGTAGTTAGGTGAATATATCAGTGAAACATTGGAGCCGATTAGGATGGCTGAAGGCCAGCCAACACCGGCCCTGCGGTCCTTCCGCCATCACACCTGCCCGCGATTTACCCACCACCCAATTAGGATGGTGGTGGGTACCACGGCGGATGCAAGGTTCGTCCACCACTTCACTAGCAAAGGCAATCGTTCCGATTGCCTGGTGCACAGTGCAGGGTGCCTAAAACGGTGGCGGTGCCTAGCAGGCACCGTCCACCAAATTAGGATGTTGGTAAAAAACGGCCTTTCCATGGTGAACGGCTGGCGGGGATTGGGTTTGGGGCCCGTTGCGGGCCCCTCTTGTTTTGGGGGGAGGTATTGCTGCACTGGGGGGGGGCATTTCTCTGCACTGCGTGGCAGGCACCGCGAGGTGCAGGGAAATGCACAGCATCACATTTTAACATTGCGTACGGTGCTGCAGGCAGCAGCATCGTCCCCAATGTTAAATACCTGGAATGCACACCCGCCATATTGGCGGGTGCATTGTAATTGCAGTGGTGGGACCGCCGCATAATTGGTGGGCGTTCCCTAACACCGCAATGATGGCGGGCGGACTCATGTCCGCCCACCATCGTAATGAGCCCCATTGACATTTGGAACTAAATAAAAACAGAAATTCACAATCGTTAGTAGAGCTAATTATATTTTGCTCCCCGCCATGCACTGTTTATGACCTCACATATACCATCAGTTATGACGCGACATCTCAAATGACATGATTTATGACATCACTGATGGCATCACTAATGACATCATCCCATTCTCGTTTTTGCACATATTGCCAATGCTTAATTTGTAAGAAATTAAGTGCCAGTGTCTTTGTCAGGCGACAACTACAGCTTGCACTACACACTGCCTCTGCCAGGGCTGCCAATAATAGTACCAGCACAACTACTAACCTTCACACTACTATAAATGTGACAATTCAGTCTATTTGAGGCCCCATAAGCTATAAGAGTGGCTTAGACAGCAGTTAATAGCCATGTTCAATCTATATTGAATTAATAAACAACTGTTGTTGTGTTAATCTCTAAATTAGACAGACAGCCCTGCCATGTGGCAGACTGTCGCAAGTGCTGGTTTTGGCAATTAAATACAGGTGCTGAACATCGGAAACCACGGGTTAAAAGTAGGCACTGCATATTGCTCTGTAAATTAATATGGCATTAGAGACCTGAAAGTAAGTACAAAATAAATTAGAATAATATGGAGCATCATTAATTCCAGATGCAACTCCCTTGGGTGTAGCAAGTATGTGTTATGTGCAACACTGACCCTATACCATGCACTTCACGGGAAGCCTAGTTCACATTAACAATCAAGAAGCATAGATATATGGGAAACCCTCATTGCACACAGGGTTCAATATGTATACAATTTTTCAGAGAAAGCCAAGGTCCTCAAGGTAGTCAACGTCTGTTGAAAAAGGAATGCCCTACTACGGACAGCTTTTTCTGTATCAAACCAGTCACAGTCACCGACCCTCCATTGAGAAATGAAGCTGATATGAGTAGAAAAGTAGGTATTGTAAACAGTGTTTACTCGATGGAGAAAGCTTACTCTCTGCCACACTGTTTGCAGAAATTGGACCTCTATGAGAAATACACTACAGAGTGTTAAAAAAGTATCTATTTAGAACAGGGTACACTCAATGCAATACTTGTCAAAAAAGACACTATTCGCTTCAAATAACCCAGGTCTAAAGGTGCTAAAGATCATACTACCTATACCCTTCATACTGTGGTGAAAACTTTACAAATCGACCATCTTTTGAAGGTAAACAAACACATGTACATGGGTAAGTATCTGGTGCACACATACTAGTATGCTGTATGGATCAGTAACATAATATCGACTACAAAAATATCCCCATACTCAAATATCAACAGACAAATATCGACATCCACAATATGGACATCCTATCTTTAAAATGTAAAATATAAAAATATTGAGAGAAAAAAATATAGATGTAAGAAATATCGATGTTCAAAGTATCGATTTTTTTATATATAAAAATAATGTTTAATAAATTAAATAATAACATTAACTACATTTTTTTTTAGATGTCATGTACATTCAAATATAATAAATACATGATATTTAAAAAATGTAAATGTACATGTATAAAATGTAATATATACATCTATATTTCCTTTAAAATAATTAATAAACTAATAACTTGAATCTATTTTAAAATGTTATAAATATATAAAAATTAACAAATAAATATATATAAATATACGTATACCTATAACACAAAATCTAATAAAAAAACATTATATTATAAATGAAAATAATTATACATTTAAAAAAAATGTAAACTTACATTTTGCACTCCATTGAGTGCAACAGTAAGAAAAGTGTTGGATAGCGTAGGGGTAAAAATTACTGTTCCCACTCCAGTGAGTGCAACAGTAGGGAAACTGTTGGATAGCGGAGGTGAAAAAATGACTATTTCCACTCAAGTGAATGAAACAGTAGGGAAAGTGTTGGATAGCGCATTGGTAGAAATTACTATTCGCACTCCAGTGAGTGCAACAGTAGGGAAGTGTTGCATAGTGGAGGGGTAACAATTACTATTCCCACTCCAGTGAGTGCAACAGTAGGGATAGTGTTGGATAGCGTAGGGTTAAAAATTACTATTCCCACTACAGTAAATGCAACAGTAGGGAAAATGTTGGCTAGCGGAGGGGTACAAATTACTATTCCCACTCCAGTGAGTGCAATAGTAGGGAAAGAGGTGGATAGCAGAGGGTTAAAATTAATATTCTCAATAAAGTCAATAAAAAAAATAAAAACAAACAAAAACTCAACTACAATACAACATTTGTTAAAAATAAAAAATGTATAAAAATATTCAAACTAAATAATAGAAAGAAGTTTTAATGTTAAACGAATCTAAAAATTACCAACAAACATTATTTTATCAAAATTAAAAAACTATTACAAACAAATAACTATATGTATTATAAATTAATTAGAATCAAAAACATTAATTGTTACATAAAATAAATATTCTTTATTTCCTACCCTATAACAAAACACATTTCAAAACACACATCTAAATTTCTGAAAAGATTGTACCTCCATAATTAAAATAATGAATTATCAAATAAACAAATATTAATGATTTAAAAGCTAATTAAAGGTACTGGGGTGCACAACACCTTCCTACATTCACAGAATGGAAATCCAATATGGATTTATTCATGGCTGCGGAAAAGTGGTTTATAAAGCAAGGGGCTGCCCACGTAAATTCAGGAAAATTTGGTCCCGTGGTTGAAGTATTACAAGCTCGATTTGGATGTAAAACAGGGAGCCCTTGCATTATCTCATGCGAGGGCTGATTCTGGCTTATAAGAATCGCTTGCCTGCCCTCTGTTCGCGAATAGACCTCTTAGTAGAATGGTCCTATGTATTAGTCGATTGTCACTGCTGATATATATGAACGATTTCTCTGGAGTAACCCTGCTGCGAGATTCACCAACCATTGCTGTACATCCATACCGAATGTTGATCATACACCTTGTACTGATGACGTATTTTCCCATCTGTCAGTAGTATTGTTATTGAATTGTATAAAAATTAAAAATAAAGTAAAAAAAAAAAATCTAATTAAAGGGGGCGCGGCCAAGCTACTAGCGCAATGGCCGCAGCTTAGCGGAGTTCCGCCGATCCTTCTAACTCCCCGTCTATCCGCAGCATTCATCCTGAGCACGATCGCGCGATTATCCAAGGAGAAGGTGTCCGACGACCGATTCCAACCCGGCAGACACCAAGCTGTATCCTGGGGCCGGACGCACACCGTCATTTTACTGCGGCCTGGTGGAGACGCGGCAGCCGGGACCTCGAGTGGCAGAGGAGCCGGGTCGCAGACATCGTCTCGGCGCATCCCTTTTCCGGATTTCAAGCCTGGGGAGACTCCGTGGGGATCCCCACTACGGACGGAGCACAACATCGGCCGGGCACCGGAGGGCGGTCCGAGGTCCCCTGGGGCCTGAGGGAGGAGTGGACATCGGGACCTTGATCACGGGGTTCGGCGGCGGGCCGCGGCCGCGCTGATTGCGGTGCTGGTGAGCTCATCAGAGTCAGCGGCCCGCTGGCTCAGACCCGTCGAGGACTGCGCCCTCCCTCTCCCCCCTCCTGAAGAGTACTTGGGGCTGCGTCGGCAGACCTGGGAGACGACATACCTGGAATACCGGACCCTGGATTGGCCTGAACCCAGCCCCCGCTGAGGGGGCGAGGGGGGGAGGCGAACATCTACCGCTTCATCCGTGCCCCTTGGGGGGGCCAAGACTCACGGGCCCATTACCAAGTATTCCGACCTGGGGCTAACACACTGCTCCACAGCAGCCTTATAAGGCTAACAGAGCTTTGCGTTCCGACCAGAAACATCTGCTCCTAGTTCCCAGAGTGAAAAGGGCTCGGGCGGGTGGGCGTAGATTCTCGGTCAATATAGCCTACCTGTGGAATGCGCTTCCTTTGAGTTTGCGCTCAGAGACTTGTACCTGTCGGTTTCGGAAACTTCTTAAAACTCATCTTTTTCCTGTTTGACGCTGCTGACCCGTCTGTTGCTCTTGTTGTCGCCCTGGACAAGCGCTGGGATGCCCTAGGGTAACTATGCGCTATATAAATCTCAAATTCATTCATTCATTCATTCATTCATTCATTCATTCATTCCTAGAGGAGAGACGCAGCTAGGCTGTCTCGGAAGCGCTGGGTCCCTTTCAGCGAACATTGAGCGTGGTTGAGGGCGAGGCGCCTTGCACGCTGAGGTCACCGCCACTGTTGTCATCTACCCGGTGCAACCCCCACAGTGAACCACATTACATATTCCTCGAAGCAATTGGAAGGGGAATTGATTGTCCTCCTGCACTCATTACTGTCAAAATGCTGGACCTGTCTTCCCCCCGGAGGGCCTGTCATCTGTGCCTTAATATCTGAGATGCAAGGCTGTGCCGTCGTGCGGTGACTCATTCTCACCTCCACCCACCCTGCACCCTTGGGCCACGGCGTAAGTGCTATTGACTGGACATTAACTGATAACGCAAGCAGTGGTTTGACGCTGTTGGTCTCCGGTAACCAAGCCACCGACTCAGAGTCCTGTCCCGCGAGTGGAGCCACGTGCAGTGGTGGGGTGATCGGTCGCCCAGAAGGAGGTGCACTGCGCAACCCTTCCCCGAAATAGCGCTGTGGGCACAATGTCGTTGTCGCGTGGCTCCAAGTCCGTGCAACAGAATCGACTGGACAAGTACGCGATCCCCAAGACTTCTCTATCTGATTCCCCACCTGCTGGCAAGGGCGATGCAGCGCAGGGAGAGAAGTCGCCAGAGCCAACGCTTAAAGACGTGCTGGATGCAATCGCACGTATCAAATCCTCCCTGGAGCATAAGATGGATACTATCACCATAGAGGTAAACCTGCTCCGGGGGGACATGAATAAATATAACGAACAGGTTAAACAAATGGAACTAACCACCGCAAGCCTAGTGGAAGATACTCCCAACTGCAACTGGAGGTCAAGGACTTGCAAACATTTCGGAAGTACGCGGAATCCAAGATTGACGATTATGAAGGGCGCCTACGCAGCAATAACGTCCGTATCCTAGGAGTCCCGGAAAAATCGGCGGGGCAGGCTGCAGATCTCTTCGTGGAGGACCTTATCCTCAATCACCTGCAACCCAAGGGGTTGGGGAAATTCTTCGTTATCGAATGAGTTCACAGGGTCCCGGGGGTCGGCCGAGGCCAGTGGCCCCCCTCGCCTGATCCTGGCCAGAGTCCTCAACTTTCGCGACCAAGATGTCATTCTCCAGCATGCCAGAGCCGGCCCACCCTTGAAATAAGAGCACGCAGAAATATCGTTCTTCCCAGACTTCACACAGATGGACCAGAGGCAGAGACCCGCCAGGCTCCGGGTGGAAGCGGATGGTAAAACCTGGTTCTTTGAACATCCGGTGTCTGCGGCAGAGTGGCTGGAGAATCGCTGACTGACTGACAATTTGACGTGGTGGTAAAGTTTATGGGGGGGAGTGGGTACTCTGGGGGCTGGGGAGGGGTCCTGAACTGAAACTCTATGTGGACTGGGTCGGGTTGGATGATTGACCTATATGTTGGACTCGCCCATTAGAGCCTTTAAATGCACGGACCCTTCTTCATATATATCATTGGGTGTATTTGGAATTCTTTGTATACGATTGCGCAATGGTATTGTCAAGGGGAGGGGGGCACCACGTACCTTAATTTTCTACTCTTAGTCATTTAGTAAGGCGACAGATACTCTGCAAGGTTAGTCATGGGCAGTTTGAAGCCCAGAGTGCAGGGGAGCAGGGAGGGGGGCGGTTGGGAGGGGATGTTCAGATTGTTTGGTTATAATTTTTTTTTAGCAGGTTCAGTTCAATCGACAATCTTGGGTGTACACACAGAGCAGCAGATGCGCACATACAGAATTTTAGATGGGCACTCACTGGGATGTAAGGGTGAGATCCCTTAGCTGGAACGTCAATGGGCTGGGTGACAAGATTAAGCATAGTATGGTACATCAGTATATTTAACGACATGCCCCTGACGTTGTCCTGTTGCAAGAAACTCATCTGATTGGAAACATGTGCCAAGCGATGAATCGAGGGGGTTACAGGTTGGCTGCACACGCTGGTTTTACGTCAGGCTCCCGAGGGGTGGGTATCCTACTTAAGAAGTCGTTCCCCTTCACGGTACACTCCACGTGGACAGATATTCTGGGTAGGTACGTTGGAATTTCGGGTTTGTGGGAGGGCCGGACGATCACCTGTGTTTCAGTCTATGTTCCTCCCGGTCTTCAGACCAAGACATATAAAGACCTAGGGGCAGTAATGCTGTCGCTCCCACCGGGTCTCCTTATGATAGGGGGAGATTTCAACGCAGTGGTATCCGGCGAGCTGGATCGTCACCCCCCCTCCGGGATTTTAGACCCGCACAGCGGTGGCTATCTAACTACCTTGAGGCTATGGGGCTGGTGGATGGATGGCAGATGCGTAATCCGGATAGGGCCCAATATACCTTCCGGACCGGGGCTCATCAAAGTCTCTCCCGTATTGACTATATACTTGTCCCTGCGACACAGACGCGCGATGTCCGGGAGATCAGATATCTGGGCAGGGGCATTTCGGATCATTCTCCGGTTTGGATGCACATTGTATTGGGCCGTACGAATGCAGGGAGGGTTGCACCCATTAATCCATGGTATTTGAGAGACTCCATCGTTCGGAAGAAGATAATACGGGCCACGGACCAATATTTCCTAGAAAACAAGGGCACGGTGGACTCATCCCAAACGCTGTGGGAAGCCTATGAATCAGTCATCCGCAGAGAGGCCTTATCCCTCATTACTGGTAGGAAAAGGGAAGCGCAGAAGGACTTGGCGAGGGCGGAGGATGAAGTACTCACACTGGAGGGGGAATTGGAGCATACAGTGACATCAGAGAAACTGCATCTCCTGAGTCTAAAGCAAGATGACCTCAAAAGTCTAGCTACTGATAGGGCCAGGACGCAAGGGAGGGAGACGCAGAGTAGGATCTATCAGCATGGAGACAAAGCTGGGAAACTGATTGCATGGCTGGATAGGAAGAAATGGGCGGACAGACTGGTGCCCGAGCTGACTGGGGAAGGGGCAGATTCAATCACGGACCCACAACAAATAGCTGATCGGTTCGCTGATTATTACCAGAAAGTCTACAGTTCGGATGGGCACTACATGGAGGGAGACAATGCGTCCCTACTCGGGACGTGGATCGTGATTATCTCAAATTCAGTTTTTCGAATGACGAGGTCGCTCAGGCAATACGCACGATTAAATCCGGAAAAGCATCGGGTCCTAACGGTATTCCGATCAAACTGTACAAGTTGCAGCCTGACAAGATAGCTCCCCACCTTCACTCAATGTTTCTGGTTAGCAGGGAAAGGGGAATACTACCACTTGATCAGAGAACTGCGAATATTATAGTCATTCATAAAGACGGTAAACCTAAAACCTGCTGCACGTCTTACAGGCCGATATCGCTGCTAAACGCCGAACCCAAAATCCTAGCTAAACTGTTGGCGACGCGCCTGGTGAAGGTGATAGCCACCCTAATACACCCCGACCAGTCTGGCTTTATGCCGCATCGAAACACGGCCCCAAACCTGCGTAGGTTACATGAGGTGCTGGGCAGAGCACCAACTATCTTAGAGCCGGCAGTCCTGGTGTCGCTGGATGCCACCATGGCCTTTGATATGATGGAGTGGCCTTATTTCTTTGCAGTCTTAGACAAACTGGGATTTGGCCAGGAGTTTATGGGTTGGATTCAATTATTTTACTCAAAACCCATGGCCCGTGTCATAGTGAATAACCACATGGGGGCGGCCTTTGAGCTGAGCCGTGGAACACGTCAAGGGTGTCCCCTATCTCCGCTCCTCTTTGCCTTGGCCCTGGAGCCTTTGGCGGCGTGGATCCGCTGGGATCCGATGATCCGCGGTATGCGTTGGTCCCCGGGCTGGGAAGATATGATCTCACTATGTGCAGATGATATTCTTCTGTACTTGGCCTTCCCGAGGGCATCGTTGATATGCCTCCTGGATATTCTCTCAGTGTTTGGTAGATATTCCGGATTTACCATCAACTAGTCTAAATCCGTCCTTTATGTTTTGCAGGGTGAGCCACCAGCCATCCCGAAAGACTGCCCGATACAGATTGCTTCACAGGGCTTTCACTACCTCGGAGTCTTCATTACCTCCGATCCGGCGCTTCGTTTTGCCCGCAATCCTTTACCGTCACTCCAGAGGCTGAAAAGTGATATCGGCCACTGGAAGGCCTTGCCTCTCTCTTTGTTGGGCAAAGCCGTTCTTTTTAAAATGATGGCCCTGCCCCGATTCCTTTATGCCCTTCAGAACTCTATGGATCCGGTTCCCAAATCGTATTTTAAAAGGATAGAGTCACTACAAAGGACTCTTTTGTGGGACGGCAAACCTCGGATCACCCTAACCAAGCTCACCCTCAATTGGTACGACGGTGGCATTAGTCTCCCGGATATTAGGAAGTACTATTGGGCGGCCCACCTGGCAGCGATTAATCAGGGGATATATGGTCATATGGATGACCCGGGGTATGCCATGGATAGATGGCTCCTCCCTGGCGGCGACTATAACAGAGCTCCGTAAATATCCCCTTACGGGTCCAACTGCACACTCGGTGCATGTGTGGCATGAGGTGAACAAACATCTGGGATGGGACCGTAGACTCACACTGGCGACTCCCCTCTGGAGCTCTGAACGTCTGTGTAACCTGTGGCAAACAAAGGGATTTGACAAGTGGGACCTCATAGGTATCTCCCAGATCAAAGATCTTTGAGTTAAGGACGAGGTTCTCTCCTTTGCCACTCTCCAGCAGCAATACAACCTAGCGAGCGTTGAACACTATCGATACCTTCAGGTTCGGCACGCACTCCAGGCTCACCGGACCTCCAATGCTTCCCTCCCTGACATATCCCCACTTGAGGATAGAATACTCGACGGTCATCTCCCCGAGAAAGCCATCTCTCTGATCTATAAAAAAATTGATCAACAACATGGAAGACACGCTACAGTCCCTAAAGGACAAATGGGTCAATGACGGCCTAGAATTAGAGAAGGAAGGCGGTCTCCTCCCCTAGGGAGGTGGCAGTCCAGGCAAGTTTGCGGTTAGTGCAACTAAAAATTTTTCATCGAATTTATGTTATGGGGCCGGACTTGGTGCGCATGGGAAGGATAGATAGTGGTGAATGTAGACGTGGGTGTGGGGAGGTGGGTACGTTTTTCCACATTAACTGGGAATGCAAACACATTCAAACCTACTGGCAAGCCATACACCACACATTACGGGAAGTGTTTGCAGTCTACCTACGGCCCGAGGCACGACTATGCCTCCTAAATGTCTGGGAACCAACCGATCTCACCTCCTACTTGAAGTTGTGGGTCACTCTAGCAGTCAAGATGGCAAAAAGGAACATCGCACAACTCTGGGGGGCCCACCAACCGCCAACATTAGGGCAATGGAAGACGGATTTGGATTGGTGCATGTTCTGGGAAAAATCAGTGTATGTGGCCGGGAAGTGCCCCGGGAAATGGAGCAAAGTTTGGGGACCTTGGAATTCTTATAGAGGAGATATTTGCACCCCCCAACACCCCTGCATGACGATGAGACCCCCCTACACCTTAATAATAGTTCTTCATTTAATGTGCTCAGATCTTCAGTTATACATTTTGAGCCTGGAAAGATGTATGTTCCTCTGCTCATGTGAAAAAGTGATATGTGATGTCGATTTGTTTACTAATAAAAATATTTAATAAAATAATGGAAATGAAAGAAACAACCCAAAAAAAACCCAAATCTGATTAAAGGGAGTTGCGCGCACCGCTACCCAAGATGGCCGCCTGACCTCGGGGCTCCGCGCTGCAACGGACATCGCGGCTGACATTACGGCGGTAATTTTGTCATTTTCTGCATTATGGGGGCATCTTCTTGAATCGGATTTCCTCCTCCACACGAGGCTACCTTTATTATCTGTCAAGCTTCTGGAATAAGGCATATTTTTTTCAGGTGACTCTTTCTGATTTTTAGAGGCCGCCATTTTGAATTTTTTTTTTTCATATTCTCCTCACTGTTTTGACATACTGCCCCTGGAACTGCCAATTTCTATCCTTTTTTGCTAACCACATTACAACATTCTTGGCTAATGCTCATTTCTATGTTGAGAGACCCACATACTCACTACAAATATTGTTCTTTCTGTGGAGTGTCTTTATTGGAATTTTGCTGCGCTATGAGACAAGCCTGCTTTCTTGATTCCTGGTTACTCTTCTCATGGGCAGGAGCAAAAAGCTATTGCACTCCTCTCAAAATTTCAAATCCAGTGAATCATTGTCGGGCCCTGCTTACTCAGCGCTCGCCTATAATTCCTTTCAGCCTTATGTGGAACTACCACAAACGGTGCACTCTCGCCCTACAGCTGTGTCGATTATGGCATCCAAATCACAACCGCCCTCGACCACCCTTAAGAGAATCAAACATGATCCTCCTTCTCCTCCAAAATCTGTATCTCCGGTTTCTCTGGAAATGGTCCTGGAGGAAATTCACACTTTAAGACCATTTGTTGAAGAAACAAACTCTCGCCTGCAGATCTTAAATGACAAATGGTCATCCATGGATTCCCGCCTTTTGGTGGTGGAACAACAAATTAGCGATGTACAGGACTCATCCTCCAGAATCTCTTCATTGGAAAGGGAAGTCCTGCAACTAAGGAAATCGGCTGAAGACCTTCAAAATAGAAATTGTTGCAACAACATTTGCTTGTATGGTCTTCCTGAAGGCCTTGAGGGGGACAATCGGTTACGTTCTTCATTGCATTTCACCATATTTCTCCCACAGCTCTTGGGCCTTCCTACTTCAACCAAATTAAGTATTCAAAGAGCGCACAGACTTGGTCCACGCTTGTCCTCTTCATCCGCTCCATCTAAACCTCGTGGTGTAATCTTCTTGTTTCTACAATTCACAAATCTTCTACAGGTTCTGAATGAGGCTAAATCCAAGAAGCAACTAAATTGGCAGGGCACAAAATTATTTATTTCTCAAGACGTTTCTTCAGCTACCGCCAAGCGTCGACAGGAATCTTTGGATCTCCATCCCGCTCTTTGCTCCTTGGGGGCTCGCTATGGCTTATTTCATCCGTGCCTATTTAAAGTCACCTTTTTTAACAAAACTTCTACATTTGAGGACTGTGAGAGGTCCCCGGACATTGCCATGCCGACGCCCCTTCCCCGCTCCTACCTGTGGACTCAGCCAGGGGAGACCATCCTCGAGAACTCCCACGATCGGCCACTACCATTCCGGAGGCTGGCCCCGCCCCGTGACCCTCAGGTTCGAGCAGGTCCTGGCTCCGACAGGAGTGACCCGGAAGGGGGAGGGATTAAACCCGGATGTCCTTCTTTCCTGCAGGAGAAAAGAAGGACTAACCCAGGAGACAAGCGCACTTGTGCCGGAGTGAGACGGGAGACGGAAAAAGCAGCGAAGGTCGAGAGAGAACGAGAAGAAGAAAGAAGTGAAGCAGAGAGCGTAGAACAGCGGAACGAGGAGCCGGAGCAGCGAGGAGTGGGCGCGAGGCTGTCGAGTACCGAAGAGGAGGACGCCGTGGAGGTCCCGGACGAAGCGTGGTGCGAGGATTGGTGGACCCCACAGGAGGAGGCTGGAGAGCGGCCGCAACCAGGAAGTGTTGCGAAGGGGCCGGTGAGTGGCTAAACTATGGGGAAAACGGGACGGGGAGGAGGGTGGTAGACAGGGTAACGGGGAGGAGGGTGGTTACAGGAACACAGGGTGTAGTGTATGTGGTGGTGGTACAGTGCTGCAGCGTAAAGACGTCTCTCATTTCCCTTCCTCACTATTTGTTTTAAAAGCGACGAACACACCCCCCCCCCTTTTGGCTTGTAAAGAGATTGGTGATCGGGTCTTTGACTTCTTCACCCCACTCAGAATCCTTCGGTGTAGTGTCCTAAACCGAACATCCCCTAAAATACACGGGTGCGGTGTCGGATCTATCTTTCTCAGCGTAGTCCAACGATGACACCCTCCCTGACGGCCTTCCGTGTTTTTCTGTCTCTATCCCTCTCATGAGCCTCCCTGGGGAATCCATCCCGACCAGACCAGAACATCCAACCGGAGGAGGGGAACGACGAGAAGAAGAGAACGAAGTAGAAGAGATCCAGAGAACACAGCCAGAATCCCTGATATCTGACCTATCGGCCACATCACCTGCTAAAACAATAAAGACCTATCCACTGGCTCACTATATACAGCCTCCGCGTCTGTTTATCCGGCCCGCGCTCCCACAAGTGGTGTCAGAAGTGGGATCCACCGGAGACATGGAGGCTGTAATCGCCCGAATGGCGGAGAACCAAGAAAGTCTGGGGAAGGCCATGGAGAAATTCCTCACCATCGTAGAAGAAGATCGGGGAAAGTTGCAACAGGCCCTTACTGACCAAGGCCAGACCCATGACACGGCTATGGGGAAGATTGCCGACGCTTTGGGACAGCAAAGAGGTCCGAGTACCCTCCCGTCGGTGATATTGCAAAAGTACGTAGCCGGGGAGGATCCTGAATATTTCTTCAATAACTTTGAACGGATGGCTTTGGCCGCCGCCTGGCCAGCAGACAAATGGGGACAATACCTGGGACCTCTCCTATCGGGAGAACTACAGGCCTCCTACCAAGCCGCCAACATCCTGGGTACCACCCCGTATGCAGAGATCAAACGATGCATCATGGAACGTCTAGGAGTGGACGACGAGTGTTACAGGATGAAGCTACGCCAGATAAAGGAAGGACCCCAAGAAACTCCTAGAGCCCTATATTTCCGTGTGAGAGACATGGCTGATCGTTGGTTGAAGCCCGCTACCGCCACGAAAGAGGAGATTATGGCCAAGGTCTACTTGGAACAATATCTGACCTCCCTCCATCCCCCTATACAAAGGTGGGTAAGGCAGCATGCACACCTTACCCTGGATATTGCTGTCGATATCACTAGTGCCTATAACAGAGCACAGGAAGTGCAAAAAGGACGGGAAGAGACAAACTGGAAACCTGGCCCAAGTGGGGCCCATCGACCTCCCCGACCCATACTCAACAGAAAACCAGATCCCGTCACAATCGTCCCCGGACCCCCTATCTTCAGGCCCCCTGGACTCCCGGTGGTGCGACCCTCAGTCCCTGGGCCTCAATGTTATGGATGTGAAGGACTGGGTCACATCGCTCGATTTTGCCCGCAGAAGGAGGAGCCAATAGAAATTGGCATGACCAGAAACTTCTATTGCCTTCCCCCGAAGACTGCGGTCCCTCCTTATCGCTGTGAAGTGGCTGTCAACGGGCAAAGGATGACGGCCCTTGCGGATACTGGATGTCGACAGAGCGTGATACGACCCCAGGATTTGGGAACCCGAATCGGACCAGTGGAAGGGACTGTGAACATCCAATGTGTCCATGGAGACACTAAAACGTATCCCACAACCCATGTCAGGGTCCAAACCTCCACAGATCCAGGGTCAGCGTTGAAAGTGGGCCTGATTCAGCGCCTCCCAGAACAGGTCATCCTAGGGAATGACTATCCTCATTTGCCCGCTTTACTCCAGGAAGCACCGCGATCCGACAAAGAATGGTTGAACACGGCCCCTTTTGCCCAAGAGGAGAATCACGAGTGGCCCCCATCCAAACCCCGGAGACCCCGAAACCAAAAAAGAAAGGAAAAAGGGAAAAACCTATGCGCCCTCCCAGCTACCCCAGTAGAAACCCCGTGGGAACATAATCGCCAATTCCGTACCGCCCAGCAGGAAGACCCGGTACTGCAGGAAGCCTGGAGGAAAGCCCTGACGCAGGAAGATCCATTACACGTATGTCCTTATTTCTTTGTGAGAAATGGGCTTCTGTATCGGAAGGCAGACCCCAACAGCAACCCCCAGTTATTGATCCCTTCCCTTTTCCAAGATAAAGTCCTCTATTTGGCGCATAGCCATCTCTTAGGGGGGCACTTTGGGGAGGAGAAAACGGAGCAGTTAATAACCCGACAGTTCTATTGGCCAGGGATTTACAAGAAAGTTAAGATGTATTGTCGGGAGTGCCCGGTATGTCAAAAAAACAGCCGATACCGGCCTCCCCGAGCTCCCTTGCATCCCCTGCCCATTCTCGATGAACCGTTCAGTCGAGTGGGTATGGACATCATTGGTCCCCTTCTACCTTCCCGAAGCGGGTGTTGGTATGTGCTGGTTCTCGTCGATTACGCGACGCGGTTCCCAGAGGCCATAGCTCTACGACACCCAAACGCCACGGCCATAGCAAAGGCCATGATCACAGTGTTCTCCCGGGTGGGTTTCCCAAAAGAGGTCCTTACGGATCAAGGAACTCCGTTTATGTCAAAGGTCATGAAGCAAGTATGTACCCAGTTAGGGATTAAGCAAATAAGAACAGCAGCATACCACCCCCAAACGGATGGATTGGTGGAGCGTTACAATGCCACTCTGAAAACCACCCTGAAAAAACTCCTCGACCTTGAAACCAACCGGTGGGAGGATTTGTTACCCCTAGCCTTGTATGCCATCCGCTGCCAAACCCAAAAAAGCACAGGGTTTTCCCCCTTTGAATTACTATACGGACACCAACCCCGGTCCCTATTAGACATGGCCCGTGAGGCCTGGGAAACCGAACCTAACAGTAGTACACCCCTGATTGACTATGCCTCAAACCTGAAAACCCATCTAGGGCAGATCCGTACCATTGTGCGAAATAATATGGAAAAAGCACAAGAGGCACAAAGAACCCAATACAATAAAAACACAAAGGATAGATCCTTCAATGTAGGGGATGCTGTACTCCTGATGATGACTTCGTCTGACCACAAGCTGTTGGGTCAGTGGCAGGGACCCTACGTGGTTTTGGAAAAAGTGACCCCTGTTACCTATAAAATCGAGTTGGATAAACAGAGAGGTACATCCCAGGTGTATCACGTAAATCTATTAAAGAAGTGGGAGGGACCCCTTCCTGTATTAGCCGCCCTAACAGAACCCCAAACCCCTTTATACTGTCAGTGTATAGCCAAGGAGGTACCGGGCGACAACGCCGCTATGCTGATAGAATCCCTACTACCATTACAGAACGTGTTTTCCAATACTCCGGGAAAGACCTCTGTGGTGGAACACGCCCTCAAAACCAGTCCCGGGAAGGTGGTACGCCTGAGGCCTTATCGTGTCCCCGAGGCCCGCCGACAGGTCATACGCAATGAAGTCCACCAAATGCTGCAAATGGGGGTCATAGAACCCTCGGTGAGCGAGTGGAACTCACCTATTGTGCTCGTACCGAAACCTGATGGTTCGGTGCGCTTTTGCATTGACTTTAGGGAAGTCAATAAAGTGTCGGAGTTCGATACCTACCCCTTACCCCGGGTAGATGAAATGGTGGAGAGGATAGGAAGAGCGAAGTATGTCAGTACCCTTGATTTGTGCAAAGGGTACTGGCAAATCCCTCTGCGCAAACAAGACCGAGAGAAAACCGCGTTTTCTACCCCTGATGGCCTATATCAATTTGTCATGTTACCTTTTGGCTTACATGGAGCTCCCGCCACATTTCAGCGGGCTATGAATCTCATCCTACGACCCCACGAAAGATACGCCGGGGCATATATTGATGACATCATAGTCTACAGCGAAACCTGGGAGCAGCATCTGTCCCATCTATATGAAGTGGTCCAAACCTTGGGGAAATATGGGTTTAAAATCAATCCGGCGAAAAGCCACTTAGCTGCCCAAACGGTACACTATCTCGGCTACTTACTCGGAGAAGGTATGATCAGGCCCCAAGATAATAAACTGGCAGCCATATCCCAGATCCCCTTCCCACGTTCCGCAAAAGCACTGAGAGACTTTCTGGGTTTACTGGGATACTACAGGAGGTTTATACCTCGATTCTCCCACATAGCCGCCCCTCTCACCGACCTACTACGAAAGTCCGTGAAAACCGAAGCCAGACTGAGGGATCCCAGCCCCGAGGTAGTACAGTCCTTCCACGCCTTGAAATCCACCCTGACAGCAGACACGGTGTTAGCCAGTCCTGATTTTTCCTTGCCCTTTATACTCCAGACCGATGCCTCTGATCAAGGTCTGGGGGCGGTGCGATCCCAGAAAAATGAAAAAGGGGAAGAAAAACCTATCTTGTACCTTAGCCGGAAGCTATACCCCCGGGAACGGAACTACGCCGTAATAGAAAAAGAAGCCCTAGCCATTAAATGGGCCATTGACTCCCTGAAATATTATCTCGAGGGACGAGAGTTCACCCTTTTTACTGACCATGCCCCCTTGGAATGGCTTGCCCGAAATAAAGGAAACAATGAAAGAATATTGCGGTGGTTCCTGTCCTTACAACCGTATAGATTCCATACCCGGCACAGGAAAGGTGCGGACCAAACCAACGTGGACTTCCTTTCCCGCTATCCCTGTGACACCCCCACTAGAAAGACAGCAAGGGAAAAGGGATGTGAGAGGTCCCCGGACATTGCCATGCCGACGCCCCTTCCCCGCTCCTACCTGTGGATTCAGCCAGGGGAGACCATCCTCGAGAACTCCCACGATCGGCCACTACCATTACGGAGGCTGGCCCCGCCCCGTGACCCTCAGGTTCGAGCAGGTCCTGGCTCCGACAGGAGTGACCCGGAAGGGGGAGGGATTAAACCCGGATGTCCTTCTTTCCTGCAGGAGAAAAGAAGGACTAACCCAGGAGACAAGCGCACTTGTGCCGGAGTGAGACGGGAGACGGAAGAAGCAGCGAAGGTCGAGAGAGAACGAGAAGAAGAAAGAAGTGAAGCAGAGAGCGTAGAACAGCGGAACGAGGAGCCGGAGCAGCGAGGAGTGGGCGCGAGGCTGTCGAGTACCGAAGAGGAGGACGCCGTGGAGGTCCCGGACGAAGCGTGGTGCGAGGATTGGTGGACCCCACAGGAGGAGGCTGGAGAGCGGCCGCAACCAGGAAGTGTTGCGGCGGGGCCGGTGAGTGGCTAAACTATGGGGAAAACGGGACGGGGAGGAGGGTGGTAGACAGGGTAACGGGGAGGAGGGTGGTTACAGGAACACAGGGTGTAGTGTATGTGGTGGTGGTACAGTGCTGCAGCGTAAAGACGTCTCTCATTTCCCTTCCTCACTATGGGCCTCATGTAGGTAAATAAATTTTACCGGTTCTTAAATACCGAGCCGTACCGAATCGGTAAATTAGAATCGGTAAGTTATATGTAGGTAAAAATTCGGTAACTGTTACCGATTCGGTAACATTCGGTAATCACGAATCGGAATTCACCGAATCGGTAAATACCGAGGTGGTATTTACCGAATCGGAAAATACCGAGGTGGAATTTACCGAATCGGAAAATACCGAATCGGAATGTACGGATTCGGTAAATAAAATCACATGACTTGACGAAACAGCTAATCCTGTGCAACGACAGCCCACCCAACCAGGAAGTGCCCACACCCAGGCAGGTGTACATAATTAGCCGAAGTGGCCACACCCAGGCAGGTGTACATAATTAGCCGACCCTGGAGAGGCTTGGAGTGCAGAGGAGAGGCAGGGAGCCGTTGCATGTGCGAGCGGGTAAACGAACAGCATGTCCAGCCAGAGAACACAGAAAGACGGAGGGGAAAGGAGGAGGAAGCTGAAATTTAGCCCCAAGGAACTCCAGGTGCTGGTGGAGGAGGTGGTGAAGCAGCACCAGAAGCTGTTTGGAAGGCAATCCCTGCAAGTGCCTGAGGCGGAAAAGCGCAACATATGGCTGGCCATCCAGGCGCAGGTCAATGCTGTGGGAGTGACCCACAGGGACATTGAGGTCCTCAAAAAGCGCTGGTATGACCTGAGGATTGTAACCAAGAGGAAGATGGGCGACATCCAGAAGGAGGCCAGCCAGACCGGAGGTGGAACCAACAGGGCACCTGCCCTCACCGAACTGGAGGAGCTGGTGGCGGCCACAATCCAGCAGGAGAGCGTCGTGGGTCTTGGGGACGCCGACAGCTCTGCCAGAGCCGCAACACACCAAGGTAAGACGAAAGCACAGCAATGTAGCCCCCCCCACCCCAATCCCACATCCCCCATTGTGAAACGAGAATCACACTGCAGTCCACACGTGTCAGTGCAGACAGGCAATGCATTCCGGGAGATGTAGTCAGGGCAACACTAACCATGCCGTAAATGTTACAGGGCAACAAGGCATGTCACGCACTCGAGGCACAAGGAGACAGAGGACATATTGGAATGTGAAATGTGTTATTGTGACGCTTGCAATGCAGCCCTTCGGGGACACTGAGCCAATGTTGTATTTCTGTCCACAGATGTGACATCATGCAGGACAGGGCATGCTGCAGGAGAGACGGCACACCGGCCACAAGTATCACCTCTAGCCAGCACAAGTTCAGACCAGGGAGCAGGCCCACTGGCAGCCGCACCACCAACACAGCCAGCCTCGCCGCACCCAGAGCCAGCATCACCTCACCGAGAGCCAGCATCACCACAACCAGAGCCAGCATCACCACAACCAGAGCCAGCATCGCCACTCATGTTCGAATCACCGGCCACATCTCCGCTTGCAGGTGTGAGAATGAGGAGGCGTCCAGCAGCCAGGCTACGAGCCTTAGACACCTTGTCAGACGACAGCATGGGCCCAGAAGACCGCACCGGGCCCCAGGAAGGGAGCCATGCCACTGTGCCCCACATCTCACAGGCAGCACAGACGGGAGCAAGAGGGCGCCGCAGGTCGCGTGTCCAGAGTCCACCAGCACCCACTGACGGCCATGGTGTCTTCTTGGGTCTCGAGGGCCAAATGTTGAAGCAACAGCGCCTGCAATCAAAGGCAGTCATGTCAGTCCAGAGGCACATGCGGGTGATGAGGACAACATTAGTCAACATGGACAGTAACATTAGCGGCATGGCTGCGGGCATTCGGGACATGTCCCAGTCAATCCAGCAGTTGTGCAGCAAATTAGATGCTGACATCGAAGCACGGCGCCGGGAACGCCAGAGAAGGGACACTACCAGCAGGGCACTCAACCGTCTGGCAACTGCGACTTCTCTACTGTGCCGGCGCTCTGTGACGATGCAGGAGGGCCTAACACAGTGCTGCAGCGACCTGTCTCGGGGGATGGTGCAGGTGACAAGTGCACTAGGGGTGCTATTGACTAGTCAGGCGTCGACAACTGCTGCAGGGGATGCTGCGGAGAGCATCGACACCAGCAGCAGCATCACACCCCCCGTCCCAGAAGCACGCAGGAGCAGCAGGCGGCTTGGGGTTGGCTCTAGTGAGGATGCACAGGCCGTGCAATCCACCACTGCAGCGCGTATGCGCAAACATTGATGTAGCCCTGCTAAGCCACTTCCCATTGGGTGACGTAACCCTGGACATACTCCTTGTATAGATGGTATATTGCCTGATTGGCCTGTTCATGTGTTCATGGCGTGGTGCCACATTAAAACTACGTCAGGACTTCTCACAACTCGCTGTGTCCCCTCACTTACTCAGAAATAGTTGCATGTGATCTCTGCCCGTCTCTCTCTCCCATCGATTGCAGTTGGCACTCTAGCTGCGTTGCCCTCTGGCTGGCCTGACTCATCCTCGTTGTCCTCAAAATATGTTAGTTCCACATCTGTACCTTTTTTCGTGGCAAGGTTGTGCAGCATTGCACAAGTGGCAATAATCTTGCAGCAGGTGATGGGTTTGTACTGGCGTGCGCCTCCGCTCTTGTGCAGGCAGCGGAACCTGCTCTTCAGTAGTCCAAACGTGCGCTCCACCACATTGCGTGTTGTTTTATGTGCCACGTTGTATCGTCTCTCACTCTGGGTTGCTGGGTGTAGGTAGGGAGTGAGGATGAATGACCGGCATGCATATGCACTGTCGCCTGGATGAGTAAAAGGGAACCATCAGTAACATGCCTCTATACACTATGATTTGCAGGTTTCAAGGGGCGTCACTGTTACTTACCTAGCAGGTATCCCTCTCCGAATTCTCCGGCACTCAGTCGTGTGTAGATCCCACTATTCTGGAAGATGTAAGAGTCGTGGGTGCTCCCAGGAAACTTAGCAACAATATCTGTGATGATGTTCCCTGCATCACAGATCACCTGCACATTGATGGAGTGGGTGGACTTCCTGTTCCTGTAGATGTGCTCTGTATCAGCTGGTGGACAGATTGGGATGTGTGTACCATCAATACAGCCGATGACATGGGGGAACTGTGCCATGTGATAAAAGTCTGTTTTTGTTTTCTGCAGTGCAGCCTGTGTGTTTGGGAAGCTTATGTAGTGGTGCATTCTCTGCATCATGGCATCCAGGAACTTCCTGAAGAAACGTGACAGGCAACTCTGGGATACCCCACCCACCGCAGCTATCACCACCTGATAACTGCCGGATGCCAACAGATGTAGGCTGCAGAGCACCTGCACATGTGGGGGTATGGCGTGCGCCCTTCTTATTGGCTGGTCCAGGAGTGGGTGAAGGTCCCTGATTAAGTCCATGATGGTTTCGGGGTGTAGCCTGTACCTCTCATGTATCTCTGCATCAGTCAGCTGGAATAGTGTGATGCACTGTCTGTAGATTTGTTCCTCCCGTCGCCACACCCTCAGTCCTGCTGCCTGTAGACGTAGGCGCCTTGCAATGACGTACATGGCGGCCATGTTGTCCACGCTGTTGCATTTTGGGTTTGCCTATATGCATTGTTGATGGTTACCACCTGCTTTCAATCCGTGTTAATTACCGACTCTTATTTACCGATTTTCCTGGATTTCTTAATTACCGAGTGCTCCTACATGTCATTTTCAATTTTACCACTTCATATTTACCACTTCATGTTTACCGAATCGTTAATTATGTATTCGGTAAATCTGATTCGGTATTTTAGAATTCGGTAAATATGATTCGGTATTTACCGCCTCATATTTACCGAAAAGTGGTTTTTGGACTCCTACATCTCACTTGTCTGAATACCGGTCGGTAACGGCATATTTACCGAAAATCGGCCGTTACCGACCGGTATTTGGCTACCTACATGAGGCCCTATTTGTTTTAAAAGCGACGAACACACCCCCCCCTTTTGGCTTGTAAAGAGATTGGTGATCGGGTCTTTGACTTCCTCACCCCACTCAGAATCCTTCGGTGTAGTGTCCTAAACCGAACATCCCCTAAAATACACGGGTGCGGTGTCGGATCTATCTTTCTCAGCGTAGTCCAACGAGGACACCCTCCCTGACGGCCTTCCGTGTTTTTCTGTCTCTATCCCTCTCATGAGCCTCCCTGGGGAATCCATCCCGACCAGACCAGAACATCCAACCGGAGGAGGGGAACGACGAGAAGAAGAGAACGAAGTAGAAGAGATCCAGAGAACACAGCCAGAATCCCTGATATCTGACCTATCGGCCACATCACCTGCTAAAACAATAAAGACCTATCCACTGGCTCACTATATACAGCCTCCGCGTCTGTTTATCCGGCCCGCGCTCCCACAAGGACCCTGCAGATCTCAGAAAATTAATTCACTCTCATTCTCCTTCTTCGATGGAGATTGCTGGTTCTCCTCCCCAAACCTGACTTTAATGATTCTTCTGTAATGTTTAAATTGTATTTGCTTTTATTGTAACAGGTTACACTGCCTTTTTATTCCTTTTCATTTACATAACGTTTTGATTCTTTATCAGGTTCTTTTTTTGGATCCTAATTTTGTACCTACCTCATGTTCCTGTCCCATTATCTGTTTTTATTGACGTCCCGTGTGGTTCGCTGCCCTTTGTTAGGTGTACCATCCCTGTTGTCCGTTCACGCTTCTCATCTTTTCCTTTGTGTTTCCCTGTGAAGGTACGTATTACGGTAGTCAATTGACATGTACTGTCTCTTCTTACTCATACTTCTTTTCTCCTCTCCCTCTTTCCTCCTAAGATATCCTTATTCTATATTCTGGCTTTGCCTATTACTTTTCTTATACTCTTCCACTGTTATCAGTTCCATTGTTTTATGTGTATGGTTATTGTTTCACATTCAGAGTTGTTACATGGAATGTAACAGGTTTAAATAATCCTTTAAAGAGGCAGAGAATTATTTCACATTTAGCCTCTTACAATCCTGATTTAGTTTTTTTACAAGAATCTTACTTATCAGAAGCTGAGGCCCTTAAGCTTAAGCGTAATTGGGTCGGTTCTGTTTTCGCTTCTCCTTCAAGTACAAAGAAAAATTGTGTTATTATTTTAGTTCATAAAAACTTGAAATGTTCTGTTATTTCACCGGAAATTGATGCTGAAGGCAGATGGATTTTAGTTAAATTACTTATTAATAATATTTCTTTAACTGTTTTTAATGTCTATGGTCCGACCCAACCAGATTTCACTTTCTGGCCTGCTATTACTAATAAATGTATGCACTATAAAGATGATTTTTTTTATCCTTGGAGGTGACTGTAACCAGGTTATAGACCCTTTTATTGAACACAAATCACATGTACGCTTCATTCCACATAAATCTCATGAGCAGTTTCATAGCACAATTACACAGACTCATCTTCTAGATGCTTGGAGACTCTGCCACCCAGACCAATCAGAGTTTTCCTTTTTCTCTCCTTCACATGGCTCCCTATCCTGACTAGACTATATCTTCCTATTTAAACCTTCAGCTCAAAATCTTATTTCATCTTCGATCGAACCCATTTTAATTTCAGACCATGATCCGGTGATTGTTGATTTTGATCTGCTCCGTTCCCGACCCAAATCTGCCAGCTTGAGATTTAATCATTTTCTTTTACAGGATCCGTTATTCTCATCTTCTTTCACTTCCTTTGTGGAAGAATTCTTTTCTTTGAATGAAGGTCCTTCTATATCTCCTGCTTTACTATGGGATACCTTTAAAGCTACTGCCCGTGGTTTTATTATTGATTTTGTGGCTAAGAAAAAGAAACGCAATCTCACTCAACATAAGGCTCTGTTATCCAGTATTAAGCGCCTAGAACATCAATTGTACACTTCCTCATCTAACTCCATCCTGCAGGAGCTTGTTTGTGCTAAATTAGAGTTTAATAAGATCTCCACTGATAACGCTTCATCTATTCTTCTTCACAGTGGTGCCCGATATTATGGAGGTCGTAATAAGGTTGGATCACTTTTAGCTAACTATCTTAAGTCTACGAAGGAGAGAACACTGATAGATTCTATTCAATCGGCTGATGGGAAACATCTTTTCAAAGACCAAGAAATCCTAGATGAATTTACAACTTTTTATAATAACTTGTACACTTCAGAAGCACCTGCATCAAATTCTCTTATTGACTCCTATTTAAGTACTATTCTTTCTCCTATCGCCACTGATCATGATTTCAATTCCCTGGACTCAGACGTTTCACTTCAAGAAATTGCTAATTCTCTTAACTCATTAAAAAAGAATAAGTACCCTGGCCCAGATGGTTTTTCAGTAGAATTTTATTTACATTTTGCAAATTGTTTACTGCCCAAAATCTTTAATCTTTTTCAATACTTTTGTTCTACCGGCAAGGCGAGTGGCACTTACTTAGAAGCCTCTATCTGTCTCATTCTTAAAGGTGGTAAGGATCCCAAATTTTGCACAAACTATCACCCTATTTCCTTGATAAATGTGGATTATAAAATCTTTGCTAAGCAATTGCCTTTGCATCTTGAATCATTGTTACCCAATTTAATTGGTTGAGAACAATGTGGATTTGTCAAAGGCAGATTAACTTCTGATAATTCTCGGTTATTCTTTAATGTTTTAAATAAAGCATCTACTTTATCCGAGTTGAATGGTCTTTTTTATTCAAATCTCTTTGTTGGCATGGTTTCGGCTCTAAATTCATTTCTTTAGTTTCTTTACTTTATACGGCACCGACTGCCTCCACATAGTCAACGGTCTAGTTTCAGATCGTTTCTCACTTCATCGGGGGGTTAGACAGGGTTGCCCTTTATCTCCTCTTCTTTTTGGTCTTTCCCTTGAACCCTTTCTAGCTCGCATTCGCTATAATACTTCTATTTCTGGTTTCTTAGATGGCGACCAACACCTGAGGCTCTCTGCTTACGCAGATGATATTTTACTCTTTGTATCTAATCCAGAAATTTCTATTCCCCCATTATTACAAGAATTTTCAGATTTTTCGGCAGTATCGGGTTATAAAATTGACTTGAATAAAACGGAGATTCTGCCTATAACTAAATTTTGTTCTAAACAACAGCCAACTGGCTTCCATTGTAATAGTTCTAAAATTAAATTTCTAGGATTATGGTTTACCAATTCTATCTTGGTGTCAGGGCGCACCGGTCTGGTGTACACTGACCACAGGTTCACGGAAGAAAATAGAACCCAGAACTACAGTTCCCGGCATCCCTCCTCCTGGAGACATCCTGCGTAACCTGGTCACAACGTCAGAAAACCTGGATATTAGGACGGAGGAGATCAGGGAAGCTGCTGATTATTTGAGTTTCATCCGGTTCGTTTTGGCAGTCCTGCATTTCACTTCTATGTAGTGGTAAGGGTGCTGAATGCACCTGTTTTCCTTTTGACGCTTTTAGTTTGACATTACGCTCAGTCGGCCGTGTCAGTTCCGTCGCTGCACTACCGTTGGCGATACACGCAATTTCTGCGATCTCATGCGGGAGAGATAAGTGGACTCTGTTCTATTCCTCAGTGTTTGTCACCTTCCCTGATGGAGAAATCCCCATTCCACTGTGGTCTCATGCAGGGAAGGACCAAGTAGAGTTAAACATAACCTGTTCTCTGCTTTATGCGCACGCTCTCATTTTGGGCTACAGAGTGGGAAGCGCATTGTCTGATTATCTGTGCCTGTACTTCTGCAACCATTTTTTGAATCAAGACTTTATGTTTAAAATAGTCTACATTTAGAAACAACTGTTTCTATAGAGCTTGTGCTTTAATTGTTTCTCAACCCGTAAAGAAGCCACTGATTCTCAGTTACCTGGCTACCAATGAGACCTACACGTGGTCTATTGTATGACAATGTTGATTCAGATTTCAAGGCTCATGACTACTAATGAGGCCTCAACGATCTGGAACCAATACAAGAAAAGCGAGTGATTCATGGTCTCTCTTTTTTTTACTGTTACTTTTATTTCTTAATTTGTATGAGAGGTTAGTAGGGGGTGTCCAGGAAGACATCTGTAAAACTAGATACGCCTTTCAGAGCTATAAAAGGGTAGGTGTGGTAATGGTTCTTACTGTTCTATATAACGTGTTAACTTACGCCTGTTCGAAAGACCTCACTCTTCTTGTTGCTTTTTCCTGTTAGTATTCAAGTGGAAACCTGAAAACCCCTCTCTCCTCTCCTGATACAGCTCCTTTTCTTCCTTTACAGGCAGCGTGTTCCCTTCTCATTTTTCGGTGTGGTAGTGTAGGAATAGTAGAGGTGATTAGGGAGGTTATCCAGTGCTCACAGTGTTCCTTTTGTCTTTTACAGATCTCCCTCCCTGCAGTTCCTACCCTTTCCTTCCCTCACTTGACTACCTTACTAGTCTGTGTGATATATTATTTCCGGACTTGGGGCAGTTGAGAGGTGGACCCCTTTATAGCATCAGCACAATCCTGAAGATAACAACGGGGACAATGTGACACTCGGAGTCGATTAAAACAAATATGAAGTAAGTTCTTGAACGGATCTCCAAACTTCTTTCCTCCTGGAATCCTCTTTTTCTTTCTTGGTGGGGACGTCTAGACTCTATGATGATTACTCCTATTATGTTATATATTCTTTCAATTATTCCGGTTTACATTCCTTCCATCTATTTAAAAAAACTTGACTCTCTTCTCTCCAAATTTCTATGCAACAATAAAAAATCCAGAATCTCTTTATCTCACCTTAGACAATCAAGACTCATGGGTGGGGTAAATTTTACAGACTTTAGATTTTATCATAAAGCCTTTTGTCTTAGACAAGCTTCTTACTGGCTTCAAGCAAATATTTCCTCTTTCACCCCTTTATGGGACTGTATCGAGCGCCGTCTTTGTTCCTCTTTTTCTTTCCTGGAGGTTCTGGCCTTTACTTCCAAAACTAATCTCACATCTCTTCCATTATTCAAACACACTTGCTCATTACTGAGGCCTTACTGTCAACCAAAGAGAATTTCTAGGACTACGTTTTTACACTCTCCTATTTGTCATAACCGTTTTCTTAGCATTAATAATAGACCTTTATTTGGGAGTTCCTGGAGATCTAAAGGTATCATCCGGTTTCAGGATATCTTTGATGGTACTTCTTCTTCTTTTTCCCAATTCCAAACCAATTTCAACTGGCCTTGTTCGTTCCTACACAAGTTCTTATCACTTATGGAAGCTATTTTGGAGGCTTTTTACTCCCTTCCTTCTGAAAATTCCCTATCTTTTCATGAGCCGCTTCTTAGAATTCTATCTGCATTCCCTAGGGCTTCCCTCATCTACAAATATCTCAACTCTGCTGTCCCAGAACGTTCTAAGACTAAGGGGCCGATTCCGGTTCCGGATGTAAAACGTACCGACAGACACGGACCGGGGACGGAGACCGACCGACATGGACCGGCACCGTACGACCCGTGCAGTACGATACAACGGGTGTGAATTACAACCCACTCACACGGAACACGAGCCGAACGACCGACCTGTATGAAAATCAGTGAGTCGCCCGTAAAATGACCGTGAATCCCACCGACCGACATGCACCAGGAATTGACACAACCGAAACTTACCCGCTATGCACGAGCTGCGCAGTACAATGCCAAACGTGTGAATTGAGACCGACTCGCTCGGAGCACGATCATGAAAACCGAGACGCACAGCAAATAGTGACTAGCAAATAACAGACCCCTCTGCGTACGACAACGTCAAAAACAGCAGAATGTCAGTGTGACAGACTCGGGTTAGCCTGCGTGAGCCAAATCCAGCATCCAACACGGTCAAGCAAACGTCTCCATTAAGCACAACAAAAGCAAAGGAAAAGTCACAAAAAAAGCCCAAAAAACAAACAACAAAGCCAATAAATAAAAAAATTTAAAAAGAAGAACAAAGACACACCCACAACTCCACCTATATAATGGCAAGAAAGCCCTACCACGATCCTTTGCAAACTACAGGCATAGGACAGCAGACACTACCACCACATTGCAGAGACACACCACAACTCACACAACACACAACTACACAATTTGCACCACTTAAAAACTAAATAATATATTCACTGACAAACTTACACCCACCACACTCACATACATCCCTCCCATCAATCCCCACAACCACCCAGCACCATGCCCCCCAAGAAGAATCCAAAGTTCACAGATAGTGAGTTGGAAGTCATGATTGACTAAATACTCAGGGTAGAGCCACAGTTGTTTGGCACATTGATCCAACAGACCCCCATGTCACAGAAAACCAAGATGTGGGAGAGGATTGTCGACAAGGTCAACGCACAAGCACCTTGTTTGTGCACAAAGGACGACATACAGAGCAGGTATTATGATGTGCGCAGGAGGGTCAAGAAGCTCATCAGCAGGGAACACACCCTGAGCAGGCAGACTGGCGGTGGCCATCCTGCCAAACCAATGCACTTCAGGTCCTGGGAGGAGAAGGTGCGGGCCATCCTACCACCGAAGAGCATACATGGATTAACAGGAATACCAGAGCCTGGTGAGTACACAACCAATTCACTCAACATTGTGTGGCAACACACATATAGCACTGTCAAGGGAACTGTGAAGCAAATTACCGCCAGCAAAGCCATCGCAATGGAAGGGCAAGTATCCTGTGATGTGTATATCAGTTACACAAACACAATACCTGCCATCCCACAGTAATATGGAACTACGTCCTAACATGAAGAAACCTAAAGACCAATACTGCAAGGCGTGACCAGAAATAACCAACAAACACTGTCATCCATTTTGCCACCACTGTCCCACCACCTCACTGGAAAGCTGAGTCAAAATGAAGGAAGGTTGGGCTGCTGGGAATGTGCATGTAGCAGAAAGCATGATTAGAGTTGCAGTCACAGCTACCAGTCCCCCACCAAACATGTCCCTGCAAGCTCACACTGAACCATGCTCACCTCACAGGGAGTGCAAAAGTACTGCCAAGATGCCTGACACTAGGCCCTGTTGTGGGGAGCACAAGATCCTGCTGGGACTTGGGATTCAACTGATAACAGGACACCAATGCCAGGCAGCCTGAAAGGTGACTACTACTCCCTGCAATGGAAGCATGCTGCATGGTGGGATGGCTGGACTGGGGGAGGAGGACTGCCAGCTCTGACTACATCTACCAGCAGCCCCTGTCACACACACCCCTCCTACCTGCACCAAAATACACACCTGGCATCATGCTCCACAAGAGAGTCGGTGAAAAGTCTCTACCATGAACCCTGACAATGGGCACCGCTGTGGGGAGCACAAGGCCCTGCCTTGAAATTGTGCACAAACAAACAACTGGATACCACTGTCAGTCCTCTTGCCATTGCTGTCTCAATCACTCACATGGTAGCAGAGTCACAAGAAGGAAGTTCAGGTATTGTGGGAAGGTGGGTGGAGCCAAAAGCATGATGGGAGTTGCAGTCACAGTCAACAGTCTCCCATCCACATGTCCCAGCAAGCTCACTCTGAACCATGCTCACCTCACAGGGAGTGCAAAAGTACTGCCAAGATGGCTGACACTAGGCCCTGCTGTGGGGAGCACAAGGCCCTGCTGGGCCCTGGCCTCTACCTGACAACAGGCCACCAATGCCAGACACGCTGAACATAAATTGTGACTCCCTGCAATGGAAGCATGCAGCATGGTGGCAGGTCTGGACTGGGGGAGGAGGACTGCCAGCTCTGACTACAACTACCAGCAGGCACTTGCACACACACACACACACACACAAACACACACACACACCCCTCAACACAAACTACACCCAACCCACCTGGTCCAATGCATCTCCTCAGAATCCATTTGAATATCCCACAAAGAATGACCACACTGGGTTCTGCTGTGTGAAGGACATGGGCTTTTCAGGACTTGAGTGCAAACAATCACCAGGACACCACTGCCTGCCAAACTGTCAGCACAGGCACACCACCACATAGGGAAAAAGATCCACAGGAAGGAAGCTCAGGTATTGTGGGAAGGTGGGTGGAGCCAAAAGCATTATGGGAGTTGCAGTCACAGCCACCAGTCCCCCACCCACATGTCCCTGCAAGCTCACACTGAACCATGCTCACCTCACAGGGAGTGCAAAAGTACTGCCAAGATGCCTGACACTAGGCCCTGCTGTGGGGAGCACAGGGCCATGCTGAGTCCTGGCCTCTATCTGACAACAGGACACCAATGCCAGACATCCTGAACGTAAACTGTGACTCCCTTCAATGGAAGCATGACACATGGCGGATTCGCTGGCCTCTGTGGGTGAAGGAGGTCCTGCAATGACTCCAAATGCCATCAATGCTGCCCCAAAGCACACCTTCTCAGCCAGAACAAAGTGCACCCTTGGGATCAGTCACTCCAAAAGTAAATGCCTTGGCAAGATTGATGACACATGGTCATGATGTATGAATTGTCTCAAACACATCTACACTCACAGCCATTGGAACTGTAGGTATCCTCCGACTTCCTGGAGATGCAGTGTCTCAGTAGTGTCCCCTGACCTGGCTGTGAAGGTATGTCTTGTAGATGACAATTGGGGAGATATAGACATAGTACAAAGCAACAAGCACACACGGTCAACGATGAAAGTCCAGGGGTGTGTGGCACATCATTGGTTGGGACAACGAGTACTTGCACTCTGGAACAAGGATCTGTGTCTTGGGGTTCAGACCGTACCACACAGCATCTAAAGTACCCCGTGAAGGACAGACAGAAAACACAATAAAAAACACAGATTTACAGCAAACAACAACAATATACATGCCCAAAACAAAACACTAACTACCCAGACACAACCTAACAATCAGGTAAACGCTGGGAGTACAGACTACCAGAAAGGACACATCACAGCAAGCATACTGACAAGTAGCATACAGCCACACTCAATCAGCACCAGTGCACCACCAACATAGGTCATGCCGACACAATACTTTGACAACACATACCTGTATACTGACATTCAGAAGAAGAAGTTCTGGATCAGCTGGCTCCGAACATCACCATCACCCTTATCATCACTGGCATCATGCCCCAGACCAGGATCCTCCACGGCTGGCGGAGGTTGGTCATCGTCATCCTGGATGAGAGGCAACCGCTTCCGCACTGCCAGGTTGTGTAGCATGCAGCACACAATGATGATCCTGCACACCTTCGCAGGTACATATGGGAGGGCCCCTCCTGTCTTGTCCAGGCAGCGGAATCTGCTTTTCAGGAGGCCAAATGTCTGCTCAATCACTCTCCTGGTCCGACCATGTGCCTCATTGTAGCGCATCTCCGCTGGTGTCACAGGGTTCCTGAGGGGTGTCATCAACCACGGCATGTTGGGGTATCCAGAGTCACCTACAGGGAGACAATTGCACATTAGTTGAGCGTGAAAATAGGGTGCGAATCAACTTTAGCAAACACACACAATGCTAAGCAGTCAGTACACACCGACAAGCCAGGAACGCTGGTACTGCATCTGTGCCATCATCATTGGGATGCGACTACTCCTCATTATGTAGGCGTTGTGCGCTGAGCCCGGGAACCTTGCACACTCATGGGAAATGGTCAAGTCCGCCAAACAACCCACAAGAGCATTTATAGAGTGAAAATGCTTCCTGTTCCGGTACGTCTGCTCATGTGCCTGCGATGGTCCCAAAGCCACATGTGTCCCATCGATGGAGCCAATGACATGTGGCATCCTACCCAGGGCATAGAAGTCCCCCTTGATGTCAGCTAGTTGTTGTGCTTTGGGGAAATGGATGTACTGGTCGAGGAAATGCAACATTGCCTCCAACACATCCCGAAGCACATGGCTGAACATAGTCTGTGACATCCCACCAGCAGTAGCAACAGTGTGCTGGAAAGTACCTGTGGCAAAAAAGTGTAGGGTTGCCATCACCTTCACCTTGGGGGTCAGCGCTGTAGGGTATGTCCGGCCAGGTTGCAGATGTGGAGCCAACTGCTCTGCCAATTCTTCGATCAGTGGCCTGGTGAAGTGGTACCGTCACATGCAGCCACGTTCAACCATGGTTTCTAGGATCTGGGAACGGTCTGTGGACATTTGGTCTCCTGCAGTACATAGAAGAGCAAAGACAGTTTGTCATTCCCCCTATCTATGTGCCAGTGTACATGACAAATAGCACATAATACCACATTACAGGACACAAGAACATGATGTGTGTGTTGTTGGGTATGGACACACATATCAGATACATGCTCATCATCTGACATCTCAGCTCTACAGGGCCACACAACAAGGTCCCTGTTGTGCTGTGAGCAATCAATGGGCTCCGTCACAGTACATCAGTACGAGTGTCACATACCAGACACACACCACAGTGACTAGTGAGGACAGATGTCTCCGCCACATCACAATCCTGACAGACACACACAGGGACCTTGTGTCGAGACATGGACACCATCATGATGTGGCGTACCATGTGCACAACACAACGCACATATGACACACACATGAAGTGACCCCTGATTCCATGCCAGCTCACACATGGATGTCTGTGACACACAGACGCAACATCAACTCACATTGACAATAGACTGGGATTTTGTGAACATTTGACATTGAGCACATGAAATCTGAGTCATCTCTGCATGGAAATGCACACATACTGTGGATGAACCTCACATATGTGGCACTGTGACACCCTGTGAGGCACCTACCATTCCACCGAAGAGTCAGGGTGTATGTCACATAAAATACACAATGTACACCGGGAACTGTGTACATGCCTCATGCACTGAAATGCACTGTTGTCAAACACAGTGGTTATATGTCCAGCCAACAATTGGATCTGTCCCCATGACAACCTGCCTGCCTGGGAGTGGGTGCCACTAAGAGAAACATACAAATTCACGTTTACCCACATACACACACAGGTAATGCAGCCTGACATGCACTTTGAGTTACTGTGTCACAGACTGTATTGTTGTTGTGCCCATGGGTCAATAGCAAGCTATGGTGTGTTGCACGCCTTAAACAGTTACTTCTATGGTGACTGACGCAGGTGACCAATGCGAAAGACGTGCTGAACACCTAGGGAAGGAGCCGCACGCACGCCTTGCACAATGTCACCAATGTGGACTAACGCGGGTGGACCGAGCCGCACGCACGCCTTGCACGCACGTCTTGCACAATATCACAATTGTGGACTGACGCAGGTGGACCAATCCGCACGCACGCCTTGCACAATATCACCAATGTGGACTTGCACGCACGCCTTGCACAATGTCACCAATGTGGACTGACGCGGGTGGACCGATCCGCACGCACGCCTTGCACAATATCACCAATGTGGACTGACGCGGGTGGACCGAGACGCACGCACGCCTTGCACAATGTCACCAATGTGGACTGATGCGGGTGGACCGAGCCGCACGCACGCCTTGCACGCACACCTTACACAATGTCACCAATGTGGACTGACGCGGGTGGATCGATCCGCACGCACACTTCGTACAATGTCACCAATGTGGACTAACGCGGGTGGACCGAGCCGCACGCACGCCTTGCACGCACGCCTTGCACGCACGTCTTGCACAATATCACAATTGTGGACTGACGCGGGTGGACCAATCCGCACGCACGCCTTGCACAATATCACCAATGTGGACTTGCACGCACGCCTTGCACAATGTCACCAATGTGGACTGACGCGGGTGGACCGATCCGCACGCACGCCTTGCACAATATCACCAATGTGGACTGACGCGGGTGGACCGAGACGCACGCACGCCTTGCACAATGTCACCAATGTGGACTGATGCGGGTGGACCGAGCCGCACGCACGCCTTGCACGCACACCTTACACAATGTCACCAATGTGGACTGACGCGGGTGGATCGATCCGCACGCACACTTCGCACAATATCACCAATGTGGACTAACGCGGGTGGACCGATCCGCACGCACACCTTGCAAAATGTCACCAATGTGGACTCACGCGGGTGGAGCGATCCGCACGCACGCCTTGCGCAATGTCACCAATGTGGATTGACGTGGGTGGACCAAGCCGCACGCATGCCTTGCACGCACGCCTTGCACAATGTCACCAATGTGGACTGACGTGGGTGGACCGATCCGCACACACGCCTTGCACAATATCACCAATGTGGACTGACGAGGATGGACCGATCCGCACGCACGCCTTGCACAATATCACCAATGTGGACTGAAGCGGGTGGACCGATCCGCACGCACGCCTTGCACAATGTCACCAATGTGGAGTGACGCAGGTGGACTGAGCCGCACGCACACATTGCACGCACGCCTTGCACAATGTCACCAATGTGGACTGACACAGATGGACCGATCCGCACGCACGCCTTGCACAATATCACCAAAGTGGACTGACGCGGGTGGACCGAGCCGCACGCACGCCTTGCGCAATATTGCCAATGTGGACTGACGCGGGTGGACTGAGCCGCACGCACGTCTTGCACGCACACCTTGCACAATATCACCAATGTGGACTGACGCGTGTAGACCGAGCCGCACACAAGCCTTGCACAATGTCTCTAATGGGAACAGACGCGGATTTGAGCCTGGTACGAATCAGTGTCTTGAAAATTCGTTGGCTGCCTGCACCAATGTTTCAGACTCGTCATTGCAATGCTTTTGAATATTTCAAACGATGCGGAAGGCATGTACGAGGCGTGCAATGCGATGGATTGGCCAGATTCATAGGATGCAAACATGTAGGACCTATCTCTTTTGACACATGGGACTGAATCTGCCTCTGC
Organism: Triturus cristatus; assembly: GCF_964204655.1. Lineage (NCBI taxonomy): Eukaryota > Metazoa > Chordata > Amphibia > Caudata > Salamandridae > Triturus > Triturus cristatus. The sequence goes on from NC_140590.1 coordinate 1,182,670,695, forward strand.
AGCACATATATAAGTCTGTCTATTCACCTGGGAGCTCACTTGCCTGCACTACATGATCAAGATTGACATCTCTGCTACCACTGCTGCTGTCTCTGCATCCTCTGGCTCCAAGAATGGCATGTACTGTGGAGAGGGCCCCAGCATTCACAGAGGAGGAGAAGAAGGCCCTGCTGGACAGCCTCCTTCCACAGTACAGCAAGCTGTATGGGACACCAGGGGAGCAGGTGAATGTGCACTCCACATCCCTTATTCATTGTGTATGTTGTCTGACTGGCACCAATGAAATTGTGTTCAACAGTATCTAGCATGCTCACTGAGTAGTTCATACCCCCATGGTGTGTAGGTCCCTGTAGTGGACAGGTACTGTGCATGAAAAGTGCATTTTCACACGCTTGTAATACTCAGGCAATGTTTCCCTGTCGAAAAATCAGGACAACTGTCAATCACCATATCTGCACTACCTGTGTCCATCATATTCCCTTACGAGAAAGACATGTATATCCTAATCTGTGATGCACAAACATGTGGCTTGTGTGGTAAAGGACTTTTTCTACCCTTGTCATCCTCACAGGTTGATGCCCACCAGAAGCAGGAGATCTGGCTGACCATTGCCGGGGCTGTTCGTGCTGTGGGGGGCCACAGACGCCGCATCCGCAACTGCCAGAAGAGGTGGCAGGACCTTCGTAGCTGGACCCAGAGGATTGCCAGAGTCCAGCTGAAGCTGTCGCCTCCTCGCAGAAGGGGCGGACGACGGACACTGACCCCCCACATGCTCAGGATTCCGGCGGTGGTCTTCCCGGACCTGGATGGGCAGTTACAGGCCAGACAGCAGCAAAGAGGGGGTAAGTGCATGCATCCTCTGTGTCCAATGTATCACATGCTCTTTGCACGCCCACATCCTGGTTACACTTCCACAGATCTCCTGTCTGCTTCTACAGGAGTCATGTGGCAAAACTATGTCATGTCCCATCCTCATCTGATACACAGGTGTGCCCCTTTCAGGCTGTGACTTGTGTAACTTGGGTTGTGTGTCCCTGCTGTTGTACAAACTTAACATTGTGAACAGCATCTGCGACCGGTGCATTGTTTTGTCTTCATGAGTGAGGCACATGATTTCCATGTGACTGCACATTGCCTGAAAAAAAAGACATGTAATCTGTGTGGGCAATTGATATGTGTTGCAATTGATGTTTTGGCACACCATATGTGCCAAGGGTATTTGACACACAGCCATGTAGCAGCAACGAGGATTTATGGGCCTCCGGAAAATGTACATCATGTGTTTCACACATGCATGGACACATGCCTGGTGTCCAGGGTAATCTCATGTTGCACATGTTCCTGGACAGGTAGCCCTACTCCGGACATGAAGTACACTCTGTTCTTCTACTCCTGTGTGTCACCCTAACATTAGTGCATTATAAAGTGTGCTATATGGTGTCTGCATCGGTGTCATTGTGAGGTGGCCTAGCCTCTTAGACTCCTGTGGTGTTGGTCATTTTGGTTTGTGCAGCTAGCTGGGGTGTGGGAAATGGATCATCACAATGGGTTCTTACATAGGTGTCAAATCACTTGGCAGGTGCATTATGTTGTATAGTACATCACAGTGCAGGCAGTCTCAATTCATTCCCATCATGCTGTGATGTCATCATGCTTACAGATTGGTGCTTGCAGTCAGTCATCTGTTGCATTTTTATTACGTGTGATCATCAGATGCATGAAGATGTGGTTAGCATTGGGTGTACCTGTGTACTTGACATCTGCAGGGCTTAAATTCTCATACATGTTAATGGTTGTGACACAGTGCAGAGTGTTTAATTTTGGATGCACTACCCCTGAGACTGAAGCCAGTGCTGGCTGCTTAGCCATACTGGGCCGTAGCATGGTCTCCCACTTGCTGATGTGTATCCCGCAGTGATGTCAGTTGTACAGCATGCACTCTATTGTGGCATTGACCATCAAGTCATGCGCACATCATGGTGTCTTGTGAGTGAATAATACCCATTTTACTGACAATGATTTTTGCCATCTGTGAGACGTTGGCCTGGCATATGCTGTCCTCTAGTTATAGCGGACACCTTGTACCAGTCCAATTCGACTCTTATGGTGATAGGTTAAAGACAACCTGTAAAGAAAGCTATCCTAGTGGTAGCTGTGGAGTGTTAAGCTTATTGTTTTACCATAGATAACCTCTTGAATAACCAAATGAAAGAGTAGTCCACACAGGTATATATATATAAAATATATGTATTTATTCTAGGAATAACCCCACTAGTCTCTTTATGAGGCTAGAGGTGAAGATACAATTCAAACAAGCATTGATAGTTACAATAAATAGCACTGGAATCATAGGGCCCCAGGGGGGGACCAAACCATATATCAAAAAAGTGGTATAAGAACCACGACAATTCTACAGACAATGCCTAGGGCATTTAGGGTCGCTGGCCCCTTGTGAAACCACCCAAGGTAGTGAGGAAGGGGACCCATGGGAGACGCGTGTGATAGAGATCAGGGTGTGTACAATATTCCCACTACCACAAATAAAGTAATCTCACAGTTACACGCACATGCATACATCATACGCTGGGGCCCATTTCACTAACATACGCTCAAATACTCTACCACCAATAAACCTGTGGAAGGAAAACTCCTAAACACCCTGCATCTATATCGAGGTCGATAAGACCTGGTTTTTGTGACTGTCCCTAAGCATAATCTATACAATATATACATCAATAATGCAAACCCAATAATTGACAAGAAAGAATATCCAACATCATGTTTAAAATTATATTGCTTTATCTAAAATTAGTCAAAGAAAATCAATCAGAGTAAATCATTTCTCATAGTTACCTATTCTAGCTAAATGTCAGAACGGGTCAGGACAAGTCTCTCGATAAATGTCTCTCAAGACGAAGTCCCTTCAGCATCAATCCTCAGCAACGCAGATTCGGTACGCGGCAAAGGCAAAATGGCAAGTGGCAAAGACCCTCTCTAGGCTAACATCTCTTATAGTTTCTAAACAATAGAAAGATACATTGGGAACATAGAAAAAACCATAATGTCCGCCGGACTTGCTGAGCAGAGCGAGAAGGAAAGGATGTAACATCGCTACATTTGAGAATCTCCGCTCAGGAAAAGTACACATAATGAAGACTACGGAACAGGAACCAAGAAAATAAAACATGTATCATATTAATCCTGCTTCTCCTCGGCCATCGAGCCATAGTTCGGAGCTTCTCTCTAAGGCTCCTTTGTTTCCCAAGGCTGCCAAGGACACTTTCACTTCACTTGGAGACTTCCCAAAAACTGCTGCTGTCCTCATGGAAAGTTTTTCAAGCAAGGACCATGGTCAGTTAGCTTCAGAACCATTTCCAGCAGGGGTCTCCCTCGTCACAGTTTTCATATTATAAATCACAGCCAGGCTCACAAGTCGGCCATCTTTTCTTAGGCCAACATAGGCCTCAATAGACCATCTTAATTAAAAGAGACAAAACAACGTTACCACAGCATAGTGATTAAACAGTGTTAACCCCACTAATACCCTTATGTGTATGCATTTATCTAGCACTTGCAACATAGAAAAGCATTAATTCAGAAAGCGTTTTGTGCTAAAAAATAAACAGCACATAGCAACGTTTAAACATGAAAACATGCACGTTATTTTTTAAAACAGCACATTTATGCACACCCACGTGTAACTCTCTCTTGTTAGGACAAACGGATTGATTAATATAAACGCACTTGCACAAGACAAATAATTAATTATTAATTATTAATAAATTAATACAACGAATAGACATGCCAGAGCTTCAAAAGCCCCAGAATTTTCAAACTGAAAACTCTGCTCCAGCAATCCCCCCTTTGGTGATTTTATCACCAAATAAACCCAAAAAAAAAAAATTAGTGAAAATTTAGTCCCATTTTAGGAGAAATCGGAAATGTCTTTTCCCCTTTACACAACATTAGACACCAGTCACTCTTTCATCATCCCTTTTTGTCTCTAAGTAAACACTCTCCCTCAATTCTTCTAGTTCAATTTCTTGAGGTTCTCTTTTCAACCTCTTGTTTTTCTTTTCTTTATTCAATTTCTTCCTCCCTCCCCTGTTTTTACAACACACACACACCAATCTTATTATTAATAAAGCAACAATTATACAAGTTAAGGGAAACAGTATTCTACCTATAATAGTACTACCTATTTTTGCAATAAAATCCTTAACAGCTATCATTTTATTAGCTATTTTAGTCCATAAACTCTCAGCTTCAAGTGGTACTAATTCTTCATGCAAATCAGTAATATTATTGATATAGACCTTCAGGTCTTTGCTTTCGTCTGGAATGTAAGTGCAACAATGTTGAACTTTCAGCATTCCACAGACTCCACCCTCCTTGGCCAATAGAATATCAAGGGCAAGTCGATTTTGCATAGACATGGCACGTACGGCACTTAATTCCGTATTCACCAAAAGAAACCCTCCAGCGGTATTTGTCGATAAGCGATCAACCACTGTGGACAGTTTCCGAATTCCATAAGCATTCAAAGAAATTCCCACTGCTGGAATCAAAACCCCAAAAATATCACCCACTATTTCAGACCAAGTTTCTCTCTTAAAACGCATTAGTAAGTTAATATGTTCTACATCTGTTACTTTATCTATATGAAAAATCTTTGGAAAAACTAGGCCCACATAACACGTGCCATACCAATGGTCAGGCAACTTGTAATAAGCCTTATTCCCACAAACATAATATACTCCTCGAAAAATTGTATCTTCTCCACCTCTGAAACCCCAACCTGTTGCAATGAAGTATGTATCATGGCACTCACTAGTCCCGACAAAATATGTATCATATTGGGATTTCCTTCTTGTAATACAAAGTTTACCCTTCTGTGGTGCATCTAGAGCTAAAGTTGGACTAGCCCCATTCTTCAACTCTTTTCCCATCTCAATGTCCCAAATTGTCTCACTCACTTTATATTTTCCTGCTTTCTCATGCATGTTCAATCTCCTTTCTTCTACCATATCCAGGAAAGCTTTCTCCTCTCCTTTCAAACTACAAGTTAAATTATTCTTAAAAATGTAATCTAATGTTAATCCTTTTTCTTCAATAAAAATCTCACCAAAAGTGTTAGCTTCTTTAGCTGGATTCAGCTCTTTGTTCATTGGCAAGTGCCCAAAAATACTATCTCTGTTAGACATCTTGTAATCTACCTTCCCTAACAAATAAAAAACACTACTTAAAATACTACAGGAAATACCATATGTAGCTGGTAAATGATGATAAGTAACACCCTCTGAAACGGATGCAGGTAATTGCATACAGACGTAGCAATCCCTTACCTCCATTGTCTTCACATATTCATATAACAGTTTCGAAAAAACATTACTAGAAAAGTTATTAATTGACCTATCTTTGTGTATGTAAGTATTACTAATTCTAATTGGAACTACTTTTTGTGAATTCTTCTCTACATTTGTCACATTCTCTGTATGCATTTCAAACTCTACTTTAAAAGTCACTAATAAAACTAAAACACCCCATAGAAGCATTAATAATCCAGTACAGCAGCAGCACATCCTACACCACCTTTTAAAGAAGGCACATCTATTTCTATTATCCTCTATGTTAGCCATTTTAGTTTAGCCTCTACTACTCCACTACTGTTTGAACTTTTTCAATTTCAATTCTTCAGCAATTCTTCAGCTTTCAGTTTATCCAAATGATCTCTTCGTTCACTTAATCCAAGTGAATCCTTCTTTATTCAGTTTGGATACTTGTCATTCTTTACTTCAATTTCTTCAACATCAAATTGTATTAGATCTCCAACATCAAAATCCTCAGTACTCGACTCTTCTCCAATGTCAGTCAAGAGTACTTTCAGAATTTCACCAGTATCTTCCTCAACCACTTCTCTCAAGATCTCTTCCGGATTATCTCGAGTCACTGCTTCTTCTTTTCCTCCTTCAGACAGTGCCACATAAGACCATTCCGGTGATCTGTACTTTTGGTTGGGTCTTCTTACTCTTTTTATTTCTACTGGTTCGTTTGACTCCTTTGATTCTTCTCCTTCAGCTTTTGAACTTTGACTCGAAACTTCATTCACTTGTTCAGCTTTCGATGTATTTGCTCTTATTATTTTGTATCTCAGCCTCTTAACTCTGTTGTTAGGCCAACGATCTCCTCTTAACACCTTTTTCGGCTTTATTTCTTTATTACTTCTTTCTCCAATCCAAGTTCTCTTTCTCAGAACTCGACCCTCTGTTTGTTCATCCTCATCATCTGTTTCAAGTGCCTCTTGTTTCCGCTTTCCAGCAGCTCTCTTCTTTTCCACAGATTTTTTCACCACTGTTTGAGACTTCCCTACTCCTGTCCCTCCTCGGATCTCCGACACGCAATCTTCTTGCTGTCTACTTGTCCCTTCACCTGGCTCATCAAGAATGTTCCCTACACCTCCTCGGGGGTCTTCCGCAATCTGTCCCTCTCTATCTTCTTCTGACCCTACTTCTTCAAGTATAATCTCAAGTGGTTCTTCAATCTCCTCCTCTTCTGATTCAGGAGTAGTCTCTGTGTGATTTCTCTTTTCTTTTCTTTTTCCTTCACTGCTGTTTGAAACTTCAGGCTCTTTTACAGAATTCGATCTCTTCTCTGATACTCGCAGTGGTTCATTCGAAGCTCTTCTTACTTCTTTCCCCACTGATTCTGTATCTTCATCATCGCTGGAATCTGACTCTTCAAAATACTCTTTACCAGTCCCTTCTTTTGGATTTGGAACTCTCAGAGTATGACTTGCATGTACCCAGTGCTTCACTCCAGCACACTTTACTGCAGTCGTCGTAGTCAGAATAACTTGTCTCGGCCTTCCCCACCTTGGAATCAAGCAATTTCTTCTTCTGTGAACTTTTATCCTCACCCAGTCTCCTGGACTCAGATCATGGGCTTGCTTCTTCTCAAGTGTGGTAGCTTCTTCTCCAACCTGGTGAAACACAGAATGAACTGCGTCAGCCAGGCCTTTACAGTAATCCAAAATCATGTCATCAGTTATTGTCACCAATTTATTGACAGGCACGAATGCATGGCGCATTGCACGTCCCATGATTATCTCGTGCGGGCTCAAACCAGTAGTTCTATCTGGAGTAGATCTCATAGTCATCAGAACTAGAGGTAAAACATCTGGCCATTTCATGCCAGTGGCTAAGCACATTTTTCCAATCCTATTCTTGATTGTGCCATTAATCTGCTCAACCACACCAGAAGCCTCTGGTCTGTATGCACAATGTAGCTTCTGCTGTATTTTCAATGCTTCACAAATCAAAGCCATGAGCTCATTTTGAAAATGTCCACCTCTATCAGACTCAACTGTGACTGGAAACCCATACCTAGGAATCAACTCCCTTAACAGTAACTTTGCCACTGTTAATCCATCATTTCTTCTAGTCGGGTAAGATTCCACCCACCTTGAAAACAAACAGACTACCACTAGAACATACCTCAGTCTGTTTACTTGGGGCATCTCAATGAAATCAATCTGCATTCTTGTAAAAGGACCTCCTTCTCTGCCTATTGTCCCCAGACTCACCACTGTCTTTTTCCCAGTGTTAAATTGCTGACAAACTAAACACCTCTGACAGATGCTTTCTGCAATTGTCCTGAACTTTGCATTGTACCAGGTTTGCTTGAACGACCTAACCATCGCGTCCCTCCCCAAATGTCCCTGGCCATGATACATCCTTGCCATTGACAACAAGATGGAGTTGGGCATCACTGGTCTGCCATCTCTGTAGACCCAAACATGGTCTGTTTCTCTTGGAGCACATCCTGCCTTAATCCAATCTTTTTTCTCTTCCTCTCCTGCCTCATCTTGCAACTGTTTCACTTCATCCCAGGTCTCTAAGACATTAGTAAACATCACAGAGAGTAAAGACATTTCCCCTTCTCTGTCCCTGTTGATGGACTGATTTGTTTTGGCACAATATTGTGCAACATCGTTCGCATAACGGTTTCCGACCGTTATAAAATCCTCCCCTTGTCCATGGGCAGCACATTTTACAACTGCTAACTCCTTAGGCAGCTGTATCGCCTCAAGCAATTTACCAATCATTTCAGCATTCTTTATCGGAGTTCCACTCGATGTCAAGAAACCTCTTTGTAGCCAAAGTTGGCCAAAATCATGCACCACTCCAAATCCATACTGACTATCAGTCAATACAGTTGTCCTCAAATCTTTCCCAATTTCGCAAGCTTTTGTCAATGCTATCAATTCAGCAACTTGCGCAGATTTCACTCCTTTCAATGGTGATGCTTCCATGACCTCTGAAACTTTGCATACCGCATATGCTGCACATAGCACACCATCATCATTTCTCAGGCATGATCCATCCACAAACAACACATGATCACTCTCATTCAAGGGTAGATCCCTTATGTCTGGTCTTGGTTTTGTACAGTACTCAAGCACATCCAAACAATCATGATCATCTTCCATCTTCACACCCACATTTTCAATATCTGGTAAAAGTGTCGCTGGATTCACATTCACACATCTCTCGAGAGTCACATTTGATGCTCCCAGAATCACTTTTTCATATTTAGTCAATCGACTATGTGACATGTACTGAGTTCTGCTTCTTGTCAAAAGAATTGCCACATTGTGAGGTACGAATACCCTTACAGGATATCCCATTATGATTCCCTCACTTTGTTCCAGACTCCTGCATGTTGCAGCCACAGATTTCAGACAACCTGGTAAACCCACAGCTACAGGGTCAAGTGTCGATGAGAAGTACGCAATAGGCCTTCTCAGTAATCCATGCTTCTGAATTAACACTGAAAGTGCACATCCATTTCTTTCACTGCAGTACAGCTCAAATTCTTTTTCATAGTCAGGCATACCCAAAGCTGGAGCCTCACACATTTTACTTTTGAGCTCTTCAAATGCTGCCATTTGTTCTGCATCTAGATCCAATGGATCTGTCATTTCACTTTTTGTCAGTTTAATCAGTGGCTTTGCTATCAAGGAAAAATTAATTATCCACTGACGACAATAACCCACCATACCCAGGAACATTCTCACTTCTCTCTGGGTTTTTGGAGCTTTCATTTCTCTGATTATTCTGATTCTGTCAGTAGTCACTTTTCTCAGACCCTTTTCAATATTGTGTCCAAGATAATGCACCTCTTTCTTGCAAAACTGTAATTTGGCTGGAGATACCTTTAACCCTCCATCTGCCAGATGATTCAGTAAAGCTATGGTATCTACTTCACAAGCTTCACGTGTCTTTGATGCCACCAATAGGTCATCAATGTATTGCACTAGCACCGAACTCTCGGGCATGATCAAACTTTCCAACGATTTCTTCAATAACTGATTGAATATCGAAGGACTCTCCGTATACCCCTGTGGGATTCGACACCATGCTAAGATACGCTGGCCAAACCTAAATGCAAAAATCGGCTGGCTATCATGATGCAATGGAATTGAAAAGAACGCATGACACAAATCAATCACTGTATACCACTCAGCATCATGTGGAATTTGATACAGAATCACTGATGGATTTGGCACAATAGGACAACATGCCACCACAATTTGATTAACCTTTCTCAAATCCTGTACGATCCTAAATTTCCCATTGGGCTTTTTTAGTCCCATTATCGGTGAATTACACGGACTACTCAGTAGTTCTCTCAGGACTCCTTGCTGAATCATTTTCTCTATTATAGGAGTTATCCCTTCAATTATTTCTGGTGTCATTTTGTATTGAGGAATGTTAGGATATGTGATTCCCTCTTTTACTGCAATTTTCACTGGATCTACATTATTCATCAATCCCACATCCTCTCCAGTAAAATCCCAAACTGTCCTTTTCACTGTGTCTCTCAGCTCTTGAGGCAAATCCTCCGGATTAAACACAGCAAATGCACCAATTAACTCACTTTCTCTATTTTCTAGAGTCACTCGGTACAAAGCATCTTCATCTGGTGTCTCAAAGGCTATTCCATCCGGTGTACAAAAAATTGTGCAGTTCATTTTGCACAACAAGTCCCTACCCAATAGGTTCACTGGACTCGTGTCACAGACAATGAATCTGTGCATGTCTGAAAATTTCCCTATCTGTACTCTTACAGGTTCAGTAAGACGTGTTTTGATTTGTGTATTGGCTACACCAACTACTTGGATTGCTTCATCCGAGAGAGGAAGATTTCTAACATCTGTTGACCTGACAGTTGATCTTGTCGCACCTGTGTCTACCAAAAAAGTAACACTCTCCTCATTTATTTTCCCATCCACAAATGGTCCTGCCTGGTCTATTTCTAGAGTTGCACCAAGTATGCACTCTTCTTCCTCTCCTCGGCACCGTCAATAATCACCCTCAGACTCACTCCCTTCACTCTTTAACAAGTACTGCTGTACTTTGTTAGAACGTCTTGGTTTGTTTACCTGCTCATCATTGTAGAATCCTGAATCCTGATTATACTTTTGTAACCCTCTATTCTGCGGCAAGGGCGGTTTTGGCTCTTGACTCTGCTGTCTCACAACTTTCTGTTGTTGCTGCTGTTGATTATTTCCTTCGTTCTGCACCTGTTGATTTAAAGTTTTATTCTCATTACTCACTAATGGTGGATTAGGACACTCCGATCTCCAATGCCCCAATTGGCCACAGTTGTGACAAGGAAACTTTTTCTTCGCTTCCTCAAGACTTCCTTTTCCTTTTCCTGCATATCTAGGTCTATTCCCTGCATTATATCCTGGATTATTTGCTTGTTCCACTAACTGTGCTTCCTGTCTCTCTGCAACTTTCACTTGTGCCCACATTGCTTTCTCTTTCAGCTTTCTTTGTTTTGCTTCAATTTCATCACTGAAGTATTTTGCATGCCTCAGGATCTCATCTACTTTCTTACTCTGCCAATCCACTGTGTGCTCACAAATTCTCTCACCAATTTCAGGTCTAAGGCCATATACAAATCTGTATACAAAATGACTCAAATCTTTGTCACCCAGGTGTTCATCTCCACTGAATTGTTTAAATGCCAGTATCAGCCTCTCGTAAAAAGCATGAACTGATTCTTTCGCTTCCTGTTGTGTTCGATCTATCTTTACCCAGTCTGTCTCTTTTGCAGGTACTTTACTCTTCAGGTATACCATCACCTGATCATACTTCCTCATTACTTCTGGATCTGGTGCCCCTGTTCTTGGGTCTCTTGGATATTCCTCAGTAGGCCAACTCACAACTATTTTACACTCAGTCCACAAGTCTGCTGGAACAATTTTATCAAACAGACTATTCAGGTCAACCCACAGCACTTTTGACAATTTCACAAATCTATCTACCTGCCTATACCACTCGACGGGCTTTTCTCTCAATCGAGGGAAATCATTCGTAAATGATAAAATATCCTGTCTAGTCCATGGAACATGTACATATCCTCCTCCAGGTATTTCTCTCATAGGATAGTTATCCACCGGTTTCTCCTTTTCTCTCACTGGAAATGCTGAATAAGTTGTTCTATCTTCAGCCTCATCCCTTTTCTTGTACCACCTATCCTTCCACTTTTCTACATCACCCCATCTTCGCAATAATGCTACCATTTCCTTAATCTGTCCTGTTCTACCAGTAGCATTCAAATTTTCAATGTCCTTCTCTGTAAAATCCATCCTGTAAGTTCTTTGTAAAGCTTTCACTTTATCAATGTCAACTCCCTGTTCATTTGCTATTGCTTTTAGCCTGTCATGTGTATTTCTTGCTCTCCAGGTAACACTTTTGCACATAAACATTAGTTCACCATCATGATGACTCTTCAGAATCTCTGTTGGAACTGTTCCTGTGACAAGCTCTTCTAGTTCTAGACGTAACTTAGCTACATCAATTACTTGTGAATCTTTATCCTTTTTCTGTAGAACCTTCATCCAATCATTCAAATCATCAACTGTTATTTCAGCAGTTTTTCTCACTGGAACCACTCTCTTTTGCGGTTCTAAAATTGGCATCCCTGAACAACTAGCTTCACTAGCATCCAATATTTCACTACATGTGTCATGTCTTGATTGTCTCAGGTCATTTCTTTCTGCTCTTTTGCCTGAATCTCCTGAAGGACCAACTGAATTTGTCAGATTATTCCCAACATATGGAATCACCAGTCCATTCTCACCTGTCCTCTGTTTGTCAAACACAGGCATAACTGGACCTATTGTTACAGGCACCGTAACAGCTTCTAGATTCTTTGTTAACTCCCTCATTTTCTCTGTCAACTCTGTTGTAGTTCTGGCTAATTGTCTGGCATTCTTATCAAGGTAATGATCACTTCTTACCTCAGGCGTCTCATTTTCTGTCTCACTAACACAAACTGTATCTCTTATCGGAGAAACAACTGGTGTACTTTTGTCCGGGTCTGGTCTATATGGAGGTGGTCTTTTGTAAATCATGTCATTCAAGACCTCATCCTCATACTCATTAACTCCATATTTTCTTATTTCTGACTCAGGAACCCTTTCTGTTCCTCCTTCAACTGTTCTCATCGGATATAATCCCTCTGACATACTAACATCTCGCCACCTTTTCATTCGATCATGATGAGTCTCACGATCATGTCTTCTTCCAAACATATACCTATAGTACCCTCCAGATCTTTGTTTCTCTCTCTCATGTGCTTCCTCTTCCCATTCCACTAAAGCCTCGAACTGTGTAGGTCTCGGTTTCGGGTCAAGACATAGCATCTTTTCCCGTAAATTTCTCAACACGGCCAGATTAAATGAACCATGTTCTGGAAATGCTAGAACACCATCTTCTTTAGTATACCTAACCCAATTCTCCAACCATATACAGGTATGAAACCCATGTCTTGCAGCCATAAAGGATGCAGGTGTTTTCGGTGGAGGTAACAACTCACCCTCTCTTGTTTTAACATCTTTATCCTTGCTAAACCACTTTTTAACTTTACCAAAAAATGTTTTCTTCTTTTTCTCTTCTTGGTAATACATTTTAGCGTTTACAAAGAACTCTCTACTCTTTCCGTATTATAAATATACAATACGAATTTTCAACCAATAGCAGCGCGACTCACACTAACGCACCAATCCTGAAACGTCTACGTCACTAAATAGCCCTTCCAATCCTTGCGCGGCTCACACTAACGCACCAATCCTAGCGCGAGCACTATTCTGATCTACCATCCAATCAGAGCGCGGTCTTTCTGACGTCAACAGTCGCTGCAGTTTGTCTTCTGTCTTCTGTCACTCGTCTACCCCTCCTTTACAAAATCTTTTCAGTAGACTTCGTGTCAAAATTTCTACAAAATCTATTAGTTACAACATAAAAACATCTCCATTGTCTGCTTCGCTAACCACAGAATAGTAAAAGAGAGTCTATTTCATAAGAAACCTTTCATTGACACAGTAGCACTTCTACTACTCTGCCCTACTAACATACATTCATTAACTGTTTCCTCTAGGACTTGTCCAAAGAGTCTTACAATCAACTAAATGTACAAACATTCACGCACATTCATACAAAGGAAATATAGTACATACACACAGAATCCTGCTTCCCGAGAACAGACAATCTGCTCCACTACAGAATTATAACATACATCAACTAAGCAAGCTTTCTTTGCCCAGTTCTTCAAACAAGCTCAGAGAATACCTATTACTCCTCCCGCGATAAGCTTTAACGGAAATCCTTACGGATCCCTGGGACTTAAGACCAGAGTTTCACAGATAACCTTCACTATCATACACACTCCTTATATACCAGAAATATCTAATAGTAACATACGACGATGTCACTGATTCCGAACCCAGACAATGTGACGCGCAACTTCAATTGTCACATGTTATTCCTACAATTCCGTCTTTCCCGAGAGCAGCATATACTTCCCTCTGCCCTACTACGGAACTGCTACAGCTTCCAAGTTCCAGAAGCACTACATATAACTCAACATTACGACTCTAACATATAGTATTAGTACATATATCAACATGAACCAATAATCAATAATCAATAAAAACAATCTTATCTGATCAAGACAATCATCAAAAACCATCAATCTCTGCTACCAGGAAATTGATAGAGATCAGGGTGTGTACAATATTCCCACTACCACGAATAAAGTAATCTCACAGTTACACGCACATGCATACATCATACGCTGGGGCCCATTTCACTAACATACGCTCAAATACTCTACCACCAATAAACCTGTGGAAGGAAAACTCCTAAACACCCTGCATCTATATCGAGGTCGATAAGACCTGGTTTTTGTGACTGTCCCTAAGCATAATCTATACAATATATACAACAATAATCAATAATGCAAACCCAATAATTGACAAGAAAGAATATCCAACACCATGTTTAAAATTATATTGCTTTATCTAAAATTAGTCAAAGAAAATCAATCAGAGTAAATCATTTCTCATAGTTACCTATTCTAGCTAAATGTCAGAACGGGTCAGGACAAGTCTCTCGGTAAATGTCTCTCAAGACGAAGTCCTTTCAGCATCAATCCTCAGCAACGCAGATTCGGTACGCGGCAAAGGCAAAATGGCAAGTGGCAAAGACCCTCTCTAGGCTAACATCTCTTATAGTTTCTAAACAATAGAAAGATACATTGGGAACATAGAAAAAACCATAATGTCCGCCGGACTTGCTGAGCAGAGCGAGAAGGAAAGGATGTAACATCGCTACATTTGAGAATCTCCGCTCAGGAAAAGTACACATAATGAAGACTACGGAACAGGAACCAAGAAAATAAAACATGTATCATATTAATCCTGCTTCTCCTCGGCCATCGAGCCATAGTTCAGAGCTTCTCTCTAAGGCTCCTTTGTTTCCCAAGGCTGCCAAGGACACTTTCACTTCACTTGGAGACTTCCCAAAAACTGCTGCTGTCCTCATGGAAAGTTTTTCAAGCAAGGACAATGGTCAGTTAGCTTCAGAACCATTTCCAGCAGGGGTCTCCCTCGTCACAGTTTTCATATTATAAATCACAGCCAGGCTCACAAGTCGGCCATCTTTTCTTAGGCCAACATAGGCCTCAATAGACCATCTTAATTAAAAGAGATAAAACAACGTTACCACAGCATAGTGATTAAACAGTGTTAACCCCACTAATACCCTTATGTGTATGCATTTATCTAGCACTTGCAACATAGAAAAGCATTAATTCAGAAAGCGTTTTGTGCTAAAAAATAAACAGCACATAGCAACGTTTAAACATGAAAACATGCACGTTATTTTTTAAAACAGCACATTTATGCACACCCACGTGTAACTCTCTCTTGTTAGGACAAACGGATTGATTAATATAAACGCACTTGCACAAGACAAATAATTAATTATTAATTATTAATAAATTAATACAACGAATAGACATGCCAGAGCTTCAAAAGCCCCAGAATTTTCAAACTGAAAACTCTGCTCCAGCACGTGCAGTGGCTAAAGCTACTGTTGGGATCTCTATTAAAGCCTATGGAGAATGTCGCGGTTGAATTTTACAAGATTAAAAACACTTCTAGCAGGAGTTCAAGTTCAATACTTTAGAGTTAAGCTTTTGAAGGGCCCACACCCACGAGAGTACCGAGGTACCACTGTTACCTGCCCCGGGGAGGCGGGGTGTATAGGTCGTTTTCGATGTCGGGTCGCGGGCTGATTTTCAATGGCAAAACGTGAAGAACTGCTGCTAGCAAGAAGCGTCGTCATTGTCGTGAAGAATGAAAATGCAGATCTTGAAGAGAAGGACCTGAAAGCAGAGGGGACAGAGTCTGGGTCACGGCACAGTGACCAGGGGGCTCAAGAGAAGGTTCCCTTCAATGTCGGGTGCTTCCAGATGGAAGAAGTGTAGCTTGGATCGTCAGCCACGGGGTCCAGGAGGTGTCAAGGAAGGCCAGCTTCTGGAGGGCAACTGTCCCACAAAGGATGAGGGTTGCTGCGGTGTTAGTGTTCGGATTGGATCCACTAAGCATCGGCAACCGCAACCCACGCAAGAAACACAAAACTGCTACTGGTGCAGACCCACGAGGTCTGAGCGAGGTCTCCAGTGAGGAGACTGAAGAGCAGGCCTGGAGCAACCAGGGGAACTCTTGGAATCGAAGAATGACCTCCGCTAAGGCCCACAAGTCGAGAGACAAGGGACCGCGGGAGGCAGCAATTTGGTGTGCGTAAAGATGCGCCCATGGGTCGCTGGAGCGGGCTAGGGTGTCGATCTTTGGCACAGATGATGCTGAAAGGTAGGCTCAATAATGGGCCAAAGCACAACTTCCACACTCGTCGGGTTCGTGTGCTGTGCAAGAGGTAGCCGGTGTCCTGGGATATTGGGGATCTCGGCACGCACGGGGTCCACGGTGCCGAGCTTTGCTGTGCACACTCACTGGCCTCTGGGATGCTTGGAAACCCACCTCAAGGTAGGAAAGAGTCGTTGATGTCCGTAGGAGCAGCGAGGTTCCAGCTGGGACACTTGCAGTGTTTCAGGTGCCTGCCAAGCAGGGGGGTAACTCCTTTACCCCAAGGGAGATTTCTTCATTCAGCTGTGCGGCAGCAAGTCGAAGTTCAAGTCTGTGAAGTTCAAGAATAATCTGAGGCTCTGATGACCCTGTATTCACCTTTATCCAAAGATTAGGGGAGTGTTCAGGTCAGAGCCCACCAATGAGAGTTCAGGCGGGAAAGGGTGGCTACACCCTCTCCCCTTTGTGTGGTTTCCCGCCTGGGCAGGGGACAGGATGCCCCTGAACCGGTTTGAGGCGGTGTATGCAGAAGTAGGCACTGGAGAAGCCAACGTGCAAGTCTGAAAGACATCCTATGGTGCACCCACCCAGTTCCAATCCACATAGTCTGTCTGGGGAGGTGGGAGCACCTCCCTGCAACAAGATCCCTATTGGCCAGCTGCCATTGCTGGAGTTATGCCCAGCAACAGGCAGCCAGAGTCGTGTGGGTGGCAGGTAGCATCCATTTTGTACTACGTGTGCACTTTTAAATTGGTGTCTAAATTCTGCCGCTTTTCCCATATCGCCCCTCTAGCAGGGGGGAATCATGCCCTCAGTCCCATGGCTGGATTGGGGGTATGATTCCTACATGTTTGACACCAAACACGATATGGTTCTGTTTAGACATTCTCAAGTTATCACGCTATCGCGATTACTTATAATGCGGTTAAGAGTATATGGTATGGCTACACTACAAATAACCCAGCAATGGTTTTACGAAGGTTGCAGAGGGTCCCTACTCAGGTAGGGGTTCCCCCTCACACATATCTCAGCACCCTGCCTTGTAGGATTAGCAAGGCCTGCTTTAGGGGTGACCTATGAGGATATAGTAGTGGTCTAGTGGTGTCAGTTTGTATGGCTGTCCCAGGCTTGGCACAATAAGTGCTGCAGCCCCTGGTAGGCCTCTGAGGGACCCATGCCCTGGGTACCTAGGGTACCATCTACAAGGGGCTGACAGGGTGTCCTCAGTATCCAATTGGTATGTACCTAGGGTACTCACATCAGTTTTAGGGAGGAAGCAGATAGGCTGGGGTCCTGGATAGCAGGATCCCAGCCAGACTAGTCAAAAGCCATCCAAATACTAGGCAAAAAGTTGGGGGCAACCATATAGTCAGATTCCACCTTCCTACATAACCACCCCCCCCCCCCAAACGAAAGGAGATAAGGCTAACCTTGTCCAGATAAGCCTTTATTTCCTGAGTGGCCATATAAGGAAGAACCTGCACTAGCATGGCTGCTCCCTGTCTCATGGTCCACTTGGGAAATCCTACCCCAAGGGGTTCTAGAGTTTCTCCAAAGTCTAGGGGAATTACCTGTATTGGTTTTTGGTACAGAAGCAGGCTGGTGGGGTGTCTGAGTCTGGAAGTGAGGCCCGATTTGGGGTGGTCTCAGCCTCCTCAGGTCAATGGTCACCATGGAAGCCTTTCTGTCCATGACTGTGTCATATCTGGCCCTAAGGGTCAACCTCTGGCTACCTACAGCTGGGGGTTGGGTCCCTCTGGTTGGAACAGTGGAGGGTACTGGAAGGTTTGGGGCAACTATGCTGCAGGTTTCCCTGTGCCCAACAAAGTCCATCTGGGGGGTACCTGTACCTAGGGGTAAGGGGGATCCCTCAGTTTGTGGAGGAATGGTCACCTGGCTAGAACTACTCTGCTGGGTGTCCCTAATCTGCTGCTGAGGAGGTTCCTCTGGACAGGGGCCCATTAAGGGTCCACTGACCTCCCTGACCTCTGCAGCCCTGGGCTGACTGAGGCAGGGTAGAAAGGGGCAGGATACCTGCTCCAGACTGGGTACCACCTTGGAAGGATCCCCTGCCATCAGAGCTGTAGCCAGGACAGGCCTGGCCACTTGTGGGGCAGTTACTTCACAAGGGGCAGGATCAGTTCCCTTAGGAAGCTGACCCTTACCTTTAGTCTGGTGGGGGGAGGACTGTTCCTCACCCCCTATGCTCTCTGTTTGGGTGGAGTGATACATTGTTTCAGGCTTCACTCCCTTTAATTCTTCCTGGGGTGGAGGTGGTGCCCTCTGGGTCCCATCCACTCTCTCAGGGATGCCTAACATTCTTAAATGGGCATTGTGGTCTACCTCAGCCCAGGCTGAGATTTCCAGGTCATTCCCCAGTAGACAATCTACAGGGAAGGTTGGGGACACTGCCACCCTCTTTGGGCCAGTGACCCCTCCCCAGCTGAGATTTACCACTGCCATGGGATGGCCTGTCCTAATTCCCTCAATATTGGTCACCTGGTAGCTAAACTCAGGTAAAAGCTGTTCTAGGGGCACTAGTCTCTTTGTCACCATGGTGACACTAGCCCCTGTGTCCCTGTAGGCCAGGATATTGGGACTCATGGTAAAGTTGGCAAACCCCATGCCACCATCACAGACTAGAGTTGCTTGTGTAGGGGACCTGGTTAGGCCAGAGTCCACCTGAGTTCCCCAAGAAAGCCCAACTAAGTTTTTGGGTGCACTCCCACCACCTGGGGGATTACTACTAGTAGTAACAGGAGGTGTTGGAGCTGCAATGGGAGGAACATTTTCTTTATTGCCATTCTTTGGACAACTGGAGTCAGTTTTCCAGTGGCCAGGTTGCTTGCACACATGGCAATATGGTTTCTTATTAGAAGAGGAAGGGTTTTGGGACCCACCCCCAGAACTGGGTTTTTGGGGCCCTTCAGAGGACTTTTATGTTTTATTATCCCCACCTTTCTCTGTGGGCTTTGTGGAATCTTTCTTCTGGTCACCACCTTGGTTCTTGGGCCTAATCCTGGTTCTGACCCATTTGTCTGCCTTCTTACCCAATTCTTGGGAGAGGTCAGATCAGAGTCCACCAGGTACTGGTGTAAGAGTTGGTTTTGACAATTATTAAGAATCTGCTCCCTCATGATGAGATTGTCCAATCCTTGATAATCATTTACTTTACTGCCAGTTAACCAACCTTCCAGAGCCTTAGTAGCACAATCTACAAAGTCTACCCAATCTTGATTCTGTGCTTTTTGGGTATCTCTGAACTTTAACCTGTATCGGTTAGTGGTTAAGCCAAACCCATCTATTAAAGCATCTCTCAAGATATAATAATCATCTGCATCCTCTTCTCTGACAGAGAGGAGCTTGCCTCTTCCTTTGTCTGAAAAGGAGAGCCATAAGATTGCTGCCCACTGCTCTACTGGGACCCTCTGAACTTTATAGGCCCTTTCAAGTGCAGTGATCCACTTATGGATGTCACCCCCTGACTGATAGGGGGGCACAATCTTATGCAGGTTCCTATTGTCAGGAGCTTTCTCTCTAACTCCAGGGGGATTATTACTGCCACCAGGGGTCTCTAGACCCCATTTTCTTGAAGCTTTCTGAAGCTCCAGGGACTCCCTGTCTAATGCTAACTGTTCTCTCCTGAGCTGAAGCTTGGCTTGCTCAAACTGGATCAGTCTGCATTTCCTCTCTTGGGAGGATTCTCTTCTCTGAGAAGAGGCAGAGGTCATTTTGGATCTCTCAGAATGGACAGACTCCTCAGTGGGGGAGGGCGGAGGGTGCAGCTCTTCGCAGGGAAGAGGATAGGGGGCTCAGGAAACAACCCATCTCGATGGACTGGGAGGCTACGCTGCTTAAGCTAGAATCACTCGATCTACTACCTCCGCAGAATATCCCAACCCATTAGCACACAAGATTCCTATATGACCCTTTCATTATAGGTTTCGTGACCCAGACACACAGGTTTTCCTAACCCGAGGGCATTGCTACCCTTTGAGTTCTATATCATAACGCCACAGAGAGATAGTTGGAGAAACCAAAATACGACTGACCAGGAGTGGGAAGCGGGTGGGCTAGGGAGGGAGGGTGGGTATGGTTTAATGGGGTTCCCTTGTTGATTGGAATATAATTGTCTTCTATTGTTGACTTATATTGTCAGATTCTGTTGTTTTGATGTTAACGACGCTATGGGAGATCACTGTATTCGATTTTATCGTTCAAGGAATGACACATATAGTCACTATAAGTAGTATGTATAAGGTTATTACTATAAAAGCAAAAGACTGTCTCTGTAGAATGACTATTACATTTCAGAATTGTTAAAGTCATCAATAAAGTTTGTCAAAAAAAAAAAAAACAACATTGGCACTTATGTCTTACCAACATCATGTTGTTTTCCCTATGTGGTATCTGTCATTGACAAGCTCACTTGTGTGTGTGTGTGTGTGTGTGTGTGTGTGTGTGTGTGTGTGTGTGACGACTCCCTATCATCAGGGTCATTGCTGCTATGTTGGAAAGTGTCGAAATTTGTACGTTGTGGCTCTCCTGTGGTTCAACATTGGTGTAGGTGTCTGGCAGGGTTCCGAATGAATTGTGTAGTTTTCAAGTAATGTCGATGTGTTGTCAGCCCATGTGTGAGGATTTGAGGATACCTTTGATCCCCCCACCACCCCTGGGATTGTCATGTGTGCATGAGCAATATCACCAGTCCCTGTGTGCCTAGCTGATGCACATTGTTGCAGATCAAAGTGCGTGGTGTTGATGTTGGCAAAATGGGAGTTGTTTCATGTCTAGGCCCATAACTATTTTTTGGCCATTGTTTGCAAGCCATGGCCAGTGATTTGTGTTTATGGAGGTGTGATGTGACTTTGTGGTCCAGGACACATGACCCAGGACGCACATCTGACTGTGCTACGCAGTATGGGGAAAACCTAGCTTTGTCATCAAAGTGGGATTGGCGTACAGGCTAATGTCACCACAAATATAGGGTACTAGAGGGTAGTGCTGTGTTGGGTTTGTCTCTTGCTGTGTTGGTTGCTGTTCCACCCACATTGTCTCACATGAATCCTTTGTGATCCCGCTTAACTGACAATGCCTGCTTGCCCCCCCAGGTGTGCCCAGTCAAAGACTTAGGGCCATATGTAGGTAAAACGTGTTTTGCGATTCTCTAATTGCAATTTTTAGGGAATCGCAATTAGAGAATTGCAAAACGGAATGTAGGTAGGATTAGCAAAATATTTTGCGATTCCCACCTATTCCTTATTTGCGAATCCCAAATTGAGATTCGCAAATAAGGAATACCTTGCCATTCATTCCTATGGGCTAGAAGGCCCATAGGAATGAAAAGGCAGACAGTCTCAATTTGCGATTCTCAATTAGAGAATCGCAAATTGAGAATGCAATTTCAAGGTTGCAAGGGTGTCAATAGGACACCCTTTTGCACCCCTGAAATAAACATGTGTGCACATGTGGCGCACATACATGCCGCTAAGGGCATGTATGTGCGCCACATGGCAATTTGAAAAATGCAAAAAAGTGCATTTTTCAAGGAAATCGCAAATTACCACCAACCTGAGGTTGGTGGTAATATGCGATTCCTTAAGCCAAAATTGCACAACTTGGGTGCTTCCTACATTGCATTTAAGGAATCGCAATTTGGGATTCCTTAAATGGATCGGCGAATTTCAGCATTTGCGATCGCAATTTGGCTTCCTACATATGGCCCTTACTTTTGTATGGCACAGTGAACACATGTGTGTCAATATAGTTCAACCCAGCGTTGTGCAGTAGGTTGGGGACACTGTGACACACACACGTGTTGTGTATGATTTGCAGTGTGTGGCTGCCTGGCTGTGTTTGTGCATCTGTGCCTCTGCATTGGTGTGGCTTCAGTGTTCCACTGGGGGGGATGTTGTTTGTGTTATTGTCCCTATTGTCCAAGCGTCTTGTAGGTCATCATCCTGCACATTGATCATGTTTGGTATGTCCCATTGCTGCCATGACATCGACAGTTTACACAGGATTCCGCTGTTTCTGTGCCTGTTTGTAGAGATATGTGTGTATGCATCATGATGCTCACTTTTCACACAATCTAATTGTACACTGTTGGCATTCTCAGGAGTCAAGGCCAATGCTTGTCTGCACTTGGCAGAGGGAGTTCTTGTGATACACAGCATTCTTTGCCTCTCATGTCTATGTTTGTAAGTGACACAACCACCACATTGCCACTACATTGGTTGTGGTGTTGGGTGCAGTAGTCACAAATGCTGGTCTGGTGATACAGCCCCCTATGAGCTGTGGGGAGTGGTGCAGGTCATACATCCCCTTAAGAGTGGGGAGGGTAGTTGTGCAGAGCATACATCCCCCTATGAGTGGGAGGGGTAGTGGTGCAGGACATACATCCCCCTATGAGTGGGGAGGGTAGTGGTGCAGGGCATACATCCCCCTATGAGTGGGGAGGGTAGTGGTGCAGGACATACAGCCCCCTATGAGTGGGGAGGGTAGTGGTGCAGGGCATACAGCCCCCTAAGAGTTGTGGGGAGTGGTGCAGGGCATACATCCCCCTATGAGTGGGGAGGGCGGTGGTCCAGGACATACAGTCCCCTATGAGTGGGGAGGGTAGTGGTGCAGGTCATGCATCCCCCTATGAGTGGGGAGGGTAGTGGTGCAGGCCATACATCCCCCTGTGATTTGGGAGGGTAGTGGTGCAGGACATACATCCCACTATGAGTGGGGAGGGTAGTGGTGCAGGACATACAGCCCCCTATGAGTTGTGGGGAGTGGTGCAGGGCATACATCCCCCTATGAGTGGGGAGGGTAGTGGTGCAGGACAGACATCCCCCTATGAGTGGGGAGGGTAGTGGTGCAGGGCATACATCCAACTATGAGTGGGGAGGGTAGTGGTGCAGGGCATACATCCCCCTATGGGTTGTGGGGAGTGGTGCAGGGCATACATCCCCCTATGAGTGGGGAGGGAGGTGGTGCAGGAAATACAGCCCCTTATCAGTTGTGGGGAATGGTGCAGGGCGTACATCCCCCTATGAGTGGCGAGGGTAGTGGAGCAGGACATACAGCCCGCTATGAGTGGGGAGGGTAGTGGTGCGGGGCATACATCCTCCTATGAGTGGAGAGGGTAGTGGTGCAGGACATATATCCCCGATGAGTGGGGAGGGTAGTGGTGCAGGGCATACATCCCCCTATGAGTGGGGAGGGTAGTGGTGCAGGAAATACAGCCACCTATGAGTTGTGGGGAGCGGTGCAGGGCATACATCCTCCTATGAGTGGGGAGGGTAGTGATGCAGGGCATACATCCCCCTATGAGTGGGGAGGGTAGTGGTGCAGGACATACAGCCCCCTATGAGTGGGGAGTGTAGTGGTGCAGGGCATACATCCCCCTATGAGTTGTGGGGAGTGGTGCAGGGCATACATCCCCCTATGAGTGGGCAGGGTAGTGGTGCAGGACATACATCCCCCTATGAGTAGGAAGGCTAGTGGTTTAGGACATACAGCCCCCTATGAGTTGTGGGGAGTGGTGCAGGGCATGCATCCCCCTATGAGTGGGGAGGGTAGTGGTGCAGGACATACATCCCCCAATGAGTGCGGAGGGTAGTGGTGCAGGACATACATCCCCCTATGAGTGGGGAGGGTAGTGGTGCAGGGCATACATCCCCCTATGAGTTGTGGGGAGTGGTGCAGGGCATACAGCCCCCTATGAGTGGGGAAGGTAGTAGTGCATGGCAGACATCCCCTATGAGTGGGGAGGGTAGTGGTGCAGGGCATACATCCTCCTGTGAGTGGTGAGGGTAGTGGTGCAGGACATATAGCCCCCTATGAGTTGTGGGGAGTGGTGCAGGGCATACATCCCCTATGAGTGGGGAGGGTAGTGGTGCAGGGCATACATCCTCCTAGGAGTGGGGAGGGTAGTGGTGCAGGACATACATCCCCTTATGAGTGGGGAGGGTAGTGGTGCAGGGCATACATCCCCCTATGAGTGGGCAGGATGGTGGTGCAGGACATACAGCCCCCATTGAATTGTTGGGAGTGGTGCAGGGCATACATCCCCCTATGAGTTGTGGGGAGTGGTGCAGGGCATACATCCCCCTATGAGTGGGGAGGGTAGTGGTGCAGGGCATACATCCTCCTGTGAGTGGTGAGGGTAGTGGTGCAGGACATATAGCCCCCTATGAGTTGTGGGGAGTGGTGCAGGGCATACATCCCCTATGAGTGGGGAGGGTAGTGGTGCAGGGCATACATCCTCCTAGGAGTGGGGAGGGTAGTGGTGCAGGACATACATCCCCTTATGAGTGGGGAGGATAGTGGTGCAGGGCATACATCCCCCTATGAGTGGGCAGGATGGTGGTGCAGGACATACAGCCCCCATTGAATTGTGGGGAGTGGTGCAGGGCATACATCCCCCTATGAGTTGTGGGGAGTGGTGCAGGGCATACATCCCCCTATGAGTGGGGAGGGTAGTGGTGCAGGGTGTACATCCCCCTATGAGTGGGGAGGGTAGTGCTGCAGGACACACAGCCCCCTATGAGTGGAGATGGTAGTGGTACAGGGCATACATCCCCCCTATGAGTGGGGAAGGTAGTGGTGCAGGACATACATCCCCCTATGAGTGGGGAGGATAGTGGTGCAGGGCATACATCCCCCTTTGAGTTGTGGGGAGTGGTGCAGGGCATACATCCCCCTATGAGTGGGGAGGGTAGTGGTGCAGGGCATACATCCCCCTATGAGTGGGGAGGGTAGTGATGCAGGACATACAGCCCCCTATGAGTTGTAGGGTGCGCTGTAGGGAATACATCCCCCTATGAGTAGGGAGGGTAGTGGTGCAGGACATACATCCCCCTATGAGTGGGGAGGGTAGTGGTGCAGGGCATACATCCCCCTATGAGTGGGGAGGGTAGTGGTGCAGGACATACATCCCACTATGAGTGGGGAGGGTAGTGGTGCAGGGCATATATCCCCCTATGAGTTGTGGGGAGTGATGCAGAGCATACATCCCCCTATGAGTGAGGAGGGTAGTGGTGCAGGGCATACATCCCCCTATGAGTGGGGAGGATAGTGGTGCAGGACACACACAGCCCCTTATGAGTTGTGGGGAGTGGTGCAGGGCATACATCCCCCTATGAGTGGGGAGGATAGTGGTGCAGGGCATACATCCCCTATTAGTGGGGAGGGTAATGGTGCAGGACGTACATCCCCCTATGAGTGGGAAGGGTAGTGGTGCAGGGCATACATCCCCCTATTAGTGGGGAGGGTAGTGGTGTAGGACATACATCCCCCTATGAGTTGTGGGGAGTGGTGCAGGGCATACATCCCCCTATGAGTTGTGGAGAGTTGTGCAGGGTATACATCCCCCTATGAGTGGGGAAGGTAGTAGTGCAGGGCATACATCCCCCTATGAGTGGGGAGGGTAGTGGTGCAGGACATATCGCCCCTGATGTGTTGTGGGGAGTGGTGCAGAGCATGCATCCCCCTATGAGTGGGGAGGGT
The DNA here is from genome assembly GCF_964204655.1 of Triturus cristatus. Classification (NCBI taxonomy): domain Eukaryota; kingdom Metazoa; phylum Chordata; class Amphibia; order Caudata; family Salamandridae; genus Triturus; species Triturus cristatus. The sequence goes on from NC_140590.1 coordinate 1,182,696,415, forward strand.
AGTGGTGCAGGGCATAAATCCCCCTATGAGTGGGGAGGGTAGTGGTGCAGGACATGCATCCCCCTATGAGTGGGGAGGGTAGCGGTGCAGGGTATACATCCCCCTATGAATGGGCAGGGTAGTGGTGCAGGACATACAGCCCCCTATGAATTGTGGGGAGTGGTGCAGGGCATACATCTCCCTATGAGTGGGGAGGGTAGTGGTGCAGGACATACATCCCCCTATGAGTGGGGAGGATAGTGGTGCAGGGCATACATCCCCCTATGAGTGTGGAGGGTAGCGGTGCAGGACATACATCCCCCTGTGAGTGGGGAGGGTAGTAGTGCAGGACATATATCCCCCTATGAGTTGTGGGGAGTGGTGCAGGGCATACATCCCCCTATGAGTGGGGAGGATAGTGGTGCAGGGCATACATCCCCCTATGAGTTGGGAGGGTAGTGGTGCAGGACATACAGCCCCCTATGAGTTGTGGGGAGTGGAACAGGACATACAGCCCCCTATGAGTGGGGAGGTTAGTAGATCAGGGCATACATCCCCCTATGAGTGGGGAGGGTAGTGGTGCAGGGCATACATCCCCCTATGAGAGGGGAGAGTAGTGGTGCAGGACATGCATCCCTCTATGAGTGGGGAGGGTAGTGGTGCAGGGCATACAGCCCGCTATGAGTTGTGGGGAGGGTAGTGGTGGAGGACATACAGCCCGCTATGAGTTGTGGGGAGTGGAGCAGGGCATACATCCCCCTATGAGTAGGGAGGGTAGTGGTGCAAGGCATACATCCCCCTATGAGTTGTGGGAAGTGGTGCAGGGCATACATCCCCCTATGAGTGGGGAGGGTAGTGGTGCAGGGCATACATCCCCCTATGAGTGGGGAGGGTAGTGGTGCAGGACATACAGCCCCCTATGAGTTGTGGGGAGTGGTGCAGGGCATACATCCCCCTATGAGTGGGGAGGGTGGTGGTGCAGGGCATATATCCCCCTATGAGTGGGGAGGGTAGTAGTGCATGACATACAGCCCCCTATGAGATGTGGGGAGTGGTGCAGGGCATACATCCCCCTATGAGTGGGGAGGGTAGTGGTGCAGGGCATACAACCCACATTGAGTTGTAGGAAGTGGTGCAGGGCATACATCCCCCTATGAGTGGGGAGGGTAGTGGTGCATGGCATATATCCCCCTATGTGTTGTAGGGAGTGGTGCAGGGCATACATCCCCCTATAAGTGGGGAGGGTAGTGGTGAAGGGCATACATCCCTCTATGAGTGTGGAGGGTAGTGGTGCAGGACATACAGCCCCCTATGAGTTGTGGGGAGTGGTGCAGGGCATACATCCCCCTATGAATGGGGAGGGTAGTGGTGTAGGACATACAGCCCCCTATGACTGGGGAGGTTAGTGGATCAGGGCATACATCCCCCTATGAGTGGGGAGGGTAGTGGTGCAGGGCATACATCCCCCTATGAGTGGGGAGGGTAGTGGTGCAGGACATATATCCCCCTAAGAGTGGGGAGGGTAGTGGTGCAGGGCATACACCCCCCTATGAGTGGGGAGGGTAGTGGTGCAGGACATACAGCCCCCTATGAGTTGTGGGAAGTGGTGCAGGGCATACATCCCCTATGAGTGGGGAGGGTAGTGGTGCAGGGCATACATCCCTCTATGAGTGGGGAGGGTAGCGGTGCAGGACATACATCCCCCTGTGAGTGGGGAGGGTAGTAGTGCAGGACATATATCCCCCTATGAGTTGTGGGGAGTGGTGCAGGGCATACATCCCCCTATGAGTGGGGAAGATAGTGGTGCAGGGCATACATCACCCTATGAGAGGGGAGAGTAGTGGTGCAGGACATGCATCCCTCTATGAGTGGGGAGGGTAGTGGTGCAGGGCATACATCCCCCTATGAGTGGGGAGCGTAGTGGTGTGGGACATACAGCCCTCTATGAGTTGTGGGGAGTGGTGCAGGGCATACATCCCCCTATGAGTTGTGGAGAGTTGTGCAGGGTATACATCCCCCTATGAGTGGGGAAGGTAGTGGTGCAGGGCATACACCCCCCTATGAGTGGGGAGGGTAGTGGTGCAGGACATACAGCCCCCTATGAGTTGTGGGAAGTGGTGCAGGGCATACATCCCCCTATGAGTGGGGAGGGTAGTGGTGCAGGGCATACATCCCTCTATGAGTGGGGAGGGTAGCGGTGCAGGACATACATCCCCCTGTGAGTGGGGAGGGTAGTAGTGCAGGACATATATCCCCCTATGAGTTGTGGGGAGTGGTGCAGGGCATACATCCCCCTATGAGTGGGGAAGATAGTGGTGCAGGGCATACATCCCCCTATGAGAGGGGAGAGTAGTGGTGCAGGACATGCATCCCTCTATGAGTGGGGAGGGTAGTGGTGCAGGGCATACATCCCCCTATGAGTGGGGAGCGTAGTGGTGTGGGACATACAGCCCTCTATGAGTTGTGGGGAGTGGTGCAGGGCATACATCTCCCTATGAGTGGGGAGGGTAGTGGTGCAGGTCATACATCCCCCTATGAGTGGGGAGGGTAGTGGTGCAGGATATACAGCCCCCCATGAGTTGTGGGGAGTGGTGCCGGGCATACATCCCCCTATGAGTGGGGAGGTTAGTGCTGCAGGACATACATCCCCCTATGAGTGGGGAGGGTATTGGTGCAGGGCATATATTCCCCTATGAGTGGGGAGGGTAGTGGTGCAGGACATACATCCCCCTATGAGTGGGGAAGGTAGTGGTGCAGGACATACAGCCCCCTATGAGTTATGGGGAGTGGTGCAGCGCATACATCTCCCTATGAGTTGTGGGAAGTGGTGCAGGGCATACATCCCCCTATGAGTGGGGAGGGTAGTGGTGCAGGACATGCATCCCCCTATGACTGGGGAGGGTAGTGGTGAAGGGCATATATTCCCCTATGAGTGGGGAGGGTAGTGGTGCAAGACATACAGCCCCCTATGAGTTGTGGGGAGTGGTGCAGGGCATATATCCCCCTATGAGTGGGGAGGTTAGTGCTGCAGGACATACATCCCCCTATGAGTGGGGAGGGTAGTGGTGCAGGGCATATATTCCCCTATGAGTGGGAGGGTAGGGGTGCAGGACATACATCCCCCTATGAGTGGGGAAGGTAGTGGTGCAGGGCATACATCTCCTTATGAGTTGTGGGGAGTGGTGCAGGGCATACATCCCCCTATGAGTGGGGAGGGTAGTGGTGCAGGGTGTACATCCCCCTATGAGTGGGGAGGGTAGTGCTGCAGGACACACAGCCCCCTATGAGTTGTGGGGAGTGGTGCAGGGCATACATCCCCCTATGAGTTGTGGGAAGTGGTGCAGGACATATATCCCACTATGAGGGGGGAGGGTAGTGGCACAGGGCATGCATCCCCCTATGAGTGGGGAGGGTAGTGGTGCAGGGCATACATCCCCCTATGAGTGGGGAGGGTAGTGGTGGAGGACATACAGCCCGCTATGAGTTGTGGGGAGTGCAGCAGGGGATACATCCCCCTATGAGTAGGGAGGGTAGTGGTGCAGGGCATACATCCCCCTATGAGTTGTGGGAAGTGGTGCAGGGCATACATCCCCCTATGAGTGGGGAGGGTAGTGGTGCAGGGCATACATCCCCCTATGAGTGGGGAGGGTAGTAGTGCAGGACATACAGCCCCCTATGAGTTGTGGGGAGTGGTGCAGGGCAAACATCCCCCTATGAATGGGGAGGGTAGTGGTGCAGGCCATACAGACCCCTATGAGTGGGGAGGGTAGTGGTGCAGGGCATACAGCCCCCATTGAGTTTGTAGGGAGTGTTGCAGGGCATACATCCACCTATGAGTGGGGAGGGTAGTGGTGCATGGCATACATCCCCCTATGAGTTGTAGGGAGTGGTGCAGGGCATACATCCCCCTATGAGTGTGGAGGGTAGTGGTGCAGGACATACAGCCCCTATGAGTTGTGGGGAGTGGTGCAGGGCATACATTCCCCTGTGAATGGGGAGGGTAGTGGTGCAGGACATACAGCCCCCTATGAGTGGGGAGGTTAGTAGATCAGGGCATACATCCCCCTATGAGTGGGGAGGGTAGTGGTGCAGGGCATACATCCCCCTATGAGTGGGGAGGGTAGTGGTGCAGGACATATATCCCCCTATGAGTGGGGAGGGTAGTGGTGCAGGGCATACATCCCCCTATGAGTGGGGAGGGTAGTGGTGCAGGACATACAGCCCCCTATGTGTTGTGGGGAGTGGTGCAGGGCATACATCCCCCTATGAGTGGGGAGCGTAGTGGTGCGGGACATACAGCCCTCTGTGAGTTGTGGGGAGTGGTGCAGGGCATACATCCCCCTATGAGTGGGGAGGGTAGTGGTGCAGGGCATACATCCCCCTATGAGTGGGGAGGGTAGTGGTGCAGGACATACATCCCCCTATGAGTGGGGAGGGTAGTGGTGCAGGGCCTACATCTCCCTATGAGTGCGGAGGGTAGTGGTGCAGGACATACATCCCCCTATGAGTGGGGAGGGTTTTGGCACAGGACATACAGCCCCATGTGAGTTGGGGGGAGTGGTGCAGGGCATACATCCCCCTATGAGTGGGGAAGGTAGTGGTGCAGTACATAGAGCCCTCTATGAGTGGGGAGGGTAGTGGTGCAGGGCATACATCCCCCTATGAGTGGGGAGGGTAGTGGTGCAGGACATACATCTCCCTATGAGTGGGGAGGGAAGTGGTGCAGGGCATACATCCCCCTATGAGTTGTGGGGAGTGGTGCAGGGCATACATCATCCGATGAGTGGGGAGGGTAGTGGTGCAGGACATACATCCCCCTATGAGTGGGGAGGGTAGTGGTGCAGGGCATACATCCCCCTATGAGTGGGGAGGGTAGTGGTGCAGGACATACAGCCCCCTATGAGTTGTGGGGAGTGGTGCAGGACATACATCCCCCTATGAGTGTGGAGGGTAGTGGTGCAGGACATACAGCCCCCTATGAGTTGTGGGGAGTGGTGCAGGGCATACATTCCCCTATGAATGGGGAGGGTAGTGGTGCAGGACATACAGCCCCCTATGAGTGGGGAGGTTAGTAGATCAGGGCATACATCCCCCTATGAGTGGGGAGGGTAGTGGTGCAGGGCATACATCCCCCTATGAGTGGGGAGGGTAGTGGTGCAGGACATATATCCCCCTATGAGTGGGGAGGGTAGTGGTGCAGGGCATACATCCCCCTATGAGTGGGGAGGGTAGTGGTGCAGGACATACAGCCCCCTATGTGTTGTGGGGAGTGGTGCAGGGCATACATCCCCCTATGAGTGGGGAGCGTAGTGGTGCGGGACATACAGCCCTCTGTGAGTTGTGGGGAGTGGTGCAGGGCATACATCCCCCTATGAGTGGGGAGGGTAGTGATGCAGGGCATACATCCCCCTATGAGTGGGGAGGGTAGTGGTGCAGGACATACATCCCCCTATGAGTGGGGAGGGTAGTGGTGCAGGGCCTACATCTCCCTATGAGTGCGGAGGGTAGTGGTGCAGGACATACATCCCCCTATGAGTGGGGAGGGTTGTGGCACAGGACATACAGCCCCATGTGAGTTGTGGGGAGTGGTGCAGGGCATACATCCCCCTATGAGTGGGGAAGGTAGTGGTGCAGTACATAGAGCCCTCTATGAGTGGGGAGGGTAGTCGTGCAGGGCATACATCCCCCTATGCGTGGGGAGGGTAGTGGTGCAGGACATACATCCCCCTATGAGTGGGGAGGGAAGTGGTGCAGGGCATACATCCCCCTATGAGTTGTGGGGAGTGGTGCAGGGCATACATCATCCTATGAGTGGGGAGGGTAGTGGTGCAGGACATACATCCCCCTATGAGTGGGGAGGGTAGTGGTGCAGGGCATACATCCCCCTATGAGTGGGGAGGGTAGTGGTGCAGGACATACAGCCCCCTATGAGTTGTGGGGAGTGGTGCAGGGCATATATCCCCCTATGAGTGGGGAGGGTAGTGGTGCAGGACATACATCCCCCTATGAGTTGTGGGGAGTGGTGCAGGGCATACATCCCTGTGAGAAGTTGGCCTGGCATATGCTGTCCACCAGTTATAGGGGACACCTTGCACCAGTCCAATTCGACTCTTAAGGTGATAGGTTAAAAGACAACCTTTAAAGAAAGCTATCCTTGTGGTAGCTGTGGAGAGCAGCCTTCAGGCTATGTCTTGAAGGAGTGTTAAGCTTATTGTTTTACCATGGATAACCTCTTGAATGACCAAATGAAAGAGTAGTCCACACAGGTATATATATAAAATATATGTATTTATTCTAAGAATAATCCCACTAGTCTCTTTATGAGACTGGGGGTAAATATACAATTCAAACAAGCAATGATAGTTACAATAAATAGCACTGGAATCATAGGGCCCCAGGGGGGGAACAAACCCTATATTAAAAAAGTGGGTCGCTGGCCCCTTAAGAAACCACCCAACGTAGTGAGGAAGGGGACCCAGGGGAGACACGTGCAGTGGTATAAACTACTGTCGGGATCTCTATTAAACCCTATGGAGTATGTGGCGGTTGGAAATTACAAGAATCTAAACACTTCTAGTAGGAGTTCAAGTTCAGCATCTTAGAGTTAAGCTTTTGGAGGGCCCACACCCACGACAGTACCGAGGTACCACTGTTACCTGCCCCAGGGAAGCCGGGTGCATAGGTCGTTTTCGATGTCGGGTCGCAATCTCGTTTTCAATGGAAAAAGGTGAAGAACTGCTGCTGGCGTGAAGCGTCGTCGATGTCTTGCAGATTAAATATGTAGATCTTGAAGGAAAGGACCTGAAAGCAGAGGGGACAGAGTCTGGGTCACTAGCCAGTGACCAGGGAGTTCAGGAGAAAGAGCCCTTCAATGTCGGGTGTTTTCAGGTTGAAGACGGGTAGCTTGGATCAGCAGCCACGAGGTCCAGGAGGCTTCAAGGAAGGCCAGCTTCTGGCGGGCGACTGTCCCACGAAGGATGAAGGCCGCTGCGGTGTTAGTGTCCGGATTGGATCCACTAAGCCTTGGCAACTGCAACCCACGCAAGGATCACAAAACAGCTACCGTGCAGACCCACGAGGTCTGAGCGAGGTCTCCAGCGAGGAGACTGTAGAGCAGGCCTGGAGCAACCAGGGGAGCCCTTTAAAGTAAAGATTGATCCGCTAGGGCCCACCAGTCGAGAGACAAGGGACCACGGAGGCGGCAATTTGGAGTGCGTAAAGATGATCCCACGGGTCGCCGGAGCGGGCTGGAGCGTCGTCCTTTGGCACAAGTAATGCTGAGAGGTTGGCTCAATAATGGGCCAAAGCACAACTTCCCCACGGGTCGGGGTATTGGGGATCTCAGCACCCACGGGGTCCACGGTGCTGAGCTTTGCTGTACACACTCACTGGCCTCTGGGATGCTTGGAAACCCACCTCAGGGTAGGCAGAAGTCTTCGATGTCCGTAGGAGCAGCGGAGTTCCAACCGGGTCACTTGCAGTGTTTCAGGTGCCTGCCAAGCAGGGGGGTAACTCCTTTACCCCAAGGGAGATTTCTTCATTCAGCTGTGCTGCAGCAAGTCGAAGGTTCAAGTCTTTGAAGTCCAAGCTTAATCTGAGGCTCTTGGGCCCTGCACCCACCTTTATCCAGAGATTAGGGGAGTGTCTGAATCAGAGCCCACCAATGAGAGTTCAGGCGGGAAAGGGTGGCTACACCCTCTCCACTTTGTGTGTTTTCCCACCTGGCCAGGGGACAGGATGCCCCTGAACCAGTTTGAGGCGGTGTATGCAGAAGTAGGCACTGGAGAAGCCTACGTGCAAGTCTGAAAGACATCCTATGGTGCACCCACCCAGTTCCAATCCACATAGTCTGTCTGGGGAGGTGGGAACACCTCCCTGCAACAAGATGCCTATTGTCCAGCTGCCGTGGCTCGAGTTCTGCCCAGCAACAGGCAGCCAGAGTCATGTGGGTGGCGGGTAGCATCCATTTTGTATTACGTGTGCACTTTTAAATTGGTGTCTAAAATCTGCCGCTTTTACCATATGACTCCTCTAGCAGGGGGGAATCATGCCCTCACTCCCATGGCTGGATTGGGGGTATGATTCCACGATGTTTGACACCAACATGACATGGTTCTGTGCAGCCACTCTCAAGTTATCATGCTATAGCGATTACTTATAATGCGGTTAAGAATATATGGTATGGCTGCACTACAAACAACCCAGCAATAGTTTTACGAAGGTTGCAGAGGGGCCCTACTCAGGTAGGGGTTCCCCCTCACACATATCTCAGCACCCTGCCTTGTAGGATTAGCAAGGCCTGCCTTAGGGGTGACCTATGAGGATATATGTGTTGTATTATGTGGGATACAGGATACCTATATCCCTGTAACGCAGGGGTCTTCAAACTGTGGGGCGCGACCCCCAGGGGGGCCGTTGAGCGATGCAAAGGGTGTCGCGCCTTCCCAGTCACACTTCTGCCCAAGTGCTTCAGCCCCCCCCCCCCTCTTCCCCCGTCCTGTGTTTCAGCCCGGGTGCTGCAGTGCAACTCGAGCTGCTGGGGGCTGGGCAGTGTCTGGAGTCTTATCTCCGGCGCAGAGTTTTTCACAGGTCTTTAAAGACCATTTGCATATTTACATGCCTTTGTAAACTGGTTACAGAGGTTTCGTTTTTTTTCTGGGTTCTACAAGGAGGCGCCATGAATTGCCTAAATCCACATGAGCCGTACCCATCTTCACCTCTGATTTTTTGTATTCTTGACTTACCCTGACGTTTCGTACTCTACATCCTTCTATCATATTCTCTGGTTACGTTTTCTTCACTGATTCTTATTTGATCCTTGATTCATTTGCAGTTTTTCAAATGTTTCCTCTATTAATACTTCCCTCTCCTCTCTTTCATTGTCAGCCACCGATTGCCATTCCACGGACACCCCATAATTTCACTTCCCCTCTCAAGACCCAGGGATAGAGACAATGCATTTCCAGTGCCCCACGATATTAACCACCGACTTGAGTGACAGAGGACTTTGGTCTTAGAGACCAAACCAGCTGCAACTAATGCAGAACATGCAGTAGCAGCCACACACAGCGCAGAGCATGGCAGACACGACGCGGAAATAACAACCCCTCCATCTAAAGCACATTTAAAACAACGCAGCATAAACTTCAATGTCTTCATTTTCAAAACATCGAATGGGCAGAAATTAGGTTGGAGACGAGCTGTTTGCTTTGAACCAGACAACCAAATCCAATCAGAGGCAAAAGCACGACTAAATGAACCGTTTTTCAAAATGTGTTGAATTTATTGGCGTCAGAAGAGAAGAGTCACATCTGTGAGCCGCTGCCTTGCGACAAAGCTTCAGCAGAGCCCACGTTTGACACTAATTTCAAACTCCTTTAACCACTTAGATGTCCTGGAGGGCATTTAGGGGCACTCAGTGCTGCATGAGTAAAAATAAATAAATAAAAATAAGCGCAGAAGCCACATTTGTTAATGGGAGCCAACCGCCATTGTTGCCGAATGCCGGAATTGCTTGATACAAAGACTGCCTAATGTTCGTTCCTCCTCATGCCTATTTCTTCCACCCCTTCCCCCCTCCACTTGCTCTCTCTCCTTGTTGCTCCTTTTCATTCCTGTGTTCTCCTCTGCACTGTTATCCTATCTGTCTCTTCCTACTCTCCTCTCTTTCCTGCCTTTCTCGCTCTTGATCTCGGTCGAAGTGAAATGATAATAAAAAATAAGTCCTAACCCCACAAAAATGAGTGACGCTTCCCTGCAACTTCCAGCAAATTGTGGCATCTCAACAAAGGAGCCATGATAGAAGTAGTGTGTAGAGATAAACAAAAAGACCTACATTCTCATCGAATGCAAAATGTAGAACATGATTATAGTAGAAAAAAACTTTATCAAACTTGTTCAAAAATTCTCTAGCTGGTTTTCATGAACGGCTTAATGTACTGCTGAGGAGTGGGGGCACTGGTAAATGCAAGGGCTTGAGCAATCCTGGAGGATCATAGGTATGTCTCTGTTCAAACCGGTCAATATTCCATTTTAATATAGATTTGGAAAGTTTGCAGATAAACTTATCTTATTTTAGTACTAGAAAAATTGAACCAATGTTCTCTTGCATTGGCAAAACCTCACAACATCATTGTACTGAAGTTACGATGCACCTCAACATTTTCAGTTTTAACTAGTATCTTTTAAGATGGGGTGGTAGGTGTGGGATAATTGGTGTTTACCGACAAGCACCTTCAAGAGTAAAATTTTCTTTGGTCCTTTGTGTTGAAACCTTTGTGAAAAAGCAGATTATTAGTTGAAGTGGATGGTAGGCCAGTTTTGTGTGGAAGGAGCACCTTCCAGCACAAAGCAATCAATTGAGTTGATTTCTTCTTCCAATGCATGCTGTAGAATGCAGCACACATTGGAAGAGGAAAGAAACAAGGAGAAATGAAAACATTTGCACCTCGCAATGCCACCCCTAGGGTGGTGTAGCATTCTGACGCATTTCCAGATTTACGATTGCTCGTAAATCTGGAAATGCATCAGAGGACATGGGTGTTGCATGGGATCACCCACAGGAACACCCGGGCGATATTTACAAGCAAAGGTAAAGCCACACAAAGTGGCTTTACGTGTGCTTGTAAATATCACTCAGCAGGTTGCGCCGCCTGTGCGACACAATACGCGATGCAACGGTGGTGCAAGGGGTTTGTAAATCTGTCCCCATGGGGTTTACTGTAAACTATCACAGAATGCCCCTCTCTACCTAAAAGAAATATGGCAGAGCCTTTATTCCTTTGTGCAGAGCTTCCTGGGCCCCTCACTGCTAAATATGCAACTCTCAAACAAGCCCATCAGTAATCATACATTCATTCATCCCATTCTGAACTTGCATCCGCACGTAAATTCATACGCCACCTCACTCACCCTGCAGTCACTCCTCCTGCCCTACTCTCACACTGTTGCATCGCTCACTGTGCACTCACATGGGCACTCTTGTCACCCACACAGTGCAGAGAGTTAATGTGCCTGCTACATTGAACATGTACCTTGCAGATCACAGAAATGAGTGTGAGTAAACTAGGAGTAGCGCTATAAAAAAATGAAATGTTTGTCAGAAAGGTGCTATAGAAAGATGAGGTGCATTGTTGATGAGTGGCAGTGAAGGAATTCATGGAGAAGGAGGAAACGGGGTGGGGCATCAAAAAACACTGTTGCACGGTGTGCGACCAGTGTTAGGACCAGCTCTGGCTGGGAGTGTTAGCACCCCCCTCCGAAGTTGTGGTCTAGTGACTCCCCTACTTCTGCCTATTATTATTTACATTTGTAGTACGCTACTGTTACCAAAAGGTGTCCTGGGGGTAATAGCCATCTGCTGCCTGAAGGCAAATGAGAAACACATAGAAGGGGAAGGGGAACCAGCCAAATTGGGTAACCTACAGAGCATAGAGAAAGGTTTTTATATCTTCCTGAAGAATAATAGATTCTTGGTGGAGTGAAGCAAAGGAGGGTGCACGTTCCATAACTGCACGGCCTGCATCAAAACAGCGAGACAGACAACTCATGCCTTCTTGAATTAGGGAACAATAAGCAGAGTGGCACGTGCCGAGAGGAGCATACGGGTCTGACCCGTATGCTTGGTGAGGAGAGATGAGAGGATGAGAGAGGACAGCAAGGGAGTGAGAGAATTTGATTGAAGAGGTCAGGGATGAGGAGAAATGCGAATTGCCGAAGAGAAGTGTGGACACGCAAGAAGTGAGTGTGAGCCAAAGGTGGGGGCTTCTGTTAGAACAAAGGGGAGATGTGAAAGATGAATGGGGGGACTGGAGAGGTGTAAGATACAAATAGACAAAAATTTGAATGGAGAGACGAGGTGAATGAGAAGTGCTGAGGGGCACAGGAGGTGACAGGGCCAGAGAGGCCATGAGATAAATGCGAGAGACTGTTCGAGATGAGGGCAGTGAAAAGACAGAATGGCAAGAGGTGATTAAAGGTGAAGTGAGAGGTTGAATGGGGAGAGTTCAGAAGTTGTAAAAAGGGGTGAAAGAAAATGGCCTGCAAAGTGAGAGAGGGATCCGGGGTTAGGAGAGGAGAGAGGGATGGAAGGGAGGGGGTGAGAGGAAAGCTGCATGGGTAAACTGCTTAACTCTGCACAAAACCGCCAGGGTTTTAAGGGACCCCTGCTTCTCCCGGCCAGGGCCAGGTGAGCTTCTAATGTGGCAGCACGTATTCCTGGAGAGTGGAAGGCCCTTCACAAAGGTTGACTAGAAATGTTTCTGATGATAATTGCTGTATTTTGGTTATAAACGGGTACTGATTGGCTGAAATCTTTCCTTAGTGTTACTGTGTGTAAAAAATGTCAAAATAATGAAGCAATGCTATCCCAAAATACGCGGCATCACATAACCTCATTTACATTTTCATCCCACGCAATTTAGTCAAACCTGTCGCGTAATTTGGTCCTCACCAGCCTCATAATTCCAGTAGCCCTGCCTACAGGTTTTGAATTTTTTGTCAGGAGGGGGTCCTTACGACTGAAAATGTTGACAGGGGGGTCTCGGCATCCAAAAGTTTGAAGACCTCTGCTGTAACGGGTGCAAGCACCACCTTACCCAGACTACAGTAGTGGTCTGGTGGTGTCAGTTTGTATGGCTGTCCCAGGGGTGGCACAATAAGTGCTGCAGCCCCTGTTAGGCCTCTGAGGGACCCATGCCCTGGGTACCTAGGGTACCATCTACAAGGGGCCGATAGGGTGTCCTCAGTATCCAATTGGTATGTACCTAGGGTACTCACATCAGTTTAGAGAGGAAGCAGATAGGCTGGGGTCCTGGATAGCAGGGCCACAGCCTGGCTAGAGTCAGAAAACAGTCAAAACATCAGCAAAAAGTTGGGGGCAACTATGCAGTCGATGCCACTCTCCTACATAACCCCCCCCCCCCCAAACGCAGGGACATTAAACTAACCTTGACCAGTTGAGTCTTCATGTTCTAAGTGGAAATATCTGGAGAGGCCATCTGCATTTGCATGGTTGCTCCCAGGTCTATGTTCCACTGTATAGTCCATCCCCTGTAGGGAAATGGACCACCTGAATAGTTTGGGGTTTTCACCCTTCATCTGTTTTAGCCATAGGAGGGGCTTATGGTCGGTTTGAACAATGAAGTGAGTGCCAAACAAGTATGGCCTCAACTTCTTCAAGGCCCAGACCACAGCAAAGGCCTCCCTCTCTATAGCTGACCAACGTTTCTCTCTGGGGGTCAACCTTCTGCTAATAAAAGCTACTGGTTGATCCTGGCCCTCTTCATTCAGTTGTGATAATACAGCACCTACCCCCACCTCAGATGCATCAGTTTGAACTATGAATTCTTTGGAGTAGTTGGGTCTTTGGAGCACTGGAGCAGAGCACATGGCCTGTTTTAGGTCATCAAAAGCTTTCTGACAGCTGACAGACCACTGAACCTTTTTGGGCATCCTCTTAGAGGCTAAGTCATTTAAGGGGGTCACAATGGATCCATATCCCTTTACAAATCTTCTGTAGTAACCAGTCAGGCCTAAGAAAGCTCTGACCTGAGTCTGGGTGGTTGGAGCAACCCAGTCCATGATGGTCTGGATCTTGCTCTGTAGTGGTTGAACCTGGCCTCTACCCACAAGGTGGCCCAAGTAAACAACCTGACTCTGCCCTATCTGGCATTTGGTAGCCTTGATAGTGAGTCCTGCTTTTTGCAGGGCTTCCAAAACTTTCCTTAGGTGGATCAGGTGATCCTCCCAGGTGGAGCTGCAGACAGCAATATCATCTAGATATGCTGCACTAAAGTCACCCAGGCCTGTGAGGACTTGGTTCACCATCCTTTGAAAAGTGGCAGGTGCATTTTTCAAACCAAAGGGCATTACAATAAATTGATAGTGCCCACCAGGGATGGAAAATAATGTGTTGGCTTTTGCAGATTCAGCTAACCTTATCTGCCAGTAGCCAGCTGTCAGATCAAATGTGCTCAGATATTTGGCTGAGGCCAATTTATCTATGAGCTCATCTGCTCTGGGAATGGGATGTGCATCAGTCCTAGTGACTGCATTGAGTCCCCTGTAGTCTACACAGAACCTCATCTCTTTCTTGCCACCCTGGGTGTGAGGTTTGGGTACTAGGACTACTGGGCTAGCCCAAGGGCTATCTGAGGGCTCAATAACTCCCAATTCCAACATCTTTTGGACTTCTGTCCTTATGCAGTCCCTGACATGGTCAGGTTGCCTGTAGATCTTATTCTTCACAGGCAGACTGTCCCCAGTGTCCACTTCATGAGTGCACCAGGTGGTCTGACTTGGAGTCAGTGAAAACATATGTCTGAATGACTGGAGAACTTGTCTGCAGTCAGACTGTTGCTGAGCAGTGAGGCTGCCTGCCAAGGCTACACCATCTACTGACCCATCATCAGGGTTGTGAGAGAGCAGGTCTGGGAGAGGGTCACTCTCCTCCTCCTGTCCCTCATCAGTTGCCATGAGCAAGCCCATGTCAGCCCTGTCCACATATGGTTTCAGTCTGTTTACATGAAGTACCCTGTGGGGACTTCTGGGAGTGCCAAGGTCCACCAAGTAGGTGACCTCTACCTTCTGTTCCAATATGGTATGGGGTCCACTCCATTTGTCTTTGAGGGCTGCTGGGGCCACTGGCTCCAACACCCTTACCTTCTGTCCTGGCTGGTACATCACCAGTACAGCCTTTTGGTCATGCCAGGCTTTTTGTAATTCCTGACTTGCCTCGAGGTTTTTTGTCGCCTTCTTCATGTACTCAGCCGTCCGGGAGCAGAGACCAAGTACATAGTCCACAATATCCTGTTTAGGGGGTTTGAGAGGTAACTCCCATCCCTCCTTCACTAGACAGAGTGGCCCTCTGACAGGGTGGCCAAACAAAAGTTCAAAAGGGCTGTAACCAACCCCCTTCTGTGGCACCTCCCTGTATGCAAAGAGAAGGCAGGGCAGAAGGACATCCCATTTTCGCCTGAGCTTTTCTGGGAGTCCTTTGATCATACCCTTTAGGGTCTTGTTAAATCTTTCGACAAGCCCATTGCATTGAGGATGATAAGGGGTGGTGAACCTGTAGTTAACACCACACTCCTTCCACATTGCCTTGAGGTAACTACTCATAAAGTTTGTACCTCTGTCAGACAAAACCTCCTTAGGGAACCCTACCTTGGAAAAGATTCCCAGGAGGGCTCTTGCCACCACAGGTGCTGTGATGGTTCTAAGGGGAATAGCTTCTGGGTACCTGGTGGCATGATCCACTACCACCAGTATGAACCTGTGCCCAGATGCTGTTGGTGGGTCAAGGGGACCAACAATGTCAATCCCTACCCGTTCAAAGGGAACCCCCACCACAGGTAGTGGTATCAGGGGGGGCTTTGTGGACTTACCTGCCTTGCCACTGGCCTGGCAGGTAATGCAAGAGCTACAAAAACTCTTACAGTCCTCACTCATTTGAGACCAATGAAAGTGATGGACAATCCTGTCCCAAGTCTTATTTTGGCCTAGGTGTCCTGCTAAGGGAATATCATGGGCTAGTGTGAGTAGGAAGCCCCTAAACTTCTGAGGTATGACCAACCTGCTGGCTGCACCAGGCTTGGGGTCTCGACCCTCAGAGTAAAGGAGTCCATCATCCCAATATATCTTATGGGTTCCACCAGCATTCCCAGCAGCAGCCTGCTGTCTGAGGGGTTCAAGGGTGGGGCAGCTCTGCTGCTCCAGGCTCAAGTCTGCCCTAGAAGGTCCCCCTGTCCCCAAGAACTCAACCTGATCAGGTTCAAGTTCATCTGAGACAGTTCCTTCTTCAGGTGTCAGATCCTCTTCTGCTACAAGAGTCTCTTCAGACTGACCCTGGGGGGAAGGCACTGCCTTACCCCTGCTACTCCTCCTCTTGGAAGGTCCTTGGTCCATTTTTCCAGGATCCAAGGCCTGTTCAGTTTCTGTCAGCTTAGCATTCGACCTTGTCAGGGCAAACACTTCTGCAGGGATACCCAGCATTGCTGCATGGGTAGTCAGCTCCACCTCAGCCCATGCTGAGGTCTCCAAATCATTTCCTAGCAAACATTCTACTGGTAGGTCTGCACTGTGATATAGCCCCACGGGTCCCGAGACCCTTACTCACCCTGCCAGGATTATCACCCCTCCGATGTTCTCCCTTCCAGGGCGCGCAATCCGAAACAACCACAAAAGCGTCCATGACAACGGGAACCCCGCCCCTCTCTCTGTTGCAGGATCCAATCCGGAGAGACGACGGACCGGAAAGACTACCCCTTGACCCCGGAAGTCCCCCCTCCATGCTGATGGCCGGACACAGAAAAGACGGAAGACGAGAGGCAGAAGAGGTCGGAGTATCGTGGCAGGAGATTTCGACTGGAGCTGCGGCGGAAGGAGAGGACGGGAGTGGAGAAATCGAGGAGCGGTCCGAAGACTGGTGGAATCCCCCGAAGGTGGCTGAAGAGCGGCCGTAACTCGGAGGAGAGTTACGGCGGAGCGCGTGAGTACCAGCTACCTTCTTAAAAGCACGCTAGGTGCTCTGTGTAAACAGTACGGCCCCTGTGTAATTACTCCCTCTATCTTAGACACGCCACTTATAACGGTTCTTAGACACGCCACTTATAACGGTTAGACACCTTGTATATAGTATACAGCACCTTGCACTGTGTAAATACTGCCCCCACACAAACCTTTTCGAGCACCCCTCTTTCTTTGCCATTCCTTGTCCTTCCCCGCCCTTTTTCCTCACGATCTTTTCTACTTTCTCACCCCTGGTTATGGTTACGGTACCTGGCCTCTAGCCCCAGTAGGACTAACGGCTCCTTCTCTTTCTCTTACTGCCCTCCGAGTAGCCTTCCCGACCTCCTACAGACGTCTGGCCCCAAGACCGGGAAGCCCACTGGACCCCCAACCCATGCGGCAGAGGCGGAAGAAGACTGCACAACCTTTTTTTTAGCCATATCTTGGTTTCCACTCTTGTTGTAAGAACTACCTTGTGTGCAATAAAAGGACAATATTGCCCACTATATCCGGCCTCCTTGCCTGCTTTTCCAGCCCGCCGACCGCCCACGATCACATGCACTCACCACAACCTTCTTTAGGCCAGTTACCCCTCCCCAAGAGAAGTTAACAACTGCCAGAGCATGGTTAGTACTGACATTGCTCGCATTGGTCACTTGGTAAGTTTCTCCCAGTATGATTTGGCTAGGATCCACAAGGTCCTTAGTCACCATGGTGACACTAGCCCCTGTGTCCCTGTATGCTAGAGACTCCCTTCCATTTATCCTAGGCTGTTGTTTGTATTTGCCTAGACCACTGGGACTCACAAATAGGGACAGGTCCCCATCACAAACCAGCACAGCCTGAGTAGGTGTTCTGACTAGGCCAGAGTCCTCTCCAGATCCCAGGGTCAACCCTACTATACCCTTGTTCTGTGAACCACCCCCTATAGCTGGACTACGGTGAACAGGTGCCTTAGGGGCAGGTGTAGTGGTACTGGTGGAGTCTTTGGCTTTGTTACAGTCTGAAGTCCAATGGGTTTTCTGCTTACAGTTTTTACACCATGGCTTCCTTGGCTGTTTAGCTTTGCTAGATTGGGAATTTTCAGATGCTGCTTTTTGGGGGCCTGTTGAAGACTGCTGGTCTTTTCCCTTTTCCCCACCCTTCTCAGAGTTTTTGGCATCTTCCTTTTTAGTTGCACCCCCCAAGGGCTGGACCTTTTGCTTGATCCTGGTTCTGTCCCATTTGTCTGCCTTCTTTCCCAATTCTTGGGGAGAGGTCAGATCTGAGTCCACCAGGTGCTGATGCAATAGCTGATTCTGACAGTTATTAAGAATCTGCTCCCTCATGATGAGATTGTACAATCCTTGATAATCATTTACTTTACTGCCATTTAACCAACCTTCCAGAGCCTTGGTAGCACAATCTACAAAGTCTACCCAATCTTGATTTTGTGCTTTCTGGGTATCTCTGAACTTTAACCTGTATTGATCAGTGGTTAGACCAAACCCATATATCAAAGCATTTTTCAAGATATAATAATCATCTGCATCCTCTTCCCTAACAGAGAGGAGCTTGTCTCTTTCTTTGTCAGCAAAGGAGAGCCATAAGATTGCTGCCCACTGATCTACTGGGACCCTTTGAACTTTACAGGCCCTTTCAAGTGCAGTGATCCATTTATAGATATCATCCCCTGACTGATAGGGGGGCACAATCTTATGCAGGTTCCTATGGTCAGGAGCTTTCTCTCTAACTCTAGGGGTATTATTACTGCCACCAGGGGTCTCTAGATCCCACTTTCTTGAAGCTTTCTGAAGCTCCATGGACTCCCTGTCTAATGCTAACTGTTCTCTCCTGAGCTGAAGCTTAGCTTGCTCAAACTGGATCAGTCTGCATTTCCTCGCTTGGGAGGAGTCTCTTCTCTGAGAAGAGGCAGAGGTCCTTTTGGATCTCTCAGAATGGGCAGACTCCTCTGAGGGGGATCTGTTCCTTCTGTTTGGATCCACCACTCTCCCATTAGGGATGGCGGGGGTACCCCGTGGGCCTCCACTTCCATGTATAGAGTGGTCTGGTTCTTCCAGGTCAAGTTCATTATCTTCTTCCTGGTCCTCATCAGAGTCCACCACTTGGGTGTCCTCTTCTGTGGGATGCCCACCCAACCTGTCTACCCCATCAGATACTAAAGTCTGCTTGAAGTCTGCAATGAGCAGAATTTCTCTGAGACGTTGAGTGTTGGCACCTTTGGTTGTCTTCAAATGTCTAGCAGTGCACATCTCCCTAAGCTCAGCAAAAGTGAGATTGTCATACCTGTCGAATGGGACCTTTGAAGGTCCTTCCAGGGCCTTATGGGCTCCTGATCCTGAAGACATTTCTAGTGTAGTGGATTGTTGCATCTACCTACACTAGGTGTGGCCTACTGAACCCTTTCTTGAGTTGTAGTCAAGGTGTGCTAAGCCCTCTACACACAACTCCTAAGTTCAGTAGAACTTATTGTATTCTAAGCTGAATTTATATGTACCTTTAGTACCAAAGTGGCTTTCACTTTAGAAATTCAATTTGTTATCTGGTAAAACAATGGCAAGCTTGAATCCAACCGCTGCACACCAATGTGAGAAGTTGGCCTGGAATATGCTGTCCACTAGTTATAGGGGACACCTTGCACCAGTCCAATTCGACTCTTAAGGTGATAGGTTAAAAGACAACCTTTAAAGAAAGCTATCCTAGTGGTAGCTGTGGAGAGCAGCCTTCAGGCTAAGTCTTGAAGGAGTGTTAAGCTTATTGTTTTACTATGGATAACCTCTTGAATGACCAAATGAAAGAGTAGTCCACACAGGTATATATATATAAAATATATGTATTTATTCTAAGAATAATCCCACTAGTCTCTTTATGAGACTGGAGGTAAAGATACAATTCAAACAAGCATTGATAGTTACAATAAATAGCACTGGAATCATAGGGCCCCAGGGGGGGACCAAACCATATAATAAAAAAGTGGTATAAGAACCAAGACAATTCTACAGACAGTGCCTAGGGCACTTAGGGTCGCTGGCCCCTTACGAAACCACCCAAGGTAGTGAGGAAGAGGCCCCACGGGAGACGCGTGCAGTGGTATAAACTACTGTCGGGATCTCTATTAAACCCTATGGAGAATGTTGCGGTTGGAAATTACAAGAATCTAAACACTTCTAGCAGGAGTTCAAGTTCAGCAGCTTAGAGTTAAGCTTATGGAGGGCCCACACCCACGACAGTACCGAGGTACCACTGTTACCTGCCCCAGGGAAGCCGGGTGCATAGGTCGTTTTCGATGTCGGGTCGCGATCTCGTTTTCAATGGAAAAAGGTGAAGAACTGCTGCTGGCGTGAAGCGTCGTCGATGTCGTGCAGATTGAAGATGTAGATCTTGAAGGAAAGGACCTGAAAGCAGAGGGGACAGAGTCTGGGTCACTAGCCAGTGACCAGGGAGCTCAGGAGAAAGAGCCCTTTAATGTCGGGTGTTTTCAGGTTGAAGACGGGTAACTTGGATCAGCAGCCACGAGGTCCAGGAGGCTTCAAGGAAGGCCAGCTTCTGGAGGGTGACTGTCCCATGAAGGATGAAGGCTGCTGCAGTGTTAGTGTCCGGATTGGATCCACTAAGCCTTGGCAACCGCAACCCACGCAAGGATCACAAAACAGCTACGGTGCAGACCCGCGAGGTCTCCAGCGAGGAGACTGTAGAGCAGGCCTGGAGCAACTAGGGGAGCCCTTTAAAGTAAAGATTGACCTCCGCTAGGGCCCACCAGTCGAGAGACAAGGGACCGCGGGAGGCGGCAATTTGGAGTGCGTAAAGATGAGCCCACTCTTCGCCGGAGCGGGCTGTCGTCCTTTGGCACAAGTAATGCTGAGAGGTTGGCTCAATAATGGGCCAAAGCACAACTTCCCCACTGGTTGAGGTTGTGTGCTGTGCAAGAGGTGGCTAGTGTCCTGGGGTATTGGGGATCTCGGCACCCACGGGGTCCACGGTGCTGAGCTTTGCTGTGCACACTCACTGGCCTCTGGGATGCTTGGAAACCCACCTCAGGGTAGGCAGAAGTCTTCGATGTCCGTAGGAGCAGCGGAGTTCCAACCGGGTCACTTGCAGTGTTTCAGGTGCCTACCAAGCAGGGGGTTAACTCCTTTACCCCAAGGGAGATTTCTTCATTCAGCTGTGCAGCAGCAAGTCGAAGGTTCAAGTCTTTGAAGTCCAAGACTAATCTGAGGCTCTGGGGACCCTGCACCCACCTTTATCCAGAGATTAGGGGAGTGTCTGAATCAGAGCCCACCAATGAGAGTTCAGGTGGGAAAGGGTGGCTACACCCTCTCAATAAATTACAGCAGAGGGACCCTGAATATATTAGTAGGTGAGGAAGGGATCAGGGAACAAGACTATTCAAAAACAAGACTTCCTACACTATACTATTTAAATTGAAGGCAATATGTCCATGTAATAAAGTAATACCCACAGTCAACGGTATATAAAACTATATTATTTCATTTATTAGTTCATTTTATCATTTTTTTTGTCATTTTTTTTTATAAACCACCTTAAGAAACATATACATAAACATTTTTCATACTGTGTTGTAATACATATAATATAATTCACATCAAACTATTGAAGCACAATTTATGATTAATTGTACAACCATGACATAAATAAGAAAACCTATATACCACATATATGACACACAATTAAAGACAATAAACCTGAAACTCAAAAAACAATATATTGACAATTAAAATCATAGGTTGTGAAATTTAAACATAGGACCAGCGCCTACGCGCGTTTCGGAGCTCAAAAATGGTCTTTACAGGCTCCTTCTTCAGGGCGTATTACAGTGGTCTTTCAAAGAAAAAAAGGCTTCAAGGCCTAGTTTGATGTCCAACACTCATACATTGGAGTTTAAAAATTGGATTTTGACAGCCGTTGGTCTGTGGGTATAAAAAATCACAATAAGTGATAGTGAATATTATTTAGCTTTCTTTGAATTTATTAGGAAAAAAGGAGCAGGAGCTATAGAAAGAATAAAGAGATAAGGACCTCTATATACACCCGTGATAGAACAAACACCCAAGAGCAGGAGTTTGTGAGGAAATGCCATTATAGTTCCAAAAAACCTAAGTATGAAAAGATAAAAATATTGAGGAAAGGAAGGATTCAGAAGGAGTAATAAGTTTTAGTAACAACATACTTGCCAACAAGAGATTCTTATACAAGGGGATACCAATAACGAAGTTTCCTAAATCTTTAATTTTAGTGTTTGAAAGGCTACAATGAGAAGGAAAGAATAACCATAATTAGATCTGGGAACATGGTGGGGTACCAAATGAGACTAGGCAGGACTCACGAGGCTGACATGAATTGCAGTGAGGCTGGGGTAGAGATTTTCCTTATATATTAAAAGCAGTTTTCAATTATATCTGTCCATAGTATAAGAAAGGATCTATGTACAATGAGCATCTAGCAGAAATGGCTAGGTTATCAGTCAAGAATGATGCAATGATCATATCTCACGGTAGAACATTATGGTTTGTTCAATGGACCACACGACAAATTATCGATAGGATTTTGGGAGGAACTAAGGAATAATAGGTAACTTCCTACACTATCACTTAATATCTGAGCCAATGTTATGTCTTCAGACTTAATTCAATATGGCTGGACGAGCATCTAATGATATCCAGGAAATTCAGCCAAGGTGGTCACATATTAAAACGTCGCTCAAAAATGTACCAAGGGAAGGCTAATTTAAATGCCTGGATGTATTAGAGAAGACTCAATGTGTATCTCGCTAAGTCCACTCACTTACCCAAATGTATCAAAGAAGAACACGCTGAGAAAATACAGGCCGAAGCTTTGAAGGCCTATCAGGGAATTGATTTAAGTGCGATAAGCATACCTAAAAAGGCAAAATGGTCTCATAGTGTTATAGACTACTGGATTTGAATTAAAACCTGAAAATATACAAATTTTAGGAAACGTTGAAAATATATGCACGAATTGCTCACCTAAGTTGTATAATAAGAGGCAAATGAGTTGCCTGTTCTCCTTATTTATTCAGTCGTGCGAAAGGCTGACTTCAATCAAGCGTGGATCAGGTGCTTAGCGTAAATATCAGTACTCGTAGAAGCAATCTATAAAAGAATTGCGTGTAGTTTGGATATAATGCTAAAAAGAATAGCAACGTAGACGTATTTTTAAAGCAACAAAAGAGGCTGAAACTGGCTTATAACAGTTCTTACCGAGCATTTTAGCAAAGACTTGTCAGGGATTCCATGGGTGACGCTCAAAAGGAGGAATGTGTGGAAACTGGCGTTTCCCTTATGAGGAGGACCAGGAAGTGGTGAGAACGCAAATCAGATGCTTGGCGTAAATATTAACGCTCGTGGGAGTAATCTACAATGAAATTGCATATAGTTTAGAAATCAGATGTTTGGCGTAAATATTAACGCTCGTGGGTGCAATCTACAATGAAATTGCATATAGTTTAGAAATAATGCTACAAAAGTAGCAGCGTATAGTTCTTACCGATCAATTCAGTAAAGATTTGTCAGGGATTCCATGGATAGCGCTCTTCAGGAAGAATGTGTGGAAACTGGCGTTTCCCTTATAAGGAGAGCCCGGAAGTGATGAATTAATAATGGGCACTAAGATAGGACTACAAATGAAACGGGAAAGCAACCTCAAAATGTATTCTCCATTTAGAATGCAGACCATGAACTCGACAGTAGAGGCGGACATCTTGGAAGTGAAATAAGGCTCTCTAGATGTACCTTAACAACACGTAACAATCATGCCTTATTGATAAATTTTTACCAGTGATTGAATTAGAAATTAAGGGGCAAGAATTACTCGATCCAGGAAGTGATGAAAACTCATGGTGGACACTAAAATGGGACTACAAATAAAACGGGAGCGCAACCTTAAAAAATATTCTCCATTCGGAATGCGGACCATGAAATGGACAGTAAAGACGAACATCTTTGGGGGTGGAATTAACCTCTCCGTAGAGAGTTCCTAACATTTACCTTAGTCGGCTCATAGAGATCATGCCTCATAAATGAATTTTTACCAGTAGTTGTTTTATAAATTATGGGGCACGAATTAGGTGGCAAAAGTATAATTAGTGGTCCCGGGGGTACTGTATGGTATAACAATACAGGAGTGTGTGTTTATAACAATACAGGAGTGTGTGTTTAGCCCACTTTTTTTAGATGCAGTCAAAATGGCAACTGTGATCACCGGTTAATATTTTATATATTCGGCTTAATAAACACTATATGTTTCCTTTAACAAAATGAAGTAAAGGAATATATATTCGCCAACCAGTTTACTATAAGTGGGACCAGGAGTAATTTTATATAATCGCGTTTTCCCAAGGAAGATGTTCGTTAAGGCCTTTTTCTTGTGTCTTGAGGACATATATCCAAAAAACTTCCCTTTTGCGTCTAATAGCATCCACATTGAGGTTGTTAGGGGGATGTACATGTTCCAAAATTAGCCACCTAAGGTCTGAGATACTGTGATGTTTCTCAGTCCAATGGGCCACCAAAGGGGCTCCTTCACGTTTGTTAAGTATTGCTGACTTGTGTTCACTAAAACGTACACAAAATTCTCTGCTGGTTTCTCCAACATATCCTTTGTCACAAGGACAAAGGATAAGATAGACAACATGTCGAGTACGGCAATTAGTCATGTCTTTAAATGTGAATGTCCGTTTGTCCCAGATCAATTCGTCAGTCACCATGGCAAACTGGCATGCGTGGCAACTGCCACATTTGTGAGTACCACTGATCGGTTTAGTTCCAGTGATGGATTTTTGTACAAATGAATTGGCAGTAGGTATTTTAGATTTAACCAAAGAGTTCCTTAAGTTTTTGTTACGTCTGAATGCAAAAATAGGCCTCGGGAAGCTCTTTCTTGTATGATCTGTATTAAGAATATGCCATTCTTTGTTGATAATTTGTCTGATTTTATGATCAATATTGGAATGGGTGGTGACGCAGACCAATTTCTCATCAGTTTTTGATTCTTTAGGTTGCAATAGTACGGTTCTATCGTAATATTTTGCTCTTTTGTAAGCATCTTTAATAAGTTTAGGGGGATACCCTCTGCTTGCAAACTTTTGTTTGAGTTCCTCTGCATGTATATCATAGTTTGATATAGTAGTACATTTCCTGCGTAACCGTAAAAATTGGCTAAAAGGGATATTGTCCTTTTGGCTTCGAGGGTGAAAGCTAGAGTACTGTAGTAGAGTATTTTTAGCGGTAGGCTTAGTGTACAGACTGACTTCAATTTTAGCATCAATAATTTGTATCCAAATATCTAGGAATTCAATTTTGGACTTACTTATATTGGGGCTAAATTTGAGGTGGACATCGCAAAGGTTGATCCACGCCATGAATTCATGCAGTTGTTCTTCCGGACCTCTCCAGATAAAAAAAATGTCATCAATAAAACGATACCAGCTTTAGATGTTTTCGCTGAATGGAGCTATTTCATTGAAAATAAACTTATTTTCAAATTCTCCCATGTATATATTCGCTACATTGGGTGCACAGGCTGCGCCCATACTAACTCCAAGTATCTGTTTAAAAATGTGTCTGTTAAATTCAAAGTAATTTTCTTTTAGAACAATTGCTAGGCATTCCAGCAGGAACAACCGATCAACCGTGGTGTTGCTGTTCTCGAGGGTGTGTTTAACTGCTTCTAATGCCCCTAGTTGTGGAATGTTAGTGTATAAAGCTTCGATGTCCATAGACACTAGAAAGTCTGTATAGATGTTAAACTGAATGCCTTCGATTTCCCTAATGAGGTGTCCCGTGTCTTTTATATACCCTCGGAGATTAGATGCCAGCGGTTGTAAAATTTTGTCCACATATTTGGACAAGGGCTCAGTTAGTGACACGACCGTGGAGACGATGGGTCTAAACGGTGGGCTGGAAGAGTTCTTATGAATTTTAGGTACTCCGTATAAAATGGGTATTCTATGGAATTCTACGTTAAGATAGTTAAATTCTTGCATGCACAGTGAACCTCTATCAAGTGCTCTTTGGGTGATCTCTAAAATGTCCCTTTTAATTCTTAGTTCTGGATATGTCCTGGATTTAGCATAGTGTTCGGGAATGTTAAGCATAGCCTCAATTTGCTGTATATATACTGGACTATCCATAACTACAATCCCTCCACCCTTGTCCGCGGGTTTAATAGTTAGCTCAGTGTTGTTGGCCAGTTGTTTAAAAGCTTGGTATTCCGGATAGTTCAAATTATAATCCGGTTTGGGAACAAAGGAGAGAAGTTTCTGGACTTTTGCAGTTACCACTTTTTCAAAAACACCTACTTCTGTACCCACTTGGTCTAAAGTGGGTGAGAAAATGGATTTGGGTCTAAATCCTGTAAGGTTGTCATTAGTTTGAAGAGGGTTGTCTTCAAAGAATCTTTTAAGACGGATTTTACGAAAGAAGGATTGAATGTCCGTCATCATCTTGAACCGATCAAGGTAGGTAGTGGGGATAAACGTTAGCCCTCGAGATAACAATTCGATGGCAGACGTATCTAGATTCATCTTGGAAAGGTTAAATACCGGTATAGTTTGGATATCTCTGGTGGTTTTATTCTCAGGGGCATTTTCTATCCCTGCAGAGGAATAATCTTTAGAGGTGCTGGGTAGTGGGGCTGAATTGTAGTTAAAGGGTACCTTTGTAATGCTATTATTATCAAAGTTGGTATCTATTCTCTCCAATATTGGTTCCTTCGGGTCTGAAGGAATTGGGGGGTGTTCTCTGATTGTTGATAGGACCCCCTTTCTGAGTTTCGATACCGTGTTCTCATTTGACCCCGTCTGTTGCCTAAAAAATGGGCATTCCTTCTCGGGCCTTGATAGTTAGCCCTTCTTTGTCCATAGTTCAATTCATGTCGGCCTCGTGAGTCCTGCCTAGTCTCATTTGGTACCCCACCATGTTCCCAGATCTAATTATGGTTATTCTTTCCTTCTCATTGTAGCCTTTCAAACACTAAAATTAAAGATTTAGGAAACTTCGTTATTGGTATCCCCTTGTATAAGAATCTCTTGTTGGCAAGTATGTTGTTACTAAAACTTATTACTCCTTCTGAATCCTTCCTTTCCTCAATATTTTTATCTTTTCATACTTAGGTTTTTTGGAACTATAATGGCATTTCCTCACAAACTCCTGCTCTTGGGTGTTTGTTCTATCACGGGTGTATATAGAGGTCCTTATCTCTTTATTCTTTCTATAGCTCCTGCTCCTTTTTTCCTAATAAATTCAAAGAAAGCTAAATAATATTCACTATCACTTATTGTGATTTTTTATACCCACAGACCAACGGCTGTCAAAATCCAATGTTTAAACTCCAATGTATGAGTGTTGGACATCAAACTAGGCCTTGAAGCCATTTTTTCTTTGAAAGACCACTGTAATACGCCCTGAAGAAGGAGCCTGTAAAGACCATTTTTGAGCTCCGAAACGCGCGTAGGCGCTGGTCCTATGTTTAAATTTCACAACCTATGATTTTAATTGTCAATATATTGTTTTTTGAGTTTCAGGTTTATTGTCTTTAATTGTGTGTCATATATGTGGTATATAGGTTTTCTTATTTATGTCATGGTTGTACAATTAATCATAAATTGTGCTTCAATAGTTTGATGTGAATTATATTATATGTATTACAACACAGTATGAAAAATGTTTATGTATATGTTTCTTAAGGTGGTTTATAAAAAAAATAACAAAAAAAATGATAAAATGAACTAATAAATGAAATAATATAGTTTTATATACCGTTGACTGTGGGTATTACTTTATTACATGGACATATTGCCTTCAATTTAAATAGTATAGTGTAGGAAGTCTTGTTTTTGAATGGCTACACCCTCTCCCCTTTGTGTGTTTTCCTGCCTGGCCAGGGGACAGGATGCCCCTGAACCGGTTTGAGGCGGTATATGCAGAAGTAGGCACTGGAGAAGCCTACGTGCAAGTCTGAAAGGCATCCTATGGTGCACCCACTCAGTTCCAATCCACATAGTCTGTCTGGGGAGGTGGGAACACCTCCCTGCAACAAGATCCCTATTGTACAGCTGCCGTGGCTGGGGTTCTGCCCAGCAACAGGCAGCCAGAGTCGTGTGGGTGGCGGGTAGCATACATTTTGTACTACGTGTGCACTTTTAAATTGGTGTCTAAAATCTGCCGCTTTTACCATATGACCCCTCTAGCAGGGGGGAATCATGCCCTCACTTCCATGGCTGGATTGGGGGTATGATTCCACTATGTTTGACACCAAACATGACATGGTTCTGTGCAGCCACTCTCAAGTTATCACGCTATCGCGATTACTTATAATGTGGTTAACAGTATATGGTATGGCTGCACTACAAACAACCCAGCAATAGTTTTACGAAGGTTGCAGAGGGGCCCTACTCAGGTAGGGGTTCCCCCTCACACATATCTCAGCACCCTGCCTTGTAGGATTAGCAAGGCCTGCCTTAGGGGTGACCTATGAGGATATATGTGTTGTATTATGTGGGATACAGGATACCTATATCCCTGTAAGGGGTGCAAGCACCACCTTACCCAGACTACAGTAGTGGTCTGTTGGTGTCAGTTTGTATGGCTGTCCCAGGGGTGGCACAATAAGTGTTGCAGCCCCTGGTAGGCCTCTGAGGGACTCATGCCCTGGGTACCTAGGGTACCATCTACAAGAGGCTGATAGGGTGTCCTCAGTATAGAATTGGTATGTACCTAGGGTACTCACATCAGTTTAGAGAGGAAGCAGATAGGCTGGGGTCCTGGATAGCAGGGGGCAACTATGCAGTCGATGCCACTCTCCTACAATCCCCCTATGAGTGGGGCGGGTAGTGGTGCAAGGCATACATCACCCTATGAGTGGGGAGTGTAGTGGTGCAGGGCATACATCCTCCTATGAGTTGTGGGGAGTGGTGCAGGGCATACATCCCCTATGAGTGGGGAGGGTAGTGGTGCAGGGCATACATCCCCCTATGAGTGGGGAGGGTAGTGGTGTAGGACATACAGCCCCCTATGAGTTGTGGGGAGTGGAGCAGGGCATACATCTCCCTATGAGTGGTGAAGGTAGTGGTGCAGGGCATACATCCTCCTGTGAGTGGGGAGGGTAGTGGTGCAGGACATATAGCCCCCTATGAGTTGTGGGAAGTGGTGCAGGGAATACATCCCCTATGAGTGGGGAGGGTAGTGGTGCAGGACATACAGCCCCCTATGAGTGGGGAGTGTAGTGGTGCAGGGCATACATCCTCCTATGAGTTGTGGGGAGTGGTGCAGGGCATACATCCCCTATGAGTGGGGAGGGTAGTGGTGCAGGGCATACATCCCCCTATGAGTTGGGAGGGTAGTGGTGTAGGACATACAGACCCCTATGAGTTGTGGGGAGTGGAGTAGGGCATACACCCCCCTATGAGTGGGGAAGGTAGAGGTGCAGGGCATACATCCTCCTGTGAGTGGGGAGGGTAGTGGTGCAGGACATATAGCCCCCTATGAGTTGTGGGAAGTGGTGCAGGGCATACATCCTCTATGAGTGAGGAGGGTTGTAGTGCAGGCATACATCCCCCTATGAGTGGGGAGGGTAGTGGTGCAGGACATACATCCCCCTATGAGTGGGGAGGGTAGTGGTGCAGGGCATACATCCCCCTATGAGTGGGCAGGGTGGTGGTGCAGGACATACAGCCCCCTTTGAGTTGTGGGGAGTGGTGCAGGGCATACATCTCCCTATGAGTGGGGAGGGTAGTGGTGCAGGGCATACATCCCCCTATGAGTGGGGAGGCTAGTGGTGCAGGACATACAGCCCCCTATGAGTTGTGGGGTGTGGTGCAGGGCATACATCCCCCTATGAGTGGGGAGGGTAGTGGTGCAGGATATACATCCCCCTATGAGTGGGGAGGGTAGTGGTGCAGGGCATACATCCCCCTATGAGTGGGGAGGAGAGTGGTGCAGGACATACATCTCACTATGAGTGGGGAGGGTAGTGGTGCAGGGCATATATCCCCCTATGAGTTGTGGGGAGTGGTGCAGGGCATACATCCCCCTATGAGTGGGGAGGGTAGTGGTGCATGGCATACATCCCCCTATGAGTGGGGAGGGTAGTGGTGCAGGACATACAGACCCTTATGGGTTGTGGGGAGTGGTGCAGGGCATACATCCCCCTATGATTGGGGAGGATAGTGGTGCAGGGCATACATCCCCCTATGAGTGGGGAGGGTAGTGGTGCAGGACATACATCCCCCTATGAGTGGGGAGGGTAGTGGTGCAGGGCATACATCCCCCTATGAGTGAGGAGGGTAGTGGTGCAGGACATACATCCCCTTATGAGTTGTGGGGAGTGGTGCAGGTCATACATCCCCCTATGAATGGGGAGGGTATTGGTGCAGGTCATACATCCCCCTATGAGTGGAGAGGGTAGTGGTGCAGGACTTACAGCCCCCTATGAGTGGGGAGGGTAGTGGTTCAGGGCATACATACCCCTATGAGTGAGGAGGGTAGTGGTGCAGGACATACAGCCCCCTATGTGTTGTGGGGAGTGGTGCAGGGCATACATCCCCCTATGAGTGGGGAGCGTAGTGGTGCAGGGCATACATCCCCCTATGAGTGGGGAGGGTAGTGGTGCAGGACATGCATCCCCCTATGAGTGGGGAGGGTAGTGGTGCAGGGCATACATCCCGCTATGAGTGGGGAGCGTAGTGGTGCAGGGCATACATCCCCCTATGAGTGGGGAGCGTAGTGGTGCAGGACATGCATCCCCCTATAAGTGGGGAGGGTAGTGGTGCAGGGCATACATCCCGCTATGAGTGGGGAGGGTAGTGGTGCAGGACATACAGCCCGCTATAAGTTGTGGGGAGTGGTGCAGGGCATGCATCCCCCTATGAGTGGGGAGGGTAGTGGTGCAGGGCATACATCCCCCTATGAGTTGTGGGGAGTGGTGCAGGGCATACATCCCCCTATGAGTGGGGAGGGTAGTGGTGCAGAACATACAGCCCCCTATCAGTGGGGAGGTTAGTGGATCAGGGCATACATCCCCTATGAGTGGGGAGGGTAGTGGTGCAGGGCATACATCCCCCTATTAGTGGGGAGGGTAATGGTGCAGGACATACATCCCCCTATGAGTGGTGAGGGTAGTGGTGCATGGCATACATCCCCCTATGAGTGGGGAGGGTAGTGGTGCAGGACATACATCCCCCTATGTGTTGTGGGGAGTGGTGCAGGGCATACATCCCCCTATGAGTGGGGAGGGTAGTGGTGCAGGGCATACATCCCCCTATGAGTGGGGAGGGTAGTGGTGCAGGACATACAGCCCCCTATGAGTTGTGGGGAGTGGTGCAGGGCATACATCCCCCTATGAGTGGGGAGGTTAGTGGTGCAGGACATACATCCCCCTATGAGTGGGGAGGGTAGTGGTGCAGGACATACAGCCCCCTATGAGTTGTGGGGAGTGGTGCAGGGCATACATCCCCCTATGAGTGGGGAGGTTAGTGGTGCAGGACATACATCCCCCTATGAGTGGGGAGGGTAGTGGTGAAGGGCATATATCCCCCTATGAGTGGGGAGGTTAGTGGTGCAGGACATACAGCTCCCTATGAGTTGTGGGGAGTGGTGCAGGACATACAGCCCCCTATGAGTGGGGAGGGTAGTGGTGCAGGGCATCCAGCCCCCTATCAGTTGTGTGAGCTGTGGGGAGTGGTGCAGGACATACTGCCCCCTATGAGTGGGGAGGTCAGTGGTGCAGGACATACAGCCCCCTATTAGTTGTGAGGAGTGGGGCAGGGCATACATCCCCCTATGAGTGGGGAGGGTAGTGGTGCAGGGCATACATCCCCCTATGAGTGGGAAGGATAGTGGTGCAGGACATACAGCCCCCTATGAGCTGTGTGGAGTGGTGCAGGGCATACATCCCCCTATGAGTGGGGAGGGTATTGGTGCAGGGCACACATCCCCCTATGAGTTGTGGGGAGTGGTGCAGGACATACATCCCCCTATGAGTGGGGAGGGTAGTGGTGCAGGACATACAGCCCCCTATGAGTGGTGAGGGTAGTGGTGCAGGACATACAGCCCCCTATGAGTGGTGAGGGTAGTGGTGCAGGGCATACATCCCCCTATGAATGGGGAGGGTAGTGGTGCAGGACATACATCCCCCTATGAGTTGTGGGGAGTGGTGCAGGGCATACATCCCCTATGAGTGGGGAGGATAGTGGTGCAGGGCATACAGCCCCCTATGAGTTATGAGGGTAGTGGTGCAGGACATAAAGCCCCCTATGAGTTGTGGGGAATGGTGCAGGGCATACATCCCCCTATGAGTGGGGAGGGTAATGGTGCAGGACATACAGCCCCCATGAGTGGGGAGGGTAGTGGTGCAGGGCATACATCCCCCTATTAGTGGGGAGGGTAGTGGTGCAGGACATACATCCCCCTATGAGTGGGGAGGGTAGTGGTGCAGGGCATACATCCCCCTATGAGTGGGCAGGGGGGTGGTGCAGGACATACAGCCCCCTTTGAGTTGTGGGGAGTGGTGCAGGGCATACATCCCCCTATGAGTGGGGAGGGTAGTGGTGCAAGGCATACATCCCACTATGAGTTGTGGGGAGTGGTGCAGGGCATACATCCCCCTATGAGTGGGGAGGGTAGTGGTGCAGGGCATACATCTCCCTATGAGTGGGGAGGCTAGTGGTGCAGGACATACAGCCCCCTATGAGTTGTGGGGTGTGGTGCAGGGCATACATCCCCCTATGAGTGGGGAGGGTAGTGGTGCAGGATATACATCCCCCTATGAGTGGGGAGGGTAGTGGTGCAGGGCATACATCCCCCTATGAGTAGGGAGGGTAGTGGTGCAGGACATACATCCCACTATGAGTGGGGAGGGTAGTGGTGCAGGACATACAGCCCCTTATGGGTTGTGGGGAGTGGTGCAGGGCATACATCCCCCTATGATTGGGGAGGATAGTGGTGCAGGGCATACATCCCCCTATGAGTGGGGAGGGTAGTGGTGCAGGACATCCATCCCCCTATGAGTGGGGAGGGTAGCGGTGCAGGGCATACATCCCCCTATGAGTGGGGAGGGTAGTGGTGCAGGAGATACATCCCCCTATGAGTTGTGGGGAGTGGTGCAGGGCATACATCCCCCTATGAGTGGGGAGGTTAGTGGTGCACGACATACATCCCCCTATGAGTGGGGAGGGTAGTGGTGAAGGGCATATATCCCCCTATGAGTGGGGAGGTTAGTGGTGCAGGACATACATCCCCTTATGAGTTGTGGGGAGTGGTGCAGGTCATACATCCCCCTATGAATGGGGAGGGTATTGGTGCAGGGCATACATCCCCCTATGAGTGGGGAGGGTAGTGGTGCAGGACATACAGCCCCCTATGAGTTGTGGGGAGTGGTGCAGGGCATACATCCCCCTATGAGTGGGGAGGGTAGTGGTGCAGGACCTACAGCCCCCTATGAGTGGGGAGGGTAGTGGTTCAGGGCATACATACCCCTATGAGTGGGGAGAGTAGTGGTGCAGGACATACAGCCTCCTATGTGTTGTGGGGAGTGGTGCAGGGCATACATCCCCCTATGGGTGGGGAGCGTAGTGGTGCAGGGCATACATCCCCCTATGAGTGGGGAGGGTAGTGGTGCAGGACATGCATCCCCTATGAGTGGGGAGGGTAGTGGTGCAGGGCATACATCCCGCTATGAGTGGGGAGCGTAGTGGTGCAGGGCATACATCCCCCTATGAGTGGGGAGGGTAGTGGTGCAGGACATGCATCCCCCTATAAGTGGGGAGGGTAGTGGTGCAGGGCATACATCCCGCTATGAGTGGGGAGGGTAGTGGTGCAGGACATACAGCCCGCTATGAGTTGTGGGGAGTGGTGCAGGGCATGCATCCCCCTATGAGTGGGGAGGGTAGGGGTGCAGGGCATACATCCCCCTATGAGTTGTGGGGAGTGGTGCAGGGCATTCATCCCCCTATGAGTGGGGAGGGTAGTGGTGCAGGGCATACATCCCCTATGAGTGGGGAGGGTAGTGGTGCAGAACATACAGCCCCCTATCAGTGGGGAGGTTAGTGGATCAGGGCATACATCCCCCTATGAGTGGGGAGGGTAGTGGTGCAGGGCATACATCCCCCTATGAGTGAGGAGGGTAATGGTGCAGCGCATACATCCCCCTATGAGTGGGGAGGGTAGTGGTGCATGGCATACACCCCCTATGAGTGGGGAGGGTAGTGGTGCAGGACATACAGCCCCCTATGTGTTGTGGGGAGTGGTGCAGGGCATACATCCCCCTATGAGTGGGGAGCATAGTGGTGCGGGACATACAGCCCTCTAAGAGTTGTGTGGAGTGGTGCAGGGCATACATCCCCCTATGAGTGGGGAGGGTATTGGTGCAGGGCACACATCCCCCTATGAGTTGTGGGGAGTGGTGCAGGGCATACATCCCCTATGAGTGGGGAGGATAGTGGTGCAGGGCATACATCCCCCTATGAGTTATGAGGGTAGTGGTGCAGGACAGAAAGCCCCCTATGAGTTGTGGGGAATGGTGCAGGGCATACATCCCCCTATGAGTGGGGAGGGTAATGGTGCAGGACATACAGCCCCCTATGAGTGGGGAGGGTAGTGGTGCAGGGCATACATCCCCCTATGAGTGGGGAGGGTAGTGGTGCAGGACATACATCCCCCTATGAGTGGGGAGGGTAGTGGTGCAGGGCATACATCCCCCTATGAGTGGGCAGGGTGGTGGTGCAGGACATACAGCCCCCTTTGAGTTGTGGGGAGTGGTGCAGGGCATACATCCCCCTATGAGTGGGGAGGGTAGTGGTGCAGGGCATACATCCCCCTATGAGTTGTGGGGAGTGGTGCAGGGCATACATCCCCCCTATGAGTGGGGAGGGTAGTGGTGCAGGGCATACATCTCCCTATGAGTGGGGAGGCTAGTGGTGCAGGACATACAGCCCCCTATGAGTTGTGGGGTGTGGTGCAGGGCATACATCCCCCTATGAGTGGGGAGGGTAGTGGTGCAGGGCATACATCCCCCTATGAGTGGGGAGGGTAGTGGTGCAGGACATACATCCCACTATGAGTGGGGAGGGTAGTGGTGCAGGGCATATATCCCCCTATGAGTTGTGGGGAGTGGTGCAGGGCATACATACCCTATGAGTGGGGAGGGTAGTGGTGCAGGGCATACATCCCCCTATGAGTGGGGAGGGGAGTGGTGCAGGGCATACATCCCCCTATGATTGGGGAGGATAGTGGTGCAGGGCATACATCCCCCTATGAGTGGGGAGGGTAGTGGTGCAGGACATACATCCCCCTATGAGTGCGGAGGGTAGTGGTGCAGGGTATACATCCCCCTATGAGTGGGGAGGGTAGTGGTGCAGGAGATACATCCCCCTATGTGTTGTGGGGAGTGGTGCAGGGCATACATCCCCCTATGAGTGGGGAGGTTAGTGGTGCAGGACATACATCCCCCTATGAGTGAGGAGGGTAGTGGTGAAGGGCATATATCCACCTATGAGTGGGGAGGTTAGTGGTGCAGGACATACATCCCCTTATGAGTTGTGGGGAGTGGTGCAGGTCATACATCCCCCTATGAATGGGGAGGGTATTGGTGCAGGGCATACATCCCCCTATGAGTGGGGAGGGTAGTGGTGCAGGACATGCAGCCCCCTATGAGTTGGGGAGTGGTGCAGGGCATACATCCCCCTATGAGTGGGGAGGGTAGTGGTGCAGGACCTACAGCCCCCTATGAGTGGGGAGGGTAGTGGTTCAGGGCATACATACCCCTATGAGTGGGGAGGGTAGTGGTGCAGGACATACAGCCTCCTATGTGTTGTGGGGAGTGGTGCAGGGCATACATCCCCCTATGAGTGGGGAGCGTAGTGGTGCAGGGCATACATCCCCCTATGAGTGAGGAGGGTAGTGGTGCAGGACATGCATCCCCTATGAGTGGGGAGGGTAGTGGTGCAGGGCATACATCCCGCTATGAGTGGGGAGCGTAGTGGTGCAGGGCATACATCCCCCTATGAGTGGGGAGGGTAGTGGTGCAGGACATGCACCCCCCTATAAGTGGGGAGGGTAGTGGTACAGGGCATGCATCCCGCTATGAGTGGGGAGGGTAGTGGTGCAGGACATACAGCCCGCTATGAGTTGTGGGGAGTGGTGCAGGGCATGCATCCCCCTATGAGTGGGGAGGGTAGTGGTTCAGGGCATACATACCCCTATGAGTGGGGAGAGTAGTGGTGCAGGACATACAGCCTCCTATGTGTTGTGGGGAGTGGTGCAGTGCATACATCCCCCTATGGGTGGGAAGCGTAGTGGTGCAGGGCATACATCCCCCTATGAGTGGGGAGGGTAGTGGTGCAGGACATGCATCCCCTATGAGTGGGGAGGGTAGTGGTGCAGGGTATACATCCCGCTATGAGTGGGGAGCGTAGTGGTGCAGGGCATACATCCCCCTATGAGTGGGGAGGGTAGTGGTGCAGGACATGCATCCCCCTATAAGTGGCTAGGGTAGTGGTGCAGGGCATACATCCCGCTATGAGTGGGGAGGGTAGTGGTGCAGGACATACAGCCCGCTATGAGTTGTGGGGAGTGGTGCAGGGCATGCATCCCCCTATGAGTGGGGAGGGTAGTGGTGCAGGGCATACATCCCCCTATGAGTTGTGGGGAGTGG
Organism: Triturus cristatus; assembly: GCF_964204655.1. Taxonomy (NCBI): domain Eukaryota; kingdom Metazoa; phylum Chordata; class Amphibia; order Caudata; family Salamandridae; genus Triturus; species Triturus cristatus. Next base: position 1,182,732,589 of record NC_140590.1, read on the forward strand.
TGCAGGGCATTCATCCCCCTATGAGTGGGGAGGGTAGTGGTGCAGGGCATACATCCCCTATGAGTGGGGAGGGTAGTGGTGCAGATCATACAGCCCCCTATCAGTGGGGAGGTTAGTGGATCAGGGCATACATCCCCCTATGAGTAGGGAGGGTAGTGGTGCAGGGCATACATCCCCCTATGAGTGAGGAGGGTAATGGTGCAGCACATACATCCCCCTATGAGTGGGGAGGGTAGTGGTGCATGGCATACACCCCCTATGAGTGGGGAGGGTAGTGGTGCAGGACATACAGCCCCCTATGTGTTGTGGGGAGTGGTGCAGGGCATACATCCCCCTATGAGTGGGGAGCATAGTGGTGCGGGACATACAGCCCTCTATGAGTTGTGTGGAGTGGTGCAGGGCATACATCCCCTATGAGTGGGGAGGGTATTGGTGCAGGGCACACATCCCCCTATGAGTTGTGGGGAGTGGTGCAGGACATACATCCCCCTATGAGTGGGGAGGGTAGTGGTGCAGGACATACAGCCCCCTATGAGTGGTGAGGGTAGTGGTGCAGGACATACAGCCCCCTATGAGTGGTGAGGGTAGTGGTGCAGGGCATACATCCCCCTATGAATGGGGAGGGTAGTGGTGCAGGACATACATCCCCCTATGAGTTGTGGGGAGTGGTGCAGGGCATACATCCCCTATGAGTGGGGAGGATAGTGGTGCAGGGCATACATCCCCCTATGAGTTATGAGGGTAGTGGTGCAGGACATAAAGCCCCCTATGAGTTGTGGGGAATGGTGCAGGGCATACATCCCCCTATGAGTGGGGAGGGTAATGGTGCAGGACATACAGCCCCCTATGAGTGGGGAGGGTAGTGGTGCAGGGCATACATCCCCCTATGAGTGGGGAGGGTAGTGGTGCAGGACATACATCCCCCTATGAGTGGGGAGGGTAGTGGTGCAGGGCATACATCCCCCTATGAGTGGGCAGGGTGGTGGTGCAGGACATACAGCCCCCTTTGAGTTGTGGGGAGTGGTGCAGGGCATACATCCCCCTATGAGTGGGGAGGGTAGTGGTGCAGGGCATACATCCCCCTATGAGTTGTGGGGAGTGGTGCAGGGCATACATCCCCCTATGAGTGGGGAGGGTAGTGGTGCAGGGCATACATCTCCCTATGAGTGGGGAGGCTAGTGGTGCAGGACATACAGCCCCCTATGAGTTGCGGGGTGTGGTGCAGGGCATACATCCCCCTATGAGTGGGGAGGGTAGTGGTGCAGGATATACATCCCCCTATGAGTGGGGAGGGTAGTGGTGCAGGGCATACATCCCCCTATGAGTGGGGAGGGTAGTGGTGCAGGACATACATCCCACTATGAGTGGGGAGGGTAGTGGTGCAGGGCATACATCCCCCTATGAGTGGGGAGGGTAGTGGTGCAGGACATACATCCCCCTATGAGTGGGGAGGGTAGTGGTGCAGGGCATACATCCCCCTATGAGTGGGCAGGGTGGTGGTGCAGGACATACAGCCCCCTTTGAGTTGTGGGGAGTGGTGCAGGGCATACATCCCCCTATGAGTGGGGAGGGTAGTGGTGCAGGGCATACATCCCCCTATGAGTTGTGGGGAGTGGTGCAGGGCATACATCCCCCTATGAGTGGGGAGGGTAGTGGTGCAGGGCATACATCTCCCTATGAGTGGGGAGGCTAGTGGTGCAGGACATACAGCCCCCTATGAGTTGTGGGGTGTGGTGCAGGGCATACATCCCCCTATGAGTGGGGAGGGTAGTGGTGCAGGATATACATCCCCCTATGAGTGGGGAGGGTAGTGGTGCAGGGCATACATCCCCCTATGAGTGGGGAGGGTAGTGGTGCAGGACATACATCCCACTATGAGTGGGGAGGGTAGTGGTGCAGGGCATATATCCCCTTATGAGTTGTGGGGAGTGGTGCAGGGCATACATTCCCCTATGAGTGGGGAGGGTAGTGGTGCAGGGCATACATCCCCCTATGAGTGGGGAGGGGAGTGGTGCAGGGCATACATCCCCCTATGATTGGGGAGGATAGTGGTGCAGGGCATACATCCCCCTATGAGTGGGGAGGGTAGTGGTGCAGGACATACATCCCCCTATGAGTGCGGAGGGTAGTGGTGCAGG